>NW_025791657.1:423262-2923262 GCF_921293095.1 Ischnura elegans
ATACAATAATCTGTTGGATGTATGTCAGAAAACAGCGATCTTATACAGCAGTTTTCACACCAACTACTTAAACACGATACTATTTTGACTGGATCTCTAACTAAAATACTTTTTTCAACAACACTAAAAGTATCTGCAGAATAACTTTTAACAAAACTTGTTATATCTTTGCATTTATCTAGCACTGGATAAAAACACATAGGGCAGAGTAATTCACGTCGGCCATTCCTTTTGTTTTTAACAAAATGCTTGAACTTTATGTGTATCGGTGTTCTTCCCCTCAGCATTATCACAATTTGTCCATCAAAATATCTTAAATCTCTTATCCCAAAGTATTCCGAGAGAGTAAAATCTCTTCGGAAAATTATATTTGCAACAGTTTTTCCTCTGGCTAACAAGTAGCTGAAATGTGTCAGCGCTGACGGGTTCATTTCTTGTACACCTTTATCAATATCTGTCCGCATCAACTCTTTAAACAGATGCGGATAGTAGTTTCTTAATAACTCGGCAATTTCTATTAGATCCGCCTCTCTGCCTGTACCACTCCAACCTCTGACTGTTCTGATACACAGCGTCTGCAGAGAATACATGATGATCGTATATTGCTGTGAAGGAACGATTCAGTCCATTTATAGGTGCATAACTTTCCATCCTTTCTTAACCTTGCTTTCGCTGATATTCCATCCCCACCCATTATGTAGGAAGTGCGCTGGAAATGCATGCATCAGAATGATGGCAGGGGGTGACGTCATTACTCAGAAGATTGTATCGCATCCACTTTGCGAGTGAGTAAGCATTCCTTAATGCACAATTACTATTACGTAACTTATGGCAAGGATTTAAACATCCTATTGTCTCAAAAGAACATAATTCCGGCGCCGGACAATTAAGTTCTTTTTCCAAACATATGAAAGTGCGTTTTGTTAATTCGGAGAAGAAATTACACTCGACCTCGCTGAATGCGTACAACGCTGTAGCACCGTCAACCACAGCCTCCAAGATTGGAAGAATTTCTGCATGAGGTATCATACCATTTTCGAATGAAGTTGACTCGCATTCAAGTGGGTTTTTAAATTGGAGTTTTTTACCACCAACTGCTAGTTTTGCATTTCTTTGAAAGGTGACCCACAATACGCTATTTGTGTCAAGATCAGTCGCGGCCAATTCCAACACTCCCGTCTTAGAAGTAACTGCACTCAATACGAGCCTCATTATTACGTGTCTCGCTGGCAAGTGAAGTGGTGTTTATTGTTAGTGGATATATATATACCTCTTGTGTATAAATTCATAAAAACGGCGCTTAAAACGACCCTTGTTAGTCCGTGTACCGCTCTTAAGTGAAGTTGTGTGTGTGTGTGTGTGCTTCTAACCCATCCCATCCTCAACCAAAATGTCCCCACTAGATCATTCCAGAATTCCTTTGGAAAATAGCGAAAACAGATTCCCGAGTGAAGAGATGGGAGAGGAGTCGCTGGATGAATTACAAACCTATTCGCTTCATCTCGATTTTGAAATTTTAATGGAGGAATTGGACAATGTTTTGAATGAAGACCCCGCCTTATTGGATATGCCACCGTTTGAGATCCAGATACATGATGGAACTCCTACAAATAATTGTACGTATGCAGTTTTACTGTTATTATCAGTTGCGGACAATCTACCACCTTTGAGCGCTGAACAATTGTCGGCTACCGCTGAACAATACGGTTTACCCCCAGGCTCGTATTTCGATCCCACGGGGACGGGGCGTTCATGGGGAGTGGTTTGGTTCGTAACGGACATGCCGAGTGCAATTGCATTGTACGTAGGGAGTCCTCAGGCGTTTGGGTTCGGGACAGTGTTCATTTTCAATGAAGACGGGGAAATTCTAGATATTTCTCAATTTCTTTAATATTTCTCTTAATTAGTATTCTCTATGGTTGAAAGATTTTTTTAGGTAAAAAAAAGTAGAGATAAATTTTTTTAAATAATTTTTTTAATTTTTTAAAAACATCATATTATACATTATTATTCAAATAATTTAATTTCATACAATTAGAGGCTACTCTTTCAATTCTCTCCACTCGAACCGAATCCCTTACATCCTCTCTCAGTTTCATTCATATAATCCACTTCTTCCAAATCAGGATTTAATATTTGTTCACAAATTAATTGTGCGATTCTGTCACCAGCATTTATTTTAAAGACGACGCTACTATTATTACAAATTATAATTGACACATTTCCGCGAAAATCGAAATCCAGTACTCCCCCTGAAATATCTATTCCATATTTTAAGGCCAGACCAGATCTCGGGGCAATCCTCCCATAGCACCCCCATGGCAGCTCAATTTGGAGATCTGTTTTTACTAACAGACGACTTCCTGGTGAAATGGTGTAGTCATATGCGCTTCGAAGGTCAAAACCAGCAGCATTAGTAGAACCCTTGTATAAATCACGCGCGTTTTCTGTAAGTTTCTTATATTTAAGTTTGTAATTCCTTTGCTGACTCATGTTTCTTAATAGGTAATTAAACAGCCGTTTGTTGTGCTCGGTCTCCTGCCTGAGATATCCAACAAGGTATATAGCGGCGGATACTGGATTTCGGCGTGTGAGTTAGGATAGGGAATGCGTCTTTTAATCTATCAAAGCCGTTTGTGCTGCGAGTGAACAGGGAGACGCTATATGAGTGTATAATGGTGACTAATCGCTTAGTAATAATCACACCAGTTGTAAATTCTCATGTAATAATCATAAACATCTTTGTTTAAATAACGCAGCCTTTCTATTATAGTTGACTTTAACGAATCTTCAGTTAATTTTTGAAAGACTTCTCTCTCATAAAATGCTTCATATTGATCACAGACATTGTGCAAAGCACTCGGATCCGGACTTATTTCCGCCTCTTGGAGGATTTTTTTAAATTCTTCGTCTGCTTTTTCTTTTAATTTGAATATGAATTCCTCTATCTCTTTCCAAAGGGTTAGAGAACCCACCGGCTGTGCTAAAAGGCTGTTCATGATTTTTGTAATGAATTTTCGCCCGATTTATATATATATATATATATATATATGGATAGTGTCGCAAGTAGGGAGGGTAAAGGGGTTCAAAGACCATCGAGGGCGCCATTTTAGGTTTTCCCCAGTGAACCTGTTGGTACCGGAAATAGGGAAAATTTTAGGAATTCTGGAATATCAAGTGGTATTACATCATCCCCTAATTCCTCCGCTATTAAGCGCACACGTGCCGAGGTCGGCCTCTCACGCGGAATCTGCGCTGCTCCACCCACTTCGCCGCTGATCGACATGCACGTGCCGAGGTCGGCCTCTCACGCGGAATCTGCGCTGCCCCACCCACTTAGCCGCTGATCGACACGCACGTGCCGAGGTCGGCCTCTCACGCGGAATCTGCGCTGCTCCACCCACTTCACCGCTGATCGACACGCACGTGCCGAGGTCGGCCTCTCACGCGGAATCCTTGAGAGAATTTCCAACACTCTTGATGAATGCTGATTCATCTTGTGATTACCATATCCGCCTCAGTGGTTCACCGCAGTGATGATGAAAGGATAAATACCACGTGCAGCTCTCAAGGACATTTTCAGACCTCTTGCTTCATGCTTCGGTACTGGAAGGTCATCCTCTCACTTAGTGCAGTTCTCCTTGGATGATTACGACCTACTCCCAGTTATTTCCCCCTAAGTGATTCGAAAGTATTACCCCTCTTTTAGGTATATAAGAGCTCGCATCTTCCTCCAAATTCACCACTTCAATTCGATCGGCGGTAGAGTACATCAGAGGCGATCCAATATATAGTATCCAAAACCGAACGCAGTAAGTGGGGCTTAGTTTTCTTCCTCACATGTATATATTTAACGTTATATACGATTATTTCCCTAATACTTAACATGTATTTTCTTTCTAGATGGAGAACTTGAGAAGGAAAATTCAGAAGGTGAACAATGAACTCCCTCCCTTCCTAAAAAAAGAAAACCTTGTTGTAGGTTTTAGATATACCATAACATATCTATGGGTGGTTGAAACTAGGTATGGGGATGGGGTTTCGGCAATGATTGAGGGTGCTGGTCAGCGAGGGAGGCTCTTCCTCCCTAAAAGATACTTAAAGGTTTTCAACAGGGAAGCGGTGGATGCTGTGAACCGGGGGGAGGGGGAGCCTCTCACGCTCACCTGGGACGGAGAGCGTTTGTCCTTGGAAGATTAAAAGGTATCTATGATTTAATATTATTTAATTTTGTTTTTTAAATTAGGTTTTTGTGTTTAATTATATTTACTTAAATTTTGATCTTTCTTTAATTACAGATTATTCACATCACTGTGTTGTAAAAAAAACCTTTTTAAAATAAAAGAAATAATTTGGAGAAGGAATAAGTTTTTCTTGAGAGAATATTAGAAATAGAAAACACTTTCCCCGGTTTCCTGCTTGTTACGTCCTGCTGGTCGGAGCTCTGGTTTATATATAACGGTAAGTAGCTTATTATCTAGCAGTGAATAAGAAGATTAGGTATTGTGAAGCATCAGTGTACATAACATTCATTGAGAACATGGACACTTTTTGTGACATTTGTTTCACTTATTTTAGAGATAGACTTGCTCATGAAGCTAGTGACGTTCATCAAAGACATGTTTTACAGAATAGTGTTGGAGTTAATCCGGAAGAATATAAACTTTGTGAAATTTGTTACACTTATTTTAGAGATAGACTTGCACATGAAGCTAGTGAGGTACACCAAAGACATGTTTTACAAGGTAGTGTTGGAACTAATGCGATAGAAGATAAACTTTGTGAAGTTTGTTACACTTATTTTAGAGATAGACTTACACATGAAGCTAGTGAAGTACACCAAAGACATGTTAGTGTTGGAGCTAATACAATAGAAGATAAACTATGTGAAATTTGTTACACATATTTTCGTAACAAAGTCTCTCATGAGAGTAGTGAGGTTCATAGAAGACATGTTTTACGACAAGTTGGAGCAGGAAATGTAAAGGGAATGGTTGAAGTTCAATCGGCAGCGAAAAATAGATTAAAGACTTACTGGGTTAGTGGGTTGGATGAGGGAAGTGATTTAATCACATTTCTGAATAATATCAGGTTACTGGTCATTGAGAAAATTAAATATGTATTGGAATCTTCTCCGGTAAAAATCAATGTTTTGGTCAAGTGTAATTTTTCTAAAGAGGAACTTACGGATGAAAGATGGTTTAAAACGGAAAATGTTAGAATATTTGAGACTGACAATGTAGATGAAATTGTAGAGCATCTGTTTGCTAAATTACTAAAAGAAAAATCCGAACATCAAGCAAAGGGATCAGGGTGGACTTTACGTGAAATTTCAGGTTTAGAATTACGAATAAATAAATATCGTCCTCTGGGCGGATCCACTTTCATCGAACTCCCAAAGAGAATTTATGATACCAAATCAGTAATAAATGTTAAGAATAATGATATATACTGCTTTAAATATGCGATTTATTCCAAATACATGGCAGAAACAGCACCTAGATATTTATGCTCTAGAGTTATAAAATATATTAAGGATAAAAATTTTGAAACAAAGTATGATTGGAATTGCATTAAATATCCGGTTATTTTGAGAGATATTAGTAAATTTGAAATAAAAAATAATATTTCTATTAATGTTTTCGGTATAGATGAGAAAAATAACGTGTATCCTTTAAAAGTTGTGGATGAAGAACTATCTGATCATAGAGATTTACTTTATCTAGTTAAAGAAAATAAATCACATTATTGTTGGATTAAATCGTTTAATAAATTGCTTCATTCACAAATTACGAAAAATCATAATTCTATATACGTTTGCAAACGCTGCTTCTGTCATTTTCATACGCATGAAAAACTCGAAATACATCGTTTAGATTGTATGAAAAATGCTCCTTCTAAAATAATTATGCCGGGAGATGATGAAAAATTGTTGAAATTTAAAAATGTTGGTCGTGCAATGCGTGTCCCTGCCATAGTTGTAGCCGATTTTGAGTCAATACTTCCGAAGGTTCAACATTGTTGCTCGAATGATGAGCATTCTTATACGTGTGCAATAGAAAAACATGAAATAATGTCTTTTTGTTTTTTACTTATTTGTACAAATAATCTAAAATTTGAACCAATTTCTTATCGAGGGAGAGATGCTGCGAAAGTTTTTATGAATTGGATCAAAGAGGTAGCCGAACTAGTACAAAATATGTATCAAAATACGGTACAGATGATTGCGTTAACACAAGAAGAAAAACAGGCATTTGAATCCGCTAAGTATTGTCATCTTTGTGGAGAAGAATTGGGTGCTGATCGCGTTCAAGATCATTGTCACTTGACTGGAAAGTTTAGAGCAGCTTTACATTCACAATGTAATTTAAAGTTTAAAATGCCCAAATTTCTCCCTGTATTTTTTCATAACCTAAGCGGATATGATGCTCATTTTATTGTACCAAATTTAGGTTACGATAATAAAGAAATTAATTGCATAGCGAATTCTGAGGAAAAGTATATATCTTTTAGCAAAAGTATCGGTAACAATTTCAGCATTAGATTTGTGGATACATTTCGATTTATGGCTTCGACCCTATCAAAATTAGCTGACAATCTCCCCCGAGAGAAATTTATTCATACAAAACGAGTTTATGGAGATAAGTTGAACCTTGTTACGAGGAAAGGAATTTTTCCATACGAATATGTTGACAGTTGGGAAAAGTTAGAGGAAAAATGTTTACCACCGAAGGAGAAATTTTATAGTCATATTAATGGAGAAACAGTAAGCGATGACGATTATGAATTTGCTCAAAAAATTTGGTTTGAATTCAATTGCCAGACTCTCGGTGAATACTCCGACTTATACCTGAAAACAGATGTTACGATTTTATCCGATATTTTTGAAAATTTTCGGGATGTTTGCATGGAAACGTATAAGCTTGACCCTGCATGGTATTATACATCACCGGGGTTAGCGTTTGATGCTATGTTAAAGCATACAGGGGTGACTCTCGAGTTGATGACTGATTACGATATGCTGCTGATGACAGAAAATGGAATACGAGGAGGTATTAGTCAATGCTGTAAGAGGTACAGTAAGGCAAATAATAAATATATGAGGGAATATGATGCGTCAATTCCTAATAGATACCTTTTGTATTTGGATGCTAACAATCTCTATGGGTGGGCAATGTCTCAACCTCTTCCTCGTGGTAGTTTTAAATGGCTTAGTGAAGAGGAAATTCGAGAGTTTAATTTGAATATTTCAGATGACAATCCTAAAGGATATTTTCTCGAGGTTGATTTAGATTATCCCGATAATATACATGAAACTCACTCGGATCTTCCATTTTGTCCAGAAAATAAAATACCTCCTACTGGTAAATTCAGAAAATTATTGACAACACTTGAGCCAAAAGAAAAATATGTAATTCATTATGTTAATTTAAAACAAGCCCTTAGATATGGTCTGAAGCTGAATAGAATTCGACGAGTGATCGAGTTTGATCAATCGAGATGGTTAGATCCTTACATAAACATTAATACCGAAAAACGGAAGTTGGCAAAAAATGATTTTGACAGGGATTTCTTCAAACTTATGGTAAATAGTGTATTTGGTAAGCTGATGGAGAATTTAAGGAGAAGAATTGACCTTGAATTGGTGTGTAACGAAAAAAGACTGAATAAATTGATCTCCAGTTCGAGATTTTTAGATAGAACTATATTTTCTGAAAATTTGGTGGCTGTTCACAGTAGAATGTCAACGATTAAAATGGTGAAGCCAATTTATGCAGGACAAGCAGTTTTGGATCTAAGCAAAACCCTAATGTACGATTTTTTTTACGGTCACCTTAAAGTGAAGTATGGGAATAAGATATCGCTCAATCAAATGGATACAGATGGTATGATTATTGATGTTGAGACTAATGACATATACGAAGACATGAAAGAAAACTTAGAACTGTACGATACATCTGCATATCCCTGTGATCACAAGTGTTTCTCAAATTTTAATAAAAAAGTGGTTGGTAAGATGAAGGATGAATGTAATGGTGACATTATGACGAATTTTGTCGGCTTGAGAAGCAAACTTTACTCCTATCGTATGGAAAATGCTAAAGAAGTGAAGAAGGCTAAAGGTATTGCCAAGCCCGTCATTCGAAAATCTATTAATTTCGAACATTACGAAAAGTGTTTACTCGATAATTCCGTAGAGTATCGACAGATGTACATTTTACGATCTAATAAACATGAAATGTACACTCTAAAAATAAATAAAGTAGCCTTGAGTGCAAACGATGATAAACGCTATATATGTAGAGATGGTATCACGACATTAGCCTGGGGTGATTATAGGATAAGAGAAGAATCACGTAAACGGACTTATGATGAGGCCTTCCCCCTCCCTCATCGTTGAAAAGTGTATAAATTCAGTTCGTATTAAATTGTGAATCTCATTTCATTCCCTCACGTGCTACGCTTCACACTGAAATGAGAGCAGTCTATATCTTTTTGCTCTTAACTGAGCTTGCTGTACAAAAGGTGTTATCCAGTGAAAATACCCACACCAATAAAACGTATTGCGTAGCAGAATATCTTCGACAGTATGGATATTTGAACGTGACCGAAAATGAAATTACTAGCATTGACCATACGGAATTGAAAGAGGCTTTGGAAATTTTTCAAGAATACTATAACATTACAAAAGATGGGGAATTGAATGAAATGACTCTGAATTTAACCAATAGACCACGCTGCGGAGTTGTTGATGATCCTGCGTTTTCTGTATACCATTACAAATGGAATAAAGATATAATAAAATGGCACTATGGATTTGTGAACTCGACGTACATGGAATTAGCTCGGAAAGCGTTTGAAATATGGAGTCAGGCAGCTAATTTAAAGTTCGAGCATGATCCTAAACATCCGGATATCTTCATAATGAATACACGGTACAATCATAAACAATATTTAAATAGACATTTTTGTTCTACGCCTTTGGATGGGATTGGTGGAAAATTAGCTCATGCGCAATTACCATCAAGTCGAGATATTCCACTTGAAATTCACATCGATCAAGATGAAATGTGGTACTTAGGAATGGATCATCCTGAACTTCCTGAATTTCAAGTCAGTTTGCTCGCCGTTCTTCTCCATGAAATTGGTCACACTCTAGGAATTACACATTCGAATTATGAGAATTCTCTGATGTTTGCGTATTATAACCATTATGATTACCGTCTGACACTACATGAAGATGATATACTAGCAGCTCAATTTCTCTATGGACCACCCTTGGAACCTCAGAAGGAAGATGATCCAGTTCAGGGGAACGATGATGATGCTGAGGGAGCACCTGAATATCCGGAGGATAGATTCAGAGCAGAACCGAATGTTGCAAAAAATAATACTCACCGTCCGACTTTGTGTGAACTTGATAATGTACGCCAGTTACTCATAATCAATAATTTGCTGTATTTATTTCATGAAAAATGGTTTTGGTATGTGGATATGGAAGTGACTGAAAGAATAGACATCGTTGGCCCTCAGCTTATCACAGATTGGTTACCATTTTTACCTGAGCAAGATTTCAATGGTTTTGATGCTCTTTATCGCAGGCCTAGTGGAGAAATTGTAATATTTATCAAGGGCCTGATATACATGGTTAATTATCCAACAATGGAGCTAGTTGAAGGTCGTCCTATGAATATTATATCCGCCGGCCTTCCTAGAAACGCTAGAATTCAAGCAATTGTTAATACATACTCTGCCCGCACACTAATATTTCATAGTGGGGAATTCATTGTTGAAATGGATGAGTGCACTTTTAGACCGAAGAGTCAAGCTCGTCACATAAAATTAATGCCACAGATACCTACAGGTATACAATCTGCATTTAGACATACCAATGGGATCCTCTACTTTTTTAGAGAGAAAGATGTTTACGAATACAGTGAATTTAATAACACTATGGTGAGGGCTGGAAGAAATGATCTCAATCTCTTTGGTATCCCATGTCCCAAGAATTACCCTTCAGATTTATCGAGCATAGCAAATGACTTGAAAACTATAGTTTCCCGAATGGATAATATTATCGATAATTGAAATTTATAAAATGTTTGTAAACATGCATACATACAATAAAAAAAAATATCTACCACCTCTTTGCCTTTCATTTGTCGAATTATTTCCTATCGAACCCAGAACATCCAGCGGTTAAGGGGGAGGGAGAGGTTGGCGGGGTTGGAGTGGGGGAAGCAGCTTGGGAAAAGAAGATGACGATCGAAAATCTTATATTAGGAAAAACAAACGACGAGAGAAAACAAATGAGAAGCG
This sequence comes from Ischnura elegans, assembly GCF_921293095.1. Classification (NCBI taxonomy): domain Eukaryota; kingdom Metazoa; phylum Arthropoda; class Insecta; order Odonata; family Coenagrionidae; genus Ischnura; species Ischnura elegans. The sequence continues at coordinate 433,583 of NW_025791657.1, forward strand.
TAAAAAGTAAATTACGTCAGAGAAAATAGAAATAGGTGAATATCGATAAAGAAGATGAAAGGGAAACAAATGACGATCGAAAATCATTTGCTATTGGTAAAACAAACGACGAGAGAAAACAAATGAGAAGCGTAAAAGTAAATTACGTCAGAGAAAATAGAAATAGGTGAATATCGATAAAGAAGATGAAAGGGAAACAAATGACGATCGAAAATCATTTGCTATTGGTAAAACAAACGACGAGAGAAAACAAATGAGAAGCGTAAAAGTAAATTACGTCAGAGAAAATAGAAATAGGTGAATATCGATAAAGAAGATGAAAGGGAAACAAATGACGATCGAAAATCATTTGCTATTGGTAAAACAAACGACGAGAGAAAACAAATGAGAAGCGTAAAAGTAAATTACGTCAGAGAAAATAGAAATAGGTGAATAACGATAAAGAAGATGAAAGGGAAACAAATGACGATCAATAAAACAAGTGACGGTCGATTAAAAAGTCACGTGATAGCGTAATTAAAGATGGCGGAGCGTAATTAAGTGTAGGGGGGAGGTAATTAAAAATGGCAGGTGCTCCAGGACGCTTTTTTTTACCCTACTTCCACTGTCCGTGAACTGACAGCCACGTTTCTTCTTCCTTGAATATTTCTATCTACTTTTGGAGGCCTGGAAGCCCTGCTCATCTCCTTTCTTCTTTTTTAAATTCTCAGACACAAATGTATGACATGCTTACAGAAATTTGTGCATTAAGAGCATTTTAGAACTTGCTGGAATGGTTCGCGGCCGTATGGTGGGAACAAAGTAAGGTTTATGGGGTCGGTGCCTAGTGCATGGGATGGCGTGGAAGGGTTAAAATTGACATTGTAGGCTTTATCTGCATTAATCATGACACAGGACGAATAACTTGTTCAATTCTGTACCACTACCATGTAAATATTGTCATCTGGAGGAAAGTCTTTTTCGAGGGAAGAGAGGGGGTGGAGGGGAATTCTCTATTAAGTGGTGCGAGCCGTACCTCAGCGGCGCCGCGGTGCGGGGTGGCGCCCTCGGGGGTGGATTGCATATCGTAGGACGATATCTCCTAAACGCTTGGAGATAATTCAGAACAAACAGAAAATCGGCCCTAAAGGGCTTTACTTTTACGTTTTACGTAGGAAAAGCACTTTATCTGCTCCACAAAACTCAATTGAGGGTCCTCAGTATTTAGGGCCCTTGGGGCACGCGTTACCGTAATTTTAAAGTAACCAAATTTTAACACGTGGGTATAAACCTCATTTTGAGACTAGGAAACAATAACTTTTCGCATTTCTAAAAAATAAGGGTCGGCCTAACCCACCGGATTTTCTATGATTACATCATTATTGGGTTGTAGTGTGAATGCCTGTATCACAATCACCATGCAATGATTTGTTCAAATGACAATAATATGTCCCCTTGAAAACATTCCTAGCCATGGTTAAGGCTTAACTGATCAAGTAAGGAATTTATTTCTCAGGTGAATGGCCATATGTTTCCTGGTAACCGTGTCCCGTTTATAGGCATGAAACAAATAACTTCCCTGCTGTGTATAAAACATTTTTACTTAATTTATCGTATTAGACGCGTGGTTTTGCGTGCCGAGATATATCAATGGAAGATGATTTTATCATGCAAAAAATATTTCACGTAATAAATGTGGTCAATATACATATTTTTATCGCAGGGAATGAAAAGCCCCCGTTTTCTAAGTCCGCAAGGGCATTGCTATCACGTAGATATTTTGGGAGCGAAGATTGCATGCGCGATAGTATATTACGTTCAAGAGGTTATCCGTATTCACCGCTTTGCAAATATCTTATTGTTGGCGTCAAAATGATGTGCCGCTGTAATTTGCAAATTTATATCTGGATCTTTGTGCATGCCGCAATAATGAATAAAGTGTCATTTTAAAGGATATTTATTCCAAATCCAGATTTATTTTATTGATTAAAATTTCAAAGTTCAAGAGACGCGAGTGCGAGTTTTGTTGTAAATTAAAGAAAATGTTTATACACTACCTAGTCCTATATTACTTATTTTGCGTTTGGTTTAATAATTAAGGTATGAGTTCCCAGGATCAGAATGGAGAGAAAATTTATTATAATTTAACGTTTTCATAAAATATACATGTATGTTTAAAAAAATATGAACAAAAATAAACAATAAAATATCAGAATTCAATAATCTAAAACTGTTAAAAAAATAAAAATTACAAAAATACATGGTGTTTTTGACAGAATATGGGTAGTTATTAACCCATTAGGCCAAGTAAATAAATACCTAATATATAATTTTCTCTCTTTATTTTACTTAATAATACGCTAAATAATCTAAATTGAAATTAAATAAATTTACTCATGGTGAAAAATAAATGCTGAGTTATCGCAACTTCAGCGGTATTTAGTATGTAAAGGCTATGTGTACCCACATTACCATATATTGCTCTTTCGTAGGTATATACCGTTTTTATTTTCGGATATAATCCTACGCTATTTTATGTATATGCTACGGGTATAATCCTACGCTATTTTTATTTGTATAGGCTTTTATCGTAATATTTGATAATTATTATTCATGTATATCATGTTTCCAATGAGATGTTGCGTAATTTAACCTAAAGTCTCTATAAAATTGGTATGCTTTACGGTTTGAAAGAAATTAGTCATAGCGAATATTTTCACAGGAGACCATGCCTTTCACATTTTTTAATTGACATTAATTTTATCATATCAGATAAAGCCATTGAAATTCAACTCTATGGCAAAATTCATTCTTTCTTAACGTATCCGCGAAGAATTACATGGCCTTTCTGTTTGTGGACCTAAATTGCATAGGGGTACGTCATCTACTGACTCCTTCACTTCACATTTTAGATGCGTCACTGAACTGAATACGAATTGAAGTCTACCGCTGACATTTACTTCCGTTGCATAACGTGTACTATTTCCAGGCGTTAGAACAAACGCTGTGCAGTAAATTGTTTACATAGGACCTTTTTTCTCTCGGATTCTAGTGTGGTATTTTGCATTTGCATTTCTTGTAGGTCCACACCTCCAATATATTTACTATACTCTCCAATAACTCGAGGCTGTGGTAAGTATTTAATTTTTTTACTTAAACGTTTCCCTACGCCCAATGGAAGCGCAAAACTTGTATTGCTGTCTACAGTGACAACCGAGTTATCATTCCATTGAACAATACTAAGACCTACAGCTTCATCAAATGCTTATTTTCATTTTCCTCTCGGTCTTATGCGGATGTTTTTACTGAATTCTATTAGACACTTCTCCGTTCTAATTTCACGGTGAATTCGATGCACCCGAGTGGAAAATAAATTTGCACTTGGATTTCCTCTCTGACTCCAAAATGAAATACCATTAAAGAAAAATTGAATTTTCTGTCTAAAGTGAACTTCAAAAGCATTTAGCGTTAATTAAACGTCTCATTTCTGTTGTAAGCTTGTATTTCGGATACTTTTATTCTACCTCGGATAGGAGGCCAGTTTTACAAGTGTTCCTCTGTTGATAATTAAAGTAGGGGATTACTCGTGAGGGTTAAGAATGAAAGAAATGAGTTGGCATGGGATCATAGTACCCAACGCTCACGCGACCATCGAGTAGTTAGAAGAACATGCAATATAAGGTGAGTTCACCTGGAAAAGAATTCCTTGTCACAAAGGCAGTACACATTGAGACGGACTTCCGACGTTTGGCTGACTGACGCATTCACTCACACCGATGTTTACGGTAAACGAGACGAGATACGATAAAGAGCCATTAACCCTTAGACTACCAACGGGACACATATGTCCCAGGTAGATTTGCAAAACAACCTTTGGGATGTAGGCCTATTATAAACGCCTACGATATTGTCCCATCGGTATAGGAGGGACTATTAGACTTTTAGTTCTTATTTTCCCCACAGATGACAGTACTTTTACAAGTTCAGTTAGGTTTTTATTGTCACCTCTGATTTTATAGCAGAGGAAATTTGGACTTAACTAGTAATTCTACAATGATAAGTATATATTCATGTTACTTTAGGATACTTGTTTTTTGCACAATATTACCACTCCTCATTTTGCGCATTGCTTTATCTTTTTCACATCTGCAATTATGAGTGCTGACGTTTTGATATAATATCCCAGATTTATCATTGGTGCCATGACGTCGTAAAAGTGAACCATATGGTAAATTTTTAGGTTATGTTCATTGTCTGATAAATAATAATCTGCTATTTGTGTCCATGTGATATTGACTACTGCGACGAGCACTTCTAGGTGAGGCTCTTTCTTTCAGTCCTTTGAAGCTATTTGAGGATTACAGTGATTTACAACTGCTTCTGTGTAACCTGTGGAGTAGATTGATACCAGGTGAGTAAACATGTCAAAATGTAATTTGGTGTCCTTCTACATAATTGCTTCCATGACAGCCTTTACATATTCATTTTCATTTTAGTCTCAGGAAATGAGCCACAAGAGAAAGTGCAATGAAGAAGAATTACTCCAGATATTGGATGAATCTGACGACGAAATGTCGGTGGGTGAATCATCAAACGAAGACGTGTCATCTGGTGATACATCGGATGACGACTACAGGGTTGATTTGGAAAATAGTGAGGGGAGTGAATCTACTGATGACAGCTCTCTGGAAGACAGCAATGAAAAGCCCGACGACATCCAAGACAATGTAAGTGCAGAGGAAAGCAATAATTCTACCCTCTTATCTACAAGTGACATTCCGAGTGAGATTTTGTGGACTACTCCAAAGATACCAGTCCTTCCGAGACATTGTTGCATACCTGATCGACCTACAATGCCATTGATTTCGGTTAATAGGCCATTAGATGAAATGGACTGTTTTCTCCAATTATTTCCTCACAGCTTATTTATATTCATCAGTCAATGTACGAATAAGCGTTTGGATATATTGCGAAAAAAAGGAAAACATAATATTATCCGAGACACTGATCCTGGGGAAATTATGTTGCTCCTTGGTTCTATGCTCGTAATGAGCTACAATAAAGTACCAAATATTTCAGATTATTGGTCGCACAACATTTCTATGGGAAATGAGGCCATCAAAAAATCAATGGCACGAAATAGGTTCCAATTGTTAGTAACAAAGCTCTATTTCCATGATCCCGAACAACCTATGGGTTCTTCAAAAACGTATTATATTGACGAGGTAGTTTCTTGCCTCAAACATACATTTCCTAAGGCAAGGGAAGAAAGTCCGTTCCAGAGCATTGATGAGTCCATGACAAAGTTCAAAGGCAGATCCTCTCTCAAGCAATACCTTCCTATGAAACCAATAAAAAGAGGGATAAAAATTTGGGAGCGTTGCGATGCAGTAACTGGGTACGCATATGATTTGAATATTTACTCTGGGAAAGAATCCGGACAAAACTATTCTGCTTTGACCACTCTCGGAGAGAGAGTTGTTCTGTCTCTATGTAAGACAATAAGAAAACCAGATGTCACACTAATTTTTGACAGATTTTTCACAAGTGTACAACTGATAAATACCATGAAATTTCCATCAGTGGGTACCGCTATAAGTTCAAGAAAACATATGCCGAAGTTCCAAGGAAAATTGAAAAGGGGAGAGTATGAGTTTGTAGTGAATCAGCATGGGACAATAGCAACAAGGTGGCAGGACAGCAAAGAAGTTACTGTTCTTAGCAACTTCCACGATACTACAGTGCAAACTGCTTATCGCAAACAAAAAGATGGTACAAAGTTGGTGGTAGATTGTCCAGCCGCTATTTGTTTCTACAATAGGTACATGGGAGGAGTAGATCTCTCCGACCAAAAGGTTAGCGTGTATGACTTCGACAGGCGGTCTAAGAAGTGGTGGAAAAAGGTATTTTACAAACTACTAATGCTAGCAGTGGTGAATGCATGGATTTTACACAAGGAAATAACAAAGAAAAATGTAAAACTGCTACAGGTCGTTGTTCCACTGGCCGAAAAATTGATGGCAACTGGGAAAGAAAAAAGCCATGTAAAACGCAAAAGATGCAGAGGGACGCCATCAAAAGCAGCTAAGCTCATGATAAATGTGGGTGACCATCTGCCTATTGAGGGTAACACCAGGAGACGCTGTTCGAGGTGCGCGGAGAACAAAATGGAAAAAAGAACAAAAACTATTTGCTGTATGTGTAATGTACCATTATGTAAAAATTGTTTTACGCCGTATCACACCTAGGGTTCAAAACCTTGATTTGTCTGTTTCATCACATTTTTTTGTCAAAATGATGTATTGTTTGTTTGAAATAATAGAATTTTTTATTCAACTCTGTATTATCTACTTTTTTCAATTATCACCCTCATAACAGTTTCAAGCTCAGTCTCTTTTCTTGTGTATATGTATTGCTTTTTTGTACCTACACGTATGCCAATTTCAAAATAAACGTTTTTCTCAAAAACGTGTGTATTCCTTTGCATTGGTATGAAAAGTTGCATCACCTTATATACCAATGGGAAATGCATGTCCCAACCATAGGTACCAATGGGACATTTGTGTCCCGTCCGTAAGTACTAGTGGGACATATGTGTCCCACCCATTAGTACCAGTGGGACATATATGTCCCTCACCCCCCTGCCGAAAATACCTAACTTGACATGTAAGAAAATGACAGTATAGCCTCTTGAAACTCTGATAAAGAGATAGGAATAAATAAAAAGTTTGGAAATTAAGGAGAAAAAAATGGTAGTCTAAGGGTTAAATTACCCCCCCTAAAAAATCGACAAAAGACCATGGATATATTGTCGCAACGCTTAAGCCTCAGACTGCGGGAAAAAAGATTTTAGCAGTTTGATCATTGGTGGACTATATACGTCATATTACCGTAGTTTTTATTGCCTCCCGGGTACAGCCTAAGTGACTTTTCCTCACTGTAGGGATCGCTAATGCGGCTTAAGCTTCTTTGGCCATCCCTCTCTGTAATGGATGCTTCACGGCATTTCCTATCGCACTGCCAATTTCACATTTTTTCTTTCTGGCTCCGCGACGTTAATATGCCTGCAACAAGTGCGAAAATGAAGGTCTTTCGGTTATTTTCCATGCCAGTGGTTAAGGAATACGAAAAATATCAATTTAGTAATGCATTACTAAAATTACATAATATTTACGTGCTATGGAATGTGGAAACTAATGACATTTTTCCTGTTAGGTAATTAGCCCTATCCCATTATACTTCCCCATGCTAAGTAATTATTCCCTCTTTTTGCGCAATAAGTGACATTCTATGATTTCGTCATTTTTGGCGTTATTTTCCTCTTTGCATTTTCTATCCTACTGTCCATTTCGTATTGTTTTCTTGCCGCTCCACGCTGTTAATATGCCTAGGAAAATTGTTCAAATGTAGGCCTATCTATTGATGAGAAAGGAAGAAGAGTTCCCCGGATTATTTGAGTCCACTCCTTGCGAGGCACTCGGCTGTGGATTTGGAGACACCAGGCTAGAGGGAGGAATATGTATTGCTTCTCTTGCGCACAGGCTGGTAGCTAAAATGATGAACTACCGCCGCTGAAGGGTTAATTTTCTCCTTAATACATTGTTTCCATTGACTCTTACCTACTGCAATAAGGTGGTTTCCTATTAAATTTTTACTGCCTAAATGGAAAGAATATTACACCTGGAGTATGCATTTCATGCCTTTAAATTTTTAAAAGATGATATCTATTTTTCGCGTATAAATGAGAAGTGAAAATTTTCAAGCGCGCGAAAACGCGATGGCGAAATATGAACACTGGGAAAAGCCCGTGTGTCGTCATTCCTGTTCCCGCTACCGCCATTTAAGGTGACCGTGGAGCGAGAATATGTACACCGCTTCGATGCAGGATGCTAGCAGGTAGCGCTTGGCTTAAATAAGGATTATTAACTACTAATGAAACGAAGGAAACTTTCCTACCATTGGTACTTTTAATGAGTGATTATTAAGAGATGTTTTCCTGAGCTCTGTGCCTTATGCATGCATTGGGAATCTCAAACGATGTAAAACTGCTATCTTCTCGTATAGAAACTAGGTCCCTGTGACGTTACGTGGAGTTAAATCGAATGGGCACCAATCTGGCCGTTTTCAAATGCGGTTGAAATGACCATTACCATTCGTTTAAACTGGGATTTCTAAAACAAAATAATGTGTTTAATTTGAATCACTAATGTTGGGTAACTAATCGTAATCGATACCTGTCGTTTTCTCTGATGAAGGAAACTGGCCGATTTGGGGTTTCAGCAAAATCTTTGCGTCGAAAACTTCATTTTTGGAATGTAGTCCCCGTGATACGTTGAGATCATTTTCAAAATTGGCTACATCTTAGTTAATTCTCTATTTCGTTAATTAGTATCTCAACAACGACAGGATATATTGTGTTCTGTCATGGGGACGACAGTAAACCGTGCGCCTTTTCCATAGGAATCTGGAGGCGGAAGGGAGGTGCAGCCCCCTCATCGAGTGTTAGAGAATCGCTTTTTAATCCTCATCGAAATTCACTTTCATCTTTACGTCAGACCCTCATTTTTCAACTGGCCTTCCAATTTTCATATTTTCTGGAGTTCTCCATTAGAATATATTTCTACCTCGCACACTGCATCAACTACTAGTTAAATGGTGAAGTTGTGACATCAGAAATAGCTGTTCACCTGTTAATGTTCTCAAAAACACTCTTCGGCCCCATCTTAAAGCATATAATGGAAATAAAGTGGCATTTCCTATTTCAATAAAGCTCAATCACCGACAAAGTTTTTTAGAATTATGTTTACCTGAAACCTTATCATTTAAGAATAATTAATTAGGTATTTATAATTTTCAAGTATTTTATGTCACTGCTGCTTCTTAACTTTCGAGTCACTCAATTATTTTCGATCAATTAACTTCTATCTATTTGACAGTGGCGTAACGATGGTAACTATAGTTAAGGGGATACATCCCTTCACCTGAGTGAGTTTTTGATTTCTCTGAGGCTCCCATATATGGGAGCCTCAGAGAAATCAAAAATAATATAAATTTTATTATTATTTCAAGAGTTATTGATAAAACACTATTTTTGCGCAATGAGTAATGGGAATCACTAATTATTGGGGATTTTTATTCACTTTGTAGCAATCAATCGCCAACTACCCATCATTAGTTTGAATTTGAAGTGACTCTGTTTGGGTATTGAATTATTGTGGACTATATTAAATTAAATGTTGGTTTGCTATCAGGAATCTTTTAATGAAATTACACTATTAAGAAGAGCACAAAGTAAAAAAGGATCTTGAAAGGATTGGGAACTGTTCCACACGTCCATCCGAGACGGTTGCGCGAGGCTGAATGGCTCCCTTGAAGTGAGCGCATGGATAAAAACAAAAGAAATGGTTTCTCAACATGCCGCCCACCAAAAGAGGGTCTCTCTTTTTAGAAAAACACAAGTTAAAATAATATTTACGTATCACAAACCTTAGGGAGCGGACATAGTTTTTGAACTGATCGTTTCAATAGACCGGTTGATGTTTTTAGGGTCACAACTCGAACAAGTCCATCACTTCCTGGGTAAGTCTCCTTGATAACTCCGGTCTTCCAGTGAAGAGGAGAGGCGTTATCTTCTTTGATGAGGACCAAATCTCCCGGCTGCAAATTCTTAGATGTTTCCGTCCACGTCTGACGTTGCTGTAATGTATGTAGACACTCTCTGGACCAGCATCTTCATAGCCTCTGGACTATCTGCTGCACCCGCTGCATCTGGTTAGCCTGTGGAGAACTACATCACAAAGATCAGGTTCGGGTAGTGAGGTCATGGCACCTCCTCTAAGGAATTGTCCAGGAGTAAGGAAGGAAAGGCCAGATGGGTCATCTGATAGTGGGCATAGTGGACGTGAATTCAAACAAGCTTCTATCTTATTTAAAACCGTAAGCATTTCTTCAAAGGCGCCATCTACTCGTCTTAGATAATATTTAATTGATTTTACCCCGGCTTCCCATAATCCTCCTTGTTGTGGTGAATTTGGAGGATTGAAATGCCATTGACATCCTTCTTGCCTTAAGAAATCAGTAAATCCTCTTCGTCGCTCTTTGTCGGTAAATAGTATCTTAAGCTCTCGCTCAGCACCAACAAAATGTGACCCGTTGTCGCTGTAGATGTGGTTGCATTTTCCTCTTCTGGCTATATATCTCCTTAATGCAGCGATAAATGCTGCTGTGGTCATGTTACTAACTAGTTCAATATGAATTGCCTTGGTTGCAAGACAGATGAATATAGCAATGTATGCCTTCGTCTGCACCTTGCTTCTCGAATTGCGTAGCTTGACATAGATTGGTCCAGCATAATCAACTCCAGAGCTGGACAAGGGTCGAAGTGGTTCAATTCTAGATGTTGGTAAGCTGCCCATAAGCCGCTTAACTGTGGTTAACTTCAACTTAAAGCATTTTATACAGGAGTGTATCACTGCCTTGACTGCTGGCCTAATCCTTTGTATCCAAAAGGTTTCTCTAAGTGAAGCTATCGTCAGCTGAGGTCCTGCGTGTAGTAGTCTCTGGTGCTCATATTCAATTAGCAATTTTGTGATATGACGCTTTGGTGTAAGTATCATTGAATGTTTAGATTTGTATGGTAATGCTGCAGCATGCAATCTCCCTCCTTCTCTCAATATGTCTTTACCATCTAGAAAAGGATGTAGCTACTTGAGTTAACTCTTACCATTTACGATGCTGTTTTCTCTCAATGAAGTCATATCAGATGAATATGAATCAACTTGTGCAATTCTAACAAGTTTTCTTGTTGCTGCATTCAACTCATGAAGGGTCTGTGATGCAGAGGAATGCTGTTTTTTCCGTTGACAATCGGAAATAAATCGTTGCATGAAGGCTGTTACCCTCGGTAATTTGGTAAAGGTTGAATACTTATGAATGAATAGCCTTCCAACCTTGCATGCCTTTAAACGAATGATAGCATTTCTCTAATCGGGAATATCATCAAGGCACTCTTCCTGATGTCCTTGCGGCCAATTACTTGGAACTTGTTTAAGCCAATCTGGACCCGCCCACCATAAGGGACAGTCACGTAGCATTTCGGCTACCCTTGACTTTGAGCACAACAAATGTACTGTATGCTGATTGTTTTTATTGGTACATCGGATGTAAATACATGCCCCATAGTCTCTCTCAGATGCATCTGAGAATGCAAGTAGTTCCAACGATCTTATTTGACTTCGTTTTAGCACTAAACGATTAATCACAATTTCATTAATCGCTGGGATCTGTTTGCATAGAGAAAACCATTTTTGTAATAGTTGACACGGTAATCTTTCACCCCAATTACATTTGCACTGTCACCGTTTCTGTATATAGTAAGTCGTCTTACAAGTAGTTATATTTTTCTCGGTTTCTTTATTTCCACCTCTTGAAATATGCTAATGGGTGCAGAATGGATATCCTAAAAATTTGAGCTAGATTTTTTTACATTAAGAGGTCGCTCAAAGAGCATAAATGCGAAAACATCAATTTTCACGATTAAAAAAATATCCTCATAACCAAGGCTAACGCACAATTTTTCTGTTATTAGGTACCAAAATTAGCCCCACTTTTTTGTCCACTCAACAATATTCAAGGAATAAAATACTTTTCCGCGAGCTACTGCCGCGCGTCACACCTCTGACGGTAAGCTGGGGATTAAATCTGTAAATTGATCGTGCCTTTCTCCGGCGAAATGGTTTTCTACCTCGCAAGTCCTCGCAAGTATCTCTCTCATTGTTTATTCCGCAGTTCCCAGCCAATCCGGCTGTCTCCTGGGTGTTTCCCTTTTCTTGTTGTTTCTTGCAACTAAAGACAATCACTTTTTAAATATTTACATGAGTCATGGTATAGTTAATTGGGGGAGTTAGGGATTGGGAATGTGGGTAGGGTTTAGGGCAGATTTGGGATAAAGGTATTTTGGTTTAACAGGTATTTCGTAATCTCAGAGATTTTCTATTAATGGATTTTTAGTAGCAGCGAAAGATTTTTCGAATTTAGACAAGTGCGATTTTAGATAAGTTAGAACTGGACATAGTTTGAGGTCTTTCCTGATGTTTTTGTTGCTCATTGGTTTTCTACCGTAGATTTCTCCCAACTGAAGTCCGTAACTTGGCGAAGAAAAGAAAAGTTCCTGGCCGCTACCGGAGAAAGCTAATTCTCGGTATCGGATAGGAACGGCAGATTGGTATGAATATTATTGAATCCGAGGCCGGTGATTGCGTAACTTATTTTGAGTTACCAATAAAAATCATTATATCTAAAAACTATTATGCGGAAAAAAGTCTCCAATTTTTCAAAAATAGTCGCCTAAAAAGTCGTCAATATTTAAAAAAAATGTCTCTTTAAAATTCTGAGTTATTTCCATGAGAAAGTGGCTGGATTTAACAGAATTGATGGAGAAGAGATGGTAGAGTTGCGGATTTACGGGTTTACGGGATTTAAGTTTACGTGTTATTTTATGGTCTTTTAAGACAGGAGATCACCTTAATTTTATAAAATATATTTTTAAATTCTGAATAACACTTTCTTTGATGATCAGCAATTGTTTAAGAATATAGTTGACCCCTGTAATTTTTTTAGCTGATCAATGTCTATCTTTATTTTGAAATAGGAAAATTAAAGTCAAATTACAGGTTATGGATAACACGTTTTATTTATTAATTGCATGATGTAAAATAAAGGAAAAAAAACATATATTCATTCACTTCGAGTTGTATTGCTAAAACATTATTTAATGGAATGGTGACAGATAAGGTATTTTTCTATGTTTTCCATGGTAAATGTTGTGCGACGTTCGGTCAAAATAAGTTTATACGTCGAAAACGATCGCTCAACTTCACATGTTGTAATGGGAGCATATCGCAGCGTAGCCACTTCACTTAAGGTGAGTTTTTGTAAAACAGTAGATGTCTACCCCTTGACCTCTCCGTTTAGAATCTGAGCTATATCAGTCATTAACTTGAAGCCTTTGTTTTTATCCAAAACATTGCTCAATTTGCCACAAACACTTGCGGCTTGTTCACCCTTTACACATACAAGTTTCTTCTTCACATCCATTATTGTAGACACCGAGTCACTGAGGCTCAGGATGGAAGATTCAAGATATTTGATTTTTTCTACCAAAAACCCAAAGGATGCTGAAATACATATCATTTCCAGTGAGAGTGTGCTATCTTCTAAGAGTTCTCGAGCATTTTCTATACATTCTGCATCGTCTTCAGGGTCAATATTCTGTATAACCTGAAGTAAAAGATTAAAATACAGTTTTCCCCTTTAATGTAGAACGTACACTTTTAGTTATTTTTTACTCAGCAAAATTGCAGGTATTCTATTTCATATAATGAAATTGATTCATCAGTCACAATCATAACTACAAAAAATTACTTACATTCTTAATTTTCTCGAAGTGTTGGGCATTGAACACGCAAGCTTCCAGCCATGTTCCAAATCTCGTGAGGACTGGATCTGGAGGCAATGGCAGATCGCAGCAATATGTTTTGTATATTTCCACGCGCGATGGTGCTTTCAAAAATACCTACGAAAATATTAAATATTAGTTCTACAGTAATATATTGGAAAATTTATTTGTAGTTTTATTAATGGCAAGTACCTACCTTCTTAATGGTAGAGACCCACTTATTTGCAGTGGGAAATCTTTTGCGAATTTCTTCGCATACTCTGTGAAGAGCATGCACTTTGCAAGTGATGTGAATCATTTTAGGGTAGAAAATCACCAAAACTTTGGTGGCTTTAACCATTTAGGCCGCTCCATCGGTTAGGAGAAGAAGCAAATTCTCTCTATCACTATTATCTCCAAACAAGGAAGCTGTAAAAAAAATGATTACATTACGATAAATAAGGTAAATATGCGGCAAAAACTCATCAACATACGTTATACCGTTAATTTATTTCAGTTCTAATTTGAATATGCTAGCCTTTTCAGCAAAAATTTCACAATACCAAATTAGGTATCATCACTTACTCAAAGATTCGTCAATGCAACGAGCGACCGTTTCATTATTTACTCTTTCAAGTTCCTTGGATGCTATGAGGTAGGGTTTATTGGGCTCATCTGGTGTCAATTTTCCGACCAATATGTTGCACACATATCGGCCCTTAACATCAGTCGTTTCATCAACAATGGCATATAACTTGCTTACTTTCAGGTCATCCGTGATAATTTTCGTTATCTAAAACACAAGAGCATTTTTTTATGTTACGGCAAACACTTAAAAGAGCAATAAAAATTGGCCAGGGAACATAATTACTTTCTTATTAAATAGGTAATACTTTTTCGTTCTTAATCTTATTCCATTTGGATTACGACCAGGAAATAGTAAAAGTATTTCAATGGATAATACTATTTCCGACGAAAACTATGCATCTTGAAAGGCAGGCAGAAAATAGGTCTTTATATTTTATGAAGAATTAAAATTAAAAACACACGCAATGTATAGTTAAAGATGTATCGAACAATGTTGACTTATTCGGGAATGCCCATTCAACATATGTGTTATATTTTAGTGAACTATTTATGTAATACAATGATTGATACAGCCGAATATTTCTTTGAAATCGTATCATACCAAAGTTTTAAACGCTTATATCCAAAGAGCAGGCATGAAAAAGATTTTTACAGCATTTACTACGTAAAAGTATTTAGAAACTCATACTTTTTCATGGAGTCTCGGCAAGTAAGTTTTCCGAAGAGAACTCTCAGATGGAACTGTCCTTCTTAAATATTTTTCCATAAACGATGTGAATAGAGGGTGTTTTGATTTGTAAGTAGGAATGTTCAATGCCACAAATAGCTCGCACAAGTCTACAGCAAACTCATCGCCGGTGGCTGCAAACAATAGTTGGCTCTGTCGTTAACTCTGCAAGCTCACGGTTTCCTTTAATTTCACTTGAGATAGATGCGATGAGCTGTCAATGTGCTGTTTTACATGTGACTTTTTGCCTGATGATATCTTGAAAAATAATGAGAAAGATAAATTATTATTAGAATTACTTTTAATGTTAATTTTTGAGCATAGCTCAAAATAGGTCTTTGTATTTTTATAAAGAATTATAATAAAAAGCACACACAATTTACAGTTAAAGATTTATCTCACAATTTTGATTTATTCGGGAATGTCAAAAAAATTCTTAATAATAATTATAATTATTAAAGTCGTCAGATTCAAAAACTGTATAGATACTGACGGTTTTTTCACGAGCATTGCAGTAAATACTGTTGCTCATAACTTGCAGGTACTTGCATAGTGAAGCATACGCAGTCAGCTTGGCTTCTGAAGACGCCTGTCCTTTCACCTTGTACATTTTCTTGGGCTGGGCTGCACAATCGAGCGGACGATGGTCTTGCAACGCTTGGGGACCTCAGCAAATGACTGAAACTTTACGCGTCTCACTCCAATATATAGGATTGTGTTCATACAATGTGTATACACTCACCAGTCCTTGTTGAACCTTCATATTTTCTCTTCGACCGAGTGCCAAGAGCGCATAGTTTGCCTCTCTACAATGTAGGTTCATTTTGTAACTATCTACCCTCAACGTGAGACATTCACTTCGTCGGAAATTCTAGATAACATTTCATATATTTGTATCATTTTTCCACTAATCTCCTGCAAAAAGCAGGGTGCTAGCTTACAGTGTACCGCTGTTCTCTTGTCAGCAGACCACCCGGGTTCAAATAAGTTGGTTCATGATGTCCCTTTGTAAAGTCTTTGGACACCCTTAGCAAAAAAAGGGTGAGGTGGCCCAGGGAATGAAACAATGTGTGAATTTAAGATGCAATTGGATAAGTACGTGGTGAGCTCTACCGTCACATTTCCAAACCACATTCGAGTTGAAGCACTGCATGGGTTTACTTCATGAAGGGTGGAGTAATCTAAATAATTCATTGCTGTTTCCGGAGCTATCAATAAAATTCCGCATTAGCAATTGTTAGTAGCTTACATTTTACGGTAAATATCTGTTCCGTGTAGTATGTACCACATAAAAAAACAAGATTTGTCCGACACAAAGTTGATCAAGTGTGGTCACAACATCAAAATATTAATACGGAGGCTTCCGCGGTTAGTTATTTGGTGATGGTTTTCCGGGTTTACACCGCGTTGATACATGTTTTGCGGACGACAGTTTCGGGCGCGTTCCAGCTCCCGTCTTCGGGTCCAAATGATTTGCAGATCTGTGATCCTTATTTATTTACAGCTAGTCAGACGGATGTTGATTTTTAATTCCATTGTTGGAAAAGCCGTTTGAAAGATGAGGATAAAGGATAGCCGTCTTCCCTATTGAAGTTATTTGGGTGACTCGCTATTTCAATCGCCTCCCTTATCAGCCTAGGGTAATATTTATTTTCCCTGGCGATGATTTTCGATTCCTTGAAAAGTATGACGTGCCCAGGTTCCGACCATGCATGCTCTGCAACCGCAGAAAGACGAAAATTTTTCTTTTCGGTTGCCTTAAGATGTTCATTTATTCTGCATTCGAGGGATCTAGATGTTTGCCCGATGTATGATAAACCACAGGAACACGTTACTTCATACACTCCTTCATATATATCTGATGGATGACGATCTTTTTCACTCCGGAGGAGGTCAGAGGTCTTCTTCAAACTTATAAATCGCGTCAGAACGTCATGTTTGGCGAGAACTCTAGCAATTTTTTCCGACGTTCCAGCCACGTATGGCAACAGAGCATGTGCCTTTGCCTTTTGCTGGTCTTCCTTTGCAATGTCCAAGGCCACATATCTTTTCTCTTCTTCCCTACGCGCGATTTTTTGAATCAGTACCCGATCGTAGCCATTTTCTTGGAGCGTGGTAAGGAGGTGTTGTTTCTCTCTAGCGAGCGAATCTGTATCCGATATGGAATATGCCCTATGATATAGAGTTTTAATAACTGATGCTTTTTGCCTGGGATGATGGTGTGATTTGGCATTCAAATAGCGATCAGTATGCGTTTCCTTACGATAGACTGAATGTCCCAATGTGCCATCTGATTTCTTCTTGACGAGAACGTCCAAAAAGGGAAGTTGGTTATTTTCTTCCATTTCCATAGTGAACTGGATGGAATTATTTTGGCTATTAAGATTTTCAAGGAATCTTTTCAGTTTATCTGTCCTTGAACATCTTAATAGCCAAAATAATTCCATCCAGTTCACTATGGAAATGGAAGAAAATAACCAACTTCCCTTTTTGGACGTTCTCGTCAAGAAGAAATCAGATGGCACATTGGGACATTCAGTCTATCGTAAGGAAACGCATACTGATCGCTATTTGAATGCCAAATCACACCATCATCCCAGGCAAAAAGCATCAGTTATTAAAACTCTATATCATAGGGCATATTCCATATCGGATACAGATTCGCTCGCTAGAGAGAAACAACACCTCCTTACCACGCTCCAAGAAAATGGCTACGATCGGGTACTGATTCAAAAAATCGCGCGTAGGGAAGAAGAGAAAAGATATGTGGCCTTGGACATTGCAAAGGAAGACCAGCAAAAGGCAAAGGCACATGCTCTGTTGCCATACGTGGCTGGAACGTCGGAAAAAATTGCTAGAGTTCTCGCCAAACATGACGTTCTGACGCGATTTATAAGTTTGAAGAAGACCTCTGACCTCCTCCGGAGTGAAAAAGATCGTCATCCATCAGATATATATGAAGGAGTGTATGAAGTAACGTGTTCCTGTGGTTTATCATACATCGGGCAAACATCTAGATCCCTCGAATGCAGAATAAATGAACATCTTAAGGCAACCGAAAAGAAAAATTTTCGTCTTTCTGCGGTTGCAGAGCATGCATGGTCGGAACCTGGGCACGTCATACTTTTCAAGGAATCGAAAATCATCGCCAGGGAAAATAAATATTACCCTAGGCTGATAAGGGAGGCGATTGAAATAGCGAGTCACCCAAATAACTTCAATAGGGAAGACGGCTATCCTTTATCCTCATCTTTCAAACGGCTTTTCCAACAATGGAATTAAAAATCAACATCCGTCTGACTAGCTGTAAATAAATAAGGATCACAGATCTGCAAATCATTTGGACCCGAAGACGGGAGCTGGAACGCGCCCGAAACTGTCGTCCGCAAAACATGTATCAACGCGGTGTAAACCCGGAAAACCATCACCATCAAAATATTAATTTAGGCAGGTATTTTCAATAAAAAGTCCCGAAAAAGTCTCTTTTAATCGAAAAAGTCCCGCCACAGCAAAAAAGTCCCAAAAAGTCTCTAAGAAAGTCATTAAAAACGGTTTTATTGGATGAGATTAGTGAAGATTTGTATTTAAAACCACATTAGTCCCACTTTTACAACAAGTCGAAAGACTTATTTTCCACGCTCTACTAATAACATACGAGCGGGAAAGCAAACGATTCCTACTTGTTATAAGTTAGTTCGTGGCTAATCATCCATCATTAGATAATGAAACTATCAAATGAAGGAAATTATTGCAACAATTAATTGCAACGAGCACAGGCACGAGACAATTTTTTATCATCATAATGACGCGTAGGTATTTAAGCAGTGTCATTTCGAACGCGGAGATACGAAGACTACGCGTGCTACCATCCTTAAAACATGC
Source organism: Ischnura elegans (assembly GCF_921293095.1). Lineage (NCBI taxonomy): Eukaryota > Metazoa > Arthropoda > Insecta > Odonata > Coenagrionidae > Ischnura > Ischnura elegans. The sequence goes on from NW_025791657.1 coordinate 452,194, forward strand.
CGAAAGAATAACGGGGAGTAATAGCAGTGGTTTTTTTTTAAGAAATGACATTTGCAGGTGGTCCTCTTCTTATTATGCTGAAAGGGCTAAAGAAGATTTTGGGAAGCGGAGAGCACGTGCTTCATGTGCCAACCTTCCTAGTTTTCACCGAACCAGCCTACTGACAATGAGTTAAGTGGGACTCGTGGGTGTCCATATATTACTGGAAACTTTAGGTAATATCATTGAAAACCATAGTGCATTCTCTTTTGTCAGATTCTTCATCACTTAGAATTTGTGTAAATTTGAAATAATATTGAATGCAAGGAGGGTTTTTTCATTGGAAGTATGAAATTGCGTTCTTATGATGAAAATAATGTTTTCAGATATGTTATAGTGATAGACATATAACTGAATTTCATCTTCAAATAAATGTACTAAACCATTTTGCCAATGGTAATATGTTGTCAATTTATTTCTGTATTTTCCAACTACAAAAAATTCGTTTGGCGCGGTAGCTATTTAAATGAAACGAGTACTTTTTAATGAATCCTTTCAAATTTTCCAGTACTGTATCTCAAGCTGTTTAAGCACGAGATATGAATATGAAATAGTAAAAGGAAGACAAAATTGGGTATAGATCTACATGGTATAAAATAGCAATTTTGAGGTATTAATTCACATTTGACCTTGTATATTAGCTTCCTTAAGGCTGAGTTAATTACATACCTCGTAAACATAGTTTGAACTCAGCCATATGAAACAATGTATTAAACTTTATAGAGGCATAATGAAAATTTCATAAATTGGCACACAGATTGTGTATCAGTGTACATCCTGTAGTAAGTTGTATAAAGTCATGGCTCAATACAATTGGAAGTATATACATGTCTGCATACAACGTATAAATATTTTATACAATTGAATAGGAATGCATACATATTTTATTCAGATGTAATACAATTTAGCAAAATCCTTTTTTAACACATTCGCGTCGGGCCCCGCCGATAGGCGGCGTGCCGTGTTTTCCCAAGGATCGGCCGTCGCCTTTCGGCGTCTTGAAACACTGGTGATCCAAAATGAAATTTTTTGGTCGCCCGCTCGTCACTGCTGTCTCCTGAATTTTACCCGGTCTTTACATAGGACTACATTCTAAAATCTGCCCCCCGTTCTCAAATGTCATGCTTCAGAAATACAATTGAAGCCTTCTTATTTTTCATTCAGAATGTCATTTGATTCCGTGTATTCCTTACGCGTTTTTTACCCTTTTTCCGTTTATCATATTTCCACAATTATATTTATACAATCTTGCAAGTCGCTATCTTCAAAACAGTCAAGATAACTCTTCCTATGTAGCAAACCATCAGTTTGCCTTTTGGAGACACTTTTTGGCTGTGTGCATCGTACAATGTACCTATTTCATTTTTATTTTCGCGACATTGTTATTCAAGGTCAATTGTCATTATATATAAAGGGGAAACGGCAATCTCGTCCGCATAACTACTCGTCGTTTTCAATGGGTTACACGTATTACGATCGCTTTTAATTCATCACTGTTTTCACACTCCAGTTTGAGGATTTTTTAAGCTTACAAAACAGGACATTACTGGAAAGACGGAGCATACATAAGGTAAGTACAATTTTAAAAATAAATGTAATTATTCTATTTATTGATATTATCTTTAGAATTCAACAGTAGTATTTACTATTTATTCATAAAAAATGAATTTCTATTTGTTGCTGCTATACCGAGAATGATTATGGTCTCGTTGTTTTCCGCAGGATAAATAAGAAGTTGCTTCATAAATACCATTCGCTTCGAATTACGTAAAATACCTTCAAGTATACTTAAGATAAAACTTAGAACCAGCCCAATTGGTATGTACGACTTTATTTGAAATGTTTGATTTCAATGTTTACAGCAATAATGAGAAATAATTTAACCTTTTTCTTTATTTTACTCTAAGAAGACTTCATGGAGAATAAACCAAATTCATCAAGAAAGCGGACAAGGAGCGCACTTCATCACCCTGTGTCTATCTCCGACGAAGACATCGCTCGGTTCTTTGAGAGGGAAGAAGAAATTTCGGATGGAAGTGCAACAGATTCGGATTTTGATGTCTCCTCCGAAGATGAGGAAACCGACGCGAGCTCCGAGGATGATAGTGGTGCAAATGGCGATTGTCAGGCCTCAAGTGATTCAGGTAAACGAATATCCCCGGCAGGATGGCAAACTGAACGGCCAGTTATCACTCCTATTGCTTTTACTGGAAATTCTGGACTCAAAATACGGCCTCATGTTTTAGATCCAATAGGATTCTTCATGCTCTTGGCAAACGATGAATTTTTCAACCACATAATTTCTGAAACATATATTTATGCCCAAAAATTGCAGAATAAATCAGTAGCTGATAAATCTAAAATGAAACCATGGAAAGACTTGACAAGAGGGGAGTTTGAAATATTTTTAGGGCTACTTTTTCATATGGGGCTTATCAGAATAAATAAAATTCAATATTATTGGCGAAAAGATAGGCTTTATGAATTTCCCACATTTTCAAAGGCCATGCCAAGAGACAGGTTCATGATCATTTTGCGGTGCCTACATTTTGGCCGTAACGCTCCTGATGGCGACCCAAAGCCAAGTGATCCACGCTACAAAAATCCGCCCTCTTTTGAATCTTATCCAGACCAATATGTAAAAAGTGTACTATCCTCAGAAACAACTTAGCTTAGATGAATCTATGGTACTTTGGAGGGGAAGACTATATTTCCGGCAGTACATAAGAAACAAGAGGCATAAATATGGTATTAAATTGTATATGCTAACGGAACCAAATGGGCTTGTTTTGAATTGCTTGGTTTACGCAGGTTCCAAGGATCCAAATGTTGGGGGAGTTGGTCACTCAGAAAAAGTTGTACATTCACTTCTATCTGATTATACTAATGTTGGTCATGCTGTGTACATGGACAACTTCTATAAAAGCTATAAATTGTCGCGAGAACTGCTGGGAAAGAAAGTATATTCCACGGGAACTCTCCGAAACACTAGGAAAGGCAACCCTCATAATGTTGTAAATAAAAAATTGGCAAAAGGAGAAGTAGTGGGCCAGTATACGAAAGACGGAATTTTCATATGCAAATGGAAGGATAGAAGAGAAGTTTTAATGATTTCCTCGGAGCATTGTGGAGAGATGATAGAAGTAGCAAACAGAAGGGGTAAAATTTCTCAAAAACCAAGCGTTGTAGCTGAATACAACAAATTTATGGGGGGAATAGATAGGGCGGACCAGATTATTTCTTATTATCCAGTGGAGAGAAGAAGCCTGAGATGGTATTTAAAATTAGGGATACACATGTTTCAAATACTTCTAAACAACTCGCAAATACTACATAATAAATTTAGTAGCCAACACATGAGGCTTCAGAATTTTCGTGAAAGTGTAATCGCCAGTCTTATTTTCAAAAACTAGCCGGCAGAAATTCCAGCGCCAATCCAGCGAAAGGAAAAGATCCATTTGCCAATACAAATACAAAGTGAAAAGGGTTCAAGAGCACAAAGAAAAAGATGTCGTAACTGCTCACCGACAGGAATAAGAAGAGACGTCGTCACGTACTGCCCAATGTGTGATGGTGAACCAGGACTATGTCTTGAACCCTATTTTAGAGTGTTCCATAACTATTAATCGGTAAATATGTTGCAAAATCCAATTACAACTGTTGCAATGTTTATCCAATTACTGTTTGAATTAATAATGAATGTGAATTGTATTCAAAGAAGAAATATATTTCAGTCTAAGTTTTGAAACAAAATATCGTGTAATTATTTTGAAATACACATTTTTTTAGTATACTTAAATACATTTTTATGTTCAAAGTTTTTGCTACTCTGGCTTGCATTAGTCTAATCGTGAGACCAATAAATTAAATTGCTATGCGAGGAAAGAGCTTGCTTGCCGACATTAGCAGAATAGGAAACATCACGGAGAGCGGGTCGCCTCCGATAGGCGGCATGGTAATGACCTGAAAAATTGTTGGTAAAATTGTCGTCAATATTAATAAATTGGTCATAGATATTCATTACATTACAGAAATATTATCCGAAACAAATAGTAGGAAATAGAAAGATATGCGCTAACTTCTATTTTTGAAAACAATCTCGCCGATCGGGCAGCCGCCGATAGGCGGCGGAGATAATGTTTAAAAATTAACGGTTTAAAAATGAAATTCAGCGAAAATATTGGTGTAAAATTTGTTTATGTAAAGCAACGGTTGGTAAACAAAAGAAAAAGATTCCCGGTCCTAAGTAAAGTCGTGTCCTGAATGTTCGCACCGAATGTGTTAATCAAAGTGTTACCATTATTCTATATGTGTGAGTAATAGGGTAAACCCAATCAGTTTACAGAGCACTGGAATGCTTGATAATAATGTGGTAAATATAAACGGAATTTTCCTCTTCGGGATGTCCCCATCGTATCCTCCAAAGTATATGCAGCCATATTCATCGCTGAAAGGAGAACAAATGAACTAAATGGATGTCATCTTTGAAGGAAATTAAGGAATGTTAACCGAAAATACAACTTAAATATCAATATTTGGTCCATAAACAACCACTGCCAAAATTATGCCAACAGTTTTCAACTTTCTTAAAACAAACTCTGCTCTGATAGAAATCCATGTTTTGGTGAGTCAGATTAGTAGTACTTTCCTGGATTTAAAATTTAACATTCGTTTGGCATCAATTAGTATATTATTGCTTTAACAAAAGTTATACATCGGAAATAATTTCGGGATTCGGAATATGGAGTTTTTGAATCTGTTCGTAAGAATCATTGCTTTGAAATGAAGGAAAAAATACAAGGAAAGACCACGTACCTTACTCCGGCTTTTTCAATGCCGTATTTTTTATGGCCTTTGGAATGATAAACACATCTCTCAACTACAAGTAGTTCCGTTGAATGGGCCTTAGTTTGGCTGTAATTAATTAATTTTCATGCGGTATTTTCACAAGCCGTATATAATTTCAAAATTTCGCTCCACTCAGAAGATGGGTCAGGTAGGGAAGCGGTAGCGCACGAATTCCCACCCAGGGGGCCGGGGGTCGGGGCTTCTTCATAGTAGTTTAATTTGTTGTCTTCATTGTGATCATACGGCGTCAAGTTTTTCATTAATTTTAATTGCAGCAGTCTTAGACAGGCAATTTTTTATCATCGTAATGGCGTTTAGGTATTTCATCAGTGTCATTTCAAGCGATGAGATACGACGACTACACTAGCTAGGGTTGGTGTGCACTAAATATTCACTTTTTCTTTTCTTATGCTGATCAACATCCACATTAAAAATGAAAACCACTCTTGCGACAGCAAATATCATGAAATGCTTGCGGCGAGCAGCAATAAGGGTACAGAAATAATTAATACGAACACAAAACTAATATAAAATGCCATATTTCTCGGGCACTTTTAATTCGTATTTCAAGAGTTCGAGATTAAGTGATCACTTTACTCCAAAGGGAGTTTACTTACACAATACCTATGTGCTTCAACAATCATTCCGAAATACAATTTCAATTAACAAATAGGATGAAATAAAATTTGGTTACCCTGGGCCACGCGCGCTGGCGTATGAAATACGTCAATTTTCGAAAACCAAGGATTTCATCATTGTACGTACATACTGGGCTTGAATTATTTGGTGTATTCCTACAATGTACTTTGACTGTTTATATTGCAAGTGTTCAAAGTTGGAGGTATTGTAGCTAATTTTTTTAGATCAGCAAGAGGAACCCGTCACACGTGGCGTATAAATTACGCCGCGTGACCGGCCGTGCACCACCGGTACCTTTATATTTTTATTAGCTATAAATATACAAGATTGACCTAATTTCTACAAATAAAGATTAATTTAAAAAGTGGAGTGTTATCATATATGCACATATCATGAGCAAAGTACGCTATTCGCCCGGTTGTGTAAAAATAACAGTCGAGCCTGCTATAGGGTTATTAGCAACAATTACGCCAAATGCGTCTTGTGCTCGCAGCTTCCAAAAATATTCCGTAACCCTTCCAAGGGGCCAACCAACTAATGTTATTTCTTCGAAAAAACGCCACTTTTAAACCCCCTTTGATCTTTTGGTATGTTTTTGAGGAGAGTAGTAAGTGTAGCCTTCATTTCTCCGCGGTTGAAATGGCATGTTTAAATATCTAAACGCCATTATGATGATAAGAAATTGTGCCATGCCTAAGCTTACCGCAATTAAAGTTAATGAAAAACTTGACGCCGTATAATCACAATGAAGACAAAAAATTTAATTACCAAGAAGAAGCCCCGAACCCTGGCCCCCTGGGTGGAATGACGTTCGCTACCACAACCCCACCTGACCCATCTTCTAAGTGGAGCGAAATTTTGAAATTATATACGGCTTGTGAATATATCGCATGAAAAATAATTAATTAGAGCCAAACTAAGGCCCATAAAATGGAACCACTACTAGTTCAGAGATGTGTTCATCATCCCAAGGCCATTAAAAATACGGCATTGAGAAAAGCGGCGCAAGGTTTCGTGGTCTCCCCTTGTGAAACGCTTCTCTACTCTTCAAAGGCAATTCTTATATAAAACAAATAAGAACACTGTTTTTTTTACAAACAAATATCATTTCATTACTGCCAAACATATCTCTAAGAGTAGGAAGATAAATTATGACTAAATCTTGTTGATATTCAAAATAGTTTACATTAAAAATTTATAAAATGACTTAATGGCCAACAGACGAGTGCTTTGGGTAACGAATTGAATATTTTAATTGAAACTATGATAGGCTCTGAAAAACGCTCCCATCATTTTTAAAATTAAGATGAAATTGATCTCTCCTACCCAATGACAAAGAGAAAAAACACTGAAATGTATTTTAGTGCAGATATGGACAGTGTTCATAGTTAAATAGGTACAAAATGGAAGCTAACGAATAGGACACGAATACATGATATTATACGACGAAAGAAAAGGGGAATAATTTGTCTGAGGAATAAAAAGAGGACTCACCGTCGCCTTGGCTATCAGTGTTGGCACCACGTGGTTACAGTACAAAGAGTGAAGGAGAGGGACATGCTGATGAAGAAGAGCTCTTCCTAATGTGGATCCATAATAAGTGATAATTCCAGGCACTGCCGCTGCCAGGTAACACACCTTACCCGCATGTGTCCTCCGATCCAATGCATATCTCATACCCCAATGGAACGCCCCGCCCCTCTTACTCCTCCCCACCTCCTGTAGAGCCCGCATCCACTCACATTCACAATCTGCATCGCTCTGTCCATACGGCAACGCCTCATTTCCAAAGACTAACTTGAGAGATAATTTCGAGAGGGCCCAAGCTAAATAAGTACATACACTTTTATCACTACTACCCGAGCAAACCTTCGCGCCGAAATACACAGTCTCAGTCTCCAAATCACAAAATGAACGCCATACAGTCCCATACCATTGAGTCCCGCCCAAGTCCGCAAACTTATACTTCATCCTTCCAATGTCATTAGACTCGCAGTCCACCACTATTTTCACCCGATCATGACCACTCAGATACTTCATTATACACTTAGTGATCTCATCTTCATCATACAGTCTCTCATAATACGTACGCATGGTGTCTACCCCATCTCCATATACAATAGTAGTCCTACACAACATGGCGTTCACGCACTCCTGCCTAGCTTTTGCCGCATCAGAGGGAAGCGCAATCACGGCAGTCTCCTCTCCCAGGCCAAACTTAATTGACGTTACATGCTCTGCAGTTGAGGTAATTGCCTCTTCCAAGCACTGCAAGAGTTCGTCACGTCCACACACCTGTGCTTTGAGTCCCTTCAAGGAGAAGGTCAACTGACGCAGTAGAAATTTCATTTCATTCCTCAATGCATCCACGGAGGACTTCAAAGATGCAATGTCTTTATCTGGTGTGGCCACGGGTGTTGGGTAGGTAGCGCTCGTACTGAATGACGACTGAAGGTGACGCCTTATCACCTGGTCCCTGCGGTGTACCAAGGACACCAACTTTAGAACTTCTGAGCGCTCCATGTCTTCAGGGAAGCGACGAGCCATCTCCTCAGCTAAAGACAATGCATCCACTTGATTGTCATCAGTCAATTCTGGTTTGGCCCCTCTCGCCAGTAGTTCCTCCACGCAATCGGCCTTCCCAAGACTCACCCCAACATGCAAGAGGGTTTTTTGCCGCACGCCGCTTGCATCCACATCTTCCAGCATGTCCAGCAGCTCTTTATGCTGAAGAAACGAACCAGTCACCAATCCAGCAAAGAGCCTTTCCTCAACAAACTCCTTAGCGACTCTATCAGCACCGTTGACTGACATTATTACGAAAGTGTTTCTTGGGTTAAGCTGACAGTAATATGCCAATGGAAACAAGAAGTGGTTCCAAGGGTCGCCGAAGGGAATTGCAGAATATCAGCGTCTACACGAAATAATGAAGTTTATCTGCAAAGAAACAAAATTAAAATCAAATTATTACCTTAAAAATAGTCAAAGACGGTGCCAAAAAAGCGCACTGGCGCATATGAGACTTAAGCCCGTATGACACTTCCCAATTTATTGGCCAATCCATTGGATATTGGATTGTGGACCCACTGACACACACCAATTTCTAGCCCAATCTCCGTTTCACAATATTGGGCACAATTTCTTGGCCAATCTAGATTTTAGAACGGGTTCTATTTTCTCGAGGCCAATCTCCAATCAGAACTCAGTCTTGTCGACTCCTAGTGGCCAAAACTAGAAGCTCTTTGCAAAACATTCCACCTCGGAATTTTAATATCATATATAAAAACTTTAGAAGCATAACAATCCATGGAATAGCTTAAATAATTAATATGTACTTTGAGAGAACATAAATTCACAAACATCAACTGTCTAAAGTGGGTAATTCGGAAATAACATTTCGGATATTTAATGAATAAAAACGTCGTGATTCTCCTCGATTGCGTCTATATTTTGTTTAAATTACAATTATTAAACTGTTTTTCATGATTTGAGCGCTAAAGTTTCGGGTGAAAGTCCCAATTGATGACACAATCTCTGTTTATTCGATGAACATATTCCAGCCAAAACGAGCCGCTACGTTATCTTGGCTCACCTATGAGATCACAATATTTCCAATCTCTCATCATTCAAGGAACTCACCCGAATGAAATTTCGAGCAATTCGAAAATATCTTTGCAGCCCCTCGAAATAGTTATTAAATTTACAATTATTATGCCACCTCCCATTCTGTAGCTCATTGGCAATGAATCTGCGTCTTGAGATGCTCTTTTGTAATTTTGTGTTATGTGGCGTTCTCTAGTGGGGTATTAGAACACTATAACGGCCAATATTGGTGTAAATATTGGTACGTGTCATACGATGCCTAAAGCCCAATATTTTAACCAATATTGCGCGCCGATATATTGGCCAATAAATTGGCAAGTGTCATACGGGCTTTAATGAAATATATTTTTTGCATAATACGCAACGAAAAATAAAAGGAAAATTGCCCAAGAGTGAAATTTATGCAATGCCTTCACAGCCAATCATCCTTAGTACGATGGAATGAATAACGAATCTGCAGAAGAGGGAATCGTTCTGGCTGGCTGGCAAACTATTTCAGGGAAAGTTTTGAACGTGAAAGAAATAGCGAATGTGTCATTCGCTGTGCAACCCAGAATAAGATGGAATGCTCAGGTTTGAAATTCTTGAAGCTGTATAGGAAATTAAAAGAAAATAAAACAAATCCAAGAGGTGCCCGAGTGTGAGCGTGGTTTTCCTAATTTTATAAGTTTGTCTGTTTCTTACTGTTGTAAGCGGAAGCTTCGCAAACCTGAATGTGTATGTGATTGAGACCCTTGCGGAAATGTGTTCTTTAGAGCCAATCTGCAAGGTGAGTGAGTGAGTTGTTTTGTTTCATAGTGTTTTAGCTTGATTTCCGTGTATTACCCCCCTGACAGCCTTGTAACTTCCCACCCCCTCACCTTGCCCACCAAAGAGTACGGCATTGGGGAATTTATTTTCTTTCAACTGTTCAACTACCGTAGATCGTTCAATAACTTGTACCGTATACAAAAATTCATGCTCAGACATGATAAGATGATACGATTGGCAGCGAAAATAATAGGATAACAAAAGTTAATGGTAAAAACAAATTAGTGCCATACAAATCTTCCTGAGTGACATATAAATAGCAAAGAGAGATAGTGGCAGAAATTTGTCAGAAAACTCTTAATATCTTCTACACTACTTTCTGGAGGACACAAACAGTATTAAAACCCAACCGTCGGATTGAACGTGAAGTCTTAGTCCCCTTGTTGCTGTCCGTTGAAGCCGGGCTGACACTGGGTTTCCCTCCACGCATCCTCTTTTCTCTTGGAAATACAAGTTACCTAACCTCTCAATGATCTATTCAAAATGCCATGCCATCGGACTAAAACCCAAAAACCATGGAATATTTTGACGATGGTGGAGACCTCCACTCACAAGATTTCATGCTTCATGGATGCACCGTCACTCCAATGATCTCCCTCCAGTTTGTCTCTTATCTCCCTTTTATCCACTTTCCGACTATCTCTTATCTCTCCGACATCCACTTTTGATCTTGCTTGGGAAATACGCCCTCACAAGAATGAATTCTGTGCGCGTGACCATCTACATCTGTGTCCCACTCTACTTGCAGTAATACAGAAATTGACCCACATTTTCACTGCGGATGACGCCAAAATATACGCTCAGTGTAGGAAATTTCTTTTAATTAAAACTAAAAACTCCAAAGAAGAATATCAAAAGAGATCTAATGATTGTGACCTAAGATAATGTCACTTCTCGTTGTTGAATATAGAAATTTTCTCATTCAGCCATGGTGAAAAACACTCATCAAAAGTATTCAAGTCTTTGTTATATGTCCGCGTTGCCACCCAAACTATCAGATTCACATGCAGTCCACTCAACAGGTGAATGTTTTCTTTGCTTGATCAACAACTACTATTTTATTATAAATGCAGATTAATGCATGCAAATGCCACGAAAATAGTAGAATAAAACAAGTATAACACCATTGAAGATTGGTGGAATCACAAGAACTAAAACATGCTGAGATTATAGTTTGATGATCGTAAAGGAATTTAAACTCAAGCGCTGAAATGCATACCTCTTTACATATATTTAACGCGTAATATTCACCAAAATCAAAACTCATGCGACCGTACACAACGAAATTTAAAAATATTGTGGATGCTTACCTGAGTTGAGTAGGGATTTAAGTTTTGAAACGTGAATAGTACGTCAATTGGACAAAGTGCGTTTGTTAGTTATTAACTGATACAAAATGTATTTGAAATAAAGAAATCAAATGCTGTCTGACCTATGGAAAAATGCATTACTCATAATTATACACTGTCAAAGCTAGCATTAAACCATGAGATTTGGAGCATTTGTCTACTGTACATATATCACATAATACACGTTGAAATTGTTTTACTTAGTTCCATAAATATCAAATTAAGAAAAAAATTAAATCTGTCACTAATTAGGAGTAAAATCCATGTATGCACAACACTCAGACCACATGAGTGGGTATCGAATTCGATATGACCGATAATTCCGTAGAAATAAGTTTTTATCGCCCAAAGAAATTTGAAAATTCAGAAAGAATCTTTTTCATCACCTTTGATGAGATTTAGCTTTTATGCAATGAGTTTTTCTCCGCTTTGAGCGCGATTTTTTGTTGCACTACTCAATCACCCAACGGATTCTTACAGTGCAATAATTATCGCAAAAACGTCAAACATTTGCAAATGCCATGGAACCCCGACTGAGAAATCTTTATTTAAAACCGCTGAAAAGGATGTCACGCAAGTATTAAGTTATATCGTAAACGTCAAATGAATAGAGGGTTTGTCCATACTTAAAGAGACTCATGACTACTAAAGATATTCCACTCCTTATTGGCTTTACTTTCCTTAATAAAAGGGTGCATCAAAAAAGTAATGATGTAATTTCTATATTCGGAAAAAAGAAACCTCTTTCCTTGAAAAAATGCCTTGTTGACAGTAATGTACAAATCGACACAGGGAATGGAGATAAATAAATTAAATGATATAATATATTTTCAAAAAAATGAAAAGTAGATAAGATTTTTTAAGCCTTAAACAAGACCAAGGATGAATAATAGCCTCTAATTAAACGTATTTTCATTCCCATCCTGAATAAGCAAACACCAGCTTACGTATTTTGGAACTCCACAAATATCTATTCCATTCATTAGGCTTACGAATGGCCATCGATTCGTTTTTCTTTTGTATGTATATTCGTGACCAAACTGCTCTAAGAAATCTACTCCTCCCTTTGTTTCATTGTGGTTCGAGATCATTTTGGATATCCCATTCTGACTTACCTCCCCAGAATAGTGCTTCGCGGGAAGAAGTACTATACTCTAATTTATTTCGGAAAAAACGAAATTAAAATAGCGTTCTTCCTAAAACCAATGAGTACTGAACCTTCTAGTTTTCACATACTTTGAAGAAAAGCATACGATAGAAATTACTTATATTCTTTATAACTGTCCCGACTGTAGAAACCCCATTTGGTAGGCGTATCTTTGCCGGTTCAAGGCCTGTTAAATAGTTTATACAAGTAATATTATGATTACTCCCTTTGAAACTTATGTCAGTGTTAGTACTACGCCTGTGGCTAAATGGTGATCATATGTGTTCGTGCCTTCCTTGCACTCAGCTTGTTCTGATACATCACTCTTATGGTCGCTTTTGGAATCTGAAGATTCGTTGGATGTGCTTTCGATTTCTTCCGCTAAAAATGTTCTATTATCTTTCTTATTTTTTGCCAATGCACGACATCCTGCCAATAAAAAACGGTTAAATATTTTATTAATGGACAAGCCTGCGATCTCATGAACTAAAAATGAAGATCTAGCTTCCTATAACGAAAATGCCACATCGAACAACGGTACTTTGGAACGCAGTGAGCTCAAGCTCCAGCAGTACCTGAAAAAGTGGAGCCTACTACAGTAACCTTCTTGCTTCATAAACGTAAGGACACTAGGAAATATAGTCAAGTACATACGAACTCAAAAGTGAAACATAAAACCACTAGAAAGAAATGAGGTAATCCCCTAAATATCGCACCATACCACATCAAAAGCAGTCTTAAAATTTTAACAGGAGTGATTCCTTCACGCAACGATCACATTCCGGGAAGGTTATGCGACATACACAGAGCACGTTACCAAAATGACTAGAATATGTAACGTAGGTTTACTCTTTTGTAGATGTTGAAAGAGGATGAAGAAATGAGAGGCTGGGAAAATTTCTTTAGGAAAGGCTAGGGAAAAATAGTAAAATGGAGAGTCGGAGGTACGTCTCATCTAATTTACGTGGTAAACTTTGCAGCTAAATGATACATACACTGTCTATCAAGAAATGATTGAGAGTTTCTGTCCAAAATGTCCTAACTTTGACAAAAGTGGAAGACCTTTTTAAAAGGTTTCTTTAAAATTAAAAATTTAGCTTTCGTCGATAGTAATATGAAAGAATGCCATAGATGAAATATAATATAGATAAAAAACATCTTAAACACCCACAAGTAATTGCGTGGGCCAAATATGCGACCGGCGCGATGCCACGGGATCGCACACTGGTAGAGCGGTGAATTCGCTTACAAGATACCTGTAGCGTTCGGAGCTTCATATTTCATCCATATGCAGACACAATTTTTATATTTCTCGTTGTAAAGGAATATTTTTCTATTATAATTCAGTCATGTATGGGACCTCCTAGCATGCGTATTTGCACGCGCCGCCACTGCTCGGTATACGGCGGCAATTGCATTAAATAAATCCCTCCACTCGACGGACATGCTTATTTAAAACATGGCTATCACACAGTAATTGATAAGTAAAATACAAGCATGGATTAAACGCGTGCGTAACTACTCACCTAATTGGTTAGACAATCTGGTTGGAATAGGTACTCGCTTCTTCTCTGACTTTCCTATTCCCAAAACAGAAAGGGCTACACTGAAATGCAAAATAAATTACTTCTTTTAGTATCTTGGAATATTATCTATACTCATAGGAGGCAATTCATCTCCCTGAATGGCCCCATTCAACTCTCAGCAACTTGAGCCCGAAATGATGGAGTAATACCTCTCAATTAACAAGGCGTGAAGGATAAAGTGGAGGATCAATTCCTCATATGCATCTCCCACGAAATATATGCAGCCTTTTCCTTAGAGAGAGGCCTTTATACACACACAGCGGGCTTATCTTATCACATATGCGATATAAAAAGACGGTTGTCTAGATATTACCATGTAACGATTCTGCCAGTCAACGCTTGAGCAAAGATAATTGCGACACTCATTCGAACGTAATTGATATGAAGGATTAATATTATGTTTTAACTGTTATTCATTGAATTACAGTCCGGCCGCCGAAAGTTTCCCGGTGAAATTTCGAAGGGTCTAGTTGGGGGTAGGGGGCAAGGTTGCCAGGTAAGAAAGGGAAACGCCCACATCACACATAAACGAAAGGGTTCCTGGAAGAAAGCAGCCGGAAGGGACGATTATCTTGAAGGACCAAAATGAAGAATCCCCTTCTCTTTGACTTAAGCCCGTATGACACTTGCCAATTTATTGGCCAATATATCGGCGCGCAATATTGGTTAAAATATTGGGCTTTAGGCATCGTATGACACGTACCAATATTTACACCAATATTGGCCGTTATAGTGTTCTAATACCCCACTAGAGAACGCCACATAACACAAAATGACAAAAGAGCATCTCAAGACGCAGATTCATTGCCAATGAGCTACAGAATGGGAGGTGGCATAATAATTGTAAATTTAATAACTATTTCGAGGGGCTGCAAAGATATTCTCGAATTGCTCGAAATTTCATTCGGATGAGTTCCTTGAATGATGAGAGATAGGAAATATTGTGATCTCGTAGGTGAGCCAAGATAACGTAGCGGCTCGTTTTGGCTGGAATATGTTCATCGAATAAACAGAGATTGTGTCATCAATTGGGACTTTCACCCGAAACTTTAGCGCTCAAATCATGAAAAATAGTTTAATAATTGTAATTTAAATAAAATATAGACGCAATCGAGGAGAATCACGACGTTTTTATTCATTAAATATCCGAAATGTTATTTCCGAATTACCCACTTTAGACAGTTGATGTTTGTGAATTTATGTTCTCTCAAAGTACATATTAATTATTTGAGCTATTCCATGGATTGCTATGCTTCTAAAGTTATTATATATGATATTAAAATTCCGAGGTGAAATGTTTTGCAACGAGCTTCTAGATTTGGCCACTAGGAGTCGACAAGACTGAGTTCTGATTGGAGATTGGCCTCGAGAAAATAGAACCCGTTCTAAAATCTAGATTGGCCAAGAAATTGTGCCCAATATTGTGAAACGGAGATTGGGCTAGAAATTGGTGTGTGTCAGTGGGTCCACAATCCAATATCCAATGGATTGGCCAATAAATTGGCAAGTGTCATACGGGCTTTAAGGGTGGACGGCGATATTTGGCGGAACTTGGTGACAGGAAAGATAATGAAGATACACTGTTGTATGTTCCACAGAAGTTTTAATAACCGACCCAAGTTTTGATATAACACTGTCATTTTCAAGTTGAAATAGGTGTAATTTTCAACCTTAAAAATGATAGTGTATTGTCAAAACCTGGGTCGGTTATTAAAACTTCTGTGAAACATACAAAAGTGTATCTTTATTATGTTTCCAATCCCCTGCTTCGGTAATTCAAAGAAAGGGCTTGTTTTGGTGGCTCAAGGTTGTTTCAGTACTTCATATGAAAGTGACAACGCTGTATGACTGGGCGAGGGTGTGAGGTGCGTTTGGAGGTAAGTGATTGGGTGCAACCTGTTCTGTCGCAGGGTTCTCCGCTCCTTATTTTGAACTTCCATCGGATAACTCTCGCGGCTGGACTGCAATTGCAATATTTTATCAGCTGATGGGGATATGGGGTCAACAGGTGAAGGTAACAGATTTTGAGCCGACCTCACACAGGCTGACGGTGCCTCTATATTACTTCACGGAATGCGCGGGTGAGGCAAATACAATTATAGGCAATAGGAGACTAATAAAACATACGGCGATTCTGTCGTGCAGGGGATCAGCGTTTGCAGCGCCTTGCGGAAAAATCTCGTTTATTTTCTCCGCTCGACGCGTGTGACGAGAAGCCTTTTCTCACATTTATAGACGTTGATGCGGCTCTTACTTTCCATTTGCTTTCGTTTCGTGCACTGATTTTTTCAATATAAGTTCATTTTTGATGGAATAAATCTAATTAATGGGTCAAATAAACACTTTATGGACGACAGGGGTCATTTTGACCAATTTACGGAATTCAAATTCACTTTTCTGCATTTCTTCAAAGATTTAATTAACTTTTCTAATGAAAAATTAATTAATTCAAATGACTACCTATTAAAAAAAGTTGAAGGGTTCGAATTACACCTAGCCGTCCTAGGTAGCGCGAAGCTCCCGTCCTCCTAGTGTTCATTTACATAGTAAATTCGAAGAAGATATTTTATTAGACGACGAGAATCATATACTTCGTTCACCGTCGTACCATGGTAGACGTGATTATGAGAATAAAAGAAATAGACTGCAAAATAGGGAGATTTAAAATGTCATTCTTCTCTCTTACTATTAAGGATAACAACGGTGTCTCAATTGATAGGAATAATGGCGTCACTCGCTCGGATGACTCATTGCATGTTTTTGCATTGTTCTAAACTTGCATGTATTTGCTTTAAGAATTACTAACCATTGGTAATTTTTTATTAATATGCATGTATATTTTCCTGGTATGCGTAATATATCTATGACGGTGCGGTGTGCATGTGGCGGTCCTCTTGCATGCTGCATGTTGGTGATTTGTCACCCCCTGCCAAAGACCCTAGAGTTGGCTCGCTGGGTCTTGTGTAGTTGTATGAGATTCTGAGCAAAGCTCAGAGGGCTAAGACACGGCAGGTTGACAAAAGGCGTTCGATTGCCCCAGGAGAAGGCGTGATGCCTACAAGGGACAAGGGTCTGGCCAATAAAACGTCATTCATCGAGCAATTTGGGTGGAGGGTAATTAATCGCCCACCTTGCTGCCCAGATATCACTCCCGGTAAATATCATCTCTTTAAAAAAATTAGAATGGTAACGATTCGCGAACTACAACGAAGTTCAAGAAGCGGTTCTTGCCTACCTAAGGGAAACTGGTTAGAGGAGGTAGTACAAAAGTTTGTCTCGCGGATGCGGAAAGTCGTCGAGCGCAAGGGCGACTAGTTAGAAAAACAGCTGAATTATCAAGGCTTCTAACCATGTAATATGCACCGGCAAAAATGTCAGGAGGAAACACAACGATTTTGGAGGGTGTACTTTTCATATGCCCCTCGTAATATAAGAGACTTAAACGAGGACAAGTCACTGCGAAGATGAGCTCTCATATACAATGAAAGCTAAATTCTTATATTGATTGTTCCTTTCTTTAGTAAATTTTAATGCACCCCGCCATAGTTCTAGAAATCACTCCCATTTGATGTTAATAATCACAGAACAAATTATGCCTTTGACTCCCGCCATCCAGAATAATGAGGAATTTCAATGATCTAGGACAAATTTATGATTTCTCTATGTCTCTATCTAGATTTAAGTCACTTGTGGTAAAGGTGAACTCAATTTAAAAATTCTACAATGAAAATATGTTTATACGTTAAATTTTATATTATTGTATCTGCCAACACATTTTATTCACTGATAAGCAGTTATGTAAAGAATTATAAAATTATTTATTTTTTAATGGTTTTATTGTACAGTTGTTCAAAATTTTTTGTCTATCATCTGTGAAATTTTATGTAAGAATATAGTTAATGGGTTGTATCCCGTAAATAAATGAAATGAAAATAGTTTCCAGAATTCCGTGATCTGATAGCAATGTTTTGGGTCACTATGAAAGGAAAAGAAGAAGATTATGGAAGCATTTACCTCCCCTCCAACGACTTTATCACATCCTACATTTAAATTTCAGGAGTTTACGCGGTATATCATTGAAGCTTCTCTTGCCGCCGGTTCGTCATGAGGTCATGTGGTGAGGCCAGGTACGTTATCCTCCAGAGCTACGTAGTTTTCTGCATTGGAATAACTAAAGGTTGATGGCAGGGATTGATTGTTCACCAACACACATGAGAATAGTGTTTACTAATCGGCAGAGTACAAAAGGAAATATGGTGGAATTCCCGCCAAGCACGAATCGCACCATGCAACGCACAAGACAACTGAAGTGCTGTCACCCGCTGCGCATCCAAATGAGTTTATAAATGTCACCACTTGTGATGCTGATGGACAAATTGACAATGAATTTTATGCGGGTGAAGGAGAAGATGGACGAGAGGGTATTAATAACACCGCGCGATGCATATTAAATCTAATCCAGATGAAATCAAATAAAAATTGACATCAGGAAGAGTCTAAACGGACAATTAACAGTTACAAAAAGACATTTTTCTGGATTCTTTTTACTTATTTATCTATGTTTAGGCTTTAAATTATTCATTTGTGTTCACCACTAAAATGTTTAGTTTACATTTTATATTGAGCGATATATTTCCATTGTATTCCTATAGGAAACTTCCTTTTTTAAGTTTTGTCGAATGTTTTTCCTTGAAGTATATATTAAGCATTTGCTAACTGTAATAAAAGGCGAGATACATTCCTATATCTGTAAAGTATACCTTTATAGGGCAGAAACATGGTATTTTATGGATGCGCGTGCCATTCATAAGACGGATTTAAGGAAACAAAATCACGGTGTGGGAAGTGATAACCAGATAACTGGAATTGCCTAAGATTTTACGCGTTTGACCCATTTCGGTATCATAGCATGTTCAGTTGGACACAGTTGTAGGTGCAGTGGCGCCGACTCCTTAGGGTCTGGGGGGTCCGAGCCCCCCAAAATTTCGTTACATATGCGAGGTAAAAGTGTGTCAGGCTTGTCGATTTTCCCCGGAGTGTCCAGATATAGAGATTCCCCAGCTAGCACATTATAAGTCATTGAGATAAGGTGAAAGGAAGAAATAAGGAAGTCGCTTCTCAAGTAAGCTTGTTATGGGTTTCTTACGGCCAGGGCGACAAACATCCAGAGTAATGGCAAAATGGATGCCAAACTTTCAGCACTTCCGTAGATGCTGTTATTATCCCATCGTTACAGAGTGTTAATTAAGGCCTTTATGCATTAAAACAATGTTTTTATTATTGGCGCTTCTATACTATGAGGAGAAATAACATCATACCGCCATAATTTGAAAATCATTCACATTTATGAACTGATAGCTTAACGAAGGTCGTAAGAAAAACACAATTTCACAAGAATACCAACGTAGAATAATATAAAAATGCCGGAAGGAACACCTAATATACGTATTGTAGTCATCGGGTTATCAAACCATAATTTAAAATTCATAAATGTTAAAATGTATGGACCTTGAATAAATTCAGTTTTTCATGCACATGCCAAACAAGTTTTTTTTTTACATAATTGGATATTTAATTAGTAACTACTCCACTTAGCCTCAATAACTGCCGTGTTGTAGTGGTTAGCGTGTAGTACTTCGGTTCCGAGGGTCGCACGTTCGGATCTATCCTGGTGTTATTTTTTTTTTCTTTCCGCCGCATGGATAGAGTATTTGTACTATGCTTTATATCTTCACTAGCCGGTTGCTTGCAGTTATTAATTTTTTCTATTTACGGGAAAATCTGTTATCAGTTGTTCAGCCCTTATAAAAACTAGCTAAATATCCCCAATAGCCTTTAAATTCATGTCAAGATGAGCCGCGTAGCATGTGTAGTACGCTGTTCAGCCGCCTTTGGCGCTCCAACAGAAGTGACTTACATTGCCTGAGGATATTTGACGGCATTCCTTACCTAAACGTCCCTAACGTCTTACCCTTGCCTTATATAAGTCCCTTAGCTTACGATAAGCTGCTTATCAATTTTTTCCGTAAGAAAACCATAAGAAACGGTTAACTCACTTACTTTGTGCTATCTGGGTTCGAGTGATCAGGGTTCTAATGCTGATCATATGACTTCTTAAATGCTTAACAAAACTTTAAATTCACTACTTATTAAACATTCAAAGTTTTTAAGCACGATTCTGTATAATTAATTGCACTGCTATCAGGCTGAATATTACGAGCGCTTAGTTCTTCAATGTGAGTAATAAAAATTTCCGAACTTTCCACTTCCAAATATATGTTAATCAGGTCATCGTTACACTCATAGTGGCGCCGACTCCATTGGGCCTGAGGGGTCCGAGATCCCTCTAAAATTCGTTATGGGTGTGAGGAAAAAAATGTGCCAGGCTTGTCGATTTTCCCCGCAATGTCCATATATCGAGATTCGAGTTATCATGGTTCTAATGTTGATCATACGAATCTTCTAAAATGCATAAAAACTTAAAACTCACCACTCATAAAATTTCCTGAGGCAATGTCCCCGGTTGGGGCCCCCCAATATTTTTTGTAAGTCCGCACCCCTGCGTAGGCGGTCACATACACAAGATTCTATCCGACAACAGAGTACGGAGGCAACAGAGAATTTCCAGGAAAGATTCTGAGGGGATGATTGGGAGAAGGGGAGTGTTGTATATATGTCGTATAGATGTCGCCACGTATGTGTCGGTGCTGCCACTTGTGGAAGTGTTGTGTTCTGTACAAAAACCAGGAACTCTTTCTGTGGTGACTACATTGTCAAGACCATGTATTATATCGGACCAATAAATCTACAAAATGGTGTCGGAAGTGTCGCGAGGTACCAGTTTCTTTAAGTCTGTGCTACAACAGTTATGTTTCAAGTAAAAGTAGATCGAAATGCCTAAAACCGACGAATTCGACCGGCTTGAATCAAATACGGGTGTTCAACCGCGACCACAGGCTACGATCGGCATGTCAGGCCACGTGCGTCCGATGGAGACAGGGCAATATCGCAGTGAATTGGAAACACTGGTTTCAAACTTTCGAAATATATCTAAATGCCAGTGGTCTCGAGTCAGAAAAGGAAGAACGACGGGTGGCATTCAGTGGCGGCTGGTGGTAATTTATCTAGGGAGTGCATTAGAGCAGATATAGGATGATTTAATTACATTATGTTAATACTAATCCATGAGCATCATATTTCGTCGTAATAGACTACATAGCAAGCAAAACATATCACTGGTATACTCTATCCTTAAAATTGCATGAACAGAAATAATATTAGCATGCATGAAAATAATTATTCTAAACACACCTTTACAAGTGACGGTAGGTAAAATTCATTCTCCTTTCCAAACACCCTATGAGGAAGTAGTGTAGAAAACGGCCATACAGATGACTCTGTAGACGGACTAGGATCCTGGGCGCAGGTAGTGTAGGTGGCGTCTACACCACTACACTACCTGCGACTCACTCACCAATAATATGCGCGTGCGCACTCGCATCATTTTGAGTCTGCTCCTATCACCCTTTTGAACTGTACATACCCCCCCGTTTACTTCGTCCCGCCAGAGCACCCTCAAGGGATCGCACAGACCGAAAATGCGCCCGGCGCGATGCCACGGGATCGCACACTTGTAGAGCGGTGATTTCGAAAAGGAGATAGGTTGTAGCGTTCGGAGCTTCATGTTTCTTGCATATGCAGACAGGATTTTTATCCTTCTTGTAGCAAAGGAATAGTTTTCTTTTGTAAACATTCATCTTTGGGTGTGCACTTGCTAACATGCGTATACGCACGCGCCGCCACTGGTGGCATTATTACTCTACTACATTGGCCCCTATGGGTTTGAGGTTTTTAACTCCTTCAACGTGGACTGATCACAAGTTACTTCCAATCCAATTTCTATTTGGTTTTAACTGGGGAAAGAGAGAAGTGCACATTCTTTGGGCAACTTTGGGTTTGACTTTCCCTCAAACACCCCATTTACCCTGTTTAGCACATCAGTCCTACTTCATACGATGGCCTGACAATCTTTAAATGGATGCTATGTTTATCCCGACAACCAACTAAATGGAAATTTCTGATCCAAACATGTCTTCTTCTTATCTCCACAGTTTCCAATTAAAGGGCCGCGGAACATTCCTCTTGTGACTCAACTTTTTCTGAACAGCAAGCGACGGCGTAGAATAAAATCAAAGAATGCTGCGATTTATTTTTTGTGGCCACCTCTGGATTCCATTCTTTTTCCATCTACAACTTCCTTTTTAATGCGTCTCCTATACATTCTCATGGCAGCTGCTTGTTTACCCGGCGCGGCCCCGTTTGGCAGCATAGCATTAACACTAGCATGCCCGACCAATCCTAACACCCTTTTATGCCATAGTGGATCAATTTGACCCATGTTTGCATATTTTACTCAAAATACTTAATTCCTTCCCAGTTTATATATAAATATTATCTATTAAGCATTTTGGAGTGCAGTAGAAAATGTAACTAGACAAAAAAGTTTAAAATTGTTGTTGTTCAACAATTTCTATGGTGTTATGGGAAACTATAGCTTCAACAGATGTGTGAATACCTTTCTTCTGATGGGTTTGGGAGGTACAATGAATTACAATCGTATCAGGTTAAAAAAAGCACAGGAACATTTTGACAAAATATCAGTATAAAACTCACCATTACATTGAATACAAAGGAAAAGTAAAAAGGCTTAAAATGAATTATTTGATATATTGGGTCAAAATGAGCCATCCGTGCATGGCAGGTATAAGTGATGAGAGAAAATATTAATAATAATAATATCAGGCCTAAATTTGGCACAGTCGTAAACCAAACTAAATAATTAAAAGTCATGAAATATGAGTTTGAAATATTTCTTCCTTTCAAAATAATCAACGTGAATATTCTCTTTTTGGTCAAATTGACCCAGCCGTTAAAGAGTTGATTTAAATTCACAAATATCAATATTTTCATAGATTATGGATCATAGAAAAGTTAAAAATAAATAGAAAGTGTTTCTATCAGTTTTATTTCATCTTTAGGAGTAAACCATAGGACAAGATATTGTTTAAATATTTTCATTAATTTATAAGAAAATGTTAGTTTTCAAAATACCTAAAAGCTATTTTATTAATTCGCACTCATGAGTGTAAATTATTGTGGAAGATGAATGCTCTAGACGTAGTAGTTTTCCCTAGGTTGAGTTACAAAGTTCATGAAGTTGACGAAACGTCTAATTTTTCGGTGCGCGGAGTTATTTTATGCACTGGTGTGTCTGCATTTTTTAATTCTTTGCAATAAAATAAATCAGAATTTAGGATAAAATTTTCTATAAAATGACGTGTAATTCATTGTGATAGCATGCAGTGAAGCCGGGATATTAATTTTAAAGTACAGTCATTTTGACGTTGACAGTAGAAGAAAACACTGTCTTCTTGGCTGGCATTCGAATGCATGAGGATCAACGTTGCTCTATATTTTCATATTTCCTCCCTTGATTTTAAACATCATGGACTTTTCTATGTCCGTAACTGAAATTGAACAAGAGCCATTAATAATTCGAGTCCATCGTACCCATCGAGAAACAAGTATCTCCATTTTTGTTAAGAAGTTGAGTTTACATTTCACAAACCTAAGTGAACCCACTTTAACCCATTAATGCCCAGACGTATCTTTAGATACGTCACACTTTAAAAATTCCTAAATACACTGTGGTTTTTTGTTAATGCGATTTCTTTACGTAATTTGACAGAATAAAGTCTTCAAATGGTAAACAAGTGATTTAGATTATTTAAACCAGTATTTGCAATTGTTATGCTTACTTACACATGGCTGGTCATGAACTACTCAGAAATCGCTACGCTATGGTCATGTGAAAATTAAATTTTCACATAAACCATTGAGTTATCTGAATCCAGTTTTTACCTGTTTTATTTTAAATGTATAAGGAATATTATCTTTTTAAAGAGATTCATTTTCTTTCATGCTCATCGCAAAACTAATCAGTAAAGTTTTCACGTATCTAAAGATACGTCTGGGCACTTGTGGCACTAAAAATTCAAATTTTGACTTATAGGTATGTTTCATTCTATTTATTGATTAGATGAATAAGTAATAATTTTATAAGCCTTATTATGTGATAGATCGAAGACAGTCTTATATTCCTGCCATTTCATGAAGTATAATATTGAACAATTAGGTAAATACAGCAAAACAGGAATTTTGTCAGAATTGTTGTGCATCCTCATTTGAATTATGATAAAGTGCCTTCATTGGAAGCAGAAAATTAGTCAGTATTGGATTTCTGGAAATGCAAATACTCGCAATATCAAGTTGCCTATCCTGGCACAGTAGCGGATACAGAAAAGAATTCAAGGGGGGCACAAAATATATCTTGAGCTATCTTTACTTGTATCGTAATGAAAAATAATCAAGTCACGTGCAAAGTTTAGGAAAGTTTTATTTAAAATGATTATAAACAAGGCATTATTATTATATATATCATATAATTATTATATATAGAAGGCAATGCCATCTTATGATATGAAAGAGTTACAATTGTAGTTTTGCCCTGTTAGGCAATGTGGGCGGCCACGTAAGAGGGGGGCACGCTCCCCCTTCACCCCCCATATGTATCTGCCACTGTCATGGCATCACTTGTATTCTGTATCGCCGACGGTGGAATGGATTGATTACTTTGTTTCTCGTTCAACTTTCCCCAGGCAATAATATCCAATTTGCAAGCCGGAAATCAGTGTACGAAATAAGCAACTTTGGTGAACATTGATAAAGAAACTTTTTACTACGCTCCATCACCAAAAACTCTGTACTATGTATTCAAATTCGAGTCTCCGAAAGATATACCTGATATAAGGAGGAATCTGCGCTTTAAAGACTTTTCAACCGTCCCTTCTGTAAATACTTTTTTGTTACTTTTGTTGCACACCGCTTGCTATATAAGTCAAGAAAACAGCGTAGGGGCTCCCATTTACCGCTGAGAAGAGAAGACGTATCTTAGTGATGGAACAGAGGTGAAACAAATCTGAAATAGCTCTAACATCAGTGCTGTCAGCAGAAAAAATTCAAGAAAAATTTTATGAACAATTGCTAAAAATGTTAGTACATTCTTCGTACGTACAAATCGAAGTGATTTATGAAGTGTTTGGAATATTGCTCCTCTCAGGTCACCGTCTACTTAGTTGATGGCTTTATCGGAGGTCATCTCCAGACTGCACCATCGAAATACTTTTCAGTCAATGCGAAGGAACAGGTTTGAAGAAATGTTAAGGTTTCTGCATCTGGCAGATAATTATTATAATGGGAAGAATGATGGCAAGGATAGGCTATATAAAGTTCAACCTTAGTTTGAGGTTTGAACAAGACGTTCAAATGGTAAGCGCTGGAGAATACTGTTTGGTGGATGAATCAATCAACCTGTACTATGGTAGATATGGCTGCAAGCAATGTATAAGAGGGAAACGAGTAAGATTATGGTTAAAATTATGGTGTATTTTCGAATCAAGTCAACCTTTATCATGCTGTAGCCAACATTCAGAGAACAGATCTTGGTCAAGGAGATGTACTTATAGGACTAGTGGATGAGTGAAAATTACCACCAGGTACAAACACATTTGCTGACAACTTATTCATATCAGAATTGATTACTATTAGCATACATATAAAATGAAAACTCCTGTTTGTTAATCGGTTTCCGAAATGCCAGTGGCGAACGCGGACTGCAATTCTCACATGGGTGGAGTGGACATGTGTGATCAATTCCTGGCAAATTACCGGACAACAATCAGGAATAAAAAATGGTGGTTCAAATATTTCAGATGAGACTTCGATGTATCAGTCGTACAGGGATGGTTACGGTATAAAAAACTCGGATACATTATCACACTGCTGAGAAATTTCAAAATGCAAATGTAAATTTTTCACGTTAAAATACTATAATAATACTCAAAATTATATTATGTGATGCATAATAATTCAAATTCAAGTATTAAAAACTAGTGATGAAGGCATGGGTAATGAACTATATAGCAAAAACGGGCATAAACACAATTAAATGATAATGTGCATTTTTGACCTCTCAAGTGCCCAGATGTATCTTAAGATACGTGTAGGATTAAGTACTATGCAAATGTTAGAGATTTTTAAAAATATTTTTCCCCGCATCAGGTATGATGCCTAATCATAATTTAAGCAAAAAAAGTAAAATTTTTAGAAAAAAATCTTCTGGGCATTAATGGGTTAACGAAAACCTGAAAACATTACACAAAGCAGGGTTATTTGCCTCGTGCACTACAGCCGCCAACCTCTCTCACACTCTCCAAAGCGTCCTCTTTTAGCATGCTAGGCGCTCTCTATCTTCTTCCAATCCATCGTCCATTCTGTCGACGTTGCGTTGGTCAAACGTTTGAGGCTTGGTGAGGTGAGGTGGGGAACGGGGAGGGTGGAGAGGTGAGAAGCGAAGAAGAAACTGCGGACTTGGCGACGCGTGGGCGGTGGGTGGCGTGAGGCGGAAAAGGGGGGAAGACAGGACAGAGGCCCTCATCCCACGATGCATACACCAAACCCATGTGGTAAGTAGTTGAGAATGCATTCTATGTATGCATTTCGTTGAGTTATCCATTATTGCGTGATTACATTGCTTTAACCCTTTCACTGCTGTTCAATCTACGAAAAACCTTCTCCTCACATGCGGCGAAAAGGTTAAAATGCGTTTCGTTGGGCCATGGAGCAGGTATTTCCAGGATGGGCATGGTACACAATCGTAGGGTTGCAAATCCGAGACCCTTTCTTTGACAATCTCACCCTCGCTGGCCCCTCTCTTCGACCCTCCGAGCGGCCCAAAAGTGACCGCTCTGACTGCAATTTGAAAATCAACCAATCAATCCGATCATCAAAAAATGATTGTTTGCATCGCACTTCTGCCAATCAAGCAATCAAATATGTCTTTGAACCATGTTTCTGCGATGAAAAATAACGATTTTAATAACTTTGCTAAAAACGTGGCTTTGGACCACCGGAAATTTGCCATCAGCTTACATTATCGGTGATGCCTTAGTTTATCCATCTTTCGGTTACTTGTTTTTTTTGCAACAGCGCCTGAAGTACTTGTGAATCGCATTTCGTCTGGCATTTGTATCCTGTGCTTTGTCCTCTGGTAGGATTGACACTTCACCTCCAGGTTCAATTATCATCTCCAAGCATGCTATGATTATATGATATCTATTGCCCCAAGATCTTTTTCCCCCTTTTGTGTTGTTTTTCAGAAATTCTCACACTTCCACACTTGGATGAAGATTTCAATTGACGTTTGTGCCCGACGTATTATCTTCACTAATTTCGGATAACAATTTCTCTTAAGTATAATGCTAAGCACACACTGGAAAGGCTGGGCACAGGATATTTACTCATAGTGTAGTGATGAAGGAAACGCTTGCAGTTTGCCCACAGGAAATGTTTATTTCATTGTATGAAAACAACACCTGAAGTGCCAAAATCTCTTTATTTCAAAAAGTTACTGGCGTCGTGATGGTACACAAATAAGTTGGTTTTTGAATACGTGAGTAAACCCATTTACGGCCAAAGTTTCGAAAACACAACATTGTTAAGAAATGCATACAAATCGCTTCAATTATATTTTATTAATAAAAAATTCACTTTTTTCGATAGATAATAAAGTTTAAACTATTTTTTAGTGAGATAACGATGACATTTCATTAGTATTGCTATTTAAAAAACACTCAAAATGTGTCAATTATCAAGTCACCTGATGCGCAAGATAAACAATTTTTCCTAAAAGTAGCTATTGTTAGAGGCGGCTGTCTTCTTCCTTACCGCATTTCCTTTCCCA
This sequence comes from Ischnura elegans, assembly GCF_921293095.1. NCBI lineage: Eukaryota > Metazoa > Arthropoda > Insecta > Odonata > Coenagrionidae > Ischnura > Ischnura elegans. The sequence continues at coordinate 480,076 of NW_025791657.1, forward strand.
TCCAAACTTGGCTATAAGTCCTTTCCTTTCGGCTCCCACGATTCCCCCACCACTCAACACCGACAGTAATTGCTCGCATGGCCATGCAAGGTAAGACATCTTTCTTAAGAACGTGAGCCAGCGGCGCAGTCGAGAGAATAACAGAAAAAACGCTTACCAGTGGGAGACGACAGCACGCTGGGCAGTCGACGTCGCAGTGAATCCCAATGAAGGAAGAATAAAGTGTGATTTCCCCGACATGTGACTTCTCCCTTTTTACCGGTCGACTTTCCTTATACTCCTGCGGATGGCTCGGACGAGAGCGCCCGGCAACTTACACTATTCCCTTTATTAAGTTTTTTAATCGTCCATAAAAAACGTCAAAATTTCAATTAATACATGTTATAGCTTATATTTTGTCGGGAAGCCAATATTAAGTAAAAATCGGATCGGGAACGTAATGGTGCGTTTTTGCAGCTTAGGCCGAATTAGGTATCTGTAGGTAGTTATGAAACCTGCCTTACCATACAGGGGTGCCGACTTGCAAAAAATATTGGGGGGGCCCAAACCGAGAACCTTGCCCCAGTAAATTTTATTAGTGAATTTTAAATTTAGAAGAAGAGCATTTTAGAAGAGTCATATGATCAACATTAGAACCCTGATCACTCGAATCTCGATATCTGGACACTGGGGAAAATTGACTAGCCTGACACATATTTTCTTCACATCTGTAACGAATTTTTGGGGGGGCTCGGGCCCCCTTAGGCCTCATTGAGTCGGCGCCACGGTTACTATACATTGCCATCTCATGGAAATATGCCGTTTATACTGTCAAGTATAATCCTTCTCCTTTTTATGCCATGTATTTGACAGATTTTGTCATACTTGATAATTCATGTCCTTATAAATTATGTTAGAATCGGAGACAATATATAACGATTATAATTATCAAGTATGAAAAAAATTATCAAATACATGGCATAAAAGAAGTAGGATTATATTTGACAGTAAAAGCGGCATATTCCCATGAAATGGCAATATATGGTAATTCGGGTTGCAAAACTGCCTATAAATACAGAATTTGGCCAAAGTTGCGAAAACGCAACATTAATTTTTTTATCATAATAAAATTTTTTGAAGGCCTCAATTTTCAATTTGCCTTATTGAGAATGTTATTAAGCAAAATTAAGAGGAAAAATTATATTTTTAGGTATTTATTTACTCGGCCGGTAATGGGTTAATAACTTCGGATATGTCTGCTTAATTATTCATTTAAAAGATCGTATTTTGGATCTTGTGTTGATAGCATTTATCAACTTACTTCCAACCCATTAGTAGTGCAATAAATTTAGTACATTTTGATCATTACTCATTAAAATAATGCTCAGGTTTTCCTTTCCTCATCCATGACAACTCTCAGTCACAGTAAATGTGATCACAAGAGGGACTGTAATTTGTTATATTATTTCTTGTCTATTATTCTTAAATACCCCTAAGCATTGGTGTTTGGAATGCCCAGCAGTCATTTAATTTAGCCAAGAAATTGCTTTTTCAAATTTTTATCCCCAATTTTTCATGAGCTCTGCTTATGTTGTGAATTCATACTATCCTTTGAAGTCCTTAATGTAAATTTCATAAATATAATCTATTGTATTTTGAATATTTATCTACCTTGAACAAAGTGTTGTGTGCTCATAATACATAGTAAGTCTATGCAATTGCATCAGAAACTCAGTCATTATTTTGTCATTCAAGGATTTTCGTCTTTAATATTTCATGTACTACATCACATACCAAATGGACTTCTTCGGGCAAATAAATACCTTATAAATTCTTTCATATTACTTAATTCACTACAGGCCAGACATGGATAGTGGTGCAGCGACCAAAGGGAGTAGGTCCTTCTCTGGCCACTCCAAATGCGAGGAGAAAGAGATGTTCCTCGACATCGGAGGACGATATGACTAGGTTGAGAGAGCGGGGGAAGGAGGGGGACAGGGAGAGATGGAGGAGAGGGAAGAGAAAATATTACCTCAGATTCAGCAACTCACAGCCACCGTTGACGTATTGATTAAAAGCCGCATTTCCAATTTTCCCTCTCACTATCCATTGCCGTATCACAGTTCCTTGCACCACAAATCCCAAATCACCACACTACTTCAAATTCATTACCTTTAATCTCCACGGAGATCAATACCTGTTGTGAAACGAGTAAAGACTTACGATTATTTGCGAAAATTACGCGTGATCAGTTTACGGGGAACGTGGGAAGCGTCCCTCTACCTTTCAATTCGTTGAAAGGCTGCGCAGACACTTCACTGCCCGTGTCTAAACGAGCTTTCCCCAAAATACCGTTAATCAAGCAAGTCACCACAGGACACACGCGCGGTTTACACACACCCCTTCAATAATCCCTCAGCCTCTCACCACAAACTAATCGTCAACCATCTTCCACACCTGTTGCCCCTGCCTCGAGTATTCCTGCCCCTCAACTATCTGCCATGCCCCCTCTTCTCATCTGATCTTCCTCAGTCCTCCTCCACCCCTGTAGAGCAAAGTACACCAGGGCGGGATGTTATGGCTAAACTTTCTGATGGCAGGCTGGTTCCCTTGGAATATTTTAAGGATTCAATCTTTACAAAAATGGGAAATAAGACGTTGTTACGACTTCTTGGGAACCATTTATTAATCCTAAGATACATTTAAAATATTAAAGAAAAATTAAAACACGTCTGAAAATAGTAGCTGATGTGACTATTTCTGTGAATCATACACTATATTTCAATTGATACATCTTAAGAACAGTAAGTTTCTGACACAAGGCTAAAATTTGAAGGAAGTCTTAGAAAACAATGCTTTCATTTTAATTTATTTAGTGATGTCTTAATTCATTTTTTTAATAGAAAATTAGGAATAACATTGTCAGTACCGAGAATATAAAAATTACATACCACATTGGTTTCATTAGCAAACTCAGTCTCATTCTTATTATTATGCACAAATAATATGTTATTTCCAACTAAGGCACAAGTTTTTTATTTGAACAAAGTACGCTGCCAGCAATCGTTATTAATTTCAGAACCACCTAGGACGTGACAATTGAGAATGGACTTTGAGCAAGACACCGTTGACTGAAAATTATAGATGTCTCAATCAAAAATTGGCATGCAAGGCTTTTTGATCCCCATCCGCTAGACTAGATGCGTGTCCTTCTATGCTATCGCTATTCTTCAATATGAATTAAGGAAATTCAAAAAGACAGTTTGGTATTACTTCAAGGAAATATGCAGATAGCCCATCATCCCTTTTGACACTATATCATTCAATACTTTCAAATTCTACGGTCTGAAAGCGAGATTCAACTACTAAGCTCCTCACTATAGAATTGCATGAGGTTGAATTAGAATATATATTCCATTTTTATGACCTATCTTGTCAGCAAACAAACATGTTACATGCGCAAAGATGAGTTATCTGACCAGGAGGCATCGCGAGAGTGATATTCGGGATCTGACTGCCGATGTTGTTATTTTCTGAGACTATATGGTAATGCAGAAAAAGTGTCAAGTCTGCCTTCCACGTCTTATCTCACGTCCCACGGAAGACTTATCATGATACTTTTTACAAATGTACGTGTACAAAAGGGGTAGTCAAGGCCCTTCCTTGCAGAGAAGGACTTGATGACGACTATTGCACCATTCATTAATCCCAAAATACATTTAAAATATTTAAAAAAATTAAAACACGTCTGAAAATAGAAGCTGATGTCACTGACTATCTCTGTAAATCATACACTATATTTCATTTGATATAAGGTTATCATCATGACTGAGCATGCATGTGGCTGTCAAGGTAGCCACGCATAGCAAAATATTTACAAGAACAATTACAGTGATAAGAATTACCTGCGGTGAGTGTAAAAATGTTTTACTTGGTCGCAATAATGTGTAAAAGCTGCTGCTGACGTTGCTGAAATAAGAATCCTCTCGGGTTATTTTGTACTCATGTCTACACTAACAGGAACTTTGTCGAGAAAGACTTTCGGATTCTTCACACGAATTAGGTTTCTCTCCCGAGTGTGTTCGCAAATGTGTCTGTAAGTTGCTCTTCTTCGAGAAAGACTTTTGACATTCGTTGCATGAATATGGTTTCTCTTGCGAGTGTTTGAGCATGTGCCTGTTGAGACCACATTTATTAATGTAAGATTTATCGCAGATTCTGCATGAATAGGGTCTCTCTTTTGTATGCGTTCGGGTGTGTAAGACAAGGCCTTCCCTCCGAGCGAAAGATTTGCTGCACACGTTGCAAGTATAAGGCTTCTCTCCTGTGTGAATTCGCATGTGACTTTTGAGATGAAAACTAAGCCGAAAAGATTTGAAGCAAATGTTACAGGAGTGAGGTTTCTCTCCCGTGTGTGTTAGCATGTGGGAAACAAGGCGGTTCCTCTGAGCAAAGGACTTGCTGCAGACAGTGCACGAATAAGGTTTTTCCCCCGTGTGGGTACGAATATGCGAAACTAAGTACCGCTTCGTCGAGAAAGACATTTCGCATTCATTGCATGAATAAGGCCGGTCTTCCGAGTGTGTTCTCATGTGTAAGACAAGGCCTTCCCTCCGAGCGAAACACTTGCTGCATACGTTGCAAATATAAGGCTTCTCTCCTGTGTGCATTCGCATGTGACTTTTGAGGTGAAAACTAAAAGGAAAAGACTTGAAGCAAATGTCGCACGAGAAAGGCTTCTCCCTTGTGTGTGTTTTCATGTGATATTTGAGAGCCTGCTTCATTTTGAAAGATTTTTTGCAGATTTTGCATGAAAAAGGTCTATCACCAGTGTGCGAACGCATGTGGCAAGCGAGGGTGTTCTTCCGAGCAAAGGACTTGCCGCACACGTCGCAGGCATGAGGCTTCTTTCCCGAGTGCGTCAGCATGTGACCATAGAGAACAGAACTGTGCCTGAAAGACTTGGAGCAGATTTCACACGTAAAAGGCCTCTCGCCCGAGTGTGTCCGCATATGCCCGACCAAACCGCTTCTTTGAGTGAACGAATTTCCGCAAATTTCGCACGAGAAAGGCTTCTTCTCCGTGTGCCTGCGCATGTGGAGATCGAGGTCTTCGCTCCGAGCGCAGGTCTTGCGGCAGAATGTGCACGAATAATGTTTCTCTCCCATGTGCGCACGTACGTGCCTCACTAAATGCCCTTTGGACAGAAAAGACTTTCCACATTCATTGCAAGAAAAAGGTCTCTCTCCGGTGTGTCTACGGATGTGGGTATCGAGGTTACTCCTCCGAGCGAAGGACTTTTTGCAGACTGTACACTGATGGGGTTTCACTCCCGTGTGAGTTCGTATATGTATACCTAATTCGCCCTTCATCAAGAAAGACTTTCCACATTCATTGCACGAGAAAGGTCTTTCTCCGTTGTGTCTACGCATGTGGGAATTAAGTCCACTCCTGAGAGCGAAGGACTTGCTGCAGACTGTGCACTGATGGGGTTTCTCTCCCGTGTGAGTTCGTAGATGAGTTACCAGGCAGCTCTTTTTCAAATAAGACTTTTCGCACTGATTGCATGAAAAAGTCCTATCTCCTGTGTGAGTTCCGATGTGTACGGTCAGGTCCCTTTTCTGAGCGAAGGACTTGCTGCAGAATGTGCACGTATAGGGTTTTTCCCCGATGTGCGTCCGTACATGATTAACCAAGATGCTCTTTGTCGAGAAAGACAATTCACACTGATTGCACGAGTAAGGGCTTTCGCCTGTGTGCGATCGGATATGTACGGTGAGGTGACTTTTCTGAGGGAAGCACTTAGCGCACACGCTGCATGAATATGATCTCCCTTTCTTCATCACAGCCACGTGATCGCGCAGGTTTCTCGTGCAAGGTGACTTTGGGGATAAACTCTGTGAAGTTGATTTCTCATCTGCAGTGAAACTTCTCGTCACTCGCCTCACACTTTTCGTATCCCCTTTTTCTCCAACGGTTTCCCTGATGGAAACATTTCCTTTTTGCCTCGGCCCTAGTCTTTTTGTCTTCAGCCCACCTAAAGCTCTGGATGTGGTTGTCAAGCAAGAGCTGCTATTGTCGCTTGACGAAAGGGGTTTCAAAGACATGTCTCCGACAGAAGATTCTGCTACAGCATCAAAATTACGAGAAACGACATGAATTTTCATGTGTTTGATTAGCTCATTTTTGCCGCTGAACCTATCTCTGCAGTTGAAGCAATCATATGAATTTTCGTTTGATCTGTTACTGTTACAAGAATTTGCGGTCAAGCAATTTAGTATCTCTTCATTGTTCCCCTTTACAGTCTCATTACCACTTTTGTCGTTTCGTCTGATTTTGATAAGCCTAAGGGAATCCATGACATTTTGTGCATCACAACCATCTCTATCCCCAGAAACAGTCATTGCCGCTCCACCTGCGCTTCTTTTCAGTGATTCAACGTCTTTTGTATTACACTGTGTATAATCAGGAATTGAATAGCAAGTTATCTCATCAGTATCAAGAGCACCACATTTTTCCGAGTCTTTATCCATCAGATTTCTTCCTACCCCTACAAGGGTTGCAACAGTCTTGGAATCATTTTGTGTTACCAAAGCTGTGGGACTAATGCATTCATCAATTGAATGATTTCTTGCACTTCCTTCTGCTGGCAGACATGTAGTTGATGTTGCTTCAATGGACATATCTTCGGCAGCCGGGACATCTAGAAAAGAATTTCAAATTACCACTATCACATTAAAACATGAAATCAAAGACTCCGACATCCTTAATTTACAATCAATTAAATGGATAGAAAAGCCAGAAATGTGAATGGGAATATGCCAATTTAAATTATTTTTAGCTATCTTAAAATGGAGAAAAAGCTCTGTCAATTTTTTTTCAATCGTTTGAGCAAGTCTTATGTTCACATTTCCTGTGAGCATTGAAATTTACTTTCGTATACTTGATTCTGAAACCAAGTGCTCCATTCTGGTAATTTGTTAATATTTTTTAAATAAACTGGTCTCAAAGGTTGGCTGAACCATGACAGCATTCTTATATGAATTTTAAACTGTCAAAAAAGCCACAGAGAGAAAATGAAGAAAACTTTCCAATTATTTAGTCCAAGTAGAGAAACACTCAAACATTTCAGCAAAAAATTTTTAGGGAGGACCATTAAGGAAATACAGATGCCTACTAAAAAATAAGTAAATATAACTCTCATCCCCTATACAATTGGCACTTATACCAAAGAAAACAGAAAATATGGATGGATGACTGATTCAGGTTCTTCATCCTTCAGAACCAGTTACAATAAGCCTTACACAGCTATTTGTAGCCCATGGAAGCACTTCCCCACTGCTTCCATTTGTATAATGGGCCACGGTCAAATTCTCTATTAGTTCTCTGGTCACAGTATAAGTTGGCTAAATAAAAACATTAACATATACATACATCCTCCACAATTATTAACTTCAATTCCTCCATCTTTAGAGTTATTTTCAAGCCCTTTAGAGTACTCACCAATTTCCTCCGTGGAAGACTTTTGAGCCATAGTAAAACTCTCAATTGGCACCATGTCCTCACCTGTGGTAGACTGAAAATAAGAATCAAAATAATATTAATGAGGGAACAGGAGATTTAGAACATTTATTTTGAAACCATTTACCAAAACTTATTTCATAGAATGATTTATTATGGGTATGTTTTTCATATTCTCTTGCAAGCTGCCTCAAGGAAATTAATGTCTAGAATTTAAATGGTTAAAAAATACGTTTATAAATTAACCACTAAACTATAATATACCAACTAACTCTTATTTACATAGCAAAATACAAGCTAAATCCATGTGATGATCCTCAGAGAAATAGCTTCTTGATATGTAAAACTCAACATATAATCTTCTCAATAATGATAAAACTCCTCCACTGACCAAGGTTACAACATACCATGTCATTTTTAAGCTATCAATTCCTTATAGTCAGACTGATATGTTAAGCCATAGGAAGCCTAGTCACCAGTGATGGATGCAACAATAAAAAATCAGTAGAACAGCACAGGCACAGAGAGCATTCTTCAAAATATTACAAACTAATCAAAGCTGAATACTTATACAAAAATAAGGACACAATACATCTGACACTACATATGAACACAATACATCTGACAATAAATTTAAAAAATGCATTTGTTTAAAAAGGAATCAAAATCGCCAGCTGCAGAAAAGTCAAATGCGGAAATTTAAGAAACGTGTTGCTCCTGAAGAATGTTGAAGATGCATGGGATTGAACAAGGACATACCAAAGAAGTAAAGAGAGAAGTGTGACAAAAAAATAATCAAAGAACCTTAACTTAAAAAACCACATCATGAGATGTGACGGCCTTATAAATACTGTAGTCATAAAAATAAAAGGAGAGGTGGACAGGACGAAGGGAAAAGGTTAGTTCTGAATGTTTTTCAAAGGTCAGGTTTTTAAGGATATAAAAAAGAAGATCATAAACATGAAAAGATAAGCATATGATAGCCAGGAATTCAGGGCTGTGAGAAAGCAATTTTAGGAATGTAGATTAATGAATGTTACATAGTTCATATTCAATTCAAGTACAATGCACAATACACAGTTAATAAATAATATTACCTGATCAGGAGAGTCTTGATGTATGAGTTTACTTGAGGCACCATCAGTGCAATCATTGACTACGTATCCTTCTTCACCATCGCTAATCTCATCTTCTTTAACAGAAGAGCACTTGTATGTCCCTGGTTCACCCTATTGGAAAGAGGAATACCCATTTTTATCATTTGGTACAAGAAGCAAAAATGATCATTACAAAGCTTGAATTACAGGGTGTCTGTAGAAAAAAATCCCCGATAAACAATTCTGGCCTCTTTGTAGAAAACAGAATAATTTAATCGAATGAAAATAAGGACAATTTACAGAAAAAGAAAGGGACAGCTGTACGGGAAGAGTGGATAGTGCTTCTCAATGTTTTTCATCGGCCAGATTATTAAGAGTGTAAAAGAGAAGAATATAATTAATATGAAAAGATAAGGAGATAGGAGAGAGGAATGGAAGGCTAAATGAAACCAATTTTAAGATTGCTGACATATGATGGTGACAGAGTTTACATGCATTTCAAATTAAAGGTGCAATTAATAGGTCATAATATGTATTACCTGATCAGAAGAGGCTTCATGCATCAATTTGCTTGAGACACCATCAGTGCAGTCATTTTGTACATATCTTTCTTCATCATCGTTAACCTGATCTTTTTTTACAGAAGAGCACATGTATTTTACCGGATCCATCTATTAAAAAGAGAAATACCCATTGATACACATTTTAATCAATTTGCACACCAAGCAAAAGTGATTATGAACAAAGCTTGAACTACAAGGTGTCTGTAGAAAATAAATAATCCCTGATGAACGATTCTGGCCTCTTTGTAACTACAGTTGAGAGACTCACATTCAGTAAGCCTGGGAAAAAGGGTTTTCGGATTCCAAGGTTTTTTTTTGATTCCTGGTCTTCAGCATGCGGAAAAAGTGGCACACAGTTTTTGAGAATTTTAATATAATAAAACCATAACTCGAAGTTACACATGAAAGGGATTTTAATATTAATTGGTATACTAAGCAATGTCATCTGTGTGAACGCAGACTCGGCATAAAGACAGGTGTACGCTGCCATATGTTAGTTATTAATTGTGAAATATTCACTGTACGCCTTGCAACTACATAATGGAACCAATCGATAGCAAATATACAGCCTCAATCCTCGCAGCTGTGTAAAAGGAGCAGAGGTGCATGTGAATGTGTGAATGGTCCATCAAACAACCTACAAGACCATTCGTCCCCTTAGATGGACTCAAGAACATTACATTAAAGGAGGCAAAAACCTTGCCAAATAAGTCACCAAATCATAACCATTGCTCCCCCATTATCAACTATATGTACTTAATGCTGGATGACAACGAGCAATAAAAAAAACCTTCTTCATTGTTCTAAGGCTTTCACTGATAGGATTCATTAGCAGACGCTGCGATATCTATCGACACCTTCCTTAGTTGGACAGCAAATCTGTGCAAGTGCTTCTGTATTTTGTTATTTATTAGGTGTGTAACTAAGTTCTCACTCTTTTTAGTAGATGAATATAGCAGTGAATTCTGGCCGATATTGGCATGCAGGAAATGTCATGAACCGAGCCTAGACAATTGGCAATCAAACCGTTATATATATAAATGGTGAGTTTGTTGGGGCATCATATCCTAATCATAAATTGAATATGTCTGAGTTTATGCCAAGTAGCGGCTATTTGTGGGAAGGGTTTTATTCTTCATTTCCATGAAGAAAACAGTGACTGAAGCACATCTAGAGCTCCAAAAGATTTGCAAGGATGCTGCTTAAAGTGAAACAACATGCCCTAATTGGTTCCATTGCCTTAAAGGTGGTCATTCCAATGTTGACAACCGTCCATGAAAAGGAAGACCAAAAACCATCAATAGTGCAGAATTTGAGGCATTACTCAATGAAGATTCATTCCAAACTCAAGAATAACTTGCTTATGTAATAGGTGTTACCCACCAAGCCATTCCATGCAATAGTAAAGAGCTTGAGTTCCTTATGATTCGGCTAAGTGATTTTACAGCGTGATAACTCTTGACATCATGCTGCCAAACATGTTAAAATCTACCTCGAAAGACCCAAATGGGGAGTCCTTACCCACCACCAATATTTCCCAGATATTACACATTCCGATCGTTACTTTTTCTGCTCAATGGCACATAGTCTGCATGATCAGCAGCTCCACTAATTTGAAGACATCCAAATTGGCATGATTGGTAGATAGCCCCATAAGATGCACACTTTTCCTGTTACGATATTCGAGCTCTACAACAATGATACGTAAAAGTTATGGCTAGCGATGGACAATTCTTTGATGACTCGTTTATAACCATTTCTTCACAATTAAGTTGCATTTTCATTTGAAAATATAGGGAAAAGTTAGTTGCACAACTAATATTTAATTTATAAATACATTCAAAATCTCTACATGTCCCTGCCTAGGTTCCTAGCATATGCTCATAGCATGTGCTAACTTCCTACTCGTCCCAGAACTAGGCTTGGAGAGTGGTGCCATGAAGTGGCAAGTCAAAGCACCACACAGATAAATTTTCAAATGTTCTGGACTTCTGGTTTTCTGGATTTGAGGTCCTCAAATGTATGTAATATGTATTACCTTATCAGAAGAGGCTTCGTGCATTAGTTTGTTTGAGACACCATCAGTGCGGTCATTGTATACATATCTTTGTTCATGATTGCTAATCTGATCTTCTGTGACAGAAGATTACTAGCATGTTACTATATCACTTTATTGGAAAGAGGAACACACAGTGGTACACATTACAATCAATTGCTACACCAAGCAAAAGTGAACATGAACAAGCTTGAATTACAGGGTGACTGCATTAGTGTATCCAGCCAGAGGCAATGGGAGCAGCTGCCCCCCCTAGAAGCAAAAATCTTAAGTTTTTTCAGAAAAATCAGTGCTGCATTGAAACGAAAGTATTCATCAAATTTTCATTTAGACCACATAAAATTATTAGCATTAGTAGAAGATATGTAACTAAAATAAACTATTTTTTCCAGTAATTAATCTCATAAACTAATAGAGGGCTGCTATAATTTTCATAAACTGTTGGTTTCATTAACCTTTTCCATGCTAAAATGTCTAAACCTGGCTTGACCAACCCCTCCTAGACCATTGCTTGCCCACCCCTAGTTGTGATACAGGGTATGCCCTTGGGTGTCTGTAGAAAATGAATAATCGATGTAGAACGATTCTGGCCTCTTTAGGGAAAACCAAATAACTTAATTGGCCAACAATATTTGTCCAATAAATATCCTCTTCATTATCACTTAATCAAATGAAAGCCTTAGTGAGGAGGAATATCATTATCGGGCATACCTTGTGACTCAATGCCTCATAAAATTAAATAGTAAACACTACCTTTATTACTACTTAAAACATAATTTGACAAAAAAAACTATAAGATCACTGAATTCTGAAAATTCCTCGTGATTTTCTAATAAAAAATTGATGAAAATCAAAGAAATAGTTCCAAACCTATGAACAACAGTAAAATAAGCTGCCAGTATAGTAAAATACACATTATTATTTGTCACAATGATTCTTTCATTTTAAAAGATTCATTCACAAAAAAACATAGCTTTTCTGCTTTTGACGGATCAAGGGAGGAAAAATGTCTTGCCTTTCTGCTGAGTGGTGCTGAGAATGTTCCCCCAGGGAATGGATAAGTGTCATCGCACAACTGAGCTTAACAATGCAGAAGTACACTCACCACGTCATCAGTTGCCAATGGATCCGTGACATCAGTTGGAATTCCAGCAGGTATATGCAGCATTGGATAACTCTCTTCCATAAGATGGTCTCTGTTCTCCTCTTTCACATGACACTAAAAGAGAATGTTGAGTGTCACTAAATATAAGTCAACCCAAAACAACCCGTTTAAAAATAATAATAAAACCTCCTCTCTTTCCTGAGACCACTTCAGCTAGCCAAAAGCATGTACTCATAAGTTTTTTTTGACTCCTTGCTTGCAGTTCAACTCCAGTAGTATATACCTGTCCTTTCCAGTATTTATTATTTCTTACAGATAGTTATGCCCACGCCTTTCCTTCTTTCTCATAAAATCATGTGACCATGAAAATATGTACAGTTAATTTCTGTAATATATTGTACTTTTGAAATTTGTGCATACTTAGTAATTCCTAAAGAACATGCAAATTGGTAATTACCACATAAACTAAAACTACAATTAGATCCGAAAATGAGGTATTGTTTCTGATGGCATATCCTACCAAAACTTTTTACAATTTTAGTGATATTTTTACCAGGGAATATACTCTATTAAATAATATTATCCTTCAATAACAACACCATGCTTTCACATTGACATCATTTTTATGGGTATAACTTGGCTCCTCCATCTCTTGATAATTTAACTTTATTTCTATCTGCATGTAAATTTCAAAAGAAAGTTGAAATTTTATAATGAAACTTAAGCATTAACCAAGAAGTTTCAAAGGTTGGGATCTTCGCTCTGCTTTACATTATTTGCAGCATTTCTTATGTTTGTGTAGTTCCTCATCTTTTGCTGCTGTCAACAAAGTTTGGGTGACCTCATTCACTAATCTTTCAATCCCATGTGCAATGCAAGGAATATTGAATTTCAGCATTGAACCTTTACCAAACAATTTTGGAATTTCCACACAAGTTACGTCAGATATAACCAGAAGTACCATGGTCTCTACCCAATTAATCATCAGCAGGCTTCAAAATCAAAATCTGATAATTGAAAAAATCTCAGGTTGGTTGCCTCACACATGTGTTCTCGGTTGCTGCTGATATTTTTCCCTCCATCTCGTCCCAATTCCCCGCCCTCAATAATTAGCTATAATAGCAAGCAGTACATTGTCAGGATGACTGAAAAATCCCTTCCTTTGAATAGCCAGATTTATGATTCCTTTTAGCTCATTTGGCAGGTTCTCAACCAGAAGAGCCTCCACAAAATTGAAGAAAGTTTTGATGCTTTCCCGGCATGACAAAATATCTATGTTTTTTCCAATTTAATTTCATGGTCGTGTTCGACACTATGCTCAGCAATGGCTCAACATTGAGACCATCCACAATCCTCCCATGAAATTGAAGGAACAGCTGGTACGAGCGAAGGACCCAGCCGGTCTCAAGATTCCTGGTGTCTACTGTGTCCCCTACGAGTGCGGTGATGCATACATTGGAGAAACTGGCCAAGCCATCGAAACAAGGCTTAAAGAACATAAGCGGCATCTGAGGCTTGCTCAGTTAGAATAATCTACAATTGCTGAGCATAGTGTCGAACACGACCATAAAATTCAATTTGAAAAAAAAGAGATACTTTGTCATGCCAAAAGTTTTTGGGACCGTCTCACCAAAGAGGCCATCGAAATTAAACTGGAGAGGAAGAACTTTAATCGCGATTCAGGGTATTCCCTTAGCAGCACTTGGAAACCCGTTCTGAAAAAACTGACCGAATACAGGGAAAGGACGATAAGACGGACAGACCAATCCGGAGCCAACCCCACCAGGCGGGAAACTACCAGCCAATCCCGAGGAGCCTGACCGGAGAAGGGCAGCATATAAGCAGGCCCATTCCCGCATCACAGCATCCTGTAGCCCTGATGATGAGCGCCGAGTCGGAGCTCGAAACGAAGCCTTTAACCCGGTGGGAAACCCGAGAGAAGTTTACTCACTCCACAAAATTTCCAGCACCATCATGCATGAAATGACCCCACTTCACTAAAAACTAGATGGGCATATACACATTTTGAATGAAAGTTAATAAATTGTTGGCATTTGGATTTCTGAGGAAGGGTTGGTGCTTCAGTAGCCTAGTGGCCATTGTAAGCCTATGGGAATGGGGAGTTTTTCCTAGTTTTCTATGCCAAATTTTAGGAGTGAATTCCTATGAAAACGGCCTTGAAATTTACTAAAAGATAAAGCTTATTTGTTTAATGCCGACCAGATGCCAAAAAAGGGACAAGTCACCTCACTATGCATTCTGTTTTACCACCTAGTATCTATCGATGTATATCATCAAAGATGGCACCCTCCTAGCAGTGAATGCAGGATTAATTTTGCTGTATTTGGGGTGTGAGAGGCACGCAGGGAGGAAACCCCACCAGCCTGCCACTCTTCTATTTGCCACACTACTTGGGTGTTGGAATATTTTCTTAGTGCACGTGAAATCAAATTTGGTATTTTGTGGCTTAGCGATGTCAGTATGTCAAAATTAATCAAATGTTTGCCCTTATGAACAGGAATTCGGCCCAATTTATAGGGTATGACAATGACATTAAAATTTTCGATTAATGACCCTGCCATAAAATACATTTTACTTTGGTTAAGGAGTTCAACTGGAGGTCTAAAAATGTTTATGCCTTATTTTTCATGAGTCCCAAAACTCTTATTGGCTGAGCCAGATGCATTAAAAAAAAAAAAATGTTTCCAAACCACCCTATTATGCATCTGATACTGATTTGCTTGAAAATAACTTGTGCGGCTAGGCTCTTTGCCTAATATGTTACCAATGGAAAAGCCCAATGACTGAAGGGTGGATTAAATGTGAGTGACTTCCCATAAAAATACTTATTTTTACAACAGAGACTCTCTTTCCACATACAACTTAGAAATTTTTACAACTGAAGGTGATTCAACTCAGGTTTTACTATGCATGAGATTAAAACTTACCAACTCATCATTCCTGGGCAGTAGGCAATCTGGCACAGGAATGTATATTTCAGTCATTTGGGGTGAGCATGTTACATGGGAGCTGCAATCAATTATATACTGAATGGACTCCTTAGTCTCCACAGAAGGCCTTGGCTTGTCATCAGCTGCCCTTTCTCCTTCAATACTCTTGGGAAAAAAGTAACAGTGATAAACAACTCATCTCATTAAAAATCAACAAATAAAATATGCTCCTAACCATTACTACAACAGGATGTTAAACATGTTACCTCTACCTTTTTTGTAAAAATGGAGTGGTGTCCGCATGTCTGTTAACCAATCACTGAAAAGCTACACAGACGACTGAAATGTAATTTGCCAGGAAGATCATTGATTTACTGAGCTTAAACGGTGTCAATTTAAAAATTTCCTTGGGGTCATGGAAGTTTCCCCTTCAATGCGAAATACATGAAAGCATTCTAAGAGAAAATGGTGATTGTTTATAAATAACATTATTCCCTTTTTAAAAATTAAGACTTTTCAAAATAAAGATTCAGGATTACAATATTTACAACTAAGAATATGATAAAATTAACTCTGTTAATCAAAAAATTAATTAATATCTGTATTTATGTATGATATTTGGAGAAGTTGTTAATAAAATGCCAGAGTCGCTATTTATTTTATTCTCATCAGTGGATTCTTATGGTGCATCATATTTATGCAGAAAGAAAAGCAACATGAAAATTATCTAAAATGCCAAAATTATTTCATAAAACTCTATATTTATAAACCCTGACACATATAGTAGTTTTAAGGATGACAATCCTTAAAACTTACAAAACCGATCATGCACCAATTATGCATTAAGTCCGAACTAAGTTCCCCCGTCTGTCAATACATGGCTATGGTACTGATTACTGGTCAATTTTGACACATAAGTTACATCATGACTCAAGGATACACATTTGGCAAACAAACTGCTCAACAACCATGGGGTCATTTCATGTCAAATCAACCAATATTTTGACCAAATGACACCCACCGACTCGGATTTTCATGAAACTTACCATGGTCATACATTTTGGTATGATTAAAAATTGTGTGCAATTTTAGCCTCCAATTGTCATTTGTTAATGAAATATGAGCAATTGAAATTTGGGTATGACCCCTAAAGGATACACATTTGGTAAACAAACTGGTCAACAACCATGGTGAATTTTTCCTGGCAATATGCACTTTTTGTTTTTGAAAATGTCTGATTTAGTGCCAATTAACCCCCATTTGCAGGAAGATACCTTTTCTTCTTTCATTCAAAGAAGACAGCGCACAAGGTGCACTGAGAGCTCCAAAAAGTTTACCGAGATGCTCCCCTTATGTGAGAAAATGAGCTGAGATTGTTTCCGTTGCTTCAAAGACGGTCATTTCAATGCTGACAACTGTCCATTTGAAGGAAGAACAAAAACCTACAAATAAGCTATTTTGGAGGCATTGCTCAAAGAAGAGCAATGCCAAACTCAGGAAGAGCTGGCTTTGTTTTACGAGCAACCCAATAAGTCATTTCCACGCAAGAGCATACATTGTCAATTATTCAAAAGCAAGGAATTTCTTTACAAAAATTTCTTTAGTCGTCGCCACTAAAACACATATCGGAACATAACTAGCGCCTTGCCACGGATTAATGGATAGGGAAAACCCCTCGTGAGGAAATGAACTCGTTACACTTGCACTTGTCCGTAGACCATAAACGAAGCCATTCATGCCCTGTTACTGTACATTGACAAATGCTCAATTAACTTTTGATTGTTTATATGAGTGCCTTCATAGTTCAAACTGGATTTAATGGCCTAATGCAGTTAAACTACTGTGCTTGTGTTGCATTGTGAACTCCAATTGTGTCAACAAGCGATTAATCTATTACCATATTGAGTTAATCCTTACAAATTTATGATATTTATATTCAGTCCGCAAATAATTTTCTCTCTCCATTTCCTAATGCAGTCGACACAAACCATTTATCATAACTTTAAAATCTCCGAAGCCTCTAAATGAAAAAAGACGTTAAGTACTCACCCTGCCGTAATTTCTTGGCGAAAATTTTCTCAGAACTGTGTTTGATTCTAAGCAAATCTTCTTGAAAACACTGAATTCCGTGAGTTTCTTCAAACATAGTTGACACATGGTATTGGGCAGGCCATCTCCCACAGCAACCTGATATAGCAATAAATAACTTATACGTCAGAGGAATTCGAAATTATCCTGCATAACCCGAGATGAAATAATCTCCATTTCAACAAAATCGATAAAATGTAATGCGCCACTTACTTGTAATCCGACTAAATCATGCAGAGCTTCCTCCACAGTTATTTTACATGCTACATTAGAAGTGAATATGTTGTAATACAAACTATTAATCTTCCTACAAAGTCTGCAAATGTCACTCTTTGAATTCCTTCCTGACTTCAAAATACCGGTGGTACGACTCATGTTTTCACTTCAATCTTCAAATCAGTTCTATAGTCATAGAAATCATCTACAAAGAACTGACAAAGATCTCAAAATCCATCACGAAAACTACATTCACTTTGATAACGAGCGAAAATGAAAATACTTTAAATTATTCAACGAAGTACCAAAAAAGCCAACAATTAATAGCTCATCTCAAAATATATCACGACTTAACTGCATGGGCTGAAAATAAAATGAACAATTTTCAGACTCTTTGAAACGATTACAAAATAACGTCCGGTTACACAGCCCTTGTCAATATAAGACAATGCAAGCAAAGATTGGTGTAGAATTGTGGTTTTCTAGTTGCCGTTTCATCCACGGAGCGCGTACCTAAAGATTAGGCCAAACATATGCGTTCGAAGACTAATTTCTTTCCATTTGACAGTATGTATGAAAATCTCAGTTACACTTCATCAATGATTCTTTTATTGATGGTGGAATAACAAGTTTTTGTTACTAAATGTATAATAGATAGCTCAGAAAGGATTAAGCCCAATGTGGCTTCCACACGGTTATTTATAATTGTGTCAAAAAATGGATTCCAAAACTTCTTTACTCAATAATTAAAATACAGTTTTTAAAAACAGCCATTCAACGGCTCATGCAATTAAGTTCAATGATACATGATTTTATCCTGCGAATGCAAGTTTTCGTCAATTTTCGATCGTAGGCCGGGTAGGCCTGTTGTATATGTGGTACTCTAGTGGTAAAATACGCAACTAAAGTGCGAAATCTAAAGTAACCTTTCTGTGCCTGATCTGTTGTAAACTGTGGTGTCAACGGGCATGAAATTCCCTTAAAATATTTTCTGACTTCTGTGGTAATATGATTTCTTCTTCAGCAGGGCTATTTCGAAGTACGAGGCGGTACCTACGACCGGCGGTAGGTTTCGTACGACCTGTCCCGAAATTACCGCTTCAAACGATTCCGATTTCATGCCAAAAAGGTTATCCCTTCCTCCGTAAAACTCGCTAAAATCATGATCTCCCGCAGCTGAAGGGTTAATTTTCTCTTTAATACGATGTTGCCATTGACTCTTACCTACTGCAATTAGGTGGTTTCCTATTATATTTTTACTGCCTAAATCGAAAGATTATTACACCTGGAGTTCGCATTTCACGCATTTACATCTTTAAATTCCGGTATCTATTTTTCGCGATTAAATGAAAAATGAAAATTTCTAAGCCCGCGAAAACGCGAATGCAAATATAAATGCTGGGAAAAGCTGTTATGTCGTCATTCTGGTTCCCGCTACCGCCATGTGAGGTGACCATGGAGCGAAAATATGTACGCCACTGCGATGCAAGCTGCTAGCAGGTAGCGCTTGGCTTAAATAAGGATTATTAACACCTTAACAAACGAAGGAAAATTTCCGAACATAGGCAGTTTTAATAGATGTTTATTAAGAGATGTTTCCCTGGGCTCTGTGCCGCGTGCATGCATTGGGAATCTCAGAAGATGTAAAACTGCTATCTACTCGTATAGAAACTAGGTCCCTGTGAAAAAACGTGGATTGGCATCGCATGGGCGCCGATCAGGCCGTTTTCAAATGCGGTTAAATAACCATTGCCATTCGTCTAAACTGGGATTTCTCAAACCAAATAATTTGTATATTATGAATACACTAATGGTGGGTAACGAATCGTAATCAGTGCTTTTCCTTTTCTTTGATGAAGGAAACTACCCCATTTGGGGTGTTAATAAAATTTTTGAATCGAAAACGTCATTTTCGGAATGTAGTCCACGTGATAAGTCGAGATCATTTTCAAATTTGGCCAAATACTAGATAATTCTCTATTTCATTAATTATTATCTCAACAACAAGGAGAGATATTGTATTCTGTCATAGAGACGACAATAAACCGTGCGTCTTTTCCATAGGAATCTGGAGGCGGAAGGGAGGCACCGTCACCTCATCAAGTGTTAGAGAATCGCTTATTAATCCTCATCGAAATTCACTTTCACCGGTAGGTCACACCCTAATTTTTCAATTGGCCTTTCAATGTTCATTTTATCTGGACTTCTCCATGACAATAAATTTCTACCTCGTTAACTGCATCAATTTCTAATGAAATTCTCAAGTTGTGACATCAGAAATAGGTAGCTATTAACCTGTTGATGTTTTCAAAAATAGTCTTTGGCCCCATCTTAAAGCATCTAACGCAATTTCAATATTTTTGGCAGTGGCGTAACTATAGTAAAGGGGATACCAAGGTTTAGAGTAAAGGTTGCCTCATTCGCGACTCGGGCTCCCATTGGCTTTACGTCACTGTAGACCCACCTTCCAAGCCATTTCAAATTCTAGCCTTTCCGCGGGCGTAACTGCTTACCGCAGCGAGTTCTTGAAGTTCTCTCTATCGAACACTATAATTCGAATTTAAAATTGAATGCCGATTTATGATAATAATGATGTTAAGATTTAAAAAAGATAAATTCGTGTATTCAGACGCTATGATTTCCTGATGGAATGGGAAGGTGTGCGAGTTAATTCCGTGTCCACCCTTCCTTCCTGTAACTTTCAAAACACTGTTTTCCTTGCTACTAAGGTAAAGAAAATTATGCAAGAGGATATTGAAATCCTTTACTTCAATGAGAAGAAAAAAATAAGCATATAGAGTTAAAAGAGTTGTAAATTTACTGTTATTGCCATTTTCAAATAATTCATAATAGGAATTCAAAGTGATCATACGTTAAGCAAAAAAATCACTGATGAAATGGAACTAACTTCAATATTATGCTGAGAGAAATAAGAATTTCCCGGTAAAATAATTTCTAGGAATGGAAAATGAACCACCAACAATTGCCGTTATCAAAACAGCACCAATAGTTGCCCGCTTGAGTGGAGAACAGCCTTCGAATCAGAGGACTCTTCTCTATCTTAAGTCCCACAGAAAGTTTCCACTATAGCCTTTGGTCAAAAAACCTAAAAGAAAAATGCTTCTTGGCACCAAAAAGCACTGCAGGAAACAAATTCGATAATTTTCAGTGACAATTGCTGAAACAGAAACTTAGGTCGGCATCAAAATGGTGTGCCGCTGCACTTTGCAAATTTATATCTGGACTTCAGTGCATGCCATAATTATCTAAATTACGTCATGTTACAGGACATTTTATTTTCAATTCTTATTTTATTTTTTTCTTTATGAAAAATTTAAAAATGTAGACGCACCAGTGCAATAAATGACTCCGCGCACCATAAAATTAGCCGTTTTGTCAACTTCATGAACTTTGAAACTCAACCCAGGGAAAACTACCACATCTACAACATTCATCTTCTACAAAAAGTTGAAACCATAATGTAGATTAATAAAGTAGCCTTTGCGTATTTTTATAACGTATATTTTGTTGCAAAATAACGAAAATGTTTAAATACTATCTAATCCTACAGTTTACCCCGAAAGAAAAAATAAATTGATATTATTAGCAATTTTTCTATGATCCGAAAATATATGATTATTATGTAGTATAGATTACGTATGGGCATTAAAAAAATACGCCGGAGCAAACGAAAGCTTCGTTGCCACGTCTTGCTCGCTAAACTTTACTTCCTGGTAACCAGCACTGGCCTGGCGCGGCCCCGTTTGGCAACATGACATTAATAGAAGTTATTGACGTACAAAAATATAAATATTGTTATAGATTATGGATCAGAGAAAGTTTTCAAATAAATTAAGAAGTGTTTCTATCAATTTTATTTTTTCTCTCGTCTCAGGAACTTATTCTCTCTCAATTTCTAGCGTGCAAACAATGAAATGGCTAGGATCAGCTGGGATGCAGGGTCTACAGTGACGTAACAGGACTTCTGCTGGCACATGCGCAGTTACGAATGAGGCAACCTTACTGTCTAAGAACCTTGAGGTGATACATCCCTTCACCATTTATGGGAGCCTCTGAGGAATAAAAAAATTATTTACATTTCTTGTTTGGAATTGATATATATCATAACTGTGTCTGCTTCAGCTAAAATTTTAAGTGCCAAAATGATGTATAATTCATTAAACGCATGATATTTTTCAAAAGTTTCCCAAAAATCCACGTTTCCAAGGGGGGTTACCCCCACTAACCCCCTTCATTTCCCCCGAAAGCCCTCTCATCCCCACAAGCATATTCCTAGTTAGGCCACTGCTTTTTGGTACTGATATATTGTAATTAGTCACCAAGCCCAGGAGATTACCAACATTGTTTAACCGTTTGATCTACTTTTGATATGATTAAACCGGTAGCCTGAGTGATCCCTAACAACACATGGACATCCGACGGATGTCCGTCGGATATCCAAGGCGGACGTTGCGGATGGGCCACGGATATCCGAAGGAAATCCGGCGATATCCGTCGGACATCCGTCGGGTATCCATATGTCCCAAAATCCGATATCCATAGGACGTCCGCTGCCGGATATTAATACAATTTTTTGCATATTGTTGCAAGAATATACACCAAAAAGATTCCTGCACATGATAGACAACCTTAACAAGGTGGAAGGAGTCTTCATGTCCCAAATCCGATATTCTTGCAACAATATGCAAAAAATTGTATTAATATCCGGCAGCGGACGTCCTATGGATATCGGATTTTGGGACTTATGGATATCCGACGGATGTCCGACGGATATCGCCAGATTTCCTTCGGATATCCATGGCCCATCCGCATGTCCCAAAATCCGATATCCATAGGACGTCCCCTTCCGGATATTAATACCATTTTTTGCATATTGTTGCAAGAATATACACCAAATAGATTCCTTCATTCGAATGATTAATGCTTTAACTGGTGACTACTGATTAAATAAAAAAAACAAATTTGCATTAAAAACTATTTAATATTTCTTATTTTTTCATTTGTAAGGCCTTTTTACATGATTTGAGCTATTGCATTCAAGCAAACTGACTTTCAAAATTAATGTTACGTCTTAGGAATTGGATCAATTTAAATTTAGTGAATCCAAGAATTCGAATGGAACAGGTCATACCCTGTAAGTTCAGAAAAATGATTTCCAAGGAAGATCGTAACATCTTATGCTTTGAGATTTCAATGGTTTGAAGAATCACATCAACAATGGCATTGTTTATAGGTAAAATCAATATACCCAAGCTTCCAACTATGCCTACTAATAAACCTGAGATGATACAATTTCTGGGTTGGCATTTCCGTATCAATGAATAAATTCAACCTTGTAAAGTGACCATAATGAAAAATTGTAGCAAACAATAGTTAAGAATGATTACCACTTGGTTACAGTTAAATATTGACAAGAACCAGATAAAACAATCGTTTGATTCATCATATAAATTTCAGCTTATAAAATTAACAAAAATGGCACTTCTCTGTGAACAAATACAACATGCATGGCTTTAAAAGACAAAATTATTAAACATACATAAGTTATAACATGGAAACAAATTTCATGCTTACATTGGCACAAAATAAACTGTCCATATAGATAAGACATTCACTTAATCTCTGAACTCAAACCCAGACGGCACAGGAAGTTTTCGTACCTAAATACGAGGGTGGACAATCAAGATACAAAAATCGCGCTTAAGAAGTTACTTAGAAGGTTTTGTTTCTTTATTTCCTTTAATGACGAATAAAGATGCAAGAGGACTGGCAAATTCATATGCATCGATAAAATTGTATCTCATCGATAAAACTGTATTCGGTCTGGGACTATTTTCTTACGCGGGTGGTGCCATCTGGTGCCATCGTGCCATATCCTCCTAGAAAGATCACATGTCTTCACAAGCTAGCACAAGGCGTTGGAGATCGCGTCGTTTACGTAACGTCTTACCACATTTCAGGGATTTTTGTGGTTAAGTTTGTGAAAAATAGAGTGTCTGGTAATAGTGAAGTTTCCCTTATTCTTTAATTTCATTCACTGGGCTTCAGAAACGTGTTTGTGAGATATTTTTGTTAAAAATGCCTTTCGTGTGTTTATTGTCGGGATGACGTAATGGAAACTCCGGGACATGGTTCAAGGTTTTAGCTTTCCAAAAGATCCTGAGTTGAAGAAGAAGTGCATTTGGGCGATAAGAAGAAAACATTTCACCCCTACGAAAAGCTGTGAGGTATGTACTCTTTCTCGCTGTAATTATTTGGATGTAATTTTAAGTTAGAAGTGGCTTCGGGATGTTGATACATCAACATCCCGAACTATTCAGTACTGAAGTACTATAGTACTATTCAGTACTAAAAATGGTGATTCAAAATATTGTAGCAGCAATTCTTTTGAAAATTCTTGCATTTTAGTTGTCTTTTTTGTATTAATTCATTCGGTAAACGTGTGGTTAAAGGAGAAACTAGGAATAAGCTGCCAAGTTTATAGGTTCGAATATTGCTTCTTAGCTTGCCCTATGGTGTATTACACGTCGGCTTTCATCATTTCAAATTATCTTATGCTATAGTTTAAAACAATAAAAATATCAGGCATAAAAATATTTACTATATTTACGAGCCTAGTAATTTGATTTCTCATGCAGAAATACCAAAAATTGGAAATGATTTGACCTAATAAGTTACATGGTATTTTATTATTTATTAATTTTAGGTGTCTGAGCTTCACATCGCACCTTGTGATATCAGAAAATAATCTGTGGCCTTGGACGAGAAGACGAGGAGAAAATTCTTGCTGAATTGGAGGTGCCCAGATTGGAGGAAGGTACCATTGCTTCACTGTTACCTGTCGCCAAGAAGACAGACATTGTGGCAGAAGTGACATATTTGTGGATGTGGATTTGATTTGTGCAAGTTGGTGCAGTGATAGTGGACGTTCATCGGAGAAAGTATTGACGATAGTTTGTATGTATCGACCAGTCCTCTTTTAAATAATTTTCTATTCGAAAGAGAATAAGAGTAATTGTTTCGCTAAATTAGATGTGGGATAGAAGAGAAAATTGGAAATATTATTGTGGTTGACAATAGAAAATACATAATATATGTATTGTATTTCTGTGGGTTTTTTCTTTCCTGCCTCTTTAAAATTTCTTGTGGTGGTGACTTCATGCAAAGTAAGTATAAAATCGGAGGTGTGATCTAAGAGATAACATGTTTTATTTTACAAGTGTTTATGCTGGTGATTTGGCAGGACTTTCATATTTTTAATAGGGTGATACATTTACTGCAGTGACCTAGGGACTTTTACTCATCCCAAATAATTTTTCAAATACTTTAGCGCCTGATATGGGTAAGTTTTAGTAGCTGAGACTGAACTATACGTTAATTTTTGCTTGCATTTTGATGAATTCGATCATACTAATATCAGATGTGTCAGCAATCCTGTTTCATCGGCAATTTTTATTTAAAAATTTTATTTCGTCAGGCTTTAGGGTAAGCTTTTTAATGCTCGTGGGCTATGTGATGTCTTATTTAGTGTCAAAATTAATAAGAATTTACTCTCATTAACATCTCAAGGTTTCCAAGTAAGTACGAGCCACTTAACAATGCTGGATGCTGGGGGTGCGTGAATTAGCCATGAGAATCTCATTTTTCGCAGAGTTATTTAAGTGGCCGAGTAAGTTTTGTAAGTTCTCAATGGGTAAATAATACTATATCATGAATTCTAATTACCATGAAAAACTCACAACCGACAAAACTTTGTCGGTCGTGAGTCTTTCATGGTAATTAGAATTCATGATATGGTGTTATTTACCTATTGAGAACTTACAATTCATAATGATTCGTATCAAGGTTCTCGCTACGGTCGGTAGCTATCGATTGTGTTGCGTTCGATACATTTTTCGATCGTGCGAGTTACGATATTTCTAATGTCGACCTAATCGATTGAGATTAGCCTGAGTGCCGTGTTCCTGCGCGCTTCGTATCCAATCGTACGTGCTTAGTAGCGGACATTCACATGCTGCGTACGCGCTTCGTCGACAGGCCGCGAACGGAAATTATCCATTGACGAAAAGCGACGAAGCGGCATAGTATCCCCTTAGTCAATGGGTACTATGTACATACGAATTAGATACGGAGGGTTCTGTGCCGTCTGGGAAAACACTTATGACTAAGTAAATACAGTGCGAAAACATGTGAGCAGAGCAATGCTTTGAAGATTATTTTCACGGAATGCACAATAGTCTAAAATGAGATAAACAACGAAACAATAAACACCTGAGTAAGAGGAATGACAAAGTATTTCTATTCCAACGTTAACTTTTTTAACACACAATGGTTAGGCACACAACTTCACACAAGTTGGGTGCCTATAACATGGTGCATTTTCGAGTAAATTGATGCATTCATACATTTAGACAATGACTCCTACGAGTTAATGTACAGTGTAAACATGCCTTCAGGAAGAATGTGGATCAAAAGATACGAATTATCTTCATCAACCTCCTCGTTACCATTTCCGGGGATTACATGGTACATTTGCACCTCCTTGGGCTCTTCATGCTCCTGCAGTAGCTATAGAATTTTTCTCTTCCTAGTTACGGGGCGGTCTGGAGAGACTGGAATGTTCTGATTCCGGAATTCACACTGTTGTTTTTATCTTCGAAGGACCTCACGTCATTTTCCAGAAGATGTATTTTTCTGCATCCTCTTCCAACTGTAAGGCATTAGCGAATATTTTACTAAAGACACAAATCAATACCTAAATGATAATGATCGGAGAGAGTTAATTGATGGCTATGTCCTGAACTGCTCATTAATTACTATAATTCTTCGACATATTCTCAATAGTTATTCATTGGTGAGAAAAACCCTTCATATACGAGTTCATTGAGATAGAGCATAATACTTAAATGCCATAAAGAACAGCTAAAGAATGGATTCTACTGCGAGAACTGATATTTAAACTTAATCGGTCTGAATGGATTGTATTTTATCACGCAAAGATCATACAAAATATTAATTACACTGAGAAATAAATTAGTCCTGAAAGGCTAGATACACACAAGTCCGATGGTTTACTATCGAATAGAGAAAAATTTTCCGTTTACATACTTACATTTAAATGGTCAGTAAACAGTAGATGGGTCAATGATGCTGACAAACTGTATTCTTCTAATCCCTTTTTGCCAGTCTCCACTGCAAAAAAAGGGATCAATTTCCTCTTCCATGGCGTACGTCAACGTAAATTTGCTTGAAAAATAAGATTTTACAGCACAACTAAATTCACAAAGTCAAAAATACAGTACCTACGAATGTGTACACAAGGTGTACACAACCATACACAACTTTAGTGGCGATGGCTGCGGGCGCTGTAAGTCACATGTTATGGCCGCCGGTCGTTATGGCGCAAGTTTCGAAATACGATTTTCCAAGTCCAAGTATATTTCTCGTTGTTGTTTTCCGCAGTTCCCAGCTTTGCAGCTGTCTCCTGGGGGGTCCGTTTAGTAATAATGCAGGCAGATTAGTTTATCACGTTTTACAGATTAAAAGAGTCATGGCATAATAATACTTGACAGGGAATTAGGGGATAGGGATATGGAAAGGGTTGAGGGCACATCTGGGGAGGCGGTGTTTTGGTTTCAGCGGAGGTTCGTAGTCCCAAAGATTTTTTAACAGTGCATTATTTGTTTTATCAAATGTAAGGGCAAATTTTTCTAGAGCATATTTTAGTTTCGCTAGAATAGAAATACGATTTTTAATCCGTTATTATTAGATAAGTACGTAATGGTTCCAACGAAAAATATAATAATTATCATTGTGGAGGAAATTGGTAAATGCTATAATCACCAATTCCAAACTATAGGTGCTTGTATTCGACAGAAAACCCATATTAATAATGAGCGAAAACCAAAACTTGCAGGAAAAACTTCGAATGCCAATTCGAATAATTTTTGCATTCAGAGTTGCTATTTGTATTCAGTTAGTTTTCATCAATGAATTTGCTGTAACTGCATTGGTATTGTGCAAATCTGAATGCAATAATGGTTACAATTGTATATTATTGTTATTAAAGGTCTGTAACAGAATATCCTATAATCATCCCATTCGGACATTTTTCGGATCATCCGACTTCGGATATCCGTGGGAGATCCGACGGATATCCTGATTGCCGGCAGACCTAGATAGGACATAGCGGACCTGAAACGGATATTCTGCTTGCATTGCTATATGCTTGCATTCGACAGAAAACCCGTATTAAAAATGAGCGAAAACCAAAAATTGCAGGAAAAACTTCAAATGTTAACTCGAATATTTTTTGCAGTCAGAGTTGTTATTTGTATTCATTTAGTTTTCATCAATGAATATGGTACAACTGCATTGGTATTGTGCAAATCTGAATGCAATAATGGTAACAATTGTATATTATTGTTATTATAGCTCTGTAACAGAATATCCTATGGTCATCCCATTCGGACATTTTTCGGATCATCCGGCTTCGGATATCCGTGGGAGATCCGACGGATATCCTGATTGCCGGCGGACCTAGATAGGACAAAGCGGACCTGAAACGGATATCCGTAGGATATCCAGTGTTGTTAGCGATTGTTCACCCACTGTTTTCTCGCAGTGAATAATGGGTTATTTGAATCACTAAATAATCGTGACTTTTATTCACTTTGTATGAATCAATCGCGAATGCCCCATTATTACTGTGAATTATAAGAGACCCTAGTACCTCTATCCCTTAGACCCTAAGTGTTATAGTTTAATTTTTGTTGTTCTGTTGGGAGTAATTGAAAAGACTTTTATCCCAGCGATGAGTGTAGAGCTACACTCATCGCTGGGATCGAGTGATCCATTTATTTACATTTTATTTGCATGGAATACGATATTTTGCGTTCATTCTTCCAACTTAAGCCTATTTCGGAACGTAATGCCTTATTAGTAGAAATTTCGGCTCTTCAGAGTAAAAAATAACAGTTGCGTAAACGATTTTACTCTATTAAATTACTCTGTATTCCTTACCCGTAAGAATTTACGATTTCTTCGGTGAAGGTGATAACATCAAAAATTACCTACAATACGCTTCTACGGAGCCTTTTGTTTCAGATGGCTCGTATTCAAGTGAGTAACCGTTATGTAGCTGAAAAGGTGGTTGATCGATGGCGGATCGAGAATGTATTTTTATGGCGGGAGTTACAAGGGTCTGACAGGTAAGCGGTCTTCTCATACTTGAGATTAAGAACAATGTATATCCATTACGAAATATACTTCTTCTTTTTATTAAAGTTATTTTTATGAAAACATCATTACCTAAAATATATGATAACTACACTTTTCCAAAATGTTTCTTTTCCACAACTTACATTTATTATTATTAATTCGTGATCAATGTCAGATAATCCGGTATGGATTACTTTCATCTTTGCCTTGTATACTCTCTTTCGCCTAAAAGATTTTCTGAATTTGGCGTCTCACCATCTGCGTTCGCGGCCTTTTTTCATATTAATTGGGATTTAACTTTTAATCCCTGATTTTATGTGCAAAAGAAAAGCTTATGAAGACCCTCTAACTTCAACTCTGTTTCTGATGACGCGAAGCATAACGAACGTAATGATAACGGAACCAAATTAAAGATCTAGTCATTTCTTCCCTATTCGCGCTGAACCCGGGGTGGAACCGACGCACAGTAGGCTGAAATCGAAAAAAGCTGGACAAAACCTCGAAAATGGTTTTTTTGAGTATGGAAGTTGAAACTTTGCACAGTTGTTGCCAACGCATTAGTGCAGTTTTTGACGCAAAATGTTTTTCATAGGCTGATTTTTGGTATAAAATACATAGCCTAAAAGTTGAACAAATTTGGCGCAAATTGCCCGCTTTGAATTTTTTTCGAAATTCAGCATGTTTAAACTAATGTCACACCTTTAGTAGTAATTCAATAGCAACAAAAATTTATAAAATTGTTAAACGGTTTGTTAGCATTGATTACCATCAACTTTCACGACTTAGTTGTTGTATTTGTGACCAATACGATACAAAATGGCGGACCCTGTTTTTCGTCGAATTTTTGGGTTTATGTAGGATTTTAAAAAAAGGATCACCGAGTTACCTCGAGATATTTACACCACATATACAACAAAGTATATAGATTACGATAATCGGAAGTGCAGCTGCGACCACCTGCGACGCCGAAATTAAGATCGATTTTTCGAACGTGCGGCACCGCCCGGAGATTTGCTGCTGGCCACGGGAATTGCCGTACTCGACGGATAGTGAATCATTTTAAGCAAATTTTTTGTATAAAAGCTATGATATTTTATTACTAAATTTATTTTCCTTTTGTTATAACCTGATTTATTTACTCTCTTGTAATATTTATAGTCGATGCAGTACAAAATGGCGGACGCTAATTTCAGTAACATTTTTGCCCGTGTTTGGCTATATAAAAAGAAGGACACCGAGTTGCTCTCAGATATTTACATCGTAATTGCATCAAGTCTTTTAGAGTCTCCATCCACAGAAATAATCTGCGACCGTTTGCAACAAACAAAATAAAAATCGATGTTTCTACCGTGCCGCGCAGTCCGCGGCTGCTCCTTGGGCGGATGGAATGTCGTGACGCAGCGTACATGATAAAGGGCTATGAAGTCTTTGCTGTGGTTATGTTTGATTCCAACATAATTATTACTATTTCATTTCAAGTTGGCTTGTGATGACTTTAGGTAAATGAATTCGATCCTCTATCAATTTTTACTGACTAGTGACTATTTACCAAATTCCCGAATGCAAACTAGCTGACTTGAAACTATGACAATTCCGCACGTGAATTGTACCCCTTGGATGGGTATAACGGCTCTATTAGCCTGCTTCTAACTTCAAAGACGAAATAGATTTTACAACCAGCCGACCAGCCCACAGCTGGTTGGTATTTGCCCGTCCACCTCGTACGGTAGTCTCGAAAATGGTATTTTTATGACCCCACGTTGCTCGTGTGCGGTCCCTTATACCTTTTTCGGAAATTCCGTTTCCAGAAAGAAATGCATATATGAATTTAGTTTTGAACATACAGTGAAAGAGGTTCGTTGTGCTGTGGTGATTTTGGATGCACTCGGATATACGCATAAAGAGAGAGTAGTGAGCTAATAACAAAGACATCTCATGCTAAAGGAGTTGACACCTTTTGACGTCTCACTAGCAGAGTAGGCGGCAGTTTTCAAGATACTACAGTTGAAGGAAGGCGTTTACTTTTCAGACCAAATTCGCCAACTCACCAGTGTGAAACCATAAGTCATGGAAAATTACAAAATAAAATTTTTATAAATAAAATCACATTGAAAATTTATTGGAAAGAAAAAAACGTTCCTTGAAAAACACAGTAATTTGCTAAAATTCAAAATAAAATATCTCAATGAGAAAAATTTTTGCATGAAGAAGATCAGTAAGCGTACTTGGTATACATCAGTGTTGAGGGGTCAAATATGCCGTAACTGTAACATTTTAATTGAAAAAAAATAAGCGAACAAACAGGTCTGCATTTTCCAGCCACTAGTTGTCATCCTTATAATATGCAACACTCCTATATTCGTAGGAAAGGCTTGAGTGCATAAGATTCAGGATATGCTTGATGTTTCATCAAGGGTTTTTGTAATGTGAAGCACATCAGTGGTTTGTTTTTTGCAGGCATAACGAGAAAAATGCTACAAAAAATACAAAATACCGCTCTAAATGTATTATGAATGGAAAATACCTAATACTTTTGACTTGGGGGTCAGAAAAACAAAGTACGAATTACTATTTAAATACCTTCAAAAAAACACAGGATTTTGTTTAAATTCAAAATAAAATATCTCAATGTGAAAGATTTTTGCATGGAGAAGATTAGTAAGCGTACTGGGTGCTCATCACAGTGTTGGGGGGTCAAATATGCCGTATGTGTAACATTTTATTGAAAAAAATACATTACAATCGGGCCTGCAATTTCCAGCCACGAGTGGTCATTCTTATGAAATGCAACACTGTTAAATTCGTAGGCCAGAAGGGACTGCATAGCATTCAGGATATGCTAGGTATTTTGTCATGAGTTTTTGCAATGCGCAGAAAATCAGTGGTTTATTTTTTACAGTCGTAATGAGAAAAATGTGAGTACAGTCGAAAACACTGATAAATAGGAGGTCAAAGGATCGGCCTTATTTTCTCGCTTCTGGAGGTTTCTTTCTTACCCTGATTTTAACATAAAAAGGTTCTGGTGAGACACCTCTAATTTACAGAGGTACAAATAAGGGAGTAGGGGGTAAGAGCATGGAATCTGCACTTATTTACTTATTATGTAGGCAATCATGTACACACTATAAAATATTCACAATGTTTACAAAGGAAGCTATATAAATAACATAAAATATAATCTATAAATATCTTTTAGATAGTCCTATGGCATTAATTATTAGTTCTTTCGATCCCATAAATCTCATTAATTTTTTTTCCTTTTTGAAACAACTCTACAACACATCTCGATTCACTGGATTCAAAGATGCAACAATTTTAACCTTTGAAATTTTCTTCTCATCCCAGCGGTGCCAAACCATTTTTCCTTAATATCTAAACCTTGTAACTCCCTTCAGAATGGATGTAAGTTAATGATTGCTTCGCTATAAATAACTTTGCAGTCTTCTGCTAATTGGAATCATCACCATTTACCCAGGTCTCCGTTGATGGGGATTCAAAGAAATGCATTTAAGTACACCATAATCATTCATGCTGAGTGGTGTTCTTTCAGGTTGTGATGTAATTCTCCTTGGGTGTACTCTCTGTGTGGGGTTATTTTTAGGCTTGGGGATCGCTATGATGACTTCAACAGGTACAAAAAGATTAGAATTATCAGGTGTCAACAAAATATTGAAGAATTAATTATTTGCAAGTTATTCTGATGAAAGTGCATCTTTGACAAGCAAGGATGTGTCACACAAGGGTGTGAGAGAAATCACTAGTATGGTTTCAAGTACTCAACCACCAAAACCATTGCATTAGTCTGAACAACAGATTGTGAATGCAAGAGGAAAACTCACCTCATTCCCTTCCTTTTAAACCACCAGTTCACCATGCAAACGTATCTCAACTTTCTCAGATTTCAACGTATCCTCCTTCAAGGAATGCATCACGAATGAATCATTAGAAAAAAAATTGGAACGATCTCAGAAGGAAACAGTGAAATTTGAATAATACTTTATCTCATTATGGTACAAATACTTTTGGGTATATTCACTAAAGGGAGAATTTCCCTGCAGCATCCGAAATTCTGTGCAATAAAATCATCTACCTTCTCATGGAATTTGAAATGTGTTCCTCCATATTCTGTCAAGCAAGTAAAGTTAAGCATTCCAAAGTTGTCTTTACCCTTTGCAGTCCACACAAGAGGAACACACGACACTCACCTTACCACTGCATAATGAAACACTTGCACTCTTTCACAAATTTAATCACTTTTTCCTACATACCTATTAGTCTCTTGCCAAAACCTAATTTTACTGACAGTTCCATCACAGAATAAAGTCTTATATTGCTTTTGCTTGACATGAAACGACGATTTGGTTCCAGGATGATGGTAAAAAAATATCCTACACTTCAGCAGATAAATCTTTCTAATTTAGAAGTTAACCATTGAGATATCCCATGCTTGACACATTCCACATTCCCTAAAGATGATTATGGCTTCAAATGGACTGAATCTCAAGATAGCTAACTAACTATGCCTTTGTTCCTGCAATGTTCCTTCCTTAAATCAACTAAAGAAATAGCCGAATCTCATTTCACCTATTTCTAATTATGTTGCTATTACCTAATTGTTATTTACTGTGATGTATCTTATGTGAAATGTTTTAGAAAAACTTTTGTTAAGCTCTCAGATGTCCTGATGGCAAAACCCCACAAAGTGGCACTGCTGTAGCCTGTGTCGCCTCTTGTCAGAGATTGGATCACAAGATTATTTTGGTTGTCTCAAGGAACCTCTCGTATTGGGAAGTAAGGATTTAAATTCAACTACAGTTGCATCAAAATTCATTACTATTCTCTCTGCATAGTGTTTTCGCTCACATACTATCTTACTTATGAGGTAAACATAGTAACTACTAAGTACCATCCATTTAAAGTCAGTTTACCTAGTATGTGCATTTCATGTGGCTCATCATAAAGTACTTCCTCATACATGTAGTTCTTTTCCTTATAATTTAATTTTCTCTTAATTATTTGATATCTTCCAGATTTTTTTCTTCTATGATTTGATGCCCAAACTTCATGCTCATTGTCTACTAAATGGTTTATTGCTCCAACATTGCTTCAATTTCCTGTCCCATAGCTGTAGTGAGACATATCTCACCTCATATCCTGTAACCCTGTCTCAACGTGTGGCATGTTTACTTAGTGATCGTATTGGTCTCCTATCATGTGGAGGTTGTCATTTATCATTTGAGTCACAACAGTTATTTTTGAAATTTTCTGTGATGATTGCATTCCGCTAACTATCTATATCTCATTGCAACAAACTGTTGTCACTGATATATGGTGCATGTGCATGTCAAATGTCCATGGAATTGTAAACTTCAAATGAATTCATTTCCAATATGTCATATTTTAATTGATATTATTTTACTTTTGTTTTCAGTTATCTTATAAATCAATGACCATGCACATAAAAGTAAGAGTTACCAAGATTTCTCATGTTATTAATTACTTTTGTTTTCAGTTATCTTATAAATAATTGACCATGCACATAAAAGTAGGAGTTACCAAGATTTCTCATGTTATTAACTACCAGAATGCCAATTAACTTAGGTAAATCAAACTAAGGTAGGTAAATAACTTAGGTAAATACAAAGAGTAATTTTGTCATAAGACTACATTCATGAACATAGTTTCTTATGTTGGAGTAGCATTAGTGAGGATAAATTACACTGTGCGAAAGATCAATACTACTGATATCTTTATTCTAACTTCACAGCAGCACTATACCACAGAGTAGGGATATACAGAGATGACAAAATGGCTGAAGGCGGTAATCAGCTCATTGTGCATTTCACCATGTTCTAAATAAGGAAACGTGGCTCGAGTTGCTATCGTTGCTATCATTCGCCAATACCAATTATGTGCGTGCGACAGTGTATGGTGCGAAATTCAAAGCATTCAAGATTTTAGCTGTAGCATAATTAATCGAGATCTCGAATATGGAATACTATCTAGCATTTGAGCATTTGCGGATACTGTTTGCACATCTCTACAAAAAATGTTTCTCTCGTGAGTGTTTTTGCATGTGATTGGAGAGAGAAGAACTCGAATTGAAAGACTTGCCACAAATCTTGCATGTAAACGGTCTCTTGTCTGTGTGTGTACGCAAGTGTTGATGAGACTTTCTTTTCTATTGAAAGATTTAGTGATAACATGAAAAAGATTTCTATCCTGTATGCATATGGATGTGTTGGATGAGACTGTCCTTTCTAGTGAAAGTCTTTGCACAATAATTACATGAAAAAGGCTTCTCTTCTGTGTGTACACGCGAGTGTAGGATGAGTTTCTCCTTTCTAGTGAAAGCCTTTGTGCAATAATTGCACGAAAAAGGCTTCTCCCCCATGTGGGTGCGCAAATGCGTCATAAGGGTTCCTTTAAGAGAAAAAGACTTCATGCAATCACTACATGAAAAAGGCTTCTCTCCTGTGTGTACATGCAAGTGTTGGATGAGTATATCCTTTCTAGTGAAAGTCTTAGCACAAAATTTACATGAAAAAGGCTTCTCCCCTGTGTGTACACGCGAGTGTTGGATGAGTTTGTCCTTTCTGGCGAAAGCCTTTGCGCAATGATTGCACGAAAAAGGCTTCTCCCCTGTGTGGGTGCGCAAATGTTTCATGAGGCTGCATTTAAGAGAGAAAGACTTTGCGCAATCACTGCATGAAAATGGTTTCTCTTGCGTGTGCGTGCGCATGTGTTTAGTAATGTGAGACTTCGAGGCAAAAGACTTGCTGCAGATCTCGCATGTAAACGGTCTCTCCCCTGTGTGTACACGCGAGTGCAGGATGAGTTTGTCCTTTCTAGTGAAAGCCTTTGCGCAATAATTGCACGAAAAGGGCTTCTCCCCCGTGTGGGTGCGCAAATGCGTCATGAGGGTTCCTTTAAAAGAGAAAGACTTCATGCAATCACTACATGAAAAAGGCTTCTCTTCCCTATGTGTGCGCAAGTGTTTAGTTATGTGAGACTTCGAAGCGAAAGACTTTCTGCAGATCGTACACGGATAACATTTTCTTTCTTTGTGCGAACGCATGTGATTGCTAAGACCTCTCCTCAGCGGGAACGACTTGTTGCACACGCTGCAATTAAAAGGCCCTCCTTTTGCGCCTCCTAGCGCGTCATTTCTGAGGTTTCTCGCGCAAGAGGTGGTGGACATTGAGGACATATTCTGCGTGTATGGTTTCCCATCCCCATCAGAACTTCCCACTCGTTCCGCAGTTTTCCTCTCTCCAATTCCACCACAGATTTCTAACACAGGCGCATTTACTTTTTGCATCGCCCCTCGTCTTTTCCTTTTCAATCCCATCAATGTCTCGGAGGTGGACGACTCACAAGAATTATTACTTTCTTCTCTTGATGCGGGGACTGTAAAAGACTCATCTTTTCCCGTAGATGATTCATCATTAGGATCCAAATTGCTGGTACCAGAATGAATTTCCATGTGTTTGATCAGATCATCATTGGTTTTGAATCCATATCTGCAGTGGGAGCAATAATTTAAGTTTTTGTTTGAATTTTTACCATTTCTAGGACTTTTTATGAAGCGATTACTTATCGCTTCATTGTCTCCCCTGACCGCCTCAACTCCACTTCTTCTGCTTTCACCTACTCTGATTAACCTAAGGCTATCAGTGATATTTGGTGCGTCACCTCTACCCCCAAAAACATTCATTGTGACTCCATTTCCACTGTTTCTAGATGCTGGAATGTGTTTCATATAACTGTGTCCATCATCAGGAATTGAGTTAGGCAGTACCTTATCAGCATGATGAGCAATGCCTTCTTTCAAATCTTTGTCCATCACACTCGTTCCATCCCAACATGAGGATGCCACAGTCTTGGATTGAATGTGTGTCACTGAGGCTGATGAACCAATACAGTCATCGTTAAGGTCATTCCATACATTTCTTTCTGCCAGCAGGTATGAAGTTGGTGTTGTTTCTACCAGCACTTGGTCAGGAGTTGACAGCCCTAGAAAAGAAAATCATATTATAATCTAGGACTCACAGATCTAATTTTTTTAAAACCATTTGATAGATAGGAACCTATTCCTTCCTAAACATATTCCTATACCTATTCCTTAAGGAAAGGCAGGCATCCATAATAATTACTATCTTGAAATTGTCGATGAAAAAAGAAATCATCCCCTATACAAATTTGTTCACTCAAAAGACAAATGTGAGTTCAGTAATTTTGCGTTATGCATATTGTAATGTTCCAAAAACTGATATTTAAAATGACAATAATTTTTCATTTAGGAATACTTAAGGAGAGAATTATGTTTTCCTTTCACTCCTATGCAAGTAGATCAGATGTCGGTCTTTTTTGGATTTTTCAATATTGCTACAATTTTGTCCAAAATGAAAAGTCAGGCATCAAAAATTATGTCATATCAAGCTTGAAAATTGCTGAAGAAAAACGAAATCAAGCCCTTTTAAAAAATATTCATTTAAACGACAAAAACGTGTGTTCAGTGGTTATGGATTATACACATCATAATGTTCCTTAAGTATATACTTAACATGGCATAAAATTTTCTTTTGAAAATACTTGAAGAAAAAATACTGTTGCCTTATCCTCCTATGTGAGAGAACAACAATTATCAAAATCTTTAAGCTTTATATAATTTCTTGAATGTTAAAGTTGCTACAGATTTTTCAATATCAGTTTACTTTAAGCAGCTAATACTTTTGAAACCAATAAGTAAATATTTTTCATAAATTACTTAGCAACTGATATCACATATGCCATGGAAGAGGCCACAATTCCTGCATTTTTATTTTGGAATTCACAGCACATTTTTGTTGAAAAAGAAGGAATACATCAACCATGAATCAAGTCTAGTTTACAATCAGAGGTAAGTCTGAGTAAAAAAAATATAATTTGTAAAAAATTAAATAACTTCCTCCTTTTGTCCATTTGAGGATAACAGTAAAAAAAGTTAGAAGGGTAGCGATTACATTATTCCAGGTTGACTACGATATCCATCTAAATCATTTCCCGATCAACTTCCTGATGAGATCCACATAAGTATATTGAAAAATTAGGGATTATAATTTTTTTTATCAATAACAGCAAGCTGCTACACATAAGTTATTAAAATTGAGTTGTGCTGCATCTTAGCTGCATTGATTTGTCTTCTGGCGTTTACTTCTGAAATCCATAATATATCTACTTACTTTCTGTTACAAAGTATTTTCTGACATGATTCACTGTTACACCTAACCAAGCACAGTTGCCAACCCCACAAAAATAAATAAGACAGTGGGTTCCAAAGTCCATGCTAATTTTATAAGTTCGATATGCTAATACCACTTCTGGCCTTGCATTCTCAGTAACTTGTGATCACTAATTTGGCTGTAATTAATGCTAGAAATCCATTTAAAATCCAACAATGCTTAAATAATATACCAGGGTATTAATATTACAAATAATATTAATAAGTACTTTCTTTTTATTTGGGACCGGTTGGGTCCCAAATAAGAAGAAAAAGAAAACCAGGGTAACTCAACCCCAAAAGAGAACTCCGCACAGAGAGGTTTCAAATATTCTTATGCTACCCATAGCACAGAAAACGTTTTCCTTTAGTAGACGCAGGCGGGAAAGAATTCAGAATGACATTTGAGTGTCAAAACTAGGCAAAAAATAGGCAGTGGAGTAGTACATAAATGGGTGAAAAATACCACTGGTGTTGTATATTTCAACATGGACAAATCACATTTCTACCGAAAGAAGTCGGAAACAATTTAATTCAGTCATTTCACCGAATTCCACCCACATGTTTTATATAAATACCACCCTTATTTGTACAGGCACTGGTTTCCCATGCTAAGCACTCGTAATGGATCATTATTAATTAGAAATTTTTGTCTATAACACCAGTCATAAAGAACTCATTTGTTGAAGTCCATTGACTGAACTAGAGTGGAGATCTTATATGAATCTTTCACTGCCATAAATGCAGTATGTCACTAAATAAGAATGAAATTTTAGTACCCAATATAAGTAAAAAATTGATCGACTTCAGCAGAACAAAATATTTTACATTAAAAGGACTTATACTATAAATAAATGTTGAAGGAAATTATAAAATTTCTATAGAATATATTACACTTCATATTATTAGAAATCTAGACCACACAAATGTAAACATAAACGTTCTCTCATATTTAAGAGACATGTAAACTAAATTAAACAAAAGTTACACCTGGATGACTAACTTAGGTTCTTCATCCTTCGAAAATGTTACAACAACCTCTCCACGCATATATAATAGCAAGACCTAGAGTTTACTCACCTATAACCTCAGTCATAGAGTCATTGGTCATTTTAGAATTACCAATCAGTTTTTCGTCCTCTGTAAACAAAGGCTGAAAGTAGGAATCAACTCATTAATCATGAATGCACATAGAATCAGTATTATTTTAATAAAAGATTTTTTTACAATATAGAACTTTCTTCCAGACATACACAGCAATGAACACTTTGTTATTTCTTTCAACAATGAGCCAGACTTTGAATAATGTTCATTCTAAATTGAATAACTGTTCCTTAAGGCCTGGTTACACGGTGCATTAACCCGTACGGGTTAATGTCTAAATGTATGAACGCGAGAATGAACGGAAAAATTCACCGTGTAACCACCCCAAAATGTACAAATGCATGAACGCGTGAACAGAAAATAGAACCTGTTCTAATTTCGTTCATGCATTCGCACAAGTTGATAACAGAGCCACCTGGTGGGAAACGACACATTTAGTTGTCATCTGCAGGGCTATTCCACGGCAGTCTTGGCTATTGAGTAACTCTTTACATGTATTTGTTCATTTGCACTGCATCGTAACTGCTTGAATCCTACCACAAACTCACCATTTGCATCTACACTAATATTCGTATAGATTATCCTTGTATGTATGCCGGACATACCAAGTTTATGCCTATGGTATCTTATTGGTTGTATTATGCC
The DNA here is from genome assembly GCF_921293095.1 of Ischnura elegans. Classification (NCBI taxonomy): domain Eukaryota; kingdom Metazoa; phylum Arthropoda; class Insecta; order Odonata; family Coenagrionidae; genus Ischnura; species Ischnura elegans. Next base: position 519,904 of record NW_025791657.1, read on the forward strand.
GGAACAAAACAATCGATGAGGTTGTCACAGAGTTTTCAACACGACATTTGTGAAATACAACGGCTATCATACGACTTATAGAACACATTTAAACATAATTTATATCATACGAATTAACGACAATTCTACCTTTTATACGTACGAGGTGGGAATGCGCTGGCCCGCCACAAAAATACGACTCACATTACGCAAGTTCATAAATCGACAAGACCTCTAAACCAACATCTTTTCCATCAACAGCAAATATCTTCTTAACATTATAACCGTCCCGGACAAAAGTAGAACAAAGTATTAAAAATATCTACTCTCATACATCATCTACACTCAGTGAAACAGATGACAGAAAAATGTCTAGTAAACACGGCTTAAAAACAAGATGCGTCTACAAATGTTCAGCCTAAGTATTAACTTTGATAACGGTTTGAAATAAATAGAGTACTATTGAGATATAGCATTAAGCGAGCGATAACGATAAATATTAAATATAAATAAATATTACTGGCACGAAATGAAACAACTTCGGCAACTACAATGAAAACAACTGTTTACACGGCAGCGCAAATGTATTACCAGCATGTAAAATTTCCTGGTCCTACAGGAAACAACGAAAAGAGAATTATTTTCTGGTAGGTATCGTCTGCTTCCTACATAATGATACTGTTTTCACATTTAAATTTTGCGCACTGTAAAGGGAATAAACAAAAACTTAACGCCTCGCGTTACGAGAAAATGTGTGAAAACTTGTGCGAACGCATGTACCGTGTAACCGCTCATTCATGCTCCTCGTTCACGCAAACGTCCATGAATTCAGACATGCAAACAGACATGCATTCACACATTAACCCGTACGGGTTAATGCACCGTGTAACCAGGCCTTTAAATACTGTGCCATTCATGTGATCATTTATACAATTTTTATCGTTGACTTCATTTTCTAATGATTCATACTGAGTGTAGAGTTACTTTTATAGCAGATAGTAATTCCATTACCCAATGGAAAAGTAGCCACTGTCCATGGAAGCGATATACATTAATAACATTACCAACCCTACAAAGGTCATAATTCCTGATTCTTCATTACTTCAGTGGGTACTCGTCAGAATCCCTTGAGAAAGCAACCAGAATCAGTCGGTTATGTTGGGCCATCCCAGTAATTGATGTGGTGACATAGCCCAAAAGATTTTATTCAACAGTAATAATTCCTGTGCTGCAAAGAATAAAGGCTATATTTTGGTACAGGGCAATCTTTTTGTAAAGTTAATATCTGTGTAAACGAAGCAACAGTTCTTCGGTTTTGGTCCTTTAAACAACTAGGAGACGCCATATTTATTTAACAAAATCATTCACTAAATTGTTCACCCAACCGCGGTCTTAACCATGGTCAGTACCACCTTGGACCTACACCATCATCTGAACAGGAATAGGGTGGTTTCCTATTATTTTTTTATTGCCTAAACGAAAGATTATACCTCTGGAGTACGCATTTAACACTTATGGATTTTTATATGACAATATCTATTTTTCGGGATTAAAAGAAGTGAAAATTTTCAAGTGCGCAAAAATGTGACACCTAAGTATGAATGATGGGAAAAGCCCACGTGACTTCATTCAGGTTCCCGCTGCCATCGTGTGAGGTGGCCTTGTGGCGATGATATGTGAGCCGCTGTAATGCAGGCTGCTAGCAGGTAGCAGAGTACCCTGCTAGCTAGTAGTGCTTGGCTTAAGTAAGGATTATTAATACCTTATCAAACGAAGAAAACTTTCCAACTTTAGCCAGTTTTAATAGGTGATTTGTAAGACATGTTTCCCTGAGCTCTGTGCCTCGTGTATGCATTGGTAATCTCAGAGATTGTAATACTCCTATCCACTCATATAAAAACTAGGTCCCAGTTATGTCACATGGATTGGAATCGCATGGGTGCCAATCTGGCCTTTTTCAAATCAGGTTAAAATGGACCATTGCTATACGTCTAAACTGGGATTTCTATAACGAAATAATTTGTATATTATGAATACACTAATGGTGGGTAATGAATTGCACCAATGCCTTTCGTTTTCTACGATGAAGGAAACTACCTGATTGGTTACCTATACATATAACAGTATTTTTAATGCTACCACCAGATTAGAGATGGGTCAAAAAGAACCGAACTGCCAAAACGAACTGTTCACTGAAATGAACCGGTTCGAAAATGAACCGTTCTCTAAAACACCCTGTTCACTGTTCATGTCGGCACTGCACAATTGCTCGTACTCGGTACAGTAGGTATGATCATCAAGAGGCATTTTGAACTGCAGCTTACTCAAGCAAGTGCGTTGTGGGTACAACAGATGGCGGTTACGAGGGAGGCCATCCAAGGCCGCCGAAGTGCGTCGTAGACGACCGAGCCCCTCCCCTTCTTTCTCTACTATTCCCCTCCGATAGCCACTGAACGGTTCGTTCCAGCTAATATTTGAACTGATATTTAAAATATTAGTTCTATCGAACCGTTCGAAATAACTAATATTTGAACTGATATTTAAAATATCAGTTCTTTCGAACCGTTCGAAATATTAGATCAAATATTAGTTTCCTCGGGGCGTTCAGTTGGGATATCGCGTTCATTTTGATTTCGTATTTTGAACATTTGTGGATATGTGGATGCATCTCCAAAAATATTGTTTAAAACGCGATTCATGAACTTAGGAAACGATTGAACTCATGATTGTGGAACATTTTTTTCGGTCCCCTTACCAAGATGATCTTTGGACTTTTGAAATGAAATGATGAAATTTTTTAATGTGGATGCATCTCCAAAAATATTGTTTAAAACGCGATTCATGAACTTAGGAAACGATTGAACTCATGATTGTGGAACATTTTTTTCGGTCCCCTTACCAAGATGATCTTTGGACTTAGTTTTTGGCGCCTACGATGAAATTTTAATTTTTTAAGTGCGCTGTATTGTGCAATGTGGATGCATCTCCAAAAATGTTGTTTAAAACGCGACTCATGAACTTAAGAAACAATTAGTCTTTGGACTTAGTTTTTTCAGGTGCATCATCTAACTAGGAGTTTAATCGTTTCTTAAGTTCATGAATCGTGTTTTAAACAATATTTTTGGAGATGCATCCACATTTCACATCACATCGCACTTAAAAAATTTCATCGTAGGCGCCAAAAACTAAGTCTATAACTAAAAAAGAGTATATGATGACAATGTAAAATGTGTACATTGTATCCACTATTTATGTTTTTCTTAGGTTGGTCGTACAGATATTTACTTTAAACTGGATCCAATTTTACAGATCCAATTCCCTCGCCGCATTTTGTTAGGAAAAACAGAATATGTAGGCGAAAATATCGGCACGGGGGTAGCACAGTGCCATAAAACGGCCACCCTTGTCGGCAGGCCTTTAAACTGGTACCGCGGAGTGAATACCATGGAACGCCAGCTGATGGCTCGTGCCTTGAAGGAGAGTTTCTTTGTCAACAAAAGGAGCACGTTTCCTTCCCTCCGCAATACTTTGTAGCAAAGGATAGTAACTGCACTGAGGCGGCGTGTCAGAAAGGTGGGTGGAGAGACGTGAGTGGGGGTCTCGGTCCTTCCGAGTTGAGCAATAGGAGAGCTTTCGTCATTTGGGTCCCAAACAATAACAAGGACCCCACTCACGCCCCTGAACCAACCCCACGGGGAAGAGGAGTCAAGTTTGCAAGTCCACTTTAACCAAACAGTGTATATCAAACTTTACAGTGCGTTTGTTGAAATCAGTTTTCCGCAAGACTCGGTATACCATTGCATCCATCCCTTGGGATTGTGTTCCTCCGCAAGAGTGTTCATAGACATTTTGGCCTCAATAAAAGTTTCACCGAGTCAAGATGAGTAAAAGACAACGCGCTAGTGATTTGTGGTGCTATTTTTCTAATTTAGGCAAAGCTTTAAGAAAAGCTTAGTGCGATTTATGCGGGAAAGAGTTGAGCTATGCTGGGACTATTTCTAACTTGAAGAGACACCTTGACATGAAACATCCTACTGTGAATGTGAATATTTCAAGGGCAAAACAGAGCCGATCTACCTTAGCACCTTCGGCGAGACAACCGTCTTTATCTGTGCACGAAGAACAAGATAATGAGGGTTCTCCAGAAGAAGCACCTACCACTGAAGTACCTTCAACTAGTGTGGCACCATTGAAATCATCAGCCTCCACTTTAAGTTTTGTCCAGCCTACTATTTCATCTTACATCGGAAGTCAAAAGATTGGAACTGGCCAAAAGAAGAAAATTAATGACGCCTTGCTGAAATTATTTTATTACGACTTTCAGCCATATTCTGTTGTCGAAGACAGGGAATTTTTGGAATTTGTTGCTGCTCTCAACCCAGCGTAGGCACTACCTGCCAGAAAGACAATAACGAATGCACTTATACCGGCTTCTTTCGAAAAGTGTGTTAATGCAGTGAAATTGAAGCTTCGGAGTGTTGAAAGCATTTGCATTACAACCGATGGTTGGACTTCTAGAAGCAACGAAGCATATGTGGCAGTTACCGCACATTTTATCGATAGTAACTTTTTCCTCCAGTCGGTACTTTTAGGATGTGGATCGACCGGAACGCAGCACAAGAGCAATAATATAGCTGAGGAAGTGCGGAAAATAACAGAAAAGTTTTCTCTTTCAGAAAAAGTATTGGTTGTTGTGACGGATAATGCTGCCAACATGAAAAAAGCAGTTGTAAAAGAACTCAGGTGGAACCATATAGGTTGCTTTGCTCACACGTTGAATTTGATTGTTCAAGATGCATTGAATGGGGTGACTTCTTTAGTGGAGAAAGTAAAAGCAATCGTCGCATACTTCAAACGAAGCCCAACGGCGATGGAGAGTTTATTGGAAATGCAACGAAACTCCGGAAACCCTAATCCCAAAAAATTAAAGCAACAAATAATTACTCGCTGGAATTCCACGTTTTATATGCTGGAAAGGTTTGTTGACGTAAAGAATGCCGTTAAAGCGACTGTAGCGATTATCAACAAGGAGTTACCAGTTTTAACAGAAGAGGAATGGGAAACTTGTGCCCAGCTATTGAAAGTTTTAAAGCCATTTGAGGGAGTGACCAAACAGATAAGCGGAGAGAAATATGTCACCGGGAGTCAAATGATACTCCTTACCCACGGACTATCATCCATTTGTCAGAAGATGCTACGCAATGAACTCATTCCGTCACAAGTAAAAAGTGTAATTGAAGAAATTAATGCTGGAATCGAAAAGAGGCTCAAGAAGTTGGAACAAAACAGTGTTATTTCTGTGTCCACATTTTTAGATCCCAGATTTAAACTACATGTGTTTTTAGATGAGGCAGAAGCAGCAAAAACTAAAGAAAGTGTAATTTCCCTTGTCCGAGATTTAATCGAAAAAAATGATCCTGCCTCAGGGTTAGCAAGAGAAGAAGCGGATTGCATGGAAATGCCTTCTACTAGTCGCGAAAGTTACGACATATTTGAAGAATTTGACAAAAAAATGGCAGCCAGCCGGCCTCAAGGTATGTTTATCAAATATATACATCTAGCTACAAACGCGAATGCATGCACACAAATATGAGTAGCAAATAAGTATTTTACCCTCAATTTCACAGTGGCCGATATAAGATCACGGGCAGTTGCAGAAGTGGAAAGATATATTAGAGATGACCCCCTTCCCCGCCTGAGCGACCCGTTGGAGTGGTGGCGGCAGCGGCAAGTTTTATATCCAAACTTATCACGTTTGGTAAAATCAAAGTTCAATGTGCTAGCCACATCAGTGCCTTGTGAGCGCATATTTTCTAAAGCAGGTGCAGTCGTTAGTGATCGACGTACTCGTCTGGACTCAAAACATGTAGAACAGCTATTGTTTCTGAACTCAAATGCACCACTCATGCATGATTGACATGCATTTAATACATTCAGTATATTCTTATATATTTATCTCATTCTTAGGATTTCATCTTCTGTATTGTCACTACTATGTTTGATTTTTGTATCTGAAAACATTGGCATGCTTGTAACAGCCTATTAACTTCACAGTGGCATTATAACGACATGTATTTCAGAAAAAGTATGGCAATAATTGTATTTGATTTTATATTGTAAAATGTCGTTTTTTAATACTTGTTAATAGAATTTCACCTTTTTCACCTTTATATTTAAATAGTGAAATTAAATAATAAAACACTAGTTAATGAGTTAATTGTTGATATTACTTTTGTTGAATATGATCCCCTCTATCCATCGTTAAACTAGGAGGTAGTTTAGTAACTTCAAATACTCGTGGGCTATTCAGTAGGAAAATCGAATATTGGAACACGTGAGGATACTCCGTTTACCTCCGTTAGTCTGCTTGTTTCTCTCTATATAGAAACATTTTCGCAGGCCAAATTTTACTAAAGGTACAAAGTTTTTAATTTGGTTTTATCTGTTATATAACATCAAGCACAATTTTCCATCTTATCATAGGCTTCGAGTAACTTTCTTTGCAGGCACTGGCTGTAACGAGGAGAAAAAATTGATATCTTACCGACGAGTCTAAAAGAGAGATTCACAAATGATCTGTATACTCAAAATATTTATATAGAATCGTTAGCTGTGCAAAAGTCAAAGTTTCTTATAAAAGGAGCATTTTAAAACTTTTCTGGCGCTAGATATGTGAATAACATCTGGCACTGACTTGATATGTAAATATTAATTCTGGCTCATTCTAAAGTAGACAGCAGATATTTTCTTGCGCGTGGATAACCAAGTAAAGGCTCGGAGCAGAACTTGCTCGAAATTACCATAACACTCTCCACAAACCTTACGATACCACACTAAGCTTTCATGTACTCTAAACGCATAATAAACAATATTTTCTACCGAATGACCCTACCTGTTCACTATGAACCGATATTTTGAACTGTTCTTTTTACTGAACAGGATCAAAGTGAACGGTTCATAAAAATGAACAGTTTAACCCACCTCTACACCAGATTATGGTAAGCAATGTTGGTGTGGACATTATTAGCTGGAGGTATGAAGAGAAGAATGAAATTATCATTTTGAAACAATAAGTGTGATAATGCACACCAACGAAGCTTCAGCGGTAAGGAGGAGATTTTAAAGGAGGAAAAGTTAAGTTATTGGTAAAGTTATGAAATTTTCCCTTGGGATTGATTGGCCACTGGAGTGCGACTACTGCTTCAAAACTCTATATTCCGTTCACATCTGTCATAGTCAGCTCTTGGTACCGTGAATGCAAAGGATGCATGTTCCTTCAAGTGCCAACCATGCAAAGTTTTCACAGACCCAGCCCCATGAGTTAAGTGGGATTTACTCAGATTAACTCCTGTTACGCCGCCAGGCGGTGCCCCCCCCCCGGGAGATGCTGCCCCCTGAAGGAGTGACCGTGAACCAACTGAGGTGGCTCAAGGGGACGCGTCGAGAAGTCGTTTGAGTCGAGTGAGCCGAGGGACATGGAGAGTGTTTGGGCTGGAGAGTCCCGTTTGTATAAGTGCGAAGAATTAAGTGTCATAGAAGTAAAAGAGAGCGAGGATTGTTTCGAGAGAAACCCAAGAGCACTTTAACACTCCCATGCACCCCTCTTTTCTCCCCAGATAAACATTATTCAAATCCAAACGCAGAATTTAAAAGTCAGAGCAAACACTAGTTTGATATATTTATAACATTATCATTGGCAAATAAATGCATTTTACAGCTTTTTCAGGAGCAAAATTCAAACATGTAGGTAATGAACAAAAGGGACAGATTACATTACCATGTGAGACAAAAAATGAGTGCTTCTACTAAATGATGTCAGGAAAGTTCCAGAGAGGAATGAATTTTTGAGACAGAAAAACTTAACATGGTAAAAGTGCACTTACCTCGTCATGATCTTCCAGGGGGTCTACAGCATCACTTGAGGTGCCAACTGCATTCGGTGAGATAAATGCAGGATAATTCTCCTCATTGAGGAGCTCTTCCTTCTCCCCTTTCTCATTAAACTAAAAGGGAATGTTGAATGTCACTCAATAAAAGCTATACAATAATTATAACATCTCTTATGCATAATAATAGAACCATGTTCTATTCCAGAGGCCACTCAAGCTGGTCCAAACTGTGGATGCCTGAGATTCTTATGACCAAACTTAACCCTTTCACTGCCAGCCAATTTCAAGTGGAATGTACAAAGACTGCCAAGGCTATTTTCTAAAAATTAGCATCATTTCAGATTTTAAAAAATTTACCGCTACTCAATTTTATTTAATGCGTATAGATTTTTTTCCCAATTCTTAAGATATATTTACCTCTTATAACCATAGATAGATTATGGGGGTTTACATAAATTACATCCATTGAAAAGGCCAAAATCAGGAAAAAAGTGAAATAATGGGGAACATGCATGAAATTTGTTCATCATGATAGTTAGTCTCATTGAATAGAAAAGTTTCTCACAAGTCCAAATATATGAGCCAAAACTCTCCTAGTACTCTGCTAACGTCAATAATTGCTAATTAAAAATGCTCGAATATCGCTTGAAGTCACGTGACCTGAAATGCCTCCTGACGTCATCGCACAGCACACCATTCACTTCACTAAAAGAGTAGAGTGGTAGAGCCTTGAATGCAAGATATCGAAGTAAAACCCTTCGTCAAGCCGTGTAGTATTTCCTAAAAGGACAAATTGACTTAAGAGGGATATAAGAAACCAAAATACTTCAGTTTACTTTAGCTCGATTCCCTTATGGTGGCTAATTTTTATTTCATTCCAAATCTCACCAAACAATCCCCTTTATTTATTTCAACAACGCCTTGGCAACCCAAAATATTCACAGTCTGCATTTTGTCGTTACAACAGCAATTATTTTCGCCAAATTTGCATTTGAGCCCTCGTAGATCGATTTTCTATCCACTTCCTCAGTGTGTCATCAGTGGATACCGTGCCGTGACGTCACGCTCCGATAACGTCTTGTTTTCAAGCAGCCGATGAAGATCAATTTTTAAAGACTCATAACTCAGCTGAGAAGCATTATTCATAGGCAAAATTTTCGGCAAGTACATTTGAGGTAGAGGCCTTCTTATTCCAGTACTTTACAAAATTGTGCATGCTCCCCATTAGGGCCGATAAATTGGCCCCTGGCATTTTTCGCTCAACCAGCGAGGGCAGATATATTGGCCCGATGGCAGTGAAAGGGTTAATACACTTGATGACTCAGCAACAGCAAGCAAACATCGTCGCCTGGCAACCCAGGGGTTGTATATTTTGTTCTTCCAGCTTCACCAACCTAGATGTTTCAACATTCTCAATGTTGGCGAAAGATGCTGGTGGTCTTGACACCAATTCCCTTTTCGCTCTTTCATTTCTTTCCACTATTTCAGGAAAATTGTCATGCATTTCGTAAAAATGGAAACATTGAGACAATCCACATGCATCCTGAAAATCTACGGAGCTTAAGTGCAGAGTTTAACCCTCATATGGATTTACGAATTTAGTTACGTCACAGGATTAACGGTGCCGCAGAGATGGTGTTTCATTTTTAGTTAATTTCTTTCAAAGTAAGCGTTTATTTAAAAATTTTCTACTGATAATGGTAAAAACAGTACTCTCGTTATTACGAAGTCACGGGACCGCAAATATGGAGATTCGTAATAACGAAGTTCGTATGAACGAGTCTTTCAGGAATCGTCGAAAACTCCGTGGATGATAAATGCGATTGAATTACGCGGAAATATATATAAACAGGAAAATTCGTTCCAGTTTCGGCATGCGGCATGACGTAATCGAGGGTTGACATCCTCCCGAACACAGTAAGTACCATTTACGAACTCGATGCGTTCCACGACCTTGTTCCTAAGTTGATAAACCCACGGTCCGGCCGCCGAGAGTTGTCTGATGACTGGCAGAATAGTCTAGGTTGGGGCACCGTTGCCAGGTGAGAAAGTGAAACGCCTATAATGGCTTCCGTGAAGAAAGGAGACGAAAAGTACGACGAGCGTGAAGGACCCAGCGGAAGAATCACTTGTTTTGGGGATTCGAAGAAAAGGCATGTTTTAGTGGATCAGGCTTATTTCGCTGCTCTGTTTGCATTTGACAACGTTATATGACTAGGCGATAATGTGAGGTGCGTTTGGGGGACAGCAATTGGCTGCAAACCGTGCTGGCGAAGGGTTATCCGCACCCCCTATTGTGCCGTCACGGGACCGGTCGTACTGTATGGAAGGTATTGAGGAGTACGGTTATCCTGCACAATGCAACACTTCACAAAAATCATGCGCTAGTTCACAATTGTGACGAAGTGAACTAAATGGGCGTGCAACGCAGCCGGAGCCGAAAAAATCATTCTCCGCGGCAAGGAACAACGGGCGAAACGCTAATTAGTTCCTAACTTCACACCGGAATGAATATTACTTTGTTCAAATTATGCCCAGAGTACGATTTCCTCTACGCCGCACGGCGTAAAACGGCCAAATCAAAAGGCGCCAAATTCCAAATTTGAAATTTTTAATGCTGTCATACCTGAAAATTCGTAAATCGAATGTGCGTAGGAAGAGCACTAACTGTACATCAAATTGACGAGCTGTAATGAGTGTCACCATGATCCCCCAGGAATGAAGCTTATGGTATAACGTTGCGCGAATGGTGAAGAATTGCCATAAATGACGCTCTCGGTCACAGTACACGAGGACAACTTAAACGTGGCGTGATTATTAAAACTTAGCGTAGTGAATATCGATGTAAATGCCATAGCTTATGCGTGGAACTTCGTAATAAAGTTCATTTTGTAACCGCCAGGACCGGGACTGAGGCTCGTAATATCGTAAAAACGAAAATTTCGTAACAAAGTTTCTTTTTCTATAGCTAGGATAGGCCTTTTCGTTGAGGCCAACGATTTTCTTTGTAAAAACGGGTACTTCGTAATAACGTTGTTCGTATTAACGAGAGTCTCTGAACATCTAAATCTTTCATCATCACCTTTCCATCGGAATGGAAAATTTTTACACCAATTTTAAAACCACGAGCACCGCTAAGGTGCAGCGAATGCATATAAGGGTTAAAGATCTCTGGCGACTACTATCACATGCCTCATGAGTGTGGAGACATACAGATTGGTGAAACTGGAATAACTATTTAAACCAAGATGTCAGAGCACAAACGTTGCATAAGACTTAGATACCCAGAGGGATCTACTGTAGCCAACCACTGTATCGCATACAATTACGCCATTCTGATTAATGAAGCCATATCTTTCATCTATGCAGATGGATATTGGGATCGGTTCAACAAAGAGGTGATTGGAATTGGACTCTCAAAGAATGGAATTAATAGAGATGCAAGGTTTCAACCAGAGCAAAACATAATTAAAGGAATGGGAAGCATCACCTTTCTATGAGAAAATTAGCAGGATTTTACAACAAGGATCTAATCAGGTGAAAAAGATTCGTGTTTAGGCTCTCTGACATAGCAAATACTTTTACCTTGAAAGTACACAAAATGAAGTTCACCACTGGAGTACTCAATGGAATGAAACACTTTTCTGTCAGAAGAATAGTGATGTTGTACAAAAAAGATTGATTTAAATGAAAACAGATAAAGATCTCAATGGTTTTGCAATATATTGTACAACTGGAAAAGTTGCACAACAGAAACTCGCACATTTGAGGGTGACATCCCATACAAACGCATACATACACTCAACGCAATCCTAATTTTGTCATACAACTACGAATTTTACTCAAATAAAGGCCATGCTGCTCCTAGATGAGAAAAAATCTTACCACAATATTGGCTCCGGGTAATTGGCAGTCTTGCACTGGAATGTATATTTCAGTCATTTGAACGGAGCATGCAAACTGTGAAGTTTCTTCAATCGCATCTCGAATACATTCTTTTGTGCCAGCAGAAGATCCCGCACTGTCATTAGCTGCCTCCTCCTCTTTGATGATCTGTGCAGAAAGTAAAAGTGGTAAAGAAGTCACCTACATCAAAATTAACAAATGAGTCATTCTCATCAGGCAAGGCCGTAGCAAGGGCAGGGATCAAGGGGGATTGATCCTCCCCAAAATGAAAAAAATTAAATAGATACTTTATGCTCGCTTGGTGCTCACACGGCGATATTATATAGCTGCACAGGGACATCTAGTAGTCCAATGCGACTTAAGTCAATAATTATCTAAGCAAATTTGTAGGTGCAGTGTGCGCAGTTGTAGTGCAGTGTGTGAAATAATAGTGCTGTGAATTAGAAGAGAGGTAGGTGACTTAAGGGCCTCCTGAGGGACCGCAGAATTGACTTCGACACCGAGGAATTGATTCATCGTTTAACATTCATTACACGTTTTTAACTGAAAAACATCCCTATTTCGCGTCATTTATCGCATGCATAGCGTAAAATGAGAAGGTTTGTTGCGGGTTGCCTACCTTCAAAACTGCTTTCAGGGACACGAGAAAAGGTCATTTTTTCGATAATGAGAAGGAATAGAGCTGTCGCGTTCGGTCTAAAATATCAACGAAAGACCAATGTTACACACAATTGGAAAAAATGAGGGCTTGCCAAAACTAAATTTAAATTATTTAAATTTTTAACGTTTTTTGTTAAAAATTTCGAAATTTCAAGACAAAATGGCGAACAGAAGATATTAACCGATTTTGAAAAAAAATCATATCTGTAATACCCACCCGGGTACGCAACTCTTGCCGGGTATTACGATTCGCTCCTAAAAAAGTGGCAAAACGAGGCACCCTAATGGTCAATCCATTTGAAGTGATCCAAGGTAGGTTGCTTAACCATTTTTCATATTTTTAATTTTTTAATATGTTTTTACTACACAAATGGGAAGTTCAAAACCGATTTAAAAAAATTTCATTTTGCACCGTTTATATGGGGTGGACATTTTTGTTTTGAACCACGGAGCGTTTTTTTCCCTTTGAAGACGTTTGTGTTAAATTGATTATCCCTGGACTGCATCATGCTACAAGATTGAAATTGGCATCGTTTTTTTTCAGTACTTTCTTCCATACAATAGTGTTTCATAGCCATAATTCCCCATGCAAATCTTACCTGTCTAAATGGTCTCCAAAGTAGGGGGTCAAAATTGAAGAATTCCACTCTTTAGAAATTAAAAAAAACCATTAAGGAGAAATTTATCAGAGTTAACATTTTTTTGTAGTAAGATATCATTGGGTACACACATTTTATAGAGTATCAGCATTGACAACTCACTCGTTAATTGTTTATGAATTTTTAAAATTTGGATTTTTTAAATTTTTGTTAAGTTTGAGGCTGCATATCTCAGATGGGACTGGATAAAAATACACGATTTTTACACATTATGTAGTCCTTTGTGATAGCAAAGTGAAGTAAAAATTTCAGCCGTGAAAGGGACATCCATCCTGCTCTTAACCCATTAACGGCCAAGGCTAATATTCGGTAGAAATATTTGAATTTATCATCATATTTAGTCTTAACCCTCTTAGTGCTATCCTTCTTCCTGGGTTACTGGCGAGAAATGCGGAGGGTATTTTCATAAAATGTAGCAACTTGGAAAAAAAAACAATACAAAGCTATTTTATTATATATCCATAAGCAGTTTTTTTTAATTATTGAGGTTAAACTGGTTAATCAAAAAAAAATATTTTTCCGTTTACTGAAAAAAATATATCAATGTAATAAGATATAGCAAATTAGATAATGTACTATGTAAGAGCCGATATATCGGCCCGCCGCACTTTTCGCCCAACCAGCAAAAGCCGATATATCGGCCCGCCGCACTAAAAGGGTTAATAGATACTAGAAAAGAAATTTTGAAAAATTTGAGGCTCTAAAAAATTTATTTATAACAAAAAAATAATGGTGCGTTTTCGCACCTTTGGCGGAATGTGGGTTCTTCGGTTAACATACCGTGAAAAACTAAAATCTTATTCTTTTCCACCTTTTTAATATATAAACACATAGAAACGCATAATTTATTATTTAAAATCATTAAGTAAGCGTTCATACTATAAAAAACCCCTTTTATTAATGAAAATTATTTGAATATAAGGGCACATTAAATTTTACCCAAAAATATATACACTGTGCCCTAACACTGACTAACATTTTAACATTACCTACACCTTTCCTTGTTACCTTTTTTTCGATAATATGACCTGCATTATCTTCTTTAGTGTCTGCTAGTAAAGAATTACGAGAAGGTTTGTCTTTTTTCGGATTTGATGCTCCTTCTGCATGTATTTCTTACTGATTGCCATAACTGAATCGGTCACCTTTTATTGACGTTAGCGCGTCATATGATCTTTGAAAAATCAATTGATGACATTTTTTGCCCTCCTATAGATTTTCAATGAATTAGTTAACACACTTTCCAGTCAATTGGTAAACAATGTCCACCACCTTTTTTTCCCTCTGATTTTGATTCTATAATTCGCGTTTGCATTATCGTGATGTATAATCCACCTGTGGGATTATTGGAATGACAGAAGCTGGGGAATAGTTATGCCTTTTCTCTCAAATTGGTAAATTGGCTATTTGTTGCTGGCCACAATGGTAACAGAGGTTTCATTCCATTTGACCGCGAACAATTCAGATTCCTCGTCAAATAAGCATAATCAATTCTCAGAGGTTTTTTCCAAAAGCTTTAGGGTCTTCAAGCGGGCACTTTCCAGTTCTATTTCCCCGAGTGGTTCAAGTTACAAAGGATCGCCTTTCCTTCAGTGTTTGGAACAAGAAACATGTATAAGAGAAGTTGTCAAAAAATAACCGATGCTGAGTAATTTCGGGAATTATTTTCAAGAGATGGGAAACTAAGATAGCTCCTAATCCTACCTTCACTCCATTAGTTTGATTGATTTAGCCCCTGCATACGAAGACAAATTGGATGAGGTAACCATCTGAAGAGCAAAGGCACCATAATTTGAACCCTAATCAAACCGGGTTATTTTGTATCAACATTTTTGCTGAGTGGCGTCCAAATCACGGAACCATTTGCTCATCCATAGAAAGGTTACGAGGACAAACTCCAAACTGCAAAAAATTAGCATTCAGCATAGTAAATATTGGTCTCAGCTTTGCACATTTGTCCGTTTTGTCGAGAGAAAAGGTGGATATTTTCCTTTATCTCTTTCTACTCATAGTTTGACGAACTAATTCAACCCATTTATCTTTATAATATCTTTAGACAAGCAGAAGTCCTGCTGCGGGAGCACATGATACCTAGACAGAATCAAAATCTCAAGACACTTCTCAAGTCTACAATACTAATTGTAACTGATGCCTACTGCTATAAGTAACATATATTACTTTTTGAAAAATATACCATTCCCTCCCAAACCTCGTCATCAAGAAACCGGAGGAAAATGTCAGATGGAGACATACCTCCAAATTTACGTCTTATTTATTCGTCATATTCCTTCTCTTTTGATATTGGACGACACAAAAACTTAGCATCAATATCCTTTTTCCATTTTGGAAAATTAGTGCCTTTTATCAGACGACTGAATATCTTTTTTGGTACTCTGATGGCTTTCCTTCTTCTTCTTGCGCACTCAGCCGGTGCTCCACTATGCCATCGCCTCGATGCGTTTGCAATGTTACCGCGATGTCATTGTTAATCGGCTTCGCAGTTCAAATGTTATCATCGACGTCTTCTTCATCAGTCAAGTTCTTAACGTCTGGCGGTATTTAGACAACATCCGTGGCGTCATCCACAGAATCCAGGGTTTCCTCTAAAGTGGTCAAGATATCTTGGGTGGACATACACTTTCTTTTATTATCCACCTACAGTAGTCTTGGCAAATTTGATGAGATGAAAAAGATAATTTTTTTCACTCCTACGTTGCCTGAAACGTTGATATTGAAGATGTAGGATCACCCAGTTACACCCGTCATACCT
Source organism: Ischnura elegans (assembly GCF_921293095.1). Lineage (NCBI taxonomy): Eukaryota > Metazoa > Arthropoda > Insecta > Odonata > Coenagrionidae > Ischnura > Ischnura elegans. Next base: position 535,767 of record NW_025791657.1, read on the forward strand.
AACGAATGCGAATAGACCAATGAGACTAACTTCTTGAAGCTTTTTTCTAGCGTTAGAAGGTAAGATCCATTGAACTATACGTAGCAGTGATCCGTTTCTGATTTACCAGCGCTGTTTGAGAAACAGTACATTACACACAGTTGAAAACCGATAGGTCTCGTGGCGGGTAATGAAATTGCTCATTAGTACATATTGGCTAAAAGAAGCCACATTTTAGAAGACGACAGCTGTGAGACCAATAAGATAAGAAAGTACATTTTATGGTATTTAAAACCCAACAGGGATTAAATTGATTCACCGAATAATTACAGGGCGGCGTACAATATTAGTGACCAAGGTTTGCTACATTTGTCTCTCGATACGGTGCCTCAGCCCTAATCCGCCATACCCCCAAACGCCAAAGGTGCGAAAACGCACCATTATATGCAAGTGTCAAAATTGTACATCTCTAAATATATTATTTGGTTTAAAAAATCTGAGTAATTAAGCATTATTAGTACACTTATAATACTAGTAATAGGATTCATAAATATTCTTAGTGCACTCGTAAAAAAATATTAAGTTGATAGCCCTCGATGAGCATGAAATTTAGTAAACTTGAAAAATTATAACTAAACAATCAAGTCAAAATTATTAAAGAAAATGGTTTTAAAAATAAGTTTACCATCTAATGAATAATTTACCATGGAAAAACTATTAAATAACGGAGTAAATAATTTTTCACGAACTAATTAAAAAATGGTGCGTTTTCGCACCTTTGGCCGTAAATGGGTTAAGAAACCCTATGAGGAAAACATGTCAATCCTTAATAGAACAAAAAACAAAAAAAAGGAAACCAGCCCTGAGGGCTTGCCTCCCATTCATCTACACTACATCCAGTAGATTATCAAGAATTCTAGGAATAAATTGAATTGACACAATCAATAAGCCACCTTGGAAACTAATGATGTCTAAGAAAAAAGACAATGACAAGCTTGGAATAGGGAATACTTAAACAGGAACTTCAAGTACTGTACTTTAGCATAGAAGAAGTGCTCACCTTAGTTATGAAAACATGGAAATATTAGATAAGGTTGTTAATGGGTTGAGCAGTGCTGAGAAGGATAAAGATATTTGTGCTGTTTGTTGGAAGGAAAACATACAAAGCTGCTACACAATACATCAAGGATACTGTAAATCGTCCATTACTAAATATTTTACTTTTGCCATTTAAATTATGATAAGACATCATATCTAATGGAGGAAAAAATGTTTTAGAAAATCTCTAACATTTGCATAGTACTTAATCCTATGCATATCTTAGCCTCCAGATATTAATAACCTCCTCGATCATATAGGATTTTAATGTTTCATTCATCTTTGAGCGTGTCAAGAGGTGTGCCTACGTGTCTGGATTACCAGAAATTGTGCAATGTGATGTAACAAAGGGTAATGAGATAACGACGCAAAAGATGTCTCAAGACGCAACAAAAAGTTGCACTAGGGGGCTCGGGCACATGCTATGCACCTTTCTGTCTGCTTTGGTTGCGATCCATGCAACCATAAGGAAACGCAAAAGGGGACATATAAATGATGGGAAGAGACGGCACGAATAATCGGAGAACACGGATAACCCAAAATTTCACTTCAATGTATTGCAATGTTCATAATTTACAGAAAACAGAAAATATATTATTATTAATGACAAAATTCCACTATTTTAAAGTGCTACCCGAACACATTGAGAGCTTTCTTTGCCAGTTCGGGATCTTTTTAGCAGTGATAACATGGTTGTACTCGTGTTTTTAATGCTCTATATAAGGCCTGGTTGTGAAAACCATACATCCGTGGCTATGTGATCAAGGAAACAGAAAATTAGTTTGAAATAATGCTTTAAAACCACTGCTAGATGTCTGAAGTTACACTGTCAGGCACCACGCCCCGTAGTCGCATCTGGCACAAGTTTAACTGTTTGCAATTGCAGCGGGACTTGTATCCATGATCACGGAGCGCGGTGGTGCGCTGCAAGGCTAGGAAAACAGGAACACGGTACTCCCGTGAATGCAGCTAGCTCACTATTGCTTCCATTTCGAAGGGGATTCTAACAGAAGTAATATGCTTGGTGTATCCTAGTATTAATGAAATTATTCCGATGATTTTGCATCCAATTTTATTTTTTTATAAAGGTCGCTAAAAATATTGAGCAAGAGTAAAAATCATGCACGGATAATCCACAACACAGATACTGCAGCCGGATAATCGGACGTCTGTTATATTTACAACCTCCTTGTACGCATTCCTTTTTCTGTCACTCGACATGCCCCTTTTCCGTCCCCGTAATCATCTACAGAACTGTCTTTCTGCCAAAGAAAAAGTATGGACACTAATAGCAACTGTAACACCATGCTTTTAATCAGGGATGGACGGATCCAGGATTTTTTTCTGATCCGGATTCAGATCGGATCCTTGATTCTCGGAGCCGGATCTTTCGGATCGGATATTATCGGATCCAAATGCATTTTATTTCATTAAATACTGAGGGAGAGTGAAAATCATGCGTGGATAATCCGCAGCCGGATAATCACACGTCTGCTGTACTTAGTATACTAAAAAAACTGTCGATCAGGGAGTATCCCAAACTCACCACCTTGGTTCCGGCATCACTATTTCTGCACTCATCATCTTCATCCAAATCGCTCTCCAGCTTTGGACAGAAGCTCTCCTCCTCATCATCTTCCTGAGATTGCTGCTTCTCGGGAAGATCGCCTTCTGGTCCATCCGCCTCCGCACAACCTTTGAGGGCCTGTCAATGCACAAGGTATTCAGCATTTATATAAGTTCAACGAGTTCAAAGACCACATCAAAGGTTTTTGGGATTGCCTCACGGGTGAAATGGAGTTGGAACCCCTTATTTGACCATTGGTGGATTGGCGGCGGTTTCTAGAACCATTTTCTGGATAGGTTTCTTCTCTGTTTTTGACTAATTTTAAAGCTTCATATCCTCCACGTTCTAGTTACCTCATTTTTTTCAACAAATCCTGGATTTATTAAAAAAAAACATTTATAAAACGTTCAAGCATGATTTTGATAGAATCTGTGGATTAAAAGTAGAATTTGAATGAATGCTTTTTGAAAGAGGTGAAATATTCTAGCTGATATTTCGCATTGTTGCCTGTTTACAGTCAAAAGTATGTGTTAGATTGGTGTATGAAAGAAGGTTTCATTGTCCAAAATCAAAGTCAAATTCATTGTTTTTTTCTATAAAATTAAAAATTTCTTATTAATTATTTCTTTTTCGTGTAAGTAAAAATAAAATTATGTATTAAAATTGTATTTTTGCAGTAATTTACACATTTTTCAAAAGAGTTATCGTGCGCCGACCAGGGTGTCCAACTACAGTCGTGCCTGCCTCACAAAGGAAGCTATAAAGAAATAAAGCAGGAGGGAAATAACTCCTAATTGTATTCTGAATACTCCATCAGCAACACCTCAAATTATCATCTCACCTGACTGACATTAAAAATACTTTCTTCTGCTAACCTTTCATATGGGTAAAGAAGATTTGTTTGGAAAATAAATATTCATTCAACCTTCAACTTTTTCAAGATGGTGGAGTTTTTGCCTTGGCATTACTGCTCCCCTGAACTTTAGTCCGCTTCCTATGGAGCATTTTTGCAGGACATTCGTTAAGAAGGGTTGTTTGAGTGGAGTTGCCGAGCAGTAAAACCGGATAAGTGAAACTTAAATCATTATTGGGTCATTCCATGTCAGCTCATCCAGGCATGACACCCACCAACTCGGATTTTGATGAAACTTTGCAATTTTCATCCTTCCATGTAGGAATGAAACAGTGTAAAATATTTCTTGTCTATCTCTTATAGTTCCTTTGCAACATTTTAAAGTTTGGGTGAAACCACAGTTTTTTAATGAATAAGTAATCCAGAGGCACTTGTAACTCCAGAGGAAAATAATTTGTCTCAGCCATATTTTTAATCCGATTCTCTATGAAAATTTACAGGTTTACTATGGAAGTCATGAGGATTCCAAAAAGCAATTGAAAAATATCCTAAGAATGAAGAAACCGAAATGTAAAGAGGTATTATGCATGCAATAGGATAAAAACTGCATACTGTGAGAGACACAATATACTCTAGAACCAATGAACCAACAATGTATGTAGTCATAACAATGGCACAAGAGAACTTGGTAGAGGAAAAAGACAACACTATTATATTTGGATGATTAAATAGAAGATCTAGACAATGATGACCTCGTATCATACGCCTTAACAACTGTAGACTAAAAGTAGCATTGATAAGTAAGTCCAAAGCCATGGTTTTGTTCCACCATAGTGTGATAAATGTTTGTTTGTCAACATTAAGGAAGCTAATGTCATTAATATTCTACTTTTTAATTTGCTCGATTTTTTACGTGACTTTTGCAAATGATAGTACCTACAGAGGGAGATAATTTCTCTCAGCCATATTTTTCATCTGATTCACAATGAAAAACTACGGGTTTACTATTGAAGTCATGAGGATTCCAAAACTAATTGAAGAATACCCTAAGGGATATAGGATATTCTCTAAACTCTATGTTTTACAAGATTTTAGAAAATTTTGCCTCAAAAATATGGTTCAATAAAACATCAAAGTTTGACCTGAGGCAATATTTGAATAAAGCTAAATTATTTTTTCAAATGCATATTCCTTAAGGTATGACCCACCACCTATAAAAGTAAAATTCATGGCTTTTTGCTTGTTTTGTTGTTAAAAAAATTATTTAATCCATTTTCACAACTCTGGCAGTCAGTGTTGGGTTCTACTTCAAGTGTGATGAAATGCTTGTGTTAACTGTTTTCTTTATCTAAGTAAATATTTATGACATGAATCTTGCACATAATAAGTTCCAACATTAAACCATTTTTTAAGTGCAGGTTGCTTTTCTCCCGATAAGAAAAATACACTTTTGAAACAGGATATTTTAAGGAATTCATAGCACTTAGCCATCATTGCTGGGGATACCTTGATTTTTGCTTTATAGAACACATAAAAATACTGGATGCATGTGAATACAAGTTAATTTTCTCCATTTTGTATAGACAAAAACTTCACGAATATGTTTCACTCAATGAATGTTGTGCAACTTATAAGAATAATGTGAGAAGATACATTGTCTAACCTTGACAAGCATTTACTCTAATGAGGATTAGGCATTAACTTGTTGCTGTATCTTCTTTGAAGAAAAGATACTTTTTAACTTCATAGTGGTGCTGAGAAAAAGATCATATTACATTGGAATATGGCACCAATGTAACCACATATTTTAGACCTGAACAGGGTTCATTGAACAGAAAGCGAAAATGAGCTGAGTAAGCCCTGCCACTTTCACCATTTGTACAAAGTAGTTTTTCTCTCAGGAGGTAGCTATTGTTTGCCCTTTGTCTTCCTCAGTTGCCCTCCAACTTTGGCAGTGTGAACATCAAGTTTTTTTTTCCAATAAGTTCTGTAGTTAATATTTGTGTCCATCTCTAGAAATCAGGTATGTAAACCCTAAGGAAATTATTTTGACAAAATTTGTTATTTCTATTTCAGTTAACAATAATTTTCCACTTTCGTGTATTGATTTATCATTCAGGCTGATGTCTTTATAATGGCCCATTATCAAGAACGTGGAAACTGTAGTCGAGGAGAACTTACAATTAGAGGTACAGAGTGCCATAAACTAGCTTCACTAAGTGAATCTCCTAAAATTTGAAGAATTAAGTACATTGTAAAGACAAATGATTGAACTCAGGCATGGAATAAGTTCTGGACTTCTTTTGAGTAATTGTGAGAACCAAAAAACCTACTTTTTAGAAAAATATAAAACGTATCAAATAATTTGCTGTGATCCATTTAGATATCATAGAAAGAAAGGAGTAAATCACTACAAACAGTAACACCAGCATTTTCATTCATGATAAGTAGCATACTAGAAACTGTTGAAAGAAATTCCGGGACAAAAGATACGTGATTCATGAAGAGAAAAAGTGGATAAATACATACCCCATACATATTGAAGAAAACTGTGGCATTTAAGAGCTAATCCCAATTGCTGGCAGTGATGATAGCATTGTAGATTTCTACAAAGATTCATCGAAAGAAAAGTATTGGAGGAAATGAATTCATCGTTCAAGGAAATGGATGTGTCTCCTTTGAAACTCCATGCAATTGCATCTCACAGCAAATCAATGTCTCCTAATGGTAATTGAATGTTGCAACTTCTACTCTGAACAAAAAGGCTTGCAAACTATTGGATAAAGATTTCCTTCCAGAGCATGATTCAAAAGTTGTTGATAAAGCAAGTGATATGGATGTGCTAGTGGGGTTACTAAAAGAAAAACTGGTGACAGCAGGCAGTCAGGGAGAGATAATTCAGATACTAACACTAGCTTCTACTTGAGCACGAAAAAAGTAGCCACCAGATTTAATGTTAGTGAATATGGAATTCTATACCAGATCCAACGAGCGGCAAAAACATAGAACAAACTACTGTGGACTCAGTTCAGTCATTTTACCAAAATGAAGGATATTCCTGCCTTATGCCAGGAATGAAAGATAAGATGAGTGTGTCCAAAAATGTCTAATAAATATCTAACAGTAAGCAAAATATTAAATTCATAGTGGAAGAGTCTCAAGACTATGAACAATAGCAGCAGAAAATTGAGTCAAGGTATATAAAAATTAGTTCATGTAACTAACTTTTGACGTCTTTTGGTAATCCATTTGAATTGCAAAACGAACAACACCCCATACAAAAGTGGTAAAGAAGGACAAATCCCTAGTCCTTGTTTTAAACTCCTGTTCACTTTCATCAAAATATCCAAATCTGATCTGATTCCTGTGAATATCAATCTCTCATAAGGAACAAGCTATGTTGTTATATCCAGCTAGCAGCTGCATCATGATGTCATGGTCACGCTATTTAACTGTTCCAAACTCAATAGTACTCACCTTAACTCTCAATTCCTAATCACCCTTCACCTCTGTGGTGAACAGACATAGATACTGTGTTATATAATAAAAAAAACTGCTCCATGATGTGATGACAGCGTGCTCACTTGCTCAGTAAACAAATTAGAAGTGTCACTTTAGCAAAAAAAACCGTTCATTATTACGAATAATTAATTTTAAATGACTCACTCATGAAATTATTCTGTAGTTGGTCATTATTGATCAGGTGAGGGAGAATGGTTTCCGTTTCTGCTGAGAGGTGTTGGAAATATTCCACAAAGGAATGATATTGTGCAGTAGAAAAATAGAACTGTACAAGGCACAAGTAAACTCACCAATTCATCAGTGGCTAATGGATCTGACACATCAGTTGAAATTCCTGTTGGATCTGATGCGTACAGCACAGGATAATTCCCTTCACTGAGGTTACCTTTGTCCTCGTCTTTCACATGAAACTAGGAGAGAATAATGGGCTTCACTCAATAAAAGGAAAACAATAAGAACCTAATTCAATAATAAAAAATCCTCTTTTGCTTGAAACCACTTCAGCTGGCCAATGTACTCATGAGATTCTTGCCACTCACAGATCAAACTCCAGAATATCAACGTTCATCTAAGGAGGGGGAGTTATATCACAAAGGGAATGCAGTTTGAATGAGAGTTATGGTCACTTAGAGCAGAGGTAAAACAGCTGGAACGATAGATCGAGGTTCCACTGTACATTTAATTGCCTTCATCTTTTGTTACTCAGTCTTATAAAGAGGTGCCACAAGAGTTAGAGCTGGATCCTTCATTGAAATGAAGGAGGAAGGTGGCTTAAAACAAAGACAGGGCAATAATGAGACAAAGCCCAATTATAGCTAAGACAAATGGCTTAAGCAGACATTTCACATAGTTATCAACAAGTCTACTCCATCAGATACTCTATCCGAGGATTTCCGGTGTTGTACAAGTGATATTGACAGAAAAATTTAGTGCGGTTCAGCTTTCTGCCTCATACATTACAACTGGAAAAGACCTCAACTGACAGTGGCATTACTGTGAGTAACTTCCCATAAATATACTCATTTTTATAACAGGCATACTCTCTTTCTTATTGCAACTGAGAAATTTGTATAACTGAAGGTGGTTCAAATCAGGTTTCACTGTGTACTACAACATAACTTACCAACTCATTGTCCCTGGGCAGTACCAAGTCTGGCACAGGAAGGTATATTTCAGTGGTTTGGGATGAGCAAGTGAGCTGTGAATTGTTTTCAATCACATCTTGAATGCAGCCCTTAGTATCCACATAAGGCCCCGAATTGTCATCACCTGCCCCTCGTTCTTTAAAACTCTGCAGAAAAAGTAATAGAAAAAACAATTATCTCCTTAAAAATAAATATATGGGATGCTCTTAAGCAATATGAAGAAGGATGTTCAACATACTGTCCATGCTTTCATATAAAAATAGAGTGGTGTCTGCCTGCCTGTTAATCAATCACTGAAAATCTATCTTTCTGAATGAAACAAATTCTCGCAGGTAGATCCCTAATATTCTGAGTTACTTCTGTGCCTATTTTAAATTTATTTGGGACCATAGTAGCTGGTCCTTCACTGCAAAATATACGATAGAGAATGGGGATCATCCAGCGGTATTATTTTCAGTTTTTTTTTCAAATAACACGAAATCAAATTAGAGAATGAGGATTTAAAATTTTTGCCGTTCAGAAAATAAAATGACACAGTTTTTGATTTTTATACTTCTGATTCTTTCTTCTGAAGTCATAATTTTTGTATAAGTGGCTTCTAAAAGGCTGAAATGTCAATTTATTCTTTTCTCGAAAGAGAAGTATAGGAAAAAACATGGTGAACATAATGTCAATGTATTTATTTCGTTCTAGACCTTCTGCTAACATTTAAATATTAACTCTGGAAGAGAATACTCGTTGCAATAGGTACTGTGTTATGTAGAAGAAAAGAAACCTTAAAATCATCTTCTCTTTCAAAACCATTTCATGAAACTGTTTTTAAATAACCCTGATATTATTATCCTTAAAACTTGCAAAAAAAATCATGCAACAATTATGTATTACCCTCTAAACAAAGTTCCTGCTGTTAGTTAATAGATGGATATCGCACTGACAGATGGTCGATTTTGAAATATTAGTAGCATCATTACTTAAGCCTAGACATTTGGAAAACAAGCTGCTCGACGACCATGATGAATTTGTCTTGGCTACTTGGATACTTAGTGTTGTGAGAAAATTTCTGGGTTTGAGCCAATTAACCATCATTTGCAGGAGCAGTTGATTTCCTTCTGTCATTTAAATAAATCGGGATTAAGTGCATCAAGAGCCCTATAAATTTAACCATGATGCGGATCTAAGAGAGACAATGTGACATGATTGGTATCACTGCTTCAACGACGGTAATTTCAATGACGACAACTGTCCACGTAAAGGAAGGCCAAACACCTTCAAAGAATCATTATTGGAGACATTTCTTGAGGAAGATCAATGCTAAACTCAAGAAGAGTTTGCTTTTTAGTTGGAGTTACCAACCAAGCCATTTCCTAGTGATTGCATGTGTTGGGAATTAAATATTAAGCAAGAAACTTGGGTTCCCAATGATTCTATAGTGATTCCACAGCATAAAATGCTTGAGCTAATGTTAGAAAACCTAAAACATTAAACATGAAAACCTATTTGGAAACACTGTAAAACAAAGGCTGAACGCACCAGTCAAATTCCACAGACATTGTACCATCTGATTATTATTTGCTCCGTTCCGTACACACCCTTCAAATTGGTAGCCCAAGAAAAATTAAGAATGCAATAAACCTGTCAGGCATGCATAGCATATAAAGAATTATCACAGGTTTTCCCAGTGTATAGTACTGTGTAACGTAAGTCGGGAATTCCACTGGGTCAGGTTATCAAACTCCATCTAACAATCAGCCAAAGTTTTGATGAACAAGTTGTTCATCATCATCAGGGCACCTGGGCAACTGGTTCATAGAAAACTGAGTTGAAGAATCTGGCCCCGTGTAATTCCTGGGTAACCCTCTGCACACCATATCCTTAGCCAAGATTTTTAAGGCTGTTATGTAGGATAAGCATCGCAGTACCTAAAAAATTTATTTCCCAACAATGGTAACAACCAAGGTACAGGTAACTTATTAATACTGAGGTCATATTTAAACTTTAACCACAATATAATTTAACATAATATATAAAATAAACTTGTTAACAACAATATTAATAGAATACTTTCACAAATTATGATGCATTTTTAAAAGAGGATAGTGTTCATCTTTTAAATTATTTACAGAAACAAATAATTTCATAAAAGGCATGAACAGGAATGAATCTTATCTATGTACATATTTAGCCATATATATTTGGGATGTAATCAATCAAAATTGATGTGAATATTAAATTTATATTCAAATATTAGAAAGTAATATTTACAAATTAACTAATCAGCTATAGAAAAGATACATCACATCAAAATTCCTGATTTCTTTCTAATTTTTACTATTTTGATGAAATTATTTTCATGGATAATTTTGGCGCACTAAAATTAATTTCTTATACTTTGCCAAATCTTGCCTTTGTGGCGCAATATCCGCCACAACACGCAGTAGAGAAAATTGGGAATATTCCAGGAACTCCCAAAGCAGCGTTCCGCGTTTGCCGTAGTATATAAACAAGCGATCTCGGCCAACAATGATTCAGTTGGTTGAGTCTGTACTACGAAGTGAGAATAATTGATTCATAATGGAAATGACACAAGTTCGTCATTTAGCGTACAGAAGTATTATTCAGTGTAGTAAATCGCTACCCCTTCATTGTACCGACCATCTATTCATGTAAGATGAATTGAAAATAAACAACCAATTTCTCAAATGTTGCTAAGATGTTTTTAGTTGTACATAACCTTAGCCTCATAAGATCATAGTTAAATCTAAAAAAGAGGTCAGCAAAAAGAAATATAATATGTTTGCATGCACTCGGGACTATATTTAACAACCGACCAACAAACTATTTTCAAGTTCTCTCACATTTTATTATTTAGCAGCATAGGTCAGGGAATTCTTTGTTCTTAAAACAAGGAGTATGGTAGAGGAGTCATTCCATGTCAAATCAACCAATATTTTGTCCAAATGACACTCAACGACTCAGATTTTCCTGAAACTTTCCATACTTCCTGGTATAATTAGAAATTGTGTACAATATTTGCCTCCAATTTTCAATTGTTAATGAAATATGAGCAATTGCAATTTGGGAGTGACACCTTAAGTGCCGCAACGTGCAACACATGGTGATTTTTTATTTTCATCCATAACTCCATTCCTGTGAGATGAAAAGGCAAGATTTTTTCCTAAAGCTAAGTGTCCCATAATGATCCCACGATTATCATTAAATATTCACTGCATGAAGCAATTCATGCAGTGAATATTGAATGCATGACCATGGCAAGTTTCAAGAAAATCCGAATCGGTGGGTGTCATGGCCTGGTTGATTTGAAATGGAATCACCAAGAGCCAAGTGTGTGGATTACCTTTCTAAGTCGATAAATGGTGAATTTAAATCTCATTCTTCCTGAATATTATTGTCTAGTAAACACTAAGTTTTGCCAAAAGACGACATGTCTTCAGTCTTTGACACTGAAAAACCAACTGCAACATAAATAGCATCTTGCCAAGGGCTCACATATAGGGAAAAACCGTTTCAGGGAAATTAGACTTTTCCGTTTACCAAGGACGAGGGCCTTTCATGTACCCTTTTATTGTAGATTAACAAAATGTATGCTAAATTATCTATTGACCGTTAATCGACGTACCTTTTTAGTTAGTATTCGATTTAATGGCCACCGGTAGGTCTACAACATTATATTTCTCCAAATGTGTCACCAAGAAGTTAATCGATTACAATATAGAGTTTATCCTCAAAACTTCATACCATAACTATTTCAGTCCGCAAAATTTATCTATCTAAATTCCTACTGTTGTCGACAAAAACCGAAGAGTGTCACCTTTAACTGTGCCATACTTATACTACGCCAGTCATCAAATAAGAAAAAAGAAGAAGTACTCACTCTGCAGCAATTACTCGGCAAACATTTTCTAAGAAATGCGTCTGATTCTAAACAAATCTTTTTGAAGACACTGAATTCCGTAAGTTTCTTCAAACACAGTGGACACATGGTAGTGGGCAGGCCATCTCCCACAGCAATCTGAGATATTAATAAACAAATGATGCGTCAACAGAAGTCGTAATTATCTTGGAAAAAGCAAAATGAAGTAAGCACCAAAGTAGATCGATTGCATTTGACATGCCACTCACATGTAAGCCCACTAAATCATGTATGGCATCCTTTACCGCTATATTGCATGCTACATTCGAAGTGAATATGTTATAATAATAATCATGATCCTTCGTACAAAGTCTGCAATTCCTCCCTGAAGATTCCGTGAAAATCCCGCTGGTGCGACTCATGTTTTCACTTAAAAATCTCATTCACTGTTTAAATCAGTTATATCGTCAAAGACATCATCTACTCACTGACAAAGATCTCAAAATCTCACAAGGAAACTACATTCACTACGTTGATGTTTAAAAATGAAAATACTTATGATTATTATGTTCAACGAAAGGACCAACAGCGCACACAACAAACAACAGTCACCTGAGAGATATTTCACCACTCAATAGCATGGGCTGAGAATATTTCCAACAATTTCTGACATGATAATAAATCTTACGAACACAACTTGCACGACAAAGATCGATCCGCAACGTTTATTTGTTAATACAAGAACATGCAATCAAGCCTCAACATGGAATCGATGATACCTAGTTGCAATTTTATCCGCAAAGAGCACACCTATAGAACAGGCCAGACATCCGAGTTTCAAGACAATTTTCTTTCCATTTGAAAAAATAAAAGGACATTTAATTTATATTCGTCAATTTTATTTCAATTAATGGTAGTATTATAGTTTATATTGGATTATTATTCAATGCTTAGGCTAGAAACTTAATTTAAGGCCGACTTCAGCTTCCACACGGTAACAGTACATTTACGGTCTTTACAAATGGAAAAGGGTACAAAATATCTTTAACAATGTATTATAAAAATTATTGAAACATTCCTGTCTAAAAAAATGCAATAAAGCTCAATAATTTATCACTCATCGTTGCAAATACCTCATCTATCGATTGTAGGCCTACTGCGTACGTTATCCTCTAGCGCTAAAAGATGCAACTTAAGTTCGGTATCTGAGCTAAATCTTGCTTATCTGGTCTATTATAATGTAGTGCGTCAATAAACATGGAATTCGTTGAAATATTTGCTGATTACTCTGCTGCGATGTGATTTCTTTTTGAGGTCATATTTTAATGTGAGCTTAAAAACGCCCTATTTCTTAATAATTCCAATGTATTTACATTGGTGTACTTCATGGCAATGATCGTAATTTAGTAATCACTGAGTGCTGTGTGGATGCTTAGCTTGAGGAGTGAACTGGTTTAGAGACTAATAATTAGTTATTGCTGAGAAAACATGAGTGCTACCACTGGGAATTACTCAGAGTCTTTAGACAGGATTTCCGAGGGCACCCCGTGCAGACTTTGCATGAAGAAAAATGATTATTATTATAACATATTCACTTCTATTGTAGCTAGCCAGACAACTGTGGAGGATGCCTTATATGATTTAGTCGACTTAAAAGTAAGTGGCGGGTTACATGTTATCGATTTCCTTGCCTCTTGTTTTATTCCGTTCTATGAACATATTTTCCACGGTACGTCTGAAATCTCTTGCAATTTTTTTCATTCCTTTCTTAGGTTGCTGTGGGAGATGGCCTGCCTGCAACTTTATGTCCACTGTGCTTAAAAAAGCTCATCAAATTCTACGATTTCAGGAATATTTGTCATGAATCGGACGCAGAACTGAGAAAATTGTCGTCCAGAAATAACTTCAGGGTGAGTGCTTCTTATTTTTTTTCATTGGAAGCCTCGTGTAACATCCACATGATGTTAAATCATTCTCGCAAACTTGTTCGTGATTATGTACCGTGCTGCCCGGTATTAGTAGTTTTAAGTTTTTATCAACGAGAATGAAAAATATAGCAAGATGTTTGTATTTGTTGGTAGAACTGGTTATAACAGTAACTTGAAAAAGTAACTTAATTGTGTATTTGATGAATCACTTGCCACGACGGGCAAAGTATAATACTTTATGACTGCAACAAAATGGTACGTGCAACGTTTGTTAAAAATCGCTTTGATTAGGCATCAAAAGTTAATGGGGTATTAAATTTAGTAATGAACCACAGTAGATGGTGCTAAAGGCCCTTGTGCATGATCAACTGAGCAGTGAAAAGAGTCCAATATCCCACATAGTGTTTCCGAATTAGTTAATCCTGACGAGGTATTAGTTAACTCGCATTTGGTTTCTCAATGGTGACGAGTGAAGTCGTTTTTTTCTTTTTGTATACCTGTTTGCAATTCAATCATAGCCAAAAAAGTGAATCATTTGAATTCATGAATGACTAACTCAAAAAAGATATCAATGAATATGAACATTTTTGTGGAATATGTTTTCGATGTATTTCTTTTGCTTTTTACCTCCTGTTTGGTTTTAAATTCCAACACTTACAGTTAAGATAATTTATAGAATCGTACTTGCGGACTTTAAGAAGTTTATTTACCATTTTTAAGTTTTAATACACGAAGATATATCCAATGAAATATGTCAACAAATCGATCGAAAATGTTTAGAACAGGTTAAGAAAATTTATTATACATACCTGGCTATTTAGTCTAATTGTTCGTTGCAATGTTACAATATTAAGCCTATGCATTTTTTTATTTGTAACATATCTGATTGATTTGATAACAATATTATTTGCTAAAATTATCTTTGTCAGCTGTTTATCAAATGTTTTATGTCTTTGCTTATATAAACCGTTAATGAAACGATTCTTCAATAATAATATTTTGTGTGCATGATTTTGGTGCTATCAAAAATCATGTACACAAAAGAGTGTTTTTTATTTATCGAGAGTGCGATTTTTATTTATTGAGAGTTTGAATTTTAGTTATTACACTGTTAAAATGGGTAAATTTTTATAGGTACATTTTTAAGAGATATTTTTCAATTTGAAATACTATTTTTTATGTATTGAGATGTTTTTCCCATGTAAGAATCGTCATAATTGTGGATGGGGATATTGAACACTGTATTGCTTTTTAAATCGGTAGGGGTTGTTGCATTACGGTTCTTGCGTAAAGGTCTGTTTACTCCATGAATTTACCTGTGCTAGTTATTGTCTAAATAAATGAATCCAAAAATGTACACAAGAATGCATTGGGTAACACACCCAACTTGTGTGAATGCATGAATAGAAAATAGAACCTGTCTGATTTGGTCCTTGCATTCATTATTCATGCATTCACACATTAACTTACATATGATATTGTGTGGTGTAAACAGGCCTTAAAAATATGAGGTGATGATTTGATTCATCGTGTATTTTTTCGGTTAACTTTTTTGAATATTCTTATTATTTGTAGACATATTTTTTTTTTAAATAGCTTCATGGCATGGGGAATGGGATGTATTTCATTTTATAGATCTATTTTGTTTAATGAATTTGAAGTGCATGGAAAAATTGTTGGAGTAGAGATTGGAATGAACTACTTGAATGGGAAGGTCTTCTTTCCTTGTATATTTTTGGGATAGCTGGCATTATAATTTTAATGGCTGTCTTTCCAAAATCACCACCAGGTTATAACACACACAATAAAAACTTTAGAAAGCCGTTTTTCTGAGGCCAAAATATCATACTGTGTTGTGTATGAGTGTGTTACTTTGCTTTGTGCAATATTTCTTCAGCAGACGCTCGCTCGTTGACATGTAATTTTGCATTGCACGTATCGGTATCTCTTCTTGAAAGATGCAACCCATTAAGCACTGGCTTAGAAGTCAAGTCCTGGAGACATGAGCTGAAATTACCCTTAAATAGCCTATTCTTGTGAAGTCCGCATCATCACCAGTTCATTCCTGTTCCTGGCTTCCACAAAGCGATCGTATACCCATCTGTCGATCACTTCAAGATTGTCAATTTTCATTCTCCCTGATTTTATGTCTTTCTCCCACATGGAAACTGGGCAACTCTTCAAAGACAGTATGTTTCAAATCTTTTGCTCTGGAAATAAGTTCCCTTCATTTTGATGCCAGTACCACAGTTTTACCACTCCTGCTTGGATGAATCTTGGCGATATCAGTGTCAATACAGGGCTTATTCTCAAGAAGCAGTCAAGTAAAAAAATGTGAAACGTCTGAAAGCCACAAATCTGAATAAGATGGAAAAGATGACAAAAAATGGCGGCGGCAGACTGGAAAAAATTTACTCTCTCCGAGTCTCGAACCCTGGTCCTTCAAAATGAAAGTGCGGTACGCTACCACTAGGCCAAACTGGCTTTGAAACAATGAGCCAAACTATTTAATTATATTCAATGTGATTGTATTTTTTAATTTTAAATGCTTTTTTCCCTCAAACCCGGGCGTGTATGGACAAAACCCTTCAACAGTATTCATATCTAATTGTCTACTTTCAAATAGAAAAGGTGTCATCTTCTTTCTTGACATCACTTGCACAAAACCTCCATGAGACTGTAAGAGATACTTAATGGTGATATCAGGTTGCCTTAGGGGATCCCATTTTTTATTTGAAATCAATTATCTATGCTTTCATTAAACAGCCATAGTCGACATTAACATAACATAATTTTTACAAATCTTGTTTCCTCGTAATTGTAATCTGCATTGTTATCTCCTATTTTTGTCAACGGCTTTTAATGATTAACTTCTGTTTTATACAGTTATAAGAAGTGATTTAACTTCAATGGAGCAAAGTCTATTTGAATAATGTAAAGGAACTCTTACTTGATTCATTTCATTAGAGAAATCTAAGGAAACGTAATGCTGTATTCATATAATGATACGTTATAAATGATTTTTTAAATGAATTAAACGCTCTCATGAGTAGGTAGATCTGTGTATGT
This sequence comes from Ischnura elegans, assembly GCF_921293095.1. Lineage (NCBI taxonomy): Eukaryota > Metazoa > Arthropoda > Insecta > Odonata > Coenagrionidae > Ischnura > Ischnura elegans. The sequence continues at coordinate 552,799 of NW_025791657.1, forward strand.
AACTAAGAACTGGTTCATGGTCTCTATCCAAATCATTATGTTTTTTGGTAGTTTCATTGTTCATGCAAGTTGTTTATTATCAATTTTCTTTGCTTTGAAAAGCTTTTTTTATAATGGAATTTACCCTTGATCAATGTTATGTTGTCAGGTTCTTATGTTTTACAATGTCAGTACAATTTTTTTTTTCAAAATTTGAGTTTTTTAATATATCTCTACTGTAACTATCGTTTTAAACACGTAAATATCGTAAAAGGCAAAAAGCATAGCCATGCTTACCTATTCTCCTTTAAGCAAATCCTAGCTTCACAAAACTGCTTATCTTTTGTCATAAATATCACATGTCGTATGGAGTAAGGCTATGGTAATCGGAAACTAATCTATTTAGAACCTAAATGTCTTCATGTTAGACCGAATATTTTCTTCAATATGACATGTTTACATATGTAAAGAGGTCATCAACAAAATAAACACATCCACTTCAGTTTCTGAGACACCACTGTGTAAAATTATTAGTTAGTGATTTTATCCTTATAAACGCAACTTCTCTGACAATTATTATTGCAGATACAAGTTCAGCATTACAAAACTTAGTTTTTTTGTTCATTAAACAGTGATAATTGTTGCCCTAAATCTCTATTTAAAGTACAAGCTTGTAACTTGAAAAGAAGGATGTTAGGATACTTTGTATGAGCATGATATTCCAGGGGTAACGAGAATTTTCTGTGAATGGGACAATTTGAAGGCCTTCTCCTGGCTCCAAGGATTTTGTGACAAAGCCATAATATGAGATGAGTTTCAACAAGCTTTAGCTTTTACTCCATCTGGCAAGGTCACCAGGTCCCACACTTTGTTACACTTAGAGGACTGCATTTCCTGATCCAGTGCCCTTTTCCAGTATGACCTTTCTGGGCCAGCCAAGGCCTCATCGATGGAAATATGATCCTTGCCACTTTCAGAACTACTCGAAGCTAAAATGAAGGTACAAAGTCAGGGTAAAGCTTAGGGGTCCTATTTCTTAAAGGGTATTTTCTCTCTGTCACACTACTGGATTCCCTGACTTCAATGGATTCACCACAATTTTCAATACCAAGGACATCGTTATTGGAGTCTACTTCCCCATCCAAAACACAATCTTGACTTTCTGTCATTGGTCCTTCCATTCTAATCTCATTAAACCCAATTGACTTAACATTATTTAAAGGCAAACTAGATTCATTCCTAGAATAAAATGATAAAAAATGCTACACTGCACCATTCTTACCCTTATTTGGTACACTTTCATTCCTTACATTAGGCCTCGCATAATTTTCTAAGAAAACATTTCTTGCATTAATGACTTTTGTGGGATTATGTGGATCAATTTGTCTTTAACATTTTCTTGTTTCACAATACCCAACAAAATTAACCTTTTTCCCTTAGCATCACACTTACTTCTTTTCTGATCTGGAACAAGATCATATGCAGGACTCCGAAAAACCCTTAAATGTTTGAATGATGACATTTTTCCTCCCCACAACTCTTGCGGAGTCTTACCTTGAATAGCTCTATGTGGTACATAGTTTTTAATGTGGACTGCAGTGTTACAGGTCTCCACCCAATAGCCCTTTGGTAAGCCTGAATCAAACAATGTACATCTAGTCTGTACACATATTGTGCGATTAGAACATTCTGCCACACCATTCTGTTCAGGGGTGTATGGGGTGCTAGTCTGATGGTCTATTCCATGTAACCTTTCAAAGAATCAAACTTTTGATTAGGTAATTCAAGACCATTGTCAGATCTTACAACCTTAATCCTTTTATCAGTCCTGTTCTCAGCCCAAGCTTTAAATTCATTGAATCTATCAAATGTTTCACTTCTGGATTTCAAAAAAATAGCAAAATGGCTTCATGGAATAATCATCAACAACCACAAACATGTTTTTTGCCCCGCCAACTAAGACATCACCTATTCGACCACAGAGATCCATATTTACCAGACCCAAAACTTGATTAACAGGCATGCTGACACCACTACATTTTTATATGAAAACATAGACAGTATGTTTAACATCCATCTTGGTATTACTTTAGAGCATCCCATGCATGTATTTTTAAGGAGATGAGTGTTTTTTCACTGTTACTTTTTCTGCAGAGTTTTGAAGGAGGAGGGGCAGCTGATGACAATTCGGGGCCTTCTGTGGAGACTAAGGGTTGCACTCAAGATGTGATTGAAAAGAATTCACAGCTCACATGCTCAGCCCAAACCACTGAAATATACATTCCTGTGCCAGACTTGGTACTGCCCAGGGAAAATGAGTTGGTAAGTTATGTTCTAGTACACAGTGAAACCTGATTTGAACCACCTTCAGTTATACAAATTTCTCCGTAGCAATAAAGAAGACGGTGTGTCTGTCATAAATATAAGTATATTTATGGGAAGTCACTCAAAGTAATGCCACCGTCAGTTGAGGGATTTTCTAGTTGTAACAAATGAGGCAGAAAACTGAACCACACTAATATTTTTCAGTCAATATCACCTGTACAACACTGGAAATCTCCTGATAGAAATTACTTGTATCTGATGGAGTAGGCTTGTAGATAACGATGTGAAATGTCTGTTTAAGTCATTTGTCTTGGCTATAATTGGGCAGTGTCTCATTATTGCCCTCTCTTTGTTTTAAGCCATCTTTCTCCTTAATTTCAATGAAGGATCCAGCTTTAACTGTTGTGACACCTCATTACAAGCATGGGTAAAGAAAATATTAAGACAATTCAATGTACAGTGGAACCTCAATCTGTCGTTTCAGCTATTTTGCCTCTGCTGTAAGTGGCCAAAATTCTCATTCAAATCACACGCCCTTTGTGACATAACTCTCCCTCCCTAGTTGAACGTTGATATTCTGGAGTATGATGCGGGAGTCGCAAAAATATCATGAGTACATTGGCCAGCTGGAATGATCTCAAGGAAATGAGTATTTTTTATGATCGAATGGGCTTAGTATTGTTTTTTCTTTAATTGAGTGAAGCCTATTACTATCTTCCAGTTTCAAGTGAAGGGCGAGGATGAAGGTAACCTCAGTGAAGGGATTTATCCTATGCTGTACACATCAGATCCAGCAGGAATTTCAACTGATGTGTCAGACCCATTGGCCACTGATGAATTGGTGAGTTGACTTTTGCCTTTTATAGTTCTAATTTTCTACGGCACAATATCATTCCTTAGTGGATTATTCCCAACACCTCTTAGAACAAACGTAAAGCATTCTCCTACTCCTGGTCAATAATGACCAGCTACAGCATACATTTCATGAATGAATAATTTTTAATGAATTATTTATTGTAATGAACCTTTTTTTTACTTTTTTATGCAAAACTGACAGCACAAATTTATTTACTGAGCAAGTGAGAGCACTGTCATTACATCACTGAGCAGTTATTAATGTTTTGATAGTGTAACACAGTATTTAAATCTGGTTTTGACAGAGTGGAAGGGTGATTAGGAATTGAGAGTTGAGAGGAGTACTGTTGAGTTTGGAACAGTTTAATAGCATGACCATGACATCATGATGCAGCTGCTAGCCCGGTCAAACAACATAGCTCGTTCCTTATGAGAGATTGATATTCACAGGAATCAGATCAGATATGGAGTTTGTGATGAAAGTGAATAGGAATATATAACAAGGACTAGGGATTTGTCCTTTACCATTTTTGAATGGGGTGTTGCACGTTGGCAATGCAAATCCATTACCAAAAGACATCAAATTTTAGTGAGGTGAACTGATTTTTATTTAATTTGACTCAATTTTCTGCTGTTGTTGTTCATAGTCTTGAAACTCTTCCACTATTAATGTAATATTAATATTTTGCTTATTCTTGGATTTATATTATTTTCTTAGAAATCAGTGATCTTTGCCTTGCTCATTTTTGAAAATTAATTTAATGCCAGGGGAAGTCTGCAATTTTAAGAACTATTTACTCTCAAGATATTCCCAATAAAGGGGTTCCTTCTTCTCACTAAGAATTTCATTAGATTATATTGAAACAATATGAACATTATTAGCCAAATGTTGTTGGTTGATTAAGTAAATCTATTTCTGCTAAGAGGCAAGAATCGTTCATTGGGAATAATTTATTTTGTACCGACATCCTGTAATTAAAGCATTCTTCATGATCACTTTTGCTTCTTGTACCAATTGATTATAATATGTATCAATGGAGGTTCTTTTTTCCAATAGAGCAATGCGGTAACATACAACTGCCCTTCTGTTAAAGAAGATCATATCAGCGATGATGAAGATAGATATAGACTCAATGATTGCACTGATGGTGCATCAAGCAAACTGATTCATCAAGACATTTCTGGTCAGGTAATACTATTTATGAACTATGTATTGTCTGTTGACCTTGAGTTACACATAAACTGATTGGCATCTTCCTAAAATTGGTTTTTCTTATCTTTAAATATTTATTTTCTTTTTCTGTTATAAATCCTTATTAATCTAACTAATGATATATGTACATCTAGAAGCAGTCTTATCCCTTCTTCCCATCCATTTCTCCATTTCCCTTTTGACTAATGTCATTATAAGTGTATCATATCTCATGCTGTGGCTGATGAAGTTTTGTTTTTTCGAAGACTTCTACATCTATTTTCTGTACTTCCTTGGTACTTCCTCATTCAATCCCTTTTACCTTCTACATTATCCATGAGCAACACATTTTCAATTCTTTCACTTATGACTTTCATGCGGCCGTCGATTTAGAATCTTGCTATCATTTTTAAATATGCTCAGAATGTAGTGTCCAATGAATATTTTCCATATTTTAGTATTATTACTCTCAGCTGTGTGGAGATTCCCGTTTTCTTTAGAGTTCTCTTTGTGCCGAAGCTATTCTATTCACTATTTCTTTCTTGCTTCATCCATCACTGATAACTAGGCCTCATGTAGCTTGTGTGCTTTTAAGGTTATGAGACATGAAAATGACAGTGTTGAAACCATGGTCAGGAGTGGAGATATATGTGAAAGTGTGGAAGTTATCATTTGTTGTTCATATTTTATCATAGATAATAATTGTATTTACACCTGAAACAATTTCATACACTTGAAAGCACTGTTGTATAGCTTTTGAGCAAATATGTATGTAAAGGTTTCAGTTATTTTCGTGCTAGATAATGACATTCTTCTTAAAAGCTCAGTGCTCTTTGCTCTGCTGCTTTTGGGAAGTTAACTACAATGATAGGGGAAGTCCCCACTTTTAAAAGATATTCATTCTCTTTATGTAACCAATGAAGTCGTTTCTCCCTTTTCTTAAGGCTTTTATTGGATTGTATGAGAAGGAAGAATAAGTTAACTGGCTGAATCTTGTTAGTCAATTAAGTTACTCTGTTTTTTACAAATAGGCCAGAATACTTGATCAGGGATTACTTGTTTACTACAGACACCCTGTAATTCAAGCTTCGTTCATGATCACTTATGCTTGTGCACCAATAGATGAAAATGTGTATCAAAGTGTGTTCCTCTTTCCAATAGAGTGATCTGGTAACGTACGAGTGCTCCTCTGTTAAAAATGATGAGATAAGCGATGATGAAGAAGAATATGTGTTGAATGATTGCTCTGATGGTTTTACAAGCAAACAGGTGCATCAAGACTCTTCTATTCAGGTAATACTATTTATGAACTATTTATTTTCCAGTGAACTTGAATTGCATATGAACTATGTTGCCATCATAAACCCACGTTCCTAAAATTCATTTCTTAGAGTCCTCAAATCTTAACTAACATCTGCTTATCTTTTCATGTTAATGCTCTTCTTTTTGTGTATCCTTAATAACCTGACTTATTAAAACATTGAGCCATTTTTTCCCTACTTTCAGTCCACCTGTCCTCCTCGTTGTCTGTCTATTCTTCTTACTAGGCCATCATATCTCATGATGTAGCCGATTAAGTTAAGATTTTTAGAAGTCATCTTATCTCCCACTCTTCTTTTGACTTTTCTTCAGCTGTCAATTTTGAAACCTTGCTACTATTTATAAATATGTTCCATATGTAGTGTTTGATGAATCGTTTCCTTACAGCTGTATTTCAATTCTCAGCTCTGAGTAGATTATTCTTTTTTATAGAATGCTCTCTGTACCTGTGCTATTCTACTTACTATTTCTTTCCCGCTTCATCCATCACTGGTTATTCTGCTTCCCTTAGTATAACATGTCTGTCAGTTTTTAAGGTTATGTGAAGTGAAAATGAGATAGTGATGAAACCATGGTCAGTAGTGGAGGTATACATTTCCAGTTGTCTTTTGTTGTTCATATTTATCACGGATATATTGCATTTATACCAGAAAAATTTTTCACATCCTTGAAAGCACTGTTGTATACCTTCTGAGCAAATATGTTGTTAAAGGTTCAGTTATTTCTGGGAAAACTAATGACGTTCTACTTGAATATACATTATGTAATTTTCATTTAGTCCCTGGAAGTAAGAACAGCTCAATTACACACCACTCATCAATTGTTTGTCCAGGGTAACATAAACCTTCATATTTTCCCATTGAAGTTAAGCATCTCTTGTCCTATAAGGAGTTCATGTATATATAACTTTCTTCATTAACTTGGAATTGCCTCCTGTTATATCTAGTCTGAGTAACTTATTGTTATTAATCAAAATGTTTGACAAACTGACTTCTAAAGCAAAGCACCATAAATTATTCTCCTTTATTGACCCTATTAATTTTTCATGAATGTGTGTTATTACATTTGTGCTCTGGACTCTCATGGAAATTTCTCCCATAAAATAGGTTTCTAATAAGAATAGGATTACATCTGGAGTTTAACATTTCCAGAAACCATTGCCCTGAGGATCATTATGTGGCTTTAGAAGGGATTTTGCAATGCAAAAAAGAGGTTTTAAGTCTGTATTAGAGTGGTAACTTTAATAAACATAAGCATAAACAATATAAAATGCTGACATTATTTACTTTGAGGATGCTTGCAGGGTAGCATGAAGAATGTATCCATCTTGAATGAACTTTAATTTTATTCGAAAGACAAATTCTCAAAAGCATTTCTTTTTTTTGTATCTCAATCATGTATGATGATGAGTTGGCATAATGTTGCAGCCCATAACCTTAACTGCTTCCCAAGGTGAAAAGGTGGAAACTCAGGGCACAGGAGCCGTAGTGGTAGACCTGGAGTGGACGCTGATTGGGGTAAAGAAGGAATCATCTCTAGAAGAGAATGCCCAGGTATATTAGGAATTCTTGCTATGGAATTTAATTAATTGATGATGGCGATATGTAGTAGGTAAAAATGTAAACATTTTTCATTGTAAATGGTAGGACGTTTAGCTTTCTGCACAGCTGTTAAGGTTACCCATTTGATTCAAATTTTCTAATTCCTGAAGTAGTATTCATATCTCAAAAGAAACCGTTTTCATTCCTTTTTATGTTTTATTTATGTGTTATATAATGCTTTCCTTATATTTTACGAAAGAAAATGCTGGTATTAATCATCTCATTAAGAATATCAGGTCTTACATTCAAATCAAACTTTTTAGTGATATAATATGTTAGAAGCTGCCCACAAATCACCCAAATGTAGGTTTACATAACCAATGGCTAAAACAAGAAAAGGGGGTCAACATTTACAGGTCTATTTTACTCCCTCATAAATGGTCTGCCTTCATGTAGGAGCGATAGCCCCGCGGTTATGATGTGTGGCTACTACCTGGAACTTCTAGGTTCAATTTTCACATGGAGCACTTTTCATAATTAATTCCTACTTTTCATTTTACAAATATTATGTTTATTATTGGCTCCATGATTTTCACTGAAAAATTTAGTTTTCAGTGTCGGTATCTTCTTGTGCAATGTGGCTGCGTTAGGTTTTATGCCATTTTTTGACACGGATGCCTAATTTCAAATATGTTATTTTGGTTCTGTGATTACCAAAGAAACTTTAATTTTTTTATATTATCCTATGAAAATAAAATGACATCAATTGCAGAGTTAACTAATAAAGATAATATTACAAAGCCGGCATAACATAAATCAAAGACCACTTTGATGTTGAAAGAAATGCGAATATATTCAATTTGCTGAGAGTGTTGAAAAAGGATTTATTGTGAGTGGAAAATATTTGTTAGGAATACCAACTTTTGATGCAATATGATGCATGAAGTAGTTTTAGTGAATCCTTAAAAAAATTTCTGAATCCTTTGTGCATACATGATTCATTTGTTGATGATTACTTACAGCTTACTTTAGGCGAGGATGGGGACCCAATTGAGAGATCAACTATTGCCCATGATTCCGCTACGAAGGCATTTGGTGAGTACTGTTTAGGATTGCAAATAACTCTATACATGGAGGAAATGATGTTCATGTAGAGGATGTACATATTTATGCTTTTATTTTGTCAACTGTTGCTGTTACGAGGGACATAGTTGAGAATGCGATAGTGGCCGATGAGTCTGCAATGGCATCAGTGGGTTAGTGCTCTCAAGGGCTACAAATAGCGGTATATAGATAAGGCTTAGGCTGCTTTCTGATGGGATGTCTTTTCACTGGCCACTATCCCGTGTGCCAGCATGCTTTCAAATAACCATATGTCTCTATGGATGCCTTCAGATGAGTCTAATTATACCATGGTCTCCGCTGCACCCATTTCATTCCAGAATGGAACCGTGCCATTGGCACCATGAACGGGCCCAAAAATTGATGCCGATTTCAAATGTGACGCCTTGCTAGATTTCATGATGCCATGCCGTGAATGGGGGATGGTACTGTGATGTCATATTTCCTGAAAGTGGCCTTCTTGTGACTTATTATTCATCCATCCATATTTTTTGTTTTCTTTGGTTTAAGTGTCAAATTGATAGGGAAGAAGAGTTACATTTACTTGCTTTTGTGGTCATCTGTATCATTTTTAATGCCTGACAAAAATTTTTGTTGTATTGAAATTTTTAACATTTAACCAGCCATGTTTTGAGACCAGTTTATTGAAAAAAAATAGAAATATATCACCATAAAGGAGCACTTGGCTTGAGAATCGAGTATTGAAAATTCTTAATTGAAAATGTGAATATGGAAACTGGTCATGTGAATGGAAAAATTATCTTTGCTTTTGCCCCATTTTAAGTTAGTGGGAAAATTATGGAAAATATTTTAAATGGGCGCATTCCTTTTCGCCCTTCTTTCCCTACAATAGGCTATGGTGCTTTTTTAGGTTTTACAGAGAGCCAAGCATGAAGCTTCCTTGGTGGAGAAAATACTGTTTACATAATATAAAATCGATAGTAATGCGCCAGTAATGGAATCAGTATGGCTAAGAACAACCAAACTTCATTTCATTCCCTTAATTGTAGGATTTTGGTGTTATAAAACAGCATAGTATTGATAGTGGGTGTCATGCTAACTTTGGTTAGTAAGGTAATGATTCTAGCTGTAAGTTTTATCTATCTCACTGCAGGATGTAAATTCAGGGGCAGTCACTTTCCCCTTTTAACACTTTCATGTCAAACGTGGGTCGGAGCCAACGGGCATTTTCATGCCATACACCTAACGCCAGGTATAGCTTATTGTTCATGGTGAATTTTGCATGGAATTACACACATTCTTACTTCTACGAGGTTGACTTTAATCTGGACTTCCGAAAAAATACTTACATGTCATATACAACCAGCAGGGAGAAGATGTTAAAAAAAAAGAATAACAAAATGCACCGCGGCAATTGGCCAAGATGATGTCACAGAAAAAACAAACATTACAAAACTCCCTCCTTTGCTGTGACATCATTTACGCAATACAAACAATCATAAACAAAAAAATGGTCCACACAAAAAAATTCTTTCAATATTCCACTCTTGAATATTGATGTAACTTCATAACAAATTCATCTGCCACGTTATCACTACTACATATATATTCATATCTTAAAATACCCTTTTTAACATAATCTCTACATAAGTTGTACTTTATTTACAAATGCTTAGACAGCTCTGTATCCCCATAATGCTTAGCAAGCCACATTGCACTCATGTTATCAGCTTTAGATACATACTCTGCTTCGCAAGTAGATGCTGATACAGTGTCTGACTTCTTGGGTAATTTGCTAATCAGACTCACTGGAGCATTTGCAAACATAGATATGTAAACAGTAACAGATTTTCTCTCCAAGGAATTGGCAAAATCTGCATCACAAAACAGCAAAATAGGACATTCTGAACGACAAAATTTCAATTTTACATCCGAAGTCCTTTTCAAGTAAAACATAATGTGCTTTACATCTTGCCAGTTTCTATTAGATGGATTACTATTGCTTTGACGAGCTTAACATACAGCAGAATATATGTCAGGCCTTGTAGTAGTGGCTACATATAACAACATACCAACAGCTTTCCTGTACACATACTCATTGAACCTTTTGGATTCTTGATCATAATGTCTGTCATTTCTATCTATCTCTAATGGAGACGACCTCCCTTCCCTTCTTCAAGTCTGAATTCCTTTAGTATTTGTTGTATGTAAGGATTTTGGTGAATAAACATCTCATGGTTCCCATACTTGATACTCATTGACAAAAAATGTGTCATCTTCCCTAGGACTCTAATCTCGAGTTTGCATCCTGATTCTTTCTTAACACGTTCTACTTGTTCAATCTTCCCCCAAAATGCCAAATCATCAACGTAAATACCAATACATTGATCTTCACTCTCATTCACATACAGGCATGGATCCTTTACCAGCTTCTTCAAACCCAAATCATTCAAGACGTTATGCAAAGTCACATGCCACTCCCTAGCGCTTTGTTTTAAACCATATAAGCTTTTTAAAAGTTTCCACACCTTTCCCTTATCTATTGTAAAGAACCTTGGTTGGTCCATTTACACTTCTTCAGTAAGTTCTCTGTGCAAGTACGCTGTAAGAACGTCAATGTGTTCTTCCACCCAATTGTTTTGAACTGCCAGTGCCATCATCAGCCTAATTGTCTTTTTTTTTATAACTGGGGCATAAGTATCATGAAAATCTACACTCTGAACTTGCTTAAACACCTGTGCCACCAATCTGGCCTTGAACCTATTCACACTGCCATCTGGATTTTTCTTTAGTTTCAGAACCCACTTGCATCCTAGAATGTTCTTATCAACAAGTCTATCTACCAACACATAAGTACCTGCAGCTCTAATACTTTCTAACTCACTCTCCATAGCTGCCCTCCACTCATCAGCATATTCTCCACTTAAAGCTTCTACTGGGCTTAAGGGTTCCTCAATAAAATCAGATATTAATACTGAGAAATTGCAACAAGAACATTTTTTACCTTATGTTCCCTTTCACTTCTACGTAATGGGGCAATATCTAAATCCTCACCTTCATCATTCATGCCACTAACCAAATCATTCTCATTGGCCCCAACTTCAGTTATGACCTCATTCCTATCCCCAACTTCATTCACAAAATCATCATCTGCAATCACATCTCCAAATTCATTCACAAAATCATCATCTGCAATCACATCTAAATTCTCATCATCATAGTCACAATCATAAACCATCATTCTGTCTTTTGATGTAGTCCTTTCTTTGAAGGGAAACTTGTTTTCTTGGAATTTAACATTCAATTATACAATCTGTAACCTTTAACATGGTTCTCATATCCTAAGAATACACATTGCACTGCTCTGGGTAGGAATTTACCCTGTTTTTTCGCTAACCAGGCAGCACACCCAAATATTCTTTGTCTGCTCAACTCTTTATCCACTCTCTGTCCCTTCCACTATTGAAAAGGGATTCTATTATTTATCGCTCGTGAAGGACTTAAATTGCATATGAAACATGCTGTGTTGGCAGCTTCACACCAAAATGATGTAGGCAAACCTGACTGAAATAATAAGCATCTTACCATGTCTACAATAGTTGGGTTATACCTTTCTGCCACCCCATTCTGTTGTGGAGAGTATGCGACAGATTTTCGATGAACAATCCCATTTTCTCTGAGAAAGTTCTCAAAAATACCCCCACAATACTCACCACCCCCATCAGTCTGTAAGCATTTTAATTCTAGGCCATGCAGTTTCTCGACTTCAACCTTATAATCCTTAAATTTTGAAAAGACTTCATTCTTTTTCTTACAGAATTTCACTACTGAGTACCTACTAAAATCATCAATAAAGGTTACCATGTACATTGCTCCACCGTGTGATCTAACGGGAGAAATCATTTAATCACTGTGCACTAGTTCTAATGGTTTGCTAGTTATTCTGTCTCTTCTCACTGGAAAAATGGTGTTTTTCATCTTACCTTCTATACATACATCACAGCTCTCTCTTTATTTAGGTACCTTGAGTTTTTCTAACCCTAGAATTATCTTTATGGCATCTGTGTGCAAGTGTCCAAGTCTCTGATGCCAAACATCAATGCTGACTGCTTTCAATGCCACTGCTTCAATGTCATCCTCGACCTTGAAATCATCAGATTGCACTACACATGATTGAGCAACATTAGAAATTACCACATCTCCCTCCAGAGCATATAATCCTTCATGTACATATGCCGTAAATACATTGCTCCCATCAAATATACCAGTAGCACATTCTTTATCAAATAGTACCTTCACATTGTGCCCATTCAGTTTGGAAATTGAAACTAAATTGAAATTTAATTCAGGCACATACAACACATTTTTCATTTCTAGGTCATTACCACCACATTTTTCTGACATACTGAGCACAATAGTACCCCGTCCACAAACCTTAATACTACCTTAACTAAGAGTTACATTTCCACCTCCCGGAGTGAATGATGAAAACAATTCCATCTTAGAAGTCATATGCTCAGTCGCGGCTGAGTCTAACAACCACATATTAGGACCTTTCAGAGCAGACAAAGCATACAATCTTACACAACTAATGGTTTTCTTTTCTGACTTCGCTTGCACAAGATTATTATTAGTTTTACTTACATTCTTACTTGTACAGTCAGCAGCCCAATGTCCCCATTCCTGACAAGCATAGCACTGCACTTCAGGACACACTTTACTAATATGACCAGATTTCTTACATTTAAAACAACACCTGGTATTGTTTTCCCTCTTCTCCACTGCAGCAAGTTGACCTTTCCCTTTCGGCCTTGAACGACTCTTCCTTTCCTACTTATAGGTTATGAGCGCAGTCCGGTCATTTTCCTCTCCGTTCAGTTGTAGGCGCCTCCTTTCTTCGTCCAGCAAACGTCCCTTCCCCTTCCGCGTTGTTAGCTGAGGCTCTTGGAGAACGTTTTGAATAAACACTTCGTATACATCAAGTGGAAGTCCCGCCGACAGAAAATTAGCTACGACTTCATCATCGAACTCAATACCACCTCTCTGCACTTTCTTATTCAGTCTTTCAATGGATGCTGCATATTCTTGCATGCTGATGTCTTCGGTCTTGCTTACGTTGACCATCTCCTTCAGTGCGTACAAAGCATGGAACTTCGTAGACGTGACATATATTTCTTCTAAAATCGCCCATGCCGCTTTCACTCGGGTACAGTCCTCAATATCTAATAAAAAATCATCACCTACGGTTTTGTATAATACTGAGATAGCCTTTCAGTTAAGTCTTAATTGGTCAACGTTCAACTCCTCAATTTCGTGATATCCCGGCTCTATCGCAATCCAACAATGTTTATCAATTAAGTGCGCCTTCACACGCAACTTCCATACGAAATAATTTCCATTAGACAATTTTGGAATAAAATTGCCGTTATGGTCCTCACTGTCCGCCATGATGACTAGTGAAAAACCTCACAATCAGTCGCTCAGTGATATACTTCACTCGAATTCGTCAACCTTCAACAAGTATTTCAATCTGCACTCTACTTGGTTGCCTGTCTGGGCCCTTAACCTATTGTTCATGGTGAATTTCGCATGAAATGACACACATTCTTACTTCAACAAGGTTGACTTTAATCTGGACTTCGAAAAAACACTCTTACATGTCATACACAACCAGCAGGTAGAAGACGTTAAAAAAAAAGAAGAACAAAATGCACCGCGGCGATTGGCCAAGATGATGTCACAGAAAAAACAAACATTACAACATAGCTGTCGTGGATTTTTCAATGCAAACGATTAGATATCTTCTCCTGCCAATGCGAGGGAAGGGAAGATACCCCTGAGTTTGAAATGGTCGGATGCATTCAGTGGCCGTACTCTATATTTCGAATTTATTCAGTATTAGGCTGTAAAGTTATGGGCAGTCAACTATACCCTTTCTTGCCAGTTGGAAAACGTTTTTGTGCTACGAGAAGCATTAGGACATTTTAAACATTTCTGTATGGAGCTCTATTTTGGGGGGAGTTGCATGGGTATTTTAGTCCCTTAGAATTCAGACCCAGCTCATCTGGGTATCTATCCCTCACTCCAGTCACTTACCCAGTCATAGCATTAATCCGCAGCCAACTCATTTCATTACCAATGTTTTTTCAACCAGAAATTGTATTTCATTTTCAATAATTTACTCTTTTAAAAGATTGCCTGCAGTGAGGATGATCATAAATGAGTGGGAGGGTTCTGGTCTTCTACGTATGAAAATGTCCATCGCCTCCACCCGACATCCAGCACGAAAGTGTTTAGCCCGACCCACCCACTCATTTATATCCTCTCCCCAGTACTCCGTCGTGAAGTGGTTGCACTGTCAATTGTTTTTGCGATGATATATTTTTTTGCATACTACATACTATTGAAATTTTTTACTTTGAAATGAATTCTCCATTTTTTCTCTGTGCGTAAGCAATTTTGAAAACGAAATTTTAGCGTTAAAAATAACGAATTTCTGAAGTTATAGTCTTCGAACCTTGTGTTCACTAACTTTGTTGTCATTAACACTACAAATCCGTTTAAAATTCAAAAATGCTTAAAAGAGGTTAGTAATTTTTAGAAGGTTAAATTATTGAAAACAAGTACTACATTCGGTTTAAAAAATACTGGTAACACAATAAGTTGTCCATGGACATGTGTTGAGATAGAGATAGAGACTCAAGTGCAGTAGCAGGCGTAAAGGAAGGGCACACCGTTGAGTTGTCTCCCAAATGAGTAGTGAACTCTACTCTAAAAAAAGCTAAACACAGACTCCAAATATTCTCATGCTGTCGAGGACACAGTGTGTCACACATCTAAGTTACTGTTATGGGTACCTTGGCAAGTGGCCTGCTTTATTGCCTCCTCTGCAGGGAGGGGTAGTAGGGGTGCAAGAGACCTTAAGCTGATGCTTTACAAGGGACAAAGTTCAACCGTTTTCCCTGCAGTGAGTTACAGAAATCCGCACTCCTAAAATACAAAGCAGTGATTCGCAGCCGTACGATTTATTAAAGGTACCCTTCTTCTGGGTTCTTTATCTCATAGCTTTGCTGATATGGGAGTATTTATTGTGGGTGTCACTCCCCTGTCGCGTTTAAATATAACATATCTTCTTCGTAGTGGAATTGCTAAATAGTCAACTGAATAGGAAGTGTTTTCAGTTCATTTTCTATTATAAACTGTGAATAAGCGGTCCTGCATGTGCAACAGTTTTTCATGGTAACTATCTTTTATAGAAATTATTTTGCATTTGCAGCCCAAAGGACCTACTGAATTAGTAATTCAGCTGTATTGTTGTAATATTGTTATTCTGTTAGTTGAACGATTTGTGGGTGCCAAAAAGTACATGTGATAACTAGTTCACTATTGTTTCCCTGGCCCAAATATTTGCTGGAAAATAGGCTTTCATACATTGGTACGATCAAAAGTAGTTAAATGTAAATTAAGAAAGGATTTTGACCCAGCAAGAGCAGAGCAATGAATTTATATCTCTTTAATTTCCAAAAGAATTATATGTTCATGTCATACTGCCCAAATGGATAAATGGCATCAGTTCTTGTTCATTACACAATGCGTCACGATACTGCCATTTATGTTGAAAGTGGTAGCCAAAAGAAATCTGATGTGCGTACATACTACAACAGAACTAAAATTGGCGTCAATGAAGTGGACCAACTGTGTACAAAATTCAATGGGGCTCAGTGATTTTCTGCATAAGATTGCTTAGATAGCAATAAAGACGCTAATTATGAAAAAGAGTGGAATCACTACTATCCCAACGTAAATAAAAGCTGAGGCGTGCGTGCAATCCTGGAATATGTAGCCCCGATACGCCTCCAAACGATTGTTTATCTCATTACAGTTAAGAATAATTGTTCACCAGATCGTTATTTTGTTTATTTTATTGCTTTTAGCTTTGAATGCTTAATGGTTTTATGAAAACGAATTCAGGAATAATTAAAAATATATTTTATAGATGTTCATCTATAGTGCCACAAAATTTACGATTTTTATTTTTTAATTGGTTGATTGAGTGATTTTTTATTTACAAAATATTTGCTAATCATAAGATATTCAATCGAATTGTAAATTAATTTCTCTTTTTAAAATATCTACCTTAGGACAATTGAAAATAAAGAAAAAAGGTTTAAATCACAGTCTGCCTTAAAATAAAACAAATTTTTAAAGTGGCCTGATTTCTTTCTTCTTCTTCAATTGTAAGTCAGATGTGTGGTGTGCATGTGTTTTGGCTTATGTATTAATACGATGGGTTATAATGATTCCTGTTGCCCTAGACGTTTTTGTGTTATGTGTTTCTTTCCCAATCTTTTCCCATCCATTCATTTTCTGTTTATTTTTGTCTCTGGTTTCAAGACCAGGCCAGGCTATATTTTAACTCCGTGATTAATGGCATTTTTCATCCATTAAATCGATTTTGAGGGGAAGGATAACGAGTCCTAGATATCATGTTTGAATGTGATAGTTGTCATTTGAAATTCTTTTCTAGGGTTCCAAACAGACGATGGAATCCCCATTCAAACACCATCAACTTCATATCTGCCTGCGGAAGGAAATGTGAGGAATTATTCAATTGATGAATGCACTGGTCCCTCAGCTTTTGTGACACAAATTGATTCCAACTCTGGAGCATCCCTAGTAAAGGCAGAAAGAAACCTGATGGATGAAGACTTGGAAAAATGTGGTGCTCCAGATACTGATATGAAAACAAATAGCTCAATTCCTGATGATAGACAATGCAATGCGAGAAACAACAAATCACATAAAATCAGCGGAACCGGAGGCGCAAAGACTTTTTTTGGGAAGAAAGGTGGTCATGATGCACCAAATACCATGAATAGCCTTAGGAATATCAGACTTAATAGAATTGAAAGAAATGGGTGTGAGACCCTCGTGGGAGACAAGGAGGAGATGCCTAATTGCTCGATCAAAAATCCTGGGATCAGTAACAGGTCAAACAAAAATTCATTTCACTGCAGAGATGCATTCAACGACAAAAATGAGCTAATCAAACACACAAAAAGTAATTCTGTTGCTCATAATTTTGATGCTGTAGCAGAATCATCAATCGCAGAGAAATCTTATTCGCGTTCAGTCTGCAAAACGTCCTTCTCTCTGCGTAATGACCTTGTTTCCCACATGCGTTCACGCACAGGAGAGAGACCTTTTTCATGCAACGAGTGTCAAAAGGCTTTCTCGAGGAAGTCCCACTTAGATCGTCATATTCGTACACACACGGGAGAGAAACCTTTTACTTGCAACGAGTGTGAAAAGTCTTTCTCGGATGAGAGCGCCTTAGTTGAACATATTCGTACGCACACTGGGGAGAAACCTTATTCTTGTAGCATTTGCTCCAAGTCTTTTAATCAGAGTGGCAACCTCAATGCACACATCCGTACACACACGGGAGAGAGACCTTTTTCCTGCAATGAGTGTGAAAAGTCTTTCTCGAAGAAGGTCCAATTAGTTCGTCATAATCGTACACACACGGGAGAGAAACCTTTTTCTTGCAACGACTGTGAAAAGTCTTTCTCCGAGAAGAACACCTTGGTTAGACATGCACGCACGCACACGGGAGAGAAACCTTATTCGTGTAGCATTTGCTCCAAGTCTTTTACTCTGAGTGTCAGCCTCAATAGACACATCCGTACACACACGGGAGAGAAACCTTATACTTGCAACTATTGTGAAAAATGTTTTTCGAATAAGAGCCACTTAGTTAGACATGTACGTATGCATTAGGGAAAGAAACCTTTTTCATGAAACGAGTGTGAAAAGTCTTTCTCAAGAATGGGAGACATAGCGACATTTTTTCGTACACACTCGGGGGAGAATTCTTATTCGTACAAAAGGTGCGATAGTTCTTTTCCTTTAAGCAAAATTCTGGTCGGACACATTTGAACGCGCGCAGGAGGGATACTTTTTTAATGCAGAATTTGCGAAAACACCCTTCACTCAGTTGTTCTCTCAACTGTCACATGCTAAATCACACGGATGAGAAACATTATTTGTGCGGTGACAAAGAGCCTATTAAAATGGACATGTGTGCACACCCAATAGGATATTTATTTTTGCAACATCTGCAGTAACTATTTCACTCGTTAATACGACCTAGTTACACATTCGTACAAAAAGAGAAGATTAAAACTATCAATTTAACATTCGCTGCAAATATTTTGATTAGAGTGCTTACCTTCACAGTCACATGTGAGAGCAGCTATTTTTATGCATAACTTGCATCAATCCAGCACTGCAAGGAAAGACCTTGACCACCACATGTGTACATGAAAAGATTTGAGACATTATTCATGATGAGTTTGTGCTATGTATTTCACTTTTTGTTTCAACCTCTACTGCCACATTGACACGCAAGTGAGAGACACTTATTCATGTTGTGTATGCTGTGATGATTTTACTTGGATAAGTCACCTTTGTGCATGCAACATGTTTGCTCGGGGACAGGATAATTCATACAAATGTTACAAATGTGTCTAATTCAATCTCATGCAAATATGCACCTAAGAGCCCAGTAGATAATTCTTGCCTGCACATCGAGGAATGAATGATAGTTTAGTGCCAACATGGATTATTGACAATATATGTGAATGCATGAAGAATGTAGCAAGTCATGTATTTTTAGATTTTCAAAGTGAATATTGGAGGAAAGCAGTTGCAGAAAAGGGTACAGCCAGTCTGGCAGATTGGGATAAAGCAGCCTGCATTCCACATTTTTGATTGAAGACGACATTTATTTTCAATCCAATGTGTATTGCTCAAAGCCCAGCCTCTACAGTAATTTAATAATTGGTTCTGAATTTTCATGGAATGTATCATATGTCCTTTGAATATTTTTGGTTGAAATAATCAGTATTGTATCCACATGTTATAAGTAATGTGATAATATTGCACAATAATAGGCTCTTGTCCGAGTTTGCTAATTTTATGAATTTAGTATGTTTTAGTTTATTTTCATTCTTAATATATTTTCAATTTTATTCCTACTTTTTAATTTTTGGTCGAGGCTGAGCTGTAAGCCACCGAGTACATCCGCTGTGTTGCGGATGTTGGGTAAAACTTAAGATATAAAGTTTAGTGGCCATATGAGAGAGTTAACTTGTCGAATAATCAGTCACGGACAAATGGCGGCATTACCCCGAGCTGATATGAGTCTATCCCCGGCCAAGATAGGCCATCTAAATGATACATAAAGCCTGTGAAGATGCCGTGATTTGGCAATGCGAGGCTTCCCCTTATTGTGCCTTACATCACCTGGGGGTGAGGGCAGCAGCTATTCTTCATATGAGTGAGGGTGGAGACCACAGTGGTCTGCTCGAAGACACTCATTTCAATGCAGGCATGAGAACATGTACTTAAACAGCTGTGGTACTACAATGTGGAAGGCAAGGGAAACGTCCACATAATTGTCCCGAGGAGTCGCTGCAACTCCAACTTTAATTAATCATGCATGATGGGATTCTCTCAGGTAAAACATGATGGAGCTGAGCTGGACCACTATTCTGATCTCCAGGAGGAGACTGCCCGAGAGGATTAATTTGTCAACTGTGATACAGTTATGACGCAAGGTACACGGAACGGGATATCACCAAGTACCTGCGGTGAGCTAGAAAACATTATGGTGGGAATTCCAAATTTAAATCTCATGTTGAATATAAGTCTTTTTATTGAGTTAACTGGGAAAAGAGTGGGTAGTTAAAGATTTCCATGGCAAAAATGAAACGTTTAAAAATACAAATATGTGTTACGCCGCCAGGCGGCGTGTCCCCCCCCCCCCCCCGGGAGATGCTGCCCCCTGAGGGAGTGACCGTGAACCAACAGAGGTGGCTCAAGGGGACGCGTCGAGAAGCCGTAAGGACAGTTGAGGTGAGTGAAGTCAAGTGTGAGGAGGGACACGGAGAGTGTCTGGGCTGGAGAGTCCTGTTTGTATAAGTGTGAAGAATAAAGTGTCATAGAGGTAGAAGTGAGCGAGAATCATTTCGAGAGCAACCAAAGGTGACACACACGCTCCCCTTTTAACACTTGCTTCCAAGCCTAAATTTTGATGGAAGTAATTTTCTATCGCCTGGTTGAACCCTAAAACCGTCTGAATAACGTTAGCACAAAAGTTAAAAGCAAAATCTTAAAGGCTTGTTTTAAAAGAACATATATGCACTGTAGTGACCTAAGTAAGGCACCATGTGGTCATTATTTCAAAATCTATGCGCAGATTTTCCGAATTGTAATAATTTTTAATTCAAGCCGTCAAATTGAGGTCATAATTTAGAAATCTGTCATTTTTGTCCAGACAGGAATTGTCTGAAAAGTGTAGATTAATTTTTATCAATCTAAATATGTTTTCTTTCAATCATTTCCGAACCAAATCTACGCCTTATCGTCTTATTTCACCCAGTATCTTGTTGTGGAAGTCAGTGATATCGCTGAATCGTGAAGTAAGGAAGGACTAATTCGGATTGAATGTACAAAGCTTTGTGTTCCATTGCACCCGGAATGCTTTCATGTAATTCATAAATAGTCATTATTTGTTGTAATTCATTCTGTTGAGATGAAAATGACAATTAAAAACTGGAAAGTACGTTATCTTCTGTAAAAATATTCACTTTGACTCATTTCTTTCAAGCCGTAATGCATCTCTAATTTATATTGGATTTAGGTAAAATAATGCAGCACCTCATTGGAAACATAATATCTAAGAATTTTAAGAATCAAATATGACGATATCTGTCAAATACGAGGCAAAAAAAGACGTAGGATTATATCTGACAGTAAAAACGGCATAATCCTACGAGACGGAAATATGTGGTGATGTGGGTTGCATAAATGCCTGTAGATACCAGATTCGGCCAACGTTGCGAAAACGCAACATTATTTTCAGGATCTGATTTTGGCTTAATGTTGACTGGCTGACGAAATATAAGCTTTAATATTTATTAATTGAAGTTTTTACGTTCACATGGACGAATAAAAAACTTATTAAAAGGAATAGTTACTCTTAGGAAAAATTATTTATCTTGCTTAAAAGGAGACTAGAAAATTGACACATTTTGAGTTTTTTTATAAATATCGAAATACTTATTAAATGTCATTATAATCTCACTAAAAATCAGTTTAAAACTTATTTATATCGAAAAAGCGAATTCAGCATGAATAAAATTCAATTGAAACATTTATTTTGCATTTCTCAATAATGTTGCGTTTCCGCAACGTTGGCCGTAAATGGGTTAATAATAATACACGATTGATGAAGAGAATGCTGCACTGAGTGACTCGTCTGTTTTAATTGTTGATGTACCCACATTCCTTTCAATGATAACATCAGTAATGGGTTGTCGTTTGAATGCCAT
This sequence comes from Ischnura elegans, assembly GCF_921293095.1. Classification (NCBI taxonomy): domain Eukaryota; kingdom Metazoa; phylum Arthropoda; class Insecta; order Odonata; family Coenagrionidae; genus Ischnura; species Ischnura elegans. Next base: position 574,491 of record NW_025791657.1, read on the forward strand.
CACCATGCTATTATTTGTTCAAATGACAATAACATTTCCTCTTGAAAACATTGCTAGCCCTGGTTAAGGCTCAAAATGATCGATGCAAGGAATTTCTTTCTAAGGTGAATTTCCGTATATTTACTGGTAACTGTGTCGCGTTTATAGGTATGAATCAAATAACTTGCCTTCTGTGTATAATTACATTGTTTAGTTAATTGGTATTATAATAATAGGAATGAAAAGCCCCGGCTTTCTAAGTCCGCAAAGGCAATGCTATCATGTCGATATTTTGGAAGCGAAGTCATAAAACTTAAATCATACAACTTGTCCGTCTTACATTTTGGTGATACTCTTTCCAAAATGTAAGTCAACTTCTTCAACAAAAAGATTGAAGAGGAAGGAATTTATTTGGCATTTAGTATTGTGTTTTACAATTAACAATTCTAGAGCTCTGTTCACGTTACTAATTTTAGTAAGTACATTTAATATCTCATACGTTTTATCATACTCAAGTGTTATTTAGTATTTATAATTTTTTTTGAGTGAATTATGTAGATAAATTATTAATTCAACGCTGCATTAATAATTCTATTCACTTGTAGGGCAATTAGTCTATGCCCATGCAGTGTATGAAAGAGATTAGGTTGCTGTGGATTTTGCGTGATAAATGATGAGATTTCATGTTGACTCGATTTTAGTGAATTTGTGCCGTATGAATGAAATATTGAAATAAAGACACGAAACGCCAAGGTAGCTCGGATCATCAGCTCCTGTAGACAATTATTTTGAAAAATTTTCCTGACAAAAAGCAAAATAATGGTTATACCCTAACAACACATGGACATCCGACGGATGTCCGTCGGATATCCAAGGCGGACGTTGCGGATGGCCCACGGATATCCGAAGGAAATCCGGCGATATCCGTCGGATATCCATACGTCCCAAAATCCGATATCCATAGGACGTCCGCTGCCGGATATTAATACAATTTTTTGCATATTGTTGCAAGAATATACGCCAAAAAGGATCCTGCACATGATAGACAACCTTATCAAGGTGGAAGGAGTCTTCATGTCCCAAATTCGACATTCTTGCAACAATATGCAAAAAATTGTATTAATATCCGGCAGCGGACGTCCTATGGATATCGGATTTTGGGACTTATGGATATCCGACGGATATCGCCGGATTTCCTTCGGATATCCGTGGCCCATCTGCATGTCCCAAAATCCGATATCCATAGGACGTCCCCTTCCGGATATTAATACCATTTTTTGCATATTGTTACAAGAATATACACCAAATAGATTCCTTCATTCGAATGATTAATGCTTTAACTAATGACTACTGATTAAATAAAAAGAAACAAAATTGCATTAAAAACTATTTAATCTTTCTTATTTTGTCATTTGTAAGGCCTTTTTACATAATTTGAGTTATTGCATCCAAGCAAACTGACTTTCAAAATTAATGTTACCTCTTAGGAATGGGATCAATTTAAATTTAGTGAATCCAAGAATTCGAATGGAACAGGTCATACCCTGAAAGTTCAGAAAAATGATTTCCAAGGAAGATCGTAACATATCTTATGCTTTGAGATTTCAATAGTTTGAAGAATCACATCAACAATGGCATTGTTTATAGGTAAAATCTATATACCCAAACTTCCAACCATGCCTACTAATAAACCTGAGATGATACAATTTCTGGGTTTGCCTTTCCGTATCAATGAATAAATTCAACCTTGTAAAGTGACCTTAATGAAAAATTGTAGCAAACAATAGTTAAGAATGATTACCACTTGGTTACAGTTGAATATTGACAAGAACCAGATAAAACAATCGTTTGATTCATCATATAAATTTCAGCTTATAAAATTAACAAAAATGGCACTTCTCTGTGAACAAATACAACATGCATGGCTTTAAAAGATAAAATTATTAAACATACATAAGTTATAACATGGAAACAAATCACATGCTTACATTGGCACAAAATAAACTGTCCATATAGATAAGACCAATGAATTCACTTCATCTCTGAACTCCAAAACACTTATGACTAAGTAAATACAGTGTGAAAACATGTGAGCAGAGCAATGCTTTGTAGATTATTTTCACGGAATGCACAAGTCTAAAATGAGATTAACAACTAAATAATAAACACCTGAGTAAGAGGAATGACAAAGTATTTCTATTCCAACGTTAACTTTTTTAACACAATGGTAAAAATTCCACCTCCAATCACCATATTTAGCCATATCTATTTTCCCCTTAAAAAATTGAACAAAATTTGGTACAGCCCAGGGCTTCCTCTTGGGAACTAACTATTTTCCTGGTCACTGCAATACACAAAAAAAGGATATGTTATAAAAAGTGGTCTCAGAGCAAAGGACTGTCACGCAGTCACTTGTGAGGTAGAAACATCAAAAAAAAACTTAATAAAGGTCATTTTATTGCTATATATAGGAAACCTTTACAATGACTCATATGTGTATTTTGCATATTTATTGGTTGGTTCTGTAGCATTTGTATTTGCAACAAGCTTAATCTAATTAAAAAATTTTCATTAAGACAGGTGAGAGGCTGTTAAAAATTATATAAATGAAAGAAAACAAAAAAATAGATACAATAACTAAAAGAAATAGTTTTTCATAAATGAAGTCAGCAGTCTTATAATAATAATTATTTGCAAGAAACTTTTTGTTTCCTTCATAAAATGAACTTCGCATATATTGAATTTATTGCATTATTGAACACAGTTATTCTTAACGACTGGTCCCATACCTTGGATTTATACGCCAGAAGACTCCCGTTCCATGATACTTAATTGAGAAGTTGAGATATGATATGCTTTACTTCATAGATACAAGTTAATGCAACAGCTTAACCCTCTTAGTGCCACCATAATTATAATATGTCATCAGCACGCCTCAATGGCATCAGGCCACAAGTTGAACAAACAAGACCTTCTGGGTTTCAGCTTCCTGCCTTCCACAGTCTAATTATTAATTTAGGCAATTAATCATTTCTTTTTTGTAACCTTTTATCCCAAGTATTTAAATATATAATATTTGAATAATACTTCATACATGCTCTGGCAAAAATTGGTTATTTCCAAACGGTAAGTTATTATGGCCGACCATTGTTTTGTTACAACGTAACATTGTCAAGCACCTTTTATCTTAATAAATAATGTGTATAATGTATTTAAATAATTTCGAATCATTAGAAAAAATGAGAAAATGATACTGATATCACACCATGCACACATCATGAGCCACATTGCTGGCTGCTGATTTAAAAAAGCCAAAGTTCATATGAAAAGATATGGTAGTTAGTAGATTAAGAAAAAACTTACCTTTTTTTCTTCCCATTACATCTCTCGGGGGCATGTCTTAGCCAGTTCTTTATGGCCAACTCTATTTCCTTCTCTGAGGCATCCTTGAAAAGTGGGTTCCTTTGTACAGCCCCTGAAATGTATTTATTTTAATGTGAGCAATCATCCTTAATTTTTGCGTGTACATCTTACACTTAGCACTTGTGGTTCTGCTACAGCTATGCATCGGTGGCTCCATGGTAACAATACTGAGATTAGGAACACTGTTTACAAGCAAAATTCTTGACCAAGGCCTTAGGATAGGAATGTCTCATAATTTATAAATACCAAATGTGGAAAATGGAGTCACAAAGAATGAAAATTAACATTTAAAATGCTTTCTGGCCTGATCAAGGGTAAGATTCATGCTCATAACATACCAAAACAAGGGTTCCATGGAAGTGGAAAAACAATGTTACCTCACCACCACTAAGGAAAAGTTACACTCATAAAACCAAACTCCACGTATTACTCATTATAATTTTGCAAATAAGTTTCAAATGATTGAGCTGGGTAGGATTGAGCATTGAGTAGCAAAACAGGTAGGACAGGCACACAATTGCTGGCTGCCAAACAATTTCCAGGGGTTTTCAGAGAAATACAAAGACTCTCTGAGTTCCTCATGACTAAAAAATTCCTCAAAAATTCTTGGTTTTCCAGATCACCGGATACCCTAATATACTTACTTAGTATCACATCTGCCATCAGCTTGCTGGACAAAGGTTTCTTTTTCTTAGCTCCAACCCAGCTAAATTGTGATGCCAAATTGTCGGACATTAACCTCGTCAACATTCTCTTGGTCACATCGGCGAGATTATTGCCCCCAATACGGCTCAAACAAATTACCTATAATATAAATGAACAACATGATAAAGAGTAATCCTTAATGAGTAAGACAACTACACTTCCATACAAACAAGCGTACAGCCTCATACAAACAAATTTCACAATTTTTTGGCCAGGTTAAGCCAAAATTTGATGCCATAAAATGGTATACGTTAAGTTCATACAAAACTATCAAGTCAAAATAACATATCACAAGTATGAATATTAAATGAAACAAACTAGGATTTATAAGAAGGCTTACCATATTTCTCTTCACTGTCTCATCAGCAAGATCTTCCTCCAATTTTTCCAGGTGTTCAAGAGACTGCAGTGGCAGATTTGCAGGCATGGCTGCACTAACATCAACACTTCTTGATTGAGTACTGCAAACAGCATCAAGGATTGCTTGAATAGCATCACTGTTTCTGCTTGCAGTGGCTCGCAACACAGCCAATTCCCGCAATACCTGTCTCCTGAAATCTAGGGAAGAAAGAAATTGTAAATTTCACAAATTAAATGATTTCAGGCAATAATCTGTGGTAGGCTTAAATCGTTAGAAGAATCCTACGAACGAGCAACAACTAAGCACCTAGTAACATTCAAAAAAGTAATACCCAACTAACCAATCTCACTTGCTGCCGATGCTGTAGGGCCCTTAGGAGGTGAGCAAGGCAGCAATTCCCTCTCTCTCTCCGAGTGAGGTGACATTTTGGCAGGAGAGAGAGATGCCATCTGATTGGTTGGTCTATTCTTATGTCCTCTATCAATAGAGGAAATGGACGGAGGTTTTGGGAGGTTTTCTATTCTCCTGCAACTTATCTGAGTTTGCAAAGGATCATCCTCCGATGAATCCTCACTGCTCGACACACGTCGAGCTTTCTTCATCCTTTTTCCTCTTCCGATGTCCTCACTTTCGGTGTTAAGGTCAGAGGTATCCTCTGCCCTTCTTAAGTGAGCACGTGCTCCCTCATACGTGTCTGGAAAAAAGAATGCATGGTAAAATTGATGTTTTCAGGTGAAACTTTGTGAAAGTGATTTATTTTAAAGAATGCATGCATTATATGTGCCAGGGGTAGAGCATACCATGTTGTTACTCTTATTCACCAACTCTCTCAACAGTCAAGATGATGAAAAATTTTATATAACTACACATGCAATGAAAAACTAAATGTAGTAACAGCCTAAATTAGCCTAAGCAGCAAAAGGATATTGAAAAATAATTTAAGTCATAAGGTTATGTTAAGACCAGTGGAATAGAATGTATGAATTTATAACATTAAGAAACTAATAATCACATGGCGTTTTTAGATGCACATTGTTATGAGGTAATATGTATACAAAAAATGTCAAGTGAAAAAGAGAGAGCTAATATGTTTTACAAAATAATTTCAAAATATTCTTACAGTATGTGTCAAAATATATTTCTCTCGTCAGATTTTGCTACTTGGGTACCTGAAGGTAACGATAATTTTTCGTTAAAAAGTACCAATTAAGGTAAACATACCATATGACTGAATTATTCTAGCAGGATATTCACTCCATGAAAGGTCCGGTTCCAATCTGCTCTTTGTGGCCTCAATTAACTTTCCATGGCTCTTGTAAGGTGGCCATGAACATTTCCCACCATTCATCCAATTAAGTGGAACAACAGCAACATCATTCGTCGAGGAGAAGTGAACCACCGCAAATCTCTTTGACATCTTTCTAATTATGAAACATTTACAAGACATAAAAAAATAAGACAATTTAACAATTTCAATGGTGAAGTGCAACCAATACACAGTTAATTAATAATATGCATGAGTGGAATCACAGCATAATTGCCTTTACAAGGTAGCAACATCATTCGTCATGGCGAAGTGAACCACCGCAAATCTCTTTGACATCTTTCTAATTATAAAACATTTACAAGACATACAAAAATAAGACAATTTAACAATTTCAATGGTGAAGTGCAACCAATACACAGTTAATTATTAGTATGCATGAGTGGAATCACAGCATAATTGCCTTTAAAAGGTACCCTAGTAGAAAAAATTGTGTTCTTTTGGTGTTCTTTATATGTTCATTCAGTGTTCAAGTGTTCTTTTGATGTTCTTTTGGTGTTCTTTTATGTTCACCAATTTCTTGGTGTGTTCTTTTGATGTTCAATTTATGTTCTTTTTATGTTCATCTCAGTGAACACAAAATGAACATTTTTCTTTATGTTCATTTTGTGTTCCCTTTGAGTTCATTTTATGTTCACCATGGTGAACACAATATGAACATTTTTTTATGCGTTCATTTTATGTTCACTTTGTTGTCATTTTATGTTCACCATGGTGAACACAAATTGAACATTTTTTTATATGTTCATTTTATGTTCACTATGTTGAACACAAAATGAACATTTTTCTTTATGTTCATTTTGTGTTCCCTTTGAGTTCATTTTATGTTCACCATGGTGAACACAATATGAACATTTTTTTATGTGTTCATTTTATGTTCACTTTGTGTTCATTTTATGTTCACCATGGTGAACACAAATTGAACATTTTTTTATATGTTCATTTTATGTTCACTATGTTGAACACAAAATGAACATTTTTCTTTGTTGTTCTTTAAAATAAACCAGTATAAAAATTCTCATTCCTTGGAGGTGATTGTGGATAGCTGCAGTTCATGTGTCATGACAAGTAGCTTTACACAAAACAAGTAATACAGATGATTTTGGAGACTTTGTCTACCAAAAATGAGTTTGAATTTCCCCATCTTGAAATCCACAAAACTGTATTTTTTAGCAGTTTTCCATAATATTTCTAGAAATTTAAAATAATGAATTTCCGGGAAAATTATCCCAAAATGAAGGCATATCATCAAAAAATGGACATTGAACGATCCGAGAATGCAATCAAGGAACACCTGAAAACACTCAATATGTACTTTATTGCATACTAAACAGGGATAAGGCCTGAGCATTTGGCTTCTACTATTAAGTTCGTTTCTAATAAAAAAAGCTGGAAATAAAATGATTTGAAACTTACCCAAACAGTGACATCTGATTCGCAATGATGTGAAAGTGTTCATGGTAATGATGGGACTTCCGTGAAAGCTTTTTCTTTGTTGTTCAACAAAATGTTCTTTTTATGTTCATTTTGTGTTCTTTTGATGTTCAAAAAAGTGTTCATTTTGTGTTCAAATTATGTTCTTTTTATGTTCACAGACGAGTGTTCATTTTGTGTTCTTTTTATGTTCTTTCTGTCACAAAACACATAAAAAGAACATAAAGTGAACATTCGGTGAACATAGAAGGAACACAATTTGAACATTAAATGAACATTAAAAGAACACTGAATGAACACACTTTTTTCTACTAGGGTAGAAACATCATTCGTCATGGAGAAGTGAACCACCGCAAATCTCTTTGACATCTTTCTAATTATAACACATTTACAGGACAAAACCAAAAATAAGACAATTTAACAATTTCAATGGTGAAGTGCAACCAATACACAGTTAATTATTAGTATGCATGAGCGGAATCACAGCATAATTGCCTTTAAAAGGTAGCTTCACATACTTCATAACACAATCTGTTACAGGCCATTGTTGTAGCACAGACATTCTCGGGCCACAAAGAAACACTCCAATAAGCGAAGAGTCACATGGAGTGGCATAAAGATTATTAACATCTAAAAATTGCCTCCCCACAAATACCATACCCTTGGTGAGTTCATTGAAAGCAATGTTTTCCACTTTAATAATACTGCCATTTCTCAGGCCACAACAATTGTTAGCATCATGTAAACCTATGCAGTAAGAATTGAACATTGCCCTTTTATACTGAGGGTCCATACAATGTTCCACCAGGGGACCACCCACATGCGCACTTTTGTAACTGACATCAGTAACATGGGCTAACATCTCAATATTATCATTAGAAAGATTCTGCATTTCTCTCAAACGAGATGCAATTTGCTGTAAAGGTTTCTCAGCTTTCCGGACCATCCTTTTCAGTTTCTGCATGTAGTTTTCAAATTTAAATGCACTAAAGGCATCCAAGGGTCCATTTTTTTAACATCATCCGACAAATGCAATAACCCATGCACATTGTGGGACACGTTTTCAGGTCCATAGATAGCTGAGAAAGTTTTAACGAAATGGTGAAGCAGTGAGTTTGCGTACTCATTATATATTTGGCAGTACTTTTCTGACGCCAAAATAGATACTGCACAGTGGAGAGCCATAAAGTGCTGGTATTTGTCAGCAGGAAGAACAGAGTGCAGCACCAAAGGACCGGTGTAGAGTAACAGTTGCCTAAATTCAGTAGCTTTCCACCGGTCTATTTCTTTCAAATCTCGGGGCTGACGAGCAAACTCTTCTGGAATAGAAGTCTTCAATTCCATAAGATGACCTGATATGCTTTTCACCCCCCTACTTCCTAAACGAACTGGGACTTCAGCTCTTAGCCAGAGGTTCAACAATTTACGCACCACACCTAAGCAAATTAGGTGCATGTAATCTAAAGGAATTTGAGTTACCATTCCAAAGCTTGAAATCTCCTCGAGAGGAGAATTGCCAACATGATGCTCTTCCTGTTCTCGACTTTTGAACCCCTCATCTGTTCTTAAGGCATAATCCAAAGAAGGGTAACAGACTCTCCCACGAATGTACCTCCCTTCTTGTGAGCATTTACTGCAGGAAAAATAACCAGCATGTCCTTTTGTGCAGGTAATGAATGCCTTAGCAGGAGCATCACACACTATTCCACTCAACTTAACAGTTACAACTCTATTATTAAAGTCGATGCCAGTGTCCAAGAGATTTTTCAAGTCATCCACAAAATCCCTTAAAAATTCATCAGCAGAACTTGGCTTTGCATTCCCATGGTAGAGGCCCACCACAAAAGGGCCAAAAAGCTTATCTTCGCTGAGCAATGAACAAAGTATGGGCCAAAACTGGCTTGCACTGCTCTTCGAAAGAGGGAGACCATCAACGCACATGAATAATTTAATGGTATCAGGAATGTTGTCAGACGGGCAGTGACTTAAGGCAATTTTGATTACGCCTAACAATCCAAAATGACAATATTTGCCAGGTGCCATATCTTTGACGACAGTCCGTCTAGGTGTCCGAAGCAGCGTTCGCGCATCTCGGGGCAAGGAAGAATGGCAAGGATGCTCCTTTAAAATTGCTAAAAGCTTAGACATTGACGACTGAGTTATATTGTTTTCTATTGCCCAGATGGCAAGTTTGTCCTGAAAAGAAGCTTCAACTTCTTCCACAACACTATTTCCTTCGCTTGGTCTATGACTGTCTGGCTCAATCAAAGAAACATTTTCCAAACCGTCCACATTATCTCCTTCAGAAACAGTACACAAAGGAGTACCACCCACTCCGTTTTCACAATCACCCAGTTCAGTAGCATGTTCTGCGAGGTCAGAATTAGACTCTTCAGATTGATGCGAGAAGGTACTACCGGAAATAAAATTACTTTCAGTGGAAAGGACTTCTGCAGTATGACCGAGGATGCTAATGGATTCGTTAATATGCCCCTGTATTCTCCTATTTAATTGCCGTCGACTAATTGCAGAGTACGGCTTTCTATGTATTTTTGGCATGGCTGAAATAAGCAGAAATTGGAATGAGTTAGGGTGTCCAGCCAATCAAAGCAGAGAAATGCATGCGTTAATTCAGGTTACCCACGGGAATTAAAGAAAATTCCAGGTTAATCTTACGTGATTACTCGCGATAATTAAGCACTGACGAGAAACAATAACGAATAACACATTTTAGGCCAGAAAATGGGCGTTGATGCGGATTTTTTTACGTGAAACTAAGTTGAAATTAATGAGTTTGAAATTACAAGTAGGAGCAAAAATTCATTTATGATTAATGCATATTTCCAGTTTTTCCCGGTCACCGGATACCCCGTGATCCCCGTCACCCATGCCCATTGAACTCAAGACGTTTATAGTTTTACAAAGGCATGTAATAATACAACCGCGCACGTGAATACCCTAAACTTTTAAATTAAAGCATTATTTATGTACCTGTATCTAAAATGAAGACGGGCATAAACGGATGCCCAAATTGAGAGAAAAAAAAGTCCATCAGCACGTGCATTACACACCCCTAAATTCCCCTTGCAATCGTTATTTCCCTCGATATAAAAACCATAATTAGTAAGAAAGCTTTTTTTTGTGCTTCAAATAAGTTGTTGCAAATAAATTACGTTCAGCTACAGGCAATTGATGACATCACTAAATATTTTCCGTTTAATTATTTACACATTTGCGGTTCTTACTAAATACTATATGAATAATTAGCATGTACTCACCAGATATATTTAATAAATGTCTGCAGTTGTTGAAAGAGAAAAGTCTCGTGTTTCACCACGAGGTGAGGTGATGAGTCACAGCGGTCACAGCCGAAATGACTTTGTCCGACGAGTCCCCACAAAAATAAATTAAATGGACTAAAATGGCATAGAATATGATATAAAACTAAAATCCAGATGGGACTATTTTGAGTTCAACGATGAACGTCAGCGAAATGCAGCAATAAGCAGCGAGCAGCGAGGTTTCTCCGGTCTTGGCACGAAGCGGTCGAACAAGAACTTAGAAGTGAGGGAAGTGAGGATAGATAGTTGGGGACGGATTAGCGACCGTCATTTTTTGACTACTGCTCCATCTTCGGCGCACTAAGAATTTAATTTCTACCGCGCTATTTTCAAACTCAGTGGGAGAACTATCAGCCCTGAAATCTATGCAGTCCCAGTCCCAGGTTAAATATATTAGATACAATTGTAGGTGGAACAGGATCCCTAATGCATACATAACATTAAAATGACTTCCTACAGGTGAAAAGTATAAATTATTCATTCTACTTTCAAAGAAAAAGTTAATATGTAATTGTCATTGTGGAGGAAATTAGTAAATGATATAATCACCAATTCCAAACTATATGTGCTTGCATTCGACAGAAAACCCATATTAAAAAAGAGCGAAAACCAAAAATTGCAGGAAAAACTTCGAATGCCAACTCAAATATTTCTTTGCAGTCAGAGTTGCTATTTGTATTCAGCTAGTTTTCATCAATGAATTTGCTGTAACTGCATTGGTATTGTGCAAATCTGAATGCAATAATGGTAACAATTGTATATTATTGTTATTATAGCTCTGTAACAGAATATCCTATGATCATCCCATTCGGACATTTTTCGGATCATCCGGCCTCGGATATCCGTGGGAGATCCGACGGATATCCTGCTGATTGCCGGCAGACCTAGATAGGACATAGCGGACCTGAAACGGATATCCTGCTTGCATTGCTTTATTGATATATGCTTGCATTCGACAGAAAACCCATATTAAAAAATGAGCGAAAACCAAAAATTGCAGGAAAAACTTCAAATGCTAACTCGAATATTTCTTTGCAGTCAGAGTTGCTATTTGTATTCAGCTAGTTTTCATCAATGAATTTGCTGTAACTGCATTGGTATTGTGCAAATCTGAATGCAATAATGGTAACAATTGTATATTATTGTTATTATAGCTCTGTAACAGAATATCCTATGATCATCCCATTCGGACATTTTTCGGATCATCCGGCTTCGGATATCCGTGGGAGATCCGACGGATATCCTGATTGCCCGCGGACCTAGATAGGACATAGCGGACCTGAAACGGATATCCGTAGGATATCCGGTGTTGTTAGGGATGTCTATAGTTTTTAACGCTATCAATGCATTTGTTCAACTTTAAGTGTATTACTTCCAACTCCCTGTGAGGCAACTAAGAACCACTGAGACAAATGATATGCAGAAATTCAATAGTTCATAAATGTAAGAAAATTAATTGGCCAAATGGAAGCATTATGTTGCATATCAATCATGGAAATGATGGATCAAAAGTAAATAAAAAATCTATATTTCATGTAGCACAAAAAGTTAAAATGTAAGGCAGTGAAAAAATTTATATACCAACTCAATAACAATTCTGAAAACATTTCTTGAAAAGCATAATAGAGCATTTTACGTCCCCAAGGCATATATTAAAAGATTAGATAGAAGACAAATGGAATTTACTAAAATAAGGTAATATATTGAAAAAAATGAAATTACAAAGTTTTCTGCATTTCATTATATAGTGCGTAATACCTCGTTGGCAAACAATAGAGCAGATACAAATACCTAATTCACCTCTTACCAGTTGCTATTTTTAACATTTTAATGATCAGCAAAGTAAATTAGGAGGGAGCATAAAATTGGAAGGAGTTGATTTAGTAAAAGCATCAGCACAACATGAGGAATTCTAGCTCAAATGCCGGAACTGAAAATATTTTCATATTCCGTGCATAATTATATTCACGAAATGGAAAAGCTCAATACGCAGCCTTGTTCCACATGATATTGTTCCAAAATAATCGTACCCTTGACTAGATGAAATGCTGTGATCACCTTTGAGATTAACTTTAACTTGATTAACAACACGAGGTGTTAGTTGTGAAAATATCTCTAAAAGAAAACATGTGCGATTAGAAGTGTATCTGAAACCACACCGTAAGTAGTTCAGGCAGTTAACTTATTATTATTAGGATTGAATGATATAACGTCACTGTAAATTAAACTGAGCATAATCTAAATGTAGGCTAATAAACTAGCTGTTCATGACTTAAATGTGTACCCTATACTGAGGACAAACTGAAAGACTTAGAATGGCGAAATACGAAACAAAGTAGCATTTAAACATGAATAATAGAATTTTGGTGAATAAATCTTCATACACTTACCTGTGATATGAAACATCCATGCCAGAGTTTCTTGTTTTAATTAGGCTGTTTGTGCATGTTGCCACGGTACACCGGGCCCCCGGCATTTTCTTCCTTCTTGTTCTAAAGGAGTTTCTTATCCAAAAAACTGACTTGGACTTTTGAAATATCCATATGATACTTTACTCGGCACCTGCAGCACCCTTATTCCACGAAGAGATGTATTTAAAAATACTGATGAGTCGCAATGGTCGCATGCACACTGACGCACACGTTAGGCAAGCCTGGTGAACGTACAACGGGTCATCAGTGACGTCAAGGGTTAGCAGTTGGCGCATGCGCAGTGCTGACTGAGACAACCTTATATTTTAGGGACCTTGGGCATGCACACACTTTAAATCTAGTTCATAGGGCATTCCATGGCTTCTTTCAAACTCAGTATACGCTGTAGAGGGGCTCACCCTAAAGAACAAGATATGCCTGAGAACACGTCGAACAAAATGACGTCACAGCCTTGAGAATATGGCCGACTGGTGTTTCAGCGCATCATTAATTTTGAAAATTTTAATAATTAATATCTCGCTTAAAAAGTACCTCTCTATTCTCAGACTCGGAATTTAGCCTAATTGAGGTGTAAATTCTTTTTTAAGATCACTTCCCAAAAATGTGCACATACTCTATTTGAAATTCTCTTGAAATGAGTGTCTTATAAAAATCTATCTCACACAGGCTTTACGACTGCGTTGATTGGAAAATTACTTCTTCTGAGGTGTCAATGAGTATAATTAGTTCAAAATCATGGTCAGAAATAAAATAATGACGTAGAGGAAATATGTACCTTGCCGTCTTGCAAAAAATCACGGGTGATGAAAAACATTTACTGTATATCATCCACATTTTGAATTGTGCATCATTTTACCTGCTGGCGGTCACCGGGCATGCAATTTAAGTGGCTAATACGGCTTAAGCACGTTTAAACCTCACTTTGCGACTTCGCCTTTTAAAAAAATATAGCGGGCATAGTGCTGCCACCTAACTACAAAAGATAGCGAACCAAAGCAGCAACGCCGATACGCCGATTCCGTTCTGAATGTTTACGTGCTTGTGGTTCTGTTTTGTGCTAAAGTAATAGGGCGTGGTGAAAAAATAATCATATCAGTATTATTTAACCAGTGCTAAATTCCCGCAGCGTTGAATTAAGCCATTCGTGCATCTCTTCAGTCTTCAAGCGACAGTGAAAGTCTGATGTGGTTTCGATCTTTTGTGTTTTCATTGAATAATTTATCTTGTGTCAACAGATTTTGAGCGATTACTAATATTTTTGTATGCAATATGTATAATATGTACTTGCGTTACGTCGCCGAAGAGAACCTACCAGGATTTTCAGAATATTGTGTATCTTGCTGGTTTGTTTGTGCTAAGTGAAACGACCGTGTTCATGTATTTAAACATTAATGGCAAGTTTCTGTAATGTAACATACAGATATCGTTGGCTTAATTCTGAACCAGAATTATTTTCATTAGTCACGTAAAGAAGTCTTTCTTTCATAAAGGCATCTGAAATATTTTCTAGTGTTGTGATTTTTCTGTTAATCACGGAAAAATTTGTGCTCTTCGATAATTCAAGATTGTGGAATCTGATGTAAGTTGTTGTTGTTCTGGTGCAGTGACTGTTCTGTTACTCTTGGCAAAACTTTTGCCTTTCGATGACTTTTCAAGAACTGATAAACAATTACAAAAAGCACGACTAGTTTGTCTAACTCTCCTTCAAATGAGATTTCATCTGTAAATTCTGTTTCCCTAAATTATTTCTAACGCATGAAATTGAGATTTTAAGTGTATTCTGCCGCAGAATTTTACCAAATTAGATGACTATGTATTTTCAATTGAATATGTACTTCTAACAGGGTTTGTGCATTCTTAATAAATACGTTAATAGAGCCTGTGTTATTTTGTTGTGGTGGGAGACTTACATGAAGTTCATTTTGTTAGGCTGTATTTTGTTAACTTTTTTCAGCTGAGTCTACATCAGGATTGATGATAGAGATGTAGTATGTGAAGTTACAAACGTTGGTTGAGTGCAGCTCTGCGAAACTTGGAATTGGCGGAAATAATTATTTCCGCCTCGGGTATCAGCAGTTAACTCATGTATCCGAAGTTAACTTATGCATCAGCAGGTCATAGGATGTGAGAATCGAGTCGCAAACAAGATTCAGATAGGTATGAAGGTAGAAAACAGATTCGAAATAGCTTTAACGGGGAAACCGGATTCAAATCTGTTGAACAGTGGAAACCAGAGTCAAACCACATTCATGGAAATGAGTAGGAAAACAGCCGCCATGTTGGACCTTCACAACTGATTTCCCACTGTCTTCCAACTGATTTTCAGCTGTTTCAATTTTCAAATCAGATTCAAAGGAGAAGGAAATCAGTGCGTCAAACCTGTTGGAAATCAGTGTCAAATCTGATGGAAATCAGTTTTTCCTTGCTGGGGTCTCATCGACCCTACCAGCCTCCCTTCCGAAAAGTGACCGCTCTGACTGCAATTTGAAAATCAATTAATCAATCCGATCATCAAAAAATGATTTTTTTCATCGCACTCCTGCCAATCAAGCATTCAAGTGTGTTTATGAACCGTGTTTCTGCGTTAAAAATAACGATTTTGTTAACTTTCCTAAACCGGGTATTTTCCGGTGGTCCGCAGCCACGTTTTTGGCAAAGTTCACAAAATCGTTATTTTTCATCGCAGAAACACGGTTCAAAGACGTGCTTGATTGGCAGGAGTGCGATGCAAACAATATTTTTTCGATGATCGGATTGATTGATTGATTTTCAAATTGCAGTCACTTTTCGACCCCCGCTGGTAGGCTCGATGAGACGGTCCTGCGTGGGTTAGCTCGTCAAGGATAGGGTACCGGATTAGCGACACTTTGGAGGGTGTACCACGACCATCCTGGGAGTACCTGCTCCATTGGCCGACGAAACGCATTTTAACCTTTTCGCCGCATATGAGGAGAAGGCTTTCGGAGATTGAACGGCAGCGAAAGGGTTAAATTTAACCAGATTCATCCACAAATTATATTCATTGGCGGTTGACTTGTATATTTTGTGCGGAATCCCGTCGAACTTATCTCACAGCTGATATTTTAATTTCCTAAAGCTAAAATTATTCCAAAGTAAGCTTTGTAACTTAATAACACTTAAATTACCAAGCTTACACTTTCATTGCTATCAAAAAAGTTGTTTTTTTTTACAGCTTTCAAACTGACCCTTTATGTAAACCGATTTATGCAAAATTGTGTATGAATTCTTGTACTGGGGTTCACATTTAGGCTACATGACAAAATCCCTGGAGCCCAGAAAAGGTTTCAAGTTCGCCATTACACTGAAAAATACATGACGGCATTGTAATACAATTTGGGGGTCATGCAGACGTTTCTCAATATCCTTTTTAAAGTACCTGAAATGAGATTGAGGGTTGTAATTTTCACAGTTGAGTAAATTAAAAAAATTCTTGTTCATTGACTCATTTCACTCATAGAATTACATTTGTATGTATAGTTGTAATTATGACATTAGATAATCACTTAGTTTCCTTTTTTCAATGATAGTATCATTGCGAATAGGATCATTTATGAGGAATATATTTTCTTAACGTTTCATTAACCCTTGACTATTTAATTGGAACTTTTGAGGTTAAGGGAATTTATTAAAAAAACATTTACCTACAGAAGTGGTCTGGCATTAAAAATTAAATTTGCAGCTCAAAAAATGTTCAACATAACATTTTAAGAAATGCAATTACGAATTAAGAAACAAATTTAAAAAATAAGCCTGTAATAAATGAAATCTTAAATTGCCTTTTTATGGTTGTTAATTTTCTTAGAGAGTTGCTTTTATGCTGTGATATGATTATATTTTCTATAATTCCTCAATTTTGATTCACTAGATTACAATTAAGTTTGGCAAAACTGTCCTTGTCAGAACATAATTAAAACTATTGTTTTTACATATAAGTCCTTTCTTTAAATAATGTTTTTGATTCAATTTATGCTTTATCTCGAATTTTGGTTTTATCACAATCAAAAGGGTTTTTAACAACTATTAGAAAACCTATAAAGATTAAAGTACTTCTGGTCTTTGTCGGAGCAATTTCTTGTTTTAAAATTTTTTTTATTTACCAATGACCAACTTTATAAAATTAGGAACCAAACATAAAACATCTTCCATGGCTTAAATATTTCTTGAAACAAAATATTTTTCAAATAACCCTGATATCATTATACTTTAAACTAACGACATCAATAACACAGAAAGCTAGTGCAAACATAATTATCATATGATAATAATTAATGGCTGCCAATATTTTATAGACCGTGCAGGTTTTTGTCAAATGATTAAAACAGGTCACTGCACGGTGATTTTAAAGCACATTTAAACCTACAACGTGATAATAATTGAGCTCTCTTAGGGAATCCAGGAGCAAACAACCACCATACAGATCAATTTACCCATTTGTTCTTCATATGTCAATCATATACAGTTATGAAAATGATAGTGACAGAGAAATGAATTTTTGAGGAACAGTGACAAAATGTTGAATGGAATAGTTAAAATAGATGTTTTTGGTTCCCGTTTCAAATTTGTGCAATGAAATGTAATGTTCTACAATTACAGAAAAGGGAATAGTTTTCACAATTGAAAAAGTGCCAGAATGTATGGATTAGGTTATAAAACATTGTCATATTTGATGTTTACTAGCACTACAACATAATCAAAGTAAACATACGATTTCAAACAAAAAGTCCTCCAGCCAATAACGAGTAATGATCTTGAAGGCTAATTAGCACTTATTAATTAGACTGCCACGGGATTACAATAACTCTGTTCACATTTGACTGTCAAGGCAAAATCTCAGAGAGATAGGTGAATAAGGTTGATCTCCTGTATTGCATGATAGTGCCTGTTATGGTTAGACTTCTCAGAGAGAAACTCGCAGCAAACATTGCAGGATTAAGGTTTTTCGCTGATATCTGTACGGTCGTGTTGGGTAATGTGAGCACTCTGATAAGAAGACTTGCAGCAAATGCTGCATGAAACAGGCTGTAACATTAATTTTTACGGTAAAAAGACATTAAGATAACATTTAGGGCCGGTTTTTTAATGTCTAGTTACGTTTTTTCGGAGCATAAAAATCAGAGTTAACGATATCTTCCACTTGAAGTAATCTGTTAAACTAACCGTCACCCTAAATTACTTTTCACTACTTCAATTCTAAAATACCTCTTAGTTAAGATAACCACAGTATAATGTTCCGGTTAATGCTGAATAGACATGATAAAACCGACCCTTAGAGTATTTCAAAGAATTTGAAAATTGACTGACCAATATTTCGGCAACGGTTGTGACTTTTCACGTAGAACTTCACAGGGTGCAAGCAAATTTAAACAATTTTTGGAGGTAGACGGGATAGTTAGAAAACAATTGGGAGGGATTTAAGAGGTATTTCTCTTAGACAAAGAGTTGACGTCTTCGGCGTGAAGTTGAGAGGACATGACAGAAAAGTTGAATGGAATGGAATGGGTAGAAAAGGGAGACTGTTTGCAACACATACATATTTGTATTTTTAAACGTATCATTTTTGCCATGGAAATTTTTAACTGCCCACTCTTTTCCCAGTTAACTCAATAAAAAGACTTATATTCAACATGAGATTTAAATTTGGAATTCCCACCATAATGTTTTCTAGCTCACCGCAGGTACTTGGTGATATCACGTTCCGTGTACCTTGCGTCATAACTGTACCACAGTTGACAAATTAACCCTCTCGGGCAGTCTCCTCCTGGAGATCAGAATGGTGGTCCAGCTGAACTCCGTCATGTTTTACCTAAGAGAATTCCATCATGCATGATTAATTAAAGTTGGAGTTGCAGCGATTCCTCGGGACAGTTATGTGGCAGTTTCCCTTGCCTTCCTCATTGTAGTACCACAGCTGTTTAAGTACATGTTCTCATGCCTGCATTGAAATGAGTGTCGTCGAGCAGACCACAGTGGTCTCCACCCTCACTCATATGAAGAATAGCTGCTGCCCTAACCCCCAGGTGATGTAAGGCACAATAAGGGGAAGCCTCGCTTCGCCAAATCACGGCATCTTCACAGGCTTTATGTATCATTTAGATGGCCTATCTTGGCTGGGGATACTCATATCAGCTCGGGGTAATGCCGCCATTCGTCCGTGACTGATTATTCGACAAGTTAACTCTCTTATATGGCCACTAAACTTTATATCTTAAGTTTTACCCAACATCCGCAACACAGCGGATGTACTCGGTGGCTTACAGCTCAGCCTCGACCAAAAATAA
Source organism: Ischnura elegans (assembly GCF_921293095.1). Classification (NCBI taxonomy): domain Eukaryota; kingdom Metazoa; phylum Arthropoda; class Insecta; order Odonata; family Coenagrionidae; genus Ischnura; species Ischnura elegans. The sequence continues at coordinate 593,789 of NW_025791657.1, forward strand.
AAAAGTAGGAATAAAATTGAAAATATATTAAGAATGAAAATAAACTAAAACATACTAAATTCATAAAATTAGCAAACTCGGACATGAGCCTATTATTGTGCAATATTATCACATTATTTATAACATGTGGATACAATACTGATTATTTCAACCAAACATATTCAAAGGACACATGATACATTCCATGAAAATTCAGAACCAATTATGAAATGACTGTAGAGGCTGGGCTTTGAGCAACACACGTTGGAGTGAAAATAAATGTCGTCTTCAATCAAAAATGTGGAATGCAGGCTGTTTTATCCCAATCTGCCAGACTGGCTGTACCCTTTTCTGCAACTGCTTTCCTCCAATATTCACTTTGAAAATCTAAAAATACATGACTTGGTACATTCTTCATGCATTCACATAGATTGTCAATAATCCATGTTGGCTCTAAACTATCATTCATTCCTCGATTTGCAGGCAAGAATTAACTATTTGGCTCTTAGGTGCATATTTGCATGAGATTGAATTAGAAACATTTATATGAATTATCCTTTCCCCGAGCAAACATGTTGCATGCACAAAGGTGAATTAGCCGAGTGAAATAATCACAGCATACACAACATGAATAGTGTCTCTCACTTGCGTGTCAATGTGGCAGTAGAGGTTGAAACAAAAAGTGAAAAACATAACACAAGCTCTTCATGAATAATGTCTCAAATCTTATCATGCACACATGTGGTGGTCAAGGTCTTTCCTTGCAGTGCTGGATTGATTCAGGTTATGCATAAAAATAGCTGCTCTCACATGTGACTGTGAAGGTAAGCACTCTAATAAAAATATTTACAGCGAATGTGAAATTGATAATTTTAATCTTCTCTTTTTGTACGAATGTGTAACTAGGTCGTATTAACGAGTGAAATAGTTGCTGCAGATGTTGCAGAAATAAATATCCTATTGGGTGTGCACACATGTCCATTTTAATAGGCTCTTTGTCACCGCACAAATAATGTTTCTCATCCTAGTGGTTTAGCATGTGACAGTTGAGAGAACAACTAAGTGAAGGGTGTTTTCGCAAATTCTGCATAAAATAGTATCTCTCCTGCGTGCGTTCAAATGTGTCCGACCAGAAAGTTGCTTAAAGAAAAAGGATGATCGCACCTTCTGCACGAATAAGAATTCTCCCCCGAGTGTGTACGAAAAAATGTCGCTACGTCTCCCATTCTCGAGAAAGACTTTTCACGCTCGTTTCATGAAAATGGTTTCTTTCCCTAATGCGTACGTACGTGTCTAACTAAGTGGCTCTTCTTAGAGTAACATTTTTCACACAAGTTGCAAGAATAAGGTCCCCTTTCCGTGTGGGAACGGATGTGTAAATTGAGGCTTCTTTTCTCAGCAAAACACTTGGAGCAAATGCTACAAGAATGAGGTTTCTCTCCCGTGTGTGTACGAATATGTGTAACTAAGTTGTACTTATTCGAGAAAGACTTTTGACACTCGTTGCATGTAAAAGGTTTCTCTCCCGTGTGTGTACAGATGTGTGCATTGAGGTTGCCTCTCCGAGTAAAAGACTTGGAGCAAATGCCACAAGAATGAGGTTTCTCTCCCGTGTGCGTGCGTGCATGTCTAACCAAGGTGCTCTCATCCGAGAAAGACTTTTCACAGTCGTTGCAAGAAAAAGGTTTCTCTCCCGTGTGGGAACGGATGTGTACATTGAGGCTTCTTTTCTCAGCAAAAGACTTGGAGCAAATGCTACAAGAATAAGGTTTCTCTCCCGTGTGTGTACGAATATGTGTAACTAAGTTGTACTTATTCGAGAAAGACTTTTGACACTCGTTGCATGTAAAAGGTCTCTCTCCCGTGTGTGTACAGATGTGTGCATTGAGGTTGCCTCTCCGAGTAAATGACTTGGAGCAAATGCCACAAGAATGAGGTTTCTCTCCCGTGTGCGTGCGTGCATGTCTAACCAAGGTGCTCTTTTGCGAGAAAGACTTTTCACAGTCGTTGCAAGAAAAAGGTTTCTCTCCCGTGTGTGTACGATTATGACGAACTAATTGGTACTTCTTCGAGAAAGACTTATCACACTCGTTGCATGAAAAAGGTCTCTCTCCCTTGTGTGAACGGATGTGTGCATTGAGGCTTCTTCTCTGAGCAAAATACTTGGAGCAAATGCTACAAGTATATGGCTTCTCTCCCGTTTGTGTAGTATTTGGTGCATCAAAACCACCTTTTTCCCTGAAAAGGGTCTTTGCGCCTCCGCCTCCACTGATTTTATATGTTTCGATGTTTCTCGCATTGCACTGTTTATCATCAGGAATTGAGCTATTTGTTTTCTTATCAGTATCTACAGCGCCACATTTTTCCATATCTTCATCCATTAGGTTTCTTTCTGTCTTTACTAGGGATGCTTCAGTGTTGGAATCTATATGTGTCACCAAAGCTGTGGTACCAGTGCATTCATCAATTGAAGAATTCCTTACATTTCCTTCCGCAGGCAGATATGAAGTTGATGTTGTTTGAATGGGGATTCCATCGTCTCTTTGGAACCCTAGAAAAGAATTTCAAATGACAACTGTCACAGTAAAAAATGAAAGCTAAGTCTCCTAAACCTACCACTCAAAAGCTATTTAATGAATGAAGAAAGCCATAAATCACAGAGTTAAAATGCAGCCTGACTTGTACTTGAACCCTGAAACCCAAGAAAAAAATCAGAAAATCAATAGAGGGGAAGAGATTGGGATAGAAACAGATAACACAAAAACGACTTCGGCAACATGAACCATTATAATCCATCGTATAAATACATCAGTTGAAACACATAAAAACCACACATCTGACTTACAATTGATGAAGAAGAATGAAATCAGGCCCCTTAAGGAATTGGTACTTTTTATGGCAGACTGTGATTTAAACCTTTTTTCTTCATCTTGGAATTTTGTAAATTCAATATTTAAAATATCATTTTTATTCACAGTCTATAATAAAAAATGAACATATAACACATCCTATTCTGTTGACTTTTTAGTAATTATGCTAAGATGAAGATTTGCTATATTTAAACGCGACAGGAGAGTGACACCCATAATACCCATGTATCAGCTAAGCTAGGAGTAAAAGAACCCAGAAGACGTGTACTTTCAATAAATCGTACTGCTGGGAAATGCCACTCTGTATTTTATGAGTGCGGATTTCTGTTACTCCCTGTGGGGAACACATTTGAGCTTTGTCTCTGGTAAAGCATCAGCTTTTGGTCACTTGCACCCCCACTACCCTTCCCTGCCGAGGAGGCAATAAAGCAGGCCACTTGCCAAGGTACCTATAACAGTAACTTGGATGTGTAAAACACTGTGTCCTTGTCAATGTAGAGAAAATCATATGAAATTGGTTGCATACCTGTAAGAGATGCTGACAGAAAATTTTAACACTGGTGTGAGGCCAAATCATGCTAGCTTCCTTTCTCGTTCTATTTATGCTAACCAAGTGCCATTACTAACATACGACTGTGTGAGGACTTAATAATGTACACTTACTGAAAATCAGGTGCATAATAAGCCATTACATGTTAAATGGCAAACAGATGAAACACTATCGCCCACCTATGTACCCCACGTAGTGTAAAGGGCTGGGATGCAACAATATTGGCAGTCACTACTGAAGGGTAAAGGGTTGGGATGCAACATTATTGGCAGTCACTTGAACCCTCTCCTGCCAGCGCCTATAAAATGGAAAACGTTTTCCACACTGAGTTGAATAAGAATATTTGGAGAGTATCTGTGTGTAGCTTTTTAAGTGTAGAGTCACACTGGTTTCTTCGTTCCTCAGTGTTAGGAGACAACAGTGTGCCCTTCTTTACACCTGCTACTGAACTTGAGCCTCTTACTCGATCTTGGCATGTGTCCATGGACAACTTATAGCATTACCAGCATTTTAAACCAAATTGAGTGCTTGTATTCAATAATTTAACCTTCAAAAAATTTACTAACGTTTTTAAGCATTGTGGAATTTTAAACGGAGTTGTTGTGACACGTTCCCTGCCACGCGCCGCCATAGGGCGTCTCACATAACTTCAAATCCGAGTTGGTGAGACGCCATATGGCGTCTCGCATTGCTGCTGGACGCAACTAGTGAGACGCCAATGGGCGTCAAAGTAGCGTTTTCGTTAAATCATCAAGCGATGTATAGAACTTGAAATTTAAGCTACATTTCCTTATTGACTGACAAGACAATGTTATCTTCTGTGAAGGGAGGGTATTAGTAACACATTTCAGCTCGAATTTAATTTTTTTTCGCCTTCGGTTTCTCATGTTTTTTTCGGGAGTGCCATTTTTCAATGGCTATATCATTCTATGTTTCAAGTGGAAACTTGAGGTATTATATCTCCACACAATGTTTCAAATTACATTTGCAGAGCTTTTTTTCGTTTATTTTCCTTCCCTCAGTTGTTGCTCATACCTAATCGAGTGAGGAGCGCATCAGTATACCAAATTTATTCTCTGTGTCTGTGCCTTCGATACGGAAATGATAACCAGTTTAGTGAATATACCATGTGTACTCCGTCACGCATTATTGGGGGAAAGAAATGTTTTAACGACGAAGAAATCGAGCATATGTTTCATTCTGGCAATTCGGCTTCCACCAACGACCTTGAAGGATTTTCTGAAGGAGACACCGCTAAGTGAGGGTGTCTGAGGAGTCGTATGAATCCTCAGAGTCAGGTAATCATTCTTCTTCTAATATAGGTATGATTTCTTATTCAATTTTTTTATTCACATTCTAATAACTCCTGCTCAGTGGCGCCGACTCTACGGGGCCTGAGGGGGCCCGAGCCCCCCCAAAAATTCGTTGCAGATGTGAGGAAAAAATGTGTCATGCTGGTCAATTTTTCCCCAGAGTGTCCAGATATCGAGATTCGAGTGATCAGGGTTCTAATGTCGATCATATTACTCTTCTAAAATGCTTAAAAAAACTTAAGATTCACTACTTATAAAATTTACAGAGACAAGGTCCCCGGTTTGGGCCGCCCTATATTTTTTGTAAGTCGGCACCCCTGCTCCTGCTGTAATGTTTAGATACTTCTAGTGAGGTAATTCATCCCACGCTTATGGAAAGAAATTTGGGAGATAAGTCTCATTATGTGGGAACCATTAGGAAAAATAGGAAAGGGCTGTCAAGAGAAATAACGAGTGCTAAGTTAAAGAAAGGCATTTCAGTGCTATGAAAAACTTGTGGAGCAACGGTAAAGAAATGGAAAGATCAGCGCGACGTATTCATGATCTCCACCGCCATCAGATAGGAGATAATCCCAACGGGGAAATAAATCGAAGAGGGGAAGTGGTTATTAAGCCAAAGATGGTGATTGTGTACAATAAAATAAAGGGAGGAATTGACATTTTCGACACCCTTTCGTTGTATCACTGCACCCATCGAAAAACAGTAAGGTGGTGCCACAAGGTGGCCGTTGATGCTCTTTTTGGACTTGCATTGTTAATGCTTTTACACTGTGGAATGAAACACGGAATCCAGGTGCCCACATGATCTCTCTCCAGCAGTTAAGACGATAAATTATAGAGGAATGGTTGCATATTCTTCGGGATTCCGTTGATAGGGTCTAAAAAAATCGACGCACTACCTGGTAAATACAAATAACACTGAAGGAAGTCTTCGAAGTCTGGTAATATAGAGGATAAAATTATCATTACATAAAATCGAGAATTAGTATTTTTCGCACTGTTTCTTCATTTTAGAAAAGCCCGTGTTGGCTATCGCGAATGTTACAAAGAATTCTTGCAGACGATGAGCCGAAAAGTTGCCCTCAGAAAAGCCAAACGTGTTTCTACAAAATTTATGATCTCTCCGGATCAGCCGTACCTAAGCCTCCCAAATATAAATCATTGCTCTAATCATCTCCGGATACAATAGCAAATATTATGAAAAGCATTATCAACAATTAAAATTTGTTTTAACGTTATTTTCAGTCGTAGCTTTTGAGTGTACACTAAAAGGTTGGAACGCAGATCCAATTGCCTGAGCCGCCAAATGGCGTCTCACCAAATTTTAGGCATTGTCAAAAGTGGGGAGACGCCCTATGGCGTCGCACGTGAATAAAGTTACAAGCGATAGCGCATCACGTAATGAGTGTAAATATACCGAGAAATATTAGTAAAACCCGGAGATAGGCTCAATATCATTATTGCCGTTTGGTAATAGGTTCGAAAATATTCGCCTGGCACATGCGGAATGACAGTAGAATTCGGGCCCGGCAGCGAACGTGTTAATGACAACAAAGTTAGTGAACACAAGGTACTGAGACTATAAATTCAGAAATTCTTTATTTTAACGCTAAAATTTCATCTTAAAAATTGCTTATGCAGAGAGAAAAAATGGAAAATTCATTTCAAAGTAAAACAAAATTCAACAGTATGTAGTATGCAACAAAATATATCATCGCAAAAACCATTGACAATTAAATCACTTTGCGACGGAGTACTGGATTGAGGATATAAATGAGTAGGTGGATAGGGCTAAACGCTTATGTGGCGGATGTTGGGTGGAGGCGACGGACATTTTTATATGCAGAACACCTGACGTCAGGTATATCTGTCGCAGATTTTTCAATGCAAAGACTATTGCCGATGTGAGGGAGGGGAATTACAGCTGAGGTTGCATTTGTTGGAAGCATTCAGGCCCGGCCTGAGATCCAGCTTAGCGAGAACTTAAGGCCACCCCTCGGAAATTAAGCACAAAGCCTCCCACTCATTTATGATCATCCTCACCTCAGGTACTCTTTTAAAAGAGTAAATTATTGAAAATAGAATGCAATGTTTGGCTGAAAAAAAACACAAGCAACGCAAAAAGTTGACTGTGGGTTACTCCTATGACAGGGTTAGTGACTGGGGTGAGGGACAGACAGGATGAGCTGGGTCCCAATTCTAAGGGACTAAAATACCCATGCAACTCAACCCCAAATGGAACTCCGAACAGAAATGTTTAAAATGTCCTATTGCTTCTCTTAGCACAAAAACGTTTTCCAACCACAGGAGCTGGCAGGAAAGAGTTTAGGTGACTGTCCATAACTTTGCAAACTAATCTTATACAATCGAAATACAGAATTAGAACACTGAATGCATCTGATGGTTTCAAACTCAGGGGTTACTTCCCTTCCCTCACGTTGGCAGCAGCAGATGTCCGATCAATTGCATTGAAAAATCCATGACAGCTTTACCTGACATTAGGTGCACGACACATCCACGTCAAATCAAGCCCACGTTCGGCACAAAAGAGTTGAAAGGGGAAGGTGACTGTCCCTGAATTTACATCCTGCAGTGATGTGGATAAAAATTACAGCTAGAATTATTGCCTTACTAAGCTAAATTAGTATCACACCTACTATCAATACTACACAGAACTATAACACCAAACTCCTACAATTATGGGTTTGAAATCAAGTTTGGCTCTTTCTTAGCCATACTGATTTCAATACTGGAGAATGCCTCTCAAATTTATATTATGTCAGGAGTATTTTCTACTCCCAGGAAGCACGTTATTGTCTCATTGTTAAACCTAAAAATGCACCATAGCCTATTCTAGGGAAAGAAGGGCAAGAAGGAATGCACTCATTTAAAATATTTTCCTAATATCCCACTTTTTGATAGTGAATTCTCAAACCAAGTGCTTCATTATGGTGATTTGTAACTAATTTTTTTCAATAAATTAGCCTCAAAACTTGGCTAGTTATATAATAAAAAATTTCAATTCAACAAAAAATTGTTATAAGGCATTAAAAATGATACAGATGACCAAAAAAAGCAAGTAAATGTAACTGTCCTTCCCTATCCATTTGGCTCTTAAACTAAAGAAAACAGAAAATATGGATTGATGACTAATCAATCACAATATGGCCACTTTAAGAAGAGATGTCTTCACAGTATCATCCACCATTCACGGCCTGGCATTGTGAAATCTAGTAAGTCATCGCACCTGAAATCGGCCTGAATTTTATGGCCCGTTGATGGTGTGGATGGCACGGTGACAGGCCGGAGAGCAATTGGTGCTGTGCAGACCATGAAGTGATTAGACTCATCTGAAGGAATCCATAGAGACATATGGTTATTCAAAAGCACGGCGGCATGCTGGGGATGTTGGCCAGTGAAAAGACATCCCGTCAGAAAGCAGCCTCAGCCTTATCCATATACAGCTATTTGTAGCCCTTAAGAGCACTAACCCACTGCTTCCATTGTGGACTCTGTCGAATTCTCAACCGTGTCTCTTATAACAGAAAAAGTTGGCTAAATAAAAGCATTAACATGTACATCCTCCACATTAGCATCAATTCCTCCGTGTATAGAGTTATTTTCAACCATTAAGAGTACTCACCAAATGCCTCCGTAGTGGACTCATGGGTAACAGTTGAACTCTCAATTGGGTCCCCATCCTCACCTAAAGTAAGCTGGAAGAAATCATCAACAGATGAATCATATATGCAAAAATGATTCAGGATATTTTTTTAAGGATTGACAAAAACTACTTCATACACCACATTGCATCAAAAGGTGGTATTACTAACAAATATTTTTTGTTCAAAATAAATTCTTTTTCAACACTGTCAGAGAATTGAATATTTTCACATTTCTTTCAACATCAAAGTGATCTTTGATTTAGGTTACGCCTGCATTGTAATATTATCTTCATTAGTTAACTCTGCAATTAATGCCATTTTATTTTCATGGGATACCATGAAAGAATTAAGGTTTCTTTGGTAATGAAGTAATCGAAACCACATATTTGAAACTAGGCATCCATGTCAAAAAAAGGGTTAAAATCTGACACAGCTACATTGCAAAAGCAGATATCGATACTGAACACTAAATTTTTCAGTGGAAATCATGAAAATAATAATAAACAGCTGGCATTTGTAAAATGAAAAGTAGAAACTAATTATGAAAAGTGCTGAATGCTAAAATTGAGCTTAGAAGTTCCAGGTAGTAGCCACACACCATAACCACCGGGCTATCGCTCCTACATGAAGGCAGACCATTTATAAGAGAGTAAAATAGACCTGTAAATGTTTAACTACATTTCTAGTTTAAACCATTGGTTATGTTACCCCACATTGGGTTGATTCGTGGACAGCTTCCTACATATTACAACACTAAAAAGTTTGATTTGAATTTGACTTATAATTTTCTTATTGAGACATGATTTATTAGTTCAAGGATTTACTTTAGCCAAATATAAGGCAAGTAAACTACAGCACATAAATAAACCATTAAGATGAATAAAAATGGCTTCTTTTGAGATAAGAATACTTACTTCAGGAATTAGAAACTTTGAATAGAATGGGTTACCTTTAAAGCTGTACAGAAAGCAAAACTTCCTATCGTTTAGAATGATAAATGTTTAGATATTTACCAACAATCTCCTTCATCAATAAGTTAAATCCTATAACAAGAATTCCTCACATACCTGGTCATTCTCTTCCAGAGATGGTTCCCTCTTCACCCCAATCAGCGTCCACTCCAGGTCTACCACTACGGCTCCTGAGCCCAGAGTTTCCACCTTTTCACCTTGGGAAGCAGTTAAGGTTATGGGCTGCAACAAAATGCCAAATCATCATCATACACTATTGAGATACAAAAAAAGAAATGCTTTGCAGAATTTTTCTCACGAATAAAATTAAAGCTCATTCAAGATGGATACATTCTTCATGCTCCCCTACAAGCTTCGTCAAAGTATTTAACGTCAACATTTCATAATGTTTATGCTTATGTTAATTAAGTTTACCACTTTACTACAGACTTAAAACCTCCCAGCAAGGAAAAACTGATTTCCATCAAATTTGACACTGATTTCCAACAGGTTTGACGCACTGATTTCCTTCTCCTTTGAATCTGTTTTGAAAATTGAAACAGCTGGAAATCAGTCGGAAGACAGTGGGAAATCAGTTGTGAAGGTCCAACATGGCGGCTGTTTTCCTACTCATTTCCATGAATGTGGTTCGACTCTGGTTTCCACTGTTCAACAGATTTGAATCCGGTTTCCCTGTTTAAGCTTTTTCGAATCTGTTTTCCACCTTCATACCTATCTGAATCTTGTTTGCGACTCGATTCTCACCTCCTATGACCTGCTGATGCATAGGTTAACTTCGGATACATGAGTTAACTGCTGATACCCGAGGCGGAAATAATTGTTCCAAGTTTCGCAGAGCTGCACTCAACCAACGTTTCTAACTTCACATACCTCATCTCTATCATCAATCTGGATGTAGACTCAGCTGAAAAAAGTTTACAAAATACAGCCTAACAAAATGAACTTCATGCAAGTCTCCCACCACAACAAAATAACACAGGCTCTATTAACGTATTTATTAAGTACGCACAAATCCTATTGGAAGTACATATTCAATTAAAAATACATAGTCATCTAATTTGGTAAACTTCTGAGGCAGAATACACTTAAAATCTCAATTTCATGCGTTAGAAATAATTTAGGGAAACACAGAATTTACAGATGAAATCTCATTCAAAGGAGAGTTAGACAAACTAGTTGTGCTTTTTGTAATTGTTTATCAGTTCTTGAAAAGTCATCGAAACAGTCACAGCACTAGAACAACAACAACTTACATCAGATTCCACAATCTTGAATTATCGAAGAGCACAAATTTTTCCGTGATTAACAGAAAAATCACAACACTAGAAAATATTTCAGATGCCTTTATGAAAGAAAGACTTCTTTACGTGACTTATGAAAATAATTTTGGTTCAGCATTAAGCCAACGATATCTGTATGTTACACTACAGAAACTTGCCATTAATGTTTAAATACACGAACACGGTCGTTTCACTTAGCAGAAACAAACCAGCAAGATACACAATACTCTGAAAATCCTGGTAGGTTCTATTCGGCGACGTAACGCAAGTACATATTATACATATTGCATACAAAAATATTAGTAATCGCTCAAAATCTGTTGACACAAGATAAATTATTCAATGAAAACACAAAAGATCGAAATCACATCAGACTTCCAGTGTCGCTTGAAGACTGAAGAGATGCACGAATGGCTTAATTCAACGCTGCGGGAATTTAGCACTGGTTAAATAATACTGATATGATTATTTTTTCTCCACGCCCAATAACTTTAGCACAAAACAGAACCACAAGCACGTAAACATTACAACGGAATCGGCGTATCGGCGTTGCTACTTTGGCTTGCTATCTTTTGTAGTTAGGTGGCAGCACTATGCCCGCTATATTTTTTTTTAAAGCGAAGTCGCAAAGTGAGGTTTAAACGTGCTTAAGCCGTATTAGCCACTTAAATTGCATGGCCGGTGAGTTCCAGCAGGTGAAATGATGCACTATACAAAATGTGGATGATGTACAGTAAATTTTTTTCATCACCCGTGAATTTTTGCAAGACGGCAAAGTACATATTTCCTCTACGTCATTATTTCTGACCATGATTTTGAACTAAATATACTCATTGACACCTCAGAAGAAGTAATTTTCCAATCAACGCAGTCGTAAAGCCTGTGTGAGATAGGTTTTTATAAGACACTCATTTCAAGAGAATTTCAAATTCATTCTACTATTCAACTCTGTTGGTAAGCACTTGTGGAAAACACTTTCAAGCCAATAAATAAGGAAAAGAGTTTCAAATGACATTCAATTCAGTGTCAATACAGTCCATGTGGAAGACTGCTGGAATCCAGTTACAATGGAAATGAGATTCAAATCACTTCCTTCCATTTCCTGTCCGCTGGAAACAAGTGGAAATCAGTGTCAAGACAGAGTCAAATCAGATTTTAAGGATTCAGATCAGATTCAAATGAGGTTCAAAACAGTTGGAAATCAGTTTTTCTTTCCTGGGTTACTTGCATTGCAAAATCCCTTCAAAAGCCACGTGATGATCCTCAGGGAAATTGTTTCTGGATACGTTAAACTCCAGATATAATCTTATTCATTATAGAAACTTATTTTATGGTAGAACTTTGCATGAGAATGCAGAGCACAAATATAATAACACACTCATCATCACCATTAGTCAACAATCCTAAGATTGGTTTGACGCAGCTCTCCATTTCTCTCTCCTATCTGCTAATCTTTTCATCGCTACATATTTATTCTCTTTTACATCCTTTATAACCTGTCCTATATAACTCATTCGGGGCCGTCCCTTGCCCTTTTTCCCTTCCACTTGTCCTTCAACGATTGTCTTCATCAGAGCATCGTGCCTCAAAATGTGGCCAACTAAGTTGTCCCTTCTTCTGCTTAATGTTTTTAGGAGGCTTCTCTTTTCTCCTACTCTCCTTAGCACTTCCTGGTTACTCACACGGTGAATCCATTTTACCTTCATCATTCTTCGGTAGCACCACATTTCGAATGCTTCCACTCTTGACTTCTCTGCTGCTGTCAACGTCCAAGCCTCGCTTCCATAGAGAAGCATACTCCATATGTAGCATCTGATGAATTGTTTCCTTACTTCTATGCTGGTATTTTCAGCTGTAAGAAGATTCTTCTTTTTGTAGAAAGCCCTCTTCGCCTGCGCTATTCTACTGTGTATTTCTTTCTTGCTGGTAATTCGGTTTCCCAGGTAAGAGAACTCGTTCACCTCTTCAAGCTTATGCTTTCCTAGGTTCATGTTTGTTTTAGCCTCCTCTCTTTCGCTGCAAACTAATATCTTAGTCTTTTTTTTTTGATTTTCAGCTGATATCTGGCCATTGTCCTGTCCATGTTTGTCAACGTCTTCTTCAAATCCTTCTCTGCCTCGGCTCTGACTGCTATGTCGTCAGCAATCGCAGCATACTAATTTTTTCTCCGTGGATATTGACACCCGAAGCTTTCTGCTTGATTTCGTTGATGGCTTTCTCTATGTAAACATTAAAAATTAAGGGGGAAAGCGCACAACCTTGTCTCACCCTTTTTCTTATTCTAGCTTCTGCACCGTTTGGTCCACATTTGATCACAGCTGCTTGGTTTTTATACAAACTATGAATAATTCTACGATCATTGTAGAGTATGCCGATTTCTTTAAAATTCTAAGCCTTGAATTCCATTCCACGTTATCAAAGGCCTTCTCTAAATCGAGTAATGCTATGAAGGTTGGTTTGTTTTTCTCCATTCTCTTCTCTATGATCATCCTAAGAGCCAAAATTGCTTCCCTTGTGCCCCTGTTTTTCTTAAATCCGAATTGGTCCTCATCCAGGAATTCTTCTGTTCTTCATTCAATTCTCCTGTAAATGATTCTTGTCAGAATCTTTGACACAGGTGTCTTCAGGCTTATGGTCCTTAGTTCTTTGCACTTTTCAGCTCTCTTCTTTTTGGGTATGGGAATTATGATGTTCTTCTCGAATTCACTATGTAAATCTCCTGTTGAGTACTTATCGCAGATAGTTTTATAATAACACACCAACATGGAAAATTAATACGGTCTAGAAAGGAGAATAATTTCTTATGTTTTGGTCTATAAGTCAATTTTACCCTCCAGCGGGGGCGCTGTGGCACAAAGTGCAACATTGTGCCGTTTCGGTCTCACTTTATAAATTGTAGTAGGTCAGTGAACCAAACGCACCAATTATTCCTTCTTTGTAGCACTATGGAGATTTATGTTTGTAATTGAAGCGCGTGGCATCTCGAATTTCGAAATAAAACGAATAATTAGCTGAGCTGGTCGTCGTTGTCAGTGCAATGGGTGCCCGGTGATGTAATACTATCCCGAAGTGGCAATTATAGATCAACATTGTTTCTCTCTGTACGATGTAGCGTGAGGTGAGTTGGTGGGAACACAAGAGTATTCACCATTCCTTCTCTGAATCAGGTTGAGCTAACAGCTAAGTGTTTGGTGTGTAGGAGCAGCTGTTTGTGGAGAGAAATGAACCTGTGGCATTTTCCCCAACGTGAGCCCTATGATGTGAGTACATTTTTAGAATTAATTTTCATTGGATACTTTGTTGTCCTTTTATGGAACTTTGATGTAGAAAAATTCAAAAGTTAGTTATCACACTGCTTAGGGCATGAAGATTCGTTGCCGAAGAAGACTATCTGAGTGTACTACAAGAGCTGTCAGACGAGGAACAGGAAGTCCGCATTGAGGAGAGTGATGACACAAATGAGGAGGAAAATATTTCCATAGGTGATAACCCCTAGGTAATAAGAGACTGATGAAGCTACCTCTGATGGCGACGTGGAAGAACCTATAACTGCTGAAGATAGTGATGTTGATGGTGAGAATAATTATTTTTTGGAAAAGTTGATTAATCTTGCAAGTGAAAAAAACTTCTTTTTGCGGTGCTACAAAGATCAAGAGCAAAAACATCATGAAAACCCTACCAGGCACAAAACTCTGTGTAAGAAATACACCTGACAAGGCTAAGGCTTCTCTAAAATGTATAGATATAGACATGATTGATGAAATTGTGATGCAAACAAACAAGTACATTCAAACTTAAATAGCTCTTGTCCACTATTCAAGGGATAGGGATTGTAAGGAAATGACAAGAACAGAATTTATGGCTGTGCTGGGTATACTTTTCCTAATTGGCATAAAAAAGGTCATCATGCAAATGCTTTAGAATTGTGGAGTGCAGATGGCTCAGGAATGCAAATGCTAAGGGCAGCTATGAGTTACAAGCAATTTTTGTTTCTCTTGCAATCAGTAGGATTTGACTACTGAGCAAGTAGGGATTTCCGAAAACAAACAGATAAATTAGCTGCAATCCAAACAATAATAAACTCGTTCATAGAAAATTGTCAAAAAACATATAATATGAGCAAATTTGTGACAATTGATAAAATGCTACAACCATTTAGATGGCCGTTGCAGTTTCATTCAATATATATACCGAGCACACCCACGAAATACGGGATAAAGTTATATACTATGTTTGATGTGAAAACATTCTTCACCAGTAATCTCGACGTGTATCGCGGGAAGCAGATGAACGGTTCATATTTAGTGTCAAACCCACCAGTAGACATTGTCAAGAGGCTTGTAGGATCAATTGAGGCAACTAATCGTAATCTTACCATAGAAAACTGGTGTACTAGTTATCTGCTTGCCAAGCATCTTGTTACAAAAACATTACAACCATTGACACGCTGAAAAAATAAAAGATTCCACCTGAATTTTGGCCAAACAATACGTGCGATATAGGGTCATCTCTCTACGGGTTTCAGAAAGACATTACCCTCCTATCATATGTTGCAAAGAAGAACAAGGTGGTGTTGTTGTTTTCAACAATGCATGCTGAAAGGATCACTGATGAAGGTTCAAATAAACCATGCATTATATTAGATTACAATGCAACGGAAATAGGTGTCGACATGGTTGACCAAATGTGTAGTTTGTATTCTGTGACCAGAATTACGAAAAGGTGGCCATTAGTTTTATTTAATAGATTTTTGGGCATCACAGGAATCAATGCTCACATATTATATAGGGCAAATAATCCTACAGATAAACATTGCAGGAGGACATTCCTGAAAACCTTATCATACACATTGATGAACGCACACTTGAAAAACAGGTCAAACATATTATCTCTACCAGCTGACATTAAATTATTCTTGTCAAGTTATCAAAATGAATACTTACCAGTTGAGCGAGTCAGCAAGTAAGGAAATAAATAGTGTATTGTGTGGCCGTGCAAAGAACATATCAACGACAATAAAATGTGGGAGGTGTAATAACTTTTATTGCCGATAGTACTGTGAAACAGTTACTACCTGCAAAACGTGTACATAAATGATGTGAAAAACCTTAAGACGTACAAACTGAGTTTTTGGTATTGCTTAAAAAAAATGCTTTAAAAAAATGTAATAAAAAATTTTGAATTATAAAAACTCAAAAATCTGTACTTTTTGCCAAAACTATGTAAAGTTCTATTAAAATAACAAGGTGATGAATGTACGCTTCTTAATTCGAGTTTTTGTTATTAATATCAGAGGAAAACCAAGTGTTGCACTGAGTGCCACGAGTGCCGGCTAGTGTCAGAGAATATGGTGAGCCTGCTGGAGGATTAAAGGCATCAAACATTTTGGCTAATAAAAATAAGTAACTCAGAATAGAAATAATGGGAGGCAATTCCAGTAAATGAAAAAAGTTATCACTATATGAACTCCTTTTAGGACAAAAGATTCTTAACTTTAATGGGAAAATATGAAGGTTTATTTTACCCTGCACAAACAATTGATGAGTGGTGTGTACTTGAGGTGTTTTTACTTCCAGGGACTAAATAAAAATTTAATAATGCATATTGAAGAAAAACGTCATTAGTTTTCCCAGAAATAATTGAATCCATAGCAATTTATTTTCTCAAAAGGTATACGACAGTGCTTTCAAGGATGTGAAATTTTTTTCTGGTCTTAATGCAATATATCCGTGATAAATATAAACAATAAATGATAACTTCACCACTTTAAAGTATACCTCCACTACTGACCATGGTTTCATCACTATGTCATTTTCACTTCTCATAACCTTATCAACTGAATAACATGTTATACTACAGGAAGCATAAAAACCAGTGTTGGATGAAGCGAGAAAGAAATACTCTGTAGAATAGCACAGGCAAAGAGAGCATTCTACAAAAATGAATAATATACTCACAGCTGAGAATAAAAATATAGAAGTAAGGAAACAATACAGCAGACACCACATATGGAACATATGTATAAAAGGTAGCAAGGTTTAAAATTGACAGCTGCAGAAAAGTCAAAAGTGGAAGCTTTGGAAAGGTGTTGCTCCCAAAGAATGTTGACAATAAAAAATTTCACAAATTAACAAATATGCATGAAGAATAGTGGGAGCAAAGAGGTCTTCTTAAAACCTTAACTTAATCGGGCATATCATGAGATATGATGGCCATATGAGAACAATCGACAGACAAAGGGAAGGGCAGGTGGACTGAAAGAAGGGAAAAGGATGGCTCTGAATGTTTTTATAGGTCAGGTTATTAAGGATATATAAAATAATAACATAAACATGAATATATAAGCATATGTTAGACAAGAATTGAAGAGTATGAAACGAATTTTAGGACTGTGGATTAATGATGGCAACATAGTTCATATGCAATTCAAGTTTAACTGACAATAAAAAGTTCATAAATAGTATTGCCGGATTAGAAGAGTCTTGATACATCTGTTTGCTGGTGGCACCATTAGTGCAATATTTAACCACACATCCTTCTTCATCACTGCTAATCTGATAATTTTTAACAAAAGAGCAATCGTGCATTACCGGATCACTCTATTGGAAAGAGGAACACATTTTGATACACATTGTAATCAATTGGTGCACAAGCAAAAGTAATCATGAACAAAGCTTGAATTACAGGGTGTCTGTAGTAAACAAATAATCCCTGATGACCTATTCTGATCACTTTGTAAAAAACAGAATAACTTAATTGACGAACAAGATTCATCCAATTAAGTTATTCTTCCTTTTCATATAATCTAATATAAGCCTTGGAAAGAAGGAGGAACAACTTCATTGGACACACCTTGAGAATGAATAGGTTTTAAAATTGTGGACTTCCCCGATCATTGTGATTAATTTCCAAAAAGGAGCAAAGCAAAGAGCACTGAGGTTTTAAGAAGAATGTCATTATCTTGCACAAAAATATCTGAAACCTTTACATACTTATTTGATCAAAAGCTATATAACAGTGCTTTCAAGCGTATGAAATTGTTTCAGGTGTAAATGCATTTATTATCTATGATATAATATAAACAACAAATGATAACTTCCAAAACTTTAACATATATCTCCACTCCTGACCATGGTTTCAACACAATGTCATTTTCATATCTCTAACCTTAAAAGCAGACAAGCTACAGGAGGCCTAATTATCAGTGATGGATGAAGCAAGAAAGAAATAGAGAATAGAATAGCTTCTGCACAAAGAGCACTCTAGAGAAAAGAGGAATCTCCACACAGCTGAGAGTACTAATACAAAAATGTGGAAAACATTCATCGGACACTACATTCTGAGCATATTTAGAAATGATAGCAAGATTTTAAATCGACGGCCGCATGAAAGTCATAAGTGAAAGAATTGAAAATGTGTTGCTCGTGAATAATGTAGAAGGTAAAAGGGATCGAATGAGGAAGTACCAAGGAAGTACAGAAAATAGATGGAGAAGTCTTCAAAAAAACAAAACTTTATCAGCCACAGCGTGAGGTATGATAGACTTATAAAGACATTAGTCAAAAAGAGAAATGGAGAAATGGATGGGAAAAGAGAAAAGATTGCTTCTAGATGTACATAAATCATTAGTTAGATTAATAAGGATTTATAACAGAAAAAGAAAATAAATATTTAAATATAAGAACAACCAATTTTAGGAAGATGCAAATACAGTTTATATGTAACTCAAGGTCAACAGACAATACATAGTTCATAAAGAGTATTACCTGACCAGAAATGTCTTGATGTATCAGTTTGCTTGATGCACCATCAGTGCAATCATTGAGTCTATATCCATCTTCATCATCGCTGATATGATCTTCTTTAACAGAAGGGCACTTGTATGTTACCGGATTACTCTATTGGAAAGAGGAACCTCCATTGATACATATTATAATCAATTGGTACAAGAAGCAAAAGTTATAATGAAGAATGCTTTAATTACAGGATGTCAGTACAAAATAAATTATTCCCAATGAACGATTCTTGCCTCCAAGTAGAAATAGATTTACCTAATCAACCAACAACATTTGGCCAATATAGTTCTTATTGTTTCAATTTAATCTAATGAAATTCTTGGGAAGAAGAAGGAACCCCTTTATTGGGAAAATCTTGAGAGTAAATAGCTCTTAAAATTGTGGATTTCCCCTTGCATTATAATTAATTTTCAAAAATGAGCAAGTCATAAGCACTGATTTCTAAGAAAATAATAAAATCCAAGAATAAGCAAAATATTAATATTACATCAATAGTGGAAGAGTTTCAAGACTATGAACAACAACAGCAGAAAATTGAGTCAAAGTAAATAAAAATCAGTTCACCTCACTAAAATTTGATGTCTTTTGGTAATGGATTTGCATTGCCAACGTGCAACACCCCATTCAAAAATGGTAAAGGACAAATCCCTAGTCCTTGTTATATATTCCCATTCACTTTCATCACGAAATCCATATCTGATCTGATTCCTGTGAATATCAATCTCTCATAAGGAACGAGCTATGTTGTTGGACCAGGCTAGCAGCTGCATCATGATGTCATGGTCATATTATTAAACTGTTCCAAACTCAACAGTACTCATCTTAACTCTCAATTCCTAATCACCCTTCCACTCTGTCAAAACCAGATTTAAATACTGTGTTATACTATCAAAACATTAATAACTGCTCAGTGATGTGATGACAGTGCTCTAACTTGCTCAGTAAATAAATTTATGCTGTCAGTTTTGCATAAAAAAAGCAAAAAAAAGGTTCATTACAATAAATAATTCATTTAAAATGATTCATTCATGAAATGTATTCTGTAGCTGGTCATTATTGATAAGGAGTAGGAGAATGCTTTACGTTTGCTCTAAGAGGTGTTGGGAATATTCCACTAAGGAATGACATTGTGCGGTAGAAAAATGTAACTATACAAGGCAGATGTAAACTCACCAATTCATCAGTGGCCAATGGGTCTGACACATCAGTTGAAATTCCTGCTGGATCTGATGTGTACAGCATAGGATAAATCCCTTCACTGAGGTTACCTTCATTCTCGTCTTTCACTTGAAACTGGAAGATAGCAATGGGCTTCACTCAACTAAAGAAAAAACAATAATAAGCTCATTAAATAATAAAAAATCCTCATTTCCTTTAGATCACTCCAGCTGGCCAATGTACTCATGATATTTTGTGACTTCCGGATCAAACTCCAGAGTATCAACGTTCAACTAGGGAAGGAGAGTTATGTCACAAAGGGCGTGTGGTTTGAATGAGTTTTGGCCACTTGGAGCAGAGGCAAAACAGCTGGAACGGTAGATTGAGGTTCCACTGTACAATGAATTGTCTCAATATTTTCTTTACCCAGGCTTGTAATGAGGTGCCACAACAGTTATAGCTGGATCCTTCATTGAAACTAAGGAGGAAGATGGCAAAAACAATGAGAGGGCTATAATGAGACACAGCCCAGTTATAGCTAAGCCAAATGGCTTAAACAGACATTTCGCACTGTTATCCACAAGGCTACTCCATCAGATACAAGTAATTTCTATCAGAAGATTTCCAGTGTTGCACAAGTGATATTGACTATTAAAAGATTAGTGTGGTTCAGCTTTCGGCCTCATACCTTACAATTGGAAAAGCCCTCAACTGACGGAGGCATTACCGTGAATGACTTCCCGTAAATATACTGCAATGGTTCAAGCCCCATTACAATGCATTTTTACTCGGAGCATTTTCTTCCCTACCATTTTACCCGCTCTTTCCACGACCTTTCCCAAAACCCCACCCCCAGACCATGGCCCGTGGAGGAAGGCCTGGATGAGTAAGAGGGGATGAATGAGTTTTCGCCGATTTTTGTATGGTTGTGTGTGAGTGTGTGTGTGTGGGAGGAGGGGAGCTCGGGTTTTTCCTGAGTGAACGGCATGTTACTCCCCCTTTTTTGTTCATTGTGCGTTACCCCCACCCCAAGTTGAGGGATAATAAAAGGTGGTGCGCGTAAGAGAAGCGAGAGAATTCCTAAGTGACTGTCGGGCGGAGCCTATGCCCAAAATCAGTGTGACGCACGGCAGGAGGAGACAAGGGGCCCAAACATTATTTCAGAAAGATTGATCTGGAAGAAGAATCCCCCCTGTCCGAAGGAGCTAAGGACCAGCTGAAGAGGACGCATTACCTCCGTTCCGGATGCAGCTTCCTCCAACAAGGGAGAAAGGAGTGCAGTAAATGGAACGAGAGTTTGTTGGATCCAACCTGGTCCAAATTCGGACTATGATAAAGTAAGATTGCAGCTATCCCCCCCCGAAGCCCCCTCGTGTCTCCTGCCAAGCCAAGTTAAGACAAACAGTCACGGAATGCACCCATTACATTAGTGAAAGTGAAATTAATCACCAAGTACAATTAATGTTTGCAACCAAATTTGTATTCGGCGGGATGGACTATCATTTACCTCCCCAGTCAAGAAATCATTGAATTTGTATCATATTTACATGTTCACCACGGAACTTTACTTTGCTGTCATCATTTTCTATATTGATTTTCATCTAGAAACCAAGTTATATTGTTGTTGTTTTCTTTTATTTATTTATCATTGATGTTTCATAAGTGGCTTTCACCAATTCATATTTCATTAGCGTGTAAGAGGGTTCCTTTTGTTTTTGTCATATGCAACCTTATTTGTGTGAATTATATTTTGATTAAGTGAAAGTGTTTGAGTAAGTGTTTTGTTCTGATTCCTCCACGGGTCACCCCAAGGAAAATATCCTTCGCCCTTCCTTTCGCCCCGTCCGTTTTCCTTCCCGTAAATGCATGTTGGACGAGTGCATCAGCGCCCGAACGTCACCCATCAGTTTGAATCGGGAACCCCCCACGCACAATCATCTTCAAAGAAGGGGAATATATTTCATTTATGTGAATTACGAGAAGTGAGTGGCATAGTTTTGTCCCGTAGGTCCCATTCGGAAGGGATTTTTGCGGATTTGTATATTTCTTTTCATTTTTGTGCGACGTCTCCCCCCGGTTCTATTGTGGTATCCGGGCAAGTCGGGGGTATGATGCCACAATACTTATATTTATGACAGACACATCATCTTCCTTATTGCTACCGAGAAATTTGTATAACTGAAGGTGGTTCAAATCAGGTTTTACTGTGTACTAGAACATAACTTACCAACTCATTGTCCCTGGGCAGTACCAAGTCTGGCACAGGAAGGTATACTTCAGTGGTTTGGGCTGAGCATGTGGGCTGTGAATTGTTTTTAATCACATCTTGAATGCAGCCCTTAGTCTCCACAGAAGGCCCTGATTTGTCATCAGCAGCTCCTCCTCCTTCAATACTCTGCAGAAAAAGAAAGAGAGAAAAAACACTCATCTCCTTAAAAAAATACATATATGGGATGCTCTAAAGCAATACGAAAAAGGATGTTCAACATATTTTCTTTGCTTGCATATAAAAATGGAGTGGTGTCAGCATGCCTGTTAATCAAGTTTTGGGTCTGGTAAATATGGATCTCTGTGGTCGAATAAGTGATGTTTAAGTTGGTGGGGCAATATACATGTTTGTGCTTGTTGATGATTATTCCAGGAAGCCATTTTGCTGTTTTTTTGAAATCCAAAAGTGAAACATTTGATATATTCAATGAATTTAAAGCTTGGGCTGAGAACAAGACTGATAAAAGGATTAAGGTTGTAAGATCTGACAACGGTCTTGATTTACCTAATCAAAAGTTAGATTATTTTTTAAGGGTAAATGGAATAGAGCATCATACTAGCACCCAATACACCCCTGAACAGAATGGTGTGGCAGAACGTGCTAATCGCACAATATGTGTAATGACTAGATGCATGTTGTTTGATTCAGGCTTACCAAAGGGTTATGGGTGGAGACCAGTAACACAGCAGTCTACATTAAAAACTATGTACCACATAGAGCTATTCAAGGTAAGACTCCTCAAGAGTTGTGGGGAGGTTGTTGTGGTTCAAATGGGTTTAATGAGATTAGAATGGAAGGACCAATGACAGAAAGTCAAGGTTGTGTTTTGGATGGGGAAGTAGACTCCAATAACGATTTCCTTGGTATTGAAAATTGTGGTGAATCCATTGAAGTCAGGGAATCCAGTATTGAGAGGGAGAGAAAATATCCTTTAAGAAATAGGACCCCTAAACTTTACCCTGACTTTGTACCTTCATTCTAGCTTTGGGTAGTTTTTTTAGTGGCAAGGATCCTATTTCAGTCAATGAGGCCTTTGCTGGCCCAGAAAGGTCATACTGGAAAAGGGCACTGGATCATGAAATGCAGTTCTTTAAGTGTAACAAAGTGTGGCACCTGGTGACCTTGCCAGGTGGAGCTAAAGTTTGTTGAAACTCCGCTCATATTATGGCTTTATCACAAAATCCTTGGAGCCAGGAGAATGGCCTTCAAATCGTCCTATTCAAAGAAAATTCATGTTACCCCTGGAATATCATGTTCATGCGAAGTATCCCAACTTCCTTTTTTTTAAGTTACAAGCTTGTACTTAAAATAGAGATTTAGGGTAACAATTATCATTGTTAAATGAACAAAAAAAACTTAATTTTTAATGCTGAATTTGCTTCTGCAATAATAATTGTCAGAGAAGTTGCGTTTATAAGGACAAAATCACTAACTAATAATTTTACACAGTGGTGTCTTAGAAACTGAAGAGGAATGTATTTTTTTTGTTGATGACCCGGATTTATATCTAAAAATGTCATACTGAAGTAAATATGGGGTCCAAAATGAAGACATTTACCTTCTTAATAGAATAGACACCGATCAACATAGGCTTACTCCCTGTGGCGTGTGATATTTCTGACAGAAGATAAGCAGTTTTGTGAAGCTAGGATTTGCTTAAATGAGAATAGCAATAGTAATTCTACAATACCAGGGGCGGAATTCTGTACACCGTACCGACGATTGTCGGTGTCGGTAAGCCGGTCCTACCGATAAGTCTCGGTACGAGCGATTCCGGTGACACGTTTTACCGACGATTGTCGTTCTACCACCGACAGTTGTCAGTAAACCCGTCGATACATACCGACGATTTCAAAACGCTCGGTAGGACCTACCGACAAATTTTTAGCAACATGGCGGACTTTTGTTTACACTTTTCGGCCTAAGCTGACGATTTTAAATCATAATCTACGACGCTAGATCCGTGGAAGCGCTCTAATTGTATGTTTTTTATAATAAAAATGATTGATTAAACACTTGAAACGTAAAATTTACATAGTGGGAGCAGTATTTAACTTAACCAATGTTACACGTATATTACATTATGCGTTCCAATATCGTAAGGTATTTTACATTAAAAATATTCCGTAATTTTAAGTATGTAACGTATTGCTTTGCTTTTTAATTACTCACAACAAGACACGATAGGTATCTATTGTTGATTCGTAAAGTTTGGATCCGAAATTAATTTATATTTTCAATAAAAACGAAAGCCTATTGATGCACTTTCAATGAAATATATACGTGGACATTTCGTTCACTTTCATATTAACTTCAATACCCTATGTGGGCATCTGAGAATGGGGTTTATAATGAAAATAACTCTCCTACCTTCGTAAGTACTCTTGAGAGCATCAGACAGCAACGACGAAATAGAAAAAGCATATTGCTACTATATTTTAGAAGAATATAAATGGCATCACTTAACTCCTCTCACTTTGACGTCGTTACCGGTGCACAAAACTTCCCGTAAAATTAATGCTGAATTTACTTCACCATACTAACCAAACACCGTACGGGACTTCAAGATAGATTTTTATTATTACTATAAGAGCACTGAGTAGGTACGTACCGTGTATTCCATCGGTAGAAAGGGGCAAATAAAAAGAATGATTGCACGAAACAAGGAAACATTTAATGAATTATTCATCATAAAACTACAAAAATTTCATTTCAACACGAGAAAACCTTCATACTTTCAACGGTATATCACAAATTAACACTGATCAGGCATATTTGGTCAAAGTCATATCAACGCAAAGTTTGAAATAACACACAAATGGTATCAAAATGCAAAAGTTAACACTTCCAAATAGATGTCGTAAAGTATGTCACTCAAGTTCACAATCACTACACTTGACGCGATGATACTGATGATACCTTCCGTGACATCCGCGGAATCTCGGTGTTTTTCTCAACGAATGTATTTTAAATAGCCCAAAATGTGAATTCAAGCGACAAAAATGTTTTCTAATTAAATAATTACCCTTGCGGAAGTATCGGACTTACGGCGAACAATGAGGCAAACGATGTAAACAAGCCGTGGCTCAAGATGAAGGTACATTGTTACAATACTAATAAAAATAATTTCGTCACTGCTAATCGCAAGAATACAATTATAATAAGCGTAGGTGAACAATTATGTAGCAGACAAAGTCCTCTTCAAGACAATTATACTTGAAAATTCCACCAAATGTTGCCGGTGTTCTTCTATCAACGACCGTTGAATCCTTGAATATAAAGGCTTTTTTACTTGGACTAGAAAAAATCCGATGGTAAATACAGCAAAATCTCGGAATACAAGCCACATCGCACCAACGGGAGTAAGAAATTGTGTTCGCACAGTGATTAAACATCGTAAATATTTCACAAAGCAGTGATCAACTCTTTTTAACTTCATCGCGGGCTGACGAATAACAGATGGCGTTTTCGGAGCCTCATTTGTTTAATGCAAACAAAGGAGAAATATGATTGGTCGAGGCGCCTAGCCTCGCGTGCGGGTGCCACTTTCGTACCGACAAAAGCATTACGTCACGAATTTGTCGGTTGCACCGACAATCTGTCGGAAGCGCCGTTTTGTGAATCACATTTCTATCGGTGCTACCGACGATCGTCGGTAGCTACCGACACCGACGATCATCGGTATCCGTGTACAGAATTCCGCCCCAGGCAAAAAGCATGGCTATGCTTTTTGCCTAGTATTGTAGAATTACTTAAGTGGCCCAACTGAAGGATACACAATTTAGAGAGACTACCCATAAGAACACATATTTACACTATCACAACTGAAGGTCATTCACCTCTGTTTTTAATATAGAAGAGCAACTAACTTACCAAGATATAGACTTTGGGTAGTTCGCAGTCTGTCACAGGAATGTATGTTTTAGTAATTAGTACACACCCTGCAAACTGCAAAGATCTCTTGTGTCAAAACCACCAAATTCTCTATTTTCACCTACGGTGTCTTTGAATAGGATCATTGATGTGGAATAAGTTTTCCTTACATTTCATTAACTCTTGCATATAGTTATATGGGAACTAAAAATTAAGGTCCTTTAGTTTGTTAGTTACTTGATTATATGTTGTAATATTATAATACACTGTTTTATATTTGCTTCACTTTTGATGAACTAGACTGGTATAAAGTTTGGTAAAACTACTTTCGTCTAACCAATTATTACAATTTTTTGTTTACATGTAAAATACATTTACAAATAATGATTTTGATAGATTTTATGCAGCATCTGAAATAATACCTGCTACTTAAGAGTACTACTTTTCTAGGTCAGAGCATCTTATGTCCTAAACTCTATTTATTTTATTTACCAATGACCAAATTAATACAATTTGAAAGCAAAAAAATTATCTCCTATGCCTAAACTATTTCGAAAAACAGGATGGCTGTTCAAATAACCATTATACTATTATTATACTTAAAACTGACATCGCGTGAAAATGGCACCTTCATTTCTATTTTATTGCACTTTCAATAACAGTTTATTGCATTTTGTAGTGTCTATTATTTATTTTCATATCGAGTTAGATGATGATAAAATGTAGTGAAACACAGTTATATGACAAACTACAGAATATTTTAAATAATTATGTAGTAAAACAATAATAAATTATGGAACGAGACATATAGTGGCAGATATGTAGCTTGCCTCTGCCCACTTGTAGTTTGCGGCCATGTAGAGTCCCAGCCAACTAGCAGCTGGCAAGTGGCTCACATGTTTTAAGCGGTAAGTGTCGGCAGAGCATTCAAACTGTGCATGGCATATAAGGTATGAATTTTGCCGTCTAAAATGCAAATTTTCGTAAAATATCATGAAAGTCCAGTCACCACATCTATCTTGCATTCATTTGCGCACATCGCATCCATATCGCTTTTGCGATATTCACGTGTCTTAAATGATGGTTACAGTAAAGAAATATTAAAAAAACTCAAATTTTGAAAAATAATTGTACTGACATTGTTAAACTTAAGAACCTGACAGCATAACATTGATCAAGGGTAAGTCCCATTATTAAAAAAACTTTTCAAAGCAAAGAAAATTGATTATAAACAACAATAACTCCTTCAAGGAACAATGAAACTACCAATGAACATAATGATTTGGATAAAGACCATAAAACAGTTCCTAGTTTCATACACAGATCTACTCATGAGAGCGTTTAATTCATTTAAAAAATCGTTACTAATGTATCCTTATATGGATACAACATTACGTTTCTTAGGTTTCTCTAATGAAATGAATCAAGTAGAGTTCCTTTACATTACTCAAATACACTTTGCTCAATTGAAGCTATATCACTTCTTATAACTGTATAAAACTGAAGTTAATGATTAAATTCTGTTAAGATAACTAGGAGATAACAATGCAGATTACAATTTTGAGGAAAGTATATTTGTAAAAATTATTTTATGTTAATGTCTGCTATGGCTGTTTAATGAAAGCATAGATAATTGATTTCAAATAAAAAATGGGATCTGCTGAGGCAACCTGGTAACACCATGAAGTATCTCTGACAGTCTCATGGAGACTTTGTGCAAGTGATGTCAAGAAAGAAGATGAAACCTTTTTTATTTGAAAGTACGCATTTAGATATGAATACTGTAGAAGGCTTTCGTCCATATAAGTCCGGGTTTGAGGGAAAAAAGCATTTAAAATTTAAAAATACGATCACATTGATTTTAGTTAAATAATTTGGCTGATTGTTTCAATGCCAGTTAGGCCTAGTGGTAGCCCACCGCACTTTCATTTTGAAAGATCACGGTCCAAGACTCGGAGAGAGTAAATTTTTTCCAGTCTGCCACCTCCAATTTTGTTATCTGTTCCATTCTCTTCAGATTAGTTGATTTCACACGATTTACATTTTTTTTACTTGACTGCTTCTTGAGAATAGGCCTATATTGACACTGATATCGTCAAGATTCATCCAAGCAGGAGTGGTAAAACTGTGGTGCTGGCATCAAAATGAAGGGAACTTATTTTAAGAGCCAAACATTTTAAACATACTATCTTTGAAGAGTTGCCCAGGTACCATGAGCGAGAAAGATATAAAATCAGGGAGAACGAAAATTGACAAGCTTGAAATGATAGAAAGATGGGTATACGATCGCTTTGTGGAAGCCAGGAACAGGAATGAACAGGTGATGATGTGGGCTTTACAAGAATAGGCTATTTCAGGGTGATTTCAGCACATATCTCCAGGATTTGAATTCTAAGCCAGTGCTTCATGGGTTGCATCTTTCAAGAAGAGACACTGAATCGTGCAATGCAAAAATAAATGTCAGCAAGCGAGCATCTGCTAAAGAAATAATGCACAAAGCAAAGTAACACACTCATACATCACAGAGTGTGATATTATAGCCTCAGGAAAGCTGCTCCCTAAAGTTTTTTGTGCATGCCATAATCTGGTGGTGATTTTGGAAAGACAGCCATTATAATTAAAATACTAGATATCCCAAAAATATACAAGGAAAGAAGACCTTCCCATTCATGTAGTTCATTCCAATCTTTACTCCAACAACTTTTCCATGCATTTCAAATTCATTAAACAAAATAGATCTATAAAATGAAATACATCCCATTCCCTATGCCATGAAGCTATTTGCAAAAAAGTTATCTGTACAAATAATAAGCATTTCCAAAAAAGTAGACCGAAAAAATATATCACGAGAATCAAAACATCACCTCATATTTTTAAGGCCTGTTTACACCACACAATAACATATGCAAGTTAATGTGTGAATGCATGAACAATGAATGCAAGGACCAAATCAGACAGATTCTATTTTCTATTCATGCATTCACGCAAGTTGGGTGTGTTACACAATGCATTCTTGTGTACATTTCTGGATTCATATATTTAGACAATAACTAGCACAAGTAAATTCATGGAGTTAACAGACCTTTAACCATGAACTGTAATGCAACAACCCCTACCGATTTAAAAAGCAATACAGTGTTTAATATCCCCAGCCACAAATATTACCATTCTTACATGGGAAAAACATCTCAATACATAAAAAATAGTATTTCACAGCGAGAAACGTCTCTTAAAATTTGGATACCTGTAGAAATGTACCCATTTTTACAGTGTAATAACGAAAAACCAAACTCTCAATAAATAAAAAACACACTTTTGTGTACATGATTTTTGATAGCACCAAAATCATGTATGCAAAATATTATTATTGAAGAATTGTATGAATGAACGGTTTATATAAGCAAAGACATAAAATATTTTCATAAACAGCTGACAAAGATAATTTTAGCAAATAATATTGTTATTAAATCAATCAGATATGTTACAAATATAAGAAAATGCATATATTTAATATTGTAACATTGCAACGAATAAGTACACTAAATAGCCAGGTTTGTACAATAAATATTCTTAATCTGTTCTAAACATTTTAGATCGATTTGTTGAAATATTTCATTGGATATATCTTCGTGCATTTCAAATTCAAAATGGTAAATAAACTTCTTGAAGTCCGCAAGTACGATTCTATAAATTATCTAAACTGTAAGTGCTGGAATTTAAAACCAAACAAGAGGCAAAAACCAAAAGAAATACATCGAAAACATATTCTACAAAAATTTTCACGATCATTGATATCTTTTTTTTGAGTTGGTCATTTGAATTTATGAATTCAAATGATTCACTTTTTCGGCTATGATTGAATTGTAAACACTTAGTTATATCAAAGCAAAAAAAAACGACTTCACTCGTCGCCATTGAGTAACCAACTGCGCGTTACCTAATGCCTCGTCAGGATTAACTAATTCAGAAGGACTATGTGGGACATTGGACTCTTTTCACTGCTCAGTCGATCATTGCACAAGAGCCTCTAGTACCATCTAATGTTGTTCATTAAAAAATTTAATACCCCATTAACTTTTGATGCCTAATCAAAGCGATTTTTAACAAACGTTGCACGTACCAGTTTGCTACAGTCATAAAGCATTATACTCACCCCGTCGTAGCAAATGATTCATCAAATACACAATTAAGTTACTTTTTAAAGTAACTGTTATAACCAGTTCAACCAACAAATACAAACATCTTGCTACATTTTTCATTCTCGTTGATATAAACTTAAAACTACTAATACCGGGCTACACGGTACATAATCACGAACAAGTTAATATCTGTTTGCGAGAATGATTTAACATCATGTGGAAGTTACACGAGGCATCCAATGAAAAAAAATATGAAGCACTCACCCTGAAGTAATTTCTGGACGAAAATTTTCTTAGTTCTGCGTCCGATTCATGACAAATATTTCTGAAATCGTAGAATTCGATGATCTTTTTCAAGCACAGTGGACATAAAGTGGCAGGCAGGCCATCTCCCATAGCAACCTAAGAAAGGAATGAAAACATATGCAAGAGATTTCAGACGTACCAAGGAAAATATGTACTCATAGAACGGAATAAAACAAGAGGTAAGG
Source organism: Ischnura elegans (assembly GCF_921293095.1). Taxonomy (NCBI): domain Eukaryota; kingdom Metazoa; phylum Arthropoda; class Insecta; order Odonata; family Coenagrionidae; genus Ischnura; species Ischnura elegans. Next base: position 624,143 of record NW_025791657.1, read on the forward strand.
AAATCGATAACATGTAACCCGCCACTTACTTTTAAGTCGACTAAATCATATAAGGCATCCTCTACAGTTATCTGGCTTGCTACAATCGAAGTGAATATGTTATAATAATAATCATTTTTCTTCATGCAAAGTCTGCACGGGGTGCCCTCGGAATTCCTGTCTAAAGACTCTGAGTAATTCCCAGTGGTAGCACTCATGGTTTCACAGCAATAACTAATTCAGTCTCTAAACCAGTTCACTCCTCAAGAAAATCATCCACACAGCACTCAGTGATTACTAAATTCCAACTAAATTACGATCATTTCCATGAAGTACACCAATGCAAAAACATCAGACTTATTAAGATAAAGGGCGTGTTAAGCTCACATTTAAATATGACCTCAAAAAGAAATCACATCGCAGCAGAATAATCAGCAAATACTTCGACAAATTCCATGTTTATTGACGTTCTACAATATAACAGACCAGGGTAGAAAGGTTTAGTTCAGATACCAGACTTTAGTTGCGTTTTTGACCACTAGAGGATAACGTACGCAATAGGCCTACAATCGATAAATGAGGTATTTGCAACGATGGGTGATACGTTATTGAGCTCTATTGCATTATTTAAAACATGAATGTTATGATAATATTTATCATTCAACGTTCAAGATATTTTGTATCCTTTTTCATATTTAAAGACCGTAAATTAACTGTGACCGTGTGGAAGCTGAAGTCGGGCTTAAATTCAGTTTCTGGCCTAAGCATTGAATAATAATCAAACATAAATTATAATGCTGCCATAAATTGAAAGAAAATTGACGAATATGAATTAAATGTCCCTTTATTTTTTCAAATGGAAAGAAATTTGTCTTGAAACGCGGATGTTTGGCCTGTTCTATAGGTGTGCTGTTTGCGGATAAAATGGCAACTAAATATCATCGAATCTATGCTGAGGCTTGATTGCATGGTCTTGTATTAACAAGTAAACGTTGCGGATCAATAATTGTCGTGCATGTTGTCTTCATGGGATTTAAAATCGTGTCATATATTGTTGAAAATATTCTCAGTCCATGTTATCGAGTAGTGATATGTCTCTCGGGCGATTTTTGTTGGCGTCGTTGGTGCTTTCGTTGAGCATTATTAAGCATTATCATTTTCAAACACCAATGTAGTGAATGTAGTTTCCTTGTGAGATTTTGTGATCTTTGTTAGTGAGTAGATGATGTCTTTGACGATAGACCTGATTTAAAAAGTGAATGAGATATTGAAGTGAAAACATGAGTCGCACCAGCGGGATTTTCACGGAATCTTCAGGAAGGAATTGCAGACTTTGTAGGAAGAATCATGATTATTATTATAACATATTCACTTCGAATGTAGTATACAATATAGCTGTAAATGATGCCATACATGATTTAGTCGGCTTACATGTGAGTGGCATATCAAATGCTATCGATCTTCTTTTGTGCTTATATCATTTTGTTTTTTTCCAAGATAATTACGACTTCTGTTGACCCATATTTTGTATATTAATATCTCAGATTGCTGTGGGAGATTGCCTGCCCACTACCATTTGTGCACTGTGTTGGAAGAAACTTACGGAATTCAGTGTCTTCAAAAAGATGTGTTTAGAATCAGACGCAGTTCTTAGAAAAAGTTTGCAGAGTAATTGTTGCAGGGTGAGTACTTTTCCTTTTTTCGTATTTGATTACTGGCGTAGTATAGGTATGGCACAGTTAAAGGTGACACTCTTCGGCTTTTGTCGACAACAGTAGGAATCTAGAAAGATAAATTTTGCGGACTGAAATAGTTATGGTATGAAGTTTTGAGGATAAACTCTATATTGTAATCGATTAACTTCTTGGTGACACAAATGGAGAAATATAATGTTGTAGAACTGCCAGTGGCCATTAAATCGAATATTAACTAAAAAGGTACTTCGATTAACGATCAAAAGATAATTTAGCATACATTTTGTTAATCTACAATAAAAGGGTACATGAAAGACCCTCGTCCTTGGTAAACGGAAAAGTCTAATTTCCCTGAAACGGTTTTTCCCTATATGTGAGCCCTTGGCAAGATGCTATGTATGGTGCAGTTGGTTTTTCAGTGTCAAAGACTGAAGACATGTCGTCTTTTGGCAAAACTTTGTGTTTACTAGACAATAATATTCAGGAAGAATGGGATTTAAATTCACCATTTATCGACTTAGAAAGGTAATCCACACACTTGGCTCTTGGTCATTCCATTTAAAATCAACCAGGCCATGACACCCACCGATTCGGATTTTCTTGAAACTTGCCATGGTCATGCATTCAATATTCACTGCATGAATTGCTTCATGCAGTGAATATTTAATGATAATCGTGGGATCATTATGGGACACTTAGCTTTAGGAAAAAATCTTGCCTTTTCATCTCACAGGAATGGAGTTATGGATGAAAATAAAAATCACCATGTGTTGCACGTTGCGGCACTTAAGGGGTCACTCCCAAATTGCAATTGCTCATATTTCATTAACAATTGAAAATTGGAGGCAAATATTGTACACAATTTCTAATTATACCAGGAAGTATGGAAAGTTTCAGGAAAATGTGAGTCGTTGAGTGTCATTTGGACAAAATATTGGTTGATTTGACATGGAATGACTCCTCTACCATACTCCTTTTTTTTAAGAACAAAGAATTCCCTGACCTATGCTGCTAAATAATAAAATGTGAGAGAACTTGAAAATAGTTTGTTGGTCGGTTGTTAAATATAGTCCCGAGTGCATGCAAACATATTATATTTCTTTTTGCTGACCTCTCCTTTAGGTTTAACTATGATCTTATGAGGCTAAGGTTATGTACAACTAAAAACATCTTAGCAACATTTGAGAAATTGGTTGTTTATTTTCAATTCATCTTACATGAATAGATGGTGGGTACAATGAAGGGGTAGCGATTTACTACACTGAATAATACTTCTGTACGCTAAATGACGAACTTGTGTCATTTCCATTATGAATCAATTATTCTCACTTCGTAGTACAGACTCAACCAACTGAATCATTGTTGGCCGAGATCGCTTGTTTATATACTACGGCAAACGCGGAACACTGCTTTGGGAGTTCCTGGAATATTCCCAATTTTCTCTACTGCGTGTTGTGGCGGATATTGCGCCACAAAGGCGAGATTTGGCAAAGTATTAGAAATTAATTTTAGTGCGCCAAAATTATCCATGAAAATAATTTCATCAAAATTGTAAAATTAGAAAGAAATCAGGAATTTTGATGTGATGTATCTTTTCTATAGCTGATTAGTTAATTTGTAAATACTACTTTCTAATATTTGAATATAAATTTAATATTCACATCAATTTTGATTGATTACATCCCAAATATATATGGCTAAATACATAGATAAGATTCATTCCTGTTCATGCCTTTTATGAAATTATTGGTTTCTGTAAATAATTTAATAGATGAACACTATCCTGTTTTAAAAATGCATCATAATTTGTGAAAGTATTCTATTAATATTGTTGTTAACAAGTTTATTTTATATATTATGTTAAATTATATTGTGGTTAAAGTTTAAATATGACCTCAGTATTAATAAGTTACCTGTACCTTGGTTGTTACCATTGTTGGGAAATACATTTTTTAGGTACTGAGATGCTTATCCTACATAACAGCCTTAAAAATCTTGGCTAAGGATATGGTGTGCAGAGGGTTACCCAGGAATTACACGGGGCCAGATTCTTCAACTCAATTTTCTATGAACCAGTTGCCCAGGTGCCCTGATGACGATGGGCAACTTGTTCATCGAAACTTTGGCTGATTGTTAGATGGAGTTTGATAACCTGACCCAGTGGAATTCCCGACTTACGTTACACAGTACTATACACTGGGAAAACCTGTGATAATTCTTTATATGCTATGCATGCCTGACAGGTTTATTGCATTCTTAATTTTTCTTGGGCTACCAATTTGAAGGGTGTGTACGGAACGGAGCAAATAATAATCAGATGGTACAATGTCTGTGGAATTTGACTGGTGCGTTCAGCCTTTGTTTTACAGTGTTTCCAAATAGGTTTTCATGTTTAATGTTTTAGGTTTTCTAACATTAGCTCAAGCATTTTATGCTGTGGAATCACTATAGAATCATTGGGAACCCAAGTTTCTTGCCTAATCTTTAATTCCCAACACATGCAATCACTAGGAAATGGCTTGGTTGGTAACTCCAACTAAAAAGCAAACTCTTCTTGAGTTTAGCATTGATCTTCCTCAAGAAATGTCTCCAATAATGATTCTTTGAAGGTGCTTGGCCTTCCTTTACGTGGACAGTTGTCGTCATTGAAATTACCGTTGTTGAAGCAGTGATACCAATCATGTCACATTGTCTCTCTTAGATCAGCATCTTGGTTAAATTTATAGGGCTCTTGAAGCACTTTATTCCGTTTTATTTAAATGACAGAAGGAAATCAACTGCTCCTGCAAATGATGGTTAATTGGCTCAAACCCAGAAATTTTCTCACAACACTAAGTATCCAATGCCAAGACAAATTCATCATGGTCGTCGAGCAGCTTGTTTTCCAAATGTCTAGGCTTAAGTAATGATGCTACTAATATTTCAAAATTGACCATCTGTCAGTGCGATATCCATCTATTAACTAACAGCAGGAACTTTGTTTAGAGGGTAATACATAATTGTTGCATGATTTTTTTTGCAAGTTTTAAGGATAATAATATCAGGGTTATTTAAAAACAGTTTCATGAAATGGTTTTGTAAGAAAAGATGATTTTAAGGTTTCTTTTCTTCTACATAACCCAGTACCTATTGCAACGAGTATTCTCTTCCAGAGTTAATATTTAAATGTTAGCAGAAGGTCTAGAATGTAATAAATACATTGACATTATGTTCATCATGTTTTTTCCTCTACTTCTCTTTCGAAAAAAGAATAAATTGACATTTCAGCCTTTTAGAAGCCACTTATACAAATATTATGACTTCAGAAGAAAGAATCAGAAGTATAAAAATCAAAAACTGTGTCATTTTATTTTCTGAACGGCAAAAATTTTAAATCCTCATTCTCTAATTTGATTTCGTGTAATTTGAAAAAAAAAACTGAAAATAATACCGCTGGGTGATCCCCATTCTCTATCGTATATTTTGCAGTGAAGGACCAGCTACTATGGTCCCAAATAAATTTAAAGTAGGCACAGCAGTAACTCAGAATATTAGGGATCTACCTGCGAGAATTTGTTTCATTCAGAAAGATAGATTTTCAGTGATTGATTAACAGGCAGGCAGACACCACTCTATTTTTATATGAAAGCATGGACAGTATGTTGAACATCCTTCTTCATATTGCTTAAGAGCATCCCATATATAATTATTTTTAAGGAGATAATTTTTTTTTCTATTACTTTTTCTGCAGAGTTTTAAAGAACGAGGGGCAGGTGATGACAATTCGGGGCCTTATGTGGAGACTAAGGGCTGCATTCAAGATGTGATTGAAAACAATTCACAGCTCACTTGCTCATCCCAAACCACTGAAATATACCTTCCTGTGCCAGACTTGGTACTGCCCAGGGACAATGAGTTGGTAAGTTATGTTGTAGTACACAGTGAAACCTGATTTGAACCACCTTCAGTTATACAAATTTCTCAGTTGCAATAAGAAAGAGAGTATGCCTGTTATAAAAATGAGTATATTTATGGGAAGTTACTCACAGTAATGCCACTGTCAGTTGAGGTCTTTTCCAGTTGTAATGTATGAGGCAGAAAGCTGGACCGCACTAAATTTTTCTGTCAATATCACTTGTACAACACCGGAAATCCTCGGATAGAGTATCTGATGGAGTAGACTTGTTGATAACTATGTGAAATGTCTGCTTAAGCCATTTGTCTTAGCTATAAGTGGGCTTTGTCTCATTATTGCCCTGTCTTTGTTTTAAGCCACCTTCCTCCTTCATTTCAATGAAGGATCCAGCTCTAACTCTTGTGGCACCTCTTTATAAGACTGAGTAACAAAAGATGAAGGCAATTAAATGTACAGTGGAACCTCGATCTATCGTTCCAGCTGTTTTACCTCTGCTCTAAGTGACCATAACTCTCATTCAAACCGCATTCCCTTTGTGATATAACTCCCCCTCCTTAGATGAACATTGATATTCTGGAGTTTGATCTGTGAGTGGCAAGAATCTCATGACTACATTGGCCAGCTGAAGTGGTTTCAAGCAAAAGAGGATTTTTTATTATTGAATTAGGTTCTTAATGTTTTCCTTTTATTGAGTGAAGCCCATTATTCTCTCCTAGTTTCATGTGAAAGACGAGGACGAGGGGAATTATCCTGTGCTGTACACATCAGATCCAACAGGAATTTCAACTGATGTGTCAGATCCATTAGCCACTGATGAATTGGTGAGTTTACTTGTGCCTTGTACAGTTCTATTTTTCTACTGCATAATATCATTCCTTTGTGGAATATTAGCAACACCTCTCAGCAGAAACGGAAACCATTCTCCCTCAGCTGATCAATAATGACCAACTACAGAATAATTTCATGAGTGAGTCATTTAAAATTAATTATTCGTAATAATGAACGTTTTTTTTTCTAAAGTGACACTTCAAATTTGTTTACTAAGCGAGTGAGCACACTGTCTTCACATTGGTGAGCAGTTATTGTTCTCTTGATTATAAAACACAGTTTTCACTTCTGTTCATGACAGAGTAGATGGGTGATTAGGAATTGAGCGTTAAGTGGAGTACTGTTGAGTTTGGAACAGTTTCATAGCATGACCATGACGTCATGATGCAGCTGCTAGCACGGTCTAACAACACAGCTTGTTCCTTATGAGAGATTGATATTCACAGGAATCAGATCAAGTTTGGATATTTTGATGAAAGTGAACAGGAGTTTAAAACAAGGACTAGGGATTTGTCCTTCTTTACCACTTTTGCATGGGGTGTTGTACGTTTTGCAATTCAAATGGATTACCAAAACACGTCAAAAGTTAGTGACACGAACTAATTTTTGTATACCTTCACTCAATTTTCTGCTGCTGTTGTTCATAGTCTTGAGAACCTTCCACTATGAATTTAATATTTTGCTTATTGTTGGATATTTATTAGACATTTTTGTACACACTCATCTTATCTTTCATTCCTGGCATAAGGCAGGAATATCCTTATTTTTGGTAAAATGACTGAACTGAGTCCACAGTAGTTTGTTCTAAGTTTTTGCCCCTCCTTGGATCTGGTATAGCATTTCATATTCACTAACATTAAATCTGGTGGCTACATTTTTCGTGCTCCACAAAGTAGGAGCTAGTGTTAATATCTGAATTATCTCTCCCCGACTGCCTGCTGTCACCAGTTTTTCTTTTAGTAACCCCACTAGCACATCCATATCACTTGCTTTATCAACAACTTTTGAATCATGCTCTGGAAGGAAATCTTTATCCAATAGTTTGCAAGCCTTTTTGTTCAGAGTAGAAGTTGCAACATTCAGTTACCTTTAGGAGACATTGATTTGCTGTGAGATGCAACTGCATGGAGATTCAAAGGAGATGCATCCATTTCCTTGAACGATGAATTCATTTCCTCCAATACTTTTCTTTCGATGAATCTTTGTCGACATCTACAATGCTATCATCACTGCCAGCAATTGGGATTAGCTCTTAAATGCCAGTTTTCTTCAATATGTATGGTGTATGTATTTATTCACTTTTTCTCTACATGAATCACGTATCTTTTGTCCCGGAATTTCTTTTAACAGTTTGTAGTATGCTACTTATCATGAATGAAAATGCTGGTGTTACTGTTTGTAGTGATTTACTCCTTTTTTTCTATGACATTTAAATGGATCACAGCAAATTATTTGATACGTTTTACATTTTTCTAAGAAGTAGGTTTTTTGGTGCTCACAATTACTCAAAAGAAGTCCAGAACTTATTCCATGCCTGTGTTCACTCATTTCTCTTTCCAGTGTACTTAATTCTTCAAATTTTAGGAGATTCACTTAGTGTAGCTAGTTTATGGTACTCTGTACCACTAATTGTAAGTTCTCCTCAACTACAGTTACCAGGCTCTTGATACTGGGCCATTATAAAGACATCAGTCTGAATGATAAATCAATATATGAGAGTGAAAAATTATTGTTAACTGAGATAGAAAAAAACAAATTTTGTCAAAATATTTTCCATAAGGCTTACATTCCTGGTTTCTAGAGATGGACACAAATATTAACTACAGAACTTGTTGGAAAAAAAACTTGATGATCACAATGCCAAAGTTGGAGGGCAACTGGGGAAGACAAAGGGTAAACAATAGCTACCTTCCGAGAGAAAAACTACATTGTAGAAATGGTGAAAGTGGCAGGCCTTACTCAGCTCATTTTTGCTTTCTGTTCAATGAACCCTGTTCAGGTAAAAAATATGTGGTTACATTGCTGCCATATTCCAATGTAATCTGATCATTTTCTAAGCTCCACTATGAAGTTAAAAAGTATCATTTCTTCAAAGGAGATACAGCAACAAGTTAATGTCTAATCCTCATTAGAGTAAATGCTTGTCAAGGTTAGACAATGTATCTTCTCACATTATTCTTATAAGTTGCACTTCATTCATAAAGTAAAACATATTGGTGAAGTTTTTGTCAATACAAAATGGAGAAAGTTAACTTGTACTGACATGTATCCAGTATTTTGATGTGTTCTATAAAGCAACGATCAAGTTATCCCCAGCAATGATGGGTAAGTGCTATGAATTCCTTAAAATATCCTGTTTCTAAAGTATATTTCTCTTATCAGGAGAAAAACAACGTGCACATAAAAAATGGTTTAATATTGGAACTTATTATGTACAAGATTCATGTCATAAATATTTACTTAGATAAAGAAAACAGTTAACACAAGCATTTCATCACACTTGAAGTAGAACCCAACACTGACTGCCAGAGTTGTGAAAATGGATTTATTTTAAATAATTTTTTTAACAACAAAACAAGCAAAAAGCCATGACTTTTATTTTTATAGGTGGTGGGTCATACATTAAGGAATATTAGAAAAATAACATAGCTCTATTCAAATATTGCCTCAGGTCAAAGTAGAATCATATTTTTTTAGGAAAAATTTTCTAAAATCTTATGAAGCATCCCCTATGAAAAAATTGTATAAACCTGTTTCAAAATTTTATACAATTTATACAATTGCCATGGTAATTGTATAAATTGTATAAAATTTTGAAACAGTTTCATACAATTTTTTCATAGGGGATGAGTTTAGAGAATTTCCTTTATTCCTTAGGATATTTTCAATTGGTTTTTGGAATCCTCATGACTTCTATAGTAAACCTGTAAATGTTCATAGTGAATCAGATGAAAAATATGGCTGAGACAAATTATTTCCCTGTGTAGGTACTATCATTTGCAAAAGTTGTGTAACAAATCGAGCAAATTGGAAAGTAGAATATTAATCACATTAGCTTCCTTAATGTTGACAAACAAACATTTATCACACTATGGCAGAACAAAACTATGGCTTTGGACTTACTTATCAATGCTACTTTTAGTCTACAGTTGTTAGGGCATCTGCTGTGAGGTCATCATTGTCTAGATCTTCTATTTAATCATCCAAATATCATAGTGTTGTCTTTCTCCTCTACCAAGTTCTCTTGTGCCATTGTTATGACTACATACATTGTTGGTTCATTGGCTCTAGAGTATATTGTGTCTCTCACAGTATGCAGTTTTTATCCTTTCCATGCAGAATATCACTTTACATTTAGGTTTCTTCATTCTTAGGATATTTTTCAATTAGTTTTTGTAATCCTCATGACTTCTATAGTAAACCTGTAAATTTTCATAGTGAATCTGATGAAAACTATGGCTGGGACAAATTATTTCCCTCTGGAGGTACAAGTGCCTCTGGAGACCGCATTCATTGAAAAACTGCAGTTTCACCCAAACTTCAGATAGTCGCAAAAGAACTATAAGAGAAAGACAAGAAATATTTTACACTGTTTTATTCCTACATGGAAGGATGAAAATTTTCAAGTGTCATCAAAATACGAGTCGGTGGGTGTCATGCCTGGATGAACTGACCCAATGATGATTTAAGTTTCAATTACCCGGTTTCACTGCTCTGCGACTCCACTCAAACGACCCTTCTTAACGAATTAGCTGCAAAAAAGCTCTGTACGAAGGGCACTGAAGAGCCTCTTTGGGCTCAGTGTAGCAGTAATGCTATGGCGAAAACTCCACCATCTGGAAATGGTTGAAGGTTGAATGAATATTTATTTTCCTTAATAATCTTTTGTACTGTTATGGCAGGTTAGCAGAAGAAAGTATTTTTAATGTGAGGCAGGTGACATGATAAGGTATTGCTGATGGAGTATTCAGAATGAAATTTGAAGTTATTTCCCACCAGCTTTATTTCTATAGCTTCCTTTGTGAGGCCGGCGCAAGGATAGTTGGACCCCATGGTCAGCGCACAATGAATTTTTTGAAAAATATGTAAAATTACTGCAAAAATACAATTTTAATACATAATTTTATTTTTACCTACACCAAAAAGAAATAATAAGAAATTTATAATTTTACAGAAAAAAACAATGAATTTGACTTTGATTTTGGGCATTGAAACCTTCTTTCCCTTCTTTCATACACAAATCTAACATATACTTTTGACCTTATACACGCAACAATGCGAAATATCCGCTAGAATATTTCACCTCTTTCAAAAAATATTGATCCAAATTCTATTTATAATCCACAGATTTTCTCAAAATCATGCTCGAACGTTTTATAAATGGGTCACTTTGATAATAAATCCGAGATTTGTTGAAAATAATGAGGTAACCATGAGGTAACTGGGGGATATGAAGCTTTAAAATTAGTCAAAAACAGAGAAGAAACCTATCCAGAAAATGGTTCTAGAAACCGCCGCCAATCCACCAATGGTCAAATAAGGGGTTCCAACTCCATTTCACCCGTGAGGCAATCCCAAAAACCTTTGGTGTGGTCTTTGAACTCGTTGAACTTTAATAAATGCTGAATACCTTGTGCATTGACAGGCCCTCAAAGGTTGTGCGGAGGCGGATGGACCTGAAGGCGATCTTCCTGAGAAGCAGCAATCTCAGGAAGACGATGAGGAGGAGAGCTTCTGTCCAATGCTGGAGAGCGATTCGGATGAAGGGGATGAATGCAGTGATGCTGGAACCAACGTGGTGAGTTTGAGATACTCCCTGATCGACAGTTTTTTTAGTATACTAAGTACAGCAGACTCCCGATAATCCGGCTGCGGATTATCCACGCATGATTTTCACTCTCCCTCAGTATTTAATGAAATAAAATGCATTTGGATCCGATAATATCCGATCCGAAAGATCCGGCTCCGAGAATCAAGGATCCGATCCGAATCCGCATCAGAAAAAAATCCTGGATCCGTCCATCCCTGATTAAAAGCATGGTGTTATAGTTGCTATTAGTGTCCATACTTTTTCTTTGGCAGAAAGACAGCTCTGTAGATGATTGCGGGGACGGAAAAGGGGCATGTCGAGTGACAGAAAAAGGAATGCGTACAAGGAGGTTGTAAATATAACAGACGCCCGATTATCCGGCTGCAGTATCTGTGTTGTGGATTATCCGTGCATGATTTTTACTCTTGCTCAATATTTTTAGCGACCTTTATAAAAAAATAAAATTGGATGCAAAATCATCGGAATAATTTCATTAATACTAGGATACACCAAGCATATTACTTCTGTTAGAATCCCCTTCGAAATGGAAGCAATAGTGAGCTAGCTGCATTCACGGGAGTACCGTGTTCCTGTTTTCCTAGCCTTGCAGCGCACCACCGCGCTCCGTGATCATGGATACAAGTCCCGCTGCAATTGCAAACAGTTAAACTTGTGCCAGATGCGACTACGGGGCGTGGTGCCTGACAGTGTAACTTCAGACATCTAGCAGTGGTTTTAAAGCATTATTTCAAACCAATTTTCTGTTTCCTTGATTACATAGCCACGGATGTATGGTTTTCACAACCAGGCCTTATATAGAGCATTAAAAACACGAGTACAACCATGTTATCACTGCTAAAAAGATTGCGAACTGGCGAAGAAAGCTGCAATTGTGTCAGGGAAACACTTTAAAATAGCGGAATTATGTCATTAATAATAATATATTTTGTGTTTTATGTAAATTATAAAAATAACAATACAATGAAGTGAAAGTTTGGGTTATCCGTGTTCTCCGATTATTTGTGCCGTCTCTTCTCATCATTTGTATGTCCCCTTTTGCGTTTCCTTATGGCTGCATGGATCGCAACCAAAGCAGACAGAAAGGTGCATAGCATGTGCCCGAGCCCCCTAGTGCAACTTTTTGTTGCGTCTTGACACATCTTTTGCGTCGTTATCTCATTGCCTTTTGTTACATCACATCGCACAATTTCTGGTAATCCAGACACGTAGGCACACCTCTTGACACGCTCAAAGATGAATGAAACATTTAAATCCTATGTGATCGAGGAGGTTATTAATATCTGGAGGCTAAGATATGCATAGGATTAAGTACTATGCAAATGTTAGAGATTTTCTAAAACATTTTTTCCTCCATTAGATATGATGTCTTATCATAATTTAAATGGCAAAAGTAAAATATTTTGTAATGGACGATATACAGTATCCTTGATGTATTGTGTAGCAGCTTTGTTTGTTTTCCTTCCAACAAACAGCACAAATATCTTTATCCTTCTCAGCACTGCTCAACCCATTAACAACCTTATCTAATATTTCCATGTTTTCATAACTAAGGTGAGCCCTTCTTCTATGCTAAAGTACAGTACTTGAAGTACCTGTTTAAGTATTCCCTATTCCAAGCTTGTCATTGTCTTTTTTCTTAGACATCATTAGTTTCCAAGGTGGCTTATTGATTGTGTCAATTCAATTTATTCCTAGAATTCTTGATAATTTACTGGATGTAGTGTAGATGAATGGGAGGCAAGCCCTCACGACTGGTTTCCTTTTTTTTGTTCTATTAATGATGGACATGTTTTCATCATAGGGTTTCTTAAGAGCAGGATGGATGTCCCTTTCACAACTGAAATTTTTATTTCACTTTGCTATCACAAAGGACTACATAATGTGTAAAAATCGTGTATTTTTATCCAGTCCCATCTGAGATATGCAGCCTCAAACTTAACAAAAATTTAAAAAAACCAAATTTTAAAAATTCATTAACAATTAACGAGTGAGTTGTCAATTCTTATACTCTATAAAATGTGTGTACCCAATGATATCTTACTATAAAAAAATGTTAACTCTGATAAATTTCTCCTTCATGGTTTTTTTTAAATTTCTAAAGAGTGGAATTCTTCAATTTTCGACCCCCTACATTGGAGACCATTTAGACAGGTAAGATTTGCATGGGGAATTATGGCTATTAAACTCTATTGAATGGAAGAAAGTACTGGAAAAAATGATGCCAGTTTCAATCTTGTAGCATGATGCAGTCCAGGGATAATCAATTTAACACAAACGTCTTCAAAGGAAAAAAAAACGCTCTATGATTCAAAACAAAAATGTCCACCCCATGTTAACGGTGTAGAATGAAATTTTTTTAAATCAGTTTTGAACTTCCCATTTGTGCAGTAAAACATATTAAAAAATTAAAAATATGAAAAATGGTTAAGCAACCTACCTTGGATCACTTCAAATGGATTGACCATTAGGGTGCCTCGTTTTGCCACTTTTTTTAGGAGCGAATCGTAATACCCGGCAAAAGTTGCGTACCCGGGTGGGTATTACAGATATGATTTTTTTTTCAAAATCGGTTAATATCTTCTTTTCGCCATTTTGTCTTGAAATTTCGAAATTTTTGACAAAAAACGTTATAAATGTAAATAATTTAAATTTAGTTTTGGCAAGCACTCATTTTTTCCAATTGTGTGTAACATTGGTCTTTCGTTGATATTTAGACCAAACGCGACAGCTCTTTTCCTTCTAATTATCGAGAAAATGACCTTTTCTCGTGGCCCCATAAGCAGTTTTCAAGGTAGGCAACCCGCTGCAAACCGTCTCATTTTACGCTATGCATGCGATAAATGACGCGAAATAGAGATGTTTTTCAGATAAAAACGTGTAATGAATGTAAAACGATGAATCAATTCCTCGGTGTCGATGTCAATTCTGCGGTCCCTCAGGAGGCCCTTAAGTCACCTACCTCTCTTCTAATTCACTACTCTATTATTTCACACACTGCACTACAACTGCGCACACTGCACCTACAAATTTGCTTAGATAATTATTGACTTAAGTCGCATTGGACTACTAGATGTCCCTGCACAGCTATATCATATCGTCGTGTGAGCACCAAGCGAGCATAAAGTATCTATTTAATTTTTTTTCATTTTGGGGGGATCAATCCCCCTTGATCCCCGCCCTTGCAATGGCCTTGCCTGATGAGAATGACTCATTTGTTAATTTTGATGTAGGTGACTTTTTTACCAATTTTGATTTCTGCGCAGATCATCAAAGAGGAGGAGGCAGCTAATGATAATGCTGGATCTTCTGCTGGCACAAAAGAATGTGTTCGAGATGCGATTGAAGAAACTTCACAGTTTGCATGCTCCGTTCAAATGACTGAAATATACATTCCCGTGCAAGACTGCCAATTACCCAGAGCCAATATTGTGGTAAGTTTTATTCTCATCTAGGAGCAGCATGGCCTTTATTTGAGTAAAATTCGTAGTTGTATGACAAAATTAGGATTGCGTTGAGTGTATGTATGCGTTTGTATGGGATGTCACCCTCAAATGCGCGAGTTTCTGTTGTGCAACTTTTCCAAATGTACAATATATTGCAAAACCATTGAGATCTTTATCTATTTTCATTTATGTCAATCTTTTTTGTGCAACATCACTATTCTTCTGACAGAAAATAATTCAAATTCTATTCCATTGAGTACTCCAGTGGTGAACTTTATTTTGTCTACTTTCAAGGTAAAAGTATTTGCTATGTCAGAGAGCCTAAACACGAATCTTTTTCACCTGATTAGATCCTTGTTGTAAAATCCTGCTAATTTTCTCATAGAAAGGTGATTCCATCCCATTCCTTTAATTATGTTTTCCTCTGGTTGAAACCTTGCATCTCTATTAATTCCATTCTTTGAGAGTCCAATTCCAATCACCTCTTTGTTGAGCCGATCCCAATATATATCTGCATAGATGAAAGATATGGCTTCATTAATCAGAATGGCGTAATTATATGCAATACAGTGTTTGGCTACTGTAGATCCCTCAGGGTATCTAAGTCTTATGCAACGTTTGTGCTCTGATATCTTGGTTTAAATAGTTATTCCAATTTCACCAATGTGTATGTCTCCACACTCATGAGGCATGTGATAGTAGTCGCCAGAGGTCTTTAACCCTTATATGCATTCGCTGCACCTTAGCGGTGCTCGTGGTTTTAAAATTGGTGTAAAAATTTTCCATTCCGATGGAAAGATGATGATGATGAAAGATTTAGATGTTCAAAGACTCTCGTTAATACGAACAACGTTATTACGAAGTACTCGTTCTTACAAAGAAAATCGTTGGCCTCAACGAAAAGGCCTATCCTAGCTATAGGAAAAGAAACGTTATTACGAAATTTTCGTTTTTACGATATTACGAGCCTCAGTCCCGGTTCTGGTGGTTACAAAATTAACTTTATTACGAAGTTCCACGCATAAGCTATGGCATTTAGATCGATATTCACTACACTAAGTTTTAATAATCACGCCACGTTTAAGTTGTCCTCGTGTACTGTGACCGAGAGCGTCATTTATGGTATTTCTTCAACATTCGCGCAACGATATACCATAAGCTTCATTCCTGGGGGGTCATGGTGACAGACCCATTACAGCTCGTCAATTTGATGTACAGTTAGTGCTCTTCCTACGCACATTCGATTTACGAATTTTTAGGTATGACAGCATTAAAATTTGGAATTTGGCGCCTTTTGATTTGGCCGTTTTACGCAGTGTGGCGTAGAGGAAATCGTACTCTGGGCATAATCTGAACAAAGTATCATTCATTCCGGTGTGAAGTTAGGAACTGACTAGCGTTTCGCCCGTTGTTCCTTGCCGCGGAGAATGATTTTTTCGGCTCCGGCTGCGTTGCACGCCCTTTTAGTTCACTTCTTCACAATCGTGAGTTAGCGCATGATTTTTGTGAAGTGTTGCATTGTGCAGGATAACCGTACTTCTCAATGCCTTCCATAAAGTACGACCGGTCCGATGACGGCACAATAGGAGGTGCGTATAACCCTTCTCCAGCACGGTTTGCAGCCAATCGCTGTCCCCCAAACGCACCTCACATTATCTTATAATGTCTTATAACGTCAAATGCAAACAGAGCAGCGAAATTAGCCTTATCCCATAAAACATGCCTTTTCTTCGAATCCCCAAAGCAAGTGATTCTTCCGCTGGGTCCTTCACGCTCGTCGTACTTTTCGTCTCCTTTCTTCACGGAAGCCATTATAGGCGTTTCACTTTCTCACCTGGCAACGCTGCCCAGACCTAGACTTTTCTGCCAGTCATCAGACAACTCTCGGTGGCCGGACCGTGGGTTTATCAACTTAGGACCAAGGTCGTGGAACGCATCGAGTTCGTAAATGGTACTTACTGTATTCGGGAGGATATCAACCCTCGATTACGTCATGCCGCATGCCGAAACTGAAACCAATTTTCCTGTTTATATATATTTCCGCGTAATTCAATCGCATTTATCATCCACGGAGTTTTCGACGATTCCTGACAGACTCGTTCATACGAACTTCGTTATTACGAATCTCCATTTTATAATTGGAAATAGTGGAAAGAAATGAAAGAGCGAAAAGAGAATTGGTGTCAAGACCACCAGCATCTTTCGCCAACATTGAGAATGTTGAAACATCTAGGTTGGTGAAGCTGGAAGAACAAAATATACAACCCCTGGGTTGCCAGGCGACGATGTTTGCTTGCTGTTGCTGAGTCATCAAGTGTATTAACCCTTTCACTGCCATCGGGCCGATATATCTGCCCTCGCTGGTTGAGCGAAAAATGCCAGGGGCCAATGTATCGGCCCAAATGGGGAGCATGCACAATTTTTTTTAAGTACTGGAATAAGAAGGCCTCTACCTCAAATGTACTTGCCGAAAATTTCGCCTATGAATAATGCTTCTCAGCTGAGTTATGAGTCTTTAAAAATTGATCTTCATCGGCTGCTTGAAAACAAGACGTCATCGGAGCGTGACGTCACGGCACGGTATCCACTGATGACACACTGAGGAAGTGGATAGAAAATCGATCTACGAGGGCTCAAATGCAAATTCGGCGAAAATAATTGCTGTTGTAACAACAAAATGCAGACTGTGAATATTTTGGGTTGCCAAGGCGTTGTTGAAATAAATAAAGGGGATTGTTTGGGGAGATTTGGAATGAAAATAAAATTAGCCACCATAAGGGAATCGAGCTAAAGTAAACTGAAGTATTTTGGTTTCTTATATCCCTCTTGAGTCAATTTGTCCTTTTAGGAACTACTACACAGCTCAACGAAGATTTTTACTTTGATATCTTGCATTCAATGCTCTACCACTCTAAGACTCTCTTTAGCGAAGTGAATGGTGTACCGTGCGATGACGTCAGGAGGCGTTTCAGGTAACGTGACTTCAAGCGACATTCGAGAACTTTTAATTAGCAATTATTGACGTAAGCAGAGTACTAGGAGAGTTTTGGCTCATATATTTGGACTCGTGAGAACATTTCCTATTCAATGAGACTAACTATCATGATGAACAAATTTCATGCATGTTCCCCATTATTTCCCTTTTTTCCTGATTGTGGCCTTTTCAATGGCTGTAATTTATGTAAACCCCCATAATCTTTCTGTGGTTATAAGAGGTAAATATATCTTAAGAATTGGGAAAAAATCTATACGTATTAAATAAAATTGAGTAGCTGTAAATTTTTTTAAAATCTGAAATGATGCTAATTTCAGAAAATAGCCTTGGCAGTCTTCGTACATCCCACTTGCAATTGGCTGGCAGTGAAAGGGTTAAGTTTGGTCATAAGAATCTCAGGCATCCACAGTTTCGACCAGCTTGAGTGGCCTCTGGAATAGAACATGGTTCTATTATTATGCATTAGAGATGTTATAATTATTGTATAGCTTTTATTGAGTGACACTCAACATTCCCTTTTAGTTTAATGAGAAAGGGGAGAAGGAAGAGCTCCTCAATGAGGAGAGTTATCCTGTATTTAACTCACCAAATGCAGTTGGCATCTCAAGTGATGCTGTAGACCCCCTGGAAGTTGATGACGAGGTAAGTGCACTTTTACCATGTTAAGTTTTTCTGTCTCAAAAATTCATTCCTCTCTGGAACGTTCTTGACATCATTCAGTAGAATCACTCATTTTTTGTCTCACATGGTAATGTAATCTGTCATTTTTGTTCATTACCTTCATGTTTGAATTTTGCTCCTGAAGAAGCAGTAAAATGCATTTATTTGCTGATGATAATGTCATAAATATATCAAACTAGTGTTCGCTCTGACTTTTAAATTCTGCGTTTGGATTTGAATAATGTTTATCTGGGGAGAAAAGAGGGGGGCATGGGAGTGTTAAAGTGACCTTGGGTTACTCTGGAAATGATCCTCGCTCTCTTTTACTTCTATGACACTTTATTCTTCGCACTTATACAAACGGGACTCTCCATGTCCCTCGGCTCACTCGACTCCACTGTGACGACATCTCGACGCGTCCCCTTGAGCCACCTCAGTTGGTTCACGGTCACTCCTTCAGGAGGCAGCATCTCCCGGGGGGGCACCGCCTGGCGGCGTAACAGGAGTTAATCTGAGTAAATCCCACTTAACTCATGGGGCTGGGTCTGTGAAAACTTTGCACGGTTGGCACTTGAAGGAACATGCATCCTTTGCATTCACGGTACCAAGAGCTGACTATGACAGATGTGAACGGAATATAGGGTTTTGAAGCAGTAGTCGCACTCCAGTGGCCAATCAATCCCAAGGGAAAATTTCATAACTTTACCAATAACTTAACTTTTCCTCCTTCAAAATCTCCGCCTTTCTGCTGAAGCCTCGTTGGTGTACATTATCACACTTATTGTTTTAAAATGATAATTTCATTCTTGTCTTCATACCTCCAGCTAATTATGGCCACACCAACATTGCTTACCATAATCTGGTGGTAGCATTAAAAATACTGTTATATGTATAGGTAACCAATAGGGTAGTTTCCTTCATAGAAAAGGAAAGGCATTGGTACAATTCATTTCCCACCATTAGTGAATTCATAACATACAAATTATTTCGTTTTAGAAATCCCAGTTTAGACGCATGACAATGGTCCATTATAAAGTGATTTGAAAAAGGCCAGATTGGCACCCATGCGATGCCAATCCATGTGACATCACTGGGACCTAGTTTTTATAGGAGTTTTACAATCTCTGAGATTACCAATGCATGCACGAGGCACAGAGCTCAAAGGAAACATGTCTTACAAATCACCTATTAAAACTGGCTAAAGTTGGAAAGTTTTCTTTGTTTGATAAGGTTATTATAATCCTTACTTAAGCCAAGCACTACTAGCTAGCAGGGTACTCTGCTCCCTGCTAGCAACCTGCATCACAGCGGCTCACATATCATCGCCTCAAGGCCACCTCACACGATGGCAGCGTGAACCAGAATGAAGTCACGTGGGCTTTTCCCATCATTCATACTTAGCTGTCACACTTTTGCGCACTTGAAAATTTTCACTTCATTTAATCCCAAAAAATAGATATTGTCATATGAAAATCCAAAAGTGTTAAATGCGTACTCCAGAGGTAATAATCTTTCGATTTAGGCAATAAAAATAATAGGAAACCACCCTATTCCTGTTCAGATGATGGTGTAGGCCTAAGGTGTTACTGACCATGGTTAAGACCGCGGTTGGGTGAACAATTAAGTGAATGATTTTCTTAAATAAATATGGCGTCTCCTAGTTGTATATACAGTGAGTCCTCGTCTACGTCACCCCGTTTAACGTCATTTCGCGATAACGTCACGAAAATTTTGAGACCGTCATTCGTTTATCGCACCTTTGCTTCGCGATAACGTCAGGTCTGGTCAGGTCTTTTAAATTTCGCGCGAGAAAAAAATGCGGAGCGGCGGGCGTTGCAGGTTGTTCATTTTGTGGGCGGTAATGCAGTCAGTCTGAACGAAGTGTAAAACGGTGTGTTTATTGTCAATTTCGATTACGTTTATAGCAACTTTTATGCAAAATAAATTCTTAGGTAGGTGCGCAAATGTTAAGTGCGTAAATGTCAAGTAAAGTTTTAGCAAATTTTACTTGACATAACGGTTTTCTGGAACATGAAAAGTGATTTCTAGGAATTTTTCCGTGTAGAACTCGGAGTATTTGTCGTCACTTTTTCGCCGTGTTCTCAATAATGTTGGTTCCTGTAACTGCGACGATGTTTCAGCGATGATGATACCCAGGTGACCACCATAGCGAAGCTGAAAAAACAAACGCGGGAAGATACAAAAATGGAAAAGGATGTACGTCGCTGCTGGTGTTGCCGTCAAGGAAGACAGGGACTCGTGTTTATGCCATAGTTTGGCATTCTCATCGTAAGAAATGGCCCAAATATGACACGCTAAAATTTTTTCGCGTAGGAATTGTGAGGTCTAGGAGCCGATAATCACTTTTTACATTGTTTCTTATGGGATATTGTGCTTCGATTAACGTCATTTCGTTTATCGTCACATTTTTCAGGAACGGTAAGTGATGTTAAACAATGACTCACTGTAGGTTCAAAAAAGAAGAATTGTTGCTTCGTTTACACAGATATTTACTTTACAAAAGGATTGCCCTGTACCAAACTATAGCCTTAATTCTTTGCAGCACAGGAATTATTACCGTTGAATAAAAACTTTTGGGCTATGTCACGCATAAATTACTGGGATGACCCAACATAACCAACCGATTCTGGTCGCTTTCTCAAGGGAGTCTGATGTGTACCCACAGGAGTAATGAAGAATCAGGAATTATAACCTTTGTAGGGTTGGTAATGTTATTAATGTATATCGCTTCCATGGACAGTGGCTACTTTTCCATTGGGTAATGGAATTACTATCTGCTATTAAAGTAAATCTACACTCGGTATGAATCCTTAGAAAATGAAGTCAACATAAAAATTGTATAAATGATTACATGAATTGCACAGTATTTAAGGCACAGTTATTCAATTTAGAATGAGAGTTATTCAAAAACTGTCTCATTGTTGAAAGAAATTGCAAAGTGTTCATTGCTGTATATGTGTGGATGATAGTTCTATATTGTAAAGGAATCGTTTATCAAAATAATACTGATTCTTATGTGCATTCATGATTAATGAGTTGATTCCTACTTTCAGCCTTTGTTTACAGAGGATGAAAAACTGATTGGTAATTCTAAAATGACCAATGACTCTACGACTGAGGCTATAGGTGAGTAAACTCTAGGTCTTGCAATTATATGCGTAGAGAGGTTGTTGTAACTTTTTTGAAGTATGAAGAACCTAATTTAGTCATCCATGCGTAACTTTTGTTTAATTTAGTTTATCTTTACGTTTATCTTCACATTTGTGTGGTCTAGATTTCTAATAATATGAAGTGTAATGTATTCTATAGAAATATTATAATTTCCTTCAACATTTATTTATACTATAAGCCCTTTTAATGTAAAATATTTTGTTCTGCTGAAGTCGATCGATTTTTGACTTAGATTGGCTACTGAAATTTCATTTATATTTAGTGACATACTGCATTTATGGCAGTGAAAGATTCATATAAGATCTCCTCTCTAGTTCAGTCAATGGTCTTCAACAAATGAGTTCTTTATGGCTGGTGTTATAGACAAAACTTTCTAGTTATTAATGATCCATTACGGGGGCTTAGCATGAGGTACCAGTGCCTGTACACTGAAGTCTGTGTTTGTATAAAACCTGTGGGTGGAATTCGGTGAAATGACTGTATGAAATTGTTACCGACTTCTTTTGGTAGAAATGTGATTTGTCCATGTTGAAATACAACACCAGTAGTATTTTTCACCCATTTATGTACTACTCCACTTCCCTATTTTTTTCCTAGTTTTGACACTCAAATGTCGTTCTGAATTCTTTCCCGCCTGTGTCTACAGAAGGATAACGTTTTCTGTGCTATAGGTAGCATAAAAATATTTGAAACCTCTGTGTGTGGAGTTTTTTTTGGGGTTGAGTTACCCTGGTTTTCTTTTTCTTTTTATTTGGAACCGAACCGGTCCCAAATAAGAATATTATTTGTATTATTTATACCCTGGTATATTACTAATATTATTTAAGCACTGTTGGATTTTAAATGGATTTCTAGCATTAAAACAGCCAAATTAGTGATCACAAGTTACTGAGACTGTAAGTCCAGAAGTGGTATTAGCATATCGAATTCATAAAATTAGCATGGGCTTGGCAACAGTGTTAGGTTTCACGGTGAATCATGTCAGAAAATACTTTGTAACAGAAAGTAAGTAGATATATTATGGATTTCAGAAGTTAACACCAGAAGACAAATCAGTGCAGCTAAGATGCAGCACAACTCAATTTTAATAACTTATGTGTAGCAGCTTGCTGTTATTGATAAAAAAATTATAATCACTTATATTTCTATGTACTTATGCGGATCTCATCAGGAGGTTGATCAGGAAATGATTTAGATGGATATCATATTCAACCTGGAAAAATGTAATTGCTCCCATTATGGCTTTTTAACTGTTATCCTCAAACGGACGAAAGTAGGAAATTATATAATTTTTAACAAATTTTATTTTTTTTCATCAAATTTACCTCTGATTGTAAACTAGACTTGATTCATGGTTGATGTATTTCTTCTTTTTCAACAACAATGTGCTGTGAATTTGGAAATAAAAATGCATGAATTGTGGCCTCTTCAATGGCATATGTGATATCAGTTGCTAAGTAATTTATGAAAAATATTTACTTATTGGTGTCAAAACTAGTAGCTGCTAAAAGTAAACTGATGTTGAAAAATCTGTAGCAATTTTAACATTCAATAAATTATATTCCTTAAAGATTTTGATAATTGTTGTTCTCTCACATAGGAGGATAAGGGCAACAGTATTTTCTCTTCAGGTATTTTCAAAAGAAAATTTTATGCCATTTTAAATACATACTTAAGGAACATTTTGATGTGTATAATCCATAACCAATGAACACACGTTTTTGTCTTTTGAATGAATATTTTTTAAAAGGGCATGATTTCGTTTTTCTTCAGCAATTTTCAAGCTTGATATGACATAATTTTTGATGCTTGACTTTTCATTTTGGACAAAATTATAGCAATATTGAAATGTCCAAAAAAGACTGACATCTGATCTACTTGCATAGGAGTGAAAGGAAAACATTATTCTCTCCTTAAGTTTTCCTAAATGAAATATTATTGTCGTTTTAAATATCAGCTTTTGGAACATTACAATATGCACAACACAAAATTACTGAATACAAATTTGTCTTTTGAATGAACAACTTTTTATAGGGTATGATTTCTTTTTTCATCAACAATTTCAAGATATTAATTATTATGGATGCGTTCCTTTCCTTAAGGAACAGGTATAGGAATATGTATAGGAAGGAATAGTTCCCTATCTATCAAATGGTTTTTAAAAATTAGATCTGTGAGTCCTGGATTGTAATATGATTTTCTTTTCTAGGGCTGTCAACTCCTGACCAAGTGCTGGTTGAAACGACACCAACTTCACACCTGCTGGCAGAAAGAAATGTATGGATTGATCTTAATGATGATTGTATTGGTTCATCAGCCTCAGTGACACACATTCAATCCATGACTGTGGCATCCCCATGTGGGGATGGAACGAATGTGATGGATAAAGATTTGAAAGAAGACATTGCTCATCATGCTGACAAGGTACGGTCTAACTCAATTCCTGATGATGGACACAGTTATATGAAACACATTCCAGCATCTAGAAACAGTGGAAATGGAGCCACAATGACTGTTGTAGGGGATAGAAGGGATGCACCAAATATCACAGGTAGCCTTAGGTTGATCAGTGTCAGTGAAAACAGAAAAATTGGCATTGAGGCAGTCATGGAAAACAAAAAAGAGATTAGTTATTGCTTCATCAAAAATCCTAGAAATGGTAAAAATTCAAACGAAAAGTTATATTATTGCTCCCACTGCAGATATGAGTTCAACACCAATGATGATCTGATCAAACACATGGAAATTCATTCTGGTACCAGCAATTTGGATCCTAATGATGAATCATCTATGGGAAAAGATGAGTCTTTTACAGTCCCTGCATCAATAGAAGGAAGTAATAATTCTTGTGAGTCATCCACCTCTGAGACATTGATGGGATTGGAAAGGAAAATACGAGGGCCAATGCAAAAAGTAAATGCGCCTGTTTTAGAAATCTGTGGTGGAATGGGAGAGAGGGAAACTGCAGAACGAGTGGGAAGTTCTGATGAGGATGGGAAACCATACACGAAGAATATGTCCTCAAAGTCCACCATCTCTTGCGCGAGAAACCTCAGAAATGATGCGCTAGGAGGTGCAAAAGGAGGGCCTTTCAACTGCAGCGTCTGCAACAAGTCGTTTCCGCTGAGGAGTGGTCTTGGCAATCACATGCGTTCACACAAAGAAAGAAAATGTTATCCCTGTACGATCTGCAGAAAGTCTTTCCCTTCGAAGTCTCGCATAACTAAACATTTGCGCACACATACGGATGAGAAGCCTTTTTCATGTAGTGATTGCATGAAGTCTTTCTCTGTTAAAGGCAACCTCATGAAGCATTTGCGCACCCACACGGGGGAGAAGCCCTTTTCCTGCAATTATTGCGCAAAGGCTTTTGCCAGAAAGGACAAACTCAACCAACACTTGCGTGTACACACAGGGGAGAGACCGTTTACATGCGAGATCTGCAGCAAGTCTTTTGCCTCGAAGTCTCACATTACTCAACACATGCGCACGCACACGCAAGAGAAACCATTTTCATGCAGTGATTGCGCAAAGTCTTTCTCTCTTAAATGCAGCCTCATGAAACATTTGCGCACCCACACAGGGGAGAAGCCTTTTTCGTGCAATCATTGCGCAAAGGCTTTCACCAGAAAGGACAAACTCATCCAACACTCGCGTGTACACACAGGGGAGAAGCCTTTTTCATGTAAATTTTGTGCTAAGACTTTCACTAGAAAGGAAAATCTCATCCAACACTCGCGTGTACACACAGGGGAGAAGCCTTTTCCATGTAAATTTTGTGCCAAGACTTTCACTAGAAAGGAAAAACTCATCCAACACTCGCGTGTGCACACAGGAGAGAAGCCTTTTTCATGTAGTGATTGCATGAAGTCTTTTTCTCTTAAAGGAACCCTCATGACGCATTTGCGCACCCACATGGGGGAGAAGCCTTTTTCGTGCAATTATTGCACAAAGGCTTTCACTAGAAAGGAGAAACTCATCCTACACTCGCGTGTTCACACAGAAGAGAAGCCTTTTTCATGTAATTATTGTGCAAAGACTTTCACTAGAAAGGACAGTCTCATCCAACACATCCATATGCACACAGGATAGAAATCTTTTTCATGTTATCACTAAATCTTTCAATAGAAAAGAAAGTCTCATCAACACTTGCATACACACACAGACAAGAGACCGTTTACATGCAAGATTTGTGGCAAGTCTTTCACTTCGAGTTCTTCTCTCTCCAATCACATGCAAAAACACTTTCGAGGGAAACCGTTTTTGCAGAGATGTGCAAACAGTATCCGCAAATGCTCAAATGCTAGAAAGTATTCCATATTCGAGATCTCGATTAATTATGCTACAGCTAAAATCTTGAATGCTTTGAATTTCGCACCATACACTGTCGCACGCACATAATTGGTATTGGCGAATGATAGCAACGATAGCAACTCAAGCCACGTTTCCTTATTTAGAACATGGTGAAATGCACAATGAGCTGATTACTGCCTTCAGCCATTTTGTCATCTCTGTATATCCCTACGCTGTGGTATAGTGCTGCTGTGAAGTTAGAATAAAGATATCAGTAGTATTGATCTTTCACACAGTGTAATTTATCCTCACTAATGCTACTCCAACATAAGAAACTATGTTCATGAATATAGTCTTATGACAAAATTACTCAGTGTATTTACCTAAGTTATTTACCTACCTTAGTTTGCTTTACCTTAGTTAATTGGCATTCTGGGAGTTAATAATATGAGAAATCTTGGTAACTCTTACTTTTATGTGAATGGTCATTTATTTATAAGATAACTGAAAACAGAAGTAAAATAATATCAATTAAAATATGACATATTGGAAATGAATTCACTTGAAGTTTACAATTCCATGGACATTTGACATGCACATGCATCATATATCAGTGACAGCAGTTTGTTGCAATGAGATATAGATAGTTAGCGGAATGCAATCATCACAGAAAATTTCAAAAATAACTGTTGTGACTCAAATGATAAATGACAACCTCCACATGATAGGAGACCAATACGATCACTAAGTAAACAAGCCACACGTTGAGACAGGGTTACAGGATATGAGGTGAGATATGTCTCACTACAGCTATGGGACAGGAAATTGAAGCAATGTTGGAGCAATAAACCATTTAGTAGGCAATGAGCATGAAGTTTGGGCATCAATTCATAGAAGAAAAAAATCTGGAAGATATGAAATAATTAAGACAAAATTAAATAATATGGAGAAGGACTACATGTATGAGGAAGTACTTCATGATGAGCCACATGAAATGCACATACTAGGTAAACTGACTTTAAATGGATGGTACTTAGTAGTTACTATGTTTACCTCATAAGTAAGATAGTATATGAGCGCAAACACTATGCAGAGAAAATAGTAATGAATTTTGATGCAACCGTAGTTGAATTTAAATCCTTACTTCCCAATAGGAGAGGTTCCTTGAGACAACCAAAATAATCTTGTGATCCAATCTCTGACAAGAGGCGACACAGGCTACAGCAGTGCCTCTTTGTGGGGTTTTGCCATCACGACATCTGAGAGCTTAACAAAAGTTTTTTTAAAACATTTCACATAAGATACATCACAGTAAATAATAATTAGGTAACAGTAACATAATTAGAAATAGGTGAAATGAGATTTGGCTATTTCTTTAGTTGATTTAAGGAAGGAAGATTGCAGGACAAAGGCATAGTTAGTTAGCTATCTTGAGATTCAGTCCATTTGAAGCCATAATCATGTTTAGGGAATGTGGAATGTGTCGAGCATGGGATATCTCAATGGTGAACTTCTAAATTAGAAAGATTTATCTGCTGAAGTGTAGGATATTTTTTACCATCATCCTGGAACCAAATCTTCCTTTCAGGTCAAGCAAAAGCAATATAATACTTTATTCTGTAATGGAACAGTCAGTAAAATTAGGTTTTGGCAAGAGACTAATAGGTATGTAGGAAAAAGTGATTAAGTTTGTGAAAGAGTGCAAGTGTTTCATTATGCAGTGATGAGGTGAGTGTCACGTGTTCCTCTTGTGTGGACTGCAAAGGGTAAAGACAACTTGGGAATGCTTAACTGTACTTGCTTGACAGAATATGGAGGAACACATTTCAAATTCCATGAGAAGGTAGATGATTTTATTGCAGAGAATTTCTGATGCTGCAGGGAAATTCTCCCTTTAGTGAATATACCCAAAAGTATTTGTACCCTAATGAGATAAAGTATTATTCAAATTTCACTGTTTCATTCCGAGATCGTTCCAATTTTTTCTTTTCTAATGATTTAGTGCTTTCCTTGAAGGAGGATACGTTGAAATCTGAGAAAGTTGAGGTATCTTTGCATGGTGAACTGGTAATTGAAAAGGAAGGGAATGAGGTGAGTTTTCCTCTTGCATTCACAATCTGTTGTGAAGACTAATGCGATGGTTTTGGTGGTTAAGTACTTGAAACCATACCAGTGATTTCTCTCACATCCTTGTGTGACACATCCTCCCTTGTCAAAGATGCACTTTCATCAGAATAACTTGCAAATAATTAATTCTTCAATATTTTGTTGACACCTGATAATTCTAATCTTTTTGTACCTGTTGAAGTCATCATAGCGATCCCCAAGCCTAAAAATAACCCCACACAGAGAGTACACCCAAGGAGAATTACATCACAACCTGAAAGAACACCACTCAGCATGAATGATTATGGTGTACTGAAATGCATTTCTTCGAATCCCCATCAACGGAGACCTGGGTAAATGGTGATGTTTCCAATTAGCAGAAGACTGCAAAGTTATCTTTAGTGAAGCAATCATTAACTTACATCCATTCTGAAGGGAGTTACAAGGTTTTGATCTTAAGGAAAAATGGTTTGGAACCGCTGGGATGAGAAGAAAATTTCAATAGTTAAAATCTTTGAATCCAGTGAATCGAGATGTGCTGTAGAGTTGTTTAAAACAGGAAAAAAAATTAAATGAGATTTATGGGATCGAAAGAACTAATTAATAATGCCATAGGACAATCTAAAAGATATTTATAGATTATATTTTACAAATGTTATTTATATAGCTTCCTTTGTAAACATTGTGAATAATTTAAAGGGTGTATATGATTGCATACATAATATGTGCAGATTCCCTGCGCTCTTACCCCCTACTCCCTTATTTGTACCTCTGTAAATTAGAGGTGTCTCATCAGAACCTTTTTATGCGGAAATCTGGGTAAGAAAGAAACCTCCAGAAGCGATAAAATAAGGCCGATCCTTTGAACTCCTATTTATCAACGACTGTTTGTTTTCGACTGTACTCATCTGTTATCGACTGTACTCATCTGTTTTCGACTGTACTCACATTTTTCTCTTTATGACTGTAAAAAATAAACCACTGATTTTCTGCACATTACAAAAACCCAGGACAAAATACCTAGCATATCCTGAATGCTATGCAGTCCACTCTGGCCTACGAATTTAACAGTGTTGCATTTTATAAGGATGACCACTCGTGGCTGGAAATTGCAGGCCCGATTGTAGATGTATTTTTTTCAACAAAATATTACACATATGGCATATTTGACCCCTCAACCTGTGATGTGTGCCCAGTACGCTTACTGATCCTCTTCATGCAAAAATTTTTCTCATTGAGATATTTTATTTTGAATTTAAAGAAAATCCTGTGTTTTTTGAAGGTATTTAAATAGTAATTCGTACTTTGTTTTTCTGACCCCCAAGTCAAAAGTATTTGGTATTTTTCATTTCGAATACATTTGGAGCGGTATTTTGCATTTTTTGTAGCATTTTTCTCGTTATGCCTGTAAAAAATAAACCGCCGATGTTCTACGCATTACAAAAACCCTTGATAAAACATCAAGCATATCCTCAATCTTATGCACTCAAGCCTATCCTACGAAAATAGGAGTGTTGCATATAATTAAGGATGACAACTAGTGGCTGTATGTCGGAAGGGGAGATTGTACCTTTGCTCTGTGAATTAAACTTGTGGAACCAGACGTCTGACTTGTCATCTCATTCTGCCTTCTACGAACCTGGCCCTTCCTATTAAGCTTAGCGCTTATAGTGTATATTTTATTTTGCATTTCAAATATGTACAGAGTTTCGGTATTTACCCATTCTAAAATAAAAAAATACATCTTTAAAATAATTTTGAAGTAGCTCTGATAACACTTCCGTAACATTATGATTCAAAGATTACTTATTTTTTGAAATAATAGTTTTCTTCATGTTTCCAACTATACATAACTAGCCGCGGAGGTTGTATTTTTTTTAAGATTCTTTATTTTCCATAGAAATGTTTTTTTATATTTTAAAAGGTAATTACACAGTAATTCGTAGTTTGATATTCTGACCCCCAAGTCATGGGAGCGGTATTTTGTATTTTTTTGTAGCATTTTTTCATTTTTCTCGTTATGTCTGTAAAAATAAACCGCTGATGTGCTACACATAACAAAAAACCATTGATGAAACATCAAGGATATCGTGAATCTTATGCACTGAAGCCTTTCCTACGAATAGAGGAGCCTTGCATATCATAAGGATGACAACTCGTGGCTGGACCTGTGTGTTCATTTATTTTATTTTTAATAAAATGTTACACATACGGCATATTTGACCCCTCAACACTGTGATATGCACCAAGTACGCCTACTGATCTTCTTCATGCCATAAATTTTCTCATTGAAATTTTTTATTTTGAATTTAAAAAGATTACTGTGCTTTTTGAAGGAACGTTTTTTTCTTTCCAATAAATTTTCATTGTGATTTCATTAATAAAAAATTTATTTTGTAGTTTTCCATGACTTTTGGTTTCACACTGGTGAGTTGGCGAATTTGGTCTGAAAAGTAAACGCCTTCCTTCAACTGTAGTATCTGGAAAACTGCTGCCTACTCTGCTAGTGATACGTCAAAAGGTGTCAACTCCTTTTGGCATGAGATGTCTTTGTTATTAGCTCACTGCTCTTTGTCTTTTGCTTGTGTGTCATCACCTTGCGACCCAATATATACATGCAACTAATAAACCACATGCACCAATACCACTATTTCTAAGACCGTGGCCAACACAGAAGAATATAAAACAAGTGAACACATTCAATTGACAAGCAAATTGTTGCATGGTGATAGTACGACATATTAAACTACCACACAATGATAGAATTATTAGACATTTGAGTGAAGCAAGATTGAAGCAGGTCAGTAAATGGTGGCTGAAGTGAAGGACTGTCTATTTAAATCATTCACAATAGTTCAATTAATAAATACGAGAAAAAATATCATTGACACAATGCTTGAAAATTTGAATGAAAGTCCTAGAAATCGATGCTTTCATTTCAACTTATGTAATGATCTTTGAAGTTGTTTTTGATTGAAGAAGAACATTGTTTAAGTTCTCCTTGTCAAACGGAAGAAAAAAAAACAAGGGTCAAATGTCATTGACTACAATTCTTGTTGTCCACTACAAAATTAACAAAAATGGAGTCAAGGAATGGAAATTGTGGTGTTAGGTCAAATGCATTGTCGCTCAAGATAATTCGTCCTGAAAATTTATCCATTCTATTTATTTGATTTGTTTAATTAATTTGTAATTTACCTGTACTAAAAGTGTATATTACTCACTGATTAATTCCAAACTGCAGTATGGTCTTTGTTGTTGGGGAGGAACATATATCTCAAATCTAAATCCAGTTTTAGTATCACAAAAGAAAATTATAAGAATGATAATGGGGGCAAAAAGAGACGACGCTTCTTACCCATTATTTAAATTACTAGGTATTTTACCACTCAGATATTTATATGTTTATAGAGTTTTACGCATGTTTTTTATCAGAGGAGGAAATGTCAATGGCTACGCAAATATTCCCTATCATGGCTTGAGGTCACGGAATAGAGTATCTATTCCACAACCTAATAAAGAAGCTTTCAGAAGATTTTATTTATATTGTGCAAGTAAGATGTTTAACCTCCTAGCATTTCGTATCACATCAATAAAGTCCCTCACGTTGTTTTTACATGAATTAAAAATATGGTTATTCTCTATAGACAATATTGAAGTGTACTTCTAAATTTTATCTTTGCACATTATTTTTTACATTGTATTGTATGTTATTAGTATGATTTCTGTACAGTGTATGAAATATTTCTATGTATCATGGTAATTGATGTATTTGTTTTCATTTATTTTTATGTTTCAATTTTTCATAATTTTTCTCAAAGGAACAGACGCTAAAGAAAAACGCACTTTGACTCATTACTTACGGTATATTCTTTTGTTTTTGGCCGCACCAGCCAGCTGTATGTTTAATTTAAGAGATGGCAACCCCAACACTGGTTCTTACCACAGGGGTGCCTATATTCCACCTTTGTAAAAACTCATGCTTGAGTAACCTATAAAAATTTCATGTACCATAATGTGGAAAAAATACATATTATTATTATTATTATTAATTAAAATGTTTACTATTGGCACCACAACATGTAGGGTACGACAACTCCTTCAGACAAATGCCATTGGAAAGCTGAATTATAGTTGCGTAGATTGTGGAACATTCATAATAGCAGGCGTGACTAGAGATTTTACGAGAAAAAAATAATCAGATTTGAAAAACATGCTGAGGGAACGAGGATCAGTGATTCAGGGGTAAATTTCCAATTAATTGAAACTGGTGAAAGAAGGCCTCGATATAAAAATGGATGAATTTATGAGTGAGACTGAACAGAGGAGAGAAATTGAAATACAGGTACTACTAAAACATTCGCAGAAGAACATGAGAGGTGAGATAGGCAGCTAAGAGAAGAAGAAGCACAGAAGGATGGGACAGTAGGGGAGATATAAGAGAGTTTAAAAGGATATACTAGATGGCCAGGGAATGTACCTGAAGGCATATTGTGGGAGATCCGACAAACATGGGCGTACCCAGCAAGGAGCAGGAGGCGACAGCTGCCCCCTCCTTTTTTGAAACTATTTAGGCACTGTTTTATTTTGTTGAAATGTTGGTTTCATGCTTAAACTTTACTACTTGAACAACCATGGCTTGCCCCCTCCCAAGTTATATCCTGGACACTCTCTTTCATCGGAAAATAGAGGAACATACGCAAAAATGTCATCAGATGAGACAGGTGATCGCTGACGTAAGCGGTTTAGGGTATAGAGCAAAACAAAATGCAAAAACAAATATTTTGAAGAGTAAAGAGAGGGTAAATAACTGTTGTGTGTAAAAAGTGCTACGACTATATGTATATTCAATGTATTTATATTAGTTTGTAGTGAAGAGATGGCCAAGAAGGAACATAAATGGAACTACAGTACACTCTCAATTATCTGGGCAAATGATGGGGAGAGAAAACACGGATAACCCAAAGTTTCACTTTAATGTCTTTTGCTCATAATTTACCAAAAAACGGGAATATGCTGTTACCATTTATGCCGTTGTTTTTATTTAAGAGTGCTTCCCGGACTCATTGACAGCTTTCTTCGCCAGTTCGCGATCTTTTAAGCGACGACATCATGCTTGTACTCGTATTATCAATCCTCCATGTAAGGCCTGGTTTCGAAAACCACACATCCGTGGCTGTGTTCGCAGATCCAGAAAATTGGTTTGCACGAATGCTACAAAACCACTGCTCGACGTCGGAAACTACGCAGTCAGACACCATGCTATGGGTTGCAACTGCTGCGGGACGTGTATCAGTGATCACAGAGCATGGTCGCGCACTGCGAGGCTTAAAAAACAGGATCACGGATCTTCCATGTACGCAGGTAACGTCATATCGCTTCTGTTTTACGAAATGGATTCTAACGGAAATAATAAGCACGATGTGTCCTAGCATTAATGAAGTAATTCCGATGAATTTGCGTACGATTTCATTTTTTTTAAATAGCACGGAAAATGTTGAGTGAGAGTGAATATCATGCAAGGATAATCCACAGCACGGATACGGTGCAGCCGGATAATCGGGAGTCAGATGAAGTTAAAAACATACATAATGTTTGCATTGGAGCAGTATGAATGTGTAACGTGACATATTCACAGTGCTGGTTAACCCTTTCACTGATGTTCGATCTCCAAAAACTTTCTTCTCTCATGTGGCGAAAAGGTTAAAATGCGTTTCGTAGAGCCATGGAGAAGGTACTACCAGGATGGGCATGGTACACCCTCGGAAGGGTGTAACATGCTCATTCACCGAGCTCACCCTCGCTGGTCCCTCTCCTCGACCCTCCAAGCGAGGGGACTTCCTCCCCAAAAGTGACTGCCTTGACTGCATTTTGAACATCTTTATCAATCAATGAATCCGATCATCAAAAAAAGGATTGTTTGCATCGAACACCTGCCAATGAAGCAATCAAATACGCCTTAGAACCGTGTTTCTGCGATGAAAAGTAACGATTCTATGATAAAAACGAGCCTGCGGACCCCCGGAAAATGCAAAAGGGCAATATAGGCGTTTGATGTTGCGCGCTTTGCCTTTCCTGCTTTTTCCAAGAATTCTTCAAAATCATCTTTTATGCCTTTAATCTCCTCCACGATTTTATCCGCTGCAACTTCCCCAAGGTATAACGTAACGGATCAACCATAGCCGTGATATTATAGCAGTAGAATTACTAGTAGGCTAGTTGTATCAAATACCAACCTCGAGAACATCCTCATGATGCGCTATCAAAGGGAATCCGGCCGATTTCCAGCAATTTGAGATTTTAGTGGACGAAATGAAGTACATCTTTGAACCGTGTTTCTGCGATGAAAAATGACAATTTTATTTACTTGTCCATTTTGGCAAAGTAAACGAAATCGTCACTTTTCATCGCGGAAACACGGTTCAAAGACGTACTTGTTTAGCAGAAGTGCGACGCAAACAATTATTTTTTGACGAACGCAGTGATTGATAAAGAGATTTTCAAATTGCAGTCAGAGCGGTCACTTTCCGGGAGGGACCCTGTAAACATTAATAGCTGCAGCAGCGCTGCACGGGGGTTTCACAGCTGCAAGTTCGTTTCCGTTTGAATGAAGCGCGGTTATAGCGCTTGTGCAGCGCTTTTTCGCAACGCGCTGGTGAAACATGCAAGTGCAGCGCATCAACAGCGCATGCGCATAGCATGCCTGCAGCACGCTGCCGGGACGCTGCTAAAGCGAGTTTCAGCAACCCTCGTTCACTTTCTTGTCGACGCGGTACTGGTGCGGTTGTCTGGTTACCTAGTTCTTTGGAAAGAGATCCCTGAGCTACTGGCTGAGGCGGCTTACCTTGTGGAGTTGCTGAGTGCTACTTTCGTTCTCGAGAATTCTCATTTGGTAAGAATTTTATCATCTCGTTTTTTAAAATATAACATTTATGTATTTTAAATTTTATTATCCTTGAAATATGTATTCTTGCTTGGTGAATCTAGACGCGTTTTAAGTGGTGGTATTCATACCCACGTGGTCGTAGTTATGATTAGGAACCATTGGGAATAAGCTCTAAAATGCGGATAACGATGGCTTTTAATAGTGAAATAGGAAATTTGCAACGCATCTGAGGAAAATTTTGCGGTTTAAAAGTTTTTTTAAAGAACTACTGTTCATCTTAAATCTGTGCTGCTCATGCTTTCTCGTAAAAGGCGTCGTTTGAAATAGTCTCTTTAACTAAAAGAGGAGAAAATATTCTCGATTTATTAGCGGTAAATTTACCACATGAGGTAGGTAGTAAACGTTTGCACGGTCGAAGAATCTGTGACCATAGGGTTCGTCTTCGTAATGGCTCGCTTGCTACCTCTCTAGTGTTTGACAGGGGAATATAATAGCAAAGGTTTCTTTATATATTGTGAAAATTATTTCTCCGGAACGGCAATGTTTTAATTGCTGAAGAGCCGATTTTGATGAAGGGGCATCTGAGGAATGCTTTCCCAGTTTCAGAATCATTAAAAGGGGTAAATTAGATGGGTACATGGAAAGCTTTTGTCGAAATTGGTATTCTGACATGGTGAATCTAGACGCGTTTTATGAAGTTTTGGTTTTGTTTACCCACGTGGTCGTAGCGTAGAATCTTTGAGAATAAGCTTTAAAATGTTGAGTACATTGTTTTTACTAATGGTGAAATAGGAAATTTGTTACGCACGTTATAGGAATAGTTGAACCACTGGTCTTAAATCTATGTTCACGCTTTCTCATGAAATGCATGACTTTCAATAGCTTGTCTGCGTTTAAGTGTAGAAAGTATTCTTGATTTATTAGCGATAAATATACCACATGAGGTAATAAACGTGAGCACGGTCGAGGGAATCTGTGACCGTTGGGTTATAGCAGCTAAGTCATCTTTCAGTATCTCGTTTTTATAACAAGAACTAATTTTTCATTATTGGAAGAGCTGATTATATGATTGGTCCAAGAATCGTTTGGGGAATGCTTTCCTAGCGCTTCAAGAATAAATATAGGGTTAAATGTAAGGGGTACATGCTTCATGTACAAGGAAGGGCTTTTCCATAGCTTATAACTTCAGGAATGAAAATTTATGTCGCCAATAAAATAAAGGTAGCCCGCCGAGATTATATGACCTGGATGTGATAAAATCAAAAAGGTTACATAGTGCCATGCTCAATTGGTAAGAATCGGCACTGATTTGTATGCTGATTATATCGAGTTAGTTATTAAATAATGTAAGTTGTCTAAAGCCGCCAAAAAGGAAGCGTTCAGAAATGCATTCACGAATTTTAAAAGTGAAACACTTGTTGGACGGTTAGGGGGTAACTCTAAATCATTTTTGGTCTGATGTGAAGGAAGTTAAAGGTAAAATATATGTAGTTCGCTGAGATACGATAGTGAAGTATTACTAGACAGTTCCGATAAAGCCAATTTATTATATTCATACATTAGAGTGTGTTCACTAAGCATTCAGTTATCTCATTCGAGAGTGTTGACAATGTTTTGATTGTCTTAGCTTTATGGGCGAATCACTTTGAGTGGTTGGCAAGTTTTGCCTTTTCATGGCTGTGTAAGTGTAAGTTGTATGGAGTGTGGAAGTTTTCTGGTGTATCTAACATTTTTGTGACCGTGTGGTGTGTATGTGGGAATCCGCTTGCATGCTTGTGATTGACCTCCATGCCATCCGAGGTTATTTAAAGGCTACAATGTAGATGTTGAATGATTCTGCTCAGTTATGAGTCTATCCCTTCACCCGTGATGAGTCGTTCACCAGCATTTAATTCAGCAAGTTTCTACCTGTGTCAGTTTAAGTGAAACCAATCTTGTAAAATGTTACGTTAAGCTGAAACTTTTATGCCTAGTAACTTTTGCTTCATTTCTTTGTGAAGGTACTCTTTTTTAAATTGTTAATTGAAGGTACTCTTAAGTGGTGTTTGGCCAGGTACGGTTATGGGAGGATTAGGAAGAGAAATATTGAAATGAATGACATTTCCCAGTGGAAATGTGTGGTGCTGTTCGTAGAATTATGGACCTATACAGTATTAAATTAGTACATGATGCACATATAAGGGAGAACGTAGATACTCCTTAATACGAATTCATTTAATTAAAAGTAGCGGGCGTAACTTGGCGGAAATCCATAATCAAAGGAGTAGAATTAGGATCAACAACTTTGCTATTTCTACATAGTAATTTATTGAAACTGACCATGGTTTCACTACAGAGTAACATCAAGGTGTTTCTACAGTTACAGAGTAACATTATCATTATCAAAGTTAGAGAGTAACATTATCGCCTTGATAATGTTACTCTGTAACGAAACCATGGTCGGTGTCTATACCTTACTATGTGGAAATGCCAAAGTTGTTGATCCCTCTATTCCAGTGAATTCATATAAGACTTAATAAAGGTTATTTCTAATGATAACCACTTAAGGGCAGTTTCTTTGCATTCTAAGACAATATAATCATGGTGATAGGATGTAATGAGACTTCAAGGATGAATTTTTATTGTTCTCTCCCAAGTGATGGTGGGGATGGCGTAAGTCTTTCATTTTGTAGAAGGCATTCTTTGTGAGTCAACTTTTCGGAAGGTCTGTAAATAATTCTACATTTATTAACAATTAGGCATTTTTCATAGGTTATTGCTCCTCTACTCAGTAAGAAATAATTTCAATATTTTTATTGTAAGCTATACTATGCAAAACTTAGTTGTTCAGTTGTCTGATGCATAACCACTGTTTTATTCTTGATGTTTTCATTGTCAGATGAATATTACCATTATTGATACTGTTCATTTACTTGCAGTTCTTTTGCTCATTCATTTAAGAATGCCTAAAGGAGGCTACAAGAGCTTTCACTTGCTGTCAAAGCGACAGCAAAGAAATAGAGTGCGAGCTGAGTTTCTCCATCAGGATGATTTGGGGGAGTCTGATGCCATAACTGATGTCATGACAGGCCCAGCAGTTTCTTTTGAAGCTGATTCTGACAATGGAATAACCTCTCCGCATGAATTATCTGATTCACCTGTCCCCAGCTCTTCATTTGATGACAGTTGTGATGAAAGCTTGTCATGCAGTGATTTGAGGGAGGAAATTTCAGCATGGGCTGCAGATGTTCCGCGTCATAAAGTCACCTCTCTGCTGAAAATATTGAGAAAGCATTCCTGCTTCAAGGACCTTCCTTCTGATGTTAGGACTGTGACAAAACCTCCACTGTCCTTAGCTGTAAGCAAAGTTGGTTCTGTGGAATTCTTCTACTTTGGGGTGGCTGAATCATTGAAGACTCAGTTAACCAGGGAACACACCTTAGACTCAATTGATTTACCGTTCAACATTGATGGTATACCAATAACCAAGAGTTCTGGAAGTCAGTTTTGGCCTATCTTGGCTTCTGTTACTAATTTCATCGGTGATCCTTTCCTTGTCGGCATATACTGGGGTTTAGTTAAGCCAGTATCTGTGGAAGATTATCTCGGCCCCCTCATCAATGAACTTGTTGTGCTTATGAATGAGGGCATGATTTTCGATGGTAGAAGAGTGAAAGTGAATGTGACTTCTTTTATATGTGATGCACCTGCCCGTGCTTTCCTGCTCCAGATAAAAGGTCATAACTCTTATTATCCATGCCATCGATGTTATGTGAAGGGAGAAAGGATTGAAGGTAGGATGGTTTTCTTGACGTCGGACAGTGAGCTAAGGAATGATGACACATTCCGAAAGTTGGAGGATGAGGACCACCATGCAGGACAGTCCCCATTGTGTCACCTCAGAGCTTTTGACATTGTACAAAATGTGCCATTTGAGTACATGCATTTAATTTGTTTGGGTGTTACTAAAAAAATGCTAACGTGCTTAACTCAGGGTGCAAGTGTGGCAAAGCTGAGAGCAAGAACGAGGATAGCCATAGACAATGAGTTAGTTCGTGTAGCGAAGTTTACTCCCCATTGCTTTCATCGTAAACCACGGCCATTAAGTGAGCTGTTACGCTGGAAAGCAGCAGAGCTCCGCTACATCACTCTATATTTAATTCCATTGATTGCCCGCTTTTTCCCTAATGAAGTAGCACAAAAGCATATCATGTCATACTTCAATGCCCTCAGAATACTGGCTTGTGGCTCTCTGTGCATAAGTGAGAGATTTTTGAGCTATGCCGACACCTTACTGAGGTACTTTGTGCAAGTGTTTCCTACAGTTTATGGGCAAGCTTATTGCTCATATAATGTTCATTGTTTGTTACATGTGGTTGCAGATGTAAGGAAATTTGGTGCCATGGACTCTTACAGTGCATTTAAGTATGAAAATTACCTCCAGGTGTTGAAGAAGAAAATCTCACATGCTCGTCTTCCCCTGCAAACAGTTCTGCGTAGGATTATTGAGGAAAGGCAACATACATTGAAGCGTGACAGTGTTGGTGGTGACTTCAAAGTTAAGGGTGGTGGCAGTAAGTCTGCAAGCTATGAGGAAAGCTACCGCTATGTTCAAACCAAGGTTGGGAGGTTAAATGT
The DNA here is from genome assembly GCF_921293095.1 of Ischnura elegans. Taxonomy (NCBI): domain Eukaryota; kingdom Metazoa; phylum Arthropoda; class Insecta; order Odonata; family Coenagrionidae; genus Ischnura; species Ischnura elegans. Next base: position 663,562 of record NW_025791657.1, read on the forward strand.
CAAAAGTCCCGACAACTGTGTTAAAACAGTAAGTGGTGATGTAGGGCTATTAAATGGTATATATTGCGAAGCTGGTGTCCGTAGCTTCATATTTAAAAAGTTCTTGTCTGTGGGATCCTATTTTGACTCCCCATCTCCATCAATTGATGTTGGGGTCATGCTTGCAAGCAACTTGTGTGATGTGGAGGTCCTACTTCGTGAAGAAGACTTTGAATGCAAAGTGGTCAACATTCCCATTGAGGACTCTCGGCACTACATTGCTACAGTATTGCACCAAATTTGAAACATGGTACTACAATAAACATGTTTGGATTTGAATTTTCGGCTTTCGAGAATAATATATTGATGAATATACATCTTTTACAGGAATGGAGTGGGTAGTTGTGGAGTTCACTCAGACGAGGGAGTGCAAGGCAGTGCCAGTTTCCTGGGTTGTACCTGGGGTAGAGGAGGATATATGTTTCTATCCTCCAGACAGTACTTCATATAAGATGATGACTTCCTAGCTAAGGACTGGGGAAGAGCCAACGGACACTTGGGAGACACACATTTGTCGAGTGTTCGAAAAATCTCGAACAGGTATTTATATTTGATGAAAGGTAGTCTTTCAAGGTTTATTGAACATGAAAGTCAGTAGTAAACTTAGTGGTAAAAGAACTATTTGTTCATTCTTTTCAGGAAAATATGAGCTAGCAACACAGCTAGAAAAGGAATGTATGGAGTCATCGGAGATTGATGCCTCCAAACCTTTGGGAAGGGGTTTACGCGGAAAGAGGCGCCCAGAGAAAATCGTTGGGCATGTGGAGACTTTGCCATCTCTACATGCGATGGCTAATTCATGTAATGTTTGATGTTTTATTCAGCTCTGTAGTGATATTGTCTATTGCTATAATTATTGTGGATGAATCAGTCGGTGTGCATTTTAAAACTATTTCCTGGTTTATTTTACCTTGATAGCTTATAGCAGTTCTGATGAGGATGTTCGTGGTGCATCGTGTAGGATACAGTCTCCTCCTCCATTGCCGTCTGAGGTACCTCGGCGTGAAAAGGGAAATATAGTACGGCCTAATATCCCTAGTGCTGGTAAAGTTTAGTCATATCTTTCAAAGTGACTAATGGATTGTCTGGACAGAGCTATGAACATAATTTACTAATTTTCAATTTTTCTTTGGTTGATTCAGACATAGATAACTCAGGCACCACCTCCAAATTTTCTTGGGAAGGAAGCAAGATCTGTCACCAATAGATGTGACTTAGAATTGGTTGGGGAGACAAGTGATAAGTGTTTTGAGTCCTGATGAATAATTTGAATGATGTACCATTGGTATTGAGGTAAAGTGTGATTGTTCATGGCCATAGCATTTTGGGAAAGTAAAATATTTCTTAAATTTTGGTTTCTTATTGTTATCCACCAATAATTGTTGACTTGGTAATTTTGGTTACATACGTTATTGCTGCCACTTCTCTTAACCACAAAGCTGGAAATATTCATTAATTTTATTGTATGTTTTTAGTTGTCATGTGCTGAACATTTGAAGGTTATTAGTACCTTAACGCAATTGGTGATACATTAAATATCATAAATTAAACACAGCAAATTTCCTAATACTTACAATTGCCTTAGTTATACTTTGGGTGCAGTAAGACTCAACGAATTGTGATTTAACATTGAGCATCTGAAGCTTTGTCTACCTATATCATGGTGTTTTTATTAACCCATTAATGCCCAGAAGATTTTTTTCTAAAAATTTTACTTTTTTTGCTTAAATTATGATTAGGCATCATACCTGATGCGGGAAAATATATTTTAAAAAATCTCTAACATTTGCATAGTACTTAATCCTACACGTATCTTAAGATACATCTGGGCACTTAAGGGGTCAAAAATGCACATTATCATTTAATTGTGTTTATGCACGTTTTTGCTATATAATTCATTACCCATGCCTTCATCAGTAGTTTTTAATACTTGAATTAGAATTATTATGCATCAAAGAATATAATTTTGAGTATTATTATAGTATTATAACGTGAACAATTTACATTTGCATTTTGAAATGTTACAGCAGTTTGATATTGTATCCGAGTTTTTTATACTGTATCCATCCCTGTACAACTGATACATGCAAGTCTCATCTGAAATATTTGAACCACCATTTTTATTCCTAATTGTTGTCCGGTAATTTGCCAGGAATTGATCACACAGATCCACTCCACCCATGTGAGAATTGTAGTCCGCGATCGCCGCTGGCATTTCGGAAACAGAATAACAAACAGGAGTTTTCATTTTTTTATGTATGCTAATAGTAATCAATTCTGATATGAATAAGTTGTCAGCAAATATGTTTGTACCTGGTGGTAATTTTCACTCATCCACTAGTCCTAAAAGTACATCTCCTTGACCAAGATCTGTTCTCTGAAGGTTGGCTACAGCATGATAAAGGTTGACTTGATTCGAAAATACACCATAATTTTTGCCATAATCTTACTCGTTTCCCTCTAATACATTGCTTGCAGCCATATCTACCATAGTAGAGGTTGGATGACTCATCCACCAAACAGTATTCTCCAGCGCTTACAATTTTGAAAGTCTAGTTCAAAACCTCAAACTAAGGTTGAACTTTATATTGCCTATCCTTGCCATCATTCTTCCCATTATAATAATTATCTGCCAGATGCAGAAACCTTAACATTTCTTCAAACCTGTTCCTTCGCATTGACTGAGAAACTATTGCGATGGTGCAGTCTGGAGATGACCTCCGATAAAGCCATCAACTAAGTAGACGGTGACCAGAGAGAAGCAATATTCCAAACACTTCATAAATCACTTCGATTTGTACGTACTAAGAATGTACTAACATTTTTTAACAATTGTTCATAAAATTTGTCTTGAATTTTATCTGCTGACAGCACTGATGTTAGAGCTATTTCAGATTTGTTTCACCTCTGTTCCATCACTAAGGTACGTCTTCTCTTCTCAGCGGTAAATGGGAGCCCCTATGCTGTTTTCTTGACTTATATAGCAAGCGGTGTGCAACAAAAGTAACAAAAAAGTATTTACAGAAGAGACGGTTGAAAAGTCTCTAAAGCGCAGATTCCTCCTTATGTCAGGTATATCTATCCGAGACTCGAATTTGAATACAAAGTACAGAGTTTTTGGAGATGGAGCGTAGTAGAAAGTTTCTTTATCAATGTTCACCAAAGTTGCTTATTTCGTGCACTGATTTCCTGCTTGCAAATTGGATATTATTGCCAGGGGAAAGTTGAACGAGGAACAAAGTAATCAATCCATTCCACCGTCGGCGATACAGAATACAAATAATGCCATGACAGTGGCAGATACATATGGGGGACGAAGGGGAGCGCGCCCCCCTCTTACGTGGCCGCCCACATTGCCAAACAGGGCAGAACTACAATTGTAACTCTTTCATATCATAAGATGGCATTGCCTTGTATATAAAATAATTATATAATATATATAATAATAATGCCTTGTTTATAATCATTTTAAATAAAACTTTCCTAAACTTCGCACGTGACTTGATTATTTTTCATTACGATACAAGTAAAGATAGCTCAAGATATCTTTTGTGCCCCCCTTGAATTCTTTTCTGTATCCGCTACTGTGCCAGGATAGGCAACTTGATATTGCGAGTTTTTGCATTTCCAGAAATCCAATACTGACTCATTTTCTGCTTCCAATGAAGGTACTTTATCACAATTCAAATGAGGATGCACAGCAATTCTGAGAAAATTCCTGTTTTGCTGTATTTACCTAATTGTTTAATATTATACTTCATGAAATGGCAGGAATATAAAACTGTCTTCGATCCATCACATAATTAGGTTTATAAAATTATTGCTTATTCATCTAATCAATAAATAGAATGAAACATACCTATAAGTCAAAACTTGAATTTTTAGTACCACAAGTGCCCAGACGTATCTTTAGATACGTCAAAACTTTACTGATTAGTTTTGTGATGAGCTTGAAAGAAAAACGAATATCTTAAAAAAGGTAATATTCCTTATACATTTAAAATAAAACAGGTAAAAACTGGATTCAGATAACTCAATGGTTTATGTGAAAATTTAATTTTCACATAAACCATTGCGTAGCGATTTCTGAGTAGTTCATGACCAGCCATGTGTAAGTAAGCATAAAAATTGCAAATATTGGCTTAAATAATCCAAATCACTTGTATACCATTTGAAGACTTTATTTTGTCGTATTACGTAAAGAAATCGCATAAACAACAAACCACAGAGTATTTAGGAATTTTTAAAGTGTGACGTATCTAAAGATACGTCTGGGCATTAATGGGTTAATGCTAATTGAGAGAAAATTTATAGCCTTGTTTTCTTTGCAGGAGTGTCATGCAAATCAAATCACTGTGTGGCGTCAGTGTCTGCTCTCCAGAAATCTATAGAGCAGTTGCCAGGTAAATGTTTCTTTCACCATGACTTTTATTGTTGATTTTCATATTTATAGTTTTGGAATTCCTTTGTTGTAGAAAAACTAATGATTAGAGAGGTGGTGTGGGAAAGGAGGCACATGAGGCTGGAGGAAAAAATTAATGCCCTCACCAGTATGGCGGAAACAGGGAATAAGGTGCTAATCAATCTGAGCAGTAGTGAAGAGGCGCCTTCCTTCATAGAGAAGTTCCCCTTGTCCTCAATTGAGGAATTTGAAGAATTGGAGGAGCAGCTTCAGAGTAATTACTCTTTACATAAAGCATTGGAGAGTAACACATATGGCTATTTACTTAGAATACCCATGATTTTGAAGGTGCACCATTCAAAGTGGTCTTTGAAGCATCCTCTCTACAGATTTCCTTCATCTGTCAAGAGTTTTAACTTTTATGAAAACTCTTCCTTCTCAGGTGAAAGAACTTGCTCGTTGCTCCAGGGAGGAAGATGCGTCCTTTGTTTATAAACTTCTGTACTTTCTCCTGAAGGATTCTGTGGCCAAAGAGTACAGCCTTACAGGAAAAGTAGGAGCTGACGGGGTGATGAAAAAAAGGTTTTGTGATACCAAATTGCACAAAGCAATACTAGGTACATCTATCCTCTTGCCATTTATTCCTTCCTTCATTAAATTGATCTCGTACTCATAGCATATTTTGTATCCATTGGTGTTATATGTATGTTCTTCCATATTTCTTCAGATGCTGGTAAGAAACCTGCTCTGGCACATGTGGGTGTAGACAAGATAAATAAGAAGATCGGAGAGTGGTTCCGTCAAACTGGCACCAGGATGAGGAGATCCCTGGGACGGACTGAATGCTTCGATTTTATAATATCATAATGTTATTTTGGTTTTCAAATTACTTACTTCACATAGAATTTGTTCACTATACACTTCCATTTCAAGGTATGCATAACAACATGGCTGTTTGCTGTTCAATGTAAATTTCCCCCAGGGGTACTATCACTTGATCATGTGAGAGAGGATTAGAATGTATTCGTAACCTTAATTCTGTGTGCTTAATTTGTTGCACTTGTGTTGCAGTTTTGTTCCATTGCTATCGATTCTGCTGATGCTTCCTGCATGCACTACTTTACATGTAGTCTGCATTATAATTTTAAACCGCCTATTGATGAGAGCATACAGACTGCCCATATACATAATGTCCCATACAAAAAAATCTGTGCTGTGGCTGTACTAAAGCTGCACTGTAACTATGCTAAAAGGGCTGTACTGTGACTACTTAAACTGCACTTGAATTGAAACATCACAGTACAGTTACAGCACGGTCAGAGTGCAGTTGCCATAGCACAGTAACAGTGGAGTTGTCATAGCACAGTCACAGTGGAGTTACCATAGCGAAGTCACAGTGGAGTTGTCATAGCACAGTCAGACCCTGTCGATTTCTGTAACAATAATGTCTGTTCGTTGTCTGTTCAGTTGGCTGTTCGTATCCTGTTCCTAGACCAAGAGAGAACAGGCAGGCGACTGTTCATAGAATGTAAATTGGAACGCCTTCTCTGTTCCTTGTCTGTTAGAAAAGGGTTACTTGTCTGTTCTCTCCCTGTTAAGGAAGCAGCATTCTCTGTTCCTTACTTGTTGGAAAACAGCCAGTGAACAGGTAGGGGACTGTGCGCTGTCAGTTTGTTGCCTGTTTTTAGGCTGTTAGTTCCCTGTTCCTTGACCAAGAGAGAACAGGCAGGCAACTGTTTGTAGAATGTAAATTGGAACGCCTTCTCTGTTCCTTGTCTGTTAGAAAAGGGTTACTTGTCTGTTCTCTCCCTGTTAAGGAAGCAGCACTCTCTGTTCCTTACTTGTTGGAACACAGCCAGTGAACAGGTGGGGGACTGTGCACTGTCAATTCATTGCCTGTTTTTTAGGCTGTTAGTTCCCTGTTCCTTGACCAAGAGAGAACAGGCAGGCAACTGTTCGTAGAATGTAAATTGGAATGCCTTGTCTGTTCTCTCCCTGGCCACATAATTTATTACTAGACGGTTCTTACCTTGTAATATTCTTTTACCTTTTTGCTTGCTGATGGTGTATATGCTGTTCATAGCCCGTTCTCAAGGCGTTATGTAACAAGTGCTCTAGCTGAGAGTTGTTTGTTCAAGTTCGTTGGTCTACTATAGCTGGCCAAAATATGCAGAAATGAAACTACGAACTTACCACTCCTTTGAGATTATTTAACACTGGAGTATTAAGCACTTATTGATCAACTAATCATTTTTTACCCCAGCAAAAAATACTTCAAGACAGTGACACAAAAACTAGTACAAATCTCTACTCAAATTCCTCTTCAACATGATTAAACCATGAAAATTATGCTTATACTCTCATTATTCCAGGATGCAATGTTTTCTCCTTTTAAAAGACAACATATTTTGCAGCATTAAATCTTACTAAAGGAGCCCAGCTAATAATCATGTGATACGACGTCCATCTTGATAACCGGCAAGTATTTTTACCTCACAGACACACCATGTTTAGGTTAAGGTGGTGACCAAAAAGAAAAGGTCTTGGATTCTGATGCAATCAAAACACTTAAACTGAAGATAAAAAATTGATTATTTAATTCCATAGTAAAATTGTTTTAACATAAAAAATTCATTCCACCTGTTGGTGGCGGTAAGACAGGGGACGTTGGTGGTGGTAAGACAGGGGACTTTGGTGGCGGTAAAACAGGGGACGTTGGTGGAGGTGAGACAGGGGACCCTACTGGGGAATGGTCTCTGAAACTGCCTCTTTCACTGCCTTGGTCCTCACAGGCCCTTGCCTGCTTATCTGAAGGGGCCTCAGCCTGCCCCAGTAAATCATTTGCAGTCCTCTTGGCCTGCCTCACTACCTGGCGCTCCTCAAATTTAGCTCTTGCCTTGGGAGACACCATTGCCAAAACTTCATTCGGACGGCGCCCCTCTGCTACTGCTGCCTTAATTCTGGCATCGATGCCTCTTTTCGGTCCCATGTTGGTGGCACACTCCGCCAACTTGCGAGGCAAGTCTGCCACCAGCTCCACCACTTTGGAAGGGCTGTACTTCCTCTCTCCTCCTTCTCCTTTGCAGCCTTCCAGCCATTCCGTATGAAAATCTGTGTAAAGATAATTCATCATTAGATTTATTGTCCTAATAACATAAGCCTGATTGTAATCAGTTTGATTTCACTGTCTTACCTTGGGCAGCAAATAAAAACTTTCTTGAGAACTTTTCCGTATTTGCAGTTTTACGCACCCTCATTTTATGAGGCTCAGCATAACAGCCTGTTAAGAGGGCATTATGCCACAAACTCAGGTTGCCTGGATTGCACTTCAGCAATTTATAGCTTCCCCCACTGCACCAGACGTCCCCAATTAGAACCTATAGTAGAAAAGGAAAACATTAAGGAAACCATAGTTTTAAATACCATAATGAAATAACGTATTGAAAGAGGCTTTCACCTTGGAAGACTCAGCACCATCCAATGCAAGGTTGCTGTCAGAGCTGGCCTCACTTGAGCTACTACCACGGTCGGCTGTAAGAAGATGAAAGAATGCATATAATTGAGTGAAAATTATCACCTGTAAGAAGATAAGTGACTACATTTAAATGAATCATAAGTATCACAAATTGACAAGAATCAATCTCACTAATCTACAGCACTCTCCTAAGTGGAAAAGAGTGCCACAAGGCAACAAGCACACGTTTAACTGCAAAGAGAGGAAATAATTTACATGGTTCAACATATCAGCGAGAGAAATTCTTAGATGGTGGGCAAAATCTAGCATGATTAATGGTGATTTGACCTGGAATAACCCTTTTGCAGAGAAGGTTACATACTTACTAGGGAATAATTGATCAAAATGGCAATGTATGAAATATCCTGATTCCATAAATGAAGACTAAATATGGAATAAAATTTAGTAGCCTTCAAAACATGATTAGCAAGAACTAGATTTTTTCATAACAATGACACATGCCAACGAGTTAAATGTATCAATGGACTAGTTCACAGAAACATAGCAAGGAAATTAAAGTATTCTATTACCATGACTTTCCTCTCATTTACCCTAATGGTACTCTTCTGAGCCCAAAACTCAAACAATTAGTGAGGTAGGGTGGAAAGCAAGTCCCGCACATGTTATTAAGGAAAGGCACTTACATAGGAGGGGGCTCATCCTAGCACAAACGGCACCGGCTATTTCCTCCGCAAGGCTTTCGCGAAGGGCTTCCATTTTAGAACTTATCATGGCCTCCACTCTCTCAAAAAATAACTCGTCATCCTTAGCTGTTCGTAACTCCTCCTCCCTCAGCTTTGACGAATCCCTCTCCTTCCTTAATTCACCCTCCAAAACCTTAACACGCTCCTGGAGCCTTACCAATTCTTCTTTCCCGTTTAAACCCTTTTTGGAAGACCCACTACTTTCGGCGTCACCTACACCTTCTCGCATGGAGAAAAAACCATCTTCCGATAGCTTCTCAAGGGAAAGCTTATTATTTTTCCACCGCAGCGCCGACTTATGTTTCTGCAAAAATATTTTTTTAAATGAAAAAAATTTATTTCGTTATGGTTTTTAAAAATCACGCTTAAGTAATAAATACAGTTAAAAGTAAATTCAATCCTACAGTTTCGCATAGTAAAATGCACTTACTTTCACCATTCTGGCATCCTGCAATTCTTTGGAGGCATTGAAGAGCTCATCTTCCGTTCCGGACGTCAAAGGGTCTCCGGATACTACCTCAGACCTCATCACGGGCCAGTTTACACGCTTCGAATCCCTCAATTCTGATTTAGAACCTGAAATCAATTACGATAATAATGAAATCCACTAATCTCTAATTCACCATGAAATATTATCTCACATGAAAGTGAACACATGAAAACAGGATGGGCCTGTATGATATTATAACCTTACCTGCTATCCTTCCGATCCTAGCATAGTAGGAATGCTTCCGATCGTCAGCACTGCCCGTAGCTGTTCTGACGCTGTACCATTTTCCAGCTTCGAAGTCGGCACAACTTTTTGGGAGGAAAGGGGTTCTTGCATACCCTTTGCTATGGTCCACATCCGAAATATCCACAACGGGCACATCTTCCACCTTTCCATCCTTGTACTTCACGGTGGCGTACATTAATTTATATGGAACATCGGCCATCTTTCACTAGACGCAGTATCTAAACCCAAAGAGCGATAAATGTTGCAGCTACAGCTATATGACTCTATGGTGACAACAAAATCAGTGCTAATGGCGTCATGCAGCATGAGGTCACAAGCGTCACAAGAATATGCGCGGGATTAAGCCAAGTGCATTTTGGGAGTAAAGATGAAAGCTTATGAATTACAAAAAAGTAATAATAAATTTGGAGAGATTAAATTTCAGTAGTACGTTTCGTTATTTACCATTGGATTTGTCTTAATTTTCTACGTCCCTTATAAATTAACTTTTGGCAATGTACCTGTGTCACAGAAAATTTTTCATACAGATAAATTATCAACGTTATCTTTTATACCTATTCCACATGTCATACTTGTTTAATTAAAAATTGAGTTATGATCAATTCATTTTTGGTATACTTTGTTTACATTATATAATATATATAGTGAGTAAATTTCGATTGCAAATATCAAGAGCTAAATTCATCCTTTCAATTCTTAATATTACCACCATTTACTCTATTCTCATGACTTCCTTTTTTATTACAGATAGTAACCCCTGCCCCTTTTCAGCAAAAAATATCATGACCACATTACTGTTGTTGCACTTTGTTTACAACTACAACAATTTCTAAACTGCAATGGCAGCAAATCCACAGAAGTAAAAAAAATATGAAATTAATTATATTTCAACATCCGTAGGCGGATCACCGTTAGTCCGTGTATATTATTGTACGCTAAACAACATCAATACTTGCATAAAATGAGCATGGATGCAAGCATAACTATCGCTAGGGCGCCATAAATCTTATCCCACCAGATAACAGAAGCTACCATTATAATTTCACTGTCATTAAGTCCTAAAACTAGAGTAGGATGCACATTAACACTTTCACCATGATCATAAAAACATTAATTCACTGCACAACTGTATCTAATAGGAATGAAACAATACAAGTTTTCAATTCGTGGTGGAGCGATATTTTTCCTCCTCTTTCTGTACTGACACAAAATTCTTCACTAAATATCTAAAGCCATCAATTAATTGCAAAGCGAGCTACGAAACCACCGAGGTTATACAATTGTAATTAAGTACAATAACACAATTAGTAAAAACTGATGGAACTATGCCTCCACGGCAACATGGCATGATATTATCTCGGTATTATGTGAAAAACATGAACCATTGATTTCCCGCGAAGATAAAAATAAAAATTTCCGTAATTAAATATCGGATGCTTTGCCATATCCTCTTTAAATACGAGAGAAAGGGCATGCATGGAAGAGTAAACAAAGCCGCCATTGCAGATACTGCAGTATTTCCGCTATCTATTTGCACCGCTAATTTATTCTTGGCGAATAACACATATTTTCAAATAAAAAACGAGGTCACTGAGATCTAAAACCACGAAAAAATTACCAAATTAACGATAACAGAGCCATAAAACTAACATCGGTAACCCACCGCATTTTGAGTACTTACCACTGCTTTGAAAAAACTTTTATTTTCAGCTCAGCATTCCTTCCTGGTTTTCCTGTAACTTGTAGAATTATTAGACACATATCAAAAGCGCGATGCACGAACCATCTTCAAATTTAATAGCTTTTTAGCAACATAACACATCTTCCAAGTGATGAGCTTCGCTGGTTCACCATTGAAATGAATGTAACAGCAACGCGATACTGGGCGCGCGACAGGCTCGCAGCGCCACTCTGTAACGAACTAAAAAAATTGAATAACGTGGGAGGATTTTGGGGCCAGCCAACCAGCGGCGTAACAGCCGAGTTGGAGGGGGCTGGTAAATTTTTAGAATATTCTTCTTGAATATTTCTCATATTCTAACAAAAGAAAGTCACAAGCGCACAGGCAAGGGTGAGAACGCCAAACAGTTTTTGTTACAGTTTTTGAAATAGTAGTGGGCGGATGTTGAAGTTGGTATGGTTTAAACATCGTCGTTCCCCACCTTGTGCTATTGGCATTTATTTGCGTTCATAAATTTGCTGTTAAATATATGTATATATATATTTATACATATTACGATCCCGAGGTACAACTGACGACAAGGTCAGCACAACTTTAGCTTGATAGTGAAAAAAATGCCGAAATACCGGCTGTATTTGCTAAATGGAGGGAAAGTCCCGAGAACTACGCTTTACAACAGAAGAAAAGTTCAGCAGCGGAGAGCAGCGCTTCAAGAGGTGAGTTTCTTGTAATTGATGTTTTGTTTTACACTGCCAAGGCAAATTAGACAAAGGAGAAAAAATTAACGCCTCAAGTTCTTTTTTCTTGTATAGGGAGTGAACCTCCAGAGACGAGGTACCAGGAATTCTACTGATTATGAAAATGGGGCCCTGGAAGATGAATACAATGTAAGTGAATACAAAGAAGCTTATTGTGGGCATGTACGGTTATGGCAGAGAGATTAAAGTAGAGTTGTTTTCACTCTTATGACTTTTTGCCTCTTCCAAAACATTTCTCTGCAGCTGAAGTAAATGGCTGACTTCATTGTAGTAAAGCGTTAAAAACTTAATGTTGCCTTTATTTATAGCATTTAAAGTTTATTTTGAGGTTAGATTACTTAGGTATATGACTTACAAGTAAGTAAAATTACCAATACTTTCCCTTGCCTCGTTTTTAACAACCTGTGGTACTGAATTGCAAATCAGAGGGGCCTATTCATCTCAAATCAGGCAGATATTGCAGAATCATATCTGGTGACCATCACCGATTTCTTTGAAAGTTATTTAAGTGAAAGGGCCATTTCAATATTGCGTTCGGGACATTTGTACTGTTTTTTCAACTCAACATCAAAATGTTATTTTCTACTAATAATTTTTGTTTTTTGTTGAAAGGGTTATTTACTGTTATGTGTTGGCCTAAACCATTTTTCAAGATATAGTTTTTGCTTTAACCATTTGTTGTTACTGTTGCTAGTTAAAGAAGTGCCCGTTATGTACAGGACAAGCCGGGTCAACCACTTGTTTGGCTCATGTTATGAAAAGTGGTATTTCAAATACATTTATCAGAAGGTTGATAGCAAATTTCAATATTAAAAGTGAGTATTTTTATAAGCATTATTGTCTTGATCACTTAACTTTTATTAGCTGAGGTTAATTATGATACTAATAAGGTTTGCAAATATTACAAGTTTCCTAAAATATTGGAGGAAGAGTTCTCGGGTTTCCAGCCGGGTCCAATGGTTTTTCTGCACCGACGTTTCGAAGGCTCAGACTTAGCCTTCGAAACGTCGATGCTGATAAACCCTTGGACCCGGCTGGAAACCCGAGAACTCTTCCTCCAATCTATTCACCGGGAAAACCTTAGATCCTTCATTCCTAAAATATTGTTACCATAGTATTTATGGAAAAGACAACAAGAAATATTGAACAGAGTTCATATTTTTAGATCTTTAACCCATCAGCGCCCAAAGTTTTTTTTTAAATTCACACATATTTCACTTTTAAAAAATATTATACATAGAACTTAACACAAAGAACGCAATTCAAACTGACTGAATAATGGAGGAAACCTTTAACTAAGTATGTGAACCGACGACGATTGGGACATAAAAAAAATTGAATGTTAGGGTATCTTTAAATGTATGTACGGGTATATTAACACCCAATGAAGTCATTCATGGTGGGATATTGAATACTGTGTCTTTATACCTGAATTTATAAGTTGGAGTTGTAAATTGGACAAGCATTATGCCACAAACTACAACCTGAGAAACTTCAATTCTGGGGAGTACATTCAGAAATGTGGGTCAAACCACACATGCATACAAGCTGTGACACTAACAAATTTATATTTATGCAGAGTATATAAGAGAAATTTAAAAGAAAATAAAAGGTGGCCTTTTTAAATAATACTTTGTTAAATAATCACTCATTTTTACTAAACAAGTCCTATTTGTACATTATTATTTAAAATTACTTGAAAGTTATGTCTTAATGTGAATTAATGCATATTCTTCTAAATGAAACAATAATCAGCATTTATGTGATTTTTCATTTTTTACTGTGACGCCTAACTTATCAACATTCAAGGGATAATAACTCTGTAACGGTTCGGTTTTGAGCTGACATAAAGTGATCATTATTCATTGTAAGGATACTGCTTTCATATAAGTATATAACTTTCGGAGAAATTGGTGATGGTCACCTGACACCCCTCTGCCTGATTTGAAGTGAAATCCCCCAGAGATTAAAGAAGACTGCTTCAGTGCTAAGTGTAATGATGAGCCATGACTGTGGTAGACATCATCCAATGATGCTGATAGTGTGTTGCTTATTTTCACTTTCTCATGCACAGGTAGGAGACTCCGAAAGATCCAGTTGCTCTTATGTCTCTTACGATGGCTCAACATCCTCGAGTAACTCTGATTGTGATGTTCCTTCAACGGCAGTTAGGGAAGTAAGTGTCTCACTTTCCTTCTGTAAATCTGACTATTTTGGGGGTTAACTTTTCACCAAATTGATTACCAATATTTCATGTCATAATGAAATGGTTATTATATGTTTCACAGCTGATAATTTTATTTCTTAGATTTTTCAGGGACAGAGGAGGAGAAAGAAGCGAAAGTCATACAAGGAGCCTCCTTGTCAGTATAGAAAGGACATTTCTCAGCCCGATACTTCAGAAGAATGTTCTGGTGGCATTTCTTCTGATGGATCCTATTCTTACTCTTCACAAGGTTCGCAAGGCTTGAACCATTCCTGGTCATCGGTATCTGCACCACCAACACCCCTTGGAATGCAATCCACCTTGTCACCCTGCCACTCTCCAACTAACGTTGAATCTCAGAACCCCCGCAGTGTTCCCCCCGAAAGTGATGATGATGACCCATTCAATAAACAGTACTTTGAAAAGTTATGCCCATGCACTGATGTAACTGCTGGAGATGTCATTTTTATGACTTTAGCTTTGGGTTGTAGGCATGGATTAACTTGGGCAGCCCAGAATGACATTCTGAGAGCTTTCCAGTCAATTTCTGGTAAGAGATTTCCACAGAAAATCCAATCTGTTCAAGAATTTTGAGAATTATGAAGGAAATGTTAAATTTCATATGTTTTGCCATGTATGTGATAAATATTTAGGGCCCAGAGATGAATTGCTAGATGGAAATTGTTCTAATGAGGAGTGTAAGGCAAATTTAAAAATGAAAAGTTCCCAGAACTATTTTTTATCACTTTCTATGAAGTCGCAATTGCTCTCATATCTGAAGGACAAAAACTTCATAGAAATGGTTCTGAAATATAGGTTTCAGAAGCCAACCTGTGATGGAGTATACTCAGACATTTATGGTGGATGTGTGTACAGGAAATATTTTGATAATGGAGGAATATTGTCCAACCCATACAACTTCTCTTATTCTTATTTCCTTGATGGCTTGGCATATGGAGATTCATCTACTCAAAGTGTTTGGCATATATATGTCACTATCAATGAATTGCCTTATGGTCAGAGGTCGAAATATTTAATATTAGCTGGCCTTTATGTAGGAAAAAAGGAGCCCAATTTCAAAAACATTTTGGAACCATTTGTGACTGAGGCCAATGAGCAAAGTGAACACGGAGTCCAATGGCTCCAAGATGGTGAGCCTGTGACAAGCTGTCTCATACCGCTATGCTGCATAGCAGATTCTGGGGCTCGGCACAAAATACTCAACATGAAAAAGTTTAATGCTTATCATGGCTGTACTTTTTGTTACAAACGGGCTGAAAATACGAGAAAGGGGATTCGATACCCCATTGGCAAGATTGCACCTTTGAGATCAAATGAGAGCATCCGTGGGGATTTAAAAGAAGTTCTTGAACGTATGAATTTGCCTGGGGTCAAAGACAAGTCTTACAGAGGTGTCAACGGTTTGACTCCTCTCATGCATTTGAGTAATTTTAATTTTGAATGTAGTGTTGTTGTGGACTATATGCACAACATTCTACTTGGGACAACAAAGCACCACATGGAATTGCTTCTGGCCTCAGAACGGAAAGATAAATTTTGGGTTGGCATGAACGACAGAATGGGAATGGAGCACTTAAAGTGCATCATTGATAAAAGGATTTCCAGATTGCAGTCCAACTCCTCAGTGATTAGGGACCCTCGCCCTCTGACTGATATTGCAACATGGCGAGCGAGTAAATGGAGGGCCTGGCTACTCTTTTACATGTTTCCTAGCCTGTAAGATCTGTTAAAAGAAAAGCATTTAAGTCATCTGGCTATGCTAGGCAGTAGCACATACATTCTTTTAAAGAAATCAATAACATCGGAAGAAATTAATGCAGCCCACAAGTTATTGATGCTTTACACCTTCTATTTCCAGAAGTACTTTGGCCCAGAGGAAATGCGTTATAATGTTCATCTCCTCTCACATGTAGCCGCGGGCGTTCAAAATTTTGGACCTCTCTGGACCCACAATGCTTTCATGTATGAGGCTCAAAACAGGTACCTCAGAAAATTACCTAAGTGTCCATCATCAGTTATTCTGGAAATGGCCAAAAAATTCATAGTCTTCCGCTCATTACCACAGCTGCAATCAAAGCTGGTGAAGTCAAAAAAAACTTGAATTTTGCTCCGAAATAGAAAATTCATCAAGACTGAAGAAGTGTTTGCAGTCCGAGGATGGTTTCGTTCTCCTAGGGGGTGGAGATCTGTGTGCTCTAACTGAGGATGAACAAACACGTCTTACAGAGCATGCCAATGTGTCGCAGTATTACAAATGCTACCAGAGAATACTTTGTGGCCGTACAAAATATTGCACAGCTGTGTACAGCAAGGGAAAGAAGAATGATGATTCATGTGCATTGTTATCTGATGGGCGCTATGTGTCAGTGAATCGTATTCTCCTTTTGATGGATGGCTCTATTGCGATTATAGTAGAGGTGTTAAATATTTCAAATACCAGAGTGGTTTCAAATATCATGGCAAATACTGATCACATCAAATTCTATGAAAATTCTGGAAAACTTCAGTGCATAAATCCTGCAAACCTTGCACAGCCGTGCATTCGCATGTCTCAATGGTGTCATAATTATGTGTCGATTATTCCGTTTGGTTGCACAGTTGAATAGCTAATCTGCATATTCATTTCACTGTTCTTCTTTGTAATAAACGAAGTTATTTTTTTTTATTACTACCCTGAAATAATTTCTGTATCATGTGATTTGCTGCAAATCTTTCAATGGTAAAGTAATGAATCTGCATATTCATTTCGCTGATCTTTTTTGTAATAAATTGAGTTAATTTTTTAAAATTGCTACTCCTGAAATTATTTCTGTAGTGTACAGTGTAGATTTGATGTAATTCTTTCAATGGTAAAAACATTCATCTGCATTTTCAATTTCTGTGATCTCGTTTGCTATGTTTTAATTTTTTTTAATTTTGTTACAAATAATTTCTGTGTGGTGTGATTTGTAGCAATGCTTTCCATGCTTGGGTGTATAATGTGCATATACATTTCACTGATCTTGTTTCTCATGCATGAAGTTAATTATTTTAAATTGCCACTCTGAAATAATTTCTGTATAGTGTGATTTGTAGCAATGCTTTCCCTGGTTGAGTGTTTAATCAGCATATACATATCTGTGATATTGTTTGTTATTAATGAAGTTAATTTCTTAAAAATTGCTACTCTTGAAATATTATCTTAGTGTAGTGTAGATTTGAAGTAACTCTTTCAATGGTATAATAATTAATCTGCATATTCATTGCCCTAATGTTGTTTGCAATAAATTAAGTTAATTTTTTAAATTGCTACACTTGAGATAATTTCTGTACAAAATAATTTGTAGCCATGCTTTCCATGGTTGAGGATTTAGTCTGCATAAACATTTCCATGATCCAAGATTATAAAAAGTAATTTAGATTTAAAAAAATACTGTTACTCTGAAATAATTTTTGTACAGAGTATATGAAAGAATTTTTGTTGGGGTATTTATACATATATTAAATAAAGAGTACATTTTTACAAGTGCTTTTGAAAAAAGAATATTATCTGTGTTATTGGACCACGTTAATTGCCTTTTGACTGTTCGTTCCTTGTTAGGTGAAACCTATAACCAACCTGCCCCTGTCAGTTTATAGCCTGTTCACCGTTCGTTACTTGTGAGGTGAAACAGATAACCAACCTGCCCCTGTCTCTTTATTGCCTGTTCACTGTTAGTTCCTTGTTAGGTGAAACAGATAACCCACCAGCCCCTGTCTGTTTAGTGCCTGTTCACTGTCCGTTCCTTGTTAGGTTTATCCTATAACCAACCTGCCCCTGTCTGTTTATTGCCTGTTCACTGTTCGTTCCTAGTTAGGTATATCCTATAACCAACCTGCCCCTGTCTGTTTAGTGCCTGTTCACTGTCCGTTCCTTCATAGGTGAAACATATAACCAACCAGCCCCTGTCTGTTTATTGCCTGTTCACTGTTCGTTCATTGTTAGGTGAAACAAATAACCAAACTGCCCCTGTCTGTTTATTGCCTGTTCACTGTTCGTTTCTTGTTAGGTGAAACAGATAACCAACCTGTCCCTGTCTGTTTATTGCCTGTTCACTGTTCGTTCCTAGTTAGGTATATCCTATAACCAACCTGCCCCTGTCTGTTTAGTGCCTGTTCACTGTCCGTTCCTTGTTAGGTGAAACAGATAACCAACCTGCCCCTGTCTGTTTATTGCCTGTTCACTGTTCGTTCCTTGTTAGTTGAAACAGATAACCCACCAGCCCCTGTCTGTTTAGTGCCTGTTCACTGTCCGTTCCTTGTTAGGTATATCCTATAACCAACCTGCCCCTGTCTGTTTATTGCCTGTTCACTGTTCGTTCATTGTTAGGTGAAACAGATAACCAACCTGTCCCTGTCTGTTTAGTGCCTGTTCACTGTCCGTTCCTTGTTAGGTATATCCTATAACTAACCAGCCCCTGTCTGTTAAAACAATTGTTCGTACGTTGTTCATAATCTGTTCTCAAAATCTCCAAAAGGCTCCAAAATGACAGCGAACAGGCATTATTTTTACGTAAATCGATAGGGTGTTTAGTGATTGTTCACTGTTGTCTGTTCATTCCCTGTTCCGTGAAACATACTACCAACTGGCCCCTGCCTGTTAAAAGCATGTTCACTATTGTTCCCGAAATGCTTGTTGCCTGCCTGTTAAGGAACAAGCTGCAAACAGAGTAGAAACTGTTGCAAGGCTGTTCGTAAGTTGTTCCTACTTGTGTGTGACCCTAGATTGTTCGTTGGCTGTTAATACTCTGTTCACTAATCTCCAACAGGCTATCAACAGACTTCAAACGGACAGTGAACAGGCATTGTTGTTTCAGAAATCGACAGGGGAGTACAGTAGCCTTAGCACAGTCATAGTGCAGTTGCCATAGCACAGCCACAGTTCAGCTGCCATAGCACAGTTTTTACTGTAATACTCTTTCCATGAATCAATAATTGAGTCTTGATGTGGCTATTGCATTCCGTGTATATCTTATTGAAAACAAGAAGCAGAATTAAATCAAGATAGGCCAATTAGCAGAGATCCCCAACAACACACATTTGGATATACATATGTATATGTATTGTATTTTCATGGGTCACATACATATATATTTTTGTTATGTATTACATCCGTATTTACATATGTATTATTGAATGTATTTCCTTTGTATCCATACATATGTAAAAGTGGCACTTGTTATACGATAAACCCCTATGAAAAAATTGTATAAAACCTGTATAAAATTGTATAAAATTTTTGTATACATTCTGTATAGAATTATATACAAGTTGTATACAGTCTCTATACAGATTGTATAAAATCTCTATACAGATTTTATACAGTCTGTATACGTTATATACAAAAATGAGTGTATACAATTTGTATAAAAATATACATTTTATACAAATTATATACAGGCTGTATAAGAATTGTATGTGGGCTGTATAAAATTGTATATGGGCTGAATAAGAATTGCATACGGATTGTATGAAAGAAGACCTACCCTATGAAAAAATTGTATAAAACCTGTATAAAATTGTATAAAATTTTTGTATAGGTACATTCTGTATAGAATGTTATACAAGTTGTATACAGTCTCAATACAGGTTGTATAAAATCTCTATACAGATGTTATACAGTCTGTATACAAGTTATATACAAAAATGAGTGTACATATACAATTTGTATAAAAATATGCATTTTTACACAAATTACATACACGCTGTATTAGAATTGTACATGGGCTGTATAAGAATTAAACATGGGCAGCATAAGAATTGTACATGGGCTGTATACGGGCTGAATAAGAATTGTATACAAACTGTATGAAAGAAGACCTAGGAATACCTCATCCAAAATAGGTGGAGTAATACTACCCATTTTCTTCCTCATTTCATCTCAGGTCATAAAGAAACACTCATAAAAATTATTCCAACAGACCATTTCCCTTACCACACTTCCTCTAGGAACCCACATGCATACAAAGGCATAAATAAAAATGGAGTGAATGCTGTCCAAAATATAACATTATAATCCTTTAAACATTGTTAAACTGAAAACTAACCAACCATTCAATACCAGATTTTTAAATGATAAATAGGGGATTCTCAAGTTAAACAGTGGAAATTAAGAATAGCATGTAATTAATTCAAAGTAAAACATCACTTACTCATAAAAAATTAAACGTCTACAAGGTACTTCCCACACAGAACACGGAAACCTTTAAGACACGTTTAGGTTAGGACTGAATTTCGTTCGATACTAGTATCTAAATAATAGGTCCAGACAAGAATTTAAATAAATTAGGCTTCAATTCCATACACAATATTTATTGGGCTTCTTTGGTGAAATAATACAACACAAGAAACTACATAAGTATTATGTACTTAATTTTCTTCTCCCCCTGCAACCGTGTTGTTGCTGTCACTTGGCGTGCCTTAGTGAGTTTCTGATAGCCACCTCCACATCTTTTTCAGGGACTGACATGCTCTCCTGCACTGCTACTGTAGTAATGAAGTATATAAAAATTTCATTGTAGCAAGAAATTGTCTCTTGTAGGTAACAAGCAGATTACATAAGACAGGAAACTACAGTCTTATTAGTCTCGAGTTTAACATTCTTAAGGTTTCAAAATTAGGAAACCTGTCCATTTTAGGCCGTAAACATTTTAGAAACTTTTCTTTGGATTTTTCTTCTTCTTAAAAAAGAAAAGATTTTAAGTAAAAATATTAATATATTACATATTTATAAATGAAAGTTATAAAATATACTAGTAATACATATATTATAATTAAGAACATTTTTCATAGAGCAATTGTTGCACGACAGATCCGAACGACAGAATACAACGAACACAACTAAAATGCAAGAATTTCCAAATTAATTGCTGCTACAATATTTTAAATCACCACTTTCAGTCCTGTACATCAACATCATGAAGCCACTTTTATCTAGAAATTACGTCCAAAGAATTTCAGGGAGAAAGGGTACATACCTTAATGTTTTCCGTAGGGGTGAAATTGCCTCTTCTTATCGCCAAAATACACCTCTTCTTCAATCCATGAAGATCTATAGGAAAGGTAAAAACTTGAACTTTGGGTCTATAGTCCTGCAGGAGTTTCCTTCGCAATCCGGCACCACACACGAGAAAGGCATATTTAACAAAAATGCCTCACAAACAAGTTTCTGAAGCCCACCGAATGAAATTAAAGAATAACGGAAACTTCACTATTCACAAAAACTCTAATTTTCACCAACTTAACCACAAAAATCCAAGGAATATGGTGAAACATAACATAAACCACGTAATCTCTAACGGCGATCCTGGGCGATCCTTCCGCGGCCTCTCTTTCTCGGTGGCTATGGCCCCATCCGCAAAAGAAAATAGTCCCACACCGGATATGAATTTTTTTATCCAGAGTATCCAGAAACGAAATGACTACTGTGTCATATATTAAATCACGAGTTTTTAGGAAATTTGGGCGTATGTGATACAATTTTATCGCTGCATATGAATTTGTCAGTGTACTGTTTAAAACCTTCGTACCGCTTCGTACAAACGGGACACGGGGACACTATGGAGATATGGACGCCCGCTGGTGACATTGAATCTTCCAAGTGGCATTGAATGACTAGTGTTGATGCATCTCCAAGAATCTTGTTTAAAACGCGATTCATGATCTTTAGAAGCAATTGAACTCTTGAATGTGGAACATTATTTTGGTCCCCTACTAAGTTCATTTTTGGACTTAAATTTTTGACGCCTCGGTTGAAAATTTTCCAAGTGGCATTGAATGGCTAACATTGATGGGTCTCCAAGAATCTTGTTTAAAACGCGATTCATGATCTTTAGAAGCATTGAACTCTTGAATGTGGAACATTATTTTGGTCCCCTACTAAGTTCATTTTTGGACTTAAATTTTTGACGCCTCGGTTGAAAATTTTCCAAGTGGCATTGAATGGCTGACATTGATGGATCTCCAAGAATCTAGTTTAAAACGCGATTCATGATCTTTAGAAGCAATTGAACTCTCGAATGTGGAACATTATTTTGGTCCCCTACTAAGTTCATTTTTGGACTTCAGTTTTTGAGGCCTACTTTGAATTACTGTTATACAAATTGTATACATTGTGTACAAATTGTATAAATTGTATACAAATTGTATACATTGTATACAAATTGTATATGCTGTATACAGCATGTGAATTAATACAGTTTATACAATTTGTATACATTGTACAAATTGTATACAATGTATACAAATTGTATACAATGTATACAAATTGTATACAATGTATACAAATTGTATACAATGTATACAAATTGTATACAACCTGTATAAACTGTATAGAAATTTTATACGGTTTTATACAATTTTTTCATAGGGGAATATATTTGTATTTTTTGTGTATTTTTGAAATTTGGATACTTATGTAAATGTGGTCAAAAATACACAAAAATACAAATGTATTTATCGTGTAACACGTATCACTTTTACATATGTATGAATACGGAGGAAATACATATGTAAATGTGGTCAAAAATACACAAAATCACCATTATGTATATTTCCTGTAATACTTGGGAGGTAGATTTTCGTGGCGTCTTGCGAAATGTTCATAAACATTTTTTCCAGAAATAATATGTTCACAGCAAACGCCAGATTTCCTTATTTTAATGATCATTCATCCATTCGAATTTATACCCAGAAAGCTTAAAAATAAATCATAAACTGGTCGATGTGAGCAAGGGTAGTAAAGATGACGGCCATTTATGTTAATTTGTAAATGCACGCGAAATACAGACGTATTACATATGTAAAATTCAGTTTATATCCGCGAAATATACACATGGAAAAATGGTTCACAATACATGAAAAATACAAAACATATTACTTGCACAGATCAAAAGTAAAAGCGAAGTTTAATTTTTTAACAATATTTTAATGTAACTGTTTAAACAAAAAATTAAATTCTCAATTCCGCGGCTCACTGTCGAGAGTGATGCAGTAATAATCTCGTTGACAGTAAACCTCGGCATTTCGTTCGAGACTACGAGAACGTGCTGTAGGAGGAACTCCGGCATCTACGCTAATAACCAAAAGGAAATCCGTTATTAACTAGCTACTGATGTATAGTTAATTTTATATTTGTTTGTATTATTTTACTTATTGGAAGAATTGACATAGTGTTTTAATCCTCGATAACCGGTGCGTGTGGATGGTGTGCCATGTTTTGCTGGAAATGTGCTTCAATCCCACACGTTATTGCGATTCGTGCAAGCCAGCTCCAGCAGTTTCCTGTCACTGGATTATTAAGGTAAGGTGTGATTTATCTTTTATTGTATTTTACGCCTACATAGACTACATTAATTATGTTATTTGAGTATATTTGGATACAACTATTGGCGCAATGTGGTCAACACGGACAACACATTTCCGGTCAACACATTGCGCCAATAGAGGTAATTATTTTGTTTATGTTTGGCTATTGTTTTCCTTTTTTGTTGAGTTATGTATCGAGGAGACTGGTGTCCATTGAAATTATATGGTAAAACATAGTAATGTCAATCTTGTACGTATAAATTAATAGATTATGCGTCGTATAGTTATTCCGTGCTTCGCGGCTGAAGTTACATTTTTTCTTCTCTTAATTAAGAGCAGAAAAAATTGTTTAGAGGAATGTTTTCGTTCAAGTGTAAGTTGTTTTATCGCTGTTTATTACCACAACCTACTGTATTGTAGTACTTGCATTCCTAGTTATCCTATGCTTTAGTCATAACATCTTTGACCGTAGACTTATCAGCGTAGCCTTGTCACTAATAGATTCCTCGAGGTTCCGAGTCGTTTTGCCCTCTACTTCTAATTATTTAACGAACAAGAAGTATTGGTCGTGTAATATCGGTTCCCTTAAAGCAAAGTGTAATATTTCTTTCATCTTGAATTGCAGTCAATCAAGGTGCATTTCGTCGTTATTATTTACACAAGATTAATACGTAATTTTCATGCGAAAGTTTGTCATTATATGTAAGAAAAAGGTGCGTACGGGCCAAATGAATTAATTATAATTTTCTTTTCATGCTCTTTCGCGCATACCAGCAGGCGATGATGTAAATAGCTTGGCCTGGACAAGAGGAGAATGGATTACGGAAAAAACGACGAAGCAAAGCCAGAAGACCAGGTGGAATTGTTAATACCAAGGTAAGCTTTGAGGGAAAATTTTTTTATATCCATGATGGAGAGGTTTCTTAAAGTTAAGCCTGAAATTATCGGTTATGTATGAAATTTATTTGTTTGAAAATTTGATATCACATGTTTATATTTTTTATGTGTGAGTCATCCACTACTAAATCATGGTACTAATATATTAGTATCATGTACTAAATAAGCATACCAATGGATTCACGTTTTCCTAGTTAATTTATATTTAAATTAGTCAAATGATCTTTTCTCATATTTTTCATTATTCTTAAGAGAAAGGCTATTAATTTTGTAAAATGAAAGCATATCCCAAAAATATATGATTTCTCAAAGGACAAGGTCAAATCTGTGCTAGCTGGAACCTCGACATAATTGGTAAATGAAAAAAATTAAAGCTTATGTCTGGAATCTAACAGAGAAGCCAAACTTTCATTTGCATTCAGAATACAGAATTAGTACTAAAATTACAGACTTCACAGAATACTGACTGCCTATATGAATTGAAAAAAAATAAAATTGAAAGGCCTTGAGCTCCTATTCAGATCTTACAAAAAGATATATTTTTGCATGACTTTTAAAGTTGACTTCTCCTTTTCTCCTTTCAGAAAGTGGCTAATTGTGCAGAGTTAGTTCCTGAATTCAGGTTTCTTTTTGTGCAATGGGTTACAACGCTTGTTCCGCGCTAATATTTTTTTCTATTTTCTAACTCATACCATTGCTTGTACTTGATTTATCTTTGTGCCATTTTTAAACTAAGTTTCACCTACTGTTTGCTGGCCCTTAATGCTTGTTAGCAATATTCATGGCCACACTTGTTATTTGTGTGTATTATTTTATTTTTCTCTTTGAATAAATGTTTTATTATCTGTATGTTCTTCTTTCCTTATATTTATTAATCTGTTAGATCCATATTGATATTAATTGGATGTGGGTCAGAAAATCAATATGTATAATTCGTGTACGAGGGCCTGCAGATACATATGTATATTACATGTAAGGATATACAGATTTCCAATTTGTAATACGCATGTATACATACATCCTGAGGGACTTTTGAGCCACTTTTCCGTGAAATATACAGACGTAATACGATTTTATTCCATCGTATACTTATGTACAATTCATGTATGGGTATTCCGTATAGATTTCCAATTTGTAATACGCATGTATACATACATCCTGAGGGACTTTTGAACCACTTTTACGTGAAATATACCGATGTAATACGATCGTATTCCATCTTATACATATGTAGTTGGTCACGTATTTTTTGTGTATTATTGATGTAATACAAATGCCTTATTATCTGGGTTAAGTTTCTATTTCATCTTTTAAGGTATGTGCTACAGGAAAACAGTGATTGAATAATTGAATTTGCATTAAACTTTCTGCAGATTAATTTTAATGCCAAGGAGGCGATTTTCCTGCCAGCACAGTCTTTCTGTTTGACTTCTCCATTCTTCACTATTTACTCTAGATTTCCATGAAAAAGACGCTAGTCCACTGGGAATAGAAGAGCATCCAGCACTACAATAAGAAGACATTATAAAGTCGTTATTAGATTACATACAGTAATCAATGGCCAAATAAATCTATAAAACGTTATAAAATGAAATAACTATCAAACACACCATTACTCCTAGACAGAAAGACATTGCTTATTTATGATCATCGCTTGTTCTCTGACTTTTCAAACATATTCTTGTGAGGTAGCTTCATTTATTAACAGAGGTAGCAAGGATTATTACAGCACTCGAGTGGTACTCCCTTAACAAAACTCGCACCGTCTCTCTACACACATTCCGCGCGACTGACTGCGCGTCACCCTCCTTACTGGCTCGACCGTCCAAGTTCCTCGGCGTCCCCCAGAGGGGCAGCACCTGCCGGACCATTTCGAACAGCCAGTTGATGACAGTCGGCCTTTCCTGATTTCAGGGCCGTCCTCGGCCCGCTCTTGCGGTTGGCTGACCTCTTCTTCTACAGCATCGGATTCCTCTTGAATCGGCTCGTTGGCTCCCTGGTCTCCGAGGCTGCATGGGGGTGGGTTGTCATCTTCTTCTACAGCATCGGGGTCCTCTTGGATCTGCTCGTGGGCTCCCTGGTCTCCGGGGCTGCATGGGGGTGGGTTGTCATCTTCTTCTACAGCATCGGGGTCCTCTTGAATCTGCTCGTGGGCTCCCTGGTCTCCGGGGCTGCATGGGGGTGGGTTGTCATCTTCTTCTACAGCATCGGGGTCGTAGTCTGGTGGAGGTTGGCACCATGGTTTCATTCGATCTGCACAAAAGACCGAATGAAACCTCCTCTGGGTTCTGGCTGCTCCTGGGATGTCTGTCAGCAAATATCTATCCCTGGGGAATACCTTCTCCACCCTGTATGGTCCCTTAAATTTGGGTGTTAGCTTTCGAGACGTTCCCGTAGCCTGGGCTTCTCGCTCGACTAAAACTAACTCTCCCCGCACGTATTTTCTTGGCTCCTTGTGAGCTTCGTCAAACCTTTTCTTCTGCCTCTCCTGACATGTTACCATCCTGCCTAAAGCTTCCTTCCTAACCTCCTCTATCACTTCTTTGCTCACTTCATGTTCATCTTCCTGCAATGTCACTACAACTCGGTTCCTTAACGCATTCCGCGGGCGGTACGCGAACAACAGTTCATGTGGACTGGCTCCCACCGTCTTGTTCTTCATCGAGTTCATGGCAAATTGAATGTCTTTCAAGCGCCCATCCCAATCACTTCCATCCTCCGTTGAATTCATCGTAGTGATAGCTCGAGTAATTATGGCGTTTGATCTCTCTACTTGTCCATTTGCCCTAGGCGTTGCAGTGGCGTTCTTGATGTGTTTTATCTGATGCCCTTCGCAAAATTCCTCAAATTCTCTCGACGTATATGCCGTTCCTCTATCCGAGATGATACGGTCCGGACAACCAAACAAGCTAACTATCTCACTCAAGGCCTCACAGACTGGTTTTGACCTCGTGTTTTTCACAGCTCGTAGTACTATGAACTTCGTAAAATTGTCTTGGTACGCGAGGACGTATTCACTGCCTCTTTTGCTACGAGGGAATGGTCCTAGGTGATCTATGTTAACGGTATGAAAAGGTGTACCCTCGCGCTTAGTTGGGTACAGTATTCCTTCCCTTTTCCCGCCTGGTCTCTTGTGGTACGCGCATTCGATATAGGCTGCGATATATCTCTTTATCCTTTGTCTCATCCTCGGGAACCAGAAATATCTTCTCAGGTGTTCCAGAGTCTTTTCTTCTCCGTAATGTCCCATGTCATCATGGCTCCCCTTTATGATTCTCCAAATCGCATCTCTTGGGACCACCCAACGACTTCCCCCCTCCACTCTTCGACATATTCGATGGTCTCTTACTACATAATCAGTGTGCACTTGCTTATCCTCGTTTGTCTGTGCTGGCTTTTTCAATGTCGCATATATTTCCTGGAGACTCGGATCTTGCAGCTGCATGGTCAACAGCCAATCCTCCTGCTGAATTCTGGTGGTGAATATTTTTGAGTCCACCATCTCAGGTTCTACCGCCTTTCCCACCGGGTTTCTGCTGAGGGCGTCTACGTGGCTCATGCTCCTGCCTGGTCGGTATTCGATTTCGAAGTCGTACTCCTGTAGTCTCAACCACCACCTGGCGATTCTTGGCAACAGCTCCCTCTTAGTCATCGCCGTCTTTAATGCATTACAGTCCGTTACTACCTTGAACATTCGATCCAACAAGTACATCCTGAATTTGTCAACTGACTCTACTACCGCTAAGGCTTCGAGTTCGTAGCTGTGATAGGATTTCTCTGCATCCGTTGTTTGTCGGCTGTAGTACGCCACAGGTCTCAATGGTCCCTCATTTTGCGATTGCATAAGAATGCCTGCTAATCCATGTTTGCTGGCGTCTGTGTGAACCTCATGCTTTGCACTCACATCAAAAAGCGTCAGCATAGGTCTTTCGACCAGTCTTGCCTTGAGTTCTTGGAATGCCACCTCTTGTTCCTCATTCCACTTGAAATCCACTCCATTCTTCGTCAATTTTGTCAACGGTTGGCTAATCGCAGCAAATCTTGGCACAAACCTTCTAAAGAACCCGGCCAATCCAATGAATTGCCTGATTTCGTGGACATTTTCCGGTCGCTTGAACTCTCTCACGGCTCGAATCTTTCGTTCGCCTGGTTTTATTACATCTGCGTTTATCTCGAACCCCAAATAGTCTACGCGCTCCTTGAAGAATTCGCATTTCGCCAACTTCAATGTTAGTCCTGTCTCTTTGAGTGCTTCTAGAAATCTTTCAAGCTTCTCAAGTCCTTCCTTCACGGTTCTGCTCGGTATCAGAACATCATCCATATATATCAACACATCCCCTGGTTTTGTGTTCCTGATAACTTGTCTCATCGCCCGATTAAACACGGCTGGTGCGTTTACCAGACCAAAGGGCATACTGTTGAACTCGAACAACCCTCCCGGCGTCACAAACGCTGTAAGATGCCTTGACTGAGGCGCCACTGGTATCTGATGGTAACCCGACGCGAAGTCTAAAGTAGAAAAATAACGGTTTCCCGCGAGGCTATCCAACTGCTCATCAATCGCCGGCATGGGAAACTTCTCCTTCCGGGTCTTCTGGTTCAGCCCTCTGTAGTCGATGCATAATCTGTCCTCTCCATTTGCCTTTTTCACCAACAGAGCCGGGCTAGCATATTCTGATGTAGAAGCTTGGACTATTCCAATCCTCATCAGCTCCTCCGCCGCTTTTTGCATGCTCTCTCTTTTTGCGTAAGGCAGACGATACGGACGTGACGTCACGGGTTTGTCGTCATTCAAGTCAATGCTGATGCTGGTGAAGTTCGCCTTGCCTAACTCGCTTAAGTTTTTAGCAAAACATCCCCTGAATTTATTTACGAGGTCGCATAGTGCCCCTTCGTCTTGCGTCGTCAGGTTCTCGTTCATGTGTATCTCGTCTTTCTGGATCCGTGACTCCTCTTCCACCTTCCGCACTTGAGAATTCTTTCTTTCACTAAGGTCGGCGTTTTCTCTGGAAATGGTGAGTCTCCCAAACTCCTTTTCGACCCGAATTCCTGGTTGGTCTAAGGCACTCCACCCTACAATGATAGCATCCTCCTGAGAATTTTCTGGGACAATTAAAACCTCTACTTCCACATTCACATCGTCTACTTTCAAGATCATTCGTTTCGTGCCAATAGCTTCACAACCCCCTGATCCAAACCCAACTAAACGCTTCTGGCTCGCCTCATATTCGACTCCTAGTTCTTGTGCAACGTCTCTTCTCAGGGTGACAACATCGCTTCCTAAATCAACGAAGCCAACCACCCTGTCGTCGTTTATCTCTATCCACTTGTGGTAATCGTCCTTTATGATGCAATTGGGTCTAGTGATTTTCCTAACGTTCCACTTTTTCTCATTCTGGGTCGTTCTCGGTGTTGCCTGCAAACAATCTTTCTGCATATGTCCCGTCTGCTTGCACCGGTAACAAATTCTCTCACGGGCAGCTTCTCGGCACTCCCTAGCGAGGTGCCCCTCTTTTCCACAATTGAAACAAACGCCCTGGGTAGGCGTCCTTTCGCCCCTCACTTCCTTGACTTCAGCCCTTTTGTCAATGGTCACAGGAGGTCGATTGTGAAAGTTTGCCCTATCTCCCAATTTGGCCCTATCAGTGACACTCTCGTATCGTCTTATCTTGCGTAATAGTCCTTCTACATCTTCAAAGTCACACATAGTCAGCAGCTTCACTAGTTCCTTATCCCACATGCCATTTAGAATGTACTTGATAAGGGAGGCTTCATTTACTTCACCACGCCTAGCGATAGTCTTCATCGCGTAAACATATGACTCATGCGTCTCGCCACGCTGCATTCTTCTCTTTGTAAGACTCAAGTGCACGTCGGCTTGGTCCTCCACTGATGGGAAACAATATAATAGTCCTTTTTTGAACGCCTCCCAAGAGTGTACTTCCTCGGCTACGCTATTCAGCCATAGTTTCGCCGCTCCGCGTAACTTACTAACGGATTGGGCTAACAACATCGACTCGTCCCATCCGTAGGCTGATGCAATGCTCTCTACTCGCCTGACCCACTGTACCGCCGTGAACCCCAGGGTTAGCGAAGGTTCAAACTCCGGCAATAATTGCTCTGCTATTTCTCGATAACACACCATACTTTTCTCAAGAACTAACGATTGCCCATTTAAAAGCTCTCGTTCACGTTCTAGAAGTTTCCTTTCTCTCTCTAGCAATTCTCTCTCGTGTTGCAAGAGCGCTTGTTCCCTCTCCGCTGCGCTTCTAAGGACGCTACTCTCTCCGACAGGATACCGCCAATTTCCCAACGACGGTTCTCTGCCCTTAGTAGGCCACACGACAGTAGCCTCGCGCGGTTGCTCACCGGGTCCTCTTGCCTGTATATCCTCCTTAGCCTTGTCTCTCGCGGCAAACGGCGTCGACGCAGGCAGAACCCACTTGGCGGTAGCCTCTCGGTGCATCTCACTACGCTCCCTGGCCACGCCAGCCTCGCTCTCCTGCTCTCGACATGTTCCCGCCAATTCAGTCGCGTCCCTTCCTTCCGCAGAATGGACCCCGTTGAAGCTACCTACGCGACACTCGCCATCCCACGACGCATTCGTCGGACTGGTCATTGCTACAACTAGAACCACACTCTCTCACCTTACTCAGTCCGCACTGGGGTTTTTGACGTTCTATCTATTGATGGCTGGATGTGCACGAACAACTCCACCGCAGCTCGCTGGTCAATCCCACTTCTGAACTGTGAGGTAGCTTCATTTATTAACAGAGGTAGCAAGGATTATTACAGCACTCGAGTGGTACTCCCTTAACAAAACTCGCACCGTCTCTCTACACACATTCCGCGCGACTGACTGCGCGTCACCCTCCTTACTGGCTCGACCGTCCAAGTTCCTCGGCGTCCCCCAGAGGGGCAGCACCTGCCGGACCATTTCGAACAGCCAGTTGATGACATTCTCATATAAAGCCTGAAAACCTACCAAACAGCAGAATAGGTACCGTAAACTTTGCCAGATTTTGAAAAAAAAATTATCTTTGGAGCCCTACTAAGTTCCCAAATTATCCGAGAAAGGGCCTATATTTTCATCACACAGAAAAGATATTGAGTGATAGCTTTTCCACACACTTGTAGGCTTACGAGTTTTTTT
Source organism: Ischnura elegans (assembly GCF_921293095.1). Taxonomy (NCBI): domain Eukaryota; kingdom Metazoa; phylum Arthropoda; class Insecta; order Odonata; family Coenagrionidae; genus Ischnura; species Ischnura elegans. Next base: position 694,997 of record NW_025791657.1, read on the forward strand.
CAGGTATTTATTAGTGTTTTGTTTTCGTTGCGCCAAACTGAATATTCCATATAATATAACTGAATCCCAAACTGAATAACTCGCCCTGCCCATTTTCTCAAACGTAAGTAAAAATTTCTGGTATCGTTCAATAGAGCATATAATTTACCGTCATAATCGCTTTCAATGGTAAAATGTATGCAGTGCTTAGGTTTACTAATGTAAGTTGGCAATGTTTCACCAGGAAGCTTGGTGGAAATGGGACAACATTGCTAACTGACAATATTGTTTTTTTTTCAGTTTCTAATACACTTTTTCCTAATGGTGCGTTTTTCATGCTCGTTTTATAGACCGTCCCGATGCCAAGACGCTTTAATACCAATTTGGGAGGCCGCAGGTATCGAAATTGTGATGAAACCATGCTGCAACTTGCTGTCACTGCAGTGATTAGTAATGAAATGAGAAATGGAAAAGCAGCCCTGAAATATAATATTCCACATAGGAAAATTGATAGTAAAGTGAAGTGTCGCCATTCAAAGAATCCTGCGCGCCAGACGGCATTGAGCAAGGATTAGTAATAAGAGATCCACGAGTGCTTGTTTATGCTGACCGGTGAATGCCTTTTTATGCCATTGATTGATAATTGATTCGTTTTGTGTTCTTACGTCATCGTCCAATCATTTATGTCAACCTTTGGTGTTTCAGTCTTCAAACCTTGTAAAAAATTAATGGAGAGCCATACTGACAGACCATAAATTGTTGAACTTCACTAGTTATTTAAGTCTTGAAAATAAATCATTTCCAACACTTTTCGCAAAAAAAACTCAGTGCTTTGGATGAAGAAGGTAAAATGAACTCAAACATCATATCAGGGTTCGAAAAATGTTGCAAGGAGCCACTCAAACCCAAAGAAGTTTAGTGTTGAATTCCGGATGCATAAAAATTGATCGTAATGACACTCCTACAAGAGTAAGTGCTTCATTTTTTAAATTATCTTCAAGCCTGTCGTCAAAATCCAAACAAGAGTTCGCCATAGAGAAGAAGACGGAAAATTAAAGTGACCCCAGGAGAAATCGTGGAAAAATCACACTTGATCACTACCAAGCACCTCCACAAAGAATCATATTGGAGGAACTTGAAAATAGAAGAAAAATAAGGGGAATAACCAATCGGTGCTCAAAGCCCTGCACACAGCGGCAACCGGAATCAGAATGATATCAGACGGACTTTTCCCAGCATTCATACTTAGTTGTCGTGTTTTCGTGCGCTTCAAAATTTTCATTTTCATTAAACGCAAAATATAAATATCAGTATTTAAATAGTATCTCAAAGCGTGAAATACGAACTCCAGCAGTAATAATCTTTCCAATTATGCAATAAAATACGATAGGAAATAACCGTATTGGTAAACGTATTACGAGTTGCATAATAATATTTAAAATCTATGTGCGGGGAACTTCTTTTGGGTGGAGTTACCCAAATATATATGTACGTCCCTAAGATTCGTCCCTTACCCAATTGCCTCAGCACTACCCCAAAAGCCTATCACAGCCTAAATCCACAGTTAACTTGTTACGTTGCTAGTATTTTTTTCAAATATACATTGCCTTTGATTTTCTACAGTTTACTCTTCTAAAAAATTACTAAATTTTTTAAGCACTGTGGAATTTTAAGCGGATTTCTACCGTTGATTACATCAAATATAATAAACATAAAGTAAAAAGGCTATAAGTCCGGAAGTCGGTTATTTTTTAACGCTTAAATGTATCTTAAATATTGCTTTCGCATAGGATAAGACGAAAACTTCATTTCAAAATAAAAATTAGTAGTATGCAGCAACATACATCGTTGAACGAACTATTGAAAATGTAACCACTTTGCATCGGATTCCTGCGGTGAGGATGGTCATAAATGAGTGGGAGGATCGGGTTTAATCGCAGAGGAGTGGCCCTAAGGACTCGATAACCTGGGTCTAGGGCCAGGCCTAAATGTATCCGACAATTAAGGCACGTCGGACGGAGCGTGCGTCCGTGTTTAAAAATCAGCGACAGCTATACCCGACGTCCGGTGCGCTGTGTTGGAAGCTGTCCGTCGGCTCCACCCCGGGTTTGGCGCGAATAGGAAAAAAATGACTAGATCTTTAATTTGGTTCCGTTATCATTACGTTCCCTAAGCTTCGTGCAATCAGAAGCAGAGTTGAAGGCAGAGGTACTTCAAAAGCTTTTCTTTCGCACATAAATTCAGGGATTAAAATTTAAATCCCAATTTAAATGAAAAAAAAGCCGCGAACGGAGATGGTGAGACGCGAAATTCAGAAAATCTTTTAAGCGGTAGAGAGCATACCATGCAAAGATGAAAGTAATCCATACCGGATTATCTGACATTGATCACGACTTAATATTAATAAATATAAGGTGTGTAAAAGATACATTTAGGAAAACTGTCGCTATCATACATTTAAGGTACTTACTAATGTTTTAATAAAAATAACTTTAAGATTAATACTAGAAGTATATTTCGTAATGGATATACATTGTTCTTAAGCTCAAGTATGAGAAGACCGCTTACCTGTCAGACCCTTTTTACTCCGCCATAGAAATAAATTCTGGATTCGCCATCGATCAACCAGCTTTTCAGCTACATAACGGTTACTCACCTGAATACGAGCCATCTGAAACAAAAGGCTCCGTAGAAACGTTTGGTAGGTAAACTTTGATTTTATTAACTCCACCAACGAAATCCTAAATTCTTACGGTAAGAGAATATAGAGTAATTTAGTACAGTAAAATATGTAGTTTACGCAACATTTATTTATCTCCTCTGCAGAGCCGAAACTTCAACTACCAATGCACTACGATCCGAAATAGGCTTGAATTGAAAGAATGAACGCAAAACATCGTATTACACGCAAATAAATGTGAATAATTGAATCACTCAAATCCAAGGATAAAAGCGTTTTCAACTACTCCCAACAGAACGGCAAAAATTGAACAACAACAATTCGCGTCTAAGTGATACATATGTAATGGGGTCTCCTCAAATTCACGCTAATAAAGGGGCATTCGCGATTGGTTCATACAAAGTGAACAAAAGACACTATTACTTAGTGATTCAAATAACCAATTATTCATTGCATTAAAAAACGGTGAGGAAGCATTAGTACGGTAAAGTATAATGGGATAGGGTCAACTACCTTAAGGGGCAAAATGCCATTTGTTTCCACATTCCATAACAAATACATGTTATGTAATTTTTGAAATTTTAAATTTTTTTCTACAATGGTAGGTAATTAGATTTTGATATTTTAAATATTTAATGCTTCTTCATTTTTTTAGAAAAAGTACCCGTTTTTTAAATGAAAATGTTATACCGTATTAAATTTTCTCTTTATTCTGATCCTGGGAACTCATTCTCCAAATATTAAATCAAAATGCAAAATAAATAATATAGAGCTAGATGGTGTATAAATATTTTCGTTATTTTACAGCAAAACTCGAACTCGCGTGTCTTGAAATTTGAAATTTTCACAAAACATAAATCAGGATTTAGAAATAAAAAATCCTTTAAAATAACGTTTTATTCATTATTATGGCATGCGCAAAGATCCAGATATAGATTTGCAAATTACAGCGGCACATCATTTTGACGCCGACAGTAAGATATGCAAAGCGGTGAATACAGACATTCACTTGAACGTAATACAGTATCACAATGTAGCGGATGCAAACTTGAAGAAAAAAATAAAATACGTCCAATAAACATGGGGTCGAAACTCCTTAGTTACAGAGTCATGGAAACGTAAATATTTTGTTAGACACCGTTTGCAGTTAAGCCTGTTATGGTGCAGATTTAGTGCCGTCACAGCACAGATTTTTTATGGGCAGGCAAGCATCATAGTAGGCCAATCCACAGAGCACCAAATTAACCGGCCCATGCAGAAAACGCAGTATGAGTTCAATATCATGAAATATTTCACTAGGGTGTTTTTGGACTATTCCAAAGGATATGACCTAAGTCTGTTAAAAGGGATTCATTTGTGAACGCCACTCCTTTTCCTATCCATTTCATCAGAATAACCCAATGGTAACTCTCAGATCTAACGACATACATCCCGTAAACCAATTGCTTTTTTTAAGTATTTTCTATCACATGCAATGCCCCACAACGGTAAATCCAGTCCCTGATCTAGATTTGCAGAAATGCAGCCCAAACGTCTTCATTTATGAAATACGCACTCGGATGAACATTCACCCTCCATGCTGACTACTTCGCCATTGTCGCACGTCCTTCAACCAAATCACGGATGAGGACTGCATCCCGGAACACCTGGACTAAGTCGAAGACTGGATTACCACCAGGAAGCTCCAACTAAACCCTAAAAATTCAGGTGATGCAGTTCACAAGGAAGAATAAACGCTCCACCTGAATCCTGATTTACTATGCCACCTATAGAATAAGGCGAGGCTAAACAATGAAATTTCTATGAGGTACCGTAGATTAAAACATGACTCGGAGCGCGAACAACACAGCACCATTCAAAAAGGCGTAAGTTGCATCGCCAGCAATAACACTGACAAATTCTTTAAATGGTTAAGGTCCATTCTCTCAAGTGCCCCCGGTTAATATGTGGACTGGAACGGGAGGAGGTTATCAGCCCAAGGCTGTTGCTAAGTCGTTTATACAACCATTATTTTGGTTTTTGTCAGGAAATTTTTTCAAAATTACTTTCAACAGAAGCTAGAGGTCCGAGCTACCTTTCCGTTTTGTGACTTTACTTCAATTTTTAATTCACAAGGCAAAAATTAACTAAAAATAGAGTCGGCATGAAATCTCATCATTTGTCACGCAAAATCCAAAGAAACCTAATTTCTTTCATACACTGCATAGGAATAGGCTAAACACCCTACAAATGTATAGAATTATTTATGCAGCGTTGGTTTAATAATTTATGTAAATAATAACTCAAAATAAATTATAAATACTAAATAAAACTTAAGTATGATGAAAAATATGAGATATAAAATGCAGTGACCAAAATTAGTAATGTGAATAGAGCCCTACAATTGTAAATTGTCAAACACAATAGTGAATGCCAAAGAAATTACTTCGATTTCAACCTTTTTGTTGATAAGTTCGACATAAATTTTGGAAAGGGTAACACCAAAATGTAAGACAGACAAGTTGTATAATTCAATTTTTATGGCTTCGCTTCCAAAATATCTACATGATGGCAATGCCTTTGCGGACTTAGACAACCGGGGCTTTTCAAATACTGCGTTAAAAATATGTATATTGACCAAATTTTTACGTGAAATATTTTGTCCATGATAAAATCATCTCAATTCATAAATCTCGAGAAGCAAAACCACGTGTTGCGACGAATTACCTAAAAATATATTTATACACAGCAGGAAAGTTATTTGTTTCGTGCCTATCAACGGGACACAGTTACTAGGAAATATTTAACCATCCACCTGAGATAGAAATTCCTTGAATTGGTCATTTAAGCCTTAATCATGGCTAGCAATATTTTCAAGAGGACATATTATTATCATTTTAACAAATAATTGCATGGTGATTGTGGTGCAGTCATTCTAACTACAACCCAATACTGAGGAATGATTGAAAGGCATGTGGGTACATCAACAATTAAAACAGACCAGTCACTTGGTTTTGCACTCTCTTCTTCAACCGTATATTATTATTATCTTCATTTTTTCTTATACATATAACATACAAGAACTACATAAAATAACATCGATCAGATCATTTTACATTAATTAATCACACAATTAACATTGACATTACATTGAAAATTATTCTTGAGACAAAGTGCCTTAGGTTTATATCGAAAAGGTTGAAATGCATGGCTTACATTTAAATGTAAATAATTTTGTACCAGTAAAAAATTAGCAGTTAACCCATTCACAGCCAAAGATGCAAAAACGCACCATTTTTTAATTAGTCCGTTTTAAATTATCCACCCGTTTTTTAAATAGTTTCTCGATGGTAAATTATTTACAAGTAATAAGCTTATTTTTTCAACAATTTTCTTTTAAAATTTAAATGTGGATATTTCTTTATAATTTTTCAAGTTTTTTAAATGTAGGTTAGGTTTTCGTGTCATCCAATATCAAAAGAGAAGGAATATGATGATAATATAACACTTACATTTGGAGGCTTGTCTTCCTCAGATATTTTACACATGTTTCTTGATGATGAGGTCTAGGAGAAAATGGTATTTTTTACAAAAAAGTATGCTAGTGATAATAACAGGCATGAGTTTAACATCAGTGTTGTAGACTTAAAATATTTCTTGGTAATTTGATTCTCTCTGGGTAGTGACTGACAAGGGTGCTCTTTTGAGTGAAAGACTTATCACATTCATTGCAAGAATAAGGTTTGTCCTTCGTATGAGTCCGAATGTGGTGGACAAGGTTTTATCTTTACAGAGGAAGACTTATCACATTGACTGCAAGAATAAGGTTTCTCCATCGTATGTGTCCGCATGTGATAGACAAGGGTGCCCTTTTGAGAGAAAGACTTATCACATTCATTGCAGGAATAAGGTTTCTCCTTCGTGTGAGTCCTAATGTGACGGACAAGGGTATCCTTATGAGAGAAAGACTTATCACATTGACTGCAAGAATAAGGTTTCTCCTTCGTATGAGTCCGCATGTGACTAACAAGGTGACTCGTTTGAGAGAAAGACTTATCACATTGACTGCAAGAATAAGGTTTCTCTTTCGTATGAGTCCGAATGTGACTGACAAGGGTTTTTTTTAGAGAGAAAGACTTATCACATTCACTGCAAGAATAAGGTTTCTCTTTCGTATGAGTCCTAATGTGACGGACAAGGTTGCTTTTTTCAGAGAAAGACTTTTCACATTCACCGCAGGAATACGGTTTCTCCTTCGTATGAGTCCGAATGTGACTGACAAGGGTGTTCCTTTGAGTGAAAAACTTATCACATTCATTGCAAGAATAAGGTTTGTCCTTCGTATGAGTCCGAATGTGGTGGACAAGGTTTCTCTTTACAGAGAAAGACTTATCACATTGACTGCAAGAATAAGGTTTCTCCATCGTATGAGTCTGCATGTGATAGACAAGGGTGCCCTTTTGAGAGAAAGACTTATCACATTCATTGCAAGAATAAGGTTTCTCCTTCGTGTGAGTCCTAATGTGACGGACAAGGGTATCCTTATGAGAGAAAGACTTATCACATTGACTGCAAGAATAAGGTTTCTCCTTCGTATGAGTCCGCATGTGACTGACAAGGTGACTCGTTTGAGAGAAAGACTTATCACATTGACTGCAAGAATAAGGTTTCTCTTTCGTATGAGTCCGAATGTGACTGACAAGGGTTTTTTTTAGAGAGAAAGACTTATCACATTCACTGCAAGAATAAGGTTTCTCCTTCGTATGAGTCCTAATGTGACGGACAAGGTTGCTTTTTTCAGAGAAAGACTTTTCACATTCACTACAGGAATAAGACTTCTTTGCTGTGTGTGGACAAACTGTGCATGATTTACCGTCTACAATGAAGCTTCTCCTCACTTCCTCCACACTTTTGTTCTCCCTTGTTCCTCCTAAGTTATCCTTAAAAAACCCATTTCCTTTTTGTGTCACCCCTTGCATTTTACATATCAGCTGATTTAAACTTTTGGAGGAGATGGGTTGACAAGAACTATTAGTTTCTCTGCTAGAAACAACTGTTTTGAGGGACAAATCTTTTCCGACTGACAAATTTGATTCAATATTCAATTTACCAGAACCGAAATGAATCCTGAGGTGCATAATGAGATCATGTTTGGCGTTGAATACATCTCTGCAGATGAAGCAATGATAAGATGTATTCGTTGAACTGGCATGCTTCCTAGGATATTTTATCATGCAAGTACTTTTCACTTTGTTTTCCCGTATGACTGTCTCGGGGCTATTACTTCCATTCTCAGTGCTCCTGTGAAACTTTATGGTCTCTGCATTATTACAACCAACTCTTATCCCAGCAATAATCATTGTTGCTCTGTCCCCTTCAATTTTATACGCATATTTAGATTTCAAATGTAACTGTCCATCATTAGGAATGGAGCAAGACGTTATTTTGTCAGCAACCAAGGTATCACATTTATTAATGTCTGTATCCATCACCTCCTTTCCTTTCCTTGAATTTGATGCTCTTATCTTTGGTTCAAGGAATGAAAACAAGGCTGAGGCTCTTCCAGGAGCAGGGAACTCTAGAAAAGAATTTAAAGTTAAAAAATAAAGTTAGGCATGAAATCAACGATTTGTTGAACTAATTTATAACATCCATTTGACCGATATCAAGGCATCTACTTTAGCCGATCCTTCGGCTAGATGCTATACACATTAGGGTGGGCCGAAAAAAGGTTTTTTTTCCTGATCAAATTTGCCCTATGCGGGAAAGTTGCGAAATGATATAAGGATCTCGCACACAAAATTTTTTTCAAATCGGATAATATTAACCACTGCCGCCCGAGCTCTAAAGTTTAAAATTTTGCGAAAAATCAGGCTGATTTCAGAATCAAACGGCTATTAAGACGAATTTTATGAAAATATGGGATAATGGATAATATTAAAGAGTGGATACATGTTTATAGTTTATGAAAATGAAATTTGAAGTTTTTTTGACAAAATCTATGGTTAAAAAAATGTCTATGAATTAACAACAAAAGTAGAGTATAGACCACCCGCACAACACAACTCATTTTTTGCCTACCTTTCTAAAACTCCATTTTGGGGGCTAAATTGCAGGTAAAATAATATTTATTTCGATTGAATTTCATTTCTTATCAAATAAGTCATCATATGGTAGTAAATAATCCCACAAAAAGTATTAATTAGGTAAATTATTTGAAATTAACATCAATCATAATGACGAATAACGTACCTGTGGAGCTATTTTCAACAAGAAATTCAGCCAAGGCTGAGAAAAAACAGAACTTGAACACCAAGCATTTCACTAAGTAGCTCTCTGCTAGTTTCATAAATAAACTACCCAGAACTCACCGCGAGGAAGAGGCTACCATCGAGTTCCACCCGTGTCCCCCCAACCAACCTTCTAAAGGGTTACGGAAGGATTGACGCAATGGTTAATATAGAGGAAAAGCGTACCAGGTGTGGAGTGGAGTGCGTGATATTTCTTGCACCCGAAAATTTCATGGGTAATGATTTGCCCACTTATGAAGAGATGATGAAAATGTTTTTGTACTCTCGGTACATTGAAGAAGAGGAAGAATAAAGTTAAAATACCATTATTTCTCTGCCGGGAATCGTGGAGACAGTGGCTTATGCCATTGAAGGCATTTGGCATAGATCCTTTATCCCAGTTGTTGGATATAGGCAAGTTGTTTGACGAATTATTCAAAATCATGGAATTAATCGCAATATTCTTCCATCTGTCAACAAGAATGCTTTCATTGATCTGAAGCAAGACTTCCTTCGTCACGCACGTCAGCTTTTTGATGCTGCGGCATGTAAATTGCTTTAGTGAGACTGATTCTGTTTGTGATATTCTTTCGAAAATGCCTTGTTTAGAATAGGAATTCCCTAAGGACAGAGAAGTGGCAGGAAAATGGAGATAGGCGCCATCGATGTGCAGGAGAACAAAAATAGGAAGACGAGGCTTTGCAGGTTGGAAAGAAAAAAGGAACACCCAAATGTTCCACCCTATTTTGTCACAACGCTTCAGTTCGGAAGACTCAGGTGACGAAATGACATTGAACGGAGAGTTATGTAATGCAAGTAAAGGAGAGGATTTCATGGAAAAAGGTTAGTGTAAGTAATTTGTATTAGCCAAGATTTGCATCACCCTGTGAATAATTCTGCATATCAAACCATACCTCTGCAGCACTGGCATCTGTGCACCTAATAGATATCGGGTTGGTCACTCAAGGAGTCAATGTACTTTTTGTTGACAAGAACAAAGTTAGAAGGGAAAGAGAAAGATTGCGCACGTGTCTTCGGAGGAATGTGGGAACTGTTAAACTGCAAGCGCTTTACTTCGACGAGAGGAAAGACTCTGCTTTCGTTTATAGTCAATCAAAGTGAAAAACAATTGGTGAGGAGCATGTAACTCTCGTTCAAGAGCCCGGTTCACGCTGCTTATGGCATGTCACCCCATGTGTCGGCAAAGTTATTGGCCTCTAAGATTCCATCACGAATTTTCTAGGGGAGGAAATGATCATTACCGATGGACTCCAAACGTGTGCGATGGAACTGAGGTTAACACCGGAAGCCATGCCGGAGTAATCAGGAGAATAAAAATGGCCCTAAGAAGACCTTTGCATTGGTTTGTTTTCCTGCTTCATTGCAACGAACTATCGTTCAGCACCGTCAAAAGAACTGATGACCCAGGAAAAATTTGTTATAGAAGTTTACGCTCCTATGCGGTTTTCAATAAAATTGAGACAGTATTGAACAGAAGGCCCGAAGCATATTATGAACATGATTCTTCTTATAAAATATATAGATAGAGACATCAAATTACGCCGCTACTCTATGATTCAGGGAAACGTAATTCTGCTTGCAATGTTAGCCGATGAACGCAGAAATATTCGTGCAATGGCTATCACAAATACATTGAAATTGAAAGAAACTCAGCAGGAGGAATCAACCACCAATAGTAGCTGGAATGACAAACAGAAACTTGGAAGACCTTGTTACGGAAAGATCTGTATTAGAAGTACTTTTTCCCTGCCATAAACAAGCAGTTGAAAGGATGGTACAAATGTTAATGTTAGCATCAAAATCCGAGTGCAGTATAGAACGCAGGCATGGATGGGCATTATCGTGCATAAGAGACGGAGAAATTCACCCGAAATTTGAGAAAAAATCACAAAATAATTTTGTCAGAGTAATTGATGTGCTTTCACAATCGTGTCCTTCGGAAGGTTGGCTGGGGGGAAACGGGTGGAATTCGATGGTAGCCTCTTCCTCGCGGTGAGTTCTGGGTAGTTTATTTATGAAACTAGCAGAGAGCTACTTAGTGAAATGCTTGGTGTTCAAGTTCTGTTTTTTCTCAGCCTTGGCTGAATTTCTTGTTGAAAATAGCTCCACAGGTACGTTATTCGTCATTATGATTGATGTTAATTTCAAATAATTTACCTAATTAATACTTTTTGTGGGATTATTTACTACCATATGATGACTTATTTGATAAGAAATGAAATTCAATCGAAATAAATATTATTTTACCTGCAATTTAGCCCCCAAAATGGAGTTTTAGAAAGGTAGGCAAAAAATGAGTTGTGTTGTGCGGGTGGTCTATACTCTACTTTTGTTGTTAATTCATAGACATTTTTTTAACCATAGATTTTGTCAAAAAAACTTCAAATTTCATTTTCATAAACTATAAACATGTATCCACTCTTTAATATTATCCATTATCCCATATTTTCATAAAATTCGTCTTAATAGCCGTTTGATTCTGAAATCAGCCTGATTTTTCGCAAAATTTTAAACTTTAGAGCTCGGGCGGCAGTGGTTAATATTATCCGATTTGAAAAAAATTTTGTGTGCGAGATCCTTATATCATTTCGCAACTTTCCCGCATAGGGCAAATTTGATCAGGAAAAAAAACCTTTTTTCGGCCCACCCTAATACACATAACAAGGTGTCAGTCAATTTTTTACGGTGGCTTCCATACATTTGGAATGCAGTTTGGACATTTCACAAATGGAGTGGCACTGCTCCTCAGAGAAATTGAGCAAAATATTGCATACCTATCTCAAGTATCTACTCCAGAAAACACCTCAATGCACTTTCTCATAATAGTAATCATAAACTATATTTACAAATGGCATGCATACACAATGTTGAATTGAAACGATTGTCATTATTATAGGAAACAAATACTTCCTTACATTACAAAGATTAAAATATGTAATATAGAAATGTAAAGGAAGTAGACGGGTCAGAAGGTAATTATGGCTCACAAAAAATCATTGCCAGCTTAATAAATCATAGAAAGGAAGACGGAGGGTCAATAATATGGCATATTACAAGAAATTACCTTCAAGGACAACATATATTAAAAAATAAATATTTTTAAGAACAACAATAGCATTAGATGTAGATCACATTCTTTTAGGGGCACACCTCTCTCTTTCTAAGGAAGCTTTCATGACCACTACAGCTTTCATTATTTATAAAATTATTTCAAGTATAAGGGAATTGGGTATTAATGATCTCATACCTAGATTAACATTAGACATGGTCAGATGGGATGCTTCATATCCAAAAATTCAAGGTTATTGCCTTTCATCGGATACATCAAATCCGAAGTTGTGGCAGGCGTCGGATCTGGATACGAAAATTTATATTATGGCTTCGGTGAATGCATACCCCATATGAGAAGATGGGAAAGTCCCTCATAATTTATATATTTTCAAAAGCAATCATCACAATATTATTTAAATTTTTAATGCATCCAAATTGAATTTTCATAAACTTCAAAGTACTTAAAATTTGAAGCGATGTACAAAATACCACTATAACATCCTAATAAAAAATAAACTAAGCAGTTATAGATTAAATCACCATCCAAGTAATTGAAACTTCTCATATCCATCCTCAAAGAGGGTGATGCCTTGTACTTTGCTGTACCAACTTTAACAATTTGGATGAAGCTATAACCTTGAAATCTTAGCTAACGAGAATAAGTAAGCACCAACTATCATTACTCTGCAGAACTACAACTGCTGCACGCATGGTATTGAAATTGAGTTCAGCCTATTTTCAGCCAAATCAGTGTTTTTCCTTACCTCACTTTTTCCATGAATGACTGTTAGGCCTATTAAAGCACAGTTGCCTAGAGCACAAAGCAGTGAATTGGTTGGGTTGTCTTTCGAAGCAAAATTTTACCATCATTTCAAAACTGAAAAAAGCACTTGAGCTCATTTCAACAAGTTACATGTTCATTTTGTCTATGGATGCCAGTTTACATGGTACATAAATGGATTCTTATGCCCATTATTCTTCACCAGTGATTCATTGGGATTTTTTTCTATTGCCCAGTATTAAAGACAAAATTGTTCGGTTAAGTACACTGGAATTCCCATATGAATGTACATGACTGCAAATATATGTAAACGTCACTGAAGCATGACGAATATTTTACTAGACATTTGCCGACCTGATTACATTCTCAAGCAGAATTATAAATCAAGAAGTAAAGAATTTTTAGGTGGGTGACAAATATAGGTGCTATAGAGCGTTCCACATTTAGTTGACAGTACGGGCCTTATGGATAACAGAGTTGCCTAGCTTCCGCTCCGCCGGCAGGCATCCTAACAGCGTATGCAATCACACATTATAGAGCGCCAAAATGGTTTAGTTCAAAAAGGAGTTAGGGATCGTACGAAAGACGGCGTAAATTAAGGCATTTTTTAGCGTAATTACTATACCTTTGTTTCAACATAAAAGTAAAAGTATTTTGTTTTTTTATGTACGTACGTATTTAATGTACGAGCTGATTAATGAATAATCTGTAATGTAAAAAAATAACAATAAATTGAAGGATAATAAAAATTATCGCCACTCCTGAATGAGATAAAATTTCTAATCATTCCATATTATGCAATATTTTCTGGCCCTGGCTAGTATTACATGAAACGCGATGTTGTATAACACATCATCAATCTTTAATTTTTCAAAATTTTCCCGTACTTGGTTTATTGTAAATTAAAGATCTCTTTTAAAGCTGACATCTTCAAAGCTAATATCCTTAATGTTCTCTTTCCTCCACCTAGTAGTAGGAAACAATTCCAATTTTCTTGAGTAATAAGAGGCATTATCTAACACTATAATTGATCCTTCGGGTAAGTTTGCAAGAAGTGAGTGCTCAAACAATCTCTCGAAACGCTCGCCACCCACTTCTTCATGCTCATCCATTGAGTTCTTTTTGTACAGAAACACATGCGATGCTCCTTTTATGAACCCATTTTCCTTTTCTGAGTGTATAATTCCAAATCGTCCTCCTCGGGAAGTGGGGGCCAAGCCCAGTATTTAGTCCAGCAAGGAAAGCTTGACGCGGATTTTCTAATTGTTTGTTTCGCAAACTAATGTTCACTATTTGTCCAACATTAATACAACTTTTGCCTGTGAATACACTCGTCCTGTGTTCGCGACGATATTTTTTTAGCTGCCTTAAATAATTAATTGTGCCACCAACGACTAACATCATCCCTTTCGATAAGGATGATTCTTTTCCCCCTGCGTTCGTACACGGAGCCTATATCCAAAAGAAGACGATATAGTGATGTCCTTTTGTAATATAGGAGAATACTATCCATATTTACCGAGTTTAAGATGGATTTTAAAGTCGGAGGAATATTTTTCACGAAGGATTCATGTACCTTCCTTCTAATTCCCGCTCTCACAAAATCGTCGAAAATCACTGCTCTCGAATTTTTGTAAGGCTGTCTAATTTCTTTAGTTTTTGAAGGAGTTACCAATGGACCACGGGAGCTTTCCTTTCTCACTCTGCAAATAGTGAACTCCTAGCACCCAGTGGCCTTCGAAGCTTCTAGACAGACCTCACTAATGCTGAGAGATTTCCTGAAGTACGAGAAGACTTTGAGCACCAGCTGTCTTTCGCGGCTTATGAGTTTCTCACCTTTCCTCCTCTTCTTTGTATCGGACAGATAGATTGGGCGTGTTCCAGCAAAGACAAGTGTAAAACACACTTCACAATTCTCAAATTCAGCAGACCACACAACACCTGTTCAATCCAAAAAAGATGCAATGAGAAACTGAACGCCTTCGTATATTATTCCCACGGCCCCTTCGGCTAGGGTCGCTTTTGGTGCAGGTTTTCCGGTACCCTATGAAAGGAACTCAGAAAAAACCCAAGCCCACTTTCGTAAAAGACGTGCACTGGATGGGGTACTGTTTCGCACAGGTTATGAGATATTCTTTTTCTTGGTTTCCGCGATGGGACCTATAAACACCCTAAACGAAAGCGTCTTATTTCCAAGCCGCTTGCTTACTTTCGTGTATCAATGTATTCACATAAAAACACTGCTGTTACGACGTATGAGTATTCTCTGTTAAGGATATCAAATGTTAAGATTAAGAACATTTTTGTTAATTACGCAGTTCTTTTGTTTTGTATTTTTGATGTTCGTCTGACTCATTAATAAAAGTCAGTCTTTCTTCTGCTCGCAACATGAACAAACCTGTTTCATTTCCCTGTTCCCTCTATAACTTTTTTATCAGGTTATGGCCCCGGATACGATAGTTTAAATTTTAAACTTAACGAGTTAAGAATGGCGCGCGATCAGGGGACAAATGTGTTAACCGTGGCTTCCAACCACCTGCCTCCAATAGACAAACTTGAAGGAGAGAAAAATTGGAAATATTTAATGGAGCTTTACTTGGGATTGGACGATATTAACGAGTGCGTGTTGAAGCAGCCACCCGAATCAGTCAGAAATAATCCCTCATCTCCTGAAATGAAGAAAGACAATAGAGCCCGCTCGAAAATCTCTCTCATGGTGCAACCTCATCTCATAATTCACGTGAGGTCGGCCAAAACCGCCTACGAAGCATGGAATAACCTATGTGACGTGTTTGAGGACAGAGGGGCATTCAGGCGCATTTTTCTGTTTGATGAATTGTTGGACACTAAACACGACAATTTTAGTTCACTCTTAGATTATGCTATGGCCATGAAGAATATCATCTATAAAATTGCCGAAACCGGGAAACCTGTTGATGATGAGTTTGCGGCCTTCGTAATGTTAAAAAATTTGAGGCCTGACTACAAATGGCTTCGTCAGCTTATAGAAAAGAGTGTTCAGAAAGAAGAGGACTTGACGCCAATAGCGGTTTGCAATGAGCTTGTGCGAGAAGGATAGAAGGAAGCGGCGGAGACAGGGGGTGCAACCAATCAGGCGCTCCTAGCCGGCACAAGTAGGAACCAGCGTCGCGGTTCGTCATCCAGAGTAAAGTTCAGTGGAAGAGGTAAAGTAGCATGCGGGAGTGCAATGGCAATTTCACCAGGAGCGGCCCAGCAGGCGACAAAACGGCACCAGAACCAGTATCATCGTGGCATTCAACATGGTGTGACCTGCTATCGTTGTAAGAGACCTGGCCACATAGCTGCCAGGTGCTGGTTTAAAGGAGAAGGTAAGAGAGGATGCAGTAATGGTGGTGGTGGAGAAGAGGGTTCAGGCACATCACCCTGGAGCCTTATAGCTGCTATGAGTGCTGTGAGTAACAAAAATTGCTGGTACATTGACTCGGGTGCTTCAACGCATATGAGTGGCAATAAAAGTTGGTTCAATTGGTATATTGAAACAGATAGTAAAGCTGTGAGTTGCGCTGGCAATGAAACACTGAAAACAGCTGGTATTGGTAGTATTTGTGTTAAGGGTATCAACGGCTTAGGTGCCATTAAAGATGTTGTTTATGTCCCCAAACTTTCAACTAACTTACTGTCTGTTAGTTCAATGGTTAAGAATGGCCTGATTCCTGTTTTCTCTCCAGATGGTGGTAGTGTATATAATAAACATGATATCTATATCAAGGGTGTCCCCCTGCTTAAAGTCCCTGAATTGGGTGGAACTTACAAAATAGATTTCGATGTAAATCCAGTAGCCATGCTAGTAGAAGATGAAAAAAATTGTGATTTTAATCTGTGGCATCAATGGTTTATTTATTTATTTCATCACCAAAAACGGCACAAATGCCTTTACATTGGCTGTTCCTAAATAAATAATATATAAAAGATAACAAACAATAGCAGTGTAAATGAAAAGTAACAGTAAACAAAATTTTAAACGTGAGAAGGGGCACTATTGATTAGACAATGGTGAATTATTGAGATGGTATTTTAAGGTGACTTTGTAACTAGCAACAGAGGAAAATATGTCCAGGGAAGGGATTTTCGAAGCGATGGAGTTAAACAAGGAGGGGATTCGGAAGAACAGAGAGCGTTGAGAGATGGAGAGACGGAATCGCGGAATGTGAAGCAGAGAGTTGTTTCGTAAGGGGCGAGCAGGAATATGAAATCGGAAAAGAGGGAGAATTTCGTTTGTCCGTAGAGAACCACTAAAGACTTTATGTAGAAACATGAGATCTGATAAGAAACGGCGGCTTGTTATGTTAGGTATCCTGAGGGAGGAAAGGATAGCGTCACGGGCGTAATATCTGAGTGTGGGGATTCGATGGCGGACTACTGCAAGAAAGAAGTTTAAAGGACGGTTGAGTAAGCTTAGAGTAGTGGGGCAGGCGGTAGACCAGACTGGTGAGCAGTATTCAAGTATGGGGAGAATACAACCGAAAAAACTGTTCTTAATGCGGTAGGGTCGTGAAGGTCTGTTAGTCTATAAAGCATACCAACAATGGCCAATGCTCTCCTCACGATCAGCGAAATATGATCATGAAATTTTAATTTATGGTCAAAAATCACACCTAGGTCGCAGTGGGAGGTTACAAGGGGGATAGGCTTATTTAAAAGGCAGTAGGAGTGCTTCAGGGGATTGTTTTTCAACGTGAATGTCATCATCACCGATTTGGAGGGGTTGACCCGCATCAGCCAAGTCGAGCACCAATCGGTGATAAAATTGAGTGCCGATTGAAGGGAATGTGAGTCGGTGGGGCGATCCACTCTTTTAAAAATCTTGCAATCGTCCGCGTACAACAGAACATTGCAGCCAAAAGGGCTGATACCATCCGTAATATCGTCAATGAAGAGTGCGAATAGGAGGGGACCGAGGACGCTTCCCTGCGGTACACCAGATTTAACTCGTAAGTAAGAGGATGAGATGCCGTCAATCAATACCCGTTGGTAACGTGAGCTGAGGAAGCTGTTGATCAGAGATAGAAGCTTCGAATGTATATTGTAACGGTGTTTAAGTTTATGTATTAGTAATGTGTGGTTAACGGTGTCGAAAGCTTTGGAGAAGTCTACGTAGCAAACATCGAGCTGTGAGTTAGACTCGAAAGATTTGGTAATATGGTGGTGCAGTACCGCAAGGTTAGAGAGACACGACCCGCCGGGAAGGAAACCATGCTGATGGGGAGAAATGTAGGGGAGGGAGAAGTGAAGAAGACGGCTATGTATGATTCTCTCAAAAATAATGGACAGAACAGGGAGAATGGAAATCGGACGATAATTTTCCACGATTCCTTTGGGGCCAGATTTTAAAATTGGTGTGACATTTGCGCTCTTCCATTGTTCAGGGAACGCGCCAACGGAGAAGAACCTATTGAAGAGGATGGATATAGGGATGCAAAGGGTGTTAGCGGTGCGAGAGAGAAAGAGGGAGCCGATGTTGTCGGACCCGGTGGCCTTCGAGGAGGGCAGAGCCGTTAGAAAGGACAGAACTTCTTTAGGATCGGTGGAGATGGATGAAAAGGACTGGTGGCATAATGGTTAGCTCATTTAAGTAGGAGTAACATGATCCGCATGTCAAAGGGTCTAGTAAATGGTCTTGTGCTGAATCCAGAGTGCATAGACATTGAATGTGATAGCTGCATAAGGGCCAAACAAATAAGAGCTCCATTTCTAAGGGGGAGGGCTCAAAGAGTAAAAAAAAACTTTAGACCTTATACACTCAGATGCTTGTGGCCCACTAGACCAAACATCCTTTGGAGGGCATCGATATTTTGCAACCTTCATTGACGATAAGACACGATTCACATTTGTAGCCTTACTTAAAACGAAAGGTGAGGTATTTGAAAAATTTAAGTTGCATAAAAAACTGGTGGAGAAGCAAACAGGAAAAGCTATCAAAAGTTTAAGGTCTGATAATGGAGGGGAATACTTTTCCAAAGTGTTTTCTGAGTTTCTAAACAATGAAGGCATCCAACGGCAGTCTACTATCCCTGGAACACCTGAGCAGAATGGAGTAGCGGAGAGGGCTAACAGAACAATTTTAGAAAAGAGTAGGGCTATGCTAAAACAAGCTGGTCTTGATAACAGGTACTGGGGGGAAGCAGTTAATACTGCAGTTTATCTTAAAAATCTGTCTCCTACAGTGGCATTAAAAGGAAAGGTTCCATTTGAAGCATGGACAGGAAGGAAAGTCAATGTTGTTCATCTTAAAGTTTTTGGATGCAGTGCTTATATTCATATTCCAAAAGAAAATAGAAAGAAACTTGGTGATAGAAGTAGGGAGTGTATATTTGTGGGGTACGATAGTGAGAAGAAAGGATACCGTTTAATTGATCCCAAAAATCCTTATCAAATAGTGTTGGAAAGAAGTGTATTGTTTCACGAAAAAAGATTTCCAATGAAAAATCTACTAGGCGACAATGAGGGTGTTGTTGGGTCTCCTGATACCTCGGAGATATTAATTCATGTCCCAACTAAGCCTAAAGAGATGGATATAGAAATCCAGAGAGACCTCGAAGATAACAATTCGGGGGGATCACAGACCTCTAATGACAATACTGAAAATTCTGTGGAATTAAGAGAACGTAGATATCCATTAAGAGACAGAAAACCCTGTGATTACTCTGACTATTTGGTGTACAAAGCTGAACTGGAGAGCATGAATGATGAACCCGAAACGCGAGAACAAGCGTTAGCTACATGGGATAAAGCTCACTGGAAAAATGCAATGGATGAGGAAATGTCGTCCTTAAGAAAGAATAAGGTATTTACTTTAGTTCCTAGACCTACAAATGTGAATGTTGTACAAAATAGGTGGGTATTCAAATTAAAAACTGGTCCTGACGGTACAATTGATAGATATAAGGCTCGTTTGGTGGCAAAAGGATATACTCAGATGCAGGGCTTAGAATATATCGACACATTCTCTCCTGTTGTTCGAGCTGAAAGCTTAAGGTTAATTCTGTCTTTAGCTGTAAATATGAATTTATTTATAAAACATATTGATGTATGTACGGCTTTTCTAAATGGTGAATTAGAAGAAAAAGTGTACATGGAACAGCCAGAGGGTTGACCTTGACAATCAGGAAAAGATATGTTTATTAAAAAAGGCTATCTATGGATTGAAACAGTCATCTAGATGTTGGAATGCCAAGTTACATGAGATATTAATGTGTTTAAACTATGTCAGATCAAAGGGTGACCCTTGTGTTTATATGAAGCATAAGACTCATCATGTTATAACTATCATTGCTGTGCATGTGGATGATGTATTTATTATTTCTAATGATCAGGATGAAGCGAAAACTGTAAAATTGACATTACAAAAGAATTTTGATTGCAGAGATTTGGGAAAACTTTCAAATTTTCTAGGTGTTGAAGTGGAATATTGTGAAGATGGGAAAGTCAAGCTTTCTCAAAGATCTTATTTAAATAAGATCCTAGAAATGTTTAATATGAAGGACTGTAATCCTCTTAGAACACCAATGGAAAAGGGAATTTGTCTGGAAAGAAATGCTGGTCCTAAACCAAATGTACCCTATCAATCTCTAATAGGTTCGTTAATGTACTTAAGTGTATAGACTAGACAAGATATTGTGCAAGCAGTAAATTACCTAAGTCAATTTAATGCTTATTATGGGGCTCAACATTGGCATTGTGCTAAAAGACTACTTCGATACTTGCAAGGAACCAAAGAATTGGGTTTAATATTTAAAAAGGGTAACAATGAATTGTGTGGTTACAGTGATGCAGATTGGGGAAGTGACACTGTTGATAGAAAATCCTACTCAGGGTACTTCTTTGCATTTTCTGGTGGACCAATTTCTTGGCAGTGCAAAAAGCAGTCTGTGGTAGCACAATCAACAACAGAAGCTGAATACATTGCACTCAGTCAGGCCTCCAATGAGGCCATATACCTGCAAAACTTGTTAAAAGAACTTGTTAAAAAGGATTTTGTTGTGACTATGTTTTGTGATAATAAGTCAGCTGTATTTTTGTCTATGAATGCTGCCTACAAAAGGAGGACGAAACAAATAGATTTGAGTTATCATGTTGTGAGAGACTTGGTGGAAAGAAAAAGGGTGTTAATAGAGCATGTTCCAGGTGAGAACATGATTGCTGACATTTTCACCAAGCCACTTGTGGGATCACGCTTTAAGTCTTTGGTAGAATTATTGGAAATGCAATAACTGCTGAATTAAAGGGGGTGTGTTAAGATTAAGAACATTTTTGTTAATTACGCAGTTCTTTTGTTTTGTATTTTTGATGTTCGTCTGACTCAGTAATAAAAGTCAGTCTTTCTTCTGCTCGCAACATGAACAGACCTGTTTCATTTCCCTGTGCCCTCTTTAACTTTTTTATCATCAAACGAATAGATAAATACATTTCTTAGTATGCATTGACAAAAAACCTCCTTTCCCACCCGAGAATTTTCCCTCTGCGTTCAAGAAAAAGCAAGAAACGCGGCCCAGTGGCACCGTAATATTTTTTCTTAAGATCAAAACCTTGTAACTCGCTTCAGAATTGATATAAGTTAATGAATTTTCACCAAAAATCTTTAATTTTCTTCACATTTGATATGCAACATGTAGGGACCTACGACGTAAGAAACGTAAGTTAGTAAGGGACTACTTTTTACCATGCAAAAATCAAAATTTTCCAGTCCTAAAGGGTGTTATGTCGGCATAACAACATTTTAACTCAATATTTTTACAATTGGTGAAGACCTTCATGGAGGAAATAGTGTGAAGAAATTTTTGCAGAAGATTCAATACAATACAGACAACGGTCAGGAAGAAACTGCGAGAAGATTAAGTAAAAAATACACGTTTCTGACGGAAAGTTAAGGAAATGTTTTTTATAGCTTTTGTTGTAATTTATATCGAAAAACTATTGGCACCAATGAATGCAGCATCTCTTTCTACATTAGAATGCAATTTTTTAATCAGTGCCTAACGCAACATTAATTTTCGTGCTGTTATTGACAACACCGCACTCCTGGCCTTATGGAGATTAACATGAGAAACGATTCTCCATAAGAGCCCATACTGTCAACTAAATGTTGAACGGTCTATACATCCTTCACAAGCGGAGTGGCCAAAAACCGGGTCTCACAATTCAATCAACTTTTCTTGTGTTATACATAGCCCATTAGGAGCAGTCCTTGAATTAACCCTCATATGGGGTTATATAACCTAATAGTGTACACTGAAATGCAGTTAAACATTAACAAGTCAAATATATTCATGTATCAGAGCAACTCTGCAAAGGGTGAGCATTAGTCCAGTGGTTAAAGAGCCCAGTTGTCACGCCTAGGACCCGGGGACAAGCCACATGTTAAAATAAGATTTTCAGTGAACTTAAGGGTAATATTGACAAAAAAACAAGCTTTTCTAATATAAGAGTGCATTAAGAAAGTAAAAAAAGTCAAATTAAAAATTTTATTGAATTCTGAGATCCAGCTTTTGGACGTTCACCTAGTCAGAATTAGTTAAAAATCTTTTCTCTGAAGAGCCATTTTCAAAACACTCACCCTCTGCCTCTATCATAGACTCCATGGCCATTGTAGGATTTTGAACCAGCTCCCCATTCTCCGTAACAGTAGGCTGAAAGTAAGCAGACTTAAGATTTACAAATTGAATTTCTAAAAAAAATGAAACAAGAATCTTCATTTCTTGCGAATCTCATGCTTAACATAAAAACAAATTAAGTGACAAAACCAACACTAACCCTTAACACTCTCCAACAATATGCTGTCCTAAATACTAAAATATAAAATCCTTTCCGGGGAAAAGGTGTTGGCCAAAAGAATAAGCAAAATGCAAGGCACAAATATTGTGGGGCAACATGTCTTCATCAGAGTTAGTTCTTCTATTCTTGACTATATAGGGGATTTTATAATGAATGTTCTGAACTAGAGGGGGGAGAAGTCATATGGGATAACAGTTTTACTTATCAGCTCTCCGTCATGGATGGGAATGACCCCCTCGACTGTCTCCTGCAGGGGGCATTCACCATGGGCTGAGAGAATATTTAATTCAAGGCGTCGTGGGTTGACCTTATTCTTCATGGTCCGAGAAATCTATCATTCTATTTTCCCATTTCCTCATCTTTGCCACTCTTCACCTCAGAGTCTTACCTCCACGATTCTCTTCTCTTTCCACCTCTCCTCCACCTGACAGGCAACACACCTCCAGCCGTAGGTCATTGCCTTTAGCTGCAACATAAAGCCGGGGTCGATATGTCTCCTCAAGCTCGAATTCATTCGTATTTTATTAACCAGAGTGGAGCAAGTGGGGGAAACTCATGAAGAAGGGGGTTTTCATAGAATCCTCACCATGGGGAGGGGGGATTGCCGGAGCATGTTCTCATTTTGTAGCAGGAAGGGGTGCAGGTAACGTTGCCCTCCATTCGCTGTTCAAAGGTGTTGTTTGGAATGAGGGGATTGGGAAAATGTGGACCTTTCCCTGCTCACGTACACATAATAGAAAAACCCCAAAATTAGGAAAGCGGGGAATTGTGGGAATTTTGGGAGGGGAATTATGGGAGGAGGAAACACTCAACACTCAATTCAATCTTTACTGTATACACACGCACACATAATCACACACGATATTGAATCATTTCTCCTTACCTTATGAACGCTGATTTAACGTTACCCATGAACCATCCCCAGCAGCATGGGTTACAATACATTGTGCCCATTTTTGAAAACCATAAAGGTTTCAAAATCATGATAAAGATCTCACAATTTGGGCTCAAGTGCCCGAGTTTACAGTACTTGAAATTCAGGATTTCTCACAAACATCACTTTCATCCATTAATTTAATTGAATGTGAATTTCATGCATACCTCAGTGGCATCTGTCTCCTTCGGAGATGCTTCGTTCTTGGCCAAAACCAGCAGAGTGTCGAGGTCTATCACAATGGCTATGGTGCCTTTGGCATCCACCTCTTCGCCTTGGGAAGATGTTGAGGCCTGTGCCTGCATATGAGTCCAAAATCAGCATCATTATAAAACAGGGATACAGGTATAGAGAAATAGCTTCTTGAGTTCACAAAAAAATTGATTCCAAATATACTATTAATAAATATCTACACACCAACTCAAAACATACACTTCTGTAATATTACACCTTAACAGCTTAATTCCATATGTCGGTATAGCACAGTTTTTTATTCTGTAGTGAGCCAGGCAATGAATAGCTAAGGAGTATAAAGGAGCATTTACATGCAATATTTGTACAATAATCTATCACAGAACTCGAAAAAGAAAAAAAAACTCTCATCTTATCAAGAAAATGAAGGATTAGTCACAAGTAAAAGATCAATTCTACTGTGCTAATGATTATTTGTCTAATGCCTCAATGTGACTGGGATTTATGTGTAATTTGAATTGCTTCAAGATATTGTTGCCCTTATTATTGTTTACTTTGACTATTTTTTGATGCAAGCACACAGTGTTTGTATTCTGTGGATTTTATCCACTAGATGCTTTTATCACTCCCAAAATTATTATTAGTCTTAAAAAATATAGATATAATAATCAATTTTGGGCAAATCACTCACTAGAGTACATAAAAATAAAATCATGCTTGGCTGAGACATGGATGAGATGTGGTTATTCAATTGACTACAATGCATCATATCGTTAGTTCATCCTACTGAAATGGCTGGACTTACTACCAACCTTGGCTTCCCATGGTAGGCTTTTCAAATTCTTCAGCATTTTGTGGATGATAATCATTGTCCCTGCTTTTTTTGACATTTAACCTACCATTTCTTCGTTTACCTAGGTTAGTATGCTGATCCAAGGGGTTGTAATTCCATATGTCGGTATAGCACAGTTTTTTATTCTGTAGTGAGCCAGGCAATGAATAGCTAAGGAGTATAAAGGAGCATTCATCGCATGCAAACAGGAACTGTTAGTTTTTTTCATTCCACTGCCTATCTAACCTTAAGTACAGTGGATATAAAACCCCTCTTTACGTACAAGAAGTAAGCCTAAAACGATCGTGAACTTACTATTATAAAAACATTTTGATTTTTGTGCTTTTCTAGGTGTGCATCGTAGGTAGTAACTGTATTAAATGTGCATTACTTTAGCACACAAATATAACTTTTTAAGGCAATAAATTTAATAATTATACGAAATATTAAGGTTTACTATTGCATGTGCCTCAAAATTGTATGCAACCAGCTCCACACTAACTGATCTTAGTATAAATTTATGTATATCCCAAAAAATCTCAGTTCTCCTTATCTGGGTGTAAAACATAACAATCAAGTCTCACATGAGCAACAAATTCAGAAGCTCCGACGAAAAATGACATTACTTTTTTTAAATTTTATCAGAAAAACTGTAGTTATTGATGTTTTTTGTCAATTTATTATAAAAAATTCTACCTGAATGCGACGTTTAGTGTCCTCATCTGGGGCCCTAGAACCGATTGTAAAATAATCTTCAAAATTCATAGGAGGATACTGTAGCTCATAGGTAAAATATCTACTTAAACAGCATGGCTCACCTTTTTTCAAAAATTGACTTTATTACCGCATACTTGTGTGTTCATGTATGCTGCAAATGTTTGTGCAAAATATTATATTTTTAATTGTGATGAATTTCTTAATATAAAAATTTTTTTCTTTCTTTGTTTGTACTGTTTTTGTATCTTACATACTCATTGGCATGTCCTATATTTGTCCAAACAGATCACTGGACCAATTCAAATATTATTATTATGATGATTACCTGACCAGAGGCTTGTGCCACAAGGTCATTTGTGGCCCCATCAGTGCTGTCATTGTGCACATATCCTCCTCCATCGTCACTGAACTGATCTGCTTTTACACAAGGGGACCTACATGTTCCCATTCCACTCTGATAAAAAGAGAATTAACACTAAATTGCTATGGGTTTTCACCAATTGGCACAAGAAGTAAAAATGTCACAACCAAAACATCAAATGTATGCACAAATAAAAAATTCCCTGAAATGGTATTCTGACCTCAAGTGAGGAAGGCAGGATATATTTATTGATCAATAAAATATGGGCTAATTGGGGAAAGAAACACTCAAATGGCCGTAACAAGGGACCTGGTCACAGGTATAAACAAAGCACTGTGTGGTATGCTGGAACGGGAAAATTCGCAGAAATGACCAACCCCAGCCTCTCAACCGGAAACCCTTCACTAACACACGATCAACAGTGTAGAAACCTTCGCGAGGGTTTTGTGGGACCTCGCTAAGGCTGCTCACATTGAAACCAATCACTCCCTTAACTATGAAGGAACCTTCGCGAGGGTTTTGGAGGGCCTCGCTAAGGTTGCTCAAGTTAAGAAACACACACACAATCACACAAACAACACTTACTCCGTGGGTATTACTCCGGGAGAATATGCTCAAAACTGAGCGATGGAACTGCCACCTGGACGGGAAAAGCGTACCGGTTTCGGAATCCAAGATTCCCTTCTCAACGCAACTGAGGTTAAAGCTTCACTTCAACAAGGTTGAGTGACGACCGGTTCAATGTGAGCAGCCTTAGCGAGGTCCCACAAAGCCCTCGCAAAGGTTTCTACACTGTTGATCGTGTGTTAGTGAAGGGTTTCCGGTTGAGAGGCTGGGGTTGGTCACTGCTGCGAATTTTCCTGTTCCAGCATACCTTACAGTGTTTTGTTTATACCTGTGACGAGGTCCCTTGTTGCGGCCATTGGAGTGTTTCTTTCCCCATTTGACCTTGAGGTCGTAGAGCTCAACTTTTCATCTAAAATATGGGCCACCAAGTTTCTCTGCCTTTTGAATTAACCAAAGGAAAATCTTCCGAAAAATTAGCAAATTAATCAGCTATTTTGAGACATGATGGTCTCATGACATCATTCATCGGCAATCAAGAATTTCTGTGTACAGGTCCAGACAAAAATGTTGATTTCATCCATTAAAGGTAATCATTACATTTTATTTAAATCAAAGTTGAATATGCAACAGGCTCCATCAAAATCAGCTCATGGAAAATAATTGATGCATCTTTATAACCAACCTGGTTTGCCAACATCCAATACCCTATCCAAAGATGGTATCACTTGCTCAGTGAGCAAAGGTGTGCGATCAGAGCAGCTGTATGACCCCATTCTGTTCAGTGCAATGACTCATTCATTTTGAATGATTTCATCAACAATGACACATCTCTTTGTTACTTAAAAAAACATTTGGTCATATTTTCCAAAACTTAAGGAACTGTGATTCCCTTAATCTTCCTTGAAAAAGCAGCCAAAATAGGTCAGGAAATGTAGGGGTTAGCAAAAAATTAGCATGTAAACATAGTGGAGAAGCTTTTCTTTAACCAACATGATGAGTAACACTGAAAGTTCTAATTAAGACTTATGACACATCTAACATTTACTATATCAATTGATGAAGGAATGGAAAAGGTATTTTAAGTATGGTAAATGATAATGAATTAATCCATGGAGGACTGAATTTGTGTAGTAGCAAAACAATGCTTACAAAAGCAAACGTGAACTTACCAAGTCATCAGTTGCCAATGGGTCTAAAGTATTACTTGAAATTCCAGCTGGATCCAGAGTGTACATCACAGGATAATTACCTTCACTGAGAGGGTCTTCATTCTCCTCTTTCACAATTACCTAGCCTGTTCCCTACGCAGGGCGTTATTTCACGGCCTGAATTTTCCGATGCTAAAGACTGAAGGCCGGCTTTTCACGGCTTGAATTTTTCGAAGCAAAAGGCCAAATGCCGTGTTTTCACTGTTTTGCGGTCAAGCATGCCAAGTGGGTCCCAACCACCATTACGGTCCCTCGGAGCGCGAGGTCCGACCCTTTCCTATTGTCCGCATGGGGATTATCTCGGCCCATTCCGGCACTTAGTGACCCACTCAAGGAAGGTGCTCATGGTCACTTATTTGTTTATAAGTTGGAATAACTAAAAACGTAATTGTAGCATTTTTAGAAAATCAATGCGAGTAATTACATTCTGTATGTTCTGCTGATTGGTTCCAAAATTTAAACGGAATTATAGAGTTCATATAAACGGAGTTGATCATCACCTAGAACAATTTTTGGAGACGCTAAGGTTAGATGTTTAACTGGTATTTTTACAACTTACTAGCAAGTTTATAGGAGCGATATTGTAATGATTTACATCTAAAAATTTACGTTACTCCGTTAGCTACATTCTAAGTGTACATTTGCGGTGAAATTTGATAGAATATCCGATTTAACTTCCATGAAAAAAAGCCCTCGTAATGTAATAAATTATGATTCAGTCAGTTCTTCGTCGTGAGCCGAAATTACAGCGACTATTTTTAATAACCTCTTACCAACCTTTGAATACAAAGGAATTATAAAAGAATTTTGCTATAAATACTGATTAATGCATATCCTAAAAATTCGTAAATTAAATGTACCAATAGGGAATGTTTTACGTAGACACATATTGTGAGAAGCATTCCATACCATTGCAGAAATAAGAACTGCTCTACCCAGGTAATTATTCTCATATCTTGCTTCTCTGGTCAGGTTACATTTAGGTGGCCTGCCCTGTACACCTCACAGGCTTACTTTGGGACACATTAGCGCATTAATGTTTTCTTAGAAAAACTTATTACCCTCCAACTGGCACATCTAAGAGTAGATTGGTGCAAGTAGCCTTCTACTTATATCTGTGTTAAACCATTGTTAATTTTAATTTATTCAGTTAAACTATAATTACTGATTAATGCATATCCTAAAAATTCGTAAATTAAATGTACCAATAGGGAATGTTTTACGTAGACACATGTAGTGAGAAGCATTCCATACCATTGCAGGAATAAGAGCTGCTCTACCCAGGTAATTATTCTCATATCTTGCTTCTCTGGTCAGGTTACATTTAGGTGGTCTGCCCTGTACACCTCACAGGCTTACTTCGGGACACATTAGCGCATTAATGTTTTCTTAGAAAAACTTATTACCCTCCAACTGGCACATCTAAGAGTAGATTGGTGCAAGTAGCCTTCTACTTATATCTGTGTTAAACCATTGTTAATTTTAATTTATTCAGTTAAACAACAACATGGCGGGTTGTTTACGGGGTAAACATTTTTATGACAATCAATGAGTAATGCGGAAATTCTAAATGAGGATAATTTTTACATTGTTCTCTAATGGAATGAATCAAGACCACAGATAATAAGTAATAAATGCAGAAAATCATTAAATGCGAAGATGTTAAATCAAAATCCAACAGTGAGTAGTATTAATTTGTAACTGATAACTTGAGGCTATACATTTGGAACTCACCAGTGCAACAGCTTCCGCACTGCCATCTGCAGGAGCTGCTCTCACATCCATTACTTCCTCTAGCTGTCCCTCCTCAGCAGTGTCCCCTTCCATCATTTCCTCATAACCCCTTTCGTAGTGCTCATCATAAGACTCTTCCTCACCCACCGTCCCTTCAAATGGCCCCTCCTCTGCACCCAATTCCTCCACATACTCTTCCTACAAGGGGGCATAAGAGTCAAGCCATTATATTATGTTCCAAACATGCTAGGCAAACAATGTACAGTATTAAGTGAAACCATCATTGAAGGGCATAAGGAAGGGAATAATGGCAAATGTGGGCCTCATATGAGATACATAGAAGAACTGTCCAGAGAGTAACAGAAGTTTTGAAATTAAAAATAAACATTGAAAATAGCCATTTTTATAAAATACGAGGGATATCCTGTAAATAAATTCCATTTTGGCGTGTAGATCGCTAGGGGTGCTTTTTGACAAAAGGGTGGTTTTCTATTTTTTAAATTGCTTAAATCAAAAGATTATGTACTCCTGTAGTATGTATTACTCTTTTAGATTTTTAAATGACGATATTTAATTTTCCTGACTAAATGAAAAGTGAATATTTTCAAGCACCTGAAATCGCAACGGCTAAGTATGAATGCTGAGAAAAGCCCGTGCGACGTCATTCTGGTCTCAGCTGTGTGAGGCCACCTTGGTGCAAGGCTATGAATGCTTCTACAATGCAGGATGCTAGCAGGTAGCAGAGTACCCTGCCTGCAGGTTGTGCTTGGCTTAAATAAGGTTTATTAACCCTTTTCTTCCCAATTTTGCGTGAACACAATGCAGACTTAGCGATTTTTTCTCTGTTTTTGTTGTTGATAAGTAGTTAATATTTATAACATAGGTAGTTCAATGCTTCCTAAAATGTTAAGAATTTTTAAACGGAAGAAAGTTTATAACTTTTGGTTTTACATTAACCTTTTCATTCATGCTTAAGTAATTTTTTACGTTATCTTCTAAGTTTACATATTATGTAAAATCTGACGCTCTCGATGATTATATCTCTCTGGAAATATAATAATGAATTTGTATTCTAGGCCATTACAACAACTTGGGTGAATTTGACTAAGTGGTTTTCAAATTATTGAAGAATAAAGGAAGTGTTGCGTTCACGCAACATTGGGAGAACCCCGGCAATCCAGGGAAACGGCGCGCCGCGGCGGTAGTCGCTTAAAGTGTTTCTTTTTGGACTGAAAAATAAAAAGCTTATCAAGAACATGTAATATTTTTATGGTGAGACTTTAATTTCAGGCAATTTTACAATATTTTAGTCCTACATATACATCTACATAAGTGTTGAAGGGTCTTTAATAGGATGTTTGGCAGGTGGTGGGTTTACACATATTTGTGACTCTTTGATATTTTTAACTTCACGTATCGAGCAAGAATAAATAAGCGATTACTTACGCTACAGTGGGAATTTACTGTGACCTAAACATAAAAGAAGCATAAAAACTTTGCTATAGAGTTGTCCAGATAATATTATGATTTCTGTAAGCGTCGGCAATGAGGAACTTGCATGGGTCGTAGATTGCTCTAAAAATTATTTTGAATAAGTCAAATGGATACATTAGCTCGCAAAAATACCTTCAGTTTCTCCATTCAACATCAAAAGAAATAAAAAAATTGCATTTAAAATCGAGAAAAAATTCTCTGAGCCGACCACTGCGCGAAGACACCCGAGCGTTGCCGAGGCTAGGCGTGACGTCATAGGTGCCTAAACAACCGTAGGGAGTAGGGAAATACGCTGAGCGCATGGTGTAAAATTTGTTTTGAGGGAGTATTTAGCCGCTCATCGTCACTTTATTTTGTTCTGTTATTCTTGGGCAAGTTTTCCTATTGCTATTGTGCCTAGATAATTACTTGGGATATTAATAATGCTGCATCGGGATGATGAAGTACAAGCGTTTCACTTCGTGTGTTTTGGTTATCAGAAAAATGGATGATAACGTTGCCACTCGTTCGAATAGTACACCTGAAATTCATCTACGTCTACATACTACCCCGCAAGCCGCCTAAAAGGCGTGTGGCATGGGGTGTTAGGACACCAGCTTTCTTTTTAGGACACCAAAAATTGATGCCACGACCCTCATGGAATTTGTTAAGACAAATTATTGCTATACGTCGGCGGCAAATCGAGTTGTAAAAGAAACTTGTAATACTGGAGGATAACGATCGTAAGCTGTGCTGTTGACATTAGAGTAAGCTGTGCTGTTGAATTTGGCAACGCCGGATTAACGGAGAAGGTAGTCCTATCCGTCCTACGGTACGAATTCACAGCAAAACAGTCTGCACACTATCCACATGTGAGATCGCGAATCGGTTCCGCTGCCAACACACACACAAGCTACAACCTATTTCAATAATATAGGTAAATCCATAAACAATATACTAGCATATACCATAAAAATATAGTGGGAAATAGGCAAATACTCTTATCAAAAACTGGATGTCACTATCAAATTCTTATATTCATCACGTACAACTTACAATAACAGAACTCGTTATGATGAATACAACTATTTATTCACTGATTTAAACCCTTAAATTAGCCCACACAAGTAACACAGGTGACATTTCTCACTACTATTCGTTGAAATAATGGAAGAACAAACTTCACACACAGTTTTTATTTCAATATTGTGATCGTGAAATGTCATATCTACGGTGAAAAACGGAGATTAGCACGCCACTGACAATTTTTACACTACTGTTAGACATTTATCGATAGCGTAATAGCACTTTTTACAATTCAATCACGATGGAACACTGATAACTCTTGGCCGATATTTTTCAACCTTGTCAAACTTTGTACATTACAACCACTGGCACTGTGATTATTAGCAGTAGCTTAACGGGAGATGTCACGTTGAAAATAACACTATTTTGGCACAAATATTTTCCTAGATGTCTCCAATCAGCGAGGAAAAGTTGCATTGACTGGAATTCACCCCATAATACAAGCACAGACAGTCCTAAACGACGAATTCTCCGGTACCTACGAATAAACTGATGAAGTTATTGTATATAAAAGCTAAGCGGACATTAGTAAACATCAAAATCGTTCTAATTACATACTTAAATGAATGATATGCCGTCGATAACTTACAATTAACGTATCCCCCTTCCAATGGCCGTGGCTCAGACCCCTATAACGATGTTATTTAGGTATTATCAAATTTTTGGTTTAACTGCTCCAGTTTTATATTTTATGCCTTTACTCAGATATTAATATTATAAATAATGCAAAATACGAGGGCTTCCAAGCCTCTATCGTCGAATATTTATTTATCTTTAAATAGAAAATAATCAACACGTCTAACAAACGATGCTCTCACAACTGCTGGCAACTATTACAAACAATCACAACAATAGCTTCGCGTGATGTTTAGGCACCTTTGACGACATCGAGGCTTCGTCGGCAGTGGCTTGGGGGGTGAGGGAGTTTTTCCCGCGCTTTAAAATTCGTTATATTTATCATTAAATATCTCGCGAAGGAAAACTCAGATTTACATGCGGTTTTCTTTGTTGTATTCAGAAAATAATTTTCTGTCCGCCTATGAAATAAAAAAAATTCATGCAAGTTCCCCATTCCAAGTTATGCTGGTGACCCCAACACCCCTAAGTGAGCAAGTGAGTATGTGAGGGTTAGGTAATAGATCGCAAAGTCGTATTTACGTGGTGTTGTTGATTAGGATTCAAAGGGAAGGCAGTGGGAGGCAAAAAAGCATAGTTAAGCTGGGCGGGGATATCCCGACACCAGTGGGTCTCCGTGCACAGTGGGGGTTGGCGAGTGAGCAAAAAGAATGCAGAGTCAGGAGGGATCACACTATCGCAGTATTTTCTGAGAAATTCATGCCCACTGGCCACTGACGATAATGAGCTGGCAAGGCTTCACATTGTAGGTCATTTCGAAAGAAATTTGTTGAGAACTATGAGTGATGATGAATGCACTGGGATTCCAAGAAAAATATTTCTTGGTAGGTATATTGACTCAGGTAATGGCTCAAAGGGATGGCT
The DNA here is from genome assembly GCF_921293095.1 of Ischnura elegans. NCBI lineage: Eukaryota > Metazoa > Arthropoda > Insecta > Odonata > Coenagrionidae > Ischnura > Ischnura elegans. The sequence continues at coordinate 728,195 of NW_025791657.1, forward strand.
TGAACACTGGGTATTACGGTATATAGAAGGGGCGATATTCTGTTCCATCTGGTTTTACTATATCTGTGGTTGTCTGTTGAACAATTGTTCCCTCCAAATTACCTGAACCCACATTTGCAGCCTAAGTTGCTCACTATCGCCAGCGTTCATAGTGCGTGAATTTCTCAGAAAATTTTACAATAGCGTGGTATTTCTTCCGTTCAGATGTTTGGCGGTTATCATATCTTAGCTAAAAAATATTACTGGAGTAAGAACGCTGATAAAGGCGTTCCTATTGTGCGTCAAACGAAATCCCAGAAGCGTTTTATTGAACCGAAAATGTTCATACACCTGGCTGGTAACAGAATTTTGGACAAGGGGGATAAGTTTCCTAAGATACTTAGCGAACTCAACCAAATATTTCAACGGTTTTATGCAATTTCTCATAAATTATCTTTTGACGAGAAGATGATGCCACATTTTGGCCGCCATTACGTTTAAATGTTTATAAGAGGAAAACCAGTAAGATTTGGGGTTAATTTGTGGTGAATAATATCTTCCATGGGAAAAATTTTCTGCTTATGGTGGAGCACCTGAAAAAACTGATACCTCTTTGAGTTTAGGGGAAAGGGTAGTAGTTGGCCTGGTAAAAGTTATTGAAGTCCCAAGAAATCACTTTTTGCATTTTGAAAATATTTTCAGGTTATTTTCTACCGATTCTTTTGTCTCAAATGGGATTTTTCACAATTATGACTAAAGAATCCCTTGTAGTGCGAGAGAAAACAGAGTCATAAGTTGCCCTCTTTACACTCATAATGAACTGTCCAAGTGAAAGTAAGGTTGTTTTGATTACGTGATCGGTAAAAAGAATGCATTATTCTTTGAGTTTGCATGATATGTAACTAAATGTATTACCAAATTTTGGTACATTGGATCCATTTGTAAATTTAAAGTTGTGATTGGATTAACCATCAGTTACACATATTTTTGTTCAGAAATAGTGTTATGTTACCTCAAGAAAAAAGAAAAAAGCAAAGGAGCAATTACTCTTTATCAATAGCAGACCCTTAGTTACTTCCACAATATAAAAATTTCTATTATTTGATCGGTTGCTTTATATTTTCTGTACTTTATAATGGTGTAATAGCCGAAACTGGTCAAATAGTTTATTTTATTATAAATACTTACTGGAAGTCACAAAGTGACTCTTACTGATAATATGGAGACTTCCACCATGTACAAGCTTCAAGTTTCAATTTGAACAACTACCCTCATAATCACTAAAATTGACATAATATACGACATTATGGATTAAATAATTTGCGAAATGCAGTAAGGAAAGTCAGGTTGGCCACAATATTGATCGTGACGAAAAAATTAACGAAGAAGATGCCGAGTTCGTAGCAGCCAGAGGATAAGTGATTACCAAAAGTGCAATATTCATCAACATGCTGATTGCTCTTCAAAATTTCATGATCAATACAAAATTTAATAAATATTTAAGGTTAATTATTTATTTAGGTTATAACCAAAAAGAATTATTCGCAAAAATAAAAGAGTTCCGAAAAAACTGCAAAACAGCTCATTTTACACGAGGAACTCCCAATGTTGCTTATACTCAATGTTTTACTAACGGCAAACTAAAAACAATAAAAATATATTAATGGATAATTTGCCTTATATGAGTCTGTTTTCTTGCTAATTCATCAAAATATTTTGAATTTTTAAGTTGTTAACATGCTTGGGATTTAATGAGTTAATACCCTATCAAAGGAGGATACTTTCTGACCATAGGCAATTTTATCAGGTGATTATTAAGAGATGTTTCCCTGAGCTCTGTGCCTCATGCATGCATTGCTAATCTCAGACGATGTAAATCTTCTGACACTCGCATAGCATCTAGGTCCCTGTGACGTTACGTGGAGGTGCATTGCATGGGTGCCAATCTGGCCTTTTTCAAATGAGGTTAAAATTGATCATTAACATTGATCTAAGCTGGGATTGCTAAAATCAAACAATTTGTACGCTATGAATGCACTAATGGTGGGTAAAAAATCGCAACCAATGCCTTCTGCTTTCTTTGATAAAGGAAATAACCCCATTGGTTAGTGATTTTTGCTGACGATAACCTTTTCACAACTCTCAATTCACAACTGGCTGGATACCATGGCTGGTCGCATATGGAGTGTGGGAGCAGTTGTACGCGAAGAAAGTGGCACTAGGCCCACCAACTGATGTGCCATGTCTAAACATGTTATTTTCTGGAAATCCATAGTACAGAAAGGTGTGGAAGGACGTAAAGTAGAAGAATTATGTTAGTGTTAAAAGGCTAGGTGATACAAGAACAACTAATAGCAGAGCTTCGTCAAACCAAACTTAGAATTATGTGTCACAATGTGGTGGAATAAGATTTGGATGAGGCATGTTTCAAGAGGGATGGGGATTTTAAATACAGCAGTTAGGTAAGAGTGATGGGAGAAAAGAGAAGAGGAAGAATGGGACCGAAGATTATGGACAAGGTGAGATTAGGATGAAGCGAAAGGGGAACCAAAACGGATGGAATGAGGAGGAGACCTCTTTGGTGTTTGGGACACCTGCCAATGACAGAAAAACAGCTGATGATAATGTGGTGGAAGTTATTAATTAGAGATAGGTCAGTTCTGGTACCTGCTTCTCGCCCTGTGGAACTGGTATCGAGAACCAATCACACAGTGTCGGTACTTTGGAATCAGCTCAGAACGGTCACGAGTATTTGAATTTGGTGCTTAGAGTGGAAAAAAATTTAGATGCATATTTTACTTTCTGATTGCATGGAGATCATGTTCTTTTCTTTTGAGAGCTGCTGGAGGGAGTACCTGGCATATGATTTCAGTACCCATGCATTAAAACATATTTACAGAAAACAAATATATTCAATATCAGAGAATTTAGTTAGAGATTTAGAGCATTTCGGGTTATACTTCATTTAATTACCATCAATTTTGGCAAATAAAAATAATACTCATTTTCATCAATCTAAGTCGTTATTTCACAATGGCCATTTAGTAAAATTATAAAAATGGCCTATTTTTTGATCCCAGGGAAAACTGTCAGTTTTCACTTGTTTATAATTTTTGCAATAGTTACACTATCATGTTGGAAGAATCTTGTAAGAGATCAATTTGTTGTTACTTTCAGGAAATATTATTAAAGAAGTTGAAACTTCAATTGGTTGGGAAATATATATGCTCCAATTGTTTGAAAACCAGAAAAATGTGCCAACTTCAACATTTTTTAAAGCAATAAAATACTTTTTACTGTTCAGGGTAATGAGTTTCATCAACATTCATGGTAGGTGGGGTAGGTGTGACAAATTCAGCCTTAACTTTATGGAACCAGAATATTGGAAAAATCTCATTTTAAAGATATTCGACCATAATCATTAATATTCAGTGATAATTATTGCCTAAATTTGCAATCAAAACCATCTCTTTATATGTTAAGCTCCCCTCATTTATCCTACATTTTGACTTTGCTCTTGACCCGTCTGAAAATAAATTCTTGCAGTGAAACTGCGTGCAAAAACTGCGTGTTGCTCCGCAGCACTTCTGTCCAAATTATCTTGGAGTGAATGTGGCATTCATTGGATCGCGCCAGCAATGAGCAAAGTTGAGTGGCAGTACACACCTATTCTTTTCATTACGATGCACAGTTTGTTTTGAAGGATGCAGTCACAAATGATACCTCTGTACTCTATGATTCAACTGTCATCAACTTAGGGAAAATGTTGTTTTCCTGCTGAGTGGCATTGGGAATATTCAACCATGGAATGAATTTATATGATAGCACAACTGCACTGAACCATGCAAGAGTTCACTCACCAATTTATCAGTTGCCAATGGATCTGTTACATCTCTTGAAATTTCCAGGGTATTTGGAGTGTACATCACAGGATAATTCCCTTCACTGAGAGGGTCCTCGTTCTCCTTTTTCACGTGAAACTAGAACAGAATGCTAGGTGTTACTAAATAAAGGCAAAATAATAGTACTAAGACCCTCTTTAACACATTCAATGTAGGCCTCCAGGGAGAGGATAGAGATGGATGGGACGGGATATGAAAACAACCGTGTCCTTAGGGCAATGAGGGCCACTACTAGCAAAACCATAATTAGCTGTTTTTACAGGAAGGAAATATTTTCCAATGAGGAAGAGAAAACCTAAAATTTTCTGTAGATAGTCAATGGGACAGCAAAAAAGAAAGGCCCCATTCCATCCTGTAAAACCTTGATTTATGTTATCATTATGGTGGCATTATAAAGGGTTTTCAACATGTGTGCAGCATGGCAATAAGTGAATAAGATCGATTCATTCTAATTATTTGCTAAGGACAGGAAACCATGAATTATCCGTGCACATTTTTGAAGCTGCTGATGGATGGAATTTCAAACAATCTACCAAGAAACTATCATCTACACTGATGGTAAATGAAAAATTTACACACATGTACTCATATGTTATTTTTTCATTTTTGAGCAAATGAGGAGATACCCATGAAAAAAATACCTTCAAATTATATTGTGTACCAAATACAGGCACCCCACACATAAAAAAGGTCTTGTTCAAGCAGTATGATTAAAATTTTTTGTGCCATTGGCTAGCTTTTCTGGGGGCTATTTCACATCCATAGCCATCAATACAGTTGTTACAGAAAAGTTATTCAAAATCCAAGTGATCATAACATGTTTAGCACACATCACTTCATAAATATAATAAATTGAGTTCTTCTTATCTTTTTCCTGCTTTAAAAGAAGTTCCATGACAGTTTTTGCCAATAGTTGAGGAAAAGCAGGAAGATGACCAACTACAGATCAATCTTGAGAGAGTCGTGTTATTGGGAAGAATATTTATTGGCTGGAAAGTGGACTGGAGACAGTTTAAAATAGACCTTCTCCAGAGAATTCATGATATTTCAGTTTGAAGATAAGCTAAATTAAAGTCATGATCGAAATTTTCAGAAGTAATTACTTCATAGCTACAGGTATAGATAGAACTGTGTTCTACTTTGCTTTTCCAAAGCCTATACAGAGGTCACATGAGAGTTTAGGCAAGATTCTTAATCAAGGTGAAGCAGGAAGATTGAACTAACAGGGAACAGCCTTAAGACCGTTCAGTGCTATACATAAGAATATTTATTAGCTTGCAAGCAGAATTGAGCCACCTCACTTCAGGCCTACTACATGGGATAAGCAAAATCTCTGCCATTAGATTAATACTGTTCTACAACAAAAACCCTGCATGTGTAAATAGATAATCGTGATTTGGCTATTTGAGTGACATTGACGTGTTGCATCGCACAACTGAAAGTAATAGAATTGAGAGTTGTACCTATTCACGCCACGCACACCCATTTTCATACTACATATGAGAAATTTACCCAACTCAAGGCCGTCGAACTCAAGTGTTACAGTAGATGAGAATAAAACTTACCAAAGCATCTGGTCTCGTTTCTTGGCAGTCTGACACAGGAATGTATACATCAGTAGTTTGGACTGCACATGGGAGCTGTGACGTGCCTTCATTGACAAATTGCAAGCAGTTGTATCTCTCAGCAGAAGACCCTAAATTGTCGTCGGCTGCCTCTTCTTCTTTGATACCCTGCAGTGAAAGTAACAATGAGATGAACAACTCACCTCCTTCAAAGCCAACAAATTAGGGGAACACCTAGTTGTAATGAAACAGGATTATTGAAATTTTACCTCTAATACTAGAAAAGATTCAGTGAGATTGAAGGGCCAAGCATGCATTGCTTAGCCACTCCAATTGATCTAAATTTAAGAAGAAAAGACCTGGAAAACATTGTCATGAGAAAGTGGTGAGGATATTTCAGGATGACAATAGTACGCATAGAGAGGTATGGTTATTAAGGTGTATTCTTCAGCTAACATTTTATTATTTGGTTTATTTAAGAATTCTCCCCAAATAACTGCTGGAAAAGAGAGAAATGAAGCAGAGGAGAATTATTTGGGCTGAATACCTGAGCTTCTTCAATAAATTAGCAAGCAGCGAAGGAAATTTCAACATTGGGAAAAAATATTGAACATCATTTATGCGAACCAGCTCTTCCCACTGACTAGGTAACTTATTGTATATTGGAGGACAACACACTTTCCCCAAACACTTAATAGGTTAGCTAAAAAGAATCTTAATATTTCCCCAACACTATGCACTATTGACTGCCATTAAAATGATCCCTTCTCCCTCAGATGACCTCTCAGCACTAAAATGAATCAACAAAATGAGGTCTCTTAAGGTAAAATTAGAACATGTTAAAGAAGGCTTTGAAAACATGCAATCAGCATGGCTACAATGCACACACTTCCTCTTAGCTATCTATCTGCAAACCATGCATCCCAGACCACAAAAGTCTTCACCAAATTCTGCTTTCCTACTACTCATTGGACCATTACCAGAACAAAATTACGTCTCCTCACTCTTTAATAACTTGACCACATGTATTCCACTTAACTTCACTCCCACCTTTTCCCTGGTGCTCTCAACAACTTACCAGGCTGCCTCCAGAATTCGATGCTGCTAGCCACGGTGCATCCAATGGTAATGAACATTCTTTGCACTCTACATCAGAACACTGAGCTTCAGTGATAGCCATACTAAGCACAAAATCCATGTTCTCCTGTACTTTTGTAAGACACTGGAAGGCCTCATTTTTCAGTAAATAGATTGCATGATGACACAAATCGAATCCAAGGAAAGGGTTAATGCAAGCCCCTATTATTTTACAACAATAATTTATGTCATCAGGTAACTTGCCCATGAAATTCACTGTCACGTTCCCACCAGTAGAGTGAGTTAACCTCTGACCATTCACCAAATCTTGGTTTTGTGATGGCAACAAGTTTTTCCCACAAAAGCTGTTCATAATTCGATACTCCTTCCATGGTAGAGAAGATTGTAGAGAGGTAATTACATATTCCTGAGATTTTATCAACACTTTCACTGTTTTTTGTTCACTGATCCATTCAGGAAGTCTTCCCAGACGCACCACCACATTAACAGTTTTGGTGTGTAATGATGATTTACATTTATATCTCATGATATCCTAATACAATTTATAAAGTCACTACAGATGAATCCAACAGAACTCTCTGCTTTTTAGTCAACAAATAATCTGCATGAAATATGAGATGATGTTCGAGATTAATTTTCCACTATTTGCGATGTAAAATATGAACATCTACAGCTGTACATCATTTCCCAGGAAGGGTATCATTAAATGTCCATGGCTGATGTTTTAATATCAGTAGGCGAACAAACCCTGAAAAAATAAACATTATTATATATGTTAAGATCAAAGAAATTCACAACAGAAAAAAACATGGCCTCAATGTTGTAATTGAAACCCATGGAGACATTATTATCTTGTTAAGAGATATTAAAGAGATTATAAATGTTCCCCAAGTTTGAGTGCCTTTTGATCCCTTATTTTTCATTTTAATGACTCACAGTTTGGATGCAAGGAAACTAAAAGTATTCCCAACTGTTTGAGAGTGACAAATTTTAAAAACCATGAAAGTTGAAGGTGTTTAAACGATGCAAATATCTGCTAATTTTAAAACCAATGGCTCAATTGAATACCTACTGGTACTGTTATGCAATGCATAATGTCTTCAATGCAGCTGGTAAGAGTTTATAAAAGAGAGAATCAATCAACCGTAACCCTCAATTATTTTAGGTAAAAAAACTAGTGCTGTTGCTGATCACGCCATCTCCCATGGAATCTCGTTTAACATCAGTCATGCAATTACGCAATAAATTTCAAGCAATTACTACCCAAAATGTTATTAAAAAAGGTTTTAAGAAAATAGACCTAATAATAGCTTTTAGGAATTTAAATACTCTGAACAAGCATTATTACACCTAATTTGAGAAGGTAGCCCCAAAAAAATTAAGAATGCAATAACCTTGCCAGGCATGCATATAATATTAAGAATTATCACAGGTTAGCCAGGCATACATAATTGTGGAAGATCAATCAAGAATTCCACTGGGTCAGGTCCTCCAACTCCATCTCGCAATCAGCCGAAGTTTCGATGTTCAAGTTGCCCATCGTCATCAGGGCATCTGGTACATAGAAACGTCAGCCAAGATGGAGTTGAAGAATCTGACCCCGAGTAATTCTTGGGTAACCTTCAGCATAATATATCCTTAGCCAAGATTTTGAAGGATGTTATGTAGGATACGCACTCAGTACTTAAAAAATGTATTCCTCAAGAATGGTAACAATAAAGGTACAGGTAACTTATTTGTAATAAGGTCATGTTTAAACTTAAACCACAATATATTTCAATATAATTAATAATTTTAACTTGTTAATCACAATATTCATAGAAAATTGTATAATGCATTTTTTTAAACAAAAGAGTGTTTATCTATAAGATTATTTAAAGAAACAGTTTTACAAACACAAACAATTTCAAAAAAGGCACTATCAGGAATGATTTTAGCCATGTATTTTGTGATCTAACTAAGCAAAATTGATGCTAATATTAAAATTATATTTAAATATTGAAAAAAGTATATACAAATAAACTGAAAAGCTACAGAAAGGATATATCACATCCAAATTCCTAATTTTTTCTTATTTTACATTTTTCATGAAGATGTTTTCTAGGGTAATATTTGCGCACTAAAATTAATTTCTAATACATTTCCAATCTTGCCATTGTGGCACAATATCCGCCACAAAACGCAGAACAGAAAATCGGGAACGTTCCAGGAACTTCCAGCGCGGCGTTCGCCGTTACTGTATAAACAAGTGATCTCGGCCAACAATGATTCAGTCAGTTGAATCTGTACTTCGATGTAAGAACATTCACTTCATAACAGAAACGACACAAGTGTGTTATTTAGCGTACAAAGGTATTATTCAGCGTAGTAAATCGCTACACCTTCATTGTACTCACCATCTATTCATCGAAGATGCCTTGAAAATAAAAAATCAATTTCCGAAATGTCGCTTCGATGTTTTTAGTTACACATAATCTTAGCCTGATGAGGTCATAGTTAAAGCTAAAGGAGAGGTCACAGAAAAAGAATTTTTTTAAAGTTGATAAATGGTGAATTTGAATCCCATACTTTCCTGAATATCATTGACTAGTAAACACTAAGTTTTACCAGAAGACTAAATGTCTTCAGCCTTTGCCGCTGAAAAACCCACTGCAACATAGCTAGCTTCTTGCCAAGGGCTCACCGATTCGGAAAAACCGTTTATGGGATGTTGGACTTATTGCACTTTTCCGTGTACCATGGACGAGGGCCTTTCATGTACCCTTTTATTGTAGATTAACAAAATGTATGCTAAATTATCTTTTGACCGTTAATCGAAGTGCTTTTTTAGTTAGTATTCGCATTAATGGCCACCGGTAGTTCTACAACATTATATTTCTCCAATTGTGTCACCAAGAGATTAATCGATTACAACAGTGTTAATCCTCACAACTTTATACCATAACTATTTCCGTCCGCAAAATTTATACTTCAGATTCCTACTATTGTCGACAAAAACCGAAGAGTGTCACCTTTAACTCGGCCATACCTATACTACGCCAGTCATCAAATAAGAAAAAAGGAAAAGTACTCACCCTGCAACAATTACTCTGCAAACTTTTTCTAAGAACTGCGTCTGATTCTTAACAAATCTTTTTGAAGACATTGAATTCCGTAAGTTTCTTCAAACACATTGGGCACATGGTAGTGGGCAGGCCATCTCCCACAGCAATCTGAGATATTAATAAACAAATTACACGTCAACAGAAGTCGTAATTATATTGGAAAAAAACAAAACGAAGTAAGCACCAATGTAAAGAAAATTGATAGCATTTAATGCGCCACTCGCATGCAAGCCGACTAAATCACGTATGGCATCCTTCACAGTTATATTGCATGCTACATTCGAAGTGAATATGTTGTATTAATAATCATAATTCTTCCTGCAAAGTCTGCAATTAATTCCTGAAGATTCCGTGAATATCTGGAATATCTAGTCGCTGGTGCGACACATGTTTTCACTTCAATATCTCATTCACTATTTAAATCAGGTCTATCGTCGAAGACATTATCTCCTCAGTGACAAAGATCACAAAATCTCACAAGGGAACTACACGCACATTAACTAAGTTGATGTTTGAAAATTAAAGTACTTAATAATACCCAACGAAAGGACCAACAACGCCAACAACAAACAGCAATCGCCTGAGAGACATATCGCGACTCAATAGCATGGACTGAGAATGTTTTCAACAATTTATAACACAATCGTAAATCCCACGAAGAAAACATGCACAATGACGACGATTGCTAATCCCAGGAACACAACACTGATCCGCCACGCTTATTTGTTGATGCAAGACCATGCAATCAAGCATCAACATAGAATCGATGATATCTAGTTGTCATTTTATCCGCAAACAGCACACCTATAGAACAGGGCAAACATCCGCGTTCGATGATTATTTTCTTTCCATTTGACAAAATAAAGGGACATTTATTTTGATTCGTCAATCTTCTTTAAATTTATGGTAGTATAATAATTTATGGTTGAATATTATTCAATACTTAGGCCAGAAACGGAATTTAAGCCCGCCTTCATCTTCCTCACGGTTACAGTTCATTTACGGTCCTGAAAAACGTTACCAAAATATCTTGAAAGTTGAATTAAAATTTTTTTACAATATTTATGTTTAAAATAATACAATATCACTCATCGTTGGAAATACCTTATTTATCTATTGTAGGCCTACTACGCGACATTATGCTAAATTAAAAGCAAACAGTTAGTACTTCTGCCGGTAAATTTCGGAACGCGCGTTGATTAAAGGCCTGCTATGTAGTTGAGCCTCTAGCGGTAGAAAAGAAAACTAACACTCAGCGACAGCAAACCAATCTTTCTTGCTTGATCTTACATTAACATTGGCTACTGTGAACTGCAAGGTCAACCGTAATATTTTGCTGTGGTGTATTTTTTTGGTTGAGGTGATTATAAGTTATTTAATATAAAAATTTAAACTTGTCTTTCACCGTGTGCATTCTAAATAATTGTTGTATCATCGAAATGTATGTAATTTCAGTGACGAATCTGAAGTCTGTTATGTGTTGATGATTTCATCGACGATTTAACATATTTAAAGATTGAATGAGTGATAGAAATTAAAACATGAATAGTACCGCCGGGATTTTCACCGCTTCATCAGAAAGGAAATCTGAGAAAACCTTGTGCAGACTATGCATGAAGGATGATGATTATTATTACAACATATTCACTTCCAACGTAGCTCGCAGAATAACTGTGAAGGATGCCCTAAATGGTTTACTCGGTTTAGTAGTAAGTGGCACGTTGCCTACATTTTTTTTGGTTCATCCTTTTGATATTGCTTTCATTATTCCGTGTTATGAGCATCATTTCGCACTTCTCCAATGTATAGCGTGTTGATTGCTATCTTAGGTTGCTGTGGGTGATGGCCTGCCCACCACCCTGTGTCCACGATGTTTGAAAAAGCTCACGGAATTAAGTGCTTTCAAAAGCACTTGTTTAGAATCGGACGTACAGCTGAGAAAATTTTCTGGGATTAGTTGCTTTAGGGTGAGTACTTTCGTTTATTATCTTTTAAAGACATGGTATGTTTCGGAAAATGTTAAGTGAGAATCTTTGGTTTGTGTCGACAGCAATGAGAAATCCAGGTAGAGTATTATGTGTGGATTGAACAAGTTATAGCAGTTATTTGATTGGATTAACTCAAAAGTTAGATTGATTATTCACTTCACGCCACAACTTAAGTATAATAGGCTGTTGTATGACTTTTTGAAGGTGGTAAATCCAACTCTATTTCAAAAAGTACTTGGGTGAGAGATTAAAAATAAAAAGAGCATTATTTTTGTTAATTGATAATGTTGGAGAACTTTAAAGGCCGTCGTACATGGTTTAAGGATTAGTGAAACTCGCCCAGTTTCTCCGCAAGCTATTTCTCTCAATCTCCATGAAAAGTGCTTGTTACCTTGCAGTTCATGTTTCAGTGGTGGTAAGTAAAGACGTTTTGTTGTTTTATTTAATTATGTGTTTGTAAAACAATCATAGCTAACATAGTGGAGCAACTCGTTATAGGCGATGCACCCATTACGCTATGAAACAATCCCTTTTAATATATTTACTCACTTGGTTCACCGAAGCATGTAAAAATGAACAAAAAATCTCCTGCCGTTTCCTGGTAATTGTCAGTTTGAACTGAAATTGAGCTGTTATTAAGTGTCCAATCATAGGCTCAACTGCACACACACAAAATGTGGATTCTTGGGGGTTTCATGCATAAAAGGCCCAGTATTTAAAATTACGTTTAAGCTTTGAAGATGATAGCTGCAAAAAATGTCATTTCTAACGTTTTAAGCTATATACATAAAATTAAACACTATGAGAAAATGGTTGTGATGTATCTCTTAAGTATCAATATGTTTAGTATGCATGTTAGTTACATTGTTACAAGATTATATTTACATTTTCATTTTTGCATGAATTTTTATTAATATGAGTATGTTATATTTGCTAGAAGAATGTATGTCACTTCCTTTTTCTGGATATAGACAGTTACTTATACCACTTATTTTATAAGAGCGTGACCCGGGTTTCAATGAGTAATCATCATTATCAGGCGCTAATTATAATTTAATAATTATAATTAGCGCCTGATGATGATGATTACTCATTGAAACCCGGGTCGTGCTCTTATAAAATAAGTGGTATAAGTAACTGTCTATATCCAGGAAATAATGGAATACCACAAAGTTAACCAAGAATTAGTGAATTTTATGTCACTTCCGTTTTTACAACTTATGTTTTTCAGTAAAAGTAATGTTTCTTTGTATAATCTGTTAGTTAAAATTTGCAATCTGTGTTTCAAATTTCGGTGTTATGAAATTGCTAGGTTCTTTTTAATGGTTACCGGCTAAGATATGCACTGAATGTGATGTTCCCTGTTTATTTGATTTTAAAGATGGCTTAGGTGGTGAAATACCATATTTTATTAATTGAGATGATTAATTTATGTTACAGTCTTCGCAATCATGGCGTGCCATATCATATCTTGCATTTTTAGGGGTTGTTCAGGGAAGTTTTTTTGTGTAAAAGTGATACTGGGTATTTTGATAATTATGATACATTTTGAGGTCTGTTTTTTTTAACCTATATATTTTTTTAGATAAGTAATTTTGTTGGGTGTTTACCTTTGCAGGAAAGGTTTTTTGAAGTGTTTCTTTGTACAGAGAATGGATTGGTATTCCACTTTCTAAGTAAATTTTTTAAAATGGATTTTTAATATTTAGTCAGAAATTATCTTTTGAGCATTGAATGGAATGAATTTGATGTTTTATAATTTTTAGTTTTACTTTCAAATAAATGAAGAATTCCTAGGCAAAGAACTTTTTTACATAAATCTAGAGCTCAAATAGTATGCTAACTTATTTACTTTTCTGAGTTATGTGATTTGAAAATTTGAAGAAATGTTCTAAATTATTAACATTTCATCCACCAGACTATTGATGAGGAGCTGTCAGAATTTCTTAGATTCGTGTGTATCATATTTGTTAAGCCGTTCACTATTTCGTGCACAGACTGTTCAGGCATAGCTCTCTTACCCGTTAAAATTGGTCCAAAATATCTCTTACTTCCTTCTCTTCTATGATGTTTTTTGACTTCGAATATTTTTTCCTTCTCTTTAACGCTTTTCTAAAACTCTCCCATCCAGGATCAGGCTGCTAATTTCATACTTTTCCTCCTCAGAAAGTGGCCAACGTATGAGATATACCTATTCTATCCCAGAGTTCATATTTGAGTAGGTACATATAAACAAGATGTCAATTAGAATAAAATTGAATCAAAAATATATACTTCATGAAAGGTTCACATTTGAGGACAACATCGTTGAAAACATTTATGTTCTGCTTCTGTTGCCCCAATGATGCTGTAATACGGCCACTATGTGAACTCAATACCAAGTATCTTCCTGCGTAATTTGGTTTCAGCAGCTATTTAGCTTTTGAGTTATTGATTAAGAGACACATGTCAATCTTTATATAAATGCTTGGATATCACATTAAAAATCCTATTTTATCGATATAAGGAGTATGCTTCATTTGTTGTCATTGTAGGAGGTGAGTTTATCACTGTTATTTTCTCCATAGAGTATCCAAGGAGATCAGGTAGCTGATGATGAGTGGGGGTCTTCTGCTGACACAAAAGACTGTATTCAAGATGAGATAGAAAGCACCTCACATCTCACTTGCTCAGTCCAAAGGACTGAAATATACATTCCTGTGCCAGACCCCCATCAATCCAGAGCTAATATGTTGGTAAGTTTTATCCTCATCCAAAGTGAAACCCTGGTTATATGATCTTAATTTGTAGGTATTTACTAGGTTGCATGACGAAATTGCTTTTGCCCTGTGTAACTGAATGAATTTGTACGGGCAGTCACCCTTGCTTGTGTGACTAGGGAGACCAGATGCCATGAGGTGAAAAAACAGGACAGCACCCTATTAAAAAAGATATAAGAGGAAAAGTAGGCTGCTTGGAAAATAACATCAATTTTATAATTTGGATCAATAAATTTATTTGGTTAATGAATTTACCGATATATTTTTCTGTGGATCTAATTTTCTAAATCAATTTATGTATTTGTATCAGCTAGTAAGCTATTAAGGAGACAATGTGATTATATACTTCTTGAAATTCGGTTTCGAAATGGATTCACTGATAATGAGGGTTTTACTTCACTGCTTTGCAAATAATGAGAAAACACTAATCCCTCTGTCCCTATTGTTATGCTGTGGACATTTTAATTATAACATATAATTAATTATAAATGGCAATATAAATGAAGGTTCTATAGGATGGCAAAATGTCTGAGTTGGAAGGTAAAGAATTTACCCTCTTTTACTGTGGGTAGCACATTGAGATGCATTCTACACCAAGGTGTGCCGAGTGAACTGGTCATGTCTGCCATTTCGTTTTTGGTTGCCACTAAAGTCTTGTGCAAACTGATTTCAACCAGCTTGAGTGGTCTCAGGTGAAAGAGGAGGTTTTATTGTTATTATTTATAATTATTCACATTTTTATTTTGCCCCCATTGATTGGCACCCAGCATTATCTTCTAGGTAACTGTGAAAGACGAGAACAAAGACCCTCTCAGTGAAGGTAATTATCCTGAGATGAACACACCAGATCCAGCTGGAATTCCAAGTAATGCTTTAGACCCATTGGAAACTGACGACTTGGTAAGTTCACGTTTGCTTTTTTAGCACATTTTTGCTACTTCACAAATTCAGTCCTCCATGTATTATTCCAATATCATTTACCATAATAACAATACCTTTTTCCTTCCTTTATCAAATATGGAATAGGAATATGCTCACAGGAATATTTCCTCCGTGTAATATTCCTGTATCAATTGCTGGAAAAGCATCACCTTTCCCTAACTTCGTCAAATGTGAATAAGTAAACTTGAGATGTGCCTTCATTAGAACTTTCACAGTTAGCCATGTTAGTTAAAGAAAAGCTTCTGCGCTATGTTGCCTTTGTAAATTTTTGGGTGGCCTTAATGGTTCCCGACCGATTCTGGTTTCTTTTTCAAGGGAGATTAAGGGAATCAAAGTCCCAAAAATTTAGGCCCATGGGCCCAAAAGGTTTCTTTTAACTAATGTAGAGATGCATAGCTCTAATTCAAAATGAATGTTTCATTGTTCTCAACAGAATGAGGGCTGGAGCTACTCTGATCACTCACCTTTGATCACTGAGCAATTGAGGACTGTCGTCATGGAATTTCCCATTTTTGTCGGCATAGAAACACCATGCTCTCTTCCAATCACCACAGAATAGAAGGACGGATCATCTTCATAAGTCCTAAGATATCTTAGAGGCAACTCTCCTGTCTGCTAATCTTTTCATTGTGACGTATTTCTTCTCTTTTACATATTTTGTAACCTTTACTATTCTTCCACCGGTCCTTCAACGACTGTTTTTATCAGGCCATCATGTCTCATTGTGTGGTCAACTAAGTAGTTCTGCCTTCTGCTAAGGGTTTTCAGAAGAATTCTCTTTTCTGCCTCTCTTCTGAGCATGTCCTTGTTACTTACATGGTCGATGCATTTTATCTTCATCATTCTTCGGCTGCACCATGTTTCAAATGCTTCTAGTCTACAGTTCTCTGCTGCTGTCAACATCCAAGCCTTGCATTCATGAAGAGACAAGTTGAAATTCTCCTCCTTCGATATTGTTCAAACAATATGGAAGGAAAACAGGTGATATTCATGCTACCTGTTGTAGCACTGTGTACTCTCACCCTGAGTTATTGTGATATCATGATCAACAGATCACTGATCATAGTGTGGCTGGCTACCCCTAATGATTTGATACATGATTCCCTGGTGAAATCCTTCCAAATGAGAAACACCTTTCATGGTGAATGATAAATCCTTTTGTGTTGGTTCTGGCTGGCTGTATTGCCATGTAATTAGGTGATGCAGTTTCTAGTCAAATCTACCAAACATGAATTGTTCCCAAAAAAAGAGGGCATATTCTAACTGTAGCAGATGTGGATGTGGTGAGAACTGTATGGAGTAAATTATGTGGCGGACTCAGGATTTGTTTTTCACCATATTTTGAAAGGGTATTAGATGTTGGCAAACCAGGGTGATTGTTGAGAGGCATCAATTTCTTTCTGTGAGCTGATTTTAATGGCACCTGTCATATATTCAACTTTGATTGAAATAAAATATAATGATTACCTATTATGGATTAAATCAACTTTTTTGTACTACATCTGCACATGTAGATAATGATTCTTGGTTGTCAATAATGATGTCATGAGACCATGATGTCTCAAATTATTGCTGATAAATTTGTTGTTCCTTTTTAGGAAGGTTTTCCTATGGCTAATTGAAAAGGCAGATTAACTTAATGGACCATATTTTGTTAGTCAATAAATTTATCCTGCCTTCCTCTCTTAGGTCAGAATAGCTAATCAGGGAATTTTCCAGTAATGCATATGCCATACATTTAATGTATAGGTTGTGATCTTTTTGTTTCTAATAGCAATCGGTGAAAACCTTTATGAAGTGTTAAATCCCTTTTTCCTCAGAGTGGCATGGGAACATGTGGGTCTCCTTCTGTAAAAGCAGATCAGTTCAGTGATGATGTAGGAAGATGTGCACTCAATGCAAGCACTAATGGGGCCACAAATGACCTCATGTTCCAAGCCTCTGATCAGGTAATAATAATAATAATAATAATATTTTAATTGGTCCAGTGATTTCTTTGGACAAACATAAGACATGTTAAAGAGTATATAAGTTGCAAAAACAGTACTAATGAAGAAATGAATGAATTTTTTATGAAGAAATTTGTCATAATTATGTACATATATAGTTTTTTGCACAAACAATTGCAGTATACATGAACACAGAGGGTTGATATAATATAGTTAACTTTTAAAGTAGAGGGTGACTGGCTGTGGATGGAGAGAGAGTACGTAAGAGCTGCAGGAGAAATTTTACCTGAGAGTTGCAGTAGCCTCTTTTGAATTTTGCAGATTATTTTATTATTGGGTCTACGGCCCCAGATGAGGATACTAAACATCATATTCAGGTAGAATTCACCATAATAAAATGGCATTAATGCATCAGTAACTAAAATTTATCTGAGAGAATAAAAAAACAAGTAGATGTCATTTTTCTGCGGATCTTCTGAATATGTTCCTCCAAGGAGACTGCATTATCAAGTTTTACACCCAAATAAGGAGAACTGAAATTTTGTGGAATGTGCATAAATTTTTACAGAGATCAGTTAGTGTGGAGCTGGTTGAATAAACTGTAGAGTCACATGCATTGGTAAACCTTAAAATTTTTATACATGTTCAGATTTTTACCTTAAATGTTAAATTCGTTTGCTTAAAGTAATACACATTGAATACAGTTTCTACCTATGAAGCACCCTTAAAAAAATGTTGTGATAATAGCATGCCAACGATCGTTTTGGGCTTACTTCTTGTATGTAAAGAGGGAGGTAACTTACCCTCTGGACTTAAGGTTAGATAGACAGTGGAATGAGTAAAACTCTGCATTATTATTTGCAAGCTATGAGTTGCTCCTTTATACTCCTTAGCTATTTATTGCCTGGCTCACTACAGAATAAAAAACTGTGCTATACCGACGCATGGAATTACAACCCCTCGGATCATCGTAGTAATCTTGGTAGAGGAAAGAATGGTAGGGTAATGCTTAAAAAAAGCAGGGACTATGATTATCACTTTCAAAACTCAGAAGAATTTGTAAAGGCTACCATGGGATTTAAAGGTTGGTAATAGGTCCAGGCATTGCAGTAGGATGAGCTAACAATATGATGCACTCTTGGCAAGTGAGTAAACACATCTCATGTATCTCTCAACACAGCATGCTTTGTATATTTTCCGTGCTCTTGTAAGTGATTTGCCCAGAATTGAATTTTATATCTATATTTTGAAAGATTAATAAGAATTTTTATCATGATATAAAGCATCTAGCAGATAGAATCCACAGAATAGAAACGCTTTTAGCATGTGTGGAAGATAGGTCAAAGTAAAGAATTATTAGGGCAACAATATTTCAAGAAATTTAAATAATTAAACTCAAATCTCAGTCACTCATTCAAGCATTAGACAAATAATCATTCGCACATTATGTAGTAGTTTTTTTCTTACTTGATACTAATCCTGCATTTTCTTGATAGCAGGAGTTATTTCCCTTTTTGAGCACTGTGATACATTATAGTTATTGTGCAATTTAGTGCATATAAATGTGACACACAAGCTGTAACTGTGAATATAAACAAGTGAATGTTTTGGGGTGGTGTATAGATTTTTATCAATTGTGTATATGAGAATCATTATTTTTTGGCAAACTCACCAAGCTCATTCTATGTTTCCATCTCCCTGTTTTTAATGATGCTGATTGTGAACTCATGTGCAGGCAGAGGCGTCAACATCATCCCAAAGTGAAGAGGTGGATGCTAAAGGCACTGGAGCCATGGAGATAGACCTTGACTCTATGCAGGTTTTAGCCAAGAAAGAACTATCTCCCAAGGAGACTGATGCCACTGAGGTATGCATGAAATCCACATTCAATTAACCCATTATTCCCCAAATTGCATGTATGGCTTTTACCTTTGGTTACTTTGTATTATACGGTTTCTTTTGACCTAATTAATCCCCATTGTGGTTCCAAAGTTTAGAAAATATCATACATCGCCTATCCTGTTAATTTATATTCTTCACTTACCTCCTTGATGCTTCTTCTAAAGTATACGAGACGTAGAAATAACAGGTAAAATTTTCTTCTTCTTATTTTAATTTGAATGAAACACCTGGATGAATTGTTTTGCTAAAGGCTGAGCATAAACTACTGCAGTATTATTGATATAACTACCGGATGAGAGTTACAGATGCATTTCAGAGGAATATTTAACTGATATGGACCCTACTGAAGCTAGATCTAGCTAAAATTGAAGCTATTAGCCTTACAACAACTAAGCGATAGAAAAAGAGAGGTAACTCAGGATTGCACGGAGAAAATTCCAGAGAGCGACTAGAGGAACACTCCACCTTCCATCACAATCCTGCTTCAACTAATACGTTTCTCACCCTCTCATTCTACCGTCTCTGAAACAGAATGCATCTTAAGCTGAATTCAATGTCCACAAAGAAATACTTCCACTCAATGACATGGGAATGACATTGCCCTGTATCGGTTCCATGTGTGCTTGTAACAGTTAGACTCTAAGAAGTACCAGAGTGTTTGATGTGAAATTCATACAGATGGCCAACTTGGAATTCAAAATGCTATTCACGCTTTACTTCTTAAACTCACAACCTGTGTGTGCCAAAAAATGCAGCTGACCTGCCTCCGAAAGACTACATTGTTGATAAAAAGCCATACTGACAAGTTTTGTTATGCTTTTAGAAAAGCCCCCTGCTCTACCAGAGAATTCTCATTGTTGTGTGAACGCAACACTATTTGGAACAACCATATTTCTACCAGGAATGGGAAAAGTTCGTGACAAAAATAAACATGATCAATAAAGAAACTTAGAACGTAGAGGAAAAATTACTTTTAGTGGCATTACTCTGTAAATATTTGTAAAATATCATTTACAATTTGTGGTATTTCAATGCTTCGAAATGGACAAATTCTGAAGATTAAAATTATTATTTTAGTTTAAATTTTTACAAAAGTAACTGAATAAAAAAGAAAGACATTTCAGAAATTCAGAAAACCTGAGAAAAAATTATCCTGCGGAAAGTTTTTTTCCAATAATTACGATTCAATAAAATTGCGTTTATGCAATGCTGGGGATTAAGGGGTTAAATTAATGGATGAAAGTGATGTTTGTGGGAAATTTTGAATTTTAAGTACTACAAACATGGGCACTTGAGCCCAAATTGTGAGATCTTTATCAATATTTTCAAAAATGGGCACAACTTATTGCAACCATAGCCGCTTAAAATTTTTCTTTGGTAACTTTAAATCACCATTCACAAGGTAATGAGAACTGCTTCTATATCGTGTGTAAAGATGTGTGAGGGTGTAGAGTGATGATTGAATGGAGTGTTGAGTGTTTCCCCCTCCCCCCATGATTCCCTGCTTTCCCAATTTTGTGCTTTTTCTGTGATGGGTACGCGATCGGTTGAAGGTCCACATTTTTCCCAATGCCCTCCCTCCAAACAATACCTGTGAGCATCGAATGTAGGGTGACAGAATCTGTACCCCTTTTCTCTACAAAAGGAGAACATGTTTAGGCAATCTCCCCTCACCGTGGTAAGGATTCTATGAAAACCGGCTTCCTAAGTTTCCCCCAGCTGCCCCAACCTCAGAAAATAACGCGCTCTTGTTAATAAAATATGGGCAAATTTCAGCTTGGGGAGACATATCCACCATGGCTTCATGTTGCAGCCAAAGGTTATGCCCGACAACTGATAGTGTCTTGCATGTCAGGTGGAGAAGAGGTAGAAAGAGAAGAGAATCATGGAGGTTAGACTGTGAGGTGAAGAGTGGCGAAGATGAGGAACCAGGAGAATACAATGGTAGATTTCCCGTGCCAAGAGGAATAAGGTCAACCCACGACGCCTTGAATTAAATATTCTCTCAGCCCATGGTGAATGAAGACGCTGCAGGAGCCAGCCAAGGAGGTCATCCCCATCCATGACGAAGAGCCAATAAGTAAAACTGTTCCCACATGAATTCCCCGATTTATGAAGATTCACGAAGAAATCCACTATATAAGCAAGAATAGAAGAACTAACTCTGAAGAAGACCGGTTGCCCCACAATATTTGTACCTTGCCTTTTGTTTAATCTCCTGGCCCACATTTTTTTCCCCAGAAAGGAGTGTATATTTTAGTATTTAGGACAGTGTATTATTGGAGAGTGTATAGGATAAGTGTTGGTGTTGTCACTTCATTTTTTTTGTATTTAGCAGGAGATTTTACAAGAAAGGAAAATTTTTGTTTCATTTTTTTAAAGATGTCATTTGTAAATCTGAAATCTGGTTGCTTTCAGCCTACTATTATGGAGAATGGAGGGGTGATTCATAATCGAACAATGGCCATGGAGTCTATCATGGAGGCTGTGGGTGAGTGTTGGCGTTGTCACTTCATTTGTTTTTGTATATAGCTGGAGATTTTACAAGAAAGTGCTTTACAAGAATACTAAGAGCTTTAAAGTGCTTTTACAAGAAATTTACTCTTCAGTGCTTTGAAAATGACTCTTCAGAGAAAAGATTTTAACTAATTCCTACTAGATGGTGTCCAAAAAGTGGATCTCATATTCAATGTAATATTGAATTAGGTTTCTTTCATACTTTCTTTCTACACTCTTATTTTACAAAAGCTTGTTTTTTGTCAATATTTCCATTACGTCTACTGAAAATTTTATTTTTAAATGTGGCTCAACCCAGAGTCCTCGGCATGACAACTGGGCGCTTTAACCACTGGACTGATGCTCACCCTTTGCAGAGTGGCTCTTGTACATGAATATATTTGACATGTAAATGTTTAAATGCATTTCAGTTTAAACTACTATGTTATATAACCCCATATGGGGTCTGATTCAAGGACAGCTCCCAATGGACTATGTATAACACAAGAAAATTTGATTGAATTGTGAGACCCGGTTTTTGGACAGCCCCCTTGTGAAGGATGTAGCACTTATATTCGTCATCCATCTATACATCTTAAGTTTATGATTTATAGTTCTGCTTGAGAATGTAATGAGGTCGGCAAATGTCTAGTAAAATTTTCAACATGCTTCACATTCAGCAATATATGCAGTCTTGTTCTGCCAGTTTCAGACTATCGTCCCATGATGCTTAAGCAATTCTCAATTCCATTATTTCTTGTAGTGGATCTTTGAAAATGTGTTTCTGAAAAATATCCTTAGTTACGGTTTGCTTGTGGGTGTAATGATGATTTATTTCATTGTATTCATATGGGAATTCCAGTGTACTTTGGGTAACAATTTTGTCTTTACTACTGGATCATAGTAAAAAAACTAATTAAATAACTTGTTAAGAATAATAAGCATGAGATTCCAGTTATGTACCATGTCAGTTGTGGCATCATAAGAAAAAATGAACATGGAACTTGTTGATTTGAGATCGAGTGTTTTTTTTTTTCAGTTTTGAAATGATGGTAAAATTTTGCTTTGATAGACACCCCAATCAATTCACTGTTTTGTGCTCTTGGCTACTGTGCTTAAATAGGCCTAACAGATATGGATAAAGTGTGATTAGAAAAAAAATCTTTTTGGCTGAAAATAGGCTTAACTCGATTTAAATACCTTGTGTGCAGCAGTTGTAGTTCTGCAGAGTAATGACAGCGGGTGACCAGTAGAGTGGTGCGAAAAAACTCAAGTTACAAATTTCGTGCCGCTATAGCGCGGAAAAATTGCAATACGTTTGCACAAGAAAACAAAAAGGATTATTAAAATCAGACGCCATCTTCGGATCCTGCAAAGCACCTAAAAAAATGACTAAAATGAAAAAAAAAAAATTTTTTCATTGTAAAAAAAATAAAATAAATATCTTTTAACGTTATAGCAAAAAAGTTTACAAATAGCATAGGTTTTTATTAATATATGCATATTTATGGTTTTTAACTGTTATTACTGATTGCACAAGATCATTAAAAATGTATAAATTTGCAATTTAGCCCATTTTTTAGTTTTGTAATAATTACTTGAGGATAATTTTTGTGAAGTTTTAATTAGCCCTTTAGATCAAAAATGACAATAAAACTGATCAATAGGATTGAAAAGCAAAATTGCACTTAAACCCTTTCGAGATGGTGGAGTTTTCGTCTTAGCATGACTGCTGTACTGAGCCCCAAGAGAGACTTCCCTCTCGTGGTACAGAGCATTTTTGGAAGACATTCATTAAGAAGGGTCTTGCTGAACCTTTTTCGACCCCTTTACGCTGGGACTCAGCATTTTCTCGGACTCCGAGAGTAGTTGTGCTCCCTCCTTTCTGAGTTTACGACCAGACCTGCAGCATCGGTTTGCGGTCAGCTTATGGATAGCTTATATGTATTTAGCAAATGGATAATTGTTGCTTGTACTTAAATTGCAGACTTAGAATTGAATTTCACATTTTTTTCAGAGCATTGTCAAATTTAAAACGAAGTTCAAAGGTCATTATAAATGCATTTAATGCAGCAGCAATTTCCATGTTGATGTCTATACATAACTCGAGATACAAGTTAATATTTATCGTAGAAATTCGTTTAAAAATTGTAAAAGCTGCTCAAAAGACAAATAATTCAGTTCTTGATTTATTTTTATGAAAAATGAACAAATATTTATTTCAAAAACTGACTGGATAAACAATTGTATGACTGCTGTCCCTTACCGCTAAGTGTGGTTATACCTGCTCCCGGATTCGGAGGGTAAATCCTAAACCCGGCAGGGTTGGATCCTGAGACAAAGACAACGTAAACCCCCGACTATCCTAAAAGGGGGGAGCTAGGAAACGTATACATACGGCTTTCATTATCCTGGCCAGGAAAATCACATGTAAATATACGGCCGTCGTCTCCCGGGTCAGGAAATGTCCATATGTATGTATATATATATATATATATATATACAAATAAATTCACAGGTAAGGAAAGAAAGGGATAGGAACATGGAATAGAAAAAGGACAAGGACAACGGTGCTGTGGTAGGTGGAAAAAAGCCAGAAATCAGAGGGTAAAAATGAGACATCATTATGGTCACTATCGACGTGACCTCACTATACACCTCTATACCTCATGTAGAAGGCCTTGCCTCCCTTCGACACTTTCTTGACAATCGACCTACACCTCAGATACCCAGCACTGACTTTTTAATCGATCTCTCTCACCTAATCCTCACTAAAAACGCCTTCTCCTTCAACGATAAACATTATTTGCAGATCAAAGGTTGCGCCATGGGAAGCAGATTCAGCCCTTCATACGCAAATTTATTTCTTGGTCTCCTTGAAGAATCCTTCCTATCATCCTACCCACTTCAACCGTCACTTTGGCTTCGCTATATAGATGATATCTTCCTTCTCTGGCCTCATGGAGAAGACTCACTGAGCTCTTTCATTTCAGCACTCAATGAATTCTCCGAACTATCTTTTACCTCTAACCATTCCCCCTCCCGAATAACATTTCTCGATGTTACCATTTCCCTAGAAAATAAAAGTTTCATCACTTCAGTCCACATTAAACCTACTAACAAACAACAATATCTTCACTTCAACAGCTGTCACCCCTCACACACTAAACAATCCCTTCCTTACTCTCTCTCAGTAAGAGGCCACAGAATTTGCAATAATCCCGAATCCTTGGACATTTTTCTTAATAATCTTCACCACTCCCTTCTTCGTAGAGGATATCCTGAGAACCTTCTGCGTAAGAAAATCCTACACAATACTTACAAACCCAAAATTCATACCAAGAAACAAACCACACATCTCTCCCTTTCCACCACATACTTCCCGGGCGTGCAGGCTTTGAACAGAATCATCAAAAGCCTTTTTCCGATTCTTTCTAACAATGTCACTACTGGAAAAATCTTCTCTAGCTGTCCATCCTTATCCTTCCGTCGGCCGCCAAATCTATCTTCCATTCTCAAAACGACTAAACCACTCTCAAGGTTCACCACCCGTACTAGCTCTTTACCTATCCCTTGCCAACGACCCCGGTGCAAAACGTGTGCTATTCTCATTACCCAGCCACTTCCTAACAAATTTCTCACTTTTCCGCTTCCTTCCACTCCATCCCCCACCTGTACAACCAGTAACGTAATTTATATCCTTTTATGTAATTCCTGCCCCGCCTTCTACATTGGTTTAACCACCACCTCACTCAACCTGCGGATTAACAACCATCGAGCTTCTTGCAAACCCACTTCCCAATCTGCTTCGCTTCCTGTCCCTACCCACGCCTTTTCCCATAATTTAGAATTTGATGACTGCTTTCACATAGGAATACTTGCCTCTCTCCCACCCTCCGCCTCACCGCTAGAATTAAAAACGCTTGAATTGTCTTCCATTTGGCTACACCAAGCATTCAACCCGCCTGGCCTTAACAGGGCCCACTGATCTCCATAGCCTTCTCCTATCCCCCATTCCCCATCCTCTCCCTTCCCCTATCTTATCCTAATCTCCTCAGCCTTTAGGCATCCTCTGTCCTCGTCCTCAGTCTCTTCTTGCCTCCCTCCCGACGAAGACCCTAAGAGGTCGAAAATTTGAAAGAAACTAACGTGTGAGTCCTCTTTTATTTGTGTCCGTGTTTTTTGTGGCCTATCATGGCATTTATTTATATTCATATCACCTGAGGTGTCTTTCATAAGTAACATATATATATAAATCCCGCTATCATTTTGGCACCCGTTAATGAGCAAGTTGCATTCAATCTGGCGTCCGAGTGTAATTTGGCGGCCGTATACCGGACGCCGGATTACAAACGTGTAAAAATCGCTGGAATCGACTAATTACATCACGTAGACCCTATTTCCGAAAATTAGTATGGACGCCAATTTGTTAGCAACATGTGCAAATTTCGTATATTACTAGTTCGGCATAATGCCGGGCCGAGCGGCGCTGACCGCGGTGAATACCGTGCCCCCGAATATCTCCGCACAGTCTAAGCAGCAAGTGGCGTCCACTGCTTGGCAACACCGCTCTGCCTGGTTCTCCTATGAATTTCTCTCGCCCAAGCCTCTTCGAGGAGTTTTGATCCCTCGGCTGACTGCGCGGTAGCACAGTGCGCGTCATCCCGCGCTACCGCTCCAGTTTTTACTTGGTCCAAAGTCAGTTAAAAGGACTGGCGCTCTGGTAACTTCAATAACAACATTACTGCTATCACGGTATTTTAATGGGCACTAAAAATAATTCTTTGGGGGGATTTGAGTAAAATAAATTAGGATTAGTGTATCAGGAAAGCCGTCTTTTCAATATTAATGTTTTGCGCAAAAAATCAAGAGAAATAATAAATGCGACTGATTTTACTATCCTCTAAAAGTATAATTGGATACCTACGTTCTAAATCATATAACCACTCGCATATTTTCTTGATTACAATAAAATAAAAGAAGGCCTAATAGCAGAGGGAGGAGGCAGGGGAGGAGAGACTCACGATCTGAAGGTCCCCGCATGTCGTATGAATCGAAAAACTAACGCTGTATTCGTGGGAACGAAAAATAAGAGCGATTCTCAGACGAAGGGAAGGCAGGAAGCTTGAAAAAATAAATGAAAGTCAAAGAGCAAAGGAAGGGGGCAGGGGAGGAGTGACTCATGATTTTGAGGTTCCCGTAAGTCGTATGCATCGAAAAAGCAACGCTATATTTGTGGGAACGTGAAATACGAGCTGTTCGCAGACTAAGGGAAGGCAGGACGATTGAAAAATAAAAGAAGGCCTAAGAGCAGAGGGAGGGGGCAGTACAGGAGAGACTCAAAAGCTGGAGGTTTCCTTCGGTCATATGCGTCGAAAAACAAACGCTATATTCGTGGGAACGTGAAATATGAGCGCTTCCCAGACGAAAAGAAAGCAGGACGATTGAAAAAAAGCCAAAAAGCGAGGGAAGGTGGCAGAGGAGGAGTGACTCGGGATCTCAATTCTATTTTTATTTCGTTGGAAGGGGGCAGAGCGAGAGGACGTAGGAGAAAATGTGGGTGCGTGGAAGGGGTTCCCCTAGACTGGTACAAAATATTTATTTTATTTTATGCAATGGTTTTGAGGTTTATTGGGTAATTCACGTCCATTTTGCACAAGTACCTACGCATAATACTCACGTGTTTTGAGTGAAAAGCAAAATGGGTGAATATGAATTTAAAAATTAAAGAGATACGAGATAACATTAAACACGTCGATCTTAAAAAACATTAGTGATTCATTTTATCTGTACGTCAGCGTCAGTAACATGGTCTGATTATGTAGCAATTCCATACGGCGCATCTACAGTTTTATCTACCACTCTACAGGTTTGGGTGTTAGACGATTTAAGTAAGATATTCTGGAATTATGCTCCAACGTAACCACTTGTAAGAGCTGTTTGTTCCTTAACTTACGTAGAAAAACCAACGAAACTTGAAATTGCAATCCATTAATCATAGAAACTTGTACTACTGTTATTTATGCTCCTAATACTTGTTCTGTAGGAAGAATGATCTCGTCACTAACGTCAGATTTTCTCTCTTAGCATTTGTATTTCGATAAAAAATAATTGGCGAGAATTACAAACATTCTCTTTTCTCATTGTAACAATGGTAGTAGATCTACAAGCCAAAGTAATTCCGGGGTGGCTGTGAACCGAAGTGCTTTCTTCGTGAGGCATTGGTTCTTAGTCCTTTTACTAACTCATTCTTTGGAATAGTTAAACATTTCTTCCCACGGCTCCGCAGTCCTTTGGCCAAGACTAACGCATCATATACATAAGAGAACGAAATTTATTCAGCTGGAAATAGAAATATATTTTGAAAAATCAGAGCCTTATTCCCTGAGGATCTCATCCACATTTAATGATGCGTCTTATTTCATTACAAGAAAATGGATAATATGGAAAATCAAGCCGGTTTTTTCTAGAGCATGATACCTCAGAGGCTCAATTAATCTTACTTATAGCGGATTCAATTTATTTTCGAATTTAATGAATTTTTCGTGACAAAAAGATCTAATTAGCAACATTTCACTCGTAATAATGAAAGTACTCTCGAAGATGGAAATTAAATTAGTTTTTAATTGGTTGAAGATTCCAAAGGTATTCTTCTACATAGCCCTGAAAAAGTAGGAAAGAATATTTTTACTACGCACGTACGGCAAATGTGATTCATTTATTCCATTTGCTCGCAGAATGTCAGTAGCGGCATTCATAGGAAACAAGCAAATAATATCATATAGACCCCACTGTTCAGCCTTCAGATATTATCAGCAGCATAAAAATAATGTATTTTCTTTAACACTTAGTGATTTTAATTTTAATCAATGTTGAAAAATTCACACAAAATAAGATAAAGGGATAAGTTGAAATAATAGATTGAACTGGGGGATATTAGCATAAAATTGTCACTTAAATCCTGCTAATAGTTCCAGTTTCAAAAATTCTTATAGACCAAGTTCCACGATTTAAGTTTCGATGGCATTTAAAATGCTTCATTTGTACTCCTATTTTCCGCCTTTCATTTCAATGAATTTCATTCCATAGATTTTCAGTCACATATCACATTCTTAAATCGGTTTATCACAATTCTCTCTTACAAATGGAGTCGTCATTTTGAATTAGAAAAGAATCTTCCAAGTACACCCATGCCTCGTATAGCGCAATTCCGATGTTGCGAAAATTAATTCTTCGGGGAAACATCCCAACGCAGTGTAGCCTAATCAAAAAAAATTTAACGCTCCCACGATAAAAGGTTAACTTGCGCTAAGTACGCACGAAATTACTACAATTTTACGCATATTAGTAGTACTGCTTGCCTCAAATCTTTTTTGTTTATACATTATTCGAAATCCATTGCTGAGCAATGGCCAAAAGCATTACTCGTCATTGAGTCCATATAGCCGGCCTACCGAAGTAGTTTATCTCTTTTCCTTAACAGAATGACAATTGTTAATTTAGATCATTCACTATGCCTGGAGCTAGTGGAAGTGAGTTAAAAGAAAGTAATAAGGTTTGAGACGTAATTTTCGTCATCATAGGCTATCGGGCGATTGACATCCAGGGAGAGGGTCTACGCTTCAGCCCTCAAGGTCATCGGTAATCACGGGGGAAAAATAGAGGGGTGGTGGAGTTGCGTTTGAAAAGCATCAACACACAAAAGGGTCTGCTATAGGGTCTCAAACACAAAAGCTTCGTTCCCTCTCAGCAGTCTTAGGCCCTCCGCGTCTCAGGAATACAGTTCCGCAGTAGAAGGTGATTTCGATAAAGCCATAAAGAGTAAACGTCCAGAGAATAATGGCAAAAAACAGGAATGCAGGTAGAAAAATCAAGAAGTTATCAAGGAAAACCATAAACCTAGAAGAGAAATTGTAAGAGGTAAATTGCTTTGAAAATGGAGAGCTTGAAAACGAAATATTGCGCGGAAGGTTAAACTCGCGATGTCTTATTCTGAATAAAGACGAAGTTAAAACATTAGTGATCTCAGCCGCACCCACTTCCACCAAGCGCTCGGCACATACGGAAAGTTCATTTTGAAATACGAAAAGGCAAGGTTGGTAATCGCTCCGAGACATTTAGTGAAAAATCCGGTTGCTTTCAGTGTTTTACACGGCAAGCATGTATTTTCAGTGCGGCGTTATCGGGTGAATCTGCGAGTGTTGATTGCGGAGTCGCCGAAACATTTTCTGATGAACTCCAAGCTGTGATTGAAAGTGGCTCCTTTCTTCCTCAACTAGTTTTTAGTGCTGACGAGACGATATTGTTTCGGAAAAGAATGCAATCTCGTTCATTCATTTTCAGGGAAGGAAAACTGCGTCAGATTTCAAGCCATTTAAAGACTATTTCACGTAGCTGCTAATGCCTAATGGGACTTCAAATTTAAGCCAGCTCTGATTTTACATTCACAAACTCCGCGAGCAATGAAATAGTATTCAAAATTAGCAAGAGCCTGGCATTCGGATGAGCGAAAAAGGGGCCTAGATGAGGCAGTAATTGTTTCTAGGTTGGTTTGAAAATTTGTCAACTGCTGGCAATGCGTTATGAACCCCTGAGATAGCAGAGATTAGCCCACCCGAACAACAGGAGGGAATTTCTAAATCTCGTACGAATTTTTTTTACGTGAACAAAAATCTTTGAATGCATGCCAACTATCTTTAAAGCTATTTTAAATTATAAATGTTTTTATGAAAAAGGTTTTCTTAAGTTATTAATAGGAATAGATATGGTTTAGAGGAAATTCAATACCCAATGCCTATGCCACCAGGAACGCATCCCTATATTCCCATTGTTAAAACGCTCTCATATAACGCAATTT
Organism: Ischnura elegans; assembly: GCF_921293095.1. NCBI lineage: Eukaryota > Metazoa > Arthropoda > Insecta > Odonata > Coenagrionidae > Ischnura > Ischnura elegans. The sequence continues at coordinate 758,736 of NW_025791657.1, forward strand.
CGTACAGCGCAAAGACCCCAAGGAACGCATCCCTTGCGCTATACGAGGCATGGGTGTAATGTAGGTTATTTTCGTTTCATTCGCAGGTAAGGTTTAAAAATCACTACAACACAATAATCTGTTTTGCACCAATTTTAAAAATATCACTCAGCCACTTCCTTACCGAAAGAAATGCTCTTATAAGCAGTTGATGATCTGTACCCCTTTTCCCTCTCCTTTCTCAACGATTTTCGCCAATATATCAGGAGAACGCGATTTGTCCAATTTTTTTGCTAATGATCTCCAAAGCCATTTTTTCCATACCGTTTATTGCATTGGCAAATTCCTTTTCCTCAGCAGCAGAGCCGAGCCGCGGCATACCTTTTTTGATAGGAGCTTGAACCTTGTAAATGGGAGATAGAGTTTGTTCTAGCCTCAATGCTAGCGAATACGCATCTTTCAAGATAGTGGAGCCAATATTTTTCTCGGGGTATAATCGTACGACCTTTCAGAAGGATGCTATATAAATTTTCTTTCATGATAGCTTTCACTTACTCCGATGACTTGATGATGAAAGGAAGGGAAATACTCTGAAGACTAACGTAGCATTGCTGAAGGATATTCTGACAGATGGGGGGACAACATCTGGAGAAATTGATTTAGCCTTACATTATCGTGTGAAATTACGGAATCTTTTGAAAGAACTTCGCATAAGTACACTCAATAATATATTAATTCCATTTAAATTGACATGCAATCGACACTGCGCTCATTTTAGCCTCACGTATTCACTCTTCACTCATTATCTGGAGATTACTCTCGCAATTTCTTCAGATTTTCTTATTAAATCGTTCAAATGGAATTATTGTTGAGTTGATTTATATATATAATTAGTAATCGACAATACTAACACAGACTCATGTAAAATCCCTTTTCAGGAATATCTGAGGACCTAATTACCCCCTTTTCTGTAATTTTGAGGGCCGAATCGAGTGGACGTGAAATAAATGATACGGTTTTCTCAGCTTGTTGTCTGAAAACAGCTACATTCTAAGCTAAAATTATATTTTTCCCTTGATATTTCCGTACCAGATGGTTTATGATCCCCTGGCGAGTTTGCCTCCCGCATCACTTTTGCCTATTTTTAATTGATATTGTCCTCCTAAACAAGATTGTGGCATACATCATCCTAAATAAGTTTGATTGCATCTTTACAACACACCGTTGATAAAAACCTTCCTTAATTTAATAATACTTGAGACCTCCGATGTTTGGCCAGCTTTTTTCAATTTTAGCCCACTGTGCGTCGTGTCCTTGGCTTTATAAAAACCAAGGGTTTAGATATGCTTCTTCCTAAATGGAGTTTATTTTCTCATTTAATGCCTAATTTTGGCTAACTTTTAGAATCCTAGTTTCACGAAGTTCACTCCCATGATGACTTTAATCTTTTTTTACAGTGATATTACGTTTAGTTAACAGTAGTTAATAGTTAATTGGAATAATTTCACCCATTGAATGCAATAACAGCTATATACTACAAAAATAACAAGCAAGAGCGAGGTTTCTAAGATAGATATATTTGGCAACAGCGCAGGAAGCCAAAAAGATACCGCGGTGGTGGTAAATATACAAAATGGATTCCAAAATGATGATCAAATGTAAAAAATATACTCCGGACGCCATAATGATTGGATATGAAATGATGCCAAAATGTAACCTGTCTGTACGGATTCAAGATGCACGTATATCTCCTACAAATAAATAATTTTCGTAAAACAAAATAGTACACAAGGTAGGAAATCACTAGGTTGTTCAACATACGCGATAATATAGCAATATACATAGCTATTTCTGGTGGACGCCAAAACGATGCAGAGTGTAAGGAAGGCAAAATGATAGCGGGATGTATATATATATATATATATGTTACTTATGAAAGACACCTCAGGTGATATGAATATAAATAAATGCCATGATTGGCCACAAAAAACACGGACACAAATAAAAGAGGACTCACACGTATATATATACGGCCTCTCTATACACATATATATATATATATATATATATGTGTGTACAGTAGGGAAAAGGTTAAAAAGGCAGCATGTTAACCCTGTTGAAACTGAAAGTGAAGATGTTGAGGTTTTAAATGAGGCAACTCAAAGTTCAACAATCAAGGAGAAATTTGTTGAATGCAGGAAAAAGGAGTATGCTACCTAAGCCATCCGTCACCAAGAACTCTGGGCTGAACCAGAAGGCAGGAAAAGGAAATATGCTACCAGAGATGCAAATTTCCAAAAACCCTTGGGTTAGCCCAATAGAAGCTCCAACACCCTCAACACCTAGCAGTGGGGTGCCCCAAATGGGGGAGTGGTATCGACAAAAAAGGAATAGATTCACAGTTGCTGTATCAGAAGTCAGCCATTCCCAATACATGTCCCATTTCCATGTACCAATTTTCATTACATACACTTCCTTACACACACACACACACACAGTTTTCCTCTACCTTGCAAAGTTTTTCTGAGGACATGGGTAGTGATGCAAGAAGTGATGCAGGAAAATCTAAGCAAGTAATGCCTCATGAATGTGAAAGTGCTAAAGTCACAGCCATTTACTCACTTTGCATGTCTTTGTGGTCCAGAAATGGTCCTACTAAATGAATGAAGCTCTTCACTGTCCCTTGAATTATTGCTTTCATATTTACTTTCTCTTGCTTTCAGTTGGGGGTGATGACTACAACTTCCAAATATTTGAAGCCAGGATAATGACTGAGCTGAAGGAGATAAAAGAAAGTATTCAGGCGCTGTCACTAAAAATGGATAGTTTGCCTGCAGGGGAAGAACATGAGGAGGAAGTGCAGGTTCTCCATGACCTTCCCTTGAAGAAGTTGGAGGATTTGACTGAGTTTCAGGAGACAGTTCGCTCCAATTCAAAGTACAGAGCATTTATGGTGTGTGTTTTTAATAATTATTCACATAATACCTATTATTTCTTTGCAATCACCATTACATCAATATTCCTCTGAATTTACTGTCCATGGCATTTTTCATGGGAGACTTGATGATAACCTGTAACATCGTATGAACCATTAATGAAGTTAATTATTCCTTTCAGGTGAAATACTTGCAGAGCAGATGCTCCAATGCCCTCTTCCAAAGTACAGGGAAAACATTTACAACTTCCCTAAACAAAACTGTAAACGTTGTGTGTGCCACAATTATGTGCAATGACCTAAGTCGTTTATTTTGCATGACAGGGCGAGCATCACAAAAAATACCTTTTGAGGCTGAGTATCCTCACATCATTGACCTAATATTTGGTATGTAATGCCATTGTCATCTGTTGAGACGCTTGGGGTGTACTGCATATTTTTAATTATAATCTGCTCAACATTTCTAATATCTCCTTCAGATGCTGTGAAGCAGAAGAATGTTAACGGCGTACCATTAGACATGGTGGTGGTGAAGAGGAGTATAGGGGAATGGTTCCGCCTGTCAAGGGTGAGAGGGCGCTCCAAGGCAGCAGTGGCAGCATCTCAGAATGAAGACATGGCAATTTTTGAAATCCTTGATGAATCAAACCTTGATACATATTAACCTCGGAAACGCCCGGAGTTTTCTGTGGCTTTTTTGCATGAAGTGATACCACCATGCCTTCCAACATTTCTAAGGAGCAAATTGTAGGAAGAAAAGTAACAAAAGAAGACCATGGCGGCAAGACTTACAAGACTTGGAGGTTAGGGATGGTAAAGGAACTGCTCCCGAGCCAACAGTTGGAGTGAAACGTGCTCCATTCCCCTCATTCAGGCTGCATGATGTCCTATAAGAACAGATATTAATTAAAGCACATCATCAGTCATCTCAATAAAATGTTCAGGTAATTATTCGTGAAGCTCATATGAAAAACCCAAGGACAGACGACACTTACTTTTTGTATTTTATACAACTGTTAAGGTATGTCAGAGAGTCGAAGTGCACCCACTTCTTCCTCTTCACTGCCTCTGATCCACTGGGTGGGTGCACATTCTTCTCCCTGACATACTTGTCCCTCAGGCTTTTGAATTTCGAGGGGAGATCTGCCTCCGGGATATTTCGTGCAATGATTGGTTATGTATAGAACTTTAACTGAAGCTGGCAGAGTAATAACTAGAGAAACACTCGGGAAAGTTTGTCAATGCATACCATCTAAGGCCAAGTGTACCTCCCTCCACAACATTGCCTTCCTCTCCGGAGTCCTCTCCTTGAGAGGAAGGCAAATGTCGAGTAGTGGTGGTCGCTGCCACACCTCCATAATGAGGGCTTTAATGAGGCAGTCGTCCTCTGAAAATTGAATTGATACATAGTCATTTGTTGCATACTTAAACATAATGTGCGAGGAAATAGTTTCTCAGTGGAATACCTCACCAATAGTCTCCCCACTGCTGCTTGTTGAGGGCCCTACAAGTAATACAAGAAAGCTGTTTCCATTCATCACAGCAACCAACCGCACTGTAGAATGACTAGAATTCTTACTTAAAGCCATATGAAATACTTCTAGGTTGAACACAAAGGGACCAATACTTAAGAAAATAATACTTGCATTTTACATTTTGTTTACGAGTGTTCTTACATTACTCACACTACATTATTTTAGAAAACTGATACTCACATCACCATTTTGACATTGTATGTGAATCAAGGCTCTACATATCCAAAGGTTTCACTTACAGTTAATACCAGCTAATGATAATGCAAGGAATGACACTGCTCACTCTCAACTTAAGCTGCTACAAACTACGTTACCCAACATTTGTATGAAAACTATAGACACTTGTAAATATAGTCACTCACCAGGTTCTACCAAATTGCCCTTGTGCCACACTTGGTCAGTGTATATTTGATCGGTGATGATAACTGAAAGAAAGGACTGATATTAGGTACCGCTGATGAGTTACTTTTCAAGAACCCTTGCAATCAATCACAAAAATGATATTAATGCCTGATCAGGACAAAACTTACTCTCTCCCGATCGATATATCCTTCCCTGCCATTGATCCACATGGGTGTGATTCATGAAGCATTCATGGTTGCCAATAGCATCCCGAGGCACCTTGCCCCAGCAGTGGCCACAGATGTACTAATAGGAAAGTTAAAAAGCCATACTTAAAGGAACCAGATTGAAGTAAAAGAAAGTGTATCATGCATATGTCACTGCCAATGAAAAAAGCAGACTGCTATATTGAAAAAGAAGTGATAACTCTGAACACCCTGGCTACATTCATCTATCGCTTGGACTTCAACTGAGAAAGGAAGTTGAAGGTGAGCGCATAAGAACTCATAAAAATCATGAATTACAATTAAAGCATACAAAATGTTGGGGTTAATTAACGGAATGTGCAGATTAAAGAAGTTTGAATTGTTGATCACTTCTCTATGCTACCTTGGTAACATACGTTTTGGAATATGGTACGGTGTCCTCCTTCCATGGTACGGTTATTTAGAACCCATATTATGATACCCACATCCATGCTCTGGAAAGTGAGAGCATGAAATTTCTTAAATTACTTCACCATAAATCTTAAGAAAATGCCACAGGACTCAATATTTCTGAACATCATTTGCATTTGTACACTTTCAATTCGTAGAAGGCATATTGGAATGCTCTTCATTAATGATAAGGTAAGATAATAAGGTTAAATCCCCTGATTTATTGACCTTAATAACTTTTAAGTTTACAAAAATTTCTGAATTCTAAACATCCGTACGAGAAATTCGACCCCTTGCTATTTTCCTTACCAGCCACCTAACTACACCAAAAACGTGATTACATATAGAACAATAACTGATTGTAGCTTCTAGTGTTTTGACTTTGATTTTTGTCATTCTTTTTCCTCAAGTTAAAAAATGCACATTAAATAAAGTAACAATGTGATACCATAATATGTTATAATAAATAAAAACTCCTCTGAACACCTAGATATTTTATACACTTACCTTTTAAATCTGAATTTGATGATGATCTTATAAAATTATTTGAATTGCTTTCCTATGTATAATAATGTAATATAACTTTGTAATTTCTGTAAATACAGTAAAACCCCTTATTTACACTTTTCTAGAGACCCAAGAAAAAAGTGTGAATTGCGGGAAAGTGCAAATAGTGGGAAATGGAGAATTTTCACTTTTATTCACATACTGGCTTTGGAAATGTTAATTTTGTAATTGTTCAAAGCATTATTCCATAACATTCTTCCCCTCTGAAGCACAGTTTTTTTGCTGGCAGCAAAAATTAAAAAATAATCCTATTTTGTCTGCATTGAAAACATCTTTTGGGTCGTAACTTCCAAAAGTCTAATATATTCAGATTATTTCCACTGAGCTGCTGTCTCTATGTTAACATCTTTGCTTTCACCATTTACCGTCTTGTATACAAGACTGTACCTATTTTTTAATCTATCCAACCAACCATTATAGATACCGTGCAATCTTCGATTCCCAATCGTGTGAGAAAATACTTTTTCTCAAGGGCCTTTGGGCCTGTTTATATGATACATCAACACATACGAGTTAATGTCTGCTTGCATGAATGATTTTTGTGGACCAGATCGGGACATGTACGAATGCTTGCAGGGGCAGATCCAGGACTTTTTCTAGGAAGGGCACAGAGGGCCTGAGAGGCAAACGATCTTGTCTTAATTGGGATTAAAAACAAGATACAACAATGATTGCACGAAATCTCTTTATTTTTATGTCAAAGTTATTATTATTGATTTAAATGATTGAGCCTCCGTAAAACACAAAACAAAGCGAACACAATGATGACTGTCAGGGGTGGATCTGGGATTTCTTTCTGGTGGGGCACAAGCAAGGCCGTATCCAGGATTTTGTTCTGGGGGGGGGGCACAAGGATACCATGTAAGACAAAACGAACGCAATGATAACAGGACCTTATTAAAATTCTTGCATATTTTTAAAGGGTCTGGGGGGGCACATGCCCCTTCTAGATCCTCCTATGATAACCGTATTCAAATTTTGTGTATTTTTTAAAGATTCCGATAACGCAAATACGGGGTTTTACTGTATGTATATCTATTCTTAATTAAGTGCTGTGATGCCCTTAGAGTAATTACATTACTTCATTGGCCTTTTATTTTGAATACTGTCTTTGAAACATTTAAATTTTATAGTACAAGTGGAACTACAGATTTCCTATTTATATGGAATTGCCAATGTTAATAATGTTCTTGAACGTGCAGTAGTCACTATAGGATCGTACCAATGTAAACGCATTGCCCATGCATTAATTTATCACATTATTTGCAATAAAGAAAGAATACACCTTGCTAACAAACGAGTTTTAACTCCGAATGAGACTCCGAGTACTATATCATAGTTAGTTAACCTGGAATAAAGGAATTCATGGAAACTCAATGTAAACTTTCCAAGCAGTTTATTGCGGTTGCCACGGTACTGCACGTTCATTGCAAAAGTAACTTTTCATAATATCCCTATCCTTTGCCGCCCTCCTGGTGTCCCTGCATTTGCCACATCTGGCAATCCCTCCCCATCTTCACCACCGACAGCTAGATAATTTCGCTCATCCCTTTCCTCTTCTAAATCCCTCAGGAAATTATGCAATACTACTGCAGCCTTCACAATTCCCTCCACTGTCTCTTCCGCTGCTATTATTGGCTTCCTAAGGATCCTCCACCTCTGCGCCAGCATTCCGAAAGTACATTCTATGGCCTTTCTTGCCAATGACAGCCTGGAATGACAAGTTTCATCACACATCCATTTCTTTAATTCAATTTGAGGCACTTGAGTGTGTGAATAGATACTTACCGATGATTAAAACCCTGCTGCCTGTACGTCAATGGTCCCCTTTTTCTGCCCGGATAAGGCCTCGACAAATACTCTGACAAGCCAAATGCCTCATCACCCACCATAAAATATGGGCATTCTTCATAGTTTTGGTGGAATTTATCAGGGGGCGGCAGATTCATTCTTCCCGCCTGAAAATTCTGCCCCATAATCGAGTTTGCAAAGATGCCTCCATCGCTGTGGTGCCCTTGTGCCCCTATATCAACTATTGTGAATCTATTCTGGGCATCACACACTCTCAGGAGCACTAAGCTATGCTGGCCTTTGTAGTTAAAGTACTCCGATCCTGAGTTTTGGAAAGCCTGTAGGTTGGAAATAGAAATGAGGAAGTTTTTATTGATGCATTGTTTTCCCTCATTCCTACGTCCATATTATTTGCGTGAATAATGACATGCTATCCATCTATAGCCCCAATGCAGTGGGGAAACTTCCACCTCTCCTCAAACTCACGGGCCAATCTCTTCCAATTATCCTCTGTCGGAGCTAGGAAATCCCCTCTGCAGACCTCCCATAATGCCAAGCAAGTCTCCCAGATTACACTGGACACCGTGGACAGGCCTACACGGAAACTATAGTGTATGGACGTCATTGAGTCTCCTGACGCAAGGTACCTGGAAAAAGGAATGATATGTGTTGTGAGGCTACAAATGAAGATGCCTTCATAAAGATAGTATTTTAGGTGAGTCTTGGTGTATGTATTTATGTTTATTTTATATTTATAGTATTTATGATTACCTTAATGTGGGAGCCAAGCGATGGGGAGGAGAAAGGTAATCCCTCCGGAGTACTGCTTTCTGCGGCTAAGGCCCCACCTTCTCCAGCAACCGCTGGAACATCCACGGTCGCATTCGCAGGAAGATGAGATACTTCACCTCGTCACCTAATCTCATCTCTCGAATGAGATTGCAATAGTCTCCCTGGCGCGACCGCTCCCAACACAAAAGGGTGCACCTACCATCGCCTCAACCTCCTGCCTTCCCGTCCCTCCATAAGCAACGCTACAATCCCCACGCGCCTACGGTACATCTCTCATTTGTAATCCATTTCCCTTCAATAAAAAAATGCAATAACCTACTACTCTAATTTGAATAAATGTAATAACTAAGCTATTGCAAGTATGGACACTAATCTAGAATACTACGAACCTACTATAAATAATTATTACTACGTTAATTTATTCGCTAAGAAATTTAATAGGAGATAACAAGAAACAGCTACCAACTGAACACAATTATAATATAATGAACTAGATAAACTTGCTCCTACCTCACCGTACAACTAACCAGGACGGAATTTCTACGTTACTAAATACTGTAAAATAATGCACCAACTTACTCCTACCTTAGCGTACAACTAATCACAACAAAATATTTACGTTACTAAATTCTATAAAATAATGCAATAACTAACTACCCTATAATTGAACGAAATTTTAATTAAAGAACTAGATTAACTTTACTCCTACCTTAGAGTACAAACAATTACAACGAAATATATAGGTTACTAAAGTCTATAAAATAATGCAATCACTACCCTATAATTGAACGAAATTTTAATTAATTAACTAGATAAACCTACTCCCAACCCAACTTAAATGAAAAAGGCAAATATGGCAAAGTAATGGCAAGCACACGAGCACCGATAACCGTCATAGACTTCAGAAAAGCGTTGTGTAAGAAGATGTAAGCACTGGCGCGAAATTTTGGACGCCCACGCATTTCGCGTTTCATTTGTTCATGCAACGGAGATCTGTTGAAGCATGGCCTCCTTAAATACAGGCCGGAACATGGAATTTTGGCAACGCTGTGCCGGGGTGCGATTGTGTTTGCTTAAGAGCATGGCGACTTATGCGAGAAGAGTGTCCGTGTGACCAAAGAAGCATTAAATCTCTTGTTAAAAAGGCAGAACTGGACTTATTTTGTGGATATCCCATTGGCTAAAGGTACGTACAATTTTTTAAAGATAATTTTTGGGAGCTGAAGGAGGAAAATCACGTTTATTACTTCAAAAGTGTTGTGATCACATGCCGGCCGGCCATTAATGGAGGGGAATTGAGAGTGCAACAATACTGGTTTTAAATGGGGAAAAAGAATAATTTTTCTGTACTGTGTGTTTTGCCTGACGGCAAGTAAAATAGTTAAAAGATATTCTCAGTGTATTGTGAGTGGATATTCAGCAGTATTTCATCCAAAGCATTGCGTCTCTTGGCGGCCGGCCACGAAGGAACGTTAAGAGAACACAAATGAAACGAAGTGTATTTGTCGGGTATTTAAATGCTGCGTTGTTTTTTATTATATTATTATTCTTGGGTTAACAGTGATTGCTATATTTGTTTGCCTAATGAATAACTATGTGTAGCTGTATCTATAATAACGTCGTCTATTATTGAAGGAAGAATGGCTACTCATTAACCCTATTAATGTTTCTAGGTACTAATGTCATTCATATTTTCCAAAATAATCATGAATGCACTCCTTTTTTTCTGTGATCAGCGAAACTATTTTTATTCATGCAACTTTCCATTGTTTTCATTTAAGGTGCCCAAACGTTATCGTGTGCCATATTGCAGAAGCAACTACCTATCCACCAAGAACAAGGGGTATGTGACTGTGTTCCAGTTCACCAAAGATGAACGCAGTAGACAGAAGTGGCTGAAGAATACCCCTCGGAAGGATTGGAATCTTTCTTCAAGCGCAATAGTTTGCGTCAAGCATTTTGCTGAGCAGAATATCCTACACCGTGTAACTTACATGAATAAGAACGTTGAAGTGAAAAGTTACAAGTTAGATCGCCTAAAGTTGTCCCCTGGTGCTACTCCCACAGTGTTTCAGGCCCTCTCCTCTTCTTAAAATTTCTTATTGTGATCAGTGAACCATGAAAATCTGTGAAAATAAGTAGATGATTTGTACTTCTAAGAAATTAAATCAGGAAATATTGTATGAATCAGTGAAACAGGAAAAGACTGCTGATGAAATGATAATATTTATCATTATTTCCGAAATACATGCTAATTTGACATCTGGCCGCCTTCTACTACTGAAGGTACATTGGAAAATCAATTGCTACTAAGTGATACGGAATATATAAGTGGTATTTTGAACTAATTCATCTTTCCCTTGCAGGTAGAACTTCTTGTTGTGATCAGTGAACTATGAAAACCTGTGAACATAAGTAGATGTAAATCTTGGAAATGAGATCAACAAATATTTTATGAATCAGTGGACTGTAGTGTCCTAAGGTTGGCAGCCATGATGTTAGTCAGTTGTTGGGTTGCTGGGTACGGAGTTGTTGTATGAGAGGGAGACAATAAAGATGGCGATAAGTAAGGCGTGCTTGTTTTAATGATTCTTTGTCCAAGTTAGGACAGTACATTTGGCGACGAGGATAAATTTCCGTTCAATGGAAAGACTTGTTAGTTTCGCGTAAACTGTGGGTTTGTCGCGATATTCAAAAACTTTAGCACGCGTTCCGTCAACGGGAGTCCGGATTGGAAATGGCAGCCAGCGGCCCTGAATACGAAAAGTTTAATCCCTTCGGCGACGTTTCGACATTAGGCGTTCGTTGGAGAAGGTGGTTAAGGGGATTCGAGCTGATGGCAGAGTCGAAGAATGTTTCCGCTGCGGCGAGAAAACGGGCTATGCTGTTACATTATGCGGGACCGGAGGTGCAAGATATTTATTTTGCACTCCCAGCGGACTATGCCGAGTCTTCTCCTGACGGTGTCGTGGGAACGGTTGCATCACCGGGAAGACCGGAGGATGAGTATGCCAAAGCGGTCAAAATCCTGAACAGACATTTTGATGCGGAAGTAAACACGCCCTACGAACGTTACAAATTTGCTCAAATAAGCCAAGGTGATACTGAGACAGTAGATGAATTCGTGATTAGGCTGAGACAGCAGATACAAAATACGGGTTGGCAGGGGAAGCAAGCAGAGGAAGCTGTCCGGGACCAGCTCGTTGCAAAGTGTTGTTCCAGTGAACTTCGGGTTAAACTTCTCACGGAAGCCTCAGATTTGACGTTGACCAAAGCATTGGACATCGCACGCCGGTGGGAGCTGACTACTAGGCAATCGAGACAAATGTCTTCAGAAGTGGCGGTGAATGCAATGCACACGGCGAATAAACAGTGGTCACGCAACTCAGGTAAACGTAAAACGCCAAAGAAAGGCGAGTGTTATCGTTGTGGTTTGACGGGACATTACGCAAGTGACAAAGAGTGTCCAGCGAAGGAAAAGGAATGTAATAAATTGTCAAAGTGTTGCAAAACAAAAGCAAGCAAAATAAAGTCTAGGGCAGCGAGTCCCTCAAAGAGAAAAGTGAGGAATGTAAGTTGTGACAACGAAAGTGATTGTGAAAGCTCTGGTAGTGGAGTAAAGGGTGGTTATACGTTTAGTGCTAAAGGTGGTTCTAAAGTTAATCATGATTTGTTAAAAGTTAAAATTGGGTCAGTGCCATCTGATGTCCTAATTGATTCAGGAGCTACTGTTAATGTGATTGACAAAGAGGAATCGGAAAGACTGAAATCGGAGAAAGTAAAGTGTATTTCATATTTAACTAATCAAAGATTGTATGTGTATGGTTCTGATAAACCTGTGACTGTGTTGGGTGCTTTTAAGGCTGGTGCTGGATAGAATAGTGCCTAACGTTGAATTCCTGGTTATGGATGGTAAAGCAGTTTCAATTTTGAGTAAAAATACTTCTATTGATCTAGGACTTTTGAAGGTGGGAATAGACGCCCAAGTCAGGTCAGTGGGGTCATTTTTTGGAAAAAAGGATGAAAGTGTCTTTACGGGCATTGGGAAATTGAAAGATTACAGCATTAAAATACCAATAAACACTAAAGTTAACCCAGTAGCGCAGCCGGTACGGAGAATGCCGTATCAGCTGAGAGAAGTCGAAAGGGAATTAATTCAAGATTTGTTAGATAAGGACATTATAGAAGAGGTAGATGGTCCCACACCTTGGGTATCCCAAATCCAAATAGTGCCGAAGAAATCAAATGAATGGCGCCTGGTGGTAGATATGCGCCGGGTAAATGAGGCAATTACAAGAGAACGTCAGCCAATGCCTACGATTGAGGGATTACTTAATGAGTTAAGAGAAGGAGTTGGCTTTTCAAAGTTGGACCTCACATGGGGATATCACCAAATTATGCTAGATGAAAGCTCTCGGGCAATCACTACATTTTGTACCAGTATTGGTCTGTTTAGATATAAAAGATTAATGTTTGGTCTGAATTGCGCTCCTGAATTGTACCACAAAATTATGTCACAAGTGTTGCATAAATGTGAAGGGGTATGTCATTTTTTAGATGATATGGTAGTATTTGGGAAATCTCAAGCTGAACATGATTGCAGACTAGAAAAGGTTTTACAAACTTTTAAGGAAAAGGGATTGACATTGAATAAAAGAAAATGCAAGTTCAATGCAAAAGAAATAGAATTTTTGGGACATAAAATATCTGCAGATGGGTTTAGCCCCACAGAGAGTAATGTTCAAGCTGTCAAAGAATTTAGAGCCCCTGAAAATGTATCGGAAGTAAGAAGCTTTTTAGGATTAACAAATTTTGTGTCAAAGTTCATTAATAACTATTCTTCGGTGACAGAACCTCTCCGATATCTCACTAAAAAGGGTGTTTATTTCACATGGGGATAGGAACAAGCTGAAGCTTTTGAAAAATTAAAAGAATTAATCAGTGGCAATCTGGTATTAGACTTCTATGATAAGACAGCACCTTTGCAGGTAATTGTTGATGCTAGCCCCGTGGGATTGGGAGCAGTCATGGTGCAATTGAAACCAGAAGGCCCTAGAGTGGTCAAAATTATAAGTAGAGCGCTAACAGACGTAGAGAGAAGGTACTCTTAAACGGAGAAGGAAGCTCTTGCAATAGTGTGGGCATGTGAAAAACTTCACCTCTATCTGTATGGTAGGGAGTTTGAGCTAATAACGGATCACCGACCCCTGGAAATTATTTATGGACCAAAGTCAAGACTTAGTGCCCGAATAGAAAGATGGGTTTTGCGGCTACAGGCTTACAATTACAAAGTAAAATATAGGCCGGGAAAAAGTAATATCGCTGACTGTTTGTCAAGATTATTACGCATACGAGATGAGCCAAAGTCTAAAACAGATAGTGACGAAAGGGTGGTGATGTGCTTAGTAGAGGCATCAATCCCAAATGCTATGTCCTTACAACAAATTCAAAAGGCTTCTGAACAGGACAGCGAATTGAAACTGATAAAAAATTGTCTTCAAAGCGACAATTGGCCTAAAGAATTAAGATTTTATGAGCTTATCAAACATGAATTGTGTGAAATAAATCAAATGTTAATTAGGGGGACAAGAATAGTATTACCAAAAGCTCTCTAGGAGCATGCAATGGTATTAGCTCACGAGGGTCATATGGGGGTTTGAGAACTGATACTTGAGAAATAATATTTAACACCGGTTGGCTGATTTTGAATTCTATCTTGGGTGCATGACAACAACAAATCATGACATATTTTCTTGAAACTTGAAAATCATTCACAATGAAACTGTACTTAAATAATTATTAGGATATTTCGTACGTTTTGAAAGCATTCTGATCAAAATCCAACAGGAAATACCTTTTTTTCGCAGGATGGTTCTTTTTGAATATGTGTCCTGGGTGTATGGCAAAAACAAATCATGAAATATTTTCGAAACTTGAAATTAAATCACATTGAAACTCCTCTTACATAATGACTAGGATACTGCAAATGTTTTAAAAGTATTCTGATCAAAATCCGAGGGGAGAATACTTCTTTAACTCAAGATGGTTCCTTTTGAATGTGTGTCCTGGGTGTATGGCAACCACAAATCATGAAATATTTTCGAAACTTTAAAGTTAATCACACTTTAACTCTACTTATTGTAATATTGCAAACGTATTAAAAGTATTCTGACCAAAATCCGACGATAAATATTTTTTAAACTCAAGATGGTTCTTTTTGAATGTGTGTCCTGGGTGTATGGCAATAAAATCATAAAATATTTTCGAAAATTGAAAATTAATCACACTGAAACCCCAGTAGAATAATTATCATGATATTGCAAACGTTTTCAAAGTATTCTGATTAAAATCCGACGAGAAATATTTACTTTACTTATGATGGATCTTTTTCAATGTGTGTCCTGGGTGTATTGCGAATAAAAATCACGAAATATTTTCGAAACTTGAAATTTAATCACACAGAAACTCTACTTTAATAATTATTAGGATATACCGAACGGTTTAAAAGTATTTAGACGAAAATCCGACGAGAAATACTTTTTTAACTCAAGATGGTTGATTAAGTATTTATTGTAAATTTCAAAGTCCAGACCTGGAAGGACTGAATTAAGGATCGCGAAAAAAGTCGATGCTACAACTGGGTGGGACTGCGGTACCAGTACGATCACGCTATGAATGAGACCTACGAATATCAAGCGCCGTAGGGAAAGGAAAAGGAAAATTCCCGTAAAATCCCCATTTGTCACTTCCTCGATCTTTCTAATGCCGTGTGGTGGCAACATCGTCGCTCATCGATACGTACGTTCTTTGCCACCGAGAGGTAGCGTAAAAAAATGCAACAAAATGCCTCCAGCCTCCTCTCCTTCAGTGTTCAGTGGCCGGGATGAGAACCCGGGTCCCCGAGGGGAAAAGGTGTCAACTCAGGGACCCGGGTTCGCACCCGGCCACTGAACACTGGAGGCACCTGAGACTACCTAACCGACATACGTTCTAATCGACCTGACTCTAACGAACCCAATCTTAACGCCCTAATTTTTCGCATTTTTTCTGACGCCCGCGGCCGGGAATCGAACCCGGGACCTCCGCGTGGGAATCCAACACGCTAACCACTAGTCTACCGCCCCCCCGTTCAAAACGTCTGATAATTAATGTGGTCTTTTCAAACGCGGAACCCCTGTGGTCACTTTCCATAACTGCAGGTGATGATAATAAGAACTTAAGGCGTTATGGTAGTGACGGCTGGGAGCCGCTCTGGGCCACCGATGCCGATCGTTTTTTCCTCTGCCGGAGTTTACATACCACTCAATTGCGGAAAAACTAGAAGATATAGAGACTTGCTGTTTTCTTTATTGTATTAAGGAGACGTGTATTCACATACAGGGAGGAAATAAATAGTAATATGTCCTCAGGTGATCGAGAAAATCACGTTGGAATTTGGCTAATTATAACTGGACTCCAAGCTAAAACATGAAATTTCAAAAACGAGTATTCTGTGGCTTCACCTTTCTTCCACAATCACCATGAGACCCACAGTTCTATGTCAATTCGCGTGGCCTAAAATGGGTACACCGTGGAGTACTGCAGGCCCAAAACGGTGACGAAGGACGTGATTCGGGCCAATTCGAATTTCTTACCTCCCCTCGCCCCGCTCCGCCCTCCCAAAAACGGCAACGTCGCAGAAAGTGGAATGGGGAGTGATACCCTCAGACTAAGGTCTCGCTTCCGCCCGTCTCGCCGACGCGTGGAGACGAAGCAAGTATCAGGTTACCTATTGTTTTAAGGTGAGGTGGTGAGGTCGAAGAGAAGCGAATGAAATTCGCTTGGCCTTTCTCGATTTGTGGGGTGTAATTGCTTCTGCATGAGAAGCTGTCTGGCCCGCCCTCCCACCCATGTTTTATGTCCGACTGCCGTGACTCCTCAGCCTCTTCGCTTTTCTCCACCTATCGTGAGGACCCGGTAAGAGAGAGCAGTCGCGTCTGTCAGTTGAATATCTGCTATTTCAGAGGTTGTGTGTGTCTGAAAGTGAGCTGAAGGTATGGCGAAAGGAGCTGAAGATATGGCGAAAGGAAAGGATAAGCGTCGCAGGAAAAAGAAAAGGAATATCGGAATACGGAAGTAAGTCACCGTATTATTCTGCATCCTCATTCCCTGCACAATTTTCTCCTTAACAAAAATGAAGCTTAGAGACGGTAACATTTTTTTGTGGAAAATGCTGCTAATTCATTGCTGAATTTGTTCAAATAGGCAATAATTTATCATTATACAATCCAGGGCCGGCCTTAGGGCGGGGCGACCGCCCTTGGGCCCGCGATCGTGAAAAAATTAAAATATACTATAGTTTTGAAAACGCAATTTCAACTATTACTGTATTGTATTGTAAGGGCCCCGCATGAGGGTTCGCCCCTAGCCCCGCACCTGCTAGGGGCGGCCCTGATACAATCTTATCAACCTAATAGTTAGCTGTTTAGCAGGTCAGGTTTCGTTGAATAACCTCCTGATAATCCTGTCTTGTGCATTCCCTTCATCCCCACTTACCATTGTCTCCTCTTCTAAATCAACCGTCCTTTTCTTTCGTTTTCTATCTCAGTTATTTCCACATGCTCCAGCCAGCTTTACTTCCTTGTTTTGGTTGTATTCATCAGTCATCTGTTTTACCCCTGCAGTATCGCTTAATATATCTCTCGTCTTCCCAACTGAAATATAAGTATCTGCTCCACTTCTACAAAACCCACAAATGCCTTCTTAATTTTTTATCTATTAGGGCTAAACAATACTCAGGTGATTTGTAACCATCCCGGCTATTTTTTTAAATTTATAGAATACTTAGTCATCTTTTCCTACGTTTTAATCGCTCGATTTTTTACATTCCCTCATACCATTATTTCCTGGTCTTATACGTTTCTCTTCAAAATTCAATGTTTAGTTTATTATATGTCTTTTTACCTCTCTCTCTCTCTTTTATTTTGTTACATTTTCTTCTTCATCGCATTTTAGCTATCATGTCTAGTTAAATCCGTGGTTGCTTCTCTCGTCTTCCACTCCGATACCCAGCGTCTCCCTTTGTTTTTTTTCCAGTGCCCGTTCACATTGATGCGGTAAATACATCTTTCATTTCCTGTCTCCATTTATTTACAACTTCTACTTACTGTTAGTCAAACCTTTAGCTTAAAAGCTCATCTTCACCATAGTATGGCTCTTAATTCTCCTTAATCTTCAAATAATAACACATAATCACTAAATCTATCATCGTTCGGAAGCCGCCGAAAACTAATTCTGCTCACTTATTTCAATGACTCATCCCAAAATGGCCACATCCCTATCTTTTGTTCTTTGATAAACTTTCTATTTATCGAACATTTCCTCCACTTCTTCTCCTCTACTGACACTACCTGGCGTGTTCATGCATCTGGATGGCAAGTAGATTTTTAGTAAGTAAGTCTATTGAAATGTCTATCACTCCATCTATTTCCTAAAATACTTTATCAAATACAAAACTTCGTTTTTTATCATGATTCGCACTCACTGTCTTACTCTTTTATTCACATTACAGTATTTAAGTAATACTTTTTTTTACTAATTTTGGAAGTTGAGATACAATTAGAAAGAGTGAAGTGAGGAAATACAGTTGAGAAGAGGAACTTTTCAAAAATATTTTCTTACATACTATAGGATAAAACATCTTAAATTGAGAAGCAGAAATCCAAATAATTAGACATATTACGACGTAAATAGCTGCGTGAAATATTTTATTAAATTACATTTTGGAGAAATTATATCTTCGCTCTCTTTTCCACTATTGCCTTGCTGATATGAGCAGCTTCTCTTATATCTTCAATGCAAAGCCTTTTGCCGTACCTAGGTAGGACTATTTCCGGCAACAAGCATTCCATGAAGAATCTATAACAGAAAATTAGAGGTAATTGTTCCACGTTTCAATTCTATTGGATATTCAGTAAAAGTTTAAAAAAATCACTTTGTGAGCTTTGGCTCCACTTCCTTCATCCACCATTCATTGTTGGGCGGAATTATTTCTAATTCGTGGCTCCAACCTTTCGTATACACAAAAAATAAACATCTGGCCCTTTTAGTCATCCTTAGTTGACTTTGCACCTGATAAAAATAATTGGGCGTCTCTTTAAGGATATATTTTCCATCTTTTAGCTGCACATAGGGAAGCTGTAATGATAATGATAAATAATTAGGGCGAATCTGTTCACTGCATATATGACATGGTTGTATTCAAAACGCTGTGTCGTGTTATGATATTTTCTCGATAAATTTGGCAGTATCAACAGCAGAAAATCGAAAAATTAAGGGGCCTTCGAAATAAGTTTTAGGTAAGCAAGTAGACTAGTATTAAATAAAAAAATATGAGTTAAATTACAAATCTATAAATGGAAATTAGTTAAATGCATAAATGAGTTAAATTAATAAATGAAAAAACGACCAAATTTTATATATTTAGCTGCATATGCTACTATTTATAACCTTTTTTTGCATTAAAAGCTTCTTCAAATGTTGGAAAGGAGGCAGCGGTGACACCAGGACACTTCACTTCTAAGACAGTATCGCTTCCAATCAGACCGTCTAATAGGGAAAATTAAATTGATAGAATGAGTTTACATTAGGTAAATTTTAATATAAGAGGTTTATCTGAATGATTTACAGACAGCATTGATATTACCTGGACTAGCCGAAAGATATGGAAACTCCTCATCAACATATAAGCCGCTGGGTTCAACCTTGTATCCCATGCTTCGCAAGTGGTCTTTCGCTATCTCCTCCATGTTTTTTCCATTCACCATGTCCGGAGTGCATACGGATCCGTATAAAATGGAATGCACAAGCCTTTTACAGGAGGTGTATGGTCGCATATGGCAAACCTCCCCGTGATTGGAAGCGGACAATCTTTTCCGACGCTCTGTCATCCAAATACTTCTGTATACTTGAAGCGTTGTAGACTTCTGCAGTTGAAATCTATCTTCTGCGGTCATTCTGCTTAATTTTTCAATGAAATCGGCTTTCATGCGTTCCAATAATTCTAGTGACTCTGGTGCATCATCATCCACCATCCCGTAATCTTTATCAGGCCCAGCTCTTTTTGCTCCTGTTTTCAATTTCTTTTTACTTTGCAGCCCCTGCGCTCTTCGTTCCCTCATTCTCTTGGTCTGCCTCATATTGTTATCTTCAAATGTTTTGGTGTATTTTCCTGAGATAAAAACGTCTTGACACTTATTTCACAAAGAATCCCCAGTCAACATTCCAAAAAAATTAAATCTGCTTTTCTATGCCTTCATTCCTCTCTATTCATAAATTATTTTGATGGTTATGATAATTACTTACCAGGACTGTAACCACCCGTTGTTGCCTTGTGAATCTTTCCTTGAAAATGGCAAGAGGAATTCAGGGATACGACTGCAGAATGACACCGGGTTCCAAATGATTTACTTTTAGCATAGTAAATGCGTTTTCCGTTCAGATATTTCGCAGCTACGCTGTTCAAGGTTTCGCACATACTATTAGTAGCGCGAAAAATCAAACTTCTTGAATTATTTGCCATCTTCTCAACTAATTTCTGTATTGGAGTCCACATATTAGCAGCTATGAAGTCTGGCACTAAGTTAACCTCATCCTCTTTCCCGTCTGGCCCTTTACAAAAGAAATCGGCGCATCGATCATGCTGCCCGAACACATGGCTAGGACAATTGATGATGTCGTTACGAAGTGCCATTATTCGGTTTTGCATGGTGATACCTGTTAAAATAAATTAAGGTTAATCACACGTATTTTCTCGTCTCATATGCCATGAATAACCTCTAATTTTAATACCTTTCTGATTTTTCCAGTGTATACTAGCACAGGAAATAGCTGGGCGAATCTTCATGACGTTTGCATCCAGTTTATGACGAAGGTGGGCTGGGTATTGCGTGTCATCCTTAATTTTGCGCATATTGTTGCAGAAGTTTCGTAGAAGGTGGCTTATGCATTCAGTTTTTTTCACGGGCGTTGTAATTCCGTATGGGCTGGTCTCTAGCAAGCGTCTGTGGACACTACTGTCTCCGTCACCTATTATAAACAAGATAAGTGTTTAACTGTTTGGAATATTCTCTCGTTCCCTTTGAGCAATTGAATTCAAATACAGGGAGCGAACCTACTAATTGGTGGAATATAAGATTATGCATCGATTCACTCTTTGCGAAACCTTCTGCAATTATGTCAGCTTCCATGCTGGTCGAGCTTCCATCCCAATTTTTAGCACATTTAACCTTGTGAGCTGGGTCTATAGGTTCGCTTCGTGTCTCCCTCAAAGCGCAATAACTGCAGTACTTATTCCTTACTGCCAGAAATAACACTTTTTTTGTTCGTGCACCAACTATGGCTGCCTAAAATGAAACATTCATCTTAAAATGATACTAATACCATTACTCTTTTCTACTGATTAATTTTTTTCCAGCAGGGAATTTTTGCCTGCGCGTTATATATAAAATGTAAGTGCACTAATTTATAAGCAACATGAAAATCATCTGGCTATGTAGCCAACCTCGGAAATATTTTTCATAGTGATTAAAAATTGCACGAGGCGTAACTACTTATAATTTATTAAAAATAGGTTAACCTATTTGAGAACCCATACTTATTAAATAATTTATAGGTACCTAATATTGACTCCTTACCTGCCCCGATAGTGAGTCATACTTCGTTTTATAACTTCGCTTGCCCCACATACCATCAGCGATGACCGTGATTACAGGTCTACCATCTTTGTCAAATGACCCCTCCTCTAAGGCAATTCTTCTTTCCTCCTGCCCTGCTGTGGCCATCTCCTGCGATGCAACACTATATATTATTTCTCCCAGCTTATCTTCATATTTTGCATATGTTTTGGCGGTCATGCAATGCATGTTGAGTGCTGCACAAAGGGGGCTTAGATTTGAGTAGCCGCCGCCACCAGCAATTGTCCCTGTTACTGCAGCATCGTTCACGTCCATCACAGTGCCAGAATCATCCTGACTGTGGATCACTGTCTCCTTCCCGCACATTTTACACTTAAACTTCCAGTGACAGAGGAGACCAGTCATCCATTCGCCTACGTATTCACAGTCCATAAATGAGCATCCTAACTGGTGTTTATATGAAAATATCTGGGAAAACATATAGAAATGCTGGACTATACTACGGCTCCTGTCATGAAGAGGATTCAGCCCTGATTCTTCACTCTCAATGATTGACGCTTGAGACCTGCAGAAACATTTTAAACAAAAAATGTTAACGCCTCCTTCACGCAGGTATCCAACAACTATTCATGGTACTAGTATAATCACCTTTGGTGCGATTCAAACGGTTTGATAGGAGATACGTCCATCGGCATGCCCATATCATATTCGTCGACGTTGGATTGTCTCCCTAGACGAGGAGTGGAAGCTTCTCCCATTTCAAACGTCTTGCGGCGTGGGGTGCAGTTTGCCTTCGCAAGAAAGATGGTATCTTCTGCTTGAATTAACCCCTTGCCTCCTGTTTCTATTCGTCCCTCATCCTTGGATACGCTTAAAAATGTAACGATATTCAATAAATAAGAAAATGTGCCCTAACATGGCAATGACTAGTAGTATTCCTTTCACAGGAGATATAAATGCCGCATCCGGCCACCGCTATATATATTCTCAACCTACCTTGTGGATATTTCAATACAATCCGAAGCAGAAGCATCACTGTCCTTTGCCAGAACAGGACAGTTTCTTGGAATATTTCTGTCTTGTTGTACTTTACGATGATTAGCATGCCACAAGCTAGAATCAATAAATAACATTTGAAATGGTGTCAGTCTCACTCTGAATACATAAAAATAGTCTTCCTTTATTCTTTGCATTTTAAATTGTTCTTTCATCCTCCTTTCGGAACACAGAATTTCTTCAATGTTCTTATTGCTTTTCTATCATTAAGATCATTTGGCCAGCAAAAAGTCAGTCTGTCAGTGAAGACCTTAGATATTTGTTAGATGAAGTGGGGTGAAAAACCGGAGGGACCCCTTCGCGGAACAAATATAGCGGTTTTTGTTTACACCAGATGATTGGGTGGGCATAGTTAATTTTACATTGATTTATTGATAATACGAAAATTTATCATCGATAAATTTTTGTTACATGCATTGAATTGATGTGGAAAGCAACTTTGCATGCTGTAAAAACGGGCTACTTGAGCCCTGCGGGCTAACTTGAGCCCAAAACTGAAAAATGAAGTTTGGTTCTTTGCGTGCTCTCAACATCAGTATAGCACCGCAATTCAGTGATTTGCTGGTATGTTTAGGCAGAAGGTAGACAATACATCGAGTCTAGGAGGTTAGGGAAGTCACCACCGAGAGCAGTACTGGTTATATAACTTACACTCGTGTTTTTAATTATTTCACTCTGCAAACTTTCGTCTGTATAGACATTAGGAATAACTAAAACTGGAGATAAGTGCGTATATTTCATACCAGGTGTATTGCTAAAGCAAATCGAGACCTTTTTATATCCTGAATAGCTATTAACTGTACAGTATGTTGTTAAGTACAACTAGTACACATGTTCGAAAAATTCGGGCTACTTGAGCCCAGCCTGCTAACCCACTGCTACTTTTCTTGCTCTTGAGTGTATACAGAGTTTGGGCTCAAGTTCCCCACAACAATTTAGTCACTCTTTTAATGTTTAAGAACTGTGCCACCAATTACCAGCTTCTTTAAGAAACAGGAAGGGAAGAAGGTGGTAACAGGATAAAATCTTACTTCACACCTCAGTATCAATTTTATTCATTTTTGTGATGCATACTTCGTTTGTCTCCCCCTTAAGTCATCCTACCTCACTCAACTACTGGATGTAGTGTATTTTTCGCCACTCAAAATGAAGTGGAAGGGCGTTCTTGACCGATGGAAAGAATAAGGTGCTGGTAAAAGGATCGGTGCTTCCAAAGAATCAGTTCCCGACGCTGTTTCCCTTTGTTTTAGATCAAATTGGTGCAAATATATAAAGCAACCCATAGGCAGGCCTAAAGAAAGCTGGAGTAGTGCCTATAGACGAAATTCAGATTACGAGCCATTTGTCAAATCAATAAAAATCTAGAGAAAATGCAGAATTTTCTATGACTGAGAATGCATTTCTTCAATGACTGAAAGAGAAGAGAGGTGAGTTTGTTCCACCTCACCCTACTTAGAAGAAAAGAACTCCAAGTGTCACCTGGATAAAGTGTAAGAGTGCCCGACTTCTTCTCTTCCAATGCCTCTGTGGAAATCAGCACCCGTCAGGAAAAAGGTGCGAAAGTGAAGGCGCCATGAAAAAACCTAGACCAAAATCCGACAAAGGAACAAAAAGATTGAAAGACCCTTCATCAGAAGATGACGCATTCAGTTTTAGATCTGATGGCGACAGCGAAATCATCCTCTAAAATAGTATGAGGAGAATATAGGACACGTGCCTATGTAATTCTTCGTTAAAACTTTCGCGGGTACTCGTCATGTTGAATAAAAGCTTTTGGGCTAATCGCCGCGTCAATTCTTAGGTGGCCCCAACGTTTCCCGAATGATGCTGGTCGCTTTCTCGAGGGATTATGAAGAGATGGTAATTTAAATTCATATATATAGTTATCCGCCTCAGGTGGTGGGGGGAGGGGAGCGAGAGGTTGGAGGACTGGGTACTTGATTCTTTTTGCTGATTACCTCGCCTCCTCTCCTCAATACAAGTTTTTATTGACGACGGTAATCAATATCAGGGTTGTACATTCAAGAAGCGAACAGTTACTGCCACCTCCCTTGTAGTAGTTCAAGTTGGCGTATTCAATTTCCTTGAAATTTCATTTTAGTCTTTTTCGAAAATTTAGGCAAGATGAATACTGCGAAGTGAAGTGCGGCAGTGTCATCATCCTGCAATAATTCCATTGCTTTTCAAAGCATTAGTCATAAGCGAAGGTCCTTCACGCTCGACAAGCTTAACTCAAGTTTCATATTTTCATGTTGCGGAGTGAGGGGTAAGTGTAAGTAATTATAAATATTATATAAAACTTAAGTATTGATGCGGAATACATGTTCTCATATCAGTATCTATTTAAAGATGTAGTGACTGTAATGAGATATGTAAACAGAGCTCTTGAATATGTCGATCAGCGATTGTAAATGTCAAAGAAAATCTTTTCAATCTTAATAAAGTTGACATAAATTTACGAATGTGTAACACTAAATAGTCGGAGAAAAGTTGTATGATTCAATTTGTATGAATTCGCTTCCAAAATATCTACAGGATAGCAACGCCTTTGCGGACTTGGAAAACCGGGGCTTTTAATTCCTTACGATAAAAATATGTTCATTGCTCAATCTTTTTACGTAAAATATTTTGTCAATGAAAAAATCAACTTAATTCCCGTATCATGACACGCAAAACCACACGTGAAATACGACCAATATCCTATATAAAAACATAATCTATAAATGCACAGCTGGGAAGTTAATTGGTTGATGCCTATCAAAGGAATACAGTTACCAGGAAATTTATGGTGATTCATTTGAGAAAGAAATTCCCTGCATTCATCATTTGAGCCTTAACCATGGATGGCAATGTATTCAAGAGGACGAATTTTATTACCATTTGAACAAAAAATTGCATAGTGATTGTGATGCACGCATTCAAACTACAACTCAATGTTGATGTAATGATTAATAGGAATGTGGGTACAGCAAAAATTAAAACAGATGAGACACTCAGTGTACCACTCTCTCTTCAATAGTACATTATCATCAACTTAATATTTTCATATAAATTACATACAGGAACTACATCAAATAACATGGATCAGACAAATTACCTTTTGTATTAGCAACACAATTAGCATTGATATTATATAATAATTTATTCTTGGGAAAAACTGCCACAAACTATTATCGAAAGTACAGAAATGTATGGCTTACATTTGTGCCAACAATTTGCTAATAAAATAAATTTGCATTTAAAAATATATAAATTAATTATATAATCCTTGACAATACAGTAAAGTAAATTTACTCGAACATTTATGAAATAAGGTCACAGACCCAACTGAACATAGTTATATTATTTTTAAGAGTATGAGACAATTTTTTCTTCGTTAAAACAAGCAGTATTCCTAGTAACAAGAATTATTTACCTTGGAGACTATTGAATACCAATGAATAAGACTACTTAGACCTAACACAGTGTTAACCAATGAAATAAAAGGTGGATCTATTGAGAGAAAGTCTTTTTAAATTCATTGTGAGAATAAGGCTTCTTTCCTGTGTACCCGCATGTGTAAGAAAAGGTTATGTTTGGAAGTATAAGACTTATCACATTCATTGCAAGAATAAGGTTTTTCCTTCCGGTGAGTCCGAATGTGATAGACAAGGTCACTTTTTTGAGAGAAAGATTTATTACCTTCATAGCATGGAAAGGGTTTTTCCTTCGTATGAGTCCGAGTGTGACGGACAAGGCTGCCCTTTTGGGAGAAAGATTTATCACATTCATAGCATGGAAAAGGTTTTTCCTTCGTATGAGTCCGAATGTGATGGACAAGGTTGCCCTTTAGAGAGAAAGTCTTATCACATTCATTGCACGAATAAGGTTTCTCCTTCGTGTGAGTCCGAATGTGAGCGACAAGGTTGCCCCTTTGAGAGAAAGATTTTTCACATTCATCGCAGGAATAAGGTTTTTCCTTCGTGTGAGTCCGAATGTGATAGACAAGGTTGATCTTTTGAGAGAAAGACTTGTCACATTCATTGCAAGAATAAGGTTTTTCCTTCGTTTGAGTCCGAATGTGATAGACAAGGTCACTTTTTTTAGAGAAAGTCTTATTACATTCATTGCAAGAATAAGGTTTTTCCTTCGTATGAGTCCGAAAGTGACGGACAAGGCTGCCCTTTAGGGAGAAAGATTTATCACATTCAATGCATGGATAAGGTTTCTCATTCGTATGAGTCCGAATGTGATGGACAAGGTTGCCCTTTAGAGAGTCTTATCACATTCATTGCACGAATAAGGTTTCTCCTTCGTGTGAGTCCGAATGTGAGCGACAAGGTTGCTCTTTTGAGAGAAAGATTTTTCACATTCACCGCAGGAATAAGGTTTTTCCTTCGTGTGAGTCCGAATGTGATCGAAAAGGTTGCTCTTTTGAGAGAAAGACTTTTCACATCCTTTGCAGGAATAGGGCTTCATTGCTGTGTGATGATTACCTGTGCATGATTTCCCATCTATAATGAAGCTTGTCCTCGCTTGCCTCACATTTCTCTTCTCCCTTGTTTCTTCAAAGTTTTCCTTAAGTAGCTCATTTCCCTTTTGCCTCGCCCCATGTCTTTTAAATATCAGCTGATTTAAACTGTTGGAGGAGGAGGGCTGAAAAGATCTAACAGTTTCCCTTCTAGAAACAAGAATTTTGAGGGACAAATCTTTTCCAATTGACAAATTTTCTTTTTTCACCTTCTTTCCTTTCTTCGAATGTGATTCTATAATCTTTGGTTCAAGGAGTGCAAAAGAGGCTGAGGCTCTTTCAGGAGCAGGGAGCTCTAGAAAAGAATTTCACATTAAAGATTAGTAAAGCAAGATATGAAATCTGCGACTTGCTGCCCTAATTTACTGCCATAACAAAGATATCAAGAAAGCCACTTCAATCTGTCTTTCGTTTAAATGCTACCTGTACACTCAAAACAAGGTGTCATTAAATTTTTTACTGTGGTTTCCCAATGTTTTTTCACAAATTGAGTGGCACTGCTCCTCCGAGAAATGGAGCCTAGTATTGCATACTAACCCTAAGTATCTACTCCAGAAAACTACTCAGTACACTTTTTCATGAACAGAAGTAATCATAAACTATATTTACCAATGGCATTTATACACATAACATCGAATTGAAAAATTATCATTATTATTACAGCACAAATACATCCTTGATTTGCAAGGCTTAAAATATGAAATATACAAGTACACAGGAACTATGGGGGAAAGGAGGTAATAAAAGCTCACAAACACAATCCAATAATAAGCCAATTAAGGCGTTAACCCTTTGAAGACGGCGGAATTTTCGTCTTAGCATGACTGCTGTACTGAGCCGCAAGAGACTCTTCCTTCTCGTGGTATGGAGCATTTTTGGAGGGCATTCGTTAAGAAGGGTCTAGCGGATCATTACACCCTCTGAGCTCCAACCTTTTTCGCCCCCTCGCAGCGGGGCTCCGCATTATCTCAGACTTCGAGGGTTGATGTGCTCCCTCCTTTCCGGGTTTACGACCATACCTGTGGCATTGGTTCGCGGTCAACTAATGGATTGCTCATATGTATTTGGCACATGGATAATTGTTGCTTGCACGTAAATTGCAGACTTTTAATTGAATTCCTCATTTAGTTCTGAGCATTTTCAAATTTTAAACGAAGTTGTAAGGTCCATATTAACGGATTTAATGCATCAACCATTTCTATGCCAAATATATGCTCCTAAAATTTTTAATATCGAATTCAAAACCTTCCAAAAATCTCATTAACTATTCGTTCGAAATCCATTACTCTAGGTAAAAAATCCTCGCAATAAAAGCTCTTTGTCTGTCACAGGTCAACTTGGGTACCCATCCCTTGGAAAGTACGCTCCACATGGGCATTCAGAACACCTGTGGAGCTTCTCTGGAATTGCATCCATCAGTATAGAAACGTATTTCTCAGAATGGGATAAGTTCATTCTCGTTCTACAATTACAATATACACAATTCTTTTTGATTATTAAGTTTCCCTTCACTTCTGTGTCATCCGTTCTTGGGTTCAGACGTCTGACGTTCTCATTCTGCGAGTGATAACTTTACTGTATTCGTCGTGAGAAATTGGCAGTGTACCGCCAATGTTTTTAAATCTCTCTTTGCTGCGGCTGGAATCACGGCGAAGAGATTGAAAACGAATCAACAGATTTTGAAAATTTTGACCCGCAGTGGTAGTGAGGATGGAGACCTGTGCTTCTATTCCGAGGACGATGATCTGGGAACGGTGAATTGACATCTATATCGCTGCCCTCGACATCCAGGATATCGCGGGAGCTGCGCTTCTCCGCGGCTACGTCAGACGATTCGTCGTCCGATGCGGAGGAAAATATTCCCAAGAAAAGGAAGATGAATGGAAAAGGAACAGTGCAAAATGATGCAAAAAATATTAATAAACAATTTCGGGTAAGCATTATCAATCGTAATATGATAATTACACTGAAATCGAGATATTACTTAACATTTATCGTAGAATTTCGTTTGAAAATTTTAAACGCTGCTCAAAATACAAAAAAATCAATTCTTAGTTTTTATTTCTTGAGAAAAGAACAAATATTTATTTTAAAATCTGACTGGATAACCAATTGCATGAACTTTTTAACGTAAGAGGAGAGGACCTGAGAGGAATAAAAGAGGAGGGCACCTGCTCCTGGATTCCGAGGGTACAGCCTAAACCCCGCAGTGTTTGGTTTGAAACAAAGACGTCGCACACCCGCGACCGTCATAAAAGGGGGAGAGGTAGACAGTGTATATATACGGCTTTCGTAGTCTTGGTCACGTAAATCTCAGACAAAAATACACGACTTCCGCCTCCCGGGAAAAGAAACGTCCACACGTACATTTAAGTATTTAGTAGGGAAAAGGTTAATACTTGTACTTGAAATATTTAAAAAAATATTGCAAGGTAGAGTGGTTACAAAAGTTTCTTGACATAGAGCGGTCTGCTCTCAGGGAATGTGATCCTCACTTGCTGCTATTGTTGTCCTTGGTTACCCACTACAAATATTTTGTTTTGTATTTGCTGTCCTAGAAGGTAATTTCTTAAAATTTACCTCATTATTGCCCATTTATCTTTCTCCAAATATTTTATTAACCTTTTCCTTACCCGGAAGACGACGGCCATATACTTACGTGTGAGATTTTCCTGGCCGCGACAGCGGAAGCCGCATATATACGTTTTCTAGCTCTCCCCTTTTAGGACGGTCGTGGGTTTACGTCGTCTTTGTCTCGGGACCCAACGCTTCGGGGTTTAGGATTTACCCTCGGTATCTGGGAGCAGTTACCCGGACCCCTCCTGTTTTATAACAGCTATTAGCGGTAAGGGACAGCGGTCATACCATTGTTTATACAGTCAGTTATGGAAATAAATATTAGTTCATTTCTCAAGAAATATAAAATAAGAATTGAATTCTTTGTCTTTTGAGCTGCGTTTACAATTTTTAAATGAAATTCTACGATAAATATCAACTTATATACCTCAAATTCTGTATCAAAATCGACATGGAAATTGTCGCTCCATTAAATGCATTAAAATTGACCTTAGAACTTCGTTTAAAAGGGTCTAATAATTACGAATAATCTAAGAGTGTTGGGCATTTTTCATGTTACTTCTTAATCAATAATATAAGAAATTGATCAACAATCGTTGCTCTCGACAATAAAATCAAATATTCTTCTGGAATACATAGATGCAAATGGCAGAAAGCAGTTATTCCTGTTTTTGTAAATAACATATCAAATTTTTATTTAATTTTCATAATTTCAAACGTATGTAAAAGTTGTTTTCGGTTCAAAATTTAAAAAAAAAGAATGGTAGACCATAATAGCATACACATTGTTAAATCAAAAAAGCGATTTTACCAAAATAAAAACTAGATATGTGGTTAAAAAACTAAAAATCGTATTTCAATTTTTTTCTGGGATTGTTTTCCATTGTTGAGGCCTGAAACTTTGGGTAAACGCATAATTTTGGATGCGCTGTCAGTGTATATTTTTTATTTCCTCAAAATATTGGGGGACACTTTTCACAATCTTAACCTGCCAGACCCTTTGACAATGCTCAGAAAAAATGAGGAATTCAATTCAAAGTCTGCAATTTACGTGCAGGCGACAATTATCCACGTGCTAAATACAAATAAGCAATACATAAGTTGACCGCAAACCAATGCCGCAGGTATGGTCGCTAACCCGGAAAGGAGGGATCACAACTACCCTCGGAGTCGGAGATAATGTGAAGTCCCAGTGGGGAAGGGTCGAAAAAGGTTCTGCGAGACCCTTCTTAACGAATGTCCTCCAAAAATGCTCCCTACCATGAGAAAGAAGAGTCTCTTGGGACTCAGTACCGCAGTCAGGCTAAGACGAAAACTCCGCCGCCTTGAAAGGGTTAATGATCTCATACCTAGGTTAACATTCAGGATGGTCAGATCCGATGCCTCATATCAAAATATCCGCGGATATTGCCCTTTAGCAGATACATGGGATCCAAAGCCACAGAAGACATTAGATCTAGATCCGAGTTTTTAAATTATAGCTTCAGTGAATGCATTAGGAATAAGAGAAGAGTCGAAAGAGTTCTGGTTCTCTCTTTGAATGTGCCCTTGCAGTGCCGCCGCCATCACTTTCTGCAAATCTTTTTGAGAGCATGGATGGTTCAGGATGGATTCGGTTCAAAAGCAATTAAAACAGACCAGTTATACAGAATGTTAAAATGACGAAATGCATAATGCTTCCACCATTTAAATAAAATGCTTTGCATGCAAAGACGAACGGAATTGGCAGACTGTAAAATTTGTAACACATAACTAGCCTTCCCCAACACCACTTCCCTAATCCATCTTAAGTCCACCTAAAATCGTCCGCTTTCACTGGCGGACCCTGCATTCAGGATTGAATTCTCCATAGATTAAGTCTAGTAAGTAATCACAATAAAGTCTGATTCATGAGTAACTCTGTAAGAATGTCTATTTCAATTCCTCGCTTTGTCGATTTGTTGACTTCATTTGAAAAAGCTAAAAATGGCAAAGATACCTGAATCCCAGGTTGTCCACATGCATTCAATTTGCAAATACCTAACTTGAACCTTATAGTTTACCTATTTTCTGAAGCAATGACCACAATTCAAAATATTATTCTCATTTAGAACATGCCCAGAATGAATTATCACAACACACTAAGTACTTAAAATATGAAGCAATGAACAAAATGCACTAAAGCATCCCAATGAAAAAAAATAAACCTAGCAATAATAAGTTAAATTACCATCCTAATGATTCAAACTTCTCATATTCACCCTCAATGAGGGTGATGCCCTGTACTGCTTTAAAAAATTTTGGATGAAGCCGTGAGGTATTAAAATTTAGCTTAGCCCATTTTTAACCAAATCAGATTTTTTCCATATTTCACTTTTTCCATGATTACCTGTTACACCTACTAAAACACAGTTTCAAAAGCACAAATCAGTGAATTGGATGGGTTGTGTATCAAAGCAAAATTTTCCCATTACATCATAACTAAACCAAACCATTTTCACTCATTTCAACAAGTTCCATGTTAATTTTGTCTATGGACACTGCAATTGACATGGGAACAGGAATCATATGCTAAGTATTCTTCGCAAGTAATTTATTGGGAATTATTTTCAATTAACCAGTCTTAATGGCAAAATTGTTAAGTAAAGTATGCTGGAATCCACATATGAATGCACATGGCTGCAAATATTGGTTTATATCACTGAAGCATGATGAAAATTTTACTAGACATTTGCCGACCTGATAATATTCTCCAGAAGAACTATTAACATAAACAAAAGAGAGTATATATGGAAGACAAATTCAGCTGCTGCATCCTTCAAAGGGGAGTGTCCAAAAACCGAATCTCAGAATTCAATCACATTTTACTGTTATATGTTATGTTATGAATGGAAGCTGTCCTTGAATCAGCCACCATTTGGGGTTATATAACCAAATTGTTTAAACTGAAATACAGTTAAACATTTACAGGTCAAATGTATTTATGGATAAGAGCCACTCTGCAAAATGAGCATTAGCACAGTGGTTAAGGTGCCCAGTTGTCACTCAAAGGACTTAGGGTCGAGACAAACATAAAAAATATCGGAGAAATTTGTTGAAATATTGATCAACTCCTCTGTAACATAGACAATAGAATCAATGTATGAAAAAAAAAAATTATGCGGGGGTTTGCAAAATTTGATTGAATTCTGAGATTCAGTTTTTTAATATTCCCTTGTCAGAATTAGTTAAAATCTTTTCTCTGAAGAGTCATTTTCAAACACCTAAGATCACTCACCCACAGCCTCAGCCATAGACTCCATGGCCATTGTGCGATTTTGAATCAGCTCTCCATTCCCCTTATCAGTTGGCTGAAAGTAAGCATATTTCAGATTTACCATAAACGAGTGATATCTCTGTAATAATTTTTTTAAATGAAACAAGAATATTAACTTCGAGTGAATCTCTGGCTCACTTACAAAAACAAATGAGGTGACAACACCAACAATTAACCTAAACAGTATCCAATAATACACTCTGTCCTAAATACTAAAATATACAGTCCATGGGGAAAACAGGAGGGCAAAAGAATAAAAAAAGGCAAGGGACAATTAATATGGGGCAGCAAGTTTTCTTCACAGCTAGCTCTTCCATTCTTGATTGGGGGATATAGAGGACTTCTTCGTGAATCTTCTAACCGTAGCGGGGATGTATTGGGGGATAACTGTTTTATTTATTGATTCTCAGTCATGGATGCGGATGACCTCCTCGGCTGGCAGCTGTCGGGGTCATTGTGTCTTCCTTAATCATGAACTGAGAAAATATTTTATTTGAGGCATCGTGGGTTTACGTTATTCCTCTTGGCATGGGAAATCTACCATTCTGTTCTCCTATTTCCTCTTCTTCACCACTCTTCACGTCTTAGTCAATCCTCCAAGATTCTCTTCTCTCTCTACCTCTCCTTCACATGACAGGCACACACCTTCAGCTGACCGGCATAGCCTTTGGCAATAAAATGAAGCCAGGGTCCATGTGTCACCATGAGCTGAAATTCGTCCAGATGTTATAACCCACTGAGGCTTAGTTTTCTGGGGCAGGTGGGGGAAACCCGGAAAGAAGCAAGTTTTCTTAGAATCCCCAATATGGGGAGGGGGGTTTGTCAAAGCATGTTCTCATTTTGTAGAGGGAGGGGGTATTAATTATGTCACCCTCTGTTCCCTGCTCATAGGTCCTGTTTGGATGGAGGGGTTGGGGAAAAATGGTGACATTTCACCGGTCACATACCCAACATGGAAAAACGACACGAAAAACCCACGATATCAGAAAAATGGGAAATCGTAGGGGGAGGGTGAAACACTTTACAATGGAGCCCATTCATGCTTCACTATGCACACAAAGATACTCATACATGATATTGCATGAGCTACCTTTCTGTCATGAACGGTGATATTAGGTTACCCAAAAACCATGCCAAGTGGCATCGGTCACAGAAAATTGTGCCCAATTTTGAAAATAATGATCAAGGTTTCAAAATAGCCCATGTGTACAGAACTTGAATTTCAGGATTACCCCCAGATATCACTTTCATCCATTAATTTAAATGAATGTGAATTTCATGCATACCTCACTGGCATCAGTCTCCTTGGGAGATAGTTCTCTCTTGGCTAAAACCTGCATAGATCCAAGGTCTTCCACATTGACTCCTATGCCTTTAGCATCCGCCTCTTCTCCTTGGGTAGATAATGACGCCTGTGCCTGCATATGAGTCCACAATCAGCATCATTAAAGACAAGGACATGGAAATATAGAAATAGCTTTGTGAGTTCGCCAAAAAAATGATTCCCTTTACCTAATAGCATTGATATATATGTACACACCACCCCAAAAAATTCACCAGTGTAATTTGTTAACAGCTTGTGCATCACAATTATATGCACTTAACTGTACAATAGTCTATCATAGTTTTTGAAAAAAAACATTAATTTTATCAAGAAAAGGTAGAATAAGTATCAAGTACAAAATCACTACTAATGTGTGAATAAATATATTTCCAATGCTTGAATGTGTGACTGAGACTTGAGTCTAACTTGAATTCCTTCAAAATACTGTTGTCACTGTTTATTTTGACTTGTACTCATGCAAAAAGTGGTTGTATTCTATAAATTACATTTGCTACATGAAAGAGGTGAGTGATGATGATTTACATAATGGTAAGTCAAAGTTGTTCCATTTGCAGCATGCAGCAACGATGATTGATTTATTGAATGCCACTGTTCGGTGGTGAGGTATAACAAGTTTTTCATTTCCCCTCATACTTGAGTTGTGTCCTCTACTAACTATATACCTACAACAAGCTCCATCAAAATCACCTCACAATGGTAAACGACAAATCCTGAGTCCCCATCATAATTTCCCGTTTACAGTTCACACAATATCCAAATCTGATATAGTAAGAATACGCCTTACATAAATTCTTTTTTGGGAACAATTTTTCTTTGGCAGGAATGGTTAGAAACTGCATCATCAACTGATTTTGTGGAAAGACAACCAACCACAACCAACGTAACCCAATTTCATTTCAAATTTATCATTCATCACAACTGATTTTTTTTTTCATTTTCAACGATTTACCAAGGAATGACTCAAATCATTTGGTGTATTCAGCCGCACTATACTTGGTGATCAGTTGATCACCACAACACAATCACTGAGTGTAAGTTTACCGAATGCAACAATAGGTAACATGAATTTCACTTGTTTTCCTTCCAAATGGAGTATGTCTCCTTATGGAAGTGAGGCTTGGACGTTGACAGCAGCAGAGATGTCGAGAGGAGGAAACATATCAAATGTAGTACTACCAAAGAATGATGAAGATTAAGGGTATTGACCATGTACGTAACAAGGAAGTGCTAAGAAGAGTGGGAGAAAAGATAAATCTTCTAAAAACCCTTAGCAGAATATGGAATTGTGCAGTTGGCCACATTATGAGACATGACGGTGCAATGACCACAATTGTAAACGGACAGGTGGAAGGAAATAAGGGCAAGGAAGGGCCTTGAATGAGTTTCATAGCACAGGTCTTTAACCTGGATCCGCCCAATGTAACAAAAATGTCACACCCTGTATCGCTCCACTCTAATGGCTTTTAAATAACTCGGGCACGTTATATTGTTAAGTTTTATACCTTATTAGAAAGAGGAAGCTAAGTGCTTCAATTCAAGGTAAGAATTGTCAAGTGAGAGTGAAGACCTATCCTTTAAGTACCCCTGGTACTTATGCGCCTTCCCTAGACACTAAAAATGGACGTTCGCTTTGTGAAAGTAATTAATTTTTTCATTAACTGTATGCGCTACAGAAACAATTTTTGGTATATAACTACATAATGATGCAAAATTATTAATAATACATTAACATGTTTGGTATTGCAATCCATTTTTGTAATATTCTCTGATAAATGGTACTGTGACATAAATGTCACATTGGGCGGATCCCTATGCAAATCTTCAAAGTTTCGAATTTTATGCTCTAGTTAGAATTTATTGCATTTCAACGTTTTTTCCTTTGCATTCTCGCCAAAAGATTTATTTTTTATCAACTAATCGATAATTTGCGTTAATAACTTTTATTCCGGTAATTACTTTTGAATTAAAATTTTTAATATTCTTGACATCGATAGCTCAGAGATATTACACTGTGAAGCTTCCGGAAAACGAAGACTTTGACGAAGTACATATAATCAATATACCTTGAGCCACCAGAATCAATAATTGTCACTGATGAGGACATTGCAGATGACCAGGCTGTAGGACTTGTGGAAAATTGAACGGGAAGACAACTTCGGGCAAGAGTGGAGCTTGTTTTGCAGCTTGATAATGATAATACATACTAATGAATTTCAAGAGAAGTCCGGAAGAATTTGGTACCTTACTCGTAAGGAAAAGGATTCAAAGTCAACGAAGCTTACATTACTTCTCCAACAGAAAAAAGTAAAAATAGAAGCAGCCAATTGTCGACGGGAAGTTCTTTTTGTAAGGTATAGGTTATTCCCCGAAACAGATCTTCCTGAATTGAGGGAAAAATCATGTGTACACCTTTTAGAAATGGTTTTTTTCGGATGACATTTTTTTCTCACAGCAGAATAAGATAATTATACTACGTTTATTGTTTTTTCATATCCTAGTATCAGTATAGAGGAGATGAAAATTTTCATTGGAATTTTACTGTTATGGGGCTGTAACAAGGTTCAATCCAAGCGATGCTCCCGGGAAGATTCTGGGGATGTTTACAACTCAATGCCTGCCGTAGCCGAGCGAAGGAGTAGATTCCTTGTCATAAGTAAATACCTTCAATGTGCAGACAATACGATGCCTGGCATGAAAGACAAATTGTGGGAGCTACGCCCGTAGATCACAAAATTGAAAAAATGTTTCAGGGAGATTTTTCCCATTGAGAAAACTCTCTTTTGGCAGGAGTATGATTATGTATTTTGGTATCCATCCTTGCATGCAATTCATTCGGCGGAATACAATTAGTTTTGGTGGTGGTGGTGGAATATTTTTCCTTGCCTTTTGCTTGTAGCTGTTTATAACCTGAAGCTGTTCACAAGCCAAATCTGGTCCTTACATGTCACAATTAGAGGTCAGGCGTGTAATAGTGCAAACATAACTGACCATACATCGATGCGAAGCCAAGTGTAGCCGCCATACTACTTCATTTTCAACAGAGGCAGACAGTGAAATATGTTATGATGCTAATGATCAATTAGTCCCTGTTTTACTAAATAAAAGACGGCGTCGCCGTGCTGGAGAATATTGCGCTTCCGTCAACTGCACTGCATGCGATGCATGTAATATGGACAAATGTTGCTTTACTACTTACCACTCAAAATGGTACGTATACGCCGGCATTGAACTCTAAATCAATCTATAGTTTATTTGAAACAAATTGATTCAAATTTCATTCAATTTTATACTGTATTTCACTCTAATGCGTTGTGAGAATAATTTTCAAATATGTATATTTATTCTATGTTTTCCAAAATTGGGAAATGCATTTTCAACTGTTTTACTTATTAGCCATGTAAAAATATTATTTAAATGTACCATCAACAAATCCATTGATTGTGTCAATTCGAGGTTCTGTAATTCCATAACACTCCTAACGAAAACTTTACATAAATTTAAAATAATTTTTCTTGATGTTTATTGGACAAGTTTATACTATAAACATTATAAATTTCAATATTCCACATTTGTGTGATAACATTGAAAAATCCAGAAAATTTGTTCATCTTAAAACATCACACTTTACGTTGAAAAATTTATAAATCACGGGCAATGGAACTCTGAAAATGATTGCTAAATTTTTAAACAATTTACTTTAAATTTAAACAAAAGCTTGAAAATAGTGTACGTAAATAATAATATGTTATTCTAGTGTTTTTTTATCATTTAAATGAACTGTGCAGCTCAAATGCGAAAAATATTTGCTTTTTCTGGGGAAATATTACTTTGCATCAAAAGACAACAGATCCGCCCAATGTGACATTTATGTCACAGTCTGTATCTCGGAAACTACACAACCGATCAATGTAATATTTTCAGAATGTTGTAAATATGAGACCCTTAGCATTCCCCTTGAATATCAATTATTAATCTCAAAAAAAATATTTTGGGCGGATCCAGGTTAACAAGTACACCCCTCTTCGAGGTTCAACATTCATCGAGTTACCTACAAAAATTAGGCATACAAAATCCGTTATCAATGTCAAAAATGATTATCAATACTGCTTTAAGTATGCTATTTGGGCAAAATATGTAGCCAATCATCCCGAACGAGTTTCA
Source organism: Ischnura elegans (assembly GCF_921293095.1). Lineage (NCBI taxonomy): Eukaryota > Metazoa > Arthropoda > Insecta > Odonata > Coenagrionidae > Ischnura > Ischnura elegans. The sequence goes on from NW_025791657.1 coordinate 796,951, forward strand.
AAATACGATTGTGAGGAATTTCGGGAGACCTATACTTGGAACTGCATTGATTACCCAGTAGATCTGAAGGATATCCCTAAATTCGAGCGTGAAAATAACATTTCAATTAATGTGTTTGGACTAGATGATAAAAACAATGTGTATCCTATAAAAATTGTAGATTATGAGCTCGAGGATCATCGCGACCTCCTCTACATTACCAACGAAACCACTGCTCACTATTGCTGGATAAAGAATTTTGAAAAACTCGTAGGCTCTCAAATAACAAAACACCAACACAAAATATTTATTTGCAAACGGTGTCTAACTTATTACCATGACGTAGAAAATCTCGAATCTCACAAAGACTTATGCAGAGGAACGGGGACACGAAGTAAAATAGTGCTACCAGACGAGGACAATAAATTCTTAAAATTTACTCACATTAATCATTCTTTTCGAGTACCTTACGTGATATATGCCGATTTTGAATGTCTACTGAAAAATGTTAACACATGTGAACCGTCTTCTAATACTTCGTTCACAAACATCATACAGAAGCATGAGCCATTCAGCTTTTGTTATATCATGATGACTCCAAACGGATGCGAGGAGCCAGTATTGTATCGAGGACCTAATGCGGCACGTGTTTTTATTGACAGTATAAAAGATGAAGCCCAGAAGGTTTTCAAGTTGTACAAAAATACTATTCCTATAACACCACTCACAGAGGAAAATGAGAGCGATTTCCAAAACGCATCGACGTGCCACATTTGTGGGAATGAGTTGAACGAGGATAGGGTTAGGGATCACGATCACCTGACGGGACAGTATCGAGGTCCAGCTCATTCCTTTTGCAATGTGCAGTATAAGATGCCTCAATTTCTTCCTATTTTTATTCATAACCTGTCCGCGTATGATGGTCATTTCATTGTACGAGAGCTAGACTATGATGAGAGGGAAATATTCATTATTCCAAATTCTGAAGAAAAATATATTACTTTTTCCAAGTCTATAGAGGATAATTTCAAAATTCGTTTTGTCGATACCTTTCGATTTATGCCCGCTTCTCTTGCTTCTCTAGTCTCGAACCTGACTAAATTTAAATATACCACAGAAATTTTTGGTGACAAGACGCGACTAGTTACACGAAAGGGGGTTTATCCCTATGATTTCACTGATTCGTTGAATAAGCTCGATGAAACCTTGCTCCCGGACAAGGATAAATTTTACAACAGATTGAACGACGAGCATGTGTCAGACGAAGATTATGGTCACGCTTTGAACGTATGGTCTTCGTTTGGATGTGAAACACTCGGTGATTACAGTGATGTTTATTTGAAAAGTGACGTCACTCTTCTCGCTGATGTTTTTGAGAACTTTCGTGACGTGTGCTACGGAGCCTACAAATTAGATCCTGCGTGGTATTACACGGCACCAGGTTTAACATTTGATGCAATGCTTAAGTACACTGAAATAGAATTAGAGCTTTTGACTGATTACGATATGATACTCATGATCGAAAACGGAATTCGCGGAGGAATTTCACAGTGTTGTAAAAGATACTGTGAATCGAACAATAAGTACATGTCAGGTTATGACCCAGGTAAAGATTCGATTTATTTAACCTATCTTGACGCGAATAATCTCTACGGTTGGGCACTCTCCAGACCCCTTCCTTACGGTGAATTTCGGTGGTTAAAACAGGAGGAAATTGACGATTTTAGCGTGAAAAATGTTCCCGATGACAGTGAAACTGGATACATTCTCGAAGTTGATCTTGAGTACCCAAATCGGCTGCACGATACACATTCAGATTTCCCTCTTTGCCCGGAAAGCAAGACACCACCTAACGGTAAACATAAAAAACTTCTGACCACCCTCGAAAATAAAAGTAAATATGTAATTCATTACATGAACCTGAAACGGGCATTAGAATTAGGCATCATACTCAAAAAAGTGCACAGAGTTATCGAGTTCAAACAGTCTTCGTGGTTAAAGACCTATATTGACCTAAATACAGATCGTCGAAAAGTTGCTAAAAATGAGTTTGAGAAGGACTTTTACAAGCTCATGAATAATGCCGTATTTGGCAAGACAATGGAGAATGTAAGGAAACGGATGAATATGCAATTAGTGACAAGCGAAAAAAGACTGCAAAAATTAATCAATAAATCGACATTTTTGGATAGGACAATTTTCAACGAGTCTTTAGTAGCCGTTCACATGCGGAAAGCCACCATCAAAATGGTTAAGCCAATATACATTGGTTTCTGCGTTCTCGATCTCAGCAAAACTTTAATGTACGACTTTCATTACCGTACCATGCTGCCCAAGTACCAAAATAAATTGTCACTCGCCTACACAGACACTGACAGCTTCATTTATGAGATTAGAACGGATGATGTATACAGAGATATGCTAGAATACCTAGATACATTCGACACCTCGAATTATCCAAAAGAACATCCGTGTTATTCTGAAAAAAACAAGAAGGTCATTGGAAAGTTCAAAGACGAATGCGATGGTCTCATTATGGCGGCTTTCGTTAGATTAAGAAGCAAATTGTACTCATTCAAGATGGAATCGGGTAAAGAAAAAAAGAAGGCAAAGGGGATAACAAAATCTGTGAAGGAAAATGCCTAAAATTTGGTGATTACATTAATTGTTTAAGAGAGAACTCGACGCAATTTCGAAAGATGAACGTAATCCGTAGCAAAATGCACGAGTTATACACTGTTAAAATAAATAAGGTGACACTAAATGCATCCGATGATAAACGATATATTTGCGAGGATGGAATGAATACGCTTGCTTGGGGACATTACAAAATTCCACGGAAACGTACACATGATCAGGCATTTGGTAATGATTGAAATTGATAAAAGCTAGTTTCATCGTAATCATAATTCCAGTGTTAATCATGACGTTGGCCTGGAAACATCCTTTCACATGCATCTGCACGGGTCCGTCAGGTTGTGGAAAAACCACATTTGTCACGCAGTTTTTGGAAAAATTGGATTATATGATAGATAGTCCAATAGAGCAAGTGGTTTGGTGCTGTGCCCCAGGGAGTGAGCCTAACATACGAATACCAGTTGAATTTTACTCTGAAATACCTCCTTTCGAAGAATTTGGTGGTGTTCCTACTTTGTACGTTATAGATGATTTAATGAGTGAGGGAGCCTACAGCAAAGATGTGTGAAGATTATTCACCAGAGGTAGCCATCATTTTAACATTTCGGTGTTTTTGATCACGCAGAATATTTTCTATCAAAGCCAGCAATCGAGAAACATATCACTGAATTCAAAGTATATTGTAGCGTTCAAAAATCCCAGAGATAAGTTACAATTTGGTCATTTAGCTAGGCAGGTCTATCCGGAAAAATCGGGGGAATTGGAGAGGGTATATAAACAGGTTACGCAAGAACCATTCGGTTATTTGGTTCTAGATCTTGGTCAGGACACGGACGAGAGATTCCGCTTTAGAACCAAAAATTTTCCCCAAGACGGGGCCACTGTCATTTACATGCCCCAACGCGATGAAAAGGTTGAAGAACAATAAACACTTGCTCCACGTCCTAAAATCTGCAAAGCCTAAATTACGTACTGCCATATTGAATAGCTCGGACGAGGAGTTGATTAAAACAATTTGCGATTGTTGCCTCAATACTCTAAACGGAAATCATAAGATCGATAGGCGATTGAAACGAAAATTATCCAAGCATCGTAACACACTGAGAAAGTTGGCTGAACGGAGGACTAGTGTAAAAAGAAAACGAGCTCTTCTCGTACAAAAAGGAGGCTATTTGCCATTACTACTGGGTTCGATTTTAAGCGGTGTGATCGGTAGCCTGCTGGGAAAATGAGTTTGCAGAAAATGCTCGTAGTGAGTCCCGAAGTCTTTGATCGAAGTCATGCAAAGGCTAGGTTGAGTAAATTGGATAAGGAAATGAAACTTGTGTTAGCGAGTAAAGGGCTCAAGGATATTGACAAGTGGCATTTGTATAAAAGAATACTCGATAAATATCTCGACTCAGTGTCAGACTTTAAATCTCCCGTACACGTTCCGATAGTGAAACACTCACCACCAACACGGCTATATGAGGGTAGCGATGCAATGAGAAGGCGGTTAGACGAAATTAGGAGGACAAATTCAGAGTTGGATTCGACATGGGCACGAATAAAGGAACAAATCGAAAGCGATTCTCCACCGAGAAAAATGAAGCGGATAATAGCAACTCCAAGAGAGCCAAGCACACCTCCAAGGGAGCAAAGAACATCTCCAAAGGAGCGATGGACATCTCCGAGACCAATTCCAAGGCGAAGCAAGCGAAAAAGGGTACCAAAAATGTTCGGGGCAGAGTGGGACACGACGTAATAGCTAGCGTGTACAACAATCCCGCACATCCTGCTGGTTTTTCCACAGATAAAAAATTAAATAAAGCGACTGTAATCCCTATAAAAACAATTCGCGAGTGGTTGGAATCTCAAGAAGCGTACACGCGTCACAAGCCGGTGAGAAAAAGTTTGTTAGAAACCGTTACGAAGTGAACTATATAGATAAGTGTTGGCAATGTGATTAAAATGATTTGAGAAGTTTGAAAAAATACAACAATGGGTTCTGTTACATTTTAACCGTAATAGACATATTTTCCCGTTATGCGTGGGCTAGTCCTCTCAAGTCAAAAAGACCAGAGGAAATTATAGAAGCATTTAAGGTCATATTTCGCGAGCGCAAACCATTGAAAATTCAGAGCGATAAGGGAGGGGAATTTGTTAATAGCAAGTTTAAAAGTTTTCTCTCGAATCAAGGTGTAAAGTTTTACACTACAAATAATCCAGAAATTAAAGCTAGCCTCGTGGAACGCTTTAATCGAACTCTCAAGACAAAAATGTATAAATATTTTACAAAATACGCAACTTACAAATATATCGATGTGCTTCCAAAACTCATTAGTTCTTATAACCATAGTACGCATTCTAGCATTAGGATCGCTCCCTCTCAAGTGAATGCTAAAAATGCATTTATCATTGCTAGTCGGAGAAAAAGCTTAAAGAAGACGGATGCAAAATTTAATAAAGGTGATTATGTGAGGATTAGTAAAGAGAGGATTCCATTCACCAAAGGATACACACCAAATTATACCAAGGAAATATTTCAAGTTACAAACATTGATCGAATGAAACTAATACCAACCTATAAATTGAATGATTTGAACGGGGAGGATATAAAGGGTAGTTTCTATGCGGAAGAATTAGTCAAAGTTAACGTGTCTCCTGACACGGAGTACAGGATCGAGAAAATATTGAGACGTCGGGGGAGTGGTCCTAATTTGGAGTATTTTATCAAGTGGGACGGATACCCACCGTCTTTTAACTCGTGGATTTCAGCTTCTTCCGTGCGTAAAATATGAACGAATTTTATCTTACACTACCCAGCGATAGCTCGAGGGATTTTTTCCCAAGAAATACAATCGCTCATTATCGTACAAAGTTGAGTCATCGCATCGATTTAGAAAATAACGAGTGGTATGTCGGTCTAGCTGAGATTTCGATTCCTTCTATTGAGGTAAAAAGTTTCCGAAGACACACCAGCTGTTATCGAAAACTTTACTCCAGCGCCTCGCGTAGCAGACGAATTGCCTCCTAAGGATAATAGGACCCGGACTGAAGAGGGATTAGTTCGAGGGGATAAAGAAGTTATAAACGTGAAACTTTTAGATGATTCATACTTTACAATTCCCATTGGTACTTATGACAGTATTGCGGCGGCATTTGCAAAACCATATATTACCTCCAGTACACAAAAACAAACGTACATTTCAAATGAAGTAATGCGTTATATTGATAAACTGAGTGTAAGGATTAACCAGGTTGGAGTTGATGAACGCATATTACCACGGTCTGCGCAAATTTTTGCGAGCGGAGTAAAATACTCGTTGTCTCCGGGAACGTATGATTCGTTTGCTAACTTATTCAATAGAACTTTGTCAGGCTTTAGTGGAAAAGGCAAGGAAAAGATAAAAAATGACCTATCATTATTATTGGCTGTTCTTATTAGATTATCATTTAAAGATTCAACGTTGACAGATGATGAGTTAGCTGAAATCATCGATGATGCCAGGGTAGAGATTAACACTAAAGAAGACAAAGGAAAAAGAGGAAAAAGAAGCATTGCAACCTCCTCAAAAAATGTTTACGTTTACACAGATATAATAAAACCGCAGTTGGTGGGTGACACTTTGAGTCGATGCATCCGCATCATAAATGTCAAAATTGGTGAATATCAAACTTTCAATCCGATTTATTACTACCCCGTCGAGAAAAACAATATCGAGAGTGTTGAAATTCTTTTTGCTGATAAACTCGGTGAAGCAATTTCTTTTCATAGTGGGGAGCAAAGCTCGATAGTTGTGCTACACTTTATAAAAAAGAATTGATTCACGTTAGTACATCATTTTACGACGAGATGGCGCCGGTGATGGATCGATATTATAGTTATTATTCAAAACAGGTGGGAGGAGAGATTGGATCCTTGTATAGAGCTTCTTATAGGGTGCAAAAGGGACGAGGTATCGGGAGTTTCCTCGCGGGATTGTGGCGATTTGCAAAACCTTTGCTATTTAGCGGGCTTAAGACTGTTGGTAAGGAGGCCGCGAGCGCTGGGGCAGCAGCTCTTGGAGACCTTGGAACAAAACCGGTTAAGGAGATACTGCGCAGTAGAATAAACGAGGCAGGTCAGAACTTGAAACGCAAGGCCGAGGAAAAGATAAAAGGCAAGTCTGGGGGTTGGTTGAGGATCGCGAAACGTCCAAGGTTAAATAAAATAAAACATAGCTGCGTAAGAAAAAAGCGACAGTCGATGAGAAGTCGAAGAGGAAAGAAGGTTGTTGGAGGAGATATTTTTTCGCGATAATGGCAGAGCATATGCTGACTTCGTTGGATTTATTTCAGCCCAATCCGCCGGTGCAAACTAACATCTTGGCAAAAAGACTCGTGTCCTACAAACCCATATCTTCGCTAGATAATCGATCGGTTATAGAATTCCTGATCAAAGACTCTGGGGATGCGTATAAGGATTTGAATAGTATATATCTTAGACTTAAAGTGAAACTTTGCAAAAAAGACGGGACTGATTACAATGAATCCGCTACCAATCAACCGGGAGAAGTGAACAATATTCTGCACTCTCTGTTCGAGCAGTGTAACGTTTATTTCAATGGGACGTTGGTCACACCATCAGAGGATAATTACCATTACAGAAGCTACCTGGAAAATGTGTTAAATTATGGAACAGATGCGAGCAAAACACATTTACGAAATGTGGGGTGGGAGTTGGACACGGGAGACGATATTAACTTGACAGATACTTCAAATTCTGGTTATACAAGGCGTAAGGGTTGGTTTAAGAACAGTGCAGAGGTTGAGTTGTATGGTAAACTGCACGTAGATGTTTTTAGTCAGATACAATTAATGATGGATCGAGTAGACATCGGTATAAGACTATTGCTCTCTAATCATGCTTTCCATCTTATGGGAGGGAATGATGATGGACTTTTGAAAATTTTAGACGCAACTTTATACGTTCAACATTTCGATATTAACCCATCCATTTTAGTTGCACATAATAAAATCCTGGAAAACAACAATGCCAAATATCACTACAAGCGTACCGAGTTGAAAACCTTTACTGTTCCTTCTGGTGGACGAACTTTAAGCCTTGACAATGCGATCGTGGGTCGAATACCTAATGTAATTATTTTTACAATGGTGGATAATGAAGCATATGCGGGAAGTTTGAATAAGAATTCATTTGCTCTCTCTCACTATTCGCTCGAGAATTTTTCACTCTTTGTGAACGGTGTGCAAATTCCGTCCGAGGGATTACAATGCAATTTTTCAAGTAAAAAGTATTGGGCGCGAGCGTATGACACAATATTCTCAGGAAGTGGGAAAAAGCATTACAATCGGGGTAATCAAATCACTTACGATATGTTTGGACACGGTTATTTTATGCTAGTCTTCTATCTAATACCCTATGATTCGGGTAATGAGGACTATATAAGTTTAGGAGATAGAGGTGTGGTGAGAATAGAGGCGAGATTTGAAAACGAATTATCGAGAACGGTTACGTGTTTACTTTTCTCAGAGTATGATGCAACAGTGGAAATTGATAAAAACAGAAACATTATCACAAACTTTTAGTCATGGATGGAATTCAAATTAACAGGTTACTAAGACCACTCAATATATTTCGCGGAGTTTACGCATCTGATAGGTTACCAAAATCACCACGAAATGGAGTTTACATAATAAATTTAGATCCATCTAAATTACCGGGTTCACACTGGGTTGCAGTCTATTTACATAATAATTATGCAGAGTATTTTGATTCCTACGGCTTACCTCCTTTTGTTTCAAATATAAGTAATTTTTTAAAGTCATTCTCAGTCACTCGCAATCACGTTCAAATTCAAAGCTTTCGTTCGGATATTTGCGGTGAATACTGCTGCCTCTATACCGCTAGTAAATCATTAGGTCAAACACTACACAAATTCCTCGCACACTTTCATCACACCATCCCTCATCTCAACGACTGTCGAGCCCTGAAGCTGTTTCATCAGACCTTCAAGCGGGTTCGGCGGGCCAAATGTCATCCCAGAGCTCATCGGTGCTGTTCCCGAATAAACACGATGAGCAGGAAGAGGAGGTGATTATTTGAGAAGAAACAGCCGCAGAATGCAGATCGTGGTATCTGTGACTTATAGCCAAGGTGGGGTGACGGAGCTTGCAGCCGTCGACGTGGATTCAAATCGTTTATTTTGGGTCAGTTTCAAGAAACATGGGAAGCTCATCGCTGGTGGAAAGAAGCTACGTTTCCCAGACCCCCTGCAACGAGATGAGACATCCTTCAACGAGGGATTCATTTCACACACCGAACTTTCAACTACCCTGGAAGCTATGACTGAGGGTGCAACCGCTCTCTACGCATTCAGCGAAGCAGAGTATGAGTTCCTGACCAATCTCACGGGACGCACTTTCATCTCTCTCGAAAAAGAGTTAAACTGTCCCCCTCCCGAAAAATGTTCCTTTCTTGCCTTTTCCTGCCTCAATCCTTGTCACAAATTGCGCAACAGCACTTGCGCATTGAGAGATGCACATTCTCTCGCCCAGTGGTTCCAGTATAACCGTCACAAAACCGAAGTTGATCCTTGCCCGGATGACTGTTCCCCCACCCCTCCTCCTACATCAACCTCTAAATAAGGACGGTTACGTCACCATACGCCAGTCGTCATGCAGTCATCGGTGGATGCAGACCATCAGTCTCCTCCGGTGAAGAGAAAGAAACCTGCTGGAAATTTTATTCCTTCTATTGGACAATCGGACAATTTACTTCTTCAAACTGTGTATTATTTGAACAAAGCAAAGACAAAGAGTGTGTGTATTGGTTACGATCCTGGTAGATACTTTGAATCAGTTGTGCAATTTAATCAAGTTGGAAAAAAAGTGTAATTGTTTCACAAAGCGAGTGGGCAAACATCTTGAACTGTGAAAAGGATGTGGATTTGTTCTTTTACAAAGGAGAAAAGCATTTTTTAACTTCCTGTTTGGCTTATGCGAATTACTTTGGGAAGACTCATTTGGTTATTAAAAAGACCTTTAATTTAAACCAAGAAGAGTGGTTTGCATTGGTGAAACTCTTCAAGCTGATTGATTTATTTCTCCAGAGACTTTCAGCTAGTCGTGACAAAGTGAGACATTTTCTCGCCACAAAATTAGCAAAGAATATCACAGATTGTGATTTTGAAAGACTTGAATTAGAGATGGTACTCATAGCGTATGGTTCGGCTGATGAATAGCCTGTGTGAGTGAAAGGCTTTCTAACCTCTGGCGTGAATGAAAGTTCCGTAAGTTAGAGAGTCTTGATGTAAGTTCAACCCCTGGCATTGGGTGTAAAAACCTTGTAAGTTGGACATACATCACGATGGGTGCCATTGTCGAATTTCAAGGATTTACGGGTAGCAATGGACATTTTATTGTCAAAGAATTGGCAATTATCGCTGTCCAGAATAAATGCTGTAATACATGGTTATTTAAATCACCACAGAGATTGCTCTTTACAAAAGTCTTCTTGGCTGAGAAACAACTATTACGGCTTGTGCGAATACTCTGGAGATGTGGATTATTCAGAACTGGAGAGTATACTTCACAATTATACTAAAGATTTTAAATATCTATTCACAAAGGGTGCTCAAAAAGCTGCCTTCTTAACAAGTCTTCTTCCCAAGGGAATTTGTGTGGCTAATCTGGAACTTTATGGGTGTCCTTCATTCACGAAATTGACCACGAATGAGGGTTGTTTAATTGAAACTCATATGGATGGTAATCTACAATGTGCCAGAAAAAATTGTTTTAAGCTAGCTGATTGGTGTATACGAAATAAAATATGTTAGATTTTCTAGTCAAATATATCATTTTATTGTTTTACATCATCATGTTCACTTTGATCATTTACGATGCTATACAATTGAGACAATATGATTGTATCTGGGGATATTTAATCGATTGTGGTTATTTAAACGAGTGCTAGAGAACTGTCTGCGCTCAGACGTGCTGTTCAATTGTTTCAAGAGGATTATAACATAAGTATGAGTGGGGAAATGAACTATGAAACCATGTATATGGTGAACAATGTAACAAACTTATCTGTGTGTGGTTGAAGAAAATAAACTTTTGTTGTTAAAATTTACCCTGGTCTTTCATTTGGAAATAAAAAACACATAGTATAGTATTTAATATATTTATTGTTAATAAATATACATATCAACTTCAATTTTGAGTATAAACTTTATCACTCTCAGACGGGTACCTTTAATGGCGTCTGTGGTACCATAATCCACTTTTGATTTTCTATGGTCTGTATAACAAACAGGTTTTGGTCCGTCAATACAATCACTTTGAGTCCTCGTTCCTCCTCCTTTTGCGTAGACTCGGGGCTGGTAGCACTCGTACACATCAAACCAGATGATTGGGTGCTGCTTGTCCGCGAGGCGTCGCTTTTCCGGATCGGTGATGTCATCCTGGTTCGTTATGTTAAATCTCTCCACTACACCATTCTCATTCTCGAAGCCGGAGAAAGTCACTTTATGTCCGATCACTTCAAATATCTTTCTCTGGTGTCGGAATACGCAGTAGTAAACTTCGTTAAAAAGTACCGAGAGCACAAAATCTGTGCCTCGTTGAGGGATGTACACGATGTAAGTATCCGGATCTGACTGCTTCTCCACCCGGAGATTGGTGTCCTCCAGGGAGGCTTCGGGATCTCTTCGCAGCTCAGCAACAGTTCTGGAGGTCATGTTAACGTTGAATGAGGTAATAATCACTCGGGAGTCATTTATATGCAGGAGTGGGAGGAGTCACGTTGCAACCACACGTGTTAAGACCTTGGTAACTGCTAATGGGAACATATCCAACTCGAGTGGGAGAAGCTATGGGCTCGGCACGTGTCTGGAATTCACTGGGAGTGAAAGGGAACGCTTAATTTGACCTTGTCCCAGCTTCGGCATTTTGATACTACTCCTGGGAACTCATACATCAATTATTAAAACAAAATGCAAATTAAGTAATATAGGACTTGATAGTGTGCAAGTATTTTCGTTATTTTAGAACAAAACTCGCACTCGCGTCTTCAATTTTGAAATTTCCATAACAAAGAAATAAGGATTTATAATAAAATTTCCTTCAAAATATCCTGTTATTCATTATTACGGCATTCACAAAGATCCAGATATAAATTTGCAAATTAAAGTGGCACATCATTTTGACGCCGACGGTAAGACATTTGCAAAGCGGTGTATACAGACAATCACTTGAACATAATACAGTATTACATTGTAGCGCATGCAAACTTCGCTTCATAAATACATACATTATAGCAATGCCTTTGCGGACTTAGAAAACCATGCTTTTCATTAACTGCGATAAATATATGTATATTGACCACATTTTTTACGTGAAATATTTTGTCCATGATATAATCATCTCAATTGATATATCTCGACACGCAAAACCACGCGTGTAATACGGCCAACTACCTAACAAATGTATTTGTACACAGCACGGAAGTTATTTGTTTCGTGTCTATAAACGGGACACAGTTACCATCAAATATATGGCCATTCACCTGAGAAAAAAATACCTGGCATATATCATTTAAGCATTAACCATGGCTAGATGTGCTTTCAAGAGGACATACTATAGTCATTTGAACATATAAATGACATAAAAGCACTACATGAACTAACATTCATTAGAAAATTAAACATTGATTAATCACACAATAAACATTGACATTACATTGAAAATTACTCTTGAGACAAAGTGCCTCAAGTTTTTATCGAAAGTGTTGAAATGCATAACTTACCTTTAAACCTTAATAGTTTTCTAACAGTAAAAAAATAACCAGATAAATAAACAGGCATAAATTATTTAATCCTTGAAAATACAGCAGATAAAATTTACTTGAACATCTATCAAATTAGGTCACAGACCTAACTGAATAGTATTATATCAATTTCAAAATTATGAGACATATATTTCATTTCATAGAAGCAGTACACGTAATAATAAAAAATAATTTACCCACGTCTTACATTTAAATGTAAATAATTTTCTATCATTAAAAAAATAGCAGTTAAATATAAAGAAATAAATTATTTAGTCCTTAACATTTAGAAGAACAAATATACTTAAACATAAATGAAATACGGTCACAGGACTAACTGAATATTTTTTACCATTTTAAACATTATGGTACATTTTATTATTTCATTCATGCGGAACTCATAACATTAAGAATTATTTACCTTCATTGCTAATGAATACCAATTAATAAGACGCCCAAGACATAACCCTGTGTGTTTCAAAACGTAAGAAAAGGTGGATCTATCAGGAGAAAGTCTTTTCACATTCATTGTTAGAATAATCTTCTTTCCGGTGTACCCGCATGTGTAAGACAAGGCTTTGTTTGGTAGTATAAGACTTTTCACATTCATTGCACAAATAAGGATTCTAAATGGTATGAATCCGCATGTGGCTGTTAAGGCGGCTTCTTTCAGAAAAAGACTTACCACATTCATTGCATGAATATGGTTTCTCCTTCGTATGAGTCCGAATGTGACGGACAAGGTTACACTTTTCAGAGAAAGACTTATCACATTCATAGCACGAATAAGGTTTCTCCTTTGTATGAGTCCGAATATGACGGTTAAGGTGGCTGTTTTCAGAGAAAGACTTATCACATTCATTGCAAGAGTAAGGTTTCTCCTTCGTATGAGTCCGAATGTGACATGCAAGGTTGCTTTTTTTAGAGAAAGACTTTTCACATTCATAGCAAGAGTAAGGTTTCTCCTTCGTATGAGTCCGAATGTGACGGACAAGGTTACACTTTTCAGAGAAAGTCTTATCACATTCATAGCACGAATAAGGTTTCTCCTTTGTATGAGTGCGAATGTGAATGACAAGTGTACTCTTATGAGAGAAAGACTTATCACATTGGCTGCAAGAATAAGGTTTCTCCTTCGTATGAGTCCGAATATGACTGACAAGGTGGCTTTTTTTAGAGAAAGACTTTTCACATTCATAGCAAGAGTAAGGTTTCTCCTTCGTATGAGTCCGAATGTGACGGACAAGGTGGCTGTTTTTAGAGAAAGTCTTATCACATTCATTGCACGAATAAGGTTTCCCCTTCCTATGAGTCCGAGTGTGACGGATAAGGTTGTCCTTACGAGAGAAAGACTTATCACATTCACCGCAGGAATAAGGCTTCTTTGCTATGTGAGGACTACCTGTGCACGATTTCCCATCTACAATGAAGCGTCTCCTCACTTCCCTCACATTATTATTCCCTGCAAACAAGGCTAGGGCTCTTTCAGGAAATGAGGACTCTAGAAAAGAAATTCACATAAAATAAGTAAAGTCAGGGATTATTAAATGCAAATACTTTCTTGTAATGTAAGACTTAAACTATGCAGTAAAAATTGACAGTAACTATGGGGGCCAGAAGGCAATTATAGCTCACAAAACCATCATTGTCAGCATAATTAATAATAGAGAGGAAGATGGAGGAGTAATAATATGAACTACTATAATGATATCCTAAAAACTTACCTTCAAGGACAACATATATTAAAAAAAGAAATATTTGTAAGAACAACATTAGCAGTAAATGAAGAACACCTTCTGTAAGGGGCACTATTCTCTATTTCTAACGAAACTCTCATAGCCACTACACCTTGCATTATTTAAAAATTATTCCAAGTATAAAGGCAGGGAAGAATTAATGATCTCATACTTTAGGTCATTATGTATTTTATAGGGATGGTCAGATGGGATGCATCACATCCCAATATCCGCTCATTGCCCTTCACCAGATACATTGGATCCATAGTAGCGAGGGAATCGGATCCGGAATTTTATATTATGGCTTCAGGGAATGTACATTGGGGCGGATCGCAAAAATCGATTTTTTCAAATCCATTTGGCCCAGTGAAAAAAAGTTGTGGGACCGATCAAAAATAAGGCCTGAAAAATTTGAGACCTCTAGGTCAACCCCTGACCCTCGCTCAAATGCAATTTAGAGGGGGAGGGAAAAAATTCTAAATATGTAATATTTTATGGTCATTCCCTATAGATTTTGCCGAGTTACTGCCCTTTTAGGGCAAACGTTTCGTGCATTTTGACGTATCTGCCATCGTTTAGACACAAAATGCCTAATTTGAGTCCGCGTCCGCGAAGAAAATAATCCAACGCCCACGCAGCGTCGCGGATACAAGAACGGCAGGCCGATCCCGTCCCCTCCCCGCTTGCTTCTTCCCCTCCCACGCCACAAATACAGCAAAATTCATCCCGTGTGTGCTACTAGGAGGGCGTTCATCTTTGATAATATAAATCGGAGGATGGTAGAAGATAAAAAAGGATTCTTAGTGAGACGACTTGTCTCTTATTTGGCGCCTCGTCGGCGTTAAACAAATCGATGTTACCAACATTTACAGAAATGATGAAATATTTTTCAATCCGAGAACGCAGGAAAGGAGTCTACGGTCTATGAAAAGGCCTCTCGAGTGGCTATAAGGGCGTTCGAAATATGCTGACGCAATTCTCTTCCATTATGTGTGTGATTAAATGGATATAGCGGTACAACAGGAAGTGCTAAAACTTACGGAAAATGCGAGTAGACCAAAATTAGGGTTTTATTTAAGTACAAAACTGAAAAAATTTTAAAGGAAAATTAGAAATTATGCGATTTTTTGCGTGTGTGTGCAAGAAGGAGATTAAGGTTCCCCTTAATGAAGAAGTATTTTGAGAGACAAGCGGACGAAACGAAAGACGATGGCTGCTGGATTGAATCCTAAAGAAACGCGACAACTGAGGAAAAAAGGGAATCGAAAGAGAGCGTTGAGTTAACATCCTCAATTCTTGAACGGAAAAATAGCATCAAAAATTTTCTTCATCAATTCATCCGAAGAAAATTAAACTGACGAGAAATCTGCCGATTTATATCTCTACGTTCCTCACGAAATAAACGTTAAGGACTAAAGTCAAACTGGAACTTCTGCGGGGAAAATAAGTCTGCCAACTGTGATAGAGGTATATGCAAAAACCAATCAGCAGGAATGATCGCTCTCGCAACTTTAGCTGACGCAAAAATCATAACTTTGCAAGATATATCCAAGGTAGTGTACCAGAATTACTAGACAGAATAAGATAATAATTACCGAGAATACGAAAAGAGACGTATCAAAGGATGTTATCAAAGGGCTCCATTTTGATGGAATGAAAGACTATACTCCTGTCTGATAAAAAAAGACAAGACGACTTATCAATCCAAGTGTGTGGTGTTACTTGAAGAAACAGGGTACCACTTTTGGGGGTTTGCCTCCCCCGTCGGAGGAATAGCAAAAGTTATAAAATCTGCGATTCTCGAATCCTTTCCGAGTGAAAAGTAGATAAACAAAATTAAAATGGATGTGAATGCGATGGTACCAAGAGAAAACCGCCTAAAAAGGAGGCATCATCCCTATGCTGCCAGCATAATTCCAACATCCCTTGCAGCGTGGGTGAACTCTTCTCGGGATTCCCACCGTGTTAATTTTTCCATAATGACCTAAGTTTCAAGCTCCGAATTGGGGCTCATCCTCAGGGGTAAATGTTTTGTCTCCCGAGAAGAGTTTACCCACGTCATTCGCGGGGAAAGCATAAAATCATATTTCATCCTTGCAATGGTATATTTTCTAATTGCACAAAGTTGACTTAGAATTTCGACATAAACATTGGGAGGGCAATCTAGGGACCCAATTTGCGTTGTTGCAAGGATACGTTTGGCGACCAATCTGAGATTTTTTAATTGCTGAATTAGAATATCGATGTAAAGGACTACCCGTTGATGATATATTGGAGAGAGACCACGGCACCTCCGGTTTTATCTGACCTTAGCGCTGTGGAAATTCAAAAATCTATTGATTAACGTTCAAATTTGAAGTTAAATATTCCTTTTATTAAACATACGGACGAGAGAATCGTGAAAGAATTCTCCAAAACTTTATTGACAGCAGCGAGAGACTAGGAATGATACTGAAATAAGAAAAAACAGACTGTAAAGGAGATAATTTAGTAATTCTTTCGTGATTGTTCCTCCACCGACGATGCTGAAACATCAAATATTAGTTAGACTAACGAAGAAAGACGCACTTGGTGTGAATTTTGGTGCATTTTGGGCGTAGTAGAGGCGAGCGGGGAGGACGCGAGCGGCCTTCAAACAAAATTCATTTAGTCGCAGCTGTCGGACAATACCAGAATAGAAGCACATATCCAAAGTTCGCACACCTTTATAGCCACTCGAGAGGCCTTTTCATAGACCGTAGACTCCTTATTCCTGCGTTCTCGGATTGAAAAATATTTCATCACTTCTGTAAATGTTGGTAACATCGATTTGTTTAACGCCAACGAGGCGCCAAATAAGAGACAAGTCGTCTCACTAATCATCCTTTTTCATCTTCTACCATCCTCCGATTTATATTATCAAAGATGAACGCCCTCCTAGCAGCACACACGGGATGAATTTTGCAGTATTTGTGGCGTGGGAGGGGAAGAAGCAAGCGGGGAGGGGACGGGATCGGCCTGCCGTTCTTGTATCCGCGACGCTGCGTGGGCGTTGGATTATTTTCTTCGCGGACGCGGACTCAAATTAGGCATTTTGTGGCTAAACGATGGCAGATACGTCAAAATGCACGAAACGTTTGCCCTAAAAGGGCAGTAACTCGGCAAAATCTATAGGGAATGACCATAAAATATTACATATTTAGAATTTTTTCCCTCCCCCTCTAAATTGCATTTGAGCGAGGGTCAGGGGTTGACCTAGAGGTCTCAAATTTTTCAGGCCTTATTTTTGATCGGTCCCACATCTTTTTCTCACTGGGCCAGATGGATTCGAAAAAATCGATTTTCCGATCCACCCTAATGCACACCCCATATGAGAAGAGTGGAAAGGGTTCTAACGCTCCCTTTGAATGTGCTCTCACAGTTCCGCTGATATGTCTTTCTGACAGTCTTAGTTTGAGAGTCTGGATGGTTCAGAACGGATTAGTTTCAAAAGCCATCAGTACAGACCAGTAACACAGAATGTTAAAATGGCAAAAAGCTTGTGTGTTTGCAAAATGCATCCAAAATTTTGATAAAAGGCTTTGAATGCAAAGACGCACTGAAAAAGCACACAGTACATTTTGTGATATATCAGTAGGCCTTCCCACATACTACTTCCTGACTCCGTCTTAGGGCAATCTACAATCGTCTGGTTTCACTTGCTGACCCAGTATTCAGGGTTGAATTCATCATGGATTAAGTCTAGCAAGCAATCACCATGCAGCCTGATTCATGAGTAAGTCTTAAAGAATATCTATTTCATTTCCTCACTTTGTCGACTCATAAACTTCACATGAAAAGGCTGAAAATTGGCAATGATACCTGATTTACAGGTTGCGAACATGTATCCATTTTCCAATTCCCTAACTCTTCCCTTATAATTTATCTATTTTCAGAAGCAATGACCACATTGATATTACAATTTTGAAAAGTCCAGAGTGATTTTCATAAAACTCAAAGTATTTAAATGTGAAGCAATGTAGAAAATACCACTAAAACATCCTAATAAAAAATTAACTTAGCAGCAGAAGTTAAATAATTAATTCAAACTTCTCATATCCACTCTCAAAAAGGGTGATGCCTTGTACATCGCTGTACCACCTTTAACAATTTGGAAGAAGCTATAACCTTGAAATCTTAGCTAACGAGAATAAGTTAGCAGGGCCTGGTTAACCACTGTCACTACTCTGTAGAACTACAACTGCTTCACACAAGGTTTTGAAATTGAGTTTAGCCTATTTTTAGCCAAATCAGTTTTTACCTCATCACACTTTATCCATTAACAACTGTTAGGCCTATTAAAGCAGTTGCCTAGAACACAAAAAAAAGTTCATTTTGTCTATGGACGGCAAAGTTGACATGGTACATAATTGAAATCTCATGCTTATTATTCTTCACAAGTTATTTATTGGTATTTTTTCTATTACCAAGTCTTAAAGACTAAATTGTTGGGTAGAGTACACTGGAATTCCCATATGAATGCAAATGACTGCATATATTGGTTAATGTCACTGAAGCATGACGAAAATTTTACTAGATATTTGCCGACCTGATTACAATCTCAAGCAGAAATATAAATCATAAACTATAGAATGTATAGATGGATTAAAAATATAGATGCTACATCTATCACAAGGGAAATGTCCAAAAACCAGGTCTCACAATTCAATCAAATTTTCCTGTGTTATACATTGCCCACCGGGGGCATTCCTTGAATCAGCCCCCATATGGGGTTATAAAACCAAATTATTTAAACTGAAATGCAGTTTAAAATTTACAGGTCAAATATATCCATGCATAAGAGCCACTCTGCAAAGGGTGAGATTTAGTCCAGTGGTTAAAGTGCCCAGTTGTTACATTGAGGACCCGGGGTCAAGCC
Organism: Ischnura elegans; assembly: GCF_921293095.1. Classification (NCBI taxonomy): domain Eukaryota; kingdom Metazoa; phylum Arthropoda; class Insecta; order Odonata; family Coenagrionidae; genus Ischnura; species Ischnura elegans. Next base: position 816,011 of record NW_025791657.1, read on the forward strand.
ACATGTAAAAATAAAATCTTCAGTGAACTTAATGAAAATATTGACGAAGAACTAGCTTTTCTGAAATATAGAGTAGAAAGGAAGTACGAAAAAAATTAAATTCATAATTTTATTGAATTCTGAGTCTGAGAGATATATTGACGAATTCATGAGTAAAATAGAAAAAAATCTATATTTAAAAAATTTAATGTAATGTTTGGAAAATTTAATTGAATTTTGAAATTCAGTTTTTGGACATTCGCCAAGTTGGACTCAGTTATAAGTCATTTCAGTGAAGCGTCATTTTCAAACACTGAAGATCACTCACCCTCCGTCTCTGTCATAGACTCTATGGCCGTTGTGGGATTCAGAACCAGTTCTCCATCCTCTGTATCAGTAGGCTGAAAGTAAGCAGATTTCATACTTATCAAATACAAATGACATCTCTAAAATCACAAGAAACAAAAGAATATTCCTTTCTAGTGAATCTTCTGCTAAATATAAAAGAAATGAAAGTGACAATGCCAACACTAATCCTAAGCACTCCCCAATAATACGCTGTCATAAATACTAAAATATTAATTCCTTTCCGTCAAAAAAGGGAGGGCCAAAAGAATAAACAAAAGGGAAGGTACAAATATTGCAGGACAACAGGTCTTCATCAGAGTTAATTCTTCTATTCTTGATTACATAGGGGATTTCTTTGTGAATCTTCTTAACTGAGGGGAAGTCCAGCAGGATAACAGTTTTACTTATTGGCTCTCCATCATGGATGGGGATGACCTCCTCAGCTGGCTCCAGCAGCGTCTTCATTCACCATAGGCTAAGAGAATATTTAATTCAAGGTGTCGTGGGTTGACCTTATTCCTCTTGGCATGGCAAATCCACTGATCAGTTCTCCTATTTCCTCTTCTTCGCCACTCTTCACCTCACAGGCTAACCTCCACTATTCTCTGCTCATTCTGCCTCTCCTCAAACTGACAGGCTACACACCTCCACCTGTCGGGCATAGCCTTTTGCTGTAACACAAAGCTGGGGTCGATATGTCTCCTCAAGCTGGAATTCGTCCGTGCTTAATTAACAAAGATTGGTATTTTCTGAGGTTGGGACAACTGGAGGAAACTCTGGAAAAAGCGGGTCTTCATAGAATCCTCACCATGGGGCAGGGGGATAGCCAAAGCATGTTCTCATTTTGTAGAAGGAAGGGGTGCCGAATCCGTCACTCTCCATTTGCTGCTCACAGGTATTTGCAGGGAGGGGATTGGGAAAAATGTGGACCTTCCACTGGTCGCATACAGATCACAGAAAAACCACAAAATTGCGAAAGTAGGGAATCGTGGGGGGAGGGGGAAACACTCAACACTCCATTCAATTTTCACTGTATACACACAAACATAATCACTCACGATATTGAAGCAGTTCTCCTTTCATTGTGAGCGGCAATTGCCAAGCGGCAACGGTTACAATATGTCGTGCACATATTTAAAAATAATGATATAGATCTCAAAATTTGGGCTCAAGTGCCCGTGTTTACAATCATTCAAATTCAGGATTTCCCCCAAACATCACTTTTCTCTATTAATTTAACCCATTAATCCCCAGCATTGCATAAACGCAATATTATTGAATCGTAATTATTAGAAAAATACCTTTCTGAAGGATAATTTTTTCTCAGGTTTTCTGAATTTCTGAAATATATTTCGTTTTTATTCAGTTACTTTTGTAAACATTTTCACTAAAATAATAATTTTTATCTAACTTCAAAATTTGCCCATTTCCGAAGCCTTGAAGTTCTACAAAAAATGATGTTTTACAAAGTGTTATTGAGTAAGCCCACTAGAAGTATTTTTTTCTAAGTTCTAAGATTCTTAATTCATCATATTTATTTTTGTCACGAAATTTCGCCATTCCTGGTACATATAAATATGGTTGTTGCTAAGAGTGTTACGTTCACACAACAATGGGAATTCTCTGGCAGACCAGAGGACTGTTCTCAAAGCATAACAAAACTTATCAGTATGGCATTTAATCAACAATGTAGTCTTTTGAGGCAGTTCAGTTGCAATTTTGGCACTGACAGGTTGTGAGTTTATAAAGTAAAGCAAGAATAGCATTTTGAATTCCAAGATGGCCATCTGTACGAATTTTACATAACAAAAACACTGATACTTAGTAGTCTAACTGTTACAAGCACACATGGAACCAATACAGGGCAATGTCATTCCCATGTCATTGAGTGGAAGTATTTCTTTGTGGACATTAAATTCAGCTTAAGATGCATTCTGTTTCAGAGACGGTAGAATGAGAGGGTGAGAAACGTATTAGTTGAAGCAGGATTGTGATGGAAGGTGGAGTGTTCCTCTAGTCACTCTTAGGAATTTCTCCGTGCAATCCCGAGTAACTCTCTTTTCTTCTATGGCTTAGGTGTTGTGAGGCTAATAATCTAGTTTCAGTTGGGTCCATATCAGTTTAATATTCCTCTGAAATGCATTTCTATCCATCATCCAGTAATTATATCAATAACAACGCAGTAGTTTTTGCTCAGCATTTTTGCAAAACATTCATCTGGTGGTTTCATTCAAATTAAATAAAGGAAGAACATTTTACCTGTTATTCCTATGCCTCAAACGCATTCATTAGAAGAAGCATCAAGGAGGTAACTGAAGAATATAAATTAACATGAGAGGCGATGTATGATATTGTCTAAGCTTTGGAACTACAATGGGGATTACCTCTTATCAGTATTTCAAATATGAATGATTCCAGGAGGTGCTGCAAGGCAAATCAGTTTACTCATGCAGTATTTAAAAAAATCGTCCAAGTAAAAGAGGCACAGGACAAACAGGTTCATCTAAACTTGAAAATATTGAATCTACTCCCGAAGTAGTCCCAAATTTCTGCGTGCAAAAAAAGCATAAGAAACAATTAATTAATAATTATTACTCAGTATGGAGGCCACTCACCAATTGAGATCTGTCACTTATTTATCAGTGGGTAATTACTTGAATTAATTTTGAGCTACTCAAATAACTGCGCTGAGGAGATATATAACCACAAATTTACTCAGAGTAAGGCAGATTTTAAAAAAATAATTGAACTGATAATGTTATACAGGTAACATATATTACTGCACACTATGTAGTACTGGACAAGCCAAAAGGAGATGCCGGTCAAAATTGTAAGGCAACGTATGACGCAGATTCCGTTCCATGAATTAAATAAATATCGACAGCTTTCCAATAATTCTACACTGCATAAAAGTAATACATTTTTGACAGTCGGACCTTTCCTCAAAAGACTAAACCAAAATTTGATTCAGTTAAGAAATTTCCCAACGTATGGTTCCATATTTCAGGTGGCACACAGCTAAAATGTTCATTCGAGGGGAACAATTTAGAGTAGGTTATACGTTGTAGTGTACCTCATCTACAGGCAATCAGTTTTTTCCATATGGAGAGGTTAAACTTGAAAGTGATATTTCTAGGATTTCTAAGTTCAACAAGAGAAAGGTTTGTTCTAAATTTGCTGGATATTTAGAAAGTCTCCAAAATTACTTACCAAGAATTATTATAATTTCTTCAGCGGTTACAATCTATCAGCAGCTTTTAAGTGACAATTGATATTTTGCAACAGGAACAGTAAGAGAAAATCGAACGGAAAATTGCCCACTCATGTCTTCGAGAGATCTGACAAAAAACTAACAGGGATTTCTACTATTTGTTTGACAAGTCAAAACATATTCTCTTACTGCAAATGCATGATAACTCTGTCATCACTGTTGCTTCAAATTACCGTAATAGGGAACCCAAAGTAAAGATGAAAAGCTATTCATGATGATTCCTGAAGAAAATCGAAATGTCATCAACGATTGCTATCAGGGAATGGGAGGGGTAGATTTACCTGATAATTATGTTGTATGTTATCCTATCCAGATTAAGGGTAACAACCTTAATTCTTAAAAGCGGTCGATAGTGCAGCAGTGAATCCGTTGTGATTTTATGCCAAAGTCATGGGCAAAGGCATTCCTTTGTTAGAATTTCGGTCCGAGATCGTAAAATTCTACTGAGGCAAGAAATTGTTTCCAATACAATTGCTGATGACATTTGGCATGAAAATCGGTGCCCAATGGCAGGAAACCTTAGGAAAAATTACAAACCCCAGCATGCTCGTCAAGGGAGAATAGGGCATTTCATTTTCAGGCATACTTATAATTCCCAGCCAAGATGTCGAGTGTGCAAATCAGAGATAAGTTCTGTTGTGAAATGAGCTGTTTAATTCCACGCAGAATATTATTGAACATTGCATCAGAAAAGATGATGAAAAATAAAATATGCAACCTAAGTTTTGAAAAGTTCTTTTTTGTTTTTATTTTCTGGAGTTTGCCCAGCATTGTGTAAACACAACATAATGCAAATCATATATTATGATGAATATGATAATTTTTTCAAAAAATTAATCTTAACTAGGTCAAAAGAAACCGTAACATAAAAAAATAACCAAAGGTAAAAGCCCAACATGCAATATGGGGAATAATGGGTTAATTGAATGTGAATTTCATGCATACCTCAGTGGCATCAGTCTCCTTGGGAGATAGTTCTTTCTTGGCTAAAACCTGCATAAAGTCAAGGCCTGTCACGATGCCTCCACTACCTTTAGCATCCACCTCTTCACCTTGGGAAGATGTTAACGCCTTTGCCTGCATATTAGTTTACAATCAGCATCATTAAAGACAGGGAGATGGAAATATATACTGAGCTTGGGGAGTTTGCAAAAAAAAAAATGATTATCATATATTGCATTGATAAATATCTATACACTACCCCAAAAATTCACTCATTTATATTCACAGTTACAGCTTGTGTGTCACATTTACATGCACTAAATTGTACAATAACTATAATGTATCAGAGTGCTCAAAAAGGGAAATAACTCATGCTATCAAGAAAATGCAGAATTAGTATCAAGTTTTTACTTGATACTAATTCTACTAATACTACTACTAATAAAAACTACTACATGTGTATTGTGTGTAAACTACTACATAATGTGAATGATTTTTTGTCTAATGTTTGAATGAATGACTGGGATTTGAGTTTAATTTTTTAAATTGCTTCAAAATATTGTTGCCCTCATTATTCTTTACTTTGACTCATCTTCCACACATGCTAAAAGTGTTTATATTCTGTGGATTTTATCTGCTAGATGTTTTATATCATGATCAAAATTTTTATTAATCTTTCAAAATATAGATATGAAATTCAATTTTGGGCAAATCACTTGCAAGAGTACGGAAAAAATACAAAGCATGCTGTGTTGAGAGATAGATGAGTTAACTCACTAGCCAAGACTGCATCATATCGTTAGCTCATCCTACTACAATGCCTGGACCTATTACCAACCGTTAATTCCCATGGTAGCCTTTTAAAATTCTTCTGCCTTTTGTGGATGATAATCATAGTCCCTGCTTTATATGACTATTTCCTTAGCGTTAATATATCTACCAAGGTTACTATAATGATCCAAGGAGTTGTAATTCTACATGTCAGGATAAAATAGTTTGGTATTCTGTAGTGAGCCAGGCAATAAATAGCTTTGGAGTATAAAGGAGCAATTCATAGCTTGCAAACAACAATGGCAAGTTTTACTCATTCCACTGCCTATCTAACCTTAAGTACAGTGGGTATCATACCTCCCTCTTAACATACAAAAAGTAAGCCTAAAATGATCGTTGGCATGCTATTATCATAACATTTTCATATTTGGTGCTTTTTTAAGGGTGCTTCACAGGTAGCAACTGTTTAAGAAGTGTGTTACTTTAAGCAAACGAATATAACATTTAAGGTAATAATCTGAATATATTATTTTTTTAAATTTTAAGGTTTACCAATGCACGTGACTCTACAGTGTATGCAACCAGCTCCAAACTAATGGATCTCTGTAAAAATTTATGTATATTCCACAAAACCTTAGTTCTCCATATTTGGGCGTAAAACTTGATAATAGTCTCCTTGGAAGAACACATTCAGAAGATCTGCAGAAAAATGAGGTCTACTTGTTTTTTTATTCTATCAGATAAATTATAGTTACTTATGTATTAATCCCATTTTATTATGGTGAATTCTACCGGAATGTGATGTTTAGTATCCTTATCTGGGGCCGTTGACCCAATTATAAAATAATCTTCAAAATTCAAAAGAGGATGCTGCAGCTCTTACGTAAAATCTCTCCTTCCACAGCCAGCCACCCCCTACTTCAAAAATTTACTATATTATATCACCCCGTTGTGTTCATGTTAACTGCAACTTTTTGAGCAACAAACTATATACATAGTTACAATGAATTTATTCATATAAAAATTTATTTCTTTCTTCATTAGTACTGTTTTTGTACCTTATGCACTCCTTTACATGTCTTATGTTTGTCTAAACAAATCACTGGACCAATTAAAATATTTTTATTAATATTATTATTATTATGACTACCTGATCAGAAGCTTGGAACACGAGGTCATTAGTGCTTGCATTGAGTGCATATCCTCCTCCATCATCATTGAACAGATCAGATTTCACAGAAGTGGACCCACATGTTCCCATGCCACTCTGAGGAAAAAAGAGAATTAACACTTCATTGATACAGGTTTTCACCAATTGCTATTAGAAGCAAAAAGATCACAACCAACACATCAAATATAGGGCATACGCATAACTGGAAAATTCCCTGATTAGCTATTCTGACCTCAGAGAAGGCGGGATAAATTTATCAACTTAACAAATTATGGCCCATTTAGTTAATCTGCCTTTTCAATTAGCCATAGGAAAACCTTCCTAAAAAGGAACAACAAATTTATCAGCAATAATTTGAGACATCAAGGTCTCATGACATCATTATTGACAACCAAGATTCTTTGTCTACATGTGCAGATTGAGTACAAAAAAGTTGATTTCATCCATTATAAGAAATCGTTATATTTCATTTAAATCGAAGTTGAATACATAAAATGCACCATTAAAATCAGTTCACGGAAAGAAATTGATGCCTCTCAACAGCCACCCTGGTTTGCCAACATCTACCTAATACCCTTTCAAAATATGGTGAAGGACAAATCCTGAGTCCCCCATATAATTTACTCCATACAGTTCTCACCACATCCTCATTTGCTACAATTAGAATATGCCTTTTTTAGGAGCAATTCATGTTTGGTAGATTTGACTAGAAACTGCATTACCTGATTATGTGGCAATACAGCCAGCCACAACCAACACAACAGGTTTTATCATTCACCATGAAAGGTTTTTCTCATTTGGAACGATTTCACCAGGCAATCCTGATTCAAATCATTAGGGGTGCCCAGCCACACTATGGTCGGTGATCTGTTGATATGACATCACAATAACTCAGCATGAGAGTACCAAATGCTACAATAGGTATCATGAATTTCACTTGTTTTCCTTCCATTTTCTTTGCAACATGTCACAACATTTCAACATGTCTCTTCACGGAGGCGAGGCTTGGATGTTGACAGCAGCAGAAAAATCTAGAGTAGAAGCATTCGAAATATGGTGCAGCCAAAGAATGATGAAGATAAAATGCATCGGCCATGTAAGTAATGGGGAAGTGCTACAAAGAGTGGCAGAAAACAGAATTCTTCTGAAAACCCTTGACAGTAAGCAGTAATACTTAGTTATGTGAGACTGATGTCATACCACAGAACAGAATGGGGGCATATACAGTTAGTTATACCACATAATGAGACTGATGGCCTGATAAAAAGTCGTAGAAGGACTGGTGGAAGAATAGTAAAGGTTATAAATGATGTAAAAGAGAAGAAATATGTACCAATGAAAAGGTTAGCAGACAGGAGAGTTGCCTCAAAGATATCTTAGGACTTATGAAGTTGATCCGCCCTTCTGTTTTGTGGTGATTGGGAGAGAGCATGGTGTTTCTATGCTGACAAAAATGGGAAATGCCTTAACATCAGAGCCCTCAATTGCTCAGTGAGCAAAGGTGAGTGATCAGAGCAGCTCTATGCCCCTATTCTGTTCAGAACAATGAACCATTCATTTTGAATAATTTCATCACCAACGACACATATCTGTTAGTTGGAAAAAAACTTTCGGGGAAATGGGCCAAAACTTTTGGGATTTTGATTCCCTTAATCCCCCTTGAAAAAGAAACCATAGTCAGGAAACATTGGTGCCACCCAAAAATTTGCAAAGGACACATAGCCCAGAAGCTTTTCTTTATCCAACATGATTAACTGTAAAAGTCCTAATGAATACTTATGATACATCTCAAGTTTACTTATTCACATTTGACAAAGTTAGGGTTAAGGTTTTACTTTTCTGGCCATTGATACAGGAATGTTCCCTGGAGGAAATATTTCTCTGATCATATTCCTATTCCATATTTGATAAAGGAAGGGAAAAGGTACTGTTATTATCGTAAATGATATTGGAATACTTCATGGAGGACTGAATTTGTGTAGTAGCAAAAATGTGCTTAACAAATCAAACATGAACTTACCAAGTCGTCAGTTGCCAATGGGTCAAAAGCATTACTTGAAATTCCATCTGCATCCGGTGTGTTCATCACAGGATAATTATCTTCACTGAGAGGGTCTTTATTCTCGTCTTTCACAGTTACCTAGAAGATAATGCTGGGTGCGAATCAATGGGGGCAAAATAAAAATGTAAATAATTATATATAACAACAATAAAACAACCTCTTTCACCTAGGACCACTCATGCTGGCTGAAATCATGTTTGCATAAGATTTTAGTGACAACCTAAAATGAAATGGCTGACATGACCAGTTCACCCTGCACACCTTGGTGTGGAATGCTTCTCAATGTGCTAGCCACAGTAAAAGAGGGTAAATTCTTCACCTTCAAACTCAGAAATTATGCCATCCAGTAGATCTTTGATTTATATTTCCATTTATAATGCATAATATGTTGTATTTAAAGTGTCCATGGCACAACAATAGCGACAGAGAGATTAGTGTTTTCTCATTATTTGCAAAGGAGTTAAGTAAAACCCTCATTATCTGTGAATCCATTTTGAGACAGAATTTCAAGAAGTCTGTGATGACATTGTCTCCTTAAGTCAGTTATTAAAAAATTTCTATACAATAACTCTAATAATTTTTTCCTTTTTATGAACACACCAACACGTTCCACAGAAGAAAAATTCTTTTCATCAAATATTTGAATCTACTACAGGTATCCCTCATCAAAAACCATAGATATGTTACAAAAAAAGTCTTGTTAAGGAAATTAAGTGACAGGAAAGAAGCATACACGATTCCAGCAGTAAAATTTCCACATTCTGGATCATTGACTGATTTGTTTGTGAGCTGTTTTACATCTATGGGCATCTATGTAGTTGACATGACAAAAAATCCAAGTGATTCAAGATTGCAAACACCCAAAATCTTTGATAAGGCCGTTTTACACGGGGCATGGAATTGCTCAGATTAGAACGGCATTTATTTCTAAAATGGCTAGGAATTGCACAAAAGCATGAACAAAATTAGAACAGGGGCTATTTTGTCATCTCACATTCACTCATTTTGGCTCATGTGTTCTAGCATTTCACTCTTATGCAAGATGCATTTTGACTGCACCTTCGCTCACATGTCCAATTCTGCTATAGAATGGTAAAGCGAGCCTTACAGCTTCAATCCTGAAACATGAAAAAAGTCATCTTTGGCTGTAACGTACCGATCAGGAGGCACGAAAAAAAAACAAATACATACTGTGTTGTTTTACTGGAACGGAAGCATTCATAGTAGTGACTAACCCCAGCATCCACACCGGAAACTCATAACAAGCACCCAGTTAAGAGGAAGTTTTTGCAATGGATGAAGGTACTGTACGAGGTTTTCCTCAATTGAGGCATGTTCACTCACAAAACGCAAAGGAAACTGACAATTGAAGGGACCTTACAAAACTTCCTTTGGTTGAGAGAGACACATTCACTCTACATAAAGGAAATGTGTTTCCTTCAGACCACTCCAGCTGGCCAATGTACTAATGAGATTCTTGCCATTCACAGATCAAACTCCAGAATATCAATATTCAATTAGGGAGGAGGAGTAATGTCACAAAGAGCGTGTGGTTTGAATGAGAGTTTTGGCCACTTAGAGCAGAGGCAAAACAGCTGGAACTGTGGCATTTTTTAGTGTTCCCGCCCCCAAAACTTTCTGGTACCCCCCCAGAAATTCCTTCAAACTTATCTGCAGAACTTCTCCTGCTAAGGACTTTTTGTGCTAAGGTTTTTCGCGTAAAGGCCCTTCCACAAAGGCCCTGTCTCGGAAAATCCTATCTCCAGAAAATCCTGCCTCCAGAAAACCTGCATCCGGAAACCAGCATTTGAAGCCAGCATCCAAAACCAGCCCCAAACCAGCCTACCTGCAGTGCAATACTTATATAGGACTACTGCGGAGGAATTCTTACTCCTTGGCAATGAAGGGGAAATGGGTGATGAGTCTCTAGTATGCAGTTTGGAGTGAGAAGTATTACCATAGTCCTATCACATATCTCTCTCCCTCCAACACCTCTCCCCACTATGTCTCTCCCCTCCTTGTGTTCCAATGAATACCCCTCTGATTCGACTGATGTCTCCAACCCAGAAGTTTGAGGGGAAAATTCCGGCTGGTATGCTGTTCACTCCAACCCAGGGATGATGTTTTGCGGAGCAGCCTGTCAAGAGGGACAGTGACGCAGCTGATAGAACATCGCCCTCACTACCCCTACGCTCCCTCCGAAAAACCCCTACCCTCAATCCTGTCTCGTGGTGGAAGAGCCAAGCTCTCTTCTGCTTGGGCGCTCTTGTTGGACGGACGGCTAGTGGGACAGCCGATTTTAGAAAATTTATACTGCTGGTATTTCGTTTGGTAATATTTCCTATGGGATCATTAGTTATCATCGTTGTTTTCTGTAATAATTCTGATTTTGAATACTCTACTTCGAATAGATATTGAACGAAAATACTCGTAAATTATTTTTGGCAATTTTTTTCTTGTGAGTGTGCTCTCTTGTTTGTGGGGTCTTTCCCTGATCCAGCTTGTGACCAACGGTTGGAGTTTTCCCGTCTGGGCTTACATGAACAATCGACCAGATTTAACGACGTAACGCCACAGAACGATAGATCGAGGTTCCGCTGTACATTGAATTGTCTTCATCTTTTCTTTACCCAGGCTAATAAAGAAGTGCCACAACAAGCTGGATCCTTCATTGAAATGAAGGAGGAAGATGGCTTAAACAAAGAAAGGGCAATAATAAGACACAGCCCAGTTATAACCAAGACAAATGGGTTGAACAGAGATTTCACACAGTTGTCAACAAGTCTACTCCATCATTTCTATAAGAATATTTCCAGTGTTGTACAAGTGATATTGACTGAAAAATATTAGTGTGGTTTAGCTTTCTGCTTCAAACTGAAAAAGCCCTCAACTGACGGTTGCATAACTATGAGTGACTTCCCATAAATATACTTATATGTATGACAGACACCCTCTTTCTTATAGCATCGGAGAAATTTGTACAAATGAAGGTGGTTCAAATCAGGTTTCACTGTGTATGAGAACATAACTTACCAACTCATTGTCCCTGGGCAGTACCAAGTCTGGCACAGGAATGTATATTTCAGTGGTTTGGGCTGAGCATGTGAGCTGTGAATTGTTTTCAATCACATTCTGAGTGAAGCCCTTAGTCTCCACAGAAGGCCCCAAATTGTCATCAGCTCCCCCTTCTCCTTCAAAACACTGCAGAAAAAGTAACAGTGAAAAAACATTTATCTCCTTACAAATACACACATGGGATGCTCTAAATTAATATGAAAAAGGATGTTCAACGTACTGTCTATGCTTTCATATAAAAATGGATTGGTGTCAGCATGCCTGTTAATCAAGTTTTCGGTCTGGTAAATATGGGTCTCTTTGGTCGAATAAGTGATGTCTCAGCTGCTGGGGCAAAATTCATGTTTGTGCTTGTTAATGATTATTCCAGGAAGCCATTTTGCTATTTTTTTGAAATCCAAAAGTGAAACATTTGATAGATTCAATGAATTTAAAGCTTGGGTTGAGAACAGGACTGATAAAATGATTAAGGTTGTAATATCAGGCAATGGTCATGAATAACCTAATGAAAGGTTTGATTATTTTTAAGGGTACATGGAATAGAGCATCAGACTAGCACCCCATACACCCCTGAACAGAATGGTATGGCAGAACGTGCTAATCGCACAATATGTGTAATGACTAACCGTGTACCACATAGAGCTATTCAAGGTAAGACTCCACAAGAGTTGTGGGGAGGAAAAATGTTTTACTTGACTGCTTCTTGGGAATAAGCCCTATATTGACACTGATGTCGCCAAGATTCATCCAAGCAGGAGTGGTAAAACTGTGGTGCTGGCATCAAAATGAAGGGAACTTATTTTCAGAGCAAAAGATTTTAAACGTACTGCCTTTGAAGAGTTACCCAGGTTCCATGTGAGAGAAAGATATAAGATCAGGGAGAATGAAAACTGACAGGCTTTAAATGATCGACAGATGGGTATACGATCGCTTTGTGGAAGCCAGGAACAGGAATGAACTGGTGATGACTCGGACTTTACAAGAATCTGCTATTTCAGGGTGATTTCAGCACATGTCTCCAGGATTTGAATTCTATGCCACTGCTACATGGGTTGCATCTTTTAAGAGACACCAAATTGTGAAATGCAAAATAAGAAAATATGTGTCCGCGAGCGAGCATCTACTGAAGAAATATTGCACAAAGCAAAGTAGCACACTAATATACAACAAAGTATGATATTATGGCCTCAGGAAAGTTGCTTTCTAAAGTTTTTATTGTGCATGTCATAACCTGGTGATGATTTTGGAAAGACAGCCATGAAAATTAAAATGCAAGATATCCCAAAAATATGAAAGAAAAAAAAGACCTTCCCATTCAAGTAATTCATTACAATCTCTACTCCAACAGTTTTTCCATGCCCTTCCATGATAAAAATAAACTCCTCCATTGAGGAGAGGTTTACCCTCCATTGAGGGCAAGGGAAGGATAGGTTTACTCTTCCTATATCCTTCAGCAAGGGTACACGAAGGGTACTTTAGAACATTGGTGGGTAGGCCCTCTCCTTCCTGGAGTGTACAGGAAGGGTTTGGCCAGCCTCAATGAATGGTAGAGGAAGGATAGGTGTAACCTTCCTATACCCTTCAGCAAGGGAACACGAAGGGTATTTTAGAACATTGGTGGGTACACCCTCTCCTTCCTGGAGTGTATGGGAAGGGTTTGGCCAGCCTCAAAAAAGGGTAGAGGAAGGATAGGTGTACCCTTCCTATACCCTGCAGCAAGGGTACACAAAGGGTATTTTAGAACATTGGTGGGTAGGCCCTCTCCTTCCTGGAGTGTAAGGGAAGGGTTCTGCCAGCCTCAATGAAGGGTACCGGAAGGGTAGGACTAATATAAAAACAAAAAATCCATAAGTTAACATAAAAAATTAAAAACTCCCTAAGCAACTAAATTAAACTAATGGGGATGAGTTAAAAAAGTTATTTCTAAAATTATAAGACAAAAAAATTGGCCTACACATGGTCTTGAACCCTGAACCTACAAATAGGAGGATATTGAACTAGTGCCTTAACAACCTTGGCTTTCGAGGTACTGCTGAGATAATGCTTCTTAACAAAACTTATACTACAAAATCTTAAGATGAGATTTGCACCTGAGTCTATGTGGAAGAAAGCTGTGACTTTTTTTCTACCACACCTATTTCATTTCAGAAAATAAGATCGGCATACAAATACCGAACCCTCGTCATATTTCATTGTCAGCCACACAAATAGGTTACATCTTAAAATTGTGAATGAAGAACTTCTAAATGAGCTTTTTCCACACAATTATAGAATTTATTGTGTACAGTGGCTTTGCCAGGAATTTCGTTCGGGGGGGGTGTCCAAAACGGGGTGGGGAAATTTTTGAAAAACAGGATACTAAGTAATGGGTTTCCAACTAATTCAAACACTTTCCATGATCGAAAAAACTTCAATAGTTACAGAATTTTTTTTAAATCCATTATTTTTCAATATTTGTTTTCTTTTATGAAGGAAAACGATTTATATTTCGGGGGGCGAGGGTACGATTCAAAGACTGCTTACGTTCTTGTACAGAACTCAATGCTCTTTAGCATGTGAAAGTAGCTGAGGAGACACTTTCAGGATATGATTTCCTCAGTTATAAATGTTAAGTCCCAATGAAGGGTAGACAAAGGATTTTTCTATCCTTCCCTTACTCTTAATGGTGGGTAGGGCATGGGTTGTGCCAGGGTAACTACCCACCATGAAGGCTACTACCCTTCCTTAACCCACCAAGGTGGAGTTTATTTTTATCAGGGTTCAAATTCATTAAACAAAATATATCTATAAAATGAAATACATCCTATTCCCTATGCCAAGAAGCTACATATTAACAAAAAATTATCTGTACGTACAATACATGCATTTTCAAAAAAGTTGACCAAAAAAATACATAATGAGAATCAAAATTATCACCTCATAGATTCAAGGCCTGTTTACACCACACAATAACATGTGCAAGTTAATGTGTGAATGCATGAAAGATGAATGCAAGAACCAAATCACACAGGTTCTATTTTCTATTCATGCAATCACACAAGTTGTGTGTTACAAAACGCATTCTTGTGTACACTCCTGGATTCATTTATTTTAGACAATAATTAGCACAGGTAAATTCATAGAGTAAACAGACCTTTACACAAAAACCGTTATGCAACCATCCCTACCGATAAAAAAAAGCAATATAGAGTTTAATATCCCCAGCCACAATTATGACGATTCTTACATGGGACAACTTCTCAATACATAAAAAATAGAATTTCACAATGAAAACATCTCTTAAAATTAGGATAACAACATAAATGTGCCCGTTTCTACAGTGTAATAACTAAAAACCACACTCTCGACATATAAAAACCACATACACAATAAATAAAAAACACACTATTGGGTACATGATTTTTTATAGCACCAAAATGATGTACACAGAATATTATTATCGAAGAATTGTTTGAATTAACGGTTTATATAAGCAGAGACATAAAACATTTGATAAACAACTGACATAGATAATTTTAGCAAATAATATTGTCATCAAATCGATCCGATATATTGCAAATATAAAAAATGCATATACTTAATATTGTAACATTGCAACGAACAAGTACACTAAATAGCCAGGTATGTAAATTAAATTTTCTTAAACTGTTCTAAACATTTTCGATCGATTGGTTGAAATATTCCATTGGATATATCTTCGGGTATTACAACTTAAAAATGGTAAAGAAACTTCTTTAAGTCCGCAAGTACGATTCTATAAATTATCTTAACTGTACGTGCTGGAATTTAAAACCACACAGGAGGTGAAAAGCAAAAGAAATAAATCGAAAACATATTCCACAAAAGCTTTCATGTTCATTGATATCTATTTTGAGTTGGTCATTGATGAACTCAAATTATTCACTTTTTTGCCATGATTGAATTGTAAACACTGAGTTATACCAAAAGGAAAAAAAACGACGTCACCATTGAGTAACCAACTGCGAGTTAACTAATGCCTCGTCAGGATTGACTAATTCGGAAACACTATGTGGGACATTGGACTCTTTTCACTGCTCAGTCAATCATTGCACAAGGGCCTACCATCAAATATTGTTCATTAACAAATTTAATGCTCCATTAACTTTTGATCCCTAATCACAGGAATTTAAGCAAACGTTGCATGTACCAGTTTGTCACAGTCATAAAGCATTATCCTTTGCCCGTCGTGGCGAGTGATTCATCAAATACGCTATTAAGCTACTTTTTAAAGTCATTGCTATAACCAGTTTAACCAATAACTACAAAAATATTGCTAATTTTTTCATTCTCGTCGATATGAAATTGAAACTACCATGACCGGGCTACACGGTACATAATCACGAACAAGTTAATATCTGTTTGCGAGAATGATTTAACATTATTTGAAAGTTACACGAGGATTCCAATGAAAAAAATGAGAAGCACTCACCCTGAAGTAATCTCTGGACGAAAATGTTCTCAGTTCTGCGTCCGATTTGTGACAAATATTTCTGAAATCGTTGAATTCGATGAGCTTTTTCAAGCACAGTGGACATAAAGTGGCAGGCAGGCCATCTCCCACAGCAACCTGAGAAAGGAATGAAAACATTTGCAAGAGATTTTAGATGTACCGTGGAAAATATGTTCATAGAACGGAATAAAACAAGAGGTAAGGAAATCGATAACATGTAACCCGCCACTTACTTTTAAGTCGACTAAATCATATAAGGCATCCTCTACAGTTATCTGGCTTGCTACAATAGAAGTGAATATGTTATAATAATAATCATTTTTCTTCAGGCAAAGTCTGCACGGGGTGCCCTCGGAATTCCTGTATAGAGACTCTGAGTAATTCCCAGTGGTAGCGCTCATGATTTCACAGCAATAACTATTTCCGTCTCTAAACCAGTTCACTCCTCAAGCAAAGCATCCACACAGCACTCAGTGATTACTAAATTCGTAATAAATTACGATCATTTCCATGACGTACACCAATGTAAAAACATTTGAATTACTAAGATAAAGGGCGTGTTAAGCTCATATTTAAATATGACCTCAAAAAGAAATCACATCGCAGCAGAGTAATCAGCAAATATTTCAACGAATTCCATGTTTGTTGACGCACTAAGTTATAATAGATCAGATAAGCAAGGTTTAGCTCAGATACCGAACATTAGTTGCATGTTTTAGCACTAGAGGATAACGTACGCAGTAGGCCTACAATCGATAAATGAGGTATTTGCAACGACTAGCGATAAATTATTTAGCTCTATTGAATTTTTTTTAACAGGAATATTTAATATTGTTTAAAATTAAACTTTCAAGATATTTTGTACCCTTTTTCATATTTAAAGACCGTAAATTAAATATGAACGTGTGGAAGCTGAAGTCGGGCTTAAATTCAGCTTCTGGCCTAAGCATTAAATATTAATGAAACATAACTTATAATTCCACCATAAACTGAAAGAAAATGGTTGAATATGTATTAAGTGTCCCTTTTTTTTTTCAAATTGAAAGAAAATTATCTTGAAACGCGAATGTTTGGCCTGTTCTATAGGTGTGCTGATTGCGGATAAAATGGCAACTAGATATCATCGATTCTTTACTGAGGCTTGATTGCATGATCTTGTATGAACAAATAAACGTTGCTACTGGGTCTTCGTCGTGCATGTTGTGTTCGTAAGATTTACAATCATGTCATAAATTGTTGAAAATATTCTCAGCCCGTGCTATTGAGTCGTGAAATGCCTATCAGGCGATTGTTGTTTGTTGTTGGCGTCGTTGGTTCTTTCGTTGAGCATAATAATTATAAGCATTTTCATTTTGAAACATCAACGTAGTGAATGTAGTTTCCTTGTGAGATTTTGAGATCTTTGTCGGTGAGTAGATGATGTCTTTGACGACATACCTGATTTAAACAGTGAATGAGATTTTGAAGTGAAGACATGAGTCGCACCAGCGGGATTTTCACGGAATCTTCAGGAAGGAATTGCAGACTTTGTAGGAATAGTCATGATTACTATTATAACATATTCACTTGGAATGTGGCATGCAATTTAGCTGCAAAGGATGCCATACATGATTTAGTCGGCTTACATGTGAGTGGAATATCAAATGCAATCGATCTTCTTTGGTGCTTACTTCATTTTGTTTTTTCCAAGATAACTACGACTTACGTTGACGTATAATTTGTTTATTAATATCTCAGATTGCTGTGGGAGATGGCCTGCCCACTACCATGTGTCCACCGTGTATGAAGAAACTTACGGAATTCAGCGTCTTCAAAAAGATTTGTTTAGAATCAGACGCAGTTCTTAGAAAAAGTTTGCAGAGTACTTGTTGCAGGGTGAGTACTTTTCCTTTTTTCTTATTCGATGACTGGGGTAGTATAGGTATGGCAGAGTTAAAGGTGACACTCTTCGGTTTTTGTTGACAACAGTAGGAATGTAGAAAGATAAATTTTGCGGACTGAAATAGTTATGGTATGAAGTGTTGAGGATAAACTCTATATCGTAATTGATTAACTTCTTGGTGACACAATTCGAGAAACATAATGTTGTAGAACTACCGGTGGCCATTAAATCGAATACCAACTAAAAAGGTACTTCGATTAACGGTCAAAAGATAATTTAGCATACATTTTGTTAATCTACAATAGAAGAGCACATGAAAGGCCCTCGTCCAGCGTACACAGAAAAGTGTAAAAAGTCCAATATCCCATAAACGGTTTTTCCCTATCTGTGAGGCAAGATGCCAATTGTGTTGCAGTTGCTTTTTCAGTGTCAAAGAATGAAGACATGTCGTCTTCTGGCAAAACTTAGTGTTTACTAGACAATAATATTCAGGAAAGTATGGGATTCAAATTCACCTTATATCAACTTAGAAAGGCAATCCACACACTTGCCTCTGGGTCATTCCATTTCAAATCAGCCATGCCATGACACCCACCGACTCGGATTTTCTTGAAACTTGCCATGGTCAAACGTTCTGGTATAGTTAGAAATTGTGCACAATTTTAGCCTCCAGTTGACAATGAATGACTTCATTCAGTGAAATTTAATGATAGTCGTGGGATCATTATGGACCACTTAGCTTTGGAAAAAAAACATGTCTTGTCATCTCACAGGAATGGAGTTATGGATGAAAATATAAATCACCATGTGTCTCACGTTGCGGTACTTGAGGGGTCACTCCCAAATTTCAATTGTTCATATTTCATTGAGGGAGTTTGAGGGAAAAAAGCATTTAAAATTTAAAAATACGATTGCATTGAATTTAATTAAATATTTTGGCTCTAGTTTCAATGCCAGTTTGGCCTACTGGTAGCGCACCGCACTTTCATTTTGAAGGATCAGGGTTCGAGACTCAGAGGGAATAAATTTTTTCCAGCCTGCCACCTCCATTTTTCGTAATGTGTTCCATCTTCTTCAGATTGGTTGATTTCAGACATTTCACATTGTTTTACTTGACTGCTTCTTGGGAATAAGCCCTATATTGACACTGATGTCGCCAAGATTCATCCAATCAGGAGTGATTAAACTGTGGTGCTGGCATCAAAATGAAGGGAACTTATTTTCAGAGCAAAAGATTTTAAACGTACAGTCTTTGAAGGGTTACCCAGGTTCCAAGTGGGAGAAAGATATAAGATCTAGGAGAATGTAAATACTATTTTTTAATATTTGAGTATAATTTTAATATTTACATCAATTTTGATTTACTAGATCACAAAATGTATGGCTAAAATCATTCCTGTTTGTGCCTTTAATGAAATTATTTGTTTCTTTAAATAGTTTTATAGATGAGCACTACTCTGTTTTTTAAAAATACATTATGACTTTTGAAAGAATTATATTAATACCGTGGTTAACAAGCTTATTTTATATATTATACTAAATTACACTGTGGTTTAAGTTTAAATATGGCCTTAGCATTAATAATTTACCTATATCTTTGTTGTTACCATTGTTGAGAAATACTTCTTTTAGGTACTGAGATGCTTATCCTACATAACAGCCTTAAAAATCTTGGCTAAGGATATGGTGTGCAGAAGGTTACGTAGGAATTACACTGGGTCAGATTCTTCAACTCAATCTCAGCTCAATTTTCTATGTACCAGTTGCCCAGGTGCCCTGATGGCGGCGGACAACTTTTTCATGGAAACTTTGGCTGATTGTTAGATGGAGTTGGAGAACCTGACCCAGTGTAATTCCTGAGTAATGTGTACGGGACAAATAATAATCAGACGGTACAATGTCTGGGAATTTGGCTGGTGCGTTCAGCCTTTGTTTTACAGTGTTTCCAAAAAGGTTTTCATGTTTAATGTTCTAGGTTTTGTAACATTAGGTCAAGCATTTTATGCTCTGGAATCATTGTTGAATCATTGGGATCCCAATTTTCTTGCTTAATATTAAATTCGCAACACATGCAATTGCTAGGAAATGGCTTGGTGGGTAACTCCAAGTACAAAGCATACTCTTCTTGAGTTTGGCATTGATCTTCCTCAAGCAATATCTCCAATTATGTTTCTTTGAAGGTATTTGGTCCTCCTTCACATGGACAGTTGTCATCATCGAAATGACCGTCGTTGAAGCAGTGATACCAATCATGTCACATTGTCTCTCTAAGATCAGCATCTTGGTTAAATTTATAGGACTCATGATGCACTTTATCCCGTTTTATTTTAACGACAGAAGGAAATCAACTGCTCATGCAAAGGATGGTTAATTGGCTCAAACTCAGAAATTTTCTCACCACACTAAGCATCCATTGCCAAGACAAATTCATCGTGGTCGTCGAGCAGCTTGTTTACCAAATTTCTAAGCTTGAGTAATGATGTTTAAGGTAATTCAAAATCGACCATCTGTCAGTGCTATATCCATCTATTAACTAACAGCAGGAACTTTGTTTAGAGCATAATACATAATTGTTGCATGATTGTTTTTTGCAAGTTTTAAGGATAATAATATCAGTGTTATTGAAAAATAGTTTCATGAAATGATTTTGTATGAGAAGATGATTTTGAGGTTTCTTTTCTTTCTACATAACCCAGTATTGCAACGAGTATTATTCTCTTCCGGAGTTAATATTTGAATGTTAGGAGAAGGTCTACAAGGTAATAAATACATTGAAAATATGTTTAACATGTTTTTTCCTCTACTTCTCTTTCTAAAGAAGAATAAATGGAGATTTTGGCCTTTTAAAAGCCACTTAAACGAAAATTATGATTTCGGAAGAAAGAATCAGAAGTGTAAGAATCAGAAACTTGGTCATTTCATTTTCTTAATTGCAATAATTTTTAATCCTCATTCTCAACTTTGATTTTGTGGAATTTGAAAAAAAAACTGAAAATGATACCGCTGTATAAACCCCATTCTCTATCGTATATTTTGCAGTGAAGGGCCAGCTACTATGGTCCCAAATAAATTTAAAGAGACACTGTAGTAACTCAGAATATAAGGGATCTTACCTGCGAGAATTTGTTTCATTCGTCGGGATAGATTTTCAGTGTTTGATTAACAGGCATGCAGACACCACTCTATTTTTATATGAAAGCATAGACACTATGTTGAACATCCTTTTTCATATTGCTTTAAAGCATCCCATATATGCACTTTTAAGGAGATAAGTGTTTTATCTCTCTTACTTTTTCTGCAGAGTTTTGAAGGAGGAGGGGCAGCTGATGACAATTCGGGGCCTTCTGTGGAGACCAAGGGCTGCATTCAAGATGCAATTGAATACAATTCACAGGCCACATGCTCAGCCCACACCACTGAAATATACCTTCCTGTGCCAGACTTGGTACTGCCCAGGGTCAATGAGTTGGTAAGTTATGTTCTAGTACAGAGTGAAACCTGATTTGAATCACCTTCATGTGTACAAATTTCTCGGTAGCAATAAGAAAGAGGGTGTGTCTGTCATAAATATAAGTATTGCAGGAAGTCACTCACAGTTATGCAACCGTCAGTTGAGGGCTTTTTCAGTTGTAATGTATGAGGCAGAAAGCTGAGTCACACTTATCTTTTTCAGTTAATATCACTTATATAACACTGGAAATCTTCTGATAGAAATGGCATGTATCTGATTGAGTAGGCTTGTTGATATCTGTGTGAAATGTCTGTTCAAGCCATTTGTCTTGGTTATAACTGGGCTGTGTCTCATTATGCCCTCTTTTTGTTTAACCCATCTTCCTCTTTAATTTCAATGAAGGATCCAGCTATAACTGTTGTGGCACTGTGGTTATAAGCCTGGGTAAAGAAAAGATGAAGACAATTCAATGTACAGTGGAACCTCGATCTATCATTCCAGCTGTTTTACCTCTGCTCTAAGTGGCCAAAACTAATTCAAACCACACTCCCTTTGTGACATAACTCCCCCTCCCTAAGTGAACATTGATATCTGTGAGTCACAAGAATATCAGGAGCGCATTGACGAGCTGGAGTGGTCTCAAGTAAAAGGGGAGCTTTTATAATCAAACGAGTTTATTTTTTGAGGGATTTAAGGTTTTCTTGGTGAATAGACTGGAGGAAGAGTTCTTAGGTTTTCAGCCGGGTCCAATGGTTTTTCTGCACCAAGATACCAGCACCAATATGTGCAGAAAATCCCTTGGACCCGGCTGGAAACTGGAGGACTCTTCACTGAGTTTATTATTGCTTCGCTTTTATTGAGTGATACAGATAATTTTCTTCTAGTTTCCTGTGAAAGAGGAGACTGAAGATCAGCTCAGTGAAGGGAATTATACTCCACTGTACGCATCAGATCCAGCAGGAATTTCAACTGATGCCTCGGATCCATTGGCCAGTGATGACCTGGTGAGTGTACTCTTGCCTTGTACAGTGTTTTTGCCCTTTCTGGACTTGCGTAGTTGTGTTTTTCTGTGGCACAATGTCATTTCTTTGTGGAATGTTCCCAGCACTTCGCAGCAGAAACGTAAAGCACGCTCCCTCACTTGATCAATAATGACCAACTATAGGATAAATTTCATGAATGAATCACTTAAATTGAATGATTCATTGTAATGAACAGTTTTTCTGTTTTTTGTTAAACTGACTGCTCACATTTGTATCCTGAGCAAGTGAGTGCACTGACATCACATCACTGAGAAGTCATTATTTTTATGATCATACAAACACAGTTTTCACTTCCGATCACCACAGAGCAGAAGGGGGGTAAAGAATTGAGAGTTAACTGAGTACTATTGAATTTGGTACTCTCTAACAGAGTGGCCATGCCATTGTTACTGCTCTTGAAATTAGAGAATCAGTTTAATGTCCATGGCAATTTTCTTTCTATCTTATCATCTGTTCTTCACAACGGGCAACAACAAACTATTGTAAATGGGTCACCTTCTTTCATGGCACGGGTTACATCTGGAGTCACACAAGGGAGTGACCTGGGACCTTTACTGTTTGCTTTACACATAGATGATCTGGTTAACATTGTCTCCTCCACCAATTGTGAAATATTATTATACGCAGATGACTGAAATTTTTTTAAACAGATTGATTCCCCAGATTCATGTATAGATAACTTTTTCATTGACTTGGAATTGCCTCCCATTATATGTAATCTGGGTAACTTATTTTTATAAGTCAAAATGTTTGATATACTGACCTATTAACCAAAACACAGGAAATTATTCTCCTGTATTGACCATATTAATTTTCCATGAATGTGTGTTATTACATTTGTGCTCTAAAATCTCAGGCAAATTTCTCCCATAAAATAGGTTTCTATTACAAATAGTATTACATCAGGAGTTTAACATTTCCTGAAACCAATACCCTGATGATCATTACTTAGTTTTTAAGGGATTTTTCTATGCAAATGAGAGGTTTTAAGTCTGTATTAGAGTGGTATATTTAATTAACATAAGCATAAATGTTAGGAAATCCTGATATTAATCACTTTGAGGATTCTTGCAGGGTAGCATGAATGATGTATCCATCTTGAATGAACTTTAATTTTATTTGTGAGACAAATTCTCAAAATCATTTGTTTTTTTTTGTATCTCAACCATGTATGATGGTGATTTTGCATTATGTTGCAGCCCATAACCTTAACTGCTTCCCAAAGGGAAAAGGTGGATGCTCAGGACAGAGGAGCCGTGGCGGTAGACCTGGAGTGCACGCTGATTGGGGCAAAAAAGGAACCAAGTCTGGAAGAGAATGCCCAGGTATGTATGGAATTCTTGTTATGGAATTAAATTTACCCTTTTACTGTCACCGGGTCGATATATCGGCTCTCTCTGTTTGATCCAAAACTGCCTGGGGCAGTTATTGGCCCGGATCATTTCTCTTCTTTTTTGTGATTGTGGCCTTTTCCATGGCTGTAATTTTTGTAAACCTCCATAATGTATCTATGGTAATTAGATGTAATTATATCTTAAGGATTGGGAAAAAAGTCTTGATGTATTAAATAAAATTAAGTAGGTGAAATATTTTTAAATTTGAAATGTAGCTAATTCCGAAAAATTGCCTTGGCAGTCTTTGTACTGCCCACTTGAAGTGGGCTGTGGGTAAAAGGGTTAACGGATGAAGGAGATAGTAGGTAAAATTCTAAACATTTATAATTGTAAATGATAGGACGTTTTTCTTTCTGCACAGCTTTAAAGGTAACCCATTCGATTCAAAGTTACTAATTACTCGAACAAGTTTTCTTATCTTAAAATAAGCTCTTTCCTTTTTATGATGTACAGTCACTTTCAAAAGTTTTAGGACAAAGTTTGTGGCGCCACTTCTGCTTCTCAAGAAAATTTAGTTTCCCTTACTCCATTTGTTTTCCTTGCTCACGCACTGCAAATATTTCGCTTCCATGTGAAGATATATGAACAAAGAGGGAGAAGTTACTTACTAAATTTATCGTTTTGTTTCGATCTTTGATGGATTTAATGATTAATTTCGTGTGTATACTCTGTGTCCTTGCTCCGGTTTTCACTGCTGGTCTGATATTATGTATTAAAAAACCTCGACGTCAGAAGTCGTGGTGGCGTAGTGGAGTTATTGCGACGTCGTCATAGTAAAGGTTGCTGGATCGATTCCCCTGATCGGAATTAAGATCTCAACTTTTTTTTCCTTGGTAACTCCTTTTGTATTAAATAATGGGTTTCAAATAATTTAAATTCGCTGTAATCGTTACATACTTTTTTTAATGGTAAATGGTAATATACAAGTTAAGAATTGGGCAAGGGTTGACGTATCCTTTTTATGGATTGCTAGTACACATTTTGAACGTTAGGGATTTGCAAAAGGGGTACCCGTAACCCGACGGTAAGGGATGCATTCAAAGCCAGCGTTGGTATTAACTTAGTGATTTTAGATTGGCGATGAAGGGTCATACATAGCAGTTGATTATTGCATTAATTAGTTTAGAAAGCTGTTGATTATTATGATTTTCTGCAATGAGCACCATGTTTCATCACACGTCTCTTGAGACGGGTGATAAAGCACAGTGTTCATCACCACAAACATCAGTCTAGGGATTCGAAATAGAGCTTCGAAATTAAACTTTTAAACGCACTATTTATAAAAACATTCCCTGGGCAGGACCCCCGGTATGGGCTTCCCCAATATTTTTTTATGAGTCGGCACCCCTGCATATATATCATCATTAAAGATGGTGGAAATAAGGAATTCGCTAATATTTGAATCCTCTTTCAAGTACTGTTTTTAGGCGAACGACAAATAACTTCACTTGCGCGTTCAGAGCACGTTAAAAAAGATAGGGAGTAGAGAAAGCTGGCATCGGCTTTCTCTTGTTCTTAACAAAAGGCGCCAAGGGTCTGAACGTCACATGCGACGGACAGATATTTTGTACTTGCAGTGTTACCCACACACCACACAGGATGGGAACGACATTCAACAGAAAAATGTCCAACACCACCAGATTTTTGAAAAAAGCCCTCGGAGAGTATTACCTATGCACTGTCAAAACGAAAATCTGTCTCCGTGAAATTACCCACTCATGCTATACACTTACCATAGCAGGCATATAGTGCTAGAGGGTAGTAGAGCTCAATAACCCACTGCAACTCTTAAATAATTTCAAGTTTTTCTAACTTTACTGAGAATCGTTTAACAGATAAACCTTTAAATATTGAAAAATGAAAACTAAAGGAATGAAGTAACTTCTATTACCATGACAAATTATAAAATGAATCCCAGGTAAGTTAAATTTGTGGTTGTCAATCATCTCTCCCCGAATGATCAAATTAAAATGACTTAAAGTGAAAATAATAATTAAATGAATAATGAAAAATAATTACTAGCGAACCCAAAACTTATGGAAAACTTTAAAATTGTTAATTTTATTGCCGTGTTTTGTTCAGTACACGCATAAAAAATAATTGTAAATTTTCGTAAAATCTTTTATCGACCAATAAAAGTAAAAAAATCAAAACATGATACAAAAATGGCAAAGCTTGCAAATTATTCTTCGGAAGGCGTAAGCGTTAGTTTTATCTAATTAATAGCGAGTAATACCGCCATTATTTTCTATGACCGCCTCCAGTCTGGAGCTCATAGAACGAACTAAATTCTCGCACACCTGAGGACGGCGTCCAATCGATTGCCATATTTGGCGCACATGACCATCTAGCGCATCCAGATTGCGCTCATTCCCAATGTCCCATTCTCTCACCACTACACTCCAGAGATTTTCTATAGGATTCAAGTCTGGGGAATTAGATGGCCATGGCAAAACATGAATCCGTGGATGCTCCTAAAAAAAATTAGAAACTATATTTGCCCTATGGATTGGGCAATTGTCCTGGACGAAAGTCACTTCCTCGCCAGGCGGAACGACCGTTTCAATATACGGCAGAAGATGGTTCGTCAGGATACCCACGTACTCCTCTGCATTCAGTCTTGGAGACGTGGAAACTATAGGCCCAGGCCCAGCAGCCGTCATTGCACCCCAATAACTTTTGCTGAGGCGTCCTGAGTTATTCCTTGTAAGGATGTGCCGCTGATCGTATCTATGAACGTAATATGTTCATGTTGTATTAATAAATTCCATCATGATTGACAAAACAATAAAAATAAATATTAGCAAATTAAGAAATGAAAGAAATGCTTTCATACCGTGTATTCCTTGCCCTCCACAGTTCTATTCTTCCTTCCTGATTGCTGCGAAAAGTTTTTTCGTCCGCGAAAATGGTTAAGTCCCAAAAAACTTGGTCGTTAACTAAATTATTTCTGCCAAAAAGCAATCTCGAATGCTTCTGCTGCTCAGTTAAGAAAGGCTTTAGGGCAGGTTTGTGGTGCTGTATGCCATGCGCAATCACCCGCCTTCTAATTGTTGCGTAGCTGCAACCAAATTGCGCCTCCCTGGAAATCGCAGCTACTCCGCCAGCACTGAGAGGTTTATCCTCAATCAAATGGCGAATCCTGTTGTCCTCCAAATCGTTCGTGGCCCGAGGTCTGCCGCTTCTCCGCCCGTCCTTCAGGGATTCGTCGCCTTCCCTAAAACGCCGTACCCAGTAATACACGGTATTCCGGGACAAATTGAGCTGGCCAGCTACTTGGGCAACTGTTTTACCGCCCTCCACCATGCCAATTATCTGTCCACGTAAGGCTGGACTCAAACGCGTGCTCCTCTGCTCTTCCATAGCTCAGAAGTTCAAGACTGGTTCTGAGTTATCGATGAAGTTGTTTCTGAACCACGTGCTTGTCTTTAGTTCGCTGTCCCATGGTTCACGGTTCTCAGGTCCTGTTCCCATGATTACCACTTCAAAACCATGGATATCTTACATTCCCACTTCTTAGTAATTCGTGGCATGGATAAGTGGTTAGAGCGTTAGTTTGCTGATCTGTAGTCTTAGGTTCGCATCCCCACCGAAGTTAATATTTTTTCTTTTGAAAATGTTTAATTTCAGCTAATTTACTGCTACAATTATTATTCAGTAGATACTCATAGTTTATAAAGGGCTTAATTTGTTTTTTATGCTAGCTGACCCGGCGAACTTCGCACCGCCTAGCTATCAATGAACGTTTATTTGAAATAAATCAACATTCAGCCCTGGTGATGAGCGCCGAGAGGTTACTTGAAACGTTGGCCGTTATAAAAACATTAACCCGGTGGGAATCCCGAGAAGAGTTTACCCACATTATTCGCCCGGAAAGCATAAAATCATATTTCACAATGAACATTTTGGTTACAGCAAGTATAAATAATGAGCGGCGGAACCGATTTGAAACATTTTTGACTTATAATACCGTAAGGAAAAAAAATCAATAAAACTACAACAATTAGTATTACAATTGCTTGTCAGAAAGGCATTTTCTCTATCTACATAGGGTTGACCAGGGCATGTTACGCAGAATTTCTTTCTGTGAATTTTCTAATTCTTATGTTTTAACTGGTCAAAATTTAGACATTGTGGTTTTATAAAGCAGTTAATAAAGTACAAATTGCGGCGAGCCATGTATAACTCGGTTTGGTAAAGGTGCACTCCGTAAACGTGCCCCGTATGTAAACGAACCCCAGTGTACACTACACATTTGGGTTTATTCTGCACTAGCACCTTCTGATATACAACAGTTTTTGCTTTGTTATTAGACGCACGAACAAATGAAGCGGATAGTTTACCAACACTGAACATGACACATATAATTGTTCATGAGAAAAACATGGATTTCCTAAATTCAGACCACAAACACTCAACGGCTGACATAGTAATTAGCTAATCATCATCGCGAATTAAACACGAAGCCGAAATTTGAATTTATTTGAACTCATAGGGGATATTACATGGGATCATGGGAATCCTTGGAATGAGAATATCCGCATCTTTGAATTTTCCTTTGAATATAATCGCGTGAATCACATTGATTATCGGTTTTTTATCACCTAACATGTTCCATTGCATATTTTAGGCTTCAAAGGTTCATGACCACCGAGTCAATCTTCAGCTGTAAATTGTGCGGCGGTAAGCCAGTCGTCACATCTAAGAAGTTTAAAAATGCAGATGCATACTTAGTGACTTCATCTATTTTTGTTACACAGTCAAAAGATTTGAGTAAATGCAGATTACCAATTATTTGCAAATTTCGAAGTTTCGAAGAAGTAATCCACATCTTCGTCCTGAGCTGCCAAAATTGCTCGCTCGCTCTAAAATTTGTGATTATTGTGCTTATCAGTCATGTTCGAGAGCACTTCGTTGAGGAGTTCATCTTTCGATGAAACAAAATTGCAAAAATGCCGAGGATATGAAATAAATCCGCTCCATTCGTCGACAAGAACACGGCCTTTACCGATAGTCAAAAATTTTTATGAGGCTCAGTCATTAAATTGGTAAAAACAAAACAGATCATTTGGTAACTAGAATGACCGACTTGAACTTAAGCTGTTGAAGTGTTGGCAACTCCTAAAAATGTCCCATACCGGGGGTCTTGCCCAGGGAATTTTTATAAATAGTGAGTTTAAAAGTTTAATTATCACCCGTCTCAAGAGACGTGTGATGAAGCATGGTGCTCATCACAGAAAATCATAATAATCAACAGCTTTCTAAACCAATTAATCAAATGCAATAATCAACTGCTATGTATGACCCTTCATCGCCAATCTAAAATCATTCAGTTAATACCAACGCTGGGTTTGAATGCGCCCCTTACCGTCGGGTTACGGTTACCCCTTTTGCAAATCCCTAACGTTCAAAATGTGTACTAGCAATCCATAAAAAGGATACGTCAACCCTTGCCCAATTCTAAACTTGTATATTACCATTTACCATTAAAAAAAGTATGTAACGGTTTACTGCGAATTTAAATTATTTGAAACCCATTATTAAATACAAAAGGAGTTACCAAGCAAAAAATTTTTGTGAACTTGAGATGTTAATTCCGAGCAGGGGAATCGATCCAACATCCTTTACTATGACGACGTCGCATTTACTCCACTACGCCACCGCAACTTCTGACGTTAAAGTCTTTATAATACATTATATCAGACCAGCAGTGAAAACCGGAGCAAGGACACAGAGTATGCACACGAAAGTAATCATTAAATCCATCAAAGATCGAAAGAAAACGATAAATTTAGCAAGTAACTTCTCCCTCTTTGTCCATGTATCTTCACATGGAAGCGAAATATTTGCAGTGCGTGAGCAAGGAAAAAAAATTGAGTAAGGGAAACTAAATTTTCTTGAGAAGCAGAAGTGGCGCCACAAACTTTGTCCTAAAACTTTTGAAAGTGACTGTACCTTCAACTATACACCAACTTCCCATCCTGACGAAGACATGGCCAAGCTAAAGCAATGAGAATGATAGGACGATTACAGCTACCCATAAACTTCATTGCATAATACCTATTGAAAAAGGTATGGTGAAAACAGGCATATTCCAACTCATCAGAGGGTTGCATATGTCGAACACACTTACCATGACACTGATGAGGTACAGACCCGATTCTTGCACCTACATGTACTATCTCCATTGTTTGTGTTCCCTACCACACCAGACAATCATATCCTAAAAAGACATGACATTCTCAAAAGGCTCGATCATTTTACACAAACTGGAAGGACATACAGTCTCCCTGGATCAGACCTGGTGAACATCAACAATTTAATTGGAAACTTATGAGGTGAGTTGAAGCCAAGTTTTACTGTATTTTCATTTAAGCTTCCCATCACATTGTTTTCTGTTGCACTGCAATGACGTAGCCATGTGCTACACCGTTCAACATTGGGCATTTCATATTTAAGTGGTACTTCTTGCATTTTGCTTGTGTAGTTCCATAGACAAATAATTTTTTGGACACGTTGCCTTAAGTGTGCCATCTTGATATTTTGTATGCGTATAGTAAAATGTATGAGCAATAACATATATTTTTATAAAAAATTGAATTGTTTTGAGATATCCAAGGTCAAGGTCAATGACCTCAGGTATTGAAATTATTATAAATAGGCCATCTTGTATATCAATGTAAAGCCCTACATATCACCTTTCCAAAAACATAAGTTTTATTTTCTACCTTGAATAGAACTGGAATTATAGTCATTTACCTTTAGAGGGACACACTGAAATTTCGACAAATTCACAACATTCGCTGACCTGTAACTTTTGTCAAAATCATCATTTACATCTACAAATTGGTATTTTTCATCACTTACCTGTACCATTCCACCACACCAAATTTGAAAGAAATCTGACGTGGTTGCGTTGAGTGGTGTGTTGAACTCACATGGAATGAACCACATTGAGAGGTCCAAAAAGTTTACAGATATGCTGCCCAATGTGAGACAACCAGCTGAGATTGCTTCTATTGCTTCAAAGCCGGTCATTTCATTACTGAAAACTGTCCATGTGAAGTAAGAACAAAAACCTCCAAATAAGCTTTTTGGAGGCATTGCTCAAGGAAGAGCAATGCCAAACACTGGAAGAGCTGGCTTTGTTTTGTGAGCAACCCAATAAGTCATTTCCAAGCAATAGCATACATTGTCAATTATTAAAAGCAAGGCATTTGGGTTCCTATCAATATGACAGTGATCCTACTGCACGAAAATACTCGACCTCAACTAGCAAAACCCATTAAAACATAGCTGGAGACATTTACATGCGAAGACCAAATGCACCCACCAAATTCCCCAGACATTGCAGCATCTGATTATTACTTGTCCCATTTGATGGCACAAGGTATGGCAGATCAGGAATTAAGTGTGCACATAAACATTAAAAAATGGCTTGATTCATGCGTAGCCTCTAAAGATGAAAAGTTTTACCATCAGGGTATTTGAGCCCAGCAACAAAGAAAAGGAAAATTTCAGCCATGGACAACTTCCTCACTTTGACATGTTACTCATAAGTAATGCTGACAACTCCACTTACATCATAGGGTAGATAGAACCTAATTAACCAACCAGGTTCTAAGGTTTTTCTGGTGAATTGACTAAAGGAAGAGTTCTTGGGTTTCCAGCCGGGTCCAAAGGTTTTTCAGCACCGTCATTTTGAAGGATAAGCCTGCCGTCGTCTATAAGGTGAATGATGCGTGGATGAAGCATTCACCCTGAAGATGATGGCAGACTTAGCCCTTGAAATGTCGCTGCTAAAAAAACCTGTTGGACCTGGTTGGAAACCGGAGAACTCTTCCTTCAACCAACCAGGTTTTTTAAAATTATAAATCCCGTAAACCGATAAAGTACAAAATAAATACATCTAGCGATCCAACATTTAAAATTCTAAATTTAGGCGAAAAAGTTTTTAACCACATAAATATGCATGTTGTCAAAGATGTACTTGAAAAAGAAATCAGCTAACTATATCAGTCATTTAACTACGCACCAAAAAATACATATTTCCGTCTGTAGGTATACTCCAAACTGATTTAGCAAATTCAATCAACAAAAAAGCAGCATCCCATTCCAAATATCACACAGTGAGTACACAAAATGTTATTAAAAAATCAAATAAGGTTTCTAGAAAAGTGATTTCAAATACTCTGAAAATACATTAGTAGGTACACA
Source organism: Ischnura elegans (assembly GCF_921293095.1). NCBI lineage: Eukaryota > Metazoa > Arthropoda > Insecta > Odonata > Coenagrionidae > Ischnura > Ischnura elegans. Next base: position 848,088 of record NW_025791657.1, read on the forward strand.
TTATTTCGGAAAATAACCCTACAAAATTTAAGAACGCTGAACAGCAAGCATATCATATACCTAGCCAAAATTGTGAAGACGGTTACGTAGGATATTCATCAAAATACCTAAAAATTGTATTACCCAACACTGTTCATCTTTACATTGTGAATCGCACAATTCATTTAAAACTTTCCATTTTTATCATGCCATTTCAAAAAAAGAAGAGAACTTTTAAATTTTTCTTTTACTACACACTTAAAAATCTAATATTAACTATGAAGGCACTTATATTAACAATCCAAAGTTAACTGAGCATACCTGTCCCTAATCTACAATAATATGGGGCATGAATGAGCTTGGTATATCAAGGGACTGTGTGCCAAATTTCATTTCCGTTGTCTCTGCAGCTCTTCAGTGATTGAATAACTGACATGCAGACACAATTCCATTTTATAAAGAGGCATAAACAATATGTTTAACACCTTGTTTTATGATGGTTTGAGGAATATTTTATTTGCAGATTTTTAATGAGATGAGTTGTTTATCACAGTTACTCCAAGAGGAAGAAGGTTCTTAAGACTTCTATAAGCGCACACACATATAATTTTACCTGAGGAACAAACAAATGGTTTTCACCAAATATTATATGATCAAATTAATAATAGTGGAAACTAATACATAAATGTATGTATTTAAATACTGGAATAAAACAAACAAAAAATAAACTTAGAAGCTACAGAAAATATATTTCATATCAATTTTAAATATTTTGATTTCTAATTTTACATCATTCTGTTAAAATGTTTTCTCAGATAGTTTTTTAGACTAAAATTAATTATTAACAATTGCCCATCATATACTGATTCATTTCGCCCAGCAGCTATTCATATGAAATGCCTATAAAATGAACAATCAATTTCTTAAACTTCAGAAAAATGTTGTAGAATACATGGCCTACACCTCATGAGATCATAGTCAAAGGAAAAAAGTAGTCCCCAACAATGAAATATAATGTTGGCATGCACTTAAGACTACGCTTGGCAACCGATAAACAAACTCATTTCTGGGTCTCTCACGTCTCATTCTTTAGCAGCAAATCGGCTGGGATTTGTTTGCCAATTTAATATGCTCCGGTTACCCAATCAAATACTGAAGGGCTGTGGTATAGCTTAGAGGGAATATTGCATTTTGAGTTGATCAGTGATGAATGTGATTTTATATGATATGTAAGTTTATTGATGACTTTACAGGATATGATTGTTTAGAACACACTGTAATTTACAACAACACAAATTTCCTTTAGTTGTCGCCACTGAAACACATAGTGGAACATTACTAGTGCCTTGCCACGGATTAATAGATAGGGAAAACCCCTTGTTGGAAAATGAACTCGTTACACTTACATTTGTCCGTAGACCATACACGAAGGCATTCATGCCCTAATACTGTATATTGACAAATGCTCAATAAATTTTTGATTGTTAATAAGAGTGCCTCCATAGTTCTTACTGGATTTAATGGCCTAATGCTGTTAAACTACTATACTGGTGTTGTATTGGGAACTCCAAATGTGTCACCAAGCGATGATTCTATTACCATATTGAGCTAATCCTCACAAATTTATGATATTAATATTCAGTCCGCGAATAATTTTCTCTCTACATTTCTTACTGCAGTCGACACAAACCATATGTTGCAACTTTAAAATCTCCGAAGACTGTAAATGAGAAAAAACGTTAAGAACTCACCCTGCCGTAATTTCGAGGCGAAAATGTTCTCAGAACTGTGTTTGATTCCAAGCAAATCTTCTTGAAAACACTGAATTCCGTGAGTTTCTTCAAACATAGTGGACACATGGTATTGGGCAGGCCATCTCCCACAGCAACCTAAGATAGCAATAAATAACATACTCGTCAGAAGAATTCTGAATTATCCTGCATTACCCGAAATGAAGTAATCTCCATTTCAAAAAAATCGATTAAATGTAATGTGCCACTTACTTGCAAACCGACTAAATCATGCAGGGCTTCCTTCACAGTTATTTTACATGCTATATTAGAAGTAAATATGTTGTAATACACACTATTACTCTTCCTACAAAGTCTACAAAGGTCACTCTTTGAACTCCTTTCTGACTTGAAAATACCGGTGGTACGACTCATGTTTTCACTTCAACGTATCATTCAATCTTCAAATCAGTTCAATAGTCAAATAAATCATCCACACAGAACTGACAAAGATCTCAAAATCCAACACGAAAACTACATTCACTTCGATATCGTGCGAAAATGAAAATACTTTGGATTATTCAACGAAGCACCTAAAAAGCCAACAATTAATAACTCATCTCCAAATATATCAATACGGAACAGCGTGGGCTGAAAATATTATCAACAACTTTCAGGCTCTTTGACACGATTACGAAATAACATCCGGGTACACAGCGTTAACTTGTCAATATAAGACATTGCAAGCAAAGATTGGTGTAGAATTGTGGTTTTCTAGTTGCCATTTCATCCGTGGAGCGCGTACCTGAAGAACAGGCTAAATATCCGCGTTCGAAGACTAATTTATTTCCATTTGATAATATGTATGAAAATCTCATTTAAACTTCATCAATGGTTGTTTTATTTATGTTGGAATAACAAGTATTTGTTACTATATGTATAAATAATAGCTCATAAAGGAATAAGCCCAATATGGCTCCCGCACGGTTATTATGCATTTACAATTTTGTCAAAAAATGGATTCCAAAACTTCTTTATTCAATAATTAAAATAAAGGTTTTAAATAGAGCCATCCAACGGCTCATGCAATGAAGCTCAATGATATATCACTTTATCCTGCGAATGCAAGCTTTCGTCATTTTTCGATGACCGGCCTTTTGTATATGTGGTACTCTGGTAGTAGAACACTCAACTAAAGTGCGAAATCTAAAGTAACCTTTCCTTGCTTGTTCTGTTGTCAACTATGGTGTCAACGGGCATGAAATTCCCTTCAGGTCATATTTCAATGACAGTTTTTTTCTTTCGTTTTCCATGAGTAGTCTTAAGTGTTTCCATTGCCGTACGTCATGGGAATGATAGTAATGTAATAGGCATTTGGAAATTTTTAAGCGTGGTTTGTGGATGATATCTTTGATGTATGAACCGATTTAAAGATTGTATGAGTTATTGCTGTGAAAACATGAGTGCTTTACCAGGGAATTATTCGGAGTCTTCTGAAAGGAGTTCCGAGGGCACCCAGTGCAGACTTTGCATGAAGAAAAATGATTATTATTACAACATATTCACTTCAAACGTGGCTTTCAGAGTAACTGTGAAGGATGCCCTGCATGGTTTACTCGGTTTGGAAGTAAGTAACACGATACCTGTTATTGATTTTTTAAATTTCACATTGATTTCTTTATTCCGTGTTATGAGTATAATTTCAGATTCTCTCAATGTAAAGCGTGTTGATTGCTATGTTAGGTTGCTGTGGGAGATGGCCTGCCTACCACCCTGTGCCCATTATGTTTGAATAAGCTCACGGAATTCAGTGTTTTCAAAAAGATATGTTTACAATCGGACGAAAAACTGAGAAAACTTTGTGGGAGTAATTACTTTAGGGTGAGTACGTACGTATTTTCTTATTTGAAGACTGGTGCATGTATTGTTTTCCAGAACGTAAAGTTGGAGTCTTTGGTTTGTGCCGACAGCAGTGAGAAATCCAGGTGGATAATTATATGCGGACTCAACTTATTATAGCAGTAATTTGATAAAACTAAAAATTGTGGTTGATTATTCACTTGATGCCACAACTTGAGAAATAGAGTGTTGTATGACTGCTTGAAGGTGGTAAATTCAACTTTATTTTTAAAAGTACTTAAATCAGAGATAAAAAGTAAATGGAGCATTCTATTGGATAATTGATAATATCAGGGAACTCTAAAGTCCGTCGTACAAGGTTGACGGAATAGTGAAACTAGCCCAGTAGTCCGGAAGCTGTGTTTCTGAATCTGTGACTCCGTGCGAAGTGCTTTTCACCTTGCAGTTGGTGTTTCTGTGGTGATAAGTGAAGACGTTTTGTTGCTCGGTTCAAATACTTGTTTGTTAAACAATCTTGCTAACAAAGTGAGGAATTCAAGTCGCAAATGATCCACTCAAAAAGCAATCTACCCTCTAGGCTAGGACATATTCCATTATAAAATCCTCGCTTGGGTAACCAGAGCATGTTAAAATGTTCAAGGATATCTCCTACAATTCTTTTCTACAATGCGTGAGGTGTGATAGCTCTGTAGATTATTTTCTTCATCGGTGGATAAGAATAGGCTCTAACGCATGAAAAATATTGTTTTAATTGAATTCTTGTTTATATTTCTATATGAATTGTTGAGGTCTAACAATATTTGCAATAAAATACCTACTAACGGTTATGACATTTACTTTCCATTCTCAATGCATATTTTATTAAAATATGAGAGGTTTAATAAATAAATAAGTGGGCCAGTGTTGAAAATTATTTTGATACTTTAAAACATCTAGTTGAAAAAAAGTACTAAAACGTTTTAAAAATCAAAATGTAAAATTTGTAAAAAATAAGATAACGGATGTGAATTATCTTTAATGTATCAATCCATTTATTTTGTTTGTCAGTTTCTTAGTTACAAAATATATAATTTTACTTGTATTTTTGTGCACCAATTTTGTGTAATTTCAGTACGCTATAGTTGCTAGACACATCTACATCACTGCAGCAATTACAAGTTTTTTCTTTATGCAGGTAAAAATAGCACGAATACAAGGATCAAGAACTTTGCTATTTCCACATGATACTTTATTAGCACCGACCATGGTTTCGTTACAGAGTAACATTATCAAGGTCACCTTGATAATGTTACTCTGTAACGAAACCATGGTCGGTGCTAATAAAGTATTATGCGGAAATAGCAAAGTTCTTGATCCTTGTATTCGTGCTATTATGGATTTCCACCAAGTTACGCCCTCTACGATTAATTACAGGTAAAAATAGTTTTTTTTAAATCTTGCAGTTTAAATTATATTCCGTTTTTCAAATTTTGGTGTTATGGAATTCCTAGGTTGTTTTTATGAATGCTTTGCTAAGATGTGTACTGGACTGTTTATTTGACTTAAAAGATGGCTTATGTGTTAAATTACCTTTTTTATTAATTGAGATGATTATCCTATGTAATAGTCTAGTTGTGGCTATCCATAAGATATGCTCCATTTTGTTGGGGTTGATGAGGAAATTGTTTGAGTCAAATTTGCACTGGGTATTTTCATTGTTTTCATTTTTAAATAATTCTATAGTTTGGGGAATGGAATGGTTTTCCATTTTTTAAATTAATTTAGTTATTCATATTTTGAGTATGAGGTCAGGAATTGCCTTTTTGATAATGCAATGAAATATTAGTTTGAGCTTTTTTCTTTAATATTTTCAACTTTATGCAGATTTTTTTGGTTAAGTACTTTTTCACCTCAATTCAGAGCTCAAAAAGCATGTTAACTGTGTTTACTTTTTATTTTACTGAGTGATAAGGTTTGATAATTAAAAAATCTGTCGAATGAATTGCTATCATCCACCAGACTATTGATATGGAGCTGTCAGAATTTCTTAGGTTCTTCTTTATCTTCTTGTCGTGCCGCACACAATCCAGTGCATTGGCTGTTCAGGCAATACTCTCTTGACCATTGTAATTGGTCCCAAGTATCTCTAACTGCTGCCCCATCTAAGATGTTTTGTGCTTATGGACATTTTCTTCTCCTGTTGTGCACTTCCCTTCACTCTCTCTTCCAAGATCAGACTGAGGATTTTATACCATTTTGCCTCAGAAAGTGGTCAACGTATGAGGTTTGCCTCTTCTGTCCCAGATTTCATTTTTGAGTATGTATAAACAAGAAGTCAATATCAATAGAAATGGATCAAAAACATATTCCACATCAAAGATTCATATTTAAGGCACCACTGCTGCAACCATTTATTTTCTGATTCCATGGCCCCAAGGATGTTAAAATAGGGCCAAGATTTGAGTCAGTACACCAAGTATCTTCCTGCAAAATTTGGTTTCAGTAGCTGTTTAGCTTTTGAGTTATTGATTAACAGACACCTCTCAATTTTTAAGCAATAGTTTAAATGAGACATTAAAAATCCTGTTTCATCAAGATAAGGAATATGCTTCCTTTGTTGACACTGAATGGGGTGAGTTGTTTATAATTGTTACTCTCCCCACAGACTGCCCAAGGAGAGGAGGCAGCTGATGACAAGTTGGGCTCTCCTGCTGACACAAAAGACTGCATTCAAGATGTGATAGAAGGCAACTCACATCTCATTCGCTCAGTCCAAACAACTGAAATATACATTCCTGTGCTAGACTCCCATCAATCCAGAGGTAATATGTTGGTAAGCTATATTCTCATCCCCAAAGAAAACTGAGTTAAATGACCTTAACTTGTAGATATTAACTAGGTTGTATGACGAAATTACTTTTGCCCAGTTTAACTAGTCATTTCTATGCGAAGTCACCCACACTTATGTGACCATCAGTTGTACCACATGAGACAAAAAGTAACCACTAACCTATTTGCTTATGACTCAGTCTTATAACACCACTTATCTTCTGAGAGAAATGTCACACGTCTCATGGAGGGGCCAATGGTGGACTGCCACAATTCTCCTTTGAAGCCTATAATCTTCTGTATATCAACTATATTGATGACCATGGGTGTGACACCGCTCCCAATTATGTGGTTCTATGATGCAGAATTTGCCTGAATTCCTATAGCCTGGAACATGCTTCTCTCTTGATACTAGTTTACATAACATGATATTTATAGGAACATATATCTATAGTCTTGAGCAATTAATGCATGTAGTAAGTACAAATATATAGTCAAAACTTTGTCTTCAATGGCATGCCTTGATTAGATGCCTTCCTCATTAGGAGAAATACATCACCACAGTAATTTTGCATTCATCGTTTAGTAACTCACTTCAGGAGACAATTTCATGGTGGAATTCTTGAAATTCTCTATAAAAATAGGTACACAGATAATAAGGATTTTACTGCACTCTATTTCAGATCTTGAGAAAATAATTATATCCCCTTTTGCCATTCTGTGGACATTTTTGAAAACCATTTACATATAATGAACTCATCATCATCGTCACTGGTCAATGATCCTCAGTTTGGCCTCATGCACCCTACACAAAATTCTCATATCAGCTAATCTTTTACTATAACAGATTACAAATGACATTATAAATCAAGCTTCTTCAGGATGGAATTTTGTATCCTTGGCACTCTCTCTTTGACTATCATGTTGCAAATACTCAGTGCATTGGTAGCGTCCAAGCCACATTCTTATTATTGGTGTAAGGACTATAGTTCAAGGCTGATGATATCACAACTTTGATCCCAGCATACTTATGTTGTCTCACTGGTAACATGGTAACGTGTCATGTGACTCGCATGCATTCAACATTACTGTTGTGTACTATGTGCCATGAAAAATCATTCACATGTAGCTCAATGGCCTTTCATTGGTGAATAAAGTTTAAAATATAGTGATACATTGTATGTCATTTTCATGTGTACTGAATATTTCTTTCTAGGTTCACTAATATTTTAATTTTTCACCTCATATAATGTGTATGATAGTTACATGTGTCTAACATAACCCTTGCTTTCTACCCACACTTTATTAATACTAACTTAGTCCTCATTAGTGATGCCTACCTTGTACTATTGTTTTCAAAAGCATGTAGACACCAAGGAGTCAAGCTTAACTGATGGGGTGGTATAGGTAAAAACTTGTGAGGTTGGTATATTGACCTGTAAGCCACCAAGAGCTTAAAAGGAGAGAATCGGAAGCCACCGAAGCTGGAGTGAAACTCCAGGAGCATAAACCCCATTAGAATTAAGATTAGCATGTGGAGTATACTGAAATATTTCACACTCATGTTATGCCATCAGGGTGTTTTCTTACCGGATATGTGGCGAGGGTTTTTCTATATTTAGATTCATATTTGGACTGGCTATTTTATATCTACCATAAGTGTTCCCATGGCCGAGTCAATCTATGTTGTGTGCAGTAGTTGCGGTAATGTTCTAGGAGGGTTTGAATCCCAAATTATCGTATTTTTTTATTTTTAAAAGGAACATACAGAACATCAACATAATCTTTGCAGATGACTCCAGAAAATGTAGTACTGATTTTTTTTTAATGTCTGAAGAATTTTAACCCTTAGACTGCGAGCATGTTTTCAAATGGGCTGTTTGCCTGCTGCAGGAAAAACGTTTTCCAACATGTGACCATTGCTCGACAATCTCTGCCAGTTTCCTTTGCGAACTTGTTAGAGTCCAATTGCACTTTCTCTCTCTGTAGTGACTTCTAAGGGGTTCAACTCTCCCAGGTCATCCCTCACAGCAGGGTGTGCCTTCCAGAATTCCCAATCCTCATGCCCACATAATATTGTTTCCTTTCCACTCCACTGTTAATATGCCCTCGACTAGTGGACAAATGTTCCTTATGGATACAATAGGACAAATGTCCCTTGGTAAGCAAGAGAGAAGGGTTGACTTGGGTTGTAAGGGCTCACTCCTTGCAAGATGCTGGGTCAGGCTAGAGGGATGAATAATTCTTGGTTCTCTCCCTCTCAAGCTGGTAGCTAAATTCAAGAGCTGCCCGCAGCTGAAGAGTTAACTAAAAGTAGCTTCTGAGGTATTCCGCGTTAAGAAACTTTAAAGATCAACTAGCTTAGGAGTGAAATGCAGAAAATAAACAAAAATTTCAAAAAGTGTTGTCTAGGGATAGCAATTAAATCAATGATATGAGCACTTCCGTTGTAATTCTTCAACCTAGAGCACAAGTATGGAAAAGAATAAACCGAAAGTCAGTGTACTAAATCTGACATCAACTTTGCTGTAGCATTGAAAACAGGAGTGCAAAAATCGATCATAAATTTCAGGATGCAGACGTGGTCATAGGAACAGGGAGTTGGCTTACAGAGTGTATATAAGCAACAATTAAGGTTTTTCTCCTGGATATAAAACTAATGGATTCAATAGGACAGGTGGCAGAGTTTTTATAGTAGCTTAATCACTTTTACTTAGCGCCACCCATGGAAAAACAAGCACTTAAATAGAGAGAGTGTGGTCTTCGATGAACTACAAAACAGAAGGAAAACAGAGCCAACTCCAATGCTGAATCAGTTCTCACATAATGTTACATAATAAAGTAGTTGACAAGTCTATGAAAGGAAATAAATCATTTATTAATTCTTTTAGTAGTAAGCCTTCTTAAGTTGATGCAGCTAATAAAAAATTATTGATGGTTTAAGTAATGACGGAATAATTTTTGCAACCTGTTTGCTCTTTTTATAGACCTCCAAACTCAGTAGTTGATATTATTATCAATAATAAAATATAATATCTGACTGAATGTGAGAGACAGCAAAGGCGTACGAATGATGAAGGGAAATCGTAATCTCCCATCTCTAAATTGGGATTCATACACTACAATCCGAATTTAAATAATAGGGAAATTAGCATGATGCTACTTAACGCAAAAGCAATTCACTCAATCACACAAGTAGTTGACTGGTCTGTGAGAGGAAATAAAAAATTAGGCCTTTAGGCTGTCAGCCTTCTTAATTTGATAAAACAAATCAATATTATTGACGTGTTAGGAGATCACATAGTTTTTGCAACCTTAAAAATGGGAGTAGACTCATTTGTAAAATCAAGAAGGAATATTAATTAATTTGATGAATGCTACTTCATTAAATTTGTCGAAATAATTAATTAACTGTACACTGACTTCGTAGCTAAAGCTTATAATAAAAAACATTGACGTTTCATGGAAATACTTTTGAGAAATTCTGCACCAACTAATCAACTAATATATTCTGTAAAAACTAAAATTGATTGTAAAAAATTTCACTGGTAGAACATTGATATTATGTGGGTCCTTAAGAAATGGAGGCAATTGTACAACCTACTGAAAAGTTCCTATTTAACTATTACGGATGAACTAGGCAAAATTGTTCATCATATACATAATTGATCTATGGGGCTATTTTTCTTGCCGAGGTTGTCTCACTTCCCCATGAATGGACTGGATAGTTTCAACAAAAAAGTGACAGATAATGGGAAGGTTCTGGCTTTATGATAACCTCAAACCTATCATGGAGGATACGTGTCAGAAATATTGGTGGCTGGATCCTGAAAAAGTGAGAATGAGTCAAGCATTTTGTGAGGGTATATTTGGATGTTAAAGTGCTTTAGTTTATATAGCCTTGCTTCAAAGCTCCGAACATTAGCTGCAGGTGCAATGTGTCGTGGGCTAGTCTTCCTCCCTCATTTCAAGGGAAAATTCATGTGAGGCTTGATGCGTGGAACCTCTGATACTTTGCTTAATACTTAACCCATTATACCACTGAAAAGATAATATGATGAAGGAGTCTAAATTCCCATTATGTTCACTGTGTTCGCAGATTTCCTGACTAGAGTGAACTTCATCCAAGGTGAGTCGTGGACAAATCACACTTCAGAGAATATGCGCAGCTGGATCTTCTGCTCATCCTCATAATGCAATGAATGTGATTATTTCCCCGTTCTAAGGGGCATAGAGCTTTTAAAATTTCCAGTTGTGTGAGAGTATTATTTGGGCAAAATTTGGGAAGACATGTAGATCCTCAATTGTCTGCTTTCAGACACGAATGAGCTGTTCATTAATATTTTCATCCATTGTACATATTACACTTCAGAAAATTTTATTATTTATTCCATTCAATGGTATGATGTGGTAGTAATACCTATTACCTTTCTGCTGTGTTTGGAAACATTTAAAAATGGTTCATATGAGCTAGTCTCCCTTAATATACATTAAAATGTAGATAAATTGGTAATGATCAGTAGAAAAAATTTGGCTGCCATGTTATGTCGGGTGTAGGGCTTGTTCAGGTACCCTAGTTCATGTTGGGTCCATTTAATTTAAAATTGACCATCTGTATGGTTTTTTATGGCACATTTTTGGCAAGATAATTTATGTTGGAGCTGATGATGTATCAAGGGTCAGTTGATCCTTTAGTGTCGACTGAGCATATGGCCTTATTCTAAGATAAACTTAAAGGAATGGTGAGAATAGTTTCATCTTTGTTGATTGATAAAATTCAGGACTTTTAAGTGCTCTCCATTGAAACGATCAAGTTGAAGGGGAGGCATATATCTGGAGCCTAATGCAAGACCTAGATGGGGGAAAGCCGCCCAGTTGGGATGCAAACCTAAAACCTCTGGGTTGGAAGGTGAAGACTTTTACCGCTTCTGCTGTGGCTAGCAAATGCTGAAGCATTCCACACCAATGTGTGCAGAATAAACAAGTCATGTGAACCATTTAATAGTAGTAGGTCACTAAAATCTTACACAAACATGCTTTAGGCTTTCATGTAAATGAGATTTAATTGTTATTACTAATGAACATCAGCATTATTATTGTCATGTATTATCCTTTTGCCTTTTTTGATTGACACTCAGCATTGTTTTCTAGTCTAATCTAAAAGAGGAGGACGAAGACCCTCTCAGCGGAGGTAATTATTCTGTGATGCACACGACAGATCCAGCCATAACATCAACTGATGCCTCAGACCCATTGGCAACGGATGACTGGGTGAGTGTACTTTTGCTTATTTTAGCGCAGTTTTGGTACCACTTAAATTCAGTTCTCCATCGAATATTCCAATATCACTGAAGACTGATTCGCGCGATCATTATTCGTCATTTTCAAATGATGACTACAGTGATCGCTCTTGTTTGTTGAATACAGTGATGGCTCTGAAGTGAGCGTTGAGCGAAATTTTTTTTTCGATAACCTTAATGCTGTGGATTCTCATCACTTTTTCCATAACTCAGTTGCTTTTTCTGTTGCTTAAGCCTCATATCAGCCATTCGGAACACATACTTGTATGGAGAGATTTCAGCACTGCGTTTGACAATCAATGGTATGTCATAGACCATAAAACCGTGAATTTTGTCTTGAAACCTGAAAAATCTCACAAACTTGTTTGTAGAGCTACAATTGGGGGATCGAAAGAAAAACTATGCATGGATTTTATTTCAAGGTCAGTCATGCATTTATCTGCACACATATTCGAAGTAGAAGTAATGGCCCATGTGCCATGAAATCACAAGGCTTCACCGAATCTGGAAGGCCAGTAAGGAAGGTGTTCATTAATCCTGGTGAAATTTCAGACACTTCTTAACTTCCCTGCTATGCTGCTTTCTCTATTTTCTCACTCACAATCTTAAGCCAGCACTGGATTTTTCTAACTATAGGTCATGTCATAAGAGATAACACTGATATTGCTGCATTTGCATTCACTGAATCTCGCGCCTCTTAAACTTTTAGTTACTGTGAGGCCCGTGATTTTCACTTGATCAGTGTTCCCGCCTAAAATGGTGAATCAACTGACCATGAATTGGACAACATTTAGACCATGAATGTCTGGAAAAAAAAACTGAATTTTATTATTTAGTTAGAGTGGGAACCCTGTGTGTCGTTCTTGAGGAAGATATTCAAAATGAGTTATTAATTGTACTGAACAGGTTGGGGGCACACAGCTTCTCTGATTACTCACCTTTGATCACTGAACAGGTGAGGGCTCTGACTCTTCCCACTTTTGTGAACATAGATATATGTACGATGCTCACTTCTGATCAACACAAATCAGAAGGAAGGAGCATCATTGCTAGTAAACAATCGTAAGATTGGTTTGATGCAGCTCTCCTATCTGCTAGACATTTTTTAGCCCACATATTTCTTCTCTTTTACATCCTTGAAGACCTGGGCAATGAAACTCATTCAATGCCGTTCCTTGCCCTTCTTTCCTTCCACCTGTCTTTTTACCATTGTTTTCATCACACCATCATGTCTCATAATGTGGCCAACTAAGCAGTTCCATCTTTTTTTTAAGGATTTTTGGAAAAATTATCTTTTCTCTCTCTCTCTCTCCTAGCTTTTCCTTGTTACGTACATGGTCGATCCCCTTTGACCTCGTCATTCTTTGGTAGTAATGCATTTGAAATGCTTTCTCCTTTAGACTTCTCTGCTGCTGTCAATGTCCAAGCTTCGCTTCCATAAAGAGACATACTCCATATGGAAGGAAAGCAAGTGACATTCATGTTACTTATTGTAGTAATTGGTACTCTCACACTCAGTGCTCGTGAAGTGATGATCCACTGATCACCTAGTATAGTGTGGCTGAATACACCAAATGATTTGAGTCATGATTCTTTGGTGAAATTGTACAAAATGAACAAAACCATTCATGACGAATGATAAATTTGAAATGAAATTTGCTTGTGTTGGCTGTGGTTGGTTGCATTTCTACAAAATCAATTGATGATGCAGTTTCTAGTCGTATCTTCCAAAGAAAATTTATTCCCAAAAAAGAATTAATGTAAGGCATATTCTTATTATATCAGATTTGGATATTGTGTGAACTGTGTAGAGGAAATTATGAAGGGGACTCAGGATTTGTCCTTTACCATTTTTGAAAAGAGTATTGGATGTTTTTAAACCAGGTTGGTTGTTGAGATGGATAATTATTTTTTCCTTCAGCTGATTTTGATGGAGCTTGTTGTATGTATACATTTATGACAGCATACAACTCAAATATGAGGGGAAATGAAAAACTCGTTATACCTGACAACAGGACAGTCTGATTCAATAAATCATTCATTGTTGCAGCATGCTGCAAATGGAACAACATTGACCCGCCGATATGCAAATCATCATCACTCTTCATTTAGCTTATGAAATCCACAGAATACAAATAGTTTTTGCATGAGCAGAAGTTAAGTCAATGTAATCAGTGGCAAAAACATCTTAAATCAATTCAAATTACACCCAAGTGTCAGTCACACAATCCAGCGTTAGACAAATATTCATTCACATGTAAGTAGTGATTTCTTACTTAATACTAATCCTACCATTTTTTTGATAAGATGAGTGTTTTTTCAAAAACTATGGTAGATTATTCTACAATTTAGTGCATAAAAATGTTACACTTAAGCTGTTTACATGTTAATACTACAAAAGTGAATTATTTTGGTTGGTGTGTACATATTTATGCTATTAATAAGAACCATAATTTTTTTGACAAACTCACGAAGCTGTTTCTATATTTCTGTTTCCCTGTCTTAAATGATGCTGATTGTGGACTCAAATGCAGGCACAGGCGTCAACATCTTCCCAAGGTGAAGTGGTGGATTCTAATGGCAAGGAAACCATTGTGATAGACCTTGACTCTTTGCTGGTTTTAGCCAAGAAAGAACTATCTCCCAAGGAGACTGATACTACTGAGGTATGCATGAAATTCACATTCAATTAAATTAATGGATGAAAGTGATATTTGGGGGTAATGCTGAAATTTAAGTTCTGTAAACATGGGCTACTTGATTCCAGATTTCGAAACCTTAATCATTATTTTCAAAGTTGGGCACAAGGTATTGTAACTGATGCCACTTGGCATTGTTTATGGGTAACTTAAAATCGGTGTTGACGAGGGAAAAAGAGCTGATGCAATGTGGTGACTGAGTATGTTTGTGGGCATAGTGAAGCATAAACGGGCTCAATTATTAAGTGTTTCACCCTCCCCCCATGACTCCCTGCTTTCCTAATTTCTGTTTTTTTTTGTACGTGACCAGTGAAATGTCCACATTTTTCCCAACCCCTCCCTCCAAACAGCACCTATGAGCAGGGGATAGAGGGTGACAGAATCTATACCCCCTCACTCTACAAAATGAGGACATGCTTTGGCAAACCCCCCTCCCCGTAGTGAGGTTTCTAAGAAAGCCTGCTTCATTCCTGGTTTCCCCCACCTGCCTCATCCCCAGAAACCTTAACCTTTCTGGGTTATAACATATGGACGAATTTCAGCTCATGGAGACACATGGACCCTGGCTTCATTTTATTGCCAAAGGCTATGCTGGTCAGCTGAAGGTGTCATGCCTGTCATGTGGAGGAGAGTTAGAGAGAGAAGAGAATCTTGGAGGTTAGACTGAGAGGTGATGAGTGGCAAAGTAGAGGAAATAGGTGAACAGAACAGTAGATTTCCCATGCCAAGAGGAATAAGATCAACCCACAATGCCTTGAATTAAATATTCTCTCAGCCCATGATGAAAGAAGATGCAGCGACCCGACAGCAGCCAGCCAAGGAGGTCATCCCCATGAATGACTGAGAGCCAATAAGTTAAATAGCTATCCCACATTACATCCCCCCCATAGGCGCTGACTCCATGGGGCTTGAGAGGGCCCAAGCCCCCTCAAAAATCCGCTATGGGTGTGAGGAAAAAATGTGTCAGGCTTGTCGATTTTATCCGGAGTGTCCAGATACCAAGATTCGAGTTATAAGGATTCTTATGTTGATCATATGACTCTTTATAATCCTTAAAAAACGTAAAACTCACTACTTAGTAAATTTCCCGCGGCAAGATCCCTGGTTTGGGCCCCCCCAATATTTTTTGTAAGTCTGCGTCCCTGATCCCCCCCAAGTTAAGAAGATTAACGAAGAAGTACTCTATATCCCCCAATCAAGAATAGAAGTACTAACTGTGAAGAAATCCTGTTGCCCCACAATAATTGTCCCTCGCCTAATTTATTCTTTTTACCCTCTAGTTTTCCCTGTTAGGGGTGCATATTTTAGTATTTAGGAGAGAAGGGAATAATTAGATATTGTTTAGGATTAATGTTGGTGTTGTCACTTCATATTTTTTTGTATTCATGCCAGAGATACATAAGAAGTTAATATTCTTGTTTCATTTAAAAAAATTATAGAGATATCACTTGTTTATGGTAAATCTGAAATCTGCTTACTTTCAGCCTACTG
Source organism: Ischnura elegans (assembly GCF_921293095.1). Lineage (NCBI taxonomy): Eukaryota > Metazoa > Arthropoda > Insecta > Odonata > Coenagrionidae > Ischnura > Ischnura elegans. The sequence continues at coordinate 863,955 of NW_025791657.1, forward strand.
GTATGGAGAGTGGGGAGCTGATTCAAAATCGTACAATGGCCATGGAGTCTATGACAGAAGCAGTGGTTGAGTGCTCTTCAGTGTTTGAAAATGACTATTCATTGAAAACACTTGTAACTAATTCTGACAAGGAATATTAAAAAACTGAATCTCAGAATTCAATCAAATTTTGCATATCTCACATGGATTTTTTATGCATTTTTCTATTGTTTATGTTATATAGGCCTGTTATTCTTCAATATTACCATAAAGTTCACAGAAAATTTTTTATATGTTCCTTGACCCCAAATCCTTAGCGTTACAACCAGGCACCTTAACCCTAGACTGTATGTAGAACTTTCAACTTTAATTTTTTTGCATTTCCCAGTTTATTTAGGCCTAATTAAGATGAAGTCGCATGAAACATTATTATATTCATCATGATAAATGATTTACATAATATTGCGTTTTTGCAACGCTGGGAAAACTACGGTAAATATAAATGAAAAATCAAATATTATAACTTAGTTTGCTTCTTTTCTTTTTTGCCTTCACTTATGATTAAATGTGTGAAAACATTCTGCGTGAAGATAAATATTGCACTATAGACTCCCAAAAGTAGTCCATTATTTCCACAATTGAGGTTTCCACTGGGACTTATCAGTATTCCTTTGGATGAAATGCCCTTTTCTGTATTGACGGATATGCTTGGGTATGTCATTTTTCCTAGGGCATCCCACATATGAACACAACTTTTTATGCCAATTGTTACCAGTCTTTGTATTGGAAAGTACTTCTTGCCTCAATACAATTTTTTGATCTCAGACTGGAAGTCTAACTGAGGATTGCTTTGCCCATGACCATGATGTAAAATCGCCACACAATCACCATTGCACAAGAGAGCCCATTAATAAATAGAGGCTACCCCCATTTTTTCCCCTAATCTGGATAGGGTAACATGCTGCAGAATTATCATTTATTTCTACCCCTCCCATTTCCTGATTGTAATAGTTAATGACATTTGGTTGTGGCATTTATTCTCTTTTATTCTGCCTCTGGTTATGCCTTTTCATCCTTACTATAGGTTCAATATTCCAGTAGTTTGATGCAATGTTGACGACAAAATTATCATGCCATCGAACTAAAAGAATATCTTTTCACTTGTCAAATGGAAACCCTCATATTCCTTTTTGTTTTTTTGTCAAATCTCTCGAAGACATAACAGCACAGTTTCCCATTCTATTTTCTCCTTCTGTTCTTGCTGCAAAATTACCCTTATCACTTTGAGTTCCCAACAGAATGTAATGGGTGAAGAAACTATAAAAAATACATGATTAGATGTTTTGGAGACTTACAAAAATTCAACAAATATAGAACAATGATATGGCAAAAACTGATAGTAATGGCCTGTAGATGAGGCAAGACACCACAATTTACCACCAAATCTAATTGGTTTCTTGCAGAGGAGCATTTTAGCTTAGTGTTGCCCGAAATGTGGAACCATTTGCTCATCAATGGAAAAATTTGTTCGAAAAATTCCACACTGAATGCAATTTTAATTTAGTCTACTGAGAAAAGGCCTGAATTTTTCACTTTTGTCAATTTGAGAACCATCGGAGAGATGCAGATATTTTTGAATGTTATGTAATCTTTTCCGTATCATACATCACCTCACTATTATGACAGACATAACCTCTTGATTTGTCATGTACTAGTTAGTGAGCAGTAATGGATTGTACCTAGACAGTATTAGTATCCCAATGAATTTATTTTAAATCTGCCATTCTCAGAGTAAAAATATGGTTATTTTTCTCTCTAGCATACTCATTTGAATGTTTCAAAATCAATTCAAGTGATTCTTCACTGATAAATAAGTGAATGATTTTAATTGCTGAATGGCATGCATACTGAGTAATTTGTGTTTCTGTTGCTTTACTCTTAAAGATATTTGGGGCTCGAATGGAAGTTACTCTTATTTTTTGGATTTAGGTTACCGGTTTGCTTTCTGTATCTTTTATCTGGATGTCCGCGTTAACTTGATGATTGATCTTTAGATTCTACTGGTTTCAACTGTGGCTTGCCTTGAAGCAGGTTTGAATGTATTTTAAAAGCATCAGTAATATCCTAAGGCAGAGGAATTTCACCATCATTTATGACTATCATATCCTTCTTCGCTGAGTTCACATATTTTTAGATTGGTACCACCGCATTTCTTCACTCCCTAAGTACTAGCAGTGCAGCCACTATTTCATCAGCCGTGATGTACCCTTGAAATCATCCATATCTTTAATACTGTAATCTTTATTGGACTTACTAAGCTTAGAAAATATTATACCCTACTTCTCATGTTAATTAATATTCTTCAGTTACCATCTTGACATTTCTTCCGGTTTACTTCTGAGGCGTAAAACTTTCCTCACTTTTTCATCTGGATGAATTTTGTGACAACAAGCCGACCAAAAAATATAGAAATATTATTAATATGATAATTTAGAGAGTGATAAAGAGGAAATTCAGAGAACTATTTAACTGACATCTACCCAATTGAACTCTGATTCTTAGCCTTAACCATCTAAGCGTGAGAAGAAGGAATGGCAAGCACTGAGAAAAATCCAAGTTGCGACCACAGCAACACTACACCTTCTGTCATACTCCTTCAACTTATACGTTTATAAACCTGTCATTCTATCGTCTCTAAAATTGAATGCATGAAAAGCTGAATTCAACGTCTACTAAGTAATATTTCCAGCGAATGATCTTGCCGTGTACCGGTTCCACGTAGGTGCGCAACAATTTGGCTGAACTAAGTGATGAAGTGTTGAATCTAAAATGCGTAGAGATGACCATATGGAATTCCCAATGCCATTCACACATTACTTTGTTTTCTCACAATCTCTGAATACCACACAGAATACAGGGATTGAATTTCGAAATGCTCTTAAATTATTTACCGAGATTTGGACGTGGATGGCCAGTAGACTACCTGACCACTCCAGGAAATTCTTTGTTTGCAAGTTTCAGGATAGTACTCGAACAAACGGAGAACGCATTCCTTCCGCTGCCGCACCCCGCTGTGAATGATGCGTGTATTCCGTCAAAAATACAAGGCAGTCGTTGCATTCAATCCATGCGTGTAATGTGGATTAAACCAGCAGTGCAATGCACCATCCGTCGGATGGGACATTAAACTTTTGCCCCCTTGGCGCCATTCGTTAAGAGTTGCATAATGCCGACGCCGGGTTTCTGTCCACTTTTCATTCTGTTTATTACCCCAAGCTGATCCATTTCCGTTTCCCATTGAAAGCATAATCTGTCTATGGGGTGGATTTCCTTCCCACTTATTAACTTAAATGTCATTATTCCGTCCCCACCCCTGCAGAAGTCAGTTTACACTCGGAATATCCTAATACACCTAGAGAGAACAAATGAAAACAAAATCGCCCATAGAAACGTTATTATATAGCCCTTGCTTCATTTCCTACCCTTTCCAGCACATTATTATTGAGAAAAATTAATAAAAATATTTTTATTGAGGTAAAGAAGATAAGAAAACAAAAGGAGAGGATTGAACTCCAAATTCCTACTTTAGCATTCGACCACCCAGCCACCAACCCTAGTAGCACAAAAAGGATTATATCTGTATATTTTTAAGATTTCGAAATACATCGGTATACATATTTGCAAATCTGTATATCATACATATTTTATACATGTCTGATGATCCATGGTTACACCATAAGGATATTAATTGTATATTTTAAAGATTCTGGTATACATCATATACAGATACACATATGTGTATTATATATATATATTTATCATATATTTTAAAATCTCTGCTTCTCTTTCAAACATCGCTTCATAGCAACCGAAACTTTGTTTACATTCGTAGTTACGGCATTGTGTGCCTTGTATGTCCCGTAAAATAGTGTTTTTCAAGCAAATTTACATTGAAGTGCGTTATGGAAGAAATAATACGTGTTTCGAAGATAAGATTGGCGAAAAGGGATCGAAAGAATACTGTTTCATGCCATTGTGTATCCATCAAAATGAATTCAACGCCGGATTAAGCTTTTGTAAACAAACCAATTACACCAGATTCGCGGAAAAAGTGGCTCTTATAGCGGCACGAAGAGATTTAAAGAAGATGCCTTTGTCAGCATTAACCCTTCTCACTGCTGTGCTGGCCATTTCAATGTAAGTAAATGGAACATTATTTTCACGGCCTGTGTATCTACCCTATCTGGACAATCAATGAACCACTACTTTCAATCCAATAATTATTTAAGATTATTCATCTCTGCATAGGTACAATTTAGATTGATCTTTGCTTTTGCTGGCATAGTGGAAGTACAATCCTTTCAGACAGATTTAGTTGAAAATATTATTTTTCTCGCGAATTCACATTGTTAATAGTTCTTTGTGGCAAGTAAAGTCTCTCTCTATTATCTCGTAGGTATATGGAGGGTTTTACTTGAAAATGAATAACTATTGAGAATATGTCGAATAATTTTACTAATTGATAACCATTTTAAAACAAAGCCATCGATTTAATTCTCTGCGATCGTAATCATCTAGGTATTGATTTGTGTTTTTAGTATATTTTTCACTAATGCCTTACAGTTGGAAGAGGACGCAGAATACTACATGTACTGGAAAATGATGGGATGCCATTTGAGGATAAGGAAAAAGAATAATGCCAACATCGGAACATATCAGTTTCTCCTGGTTGCCCTGTAATTGTGATGAGAAAAATTCTTCAACTCCTCCAGAACCATGATGAACCCAAGGAGGTGCGAATAGACCATGCTATCCCCGGAGAGGATAATGTGAAGGCTGATGATGATAATTCGAATCAATTGATGCATGAGGACTACATTCTTCCTAGCACAAGTGAGGCTCCCACTTCTACAGAAAAGTACTGACTCGAATGAAGTACATATATATATATATATAGAAGCAATATGTGCTAAGTAACAAGTGGCTGTGCTAGAACAATTGCAACTTCTCCAGTCAAAGTTGAAAATTAGTCTCTTGCTTTGCCCACCCTTGCCAAAAATTTTGAAAGTGACGTTCGTGATTGTACCTCCAATAAAAACTTGAATTTGTCATTTGAAAGTGTCTGTAGTGATTCCTCAGACCATTCAAAGGATGAGGAAAGAAAATAAAGGAAATCTGTGTCAAACGCATAATATTTTACATAGAAATCCTCAATTCTACTTAGGTATTCCAGTTTATATTATTATTTCCTTATTATCTGACCGTATTGATGCATCTACTAGTGATCTCATGAGATGCTTAAAAAAAATAAAATGATTCCGGAAAGGTTCTAGCCCATGAATTTGGCAGTCATTATTCCTCTATTAGCCACATTTTAAAGTCTGTTTTGCCTCTCATACAAAAGTATTATGAGGGACCTGCTTCAGAGATTGGACACTACTAGAGAAATGCACTACCAGTCAGCACAGCGGCGGATACATATGGGGGCGCAGAGGGCACGCCCCCCCCTTTGCGGGGCTGCCAGCATTGCCAAACATTGCAAAACCATAATTGTAACTCTTTTATATCATTAGAAGCATTGTCTTGTAAATGCGTATAATTTTGCACCCCCCCTTGAGTTTTTGCTGTATCCGCTACTGAGTCAGCAAACTTGTATTGGATATTTAACCATAGGTCTCGCTGATGCAGTGTACCAATCCTTGAAGAATCGAAATACATACAAATGCGTTATTACACCATTCAAATGTATGTACCACTTACTATGTATTTGATGTGAAACCTAGATGTGAGGGTTAGCATTACCTTTTCCTTGCACAACTCAGATGGTAGACTATCCTTCTTCAAAGCACTATGGAGGGTGGCCCTACCATTTGCCTACACTCACTGTTTGATAAAGCTTCCAAAGCATTTTTAAACCTCATCCCTGAAATTTGGAACTGCTTTAACTTCAAGCTATGGACATTAGTAGTCATACATTTTACTATTTGCATATCAAATATCAAGATGACACTGGGTACACAGCACAACCAACATGTCACGATTTTCTAGCTCATTAGTAGAGGTTTGTGGAAGACTCAGCATGATATTATTTCATACAGAACTTCTCTAATGATACCAACAAATGGCTGAAGCTGTGAATATTCTTGGTAAGTAACTGAGCAAACAATTATGCTTTTGCAGAAAGAGATGTGTGCAAAATCGATGCATAGTGGTGAATATTTTAAATTGATTGTAGGAATTGTTCCAGTAAAGTTTTCATGGAAGTTATTTTTTCCACAGAAATACTGTTCTCAGTTTCGTAATTTAGGATATAGTGTTGTATTTGTTTTAAAACTTGACCTTAAGTAATTGGAAAAGTTTTCTTAAGTTACTTAACCTTATGTCAAAAGTTCTTAACTAAGTTTTTCTTAAGTTTGGTAACTGTTTCAATTTACTTTCAATCAATTGTTAACAGTTTTTCTTTTAAGGTTTGTTCAGTTCGAGTTATGCCAGTATTATTTAGTGTTGTGTTAAACCCAGAAATAAATCTCAATTTATAACTATCCACAAAGAGAAACAGAGATTTTGTTACATGTGATAAATATGTATATAATATGGATATCTGTATATGATGGATACCAGAATCTTTAAAATATACAAATAATATCCTTATGTTGTAACCATGGATCATCAGACATATATAAAATCTGTATAATATACAGATCACAACAATGTACACATATTTAATCTGTATAAAATCCATATTATTGCAGCAGATATAATACGTATTATATCTAGATATTATATGCATGGTAGAGGACATTTGCATGGATTTTATACAGATATAATATGTATACAGGGTATACAACGATACGTATTAAATCTAGATATAATCCTTTTTGTGCTACTAGGGAATGTCCAGAAGAAAGTGATAGGAAATACGTACATGCGATGTAGACCCATTTTTTTACGATTTTCGATGGCTTTTTTCATGAAAAATTACAGGAGGTGCACTGTTTTCCTTCAGCATCTTGAATTGATAGCCATGATCTGTCAAATCGGAAAATTTGAGCTCAGTCGGCCACCCGAAGATCGTGTATTTCCCTTGTGAGAGAAAAAGTTGCCTGCAGTAAGATTCCTCAGTTAATCTTAAGGAAATATCATTTAAAATTTGTAGTACATCAATGCTTTGAAAACGGTAATTTTCAAAAATTTAAAAAAATATAAATAATTTTAATGAAACTTTTGACGAAAAACAGTAAATTTTAGGGCATTTCAAAATGTCAGTAAACCGAAGAAAATATTATCCTGAAGTGTAGGATATTTCTAAGAACTAAAATTCCATAATTTTGCATATACGCAACATTGAGTTTACCGCTTGGTAATGGGTTTACCGCTGTACTAACGCTCAATTTTTTGCAGAGTAGCTCCAATGCATGAATAAATTTGACCTGTTAATGTTTAACTGCATTTCAGATTTAACTATTTGGTTATAAAACCCAATGGAATCTCATTCAAGGACAGCTCCCAATGGACTATGTATAATGCAAGAAAATTCTATTGAATTCTGACACCCGATTGGTGGACACTCCCCTTTGAAGGATGTTGCATCTTAATTTCTCAACCATGTAACCTTTCTTTAGTTTATGATAATGTTCTACTGAAGAATTTAATCAGGTCGGCTAATGTCTAGCAAAATTTTCGCCATGCTTGATTGATATGAACCAATATTTGTAGCTATGTGCATTCGTATGGGAATTCCAGCATACCTTACCTAACAATTTAGCCTTTGGGACTCATTAATTGAAAGCAATTCCCAATAAATCACTGTTGAAGAATACTTAGCATATGATTCCAATTCCTATTTCAATTATTACATACATAGACGTAATAAACATGTAATTTGTTGAAATGAGTGAAAATAGTGTAGTCCAGTTATAGCTTAATGGTACAATTTGGCTTTGATACACACCCCATCCAATTCACTGTTTTGTGCTCTTGGCAACTGTGCATTATTAGGCCTAACAGTTAATCATGGAAGAAGGGAAATTTGGAGAAAATCTGATTTGGTTAAAAAAGACTAAACCCAATATCAGTACCTTGTGTGCAGAAGGTTTTCTTTTGCAGAGTAGTGACAGAGGGTGACCACACAATGCTTACTTATTCTCGTTAGCTAAGACTTCAACACTTAGCTTCACCCAAAATTTTTAAAGGCGGTACAGCGAAGTAGAGGGCATCACCATCATTCAGGGTGGATATGAAAAGTTTGAATTATTTGTATGGTCATATAACGTATAACTGCTAGGTTTATTTTTTCAATAAGATGCTCTAGTGGCACTTAGTACATTGATTCACATTTTACATACTTTTAGTGTTATGAAAATTCATTCTGGACAAGAATTGAAAGTGAGGAATTGTAATAGACATTCTTACAGAGTCACTCATGAATCAGGCTTTACTGTGATTGCTTACAAGACTTAATCTATAGTCAATTCAATCTGGAATACATGCTCCGCTAGTGAAACCGGAAGATGTTAGGTGGCCCTAGGATGGAGTTGGGAAGTAGTGTGGGGGAAGGCTACTGATGAGTTACGAATTGTATAGTTTATCCAATGCAGTTCCTCTTTGCATGGAAAGCCTTTTATTAAAATTGTGGTAGTATTTTGCATTTTGTCTTAACATTCTATCTAACTAGTCTGTTCTTATTGCTTTATATCTGATGAAGGGCAATATCCGCGGATATTTTGATATGAGGCATCGGAGCTTACCATCCTTAATGTTAACCTATGTATGAGATCATTAATACACCATGCCTTTGTACTTGAAATGTTTTTTATAATATTGCAAGGTATAGTGGTTACAAAAGTTTCTTCTGATATAGTGCGATCCGCCCCTAAGAAAATGTGGTGTCCACTTAATGCTTTTGTTGTGGTTGGTTATCCAATACAAAAATTTCTTTTTTTTATTAATTGTTGTTCTTGGAGATAATTTCATATAGTAAACCATATATTTGTGGCCATTTATTTTCCCCCAATGATTAATTAAGCTGGAAATGATTTGTTTGTGAGCTTCAATTACCTTATGGCCTCCGTTGTTCCTGTGACTTTGTATTTTGCATATTTTAAGCCTTGCAATTCGAGGAAGTTTTTGTGTTTGATAATAATGATAATTTTTCAAATCAATGTTTTGTGTATGCATGCCATTGGTGAATCGAGTTTATGATTACTTCTGTTGATGTAAAATTACACTGAGTTATTTTCTGGAGTAGATACTTGTGGTTAACATGCCAAACTTGCCACATTTTCTCTGAGGAGAAGTACCACTCAATTTGTGAAGAATCATTTGGAAACCACCTTAAAAATAAACTAACGCTTTGAAAGCATCTAACCTAAAGGTCAGTCAAAGAGGCTACCTTGATATCTGTATAACGGCTGTTATAAATAAGGGTAAAGAGTTACAGATTTCATCTCTTACTTATTTTTATTGTGAAATTCTTTTCTAGAGCTCCCTGCACCTGTAAGAGCCTCAGCCTTTTTTGCACTCCTTGAACCAAAAATTGGAGCATCACGTTCAAGGAAAGGAAAGAAGGTGAAGAAAGAAACTTTGTCAATTGGAAAAGATGTGCCCCTCAAAAGTCTTGCTCCAAAAAAGGAGACTGTTAGTTCTAGCCAGCCCACCTCCTCCAAGAGTTTAAATCAGCTTTTATGTAAAAGACAAGTGGTGGGGCAAAAGGGAAATAGGATTCTTAAGGAAAACTTAGGAGGAACTAGGCAGAAGAAAAATGTGAGGCAAGCGAGGACAAGGTTCATTTTAGATGGGAAATCATGCACAGGTAGTCGAAACATAGCTAAGAAGTCTTATTCCTGCCATGGATATGAAAAGTCTTTCTCTCAAAAGAGTGACCTTGTCCGTCACATTCGGACTCATACAAAGGAAAAACCTTATTCGTGCAATGATTGTGACAAGTATTTCTCTCAAAAGAGTGATCTCGTCCGTCACATTCGGTGTCATACGAAGGAGAAAACTTATTCGTGCAATGAATGTGACAAGTCTTTCTCTCGAAAGGACAACTTAGTATGTCACATTCGGACTCATGCGAAGGGGAAACCTTATCCATGCAATGAATGTGGAAAGTCTTTCTCTATTAAGGGCAACCTTGTCCGTCACATTCGGACTCATACGAAAGAAAGACCTTATCCATGCAATGAATGTGATAAGTCTTTTTCTACAAAGAATGACCTTGTCAGTCACATTCGGAGTCATACAAAGGAAAAACCGTATTCATGCAATGAATGCGAAAAGTCTTTCTCTCTAAGGTGCAACCTTGTCCGTCACATTCGGAGTCATACAAAGGAAAAACCGTATTCATGCAATGAATGCGAAAAGTCTTTCTCTCTAAGGTGCAACCTTGTCCATCACATTCGGACTCATACAAATGAGAAACCTTATTTATGCAATGAATGTGATAAGTCTTTCTCTCAAAAGAGCACCCTTGTCAATCACATGTGGACTCATACGAAGGAAAAACCTTATCCATGCAATGAATGTGAAAAGTCTTTCTCCCGAAAGTGTGACCTTGTGTTTCACATTCGGACTCACACGAAGGAGAAATCTTATTCCTGCGGTGAATGTGAAAAGTCTTTTTCTCGAAAGAGCAGCCTTGTCATCCACATTCGGACTCATATGAAAGAAAGACCTTATCCATGCAATGAATGTGAAAAGTCTTTCTCCCGAAAGTGTGACCTTGTGTATCACATGTGGACTCATACGAAGGAAAAACATTATTCCTGCGGTAAATGTGAAAAGTCTTTCTCTCGAAAGAGCAGCCTTGTCGTCCACACTCGGACTCATGCAAAGGAGAATCCTCATTCCTGCCGTGAATAAGCAATCTCTTTCTCAAAAGAGAAGCCTTTTCGTTCATATCCGTACTCATAAAAAGGTAAAGCCTTATACATGCAAGGAATGTGAAAACTCTAATTCTTCCAAAAAAAAACCTTCTTTTACACATGCGGGAACACAGGAAAGAAGCCTCATTCTTGCAATGAATGTAAAAAGACTCAGTAGATCCAACTTTTCTTTATTTGCAAGCCCTCAGTGTTAGGTCTTAGTAATCTAATTGGCTTTATTAAGCCATCAAGGTAAATAATTCTTATTACTTCGATTACTGCTTTTTTAAATGGAAAAATTGTCCCATGATGTTGAAAATAATATAACAATGTTCAGTTGGGTCTGCGACCTAATTTCATAAATGTTTGAGTAAATTTACTCTACCATATTTTCAAGGATCAAATAATTTATTTTTGTGTTTTTTACTGCTAATGTTTTACTGGTAGAAAATTATTTACATTTAAATGTAGGCCATGTATCTCAACACTTTCGACAAAAGTTTGAGGCATTTTGTCCTAACAATAACTTTTTGTGTAATATCTATGTTCAATGTGTTATTAATCAATGTTAATTTTTCTTATTGACGTTAGTTAATGTAGTGCCTCTATGTAATTTCTATGAAAATATTAAGTTGGTGATATTTTACGATTGATAAAGAGAGTGTTAAACTGAGTGACTCGTCTGTTTTACTTGTTCCTGTACGCCCTTTCCTGTCAATTATTACATCAATATTGGGTCGTTTTTTTATTCGCCAGCCACAATCACAAAGCAATTATTTGCTTAAATGACAATAAAAGTCGTCCTCTTGAAAACATTGCCAGCCATGGTTAAGGGTTAAATGATGAATGCAGGGAATTTCCTTCTCATGTAAGTGGCCATAAATTTACTGGTAACTGTGTCCCATCTATAGGCATGAACAAATAAACTTCCCTGCTGTGTACAAATAGATAATATTTTAGGAAAATATCGTATTACACGCTTGGTTTTGCGTGTCGAGATACATCAATTGAGATCATTTCATTACGGACGAAGTATTTTACATAAACAATGTGAGCATTAAACAATTTTATCGTAAGGAAATAAAATATCCGGTTTTTTAAGTCCGAAAAGGCATTTCTATCATGAAGATTTCTAAAAGATCATGGAAAAGAGAAATTTTATGAATAATTTCCATTCAGATTTGATGAATTAAAAAAAAAACATTTTTGCAGAAATTTTACAAATCTACCTTGCTTACATTCGTCACGTCGCACAGTGGTCCCAAATCGAAAAAAACTGGTCAAAATTAAAAACGTCGTAATTTTACCTAAAATAGCAACAGAATTGGATGTCCCTAATGGATTTTGATCGTCTAAATGTGATTTTGGCATTATTTTTACGATATCTCTTCATTTTAGCTTTTTTGAGCTGTTATTATTTTAACAATTTTTAGAAAATCTCGATACAGATGTCATTGCGATTAGCGATAACTTGGTGTTCATGGAGAGGTTAAAATAGTATAATTTAAGACAAAATATGTACAAATTGTTGTTAAAACCCATTATAGAATTAACGACATGAAATTGGTGAGATTCGAACCCGCGACCATCAGCATAGTCGGTGAGATACAAAAATCGGAAAAAAATACTCACACTTACTCATTTTTGGCTTCCATGTATTTGATAAGTCACATTAGATGAAATAAAATGACTGATATTAAGAACATCGAGGAAAATAATGTTCTAATTGTAATAAAATCGTTTTCATGTATCACAAAAAACGAATTTTAAAAGAATAGTCGTCCGATGTCACCCCATCGGACTCATTGTTGCTCTGCATATCACTTAAAATTAGCAAATGTTCACCTCACCTGATAGGCTGTCTTCGTTTTTTGTAACTCCTGATGTAATTAAAATGTATGATTCAGTTATTTAAAGAGGCCTTCGAAAGATATCTTCATAATTTAACATTATTGAGGAATTTCTTGTATGTTCCACTCGGAATTTCCTCATGTCTATGTTCCTGGCCTCCAATGCTTCCTCCGTTAAAACTTCAATTGTAAGAAAGGATTCTTTGGAAATTGCTGTTCCATGTATCAGCACTATATGTACCATGAGCAGCATATAATGCAAACTATAATCGATGTACAGCTCAGCTATTTCAATGCAATACTGGCTGAAGGCTTCCTTATTTATCTCATAGCCGCAGGATAGAGATTTTAATATCACTGTAAGTCTATGGACAAGTCTTTCATAGATACCTGTCGTGAAAATTGCAAATCACAATAATAATTAAATTTCATACACATAAAGCATTTGTTCGTAGATTTTTCAATATTATGGAAACGGGTCCAATATTTCTTACTTATTGATTATAATTTCATATTTACACGTAGTTTCATCTTGTCTGAAATGAAATCCTGAATTAAAACTCCACTTTTAAAAATATGATGATTGAGATTAATGAGTGATTATTTTTATACACTACATATATTCGCCGACTGCATACACGGTAATCATTTGCACTCACTAGATGCGAGAGGGAGATATTGATATGCTTCTCGAGGGAATTTCATTTCCTTCTGCAACCAGCTTTTGAACGTCTCTTTGAAATGCTCATCTGTCCTCGACCTTTGATTCCACTTTCTTAGGTATTTCGAGAAAACATTCTTCGCGCAAAACGCGTCAGAATATTTTTTGCATGCTTGGTTTCATTCAGTCAAAATCTTCTTATCATATATTCCATGTCATATTCATTCTTCTTAGCTTATGAATATTCTTTTCTCTCTGTATTTTTATTGTACACCCCAAGGTACGAAAAAGTTTGCGGCACCCATAATTCAAATTTAACAGGTGTTTTTACGGCTGAAACGAGGAATGTGATTTCTAAAAGTTGTCTATTTTTAACCAATAATAAACCGGAAATTATGAGTTGACATTGAATAAAAGATATAAAACCTTATATAGACTTGCCTCTGATTTTCCGGCGCATCCTGAAATTTGAATGCCAAACATTGGCAAACCAAGTGCTTTAATTATCTGGACAGGAGAAGTTTCTCGAGTTAGCCGTATTAACACAGTTCGGAGCACAGCACTTGTTCACTAAGAAAATCATTAAATAAAACTGAGTAGGAAATATTTACCACATCCATGCAATGGCTCTGGTGAGGGAGGGCGTCATCCTCATTCCATTATTATTAAAAAATGCACTTGCAAGATGCACGCTCCATTGGTGGGTTTAGACGAATTTTTCCCTCCGAATTCAATCCTATCTACGTCTATGGGCTGTTGAAATAATCCTGTGAACAATTCTTGGCATTAGGGAGCATTTATTTCTCTTAGCGTCAAGACCTTATTTCGGAATAACGTGCAGACAACGCTGTACGGCATGTAAGGGATCTCTATAAAAATATGCGGAAAGTTTTGCAAAGAAAAGCATCTTGCGGTTACTGTAAGGTTCTCGCATAGTGACTTAAGTAGTTGCTTTTCATCACTCATAATGTTTCTCATTAAGAGCATGAAAAACGGCCCTCATTGGTTTCATGAATATTTGAAGGTGAGTGCACAAACAAGAAGTGTGCATACAATAGGCGTGAAGCACTTGATGTATGTAATCGTACAGGATGTAGAATTATGCTAAGTACACACCATGCAAGTTTGACCACCGATACAGGAATATTTGAGCGATAATGCCACTGTTTCCCGCCGGGCGCCGGCCAGCCGCCCTCAGCGGAGCGGTGCACCGCTCAACTTAAAACCCTCTAGATGTCAGATAGGCAAGTATAGGCAAGATTTTTTTTCTCCATCTTGTTGTACATACTCTTCCTAAGGATTCAGCATAGGAATCTTCGAGGGGCACGGTGGGGCACAAAACCATATCGACACATTTGACTAAAAATAGCCTCAAAAATAGCTAATATTATAAATAATTAAATATTGTTATAATGAATTCTAAAACGAACAAAAAATACTATAATATTGTACAAAAATATGCAAACTTACCGTATTAAAATTTACAAATTAATCCCTTGAAATTTAAATAGTCATTTATTAAGTTGAATTTCCCTAAAATCGGCTATTTCTACGCCTCGGGCGTTTTAGGCTGAAAATGCCCATGTTTGACGGGTTACACAGGTCAACATAATAATCACACAGACCTATCAGGTACGAAATATTATAGGCCATATCCTGTAGAATCCGAATACATAATTCAAAACTTCCTCGTAAAAAGTCGAAAAAATGACTTTTGGCCAGCTTTTTTTGATTTGGGACCACTGTGCGTCGTCGTGTTGATTAAATTCGACCTCCACCTTCTTGCATGCCATAATCTTTAAAGAAAGACCCACAACATCGGTTTTCTTTCACTCCAATGCAACCTTCCGATCAATAATTAATTTTAAAATCAAAATCTTCTCCTACGCCGAAATTCTACTTACAACTCGTTTCCATTTTGTTTACAAACAAAGCCACAAGTGATGGGTCGTTCTTGATCGATTCGTTCAAAATGATTTAATCACCCAGTGATTCAAATGACTCATTATTCATTGCGCAAAGTAAAGTCGTTCATCAATCAGCCCGACTTACGGCTCCGTGGTCTGTCGTAAATCGGCTTCCGTTTTTTTCGGTATTTGGATCAATCATTAATCGGACAGACTTCCTATTTATTCAGTGATTGACTCTAAGTTCCTACTCTTGGTGTGAAAATATTTCTGTTGTGCTTTGTGAACCCAATTGATGTTTTCATCCGTTTACTTTCATATAATCGCTTTTTTCCCATTACGCAATGTATTTTTTATCTCCGTGCTGTATTATCAGGTAATTTCATGAATATTAATTGACATACGATAGATGATTTAAACACATAATTAAGCCGTAATTACCCTGACTGTACACACGACTTTTTCTCTTATCTTCCGGATTGCTTAAGTCTACTTAAGATGAATTTTCGGAAGTAATGGTGATATTCATCCCTTAATATGATTTACAAAATGTTAACATATTGCGTTTCCGCAATTCATTGGGAAAAATGTGGTACCTAAAAGAACTATATTTCAAAACTTTGGTTTCATCTTTTATTTTTCATTGTCACTTCTGATGAAATGTGTGAAAAACATTCTGCTTGAAATTTACTAATTGCACTTGGCACATCTATGATTTGCACCCTCGAAAATTTTAGTACAGCAATGAGTGTCGGTGTTGGGTGTTGGGTGAGCAACATTAGAATTTAATGATAGAAGATCAATTGGATTTAGCATGCTTAATCCGAAATCGGATTTCTTTTATTTCAGAGATGCTTTTACAAATGCGTGCATGATTGTTTTCATGAAACATCTTTCCCTCAAAATTCGTAAATCTCTCCAAGAATGTATCTATGCAAAAATATTTCTCCGTATCTTGAAATACGGAATCGCTATTAGCACTTTATTACAGGAGATGATTCATTTAAAATTAGCAGTTTACTATAGTTTTCATATTGCGCTTATTGAAATAAGTTTCTTCAATATCTCGATCATAATTCATTAAAGTCACGCGATTCATTTCAATGGATAGGTTTTTATCCGTCTATCATCGGAGTTCATTGGTTGAATTGTTTCAATCTTCTCATTCCTTGATTCAATCAATTCCAAGTCATCAATCAAAATGATTGAGTGATCGAAATGATTGAATGATCGAAATGACTGACTCAGTTGTTGAAATCACCCCAATGACTTGAATCATAAAGATGGAATCATTGAAAAGAACGACCTCGCACATCCCACGTTGAGACATTCGTTATTCAATTATTTCCCTTAGTTCCTCTTGATTTCTATGTCGCTACGTTCGTCTGCGTAATCAACCTAGTCCAAAATGAATGTGGCAACATATCTCCCACCAATTTGGAGTAGTGAGGTTTCTGGATATAGCAGTCAACAGAGCGCGCCGTTACAAGTTGAATCACCGTTTCTGAATACGGCCCTTAAATAAGTACTCATATTATGCATCAATATTTAAGTTTTATTAAGTGCTAATAATTTTTTGAGTGCCTAATTTATTATAACAACGCTGTGTTAATAATCCTATGGACTTGGTGGGCAGTTAGTCTATACCCTTGCCCGGTATGAAACTAGTTAGGTTGCTGTGGACTTTTATGATAATTGATGAGATTTCATGTCTACTCGATTTTTAGTGAATTTTTGCCGTGTGTATGGAAAATTGAAATAAAGGTACGAAACGCGAAGTTTGTTTGAATCTTCAGCTGTGGCTGACACCAATTCCATTTTTTTCTGAAACAGCAAAAATAAAGACAACCATAGAGTAAGTATATTCAAGAGGGCTCACGGCATAGGCGGAAATCGTATCGACAGTTTTAATTCTCAAAGAGCTAATTGATGTCCCTGGAGTGCCGAGCAAGAGGCGAGAGAGTCACATTTCAAGGTCATTACCTGTCCCTCGCTTCTCCCCTTTCCTTCCCGCCATCCCCTCTTCCTTATTCTCCGTCAGTCTCCCAAGCATCGAAGGAAGGGAAGACGATGTTTGCCACCGGCTGATTGAGAGAAAAAAGGCAGACCCTTCAGGGATTTCTTTCTCGCCTGGCGAGCTGCATCTTCCACGAATCCTTCCCTCTTCTCTCTGCTCGGCTTTCTCCATTACTGCTGAAAACATTTGTACAACATGCAGCTGTGAATAAGTGCTTAAACTCTCTCATGCAGTTCAAACATTGCAGTCCGAAAGTCAAGAGGAGAGAGAGGAAATTTTCAGGGGGGCTAAACGAAAAGGCTATCAGATACGGTCACGGAAGTATTCACGACCACCACAGATTTTGATGGAACTGTGTGAGGAGATATGCTCGAATATCGAATGGACGTTGGAGGGATTAACCGGGATAGGCGTACGCTAGTTTTGGCTGGATCATAACCATTTCAAAAACTTTCACATTATTATGGCAGGAGATGCACTTTTTGCACAATTGATTGGTGCTGTGTTGTTTGCGCTCTGTGTCATATTTTCATCCGCAATACCTCCTAGAAATTTTATTGTGTTTTTCCTCGCCTGGTTCTATAGGAGCCATTGTAAATGAGGAATCAGGTAGAGCCTTCATTCTTCCTTGTAAACTGCATCTCCTTAATTTTTTAGGTTTAAGTTGAGGCTTTCTGGTGGTAATCCAGTCTTCCACTTAGTGCAAGTGATCCGGGATGAAGTCCACGTCCGTGATTTGATTGAAATGCGTGGAAATAATGGCCAAGTCGTCAGCGTGAGGCCCAATGGTCATCCGAGTGGGTAGATCATTAATGAAGACGTTTTGACTACATTACCGTTGCTGTAGAATCGGGACAGGTTTTATCGTTTTGGAGAAATGTAAATGAAAGGGTACACGTAAATGCTTTACGGGGTAGAATGTCGTTCGAACCTGCTCAAGTAAAAATTTTTCCTTTGAAACAGAGCTGATTCTGGGCTGAAACTCCACTGAATGTGTGGAAACTGCCTTGAAACAACCTTGTAACTGCACTGCACTGCCTTGTCCTCAACAAGAAAAAGGGCACTTAACTGAAACTCTGATGCCATTCTCCCTTGCAAGTCCATTGCATTTGAACTGCTTCTCCCTTGCAGCATGTGTGCCCCACTGATACTGAACTGGGCAATAGCCTCAGGCCAGGCCGACTTTATGGCACCACTGCATCTCTCTTGTCGCATGTCTTTACTGCCCTGCCACAGATCTGCTGCAACATTTGGGTATCCTCTCTCCCTCATAAATTTGAACTGCTTCTCCCTTGCTGCGTGTGTGCTACCCATCGTAAGTTTTGCCAACATACAGAACCCATCTACCGGGCATATAAGCGACCCCGGTTTTCAGCGGCAATGTATTTTTTAAAGTTAGCTTTTGGCAACACGTATATCTTTTCCCGCGCGAAAAGCTGTCGGTTGCCGTTATTTCTCTCAAGTTTCTAGGAGCGAAAGACGAGTGGTGAGTATGGGTTTTGGCATGAAAAGATTGATGGCATAATTATTTTCCCGGTACTTTGACGGTTGTTAACGGCAAGAATTAATCGAAATTAAGGTGAAGGGGAGAACAAGGTCGGTGGTTGTGACTGCAGTCAAAATTGGAGGTAAGCGTTTTAAGTTCTCTGATGGCATGTTTATTCCTTCCTTGTTTAGCCATGAGAACGTTGACATTGAATTCGTGTTTTAATCCAGGCAGGTTTAAGGATTTCGAGCTCCTTTTTCGGGGTTCATGCCGCCAATAACGAATTCTTCTTTCAACGCCTTGGCGACTGCCATCCACTTTTCCTGCTCATGGATACCCCGGACGAGGAGGAGAATACACCGACCGGTCATCAATGCCGCGGATGCCACGCCTTCCGTTTGTCATCCTGCGGAGTCCCTAACGAACTCGGTGAGCTCGAGCGGGCTTAGGAAGAAATAAGGAATGCGGGTGGGTATCGTTATAGTGCAATGTAAATTTACTGCTTAAACTTATTAGTTACTGCTAATAGTTTTGTAAGCTTGCGTGGTTTTTGTATGGAGTTCACACATAGCCTAAGTAACGAGTCATCGCTTCGTTTTTAAATTGAACTTTCATGCAAAGCGCATGCTTCCTCAGTGATAATTTAAGTTTTGCTTTCTATAATTTGAATGGTTCACATTAATGCACCATATAGCTAATAAGCCAAGTAAAGGAGAGTTTTTTAATTAGCAATTTTGCTAATTTTATTTTGATTTAAGTCGTTAGTGACTCTCATCAGTAATGTTTCTTTTCCATTGCAGGAGCATCTAACTTCCGGGACCTCTTTCACTTAGAAAATTTTTGTATGTGCTTTTAACAGTTATTAATTTATTTATGTATTTTCATGATCTAATAAATTGTTTCTTGAAAAATGTTGTGGTCATTGCAGTAATAACTATTGTTGATCGCAATCACCAGTCCACCCTATATCTTTTATCATGCATGCAAAATTGTGGGAGAAAACTGTTATGTGATAATCCACTGTTGGCTGGGTTTCGCAAGTTATTAATTTATTGTGCTTCATAGGATTTGACAAGGGAATTTTAATGGAATGGGTAGGGGAATTTTATTCAGCCAAACAAGGGAGTTTCAGTCTAGCTGGTAACCAAGGGAGTTTCGGTCTAGTCTGTAGCCAAGGGAGTTTCCGTGTAGCTACTCAGGCAAAAAAATCTGTACTCTAAATAAGCTAAAGCCATACTCTAACTGCACTTAATATCTGGACTGGGAATGCACTTAAGACTGCACTTAATTGAAACAATACAGCACAGTTTCCATAGTACAGTAAAGTACAGTTACCAAAGCACAGTCAGAGTGCAGTGGCCACAGCACAGTCAGAGTGCAGTGGCCATAGCACGGTCAGAGTGCAGTGGCCACAGCACAGTCAGAGTGCAGTGGCCATAGCACGGTCAGAGTGCAGTCACCACAGTACAGTCTAAGTGATTTCTTTGGGTCTTCTTCCGTTTTATCCATGGCTCTATGAAAAATCACCAACATTCCAGCTGGCTTCATCAGATCCACTGAAGTGGCGATGCAGGTTTGGCCAGACTGATATTTATGTCCAACCGAATCCTCTTTGACACTTCAATGAACACAAAGAAGCTGACTGGAAGTTTGACTAAATTTCATCCAAAGCCATGGATAAACTCTGAAGAAGACCCAAAAAACTAGCTGCAAAAGGGTATGATCGAAACCCTGTTTTCATATTGGATACAAATGACATGAAAGCCAATTCAGATATAAAATCATTTAATATAAAATGTAATATCTTACAATGAAATTCAATAAGACATGGTGAATTTTACATGGTGTTTCATTTTACATAAATTCATGGTGTTACATTTCGCGGAGGTTTTCCGTAAAGTGGCCGAGTGGGACTTTAACGTATCATCCTCTGTTGGCCTAAGGGCCTGCAGTGTCTCCCACCTGCCTACACCGTCTTTAGCTCACCGGTGCACTGTCGTGCGTGGAGTGAGGTAGTGTCCTTCAATCTGGTACGCTATGGTGAGCAAAAACAAGTCACCAGCAACGGGGTCGGACGAGAGTCGATTCGCGGGTTCTGAGTAGTGAGGACGGAGGTCCACAGCAGCAAGTTCAACTCAAAAATCACTAAAATTTGAAAAATGATTTGTCGGCCTCCTAATAAACACAGAACGTTCGGAATAACACCAGGACCTTGACAATCCGATCCGGAACACAATTTTTGGGTTCTAAAGGGGGGTTATAAGGAGACACCAGTCGACAAAAACAAAGGATGATCGCCTACACTACGAAAAACATCAAAAAATAACCCCAGATTTTCACTTTTCGAGATAAAAGGCACACAGACTAGTATAATTAGATAATATTGGTATTCTACACTGGATATAAACACTTGGAAATGCACTGATAAGAAATAATAACGTATTATTGGAACACGATCGACAACTCGTCACATGTTCAAGCGTGAAACACAAAACTTCAAAAATAACCAAAAATAAGGCATAGAATGTCACTGAAGGGGTGAAATATAAAGGAAAAGTAACTCCGAAACACTGATTAACCTCAATCAGGACGGATTTTCAATAACACAGGGAATTATAACACAAAAACCAACTCGGTATAACTGAAAATTTAAGACACTTGTAATTGAAAGAAAAATGCACGTAGGGAAACGAAACTTTCACAGGAGCAGTAGAATAAATGGCATTAGAAGCACATAGAATCACAAGGTGGGCAAAGCGACCTTCTAAGATTGGTGGGACTTTGAAATGTCTCGGCAGCGGCTAGATTGAGGCAAACACTAAAAACGCCACAAAAAAGCCACAATTGGTTGGATCTTGAATAATTTCACAGTAGGCGGCAGCGGGAACATTCACGGACGTTACTGACATAATCAGCGTCAGTTAATCAATGATTTAGCCACTAAAACTGAGGTTATACAGGAGCGGCACATAGACACGTGTCCTGCTGTGGACCCCCTCCTCCATAGTAAATATAGGAAATACTTTCTCCCGTCAATGACTAGTTTAAGTCCAGCCCTGTCAGAGTGCAGTTTGAGCCATAGTACAGTTCCAGTCCAGTTACCCAGCCCAGTAACAGTCCCCTTTTAGCCACAGTACACTTCCAGTCATGTTTTCTAGCCCTGTCACAGTCCAGTTTGAGCTATAGTACAGTTCCAGTCATGTTACCCAGCCCAGTCACAGTGCAGTCTGAGCTCTAGCACAGTTCAAGCACAGTGATCCAGCACTGTTACAGTACAGTTATTCTCAAATTCTAGCTGCCATAGTACAGTCTAGTACAGAAGAGTGTACTGTGACTGTGCTAAACGCAAAGTTTAGTCCAGTTACAGTGCAGATTTAGTGCAGTCACAGCACAGATTTTTTTGCCTGAGTACCTTCTTTCACTCAGTGCAAGAGTAAGAGGAGTAAGTGTTCTCGTCTCAAGATGTATCTGAAAGGATATAGCAATGCACAATTTCACACCTCAACCAAAGAAAGAATTACTAATCTAAAATGGTAGGTAGTAATAAATTTCATGTTAAAATAGGTGCATAGTAATTTCTGTATAGTCGGCCAAGGGAGTTTCATTGGAGTAGCTGGAGTACTTAATTGCACTGCTACTGCACTGCCATCCCCCTTCCAAACTCCACTGTTTTGTTTCAATTTCAATGCAGTTTTAGCATAGAAGCAAGGCAGTGAGTTTCAAGGTAGTTTTAGCCCAGTTTCAGTCAAGTTGCAAGGGAGAAATTTTTACTTGAGCGGGGATCAAGATTGAGAGTAAAGAAAATTACCCGATTAATAAATTTTTCAGGCATGTCCTTTGGGGAAAGTAGATTTTTGCTTTTTTTAACGAAGGAAAACATTTTTTTATTTAATTTTTATTGCGAATGAACCCTTGAAAAAAATACTCAAACTTAGGAATTGTAACTAGTGTAGCTGATATGTCCTGAAAATTGAGTCAGTCATTTTTTATATTTTACTCTATTAATATCTCGTGTGTAAAAGCAGGTAATATTATTTTTTGAGTTATGCTTGAGAACCCTGTATTAATATAAATTGGAAAACTTTGAACTGGTGTAGCCGATATTTGTACTGAAAATTGGTTTATAATTGCAATTCCATTGTACAACTTTAAAGGCACTGTAAAAGTAAAATTTTTACGTGTGCCTTCAAGTAGCCTTTTTTGAGGTGCCTTCTCAAGGCGCCTGAAAGGCGCATTTAAGCTAGAAGATGATAGACACCTTATAGGCGCCTTGCGTGTGCCTTTTAAAGACAGTGCCTTGCCTTAAAAAAGGCACCTTTAAGGCGCATTTTGGAGGCAGTGTCTTACGTGGTTTAATTATGTCAAGGTCCCAGCTAGCACAGATATGACCTTATCGTTTGAGAAATCAGATATTTTGGGGATATGCTTTCATTGTACAAAATTAATAGCCTGACTGAGTCTTAAGACTGAGAAATATGAGAAAAGATCATATGACTACTTTTGAATATAAATTAAATAGGAAAAAGTTTATCCATTGGTATGCTTATTTAGCACTTAATACTAATATATTAGCAGCATGATTTAGTTGCGGATGATTCACACAGAAAAAAGATAAAACTTGTGATATTTAATTTTCAAACAATAAATTTCATATATAACTGATAATTTCAGGCTTAACTTTTAGAAACCTCTCCATTGTGGATAAAATTCTGTTCCCTTAAAGCTTACCTCGGTATTAACAATTCTTCTTGGTCTTCTGGCTTTGCTTCGCCGATTTTTTCCGTATTCCATTCTCCTTTTGTCCTGGCCAAGCTATTTACATCGTCACCTGCTGGATATGCGCGAAAGACATGAAAAGAAAATTAGAATTAATTAATTTGGCCCATACGCACCTTTTTCTTAAGGTTTGGAACGTCGAGGAATCTATCCTTGGATACATCTATTGGCACAATGTGATCAACACATGAATATACTCAACATTTGGAGTCTATGTTGGTGTACAATATAATTGCGACGTAATTTTGCCAAATAACTTATAAATAGAAGATTTGAATCGTGTAATAGTCCATCTTTAGTCAAAACAGCGAAGAATACGGGTACAAAAATACTTTCTTGAAACACAATGGAGAACTGCGTGCAAGGTTTACAGTGCAATAAATCATTTCACCCACAATAAAAGATAAATCATACCTTACCTTAATTATCCGGTGACAGGAAACTGTTGGAGTTGGCTTGCATGAATCGCAATAACGTGCGGGATGGAAGCAGATTTTCAGCAAAACATAGCTTCGAAGTCCTTGTGTAGGCTTTCGCGGTGTGGCGAAGATTCAGGGTGGAGGTTTTCGGGGTTAGCACCGCGTAGATTGGTCTCTGCAGACAACAGTTTCGCCGGCATTGAAGCAGGCTTCTTCAGGTCAATGAAGTGGAGAACCGAGGAATCGCTCGTCTCTTATACACCCCGTCGGAGGCCAGTGTCTTCTCATTGGTTGGTTCATGGGGCTGATATGGCTTCTCATTGGTCCGCCCCTCTTGGTGTTGTCTTGTCTCTCTGGGTTTCTTTCTGAGGACTCTTTTCCATGTGTTTGAAAGCTGGTATCCGTCCTCCCTGTTGAGATTTCTCGGTGTCTTCATTATTTCAATAGCTTCCCTGATGATCCGCGGGAAGTATCTTTTTTCCATAGCAATGACTTTTGCATTGTCGTAGTCGGGGTAGTGATTCGGCCCACTCCATGTGTGCTCAGCTATGGCCGAGAGGCGTAGTTGCTGGTTCCTAGTAGCTCTTTGATGTTCTTGGAGCCGCACCTTGAGGGGTCTGCAAGTTTGTCCGATGTATGAACTGCCACAGCTACAAGCTCTGCCACAGCTCAGGGCCCCGCCGTGGTCAACCTTAGCAACACAGTTCTAAGTAAAGCTGCTATATCCATACTGTCTAAAGGATTAAATTACGCCATTGCTCCGAGTCGCATTCCGCACGAGGAGATAATCACGGGAGTGGAAAATGCAGTCCGGAAACTCGGAAAAGAAGAATCCGGAGACATCCGAGATGAAGTGGGGCGCCTCTTAATCAAGTCCAAGCCTCCAAAGAACAACATCACCAAGGAGGAGAAGCAGGCTCTAATACAGTTCAAAAATGACGACAATCTGCTAATCATCCCAGCAGACAAAGGCAACGCTACGGTAGTCATGGACGCGGAGGACTATCGGAACAAGATACGCTCCCTACTGAATTCTGACACGTACCGTGAGCCGAAGTCCGACCCGACGACCAAGATACAACGCCAAATTAAGGACCTGCTCAAACAATCGTCCATTCCTATCGAAGACCGGAAGAGCCTCATGGAAACAGCTCCAAAACCACCCAGGTTCTATGGGTTGCCTAAAATTCACAAGGAGGGCATCCCTCTTCGTCCCATAGTGAGTGCCGTTGACCCCCCGACCCACAAGTTGGCAAGATATCTGGCCACATCACTCAAGCGTTTCACAGGCAGGACTACCACCCACGTGAAAAACTCGGCGCATTTTGTCAAGATCTGCGACGGAACATGGGTGACAGAGGCCGACATCCTAGTGAGTTAATACGCAAAACAAACATTTATCGAGAAAGAAGTGGTTAGGGTTATTCGAATATACTCTCGACGCGTTCTATACAAAACTTTCTGGTCGAAATCGCCTGATAAGACAGTTCCTAAGGTAGAATGTTCCCGTTGAAAGTTCTTCTAGGTGTACGCCATCAACAAAATCTACAATATTTTTAAAAGTTGTAAATCAGTCGCACAGAAAATCTACATAACTATTTTCAATTCTTAAAGAACATTTAATCACGCATACGAACAAAATCTTTCTGATTTTGAAAGGTGTTTCCTGGGAGGAATGCAACCAAAAATCCTAGGATATTTCCCGAAGTTGAAATTCTGTCACAATAACACACTACTGAGTTATCTCAAACGTTTTAAAAGTAATCTGACCAAAATCCGATGAGAAATAATATTTAACACCGGTTGGCTAATTTTGAATTCTTTCTTGGGTGCATGACAACCACAAATCATGAAATATTTTCTTGAAACTTGAAAATCATTCACAATGAAACTCTACTTAAATAATTATTAGGATATTTCGTACGTTTTGAAAGCATTCTGATCAAAATCCAACGAGAAATACCTTTTTTTCGCAAGATGGTTCTTTTTGAATGTGTGTCCTGGGTGTATGGCAAACACAAATCATGAAATATTTTCGAAACGTGAAACTAAATCACATTGAAACTCCTTTTACATAATAATTAGGATACTGCAAATGTTTTAAAAGTATTCTGATCAAAATCCGAGGAGAGAATACTTCTTTAACTCAAGATGGTTCCTTTGGAATGTGTGTCCTGGGTGTATGGCAACCACAAATCATGAAAAATTTTCGAAACTTGAACCTAAATCACACTTAAACTCTACCTAAATAATTATTGTAATATTGCAAACGTTTTAAAAGTATTCTGACCAAAATCCGACGATAAATACTTTTTAAACTCAAGATGGTTCTTTTTGAATGGGTGTCCTTGGTGTATGGTAAACAAAAATCATAAAATATTTTCAAAACTTGAAAATTTATCGCACTGAAACCCTACTTGAATAATTATTAGGATATTGCAAACGTTTTCAAAGTATTCTGATTAAAATCCGACGAGAAATATTTACTTAACTTAAGATGGATCTTTTTCAATGTGTGTCCTGGGTGTATTGCGAACAAAAATCATGAAATATTCTCGAAACTTGAAATTAAATCACATAGAAACTCTACTTTAATAATTATTAGGATATTCCGAACGGTTTAAAAGTATTTTGACCAAAATCCGACGAGAAATACTTTTTTAATTCAAGATGGTTGATTAAGTATTTATTGTAAATTTCAAAGTCCAGAGTCGGACCTGGAAGGACTGAATTTAGGATCGCGAAAAAAGAGGATGCTACAACTGGGTGGGACTGCGGTACTAGTACGATCACGCTATAAATGAGACCTACGAATATCAAGCGCCGTAGGGAAAGAAAAGGAAAATTCACGTAAAATCACTGTCACTTGTCACTTCCGCGATCTTTGTAATGCCGTGTGGTGGCAACATCGTCGCTCATCGATACGTACGTTCTTTGCCACCGAGAGCCTGCGTAAAAAAATGCAACAAAATGCCTCCAGCCTCCTCTCCTCCAGTGTTCAGTGGCCGGGATGAGAACCCGGGTCCCCGAGGAGAAAAGGTGTCAACTCAGGGACCCGGGTTCGCACCCAGCCACTGAACACTGGAGGCACCTGAGACTACCTAACCGACATTCGTTCTAATGGACCTGACTCTAACGAACCCAATCTTAACGCCCTAATTTTTCGCATTTTTTCCGACGCCCGCGGCCGGGAATCGAACCCGGGACCCCCGCGTGGGAATCCAACACGCTAACCACTAGTCTACCGCTCCCCCATTCAAAACGTCTGATAATTAATGTGGTCTTTTCAAACGCGGAACCCCTGTGGTGACTTTCCATAACTGCAGGTGATGATAATAAGAACTTAATACGCAAAACAATCATTTATCGAGAAAGAAGTGGTTAGGGTTATTCGAATATACTCTCGACGCGTTCTTTACAAAACTTTCTGGTTGAAATCGCCTGATAAGACTTAATAATATTTTTAAAAGTTGTTAATTAGTCGCACAGAAAATCTACATAACTATTCACAATTCTTAAAGAACATTTAATCACGCATACGAACAAAATCTTTCTGATTTTGAAAGGTGTTTCCTGGGTGGAATGCAACCAAAACCAATCCTAGGATATTTCCCGAAGTTGAAATTCTGTCAAAATAACACTCTACTGAGTTATTTCAAACGTTTTAAAAGTAATCTAACCAAAATCCGATGAGAAATAATATTTAACACCGGTTGGCTGATTTTCAATTCTTTCTTCGGTGCATGACAACCACAAATCATGAAATATTTTCTTGAAACTTGAAACTCATTCACAATGAAACTCTACTCAAATAATTATTAGGATATTTTGTACGTTTTGAAAGCATTCTGATCTAAATCCAACGAGAAATACCTTTTTTTCGCAAAATGGTTCTTTTTGAATGTGTGTCCTGGGTGTATGGCAAACACAAATCATGAAATATTTTCTTGAAACTTGAAACTCATTCACAATGAAACTCTACTCAAATAATTATTAGGATATTTTGTACGTTTTGAAAGCATTCTGATCTAAATCCAACGAGAAATACCTTTTTTTCGCAAGATGGTTCTTTTTGAATGTGTGTCCTGGGTGTATGGCAAACACAAATCATGAAATATTTTCGAAACTTGAACCTTAATCACACTTAAACTCTACTTAAATAATTATTGTAATATTGCTAACGTTTTAACCCATTAACGGCCAAGGCAGAAATTTCGGTAGAAATATTTGAATTTATCATCATATTTAGTCTTAATATATACTAGAAAATACATTTTGAAAAATTTGAGGCTCTAAAAAATTTATTTATACCAAAAAAATAATGGTGCGTTCTCGCACCTTTGGCGGAATGTGGGTACTTCGGTTAACATACCGTGAAAAACTAAAATCTTTTTCTTTTCCACCGTTTTAATTTTTAAACACATATAAACAAATAATTTAGTATTTAAAATCATTAAGTAACCGTTCATACTTTAAAAAATCCCTTTTATTAATTAAAATTATTTGAATATAAGGGCATATTACATTTTACCCAAAAATATACATTGGGCCTATTACATTACCTACACCTTTCCTTGTTACCTTTTTCTCGATAATATGACCTGCATTAACTTCTTTAGTGTCTACTACTAAGGAATTAAGAGGTTTGTCTTTTTTCGGATTTGATGGTCCTTCTGCATGTATTTCTTAGTGATTGCCATAACTGAATCGGTCACCTTTGATTGACGTTAGCGCGTCATATGACCTTTGAGAAATCAATTGGAGACATTTTGAGCCAACTGGCCCTCGTATAGAATTTCAATGAATTAGTTAACACACTTTCCAGTAAATTGGTAAACAATGTCCACCACCACCTTTTCCCTCTGATTTTGATTCTATAATTCGCGTTTGCATTATCGTGATGTATAATCCACCAGTGGGATTATTGGAATGGCAGAAGCTGGGGAATAGTTATGCCTTTTCTTTCAAATGGTAAATTGGCTATTTGTTGCTGGCCACAATTGCAACAGAGGTTTCATTCCATTTGACCGCGAACAATACAGATTCCTCGTCAAAAGCATGATCAATTTTCAGAGGTTTTTCCAAAAGCTTTAGTCTTCAAGCGGGCACTTTCCAGTTACCCGAGTGGTTCAAGTTGCAAAGGATCGCCTTTCCTTCAGTGTTTGGAACCAGGAACATGTATAAGAGAAGTTTTCAATAAATAACCGATGCTGAGTAATATCGGGAATTATTTTTTTTTTAATTTACATTATTTAGCGTATCATTAAGTTAAATAAGGAGAGAAAATTATATATATATTAAGTATTTATTTACTCGGCCTAGTGGTTTAATAAATACTGAGATATTTTGTCATAAACACAATTAATTTTTCTATTTTTTTACAGTTTTAGATTATTAAATTCTGATACTATAAATATTTATTTTTGTTAATATCTTTTGGAAAAATACTCGTATTTTTATGAAAAAGTTAAATCACATTAAATTTTCTCTCCCCTCTGATCCTGTGAACTTACTCTTCAATTATTAAAAACAAAATGCAAAATAAATAACATAGGACCGGATAGTATATAAACACTTTCTTTAACCCTTTCACTGCTGTGGACGTACCTAGTACGTCCGCACGGCAGACTGCTGTGGACGTAGTTTTTCTTCGTCCATGCCATGCGGTCAGCACTTTCGCCGAAACACTTCGAAGGGTCCCTAATCCAGGACCCTATCCCCGACCAGATCACCCACGCAGGACCGACTTCTCGACCCTACAAGTGGGGGCCTAAATTTTTTAATCCTGTTTTAATTCAATCTAAAACTGCAATTTTAATTTCAATAAATCGTTATGATCATCAAAAATGATTGTTTTCATCGCACTCCTGCCAATGAAGCAATCAAGCACGTCTTTTAACCGTGTTTCTGTGATGAAAAATAACGATTTTGTTAACTTTGCTGAAATGGCCATTTTCCGGTTGTCCGCAGCCACGTTTTAAGCGAAGTTACTTATTTGTTATTTTTCATCGCAGAAGCACGTTTCAAAGACGTACTTGATTGCCTGATTGGCAAGAGTGCGATGAAAACAATCATTTTTCGATGATCGGATTGATTGATAGAATTTCAAATTGGAATCAGAGCGGTCACATTTCGGGATTTAGGCCCCCCTGGTAGGGTCGAGGAGACGGTCCTGCGTGGGTGAGCTCGTCGAGGATAGGGTCGCGGATTAGCGACCCTTCGGAGGGTGTACCAAACCGATCCCGGAAGGACCTGCTCCATGGGCCTACGAACCGCGTTTTAACATTTTCGCCGCATGTAAGGAGAAGTTTTTCTGAGATTTAACAGCAGCGAAAGGGTTAATTTACAACAAAACTCGCACCCGCGTGTCTTGAATTTTGAAATTTTCATAAAAAAATAAACCAGGATTCAGAACCAAGTTTCCTTCAAAATGACGTTTAATTCATTATTATGGCGTGAACAAAGATACAGATATAAATTTGCAAATTACAGCGGTACATCATTTTGATGATAGTAAGATATGCAAAGCGGTGAATTCAGTACCACTTGAACGTAATAGTTTCACAATGTAGCGCATGCAAACTTCGTTTCCAAAATATCCACATGATAGCAATGCTATTACGAACTCAGAAATGCGGGGCTTCTTATTCCCTGCAATAGAAATATGTATATAGACCACATTGTTTGTGTGAAATATTTTGTCCATAACAAAGTCATCTCTATTGATATATATCGACACGCACAACCACGCGTGTAATACGACCAATTATGCAAAAAATACATTTATACATAGCAGGGAAGTTATTTGTTTCATGCCTATAAACGGGACACAGTTCCAAGGAAATATATAACCATTAACCTGAGAAAGAAATTCCTTGCATTCCTACCTTCCATTTTAGCACTACCCAGGGCCAGCAATGTTTTCACGAGGGCATATTATTGTCATTTGAACAAATTTTTTCAACACATAGTGGTGCAGGCATTCAAACTACTACCCAATAATGATGTAATCACTACAAGGCATGTGGGTACATGAACAATTAAAACAGACCAGTCACTTAGTGGGACACTTTTCATCAATCGTATATTGTTATTAACATGATATTTGCAAATAAATTGCATATAAGCACCACATATACTTACATCGATCAGACGATTAAACGTTGATAAATCACACAATTAACATTGACATTATATTGAAAATTATTCTTGACACAAAGTGCCTCCAGTTTTTGTTGAAAGTGTTGAAATACATGGCTTGCATTTAAATAAAAATAATTTTCTACCACTAAAAATTAGAAGTTAAATTTACAGGAATAAATTAGTTAGTCCCTGAATATGTAGCAGAATAAATTTAATTGAACATATATGAAATTACGTCACAGCGTAATGGAATATTTTTTTAATATATTTTCATCATCATCAGACATTTTTTTAAAAATTAATAAAAGCAGAATGCGTAATAGTAGGAATAATTTAACCTTGATTGCTAATGAATACCAATTAAGTAGACAACTAAGACCTAGCCCTGTGTGTTCCCAAATAAAAGAAAAGGTGGACATATTAAAAGAAATTCTTATCACATTCATTGCAATAAGGCAATAATTCTTTGCAATGTACCCACATGTGTAAGACACGGTTTTGTTCGGAAGTATAAGACTTTTAACATTCATTTCACGAAAATGATTACTCCTTCATATGAGTCGGAATGTGACGGACAAGGTAACTTTTTGTGAGACAAATTTATCACATTCACTGCACGAATAGGTTTTCTCCTTCGTATAATTCAAAATGCGACGGAAAAGGTGACTCTTGCGAGAGAAAGACCTTTCACTTTCACCGCCGGAATAAGGTTTTTCCTTCATATGAGTCTGAATGTGACAGACAATGTGACTCTTTTGAGAGAAAGACTTTTCAAATTAACTGCATGAATTAAGTTTTGTCTTCGTATGAGTCCGAATGTGATCGACAAGGTAGTTCTTTTCAGAGAAATGTTCGTCACATTCATTGCAGGAGTAAGGTTTCTCCTTCGTGTAAGTCCAAATGTGACAGACAAGGTGACTCTTTTGAGAAAAAGACTTATCACATTCATTGCAAGAATGCGGTTTCTCCTTCGTGTGTGTCCGCGTGTGACGGACAAAGTTACTCCTTACAGTGAAAGATTTATTACATTCACCGCAGGAATAAGGTTTCTCCATTGTATGAATCCGCGTGTGACAGACAAGACTGCTTCTTGCAGAGAAAGACTTATCACATTCATTGCACGAATAGGGTTTCACCTTCGTATGAGTCGAAATGTGACTGACAAGGTGACTCTTTAGAGAGAAGGACTTATCACATTCACCGCAGGAATAAGGTTTCTCCTTCGTATGAATCCGCATGTGACACACAAGGTTGCTCTTAATAGAGAAAGACTTATCACATTCAGTGCATGAATACGGTTTCTCCTTTGTATGAGTCCGAATGTGACTGACAAGGGTAGTCTTATGAGAGAAAGACTTATCACATTTATTGCATGAATACGGTTTCTCATTTGTATGAATCCGCATGTGACAGACAAGACTGCTTCTTGCAGAGAAAGACTTATCACATTCATTGCAAGAATAAGGTTTCTCCTTCGTATGAGTTCGCATGTGACAGACAAGACTGCTTCTTGCAGAGAAAGACTTATCACATTCATTGCAAGAATAAGGTTTCTCCTTCGTATGAGTTCGCATGTGACAGACAAGGTGACTCTTATAATAGAAAGACTTATCACATTGATTGCAAGAGTAAGGTTTCTCCTTCGTATGAATCCGCATGTGACACACAAGGTTGCTCTTAATAAAGAAAGACTTATCACATTCAGTGCATGAATACGGTTTCTCCTTTGTATGAGTCCGAATGTGACTGACAAGGGTAGTCTTATGAGAGAAAGACTTATCACATTTATTGCATGAATAAGGTTTCTCATTTGTATGAGTCCGAATGTGATGGACAAGGTTACACTTATCAGAGAAAGACTTATCACATTGACTGCAAGAATAAGGTTTCTCCTTTGTATGAGTCCTAATGTGACGGACAAGGTTACCTCTTACAGAGAAAGACTTATCACATTTATTGCATGAATACGGTTTCTCTTTCGTATGAGTCCGAATGTGACTGACAAGGTTACACTTATCAGAGAAAGACTTATCACATTCACTGCAAGAATAAGGTTTCTCCTTCGTATGAGTCCTAATGTGACGGACAAGGTTGCTTTTTCCAGAGAAAGACTTTTCACATTCACTACAGGAATAAGACTTCTTTGCTGTGTGTGGACTAACTGTACCTGATTTCTTTTCTACAATAAAGCTTCTCGTCACTTCCCTCACATTTTTATTCTGCCTTGCTCCTCCGCAGTTATCCTTAAGAATCCCATTTCCTTTTCTCCTCACACCTTGCCTTTTACACATGAGCCTTAAATTTAAACTATTGGAGGAAACGGGCGTACAAGAACTATTAGTTTCTCCTCTAGACACAAAGGTTTTCAGGGACAAATCTTTTTCGATTGACAAATTTGAATCAATATCCAAATTTTTAGAACCGAAATGATTCTTGAGGTGCTTACTGAGATCATATTTTGCATTGAATTCATCTCTGCAGTGGAAGCAATGATAAGATTTTTTCGTTGAACTGTCACGCTTCCCAGAATTTTTGATCACGCAAGTACTTTTCACTTTGTTTTCCCGTATGGGCGCCTCTAGGCCATTCTTCTCATTCTCAGTGCTCCTGATAATCTTTATGGTTTCTGTATTATCACAACCACCTCTCTTTCCAGCAATGGCCATTGTTGGTCTATCCCCTCTGATTTTAAACACACATCTAGATTTCGAATGTAACTGTACATCATTAGGAATTGAGCACGACGTTATTTTATCAACAAGCGAGGTATCACATTTTTTAATGTCTTTACCCATCACCTTCTTTCCTTTCCTTGCTTTAGATTCTCTAATCTTTGGTGCATGGACTGCAAACAACTCTGAGGCTCTTTCAGGAGCTGGGGACTCTAGAAGAGAATTTCACATTAAAAATAAGTAAATTCAGACACGAAATCTATGATTCGCTGAAGTAATTTATGACAGATAGACAGACAGCCTTTAGACAGATATCAAGGTAGCTGCTTAAACAGATCCTTCGGCTTGTTTTATACACATAACAAGGTGTCAGTTAATTTTTTAAGGTGGTTTTCATACATTTCTTCAAAAATTGAGTGGCACTGCTGTTAAGAGATATTGAGCAAATATTGCATGTATCCTCAAGTATCTTCTCCAGGAAAACACCTGAAAGCACTTTTTCATTCATAGAAGTAATCATAACCATCATTTACAAATGGCATGAATACACATAATGTTAAATCATTATTGTAAGAAACAAAAATTTTTACTTATTACAAAGCTTAAAATATGCAATATAGAAATTTAAAGGAAGTGAAGGTGCCAGAAGGGAATTGAAGTTCACAAAAAAATCATTGCCAACTTAAAATATCAAAGAGAGGAAGATGGTAGGGCATTAATATCGCATATTATGAGAACTTAGCGTCAGGGACAACATATATTTTAAAAATAAATGATTGAAAGAATAACAGTTGCAGTAAATGAAGATCATATTTCTCTCAATTTCTACTGAAACTTTAATAACCACTACACCTTGCATTATTTATAAAATTATTTAGTGTAAAGGCATGGTGTTTTTATGATCTCATGCCTAGATTAACATTAGGGATGTTAAGATGGGATACTTCATATCCACATACCCACGGTTATTACCTTCATCAGATACATCGGGTCCAAAGTTGTGGAGGGCATCAGATCGGGATCTGAAATTTTATATTATGGCTTCAATCAATGCACTCCCTTACGAGAAGAGTGGAAAGGGTTCTAACTTTGAATGTGCCCTCACAGTGGCGCTGATATCTCTCTCTGCCAGAATTAGTTTGAGAGCCTCTATGGTTCAGGATAGATTGGTTTCAGAAACCATGAGAACAGATCAGTTATGCAGAATGTTAAAATGAAAAAAAGTGTCTTGTTTGCCCAATGCATCCAACATTTTGATGAAAGGCTTTGCATGCAAAGATGCACTGAAATGGCAGTCAGCACATTTTGTAACATATCAGTAGCCTCCCCCACACTACTTCCCAACGCCATCTTACGACCATCTATAATCATCTGGTTTCAGTGGCTGAGCCTGTATTCAAGGTTGAATTCACCATGGATTAAGTCTAGCAATCAATCACCATGAAGCATGATTCATGATTCTTGAGTAAGTCTTTAAGAATATTTATTTCATTTTCTCACTTTGTGGATACATAGACTTCACATGAAAAACCTGAAAATTGGCAAAACTACCTGTCACCCAAGTTGTCCACATGTATCCATATTCCAAGTTCCTCACTCTTCTCTTAAATTCTTTAATAATCTATCTATTTTTAGAAGCAATCATCACAATAATATTTGAATTTGGAAAAGACCACAGTGAATTTTCACAAAACTCAAAGAAATTAAAATGTAAAGAAATGTAGGAAATACCACTAAAACATCATATAAAAAATAAACTTAACAGTTATAAGTTAAATTAACAACCAAATAATTCAAACTTCTCATATCGACCATCAAAGAGGTTGATGTCTTGTACTTCGCTGTGCCACCTTTTACAATTTGGATGAAGCTATAACCTTGAAATACTAGCTAACGAAAAAAAGTAAGCATGGCCTGGTCACACACTGTCATTACTCGGCAGAACTACGCCTGCCGCACACAAGATATAGAAATTGAATTTAGCCAATTTTTAGCAACATCAGTTTTTTCCATATCTTCCTTTTCCATGAATAACTATTAAGCCTATTAAAGCACAGTTGCCAAGAGCACAAAACAATGAATTGGTTGGGGTGTCTATCAAAGCAAAATTTTGCTATCATTTCAAAACTGAAAAATATAACAAATTAGCTCATTTCACCAAGTTCCATGTTAATTTTGTCTATGGACGCCACAATTGACATGGTGCATAACTGGAATCTTATGCTCAGTATTCTCCACAAGTGACTCATTGGGAATTTTTTCCTACTACCCAGTCTTAAAGACAAAATTGCTAGGTTAAGTACACTGGAATTCCTATATGAATGCACATGACTGCATATATTGGTTAATTTCACAGAACAATGACGAAAATTTTATTAGACATTTGCCGACCTGATAACATTCTCAAAAAGAACTATAAATCATAAACTAAGGAATGTATAGATGGATGAAAAATACGTATGCCGCATCCTTCACAAGGTGTAGGTGTAAAGTGTCCAAAAACCATGTCTCACAATTCTATTAAATTTTTTTGTGTTATGCATAGTCAATTGGGAACTCTTCTTGAATAATCCCCCATACGGGATTACATAACCAAAAAGTTTAAACTGAAATGCAGTTAAACTTTCACAGGTCAAATATATTCATGTATAAGAGCAACTCTGCAAAGAGTGAGCATGAATACAGTGGTTCAAGTGCCCAGTTGTCACGCCAAGGATTTTGGGTCAAGACAGAAAATAAAAATTATCAGTGAAATTTATGAATATATTGATGAATTCATTTGTAAAATAGACAACAAAAACAATATATAAAATATTTCATGTAATGTTTGAAAAATTTAATTGAATTTTGAGATCCAATTTTTGGACATTTGCCCTGTTAGAATTAGTTATAAGTCTTTTCAGTGAAGATTCATTTTCAAACACTAAAGATCACTCACCCTCCGTCTCTGTCATAGAGTCAATGGCCATTGTGGGATTCTGAATCAGTTCTCCATTCTCCGTATCAGTAGGCTAAAATTAAGCAGATTTCAGATTTACCAAATACAAATGATACCTCAAAAATAATAAAAAAATGAAACTAAAATCTTAAATTCTTGTTAATCTCTGGCGTGCTTACAAAAACAAATGAAGTGACAACACCAACACTAATCCTTAACACTCTTCGATAATACACTGTCATATATACTAAAATATATACTCAGTTCCAGGGAAAAAGGGTGGGCCAAAAGAATAAACAAAGGCAGGGCATAAATATTGTGGTGCAACAGATCTTCTTCAGAGTTAGTTCTTCTATTCTTGGTTATATAGGGGATTTCTTCGTGAATCTTGTTAACTGGGGGGGAGGGAAGTCATACGATATAACAGTTTTACTTATTGGCTCTCTATCATGGATGGGGATGATCTCCTCAGCTGGCTTCTGTAACTTCTACATTCACAATGGGCTGAGAGAATATTTAATTAAAGTCGTTGTGGGTTGGCCTTATTCCTCTTGGCACGGTAAATCTACTGTTCAGTTCTCCTATTTCTGCTTCTCCGCGACTCTTCACCTCACAGTCTAACCTCCACGATTCTCTTTTCTTTCTACCTCTCCTCCACCTGACAGGAAAGACACCATCATCAGCTGTTGGGCATAGCCTTTGTCTGCAACATGACGCCAGGGTTGATATGTCTCAAGCTGAAATTCATCCGTATTTTACTAACTACAGAGTGTTAGTTTTCTGAGGTTGGGGCAACTGGAGGAAACTCAGGAAGAAGCGGATTTTCATAGAATCCTCACTATGGGGAGGCGGGATTGCCAAAGCATGTTCTTATTTTGTAGAAGGAAGGGTGCAGGTACCATCAGCCTCTATTCCCTGATCACAGTTGGTGTTTGGAGGGAGGAGATTGGGATAAATATGGACCTTTCACTGGTCATGTACACATCACGGAAAAACCCCAAAATTGGGAAAGTGGGCAACCATGGTGGGAGGTGGAAACACTCAACACTCCATTCAATATTCACTCCACACAAACATTATTCATTCATTAAAAACATTGATAAAATTCCCCCGCACAAATAGAGAAGAGGACAGTACTTCCCCCTATTACCGTGTGAATTTCTGTGCAATATCTATTTCGTTGTTTCATATTTCCATCCCCCCCCGTTTCTTGTTTTTTTTATTTGTCCCCTTTTCTTGTGGTTTTTGTATGGGTTATGAATGTGAAAACGTGTAGCGTGATTTTTTTTTGGGTTTAGGTTAAGGACTGAAATTTTTCTGTTGTGCAGCATAGTGAATTATGCGTTGTATTTCATTGAATTCAAGGAGAAGAAGTTAAATGTTACTTTTGCCATTGATTTGCTTGTATTTGTAAATGATCATATTTAAACTCATTAAATTTATGTTGAGCGAACTACGCAGTCGAACGGCTTTCTTTACCCGAACGCTCCTGTCTCAGGTCTCATCACCCCTAAACTTTCCCTCCTACCCTTTCCCAAAATCCCATTCCCTCGCCCCAGGTGCACGGAATATCCCCGCTACACCTCTGACCTCCCCTTTTTCCCTCCAATCTCCCCCTCCCCGAATGTGCCCCGCACGGTGGGGTTACATCATTGGCGCCCGATCAGGGACACGAGTGACTCAAGCGGAGTGATTAGTAAATTCGTTTCGTTTTGCATAGATCGCGGAAATTTCGTGGAGCGATTTTTTCTTAAATTTGTGAATCAGATTCCCAATTTTGTATGCGTCCCTTTCATTTCTGCTCATGTTCTTGTAAGATGTCCGGATTTAATTGTGTTTTTGATGGGCGTCAGTCAGTTGGCCACCGTATTAGATAAAGTGTGGGTAACTTGTGTTGCGGTGGTAGCCTTGATTGCGATTTGCTTTAGCGTGATTTTCATGATTGTTACTCTTTCAGCGAAGTGCGAATTTCATTGTTATTTTTTCCTTGTGTATTTTGTTGTAATAATTACTCTCGTACGCGATGGAACCGGAAGGTAAGAGTTTTAGAGAATATCGCGAACCCCCTAGGTACGATGAGGACGGGTCAGATGCCAGTAGTGAGGTGAAAATCATTGACGTTTCTAACTGGGTTGAGGAGCCGCAAGCGGAGAAGGCGGAGGATAGAATAGAGCACAGGAGTGGAGGCACCGAAATTACCAGCCTTAATGAGTTATTTAAAAAACTTGAGGAAGCTAGGAGGGAAGATAAGAGAAAAGCTGAGGAAGCTAGGAGGGAGGATATTAATAAATTTGAAAGACTAGAGGAGAAATTTGACGAGAGATTCGGAAGAGCTGAGGAAAGACTTGATGAGAGATTTGAAAAAGCTGAGCGAGCTAGAAAGGAGGATATCAAGAAATTTGAAAAACTAGAGGGGAAACTTGACGAGAAATTCGAACGAATAATGAAGGATATGAAAGAGCGTTTCGATACTGAGAAAGATGAGAGGGGGAAACTAAAAGGGAAGTTTGAGGCAATTAATGGGAAGATTGAAGGAATTGGGGAGATAGTGGACGAACGCGTTCAGGAAGTAAAAAGGGAAGTGAACGAGAAGGTAGAGGTTGTAAGGGAGCAAGTTGTAATAATTTCCCGAGATGTACAGGAGGAGAAGATCCACCACGAAAAAAGAATTAAAGATATTGCCGAAGAGGTAGCGGGGATCCGTCGTATGAAGGTGGGTGGTACGGGTTCTCCGACTAATTTTCCGAGTCCCCCGGCTAATTTACAATTCCGTGGCAAACCACATGAACACCCCATAGCATTTATGAGGGGAGTTGAAAACTATTATTCCGTTCACGCCATCCCACCCGAGATACGATCGCGGTTTTTCTATCAGATGTTGGATGAAGGGGCAAAGGGATGGGCAGATACAATTTTTCCTTTCCCGGAGGAGATGGAAGTATTCAAACGACTATTTGTCGCGCGGTATTGGAGTAAAGAGCATCGGATAAATTATAAAATTAAATTTATGTCGGGAATGTACAGGAGGACGCCGGGAAGTAGCATGCTAGAGTACGCGACTCAAAAAATCGCAGCGATCAAACTGTGTGAGCCGCCGGAGAATGAGGAGGAAATGGTGGCATTATTGGTAAGACATTTCCCACCATATGTTCAGGATTTGCTCCGTAGTTTGGAAGTTGCCACTTACGACAAGCTCTTAATTATGCTCGGACGATTCGATCAGTCCCAAAATCATTTTGGAAGGGCAGAAGAGACCCACCCTAACGTAAACGCGATAAGGAATCCGTCACGCAGGGGGTTTAGCTCGTGGCACCACGGTGGAAGCCGAGGAGGAGGGCAGACTCAAGCAGATAGACAGGAGGGAAATGAGAGAGAAGGGGGCGAAGGGAATCGGAATGAGGATAATATGCCCCAATCCCTTATGGATTTTTCCTTTCCACCTCCGCGGGCGGAAAACTTACGGAGTTTGGGTCGAGCGACTTCCCCCACCCAAACCCGCCGAACATAAGAGTGGAATTCCCCATTTTATCAACACTACGGGTAGGAAGGATCCCAGCCCACGAGTTGAATCATGAGGAGGAGAGGCTCCATTTATGTCCAGAAATTGAAGTGCTTTGCGGGAACCATGCAATGCTAGCCCTAGTTGACACGGGAAGTCAAATATCCGTAGTTTCTGAGGAAAAGGTCGGGGAGTTGAGATGTTTGGGAATAGTATTGCCCACTTTACCCCTCGGGAAAACCTTTATCATCGGGGCCGACCAACGCAAGTCCGCTCCGATAACGCGACAGGTATTGATGACTCTGACGATAGGCAATCAGAAATACGACATGGTATGTTTGGTGGTCCAAAAACTGATTCGCCCCGTGATTATCGGAATAGATACGCTGAGGAGGTTGCAGGCGGTGATTGACGTAAAAAGGGGTGTAGTAGTGTTTAAGTTCCCAGGTGAATGTGTGGTGGTGCGAGAGTTCAATAAAGGCGAGGATAACTTAGTGTGTGGGACGATCGCGAAAGAAGAGGCGACAATCGAGGAAGAGATAGAGGGGTGTGTAGGGCGTGAAGGTTTGGGAGGAGACGAAAGGGACAAGGTGACGAAAGTAATCAGGCAATTTAGCGCATTGTTTATGCCGTCATTAGCCCCTGTGAGAAATGTCGTGTTTAGAATTAAGTTGATTGATGAAACGCCTTTTAAGCAGAAAATTTACCCGATCCCTCAGGCATACGAAGCGGAGGTGGCCGCTGAAATTGAAAGTATGCTTCAAAAAGGCATTATAAGGAAAGCCCCTAGTCCCTTTTTAAACCCGTTGGTGGTCGTCAAAAAGAAAGACGGGAAGGTAAGGCTGTGTTTAGACGCCCGTAAATTAAATGCGAGGACGGTAGCCGAAAATGATCGACCCCTCCCAGTAGACCGGATTATAAATAAGTTCGGGGGGGCTGTTTGGTTTTCAAGCACAGACTTTACGTCATCCTATTGGCAGATGCGGCTCCACGAAGAAGACCAAAAGTATACAGCTTTTCTTTTTAAATCTAGAACCTATGTATTTTGTCGAGTTCCATTTGGACTCAAGAACAGTGGCGCAGCGTTAACTAGATGCGTGGAGGAGGTATTAGGGGACGATATGGCGAGCTGCGTAACCACGTACGTAGATGATGTTGTTGTTTTTTCCAGGTCATTAGATGATCATGTGGTTCATTTGAGGGAGATCTTCAACCGTTTCGAGAAAGCAAATTTAAGGTTAAACATAACGAAATCTAGTTTCCTAGAGAAAGAAATCCATTTTTTGGGATACGTTATCGATACTAAGGGAACGAAGGCCAACCCAGACAAGGTGAAGGCGATAGCGGATTGCGAACGGCCGAAAAACGTTCGGAGCCTCCGTGCATTCCTTGGAATGTGTAACTATTACGCGCGTTTTTGTAAAAATTATTCTGATACAATTAGCCCAATGTTGGTACTTCTAAGGAAAGGGATTTCTTGGAGATGGTCAGCAGAATTGGAGGAGGCATTTCAAGCGACTAAGTCGCTACTCATAAACAGCATAATGATTTCCCACCCCGACTTTAGTAAGCGCATGTTCCTGGAGACGGATAGCAGTGATCGAGGTTTGGGTGCCGTTTTGAGCCAGAGACTAGAGGAGGGAAGGATTGGAGTTATTTCGCTCATAAGTAGGACTCTCAAAGGGCCCGAGACTCGCTATTCCACTTCAGAGAAAGAGATGTTGGCGATTGTCTGGGCATTGCAAAAATTGCGCACTTTTCTTGTGGGGCGGGAATTTACGATAATAACGGACCATAAATCTCTTGTTTTCCTAAGTCAATGTCATTTGAAAAACAGCCGAATGTTGCGATGGGCTGTATGGCCCCAGGAATTTACCTTTGACGTGCAGTATCGTGAGGGGAGTAAAAATGTCGTTCCAGACTGGCTCAGCCGAAATCCGTGCGGGTACGACGCATCCGATAGGCCGCCGCAGGAAGGGTTTATTGTTGCTAATATTAATTTAAGAATCGAGGAGACGCCTTGGCGTGGGGCAGAGGACGTGAGGCGGGCCCAAAGCGCGGACCCTGAGATAGGTTCCGTGATTTTGTATTTAGGAGGGAGGCTACCCCGAAATCATCCGTCCTTTCGTAATTTTAAACGTAGTGCTGCGAGATATAAGGTTCACCTAGGGATTGTTTACATCCGGGTAAGAGCCCACCCCAGTTTATGGAGGATTTGGATCCCTCGGGACCAAACCAAACAACTCATCATCCATATTCACACCCGTTACGCGCACTTCGGAAGTCATAAGGTATGGTTGATTGCAAGAGAGACTTTCTTTTGGAGAGGTATGAGACAGCAGATTCATCGCGTGGTTAGTCAATGTGACCTGTGTCAAAGAACTAAATATTCGAATCGAGGTTTCGCAGGTCCCATGCAGAATATTATTCCGTCGAAACCACGCGAGATCTACGCCCTTGATTTATATGGCCCGGTGCCTAAAACCCGGTGGGGAAATAAATTTGTATTGGTGATTATTGATGTCTTTTCCAAATTTGTGCAAGTGTACCCCATAAATAAGCCTACCAGTAAAAATTGTCTCGCTCATTTGATGAATAGGTTTATTCCTAAATGTGGCGTTCCAGAAAAGGTACTATCGGATCATGGATCGCAATTCACGAGTGAGGAGTGGGTTCAGACCTTAAGTAATTCAGATATTAAAGTTATATACTCGAGTGTACGTCACCCTCAGTCTAACCCGAGTGAGAGGGTGATGCGAGAGTTGTCGAGGTTATTTCGTGTTTATTGTGGAGATCGGCACTCCGCCTGGCTTGACGTAATTCCTCATATCAACACTTGGTTGAATGAAGTCCCTCACGAGTCCATAGGGATGACTCCGAATGAAGCTCACTTCGGGATTAGGCCGAGAAGGTCATATGTTGGCATCCCGGATGAAGTGGGTGATAAACTGCCTAGCTTGGAGAGGATTCACCAGATTGTATCTAGGAATTTGCGGCATTTCGGTAGTAAACGAGCGAAAGCGAGAAAGAAGGTACCCCACCAGTTTTCCTTAGGAGAGAAGGTTTTGTTGAGAACGCCGAAGGTTTCTGACCCGAAATTAAAATTATTTCATAAATTTTTCCCATTGTACAGCGGACCATATGTCAT
Organism: Ischnura elegans; assembly: GCF_921293095.1. Taxonomy (NCBI): domain Eukaryota; kingdom Metazoa; phylum Arthropoda; class Insecta; order Odonata; family Coenagrionidae; genus Ischnura; species Ischnura elegans. The sequence continues at coordinate 907,315 of NW_025791657.1, forward strand.
TCGCCGTATTGTTGCCCCAAATGCTGTCGAGTTGGAAGGAGAGGACGGCGGATTGATAGGTCCGTACAATTTCGGGAATCTAATTCCGTACATGTCTGAGATTTAATTTTTTTTTCCTTTGCCAGACGCGTTCCCTAGGCGATGTTTTGTATTCCGCCTTTGTTTATTGTGTGTTGCTCCGACTGAGTAGGAGGGCGTTCCCCTCGCGAATCGCGATTTTTTTTTTTTGGGCGGATTGCCTGGATATTTTTTTTCGTAAATACGTTCCCCGTATTTCCTCCTTTTGAGAGGAGGGCATATGTAACCGGTGCATTCTGCCCGCTTACATAGTGGCGCATGAGACGGGAGTGCGAGGTAAAGGAAGGCCGTTTTTTTTTCTTTTGATATGTGTTCGTGTGAATGTGTGCGTGAGTGTCATGAATCATTGAGTCCCCATTTGATGTTTCCCTATTTTCCTCCCCACAATTTGTAATGCTCTCCCTTCCCCCCCTCCATATGTGTGCAAGTCGAATTCTTAAGACGAAGAAGAGCGTGGTTTCCCCCCCGTGTCCTTGGTGAAGTGACCGTCCAGCCCCAAGTGCATCATCCCTTTATTTCCCCTGACCCCCCCTCCCCGGTGTTTCCTCCCCTCAATGGCTATATAACGTGGTGCACCGGAGGAAAAGAGGCTTAGATGATTTTCTTTTTTGGCGATTCCGAGCAAAAAAAAACGCTCCCAAGAGTAGGCGGAGTTTGGGGAGGCAGAGAAAAAAGTTGGTGGAGAGATCCCGAGAGAGAGAGAGAGGGTGCCCAACGCGAGTCGGAGTTGCAAGGTAGACTCGTGGTGCCGATGAAAGGATCTCCCAACTGTCGCAGAGAGGCCATCTCCCACTCGTGAACCTGCCGGAGTTGACGCAGAGCAGCATACGCCGCGGAACGGAATCGCCACGATCAGCAGGTCGAGAGCCCCGAAAATTCAACAAACTGTAAGAGAAAAAGCCACGAAATTCCCCCTCAAGGGACAGAAGAAAATTCCCACTTCACCAAGTCAAGAAGAGAATTCATTAAAAACGTTTGTAAAATTTCCCCCCCCCCCGCGCAAATAGAGAAGAGGACAGTACTTCCCCTATTACCGTGTGAATTTCTGTGCAATATCTATTTCGTTGTTTCATATTTCCTTCCCCCCCCGTTTCTTGTTTTTTTTTATTTGTCCCCTTTTCTTGTGGTTTTTGTATGGGTTATGAATGTGAAAACGTGTAGCGTGATTTTGTTTGGGTTTAGGTTAAGGACTGAAATTTTTCTGTTGTGCAGCATAGTGAATTATGCGTTGTATTTCATTGAATTCAAGGAGAAGAAGTTAATTGTTACTTTTGCCATTGATTTGCTTGTATTTGTAAATGATCATATTTAAACTCATTAAATTTATGTTGAGCGAACTACGCAGTCGAACGGCTTTCTTTATCCAAACGCTCCTGTCTCAGGTCTCATCACCCCTAAACTTCCCCTCCTACCCTTTCCCAAAATCCCATTCCCTCGCCCCAGGTGCACGGAATATCCCCGCTACACCTCTGACCTCCCCTTTTGCCCTCCAATCTCCCCCCTCCCCGAATTTGCCCCGCGCGGTGGGGGTTACAATAGGCAATAACATTATGTACCTAGAGAAATGGTCCAATATGGACAACACGTATCGATTTCCCAAACTGGTCTTAGGGAGGGGCCCAACAATATCTAAGGCAATGAAATCGAAAGGGCGGTCCGTGGCGGGGAGGGTTTGGAGGGGGCTCTACTTTTCCCGTACGGACTCCTCTGCTGGCAGGAGATGTACCCCTTAACGGCCGTTTCTACGTCTTTCAACATTCCAGGCCACCAATAAGAATTTCTAATTCGCCGGATGGTAGACCGGACTCCCAGGTGGCCCGACAAGGGATGATCGCGGAATTTCTGTATTACTCCACCCCTTAAACTCTTAGGCACAACCACTCTCTCCCCATCTTTAGTACTTTTAAGCAGAATTCCGTTCACCTTTACAAATCCCTCTCGCCTTCCCCAAAAGTCGCACTCCGCATCCCCCTCGTGCGCCGCCGGCCAATCCTCTATCGGGAATACCTCCACCCGTCCTACCTTTCGACTTAGCCCATCCGCGTTTAGGTGTAATTGTCCCGATTAATGGACAACGTCATAATCGTATTCACTTAGTTTAAGGGTCCATCTCATCAGCCGGCTGCAGGGGTCTTTCACGCTAAATAGCCACTTCAGCGCCGCGTGATCTGTGATTACCCGAAATTTCCTGCCATAGAGGTAACATCGGAAATGATTTACCCCCCACACTAGGGCCGCCAATTCCTTTTCCGTGGCGCTGTAATTTATTTCGGAAGTATGAAGCTGCCGGGACGCATAGGCGATAGAATGTTCATTCCCATCAACTTCTTGGGCCAATACCGCGCCTAAAGCAAAGTTACTGGCGTCGGTGGAGAGTATAAAAGGCTTATGGAAATCGGGATACACTAAAACTGGACTTTGCGTGAGTGCCGTTTTCAAGGACTCCATAGCCATATCGCACTCCGGGGACCATACAAACGCGGCCCCTTTTTTCAGTAGACGTGTGAGGGGTTTGGCCGTCACCGCATAATTCTCAACGAATCTCCGATAATAATTGGCCAACCCCAAAAAGGACAGCAATTCCTTAGTTTTCGTGGGCGTAGGGAAATTCCTAACCGCCTCTATTTTCTCGGGGTCCGGGCAAACTCCACTCTCCCGGATTATGTGTCCCAAATATTTAACTTCGCTCTGCGCGATCATACATTTTTCGAATTTGAGTGTGAGTTTGGCTGACCTCAACTTCTCCAACACTTTCCTCACTCTTATTGCATGCTCGTCAATACCGGAACTGAATATGATTACATCATCGAGATAAACGAGGGCCTGGGTCGGTTTTAATCCTCGTAAAACCCCATCCATCATTCTCTGAAACGTCGCGGGGGCGTTTCGGAGGCCGAATGGCATCCTCTTATACTCATAATGACCACTGTCGACGATAAATCCTGTCTTAGCTGACGAATCTGAATTTGGTGGTAGTCAGCTGTCAGATCAAAAGTTGTGAAGTAATTATAGCCCCCTAGGTAATCGAGGGTCTCTACAATATTGGGTATCGGGTAGACGTCTGGCGTGGTGATGGCATTTAGAGCCCGAAAATCTACACAAAATCTAAATTTTTGCTCTCGATCCCGCGATTTTTTCGGCACGATCACCACAGGGGACGCCCACGGGCTCTCACTTGGAACGATTATCCCTGCGTCGAGTTGCTCCCGCACTAATTTTTCGATAATGGCCTTCTGATGGAAGGGACTTCTATAAGGTTTTCTGTAAATTGGGGGGTGAATTCCCGTCGGTATGTGGTGGACAGTTATATCAGTTGGTGGTGGCATTCCGTCCTCCGAATATAAATCTCGGAACTCTTCGAATACAGGCAAGAGGACATTCCTCTCGGACTCTTTCAAGCGACTCAGCTTTTCGAAGAAATCTAACTCATCAACCACCGGTCTCGCAACTCTCACCTTCCCCTCCATTTCTCCGCCTTTGCTTTTTCCCCACTCATGTCGACTTGTGCGACGCTAGCCAGCACCGTTCCCTTATTCAGCGTTAATTCTCCGTTGTTGAAATTGGCCACCTGAAGTATTATTCGTTCATCTTCGCTTACGCGGCACACTGCCCTCGCTACATAGCACCCTTCAATACATTCCAACGCCGGTTCGGCTTTGACTTCGCTACCAACCCAACCCCGCCCTCCTTGCAATGCCACCTCAAATATTCTTTCACTACGTGGGGGCAAAACTTCGGATCTCTCGAGACGCGCAATAACATTTCTTTCCCATAGTTTTGCTTCATCATCGACCTTTTTCGACATCTCTCTTTCACCAGCATTGGCAATACGGCCGTCTTGCGAGGCCCAAACCTGGCCGTTTATCGTAATGCGCCCTCTGCTAGCATCTATAACACCCTCATATTTCTGCAAAAAGTCTAGTCCCAAAATCCCGTCAAAACCACCTAAATTGTCCACGACCTGCATCACATGGTCATACCGCTCCTTTCCCACAGAAATGCATATAAGTTTTTCTCCGTGAACCCACATCACGTCTCCCGTAATTCCCTTTACTCTGTAAGGAGAACTCTTCACACACCCCAGCCCACACGCTGCACTCGTCACCAATGATATTTGAGCTCCTGTGTCAATCAGCACCCGACACGGGCGTTCTTTAAGGTAAACTTCCCCCACTAAATCGTGTACCCTTCCCCCCATATCCACCCTCGGAAGAAGGACACTTACCAGGGGCCGCGGTTGGCGGTTGGCCTCCCCTCGGCGGCGGTTCCGGCATTCCCGCGGGACGTGGCCCTCTCTCCCGCAGGAATGAAAGCGTCTCCTTGTCTTGCACTCCCTCGCGAAGTGGCCCTCTTCCCCGCAATTGAAGCACGCCATCCCCCTCGGTGCGCGGAAGATGTGTCTGGTCGGTTGTGGCCGCTCCTTGAAGCATCCCTCCACCTCTTGGATTCGTATCGCCGCTTGGACCGCTTCGTCGAAAATTTTTCGGCGCCGTCAGGCGGCACTGCCTCCCCAATTCATCCGGAAGGCCGCGGAGAAACGTATCGAGAGCACGTTGGTCTGCCTCGAAACGTGTTGCGGCGACGTGCTCGGCCGCTCCGTCTATTTCGTACGTTTTTGAATTAATTTTTCGGATGCGGTCCGCGAAGGTCTCGATATCTTCGCCGGGTGACATGCGTATGTTGATGAGCCTTTCCCGGTAAAACCTTGCACTTCTTTTACTGCGGTATCGCTGGAGGAGTAGCTCTTTCAGTTCTTCGTAGCTGGCTGCATGTATACATTCCTCCCTGCTGCGGAAATACTCGGCGGCTTCCCCGCTTAGCCGTAGCACGGCGACGTGTAGCTTCTCTGAATCTGACAACCCTCTCAACTCGGCTGCCCTTTCCAATTTATCAAAGAAAATCATTTATCAAAAGGCTTAGGAAGACGCTTTCTCCCACGTTTATTCCATTTCTCCAGGACTATTGACGGATTCGCTAAAAAACTTCAAATTTGGAAATGTAGATTTCGTCATTATATAATAATAGTATCGAAATGAGAGCTATGGGGTACTGACAGCTCAACGCTATTTTTTAAAGCACTTCCCGACAAGATACGGCCACGAAATTCACGTGGATGATAGCTAATTAGTGCGCCTATGCACCGCTACTTGGAGAACACGGAATATGCTATGTTAGCGGTAGTAAGAGTCGAAAAATCATAGTTCCACTAAAGCTAGAGAGCTGGAATTTTTACTGTGAGCGGACAATCATATGTTGTGCAGGAAAATCTCTGGAACACTCTCTCTCCGGTTGCTCCCTGAAGGACCCCCGAAAAAAATTAACTTTTGTAATAAGTGGGAAAATTTGGTCGTTTTTGCATATTTCTACCGCAATACCGTGCCCCTATGACTCACAGATACGGAATGAAGGTGGACGACAATGTACGAAGTCACAACACCCATAAAAACCCCCGGCAACCCCTCGGATCCCCTTCGGAAAATAAAAATAAGGTAACAGGCCGCAATCACTAGTTACATGCGTCTTAATTCCGCCGCATTCTTTGCGGATCGGAAAAATCGATTTTTTATTCAAATCCATATGGTGTAATGAAAAAATTTTGGGACCGATCAAAAATAAGGCAATAAATATTGAGATCTCTAGGTGAACCCTAACTGAAATGCTTTTTAGGGGGAGGGTCAAAATCCGAAAAATGTAATATTTTATGGTCATTTCCTATCTATTTTGCTGTGATGTGATTTTTTGTGAAATAAAAGACAAAAATAAAAATGAACTTTGATTATTTTTATTACATAGGCCATACATCCAAAAATTGTTTACCCTTATACCCAAATGGAAGAGTTGTAACTCTATCTTTTAACACCACCCTTTTCTTATCCTCCGAAGAGAGTGCAAGTCTCCTTTGTTTTACCGTGTGCAAGAGGTGTTCTTTGGACCGAATATTATATTGGTCAACGAATAGGTTCTTGTTTTCAAATAACGCATCCTTATAGTCTTTGAAATTAACCCTCGAACCATCCGTTACGGAGGTTGCTGATGATTTAGTTCCTTTGTTCTTTAAATTACATCCATCTCCGAAACGGATGGCGTATGTCTTTGCTCGTAATCCGACAAATTCTAGTATTTTTCTGTGCCCACCCTCATCGGACCAAAGACCGGCCTCCTTATGTGTCCCTCTGGTCTTTATGACATAATCATCTGGGACATTTTCATAATCGAGGAGTGGGCCCAGAATCGGATCGTGCAGCATTTGTAGCAAAGGATGCTTGTTGCAATTCTTAAAATGCATCATTAAACAATCCGTATCAGAGTAAAGACATGAACCATGATTTCCGAACACCGCCTGCACACGGTACAGAAATTTATAAATTCTCAATTTTGCTAGTTCTAATATGGCAAATCCTAGTTGCACCGGTTTGTTTAACAATACATCAGTCTTTTTAAATTCACAAAAGTACTTATCATCCACCATGATATAATTTAGACAACCCTGCAGGAATGAGTTAGTCCTCCCCGTCTCAGGATTACTCTTTTGTTGTAATACACTGAATTTTTTATATTTAAAAGGATCCTCACACGTCTTTCCATATAAACTGTTATTTAATAATTTTAGTAAGTTTGAATAGCATTTACTATTCGAGTTCTTACGTAGATTTATGTTTCTCGTCACATAGTCTTTAAATACATATTCCTGTGTGAAGATGAATACCTTGTAAACTTTCTCTATTACCAAGCCTTGGTCTACATAATATTCCAAAGTTCTAGAATGAACCAAGTACTCGGTTCTATCCAGAAAGGTAGTGCACAGTCTTTCATTGTGCTTGTGCGGGGCCAGGGGATACTGATGATGAGCATCATGAAGGTGGGAGGGATAACTGAGGTCTACTAAAGCCAAAAAGCATCGTTCACCATCCTCTGCCCATCGTTGCCAATCTGCAGGGAGCTCATCTAATGTGTCCACGTGCTCAACGCACAACTTTTCACACATCACACTTGAGTATAATCCATTGATATCCATGAACAATATGTGTTCATCTGAATTGCCTTCAACAATGGCATGTCGTTTTATGCATTGCGCGACGCCTCCTCTGATATTTTCCTTCACCAAGACGTACAAATCGGGATCCAGAATAACCTTAAAAGCCGAGGGGTTCGCATTGAGGCTGCAGTACCACGTGAACGATGGTATGCCCTGGAAATACACCGGGTCACATTTGTATGTGGCGAAAGACGCGTCTCTGAAGGATTCGAACACTTCCGTCAACAACGCGACATCTAAGTCAAGGTAAAAGTTGTGGTAATCTTTAAAGGTCAGCATGCATTCCTTATCATACACATCGAACGCTAGGCTCTTATTTTGCTGAACCCCCATGACCTTACTATACCAAGCTCTGTCATCGTCCGGGAGCGTGTTACGTAGTTTCTCAATCGCGTCGAACCATTCATATGGGAATGAGCCTTGCTTTGATAGCCAGACGGAAGGAATTTAGGCGATTCTATCGTTTGGGAGAGAGCATCAAGGGAGGAAGGCAGGAAGTTATAACTGTCCATTATTCTAAATCGCACTTCATCAGTGAATACAGCCATCACATTGATTTTTTCGAAAGATTTTGCGTTGCATTGTACCCGGGTTCCGAACTCACGAATAATTTCCCTTAAAATCAGATGACTGTCATAACCTCGGAAGTTATGAAAGAAGATTACAACGGCGTTTTCAAAATAATTCCAACACCTCTTGTGATAAGAACCCGTAGTCCCATCGATAAAATCATCCACTAGCATCCACATCCCATCAACATCATACACTAGGTAGTGTTTATTGTAATTGCAAACTCTAAAAGAAATCGGACAGGTAAAAGTTGAAGAAATCTTTTGTCAATCTTTTGGAATCTTAATTTTCGGTGATTTTCAAAATATTTTAATTTAAAGCCAAGTAATCCAGTACTACATAAGCAAACTGTTCCCTGCCTCCCGTCGTAGGGCGTTACCAGCGGCGAGTTGGGGATCTAGAATTGTTGACTGCAGCGAAAGACGAGAAATGACAGTGACATAAAAAATACAGACTGGAAAGCTGATAATTGAGTAATTCTTTCGTGATTGTTTCTCCACAAACGATGCTGAATCATTAAATATTAGTTAGAATTACCTATAAAGACGCACTCGGTGTATATTTTGGTGCATTTTGGGCGTGGGAGAGGCGAGCGGGGAGGGGACGCGAGCGGCCGTCATCCAAAATCCATTTAGTCACAGCTGTCGCACAATACCGGAATGGTTCTTATAATATTTCATCACTTCTCTAAAAGTTGGTAACATCGATTTGTTTAACGCCGAGGAGGCGCCAAATAACAGATAAGTCGTCTCACTAGGCATCCATTTTTACCTTCTACCACCTTCCGATTTATATTATCAAAGATGAACGCCCTCCTAGCAGCACACGGGGATGAATTTTGCTGTATTCGAGGCGTGGGAGGGGAAGAAACGAGCGGGGAGGGGACGGGATAGGCCTGCCGTTCTTGTATCCGCGACGCTGCGTGGGCATTGGAATATTTTCTTCGTGGACGCAGACTCAAATTAGGCATTGTGTGGCTAAAAGATGGCAGATACGTCAAAATGCATTAAAGTTTTGTCTTAGAAGTGAAGTAACTCAGCAAAATCAATAGAAAATGACCATAAAATATTGAATTTTTCGGATTTTGACCCTATCCCCTTGAAAAGCATTTGAGAAAGGGTTCACCTAGAGATCTCAATATTTATTGCCTTATTTTTGATCGGTCCCAAAATTTTTTCATTACACCATATGGATTTGAATAAAAAATCGATTTTTCCGATCCGCAAAGAATGCGGCGGAATTAAGACGCATGTAACTAGTGATTGCGGCCTGTTACCTTATTTTTATTTTCCGAAGGGGATCCGAGGGGTTGCCGGGGGTTTTTATGGGTGTTGTGACTTCGTACATTGTCGTCCACCTTCATTCCGTATCTGTGAGTCATAGGGGCACGGTATTGCGGTAGAAATATGCAAAAACGACCAAATTTTCCCACTTATTACAAAAGTTAATTTTTTTCGGGGGTCCTTCAGGGAGCAACCGGAGAGAGAGTGTTCCAGAGATTTTCCTGCACAACATATGATTGTCCGCTCACAGTAAAAATTCCAGCTCTCTAGCTTTAGTGGAACTATGATTTTTCGACTCTTACTACCGCTAACATAGCATATTCCGTGTTCTCCAAGTAGTGGTGCATAGGCGCACTAATTAGCTATCATCCACGTGAATTTCGTGGCCGTATCTTGTCGGGAAGTGCTTTAAAAAATAGCGTTGAGCTGTCAGTACCCCATAGCTCTCATTTCGATACTATTATTATATAATGACGAAATCTACATTTCCAAATTTGAAGTTTTTTAGCGAATCCGTCAATAGTCCTGGAGAAATGGAATAAACGTGGGAGAAAGCGTCTTCCTAAGCCTTTGTGAATCAATTAAAACAATACATGTGGGATGATAATTTACCGAAAAATTGGACTTTTGGACAAATTCTAATTTTTTTTGGAAGGTTCCAGGGCGTTGTCGCGGATCTTTAGGTGCTTTTCCCGTATTATGCGTAGTCGCCTTCCATCACTAAAAATTCCGGGTCTTTAGCTGTAGTGCAAGCTGGGTTTTGCGGCAGTCGCACCCCTTTAAAGTAAACATTCCGCGTTCTCCAGGTAGCGGCACAAAGGGGAACATAAAAAACATCACTCACGTGAATTTGGTGTCCCTACCTACTCGGGAAGTGGCAAAAAAATTCCGAAAAATCTGAAAATTGTGCGCTGGTGGGATACAAACTTCTCGGCGGCTGTGTTGTAAGTTACCAAACGTTATAAGGGTCGCGATTTCGATTAATTATTTTTAAGTAACCGAGAGGGTTACGGGAAAACTAGGGTGGACCGTTTGGATGCTAAGCTCCCTTAACGATTTTTTCCGGAGATTCCGAATATTCATATGGCAAAGACCCAAGGCCGAAATCCGAAATTCAATATTCCCCATCTCGACAATGGAAAATCGAAAAAAGTTAATTACTCGAAATTCGTTCGACTTATGGATATTCCAAGAAAGCCAAAAAATCTAGTATATTGCGATTCTAGTAATTTTTACTGATAGGATGGGCGAAATTAAAAACAAAACATCGGCGGCGTTGAACAACTTCCTAATTATGAGTAAATAGATAAGCGTGAATAGACATTTTGTCTACAATGAAACAGCTAAATGTTTTAATGTTAAGGAAGACGCCCCATAGAAATGCATATACTTATGCTAGACATACCCATTTTCATCCCACAAATAGCATATTATATATTAATGCAACTAAAATTAAAGGAACGGATCTTTCAACTCAGATTTTACGTATATGAGAATTGTTTGTGAGGTTTGGCACAGGAATGAATATTTCAGTTGGTGGGACTAAGCGTGCTATCTGTGAAGTGACTACAATCACATCTTGAATGAAGTCCTTTGTTCAGTAGATCTCAAATTGTTCATATTATGTTCTCTATTATAACATCCATGGGGCCATGAGAAGGCCTCCAAATCGTCCCTTTCACAGCAAATTCATGTTACTTCTGGAATATCGCAAGATCATGCAATATATCATAATTCCCTTCTTTTCATTTTACAAGCTTGTTATTTACATAGAGATTGAGGGTAAGAATCTTCACTGCTGAATGAACAAAAATGTCTTTTTTTCTTTTGCTGAATTTGCTTCTGCACAAATACTTTTCAGAGTAGTTTCATTTAAAAAGACTTATCACTAAATAATAATATTACACAGTGATGTCTCATAAACTGACACGGAATGTGTGTTTTGTTAATGACCTCTTTATATATCTAAATGTGGTGTATGGAGTCTAAATGTGGTGTATGGAGGAAAATATGGGGTCCAACGTAGATTAATAGCTTCTCAGTAGAATAGACGCATATCGCGATAGGATTACTCCATATGGTGTGATGTTTCTGTCAGAAGATAAGCGGTTTTGTAGAGCTTGATTTGCTAACATGAAAATAGATAAGCATGGCTAGGCTTTTTCGCTTTCATCATACAACTAGTCAAGTTACCTAACTGAAGGTCATACAACTTGGAGTTACTAACCATAGAAACACGTATACTTAAACTTTCACAGCTAATGGTCATTATTCTGTGTTTTACTGTAGAAGAGTTAATAACTTATCAAAGTATAGGTTTTCAGTAGTTTGCAGCCTGGAACAGGAATGTATGTTACAGAGATTTGTTCACAGCCTCCAATCTCCTTTTTAAATAACCTTAAAACGAGAATGAGGGTTATAATTTTCAGTTAAATGAATGAGAGAATTCTTCATTCACTTAAATATGAAAAAAAGTGAAAGAAGAAATACTGGTCAGACTGAAATTTGGTGGTTTCCCTTGCCTTCCACATTGCAGTACTACAGCTGTTTAAGTACATGTTCTCATGCCTGCAGTGAAATAAGTGTCGCCGTGTAGACCACTGTGGTCTCCACCCTCACTCATATGAAGAATAGCTGCCGCCCTCTCCCCCGGGTAATTTCAATCACAAGTAAGGGAAGCCTCGCATCGCCGAATCACGGCATCATCATAGGCTTTATGTATCATTGAGATGGCCTATCTTGGCCGGGGATAGACATATCGGCTCAGGGTAATGTCGCCATTTGTCCATGACTGATGATTTGACAAGTAAACTCACTTATATGGCCGCTAAGCTTTATATCTTGTATATCACAGCAGATGTACTCGGTGGCTTATAGCTCAGCCTCGACCGAAAACAAAAAAGTAGGAATAAAATTGCAAATATTTTAAGAATGAAAATAAATAACATACTACATTCATTTAATTAGCAAACTCTGACATGAGTCTATTATTATGCGATAATATCGCATTACTTATAACATGGGGAAAAGACAGTGATTATTTCAACCAAGCATATTCAAAGGACACATGATATATTCCATGAATATTCAGATCCATTTATGAGATGACAAAAAAGGCTGGACTTTGAGCAATACACGTTAGAGTGAATATTGTGAGCGTCTTCAATATAAAATGTGGAATGCTTCATCCCAATCTCCCAGACTGGCTGTACCCTTTTCTGCAACTACTTTCCTCCAATATTCACTTTGAAAATCTAAAAATACATGACTTGCTACATTCTTAATGCATTTAAATAGATTGCCAATAATCCCTGTTGGCACATAACTATCCTTCAGTCCTGATTGTGCAGGCAAGAATTTACTATTGGGCTCTTAGGTGCATATTTACATGAGATTGAATTAGAAACATTTGTAACATTTATATAAATTATCCTGTCCCCGAGCAAACATGTTGCATGCACAAAGGTGAATTAGCCGAGTGATATCATCACAGCATACACAACATGAATAATGTCTCTCACTTGTGTACCAATGCGGCAGTAGAGGTTGAAACGAAAAGTGAAATACATAGCACAAACTCAGCATGAATAATGTTTCAAAGCTTTTAATGTACACATGTGGTGGTCAAGGCCTTTCCTTGCAGTGACGGATTGATGCAGGCTAGGCATAAAATAGCTGCTCTCACATGTGAGCATGCATGTGACTGTGAAGGTAAGCACTCACATCAAAATATATACAACAAATGTTAAATTGAAAAGTTTTATCTTTTCTTTGTGTACTAATGTGTAACTAGGTCGTATAAACGAGTGAAATAGTTGCTGCAGATGTTGCAAAAATAAATATCCTATTGGGTGTGCACACATATCCATAGGCTCTTTGTCACCGCACGAATAACATTTCTCCTCTGGGTTGTTTCGCATGTGACTGTTGAGAGATCACCTCTGAATGAATGTTGTTTTTGCAAATTCTGCATGAACAAGGTCTCCCTCCGGCGTACGTTCGAATGTGTCCGACCAGAAAGTTGCTCACAGGAAAAGAATTTTCGCACCTTCTGCACGAATAAGGATTCTTCCCCGAGTGTGCACGAAAAAGTGTCGCTACGTCCCCCTTTCTTGAGAAAGATTTTTCAAAATCATTTCATGAAAAAGGTATCTTTACCGAATGAGTACGTACATGTCTAACTAAGTGGCTCTTATTCGAGAAAGACTTTTCACACAAGTTGCAAGTATAAGGTCTCTCTCCCGCGTGTGAACGGATGTGTGCATTGAGGTTGCCACTCTGGGTAAAAGACTTGAAGCAAATTGTACAAGAATAAGGTTTCTCTCCCGTGTGTGTGCGAATATGTGTAACTAAGTAGCTCTTTTTCGAAAAAGTCTTTTCACAATAGTTGCAAGAATGAGGTCTCTCTCCTGTGTGCGTATGGATGTGTGAATTGAGGTTGCCTTTCTCAGTAAAAGACTTGGAGCAAATTGTACAAGAATAAGGCTTCTCTCCCGTGTGTGTACGAATATGTGCAACTAAGTTGCTCTTATTCGAGAAAGACTTTTCACACTCATTACATGAAAAAGATTTTTCTCCCGTGTGTGAACGTATGTGGGAAACAAGGTCATTACACAGAGAGAAGGACTTTTTGCAGACTGAACACAAATAAGATTTCTCTGCGATTGATGATTCTGCTACAGCATCAAAATTATGAGCATCAGAATTACTTTTTGTGTGTTTGATTAGCTCATTTTTGTCGTTGAATGTATCTCTGCAGTGAAATGAATTTTTGTTTAACCTGTTACTGCTCCTAGGATTTTTGATCGAGCAATCAGGCATCTCCTCCTTGTCTCCCACGAGGGTCTCACAGCCATTTCTTTCAATTCTAATAATTCTGATATTCCTAAGGCTATTCATAGTTTTTGGTGCATCAAAACCACCTTTCTCCCCAAAAAAAGTCTTTGCGCCTCCAGTTCCACTGAGTTTATGTGATTTGTTGTTTCTCACATTGCATTGTCTATCATCAGGAATTGAGCGATTTTTTTTCATGTCTGTTGCTGGAGCACCACATTTTTCCATGTCTTCATCCATCAGGTTTCTTTCCGTCTTTACTAGGGATGCTCCAGCGTTGAAATCACTTTGTGTCACCAAAGCTGTGGGACCAGTGCATTCCTCATTTGTATAACTCCTTACATTTCCTTCCGCAGGCAGATATGACGTTGATGTTGTTTGAATCGGCATTCCATCGGTTGTTTGGACCCCTAGAAAAGAATTTCAAATGACAACTATCATAGTTATACATGAAAACTAAGATTCCTAAACCTACTACTCAAAAGTGATTTAATGGATGAAAAAAGGCATAATTCACTGAGTTAAAATCTAGCCTGGCTTGGACTTGAAACCAGAAGCAAAAATAAACAGAAAATGAATAGATGGGAAAAAATTGGGAAAGAAACACATAACACAAAAACGTCTAGGACAACATGAATCATTATAACCCATTGTATTAATACAAAAGCCAAAACACATGCACACAGCACATCTGACTTACAATTGATAAAAAAGAATAAAATCAGGTCATTTTAAGAATTTGTCCTTTCTATGGCAGACTGTGATTTAAACCTATTTTCTTTATGTTGAATTGTCCTAAGGTAGATATTTTAAAAATATAAATTAGTTTACTATTCAATTCAATATCTTATGATTGGCAAATGTTTTGTAAATTAAAACATCATTCAATCAACCAATTAAAAATTAAAAAATTAAAATCGTAAATTTTGTGGCACTACAGACGAACATCTCGTAAATATTTTTTTAATTATTCCTGAATTAGTTTTCATAAAACTATTAAACATTTAAAGCTTAAAGCAATAAAATAACCAAAATAACTTTACATATTTCAGGAATGCAGGCACGCCTCAGCTATTATTTACGTTGGGATAGTAGTGATTCCACTCTTTATCATAATTAGCGTCTTTATTGCTATCCCTGCTATCTTCTGCAGAAAATCACTTCACAATCACTGAGCCACATTACATTTTTCACACAGTTGGTCGACGCCAATTTTAGTTTTGTTGTAAGATGTACACACATCAGATTTCTTTTAGCTACCACTTTCAACATCAATGGCAGTATGTATCGTGAAGCATTGTGAAAAGAACAAGAACTGATATATGGTCTTTGGGAAGTACGACATGAACATACAATTCTTTTGGAAATTAAAGAGAGATGAATTCAATGCTCCGCTCTTGCTGGGTAAAAATCCTTTCCTAATTTACATTTAACTACTTTTGATCGTACCAATGTATGAAAGCCTTTTTTCCTGCAAATATTTGGGCCAGGGAAACAATAGTGAACTAGTTATCACATGTACCTTTTGGCACCCACAAATCGCTGAACTAACAGAATAACAATATCAACAGCTGAATTACTACTTCAGTACGGTCCTTTGGGCTGTAAAAATATGTAAAATAAGTTCTATAAAAGAAAGTTACCATGAAAAACTGTTGCAAAAACAGAACCGCTTATTCACAGTTTATAATAGAAAATGAAAAGGAAACTGCGAATCACTTCCTATTCAGTTGACTATTTAGCAATTCCGCTAAAAAGAAGATACGCTATATCTAAACGCGACAGGGGAGTGACACTCACGATAAATACTCCCATATCAGCTAAGATAAGAGATAAAGAACCCAGAAGAAGGGTACCTTCAATAAATCGTACGGCTGCGAATCACTGCTTTGTATTTTAGGAGAGTGGATTTCAGTAACTCACTGCAGGGAAAACGGTTGAACTTTGTCCCTTGAAAAGCACCAGCTTAAGGTCTCTTGCATTCCCACTACCCTTCCCTGCAGAGGAGGCAATAAAGCAGGCCACTTTACAAGGAACCCATAGCAGTAACTTAGATGTGTGAAACACTGTGTCTTCATCAATGTAGAAAAATATCACACAAAATTTGTTGCATATTTATAAGCAATGCTGACAAAAAAATTTTCACCGGCGTGAGGCAAAGTCATGTGGCCAAGTCACACCAGCTTCATTTCTTGCTCTATTTATGCTAACCATGTGCCAATTACTAACATACAACTGTGTGAGGCTTTAGAGGACTAAATGATGTACAGCTACTAATATCAGGTGCATAATATGCCATCATGTGATAAATGGCACACCTGATGAAACACTATCGACCACCTTTGTGCCCCTCATGCCTACTGAAGAGTTAAAGGGTTGGGATGCAACATTATGGGCAGTCACTAGAACCCTCTCCTGCAAGCACCTACACTAGGAAAACCTTTTCCACGCTATGAACAGCATGAGAATGTTTGGAGTCTATCTGTGTGTAGATTAATTTTAGAGTAGAGTCACCGTTGGTTTTTTCATTACTCAGATTTGGGAGACAACTCAACGGTGTGCCCTTCCTTTAAGCCTGCTACTGCACTTGAGCCTCTATCTCTATCTTAACACATGTCCATAGACAACTTATTGTGTTACCAGTATTTTTTAAACCAAATGTAGTACTTGATTTCAATAATTTAACCTTCTAAAAAATTACTAACCTCTTTTAAGCATTTCGGAATTTTAAACGGATTCGTAGTGTTAATGACAACAAAGTTAGTTAACACAAGGTCCTAAGACTATAACTTCAGAAATTCGTTATTTTTAATGCTAAAATTTCGTTTTAAAAATTGCTTATGCACAGAGAAAAAATGGAAATTCATTTCAAAGTAAAAAAATTCAACAGTATGTAGTACGCAACGAAAGATATCATCGCAAAAACCAATGACCGTGAAATACTTCACGACGGAGTACTGGGGAGAGGATATAAATGAGTGGGTGGGTTGGGCTACACCCTTTTGTGCCCGACGTCGCGTGGAGGCGATGGACATTTTCATACGTAGATGACCGGAACCCTCCCACTTATTTATGATCATCCTCACTGCAGGAATTCTTTTAAAAGAGTAAATTATTGAAAATAAAATATTATGTTTGGTTGAAAAAACATTGGTAATGCAATAAGTTGGCTGTGGATTAATGCTATGACTGCGTTAGAGACTGGGGTGAGGGATAGATGCAATGATGAGCTGGGTCCGAATTCTAAGGGACTAAAATACCCATGCAACTCCCCCCAAAATAGAGCTCCGTACAGAAATGTTTAAAATGTCCTAATGATTCTCGTAGCACTAAAACATTTTCCAACCATACGTGCTGGCAGGAAAGGGTATAGGTGACTGCCCATAACTTCATATTCTAATACTAAATAAATTCGAAATATAGAGTATGGCCACTGAATGCATCCGACGATTTCTAACTCAGGGGTATCTTCCCTTCCCTCGCATTGGCAGGAGCAGATGTCTAATCGTTTGCGTTGAAAATCCACGACAGCTATACCTGACGTTAGGTGTATGACATGAAAATGCCCGTCGGCTCCGACCCACATTCGGCGTGAAAGTGTTAAAAGGGAAAAAGTGACTGCCCCTAAATTTACATCCTGCTGTGAGATGAATAAAACTTACAGCTAGAATCATTACCTTACTAACCAAAGTTAGCATGACACCCACTATCAATAATATACTGTTTTATAACACCAAAATCCTACAACTAAGGGATTGAAATCAAGTTTGGCTATTCTTAGCCATACTGATTCCATTACTGGCGCATTACTATCGATTTTATATTATGTCAACAGTATTTTCTCCACCAAGGAAGCTTGTAACGTTCACCCTGAAAACTCTACTGGGCTTGCCTTAACCGGCCGGTTCCACGGTGACTCACTCTCCCAATTCCCCGTATTCCCTTCGCTGGGTGTGCGGAGTCTTGGTTCAGGCAACCACCCCTCCCCTTCCCAAATAATCCTTCCCCTACCTACACACCCACCTCCCACCAAACCCCCTCCCCTCCTGGATAGGTCGGTGGGCTGGCCGGGAGAGCCCAGGTAACCATGCGTTAGCCAGGAAGCGAGTCTAGGTGAGAGAGGCGAGCGAATATGCGTGTGCGAGGACAGGGAGACGGAGGACAGACAGAGAGAGAGTAGACAGGAGACCGGTCGACAGTGGTCGACTCAGAGAGTGTCCAGCCTATGTGTAGAGAAAGCGCCCGAAGGATATTAAGCCGTATCTCCCGACGCTCTCCGGTAAGTGGATCAGCCTCATTTTTGCAAGTGCACAGCATTGGGTGCAATTAACTGGTTTCTGGCCGGTTGCTAAGACATGGGTCGATCCTATCTCTTGTTCTCTCCAGGGCAAGTACTCTGGGGCTGTGGACACCACTCAGGTGATTTACTGGATATACGTAGCTGAGATTCGGCTGCCTTTTGGCAGATATGAGCCGAGATCCAGCATTCTCCTGTCTCGAATCTTCAAGTTTGGTACCAGAAGAAAAGACAATATTCTCATGGTATCTTGTATGTATGTTGCACTGTAATTTATTGGTATTTGTTTAAAAGGAAATTTTTATGTTTGTTAAATTGTGCAATAAATTAATTGCCAAGTTAAGTGTGACAAATTGTGTGAAGCCTCCTTTCAGTGCGGTCCATAGGAAGGCAACTTTGGTTGCCTGGCGCCCATAAAATTGAAATTCCTATGAGGTTAGCCCACGACTCAAGAGATCGGAGCCTGCCGAGAGCTGCCGGATATTAGCTATGGTAGGCGGTCCCATCGGATCATAGGCCGAGGGAAGGCGTGACAAAATGGCGCCCAACGTGGGGCGACTTGCTTGACGGCAGTTTGAACTTTGATTCATTTTACTGGAGAGGCAAACTTTGTTTAAAGCATTTATTAGTGCCTTACAAGATCAAGGATTGTTTAATTGACGCATTATTACGTGTCTTATAATTTGTGTTGAACTGTTTAAGTGAAAATTGTGAAGTGCCTGCTCTTGATTTGTGCTTAGAGGCTTGAGTAATGTTGTGATTTCAAGTTGTAGACACTTAAGATTTAATTTCAATTTTTCTGAGTTGACACAATCATTTATTGATTATTATGTAGTGTATGTCAATGTATAGGTTAAGAAATATCTTGTGGAATTGATTCTAAAATTTGTTTAAATTTTCTTTCAAGTAACAGGGTATAAAAATTAAGCCAGAAAGGCAAAGGTATTCTGTGGATGGACCAGACTGGAGAGTGCTCGATCTTCGCCTTGAACGATTTGGACTTCCGGGGAAAGAAAGGAAATTTTTCCAGCCGGAGGAGAGCACTCGAGATTGGTGAGACCCTATGTTTTCTGTGATTGGCCAGAATGGAGGTTAACCGTTTAACCAAGGATGAGCTGATCTACGAAGTCGGAGTTCGCGGGGGCTCAGCTGGTACAGATGAAGGAATAGAGGTTTTAAGAGGGGCTCTCAGAGAATTATTGCGTAGTGACCAACCAATGGGTGGCTTTAAGGAGGAAGAAAGCGTTGAAATAGAGTCAGAACTTTTAGTCATTGAATCGAAACTCACTTTAGTACAATTGGCCATACAGGATATTAAGAAGGGTGGGAAGGAAACCTCGCCCAGGAGAATTAAAACTCTGTTGTATCACTTAAATAACAGGATTAGTTATATCTTTCCCAGGTGTCAAGGGGGAGACAGAAAAAAGGGTAAAGAGATTTATCGCAATTTAAAACAATTGAGTACATTGTTTAGAAACTCGGGAGAAGGAGTAGAGTACCAAAGTCCAGATATATGTTCCATGTCCTCTTCTTCAGGACCAGAAGTTGAAAGACAAAGCTTGCAGGGTCAACGGAGACCTGAAGGTAATGTTGGAATAGATCAGTATGAAAATTGTCAGGATGTTAATACATTTCATAGAGAGACTCGTGGGAATATGAGGATAGACCGGAATTACGAGGGTAGACCACAATTACAAGTGGAACATTACATTTAGTGGTAGTCCCTCAGAAAGTGTAAATGCATTTATTGTCATGATTGAGGAACTTGCAATAGCCCGTGGAGTGTCAGAAGCTGGATTGCTTCTTGGGGCAGTGGAATTATTTGAGGGGCAAGCTCTACTTTGGTTTCGGTCGGTGAGGAATGATATCTCTAGTTGGGAGGAACTCAAGGTTATGCTTCGCTCAGAGTTTCTTCCTTTGGACTTTGAGGAGAATTTACTCCAAGAAATTAGAAACAGGAAGCAAGGGATGACTGAGTCAGTGGGGACATTCATAGCCTGTATGTTAGGACTATATGATAGACTAAGTAAAGAAGTCGGAGAGGAAGAAAGGTTAAGTCAGATTAAAAGAAATTTAGCTCCCTATTATCTGGAAAAGTTAGCTTTGCAACCAGTGTTGTCCATTAAGCAATTGAAATCGATTGGCAAGGAGCTAGATTTGAATAAATTCCGTATTGAACAATATGAGGCATCAAAAATGAACAAGGTTAGATCTTTAGAACCCGACTTGGCCTTTAATAAAACTTTCCAATTTAGGACATCTCAAAAACCATTGGTGCAGTCTATAGGGATAAAAAGAGAGAGTATTAAATGTTGGAATTGTGACCAAAATGGGCATAGTTTCTCAGAATGCAAATTATCCTCTAAAATATTTTGTCATCGCTGTGGGTACAAAAATGAAATAACCAGAAATTGTCCAAATTGTAGAAGGGGTAATAGAATTGATAGAACTTATAAGCCACAGAGACAGGAAAACTAAGGAGAGAGTCCGACAAGGGGCACTCGTACTCTCTAAATTATTTAGTTCCCCCCTATGTGAATCTAGACTTGGTGAAGTTGGAAATGGAAAGAGATAGTAGGATTTATCTGCCAATTTCAGTTTATGGTCTGAAATTTTATGGATTGTTAGACTCAGGAGCCACTCATTCAGTTATTGGTAAATCAGGTTGGAAATCTTTGTCCAAACTTAAGCTGTCTCTGGAAAAACCCACATACTCTAGTATTCAAGTTGCAAATGGGAATAAATGTCATGTAAAAGGAATAGTGAGCTTACCTGTAGAAGTAGAGGATATTACCAGAATATGCGAGTTTTTAGTGGTACCAGATATCACTTATGATTTCATTCTTGGTGTTGATTTTTGGTGGATTATGGGCTTACAACCAAATTTATTAAAGGGTACTTGTAAACTGGAAACACCAATCAGTGTTAATTCTGTGGAGTCAGTAATCTCTAAGCGCAAGCTAAATGAAAATCAAAAGAGTCAGTTAGAGCAATTGATAAGAGATTATCGAGAAACTATAGGTAGAAGGGGGATAGGTTGTACCAATTTAGTGGAACATGTAATTGATACAGGTGATTCGCCTCCAATTAAACGGCGTTATTACTCATATTCCCCCAAATTATTGGAAATATTGCATAAGGGCATAGAAGAACTATTAGACCAAGACATAGTAGAAGTTTCAAATAGTGCATGGGCATCTCCTGTGCTATTGATTAAGAAACCAGATGACTCCTATAGATGGGTTGTAGACCTAAGAGAGGTGAACAAAGTATCTAAACCAGATGCTTACCCTCTGCCAAAGGTAGAGGATATTCTTGTTCAGTTGCGAAACACTAGGTACTTGAGTTCATTGGATATAAAGTCCGCATTTTTTCAAATTCCCTTAGAAAAGAAAAGTCGAGAAAAGACTGCATTTGTAATTCCAGGGAAAGGCCTGTTTCAATTTAAAAGAATGCCTCAAGGTTTGAATACAAGTCTTGCTACTTGGCAGCGTCTCATAGACAAGGTGATAGGGGAAGATTTAAAACCCTTTGTGTTTTGTTACTTAGATGATATAATAGTAGTGTCCAATTCATTTGAACACCATTTAGAACTTCTCTATAAGATACTCGATCGTTTAGATAAAGCTAACTTGACACTGAATTTAAATAAGTGTTGTTTCTGTAGAAATGAGTTAAAATATTTAGGTTACTTGGTAAACGATAAGGGACTTCAAGTAGATCCAGATAAAGTTAAGGCAATAGCTGGATTTCTTCGTCCAACCAATGTCACCGAGCTTAAGAGGTTTATAGGGCTCGCTTCTTGGTATCGAAAATTTATTCAGAATTTCTCTAGCATCATGCAGCCTTTGAATGCTCTAACTTCCAAAAAGAATAAGTATGATTGGACAGAGGAATGTGAGCATTCTTTTAAAGTTATTAAGGAGAAATTAATATCTGCTCCTATTTTAACATGTCCTGATTTTTCAAAAGAATTTGAATTATATTGTGATGCTAGCAATCAAGGTCTAGGAGCAGTCTTGTACCAAGAAGATAAGGTGATAACTTTTATTAGTAGGGGCACCTCTAAAGCAGAAAAGAAATATTGTACTACTGAACTTGAATGCTTAGCTGTATTGTGGGCTATTGAAAAGCTGAGAGGATATCTTGAGGGCTATGAGTTCACTGTGGTAACAGACCATGCTAGTTTAGTTTGGTTAAATAATTTAAAAGACCCCAGAGGGAGATTGGGTCGTTGGGCTGTCAGAATGCAGCAATACAGATTTAAGATTGTGCATACAAAAGGGAAGGAACATACTGTTCCAGACGCTTTATCTAGAAACCCATTACCGAATGATGGGATAAGTTTAAACTTAATTACAGTCATGGGAGAGAGCCAAGATATTTGGTATGAGAGTCTGAGTAAAGGAATAATAGATAAACCTGAGTCATATCCAAAATTTAAGGTCCAAGATTATCAGATCTATAAATATATTGATCCAGGTTGGAACCAATCTCATCAGTGGGTTAGAATCATCCCTAAGGATTTGCGGAAAGAAGTAATGATAGAATGCCATGATGATCCGGCAGCAGGGCATTATGGGTGTCTGAAAACAGTTAGTAGACTAAGAAAATTATATTATTGGCCTAAGATGAAGGCAGATGTTGTCAAATATATTAAAAGTTGTGATATTTGTAATCAATACAAGGCTACTCAGAATGCACCATTGGGATTCATGGGAGATCAAAGACTTGTTACAAAACCTTTTCAGATAGTATCATCTGACATAATCGGGCCTTTGCCTAAGTCAATTAATGGATTCATGTATTTAGTAGTGACCTGTTGTATGTTTTCAAAATATGTGATAATGAAACCGATGAGAAAGGCAACCGCCGACAATGTTAGAAACCATTTAGAGGATGATGTGTTCTTGAAATTTGGGGCTCCCCATACTTTACTTTGTGACAATGGTGTGCAATATAAGAGTAATAAAGTTAAAGATTTATGTGAGAAGTATGGTGTAAAAATTATGTATAATTTTTATTACCATCCCCAGAGCAATCCCACAGAGCGAGTTAATAGGGTAATAAAAACCATGATAGCTGCATATGTTGGCAACAATCATCGCCATTGGGATAAAAATTTATCTAAAATTAATTATGCCATAAATTATGCCGATCATGAGGTGACCGGATGTAGTCCTCATAAACTAGTATTTGGGGAAGAAATTTTCTTAAATGGGATGTTAAGGAAAATACAAATTAATGGAAGAGAGATTCCAGATTTTCAAAATCGTAGAAAACATTTAGAACACCTAGAGAAGGTCAAGGAAATAAGGAAGGAAGTTGTTGAGCGATTACAGCAAGCTTATAAAAAGAATTCCCATTACTATAACCTGCGGAGGAGAGATGTGAATATAGAGCCCGGACAGAAAGTTTTAAGGAGAAACTTTGTACAATCCAATGCTGCTAATTACTTTTCCTCCAAATTAGCACCAAAATATTTAGGTCCTTATCTTGTCCACTCTAAAGTAGGAAATAAGGCTTACCTTCTCCAGGATGAACAGGGACTAACAGATGGTCCCTGGCATATAAAAGATTTAAAGCTGGTGTAATACAAAAATTTTTCCAGGGAAAAATTTTTATTTAGGAAGGGGGGAAGTGTAACGTTCACCCTGAAAACTCTACTGGGCTTGCCTTAACCGGCCGGTTCCACGGTGACTCACTCTCCCAATTCCCCGTATTCCCTTCGCTGGGTGTGCGGAGTCTTGGTTCAGGCAACCACCCCTCCCCTTCCCAAATAATCCTTCCCCTACCTACACACCCACCTCCCACCAAACCCCCTCCCCTCCTGGATAGGTCGGTGGGCTGGCCGGGAGAGCCCAGGTAACCATGCGTTAGCCAGGAAGCGAGTCTAGGTGAGAGAGGCGAGCGAATATGCGTGTGCGAGGACAGGGAGACGGAGGACAGACAGAGAGAGAGTAGACAGGAGACCGGTCGACAGTGGTCGACTCAGAGAGTGTCCAGCCTATGTGTAGAGAAAGCGCCCGAAGGATATTAAGCCGTATCTCCCGACGCTCTCCGGTAAGTGGATCAGCCTCATTTTTGCAAGTGCACAGCATTGGGTGCAATTAACTGGTTTCTGGCCGGTTGCTAAGACATGGGTCGATCCTATCTCTTGTTCTCTCCAGGGCAAGTACTCTGGGGCTGTGGACACCACTCAGGTGATTTCCTGGATATACGTAGCTGAGATTCGGCTGCCTTTTGGCAGATATGAGCCGAGATCCAGCATTCTCCTGTCTCGAATCTTCAAGTTTGGTACCAGAAGAAAAGACAATATTCTCATGGTATCTTGTATGTATGTTGCACTGTAATTTATTGGTATTTGTTTAAAAGGAAATTTTTATGTTTGTTAAATTGTGCAATAAATTAATTGCCATGTTAAGTGTGACAAATTGTGTGAAGCCTCCCTTCAGTGCTGTCCATAGGAAGGCAACTTTGGTTACCTGGCGCCCATAAAATTGAAATTCCTATGAGGTTAGCCCACGACTCAAGAGATCGGAGCCTGCCGAGAGCTGCCGGGTATTAGCTATGGTAGGCGGTCCCATCGGATCATAGGCCGAGGGAAGGCGTGACAAGCTTCATGCTTGGCTCTCCTTTAAACCCAACAAAGCACCATAGCCTGTTCTAGGGAAAGAAGGGCGAAAAGGAATGCACACATTTAAAATATTTTCCATAATTTTGCCAATAACTTAGAATGGGCCAAAAGCAAAGATAATTTTTCAATTCACATGACCAGTTTCCATATTAACATTCTCTATTAAGACTTTTCGATGCTCGATAATCAAATCAAGTGCTCCATTATGGTGATTTGTTACTATTTTTTCAATAAACTGGTCTCAAAACATGGCTAGTTAAATATTAAAAATTTCAATACAACAAAAATTTTTATAAAGCATTACAAATGATGTAGATGACCACAAAAAAGCATGTAAACGTAACTCTTCTCCCCTATCCATTTGGCACTTAAGCTAAAGAAAACAGAGAATATGGATGGATGACTAATCAGTCACAATAAGGCCACTTTCAAAAGAGATGACTTCCAGTACAATCCACCATTCACGACATGTCATCATGTAATCTAGCAAGTCGTCACATTTGAAAACGGCCTCAATTTTTTGGCCCGTTGATGGTGTCGATGGCACGGTTCCATTCCGGAATGAAATGGGTGCTGCGGAGACCATGGTGTGATTAGACTC
Organism: Ischnura elegans; assembly: GCF_921293095.1. Taxonomy (NCBI): domain Eukaryota; kingdom Metazoa; phylum Arthropoda; class Insecta; order Odonata; family Coenagrionidae; genus Ischnura; species Ischnura elegans. Next base: position 932,650 of record NW_025791657.1, read on the forward strand.
ATCTGAAGGCATCCATAAAGATGTATGGTTATTTGAAAGCATGCCGGCACGCTTGGGATGGTGGCAAGTGAAAAGACATCACATCAGAAAGCAGCATAAGCCTTATCTATATACTGATATTTGTAGCCCTTGAGAGCACTAACCCACTGATTACATTGCAGACTCATAGGCCACTGTTGTATTCTCTACTATGTCCCTCGTAACAGTAACAGTTGACTAAATAAAAGCATTAGCATGCACATCCTCTACATGAACATCATTTTCTCTGTGTATAGAGTTATTTTCAACCATTAAGAGTACTCACCAAATGCCTTCGTAGTGGAATCATGGGCAATAGTCGATCTCTCAATTGGGTCCCCATCCTTGTCTAAAGTAAGCTGTAAGTAATCATCAACATATGAATTATGTATGCACATAGGTTTCAGAAATTGTTTTTAAGGATTGACTAAAACTACTTCATACACCACACTGCATCAAAAGTTGGAACTCCAAACAAATATTTTCCATTCAAAATAAACATTTTTTCAACACTCAGAGAATTGTATATTTTTGCATTTCTTTCAACAAAGAAGTGGTCTTGAATTTATGCTACGCCAGCATTGCAATATTACTTTTATTCGTAAACTCTGCAATTGATGTCATTTTATTCATAAGATACCATAAAAGAATTAAGATTTCTTTGGTAATGAAAAATCAAAATAACATGTTTGAAACTATACATCATGTCAAAAAATGGGATAAAATCTGATGCAGCCTCATTGCAGAAGAAGATAATGACACTGAAATCTAAATTTTTCTGTGAAAATCATGGAGATATTGATGAACATAAGGTATTTGTTAAATGAAAAGTTGGAACAAATTATGAAAACAGCTGCATGCAAAAATTGTACTTAGAAGTTCCAGGTAGTAGCCACACAGCATAGTCGCCAGGCTATCGCTCCTACATGAAGGTAGACCATGTATAAGGGAGTAAAATAGACCTGTAAATGTTGAACTGCATTTCTTAATCAAACCATTGGTAATGTTACCCCACACAGGGATGATTCATGGACAGCTTCCGACATATTTTATCACTAAAAAGTTTGATTTAAATGTAAGACCTGATATTCTTAATGAGATGATTTATTAGTACAAGCGTTTACTTTCGTAAAATATAAGGAAAGCATACTATCACATATAAATAAAACATAAAGAGGAATGAAAACGGCTTCTTTTGAGATATGAATACTACTTCAGGAATTAGAAACTTTGAATGAAATAGGTAACCTTAACAGCTGTTCAGAAAGCAAAACGTCCTACCATTTACAATGATAAATGTTTAAATTTTTACCAACTACATATAGCCGTCATCAATTAATTTAATTCCATAACAAGAATTCCTTACATACCTGGGTATTCTCTTCCAGAGATGGTTCCTTTATTGCCCTAATCAGACTCCACTCCAGGTCTTCTACCATGGCTCCTGTCCCCTGAGTTTTCACCTTTTCACCTTGGGATGCAGTTTAGGTTATGGGCTGCAACATAATGCCAAATCATCATCATAAATGATTCAGATACAAAAAAGAAATGCTTTTGAGAATTTGTCTCACGAATAAAATTAAAGTTCATTCAAGATGGATACATTCTTCATGCTACCCTGCAAGCATCCTCAAAGTAAATAATGTCAGAATTTTATAATGTTTATGCTTATGTTTATTAAATTTACCACTTAAATAAAGACTTAAAACCTCTTATTTTCATTGCAAAATCCCTTCAAAAGCCACATAACGATCATCAGGGCAATGATTTCTGGAAATGTAAAACTCCATATGTAATCCTATTCTTATTAGAAACCTATTTTATGGGAGAAATTTCCATGAGAGTCCAGAGCACAAATGTAATAACACACATACATGGAAAATTAATAGGGTCAATAAAGGTGAATAATTTATTGTGTTTTGCTTTATAAGTCAGTTTGTCGAACATTTTGATTAATAAAAATAAGTTACTCAGTCTAGATATAACAGGTGGCAATTCCAAGTTGATGAAAAAGTTATCCATACATGAACTCCTTATAAGACAAGAGATGCTTAACTTCAATGGGAAAATATGAAGGTTTATTTTACTCTGCACAAACAATTGATGAGTGGTGTGTAATAGAGCTGTTCTTACTACGAGTGACTAAATAAAAATTTTATAATGTTTATTGAAATGGAATGTCATTAGCTTTCACAGAAATAACTAAATTCTTAACAACTTATTTGCTCAAAAGGTATGCGACAGTGCTTTCAACGATGTGAACATTTTTTCTGGTATAAATGCAATATATCCGTAATAAATATAAACAACAAATGATAACTTCACCTCTTTAAAGTATAACTCCACTACTGACAATGGTTTCATCACTATCTCATTTTCACTTCTCATAACCTTAAAAATTGACTGACATGCTATACTAAGGGAAGCAGAATAACCAGTGATGGATGAAGCGGGAAAGAAATAGTAAGTAGAATAGCACAGGTACAGAGAGCATTCTACAAAAAAAGGAATAATCTACTCACAGCTGAGAATTAAAATACAGACGTAAGGAAACAATTCATGAAACACTACATATGGAACATATTTATAAATAGTAGCAAGGTTTCAAAATTGACAGCTGCAGAAAAGTCAAAGAGTGGGAGATAAGATGTCTTCTAAAAATCTTAACTTAATCGGCTGCATCATGAGATATGATGGCCTTGTAATAAGAATAGACAGACAGAGACAGGTGGACTGAAAGTAGGGAAAAAATGGCTCAGAATGTTTTAATACGTCAGATTATTAAGGATATACAACAAGAAGAGCATTAAAATGGAAAGATAAGCAGATGTTAGTTAAGATTTGAGGACTCTATGAAATGAATTTAAGGAACGTGGGTGTATGATGGCAATGTAGTTCATATGCAATTCAAGTTCAATGGAAAATAAATAGTTGATAAATAGTAATACCTGATTAGAAGAGTCTTGATGCACCTGTTTGCTTGTAAAACCATCAGAGCAATCATTCAACACATATTCTTCTTCATCATCGCTTATCTCATCATTTTTAACAGAAGAGCACTTGTACGTTGCTGGATCACTCTATTGGAAAGAGGAACAAACTTTGATACACATTTTCATCTATTGTTGCACAAGCAAAAGTGATCATGAACGAAGCTTGAACTACAGGGTGTCTGTAGTAAACAAGTAATCCCTGATCAAGTATTCTGGCCTATTTGTAAAAAACAGAGAAACTTAATTGACTAACAAGATTGAGCCAGTTAACTTATTCTTCCTTCTCATACAACCCAATAAAAGCCTTAAGAAAAGGGAGGAACAACTTCATTGGGTACATAATGAGAATGAATATCTTTTAAAAGTGGGGACTTCCCCTATCATTGTAGTTAACTTCCAAAAAGGAGCAGAGCAAAGAGCACTGAGCTTTTAAGAAGAATGTCATTATCTTGCACAAAAATAACTGAAACCTTTACATACATATTTGCTCAAAAGCTATACAACAGTGCTTTCAAGTGTATGAAATTGTTTCAGGTGTAAATACAATTATTATCTATGATAAAATAAGAACAACAAATGATAACTTCCACACTTTCACATATATCTCCACTCCTGACCATGGTTTCAACACTGTCATTTTCATGTCTCATAACCTTAAAAGCACACAAGCTACATAAGGCCTAGTTATCAGTGATGGATGAAGCAAGAAAGAAATAGTGAATAGAATAGCTTCGGCACAAAGAGAACTCTAAAGAAAACGGGAATCTCCACACAGCTGAGAGTACTAATACAAAAATGTGGAAAACATTCATCGGACACTACATTCTGAGCATATTTAAAAATGATAGCAAGATTTTAAATCGACGGCCGCATGAAAGTCATAAGTGAAAGCATTGGAAATGTGTTGCTCATGAATAATGTAGAAGGTAAAAGGGATCGAATGAAAAAGTACCAAGGAAGTACAGAAAATAAATGGAGAAGTCTTCGAAAAAACAAAACTTCATCAGCCACAGCATGAGATATGATAGACTTATAAAGACATTCGTCAAAAGGGAAATGGAGAAATGGATGGGAAGAAGGGATAAGACTGCTTCTAGATGTACATAAATCATTAGTTAGATTAAAAAGGATTTATAACAGAAAAAGAAAATAAATATTTAAATATGAGAAAAACCAATTTTAGGAAGATGCCAATACAGTTTATATGTAACTCAAGGTTAACAGACAATACATAGTTCATAAATAGTATTACCTGACCAGAAATGTCTTGATGTATCAGTTTGCTTGATGCACCATCAGTGCAATCATTGAGTCTATATCCATCTTCATCATCACTGATATGATCTTCTTTAACAGAAGGGCACTTGTATGTTACCGGATAACTCTATTGGAAAGAGGAACCTCCATTGCTACATATTATAATCAATAGGTACAAGAAGCAAAAGTGATCATGAAGAATGCTTTAATTACAGGATGTCGGTACAAAATAAATTATTCCCAATGAACGATTCTTGCCTCTTAGCAGAAATAGATTTACTTAATCAACCAACAACATTTGGCCAATAAAGTTCTTATTGTTTCAATATAATCTAATGAAATTCTTGGTGAGAAGAAGGAACCCCTTCATTGGGAAAATCTTGAGAGTAAATAGTTCTTAAAATTGTGGACTTCCACTTGCATTATAATTAATTTTCAAAAATGAGCAAGGCAAAGTGCACTGATTTCTAAGAAAATAATATAAATCCAAGAATAAGCAAAATATTAATATTAAATTAATAGTGGAAGAGTTTCAAGACTATGAACAACAACAGCAGAAAATTGAGTCAAAGTAAATAAAAATCAGTTCACCTCACTAAAATTTGATGTCTTTTGGTAATCGATTTGCATTGCCAACGTGCAACACCCCATTCAAAAATGGTAAAGGACAAATCCCTAGTCCTTGTTATATATTCCCATTCACTTTCATCATGAACTCCATATCTGATCTGATTCCTGTGAATATCAATCTCTCATAAGGAACGAGCTATGCTGTTCGACCGGGCTAGCAGCTGCATCATGATGTCATGGTCATGCTATTAAACTGTTCCAAAGTCAACAGTACTCATCTTAACTCTCAATTCCTAATCACCCTTCCACTCTGTCAAAACCAGATTTAAATACTGTGTTATACAATCAAAACATTAATAACTGCTCAGTGATGTGATGACAGTGCTCTCACTTGCTCAGTAAATAAATTTGTGCTGTCAGTTTTGCATAAAAAAAGCAAAAAAAAGGTTCATTACAATAAATAATTCATTTAAAATGATTCATTCATGAAATGTATTCTGTAGCTGGTCATTATTGATAAGGAGTAGGAGAATGCTTTACGTTTGCTCTAAGAGGTGTTGGGAATATTCCACTAAGGAATGACATTGTGCGGTAGAAAAATATAACTATACAAGGCAGATGTAAACTCACCGATTCATCAGTGGCCAATGGGTCTGACACATCAGTTGAAATTCCTGCTGGATCTGATGTGTACAGCATAGGATAAATCCCTTCACTGAGGTTACCTTCATTCTCGTCTTTCACTTGAAACTGGAAGATAGCAATGGGCTTCACTCAAGTAAAGAAAAAACAATAATAAGCTCATTAAATAATAAAAAATCCTCATTTCCTTTAGATCACTCCAGCTGGCCAATGTACTCATGATATTTTTGTGACTTCCGGATCAAACTCCTGAGTATCAATGTTCAACTATGGAAGGAGAGTTATGTCACAAAGGGCGTGTGGTTTGAGTGAGAGTTTTGGCAACTTACATCAGAGGCAAAACAGCTGGAATGGTAGATTGAGGTTCCACTGTACAATGAATTTTCTCAATATTTTCTTTACCCAGGCTTGTAATGAGATGTCACAACAATTATAGCTGGATCCTTCATTGAAACTAAGGAAGATGGCAAAAACAATGAGAGGGCTATAATGAGACACAGCCCAGTTATAGCCAAGCCAAATGGCTTAACCTCTTCCCTACGCAGGGCGTGATTTCACGGCCTGAATTTTCTGATGCTAAATAAGGAAGGCCGGATTATCACGGCTTGACGTTTTCGAAGCAAAAGGCCAAAGGCCGTGTTTTCACGATTTCGCGGTCAAGCATGCCAAGTGGGTCCCAACCACCATTAGGGTCTCTCGGCGTGAGAGGTCCGACCCTTTCCTATTGTCCGCGTGGGGATTATCTCGGCCCATCCCGACACTTAGTGACCCACTCAAGGAAGGTGCTCATGGTCACTTATTTGTTTAGAAGTTAAAATAACTAAAAACGTTCATGTTGCATTTATTGAAAATCAATGCGAGGAATTACATTCTGTATGTTCTGCTGATTGGTTCCAAATTTTAAACAGAATTCTAGCGTTCATATTAACGGAGTTGATCATCACCTAGAACAATTTTTGAAGACGCTAAGGTTAATGTTTAATTGTTATTTTTATAACTCACTAGCAAGTTTGTAGGAGCGATATTGTAATGATTTACATCTAAAAATATACGTTACTTTGTTAGCTACATTCTAGATGTACATTTGCGGTGAAATTCGATAGAATATTCGATTTAACTTCTATGAAAAAAAGCCCTCATAATGTAATGAAATATGATTCTCTCAGTTCTTTGTCGTGAGCCAAAATTACAGCGACTATTTTTAATAACCTCTTACCAACCTTTGAATACAAAGGTATTATAAACGAATTTCGCTATAAATACTGTTTAATGCATATCCTAAAAATTCGTAAATTTAATGTACGATAATGTATGATAAGCAATGTTTTACGTAGACACATGTTGTGAGAAGCATTCCATACCATTGCAGGAAAGACAACTGCTCTACCCAGGTAGTTACTCTCATATCTTGGATCTCTGGTCAGGTTGCACCTCACAGAGTTAGTTCGGGACACATTAGCGCATTAATGTTTTCTTGGAAAAACTTATTATCCTCCAACTGGAAGACCCAAGAGTATATTGGTGTAAGTATTCTCCTAATGAAGTATGTACGTGGAAGGTGATAACCTCACTCTTCTCGGAATAGCTCATTTTCTTTTCAAAATTTTCTTGGCGTGTATTCAAAAGCCGTTAACTATCTGTACGCATTCCGCTACCTATACCAGGGATGGTTTCTGTGGAGCCCTGCTGTGCGATGCAGCCCATACCATGAATGAAAGAGAACTGCACCACTCAGGTAATTACTCTCATATCTTGCTTCTCTGGTCAGGATCCAGGTGGTCTGCTTTGTGCCCCTCACGGGCTTATTTCGGGACACATTAGCTTATTAATGTTTTCTAGGAAAAACTTATCATCCTCCAACTGGAAGACCCAAGAGTATATTGGTGTAAGTATTCTCCTACGGAAATATGTACGTGGAAGATGATAACCTCACTCTTCTCGGAAAAGCTCATTTTCTTTTCAAAATTTTCTTGGCGTGTATTCAAATTTAACCGTAAATGTTCTGTATGCATTCCCCTTCCTCCTCCTGCAAGGATTTTTTTTCAAATGATGTTTCGGTGGAATTACATTTTTTCTTGGAATTATACAGCCAGGATTTTTTTCTTGAAGTCCATAATTAATATTTAGCCATTTCAAACAACAAATTTGTATGATTCAAGTAGTTTTATGAGAATTTTTCGGGAAAATATTCTTCTAAAAAAATTCTAAATGTATCATTCTCATGTTTTCAGAGAACTGGAGAGCAGACGCAAATGAGGACTGTGGATTTTGGCATCATGGATCTAAATTATGTTAATATCATAAATCGTAAATACCTAGAAGTAGGCTAGGAACATTGAAAGATTTCATTCCCTTTAAAGTATTTGTTGGTCTATGATATAATGCTGTTTTGCTGAAAACCCTAAAAATAACCGTAGAACTTCGTTTAAAACTTCTACAGGCATTGAAAAATGAAAGGAATAAATTGATGAACTGACATTTAATGCAACAGTAACAATTAAAAAAAATTAAAATTGCACTGGTAACAATTAACTGACCGCAAAAGTACGCCGGGATGGGCTGCTCTCGGGGAAAAGGGTCGCGGATTATCCCCACTAGGAAAGGTCATTAAGGGGAGGAAGCGACTACCTGGTCAGTCCCGAGCCGAAAAAAAACTCCGTAAGGGGCGAAAAAGAAAATCTTAAACCCTTCGTAGAGCCAAAAGCAACTTCCCGCGAAGGAGCTCGGCGCGAAAAGGTTAAACAGACATTTTGCACTGTTATCCACAAGGCTACTCCACCAGATACAAGTAATTTCTATCAGAAGATTTCCATTGTTGTACAAGTGATATTGACTATTAAAAGATTAGTGTTGTTCAGCTTTCGGCCTCATACCTTACAACTGGAAAAGCCCTCAACTGACGGTGGCATTACTGTAAGTAACTTCCCATTTATATACTTATATTTATGACAGACACACCATCTTCCTTATTGCTACCGAGAAATTTTTATAACTGAAGGTGGTTCAAATCAGGTTTTACTGTGTACTAGAACATAACTTACCAACTCATTGTCCCTGGGCAGTACCAAGTCTGGCACAGGAAGGTATATTTCAGTGGTTTGGGCTGAGCATGTGGGCTGTGAGTTGTTTTTAATCACATCTTGAATGCAGCCCTTAGTCTCCACAGAAGGCCCTGATTTGTCATCAGCAGCCCCTCCTCCTTCAATACTCTGCAGAAAAAGAAAGAGAGAAAAAACACTCATCTCCTTAAAAATACATATATGGGATGCTCTAAAGCAATACGAAAAAGGATGTTCAACATATTTTCTATGCTTCCATATAAAAATGGAGTGGTGTCAGCATGCCTGTTAATCAAGTTTTGGGTCTGGTAAATATGGATCTCTGTGGTCGAATAAGTGATGTCTAAGTTGGTGGGGCAATATACATGTTTGTGCTTGTTGATGATTATTCCAGGAAGCCATTTTGCTATTTTTTTGAAATCCAAAAGTGAAACATTTGATATATTAAGTTAATTTAAAGCTTGGGCTGAGAACTGGTTAGATAAAAGGATTAAGGTTGAAAGATCTGACAATGGTCTTGAATTAACTAATCAAATGTTTGATTCTTTTTAAGGGTACATGGAATAGGTCATCAGACTAGCACCCCATATACCCCTGAACAGAATGGTGTGGCAGAATGTGCTAATCGCACAATATGTGTAATGACTATATGCACGTTGTTTGATTCAGGCTTACCAAAGGGTTATTGGGCAGAGACCTGTAACACTGCAGTCTGCATTAAAAACCGTGCACCACATAGAGCTATTCAAGGTTGGACTCCACAAGACTTGTGGGGAGGAAATAATGTCATCATTGAAACATTTAAGGGTTGTTCCGTGTCCTACATATGATCATGTTCCTAATCAGAAAAGAAGTAAGTGGGATGCTAAGGGGAAAAGGTTAATTTTGTTGGGTATTGTGAAACAAGAAAAGGTTACATACAAGTTGATCCAAATAATACCTCAAAAGTCATTAAGGCAAGAAATGATTTCTTAGAAAATTATGCGAGGCCTAATGTAAGGGATGAAAGTGTACCCAATAAGAGTAAGAATGATGCAGTGTACCATTTTTTATCATTTTTTCCAAGGAATGAATCTAGTTTTCCTCTAAATAATGTTAAGTCAATTGGGTTTGATGAGAGTAGAATGCAAGGACCAATGACAGAAAGTCAAGGTTGTGTTTTGGATGGGGAAGTAGACTCCAATAACGATGTCATTGGTATTGAAAATTGTGGTGAATCTATTGAAGTCAGGGAATCCAGTATTGAGAGGGAGAGAAAATACCCTTTAAGAAATAGGACCCCTAAACTTTACCCTGACTTTGCACCTTCATTTTAGCTTTGGGTAGTTTTTTTAGTGGCAAGGATCCTATTTCAGTCGATGAGGCCTTGGCTGGCCCAGAAAGGTCATACTGGAAAAGGCAACTGGATCAGGAAATGCAGTCCTTGAAGTGTAACAAGGTGTGGCACCTGGTGACTTTGCCAGATGGAGCTAAGGCTAAAGCTTGTTGAAACTCAGTTCATATTATCGCTTTATCACAAAATCCTTGGAGCCAGGAGAAGGCCTTCAAATCGTCCCATTCACAGAAAATTCATGTTAGCCCTGGAATATCATGTTCATGCAAAGTATCCTAACTTCCTTTTTTTAAGTTACAAGCTTGTACTTAAAATAGAGATTTAGGGTAACAATTATCATTGTTAAATGAACAAAAAAAAACAATATTTTTTAATGCTGAATTTGCTCCTGCAATTATAGTCAGTTTAGTTGCGTTTATAAGGATAAAATCACTAACTAATAATTTTACACAGTGTCGTCTTAGAAACTGAAGAGGAATGTATTTATTTTGTTGATGACCTGGATATATATCTAAAAATGTCATATATATCTGAAGTAAATATGGGGTCCAAAATGAAGACATTTAGCTTCTTAATAGAATAGGCACCGATCAACATAGGCTTACTCCACGTGGGGTGTGATATTTATGACAGAAGATAAGCAGTTTTGTGAAGCTAGGATTTGCTTAAATGAGAATAGCAATAGTAATTCTACAATACTAGGCAAAAAGCATGGCTATGCTTTTTGCCTAGTATTGTAGAATTACTTAAGTTGCCCAACTGAAGGATACACAATTTAGAGAGACTACCCATAAGAACACATATATTTACATTCACCTCTGTTTTTAACACATATTTATATTCATTAACCTCTGTTTTTAATGTAGAAGAGCAACTAACTTACCAAGATATAGACTTTGGGTAGTTCGCAGTCTGTCATAGGAATGTATGTTTTAGTAATTAGTACACAGCCTGCAAACTGCAAAGATCTCTTGCGTCAAAACCACCAAATTCTCTATTTTCAACTATGGTGTCTTTGAATAGGATCATTGATGTGGAATAAGTTTTCCTTACATTTCATTAACTCTTGCATATAGTTATATGGGAACTAAAAATTAAGGTCGTTTAGTTTGTTAGTTACTCCATTATATGTTGTAATATTATAATACAATGTTTTATATTTGCTTCACTTTTGATGAACTAGACTGGTATAAAGTTTGGTAAAACTACTTTCGTCTAACCAATTATTACAATTTTTTGTTAACATGTAAAATACATTTACAAATAATGATTTTGATAGATTTTATGCAGCATCTAAAATATTACCTACTATTTAAGAGTACTACTTTTCTAGGTCAGTGCATCTCATGTCCTAAACTCTATTTATTTTATTTACCAATGACCAAATTAATACAATTTGAAAGCAAAAAAATTATCTCCTATGCCTTAACTATTTTAAAAAAAACAGGATATTCTTCAAATAATTATTATACTATTATTATACTTAAAACTGACATCGCGTGAAAATGGCACTTTCATTTTTATTTCATTGCACTTTCAATAACAGTTGATCGCATTTCGTAGCGTCTATTTTTTATTTTCATAATGAGGTAGATGACGATAAAATGTAGTGAAACACAGTTATATGATAAAATACAGAATATTTTAAATAATTATGTTGTAAAATAATAATAAATTAAGGAACAAGACATAAAGTGGCGGAGTTGTAGCTTGCCCGTACCCACTTGTAGTTTGTGGCCATGTAGAGCCCCAGCCAACAAGCAGCTGGAAAGTGGCTCACATGTTTTAAGCGGTGAGTGTCGGCAGAGCATTCAAACTGCGCTTGGCACATAATGTATGAATTTTGCTGTCTAAAAGGCAAATTTGCGTAAAAATGTGATAAAAGTCTATCACGCATTTATTTGCGCACATCGTATCCATATCGCTTTTGCGATACTTACGTGTCTCAAAGAATGGTTAAAGTAAAGGAATATTAAAAAACTCAAATTTTGAAAAAAAATGGTACTGACATTGTAAAACATAAGAACCTGACAACATACCATTGATCAAGGGTAAATTCCATTATAAAAAAAGCTTTTGAAAGCAAAGAAAATTGATAATAAACAACAATAACTCCTTCCTTGAACAATAAAACTACCAAAAAACATAATGATTACGATAGAGACCATAAACCAGTTCTTAGTTTCATACACAGATCTACCTACTCATGAGAGCGTTTAGTTCATTTAAAAAATCATTAATCATCATCATCAAATCATTAATTCATTTAAAAAATCATCAGCGCTTAGATTTCTCTAATGATATGAATTAAGTAAGAGTTCCTTTACATTACTCAAATATACTTTTCTCCATTAAAGGTAAATCACCTCTTATAACTGTATAAAACTGTAGTAACTCATTAAAATCGGTTGAGATAAATAGGAGATAACAATGCAGATTACAATTTGAGGAAAGAAAATTTGTAAAAATTATTTTATGTTAATGTCAACTATGGCTGTTTAATGAAAGCATAGATAATTGATTTCAAATAAAAAATGGGATCCCCTGAGGCAACCTGATATCACCATGAAGTATCTCTTACAGTCTCATGGAGGCTTTGTGCAAGTGATGTCAAGAAAGAAGATAAAACATTTTCTATTTGAAAGTAGGCAATTAGATATGAATACTGTTGAAGGGTTTTATCCATATATGCCCGGGTTTAAGGGAAAAACCATTTAAAATTTAAAAATACGTTCGAATTGAATTTAATAAAATAATTTGGCTTATTGTTTCAATGCCAGTTTGGCCTAGTGGTAGCGAACCGCACTTTCATTTTGAAGGACCAGGGTTTGAGACTCAGAGAGAGTAAATTTTTTCCAGTCTGCCACCTCCATTTTTCGTAATCTTTTCCATCTTCTTCAGACGTTTCACTTTTTTTTACTTGACTGCTTCTTGGGAATAAGCCTTATATTGACAGTGATATCGCCAAGATTCATGCAAGCAGGAGTGGTTAAACTGTGGTGCTGGCATCAAAATGAAGGGGACTTATTTTCAGAGCAAAAGATTTTAAACATACTGTCTCTGAAGAGTTACCCAGGTCCCATGTGGGAGAAAGATATAATATCAGTGAGAACGAAAATTGACAAGCTTGAAATGATCGACAGATGGGTATACGATCGCTTTGTGGAAGCAAATAACAGGAATGAACTGATGATGATACAGAATTTACAAGAATAGGCTATTTCAGGGTGATTTCAGCACATATCTCCAGGATTTGAATTCTCAGCCAGCCTTCATGGGTTGCGTCTTTCAAGAAGAGACACTGAATCGTGCAATGCAAAATAACAAAATGCGTGTCAGCAAGCGAGCATCTACTGAAGAAATATTGCACAGAGCAAAGGAACACACTCATATGCAACACAGTATGATATTATGGCCTCAGGAAAGTTGCTATCTTAAGTTTTTATTGTGCATGTCATAACCTGGTGATGATTTTGGAAAGACAGCCATGAAAATTAAAATGCAAGATATCCCAAAAATATGCAAGAAAAGAAGACCATCCCATTCAAGTAGTTCATTCCAATCTCTACTCCAACAGTTTTTCCATGCACTCCCCTGATAAAAATAAACTCCTCCATTGAAGAGGTCTACCCTCCATTTAGGGTAAGGGAAGGATAGGTGTACCCTTCCTTTATCCTTCAGCAAGGGTACACGAAGGGTATTTAAGAACATTGGTGGGTAGGCCCTCTCCTTCCTGGAGTGTAAGGGAAGGGTTCTGCCAGCCTCAATGAAGGGTACAGTAAGGGTAGGACTAAAATAAAAACTAAAAATCCATAAATTAACATAAAAAATCGCTAAGCAACTAAATTAAACTAATGGGAATGAGTTCTAACAGTGGTTTTTAAAATTATAAGACAAAAAAATTTGCCTACACATGGTCTTGAAGCCTAAACCTACATATCCTACATATAGGAGGATAATGAACTAGTGCCTTGACAACCTCGGCTATCGAGGTACTGCTGAGGTAATGCTTCTTAACAAAACGTATATTACAAAATCTTAAGATGAGATTCGCACCCGGGCCTATGTGGAAGAAAGCTGTGACTTTTTTCTACCACACCTATTTCGTTTCAGAAAATAAGATCGGCATACAAATATCGAACATCACTCTCGTCATGTCTCATTGTCAGCCACACAAATAGGTTACATCCTAAAAATGTGAATGAAAGAGCTTCAAAATGAACTTTTTTCACACAACTATAAAATCTATTGCGTACAGTGGCGTCGCCAGGAATTTCGTTCCGGGAAGGGTCCAAAACCGGGTGGGAAAATTTTTGAAAAACAGGATACTAAGTAATGGGTTTTCAACTAATTCAAACACTTTTCTTTATCGAAGAAACTTCAATAGTTAAAGAAATTTTTTAAAAATTCATTATTTTTCAATATTTTGTTTTCTTTTATGAAGGAAAATGATTTATATTTCAGGGGGCGAGGGTACGATTCAAAGACTGCTTACGTTCTTCTACAGAACTCAATGCTCATTAGCAAGTGAAAGTAGCTGAGGACACTTTCAGGATATATTTTCCTCAGTTATAAATGCTAAGTCCAAATGAAGGGTAGACGGAGGATTTTTCTATCCTTCCCTTACCCTTAATGGTGGGCAGAGGAAGGGTGCACAGATGGTAAGGGAAGGAGTTCCAAGGAAGGGTAGACGAAGGATTTTTCTATCCTTCCCTTAACCTTAATGGTGGGTAGGGCGTGGGTTGTGCAAGGGTAACTACCCACCATGAAGGCTACTACCCTTCCTTAACCCACCATGGTGGAGTTTATTTTTATCAGGGTTCCAATTCATTAAACAAAATAGATCTATAAAATGAAATACATCCCATTCCCTACGCCATGAAGCTATTAACAAAAAAATTATCGGTACATATAATAAGCATTTTCAAAAAAGTTGACCAAAAAAATATATCATGAGACTCAAAATTACCACTTCATATTTTTACGGCCTGTTTACACCACACAATAACATATGTAAGTTGATATGTGAATGCATGAAAGATGAATGCAAGGACCAAATAACACAGGTTCTATTTTCTATTCATGCAATCACAAGAGTTGTGTGTGTTACAAAACGCATTCTTGTGTACATTTCTGGATTCATTTATTTTAGACAATAATTAGCACAGGTAAATTCATGGAGTAAACAGACCTTTAACCATGTATCGTAATGCATCAACCCCTACCGATTAAAAAAGCAATACAGAGTTTAAAATCCCCAGCCACAATTATGACGATTCCTACATGCGACAACTTCTCAATACATAAAAAATAGAATTTCACAACGAGAAAAATCTCTTAAAATTAGGATAGCAATAGGGTCATTCCATGTCAACTCAACCAGAGTCCCACGCCCACCATCTCAGATTTTGATAATTTTTTCCGTTGTTAGTTTCAACCTTAGTTAAGAAAAATCTAAAATATTAAAGACCCATTGCAAGTACTTTCCAAGATATGAGTGTTTGAAGTCAATGAGGCACACAAAAAAAATCTAAAACTTTTACTAGCTTCACTCGTTTGGTTTAGGTTTTACAGGGGCACAAATATGGTAGTTTTGAATAATTTGACCGGTGCGCAGAATTTTTGTGTTTGCCTCATTGACTTCAAACACTGATATCTTGGAAAATACTTGCAATGGGTCTTTAATATTTTAGATTTTTCTTAACTAAGATTGAAACTAACAACAGGGAAATAATTATCAAAATCTGAGATGGTGAGCGTGGGACCCCCCAAAAATTGGTTGAGTTGACATGAAATGACCCAATGAATATGTGCCCATTTTTACAGTGTAATAACTAAAAACCACTCTCTCAAAAAATAAAAACCACACTCACAATAAATAAAAAACACACTTTTGGGTATATGATTTTTGATAGCACCAAAATCATGTACACAAAATTTTATTTTTGAAGAATTGTTTGAATTAATGGTTTATATAAGCAAAGACATAAAACATTAGATGAACAACTGGCATAGATAATTTTAGCAAATAATATTGTTATCAAATCGATCAGATATATTACAAATATAAAAAATGCATATACTTAATACTGTAATATTGCAACGAACAAGTACACTAAATAGCCAGGTATGTAAATTAAATTTTCTTTACCTGTTCTAAACATTTTCGATCGATTTGTTGAAATATTCCATTGGATATATCTTCGTGTATTACAACTTAAAAATGGTAAATAAACTTCCTAAAGTCCGCAAGTACGATTCTATGAATT
Source organism: Ischnura elegans (assembly GCF_921293095.1). Classification (NCBI taxonomy): domain Eukaryota; kingdom Metazoa; phylum Arthropoda; class Insecta; order Odonata; family Coenagrionidae; genus Ischnura; species Ischnura elegans. The sequence continues at coordinate 948,791 of NW_025791657.1, forward strand.
ATCTTGACTGTAAGTGTTGGAATTTAAAACCAAATTGGATTAAATTAAGAAAGAAGAACTTTGTACTTTCACATTAATATTTAATCACGACCATGGTTTCAACGTTAGACGTCATCATCAGATGATGATGACGTCTAACGTTGAAACCATGGTCGTGATTAAATATTAATGTGAAAGTACAAAGTTCTTCTTTCTTAATTTAATTATGAATCGCTTTCACCAAGTTACGCCTCAAACAATTAATTTAACCAAATTGGAGGCAAAAAGCAAAAGAAATGCATCGAAAACATTCCACAAAAACTTTCATGTTCATTGATACACTTTTTTAGTTGGTCACTGATGAACTCAAATGATTCACTTTTTTGTCTATGATTGAATTGCAAACACGTAGTTCTACAAAAAGAAAAAAACGACTTCACTCGTCACCATTGAGTAACCAACAGCGAGTTAACTAATGCGTCATCAGGATTAACTAATTCGGAAACACTATGTGGGACATTGGACTCTTTTCACTGCGCAGCCGATCAAGCCCAAGGGCCTTTAGTACCATCTAATGTTGTTCATTAACAAATTTAACACCCCATTAACTTTTGAGGCCTAATCAAAGCGATTTTTAACAAACGTTGCACGTACCAGTTTGTTACAGTCATAAAGCATTATACTTAGCCCGTCGTGACAAGTGATTCACCAAATACACAATTAAGTTACTTTTTAAAGTTACTGTTCTAACCAGTTCTACCAACAAATACAAACATCTTGCTACATTTTTCATTCTCGTTGATATAAACTTGAAACTACTGATACCGGGCTACCCGATACATAATCACAAATAAGTTAATATCTGTTTGCGAGAATGATTTAACATCATGTGGAAGTTACGCGAGGCTTCCATGAAAATAAAAATAGGAAGCACTCACCCTGAAGTTATTTCTTGGCGAAAATTTTCTCAGTTCTGCGTCCGATTCATGACAAATATTTCTGAAATCGTAGAATTCGATGATCTTTTTCAAGCACAGTGCACATAAAGTGGCAGGCAGGCCATCTCCCACAGCAACCTAAGAAAGGAATGAAAACATTTGCAAGAGATTTCAGACGTACCAAGGAAAATATGTACTCATAGAACGGAATAAAACAAGAGGTAAGGAAATCGATAACATGTAACCCGCCACTTACTTTTAAGTCGACTAAACCATATAAGGCATCCTCTACAGTTATCTGGCTTGCTACAATCGAAGTGAATATGTTATAATAATAATCATTTTTCTTCATGCAAAGTCTGCACGGGGTGCCCTCGGAATTCCTGTCTAAAGACTCTGAGTAATTCCCAGTGGTAGCACTCATGTTTTCACAGCAATAACTAATTCAGTCTCTAAACCAGTTCACTCCTCAAGAAAAGCATCCACACAGCACTCAGTGATTACTAAATTCCTAATAAATTACGATCATTTCCATGAAGTACACCAATGCAAAAACATCAGACATATTAAGATAAAGGGCGTGTTAAGCTCACATTTAAATATGACCTCAAAAAGAAATCACATTGCAGCAGAGTAATCAGCAAATACTTCGACAATTTCCATGTTTATTGACGTTCTACAATATAATAGACCAGGGTGGAAAGGTTTAGTTCAGATAGCAGACTTTAGTTGCGTTTTTGACCACTAGAGGATAACGTACGCAATAGGCCTAGAATCGATAAATGAGGTATTTGCAACGATGGGTGATGATTGAGCTCTATTGCATTATTTAAAACATGAATGCTTTGATTATTTTTATTACTCAGCATTCAAGATATTTTGTATCCTTTTCATATTGAAAGACCGTAAATTAACTGTGACCGTGTGGAAGGTGAAGTCCGGCTTAAATTCAGTTTATGGCCTAAGCATTGAATAATAATCAAACATAAATTATAATGCTACCATAAATTGAACGAAAATTGACGAATATGAATTAAATGTCCCTTTGATTTTTCAAATGGAAAGAAATTTGTCTCGAAACGCGGATGTTTGGCCTGTTCTATAGGTGTGCTGTTTGCGGATAAAATGGCAACTAAATATCATCGAATGTATGCTGAGGCTTGATTGCATGGTCTTGTAATAACAAGTAAACGTTGCGGAACAAAAATTGTCGTGCATGTTGTCTTCATGGGATTTACAATCGTGTCATATATTGTTGAAAATATTCTCAGTCCATGTTATCGAGTAGTGATATGTCTCTCGGGCGATTGTTGTTGGCGTCGTTGGTGCTTTCGTTGAGTATTATTAAGAATTATCATTTTCAAACACCAATGTAGTGAATGTAGTTTCCTTGTGAGATTTTGTGATCTTTGTTAGTGAGTAGATGATGTCTTCGACGATAGACCTGATTTAAAAAGTGAATGAGATATTGAAGTGAAAACATGAGTCGCACCAGCGGGATTTTCACGGAATCTTCAGGAAGGAATTGCAGACTTTGTAGGAAGAATCATGATTATTATTATTATAACATATTCACTTCGAATGTAGCATACAATATAGCTGTAAATGATGCCATACATGATTTAGTCGGCTTACATGTTAGTGGCATATCAAATGCAATCGATCTTCTTTTGTGCTTATATCATTTTGTTTTTTTCCAAGATAATTACGACTTCTGTTGACGCATATTTTGTTTATTAATATCTCAGATTGCTGTGGGAGATGGCCTGCCCACTACCATTTGTCCACTGTGTTTGAAGAAACTTACGGAATTCAGTGTCTTCAAAAAGATTTGTTTAGAATCAGACGCAGTTCTTAGAAAAAGCTTGCAGAGTAATTGTTGCAGGGTGAGTACTTTTCCTTTTTTCTTATTTGATTACTGGCGTAGTATAGGTATGGCACAGAGTCCTCTATATTGCCATATAATAACTACGAAGTTGAGTCGTCGCAGTCTGCCATCTTCACTCTCATCATTAATGGCGGTCTGTGTTGTAGCATAGGCGTAACGTCGAGTTGGTGCAGTTTTTTACATTTTTGTAATTGATAAATAAGAGAGATGGGCGGTTCTTCTGTACCAAACTGTTCCATTAGTTGTAAGGATGTGTTCCGAGCTTTTGTTTTTCCTTGTAATCCTCAGGAAAGGGCTAAATGGCTACAAATGTGGGGGATGGATGAGTGGCAACCATAGCCGTCTTCCACTATTTGTGAGGTGAGTTAGAAGTTGATGTAATTCAATGTATTGGGTAAGTATTCATATGAAGATCAAGTTCTTACTTAGTTTCGGCATAATTTGATGAAAGGCTGTGATTTACTTCAAAGATTAATACCTTTGCCAATCAGTTTTACGTTGTATACGTAATGTAAACAGAAAAGAGTGCATAATAATTCCTGCTATTGTTGAGTGTTTTTCATGTATAGGTTTAAGGTTATTTGTGTCAATGGTTTTTAAACTTTGATAGTATCGTAATACTGATACAATTAACCCGTGCTACATTCAATTAATTAATTTAAACAATAAACTAGAATACGCAACTTATTCACACAATGGAATGTGGTAAGTTGTTATTATTTCGTCGCGTGAAAGTTATACTTGTAAGTGTCCTTGAAAGTTATACCTGTAACATATAAGTGCTTTCACGTATGAAATATCGTGAGGAACTTTACGTGTGATACAATCAATGATACCAGTTTTCATTAAAGACTTACTGAAATCATGTAATATTCATGTCCCTTTTGGAACTATATGTTGTTGGTAACGAATGTTTGTAGGTAATTGCATTCGAATCCATTTTGGATTTTACACCTTGTAATTACATGCGATTTATATAAGCCGCGAAACCTTCCTTAATTAATATTATAGTCAACATATATTACATGCATGTATTTATTTAGCCATTTAATCATTATGAAAACATTTTCCTGCGAGTTTTCCTTTCCACAGGTGCACTTATACGAATCAAAATTTGAATCCGCTCGGAAGAGAGGCTGGAAAATATTAAAAGCCCAATGATGTTCCGACGATTTTCGGCGTCGCGAATCGTCCGAAGCCTATTACACCATGAGGAGACCTCTAATATTCGATTGCCGGTCTTGAATTGAAAGTCTTTTCCTTTGCTGAAGTTGAAGAGCCATCGAGTGTGGTATGTACGTATTAAGGTTGTTCTGTTATTCATACTATTGGCATTTGCTGAGAGAGTGTGTTTATGATGTTATCAGTGTCAGTGCATTGTGATGAACGGTATTATTATTGGTGATAACGAAGTATTGTGGCACCGTTCAATTGGGTTATTGTCTATCAGTCATCTGGTTGTTGGGCTTTGTTTTCTTTTGTTCATCTTGAGTAGCATTTTCAATTCCATCGTCCTTTGCTGTAACCCACATACCTACGTTCAACAGATAGCACAAGTTTCACTGCCCACTTATCTCTTCTTATGACGATTAACTTATGAAATTATTCAAAAGTAGCGCGAACGGCTGTCCTGTTTAGATTATTAACCAGCCTGAGAAACAATTACCTATTAGCTCTAGGCTGTAAAAATATGATTGTACAAGTACTATCGATCCCTTTATAAATGGGTTCATTGGAAATGTTTCTTACAAACAACTGGTGGATTGATATAGTGATGCCAGGGCATTTATTAGGGAATGGCATCAACAAAGCATGTATGTATCCTCATCGTCCATTCAATAGTTTAGGTTCTCGGTGTCAGGCGCTGCCTGAAGTATTATTATTAAAAGGAAGTGGTAATTAAACATACTCTTTAATTATTGGTTCAAGTTTGTACAAAGTAAGAAGTGGCAAGCATGCACAAGCAAGTGATATCTCTACTTTCCCTTCTTAGCTTCATTGTATTCTTGGGGTCTGTGAACTAATTTACAAATCAAAAACATTGCTGATATTGACAATTCAAATGATTTTGAAACTACCTTCATTTTGTGATACCATATTTGAACTTACTGCGGCTAAAGGAAGAAAATAAAGAGGACTTTTTAGTAATTAATTAAGAAGTACCTCATTGCTATTTTCATTGTTAAAGTCCTATTTGTTTACTTCTTTGAGAGAGTACTTCAATGCTATATTAAAATGTGAAATGATGCAAATTTTTTGTTTGAAACCAAAATCATTGACCAGTGGTTTCTCGATAGTTTTCCTTGGAAAAAATCACCTGTGTGTAATTCATGTTTGGCATAGTCGAAGGCTGGATGAATCCAAGGTCTTGTTTCTAGGATAGGTTAAGTGTTTTTTGAAGACTACATGCAGTCTTATGAGCTGGAGATATTGAGCATGTCTTTATTTGTGTGTTTATTCATGTCATAAGCACCTATATTACCCTGAGTCATGGACTTCTAAAATCTCTTGTGCATAGTTTGTCTGTTTCTATTATGCCTCATTTTATTGTCTTTAGGTGGTGTAAGTCAATTCTTTCCTATCTTCCATACATGTCACCTGGACTTGGTATTTTGCTGAGATATGACTACATGTGTATATTTTTAAATGACGTATTTGTTAACATTCTCATTCATCTATTATATTTTGAGAAATCAGCACATTTGTTGTAAAATAAGCATGCAGTCTTTGCTAATGCTTATCATCTATCCAATAAGGTAGCTTCTCAAATTGACAAGTTTTCTTGAATGTAAGATTAAACTACGAGTATATGTATTGCAAGTTCTTTTATTTCACATTGCTTTGCTTATATTCTGACAATTTTTCAGTTATACCAGTTTGCATTACTTCCATAGCATCCAAATTGCTTCTTTTCATTGAAAAAATGTTTTCAAAATACTTCTGGAGTAATTAAATGGAGTCACTGGTTGCTCTTATGTTAAGCTGTTTTGGTGACTGTCTGATTTGAGAACTACCATCGTGTTTGCTAAAGTCATTCTGACACTTTGAAATTCAGTATCGTTTCTTGATTAATATACTTTGGATGCTATTATAATTATGCTTCTATTGCATTAAACTTGAGTGTCTTATTCAATAATGTGCATAAATGTTTCTTCATATCTGGGCTCATCATCTTGTTGCATCATTTAGAGGAACAGGGTGGGCAATATTTGAATTCAGATCCTCCTAAATGGAGTGCTTAAGAATATTTTGGTACTGAATTTGGCCCATAATATTGTATGGATTAGCTTTTTTTATTTTCTAAGTGGATAGTCCTCTTACCAAGGTGTTCTGCAGTGCATATATTGTGCATTAAATGTATTGAAATGCATGTTATGTGAATACCAGTGGTGGTGATTTGTTTTATTCTTTTATGTTACTCAAGTTCACTCAGTTGATGTCACCAAGATTATTCCTTTGTTCCAGATTCAATGCTGCCTGTTGTATCATGTTTGGAATTGATGGCTATATAATGGAACGACTTCTACAGTGATAAGATACAATTACTGCATTTCATGTCCAAATAACCTAAGCAGAAGAAGCATGTGCAGCGTTATATTCTCAGCAATCATCTTCTGCATTGGCATTGTGGTGTCACCATGTATTTTGCTTAATGAGAGAATATATCTGGAGTAGCAAAATGTATTTTTTCATAAATTTTTTTACTTGTTGTCTGTTTTTTCTATATTCAAGTTCAACGCTCAGTCTAAATCATATTGAACTTCTATTATGTTAAAACTGATTCCATGGGGTGTCATCTGTATTATTTATTTATGAGCAAGTGTTTGATGTTACTCCACATAGCTAGTTATTAGAGCATCACCTCTGTCAGTGTTTACCTGGCCTTGATGTATTTATACAAGAGTAATTTTTTATATGATTACCTCTTAACTACCTGTTCCATTGCTTTACTCTGGTAATTCACATAAGTGGTTACATTTTTGAGTTCTTTACATCAAATTTGAAGATGAGTTGCAGGTATGGAATTCTCAATCTATTCAATAGCATGGAAGCACCTTTATTCTAATGCTCTGACATAGGTATATTTAGCCTGGTTAAGTGGTTTTTCCCTCTTTGTTTGTTGTGTGTTGATACGATGACTAATCAGTTCTTATTGCATATATCCCTCTTTGGCATATACACATTTTATCATTACCAATATGTATAATGTTTATACCATGAATACTTGGTTATCTACCAGTTGAGTCGTGGTTAATGTGGATTGTTGACGGCTTTACACATTCTAGTGAAACATGTTTGCATTAAGTTGTCTTATATAGAGATATAAAATCAACTGTTATATCAGATATTTCTTTATTTTGGCATAAAAAGAGCAAAGTTTATTATAATTTACCACCTAGTATCACAGCTTTCTGGTTTAAATATCCTTAGAAGTCCTTAATTTGCAGGAATGATTTCCAAGAACACTTCTTACCTAAGATTTTAATGAATTTTCAAGTGAGAGAAAGATTCTTACATCACTTCTAAAAGGTGCATGGTTCGGTCTTTAAAAAATTTATTTACCTTTGCTTAACATATTGTCAAGATTAAGAGCCATTTTTCACATTTATTCCCATACAGTACTACTACTAGTCCACTTGTTTAGAGAGAACACATGAGATCACATCAAAGGACTCATGAATAAACTTAGGTGATTCATGCATGTTAAATTTTTGTAACTATTATGCAGATGTATGGAAATCATTCTATAATTATGTTAATTATCCTAAGCATATGATGAGGATGTAAAAAATGACTACTAAGATATGGATGTCATTCACATTAATCTCCAATTTAAGGATATTGATACCTAAGTGTATGGAAATTGTATTTTATTCCATGGCATATTTCAGTTAGGCTAACAGAGATGTCCTGTTTTAAATCTTTCACGGAATTGAATTAAGACAAGAGTGGACTAAATGAGGAGCCTGCTGTTGACAAAAGTCATATGTATCAATCTAGCTGACTTGAAGCTAACTAAGAAGGAAGACTTATTTCCATATCTTATCATATACTTTTGAGTGTTTTGTTACAAAATGCATGGGCATGCCATTACAGGAGTTGTGTCCTGGTCATAAAAGACTTCAGTAATCTTTTTTGGATTAACCCCTCAACGCCGTCATGCGTACCCAGTACGCGCCCTTTAAATTTCGTATGCCGCCGTCATGCGTACCCAGTACGCTTCCTGACCTACTGTTTATAATATTTTTTCTCCGCCAGATATTGTATGTTAAATTAAAACTAATTGCTCTATCCTTTGAAGAAATGTTTTTCCTTTCCTATAAAATATTCATAGCGGTTTTATGCCTTCAAGATTTTTTAAAAATGCTTCGATAAAATTCCGTTTTAAACCAGCGCCTTGACGACTTCGGTCCAAAAACTCATCGCCTTCTTTCAGCTGTTCTATCATGAAAACTTCCGCCTATTCTGCTCGAGACACGTCTAGAAGGGTCAGCTACTTTAGCTTGAGATACGGTATCTTCTAAGCTCAATGCCATCTCTCCGTCTTCTCCTTGTTCGTCGTCACCTCGAGCCCCAAATGTGTTTGGTCCGCCTCGTTAGTCCTAAGCGTCCTAAGCGAAGGGGCCATGTGCTTCGCTCTGCATTTATTTTTTTATTTTTTTTTCTGGACAGTAATCAACGAAGATAAGATTCCATCTAAACAGTCAGCGTATACCAGGGCCCCTTCGAGATATTTTCTCGTGTCTTGAGGGAGCTTCTGAACCACGAGCTTCAGTCCACCCAGTCCACCAGAGTCATTCATGCTATGTGGTGTTCGTTCAGGCAGTATGCTGAAATTCTCATCGAGTGTACTTCCTGTGTGTGGTATTTTTTTATAATTGGGGATCCTACGAAATGCGAATAGTATTGAAAGGCAAAAAAGATACTTGGAAGTCTGTTTGTGTGTTAGGCTATAGTAAAATCATTGGTGGGGTGAATTTCAAGGACCTGTTATTGCATTCGTACGTAATGGAAAGAAAACGCCATTACAAGTGATCTATGAAGTTATTTAGGAGACTATTGAATGAGGCAGTCCTAAATTCATATGTTGTTCACAGGAAAAACACGTATAAAAATTTGACTTATCATTTCGCGTGCCATTGGGCGAGATAATATTTTTGAAATATCCAACGTCATACGAACTGTTTGGACTTGGCCGTCACTCATTACACAATTTAGTACCAAGACTCACAAAAATTGATTTCCTAAGGACAATTCCTGCAGCTGGGAAGAAATCAAAGTCTCAAAGGAGGTGTGCAGTTTGTGCGTAACATGGGAAATGAAGAGTTTGCGTGTACTGTTGTGAAAAATGTGCAGTGGGATTATGTTTGGATTGCTTCAAATCATGTCAGAGCAGATTTTCTAAGGTAAATCGTTTGAATATTTGGATATTGATGTTTGAAACATTAGCATGTGATTACCTATATGAAATGATACGGTAATAATGGAACGAAGTCAGAGAAGTGGGCGGAGTGGTAAATTTTCAAGGAGGCGAAAAGGGTAATCCTATTGAAAGTATCCAATCTGTTATGAAATTTTCAACCCCAAATAACTAAATTACATCATGTAGTTGTATTTTTTAAATGCATGGAATGTTAGAGATCTCGTAGCATATTCGAAACCAAATAAAAAACTTTCAAAATTGAAAATTTATTCATTAGTTCATAAAAAGAGATACATAAAACAACAAATATTTTTTCCAATCGCTCGAAAAATTATTATATAGTAGCGCATTATAATACGCAAGTTTACAAAAATTATCAACGATACTGATCGTGTATTATGAAAGATATAAATTATTGAATGACAGTATGCCAAAAAGGCAAAGATTTTTAAATCTCATCCGGCCGCTGAGATGGGATTTAATTAAATGCCTGCCGCGCTTGAGGGGTTAATAGCAAAATAGTTCATGTCATATATAGATTGAATTTTATTCCTACATTAGTGCCCCGGTATATATTAGGCATTTTGGCCTTAATATGAGCACTTTGGTTCTTCTTTATTTTTCTTATGTTTCACTTCATTTCACCTTAAGCAGAGATGGGAATTGCTTATAATCACGAATATATTATCTGGGATTGGGATATTATGGGAGAAATGATCTCTTTTTCAGTCATAAATAAATTTTTTACCAAATGCGTCTGCTTGGAATTTGAAAGTTAGTACCCTTGTGTCAATTCAGATTGTAGAAGTTAATTTTATATGTCTAGTTAAGTATTACCTACTGCTGTTATTAATCACAATTAACTGTTCACGGAGCTATGTTGTGTTATTAGGCGTTCATTCATTGTATCCCACAAATTTTTTATGTTGCTTTAATTGCAGGAGTGCGTCTTAGTGTACGTACTAGGTTTTTTGAGAATGGTCTGACATGATCCCCTGTTAGATTTTGTTCTACTTTTACTTTTCAAGGAATTGTATGGATGTTCATTTTAGAATTGTTTTCTTTTGCTGTGTGTTCTCTATTCCAAGGACTTATTTCCCAGGAAAAGACCCCAGTGGTTCACCTAGGCTTGTAGTTATTAATTTTTTTTTCAATTAGTAATGCAGTAAACAGTGGAAGGGCTTGCATAGGGATGATAATAAGCAAGTTGTTAAACCGTGATTCAAGTTTGTTTTTTCTAGGTTGCTGCAAGCCTGATTCCGGCTTGCATTGCTATTTGGGTACAAGGGCGGACTGGCCAGGTTGGCAATCTCTGAGTCACCCAAGCTTAGGGGGGCCCTGCTCCATCTTGAGGGGATATTAAAGGTGTAATTAAAAAAAGATATTCATTACTTAGGTTACTTGCACCAATACTTTTTGTAATTATAAAAAGTTTTGTGTTCATTGGTTGCTTTCTTTACTGCATACTCATTGTAAATTAAATGAAGTGAGTTAGGTGTCCAGAAGGTAAAAAAAAACTGCAAGTGCTTATTTGGAATGGTTATTTGGAAAGATTGTATTTAGTTTCTTTTTTTTAGATTTCAGTGCTGTTTCTGGGACAAATTCATTAAAGAGATATCAGCTCCATAATAAATTATTAATTTTCTCAATTTTCATAGTATTTTTTTATTAACTTTATCTACTATTTAAGAGCGAGAAAATTGTCAAAATCCATTTTCGGGCACGCAGTTCCCTAAAATTTTCCAAGGAAGACCTCCGAATTCCCCCCATCAGGACCCCAGACCGCTGGATACTACTATCATTGGAACAGATATGCCCTCTTGTCTGTTTCTATCATTGGCATTTGGTATTGACCACATCCATCCATGTGAGTACCCTGCAGGGGCCCAGGTAGTACTTAAAGACTGGGGGGGTGGGTTTAGGTGCAACTAATACCAGGGTGTGTGGGGGAACGGAATACCCTCCAGGATAAGCGGTCGGTGCGAGATTAGTAAATTGGCGAATTTTAAGATAAATGGTGAGTTTTATGGCTTTCTGAGGGATATTTTAATAGTCCTTACACTATTCTATTAGTAATATTAATCCAATTAAGTAAAATGGATTAAAATTAAAAATTTCTCTGATCTCTGGGGGAGGAATTTATCCCCCATAACCCCCCTCGCTGCTCCATTGGTACCCAGGATCAAAGCAAGGAGGACATGTCGTGGTCTTTCAAGTAGTAACATTTTTGCAAAGAATGAAGAAGTCAAAATTGTAAGTAAATTATGACAGCGTTTCATTGGTCTATACAATGAAGAGAATGACTTAAATTTGTTACATGTCTTATGCGAATATAATTTTTTAAATAATTTCTTTAAAATTTTCGTTACGAGCTTAATTTCTTTTCGCTTCAAAGGGGGGGGGCGTAGCCAGGAATTTCGTTCGGGTTAATGATCGAAAAAACTATTTGTCAAAGAAATCTTTTGTAAACTCGTCATTTCTCAATATTTTGTTTTTTAAATTAATCAAAGTAACTGTGTTTTCATATTGTCCGGGGGACAGGGGGGTCCTATCCCACCGCACTACGCCGCTGAAAGGCCGTCTCCAGCTGGTTACGCCCATCTACCCGCTGTCCTACTATCAGATTTCAGTCATTAAACTCGCGGCGGAATTGCTTGTGTCAGTACATATTTTGCAAAGAGCCTTTTTATTGAGGGTAAGAGTTTCCGTTAATAGTATTTTCAGTGATTATTTAGCGCAATTGGGTGTCAACCCATTAAAACAAGGGTTCGATCAGGTCGTAATACGTTTAGCCTTTGCCCTGGTTTTACCTTTATTTTCGCCGTTTGCATTGTTGTCATGCCTAGAAAATTTGTACTTATGTTACTGAAGGTTTCGAAAATCAATATCACCTATCCGAAAATTACCAACATTCTTCGCTTACCAAAAAAACGAAGAAATTTTACCACATCTCCTTATGGGAAAACGGAGTATTTACACCGAAAATGGCGGACGTCGTGGTTGCCATAGTGGAAGCCTATGCGACGACTCGACATGATGAGAGGAGTTTTAGAGACCGGAGGAAGGGATAACCTTTTTGGCATACCTGACGCCAGCGCCACTGTGACGAATACGGCCAACGTCAAACTACTATTCTAAATACACCCTCAACTGTTTTTACTCAATGGAATCCAGCGGTAAAAGGCGATATAAATGAAGTAAAAGCGATCATATAGGTATACTGTCTATTTATAAATTATTACAGGTAAATAAAGTGCAATTTAATACTAATTATAGCGATAAATTCCAAAAAATGCAAATAGGTGACACAAAAATCGGGCATGTAAACATTTAAATCTGGGCTATTGGAAAGAGGATTGATTACCTTCAGGCATACCTCAGTTTTCATTGTAAACATGAAAATATAAAAATATATCCTTAGAATGCAAAATATACTGAGAACTTTTGTTATTGGAGATAAGATAACCTTCAGGCATACCTCATTTCTCAATATAAACATGAAAATCTATCCCTCGCATGCAAAGTATGCGGAGAACTTATGTTGTACGAGAGAGGATAACTTTTAGGTATACCTCATTTCTCAATGTAAACATCAAAATCTATCCTTAAAATGCACTTAGAATGCAAAATATATGGAACTTTTGGTATTGGAGAAAGGATTAGCTTCAGTTCAATGCGTCAGTCTTTCATGTAAATATGATGACCTATCCAATTTTTGCAAAATTTATTGAAATTTCTTTATATTCATGGTAGAGATACCTTGTAGGCATACCTCAGACCCTCATGTTAATATGAAAACCTATTTCATACACTTAACCACAAAATGCATAAGTTTTTTAAATTCTCTTTATATTTTAGGTTGGAATAATCATCCTGGCTTTCCTCAGTCCTTCATTTAAACTTAAAAAGAATTACATACCTATGTATTGAATGCAAAAATATTGAAATGTCTTGATTTTGAGAGGTTGGGAAAACCTTCAGGCATATCAGTCTGTCATGTAACTATGAAATAATAATTGTCATTATTATCTATTTTAGAATGAAAATAATTTAGTTTAAAGTGAAATGATTCAGTTAAAACTGTTATTATTGAAGGCTTGGGTGATAACCTACCAGGCATACCTCATTCCTTTATGAAAATGAAAAAGCTTTTTTCAAATTCCTCATTCTAGAATTCAATATATTACTAACACTCTTAATACTGGAGGCAGGGATAACCTTCAGTTATACATGATTACTTCATGTAAAAAAGTATAACCTACTTATAGTCTATATAATCTTAGAATGGAAAATTTAATCACATTATCGTTAATTGAGGCTAAGATGAACCACTAAGCAAAACCACCAGCAAACCACTAAAGTGGTTTGCTACTCCTGAGCCCTTGATAAAAACATTCAAACCTATATGATATCCTAATTCTTATTAATTCAGAGGTAAAATATACACCCTTTATAGGTAGGCGTATGCCAAATTTACTATCTCTTCCTCCATTAATATTATAGGTTCATTATTATTTCTATCATCCGATATTATATTACTATATATCTTTTATGGTTCATTTGTTCCCTCCCTTAGGACAAGTATCCTTCAGAGATTAATGTATAGGTATACACCTTTTATGTGTATGTAGTATGCCTAATAAGTTCTCTTTTGAAAATAACTTTTATGGTGGATAATATCACTCCCTTAGTGCCTACAAGTATGCCATACAGAAATTGATATATGTACACCCATTATGTAGATGCATGCCTAAAAAGTTATCTCATACTACTATAACCTGTAATGGTCAATTTGTTCACTCCCTTAATACAAGTATGCTTCAGAGATTAATATATGCAACCATTATTTGGATGTATACCTAAAAAGTTATTTCCTCCTCCAAAAATATTTTATGTTTGATTTTTCACACCCATAATATTAAGCTTGCTACAGAGATTAATATATGACCTGTTATGTGTATGTATTCCTAGAAAGTTATCTCTCCAAATAATATGTATATGCATTTATGGTTGAATAGTTCATTCCCTTATTTAAAGTGTGCTACAGATATAAATAAGTACACCTATTAGGTACCTAGATGTACATTAGAGTTATATCCTATAAACCATAAAATTTTATGGTTAATATTTTCACACCATAGGCGCAGGAGAAGGATAACAGAGGTGTGAATGGAAGGATTTCAATGACTCCTATATCAAGAGTTTTCAATAAATTTTCATTTTAAGGTTATGTACGTGAAATAGTTTTTCATGTTTACATGAAGGAGTGAGGTATGCCTGGAAAGTTATCCCTAATTCCAATATCAAGAGCAGTCAATTATTTTTGCATTATCAGGAGAAGTATTCATGATTAAATTATTGAATGAGGTATGCCTAAAGATTACAATGTAAGGATATATACCTATATATGGGGATAAATCACTATAACCTGAGGATATATCCCTTCCTCTTAAAGTTTTAAAGTTAATTTTTTGAAACAGAAATTTCATATTTAGGTCATATTATTGATGCTGCAGGAATTAGGAAGGATCCTTGCAAAGTGAAAGCTATAGTTAAGGCCACCAGCCCTACTGATGTATCTGAGGTTAGATCTTTCGTTGGTACCTGCAGTCACTATGGGAAAATCGTTCCTAATATGTCGAAAGTTTTAGGTCCATTGTATAAATTGTTGTGAAAAGGAGTAAAATATGAATGGAATGATGATTGTGAGAGAGCTTTCATTCAAGTTAAAAGAATTATGTCATCAGATGTGATATTAGTGCATTATAATCCTGATTTACCAGTAAAATTGATTTGCGATGCCAGCAGTAAGGGAATTGCTGGGGTGTTGGTGCATATTTTTGAGAATGGTGAGGAAAAACCTATAAGCTTTGTGTCAAGAGTTCTATCGCCTGCTGAAATGAATTATTCTGTAATTCACAAAGAAGCCTTAGCAATTTATTGGTCAATAAAAAAATTTTCTCAATACTTGTTGGGAAGAAAATTCATTTTGGAGACAGATCACATGCCTATGTTAGCAATATTTGGTGAACATAAAGGTATTCCACAAATGGGAGCTAATGGGTTGCAGAGGTGGGCGTTGTTTCTGTCTGGATATGACGATACAATAAAATACGTTAAAGGCAGCAGTAATCTGGCAGATGCATTATCTCGACTACCAGTTGATGAAAATGACATAAAGGATATAGCTATAGCTAATACTCGCTATAGCGAGTATTTATTGGAGCACCGTGGGATCTCGTTATATCTAGGTTTTTGTTTGTGGTTGCTATTGACGGATTGTTATGCCAAGGAGGCTTGTAATCGATTTGTGTGTCATAATTTATATTCATACACAGTCGGAATTAATAATTAATAAGGAGTTGTCTCCATTACAGTAACTCAGATTTCCTGATTTACAGCACTATGTAATATTTGGTTTTAAAGAAAGGCTGAGGTATTTCTGTAGGTTATCCTGTCTTCATTTACCAAAGTTCTTAATAAATTTTGCCATCTTTGAAATGATTTTAATGTTTACATTAAATACAGGTATTCCAGAAAGTTATCTATCATCCAATGACTAGAATGTTGATATTAGTTGTCTATAATTTCCATGTTTACATTAAAGACAGAGGTACCCTGATAAAAATAAACTCCTCCATTGTGGGGAGGTCTACCCTCTAATGAGGGTAAGGGAAGGGTCAGATTATCCTTCCTATACCCTTCAGCAAGGGTAGACGGAGCGTATTTTAGAACATTAGCGGGTAGGCATTATCCTTCCTGGAGTGTAGGAGAAAGGTAGAGGAAGGGTTGGGCCAGTCTCAATGAAGGGTAGAGGAAGGATAGGCCTACCCTTCAGCAAGGGGAGACAGAGCATATTTGAGAACATTGGCGGGTAGGTATTATCCTTCCTGGAGTGTAGAGGGAGGGTAGGACTAATATAAAAACTAAAAATCCATATATTAATATGAAAATTTAAAAAATCGCTAAGCAACTCAATTAAATGAATGGGGATGAGTTGTAACAGTGATTTCTAAAATTATGAGACAGAGAAAAGTTAGCCTTCATGTGGTATTAAAACCCAGGACTCACATATTGGGGGATGCTGAAGTAGCGCCTTAACGACCTCGGCTTTCAAGGTACTTATGTGCTGGAGTTTCTCAATGGGATTTATAGTACAAAATCTTTGAGAATATCTTTTGCACCTGGACCTATGTGGAAGAAAGCAGTGACTTTTTTCTACCATACCTATTTCTTTTCAGAAAATAACATCGGCATTCAAATACCGAACATCACTCCCAGGATGTCACATTGTCAGCCACACAAATAGGTTACATCCTAATAATGTGAATGAAAGCTCTTCTGAATGAGCTTTTTTCACACACTTATAGAAACTGTTGAGTATATATTATTGCTTTCCTTAGGAGACTTTTAAAGATAAGTTGTGCAGCCCATCCATCTTTGCTTTCAAAGACTGCTTATGTTCTTGTACAGAACTCAATACTCTTTAGCTGGTGAATGTAGCTGAGGAGACATTTTCAGGCTATATTTTCCTCAGAAATAAATGCCAAGTCCCAAGGAAAGGTAGACGAAGGATATTCCTACACTTGCCATTCCATTAATTGAGTTAGAGGAAGGATTGACGGATGGTATGGGAAGGAGTTCCAAGGAATGGTAGACGAAGGATAGCCCTACACTTCCCTTGCTCTTAATGGCTTGTAGAGGAAGGGTAGACGGATGGTAAGGGAAGGAGTTCCAAGGAAGGGTGGACGAAGTATAGGCCTACCCTTCCGTAACCCATAATACATCTTGGACAAAGGATAGAGGAATGGTAAGTGAAGGAGTGCCAATAGGAAGGGAGGATGAAGTATAGGCCTATCCCTTACCTTACCCTTAATGCAGTACAGACGGATGGTAAGCGAGGGAGTTTTCAGGAGGTGTAGACGAAGGTTTGTTCTTTCCTTCCCTTACCCTCCTCAGAAAGTAGGGCGTGGTTTGTACAAGGGTAACTACCCACCATATGATGGCTACTACCATTCCTTTACCTTTCCTTTACCCATCATGGGGGAGTTTATTTTTATCAGGGTATGCCTGACGGTTATCCCTACTCCAATAATTATAATTGTACATAAATTGTCCATTCTTAGGATAGTTTTTCACATTTATATTAATGGCTAAGTTTTTCCAGAAAGTTATCTATCAACCAAAAGCTAGAATTTTTTATAATAACTGTCCATAGTTAGTCATGTTTACAGTAGAGACAGAGGTATGCCTGAAAGTTATCCCTACTACAATAATTATAATTTTAGATAAATTGTCCATTCTTAGGATAGTTTTTCACATTTATATTAATGGCTAAGCTTTTCCAGAAAGTTATCTTTCGACCAAAAGCTAGAATTTTTATAATAATTGTCCATAGTTAGTCATGTTTACAGTAGAGACAGAGGTATGCCTGAAAGTTATCCCTACTCCGATAACAACTATTTTACATAAATTGTCCAATATTAGGATAGTTTTGCGCATTTATATTAAAGACTTAGGTATTACGGAAAGTAATTATCAACCAAAAGTTGAAATTTTTATAATAATTGTCCATAGTTAGTCATGTTTACAGTAGAGACAGAGGTATGCCTGAAAGTTATCCCTACTCCGATAACAACTATTTTACATAAATTGTCCAATATTAGGATAGTTTTGCGCATTTATATTAAAGACTTAGGTATTACGGAAAGTAATTATCAACCAAAAGTTGAAATTTTTATAATAATTGTCCATAGTTAGTCATGTTTACAGTAGAGACAGAGGTATGCCTGAAAGTTATCCCTACTCCGATAACAACTATTTTACATAAATTGTCCAATATTAGGATAGTTTTGCGCATTTATATTAAAGACTTAGGTATTACGGAAAGTAATTATTAACCAAAAGTTGAAATTTTGATGTTAAATGTCCATAATTTGTCATGTTTACACTAGAGACCGAGGTATGCCTGAAAGTTATCCCTACTCCGATAACAACTATTTTACATAAATTGTCCATTATTAGGATAGTTTTGCACATTTACGTGAAAGACTGTAATATATCTGAAGGTTATCTTTCGTCCGATAACTGGAATTTTGATATTTATTGTGCATTGTTTGTCGTGTTTGCATTACAGACAGAGGTATGCCCGATGGTTATCCCGTCTTCAACGCCTAAGTTCTTAATAGATTTTGCAATCTATGAATTGATTGTCATGTTCAAATTAGAGACTGAAGTATGCCTACAGGTTATCCGTACGCTAACAATTATAATTTTTTCTTAAATTGTCCATTATTAGGATTGCATTACAGGTATGCATTGAAGACTGCGGTATTCCTTTAAGGTTACCCTTCCTATGTTTCGGCTTTTAATGAGTAGGACTTCAAAATGTGTGCGATAATTCTATATTTTCTTTTATAAAATTAAAAACATGTACGTCCCACGGTTTTTAATCATTCCTTTCTATCTTTTACGGCATCATACTTGTACAGCATTTCATTTTGAATATGTTTGGCGCCCGCCGCCATTTTCTGTGACGTAGGTATGCCTGTGAGGTTATCTCTTCCTCCATTCGGAACGACTCTGATGAGAGAGTAGTGTTGAGAGAGCAATCTAGAGGACTCTGGACCTGCCTTTTACCCAGAGTCCTCTATATTGCCATATAATAACTACGAAGTTGAGTCGTCGCAGTCTGCCATCTTCACTCTCATCATTAATGGCGGCCTGTGTTGTAGCATAGGCGTAACGTCGAGTTGGTGCAGTTTTTTACATTTTTGTAATTGATAAATAAGAGAGATGGGCGGTTCTTCTGCACCAAACTGTTCCATTAGTTGTGGGGATGTGTTCCGCGCTTTTGTTTTTCCTTGTAATCCTCAGGTAAGGGCTAAATGGCTACAAATGTTGGGGATGGATGAGTGGCAACCATAGCCGTCTTCCACTATTTGTGAGGTGAGTTAGAAGTTGATGTAATTCAATGTATTGGGTAAGTATTCATATGAAGATCAAGTTCTTACTTAGTTTCGGCATAATTTGATGAAAGGCTGTGATTTACTTCAAAGATTAATACCTTTGCCAATCAGTTTTACGTTGTATACGTAATGTAAACAGAAAAGAGTGCATAATAATTCCTGCTATTGTTGAGAGTTTTTCATGTATAGGTTTAAGGTTATTTGTGTCAATGGTTTTTAAACTTTGATAGTGTCGTAATACTGATACAATTAACCCGTGCTACATTCAATTAATTAATTTAAACAATAAACTAGAATACGCAACTTATTCACACAATGGAATGCGGTAAGTTGTTATTATTTCGTCCCGTGAAAGTTATACTTGTAAGTGTCCTTGAAAGTTATACCTGTAACAAATAAGTGCTTTCACGTTTGAAATATCGTGAGGAACTTTACGTGTGATACAATCAATGATACCAGTTTTCATTAAAGACTTACTGAAATCATGTAATATTCATGTCCCTTTTGGAACTATATGTTGTTGGTAACGAATGTTTGTAGGTAATTGCATTCGAATCCATTTTGGATTTTACACCTTGTAATTACATGCGATTTATATAAGCCGCGAAACCTTCCTTAATTAATATTATAGTCAACATATATTACATGCATGTATTTATTTAGCCATTTAATCATTATGAAAACATTTTCCTGCGAGTTTTCCTTTCCACAGGTGCACTTATACGAATCAAAATTTGAATCCGCTCGGAAGAGAGGCTGGAAAATATTAAAAGCCCAATGATGTTCCGACGATTTTCGGCGTCGCGAATCGTCTGAAGCCTATTACACCATGAGGAGACCTCTGATATTCGATTGCCGGTCTTGAATTGAAAGTCTTTTCCTTTGCTGAAGTTGAAGAGCCATCGAGTGTGGTATGTACGTATTAAGGTTGTTCTGTTATTCATACTATTGGCATTTGCTGAGAGAGTGTGTTTATGATGTTATCAGTGTCAGTGCATTGTGATGAACGGTATTATTATTGGTGATAACGAAGTATTGTGGCACCGTTCAATTGGGTTATTGTCTATCAGTCATCTGGTTGTTGGGCTTTGTTTTCTTTTGTTCATCTTGAGTAGCATTTTCAATTCCATCGTCCTTTGCTGTAACCCACATACCTACGTTCAACAGATAGCACAAGTTTCACTGCCCACTTATCTCTTCTTATGACGATTAACTTATGAAATTATTCAAAAGTAGCGCGAACGGCTGTCCTGTTTAGATTATTAACCAGCCTGAGAAACAATTACCTATTAGCTCTAGGCTGTAAAAATATGATTGTACAAGTACTATCGATCCCTTTATAAATGGGTTCATTGGAAATGTTTCTTACAAACAACTGGTGGATTGATATAGTGATGCCAGGGCATTTATTAGGGAATGGCATCAACAAAGCATGTATGTATCCTCATCGTCCATTCAATAGTTTAGGTTCTCGGTGTCAGGCGCTGCCTGAAGTATTATTATTAAAAGGAAGTGGTAATTAAACATACTCTTTAATTATTGGTTCAAGTTTGTACAAAGTAAGAAGTGGCAAGCATGCACAAGCAAGTGATATCTCTACTTTCCCTTCTTAGCTTCATTGTATTCTTGGGGTCTGTGAACTAATTTACAAATCAAAAACATTGCTGATATTGACAATTCAAATGATTTTGAAACTACCTTCATTTTGTGATACCATATTTGAACTTACTGCGGCTAAAGGAAGAAAATAAAGAGGACTTTTTAGTAATTAATTAAGAAGTACCTCATTGCTATTTTCATTGTTAAAGTCCTATTTGTTTACTTCTTTGAGAGAGTACTTCAATGCTATATTAAAATGTGAAATGATGCAAATTTTTTGTTTGAAACCAAAATCATTGACCAGTGGTTTCTCGATAGTTTTCCTTGGAAAAAATCACCTGTGTGTAATTCATGTTTGGCATAGTCGAAGGCTGGATGAATCCAAGGTCTTGTTTCTAGGATAGGTTAAGTGTTTTTTGAAGACTACATGCAGTCTTATGGGCTGGAGATATTGAGCATGTCTTTATTTGTGTGTTTATTCATGTCATAAGCACCTATATTACCCTGAGTCATGGACTTCTAAAATCTCTTGTACATAGTTTGTCTGTTTCTATTATGCCTCATTTTATTGTCTTTAGGTGGTGTAAGTCAATTCTTTCCTATCTTCCATACATGTCACCTGGACTTGGTATTTTGCTGAGATATGACTACATGTGTTTATTTTTAAATGACGTATTTGTTAACATTCTCATTCATCTATTATATATTTTGAGAAATCAGCACATTTGTTGTAAAATAAGCATGCAGTCTTTGCTAATGCTTATCATCTATCAAATAAGGTAGCTTCTCAAATTGACAAGTTTTCTTGAATGTAAGATTAAACTACGAGTATATGTATTGCAAGTTCTTTTATTTCACATTGCTTTGCTTATATTCTGACAATTTTTCAGTTATACCAGTTTGCATTACTTCCATAGCATCCAAATTGCTTCTTTACATTGAAAAAATGTTTTCAAAATACTTCTGGAGTAATTAAATGGAGTCACTGGTTGCTCTTATGTTAAGCTGTTTTGGTGACTGTCTGATTTGAGAACTACCATCGTGTTTGCTAAAGTCATTCTGACACTTTGAAATTCAGTATCGTTTCTTGATTAATATACTTTGGATGCTATTATAATTATGCTTCTATTGTATTAAACTTGAGTGTCTTATTCAATAATGTGCATAAATGTTTCTTCATATCTGGGCTCATCATCTTGTTGCATCATTTAGAGGAACAGGGTGGGCAATATCTTGAATTCAGATCCTCCTAAATGGAGTGCTTAAGAATATTTTGGTACTGAATTTGGCCCATAATATTGTATGGATTAGCTTTTTTATTTTCTAAGTGGATAGTCCTCTTACCAAGGTGTTCTGCAGTGCATATATTGTGCATTAAATTGAAATGCATGTTATGTGAATACCAGTGGTGATTTGTTTTATTGTTATATGTTACTCAAGTTCACTCAGTTGATGTCACCAAGATTATTCCTTTGTTCCAGATTCAATGCTGCCTGTTGTATCATGTTTGGAATTGATGGCTATATAATGGAACGACTTCTACAATGATAAGATACAATTACTGCATTTCATGTCCAAATAACCTAAGCAGAAGAAGCATGTGCAGCGTTATATTCACAGCAATCATCTTCTGCATTGGCATTGTGGTGTCACCATGTATTTTGCTTAATGAGAGAATATATCTGGAGTAGCAAAATGTATTTTTTCATAAATTTTCTAACTTGTTGTTTGTTTTTTCTATATTCAAGTTCAACGCTCAGTCTAAATCATATTGAACTTCTATTATGTTAAAACTGATTCCATGGGGTGTCATCTGTATTATTTATTTATGAGCAAGTGTTTGATGTTGCTCCACATAGCTAGTTATTAGAGCATCACCTCTGTCAGTGTTTACCTGGCCTTGATGTATTTTATACAAGAGTAATTTTTTATATGATTACCTCTTAACTACCTGTTCCATTGCTTTACTCTGGTAATTCACATAAGTGGTTACATTTTTGAGTTCTTTACATCAAATTTGAAGATGAGTTGCTGATATGGAATTCTCAATCTATTCAATAGCATGGAAGCACCTTTATTCTAATGCTCTGACATAGGTATATTTGGCCTGGTTAAGTGGTTTTTCCCTCTTTGTTTGTTGTGTGTTGATACGATGACTAATCAGTTCTTATTGCATATATCCCTCTTTGGCATATACACATTTTATCATTACCAATATGTATAATGTTTATACCATGAATACTTGGTTATCTACCAGTTGAGTCGTGGTTAATGTGGATTGTTGACGGCTTTACACATTCTAGTGAAACATGTTTGCATTAAGTTGTCTTATATAGAGATATAAAATCAACTGTTATATCAGATATTTCATTATTTTGGCATAAAAAGAGCAAAGTTTATTATAATTTACCACCTAGTATCAGAGCTTTCTGGTTTAAATATCCTTAGAAATCCTTAATTTGCAGGAATGATTTCCAAGAACACTTCTTACCTAAGATTTTAATGAATTTTCAAGTGAGAGAAAGATTCTTACATCACTTCTAAAAGGTGCAAGGTTCGGTCTTTAAAAAATTTATTTACCTTTGCTTAACATATTGTCAAGATTAAGAGCCATTTTTCACATTTATTCCCATACAGTACTACTACTAGTCCACTTGTTTAGAGAGAACACATGAGATCACATCAAAGGACACATGAATAAACTTAGGTGATTCGTGCATGTTAAATTTTTGTAACTATTATGCAGACGTATGGAAATCATTCTATAATTATGTTAATTATCCTAAGCATATGATGAGGATGTAAAAAATGACTACTAAGATATGGATGTCATTCACATTAATCTCCAATTTAAGGATATTGATACCTAAGTGTATGGAAATTGTATTTTATTCCATGGCATATTTCAGTTAGGCTAACAGATGTCCTGTTGTAAATCTTTCACGGAATTGAATTGAGACAAGAGTGGACTAAATGAGGAGCCTGCTGTTGACAAAAGTCATATGTATCAATCTAGCTGACTTGAAGCTAACTAAGAAGGAAGACTTATTTCCATATCTTATCATATACTTTTGAGTGTTTTGTTACAAAATGCATGGGCATGCCATTACAGGAGTTGTGTCCTGGTCATAAAAGACTTCAGTAATCTTTTTTGGATTAATAGCAAAATAGTTCATGTCATATATAGATTGAATTTTATTCCTACATTAGTGCCCCGGTATATATTAGGATTTTGGCCTTAATATGAGCACTTAGGTTCTTCTTTATTTATCTTATGTTTCACTTCATTTCACCTTAAGCAGAGATGGGAATTGCTTATAATCACGAATATATTATCTGGGATTGGGATATTATGGGAGAAATGATCTCTATTTCAGTCATAAATAAATTTTTTACCAAATGCGTCTGCTTGGAATTTGAAAGTTAGTACCCTTGTGTCAACTCAGATTGTAGAAGTTAATTTTATATGTCTAGTTAAGTATTACCTACTGCTGTTATTAATCACAATTAACTGTTCACGGAGCTATGTTGTGTTATTAGGCGTTCATTCATTGTATCCCACAATTTTTTTATGTTGATTTAATTGCAAGAGTGCATCTTAGTGTACGTACTAGGTTTTTTGAGAATGGTCTGACATGATCCCCTGTTAGATTTTGTTCTACTTTTACTTTTCATGGAATTGTATGGATGTTCATTTTAGAATTGTTTTCTTTTGCTATGTGTTCTCTATTCCAAGGACTTATTTCCCAGGAAAAGACCCCAGTGGTTCACCTAGGCTTGTAGTTATTAAATTTTTTTTCAATTAGTGATGCAGTAAACAGTGGAAGGGCTTGCATAGGGATGATAATAAGCAAGTTGTTAAACCGTGATTCAAGTTTGTTTTTATTCTAGGTTGCTGCAAGCCTGATTCTGGCTTGCATTGCTATTTGGGTACAAGGGCGGACTGGCCAGGTTGGCAATCTCTGAGTCACCCAAGCTTAGGGGGCCCCGCTCCATCTTGAGGGGATATTAAAGGTGTAATTAAAAAAAGATATTCATTACTTAGGTTACTTGCACCAATATTTTTTGTAATTATAAAAAGTTTTGTGTTCATTGGTTGCTTTCTTTACTGCATACTCATTGTAAATTAAATGAAGTGAGTTAGGTGTCCAGAAGGTAAAAAAAAACTGCAAGTGCTGATTCCCACACAGCACACGGACACCTTTCGGACATCCGGTGATTGTCCGCCAAGTGGCCTATGGACATCCTACGGACATCCCAATTCATACCAAATGATGTCCGCTGCAAGTCCGCATGTCAGTAAAAAAGGTGGCCTATGGACGACCTGAAATTGTCCGCTCCGGACACCTTCAGGACACGTTTAGGTTAGGATTGCATTTTGTTCGATACTAATAAATAATAGGTCCAGACAAGAATTTAAATAAATAAGGCATCAATTTCATGCACAATATTTATTTGCCTTCTTAAAATAGTACAATGCCAGAAACTACATATGATTTAAACTTTCTTCTTCCCCTGTAACCTCTCCTTGGCGTGCCTTAGCCAGCTTTGGATGGCAACCTCCACATCCTTTTCAGGGGCTGCCTTGCTCTCCTGCACTGCTCCTGTAATAATGAAGTATATAAACATTTCATTGTAGCAAGAAATCATCTCTTGTAGGTAACAAGCAGATTACATAAGACAGGACACTACAGTCTTTTAGTATTGTGTTTAACATTCTTAAGGTTTCAAAATTAGGAAAACTGTCCATTTTAGGTTGCATACATTTTACAAACTTTTCTTTTAACGTTTCTTCTTCTTAAAAAAGAAAAGATTTTGAGAATAAAGAAAAATATTATTATGTTAGTAATTTATATATTGTAATAAAGAACATTTTCCATAGAGCAATTGTTGCACATAGATTTTGATCCCAAATATGAGAAGACTGTTTGACTGTTAGACCCTAGTGCATCATCTAGAATAAAATCTTTGATCCATCCTTGCCAGACAGCTAAGAGGAGGTCTCGAAGAAGAGATTGGAAAAAGCATTCAAATGGAGGATAATATTTCTGAACAATTGGTCTCTGCTTGAAGATTATGACTACACTAGAGTGAATTGTGGAGGTAAAGAAAATTGTTACGTAAGCTGGGTATAAAGGAAGACTAATGCAGAAGAGCTGAATATGGTATAGGAGGAAAAGAAACTAGAAAATTTAAAGGAGGAAGTTTAAGTGGATGGAGAGCAAACTGTATTTATCTGAATATGGTCCCCACTTTTTTTTCCAAAAATGCCCACGGTAAAATTAAAGGGGGGAGTATATTCAAGCATGTTTTTTAAATTTTTTCCTGAAACTGAGGCCTAAAAATTTAGGGGGGGACTATATTCGGAGAAATACAGCACTATGAGATGAAGTGGGATTGAAGGGGGGTTTTTAGGGGCAGTATGTTGCATAAGGCAAATAGAGAGAAATAGAAGAAGAATTTCACATGGAATTGGAGTAGGTTGTCCATGTAGGGAGTAAAAGGCTCAATGCAGAGAAATTACTGGGAGAGAAAGACATTAGGTCATGGTGGAGACTAGAATTAAGAAGTATAACTTGGCGCTTTGTATAATTTTGCCACTTTGAGCAGAAATTCTTATAATGATTATGATGACAGAGTATACTTCATACACTCAACTCTTTTCTGATTGAATTGACAAAAAGGGCATTAATCAGTAAAGAAATTACACTGACATATAAGATTATGTATTTATGCCAGGCTATAGCTATTTATAAATGAATGACTAAAATTTACCGATGGCCTTTAATGTTCTCTTTGCAAATCTTTGAGAGAAATTTTTCAGGAAAATGTGAATTAAAGAATGAAAAATTATGACTTAGCATTCTACTTTCTAATTTTACTTTTTCTATTCAATTTTTAACCAGGGCCCTTGCCTCGTTGTCCATTCTATACATATAATGAGCATTTAGAAACCATGGATGAGAGGATACTTTTTTCCATGTAGAAGCTCGACATCAATGAATAGAAAGTCAATGACACTGTGCTTACGGATAACAATTCTTCCCAATCTAAGGCCCATGAATGATCTCTTAGTGCCAGCACCAGATAAGCTGAATCCTGAAGCCATATTATCATCAAATATCCTTCTCATTGTTCGCCTGGTGGCATCTGAGACAGAATTTCCACCTATTTTCCCCAAGTAGTCCACCTGTTAAAGAAGAGTAGTAACTTAATATGTGCATTGTTAATACAGCCAACACATCATTGAAACATTAATTATGAATGTTAAATATTTTGGAATTACCTACCATCTTATCTGCAAAAAATTCATTTTTCAATTCCTCCTCCACAGCCCTCAACTCATCCTCTGTGGATATATTTAGGAAGTTCTCCATAGAAGGGGAAGAATCAGTAACTTCAGAGCAACCTCCGTTCTGCTGTGCCTTAATATCAGTCAACTGCTTTAAAACAGACTCCAACAACTCTCTGTTGAGGGCTACCATGCTTCTCAGCATTGAAAGCTGCCGTGTTACATGCTTTTTAAAATCTGTCAAAATAATGTATGTTCATTACTTCTCACATGATTATATAATTCACAAAAGAAAAGTCTTAATTAAAAGTTGAGCAAGAGAGGGACATTTATTGGAAAGTTGAAAAATTACCACCCAAGCATGCCATCTGGCATGAAATGGTATTTACCTTCATCTGAATAGCTCAGATCATAGACTTTAGATTTTTCTTCCATAGGCAAGGTACTATGGGATTGCATGTCATCTTCCAATGGCATTGGGGTTGATGTCCTTAGGGTTTTTCGGCACATTGCATCGGCAGGAGGTGGAGGGAGCTTTGGGAGGTTTTCCCTCATGTCTTCCTGAGCATCGTCAGGATATATATCTGACTCTGAGGAACTTGAAAATTTTCTTACTCTCCTTCGCTTCCTCTTTCCTGAGCAGGCATCGGAATTGATGTCAGATGTTTCTTCTGCCTGCCTTAGTTTCCCTCTTGCATCTGCATACGTATCTTCAAGGAAAAATACAGGAAATAATCAACAAAAACTTGCCACATCTTATGAAGAATTATCTGATACTGATGCACATCATGACCGATGATTTTGTAAATGGTGAAACATCATGCATGCCTTGAGAAATATAAAAGGAAGGTAATGAACAAGAATTTTTATCATCATGAAGATTATATTTTAAGCATATGTAAACACCTCTATGCAAATAGCCTTCAGAAAATTAAAAAAAAAATGAATCATCAAAGATGAAATAGAATATAAGAGGTCAAATTTCAATGACAATATAATAATACCTTGTATGATATTACTAACCATATGTACCCAAAATGCGAACTGAATGCCAGGACCAGCCATCACCTACTTACTACCACTTCATTAACAACGGCCTTTTTGATTCTTTCGTCCGTTTTATACGGGGGCCACGCACATTTCCCTTTCTCTGTCCAACATGATGGTACCACTGCCACATCATTTGTCGCCAGGAAAATGGCTATGCAGAAATTTCCATCCATATTTCACTGGAAGACAGAAAATAATTTTTAACCACCACTTCAGCTGCCTAATGCTGTGATTACATTCAAAGGCACGGTATGAATTATAAGTTTCTGAGTCTATTTTAATGGCTTTAGAATAAAAATTCAAATCCAAGCAAACCTCAAATTATAACAGATTGCTTGGGTAGCATTGCAAATATCATTGCAATTAGGTAAGGTTTTTGATGTCCAACTAAAATATTATCCTTGTTCCATTCTATAGGGTTGTTCCAAGTTTTAAAAGATGGATATTTATAAATTAGAGTAGGTAAGCCTATGTCCTCAACCCTTATAAAATTTTATGTTTATAAGCTTCTAACATCTAAAATATATGTAACTCCTTTGATACCATTTTAACATCATTTTAATTAATGTAATCTAATTTTAAAGAGCGTTAGATTCCTTATCAACAATGGTGTTGGGAAATAAGTAGCGAGTCAGTAACAGGGTCATCAAGGGTTAGGTTCAAGAGCATACTAAATTTTGAGCATTTTAAGCATATTTTAACAATAATTTATGTAACATATTTTTATTGATACTTTTGGCAGAAACATAGCATTCAAAATGACATTTCAAACATACAGATCAGTTGGCAATAAAACTAGTTCACACCACGGTACGTATGTAACATGCTAAAAACCACAAAGCCATCCTTGAAGGGAAACTTTATAAATTTCATTTGAATTGCCTTCACCGGCCAATGTTCCAATTGGGAAAAGCCACTGCAAAAATATATTCCCATAAGTGAGGATTGGCAAGGAATAGTGTAATAATTATTCTTATGGAGGAACTTATATCCTACTACAACACATTCTTTCATTTTATCAAATGCAATATTTTTTACAAGTATTACTGTCCCATCCTCCAGTCCGCAACAATTATCCGATTCCCTCTCAGAATCCAACGTGAAGCCATGAATAATTACTTTCTTGTACTGAGGATTTTGGCAATCTTTTGTCAGAGGACCATTTTCATGCTGCTTTTCAAATTTTTTTTCCATAGGTACAATTTCAGTGGCTTTATTATGTGACATTTCTTGTGATCGCTTCACTATTTGTTGGAGTGGTCTTTCAGATTTGCGTAGCATTTTTTTCAAAGTTTGCATAAAATTTTCAAAACTAAATGCACTGAATGAATCCAATGCACCATAACGTTTAACATCATCACCTATGTGCAGCAAGCCATGAACATTATATGAAACATACTGTGGACCATATAAAATGGGAAATGTTTGTACAAAATGCTTCAACAAAGACTTAGCATATTCATTATAAACCAAGCAGTGATGTGGAGACACTAATATTGAAACAGCAGCATGCAATGTCATGAAATGTTTGTATTTTAATGAAGACAGCTCAGTTCTCAAAACTAATGGGCCAGTATACAGGAGGAATTGCCTAAATTCAGTGGCTTTCCAACGATCTAGCTCTTGGAGACGTCTTGGCCTTCGAACAAATTCAGTTGGAATAAAAGGTTTTAAAGTGCATAACAAGTCAGATATTTTGCAAATGGCTTTACTATCTAAACGGATGGGAATTTTGGCCTTAGTCCACAAATTTAGTAACTTTCTAACCACCCCCAAACAAATCAAATGCATATAATCAAATGGCATTTGAGTAACTATACCAAAGTTTGGTATTGCATCAAAAGGACATGGTCCAACATGGTGATCTTCTTGCTCTTTATTGGCAAAACTTTCATCTGTCCTCTCTGTACACTCCATTAATGGATAGCAAATTCTTCCCTGAATGTATTCTCCTTCCTGAGTACATTTTGGACATCCATAATATCCACTATGGCCCTTAGTGCCAGTAACAAATGACCTTGCAGGTGCATCACATATGATGGCATGTAATCTGATGGTAACCACATGACCATTTATTGCTATACCAGAGAGAGTCAGGCCTCTTAACTCTTCCACAAAGTCATCAAGAAAACTTACAGGTGATTTAGGCTTCTCAAGACCATGATAGCATCCTATAATATAAGGCCCAAGTGCTTTACCTTCACAGATAACATTACATAAAATAGGCCAAAGTTGGCTCCCGCTACTCTTCGAAATTGGCAATCCATCAATGCCCACCATCAGTTTAAGCTCAGCAGGGTAACTGTCAAAACTTTCACATACCTTTCTTAATGCATACTCTAACCCTATATGACAATATTCCCCTGGAGGAACACCCCTTAAATTTACAGATTTGGGGGTTTGGAGCAATGTTCGCGGGTCCTTAGGCAACATAACATGACAAGAGTGGCTCCTCAAAATTCCTAAGAGTGACCTAAGGGAAGAATGAGGAATATTGCAGTTTGTAGCCCAAGCTGCCAACTTTTGGTGGAATGACAGGCCATGAAATTGAGAAAGTTCATTGGCACAACAGGGTGCCTCAGGTTCACTCCCTATCGATTCTTGAGATGAGATGGATTCATCATCATCATCGATGGATGGATCTTGAGAGTGGTGTTCTTCTACGACCGAGGATGATTCTGCAATTCCTTGCAATTGACCATTTCCATCAGACTTCAGTCTTTCAGATAAACCAAACATTTCTGGGGTTGAAATTTGTTTGGCAATTTCCCTGTAGGTTCTTGCTCTTCTAAAGAGTTGCCTCTCAGAGAGGTGCTTGTTAACCTTAGGCATTTCTCTAAGAAACAAATGTACAAAAAAAAATAATTAACCTCACGTGAGGTAATTCAAAATGCATATTTTCAGTGTAAATACGTGAATCTATGCTTCATAGTGTTGGATTTATTAAAAAACCTTTTCTTTAATTATTTTTTTAATATAGCTGAGATTGTTATGCAGAATAACGTTTTGCATTGTTACCTGCAGAAAAAATTATGTGACACTTGCCAGAACCGCCTTCACCACAAGTGAGGTTGGGTGAGATTCAGCTTCACTCCCTCCTCCCATGAATGCCTTAGTTTAAAACCCTCTACTTACTACTCTGTTATTCAAAAATTTTCCACCCTGGTTTTGGACCCCCTCCCTCGATCTGGCTACCCTACTTCTTCTAAACCAGATAGTCTGGGTTTAAATCCCAACAGTGGCGAAGATTTTTCAAAGGCAGCCCGATCCCTACTGGAGTGCTGTTTGTAGGATACTTCAAGTTCCGTATTCCTTCGGTCGGATAAGACGTTAAGCAAATGTAATACGACGGGTTTCAAGTTAAAATACCACAGTATTGTGAAAGGGTGAGAGGCCAAGGGGTGCAAGCAATATTTTTTCTCAAATACAGTTACTTCAGAAATTGGCAGAAGTAATACACTAAAACTAGGTGGCTAAGGGGTACGAGTGAGTCTCTGTTCTGTGCTGACAGAGAGTGAAGAATTAAATGCACTACTAAATAAATATAGTTGATCCTGTTTGTCTTCTTTGCCTAATTCCTTTTCCTAACACTACTTAGAAAAAGAAATCACTTGTACCCATTGGCTTCTCATATATCCCCTCATATAATAAGGGGACGTAAGGCCTAGTCCCTTTGGCACCCTTTGTATGGAGTAGGCTAATGCCGATGCCGGGTTTCTTCCCACCCTTCCCTTGACTCCTGACTTTAACTATCGGTCGCCTCTCCCAAATACCATTACCGTAGACAGACAACACTGTAAACTTAATGTAATGGAAAGTTCATTTATTTCCTTTTATTTCCCTGTAATAGTTATTGTTGAAGTTGTAAAAATTACTGTTTGAGCATGAGCGATAACTGTGGACTAATTAATATATTGTACACAAATGCGGACGGCTTGTGAATAGATGCCCTAATTTAGCCGATCAGGATAATAACTATCCAGCCTTTTAGATATCAATAATAGTAATTTATGTCTCATGATTTGAGAAATTGTTTCAATAGTCAAATTCAGAGTTACATGCTAATGCCAGCATAAAAATCGATAAGGGTAAATCAGGATCTGACTTCACATTAATTTTACAACCCTCAGCATTAGCGACATTATATATAAATAACTAAGAGTGAACAATTCCTTGACACCCTGTACATGTTATATTGCAAAACTAGGACCAATCAATCGGTGATGGGAATTAAGTTACATTAACTTTAACACAGTTTCAGACTAAAGTCAAAATAGTACTGTAGGTTAACTTCTCTCGCGATTACCAGCGGATTAGAAATCCAATTACTGCACACGTTTCAGGCTCAGACTCAAAATAACAAAACAAAACAGACAACAAAATGTTTTAAAAATATCCATTTTTATGAAGGTTTATGTATTTCTCAAACATTATTCACAATGTATGATAATAAGAAAAACTAATAATTTTTCACCCTTAGGTTCACTTAATGCATGTGTAGTTCTAACCCGCTGGTAATCCCGAGATATGTTAACCTCACTATTCGCCGGAAAAACAAAAAATCTTTTTTCATAACTGTACTCACCCTCTAAGAACAGCGTGTGCACGCAAGTAATGTACTCCCTCGCTGCTTTTTTGATCCACTGGCACTGAAATGGACGTACGGTATGCTCAGGCCAGGCCAACTTTATGACTCCACTGCATCCCTCTTGGCGAATGTGTTTACTGCCCTGCCACATAGCTGCTGCAGCATTTGGGTATCCCCTACCCCTCATGAAGTGGAACTGCTACTCTCTTGCTGCATGTGTGATCCACTGACACTGGACGGTACCCTCAGGTCAAGCGAACTTAATAACTCCACTGCATCTCTCTTGCCGAATGTGTTTACTGCCCTGCCACAGAGCAGCCGTAGCCTTGGGGTATCCCCTCTCCCTCGATGTTTTTTAACTGTTCTCCCTTGCTGCACATGTGCTACCCAGCGTAAGTTTTGCCAACGTAAGGAATTCATCTACCGGACATGCATGGGACCCTTGTTGCCAGTGGTAACGTATTATTTTAAACTTAGCCATTGGCAACACACATCTTTTCCCCCGCATCAAGCTGTGGGTTGCCGTTATTTCTCTCAAGTTGCCAGGAGCCGAAGACAAGCGGTGAGCTTGTGAGTAGGCGTGTAAAGATTAATGACGTAAATTTAAGAAATTTAGCACTTGTTTACAGTAAATCGAAAATTTTGTCACAGCAAAAATATGTAGCGTGGCTCGTAAACACTTTTATGCGATGATTTTTTACGACATTCAGAGTGAATTATCAAGACGTCCAGAATGAAATTAAAGAATAACGTAAACTTCACTGTTCACAGAAACTCTAATTTTCACCAACTTTATGACAAAAATCCTTTAAATGTAGATGTAGTAATCCTTTAGACGTAATTAATAACAACATGTTCTCAAACAACAGCCGGCCGGCACTGCACTTCTTCACTTGAGATCATTCCGCGGGGCCGCGGGCTTTCTTTCTGGGTGGCTATTGGTGGCTATCGTGGCTGGCGCTATGGCACCAGGCACCACCCGAGAAAGAAAATAGTCCCACACCGGATACGAATCTTAGCAGGGACGCCTGAGTCATATGTTAATTCACGAGTTTAGGAAATTTTGGCGTATATGATACAGTTTTATCGCTGCATATGAATTTGCCTGCATACTGTTCAAAGCATTCGTACTAATGGGCAGGGTTTGGGGGTTTGGGAGTCCTTGGAGGAAAGTCAGGAGCTCAGGAGGGATTCCTCCCAACTCCTTACCTCCGTGACTCTTGGGAGGAGAACTCTGTTCAGAGGAAATAAAAGAACTCCCTGAGTTTTTTTTCTCCTCCAGCATGTGTCTAGGTGTGAATCAAAAGGCTTTCCTCCGAGAAGAGTTTCCTTCCAAAAAAGCTAGAGCAATACACAAAAAGTATCTGCGGCACACATATGGCAGAGCTCCGGACAGAGGAAGGCATCTCATCAAGAGGATGAAAAAAGTTGAAAAAAATTTCGGGTCATATTAAAACAATTCAATTAAGCAATTATTTCAACCTGTAAGTCTACTGTACAGGATAAATGTCACATATATGTTGTAAACTTAGTAAAACCATACCTATAATGGTTTAATACCGTTATAAACATTATAATTGTTGCTAAATTGTTTAAACATTAAAGGTATTCAGAACCTACTTAAAGCACCACAACACTGCTCATTTTCTATTCTTTACACCGTAAGACATTGTTACTTTGAAAATGTTGTTAAAATTGTTGCTAATTATTTTAACTTAAGACATTATTATAAACAATATAGAGTTCCACTTAACCATTCTTTTGTTGTTGGTTAACCTGAGTAAATTAATGAAATTGTAAGATTTTGAAAATGTTTCTAAAATTGTTGCTAACTTTGTTTAAACAATTGTAATTGTTATAAACATAATAGAGTAAGAGTACATTGTTCATTCCACGTTTCTCAACCGTATAAAATGCGGGAATTGTTAATTTTTGTAAAAGTTGTTAAATTTGTTTAAATTTAAGTAATTTTTATAATCATGAAAGAGTATTGTTTATTGTTCATCCAACGCTTCTCAACTGTACAACATGCGGAAATTTAATTTTTTCAATGTTGCTAAAATTGTTGCTAATTTTGTTTAAACTTTAAAATTGTTATAAACAATGTAGAGAGTCATAAGTTTGTTCAATTGTTGTTGTTTAACCCGTAAGGCATGTAGAAATTTTTAACGCTCGTAAATGTTACTAAAATTGTTGCTAACTTTGTTTAAATTTAATTAATTGTTTTAAACAATATAAAACTTAAAAATAGCGTTCATTTATGTTGTTCTTAAACTATAGAAACGGTAAAAATGTCAAAATTTTGTTTCGTTAAATAGTTTCTAATTTCCTCCCAGAGTCCACACAGCGTAGTTACAACAATAGGATTACATTTGGTTTCCTAAAATAATCCTCAAAATATCTCTTCCTCCACGAAAAATTTCCTCTCCCTCGATCAGGAGGAAGTATTCTGGCTTCAGAAACGAGAGAGTTTTTTTTCTTTCTCCCTTCTCCTATACTCCCTACTCGGAGGAGGATCTCGAGACTTTCTCTTGGTGTTCCTCTCTGAGGAGGTGAGTGTTTTAAGAGGAAACCAACTCACTAACTCTGCGTAATGGGACACTAGCTGGACGTCCGCGGGACATCCGAGATAGGACAGTGTGCGGACGGATGGCCAGGACAGCCGGCGGATGTCTTCTGGCTGTCCTGAAAACCGCGGACACTGAGAGGACGCGGCGGACGCGCAGCGGACGTCCTCTGGCAACGATGTGCTGTGTGGGTTTGGAATGGTTATTTGGAAAGATTGTATTTAGTTTCTTTTTTTTAGATTTCGGTGCTGTTTCTGGGACAAATTCATTAAAGAGATATCAGCTCCATAATAAATTATTAATTTTTCTCAATTTTCATAGTATTTTTTTATTAACTTTATCTACTATTTAAGAGCGAGAAAATTGTCAAAGTCTATTTTCGGGCATGCAGTTCCCTAAAATTTTTCAAGGAAGACCTCCGAATTCCCCCCATCAGGACCCCAGACCGCTGGATACTACTATCATTGGAACAGATATGCCCTCTGTCTGTTTCTATCATTGGCATTTGGTATTGAGCACATCCATCCATGTGAGTACCCTGCAGGGGCCCAGGTAGTACTTAAGACTGGGGGGGGTGGGTTTAGGTGCAACTAATACCAGGGTGTGTGGGGGAACGGAATACCCTCCAGGATAAGCGGTCGGTGCGAGATTAGTAAATTGGCGAAATTTAAGATAAATGGTGAGTTTTATGGCTTTCTGAGGGATATTTAATTAGTCCTTACACTATTCTATTAGTAATATTAATCCAATTAAGTAAAATGGATTAAAATTAAAAATATCTCTGGGGGAGGAATTTATCCCCCATAACCCCCCTCGCTGCTCCATTGGTACCCAGGATCAAAGCAAGGAGGACATGTGGTCTTTCAAGTAGTAACATTTTTGCAAAGAATGAAGAAGCCAAAATTGTAAGTAAATTATGACAGCGTTTCATTGGTCTATACAATGAAGAGAATGACTTAAATTTGTTACATGTCTTATGCGAAAATAATTTCTTTAAAATTTTCGTTACGAGCTTAATTTCTTTTCGCTTCAAAGGGGGGGGGCGTAGCCAGGAATTTCGTTCGGGTTAATGATCGAAAAAACTATTTGTCAAAGAAATCTTTTGTAAACTCGTCATTTCTCAATATTTTGTTTTTTAAATTAATCAAAGTAACTGTGTTTTCATATTGTCCGGGGGACAGGGGGGTCCTATCCCACCGCACTACGCCGCTGAAAGGCCGTCTCCAGCTGGTTACGCCCATCTACCCGCTGTCCTACTATCAGATTTCAGTCATTAAACTCGCGGCGGAATTGCTTGTGTCAGTACATATTTTGCAAAGAGCCTTTTTATTGAGGGTAAGAGTTTCCGTTAATAGTATTTTCAGTGATTATTTAGCGCAATTGGGTGTCAACCCATTAAAACAAGGGTTCGATCAGGTCGTAATACGTTTAGCCTTTGCCCTGGTTTTACCTTTATTTTCGCCGTTTGCATTGTTGTCATGCCTAGAAAATTTGTACTTATGTTACTGAAGGTTTCGAAAATCAATATCACCTATTCGAAAATTACCAACATTCTTCGCTTACCAAAAAAACGAAGAAATTTTACCACATCTCCTTATGGGAAAACGGAGTATTTACACTGAAAATGGCGGACGTCGTGGTTGCCATAGTGGAAGCCTATGCGACGACTCGACATGATGAGAGAGTAGTGTTGAGAGAGCAATCTAGAGGACTCTGGGTATGGCACAGTTAAAGGTGACACTCTTCGGCTTTTGTCGACAACAGTAGGAATCTAAAAAGATAAATTTTGCGGACTGAAATAGTTATGGTATGAAGTTTTGAGGATAAACTCTATATTGTAATCCATTAACTTCTTGGTGACGCAAATGGAGAAATATAATGTTGTAGAACTGCCGGTGGCCATTAAATCGAATATTAACTAAAAAGGCACTTCGATTAACGATCAAAAGATAATTTAGCATACATTTTGTTAATCTACAATAAAAGGGTACATGAAAGGCCCTCGTCCTTGGTAAACGGAAAAGTCTAATTTCCCTGAAACGGTTTTTCCCTATATGTGAGCCCTTGGCAAGATGCTATTTATGTTGCAGTTGGTTTTTCAGTGTCAAAGACTGAAGACATGTCGTCTTTTGGCAAAACTTAGTGTTTACTAGACAATAATATTCAGGAAGAATGGGATTTAAATTCACCATTTATCGACTTAGAACGGTAATCCACACACATGGCTCTTGGTCATTCCATTTCAAATCAACCAGGCCATGACACCCACGGATTCGGATTTTCTTGAAACTTGCCATGGTCATGCATTCAATATTCACTGCATGAATTGCTTCATGCAGTGAATATTTAATGATAATCGTGGGATCATTATGGGACACTTAGCTTTAGGAAAAAATCTTGCCTTTTCATCTCACAGGAATGGAGTTATGGATGAAAATAAAAATCACCATGTGTTGCACGTTGCGGCACTTAAGGGGTCACTCCCAAATGGCAATTGCTCATATTTCATTAACAATTGAAAATTGGAGGCAAATATTGTACACAATTTCTAATTATACCAGGAAGTATGGAAAGTTTCAGGAAAATCTGAGTTGTTGAGTGTCATTTGGACAAAATATTGGTTGATTTGACATGGAATAACTCCTCTACCATACTCCTTGTTTTAAGAACAAAGAATTCCCTGACCTATGCTGCTAAATAATAAAATGTGAGAGAACTTGAAAATAGTTTGTTGGTCGGTTGTTAAATATAGTCCCGAGTGCATGCAAACATATTATATTTCTGTTTGCTGACCTCTCCTTTAGGTTTAACTATGATCTTATGAGGCTAAGGTTATGTACAACTAAAAACATCTTAGCAACATTTGAGAAATTGGTTGTTTATTTTCAATTAATTTTACATGAATAGATGGTGGGTACAATGAAGGGGTAGCGATTTACTACACTGAATAATACTTCTGTACGCTAAATGACGAACTTGTGTCATTTCCATTATGAATCAATTATTCTCACTTCGTAGTACAGACTCAACCAACTGAATCATTGTTGGCCGAGATCGCTTGTTTATATACTACGGCAAACGTGGAACGCTGCTTTGGGAGTTCCTGGAATATTCCCAATTTTCTCTACTGCGTGTTGTGGCGGATATGGCGCCACAAAGGCAAGATTTGGCAAAGTATTAGAAATTAATTTTAGTGCGCCAAAATTATCCATGAAAATAATTTCATCAAAATTGTAAAATTAGAAAGAAATCAGGAATTTTGATGTGATGTATCTTTTCTATAGCTGATTAGTTAATTTGTAAATACTACTTTCTAATATTTGAATATAAATTTAATATTCACATCAATTTTTATTGATTACATCCCAAATATATATGGCTAAATACATAGATAAGATTCATTCCTGTTCATGCCTTTTATGAAATTATTTGTTTCTGTAAATAATTTAATAGATGAACACTATCCTGTTTTAAAAATGCATCATAATTTGTGAAAGTATTCTATTAATATTGTTGTTAACAAGTTTATTTTATATATTATGTTAAATTATGTTGTAGTTAATGTTTAAATATGACCTTAGTATTAATAAGTTACCTGTACCTTGGTTGTTACCATTGTTGGGAAATACAATTTTTAGGTACTGAGATGCTTATCCTACATAACAGCCTTAAAAATCTTGGCTAAGGATATGGTGTGCAGAGGGTTACCCAGGAATTACACGGGGCCAGATTCTTCAACTCAATTTTCTATGAACCAGTTGCCCAGGTGCCCTGATGACGATGGACAACTTGTTCATCAAAACTTTGGCTGATTGTTAGATGGAATTTGATAACCTGACCCAGTGGAATTCCCGACTTACGTTACACAGTACTGTACACTGGGAAAACCTGTGATAATTCTTTATATGCTATGCATGCCTGACAGGTTTATTGCATTCTTAATTTTTCTTGGGCTACCAATTTGAAGGGTGTGTACGGAACGGAGCAAATAATAATCAGATGGTACAATGTCTGTGGAATTTGACTGGTGCGTTCAGCCTTTGTTTTACAGTGTTTCCAAATAGGTTTTCATGTTTAATGTTTTAGGTTTTCTAACATTAGCTCAAGCATTTTATGCTGTGGAATCACTATAGAATCATTGGGAAACCAAGTTTCATGCTTAATATTAAATTCCCAACACATGCAATCACTAGGAAATGGCTTGGTTGGTAACTCCAACTAAAAAGCAAACTCTTCTTGAGTTTAGCATTGATCTTCCTCAAGAAATGTCTCCAATAATGATTCTTTGAAGGTGTTTGGCCTTCCTTTACGTGGACAGTTGTCGTCATTGAAATTACCGTCGTTGAAGCAGTGATACCAATCATGTCACATTGTCTCTCTTAGATCAGCATCATGGTTAAATTTATAGGGCTCTTGATGCACTTAATCCCGTTTTATTTATATAACAGAAGGAAATCAACTGCTCCTGCTAATGATGGTTAATTGGCTCAAACCCAGAAATTTTCTCACAACACTAAGTATCCATTGCCAAGACAAATTCATCATGGTCGTCGAGCAGATTGTTTTCCAAATGTCTAGGCTTAAGTAGTTATGCAACTAATATTTCAAAATCGACTATCTGTCAGTGCGATATCCATCTATTAACTAACAGCATGAACTTTTTTTAGAGGGTAATACATAATTGTTGCATGATTGTTTTTGCAATTTTTAAGGATAATAATATCAGGGTTATTTAAAAACAGTTTCATGAAATGGTTTTGTAAGAGAAGATGATTTTAAGGTTTCTTTTCTTCTACATAACCCAGTACCTATTGCAACGAGTATTCTCTTCCAGAGTTAATATTTAAATGTTAGCTGAAGGTCTAGAACGTAATAAATACATTGACATTATGTTCACCATGTTTTTTCCTCTACTTCTCTTTCGAGAAAAGAATAAATTGACATTTCAGCCTTTTAGAAGCCACTTATACAAAAATTATGACTTCAGAAGAAAGAATCAGAAGTATAAGAATCAAAAACTGTGTCATTTTATTTTCTGAACGGGAAAAATTTTAAATCCTCATTCTCTAATTTGATTTCGTGTAATTTGAAAAAAAAACTGAAAATAATACCGCTGGATGATCCCCATTCTCTATCGTATATTTTGCAGTGAAGGACCAGCTACTATGGTCCCAAATAAATTTAAAATAGGCGCAGCAGTAACTCAGAGTATTAGGGATCTACCTGCGAGAATTTGTTTCATTCAGAAAGATAGATTTTCAGTGATTGATTAACAGGCAGGCAGACACCACTCTATTTTTATATGAAAGCATGGACAGTATGTTGAACATCCTTCTTCATATTGCTTAAGAGCATCCCATATATTTATTTTTAAGGAGATAATTGTTTTTTCTATTACTTTTTCTGCAGAGTTTTAAAGAACGAGGGGCAGGTGATGACAATTCGGGGCCTTATGTGGAGACTAAGGGCTGCATTCAAGATGTGATTGAAAACAATTCACAGCTCACTTGCTCATCCCAAACCACTGAAATATACCTTCCTGTGCCAGACTTGGTACTGCCCAGGGACAATGAGTTGGTAAGTTATGTTGTAGTACACAGTGAAACCTGATTTGAACCACCTTCAGTTATACAAATTTCTCAGTTGCAATAAGAAAGAGAGTACGCCTGTTATAAAAATGAGTATATTTATGGGAAGTTATGTTAAGTGTTTTCCAGTTGTAATGTATGAGGCAGAAAGCTGAACCACACTAATATTTTTCTGTCGATATCACTTGTACAACACCGGAAATCCTCGGATAGAGTATCTGATGGAGTAGACTTGTTGATAACTATGTGAAATGTCTGCTTAAGCCATTTGTCTTAGCTATAACTGGGCTTTGTCTCATTATTGCCCTGTCTTTGTTTTAAGCTACCTTCCTCCTTCATTTCAATGAAGGATCCAGCTCTAACTCTTGTGGCACCTCTTTATAAGACTGAGTAACAAAAGATGAAGACAATTCAATGTACAGTGGAACCTCGATCTATCGTTCCAGCTGTTTTACCTCTGCTCTAAGTGACCAAAACTCTCATTCAAACCGCATGCCCTTTGTGATATAACTCCCCCTCCTTAGATGAACGTTGATATTCTGGAGTTTGATCTGTGAGTGGCAAGAATCTCATGACTACATTGGCCAGCTGAAGTGGTTTCAAGCAAAAGAGGATTTTTTATTATTGAATTAGGTTCTTATTGTTTTCCTTTTATTGAGTGAAGCCCATTATTCTCTCCTAGTTTCATGTGAAAGACGAGGACGAAGGTAACCTCAGTGAAGGGAATTATCCTGTGCTGTACATCAGATCCAACAGGAATTTCAACTGATGTGTCAGATCCATTAGCCACTGATGAATTGGTGAGTTTACTTGTGCCTTGTAAAGTTCTATTTTTCTACTGCACAATATCATTCCTTTGTGGAATATTTCCAACACCTCTCAGCAGAAACGGAAACCATTCTCCCTCACCTGATCAATAATGACCAACTACAGAATAATTTCACGAGTGAGTCATTTAAAATTAATTATTCGTGACAATGAACGGTTTTTTTGCCAAAGCGACACTTCTAATTTGTTTACTGAGCAAGTGAGCGCGCTGTCATCACATCATGGAGCAGTTTTTTTTAATTAAATAACACAGTATCTATGTCTGTTCACCACAGAGGTGAAGGGTGATTAGGAATTGAGAGTTAAGGTGAGTACTATTGAGTTTGGAACAGTTAAATAGCGTGACCATGACAACATGATGCAGCTGCTAGCTGGATATAACAACATAGCTTGTTCCTTATGAGAGATTGATATTCACAGGAATCAGATCAGATTTGGATATTTTGATGAAAGTGAACAGGAGTTTAAAACAAGGACTAGGGATTTGTCCTTCTTTACCACTTTTGTATGGGGTGTTGTACGTTTTGCAATTCAAATGGATTACCAAAAGATGTCAAAAGTTAGTGACATGAACTAATTTTTATATACTTTGACTCAATTTTCTGCTGCTGTTGTTCATAGTCTTGAGACTCTTCCACTATGAATTTATATTTTGCTTATTGTTAGATATTTATTAGACATTTTTGGACACACTCATCTTATCTTTCATTCCTGGCATAAGGCAGGAATATCCTTCATTTTGGTAAAATGACTGAACTGAGTCCACAGTAGTTTGTTCTATGTTTTTGCCGCTCCTTGGATCTGGTATAGAATTCCATATTCACTAACATTAAATCTGGTGGCTACTTTTTTCGTGCTCAAGTAGGAGCTAGTGTTAGTATCTGAATTATCTCTCCCCGACTGCCTGCTGTCACCAGTTTTTCTTTTAGTAACCCCACTAGCACATCCATATCACTTGCTTTATCAACAACTTTTGAATCATGCTCTGGAAGGAAATCTTTATCCAATAGTTTGCAAGCCTTTTTGTTCAGAGTAGAAGTTGCAACATTCAGTTACCTTTAGGAGACATTGATTTGCTGTGAGATGCAACTGCTTGGAGTTTCAAAGGAGACACATCCATTTCCTTGAACGATGAATTCATTTCCTTCAATACTTTTCTTTCGATGAATCTTTGTCGAAATCTACAATGCTATCATCACTGCCAGCAATTGGGATTAGCTCTTAAATGCCACAGTTTACTTCAATATGTATGGGGTATGTATTTATCCACTTTTTCTCTTCATGAATCACGTATCTTTTGTCCCAGAATTTCTTTCAACAGTTTCAAGTATGCTACTTATCATGAATGAAAATGCTGGTGTTACTTTTTGTAGTGATTTACTCCTTTTTTTCTATGACATCTAAATGGATCACAGCAAATTATTTGATACGTTTTATATTTTTCTAAAAAGTAGGTTTTTTGGTTCTCACAATTACTCAAAAGAAGTCCAGAACTTATTCCATGCCTGAGTTCAATCATTTGTCTTTACAATGTACTTAATTCTTCAAATTTTAGGAGATTCACTTAGTGAAGCTAGTTTATGGCACTCTGTACCTCTAATTGTAAGTTCTCCTCGACTACAGTTTCCTCGTTCTTGATAGTGGGCCATTATAAAGATATCAGCCTGAATGATAAGTCAGTATATGAAAGTGGAAAATTATTGTTAACTGAGATAGAAATAACAAATTTTGTCAAAATATTTTCCTTATGGTTTACATACCTGATTTCTAGAGATGGACAAAAATATTAGCTACAGAACTTATTGGAAAAAAACTTGATGTTCACACTGCCAAAGTTGGAGGGCAACTGGGGAAGACAAAGGGCAAACAATGAAGTTAAAAAGTATCTTTTCTTCAAAGAAGATACAGCAACAAGTTAATGTCTAATCCTCATTAGAGTAAATGCTTGTCAAGTTTAGACTATGTATCTTCTCACATTATTTTTATAAGTTGCACAACATTCATTGAGTGAAACATATTCGTGAAGTTTTTGTCTATACAAAATGGAGAAAATTAACTTGTATTCACATGCATCCAGTATTTTGATGTGTTCTATAAAGCAAAAATCAAGGTATCCCCAGCAATGATGGCTAAGTGCTATGAATTCCTTAAAATATCCTGTTTCAAAAGTGTATTTTTCTTATCGGGATAAAAACAACCTGCACATAAAATATGGTTTAATGTTGGAACCTATTATGTGCAAGATTCATGTCATAAATATTTACTTAGATAAAGAAAACAGTTAACACAAGCATTTCATCACACTTGAAGTAGAACCCAACACTGACTGCCAGAGTTGTGAAAATGGATTAAATAATTTTTTAACAACAAAACAAGCAAAAAGCCATGAATTTTACTTTTATAGGTGGTGGGTCATACCTTAAGGAATATGCATTTGAAAAAATAATTTAGCTTTATTCAAATATTGCCTCAGGTCAAACTTTGATGTTTTATTGAACCATATTTTTGAGGCAAAATTTTCTAAAATCTTGTAAAACATTTGAGTTTAGAGAATATCCTATATCCCTTAGGGTATTCTTCAATTAGTTTTGGAATCCTCATGACTTCTATAGTAAACCTGTAGTTTTTCATTGTGAATCAGATGAAAAATATGGCTGAGACAAATTATCTCCCTCTGTAGGTACTATCATTTGCAAAAGTCATGTAAAAAATCGAACAAATTAAAAATTAGAATATTAATGACATTAGCTTCCTTAATGTTGACAAACAAACATTTATCACACTATGGCGGA
The DNA here is from genome assembly GCF_921293095.1 of Ischnura elegans. Classification (NCBI taxonomy): domain Eukaryota; kingdom Metazoa; phylum Arthropoda; class Insecta; order Odonata; family Coenagrionidae; genus Ischnura; species Ischnura elegans. The sequence goes on from NW_025791657.1 coordinate 993,292, forward strand.
ACAAAACCATGGCTTTGGACTTACTTATCAATGCTACTTTTAGTCTACAGTTGTTAAGGCGTATGATGCGAGGTCATCATTGTCTAGATCTTCTATTTAATCATCCAAATATAATAGTGTTGTCTTTTTCCTCTACCAAGTTCTCTTGTGCCATTGTTATGACTACATACATTGTTGGTTCATTGGTTCTAGAGTATATTGTGTCTCTCACAGTATGCAGTTTTTATCCTATTCCATGCATAATATCTCTTTACATTTAGGTTTCTTCATTCTTAGGATATTTTTCAATTGCTTTTTGGAATACTCGTGACTTCCATAGTAAACCTGTAAATTTTCATAGAGAATCGGATGAAAAATATTGCTGAGACAAATTATTTCCCTCTGGAGTTACAAGTGCCACTGGAGAACGCATTCATTGAAAAACTGTGGTTTTACCCAAACCTTAAAATGTTGCAAAGGAACTATAAGAGATAGACGAGAAATATTTTACACTGTTTCATTCCTACATGGAAGGATGAAAATTGCAAAGTTTCATCAAAATCCGAGTTGGTGGGTGTCATGCCTGGATGAGCTGACATGGAATGACCCAATAATGATTTAAGTTCCACTTATCCGGTTTTACTGCTCGGCAACTCCACTCAAACAACCCTTCTTAATGAATGTCCTGCTAAAATGCTCCATAGGAAGGGGACTGAAGAGCCCCATTGGGTTCAGTGGAGCAGTAATGCCAAGGCAAAAACTCCACCATCTTGAAAAAGTTGAAGGTTGAATGAATATTTATTTACCAAACAAATCTTCTTTACCCATATGAAAGGTTAGTAGAAGAAAGTATTTTTAATGTCAGGCAGGTGAGATGATAATTTGAGGTGTTGCTGATGGCGTATTCAGAATATAATTAGGAGTTATTTCCCTCCTGCTTTATTTCTTTATAGCTTCCTTTGTGAGGCAGGCACGAATGTAGTTGGACCCCCTGCTCGGCGCACGATAAACCTTTTGAAAAATGTGTAAAATTACTGCAAAAATACAATTTTAATACATAATTGTATTTTTACTTACACGAAATAATTATTAAGAAATTTTTAATTTTATAGAAAAAAACAATGAATTTGACTTTGATTTTGGACAATGAAACCTTCTTTCATACACCAATCTAAAACATACTTTTGACCGTAAACAGGCAACAATGCGAAATATCCGCTAGAATATTTCACCTCTTTCAAAAACCATTCATCCAAATTCTACTTATAATCCACAGATTCTATCAAAATCATGCTCGAACGTTTTATAAATGTTTTTTTTAATAAATCCACGATTTGTTGAAAAAAACGAGGTAACTAGAACGTGGAGGATATGAAGCTTTAAAATTAGTCAAAAACAGAGAATAAACCTATCCAGAAAATGGTTCTAGAAACCGCCGCCAATCCACCAATGGTCAAATAAGGGGTTCCAACTCCGTTTCACCCGTGAGGCAATCCCAAAAACCTTTGGTGTGGTCTTTGAACTCGTTGAACTTTAATAAATGCTGAATACCTTGTGCAGTGACAGGCCCTCAAAGGTTGTGCGGAGGCAGATGGACCTGAAGGCGATCTTCCCGAGAAGCAGCAATCTCAGGAAGACGATGAGGAGGAGAGCTTCTGTCCAAAGCTGGAGAGCGATTCGGATGAAGGGGATGAGTGCAGTGATGCCGGAACCAACGTGGTGAGTTTGGGATACTCCCTGATCGACAGTTTTTTTAGTATACTAAGTACAGCAGACTCCCGATAATCCGGCTGCGGATTATCCACGCATGATTTTCACTCTCCCTCAGTATTTAATGAAATAAAACGCATTTGGATCCGATAATATCCGATCCGAAAGATCCGGCTCCGAGAATCAAGGATCCGATCCGAATCCGGATCAGAAAAAAATCCTGGATCCGTCCATCCCTGATTAAAAGCATGGTGTTACAGTTGCTATTAGCGTCCATACTTTTTCTTTGCCAGAAAGACAGTTCTGTAGATGATTACAGGGACAGAAAAGGGGCATTTCGAGTGACAGAAAAAGGAATGCGTACAAGGAGGTTGTAAATATAACAGACTCCCGATTATCCGGCTGCAGTATCTGTGTTGTGGATTTTCCGTGGGTGATTTTCACTCTTGCTCTATATTTTCCGCGACCTTTATAAAAAAATATAATTGGATGCAAAATCATCGGAATAACTTCATCAATACTAGGATACACCAAGCATATTACTTCTGTTAGAATCCCCTTCGAAATGGAAGCAATAGCGAGCTAGCTGCATTCACGGGAGTACCGTGTTCCTGTTTTCCAAGCCTTGCAGCGCACGACCGCGCTCCGTGATCATGGATACAAGTCCCGCTGCAATCGCAAGCAGGGAAACTTGTGTGATAGGCGACTACGTGGCGTGGTGCCTGACAACGTAATTTCAGACATCGAGCAGTGGTTTTGAAGCATTAGTGCAAACCACTTTTCTGTATCCTTGATCGCACAGCCACGGATGTATGGTTTTCACAACCAGGCCTTATATGGAGCATTAATAACACGAGTACAACCATGTTATCACTGCTAAAAAGATCGCGAACTGGCGAAGAAAGCTGTAATTGTGTGTGGGAAGCACTTTAAAATAGCGGAATTATGCCATTAATAATAATTTATTTTGTGTTTTATGTAAATATGAAAATTACAATACATTGAAGTGAATGTTTGGGTTATCCGTGTTCTCCGATTATTCGTGCCTTCTCTTCCCATCATTTGTATGTCCCCTTTTGCGTTTCCTTATGGCTGCATGGATCGCAACCAAAGCAGACAGAAAGGTGCATAGCATGTGCCCGAGCCCCCTAGTGCAACTTTTGGTTGCGTCTTGACAAATCTTTTGCGTCGTTATCTCATTGCCCTTTGTTACATCACATCGCACAATTTCTGGTAATCCAGACACGTAGGCACACCTCTTGACACGCTCAAAGATGAATGAAACATTTAAATCCTATATGATCGAGGAGGTTATTAATATCTGGAGGCTAAGATATGCATAGGATTAAGTACTATGCAATTGTTAGAGATTTTCTAAAAATATTTTTTCCTCCATTAGATATGATGTCTTATCATAATTTAAATGGCAAAAGTAAAATATTTTGTAATGGACGATATACAGTATCCTTGATGTATTGTGTAGCAGCTTTGTTTGTTTTCCTTCCAACAAACAGCACAAATATCTTTATCCTTCTCAGCACTGCTCAACCCATTAACAACCTTATCTAATATTTCCATGTTTTCATAACTAAGGTGAGCCCTTCTATGCTAAAGTACAGTACTTGAAGTTCCTGTTTAAGTATTCCCTATTCCAAGCTTGTCATTGTCTTTTTTCTTAGACATCATTAGTTTCCAAGGTGGCTTATTGATTGTGTCAATTCAATTTATTCCTAGAATTCTTGATAATTTACTGAATGTAGTGTAGATGAATGGGAGGCAAGCCCTCACGACTGGTTTCCTTTTTTTTTGTTTTTTGTTCTATTAAGGTTGACATGTTTTCCTCGTAGGGTTTCTTAAGAGCAGGATGGATGTCCCTTTCACAACTGAAATTTTTATTTCACTTTGCTATCACAAAGGACTACATAATGTGTAAAAATCGTGTATTTTTATCCAGTCCCATCTGAGATATGCAGCCTCAAACTTAACAAAAATTTAAAAAAACCAAATTTTAAAAAATTCATAAACAATTAACGAGTGAGTTGTCAATGCTGATACTCTATAAAATGTGTGTACCCAATGATATCTTACTACAAAAAATGTTAACTCTGATAAATTTCTCCTTCATGGTTTTTTTTTAATTTCTAAAGAGTGGAATTCTTCAATTTTGACCCCCTACTTTGGAGACCATTTAGACAGGTAAGATTTGCATGGGAATTATGGCTATGAAACACTATTGAATGGAAGAAAGTACTGAAAAAAACGATGCCAGTTTCAATATTGTAGCATGATGCAGTCCAGGGATAATCAATTTATCACAAACGTCTTCAAAGGGAAAAAAACGCTCCGTGATTCAAAACAAAAATGTCCACCTCATGCAAACGGTGAAAAATGAAATTTTTTTAAATCGGTTTTGAACTTCCCATTTGTGTAGTAAAAACATATTAAAAATTTAAAAATTTGAAAAATAGTTAAGCAACCTTGGATCACTTTAAATGGATTGACCATTAGGGTGCCTCGTTTTGGCACTTTTTTTATGAGCGAATCGTAATACTCGGCAAAAGTTGCGTACCCGGGTGGGTATTACCCAGATAACACGGCATTTGTATTACATCAATAATACACAAAAAATACGTGCCCAAATACATATGTATAAGATGGAATACGATCGTATTACATCGGTATATTTCACGTAGAAGTGGTTCAAAAGTCCCTATGGATGTATGTATTCGTGCGTATTACAAATTGGAAATCTGAATACCCATACATGAACTATACATATGTATACAAAGGAATACAATCGTATTACGTCTGTATATTTCACGTAAAAGTGGCTCAAAAGTCCCTCAGGATGTATGTATACATGCGTATTACAAATTGGAAATCTGAATATCCTTACATGTAATATACATATGTATCTGCAGGCCCTCGTACACGAATTATATATATTGATTTTCTGACCCACATCCACTTAATATCAATATGGATCAAACGGATGAATAAATATAAGGAAACCAGAACATACAGATAATAAAACATTTATTCAAAGAGAAAAATAAAATAATACACACAAATAACAAGTGTGGCCATGAATATTGCTAACAAGCATTAAGGGCCAGCAAACAGTAGGTGAAACTTAGTTTAAAAAAATGGCACAAAGATAAATCAAGTACAAACAATGGTTTGAATTGGAAAATAGAAAAAAATGTTAGCACGGAACAAGCGTTGTAACCCATTGCACAAGAAAAAACCTGAATTCAGGAAACCAACTCTGCACAATTAACCACTTTCTGAAAGGAGAAAAGAAGAAGTCAAGTTTAAAAGTCATGCAAAAAAATATCTTTTTGTAAGATCTTAATAGGAGCTCAAGGCCTTTCAATTTTATTTTTTTTCAATTCATATAGGCAGTCAGTATTCTGTGAAGTCTGTAATTTTAGTACTAATTCTGTATTCTGAATGCAAATGAAAGTTTGGCTTCTCTGCTAGATTCCAGACATAAGTTTTAAATTTTTTCATTTACCAATTATGTCGAGGTCCCAGCTAGCGCAGATTTGACCTTGTCCTTTGAGAAATCATATATTTTGGGGAAATGCTTTCATTTTACAAAATTAATAGCCTTTCTCTTGAGAAGAATGAGAAATATGAGAAAAGATCATATGACTACTTTTAAATATAAATTAACTAGGAAAACGTGAATCCATTGGTATGCTTATTTAGTACATGATACTAATATATTAGTACCATGATTAAGTAGCGGATGACTCACACAGAAAAAATATAAATTTGTGATATCAAATTTTCAAACAAATAAATTTCATACATAATAGATAATTTCAGGCTTAACTTTAAGAAACCTCTCGATTATGGTTTAAAAAAATTTTTCCCTCAAAGCTTACCTCGGTATTAACAATTCCACCTGGTCTTCTGGCTTTGCGTCGTCGTTTTTTTTCGTAATCCATTCTCCTCTTGTCCAGGCCAAGCTATTTACATCGTTGCCTGCTGGGTATGCGCGAAAGAGCATGAAAAGAAAATTACAATTAATTAATTTGGCCCGTACGCACCTTTTTCTTGCATATAATGACAAACTTTCGCATGAAAATTACGTATTTATCTTGTGTTAATAATAATGACGAAATGCACCTTGATTTACTGCATTTCAAGATGAAAGAAATATTACATTTTGCTTTAAGGGAACCGATATTACACGACCAATACTTCTTGTTCGTTAAATAATTAGAAGTAGAGGGCAAAACCGCTCGGAACCTCGAGGAATCTATTAGTGACAAGGCTACGCTGATAAGTCTAAGGTCAAAGATGTTATGACTAAAGCATAGGATAACTAGGAATGCAAGAACTACAATACAGTAGGTTGTGGTAATAAACAGCGATAAAACAACCTACACGTGAACGAAAACATTCCTTTAAACAATTTTTTCTGCTCTTAATTAAGAGAAGAAAAAATGTAACTTCAGCCGCGAAGCACGGAATTACTATACGACGCATAATCTATTAATTTATACGTACAAGATTGATATTACTATGTTTTACCATATAACTTCAATGGACACCAGTCTCCTCGATACATAACTCAACAAAAAAGGAAAACAATAGCCAAACATAAACAAAATAATTACCTCTATTGGCGCAATGTGGTTAACACATTGCGCCAATAGTTGTATCCAAATATACTCAAATAACATAATTAATGTAGTCTATGTATGCGTACAATATAATAAAAGATAAATCATACCTTACCTTAATTATCCAGTGACAGGAAACTGTTGGAGCTGGCTTGCACGAATCGCAATAACGTGCGGGATTGAAGCACATTTCCAGCAAAACATAGCTTCGGTTTGAGCACACCATCCACACGCACCGGTTATCGAGGATTAAAACACTATGTCAATTCTTCCAATACGTATAATAATACAAACAAATATAAAATTAACTATACATCAGTAGCCGGAGTTCCTCCTACAGCACGTTCTTGACGTTCTCGTAGTCTCGAACGAAATGCCGAGCTAACTGTTAACGAGATTATCACTCCCACTCACTTCCCTAGCCTGTTGCGACAGAATTGAGAATTTAATTTTTTTTGTTTAAACAGTTAATTTAAAATATTGTTTAAAAAATTAAACTTCGCTTTTACTTTTGAGCTGTGCAAGAACTATTCTTTGTATTTTTCATGTATTGTGAACCATTTTCCATGTGTATATTTCGCGGATGGACACTGAATTTTACATATGTAATACGTCTGTATTTCGCGTGCATTTACAAATTAACATAAATATGGTCGCCATACTACCCTTGCTCACATCGATCAGTATATGATTTATTTTTAAGCTTCCTGGGTATAAATTCGAATGGATGAATGATCATTGAAATGAGGAAATCTGGCGTTTGCAGTGAACATATTATTTCTGCAAAAATGTTTCTGAACATTTCACTAGACGCCACGAAAATCCACCTCTCAAAAATTACAGGAAATATACATAATGTATATTTTGTGTAGTTTTGACCACATTTACATCCCAGACGGCACAGAACCCTCCGTATCTAATTCGTATGTACATAGTACCCATTGACTAAGGGGATACTATGCCGCTCCGTCGCTTTTCGTCAATGGATACATTCCATTCGCGGCCTGTCGACGAAGCGCGTACGCAGCATGTGAATGTCCGCTACTAAGCACGTACGATTGGATACAAAGCGCGCAGGAACACGGCACTCAGGCTAATCTCAATCGATTAGGTCGAAATTAGTTATATCGTAACTCGCACGATCGAAAAATGTATCGAACGCAACACAATCGATAACTACCGACCGTAGCGAGAACCTTGATACGAATCATTATTAATTGTAAGTTCTCAATAGGTAAATAACACCATATCATGAATTCTAATTACCATGAAAGACTCACGACCGACAAAGTTTTTGAAGAAAAGAAGAAAGAAAAATGAGATTCTCACGGCTAATTCACGCATCCCCAGCATCCAGAATTCTTAAGTGGCTCGTACTTACATGGAAACCTTGAGATGTTAATGAGAGTAAATTCTTACTAATTTTGACACTAAATAAGACATCACATAGCCCACGAGCATTAAAAAGCTTACCCTAAAGCCTGACGAAATAAAAGTTTTAAATAAAAATTGCCGATGAAACAGGATTGCTGACACATCTGCTATTAGTATGATCGAATTCATCAAAATGCAAGCAAAAATTAACGTATAGTTCAGTCTCAGCTACTAAAACTTACCCATTTCAGGCGCTAAAGTATTTGAAAAATTATTTGGGATGAGTAAAAGTCTCTAGGTCACTGCAGTAAATGTATCAACCTATTAAAAATATGAAAGTCCTGCCAAATCACCAGCATAAACACTTGTAAAATAAAACATGTTATCTCTTAGATCACACCTCCGATTTTATACTTACTTTGCATGTAGTCACCACCGCAAGAAATTTTAAAGAGGCAGGAAAGAAAAAACCCACAGAAATACAATACATATATTATGTATTTTCTATTGTCAACCACAATAATATTTCCAATTTTCTCTTCTATCCCACATCTAATTTAGCGAAACAATTACTCTTATTCTCTTTCGAATAGAAAATTATTTAAAAGAGGACTGGTCGATACATACAAACTATCGTCAATACTTTCTCCGATGAACGTCCACTATCACTGCACCAACTTGCACAAATCAAATCCACATCCACAAATATATGTCACTTCTGCCACAATGTCTGTCTTCTTGGCGACAGGTAACAGTGAAGCAATGGTACCTTCCTCCAATCTGGGTAACTTCAATTCAGCCAGAATTTTCTCCTCGTCTTCTCGTCCAAGGCCACAGATTATTTTCTGATATCACAAGGTGCGATGTGAATCTCACACACCTAAAATTAATAAATAATAAAATACCATGTAACATTATTAGGTCAAATCATTTCCAATTTTTGGTATTTCTGCATGAGAAATCAAATTACTATAGGCTCGTAAATATAGTAAATATTTGTATGCCTGATATTTTTATTGTTTTAAACTATAGCATAAGATAATTTGAAATGATGAAAGCCGACGTGTAATACACCATAGGGCAAGCTAAGAAGCAATATTCGATCCTATAAACTTGGCAGCTTATTCCTAGTTTCTCCTTTAACCACACGTTTACCGAATGAATTAATACAAAAAAGACAACTAAAATGCAAGAATTTTCAAAAGAATTGCTGCTACAATATTTTGAATCACCATTTTTAGTACTGAATAGTACTATAGTACTTCAGTACTGAATAGTTCGGGATGTTGATGCATCAACATCCCGAAGCCACTTCTAACTTAAAATTACATCCAAATAATTACAGCGAGAAAGAGTACATACCTCACAGTTTTTCGTGGGGGTGAAATGTTTTCTTCTTATCGCCCAAATGCACTTCTTCTTCAACTCAGGATCTTTTGGAAAGCTAAAAACTTGAGCCATGTCCCGGAGATTCCATTACATCCCGACATTACACACACGGAAGACATTTTTAACAAAAATATCTCACAAACACGTTTCTGAAGCCCAGAGAATGAAATTAAAGAATAAGGGAAACTTCACCATTACCAGACACTATTTTTCACAAACTTAACCACAAAAATCCCTGAAATGTGGTGAGACGTGACGTAAACCATGCCATCCGATGCCATCTCCAACGGCTTGTGAAGGCATGTGATGTTTCTAGGAGGATATGGCACGATGGCACCAGATGGCACCACCCGCGAAAGAAAATAGTCCCAGACCGAATACAGTTTTATCGATGAGATACAATTTTATCGATGCATATGAATTTGCCAGTCCTCTTGCATCTTTTTTCGTCATTAAAGGAAATAAAGAAACAAAACCTTCTAAGTAACTTCCTAAGCGCGATTTTTGTATCTTGATTGTCCACCCTCGTATTTAGGTACGAAAACTTCCTGTGCCGTCTGGGATATGTATTTCCTCTGTATTCATACATATGTAAAAGTAACAAGTGTTACACGATATTTACATTTGTATTTTTGACCACATTTACATAAGTATTCAAATTTCAAAAATACAAATGTATTTATCGTGTAAACACGTACTACTTTTACATATGTATGAATACTAAGGAAATACATCCAATAATACATATGTATTACACATGTTATACATAACAAAAATACATATGTATGTGACCCATGAAAATACAATATAAATACATTATGTATATCCAAATGTGTGCTGTTGGGGTACAGATATGATTTTTTTTTAATCGGTTTATATCTTCTGTTTGCCATTTTGTATTGAAATTTCGAAATTTTTAACAAAAAACGTTTAAAATGTAAATAATGTAAATTTAGTTTTGGCAAGCACTCATTTTTTCCAATTGTGTGTAACATTGGTCTTTCGTTGATATTTTAGACCAACCGCGACAGCTCTATTCCTTCTCATTATCGAAAAAATGACCTTTTCTCGTGTCCCCGAGAGCAGTTTTGAAGGTAGGCAACCCGCAACAAACCTTCTCATTTTACGCTATGCATGCGATAAATGACGCGAAATAGAGATGTTTTTCAGTTAAAAACGTGTAATGAATGTAAAACGATGAATCAATTCCTCGGTGTCGATGTCAATTCTGCGGTCCCTCAGGAGGCCCTTAAGTCACCTACCTCTCTTCTAATTCACAGCACTATTATTTCACACACTGCACTACAACTACGCACACTGCACCTACAAATTTGCTTAGATAATTATTGACTTAAGTCGCATTGGACTACTATGTGTCCCTGTGCAGCTATATAATATCGCCGTGTGAGCACCAAGCGAGCATAAAGTATCTATTTATTTTTTTTCATTTTGGGGAGGATCAATCCCCCTTGATCCCCGCCCTGGCTACCGCCTTGCCTGATGAGAATGACTCATTTGTTAATTTTGATGTAGGTGACTTGTTTACCACTTTTACTTTCTGCACAGATCATCAAAGAGGAGGAGGCAGCTAATGACAGTGCGGGATCTTCTGCTGGCACAAAAGAATGTATTCGAGATACGATTGAAGAAACTTCACAGTTTGCATGCTCCGTTCAAATGACTGAAATATACATTCCCGTGCAAGACTGCCAATTACCCAGAGCCAATATTTTGGTAAGTTTTATTCTCATCCAGGAGCAGCATGGCCTTTATTTGAGTAAAATTCTTCGTTGTATGACAAAATTAGGATTGCGTTGAGTGTATGTATGCGTTTGTATGGGATGTCACCCTCAAATGTGCGAGTTTCTGTTGTGCAACTTTTCCAGTTGTACAATATATTGCAAAACCATTGAGATCTTTATCTGTTTTCATTTAAATCAATCTTTTTTGTACAACATCACTATTCTTCTGACAGAAAAGTGTTTCATTCCATTGAGTACTCCAGTGGTGAACTTTATTTTGTCTACTTTCAAGGTAAAAGTCTTGGTATGTCAGGAAGCCTAAACACGAATCTTTTTCACCCGATTAGTTCCTTGTAGTACAATCCTGCTAATCTTCTCATAGAAAGGTGGTGCTTCCCATTCCTTAAATAATATTTTGCTCTGGTTGAAACCTTGCATCTCTATTAATTCTATTGTTTGAGAGTCCTATTCCAATCACCTCTTTGTTAAGCAGATTCCAATACCCATCTGCATAGATGAAAAATATGGCTTCGTTAATCAGAATGGCATAATTGTGTGCGATACAGTGGCTGGCTACTGTAGATCCCTCAAGGTATCGAAGTCTTGTGCAACGTTTGTGCTCTGATATATTGGTTTCAATAGTTCTCTCAGTTTCACCAATCTGTATGTCTCCACACTCATGAGGCATGTGAAAGTAGTCGCCAGAGGTCTTTAACTTTCATATGGATTCGCTGCACCTTAGCGGTGCTCGTGGTTTTAAAAGTGGTGTAAAATTTTCCATTCCGATGGATCATTTTGAAATTTTCAGTAGTCTATTTTTTATTCTTCATCTAGATATTCAATTTTGTTTGCATAGTGTTGATAGTTTACATTTCATTTGCTTCTAATGAAAAAGATACGTCATTGGATTTAAGGCACCGAGGCAGCACCGAGAATTTCATGGTCGCTACATTGGGAATAGCACTCATAATGTTAATGCCAAAGCAAATATGTTCCGTAGGAAATGCTATAATATATTTATAATCATATTATTTAATTTTTTAAACCTTATAGACAAAATGAAATTGTTTTACAAAAGGAAAATATTACAATACAAATTTTGCTTTCTCTTTTATCTAAGAATCATAATGTTCGCCTCATTATAATGTTCATTGAAAGAACTTTATCTTTTCATAAGAATTATTCATAGAAACTCTTGGCTTGCCAAAGTTGTTTTTTTCCATGGCATCCGACTTAGTTTTGCTTGGGCACCTTTTCCGCTCCGCATCTACTTACCTGCCATGGTGATAGTCACCTTTTGGCATATCCTGTGGTTACTATGTTTAGAATTATGCCAAGCAGCAATTCAGCAAGCAGAGAGTAGGCACCTATTCCTTCTCCCCTTCCACCTGTAACCCATATTTCAAAGAAGTTATTTTGTTGGATTTCCTACCAATCCAGGAGTAAAACCTCATCTGGTGCACTCCCACGCATCAAATTTACCCGTCCATCACTAAGGAAACGTCCTCAGTGAGGGAATGTGGCTCCGCATTATAAAATAAAACACCGGCTCTTCTAGCTCCACCTCCTAAGCAGCATTGGGTTCTTTCACACGTCTTGTATTATCCCATATTCTTTATATTTCAAAACCCATAAGACTTTACTTTTTTGAAATGCAGGATGTTAGCTCCCAGAATATTCATAATATTTGACTTGATTGCCGTAATCCTGTAAAAATCACGAAAGTAACACTCGTCTCTTCTCACTTCACCTACACCAGTCCAATTATTAATGTTTAATAACTTAGCCTTCAGTATATGCTGCAAAGGTATTATATATGGGTGGACGCAGTGAAGCAAAATAATATCACATGGGCATAAACGAATTCTATGAGATCCTAATATTTAGTATTTAGATACATAAAAATATAAACATTAAAAAGCGGATTTTTCCTGCATTGCATATCATAAAAAATATATAAAATACCATTGCACAAAAATTTTAAACTTTCATTTGAAAATAACAGACACAGGGAACAGAAATAGATAGCATTACGGTAAAAAATGGAAAAGAATGCAGCGTTCAAGTTTTTTGTTTTAACTTCCACAATAATGGGTTAAATCTGGCAAAACACTGTGAGAAATAAAGATAATAGATGTACAGTAGACTCTCGTTAATACGAACAACGTTATTACGAAGTACTCGTTTTTACAAAGAAAATCGTTGGTCTCAACAACAAAGGCCTATCCTGGCTATAGGAAAAGAAACGTTATTGCGAAATTTTCGTTTTTACGATATTACGAACCTCAGTCCCGGTCCTGGCGGTTACAAAGTGAACTTTATTACGAAGTTCCACGCATAAGCTACGGCATTTAGATCGATATTCACTACGATAAGTTGTAATAATCATGCCACGTTTAAGTTGTCCTCGTGTACTGTGACCAAGAGGGTCATTTATGGTTATTTCTTCACCATTCGCGAAACGTTATACAATAAGCTTCATTCATGGGGAATCATGGTGACAGACTCATTACAGCTCGTCAGTTCGATCTACAGTTAGTTCTCTTCCTACGCACATTCGATTTACGAACTTTCAGGTATGACAACATTCAAAAATTTCAAATTTGGAATTTGGCGCCTTTTGATTTGGCCGTTGATACGCCATGCAGTGTAGAGGAAATCGTACTCTTGGCATAATCTGAACAAAGTATCATTCATTCCGGTATGAAGTTAGGAACTGGTTTTTCCGACGATTCCTGAAAGAATCGTTCATACAAACTTCGTTATTACGAACCTCTGGATTTTCGGTCCTGTAAATTTCGTAATAACGATAGTCTACTGTATTTACCATTATTAATAGAAAACTTGTAAATAAACGCTAACATTGAAAGAAATTTACAAAAAATGAAACTCCATTTCTGCAGCACCGTAAATCCAGTGACGTAGCTAAATTCGTAAATCCATATGAGGGTTAAACTCTGCACTTTGGCCCCATAGATTTTCAGAATGCATGTGGATTGTCTCAATGTTTCCATTTTTACGAAATGCATGACAATTTTCCTGAAATAGTGGAAAGAAATGAAAGAGCGAAAAGAGAATTGGTGTCAAGACCACCAGCATCTTTCGCCAACATTGAGAATGTTGAAACATCTAGGTTGGTGAAGCTGGAAGAACAAAATATGCAACCCCTGGGTTGCCAGGCGACGATGTTTGCTTGCTGTTGCTGAGTCATCAAGTGTATTAACCCTTTCACTGCCATCGGGCCAATATATCTGCCCTCGCTGGTTGAGCGAAAAATGCCAGGGGCCAATTTATCGGCCCTAATGGGGAGCATGCACCATTTTTTTTAAGTACTAGAATAAGAAGGCCTCTACCTCAAATGTACTTGCCGAAATTTCGCCTATGAATAATGCTTCTCAGCTGAGTTATGAGTCTTTAAAAATTGATCTTCATTGGCTGCTTGAAAACACAACGTCATCGGAGCGTGACGTCATGGCACGGTATCCACTTATGACACACTGAGGAAGTGGATAGAAAATCGATCTACGAGGGTTCAAATGCAAATTTGGCGAAAATAATTGCTGTTGTAACGACAAAATGCAGACTGTGAATATTTTGGGTTGCCAAGGCGTTGTTGAAATAAATAAAGGGGATTGTTTGGGGAGATTTGGAATGAAAAAAAAAATTAGCCACCATAAAGAAATCGAGCGAAAGTAAACTGAGGTATATTGCTTTCTTAAATCCCTCTTGAGTCAATTTGTCCTTTTAGGAACTACTACACAGTTCGACGAAGATTTTTACTTCGATATCTTGCATTCAAGGCTCTACCACTCTACTCTTTTAGCGAAGTGAACCGTGCGATGACGTAAGGAGACGTTTCAGGCCACGAGACTTCAAGTGATATTTGAGCATTTTTAATTAGCAATTACTGAGGTTAGCAGAGTACTAGGAGAGTTTTGGCTCATGTATTTGGACTTGTGAGAAAATTTTCTATTCAATGAGACTAACTATCATGATGAACAAATTTCATGCATGTTCCCCATTATTTCACTTTTTTTCCTGATTGTGACCTTTTCAATGGCTGTTATTTATGTAAACCCCCATAATCTATCTATGGTTATAAGATGTGAATATATCTTAAGAATTGGGAAAAATATCTAGATGCATTAAGTAAAATTGAGTTGCTGAAAATTTTTAAATCTGAAATGATGCTAATTTCAGAAAATAGCCTTGGCAGTCTTCGTACATACCAATTGAAATGGCTGGCAGTGAAAGGGTTAAGTTTGGTCATAAGAATCTCAGGCATCCACACTTTGGACCAGCTTGAGTGGCCTCTGGAATAGAACATGGTTCTATTATTATGCATTAGAGATGTTATAATTATTGTATAGCTTTTATTGAGTGACACTCAACATTCCCTTTTAGTTTAATGAGAAAGGGGAGAGGGAAGAGCTCCTCAATGAGGAGAGTTATCCTGTATTTAACTCACCAAATGCAGTTGGCATCTCAAGTGATGCTGTAGACCCCCTGGAAGTTGATGACGAGGTAAGTGCACTTTTACCATGTTAAGTTTTTCTGTCTCAAAAATTCATTCCTCTCTGGAACGTTCTTGACATAATTCAGTAGAATCACTCATTTTTTGTCTCACATGGTAATGTAACCTGTCCCTTTTGTTCATTACCTTCATGTTTGAATTTTGCTCCTGAAAAAGCAGTAAAATGCATTTATTTGCTGATGATAATGTCATAAATATATCAAACTAGTGTTCGCTCTGACTTTTAAATTATGCGTTTGGATTTGAATAATGTTTATCTGGGGAGAAAAGAGGGGGGCATGGGAGTGTTAAAGTGACCTTGGGTTACTCTGGAAATGATCCTCGCTCTCTTTTACTTCTATGACACTTCATTCTTCGCACTTTTAGAAATAGGACTCTCCAGCCCAAACACTCTCCATGTCCCTCGGCTCACTCAACTCCACTGTCCTTACGACTTCTCGACGCGTCCCCTTGAGCCACCTCAGTTGGTTCACGGTCACTCCTTCAGGGGGCAGCATCTCCCGGGGGGGGCACCGCCTGGCGGCGTAACAGGAGTTAATCTGAGTAAATCCCACTTAACTCATGGGGCTGGGTCTGTGAAAACTTTGCATGGTTGGCACTTGAAGGAACATGCATCCTTTGCATTCACGGTACCAAGAGCTGACTATGACAGATGTGAACGGAATATAGAGTTTTGAAGCAGTAGTCGCACTCCAGTGGCCAATCAATCCCAAGGGAAAATTTCATAACTTAACCAATAACTTAACTTTTCCTCCTTCAAAATCTCCTCCTTTCTGCTGAAGCTTCGTTGGTGTACATTATCACACTTATTGTTTTAAAATGATAATTTCATTCTTGTCTTCATACCTCCAGCTAATAATGGCCACACCAACATTGCTTACCATAATCTGGTTGTAGCATTAAAAATACTGTTATATGTATAGGTAACCAATCGGGTAGTTTCCTTCATCGTAGAAAAGGAAAGGCATTGGTACAATTCATTACCCATCATTAGTGAATTCATAATATACAAATTATTTCGTTTTAGAAATCCCAGTTTAGACGCATGGCAATGGTCCATTTTAAAGTGATTTGAAAAAGGCCAGATTGGCACCCATGCGATGCCAATCCATGTGACATCACTGGGACCTAGTTTTTATAGGAGTTTTACAATCTCTGAGATTACCAATGCATGCACGAGGCACAGAGCTCAAGGAAACATGTCTTACAAATCACCTATTAAAACTGGCTAAAGTTGGAAAGTTTTCTTTGTTTGATAAGGTTATTATAATCCTTACTTAAGCCAAGCACTACTAGCTAGCAGGGTACTCTGCTCCCTGCTAGCAGCCTGCATCACAGCGGCTCACATATCATCGCCACAAGGCCAACTCACACGATGGCAGCGGGAACCAGAATGAAGTCACGTGGGCTTTTCCCATCATTCATACTTAGCTGTCACACTTTTGCGCACTTGAAAATTTTCACTTCATTTAATCCCAAAAAATAGATATTGTCATATAAAAATCCAAAAGTGTTAAATGCGTACTCCACAGGTAATAATCTTTCGATTTAGGCAATAAAAAAATAATAGAAAACCACCCTATTCCTGCTCAGATGATGGTGTAGGCCTAAGGTGTTACTGACCATGGTTAAGACCGCGGTTGGGTGAACAATTAAGTGAATGATTTTCTTAAATAAATATGGCGTCTCCTAGCTGTATATACAGTGAGTCCTCGTCTACGTCACCCCGTTTAACGTCATTTCGCGATAACGTCACGAAAATTTTGAGACCGTCATTCGTTTATCGCACCTTTGCTTCGCGATAACGTCAGGTCTGGTCAGGTCTTTTAAATTTCGCGCGAGAAAATATGCGAAGCGGCGGGCGTTGCAGGTTGTTCGTTTTGTGGGCGGTAATGCAGTCAGTCTGAACGAAGTGTAAAACGGTGTGTTTATTGTCAATTTCGATTACGTTTATAGCAACTTTTATGCAAAATGAATTCTTAAGTAGGTGCGCAAATGTTAAGTGCGTAAATGTCAAGTAAAGTTTTAGCAAATTTTACTTGACATAACGGTTTTCTGGAACCTGAAAAGTGATTTCTAGGAATTTTTCCGTGTAGAACTCGGAGTATTTGTCGTCACTTTTTCGCCGTGTTCTCAATAATGTTGGTTCCTGTAACTGCGACGATGTTTCAGCGATGATGATACCCAGGTGACCACCATAGCGAAGCCGAAAAAACAAACGCGGGAAGATACAAAAATGGAAAAGGATGTACGTCGCTGCTGGTATTGCCGTCAATGAAGACAGGGACTCGTGTTTATGCCATAGTTTGGCATTCTCATCGTAAGAAATGGCCCAAATATGACACGCTAAAATTTTTTTGCGTAGGAATTGTGAGGTCTAGGAGCCGATAATCACTTTTTACATTGTTTCTTATGGGATATTGTGCTTCGATTAACGTCATTTCGTTTATCGTCACATTTTTCAGGAACGGTAAGTGATGTTAAACAATGACTCACTGTAGGTCCAAAAAAGAAGAATTGTTGCTTCGTTTACACAGATATTTACTTTACAAAAGGATTGCCCTGTACCAAACTATAGCCTTTATTCTTTGCAGCACAGGAATTATTACCGTTGAATAAAAACTTTTGGGCTATGTCACGCATAAATTACTGGGATGACCCAACATAACCAACCGATTCTGGTCACTTTCTCAAGGGAGTCTGATGTGTACCCACAGAAGTAATGAAGAATCAGGAATTATAACCTTTGTAGGGTTGGTAATGTTATTAATGTATATCGCTTCCATGGACAGTGGCTACTTTTCCATTGGGTAATGGAATTACTATCTGCTATTAAAGTAAATCTACACTCGGTATGAATCATTAGAAAATGAAGTCAACATAAAAATTGTATAAATGATTACATGAATGGCACAGTATTTAAGGCACAGTTATTCAATTTAGAATGAGAGTTATTCAAAAACTGTCTCATTGTTGAAAGAAATTACAAAGTGTTCATTGCTGTATATGTGTGGATGATAGTTGTATATTGTAAAAGAATCGTTTATCAAAATAATACTGATTCTTATGTGCATTCATGATTAATGAGTTGATTCCTACTTTCAGCCTTTGTTTACAGAGGATGAAAAACTGATTGGTAATTCTAAAATGACCAATGACTCTACGACTGAGGCTATAGGTGAGTAAACTCTAGGTCTTGCAATTATATGCGTAGAGAGGTTGTTGTAACTTTTTTGAAGTATGAAGAACCTAATTTAGTCATCCATGCGTAACTTTTGTTTAATTTAGTTTATCTTTACGTTTATCTTTACATTTGTGTGGTCTAGATTTCTAATAATATGAAGTGTAATGTATTCTATAGAAATATTATAATTTCCTTCAACATTTATTTATACTATAAGCCCTTTTAATGTAAAATATTTTGTTCTGCTGAAGTCGATCGATTTTTGACTTAGATTGGCTACTGAAATTTCATTTATATTTAGTGACATACTGCATTTATGGCAGTGAAAGATTCATATAAGATCTCCTCTCTAGTTCAGTCAATGATCTTCAACAAATGAGTTCTTTATGACTGGTGTTACAGAAAAAAATTTCTAGTTATTAATGATCCATTACGGGGGCTTAGCATGAGGTACCAGTGCCTGTACACTGAAGTCTGTATTTGTATAAAACCTGTGGGTGGAATTCGGTGAAATGACTGTATGAAATTGTTACCGACTTCTTTTGGTAGAAATGTGATTTGTCCATGTTGAAATATACAACACCAGTAGTATTTTTCACCCATTTATGTACTACTCCACTTCCCTATTTTTTTCCTAGTTTTGACACTCAAATGTCGTTCTGAATTCTTTCCCGCCTGTGTCTACAGAAGGAAAACGTTTTCTGTGCTATGGGTAGCATAAGAATATTTGAAACCTCTGTGTGTGGAGTTTTTTTGGGGTTGAGTTACCCTGGTTTTCTTTTTCTTTTTATTTGGGACCGAACCGGTCCCAAATAAGAATATTATTTGTATTATTTATACCCTGGTATATTACTAATATTATTTAAGCACTGTTGGATTTTAAATGGATTTCTAGCATTAATTACAGCCAAATTAGTGATCACAAGTTACTGAGACTGTAAGTCCAGAAGTGGTATTAGCATATCGAATTTATAAAATTAGCATGGGCTTGGCAACAGTGTTAGGTTTCACGGTGAATCATGTCAGAAAATACTTTGTAACAGAAAGTAAGTAGATATATTATGGATTTCAGAAGTTAACACCAGAAGACAAATCAGTGCAGCTAAGATGCAGCACAACTCAATTTTAATAACTTATGTGTAGCAGCTTGCTGTTATTGATAAAAAAATTATAATCACTTATATTTCTATGTACTTATGTGGATCTCATCAGGAGGTTGATCAGGAAATGATTTAGATGGATATCATATTCAACCTGGAAAAATGTAATTGCTCCCATTATGGCTTTTTAACTGTTATCCTCAAACGGACGAAAGTAGGAAATTATGTAATTTTTAACAAATTTTATTTTTTTTCATCAAATTTACCTCTGATTGTAAACTAGACTTGATTCATGGTTGATGTATTTCTTCTTTTTCAACAACAATGTGCTGTGAATTTGGAAATAAAAATGCATGAATTGTGGCCTCTTCAATGGCATATGTGATATCAGTTGCTAAGTAATTTATGAAAAATATTTACTTATTGGTGTCAAAAGTAGTAGCTGCGAAAAGTAAACTGATGTTGAAAAATCTGTAGCAATTTTAACATTCAATAAATTATATTCCTTAAAGATTTTGATAATTGTTGTTCACTCACATAGGAGGATAAGAGCAACAGTATTTTCTCTTCAGGTATTTTCAAAAGAAAATTTTATGCCATTTTAAATACATACTTAAGGAACATTTTGATGTGTATAATCCATAACCACTGAACACATGTTTTTGTCTTTTAAATGAATATTTTTTAAAAGGGCATGATTTCGTTTTTCTTCAGCAATTTTCAAGCTTGATATGACATAATTTTTGATGCTTGACTTTTCATTTTGGACAAAATTATAGCAATATTGAAATGTCCAAAAAAGACTGACATCTGATCTACTTGCATAGGAGTGAAAGGAAAACATTATTCTCTCCTTAAGTTTTCCTAAATGAAATATTATTGTCGTTTTAAATATCAGCTTTTGGAACATTACAATATGCACAACACAAAATTACTGAATACAAATTTGTCTTTTGAATGAACAACTTTTTATAGGGTATGATTTCTTTTTTCATCAACAATTTCAAGATATTAATTATTATGGATGCGTGCCTTTCCTTAAGGAACAGGTATAGGAATATGTATAGGAAGGAATAGTTTTCTATATATAAAATGGTTATTAAAAATTAGATCTGTGAGTCCTGGATTGTAATATGATTTTCTTTTCTAGGGCTGTCAACTCCTGACCAAGTGCTGGGAGAAACGACACCAACTTCACACCTGCTGGCAGAAAGAAATGTATGGATTGATCTTAATGATGATTGTATTGGTTCATCCGCCTCAGTGACACACATTCAATCCAAGACTGTGGCATCCCCATGTGGGGATGGAACGAATGTGATGGATAAAGATTTGAAAGAAGACATTGCTCATCATGCTGTGAAGGTACGGTCTAACTCAATTCCTGATGATGGACACAGTTATATGAAACACATTCCAGCATCTAGAAACAGTGGAAATGGAGCCACAATGACTGTTGTAGGGGATAGAAGGGATGCAGCAAATATCACAGGTAGCCTTAGGTTGATCAGTGTCAGTGAAAACAGAAGAATTGGCATTGAGGCAGTCATGGAAAACAAAAAAGAGATTAGTTATTGCTTCATCAAAAATCCTAGAAATGGTAAAAATTCAAACGAAAAGTTATATTATTGCTCCCACTGCAGATATGAGTTCAACACCAATGATGATCTGATCAAACACATGGAAATTCATTCTGGTACCAGCAATTTGGATCCTAATGATGAATCATCTATGGGAAAAGATGAGTCTTTTACAGTCCCTGCATCAATAGAAGGAAGTAATAATTCTTGTGAGTCATCCACCTCTGAGACATTGATGGGATTGGAAAGGAAAATACGAGGGCCGATGCAAAAAGTAAATGCGCCTGTTTTAGAAATCTGTGGTGGAATGGGAGAGAGGGAAACTGCAGAACGAGTGGGAAGTTCTGATGGGGATGGGAAACCATACACGAAGAATATGTCCTCAGAGTCCACCACCTCTTGCGCGACAAACCTCAGAAATGATGCGCTAGGAGGCGCAAAAGGAGGGCGTTTCAATTGCAGCGTCTGCAACAAGTCGTTCACGCTGAGGAGCGGTCTTAGCAATCACATGCGTTCGCACAAAGAAAGAAAACGTTATCCGTGTACGATCTGCAGCAAGTCTTTCGCTTCGAAGTCTCGCATAACTAAACACTTGCGCACACATACAGATGAGAAGCCTTTTTCATGTAGTTTTTGCATGAAGTCTTTTTCTCATAAAGGAACCCTCACGACGCATTTGCGCACCCACACGGGGGAGAAGCCCTTTTCGTGCAATTATTGCGCAAAGGCTTTCACTAGAAAGGAGAAACTCATCCTGCACTCGCGTGTACACACAGGGGAGAGACCGTTTACATGCGAGATCTGCAGCAAGTCTTTTGCCTCGAAGTCTCACATTACTCAACACATGCGCACGCACACGCAAGAGAAACCATTTTCATGCAGTGATTGCGCAAAGTCTTTCTCTCTTAAATGCAGCCTCATGAAACATTTGCGCACCCACACAGGGGAGAAACCTTTTTCGTGCAATCATTGCGCAAAGGCTTTCGCCAGAAAGGACAAACTCATCCAACACTCGCGTGTACACACAGGGGAGAAGCCTTTTTCATGTAAATTTTGTGCTAAGACTTTCACTAGAAAGGAAAAACTCATCCAACACTCGCGTGTACACACAGGGGAGAAGCTTTTTTCATGTAAATTTTGTGCTAAGACTTTCACTAGTAAGGAAAAACTCATCCAACACTCGCGTGTACACACAGGAGAGAAGCCTTTTTCATGTAGTGATTGCATGAAGTCTTTTTCTCTTAAAGGAACCCTCATGATGCATTTGCGCACCCACACGGGGGAGAAGCCCTTTTCGTGCAATTATTGCGCAAAGGCTTTCGCTAGTAAGGCGAAACTCATCCAACACTCGCGTGTACACACAGGGGAGAAGCCTTTTTCATGTAAATTTTGTGCTAAGACTTTCACTGGAAAGGACAAACTCATCCAACACTCGCGTGTACACACAGGGGAGAAGCCTTTTTCATGTAAATTTTGTGGTAAGACTTTCACTAGAAAGGAAAAACTTATCCAACACTCGCGTGTACACACAGGGGAGAAGCCTTTTTCATGTAAATTTTGTGCTAAGACTTTCACTAGTAAGGAAAAACTCATCCAACACTCGCGTGTACACACAGGAGAGAAGCCTTTTTCATGTAGTGATTGCATGAAGTCTTTTTCTCTTAAAGGAACCCTCATGATGCATTTGCGCACCCACACGGGGGAGAAGCCTTTTTCGTGCAATTATTGCACAAAGGCTTTCACTAGAAAGGAGAAACTCATCCTACACTCGCGTGTACACACAGGAGAGAAGCCTTTTTCATTTAATTATTGTGCAAAGACTTTCACTAGAAAGGACAGTCTCATCCAACACATTCATGTGCACACAGGATAGAAATCTTTTTCATGTTATCACTAAATCTTTCATAAGCAAATAAGGTCTCATCGGACACTTGCGTACACACACAGACAAGAGACCGTTTACATGCAAGATTTGTGGCAAGTCTTTCACTTTGAGATCTTCTCTCTCCAATCACATGCAAAAACACTCACGAGAGAAACCTTTTTTGTAGAGATGTGCAAACAGTATTCGCAAATGCTCAAATGCTAGAAAGTATTCCATATTCGAGATCTCGATTAATTATGCTACAGCTAAAATCTTGATTGCTTTGAATTTCGCGCCATACACTGTCGCACGCGCATAATTGGTATTGGCGAATGATAGCAACGATAGCAACCACATAGCAACTCAAGCCACGTTTCCTTATTTAGAACATGGTGAAATGCACAATGAGCTGATTACGGCCTTCAGCCATTTTGTCATCTCTGTATATCCCTACTCTGTGGTATAGTGCTGCTGTGAAGTTAGAATAAAGATATCAGTAGTATTGATCTTTCGCACAGTGTAATTTATCCTCACTAATGCTACTCCAACATTAGAAACTATGTTCATGAATGTAGTCTTATGACAAACTTACTCAGTGTATTTACCTAAGTTATTTACCTACCTTAGTTTGCTTTACCTAAGTTAATTGCCATTCTGGTATTTAATAACATAAGAAATCTTGATAACTCATATGTGCATGGTCATTTATTTATGAGATAACTGAAAACAAAAGTAGAATAATATCAATTAAAATATGACATATTGGAAATGAATTCACTTGAAGTTTACTATTCCATGGACATATGACATGCACATGCATCATATATCAGTGACAACAGTTTGTTGCAATGAGATATAGATAGTTAGCGGTATGCAATCATCACAGAAAATTTCAAAAATAACTGTTGTGACTCAAATGATAAATGACAACCTCCACATGATAGGAGACCAATACCATCACTAAGTAAACATGCCACACGTTGAGACAGGGTTACAGGATATGAGGTGAGATATGTCTCACTACAGCTATGGGACAGGAAATTGAAGCAATGTTGGAGCAATAAACCATTTAGTAGAAATGAGCATGAAGTTTGGGCATCAAATCATAGAAGAAAAAAATCTGGAAGATATCAAATAATTAAGAGAAAATTAAATAATAAGGAGAAGCACTACATGTATGTGGAAGTACGTCACGATGAGCCACATGAAATGCACATACTAGGTAAACTGACTTTAAATGAATGGTACTTAGTAGTTACTATCTTTACCTCATAAGTAAGATAGTATGTGAGTGCAAACACAATACAGAGAGAAAACTAATGAATTTTGATGCAACTGTAGTTGAATTTAAATCCTAACTTCCCAATAGGAGAGGTTTCTTGAGACGACCAAAATAATCTTGTGATCCAGTCTCTGACAAGAGGCGACACAGGCTACAGCAGTGCCACTTTGTGGGGTTTGCCATCAGGACATTTGAGAGCTTAACAAAAGTTTTTCTAAAACATTTCACATAAGATATATCACAGTAAATAATAATTAGGTAACAGTAACATAATTAGAAACAGGTAAAATGAGTTTTGGCTATTTCTTTAGTTCATTTAAGGAAGGAATATTGCAGGAACAAATGCATAGTTAGTTAGCTATCTTGAGATTCAGTCCATTTGAAGCCATAATCATGTTTAGGGAATGTGGAATGTGTCAAGCATGGGATATCTCAATGGTGAACTTCTAAATTAGAAAGATTTATCTGCTGAAGTGTAGGATATTTTTACCATCATCCTGGTACCAAATCTTCCTTTCAGGTCAAGCAAAAGCAATATAAGACTATTCTGTGATGGAACTGTCAGTAAAATTAGGTTTTTGCAAGAGACTAATATGTATGTAGGTAAAAGTGATTAAGTTTGTGAAAGAGTGCAAGTGTTTCATTATGCAGTGGTAAGGTGAGTGTCGTGTGTTCCTCTTGTGTGGACTGCAAAGGGTAAAGACAACTTTGGAATGCTTAACTTTACTTGCTTGACAGAATATGGAGGAACACATTTCAAATTCCATGAGAAGGTAGATGATTTAATTGCAGAGAATTTCGGATGCTGCAGGGAAATTCTCCCTTTAGTGAATGTACCCAAAAGTATTTGTACCATAATGAGATAAAGTATTATTCAAATTTCACTGTTTCCTTCTGAGATCGTTCCAATTTTTTTCTTTTCTAATGATTCATTCATGATGCATTCCTTGAAGGAGGATACGTTGGAATCTGAGAAAGTTGAGGTACCTTTGCATGGTGAACTGGTAATTGAAAAGGAAGGGAATGAGGTGAGTTTTCCTCTTGCATTCACAATCTGTTGTGAAGACTAATGCAATGGTTTTGGTGGTTAAGTACTTGAAAACATACTAGTGATTTCTCTCACACCCTTGTGTGACACATCCTCACTTGTCAAAGTTGCACTTTCATCAGAATAACTTGCAAATAATTAATTCTTCAATATTTTGTTGGCACCTGAAAATTCTTATCTTTTTATACCTGTTGTAGTCATCGTAGTGATCCCCAAGCATAAAAATAACCCCACACAGAGAGTACACCCAAGGAGAATTACGTCACAACGCGAAAGAACACCACTCAGCATGAATGATTATGGTGTACTAAAATGCATTTCTTCGAATCCCCATCAACGGAGACCTGGTTAAATGGTGATTTTTCCAATTAGCACAAGACTGCAAAGTTATTTTTAGTGAAGCAGTCATTAACTTACATCCATTCTGAAGGGAGTTACGAGGTTTTGATCTAAAGGAAAAATGGTTTGGCACCGCTGGGATGAGAAGAAAATTTCAAAGGTTAAAATTGTTGCATCTTTGAATCCAGTGAATCGAGATGTGTTGTACAGTTGTTTCAAAAAGGAAAAAAAGTTTAATGAGAATTATGGGATCGAAAGAACTAATTAATAATGCCATAGGACAATCTAAAAGATATTTATGGATTATATTTTATGTTATTTATATAGCTTCCTTTGTAAACATTGTGAATAATTTAAAGTGTGTACATGATTGCCTACATAATAAGTGAATGAGTGCAGATTCCCTGTGCTCTTACCCCCTACTCCCTTATTTGTACCTCTGTAAATTAGAGGTGTTTCACCTGAACCTTTTTATGTGAAAATCTGGGTAAGAAATAAACCCCCAGAAGCGAAAAAATGAGGCCGATCCTTTGACCTCCTATTTATCAATGTTTTCGGCTGTACTCACATTTTTCTCATTACGACTGTAAAAAATAAACCACTGACTTTGTGCGCATTACAAAAACCCATGACAAAATACCTAGCATATCCTGAATGCTATGCAGTCCAGTCTGGCCTACGAATTTAACACACTCAATGCGGATGCCTTGAATTCAAGGCATCCCGCACTAGCCTAGGACGCGGATGCCTTGAATACAAGGCATCGGTCTCGTTAGGTTTCTCGGCCCGCCATCTGCCTCCGCGTCTTCTACTAGACCCTGCAATTGTGCCCAGCGTCTCAGTGTGTCTTCTCCTGTGACTGGATACATGTCGTTTGCTTGCAGCAGATTTTTTGCCTTCTTTTTATTATACTATATTTATTATAATTTTATTATAATATTTAATATTTTCTTTATTAATAGTAAAAATTTTAATGATTTTCAACTATGTATGATTGTATACGTTGTGCAGTGTTGCATTTTATAAGGATGACCACTCGTGGCTGGAAATTGCAGGCCTGATTGTAGATGTATTTTTTTCAACAAAATATTACACATACGGCATATTTGACCCCTCAACGCTGTGATGAGCACCCAGTACGCTTACTGATCTTCTTCATGCAAACATTTTTCTCATTGAGATATTTTTTATTTTGAATTTAAAGAAAATCTGTTTTTTTTTGAAGGTGTTTAAATAGTAATTCATACTTTGTTTTGCTGACCCCCAAGTCAAAACTACTGGGTATTTTCCATTTAAAATACATTTGGAGTAGAATTTTGTATTTTTTGTGGCATTTTTCTCGTTGTACCTGTAAAAAATAAACCGCCGATGTTCTACACATTACAAAAACCCTTGATAAAACATCAAGCATATCCTGAATCTTATGCACTCAAGCCTATCTTATGAATGTAGGAGTGTTGCATATTATAAGGATGACAACTAGTGGCTGTATGTCGGAAGGGGAGATTGTACCTTTGCTCTGTGAATTAAACATGTGGAACCAGACGTCTGACTTGTCATCTCATTCTGCCTTCTACGAACCTGGCCCTTCCTATTAAGCTTAGCACTTATAGTGTATATTTTATTTTTCATTTCAAATATGCACTGAGTTTCCGTATTTACCCATTCTAAAATAAAAAAATACATCTTTAAAATACTTTTGGAGTAGCTCTGATAACACTTCCGTAACATTATGATTCTAAGAATACTTCTTTTTTGTAATAATAGTTTTGTTATGTTTCCAACTATACATTACTTGCCACGGAGGTTATATTTTTTTAAGATTCTTTAGTTTCCATATAAATGTTTTTTATATTTTAAAAGGTATTTACCCAGTAATTCGTAGTTTGATTTTCTGACCCCCAAGTCATAGGAGCGGTATTTTGTATTTTTTGTAGCATTTTTTAATTTTTCTCGTTTTGTCTGTAAAAATAAACCGCTGATGTGCTACACACAACAAAAAACCATTGATGAAACATCAAGGATATCCTGAATCATATGCACTGAAGCCTTTCCTACGAATACAGGAGTCTTGCATATCATAAGGATGACAACTCGTGGCTGGACCTGTGTGTTCATTTATTTTATTTTTAATAAAATGTTACACACACGGCATATTTGATCCCTCAACACTGTGATGAGCACCCAGTACGCCTACTGATCTTCTTCATGCCAAAATTTTTCTCATTGAGATTTTTTATTTTGAATTTAAACAGATTACTGTGCTCTTTGAAGGAACGTTTTTTATTTCCAATAAATTTTCATTGTGATTTTATTTATAAAAATTTTATTTTGTAATTTTCCATGACTTATGGTTTCACACTGGTGAGTCGGCAAATTTGGTTTAAGAAATAAACGCCTTCCTTCAACTGTAGTGCCTTGAAAACTGCTGCCTACTCTGCTAGTGAGACGTCAAAAGGTGTCAACTCCTTAAGCATGAGATAAAATATCTTTCTTATTAGCTCACTGCCCTCTCTTTGTCTTTCGCATGTTTTTCATCACCTTGATACCCAATATATACATGCAGCTAATGAACCACATGCTGGTAAACAACTCTTTTTCTTAGACCGTGGCCAACACAGAAGAATAGAAAACAAGTGAACACATTCAATTGAAAGGTATAGAATATATCTACTACAATGGGAGTATGGAAAACAACCCTTTTCCAAAAGTTATTTAAGATGCAAAAGATAAACTAATATTTACTTAAGTGAACAAAATTAATAAATCCAAATTGAAGGTAATATGATACTAAAACTACAAATTATACTATAAGAAAACAGTTGTGAATGTAAAATATTTAATAAAAATCACATTTTTTTAAGGACACCAAATTCTACTTAAGGTACAATAAAAATACAATAATTGAGCTAATACAGATGTAGATATGGTCAACAAAAGCGGCATGAAACCCATTGATGCTGACAAAGATCTTCACATTGCATTCTGGTTCTAAGAGACACCGGAAAGGTACAGGGAGTCTATGTTAACAATTGGGGACAACCATCGTGACAAGCTGATGATGACTACCATGTTTCTCGAAGAATTGACTAATTTTGTGTTAATTCTCCAGAACACTTTGTGAAATTTTTTTGCTACTCCACCACGACAAAGCTCCCTTCCTAAGAGACAGGGGGTCACCTATGCGACCTCCTGTCTCTTTCAAAATTTACTATCCAACGGACAAACCAAAAATTGTTTCTGATCTAGTTTATCACTTGATTACACATGGATTCCATGTAAATTTTCCATGTGGAAATATTCCATGGATTATACATGGATTCCATGACAATTTGCCATGCGGATTCCATATGGAATTCATGGAATTTAGAGGACTTTTGTCAGTACTTTCCATGAAATATCCATATGGAATCCACATGGAACCATGGTATTTCCATCATGGAATTTCCATGGACTACAGTTGTAATCCATATGGATTCCACTGTGTGCTGTCTGGGATAGTTTGCAGATGTCTGGTCAGTCCAACCACTTCCTGCTTGGTAAGTAGCTCCCATATTTGATGACAGAGGCCTGGGTGTACTAGACTGGAGTGTTTGTAGAGCTGACATCATGACGAGGTCTTCCTAGCTGATGAGGGAGCATTGGCATACCTAGAATCAAAACGGGGTGTGGTTGCCGTCATTTTAAAGTAACCAAATTTAAACACGTGAATATGAACTTCATTTGGATCAATTTGAGACTAGGAAAACATAAATTTTCTCAATTCTGCAAAATAAGGACCGGCCTAGGGACCATGCTTTTATTAAAAGTGTTCAAACCTCGAAAAAGTTAGCTATTTACCTGAGACCCATACAAAAATACCTCTTGCAAAGATACCACCTAATATCTACGCACCCTCTTTACTTTGCGATCCCTAACACCCCGGATTCTAAGCGAAAAAGGTCGTTTTATGACACAGCGGAACGGAGCCTGTGACGGGCTTACCGCGGTATTTCCAGTAAAACTCGCTTTTTAAATGTGTGCATCATTCTCTCAGTTCCATCCGACCATTCCATCAGGTATGCTATGCACTTTCTTTCTTTTAGCATTTTCATCGTCACTTGTTTTTTTCTTTTACTTTTGTTTTTGTTTATGCTCGTGCTATGAAAGATAACTCATCCCCGTGCTACATTTACCATGCGTTCTTGCCCGTGAACTTATTAGGATATTGTCTTACTTCGGGTACTATCAATTTGAAGTCTATCTATTAATCATATATAGTATATTTAAATAATTCTATGGAAAATGACTCCTCATTTGTTTACACGACGTGATGCCCATATGATATTGAAATAGGAGAAAAAACGGGGCAGTCGTGGGACTGGCCGACATAAGTGAAAACTGAAATTACTATAATCCATTTATTATTATAAAATAACTAATTTTTCCAGTAATACTCATTTTTCAACAAGAATTGAAATTATTTTTTTCAGCAAACTGTTAATTATTATGTATACATTAAAAATATGATGTGTATGAATAGAAAGTAACATCATTTATATATTAAAATATAATATGCTTTTATTTCTTTTATCTAATATGCTTTAAACCAATAATTGTTCATTATGCACATAAAATAAACTGCCTTAAATTGTACTGACATGTATTTTTATAGCGTGCACACTCTTCTGCACGTTCATGCACGAGCTCTTTTTATTTAATGAACTTATACCAATATACTCTATAGATTTTTAGAGGGAGTCTGGTCTGAATGTATCTTGTTAAGTTAGCCCCGCCCCAATACACCCCTCCCCTCTTCCCATCACCTTTTCCCCTTTTTCCAACACATTCCTTTTTCCAACACACTCCTTCCCCCTCATTCTCTCCTTGACTGATGAAGCGGCTACAACCGCGAAAGTCTCTCAGTTTTATTTTTCGTGTGAGTGTTTCCTTTTTTATTTTGTGTCTATTTTTAGTGACTGTGTTTTTAAACATTCGTATTATGTGCTACGTTGCATCGCATTTCTGCAAAACATTGTATATATATATATATATATATATATATATATATATATATATATATATATAAATCCCGCTATCATTTTGGCACCCGTTAATGAGCAAGTTGCATTCAATCTGGCGTCCGAGTGTAATTTGGCGGCCGTATACCGGACGCCGGATTACAAACGTGTAAAAACAGCTGGAATTTACTAATTACATCATGTAGACCCTATTTCCGAAAATTAGTATGGACGCCAATTTGTTAGCAATATGTGCAAATTTCATATATTATTAGTTCGGTATAATTCCGGGCCGAGCGGCGCTGACCGCGGTGAATACCGTGCCCCCGAATATCTCCGTACAGTCTAAGCAGCAAGTGGCGTCCACTGCTTGGCAACACCGCTCTGCCTGGTTCTCCTATGAATTTCTCTTGCCCAAGCGTCTTCGAGGAGTTTTGATCCCTCGGCTGACTGCGCGTCAGCCGAGTGCGCGTCATCTCGCGCTACCGCTCCAGTTTTTACTTGGTCCAAAGTCAGTTAAAAGGACTTGCGCTCTGGTAACTTCAATAACAACGTTACTGCTATCACGTAATTGTAATTGGCACTTAAATAATTCTTTGGGGGGATTTGAGTAAAATAAATAAAGATTAGTGTATCAGGAAAGCCGTCTTTTCAGTATTAATATTTTGCGCAAAAAATCAAGAGAAATAATGAACGCGACTGATTTTACTATCCCCTGAGAGTATAATTGGATGCCTATGTTCTTAATCATATAACCACTCGCATATTTTCTTGATTACAATAAAATAAAAGGCCTAATGGCTGAGGGAGGAGGCAGGGAAGGAGAGACTCACGATCTGCAGGTCCCCGCATGTCGTATGAATCGAAAAACTAACGCTATATTCTTGGGAACGCAAAATAAGAGCGATTATCAGATGAAGGGAAGGCAGGAACCTTGAAAAATAAAAGAAACTCAAAGAGCAAAGGAAGGGGGCAGGGGAGGAGTGACTCATGATTTTGAGGTTCCCGTATGTCGTATGCATCGAAAAAGCAACGCTATATTCGTGGGAACGTGAAATATGAGCGGTTCACAGACTAAGGGAAGGCAGGACGATTGAAAAATAAAAGAAGGCCAAAGAGCGGAGGGAGGGGGCAGTAGAGGAGAGACTCGAGAGCTCGAGGTTTCCGTGAGTCATATGCGTCGAAAAACAAACGCTATATTCGTGGGAACGTGAAATATGAGCGCTTCCCAGACGAAAGGAAAGCAGGGCGATAGAAAAAAAAATAAAGCCAAAAAGCGAGGGAAGGTGGCAGAGGAGGAGTGACTCGGGATCTCAAATCTATTTTTATTTCGTTGGAAGGGGGTAGAGCGGGAGGACGTGGGAGAAAATGTGGGTGCGTGGAAGGGGTTCCCCGAAACTGGTACAAAATATTTATTTTATTTTATGCAATGGTTTTGAGGTTTATTGGGTAATTCATGTCCATTTTGTACAAGTACCTACGCATAATACTCATGTGTTTTGAGTGAGAAGCAAATTGGGTGAATATCAATTTAAAAATTAATGAGATACGAGAACACATTTAACATGTAGATCGTAAAAACATTAGTGATTCATTTTATTTATATGTCAGCGTCAGTAACATGGTCAGATTATGTAGCAAATTCCATACGGTGCATCTACAGTTTTATTTACCACTCTACAGGTTTGGGTGTTAGACGATTTTTGTCAGATATTCTGGAATTATGCTCCAACGTAACCACTTGTAAGAGCTGTTTGTTCCTTAACTTACGTAGAAAAACCCACGAAACTTGAAATTACAATCCATTGATCATAGAAACTTGCCCCGCTGTTATTTTTGCTCCTGATACTTGTTCTGTAGGAATAATGATCTCGTAACTAACGTCAGATTTTCTCTGTTAGCATTTTTATTTCGATATAAAATAATTGGCGAGAATTACAAACATTCGCTTTTGTCATTGTTACAATGGTAGTAGATCTACAAGCCAAAGTAATTCCGGGGTGGCTGTGAACCGAAGTGCTTTCTTCGTGAGGCATTGGTTCTTAGTCCTTTTACTAACTCATTCTTTGGAATAGTTATACATTTCTTCCCACGGCTCCGCAACCCTTTGGCCAAGACTAACGCATCATATACATAAGAGAACGAAATATATTCAGCTGGAAATAGAAATATATTTTGAAAAATAAGAGCCTCATTCCCAGAGGATCTCATCCGCATTTGATGATGCATCTTATTTTATTATTAGAAAATGGATTAATTGGAAAATCAAGCTGGTTTTTTCTAGAACATGGTACCCCAAAGGTACTATTAATCTCACTTATAGCGGATTCAATTTATTTGCGAATTTAATGAATTTGTCGAGTACAAAAAGAGCAAATTAGCAACATTTCACTCGTAATAATGAAAGTACTCTCGAAGATGGACCTTAAATTAGTTTTTGATTGGTTTAAGATTCCAAAGGTATAATTCTACATGGGCCTGAAAAATTCGGAAAGAATAATTTTATGACGCACGTACGGCAAATTTGATTCATTTATTTCATTTTCCCGCAGAATGTCAGTTGCAACATTCATAAGAAACATACGCAAATAATATCAAGTTGACCTCACTATTCACCATTAGGTATTATCACCAAACTTAAAAATAATGTATTTTTAACACCTCGTGATTTTAATTACAATCATTGTTGAAATATTCATACAAAATAAAATAAAGGGATAAGTTAAACAATAGGTTGAACTGGGGGAAAATAGGGTAAAATTGTCACTTTAATCCTGCTAATAGTTCCAGTTTCAAAAATTCTTATTGACCAGGTTCTACGATTGAAGTTACGATGGCATTTAAAAGGCATCTTTTGTAATCCTAGCCGGCCTACCGAACTCATTTATCTCGTCACCTTAGCAGAATAACAATAGTTAATTTACTTAGATCATCAATTAAGCGACGAGCTAGTGGAAATGAGTTTTTAGAAAGAAATACGGATTGAGACGTAATTTTTTCCGTCATAGGTTATCGGGCGATTGACTTCCAGGTATAGGTTCTAAGCTCAAGCCTTCAAGGTCATCGGTATTCACGGGGGAGAAATGGAGCGGTGCCCTCGTTCCGTATGAATAGCATCAAAACATAGAGGGGTCCGCTAGTGAGTCTCAAACACAATGGCTTCATTCCCTTCCAGCAGTCGTAGGCTCTCTGCGTCTCAGGAATACAGTGCAGCTGTAGAAGGTGATTTTGATAGAGCCATATGGAGTAAAAACCAAGACAACAATGGCAAAAAAAATTGGAATTCGGGTAGAAAAATCAAGAAGATATCAAGGAAAGCTATAAACCTAGAAGATAAATTGAAAGAGGTAAATTGCTTTGAAAATGGAGAGCATCAAAGCGATATTGCGCGGAAGGTTAAACTCCCGATGCCTTATTCTGAAAAAAGACGAAGTTAAAACATCAGTGACCTCAGCCCCACCCACTTTAACCAAGCGCTCAGTGCATATGGAAAGTTCATTTTGAATTAGTACGAAAAGGCAAGGTTGGTAATCGCTCCGAGACATTTAGTGAAAACTCCGGCTGGTTTCAGTGTTTTACGCGGTAAGTAGGTATTTTCAGTGCGGCAATATCAGGTGAATCTACGAGTGTTGATTGCGGAGTCGCCGCAACATTTTCTGATTAACTCCAAGCTGTGATTGAAAGTGGCTTCTTTCTTCCTAAATTAGTTTTTAGTGCTGACGAGACGATATTGTTTCGGAAAAAAATGCAATCTCGTTCATTCATTTTCAGGGAAGGACAACTGGGTCCGATTTCAAGGCATTTAAAGACAATTTCACGTTGCTGCTAATGCCTAATGGGACTTCAAATTCATGCCAGCTCTGATTTTACATTTACAAACTCCGCGAGCAATGAAATGGTATTCAACTTAGCAGTAGCCTGGTATTTGGATGAGCGAAAAAGGGGCCTTGATGAGGCATTAATTGTTTCTAGGTTGGTTTGAAAATTTGTCAACTGCCGGCAATGTGTTATGAACCCATGAGATAGCAGAGGTTAGCCCACTCGAACAACAGGAGGGAATTTCTAAAGCTCGTACGGATTTTTTTTACCCGAACAAAAGTCTTTGAATGCATGCCTACTATCTTAAAAGC
This sequence comes from Ischnura elegans, assembly GCF_921293095.1. NCBI lineage: Eukaryota > Metazoa > Arthropoda > Insecta > Odonata > Coenagrionidae > Ischnura > Ischnura elegans. Next base: position 1,028,184 of record NW_025791657.1, read on the forward strand.
TATTTTAAATTATAAATGTTTTTATGAAAAAGGTTTTCTAAGTCTGTTAATAGGAATATATATGGTTTAGAGGAAATTCAATACCCAACGCCTATGCCACCAGGAACGCATCTCTATCTTCCCATTGTTAAAACGCTCTCATATAACGTAATTTCGTATAGCGCAAAGATCCCAAGGAACGCATCCCTTGCGCTATACGAGGCATGGGAGTAATGAAGGTTATTTTCGTTTCCTTCGCAGGTAAGGTTTAAAAGTCACTGCAACACAATAATCTGTTTTGCACAAATTTTAAAAATATCACTCAGCCACTTCCTTACCGAAAGAAATGCTCTTACAAGCAGTTGATGATCTGTACCCCTTTTCCCTCTCATTTCTCAACGATTTTCGCCAATATATTAGGTGAACGCGATTTGTTCAATATTTTTGCTAATGGCGTTCAAAGCCATTTTTTCCATAACGTTTATTGCATTGACAAATTCCTTTTCCTCAGCAGCAGAGAAATAGGAAGTCAAAACCCATCACCCTTACTTGGGCGTTGAGATGTCTCATTTCCCAGGGTTCCAGAGACATGTCGTTGTACAGTACTCCTAGGAATTCGGTAAAACAAGGCTGCCCACGAGTAGTTTTGTTCCCGATTTTACATCGTTTAAAGAATTTTCAAGACCTTCAATCGAGTAGGTTAGTTCAGCGCCCTCCTGAGTTTTCCTTGTACTTACCGCCATTATCTACAGTTGAGCAAAAAGATTACGTCGAAGGAATATTAAAGCTATTGATTAGTGAGGTTAAATTATATAATAAGTATCTCCATGTCATTTTCATTCATATTAACTATTGAAGTAACTTGGTCCATGAAGCACCAGTTACTCCAGCAATTAAAAACTTTTGAGGTAACTGGAACACCCCTATTACAATACCCACAGAAAGTATAAGGGTGAGAACAACGTATTCGTGAACAGAATCAACCTTCACGTTTATCCTAAAGTTGTTAATAGTTTGGAATTACACACAACATTAAAAAGAAATCCAGAGAATCTAACAGAGACAACAGGCTGTTGCTATGAAAAATCTCCACACTAAAATTCCACAGCAGCCCATAATCACAAAATAGCTGCAAATGAGGTAAGGCATTTTTTTCAAGGATCAAAAAAACAAGTAGGTGAGCCAACCTGATAAAATTAAAATTACCATAATTACGCAAATAATCAACCCATGCTCCAGTTACCCCGAAGCACCTTTTATCCTGAACAAAACATAACATTTTTGGCGTTTCGTTACTTTCTTTTTTTCTTACATAGGAGGCCGTCTGCTTCCTGCCTTCTTAAATGGTTATATCTGATATAACCATTGATATAAAACGATACATGTGGCAAATTAATTTTTAGGAATATACGTAGTAAAGTCAAAAAGTCGTTTAATGTAATGAAAGAGTAAATTTTAAAAAGCGCTGGATACTGTCGAAAGTATTAAATAATTACTAGCAAGACCCCTATAGGAGTAGCAAATTACAGCTGGAGCCAGTAAAAAGTAAATAAAATGAGTAAAATACAGCTTATGAAAGGCGTTAATTCACTCTATCTATAGCGGAATATAAATAAAAAGTTGTTTTTTCATATAAAAGAATTATTTTAACTCGTCCTACTGAATGGATAACCATGAAGGCAATATCGCAAAACAAAATCAAAGGCACCACGCTAAAATACAAAAGCACTTTCATAAGATAGAAGCAGAATCATCATTTACACGTGAATAGAATCACTTTAAATATTGTCGCCACAAAAACGTTCTTTGGATACGTCTGGGACATTTCCCAACGCCCAGGATACGATAAAGTCCATCTTTACGAAAGGAGCAAACGTGGTAAAATGCCGTCGACGCTGATATGCCAACGAACGTACCCATTGGAATAGCTATCCGTGCACATGAAATTATTGGAATCAGCCAGCAAAATGAGCGATTTGTGAAATTTGCTTTCATTTAAATGTAATAGGATATTTAAGGCCGTTTTATATGAGGTACTTCCTCGCGACTCCAATGGATTTATATAAGAACGGGACATCAACGAGCCGCAACATACCTTTTTTGATATACACTTGAACCTTGTAAATGGGAGATGGAGTTTTTTCTAGCCTCTATGCTAGCGAATACGTATCGTTCAAGATGGTGAAGCCATTATTTTTCTCGGGGTATAATCGTACGACCTGTCAGAAGGATGCTATCAAAATTTTCTTTCGTAATAGCTTTCACTTACACCGATGACATTCCAAAAATTGAAATTCAACACTCAGTATGAACACAGGTAATAATATATCGGAGACCAAGTGAAGACGAACAAATCCGAATTTAAAACTATTCCTTATTAAAAATACTCCTCCAAGCATTCCAAAACCGAAGATTTGACTCCATTACTTTCCTAGAGGGGAAATGACGAAACACTTCCACTATATGATTTCCATCCAAGAGAGAGGTATGAAATGGTCAGAGAATGGGAAAGAGGTTGCAACAAAACAAAGAAGGAAAGGAAGGGAAAACCTCTGGAGACTAACGTACCATTGCTGAAGGATAATCTGACAGAAGGGGGGACAACATCTGGAGAAATTGATCTAGCCTTAAATTATCGTGAGAAATCATGGAATCTTTTGAAAGAACTTTGCATAAGTACACTCATTTATATAATAATTCCATTTAAATTGACGTTCAATCGACACTGCACTCATTTTAGCCTCACGTATTCACTCTTCACTCATTATCTGGGGTTCCTCTCGCAATTTCCTCAGATTTCCTTATTCAATCGTTCAAATGGAATTATTGTTGAGTTGGTCAATAATTAGTAATCCACAATACTAACACAGACTTACGTAAAACCCCTTTTCAGGAATTTCTGAGGACCTAAATACCCCCCTTTTCTGTAATTTTGAGGGCCGTATCGAGTGGACTTAAAGTAAATGATATGGTTTTCTAAGCTTGTTGTCTGAAAACAGCTACATTATTAGCTAAAATTCTATTTTTCCCTTGATATTTCCGTACCAGAAGGTCTATGTGCCCCTGGCGAGTTTGCTTCCCGCATCACTTTTGCCTATTTTTAATTTATATTGTCATTCTAAGCAAGATTGTGGCATACATCATCCAATATAAGTTTGATTGCATCTTTACAACACACCGTTGACAAAAACCTTCCTTAATTTAATAATACTTAAGACTGCCGATTTTTGGCCAGCTTTTTTCGATTTTAGCCCACTGTGCGTCGTGTCCTCGGCTTTATAAAAACCAAGGGCTTTGAAATGCTTCTTCCTAAATGGAGTTTAATTAACTCATTTAATGCCTAATTTTGGCTAACTTTTAGAATCCTAGTTTCACAAAGTTCACTCCTATGATGACTTTAATCTATTTTAACAGTGATATTACGTTTAGTTAACGGTAGTTAATTGTTAATTGGAATTAATTCACCCATTTAATGCAATAACAGCTATATACTACAAAAATAACAGGCAAGAGCGAGGTTTCTAAGATAGACATATTTGGCAACAGCGCAGGAAGCCAAAAAGGTACCGCGGTGGTGGTAAATATACAAAATGGATTTCAAAATGATGATCAAATGTAAAAAATATACTCCGGACGCCATAATGATTGAATATGAAATGATGCCAAAATGTAACCTGTCTATATGGATTCAAGATGCACGTATATCTCCTGCAAATATATAATTTTCATAAAACAAAATAGTACACGAGGTAGGAAATCACTCGGTTGTTCAACATACGCGATAATATAGCAATATATATAACTATTTCTGGTGGACGCCAAAACGTTGCAGAGTGTAAGGAAGGCAAAATGATAGCGGGATGTATATATATATATATATATATATATATATATATATATATATATATATATATATACATCCCGCTATCATTTTGCCTTCCTTACACTCTGCAACGTTTTGGCGTCCACCAGAAATAGTTATATATATTGCTATATTATCGTGTATGTTGAACAACCGAGTGATTTCCTACCTCGTGTACTATTTTGTTTTACGAAAATTATATATTTGCAGGAGATAAACGTGCATCTTGAATCCATACGGACAGGTTACATTTTGGCATCATTTCATATCCAATCATTATGGCGTCCGGGGTATATTTTTTACATTTGATCATCATTTTGAAATCCATTTTGTATATTTACCACCACCGCGGTACCTTTTTGGCTTCCTGCGCTGTTGCCAAATATGTCTATCTTAGAAACCTCGCTCTTGCCTGTTATTTTTGTAGTATATAGCTGTTATTGCATCAAATGGGTGAATTAATTCCAATTAACAATTAACTACCGTTAACTAAACGTAATATCACTGTAAAAAAAGATTATAGTCATCATAGGAGTGAACTTTGTGAAACTAGGATTCTAAAAGTAAGCCAAAATTAGGCATTAAATGAGTTAATTAAACTCCATTTAGGAAGAAGCATTTCAAAGCCCTTGGTTTTTATAAAGCCGAGGACACGACGCACAGTGGGCTAAAATCGAAAAAAGCTGGCCAAAAATCGGCAGTCTTAAGTATTATTAAATTAAGGAAGGTTTTTGTCAACGGTGTGTTGTAAAGATGCAATCAAACTTATATTGGATGATGTATGCCACAATCTTGCTTAGGATGACAATATCAATTAAAAATAGGCAAAAGTGATGCGGGAAGCAAACTCGCCAGGGGCACATAGGCCGTTTTCCAATCCACGTAGTATGCACTCATTCCCTTGATCCCTTTCTCCCTTGCACCCTGTTCCCTTACTAATGCTCTACTGGCGCCATAAAGTGTGAACGGAAATAATGCGAACTATTGGCAGTAACGAAATGTGACGCACGGGGTAGTGTTAGAATATCTGGTGGTTGATTTAAGAATCAATTTCGCCTTTATACTTATATTTTTGCATGCGAAGAGCAAGAATTCACAATGCCGATATAATATAACGTAGAAGAGCTCACATAATAAACACAAAATTACTTAAAATTCCAGTTCAAGATTTCTGAGTTTTCCATTGCCGCCATTTTGACGTCCACTTCCTACGAGGGGAAGGGAGCGAGGGAGCATCCGCGTTCCATAGTTCACTTACCCTTCGTTCCCTTGCGCCCTCAACCGATTGGATCCACCCTTGCTGTCGTCACATCCGTAAGTTGACGATCGAAAAGTGCACGAAGGGTGAAGAATTGCGAATTGGAAAACGGCCATAGACCTTCTGGTACGGAAATATCAAGGGAAAAATAGAATTTTAGCTAATAATGTAGCTGTTTTCAGACAACAAGCTGAGAAAACCGTATCATTTACTTTAAGTCCACTCGATACGGCCCTCAAAATTACAGAAAAGGGGGGTAATTAGGTCCTCAGAAATTCCTGAAAAGGGATTTTACGTAAGTCTGTGTTAGTATTGTGGATTACTAATTATTGACCAACTCAACAATAATTCCATTTGAACGATTGAATAAGGAAATCTGAGGAAATTGCGAGAGGAACCCCAGATAATGAGTGAAGAGTGAATACGTGAGGCTAAAATGAGTGCAGTGTCGATTGAACGTCAATTTAAATGGAATTATTATATAAATGAGTGTACTTATGCAAAGTTCTTTCAAAAGATTCCATGATTTCTCACGATAATTTAAGGCTAGATCAATTTCTCCAGATGTTGTCCCCCCTTCTGTCAGATTATCCTTCAGCAATGCTACGTTAGTCTCCAGAGGTTTTCCCTTCCTTTCCTTCTTTGTTTTGTTGCAACCTCTTTCCCATTCTCTGACCATTTCATACCTCTCTCTTGGATGGAAATTATATAGTAAGGTAGTAAAGGTAGGTATTAAAGGTAGTGGAAGTGTTTCGTCATTTCCCCTCTAGGAAAGTAATGGAGTCAAATCTTCGGTTTTGGAATGCTTGGAGGAGTATTTTTAATAAGGAATAGTTTTAAATTCGGATTTGTTCGTTTTCACTTGGTCTCCGATATATTATTACATGTGTTCATACTGAGTGTTGAATATCAATTTTTGGAAAGTCATCGGTGTAAGTGGAAGCTATTACGAAAGAAAATTTTGATAGCATCCTTCTGACAGGTCGTACGATTATACCCCGAGAAAAATAATGGCTTCACCATCTTGAACGATACGTATTCGCTAGCATAGAGGCTAGAAAAAACTCCATCTCCCATTTACAAGGTTCAAGTGTATATCAAAAAAGGTATGTTGCGGCTCGTTGATGTCCCGTTCTTATATTAATCCATTGGAGTCGCGAGGAAGTACCTCCTATAAAACGGCCTTAAATATCATATTACATTTAAATGAAAGCAAATTTCACAAATCGCTCATTTTGCTGGCTGATTCCAATAATTTCATGTGCACGGATAGCTATTCCAATGGGTACGTTCGTTGGCATATCAGCGTCGACGGCATTTTACCACGTTTGCTCCTTTCGTAAAGATGGACTTTATCGTATCCTGGGCGTTGGGAAATATCCCAGACGTATCCAAAGAACGTTTTTGTGGCGACAATATTTAAAGCGATTCTATTCACGTGTAAATGATGATTCTGATTCTGTCTTATGAAAGTGCTTTCGTATTTTAGCGTGGTGCCTTTGATTTTCTTTTGCGATATTGCCTTCATGGTTATCCATTCAGTAGGACGAGTTAAAATAATTCTTTTATATGAAAAAACAACTTTTTATTTATATTCCGCTATAGATAGAGTGAATTAACGCCTTTCATAAGCTGTATTTTACTCATTTTATTTACTTTTTACTGGCTCCAGCTGTAATTTGCTACTCCTATAGGGGTCTTGCTAGTAATTATTTAATACTTTCGACAGTATCCAGCGCTTTTTAAAATTACTCTTTTATTACATTAAACGACTTTTTGACTTTACTACGTATTTTCCTAAAAATTAATTTGCCACATGTATCGTTTTATATCAATGGTTATATCAGATATAACCATTTAAGAAGGCAGGAAGCAGACGGCCTCCTATGTAAGAAAAAAAGAAAGTAACGAAACGCCAAAAATGTTATGCATTGTTCAGGATATAAGGTGCTTCGGGGTAACTGGGCATGGGTTGATTATTTGCGTAATTATGGTAATTTTAAGTTTATCAGGTTGGCTCACCTACTTGTTCTTTTGATCCTTGAAAAAAATGCCTTACCTCATTTGCAGCTATTTTGTGATTTTGGGCTGCTGTGGAATTTTAGTGTGGAGATTTTTCATGGCAACAACCTGTTGTCTCTGTTAGATTTTCTGGATTTCTTTTTAATGTTGTGTGTAATTCCAAACTATTAACAACTTTAGGATAAACGTGAAGGTTGATTCTGTTCACGAATACGTTGTTCTCACCCTTATACTTTCTGTGGGTTTTGTAATAGGGGTGTTCCAGTTACCTCAAAAGTTTTTAATTGCTGGAGTAACTGGTGCTTCATGGACCAAGTTACTTCAATAGTTAATATGAATGAAAATGACATGGAGATACTTATTATATAATTTAACCTCACTAATCAATAGCTTTAATATTCCTTCGACGTAATCTTTTTGCTCAACTGTAGATAATGGCGGTAAGTACAAGGAAAACTCAGGAGGGCGCTGAACTAACCTACTCGATTGAAGGTCTTGAAAATTCTTTAAACGATGTAAAATCGGGAACAAAACTACTCGTGGGCAGCCTTGTTTTACCGAATTCCTAGGAGTACTGTACAACGACATGTCTCTGGAACCCTGGGAAATGAGACACATCTCAACGCCCAAGTAAGGGTGATGGGTTTTGACTTCCTATTTCTCTGCTGCTGAGGAAAAGGAATTTGTCAATGCAATAAACGTTATGGAAAAAATGGCTTTGGACGTCATTAGCAAAAATATTGAACAAATCGCGTTCACCTAATATATTGGCGAAAATCGTTGAGAAAGGAGGGGGAAAAGGGGTACAGATCATCAACTGCTTGTAAGAGCATTTCTTTCGGTAAGGAAGTGGCTGAGTGATATTTTTAAAATTTGTGCAAAACAGATTATTGTGTTGCAGTGACTTTTAAACCTTACCTGCGAAGGAAACGAACATAACCTTCATTACACCCATGCCTCGTATAGCGCAAGGGATGCGTTCCTTGGGGTCTTTGCGCTGTACGAAATTGCGTTATATGAGACCGTTTTAACAATGGGAGGATGGGGATGCGTTCCTGGTGGCATACGCGTTGGGTATTGAATTTCCTCTAAACCATATATATTCCTATTAACAGACTCAGAAAACCTTTTTCATAAAAACATTTATAATTTAAAATAGCTTTTAAGATAGTAGGCATGCATTCAAAGACTTTTGTTCGGGTAAAAAAAATCCGTACGAGCTTTAGAAATTCCCTCCTGTTGTTCGGGTGGGCTAACCTCTGCTATCTCATGGGTTCATAACACATTGCCGGCAGTTGACAAATTTTCAAACCAACCTAGACACAATTAATGCCTCATCAAGGCCCCTTTTTCGCTCATCCAAATACCAGGCTATTGCTAAGTTGAATACCATTTCATTGCTCGCGGAGTTTGTGAATGTAAAATCAGAGCTGGCTTTAATTTGAAGTCCCATTAGGCATTAGCAGCAACGTGAAATTGTCTTTAAATGCCTTGAAATCTGACCCAGTTGTCCTTCCCTGAAAATGAATGAACGAGATTGCATTTTTTTCCGAAACAATATCGTCTCGTCAGCACTAAAAACTAATTGAGGAAGAAAGAAGCCACTTTCAATCACAGCTTGGAGTTAATCAGAAAATGTTGCGGCGACTCCGCAATCAACACTCGCAGATTCACGTGATATCGCCGCACTGAAAATACCTACTTGCCGCGTAAAACACTGAAACCAGCCGGAGTTTTCACTAAATGTCTCGGAGCGATTACCAACCTTGCCTTTTCGTACTAATTCAAAATGAACTTTCCATATGTACTGAGCGCTTGGTTAAAGTGGGTGGGGCTGAGGTCACTGATGTTTTAACTTCGTCTTTTTTCAGAATAAGGCATCGGGAGTTTAACCTTCCGCGCAATATCGCTTTGACGCTCTCCATTTTCAAAGCAATTTACCTCTTTCAATTTATCTTCTAGGTTTATGGTTTTCCTTGATATCTTCTTGATTTTTCTACCCGAATTCCAATTTTTTTTGCCATTGTTCTCTTCGTTTTTACTCCATATGGCTCTATCAAAATCACCTTCTACTGCTGCACTGTATTCCTGAGACGCAGAGAGCCTACGACTGCTGGAAGGGAATGAAGCCATTGTGTTTGAGACTCACTAGCGGACCCCTCTATGTTTTGATGCTATTATTACGGAACGAGGGCACCGCTCCATTTCTCCCCCGTGAATACCGATGACCTTGAAGGCTTGAGCTTAGAACCTATACCTGGAAGTCAATCGCCCGATAACCTATGACGGAAAAAATTACGTCTCAATCCGTATTTCTTTCTAAAAACTCATTTCCACTAGCTCTTCGCTTAATTGATGATCTAAGTAAATTAACTACTGTTATTCTGCTAAGGTGACGAGATAAATTAGTTCGGTAGGCCGGCTAGGATTACAAAAGATGTATTTTAAATGCCATCGAAACTTCAATCGTAGAACCTGGTCAATAAGAATTTTTGAAACTGGAACTATTAGCAGGATTAAAGTGACAATTTTACCCTATTTTCCCCCAGTTCAACCTATTGTTTAACTTATCCCTTTATCTTATTTTGTATGAATATTTCAACAATGATTGTAATTAAAATCACGAGGTGTAAAAAATACATTATTTTTAAGTTTGGTGATAATACCTGATGGTGAATAGTGAGGTCTACTTGATATTATTTGCGTATGCTTCTTATGAATGTTGCAACTGACATTCTGCGGGAAAATGAAATAAATTAATCAAATTTGCCGTACGTGCGTAATAAAATTATTCTTTCCGAATTTTTCAGGCCCATGTAGAATTATACCTTTGGAATCTTAAACCAATTAAAAACTAATTTAAGTTCCATCTTCGAGAGTACTTTCATTATTACGAGTGAAATGTTGCTAATTTGCTCTTTTTATACACGACAAATTCATTAAATTCGCCAATAAAATGAATCCGCTATAAGTGAGATTAATAGTACCTTTGGGGTACCATGTTCTAGAAAAAACCAGCTTGATTTTCCAAATAATCCATTTTCTAATAATAAAATAAGATGCATCATCAAATGCGGATGAGATCCTCAGGGAATGAGGCTCTTATTTTTCAATATATATTTCTATTTCCAGCTGAATAAATTTCGTTCTCTTATGTATATGATGCGTTAGTCTTGGCCAAAGGGTTGCGGAGCCGTGGGAAGAAATGTTTAACTATTCCAAAGAATGAGTTAGTAAAAGGACTAAGAACCAATGCCTCACGAAGAAAGCACTTCGGTTCACAGCCACCCCGGAATTACTTTGGCTTGTAGATCTACTACCATTGTAACAATGACAAAAGCGAATGTTTGTAATTCTCGCAAATTATTTTATATCGAAATACAAATGCTAACAGAGAAAATCTGACGTTAGTGACGAGATCATTATTCCTACAGAACAAGTATCCGGAGCAAAAATAACAGCGGGACAAGTTTCTATGATTAATGGATTGTAATTTCAAGTTTCGTGGGTTTTTCTACGTACGTTAAGGAACCAACAGCTCTTACAAGTGGTTACGTTGGAGCATAATTCCAGAATATTTGACAAAAATCGTCGAACACCCAAACCTGTAGAGTGGTAGATAAAACTGTAGATGCGCCATATGGAATTGCTACATAATCTGACCATGTTACTGACGCTGACATATAAATAAAATGAATCACTAATGTTTTTTAAGATCTACGTGTTAAATTTGTTCTCGTATCTCATTAATTTTTAAATTGATATTCACCCAATTTGCTTCTCACTCAAAACACATGAGTATTATGCGTAGGTACTTGTACAAAATGGACATGAATTACCCAATAAACCTCAAAACCATTGCATAAAATAAAATAAATATTTTGTACCAGTTTCGGGGAACCCCTTCCACGCACCCACATTTTCCCCTACGTCCTCCCGCTCTGCCCCCTTCCATCGAAATAAAAATAGATTTGAGATCCCGAGTCACTCCTCCTCTGCCACCTTCCCTCGCTTTTTGGCTTTATTTTTTTTCTATCGTCCTGCTTTCCTTTCGTCTGGGAAGCGCTCATATTTCACGTTCTCACGAATATAGCGTTTGTTTTTCGACGCATATGACTCACGGAAACCTCGAGCTCTCGAGTCTCTCCTCTACTGCCCCCTCCCTCTGCTCTTAGGCCTTCTTTTATTTTTCAATCGTCCTGCCTTCTCTTAGTCTGCGAACCGCTCGTATTTCACGTTCCCACGAATATAGCGTTGCTTTTTCGATGCATACGACATACGGGAACCTCAAAATCATGAGTCACTCCTCCCCTGCCCCCTTCCTTTGCTCTTTGACTTTCATTTATTTTTTCAAGCTTCCTGCCTTCCCTTCGTCTGATAATCGCTCTTATTTTGCGTTCCCAAGAATATAGCGTTAGTTCTTCGATTCATACGACATGCGATGTCCTGCAGATTGTGAGTCTCTCCTTCCCTGCCTCCTCCCTCAGCCATTAGGCCTTCTTTTTTTATTGTAATCAAGAAAATATGCGAGTGGTTATATGATTAAGAAAATAGGTATCCAATCATATTCTCAGGGTATAGTAAAATCAGTCGCGTTCGTTATTTCTCTTGATTTTCAGCGCAAAATATTAATACTGAAAAGACGGCTTTCCTCATACACTAATCTTTATTTATTTTACTTATCCCCCTAAAGAATTATTTAGGTGCCAATTAAAATACCGTGATAGCAGTAATGTTGTTATTGAAGTTACCAGAGCGCAAGTCCTTTTAACTGACTTTGGACCAAGTAAAAACTGGAGCGGTAGCGCGGGATGACGCGCACTCGGCTTACGCGCAGTCAGCCGAGGGATCAGAACTCCTCGAAGATGCTTGGGCAAGAGAAATTCATAGCAGAACCAGGCAGAGCGGTGTTGCCAAGCAGTGGACGCCACTTGCTGCTTAGACTGTACGGAGATATTCGGGGGCACGGTATTCACCGCGGTCAGCGCCGCTCGGCCCGGAATTATACCGAACTAATAATATATGAAATTTGCACATATTGCTAACAAATTGGCGTCCATACTAATTTTCGGAAATAGGGTCTACATGATGTAATTAGTCAATTCCAGCTGTTTTTCCACGTTTGTAATCCGGCGTCCGGTATACGGCCGCCAAATTACACTCGGACGCCAGATTGAATGCAACTTGCTCATTAACGGGTGCCAAAATGATAGCGGGATTTATATATATATATATATATATATATATATATATATATATATATATATATATATATAAATTCAGAGGTCAGGAAAGAAAGGGATAGGAACATGGAATAGAAAAAGGACGAGGACAACGGTGCTGTGGTAGGTGGAAAAAAGCCAGAAATCAGAGGGTAAAAATGCGGCCTGACTGGGACTCGAACCCAGAACCTCCTGGTTGCCGGCCAGGTGCTCTACCAGTTGCGCTACCAGGACGCTTAGATTTACCATGATTTCGGCGGGGGTTTATACACAGAAAACTCCCTTTGCTGTGGCCCACGAGAGTAACCAATAGATGGCACTGGGGCAGCTCACCACTCACCAAGGGAAGGAATGGACGAGGACACAAGGATGAAAGGAAAGGTACACACTCACACGATAGTAGGAAAGAGACAGGAACATGCGTTTCGGGGCACGCAGAGCCCAAGTGAAATAAGCCAATATGGCCGATACACTACTTCATTCATTCACACGGCGCCTTAAGCGCAAACATACATATAAATTCAGAGGTCAGGAAAGAAAGGGATAGGAACATGGAATAGAAAAAGGACGAGGACAACGGTGCTGTGGTAGGTGGAAAAAAGCCAGAAATCAGAGGGTAAAAATGCGGCCTGACTGGGACTCGAACCCAGAACCTCCTGGTTGCCGGCCAGGTGCTCTACCAGTTGCGCTACCAGGACGCTTAGATTTACCATGATTTCGGCGGGGGTTTATACACAGAAAACTCCCTTTGCTGTGGCCCACGAGAGTAACCAATAGATGGCACTGGGGCAGCTCACCACTCACCACCACTATATATATATATATATATATATATGAATTATCCTGTCTGAGAGCAAACATGTTGCATGCGCAAAGGTGACTTATCTGAGTGAATGTATCACAACATACACTACATGAATAGTTCCTCTAACTGTGTGTGGAAGTGGCAGTTGAGGTTATAACTAACAGAGATCTGCATAAAATCAGCATAGAAAATGTTTCGTGCACACACGTGGTAGTCAGGTAGGATTGACGGATTTGCTGCAGACTATGCATGAATAATTTTTGCTCCCATGTAAATGTTAAATTGATAAGATATCGTGTGTGTGTAGAAATGTTTCTAGGTCGCAATAATAAGTTAGAGACTTGCTGCAGACGTACCAGAAATAAGGCTCATCAAGGGTTTGTGTACTTATGTCTATACTAAGAGGCTCTTTGTCGAGAAAGAATTCCAACGTCGGCACACTAGTAAAGTTTTTTTCCACTGTGCATATGCATGTGTGTCACTAAGATGCCCTTTGTCCAGAAAGACTTCCTACACTTGTAGCACGAATAACGTTTTTCTCCACTGTGCGTACGCAAATGTGTAACTAAGATGCCCTTCGTCGAGAACGACCTTTTGCATTTCTTGCACGAATGACGTTTTTCTCCTGTGTGCGTACGCAAATGTGTAACTAAGATGCCCTTCGTCGAGAACGACCTTTTGCATTTCTTGCACGAATGACGTTTTTCTCCTGTGTGCGTACGCAAATGTGTCACTAAGATGCCCTTCGTCGAGAACGACCTTTTGCATTTCTTGCACGAATGACGTTTTTCTCCTGTGTGCGTACGCAAATGTGTCACTAAGATGCCCTTTGTCGAGAAAGACTTCCCACACTCAAAGCATGAAAAAGGCTTTTCTCCCGTGTGCTTACGTAGATGACTAACTAAGTGGCTCTTATACGAGAAAGACTTTTCACATTCGTTACATGAATGACGTTTTTCTCCTGTGTGCGTATGCATATGTGTCCCTAAGATGCCCTTTGTCGAGAAGACCTTCCACACTCGAAGCATAAAAAAGGCTTTTCTCCCGTGTGCTTACGTAGATGACTAACTAAGTGGCTCTTATACAAGAAAGTCTTTTCACACTCATTACATGAATATGGATTTTCTTTTGCATGTGTACGCAAATGTGTCACTAAGATGCCCTTTGCCTAAAACGACCTTTCACACTCGTTGCATGAATAAAGTTTTTCTCCCGCCTCTGTTCGCATGTCTGTCGAGATTACCTCTCTGAGTGAAAGACTTGCTACCACATGAATAAGTTTTAATTCCTGCGTGTGTAAGACTGTGTAAGGTGAGGTAACTTTTCTGAGTGAAGCACTTGGTACACTCACTGCATGAAAATGGTCTCTCTTTCTCCCTCGCGCCCATATGATCGTGTAGGTTTCTATTGCATGATGATTTTGAAGATGAACTTTGAGAAGTCGATTTCTCTTCAACATCGACGCTTCTCGTCACTCGTCTCATAATTTTCTCATCGCCTTTCCCCCCACTCGTTTTCCTTAGAAGCCCACTTTCCTTTTGCCTCGGCTCTAGTCTTTTTCTCACCACTCCACTTATGGCCTTGGAGGTGATAGGCTCACAAGAACTGCCATTTCCGCTTGAAAATACATCTTGGTTTGATGATTTTGCTACAGCAATAAAATTATGAGCAACAAAATGAGTTTTCCTGTGATCGATTAGCTCATTCTTTTTGTTTAATCCATCTCTGCATTTGAAGGAATGAAATGAATTTTCATTTGATCTGTAACTGTTCCCAGGATTTTTGTTTGAGCAATCAAGTACCTCTTCATTGTCTCCCATGACTGCCTCACAGCCACTCCTGTCATTTCCACAGATTCCGATACACCTAAGGCTATCCGTAGTATTTGGTGCAACAAAACCAGCTTCATCCACAGCAACAGTCATTGTGGCTCTGCCTCCGCTGCTTTTAAGTGATTCAATTTCTTTTGTATTACATAATCTATCGTCAGGAATTGAGCAACATGATATCTTATCAGTATCAAGAGCGCCAAATTTCTCCAAGTCTTTATCCCTAACGTTTCTTCCAATCCTTACTTGGGATGCTCCAGGCTTGGAATCAATTTGTGCCACCAAAGATTTGGGACCAATGCATTCATCATGGAGATACGAAGCTGATGATATTTGCGACAGCATTTCTTCAGGAGCTGGGAGCCCTGGAAAATAATTTCAAATTACAACTATCACAGTCAAACACAAAAAACACTCATAGGAAAAAAATCGGAGCTTTCGAAGTGGTTACCTTTCTTCTTAACCAAAGAAACATTCTTCTGTTAAGAAAGCTTCACATTTTTTGGTTGAGAAAGAAGGTTACCACTTTAAAAGCTCCAAGTTTTATTCTTTTTGTGACTGTTCCTTTTTGTGTGTCTATGTCTTATATTTGTGGCATGAACATTGAATATATATAGGTAACATAAAAACATCCCAGGTTGAGCACATACAAAAGAAACTATGAAGATAAAAGCATTCACAGAACTAAATTTTTGGTAGGACACATCCACCTTCCTCAGAGATAGGTAGAAGACTAGGTTAAGGATGAGAGAGCTGAGGGAGAGGGAAGGGGGAATGGAGGGTAGGTAGGGTGCAAGGGGGAAATAGTGTGCTGAGGCAATTAAAGGGATTATCTGATAATATTTAAGCCGGGAGAAAGTAATGCTTAGAAAAAGCCATATGTAAGTTAATTTGGTGGAACGAAATTTAAGTGGGTGGTCTATGGGGGAAGGGAGGCCAAAACTTAAACATTGTAACAATCATTGAATTGACATTAATGGGTGGCAGTATGTTTTGCCACATGGAGGAATACAAAGTGGGAGAGAGTGCATGATGCCCTGAGGTTGTTGATCCTTAGGTTAGGTTGAGGATTTACCTATGTGAAAGGAGGGAGCTTGTTGACATTGAATAAGATAAATTACATTTTTGGAAATACAATAGGCCGTAGGGGGATCTTGGACAAGGGGCGAGATGACTGGGGACAGAAGGAGGGGTGAAAACTGGATAGGTTCTACTTCTAGGATGACCACAAGGCGAAGGTATACCATTGGCAGTAGTGGGTGACTTTTGTAAGGCTTTTGTCGAGTGAAATAAACCAGAAAGGTTTGACAAAAACATTGGCTGTAGAAATATTATTTTTTAAGATTGGAGAATGATCCTTAAGATGACTACAAGGATTCTATTCCAGGGGAGTTAGTCCAGTAAAAGATTAAGAACAGCAGTAATTCCACTCTTTTTCATTATTTCAGATTAACCATTTTCCAAGCTATCTTCAGCAAAAATATCATTTCTTATAACTAGAGAAGTTATTCAATCAACCATGAAAACACAGATATAATAGCAGATATTTTAAATAAATTATAAAAAATCACTACTGGCCACCATCTTGTATTCCATGCCACATAATATAATTTGCACAGAGTTGATCCAGTAGATAGTTGACCATTTTAGCTATTTTGTAGAATATAACTATATTTCAGCATCAATGGCAGATTCGTGATGCATTGGGGAAAGAGCAATAACTGATTTATCGTTTTGGGGCAGCATAAAATGAGCATACATTTCTTCTGGAAATCAAAAAGGAATGAATTCACTGCTCTGCTCTTGCTGGGTAAAAATTCTTTCTCAATTTACCGACTATTTTTTATCAAACTAACGAATGTAAGCTTATTTCCACCAGCAAAGTTTTTAGCCAGGTCACAATGAACCAGTTTCACCAATAATACTCCTGTTAGCACCCACAACTGCTTCAACTAATCAAATAGCAGTATCCTCCGCTGAATTACTACTCCAGTGCGGTCCTTTGGGCCGTAAAAATATGTAAAATAAGTTCTATCAAAAGGTTAACTACCATGAAAAACTGCCACACAAACAGGACCGCTTATTCCCATTTTATCATAGAAAATGAACATGGAACGCTTCCAATTCCAATGACTATTTTGCAATTCTTCTAAGAGGACCATTTGCATGCATCGAAACTCTACAGGTGAGCAACAAACACTGTAAATACTCATGCATTGGCTGATCTAAGAGAAAAGGAATCCAGAAGAAGGATAATTTCAATATGCTGTACTAATGGGAATCATTGCTCCTGCATTGTAGGAGTGCAGCTCTTTGTTACTCACAGTGGGGAATAGGGTTGAGCTTCATTACTCGTAAAACTAGAGATTTAGGTTGCTTGCAGCCCCACACAATCCCCTACGGAGGATGCAAGAAAGCAGGGCACTTGGACAACGACATACCCATAATAGTAAGATAAATGTGTCAAACATTGTTTCCCCATCAAAGTAGAAAAACATACAAAATTTTCTGCATAGCTATGAGTGATGGTGGCAGAAAAATGTTACACAGGGGTGAGGGCCACACATGTGGCCCAGTCTTGCCCGCTTCCTTTCGTGGTCTATCTAACGCTAACCTTGGGCTATTTACTAACATACAACTATGAGAGGCTCGAGAGGACTTAATTATGCACAGCTCCTACAAATCACATGTGTAATATGCCATCATGTGATAAACAGGAATGAAACACTATCGCCCACAAATGCGGCCCACATCCCCGCTGAAGGGTTATGGGTTGGGCTGCAAAATTATGGGCAGCCACCTTAACTGCCTCCTGCCGGAAAATAGGAAAACATTTTCGTGCTATGAGTAGCATAAGAATATTTGAAACCTTTCCGTGTGGAGCTCTTTCTTGGAGGTGGAATTACCCTGTATCGTCCCTCAGATTTGGGACCCAACTTAAGTGTGGGCTCCTCCTTTATGCCAGCTACTGGACTTGACCCTCTAACTCTTTCTTAGCACGAGTCCATTGACAACTTATTGTGTTACCAGTATTTTTTTAAACCAAATGTTGCATTTGATTTTCAATAATTTACTCCTCTAAAAGAATAATGAATATTTTTAAGCATTGTAGAATATAAATCGATTTCTGCCATTGAAACAACAAGGTACAAAGACTATACCTTCAGAAATTCGTTATTTCTAACACTAAAATTTTCCTTTAAAAATTGCTTATGCATAGAGAAAAAAATGAAGCATTCATTTCAAGGCATAATACATTGTAGTATGCAACAAAATATATCATTACCAAATTCATTGACAATATAACCACTTTGCGACGGAGTACTCGGGTGGGATATATATGAGTGCGTGGGTTGGGCTTAACCCTTTCGTGCCGGGCATTGGGTGGAGGTGACGGACATTTTCATATGTAGAAGACCTGACAAAGAGGTATATCTGTGACGGATTTTTCAAGGCACACGACCGGGCGTCGGCTCTTACCGACACGAGGGAAGGGGCAGTGACAGCTGAGGCAGCAATTGTCTGATGCATTCAGGCCCAGCCAGAGACCCAGCTAAGTCAGTCCTCAGGGCTACCCCTCGCCAATTAAGCCCAACCCTCCCACTCAATTATGAGCCATCCTCACTGAAGGTATTATTTTAAAAGAATAAACTATTCAAAATCAAATACAATGTTTGGTTGAAAGAACAATGGTAATGCTATGAGTTGACTATGGATGAATTTTACGACAGGATCAGTGGCCTGGGTAAGGGACAGATGCTAGTTTAACTAGGTCCCAGATCTGAGGGACGAAAATACCTTCGCAACTCGCCCCATTATGAGAGATTAAAATATTCTCATGGTTCTCATAGAAAGAAAGCGTTTTCCAATTGTAGATGTCGGCAGGAAAGAATAAATTGCCTGAGAGTGGCCCCAAGGGCGAGAGCCAACGTCCGGTCATTTGCCTTGAAAAATCCACAACAGCTATAATCAACGTTACTTGTTCTACACATGAAAATGCCCCTCGGCTCCATGTAATGTTGGCGCGAACGGTTGAACGGTTGAATATGTACGGCACGAAAGGGAAAATATGACTGCCCCAGAATTCAGCTCCTGCGGCAATACGGATAAAACAAATAGGTAGAAACATTATCTAACTCAGAGAAATTAGCATGAGACCAACTATCATTTCTATGCAGAACTAACATACCAAACTCCTCCAATTATGGGGTGCAAATCAAGTTCGGTTGTATATTAGCCACACTGATTTCATTTCCGGGTCACTTATTTAAAATATATGTATTCACTAATTTTCTCACTAATATAAAATGGACGAAAAGCAAATATAATTTTTGCATTCATTTGAACAAGTTCCATGTTCACATTTCCTATCAACACCGAAATTTACTTATAGATACTCCATTTTCACACCAAGTGCTAAATTCTGGTGATTTGTCACTATAAGATTCACTGGATATCAGACAATTACTTATACCACTTCAGACGCAGATTATGAAGATGATGATAATTCATTGAAACCCAGGTCGTCCTCAGATAGAAAATAAGTGGTATAAGTAATTGTCTGATATCCAGGAAAACTTATAAAAGAACACCACAAAGTAAATCAAGAATTAGTGAATTCTTGACTCGTTTGAAGCCATCAATAGAGACATATGATCATAGAAAGCGGGGTACCGTGCAATCTGATGGTAGCCAAAGCTGTATATAGCCATTCGTAGCCATTGAGATCACTTCGTGTCCACTGTGGATACATGGGCCACTGTCAAATTCTCAATCATTTCTGAAGTCACATGAAAAGTTGGCTAAATTAAAGGATTAACAAATACATTGTCCATTATTATTTACATCAATTCCTCCATGTATGGAGTTATTTGTTTGCAATCCATAATAGTACTCACCAGATGCCTCTGTATTGGACTCAATGTGTAGGGAAAAAGTGGAGCTCTCAATTGGGTCCCCATCCTCACCTGAAGAAGGCTGGAAGTAATCATCAAGATACAAATCATGCATTAACAGCGGATTCAGGATATCTTTTAAATGATTGACTAAAACTAATTTATAAACCATGTAACATAAAAATTTGGTATTCCCAATAAATATTTTCTGTGCAAAATAAATGTTTATTCAACACTCAGAAAATTAAATACGTCACGCATTTCTTTCACCATGAAAGTGGTCTATAATACATGTTACGCCTGCACTGCAATATTATCTTCATAAGATACCTCTGGAATTTATGTTTTTCTATTAAAACGATGACGTAAAAGAATTAAGTTTTCTTTGATAATGAAAGAACCTAAATAACATAATTGAAACTAGGCATCTGTGCGAAAAAATGAGAAAAAATTTGATGCCGCCACATTGCAGAAAAAGATGTCCACACAGAAAACTAAATTTTTCAGCGAAAATCGCTGAGATAATGATGAACAGCTGAAATTTGTAAAGTGAAAAGTAGAAATGATTATGATTAAAGTGCTCAATGCGAAAATTGAAGCTAGGACATCCCGATAGTAGCCACGCACCATGACCATTCTCAGGCAAAAAAATCTGTACTCTAAATAAGCTAAAGCTATACTCTAACTGCACTTAATATCTGGACTGGGAATGCACTTAATTGAAACAATACAGCACAGTTGCCATAGTACAGTAAAGTACTATGTGGCCATAGCACGGTCAGAGTGCAGTGGCCACAGCACAGTCAGAGTGCAGTGGCCATAGCACGGTCAGAGTGCAGTCGCCTCAGCACAGTCAGAGTGCAGTCACCACAGTACAGTCTAAGTGATTTATTTGGGTCTTCTTCCGTTTTATCCATGGCTCTATGAAAACTCACCAACATTCCAGCTGGCTTCATCAGATCCACTGAAGTAGCGATGCAGATTTGGCCAGACTGATATTTATGTCCAACGGAATCCTCTTTGACACTTCAATGAACACAAAGAAGCTGACTGGAAGTTTGACTAAATTTCATCCAAAGCCATGGATAAACTCTGAAGATGACCCAAAAAACTAGCTGGAAAAGGGAATGATCTAAACCCTGTTTTGATATTGGATACAAATGACATGAAAGCCAATTCAGATATAAAATCATTTAATATAAAATGTAATATCTTACAATGAAATTCAATAATACATGGTGAATTCTACATGGTGTTTCATTTTACATAAATTCATGGTGTTACATTTCGCGGAGGTTTTCCGTAAAGTGGCCGAGTGGGACTTTAACGTATCATCCTCTGTTGGCTTAAGGGCCTGCAGTGTCTCTCACCTGCCTACACCGTCTTTAGCTCACCGGTGCACTGTCGTGCGTGGAGTGAGGTAGTGTCCTTCAATCTGGTACGCTATGGTGAGCAAAAACAAGTCACCAGCAACGGGGTCGGACGGGATCGATTCGCGGGTTCTGAGTAGTGAGGACGGAGGTCCACCGTAGCAAGTTCAACTCAAAAATCACTAAAATTTGAAAAATGATTTGTCGGCCTCCTAATAAACACAGAACGCTCGGAATAACACCAGGACCTTGACAATCCGATCCGGAACACAATTTTTGGGTTCTAAAGGGAGGTTATTAGGAGACACCAGTCGACAAAAACAAAGGACGATCGCCTTCACTACGAAAAACATCAAAAAATAACCCCAGATTTTCACTTTTCGAGATAAAAGGCACACAGAATAGTATAATTAGATAATATTGATATTCTACACTGGATATAAATACTTGGAAATGCACTGATAAGAAATAATAACGTATTATTGGAACACGATCGACAACTCGTCACATATGTTCAAGCGTGAAACACAAAACTTCAAAAATAACCAAAAATAAGGCATAGAATGTCACTGAAGGGGTGAAATATAAAGGAAAAGTAACTCCGAAACACTGATTAACCTCAATCAGGACGGATTTTCAATAACACAGGGAATTATAACACAAAAACCAACTCGGTATAACTGAAAACTTAAGACACTTGTAATTGAAAGAAAAATGCACGTAGGGAAACGAAACTTTCACAGGAGCAGTAGAATAAATGGAGCTAGAAGCACATAGAATCACAAGGTGGGCAAAGCCACCCCCTAAGATTGGTGGGACTTTGAAATTTCTCGGCAGCGGCTAGATTGAGGCAAACACTAAAAACGCCACAAAAAAAGCCAAAATTGGTTGGATCTTGAATATTTTCACAGTAGGCGGCAGCGGGAACATTCACAGACGTTACTGACATAATCAGCGTCAGTTAATCAATGATTTAGCCACTAAAACTGAGGTTATACGGGAGCGACACATAGACACGTGTCCTGCTGTGGACCCCCGTCCTCCATAGTAAAGATAGGAAATACTTTCTCCCGCCAATGACTAGTTTAAGTCCAGCCCTGTCAGAGTGCAGTTTGAGCCATAGTACAGTTCCTGTCCAGTTACCCAGCCCAGTAACAGTCCACTTTTAGCCACAGTACACTTCCAGTCATGTTTTCTAGCCCTGTCACAGTCCAGTTTGAGCTATAGTACAGTTCCAGTCCAGTTACCCAGCCCAGTCACAGTCCACTTTTTGCCACAGTACACTTCCAGTCATGTTTTCTAGCCCTGTCACAGTCCAGTTTGAGCTATAGTACAGTTCCAGTCATGTTACCCAGCCCAGTCACAGTGCAGTCTGAGCTCTAGCACAGTTCAAGCACAGTGATCCAGCACTGTTACAGTACAGTTCTTCTCAAATTCTAGCTGCCATAGTACAGTCTAGTACAGAAGAGTGTACTGTGACTGTGCTAAACGCATAGTTTAGTCCAGTTACAGTGCAGATTTAGTGCAGTCACAGCACAGATTTTTTTGCCTGAGTTGGGCTAGTACTCCTACTTGAAGGGAGACCATTTCTACAGGAAAAAAATAGATCTGTGAATGTTTAACTGCGTTTTTAGTTGAAACCATTGCTTATAAACCCCATATGGTGGGTGATTCGTGGACAGCCCCTGATGGACTACACCACTAAAAAGTTTGATTACAATCTGAGACCTTGTTTTCTTAAAGAGCTATGATTTATCAGTCCTAGGATGTTATATCATAAGTAAACATCTTCATGAGATATGATTTATTGGTTCCAGGATTTTCCATAGTAAAATAGTGATCGTATTGAGATGTAATTTATCAACAGCAGAATTTAACAAGCTAAAATTGAAAGCAAGTACACTGCAACAATTGCAGACAACATAAAAAGGAAAAAACGGCTTCTTTTGAGATAAGAATGCATGTTTTCAGTTCTTAGAAACTTGGAACTAAATGGGTTACACTACCTGTAAATACTCCTGCATCATCGTATTTAAGAGAAAAGGAATCTTGAAGAAAGGTCACTGTACTTTCAACGAACAGTACCTACCCCTGGGGATCCACACTCCTTCCTTGCAGGAGAACAGCCTTTTGTTACTCACTGCAGGGAAAGAGGTGAGATTCTTCACTAATATAGAGCTTTAATTCACTTGCATCCTCACCCTGCTCCCTAGCAGTGGAGGCAAGAAGGCCACTTGCCGAAGTGCCAATAAAAGTATGTTGGAATAATAACATTTATGACAGACACACCCTCTTTCTTCATACAACCTTTTTACAACTGAAGGTGGTTCAACTCACGGTTCACTGCATATGGTAATAAAACTTACCAGCATATTGTTTCAGGGCACCAGGCAGTCTTGCACAGGAATGTATATTTCATTCCCCCATTATTGTAGCTGAAAAATAAGTAGGCTCAATTTACAATTGATCGTTAATCGAAGTGCTTATATAGTTAAAATGGGATTCAACGGCATCAAGCAATTACACAATATTTTTCCTCCACTTGAGCCACCAAGCGATTAATCTATCACCATATTCAGTTAATCCTTACAAATGTAGGTATACCATAACTATTGCAGTCCGCAAAAAATCATGTCCCTACAGTTCTTTCTGCTGTCACACAACGCAAGTGTGTCACTTTACACTCACCGAAACTTATGATGTACCAGGATTCTAATAAAAATACAAAAAAAACGAAAAGTACTCACCGAGCAGTAATTTCTCGGCAAAAGTTTTCTCAGAACGGCGTTTGATTCCAAACAAGTGTTTTTGAAAACAATGAATTCCGTGAGTTTCTTCAAACACAGTGGGCGCATGGTAGTGGGCAGGCCATCTCCCACAGCAACCTGAGATAGCAAAAAAACAAGTATTCGTCAACATTATTCGAAATTATCTGGGCAAACGCGAGATGAAGTAACACCATTGTAAAAAAATTGATAAGGAATAATATGCCACTTACTTGTAAACCGACTAAATCATGCAGGGCATCCTTAACAGTTGTTTTGCATTCTACTTTCGAAGTGAATATGTTGTAATAATAACCATGATTCCTCCTGCAAAGTCTACAAAGGTCATTCCCTGAATTCCTTTCCGACGAATCCGTGAAAATTCCAGTGGTACGACTCATTTTTTCACTTCAAAATCTCATGCAATCTTTAAATCAGATCAATCTTCAAAGAAATCATCCACACAGCACTGACAAAGATCACAAAATCCCAGGAGAAAACTACTTTCACTTGGATGATACGTGAAAACAATTAGGAATGCTCAAGGAAAAGTCCATATAAGTCAACTATTAATAAATCATCTCAAATATATATATATCGATGCAACAGCATGGATAGAGAATATTATCAACAATTTTCATGATCATATGACACGGTCATTTTACCTGTGAAATAAGTATGTTATCACAAGATCGTGTATACAAGATTGGTTTAGAATCGCGGTTTTATAGTTGCTTTTTCTTCCGCTAAGAGCATACCTATATATTAGGCCAAATATCTGTGTTTGAGGACTACTTGCTTTCCATTTGATGCATCCATTGGTCATTTCATTTGTAATTCATCTATATTCCTTTTATTTACGGTAGATTATCAACTTGTTAATTACAACAATTAACAACAATTTGTTAAGATTACGTAAATATAAGACCAGAAAGGAATTTAAGCCCAATTTCAGCTCCCTTACGGTTACAGTGCAACTCCCTTTTGTCAGCAAAAGGATTCCAGAATTTCTTTATTTTAAAGTTCAAAAATGTTTTTTCGAAATAGCCATGTCAGGATTAATGCAATAAACCTCAATAATATATTAGTTTAAATTAATGCAAATGGAAGAATTCTTCATTTTTCGATGGTAGGCCTATTGTATACGTGGTCTTCTCGTGGTAAGATACGCAATTAAAGCCCTAGGTCTGAACTACTCTTTGCTTGACTGGGCTATTTTAAACTAGGGTTTCAATGAGTATTTGTATTTTATGTCTATATGTTGCAATGTGATTTTTAGGTGATATTTAAATGTGAGCTTTTTATAGTCCCTTTTTATGGTATATGTTCCCCTATTTTATATCGGACAAGGTAAGAAAATATTGGTTTAGAGTCCAGGTTTGTAGCTGCAATTCTTGCCGCTAGGGAACCTTGTAGCCATCGAAAATTGATTAATTCTTGTATTCTGAACGTAAACTGATATATATTGAATTTATTTGCATGAACTCCTAAGTGCTTTTTTTAGATAACCTTTTTTGAATTGCATGTAAAAGAAATTTGGGAATTATGTTTGTCTCTGAGGCTGCCGATATGGCGCTTTAATTCCACTTCTGACCCAAAAGTTATGCCCCGTTTTTATTTACACAACGTTTAAAATTATTTACACAACGATCGTCGCGACGTCGTTCGCGACGAACTGCACGTTTACACATGTAAAGTTACCATCGTAACTCAGTGCTGCCTCGTTGTGGAATTGTGTCAACCGACGACGATACTGCGTGAGGACATTGAAATCTTGGAAATTAAGAAGCAAAGGAATATTATGTTTTCATGTGCAATAACTAAAGGTAGACCGAATTGTTGGTAAAACTTTAAAGACTGTGGTATTCATTATGGGAATTGGTCCAAATATAAACAATATTCATGTGGTAGAGATAGTAGATATGTCGCTTTGCTACGTTCCAAATTGGAATATATTGTTAACTGGTCACTTTATTATAATATCGACTCAATCCGGCTTGAACGTGTCCAAAATAAATTACTCAAATTAAATAATTACGGTTTAGGAATCTCACTGTCTGATTAAAACACTTCATATATTCTTTCCCTAGTCAATTTGAAAACTCTTGCACGACAAAGGATCCACCAGGAAAGGCCTATTCCTCTATAAAATTATCAATTAACATTTAGATTGTTCCTATCTCCTTTATTAGTAAATTTTAAAGGACCCCGTCATAGCGTCAAATCGTCACCAGGCCTCTGAACGTTTTTGTTATAGCGCCAGGCGTCTCTGAGTGTACCACGAACGAAGCGCTCCTAGCGGTCAAAGTAGACCCAAGATCAGTTTCCTTCTGGGTGCCGCGGCGACGTGGTGTTGAGCCTAGCGACGCTATCGATGGTCGATTTCTTCCTGAGCGGGCGCTTGCAGGAACATTGTTATCCAGGAGAATAATAATTCTCTGTTTTGTGTGCTTTGTGAGATATTGTCTCATAATTAAACATTCATATTGATGCCGGACATTCTATTACTCGAGGTTAGTTTTTGTTTGTAAGAAAGTTAGTGGTTACGCTAATTGTTAACATGTTTTTGTTGGCCTTTAACGAAAGACTTCCGTTTATTTACTTATTTGCTATATAAGTTTTGAGTTGGTGCTGGATCCACTGATGCCTGTCATAATTTGAGGAAATTAAACGTAATCTTGTATTCTAATGCCGTAGCACGGAATTAGTATTGGTGTATATAATCCATATTTTTACGGTGAGTAATGAGCATTTGCTATATTGTCTTTGTGATGATAGGTCTTTTAAAATACACAATTTCATATTAGAACCTCATAGTAACATCATGCGTATAGTTTCTCTTTAACTAAGATTATTTTCTTGGTGTGAATAGCTAGTCTACATGTTTGAGTATTCTGTATACATTTCTGTGTTGTTCTCTTGATATTTTGATTATGTTTTCTAAATGTTCGCTGGTATTTAAATCATGCTACCAACCATGAATCTTTTGTGTTTTTATTGAACGTATATGCACTGAAGCTGCATGATTACTTAGTGCTCTTGAAAATCCTCTTCAAGTGTTGATAAATGCTCTCTTTCATTGCCATCATGAAGCACCTATTTCAATTTTTTCTTGAAGCTAATTTTAGCACTGAGTTTTGGGGGATTATCATGACATATCCTTCGAAGATTCTTTATTGTGTTGTTCTTCTGAATTTACTTTTTGAGTGTTGATAAAGTTGTAATTTGCATTTCTTCAGAAAGTTTTTAGTGGTGACCATTGAGGAATGTTCATATTTTTTAAATTGCCTAATGGTTTTGTGCTTGTGAAAATACTTTTCAATTGTCATATATACTATAGTTGTTCCCTTTTATGGTCACCATGAAGAGCTTATTCCCATTTGTTGATAATTTTTTGTAAGTGCTCACCATTGAGTGATGCTCATGGCATTTCCTTTGAAGCCCCCTGATTAATTTGTACTTTGAACATTTTTTTCGAGTGATGTCAGGCCCTTTTTTATATGCAATTTGCCTATATCCATCTGTTTATAATGCTTCTTCTAGTGCTGAGTATTGGTGAATGCTCTTAACATTCTGTTAAAGCTGTCTGATCAATTTGTGCCTGTGAGATTGCTTAAGCCATGCTTATTTCACTGTCTCTTGAATGGCAATCAAGTACTACCTATTTCCAATTAATAATAATGCTAAGTTCCAAAAACTGTGCTGTTCTAAAGACATTTCATTTTAGGCCCTCTGTTTGTTTTGTGCTTCTCACCATGTTTTTCTAGTGCTGATAGATGTTCTCTTTTATTGAAATCATGTACTATTTATTTCCATTACTTCATAACACTTCTTTCAACGTTGAGTTTTGGGGGATTATCGTGACAATCTCTTTGAAGCTCCCTGATTATTTTGTGCACGTGATTATCCTTATGACTTCAAATATACTCTCTCTATTTGCCCTAATGAATTGATTATATTCATTTGATCTGATTGTTACTTTTAGTGCTGTCGTTGGGGGATGTTCATGGCATATGTTTTGTCTTAAAATTGTTAAAATATCTGTCTCACTATATTCTGTAATATGGCTCCTCCGACAACAATTAAATCATCATTATAAAAAATAAACAAGCAACAACCAATGCCCTGCACACACATTTTAAATTTAGCTTCTAACACTTCCCCTTGACAAGCAATGGTTTATCATCAGTCTAAACACTTTTTTCTCTTTTTAAACATACAATATTACACTTAACATTTTTTGATTATGGCAATCCAAGGTTTTGTTTAATTCCAATGTCTTTGGTCCTGAGAGAGATTTAGTTGACATTTCTGCTACATTTCCACTTGATATCACATATTTTTAATCAATGACACCACCATTTACCTTCTATCTAATTGCACGAAACCTAACGTCTTTATGTTTAGTTTGCTAAGATAAAATTTTGTTTTTGGACACACACATTGTGCCTTGGTTGTCAACCAAAATATTGATTGGTAATGTCCCAATTTTTTCTTGATTAAGTTCCAAATAAAAATTGTTTCAACCACAACACCTCCTTAACTGCTTCATATAGTGCTCTATACTCAGCGTCAACTGTGGAACTTGCCATCACTCACTGCTTTTTGCTTTGCCCAACAATTGGTTTACCTGCAAGAAGAATCACAAAGCCACTTAGGCCTCTTCTGTCTCTTGCATCGTTCGCCCAGTCAGCATCCGAATAAACCACAAAAGGCTCCTGTTTTCTGAAATATATCGAAGTTAAATTTGCTGTTCCAACAAGATATCTAAGTACATGTTTTACATTCGTCCAATAACTTTTCAAAGGAGAAATACATTTTTGACCTAATTTACATACTGTCAATGCTAGGTCTGGTCTGGTACAATTTGATAGGTATAGTAGGCTCCCAATTGCTCTTTGATATAAATGCTTATCAAAAGCCTCATCATTTTGTATATTTTTTAGCTCACCTCCCACTAGCAATGGAGCAGAACAGCTCTTGGAATTGTCCATTGGAAACCCTTTCAAAATTTTCTCCATATAATTCATTTGACCGATTTGGACAACATTTTTCCTTTCCTTGGAAATACTCATTGATAAAATACCATTGGGATGACCTAAATCCTTAAAATGTAGCAACTTACCCAATGATTTCTTGAACCCTTTAATCTTATTTTCTTCCCCAATTACCAATAAATCCTCTACATGCATACCAATTATGAGGTTTTCAGATGAATAGCACATGGTTCAGTCATACATTCTTTCAATGACATGCCCTTTAACAATCCATCGATATATGTATTCCATTCCCTTTCTGACTGATATAGTTCATATAAGCTTTTTTTCAATTTGTACACAAAATGTTTTGAACACTTCCCCCATCCAGGAATCCCTCAGTCTGTTCGACATAAACTTCATCGCAGATGGGGTTTTTAAGGTAAGCACTATTGACGTCTGGATGATTTATATGTCATTTGTTTTCCACAGCTAATACAATTAGTATCCTTTCTGATTTCTTCTTTAAAACAGAACTAGTTATCTCATCAAAATCCACACCAGGTATCTGAGAAAAACCTTGGGCAACATTTCTGGCTTTAAATTTTACTACTTTACCATTTCCTTCGTATTTTAGCTGAATCTCTGAAGCAGGGCTAAGGTATGCCAAAATTGGTTTTAATGTTTCTATGAAGAAGTGAGATAGTCCTAGTGGGTTAACCAAGCCTCGAATAGCTATAGGTCTAATAAAATGCCCCATTGTTAGGTCAGGTACTTACGTGAAGTACCTAGGTTTTATTTTTGCTTCCATGAAGGAGATATATGCCTAGAATGTTATATTAGCCTCCATCATTAACACGTTGGGGACTGGGTATTTAATTCCAATCTCATCGGGTAGGTCCGGGCATTTAAATGAGCTTTAACCTAAATGACACTTACATGAAAACCCTCATAAAAATGTTTACTTTTCAACGTATGTTAATAAAATTTGAAGCGTTTTTCTTACCAGAGGTGTTTGTATTTACAACTAGTTTTTGTATGATATTAGGTGAAACATGCTCCTTTTGTGCAGGGGAACCTTGCAGAATCCACAGATGTACCGAGTTTCCTTCCTAAGTTTATTAGCAGAACATACTCGACATATACGCGATGGATATGTCTTCTCTCCGTGCCCCACTATCATCTCTAGAGTGTGTTTCACCATTCCCTCTGCTATCCTTGCCGGGCTATCCACGATGCGCTCGCTGAGTTGGCCTTTCTATCTCGCCCTCTTTGTCATCATCGTGGGAAGACGCACTTCTTCCCTCCTCACATTTAGCCCAGCCCTAGGCTACTTCCAAAACAACTTTTTTGAAGGTCAAACGGGTAGAAGTGCTCAATGTTTTGTAAACTACAAAAGAATTAAATAGGGCACAGTTGATCAACCACAACACCATTTTTTGTCCACTTCATAGTTTTTCTTAGTACTGAAAAGTAAGCCAAGTTCATATAAGCTTTATCAACTCCTCCCATGCGCTTATTGTACTCCAAAATACAAATCTGTTTTTTGTGTATCTGTCCCGTCCATCTGTTTTGCTTTCCTTCGCCCATATTCGAGTTTCGGAGTGTGGAAATCATCCTCACCACCCTCTTGTCCTTCCACGCAAGCAGCAGAACTTCCCCCGTGTACAGAATGTGTAGTCACCTTTCTTCATATTTTTTATTTCATGCCTAAATTCAGCGGGAAGTTTCTGTTTGCACGGATGGTTCCACAAGCTCGAGTTCTTTTCGCTAGAAGATTTTCAGCTATTTGTACGCTATTGTAATAATTATCTTGGAACACATGATGCCAACCTTTTCCCTACCGTACACGTATATATACGTGTGGACGTTTCCTGACCCGGGAGACCACGGGCGTATATGTACGTGTGAGATTTTCCCGGTCAAGAAAAAAAAACCGTATATATACGTTTTCTAGCTCTCCCCCTTTCAGGACGGTCGGGGGTTTAGGTCGCCATTGTCTCGGGACCCAACGCTTTGGGGTTTAGGATTAACCCTCCGAATCCGGGAGCAGGTACCCGGGCCCTTCGTCTTTTATAACCCCTCTCTGCGGTAAGGGACAGCGGTCATACAATTGTTTATAGAGTCAAATTTCGAAATAAATATTTGTTCATTTCTCAAGAAATATAAACTAAGAATTGAATTGTTTGTCTTTTGAGCAGTGTTTACAATTTTTAAACGAAATTCTACGACAAATATTAACTTATATCTCGAGTTATGTATAAACATCAACATGGAAATTGTTGCTGCGTTAAATGCTTTGATAATGGCCTTAGAACTTCGTTTAAAATTTGACAATGCTCAGATAAAAATGAGGAATTATATTCTATGTCTGTAATTTACGTGCAAGCAACAATTATCCATTTGCTAAATACATATAAGCAATACATAAGTTGACCGCGAACCAATGCCGCGGGTATGGTCGTAAACCCGGAAAGGAGGGAGCACAACTACTCTCGGAGTCCGCGATAATGCGGAGTCCCACCGTGGAGGGGTCGAAAAAGGTTCAGCGAGACCCTTCTTAACGAATGCACTCCAAAAATGCTCCGTACCATGAGAAAGAAGAGTCTCTTGGGGCTCGGTACAGCAGTCAAGCTAAGACGAAAACTCCGCGGTCTCGAAAGGGTTAACTCTCACACACCATTCTCACCAGTACATAATCACTTCACCGATTTCCCTGGATTGCATGTTCTAAATCTCAATCTTCCCCTCCAAGGTATTACTCATTTGTCCAGGGAGAGATCACATTTAGGCATACAGACAGTTTTTAAAATTTCTAAGAAATATGATAGTATTGGTCTAATTTTATGTAGCCTATTGGATGATTTTGAATTTGATTTGTTTTCACTGAAATGCCTAGAATTCCAAATTTGTTCAAATCTGTTCCTGCTGAGAAAAATACTAAAAATGGGTGTATTGATAAATTCATCAGTGCTCCAATATTCCTTGAATTGAATATTTCCTGACTTTCCCCATCAAAATTATAATTGCTAAGAAAACTTTCATCTCTCTCACCATTATATTTTTCCACTTGCCAGTTTTCTGTGAAGACTTGTATCTGCCTTTGTTCTGTATTCGATACAAATTGGTCTCTTTACACATAATTTCAAGAAGATCATCCCACAAAAAACATTTTTGCCACTTTTAACTCACATTCACAATTATCAGGATTATTATTGACGATTCCTGCCACTCCCTGAAAATCTTCCAAACTTCTTGGAAGGTCAATTTTATTCCATGTTACGGAGGTGTCTTTCACTAAGCTACCATTGCTATCACTTGCATCCCAGTCACTATCATCAGTGTAAGCTAACTGTGCAGCTTTTCTTTTAGGTCGTCTTCCACCAATATCAAAACCAATGTCACTATTTGAGCTCTCACACTCGTCTACACTATCATCTGGCATGTCTGATTATGCATCAACACAAAGTTCTTCGTATGTATCCTTCTCCATCAATCCGCAAGCACCACCACTAGTTAACGCCATTACTAAAGACGGGGTCTTATTGTTTTTGGAGTAATTTTTCAGTTGGTAAGGTACACAGGAATTATTGCTAAAAATTAATTAAATATACGTAGGCTACATATGCATGCACTTTCATAGGGTAAACGTACACCAATTTTCATCCAAGGAATTGATTCCTCACTAACGTGACTTCAGATCTCTAACGAAGAGAGTAAACCACACGAGAACGTCCCAAAGGAGACTAATATGCATTATTAGCAAAGGGAAACATTAGAGACTAACAAATATAAGCGTTGTGGCCATCTGGTCCTTTTCTATCAAGGACCAAAAGATAGGGTCCCACTGAAATGACCCTCATTGTCCTTACCCTTCAAGACTCGTTGATGTGTTTACATGGAGTGCTGAAGATAGGATGTCTTGTGAGAATCCAGACCATGGCGCGTGAGAAGGAAAGCTGAATTCACTCTCAGGTGAAATATACATTATTCACTTGGCTGCATACATTATAATGTATGGCACAAAGTAGGCGATGAAAGAATTACCGACAATAGATTTTGTTAGAGCCATATGAAAGGATCTAAGAAATCCAACCAAAATTATTCCTGATAATCTAAAATACAATAATTCGTAATTTCAGAATATTGTAGAATTTAGAGAGTTGCTGTTACAGAAAAATGAATGTTTATTCAAGTTTTTTTCACACGTTACGGCTAAGTGACATTTTGTTCCTATACATTAGTAATCTCTAAAAGTGGATTACGTTCATTGAAATAATATTGATAAATTTATAATTTGAATGGTATAAGCCTAATCTATGTCAATAAAAACACATTCTGAAATTCAACTGAAGCAAATGCTAGTATAAGTAACTAATGTTAAAAGAAGGAGAATAAGTTTTATTATCATATGTGAAGACACGGAAATCTCCGTGGCCGGTCTTCAGCATTCAGCGCGCAAAACATGGAGATCTCAGTGACCGGTCCGCAAAATGTTAAGAGTTTTGGCTTAATTTAGCATTCTAAGGTTAGGTCTCTGAAATGGGTTTTAATATTTACATGGAGGACTAAGGTATGCATGGTAGATTTTCCATGCGTTGGGTAACAATAAGTGTGACTTTTTCATGTGAAATATATACATTAATTAGAGTATTTGTTTACATGAAGGGCTGAGATATGCCTGACAGTTATCTCTGCCTCGATTATGATGTATTCAACGGTGTTCGGCGAGATGTTGTGGAACATAATGATACAATGGTAAATGAAGAGCAAACTTAGTGCATGTCCACAGTAATTACTGTGGACATGCACTAAGTTTGCTCTTCATTTGCTCGATTATGATGATTTTTGACCACAGCTTGCATTATAACATTAGGTACTTCTGTCAATTTGGTATTTATATTCATATGATATACTGAGGTATGCCTGAACGTTACCCCTGCCAACAATATGATGCTTTCTGTTTTAATATTGCATCGTGTAATGTAAACATGTTAATTATGTTTTCATGCTTATGAGCATGACTGTGTAATGTCTAAAGGTTATCCCTTCTTTCAATATCATTTGATTTTTACTACATTTGGCATTTTTAGTGTAGGTATATCAAGTAGTACAAGGTTTCATCATAGGTGTCAGGTAGTTTTTAATGTTCACATGGATTACTGATGTAGACCTGTGGGCTATCTCTGCTTCCAATGTTATGAATGTTGACTTCGTTCTACATTCTAATATTATGTACTAACTTATGCTTGCTTTTTAGTTAAACATAACGACTTGTAATTTTGAATTTAATTATATACCTACACCCAGAACCTGGCATGTTAGAACACTGTCTGACATTACCTTCGAAATGGACAATGCTTGTCGTCAAGTGAAAATTTAGCTGTGACTGTTTATAAATAAAAATGTATTGATTTGTATAAACTAGATATCTTCTAAGAAAGAGAGACTTATGGAGCCAAGAGCCACAGTTAGTCATGTGCCTCACTCTTCTGGAGTATGGTGGTTATAGTTCCTTCTCTGCTCACTAGGTAGAATCTTTGCCACAGTAGTTTAAATGTTATTTTCTTTAAGTCACCATAATGATTCCCAAGTTCCTATTCTGTGGTAGTACCGTGTGCAGAGTAAACCAGAGTAAATTATTAATGGGAGGACTGGGTGATCACCACTGACGAAAATAATCCCAGATAAAATAGCCTTGTGTATCTAGAAAAGGATAGTTTCATTGAGAATGTTAGGATATCATATTCCTGCAACAGGAATCATATACTGCTTGCTGAGTTGAGTATTTCAGAATCCTTTCTACAGTTTCCAAAACAATTCACTTGTCTAAAAGACTTGCTAGCCCCTGCATTGGCTCAGAAGGAACTTCAGAATAATGACAGCATGGTTTATTTTGTTGTAGTCTCTACAATTGATTATTTTATTGTCACCTTTTGAAATGACAAGTGACTTTTTTTTAATCCTGTACTCTTTCAAATCTGTAATAAACATCCACGTAATACAGCAAAAGAAAAGTGTATTTGCTCACCTTTATCTCACAAGAATGATAGAAACTCAAAACTTCATAGGTCCCACAGGTTATGGTTTGTTTCCCTTTAAGTAGCTTAATTTTAAGTGCTAGATTGTATGTCCATCCTATGACTCACTCCTTTTATTCAATCCAGATCTTTATTTCTTGAATAGTTGATAGTGTGTGCTCCTTTTCCTCATCCATTACCCCTTTCCTCTTTTGTACTTACACCATTTATTAATTCCTATTCCTGATCTTATTTCTAATTCTGGTTACCTAACTTGATACAGGTTACGCTTTATGGTATCTTGTTACATTAGATTAGCATTTAACTCACAATTTACTTCTAAACGAGCATATATTAAAAGGGGCGGACCATCTTGAATCTTTGAAGCAAGTTTTTGCTTTCTATAAAATTGCTTTGGTTATCAACCAAAGTGCTTTAAGAAGTTAGATCACCATTACTTTCTGTTGTGGTTAAAATATTAAATTTTTTTCTAGGGCTCCCAGCTGGTGGAAGGAAGATTAGGGAACCATCTAAGTGGTGACTGTATTCTTTCCTCAGCCTCACTGACATTCGTTGAATCTGAGAGTGGACCATCCGATACAGGGGAATGATGGAAAATGATGAATGAAGACTTGGAAAAATGTGGAACTGTTCTTGCTGATAAGTTAACATCTTGCTCAATTCCTGGCGATGGACAAACAAGCATCCATCATCAGTGGAGGCAGAGACACAAGGTCTGTTGGGAGGGGTGGAAGTGGTTGTGACGCACCAATTATCCCTAATGTCCTTAGGATGATTAGAATAAGTAAAAAGAGGTGTTGCACAGAGGCAGTCACGGGGGACACAGATGAGTTTAGCAATTGCAAGGCTAAAAATCCTCTTAGTGGTCAACGATCAAACACAAATTCATATAATTGCTACCACTGTAACGGTGGATACAGCAGCAAAAGGGAGCTCATCAAACACCTTGACACTCATTTTGGTGCCAGCAATTTGGACGTTGATGCTGAGTCATCCAATGTGCTAGATATAAAAGATGCAGATAGTAAAAGACAAGAGCTGAGGCGAAAAGGAAATGGGCCTATAAAGGAAATATCCGGAGGGACTCAGGAGAAAGGAAAGGGTAGAAAAGGGAGAAAATTTGCAGTGGGAACTGACCCATGTGTAGAAAGTGTCTCCTCAAATTCCTCCCCTTGGGTTAGAGACATCAAAAAGGGAAAGTGTTCAAGTGCAAGAGAGAGGCCTTTTACATGTAGTGTGTGTAATAAGTGTTTCACTAAATCTTCTACTCTCAACAATCACATGCGTGTACACACAGGGGAGAAGAATTATTCCTGTGGTGTCTGCAATAAGTCATTCTCTCTGAGGGGCACCCTCACCAGACACAAGCGTACACACACATGAGAGAAACCTTATACATGCAGCACCTGCAATAAGTCTTTCTCTCTGAGTTCTGACCTCACCAGACACATGTGTACCCACACAGGAGAGAGGTCTTATTCATGTAAAATATGCTGTAAATCATTCAGTCGCAGTGATTCCCTTACCGAGCATATCCGTATTCACACTGGGGATAAGCCTTATACATGTAGTGTATGCAATAGGTCTTTCTCTTACAGGAGCAACCTCAAAGAGCATATGGCTACACACACTGGGGATAAGCCGTATTCCTGTAGTGTGTGCTATAAGTGTTTCACTAAATCTTCTACTCTCAACGATCACATGAGTGTACACACAGGGGAGAAGAATTATTCCTGTAGTGTCTGCAATAAGTCATTCTCTCAGAGTAGCAACCTCACCAAACACAAGCGTACACACACAGGAGAGAAACCTTATACATGCAGCACCTGCAATAAGTCTTTCTCTCTGAGTTCTGACCTCACCAGACACATGTGTACCCACACAGGAGAGAGGTCTTATTCATGTAAAATATGCTGTAAATCATTCAGTCGCAGTGATGTCCTTACCAAGCACATGCATATACACACGGGGGATAAGCCATATTCCTGTAGTGTCTGCAGTAAGTCTTTCTCTCATAGGAGCAACCTCAACAGGCATATGGGTACACACAAGAGAGAGGCCTGATTCATGTAAAAATGCTGTAAATCATTCAGTCGTAGTGATCACCTTACCGAGCATATGCGTATACACCCAGGAGATAAACCTTATTCCTGCAGTGTCTTTGCAGGCAATCCTTCACTCAGGGAAGCACCTTCTACAACCATATGTTTACGCACACAGGAGAAAAAACTTTTTCATGTAGAATACACTGTAAATCATTCGGTCATAATTATAACCTTACCAAGCACATGCGTATACACACACACACACGGAAGAAACACTATTTCTGCAGTGTCTGCAGGAAGTCCTTCACGCATACTAGTGTCCTTAAAAGCCATATGCACATGCACACAGGAGACTGACATTATTCATGTAACATTTCCTGCAAATCTTTCTATCACAGTAGCCAGCTAACCACATACAAACATACGCACGCAGGAGACAAACCTTATGCACGTAGCATTTGCTTGAAATCCTTCTCTCTTTGAATCTCCATGCACCGTACATAAGCTCATGCGCACAGGAGTTAGACCTTGTTCATGCAATGCCTGCAGCAAGTCTTTTGCTCACAAGTCCACCCTCGACCATCACCCATATAGGAGGGAGACCCTATTCTTGCAGGGAATGTGGGAAAACTTTCTCTGAGAAGAGCGACTTCGTGAGGCATTTCCGTCTCCACATCTAAGAGACATTATAGTTCTAGTTGACGGTATGAAGGGTTTACTCAAATTGGTTACTGAAATGCACCTGGCATGCATACTCGTTGGAATGATACACCATTTAGATATTGCATTTGTTGACATTTTTCCTTAAGCAAAAAGTTCAGGAGACACGTAATTCATTATTGTTTACACGAGTAGTGTTTTATAATGATGAGCAAATACCCAATAGGGATGGTGAGACGTAGTAGTGAATGTATGAAGAAGTCATGGATTGTTTATTTGTATTTTGAAGGAGCTGGGTAGCAAAATAGCGCAAGGCCACCCACTTAGCTCACTCTGCATTAAGACAATATGCCACTAACTTTCACTCGAACTTGTCTGCTCAAGGTCTGATATCTTTTTTTATGTTCCTCTCATTCCTTGGTATGTCTCAATGTGTATTATTAATGAAATCAATGATGTTTTCTGGGTTGAAATCGTACACATTTTGCCAATAGCCTAAAAATATTGTTACACTTGTATCACGATTGTTCTCATTTTACCGTTAACTAATCTATTCATAGGCGCATAATTTATTGTCGTTCACACAAGTATTGTTAAAAATGATGAGGAAATACCCAGTTGGGAATGGTAATAATGATTATTTTTCATTGGTTAATTATTGTCTTTTTATATTGTAAAATATTGTCGTACAACTGTCACAACTCTTTTTTACTGAAAAATTTTCCTTTCGCATATCGTAGTTATTTTAATTTAATCAATCCTTTGTTAGTCTATTATTTGATTTTTGTGGACTGTATCTTAAGAATACATTTCTCTTTATAGATAAACTAGATGGTAAAGTAGGATGGACATGGGAAGTGTCTAACCTAAGGCATCTGACTTAGGAGTCTGTGTTATGGTTGCTGCTACCATGTGCTTCCCAATATCCTTGTGATTGTTGTGTTTTAGGGTAACCTGTTTCTTGCTGTAATTATGTACCTATATGTGTTAAACAAATGACAATAAACTGCATCTGTATACAAAACATTTCCGGCTAGTATTAGTACTTAATAGTGAATCCACTAATAAATGTAGGGAATTATATTTCCATTAGAATTACCAACAATTCCATGGTATCTATGTCTCATTGGTCCCTGTGGTATTTAAAAATTTGTTACTGCAAATTTTTGCTTATGTATGGCTAGGACTATATCCAGAGATAATATTTTCTAGAGTATAATACTTTCAATATAATACGGCATTTATATACACTCAATTGCAAATTATTAAAAGGCCCAGTTTCCATAAGTAATGATGGTATGGCTGATGCATAGGGTTTTTACAGATTTTTAGGAATGGACTTTAGAAAAGTCTTTTAATAACCACTGTAGGTGTATGACATAAGTAAAGAATTTTAGGATATCCAATTTCACCCTTTTTAACCCAGAGCTTCTTCAGGGAATAATAAAATTTTAGACTTCTCAATTAAAAACTTTTCTAATCATTCATAATCATTGTGGCAGATATATGTTTTACCCTTAACCGTTTCGCGCCGAATGCCTCACCTTTGCGGCGAGGATTTTCTTCCCTAAATAACGAATGCCACACCAGTGCGTCCTGAATGTTCTTACTCTAAACAACGAATGCCGCGCCTGTGCGGCACAGGTCGAAAAAAGTGACCGTCGCGGACACAATAGACCCACGGACGCGGTCGCCCCTCACGATCCGCCTTAGCGCAAGCCCAGTCCCATCATCGGCCGCTCAGGTCGACCCTTTCCTATCCTCTACACGCCGTCAACTACTGTTATTTGCAGTGTGTTTTCCAAAAAAATATTTGTTGCTTACTTTTGAAATTAAATGCTAGAAATGAATTCATCTTTTTTTGCTGACCACATGGAAAGTTCAAACAAAATTCTAACGTTAATCGCAACGGAGTTATAGAACAACTAGTACATATACTAAATCCGTCAAGATCAACATCAGAACTTCGTTTAAAATATCTGCATGCTCAGAAAAAAACACAAAATTCATTTTGAATGTAAAAAAATCGGTGCGAGCCACAAATATTTTAATATATTTTGCATTACCATTTTAGCCAGTTGACCGCCGACTCGTGCTAGTAAGGGGCTTTTAATCCTTCTAGGGTGTGGGACAGAGGCCGAGAAAAGGGATCGGCGCCCTCTGAGTTGGATCCAAAAATGGTTAGGGAGGGAACCACTGCCTTCAGTTGACGCGAAAAAGCTTCGTACAAGGGAGTAAAGAAAACTTTCAAGACACTCGTATTGAGGAAGAATTTCCCTGAACCAAGGTCCGGCGTGAAAGGGTTAAAGTTAGCAAAACAAAATTAAGGGTAGTTTAAATCTTTTCTGAACTGAGCTGAAAATGTGTGTTTTTGATGTGATTTTTGAAGTTGTAATTCTATATTTGTATCCCCATGTGAAGCAACATTGGGTTACAGTGGGTTAAGATTGGAACCATAGCTTATCTTTTGGCATATTCACTACAATTTTTATGTCATCGTTGGCATAGGATCTTAAAATCCCAAATACCAATGGCTGAAGTAAAGGATGCTAGTGAGTCAACTATTGAGATAAAGTTTTGATTTGCCCATTATTCTTTCATAGTGAAATGTTCACCTTCTTCACACTTATCGAATTAATACAAATCAAAGACACGATTGATTGGTAATCAGGACGAAAAACTAGGAAGGATAACACGTTCGACCAAACACCACTATTTCCATTTAATGATACTCTTTTTCCTTATTTTAGCTGTAAAAATAAAAATTATTATCCATTATTATATAATTCATATGTTTGTTCTCATATTGTCTCGGAAAAATGTTGAATTGGTTGTGAATTTCTATATTTTAAAGAAACTATTTATGTGCCTAACCATTTTCTTGAAAAAGACATCGAAATTTTGATAATGCAACCAAACAATATGGTTGTTTTCTTTGATTTTTTTATTGCCTAAATGGAAAGGCTCCTGGAGTACGTATTTCACACATTTTTTAGATTTTTAAATGGCAATTTCTATTTTTCGCGATTAAATGAAGGGTGAAAAATTTCAAGTGCGGGAAAACGCGACGGCAAAATATCAATGCTGGGAAAACTCCACGTGACGTCATTCTGGTTCCCGCTGTTGCCGTGTGAGGTGACCTTGGGGTGAGAATATGTGCGCCGCTGAGATGCAGGTTGCTAGCAGGTAGCGCTCGGCTTAAATAAGGATTATTAATACCCTATCAAACGAAGGAAACTTTCCGACCGTAGGCAGTTTAGTAGATGGTTATTGAGACATGGTTCCCTGAGCTCTGTGCTTCATGCATGCATTCGTAATCTCAGACGATGTAAAACTCCTATCTACTCGTATGGAAACAAGGGCCCTGTGACGTCACTTGGGGTGCAGTCCGTTGAACGCTACTACTTCTTCGCAGCGCCACAGACGAGCTCCCAAGCGGTCCGTCATTCACTACGGAGCGCTTCAGGTTAAGGTTTGACGTCGGGAAACGTAATACACCCATTTCTCGCTCCGCTCCAGACACTCCCGTAAAAACTAGGGTCTGCGAACGAGCGAGTCATATTTTGGCGGATATTCGAAGGGAATTCACCGAGGCTATGGAGAGTGTACTAACGTTGCCGTTATTGGACGCCTTTTTTCTGTAAAGGTGACTACGAAGTAGGCTCACATAGTAGATAGATGTAAATTTAATAGTGATTAAAATAAATATGTAGCAAGCACTATATCTCCGTAGACATTCTCGTATCTCCCCCAAAATGAAGTCAAATGACTCTGGAAGCAACCGTAACATTCAAAAGACAACAAAACATTATTAAAAGGGACATGTACTATAAGAAAGGATTGTATGAACATATATCGACACATCAACTCATGCCATAAATAAAAATCTGAAGAAAAATTGGGTAAACATGGAATGGATTAATGTTTTATAATAGTTGTCAGCCATAATAAGTTAATATGTTTCAAGTGAGAAAACGGTAGAGTACCTACTTTTTCCTGTACTAGGGTAATGATTTTATATTTGAAGGGGTAAGCGAGGGTAGGTGTGAGAAATATGGTCCAAAGTTTCTTGCTTTACTTTGTGGAACCTCGCTATTGGAAGATAAAATTCATTAAAATGATATTGGAAAATATTTATCAATATTCAATGACCATAATCGCCTCAATTTTAATTTAAAACCATTTCTTTGATTTCATAATACCAGTTTTCCCGCCCTCGTTCATTTCCGCCATTTTGACTGTGCTCCTGATTGGTCTGAAAAGAAATTCTCGTAGCAAACGTAGCGCCTATGGACCGGTGCTCCGGAGCACTTTCGTCTGTAGCGTCTGGTGGCAAAAATAGCATTTATTGGACCGCACCCTTGGAGTGGCATCGCATGGGCGCCAACCTGGCCTTTTTCAAATGCAGTTAAAATTGACCATTGCCATCGTCTGAACTGGGATTTTTACAACCAAATAATTTGTATATTATGAATACAATAATGGTGGGCAACGAATCACAATCAATTCCTTTCGTTTTCTTTGATGAAGGAAACTACCCTATTGTGTAACCATACTCTTTCTTATTTTCTACAATCGAAGCCCCAACACCTTCGAGTGTAACCTTCTGTCATTTTCGGCCGAATAAATGAACAGGATAGTTTCCTTCATCAGAGAAAACGAATGGCATTGATTGCTATTCGTTTCCCACCATTTTTTGT
Source organism: Ischnura elegans (assembly GCF_921293095.1). Lineage (NCBI taxonomy): Eukaryota > Metazoa > Arthropoda > Insecta > Odonata > Coenagrionidae > Ischnura > Ischnura elegans. The sequence goes on from NW_025791657.1 coordinate 1,070,613, forward strand.
ATTCATAATATACAAATTATTTGGTTTTAGAAATCTCAGTTTAGACGAATGGCAATGGTCAATTTTATCCTCATTTAAAAAAGGCCAGATTGGTGCCCATACCATGCCACTCCACGTGACATCACAGAGACTTAGTTTCTATACGAATAGATAGGAGTTTTACATCGTCTGAGATAACCAATGCATGCATGAGGCACTAGAACTCAGGGAAACATGTCTTCATAATCCCCTAATGAAATTGCCTGTGGTCAGAAAGTTTCCTTCGTTTGATAAAATATAATAATCCTTATTTAAGCCAACCGCTACCAGCTAGCATGGTACTCCGCTACCTGCTAGCAGCCTGCATCTCAGCGGTGCACATATTCTCACCCCAAGGTCACCTCACTCGCCTACACCGGGAACCAAAATGACGTCACTTGTGCTTTTCCCATCATTCATACTTAACCGTCGCGTTTTCGCGAGCTTGAAATTTTTCACTTTTGATTTAATTGCGAAAAATAGATATCGTCATTTAAAAATCTAAAAGCGTGAAATGCGCACTCCAGGAGTAATAATCTTTCGGTGTAGGCAATAAAAAATGATAAGAAACCCCCATATTTTCATATTATTATTCATCGCATCAATTCTCATTCCTGTTCATTTTTTTAACCCTTTCACTGCTGTGAACGTACCAGGTGCATTCGCACGGCAGACTGCTGTGAACGTAGTTTTTCTTCGTCCCTGCCATGCGGTCAGCACTTTCGCCGAAGCGCTCCGAAGGGTCGCTAATCCGGGACCCTTTCCTCGACCAGCTCACCTTCGCTGGCTTCTCTCATCGACCCTCCGTGCGAGGGGGCCTCCCTCCCGGAAAGTGACCGCTCTTACTGCAATTTTAAATTCTATATCAATCACTGCGTTCATCAAAAAATATTTGTTTGCATCGCGCTCCTGCTAAAATGGCCATTTTCCGCTGGTCCGCAGCCACGTTTTTATCACAGTTAACAGAATCGTTACTTTACATCGCAGTAACACGGTTCAAAGGCGTATTTGATTGCTTGATTGGCAGGAGTGCGATGAAAATGATCATTTTTTGATGATCGGATTGATTGATAAAGATTTTCAAAATGCAGTCACAGCGGTCCCTTTTGGGGAGGGAGGCCCCTCGCTTGGAGGGTCGAAGAGAGGGACCAGCGAGGGTGAGCTCGGAGAATCCATCCTGGTAGTTCCTTCTCCATGGATCTACGAAACGCATGTTAACCTTTTCGCCACATGAGAGGAGAAAGTTTTTGGATATTGAACAACGGTGAAAGGGTTAACCAGCACTGTGAATATGTCAAATTACACATTCATACTGCTCCAATGCAAAAATTATTGTGTTTTCAACTTCAGCAGATTCCCGATTATCCGGCTGCAACGTATCCGTGTTGCGGATTATCTGTGCTGTGGATTATCCGTGCATGATATTCACTCTCGCTCAACATTTTCCGCGCTATTAAAAAAAATAATATCGTACGCAAATTCATCGGAATTACTTCATTAATGCTAGGATACATCGCGCTTATTATTTCTGTTAGAATCCCCTTTGTAAAACAGAAGCGATTGCACGTTAGCTGCGTTAACGCAAGATCCGTGATCCTGTTTTTCAAGCCTCGCAGTGTACGACCATGCTCTGTGATCACTGATCCCGCAGCAATTGCAACCCGGGCAACTAGTGCGAGACGTGACTACATAGCGTGGTGCCTGACTGTGCAGTTTCCGACGTCGAGCAGTGGTTTTGAAGCATTCGTGCAAACCAATTTTCTGAATCCGCGAACACAGCCACGGATGTGTGGTTTTCGAAACAAGGCCTTACATGGAGCATTGATAATACGAGTACGAGCATGTTGTCGTCGCTTAAAAGATCGCGAACTGGTGAAGAAAGATGTCAATGAGTCCGGGAAGCACTCTAAAATAAAAATAACGGCATTAATAGGAACAACATATTGTCCGTTTTAGGTAAATTATGAGCATTAAAAGGCTCGGGTTCAAATCCCGTCGGTGGCAGAGATTTTTCAGAGACTGCCCGATCCCTGCTTGAGTGTTCTGTGGAGGACATTTCAAGCGCAACACTCCGTCCGTCGGATTGGACGTTAAGCCGTGGTCCCCTTAGCGCCTTTCGTTAAGAGCAGGCTAATGCCGACGCCGGGTTTCTCTCCACCCTTCCTTACCTACCCCTTCCCTCATGGCGCAAATGACCTAAGCTGTCGATCGCCTCCTCCAAATACCATACCATTAGCATTAAAAGACATTACAGTGAAACTTTGGGTTATCCGTGTTTTCTCTCCCCCATCATTAGCCCAAATAATCGAGAGTGTCCTAAAGTTCCATATCTGTTCCTTCTTGGCCATCTCTTTACTACAAACAAATGTAAATACATTGAATATACATAGAGTCATAATACTTTTTACCCACAACAGTTATTTACCCTCTCTTTACTCTTCAAAATATTTGTTTTTGCATTTAGTTTTGCTATCTACCATAAACCGCTTACGTCAGCGATCACCTGTCTCATCTGATAACATATTTGCGTATGTTCCTCTATTATCCGATTAACGAAAGTGCCCAGGATATAAACTAGGGAAGGGGTAAGCCATGGTTTTTCAAGTAGTAAAATTTAAGCTTGAAACCAACATTTTAACAAAATATAATAGTGGCTAAATAGTTTTGAAAAAGGAGGGGGCAGCTGTCACCTCCTGCTCCTTGCTGGGTACACCCATGTGTGTCGGATCTCCCACTTTTTGCCTTCTAGTGCATTCCCAGGCCATCTAGTACATCCTTTAAACTCTCTTATATCTCCCCTAATGTCCCATCTCTCTGTGCTTGTTCTTCTCTCAGCTGCCTATCTCACCTCTCCTGTTCATCTGTGAATGTTTCAGTAGTACCTGAATTTCAATTTCTCTCTGTTCATTCTAAATCATAAATCCATCCATTTTTATATTAAGGCCTTCTTTCACCAGTTTCAATTAATTTGAAATTTGCCCCCTGAATCACTGATCCTCGTTCTCTCAGCATCTTTTTCAAGTCTAATCATTTGTTTTTCCCGTAAAAATCTCTAGTCACACCTGCTATTATGAAAGTTCCACGATCTACGCAACTATAATTCAGCTTTCCAATGGTATGTGTCTGAAGGAGTAGTCGTATCCTACATGTTGTGGTGTCAATAGTAAACGTTTTAATTAATTACACAAATCAAATAAACAGAATGGATAAGTTTTCAGGACGAATTATCTGGAGCGACAATGCATTTGGCCTAACGCCACAATTTCCGTTCCTTGACTCCATTTTTGTTAATTTTTAAGTACACAACAAGAATGATATTTGACTCTTGTTTTTTCTTCCATTTGACAAGGAGAACTTTTACAATGTTCAATTCTTTTTGTCCTAAAACATGGACATGCACCCCATCATAAGCCACCCATCACAAAAAACCTTCCATTCTTCCAGAAAAAATTAAATATATGGAGGAGTATACATAGAAAGCCAAAAGAAACTAATGTCTCAAGGGAGTCAATATTGAGCACTTCATTTTATCTACGGGGACACCTCAGTGAAGAAATGCCAGTGCATTACTCAAGCTATAAGACTGTGGCTTGCTGTTCAGCTGTCTAAGCTGTAGTGGTTTATCATATGTACACCTCGTTCTGTGTGGTGAAACCAGAATCATCAAACAAACTTGAACAAACAAGAAGAAGTTTGAACTCCCTAGAAGTTTGTTTACTATGAGGTTATAATGTATTTAAATGCTAATATAGGGCATGTATCTTCCCACACAGCACACGGACGCCTTTAGGACATCCGGTGACTGTCCGTCAAATGGCCTACGGACGTCCGAATTCATTCCAAACGATGTCCGCTGCAAGTCCGCATGTCAGTAAAAAAGGTGGCCCTTGGACGTCCTGAAAGTGTCCGCTCCGGACACCTTCAGGACACGTTTAGATTAGGATTGCATTTTGTTCGATACTAATAAATAATAGGTCCAGACAAGAATTTAAATAAATAAGGCATTAATTTCATGCACAATATTTATTTGGCTTCTTAAAATAATACAATTCCAGAAACTACATACGAATTATTTAACTTTCTTCTTCCCCTGTAACCTCTCCTTGGCGTGCCTTAGCCAGCTTTGGATTGCAACCTCCACATCATTTTCAGGGGCTGTCATGGTCTCCTGTATTGCTCATGTAATAATGAAGTATATAAACATTTCATTGTAGCAAGAAATCGTCTCTTGTAGGTAACAAGCAGATTAGATAAGACAGGACGCTACAGTCTTATTAGTCTCGTGTTTAACATTCTTAAGGTTTCAAAATTAGGAAAACTGTCCATTTTAGGTTGCATACATTTTACGAACTTTTCTTTGAATTTTTCTTCTTCTTAAAAAAGAAAAGGTTTTGAGAAAAAATAAAAATATTAATATGTTAGTAATTTATATATTGTAATAAAGAACATTTTTCACAGAGCAATTGTTGCACTAGATTTAAATCCAAAATATGAGAAGACTGTTTGCCTGTTAGACCCTGGTGCACAATCTAGAAAAAATCTTTGATCCATCCTTGCCAGACAGCTAAGTAGAGGTCTCGAAAAAGAGATTGGAAAAAGCATTCAAATGGAGGATAATATTTCTTAACAATTGGTCTCTGCTTGAAGATTATGACTACACTAGAGTGAATTCTGGAGGTAAAGAAAAGTGTTACGTAAGCTAGGTATAAAGGAAGACTAATGCAGGAGAGCTGAATATGGTATAGGAGGAAAAGAAATTAGAAAATTTAAAGGTGGAAGTTTAAGTGGACTAGATCTCTTGGGATTAGTGTGAAAGCAGCCACACTGATTTGGCACACAAACCACTTAGCTTCATTGGCCGAGATGCAACTTAAAAAATAGAAACTTTGAAAAACTAGGAAAACTTGCTGTAGTTTAGGCCATTCCATGATTTAGATCTCCGAATTCTTCCAATCTGAAAAATTAAAATAGATCTTTTTATGTAGTCTGGTATCGAGGCATAAGTGACAACCAAGCTCACTGGCAATATTCACATTTCGACAGGGACATAACAGGGGAATAGCAGCTAAGACCTGCTGTGTGCTACTGAAATTTCTATAGCTCCTACCATATCAGCTGCTTCAAAACATCTTAGTTAGCTACAGCTACTAGAAAATAGTAGCTTCTGTAGTACTGTGCAACTACCATCCCTGTTGAATAAGTTATCCCATTCTTAAGTTCTACAGGTGTTATACATCGAAATTTTATGGAGAATGAGATCCTTTTCAACCATTTTTTTTGAAATTATACCTCCAATGTGCAGAACAAAAATTGTTTTCAAATGTTTGACTTACTTGGTAGTGGGATCTGCATCTGAAAATAATACATAACAATACTATTTTCTCTACCTTTAGCATGGAAGGGTGAACCTTGTATTACAAGATGTTTAATAATTATTTAAATTTACTTTATATGAGCTCCCTTAACAGGAGCAACTTGCCAAAAAAGTATCCAGACCAAAATCATTCCTCCTTGCCCAAACCTATATATTAATCAAACGAATACTTACACCTCTCTCTCATGCCTTGCTTTAGCATGTTTCAGCCAACTCTTCACTGTAACTTCCACACTACAATTGGTGGCTGTAGCGTCCTGGTTCAGTGCAACATCTGTAAAGGATGAATACAAATATACAGTATACAGACACTTATAAGAAGACAGACATACAAACTTATAAATAGAGATAGGAACTAAATAAAAATACAGATAAGCTATTTTTATTCAACTCCACTAAATGAAAGCTATAGTCAGTAGATGCCTCCAGGTAAATATGCCAGGTTCAAGATACTCTACATCAAAATGTGTACCGATTGCTGTACGAAAAGATGCACAAGTTCTATTTTCTGGGTGTGAGATTTCATGCAGCAGTTTGAGCAAATAAATGAACCATGAAACATAGCCATAAGGTTTGTTTACACAATATATCACTTACAATTAGACCTTTTTTAGATTCATTCCGAGTTTCTTACAGTCGTCCTATAGTTTCCGCTAAATTAAATGCATGGATGACTAATAGCACAGTTATTTAGTTAGTAGTTAAATTAGTTTATAGTTTAGTAGGTTAGCAAAGTTGGAAAGAGAAAATATATTAATTTGATATAGTATCTTCGCTGTATTTACTTGAATAGAGTATGGGCACGTTATATGGGAAGTGATCTAAAAAAATTAAACCTCAATTGGGCTAAATTCCGATCATGAGAATAGAGAGGTACTTTTTAAGTGAGATAATAATCATTAAAACTTGCAAAATTAAACGTGTGTACAGTAAACTCCAAAAGTAAATGTGGGAAGAGCAGCCGCGCCACTCCTAGGACCCAGCTCGAACCACGTCAAATTCGCATGACAAACTTTCGGATGTTGGCACTGCATTTGAAAAAAGAGGCGGTAAGAGGAGTTTGGGGTGGTTGGGGTGGAAGAGAAGTGGGATGAGGAAGCTACGAACTGCGAGAAGTTCTTTGGTTTGCGCCGTATAGTGTGAGTTGAATGGACACTACCTTTCGAGCTATTTTATCGGCGACAAAAAATCTTTCGTGGACTAAAAACATATGAGCGGGATCCCAGGCAGTACAATCTTAGCCGGCATGAGTGACGAAGAAAGGCCTTAGAGAGCCCCTCGATTTTCCGATGCGTTGTGTTCCGGGGCAACATCGCAACACTCGAATTTCAGTCCACTAATTCTATTTAAGCTCAAACATTTTTAGAAAGGCGTCACTTATCCCTGCATCGAGCTCCAGATAATTTCTCAAAACATTTCTGATAGGGTGCTATTAAAATACTGCATAAAACGATTTTGGACGCCTCATGACCTCTCGCCTCCCCTATGAGAGACAACGTGAAATTCTAATTAGGGATCTCACCCCTCCAATCTTACACAAACAATTGTCTAGTTTTCTTAGTTATACACATAGCAAAAATTCACTTTTGAATTTCGTTTTCAATAAGAAATGTTTTGAGTAGGGTTTGATTGTCATGGAAATGGTGAGAGAATTTTAAGGATTTTTTGCTGCAACTAAAAGTTCCTGACTGCTAAGAAGAAATAACTCGATGGGCGGGGGCGTGAAACAAAAAATCTTTTGGCTGGGGTGGTTTGGATTCGCAATCAAGAGTGATAGGTCTTAACTAATTCTTTGGATGTGAGAACTGAACGCAAGGAATTTTACAGCCAGCACAGCATTTCACCGTCCTTTAGGTGGGAGACTCAAACTTTTAAGTGCATTACTCTTACCTATTCGGATGCGATATCTAGCTGTTAGGTTGCATGCAGCCACAAATAGTAGTTTTAGGCCACAAATTCGCTTCTGGACATTTAAATTTGTTTTTGCATTAAATAATGACAGGTGTTTTTACGTTGATAGATAAGTATTGTGGTGGAAATCATCGGTTAAATAATTCGACAAAACAAACGGAAAACTCTCAACTCACAACTTCTAATAACCATTTATTTTCTATTCTGGCGAACTATAATTATTCATGTTTTCATGCAAATGATTACTACAGTGCTTGACGTGCAAGAAGCGCAATGGTTTCGAATAATAAGATTGATAATAAAAAGACGCTCAGGAATTTTATTCAGCTTGATGTGCGCCATAAATATATTTAATCGGAATCGATGCTCTATCACTCTGTCAGTGGGATGGGAATTGGAAGCGAGTTTTTACTGGCCAAGATGTTATGCGCCAAGTCAGCACCGGTAAGTGTGCTAGTATCTTAGTGACCAGACACCAAGTATATTGGAGTGATTGGGGAGATCCTTATGGCATAATCCTCTGGGAGAATTAACTTGACACCTTAAGCGTTTACAGATGTGGGATCCTCCATAAGTCATATAGGGACATAGTCCGAGAAAAACCCTATGATGAAAGAGAGTAAAGCGGCCTTGCTTGGGCTTGGAAGGCGTTTTATTTCACTTGCCAACCCTTCTTCCGCGAACCGGCAATCTAGCGCCGCGGCGCTACATTATGATCATAACATCCTGTCAGTGTTTGGTCAGGTTAGGGAACTTGGATCCTAAAAAAGAATTTAATTGCTAAACGTTTCTTGAAGTTGGAATTATTCATAATTATGGCGGATCATGTTGGGAATATTATTATTGCTTTCCAAGCAATCTATGCATTGAAAGCTTGATTATTTTTTGAAAGATATTAATTAATAAAAATACTATCGGCAGTTCAGTTTTAATATCTCAACCCTGAGAAATCAGTTGTCGGTTTTACTTTACTATGGAGTAGTTTGACTGATATTATGTGCTGTCACAAACATATCTGCCGGTAGAAATGCACAATTTGCAGTTATTTATTAAAAGATACTCTTGATTAACCAACAGCTATTGAGAAATTTGTTGTGAATACAATTTTATGCAAGATTATTTCCGAGTCCCACACGCCTCTACGGAAAAAATGCAATGGTGCCGACACCAGGTTCATGTCGTTGGATACACTGTTCTCCTGATAACTTTCTCCTTTCCTGCCTCGGTACTCTCCTCCTGGCTCTCTACCTCGCTCTAAGCTTCGTCACTCGTGCTAGCTGCGATCGTACTGCCTGGGATCTCGCTCGTATGTTTTTAGTCCACGAAAGAATTTTTGTCGCCGATAAAATAGCTCGAAAGGTGGTGTTCATTCAACTCGCACTATACGGCGCAAACCAAAGGACTTCTCGCAGTTCGTAGCTTCCTCATCCCACTTCTCTTCCACCCCAACCACCCCCAACTCCTCTAACTGCGTCTTTTTTCAAATGCAGTGCCAACATCCGAAAGTTTGTCATGCGAGTCTGACGTGGTTCGAGCTGGGTCCTAGGAGTGGCGCGGCTGAGCTTCCCACATTTACTTTTGGAGTTGACTGTACATGCCATTATCTACATTTTATTAATTCATTTATTTCTCGGTTACGCTGACGACAAGACTCTCGTCAACTTTTCTACCTTGAACTGCCTCATCGTATTTCTCGCTCCTCGTTTCTCGCTTTTGCGTTCGTTTGCAAATTGATATTGACATTAAAATTAATAGACGCACTTAAACAGTGATGATCCTTGTAAATAGTACGACATTATTCGTGAAAACCAAGTCACTAAATTAACAAAAAAACGGAAAATTAATATTCGATAACAAGTGATAGTTTGGATATTCAAAATGTTTGTTATTTAATTCTAAATACAGTGATGCTAATTTTCCAATTCGGATGTGAAATAACCTCATCATTACGTCTCAGGCAAAAAAATCTGTACTCTAAATAAGCTAAAGCTATGCTCTAACTGCACTTAATATCTGGACTGGGAATGCACTTAAGACTGCACTTAATTTAAACAATACAGCACAGTTGCCATAGTACAGTAAAGTACAGTTACCACAGCACAGTCAGAGTGCAGTGGCCACAGCACAGTCAGAGTGCAGTCACCACAGTACAATCTAAGTGATTTCTTTGGGTCTTCTTCCGTTTTATCCATGTCTCTATGAAAAATCACTAATATTCCAGCTGGCTTCATCAGATCCACTGAAGCAGCGATGCAGATTTGGCCAGACTGATATTTATGTCCAACCGAATCCTCTTTGACACTTCAATGAACCCAAAGAAGCTGACTGGAAGTTTGACTAAATTTCATCCAAAGCCATGGATAAACTCTGAAGAAGACCCAAAAAACTAACTGGAAAAGGGAATTATCTAAACTCTGTTTTGATATTAGATACAAATGACATGAAAGCCAATTCAGATATAAAATCATTTATTATAAAATGTAATATCTTACAATGAACTTGGTGAATTTTACATGGTGTTTCATTTTACATAAATTCATGGTGTTACATTTCGCGGAGGTTTTCCGTAAAGTGGCACCCTCCCCTACCACTTTGCCAAACCGCCGTCAACGGTTCGCCCGCCTTGTGCCTCCACTGTGGCTCTCATCACACCCTTCCAATACAGGCTTCCTGAAATGACAAACACGAGATATAGTTAGTCAGCAGTGCATTGGAAATTCAATTGACACAGAAAATATGTCATGTTCCATTCAAGGGGATACAAACTGATAAACACTTCTTAAAAGAAGAGTTCACTGAATGAAAATTTATTTTAGTAAATTCACACTTTCAGTAATACATATCAAATAATTGATACAAGCTTTACCTTTTCTGTGAGGTGTATCGGTATTTTCCCGCCTGGTAACCACTGCTCACCCTCAGATTTTTTTCCAAATTGTTAAATGTCTTTGACAGCCTGGGCACCACCTCCCCTTTCAGTTTCGTCTTCAGATAAGCTGTAACGAAATATCAAAATTCCAAATTAGTATAATCTTGCTATGCTCCATGGTAAATTGTGCTGAGTCAAGTTATGTAGGTACTAATAGTGAGCACAGAAACAATGTTGTAGTACACTTTTAGAGGTATAAATATAAAGAGAACATTTTACATCATTGAATTAAAAGTATTTGACAAATTACTTATTATGCTCCACTTTCATATCGCTATACAGCTAAAGAAACAAAGAATACTGTTGAGGCCACAGGAACATTCACAAAGGGTCATTCCATGTCAGTTCATCCAGGTTCGATGAGGTTAACTTGTATTGACATGCATCCTGTATTTTGATATGTTTTATATAGCAAAAATCAAGTTTTCCCCCGCAATGATGGGTAAGTGCTATGAATTCCTTAAAATATTCTATTTTTAAAATATATTTTTGTTATCGGGAGAAAAACAACCTGCACATAAAAAATATTTTAATTTTTGAACGTATTATGTACTATATTCACGTTGTAAATATTTGCTTGTATATAGAAAACAGTTAACAAACGCATTTCATCACACTTGAAGGACTCAACACTGACTACCAGAGTCGTGAAGAGGGAGTTTTTTTTTGCATATTGTTTTAACAACAAAGCGAGCAAAAAGCCATGAATTTCATTTTAACAGGTGGTGGGTCATACCTTAAGGGATATTAGAAAAATTAATTTAACTTGATTAAGATATTGACTCAGGTCAAAATTTGATGTTTTATAGAACCATGCTTTTGATGCAAAATTTTTAAAACCTTACGAAACATATGAGTTTAGAGAATTTCCAATATTCCTTGGTACATTTTTCAATTAGATTTTGGAATGCTCATGATCTCTATGGTAAACCTGCAAATTTTCATAAGAATCGGATGAAAACTATGGCTGAGACAAATTTTTTACCTGTGGAGGTGCAAGTATCTCTGGAGACCGCTATTATTGAAAAACTGCAGTTTCACCCAAACTTCAAATGGTCGTGAAAAAAAACTATTGGAGATAGCCAAGAAATATTTTACACTTTCATTCCTGCATGGAAGGTTGAAAATTGGCCAGTTTAATCAAAATCCGAGTCGGTGGGTATCATGCCTGGATGAACTGACATGGAATGACCCAAAGCATAAGAAAGCATTGTTAATCTATGTAAGTATAACACTCTCAAAGTTACCACCATAGTAATTACCATCAATAGCGTCCATTGTGGCTCTGCATGCTGCAGGATTCCCTCCTTTGGATACTCTCTGGCCCTTAGCAGAGTGGGATCTAATATACTCCCTCCCAAATAGCCTCATCAGCAACTCCTCCTGTAACCTTTTCGGGGTCGTCCCATTGCTGAGCGCCCCAATTTTATCACCTTTTTTAGTGTATATATGGAAGCCAGGGTGCAGCAAAACCTGAAATAATGAAAGAGGCATTAAGTGTTGAACTTTGTAACGTTTGAAAATCTCGAGATAAATACTACGCTGAAAGGTGGCTTACCGAGTGATCCGAAGGGGTATTTTTCAAATATTTTCTTGCATGTCTTAGCAAAATGTCCCTCCTTTCCATGTCGTCAACTGGAAATGAACGGATGCTTATTCTTAGCGATGCATGGATCAAATAACGAGATTCTACCCGTTATACGTTTAAGGTATTCCAGATTTTTTTTCCTAAACACAACGACATACCTGCATTCGCCAACTCCGAGTCAATTGAAACCCTAGAGGGTAGGCCATCCAACTCAATCAGGATATTCCCGTCATTTATCACGCCACTTTCCAAAGGCACTGGCACAGGAGCTGCGCCTGCAGGAGTCGGGAAGTGGAAGTCTTGGGGATCTTCCTCTCCGAGGGCAATGCCAATGGCATTGGAAATGGAGTCCCTGTTCTCAGGAAAATTTACGGCGGGCGCAGAATTCTTACATTTCATCGCCCTCCTCTTCCCGCCTTTCGCCCCTTCCTCCGCCTTGCCCACAAGCTTCTCGACCGCCTCTTTCGGGGACGAATTACTTTTATTGAGAGGCTTCTCAAATTCTTCCTGGGATTCTTTTATCTCCAAAAGTTTTCCTGAAACAGGTTAATAACAGTTCGTACATAAACACGGCATATCTCGCTGTTACACGAGGGTATCGTGAAAACAAACTACTGATAGGTATATTGGGCATTAAAAATTTTCAGAGAATTGTAGCTTACCACCAACTGCTATGGTTAACACTTTCTCAGGCACTCCATCCCACAGCACCTGGTACTCCCCTCCAACTATTGCCTCCGTTTTAATAAGGGATCCTACATCCGTTGTAATCCCTGTACTCTCGTCGGAGTAAAAGTAGAAGCAGGCCCTCTGCTTCAACTCTCGTACGCTCCGGGAAGAGACGCTGCACATGGAGTCGTCGGAATCCTCTGGCATCAGATTCATCTTGCACTGAGAAAAATAACGATGATATGAATTGGAAGCCACTCGAATTGACTCAAACCGTCAAACAGTAACTGATTAGGTTTAACTTACCCAAGTACTCCCTTAAGTCACACCGAAAATGCTGAACTACTTCGTTCTATGGCAGCTACCGTACTATTCCCGACTATGCCGTGATCAGGAATTGGCGTGGTCTATGACGTCAGTAACGGAAGCACATGGAGCGAAATCAACGGAAGTCTTTGTTGATCAAGTTGTATTATAAGTAATGTTATAAAATGGAAAAATGAGTGAATAAATAACTTAAGTTGTCACTGTATGCTTAATTTTAATTAATTTGAATGATATTTAACCATCATGTATTGTTAATATTATAAAAAATTTATGTTCGTATGACTCATTTTACGCAGTTGGGTAGTTTGGTTGTGGTGGGAATTATAATACCCGTGGTGGTAGGTATCTACGTAGCACAGACTCCAAAGGTCGTAAAAATTCCTTTTCAGTGCGTATTTGCGTTTAGTACTAACGATTAAAAAATGCCGAAAGGGCCGTACTCCAAAATTTCTAGGACAACGAAATGGAGACGTAGGAAGACAATTGATGGCGCACTTGGAAATTACCTAAGTAATGCGCCCATAGAAAATGATACTCATGAAAGGCGCAAAAAGGAAGTTGGAAGCCCTGCAACTGAGAAGGCTCCTTTAGAACCGGATTACTTTAATTTAAACAACAATGGAATGTAATAATATGAATACATTATGATTTATATGTGCCTCGGGTTTAAGGAATGGTTTTTCTCAGAGCTAGGAATTCTTGTCAATGTTTGGATTATGGTCGTAACTTGATTAAATTTTTTTTCGACCCCTAATGATTTACTCATTTCGACATCTTCGCAACTTAATCTTCCATATTGTCTCTATTATTCTTAGGTTGTGATTCAGATGAGATGGCATCCAGCACATCAGAATGCAGTGCACATCAAACTCCAGGTGGGTAAAATAAAATTCTCGAAAAGTATAAATCTCATATAGAATTTAAATTTCATCAGTCATGTTGTCTTATTTGCTCCATTTGATGAACTTATTTGTGTGCACTGGAGTAACTTCCATTGATGTATTTGTTTCCATTTAAAGGTATACCCTTGGAGAGAAAAGAGTCGAGTAAAATTTCTGGTGACGATGAGGACTCTAGCTCTGAAGGCTCTAACAATTTCTCGGACAGTTATAGCTTTTCAGAAAGCTTTTCTGAAAGTGAAAATGAACCAAGTATCGAAAGCTTTCAGTACTTAGGTGGTGAAAAATTTACTATGGGGCAAGTATAAAAGTTCTTGAGAGTGCTATTATGATGACGTCCCTTTTTCTCCATTTTAAAATATCATATGAATGAATGTCCAAAATCATTGACTTATTGATTTTCCATCTTCCATAGGAGAACAAGGTTGTTAAGTGTATGCACTCACTGAAAATGTTTTTCAACTTGGGTAGTTTCGATCCAAAGAGGTTTTGTAATAATTGTGGTAAAGAAGTTCTGCCAGATGGTAATTGTTGTAATTATCCTAATACAAAATTTTCTAATTTGCCCAGTTGAAATGCAAATAAGGACCTTGTTTAAAAGAAACGATTTTTTTATGGTATATCACAGAATTATCATAGTAACAAGAAAACCTCACCTACATGATTTGACAAGTTTGTAGCAGCTGTGATGCGACAAGTTTGCAGCAAGTTAGAAAAAGCGTAACTAGGAGGTGATTCAAGCTTGCAGCAAATGCGCAGGCTTGTCATGACAAGCTTGCTGAAAACTTGCAACTTTGCCCTGACAAGTTTGTGGCAAGCCAGTAGCAAGTTTAGTATGCTATCTGGGACACTTCCTCAACACTACCTGACTGTCGACCCTTCGCTTACCGAAGGCTTCCTCACCACTTCGTGGTTGAAACACTTCCTGGACGCTTTCTGAGCAGTCCCCGTCTCTCGACTCTTCGGCTTCGCTATTTTGGTCATAGGACTTCGCTCAAAGGATTGCTTATTTGTAATTAATAAAGTAAGATGGAAAGGGTAAACAACACCGTTGAAGTTGTACTTGAGAGAATTCACAAACAACCCACGAGAAACGGGAGCGTCGATGAAGTATTGCGGGAGTGGAAGTAGCGGTTGAGTGTTGTGGGAGCATTTTAATTGTTATCATGGGAGTGCACAAAAACAGCTGCGGCTTTACACAGTGCAGTTTATGGTAGTGAAGAGGATGGACGTGCCGCCGTAGATTTCCCGAGCCCCACCGCCGCCAGCGAGGGTCGCAGCTGGTATAATACCTTAGGAGAACCACATCACTACCTAAGAGCGGTAGACAGGTTACCGAATCCGACTCGAACCCGGACCTAGGGTCTAAGGTTCGATTCTTGGACACAGGTTTTTTTCATAAATAGTTTCTACCTTTCATTTTACAAAAACCTACTGTTTATTATTATTTCCATGATTTACAATTCAAATTTTATTTTTCTATGCGGAAATCTTTTTCTGCAATGTGGCAGCGTCAGGTGTCGAACGGACACTTCCTAAGCGCTTCCGGAGGCGTTCCAAGTGGGCCATAATCTGCTTCCCTTCCGCACTTCCGCAACACTTGCCCGCTGCTTCCAGAACACTCCGTCCGACGCTTCCGCAGCACTTCCTTAACGTTGCCATTTCGCCTGGGATTGTTCTTAAGCTCAAGTACGAGGTAACCGCTTACCTGTCAGACCCTTGTCACTCCCCCCATAGAAATAAATTCTGGATACGCGATTGATCAACCATCTCTTCAGCTTCATAACGATTACTCACCTGAATACGAGCCATCTGAAACAAGAGACACTTGAGAGGCGTATTGTAGGTAAATTTTGATTTAATTAACGTCACCAAAGAAATCGTAAATTCTTACTGGTAAGGAATGTAGAGTAAATTAGTGGAGTGAAATAGTTTACGGAACTGTTATTTTTCCGCTATGCAGAGCTGAAATTTAAACTATCAATGCACTACGATCCGAAATAGGCTTGAATTGAAAGAATGAACGTAAAATATCGTATACCGTGCAAATAAAATAAGAATAAATGGATCGCTCCATCCCAGAGATGAGTGTGGATCTACACTCGTCGCTGGGATAAAAACCCACGCAATTACTCTTAACAGAACAATAAAAATTAAACAATAATAATTCGCGGCTTAGGGATACATATGTACTAGGGTCTCCTCAAATTCACACTAATAATGAAACATTCGCGATTGATTCATACAAAGTGAATAAAAGACACGATTACTTAGTGATTCAAGTAACCCATTATTCATTACGAAAACACAGTGGGTCAACAATCACTCAGGCTCACAGTTTAATCATATCAATATTAGATCAAATGGTTATGCAATTCTGGGAAACTCCTGCGCTTGCTGATAAATTAAAATATATTAGTATCAAAAAGCGGTGGAATATGTTTGGGGAAATATGCTTTGGAAACGGGTATTTAAGGAAAAAATTAAAACAAAATAACATGCCTGAAAATGCATTTTACATGATTGTTGCCCTTGAAATATAAACTTGAAGCAGACGCAGTCAGTATGCATCAAATCCAGATAAGAAATTTAAATTAATTTTTGAATTCGCTGAGGCTTTTGGCAGGATATATCCCCTCACTCTCCCCCCCACCCCCCACAGTAACGCCACTGCCAAAAATATTTAAGTTGAAAATATATTAATTGACTTGGAAGTTAAGAAGCAGCACTGACATAAAATACTTGAAAATTATAAAAAATGAATGATTCTTTAATGATACGGTTTCGGGCAACCGTACTGTTAAGAAATTCGTCCATGAACTAGGAAATGCGACTCTTTTCCATTCTATGCTTAAAGATGCTACAGAAAAGTGTTTTGGAAAACATTTACAGGTGAACTGCTTTTTCTGATGTCACAACTTCACCATTTAACTAGTAATTGATACAGAGTACGAGGTAGAAATATATTGTAATAAGAGCTCCAAAAAAATAAAAATTAGATGGCCAGTTGAAAAATGAGCGCGTGACGTAAAGGTGAAAGTGAATTTCGATTAGGATTAAAAAGCGATTCCTTACGCTCGATAAGGGGGCTGTGCCAACATTTTCATTATTTTACAACAAAACACGCAATCGCGTGTCTTGAATTTTGAAATTTTCATAGAAAAAAAATCAGGATTTATAATAAAATTTCCTTTGAAATGACATTTTATTCAATGCTACAGGATGCACTAGGGTCCAGATATGAATTTGAAAATTACAGCGGCACATCATTTTGACGTCGACAGTAAGGTATTTGCAAAGAAGTGCATACAGAAAACCACTTGATTGTAACATAATAATCAATATAGCGCATACAAACTTGAGGAAGAAATAAAATACATCCAATAAACATGGGGTCGAAACTCCTTAGTTACCAAGCAATGGAAACGCAAAAATGTTGTTGGACACACTTTGCAGTTGGTTTTTAGTTATGGTGTCAATTTAGTGCCGTCACAGCACAGTTTTTTTGTATGGGAAGCATCATAGCCGGCCAATCCGCGGTTCACCAAATAACCCCGCCCATGGAACAAACGCAGCAGGTCTTCAATATCAGAAAATAGTTGACTGGGGTGTTTCTGGATCAATCCAAATGATGTGACATGAGTCTGCTAAAAGGGATTCTTTTGTGAACGCCTCTCATATCCCGATTAATTTCATCAGAATCGCCCAATGTTAACTTTCAGATAGAACGCCATTCTTCCCAGTAAACCATTTACGTTTTTACATACACCCTATAACATGCAAGGCTCACCAACGAAAAATCCAGTCCCCAATCTTAATCTACGAAAATGTAATCCAAACGTCTTCATTTACGACCTATTAACTCGAATTAACATTTATCCTCCATACTGAATACTTCTCCATTTTCGCACGTCCTTCAACCAAACCTCGGATGTGGACTGCATCCCAGAACACCAGGACTACGTCGAAGACTGGATTACCACCAAGCTTCAACTTAACCCTAAAAAACTCAGGTGATACAGTTAACAAGGAAGAACGAGCCTTTTACATGAATCGTGATTTACTATGGCACCTATAGAATCAGGTGAGGCAAAACATAATAAAATTTCTAGGAGGTACTGTGGGTGAAAACATGACTCGGCGCGCAAACGGCCAGACAAGATGGCGGCGAGGCAAGCCAGGCGTGTATGTCTCTCCACAGTATTATTTTATTTCTGTGGTTAAAACGTGTGCGTTTATGTTTTGTGTGTGTTTTTCCGATGCAGATAGTGCTTTACTTCGTTGGGACGAGTTACTGAAATGCTGCTCATGCAACTTTTGGATTATTGTGCTTTATACTAGTTCTGGTGTTGTTTTACCCACCCTTCCGATTCGGGCCTATGACTCTCGGTCAACGTGACTCGTCGCTCCCGGGATTTGGCCTGCCTCCTCCACGGCAACCGTTTTTCGTCCCTTCCGGTGTTCTCCCTTTGTCCCTTCAAGTCCCTCCCAAAAATTTAGTGCTTGATGTCTAATTGTGTGTTATATAATTATTGAAGTGTTAGTTTCTTAGCGCCCTTTCTCGACTTAAAATGTGTGCAACGAAGTTGAGTGTATATTACCAAAATGTTCGTAGTTTGAGAAACAAGCTTGGGGCAATGGACTCCTTTCTTCATGAACTACGAAATCACCAAGTGATATCCCTCACGGAGACGTGGCTTTGCGACAATGTTTCTGATGGCGAATTATCTATATCCACTTCTCATCAAATTTTCAGATGTGATCGAGTCGGTAAGCGTGGCGGTGGTGTCCTTCTTGGTGTTGACAATGGTTTCTTGGCGCTACGTCGCCCTGATTTGGAGTTAGGCCCCGAGATTTTATGGGTCGAAGTAACTTTTCCCTTTAATGCAACGTCTTCTGCAGGGAGAAGGCTATTAATTGGTACATTTTATCGACCACCTTCTGGTGATATTACAACTTTGGAAAAGTGTTTCAACTCTGTGTCACTAGCCCGCAGTGTGGGTGAAGTTATGCTCTTAGGTGACTTTAATTTAGGCATTGACTGGTCCTACCCTGTGAATGTTAAGAGTTTATCTGGCCTTGAGGAGTTTTTTGTTGATCATTTCATTAATGGCCTGGGCCTTAGGCAATGCAATATGTTTCCTACGAGGGGGTTGGCAGTCCTGGATCTTGTCTTATCCTCGCTCGAGTTGAAAGTTTGCCCTGCTGGCGACTATTTCTGCTCCGACCACGGGTCCCTAGAAATTTCGCTTGAACCCAGCGGGTGGCCACCCCCTACACCAAGGTCTACTCCGCCCCCTTCTCTACGTCCTCCCACCCCCATCTGGAAAAGAACGGATTGGGCCCATGTTAATGACACCCTCAACTGCCTCCCATGGTGCCTCTTGGAAGAAGGCTCTGTGGACGAAGCCCTTGATATGTTTTATGACTGGTTGGCAGGTGTCCTGAAGGACTGCATTCCGCATCGGAAACCCCGTTCTAGAAAGTTCCCACTTTGGATGACCAGTGAGACAGTCTTTGTTTTAAAAAATAAGCTAAGTGCTTGGCGCCTGTACAAACTTTTTCCTAACCCCAACACATTAAAAACTTTCATGAACCTTCGGCGTCATGCCAATTATCTGACTAAGTTAGACTTTACCAACTATATAGCCTCAATTTCCTCCGAATGTGTTTCCAACCCAAAACGGTTCTGGTCTATGATCAACTCCAGGCGTAACTCTGCTTCCACGCCTATGGAAATGTCTTTTGGTGATGTAACTGCTGTTGGTCCTGGGCGTGCTGACCTTTTTTCCAAGTTCTTTTCATCCACCTTCACCTCTAATCAACTTTTGGATACCTCTGTTCTTGATATTAAATGTGTTAGTTCCCACTCTCTCTCCTCACTTTCCACTTCTCCCGATGAATGTCTAAAATTGTTGTCATCCCTTAAAACTAACCGTGCAACTGGTTCAGATCAGCTGGCCGCAATGTTCCTAAAAAATGCAGCCCCTTCCTTGGCTTTACCCCTATCCATCATTTTTAATAGATGTTTTTCAACGGCATATTTTCCGTCAGTGTGGAAAATTGGCAGCATTTTCCCACTCTTCAAATCCGGAAAGAAATCTTCTGTAGAATCATACCGTCCTATCTCAATTTTGCCAATTATATCGACTATTTTTGAGCGCATCATTCATCAACGTCTGTTGTCTTTCTCTCTTCCCTTAATATCTGACGAACAGCATGGTTTCCTTCCCGGATCATCTACAGTAACAAATCTGTCCATTTTGCACAAATATTGCATTGACGCTTTCGAGACTTCATCACAGCTGGATGTATGCTACATTGATTTTGCCAAAGCTTTTGACAAAATTAACCATCAATTACTGCTCTTCAAATTAGAGAATCGGTATAATGTCCATGGTAATTTCCTTTCTATCTTATCTTCTTTCCTTCAGAACCGGCAACAATACACAATAGTAAATGGGTCGCGTTCTTTGATGGCACCGGTTACATCTGGAGTTCCACAAGGGAGTGTCCTCGGGCCTTTACTGTTTGCATTATACATAGATGATCTAGTTAACATTATCTCCTCCACCAATTGCAAAATATTATTATATGCAGATGACTGCAAAATTTTTAAACAGATTGATTCCCCGAATGACTGCCTTGCTCTGCAGAAGGCTCTTGATGCCATAGACCAATGGTCTGAGATTTGGAGTCTGAAAATTAATCCAGCCAAGTCTACCATTCTACCATTCACCCTACGCAAGTCTATCCTGAGTATAAATTACCGATTATCTGGACATCATATTCCTTCGGTCACCTCTCAGAAGGATTTAGGGGTTATTTTTGACTCTAAGCTGCTCTTTCGTGAGCACATTAAATCCATTTCCACCCGCGCTATGTCTTTGGTGGGTATGATGTATCGCCATAGTGAGGTGTTGGATTTAATTGCTCTACGCACCTTCTTCCTTTCCTGTGTCTCTCCGGTCCTAGAATACTGCAGCCAAATC
The DNA here is from genome assembly GCF_921293095.1 of Ischnura elegans. Taxonomy (NCBI): domain Eukaryota; kingdom Metazoa; phylum Arthropoda; class Insecta; order Odonata; family Coenagrionidae; genus Ischnura; species Ischnura elegans. The sequence continues at coordinate 1,091,320 of NW_025791657.1, forward strand.
TGGTCTTCGGCCCCACCTTCTTCATTAAAGCTCCTGGAACGTCCATTGAATTTTTTCCTTTCTGTTGTCCGCTACCGCCACTTGCCTTTTCGTAACTTCTCCCTCAATAAGATTAGATCCTCTCTTGGCATTTCTACTTTAGCTGATCGCCGTATCCTCAATGACCGGAGACTCTTTTTAAATATCATTAACGGCAAATACAGGTCATCAGACCTTCTTTCTTTTTTTCCGCTTCGTGTTCCTTCGCGCACGACGAGGTCGAGTGACCTATTTCATTGTTTCACCCCCCGCCTTTCTGTTTCTAAACGTTCTTTTCTATTCAGACTTCCTTCTTCCATTAACTCATATGCCAAATATGTTCCAAATTTTGATCCTTTTTTTCATCCCACACCCAACTTGCACCATCACTATCGTAATTTTCCCCCTATTCCTCGCACCACCTGATGACTATTCTTTGTTATTATTTGTAATTACTGTTGAATTTTTTTGTTTTTGTTGGTTACGTTGCTTAATGTTATGTAATTATTTCTCCTGTTATTGTAGTCCTCTGTAATTGGCCTCGTGCTGTTTTTGGACTAAATAAATAAATAAATAAATAAATAAATAAATAAACAACACAGCACCAATCAAAAAGCTACTCAAGTGCTCCCGGCTAATATAAGGACTGGAAAGGAAAAGGTTATCTGCCCAAGGCTGTTGCTAAGTCGTATATATAACCATCGTTTTGCTGTTTGTCAGGACACTTTTTAAAAAAATTAGTGTCTACAGAAGCTGAAGATCCGAACTATATTTCCGTGTCGTAACTTTCTTTCAATTCTTCATTCACATGGCAAAAATTCACTAAAAATCGAGTCAACATGAAATCTCATCATTTATCACGCAAAAGTATATTTAATTTTTATCATTTATTGAGGCATCGCGATAGGAGCCCGACGACGCCTCCAAGGAAAGGACGGGGAAGGAAGGGACGAGGAGTCCTGCACCGTCACAAAGGCGGGCAGGTCCTACTACTAACGAAGCCACATTGTGGATTGTTACTAATATGCCAAGTCTAATTTAATGTAAAACTTTATATTGCCAAATAAAAGAAGTGTTAATAAAAATTGCCGGCCTCGGTGGCGGCGGGGTAACGTTCTCGCTTGCCAAACAAGAGGTCGCGGGTTCGAGTGCCGCCTGGGTAGGTTTCCCCGATCCAGGGCATGGTCGTTTGTGTACGTTTACTTGTTACATTTGTTGAACACCACGGTGTAAAATGACCAATAAGAGCTGTATCTGGTGGTTTGAGAATAAAATAAAAATAAATAAATAAAATCCACAGCAACCTAATTTCTTTCATGCACTGCATGGGCATATACTAACTGCCCTTAAAGTGCATAGAATCATTACCGCAGCGTTGATTTAATAATTTACCTAAATAATTCACTCAAAAATTATAAATACTATAAAACTGAAGTATGATGGAAATTATGAGATATTAACTACAGTTACTAAAATTAGCAATGTGAAGAGAGCTCTGAAATTTTAAATTGTAAAACACAAAAGTAAATGCCGAAGAAATTCCTTCCACTTCAATCTTTTTGTTGATAAATTTGACATAAATTATTGAAAAGGTAACACCAGAATGTCAGTCAGACATGTTTTATGATTAAATTTTTATGACTTCGCTCCCAAAATATCTAAATGATAGCAACGCCTTTGCGGACTAAGAAAACCGGGGCTTTCCATTCCCTGCAGTAAAAATATGCGTACTCACCACTATTTTTGCGTGAAATATCTTGTACTTGATAAAATAATCTCAGTGGATATATCTCCACACGCAAAACCACGAGTCTAATACGACCAATTTCATTTTTTTTAACTATTTATACACAGAAGGGAAGTTGTTTCGTGCCAATCAACAGAACACAGTTACCAAGAAATATACGGCCATTCGCCTGGCGAAGAAATTCCTTGATTGATCGTTTAAGGCTTAACCATGGCTAGCAATGTTTTCAAGAGGAAATATTATTGTCATTTGTACAAAGAATTGAACAGTGATTGTGGTGCAGGCACTCAAACTACAACACAATACTGATATAATCATCGAAAGGCATGCGGGTAAATCAACAATATAAACAGACCAGTCACTCAGCTTAGTTCTCTCTCCATCAATCGTATATTATTATTAAGTTGATATTTGCATATAAATTAAATAGAAGCACTTAATCAACTAACATCGATCAGACAATAAAACATTGATCAATCACACAATTGACATTGACATAACATTGAAAATTATTCTTGGAACAAAGTTCCTGCAGTTTTTAGAGAAAGTGCTGCAATGCATGGCTTAGATTCAAATTTAAATAATTTTCTACCAGCAAAAAATAGCAGTTATACATAAAGGAATAAATTATTTAGTTGAAAATATAGCACACCAAAATTACATGAACATTTATTAAATTAGGTCACAGACCTAATTGAATTTTATTATATCATTTTCCACATTATGGGATTATTTTTTATTTCATAGAAGCAGTTCTTGTAAAAAAAAGATATATTTACCTTGATTGCTAACAATTAACAATAACTAGTCAACTAAAACTTAACTCTGTGTGCTTGCAAATGAAAGTAAAGGTGCATCTATTAAGAGAAAGTCTCACCACATTCATTTCAAGAATAAGGTTTCTTTCCGATGCACCTGCGTGAGTAGGACAAGGTTTTGTTTGGTGGTGTAAGACTTTCCACATTCACTGCACGAACATGGTTTCTCCTTCGTATGAGTCGGAATGTGACGAACAGGGTGACTATTTTGACAGAAGTACTATTCAAATTAATTGCAAGAAGAAGGTTTCTCCTTCGTAAGTGTCCGAGGGTGATTGACATGGGTATTCTTAAGAGAGAAAGACTTATCATATTCACCGCAAGAATGAGGTCTCTCTTTCGTATGAGTCCGCATGTGACGGACAAGTGCGACCTTTTGAGAGAAAGACTTATCACATTCACCGCAAGAATAAGGTTTCTCCTTCGTATGAGTCCGCATGTGACGGACAAGGGTGATCTTTTGAGAGAAAGACTTATCACATTCATTGCATGAATAAGGTTTCTGCTTCGTATGAGTCCGAATGTGAATGTCAAGGTTGATCTTTTGAGAGAAAGACTTTTCACATTCATTGCATTTATAAGGTTTCTCCTTCGTATGTGTCCGAAGGTGATTGACTAGGGTAATCTTAAGAGAGAAAGACATATCACATTCACCGCATGAAAAAGGTTTCTCCTTCGTATGAGTCCGCATGTGACGGACAAGGTTCATCTTTTGAGAGAAAGACTTATCACATTCATTGCAAGAATAAGGTCTCTCTTTCGTATGAGTCCGAATGTGACTGTCAAGGTGACTCTTTCGAGAGAAAAACTTATCACATTCATTGCACGAATAAGTTTTTATCTTCGTATGAGTAAGATTGTAACGGACAACGCTGCTTTTTTCAGAGAAAGACTTTTCACATTCACTGTAGGAATGAGACGTCTTTGCTGTGCGTGGAACATCTGAGCATGATTTCCCATCTACAATATAGCTTCTCCCCACTTGCCCAACATTTTTATTCTCCCTTGTTCCTCCGAAGTTATCCTCAAGAAGCCCATTTCCTTTTTGTCTCACCCTTTGGCTTTTACACATCAGATGTTTTAAACTCTCGGAGGAGATGGGCTGAAAAGAAGTATTAGTTTCTCCTCTAGAAACAAAGGTTTTGAGGGACGAATCTTTTCCAATTGACAAATTTGAATCAATATCCAAATTGCCACAACGGCAATGAATCTCAAGGTGCTTAATGAGATCATATTTTGCATTGAATGCATCTCTGCAGTTGAAGCAATGATATGATTTTTTCGTCGAACTGGCACGCTTCCCAGGATTTTTGACCATGCAAGTACTTTTCACTTTGTTTTCCCGCATGGCTGTCTTGGGGCCACTCTTCCCATTCTCAGTGCTCCTGAAAAACGTTATGGTTTCTGCATTATCACAACCACCTCTCTTCCCTGCAATAGTCATTGTTGCTCTATACCCTCTGATTTTAGATGCATATCCAGATTTCGAATGTAACCGTCCATCATTAGGATTTGAGCACAACGTTATTTTATCAGCAAGCAAGGTGTCACATTTTTGAATGTCTTTATCAATCATTTTCTTTCCCTTCCTTGAACGTGATGCTCTAATCTTTGGTTCAAGGACTGCAAACAAGGCTGAGGCTTGTTCAGAAGCTGGGGACTCTAGAAAAGAATTTCACATTAAAATAAGTGAAGACAGGCATAAAATTTACGATTCGTTGAACTATTTTATAACAGCAAATATACAGATATCAAGGTAGCTACGTAAACCGATTCTTCGGTTAGACGCTATACACATAACGAGGTGTCAGTTAATTTTTTACGGTAGTTTCCATAAATTTATTCACAAATTCAATGACACAGCTCCTCAGAGAAATTGAGCAAAATATTGCTTACTAACCTCAAGTACCTACTCCAGAAAACATCTCAATGCACTTTTTCATGCACAGAAGTAATCATACACTGAATTTAAAAATGCCATGCACACACGTAATGTTGAACTGAAACCATTATCACCATTAATAAACGCAAATACTTTCTTGCAATGCAAGGCTAAAAATATGCAAAATATAAATGGGCAGGAACTACACGTGTCAAAAGGTAATTGAAGCTCACTAAAAATCATTGCCATCTTAATAAATCATTGAGAGAAAGATAAATGGGTAATTATATGGCATATTATAAGAACTTACCTTCAAGGACAACATGTATTAAAAAAGAAATATTTGCAGTGCGTAAACAAGAACACTAACAGCAGTAAATGAACATCATATTGTCTAAGGGGCACACCTCTATTCTAAAGAAACTTAAATAACCATTACACCTTGCATTATTTATAAAATTATTTCAAGTATAAAGGCATAGGGGTATTAATGATCACATACCTTATGTCATTATACATTATATAAGAATGATCAGATGGGATGCCTCATATCCAAGTATCCGCGGTTATTGCCTTTCATTGGATAGATCGGATCCAAAGTTGCGGAAAGCATCACATAATGATCCGAAGTTTTATATTATGGATTCAGTGCATGCACACCCCAAATGAGAAGAGTGGAAAGGATTCTAACTCTCTCTTTGAAAGTGTCCTCACATTGCCGCTAATATCTCTTTCTGCCAGTTATAGATTGAGTGCCTGGATGGTTCAGGATGGATTGGTATCAATAACCATCAGAAGAGACCAGTTATGCAGAATGTTAAAATGAGAAAGGGCTTGTCATGTTTTCAAAATGCATCCCACATTTTGATAAAAGGCCTTGCATGCAAAGACGAACTGAAACGGCAGACAGTACATTTTGTAACATATCAGTAGCCTTCCCCCACACTACTTCCCAACTCCGTCTTAGGGTCATCAGTAATCGTCTGATTTCAGTGGCTGACCCTGCATTCTAGGTGGAATTCACCATGGATTAAGTCTATCAAGCAATCACCAAAAAGCTTGATTTATGAGTAAGTCTGTAAGAATATCTATATCATTTCTCACTTTGATGATTCACACTTTATACGAAAAAGCTGAAAATTGGCAAAAGATACCTGATTTCCAGGTTGTCCACATGCATCCATTTTCTAATTCCCTAACTCTTCCCTTATAATTTATCTATTTTCAGAGGCAATCAACACAATAATATTTTAATTTTGAATGCATCCAGATTGAATTTTCATAAAACTCTAAGTACCTAAAATATGAAGTGATCCACAAAATACCACTAGAACATCCTAATAAAAAATAAACTTAGCAGTAATAAGTTATGAGCAGCATCCAATTAATTCAAACTTGTCATATCCATCCTGAAAGAGGGTGATGCCTTGTACTTTGCTTTACCACCTTTGACAATTTGGATGAAGCTATAACCTTGAAGTCTTAGCAAACGAGAATAAGTAAGCGTGGCCTAGTCACCCACTGTCATTACCCTACAGAATTATAACTGCTGCATACTAGGCATTGAAATTGAATTTAGCCTATTTTCAGCCAAATCCGTTTTTTTTCCTTATCTCACTTTTTATATGAACAACTGTTAGACCTATTAAAGCACAGTTGCCTAGAACACAAAACAGTGAATTGGTTGGGGTGCCTTTCGAAGCAAAATTTTACCATCATTTCAAATCTGAAAAAACCACTTGATCTCATTTCAACAAGTTACAAGTTCATTTTGTCCATGGACGCCACAGTGTACATGGCTCATAAATAGATTCTTATGCCCATTATTCTTCTCAAGTGATTTATTGGGATTTTTTCTATTACCCAGTATTAAAGACAAAACTGTTAGGTGAAGTAGACTGGAATTCCCATATGAATGCACAAGACAGCATATATTGGTTAATGTTATTGAAGCATTGTGAAAATTTTACTATACACATGCTGACCTGATTATATTCTCAAGCAGAACTATACATCATGAACTAAAGAATTTTTAAATAGACGAAATAAACATATGCTACGTCCTTCACAAGGGAAGTGTCCAAAAACCCGGTTCAGAATTCAATCAAATTTTCTTGTGTTAAACATAGTCCATTGGAAGCTGTCCTTGAATTAGCCTGCATATGGGGTTAAATAACCAAATAGTTTAAGCTGAAATACAGTTCAAAATTTACAGGTCAAATACATTTATGTATAAGAGCCACTCGGCAAAGGATGAACATTAGTCCAGTGGTTAAAGAGCCCAGTTGTCATGCCAAGGACCCGGAGACAAGCCACATGTTAAAATAAAATTTTCAGTGAACTTAATGGAAATATTGACAAAAAACAAGCTTTTCTAACATAAAAGTGCATTAAGAATGTAGGAAAAAAATCAAATTTAAAATTTTGTTGAATTCTGAGATACAGCTTTTGGACATTTGCCTTGTCAGAATTAGTTAAAAATCTTTTCTCTGAAGAGTTATTTTCTAAGCACTGAAGAGCACTCACCCACATCCTCCGTCATAGACTCCATGGCCATTGTTCGATTTTGAATCAGCTCCCCATTCTCTGTAACAGTAGGCTAAAAGTAAGCAGACTTCAGATTTACAAATGACAACTTTAGGATAATAAAAAAATGAAACAAAAATATTAAATTCTTGGGAATCTCTTGCGTGAATACAAAACCAAATGAAGTGACAACACCAACACTAATCCTAAACACTCTCCAATAATACACTGTCCTAAATACTAAAATATAAACTTCTTTCCAAGGAAAAAGGGCGGGCCAAAAGAATAAACAAAATGCAAAGTAAAATGTTGCTCGGCAACAGGTCTTCTTCAGAGTTTGTTCTTCCATTCTTAATTATATATGGTTTTTCTTTGTGAATCTTCTTAACTGAAGAGGGGGAGTCATGTGGGATAACAGTTTTACTTATCCACTCTGTTATGGATGGCGATGACTTCCTTGGCTGGCTCCTGCTGCGTCTTCATTCACCATGGGCTGAGAGAATATTTAATTCAAGGCATCATGGGTTGACCTTATTCCTCTCAGCACAAATAATCACATAGGATATTGAATCAGTTCTCCTTACCTTGTATATCCTGATTTAAAGTTACCCATGAACCATGGCAAGCGGCATTGGTTACAATACATTGTGCCAATTTTTGAAAATAATGATAAAGGTTTCAAAATCTTGGTTCAAGTGCCCAAGTTCACAGTATTTGAAATTGGGGATTTCTACCAAACATCACTTTCATCCATTAATTTTATTGAATGTGAATTTCATGCATACCTCAGTGGCATTATTCTCCTTGGTGGATAGTTCGTTCTTGGCCAAAACCAGCAGAGTGTCAAGGTCTATCACAATGGCTCTTGTGCTTTCAGCATCCACCTCTTTGCCTTGGTAAGATGTTGAGGCTTGTGCCTGCATATGAGTCCAAAATCAACATCATTTAAGACAGAGATACAGAAATATTGAAAGAGCTTTGTGAGTTCATAAAAAAATAATGATTCCTATTTATAGCATTGATAAATATCTACACACTACCTCAAAACATACACTTCTGTAACATTCACATCTTAAACACTTGTGTTATACATTTACATACAATAAATTGTACATTAATCTATCATAGTACTCAAAAAAGAAAAAAAAACTCTTATGTTACCAAGAAAATGTAGGATTAGCCACAGTTAAAAGATCTTTACTACTGTGTGAAAGAATATTTATTTAACGCCTCAACGTGACTGAGATTTAGGTGTAATTTGTATTGCTTCAAGATATTGAAGCCCTTAATATTTTTTTCCTTTGACAAATATTCTTTGCAAGCAAAAAGCGTTTGTATTCTGTGGATTTTATCTACAAGATAGTTTTACCACTCAAAATTCTCTTTAGTCTTTAAAAATATAGACGTAACATTCAATTTCAGGAAAATCACACACAAGAGTACAAAAAAATACAAAGCATGCTTTGCTAAGACAAGAATGAGATGTAGTTACTCAATTGACTAAAGTGCATCATATTGTTACCTAATCCTACTGCAATGCCTGGACTTACTACCAACCTTGGCTTCCCATGGTAGCCCTTTCAAATTCTTCAGCATTTTGCAGATGATAATCATAGTCCCAGCTTCTTTTGACATTTACCCTACCATTTCTTCGTTTACCAAGGTTACTACGCTGATCCAAGGGGTTGTAATTCCATATCTCAATATAGCAGTTTTTTTATTCCGTAGTAAGCCAGGCAATAAATAGATAAGGAGTATAAAGGAGCATTCGTTGCAGGCAAACAATAACTGCTAGTTTTACTCATTCCACTGTCTTTCTAACCTAAAGTAGGGAGGATATACAACCCCACTTTACGTACAAGAAGTAAGCCTAAAACGATCCTGCACATACTATTATTATAACATTTTAATTTTTGGTGCTTTTTAGGGGTGCATCGTGGGTAGTGACTGTATTAAATGTGTATTACTTTAAGCACGCAAATATAACTTTTTAAGGCAATAATCTTAATAATTAAACAAAATTTTGAGGTTCAAAAATTCATGTGACTCAATGGTGAATGCAACCAGCTTTACACAACCAGATCTCTGTAAAAACTGATGTAAAATCCACAAAATCTCAGTTATCCTTATCTGGGTGTAAAACATGATAATCAAGTCTCCTAGGAGCAACAAAATCAGAAGCTACCCAGAAAATGACATCTACCTCTTTTATTATTCTATCAGAGAAACTAGTTATTTAGTATCCTCATCTGGGGCCCTAGAACCAATAATTTAAAAAAATTCAAAATTCATACAAGGATACTGTACCTCATTGTTAAAATGTCTACTTCAACAGCATGACTCACTCTACTTCAAAAATTGTGTGCACATAATACCTCATACTTGTGTGTTCATGTATGCTGCAAGTTTTTGTGCAAAAAATTATATTTATAATTATGATGAATTTCTTCCCATACCTTTTGTTTCTTTTTCAGTTTGTACTGATTTAGTATCTTACACACTGAGTGACATTTCCTATATTTTTCCAAACAAATCACTGGACCAATTTAAATATTACTATTATGATGACGATTACCTGAACAGAGGCTTCTGCCACAAGGTCATTTGTGCCCCCATCAGTGCTTTCATTGTGCACAGATCCTTCTCCATCATCACTGATCTGATCTGCTTTTACACAAGGGGACCCACATGTTGCCATGCCACTCTGATAGAAACAGAATTAACACTTCATTGATATGGGTTTTCTCCAATTTGTACGAGAAGCAAAAGATCACAACCAAAACATCAAATTTATGCACAAATGAAAAATTCCCTGAAATGGTATTCTGACCTCAGAGAGGAAGGAAGGATAAATTCATTGATCAACAAAAAAAGGTCCATTAAGTTACTCTGCCTTTCCAATTAGCCATACGAAAACCTTCCAAAGAATGAAGAGCAAATTTATCAGCAATATTTTGAGATATGATGGTCTCAAGACATTGTTCATCGGCAACAAAGAATTTTTGTCTACATGTCCACACAAATATGTTGATTTCATTTATTAAAGATAATCATTACATTTCATTTCAATGAAAGTTGACATGCTATGACCATCATAAGGACATGACATGCTCCATCAAAATCAGCTCACAGAAAATAATTGATGCCCGTCAACAAACAAACTGGTTTGCCAACATCCAATACCCTCTCCAAAGATGGTATCACTTGCTCAGTCAGCAAAGGTGTGTGATCAGAGCAGCTGTATGCCCCCATTCTGTTCAGTGCAATAACCCATCCATTTTGCATGATTTCGTCAAGAATGATACATCTCTTTGTTACTTAAGAAAAAGCTTTTGGGCCTATGAGCCAAAACTAACTGCAACTGTGATTCCCTTAATCTTCCTTGAAAAAGCAACCAAAATAGATCAGGAGACGTTGATTGTAGACAAAAATTAGCACGTAAACATAGCGGAGATGTTTTTCTTTGACCAACATGATGAGTAACAGTGAAAGTTCTAATAAAGACTTATGACACATGTAACATTTACTTATTCAGATATGATAAAGGAAGTTAAAAAGTATTATTACTATGGTAAATGATATTGGATTATCGCATGGAGGACTACATTTTTGTAGTAAAAAAACTTTGCTTAACAAAGCAAACGTTAACTTACCAAGTCATCAGTTGCCAATGGGTCCAAAGCATTGCTTGAAATTCCATCTGGATCCGGTGTGTTAATCACAGGATAATTACCTTCACTGAGAGGGTCTTTGTTCTCCTCCTTCACAGTTTCCTAGAAGATAATGCTGGGTGCCAATCAATGGGGGCAAAATAAAAATGTAAATAATTATAAATAATAACAATAAAACATCCTCTTTCACCTGAGACCACTCAAGATGGCTGAAATCATATTTGCACAAGATTTTAGAGACAACCTAAAATGAAATGGCTGACATGACCAGTTTACTCTGCACACCTTGGTGTGGAACGCTTCTCAATGTGCTTGCCACAATAGAAGTGGGTAAATCCTACACCTTCCAACTCAGAGGTTACAGGTTCGAATGCCAAATGGGTGGCCTTCAAGCATCCAGGCCTCGGAATATTTGTGTATCCTCAGCTTGAATGTAAAACAGGACTTCCAAGTCCTGAATTCTATCAATCAATAAAGATGAAGCTATTATCATTATTTCTTCATATTTATGTAGAATAAGGGCCATTTATTTCATCAACATTGCAGGGCTACCTGACCCTTGGAACATCATCAGCCCCAGAATAAACTGTTGTTGCCCTGCATGTGCATAATCAAGCCTAAATATGGCCAAATTTTTAACTAAACAGCTCCTAAGGCTTGCATGCCTTACACCCTAAAAAACACGGTGGCTAGTTGTCATCTACTTTTCTACGTTATTCTGCATATAGAGGGAGAAAAGCTCACATAAATAGTTTTAAAATGTACAGAAACACAGCAGAATAGTAATAATACAACCACATCATATCCATCAAGTGAAATAAATAACAAATTGGTTGAAATAAAATAATAATACTAAGTGGCATGCATGCTCCTTGCTTATGCTAATGTATGGCAATATTTATATGTTTAGCACTAGGTGTGCTTTTGAGAAACCAGTATTTCCCTTACTTTAAATCATAGAAAACATATTTTCACAATACTATTAGACAAGTAATTTATTGAACTACAGAAGGAAAAAGTGAAAAACCTTGAAAAATGACGAACCTTGTTTATGCAACGTAAGTTCCTACATCAATGATGATATTTGCCTTGTACCTATGACTAACATGTACAGACCAATTCTGAAGTTTATAGACATTATGGCTCTACTTTGAGCTGCATATAAAAGTATTTGTGGCGATTAATAATGAACCAACACAACTTGGCTGACAATAACAATTGTTTATTTAACTTGAGTCATTGCCCTGACAATACACCTGAAAGTTATCAGACATCATTCCTTAGTTTTATAGTTAGGTCCCATTATGCAACCAGAGCAGAAAATCCACGCTGCACCATCATTTAAGCCATTTCAGAAAGCATGGCAAAGGAATCACCCCACCGATCAAGTAGGTAAAACTGAGGCCTTGTTATGAAATAACAGATGTGTATGGTCAACTTACCGCTCGGTCATGTGACTGAGGAAAGCTGGCCTAAAAGAGTTATCTCATAATGCCACATGTTGGGCAAGAGCAAAGCGTTAATAGTTCTGTTACTATTGTTAACCAAGAAATGTTCTGGCATCTTTGTATACCTCAGTTGCAATGCAGTCACATCTAAGTCCACTTTTTTATTTGAAGGTAAATAAATATAATGAAGAAAATAACGTAAGTGGCCAATTACATTGGTGCATGCATGCAACCGGTTTGAGTGGCCTCTGGTAAAAGAAAATTCTCTGAGGTACTTTAAGCAATTGCATCGGTCATAGGTGTTGAGTCGCTGCTGTGGATGCTGTAGCAGGCTGTATGCATGTTACAAACATAATAATGGCTGCATGAATTCTCCAATGCAGTAGGAAGCATTCCTTTTTAAATACTGAGTCAGGTCACCTTTGAATTCGTTCATTGATTCATATATCTGTATTACTTTATTATTTTTTCTTCTACTGCTCAGAATAACATCAACTGAGGGGCAAAGCAGACAGAAATTGAGTTGAGTCAACTACTTTTGGGATTCCCACCAGGTCATTTTATCCATGCTGGCCAACGTTTCAGGCTCTGAGTTGGGGCTTATCCTCAGGGCTGCTGAATATTCTTTTATCATAAAAAAATAAAAAACATTTATCCCTGAGAATGAGCCCCAAGTTGTGGCTTGAAACATAGACTAATAGGGATAAATTATCCTGATTGGAGTGCTGAGAAGAGTGTGCCCACATTATCTGCTGGGAAAGCATCAAATAATATTTCCAAAAATGAAATTACTAACCTCAACTTAATCCGTGTAATAGACAATAATTTTGGAATATGTAATGAGAAAAAATACACAATATGTGATCAAACGGAAATATAAGCAACACGATCTTCAACAGCAGTGAAAACTTCCAGTTCTACACTAGAGAGATCAACTGCAGTTAACCACTGAGGAGACCTGCCCATTCAGTCTATACCGTTCACTTCATATACCCTGGTATGACTAAAACACTGATCAAAACAAAATCATGCAGCATGTCTCCCGTTAATTAAAATGGAAAAAAACACACCCAAATTTTTATATTGATTTAGCCAAGTTCAGAACCTACTCTTTACAATGATAACAACAATGATCAGCATTGGTGCATGAATCTCACGCTAAGTACCATCTGAAATTACTTAATGATTTATTTTTCAGTAAACTGGCTTTTGGTGGAGTTAGGTGATATTGAATGTGAGACAGAGATTAAAAACTAATCAGTGAACATAAGTACTACAATAATAGTATGATGGAATGCATAAATAATTAGAAGTTTTTATAGAAAGACAAAAGCAGCAAATTAAGTCATGTTACAGACCAAAAATTATGTTATTGCCTATTTATAGGGTTTATTTCTTGCCCTACACGAATTTCAAAACGTGTTTCAGCTTTTTCTCAAATAATAGATAAATTAAGGCTAAATATGTCTTTCTGTATGAAGGGGTGATGAGTGCTAAGCTATCAGTTTCTTCCCAAAATATGCAATAGGGTTTTTAGGATCACAATAATTAGCATTGACATGGTTTGAATTACATGGATTTTATCACCCTTTATAAAATTTTAAATGATATGTCTATTAATCGATCATTTTCCCTTGAAACTTATGTTTGTATACCATCACTGGCCCAAGTAGCCAATTTTGTGAACCCATGTCACACCCTTTGCCTGAAGCGACGACATCTGTATTTTAACTAGGCATTCTTAAGTTTCTTGCTTCGTTAACGTGGACAGCTTTGTTTCCCCAGAAACAAAACATCATCATTGCCATCAGAAAGTGATGATTGCAATGCAATAACTAAATATAGTAACTTCATCTTAACAAAGGCTACAGCCATGAGGGGAGTTGTAAGTACAAAGTAGGATCGATAATGAGGACTTAGAGTAAATACCAGGGCAGGTAGCTAGCAAGGTCTTTCTTAGGCACACGTAACCATTACATGTATGTAGTTAGCTGAAAAATTTATACATCAGTGGGCCTAGGAATAAAAGTTCACCACGCATTAAAATGACATAATATTTATCAAAATATTTTAAACTTTCTTCACCTATGAGAGGTCAAGGAAAGAGATACTCTTGAATGATTTATGGCATGCAAATATGTACACAGTAATTAAGTCTGATCACATGCCATTCACATCACAACTACCATGTTGTCATCGAGACACTAGACGTATGTTGGAATCAAGGCAGTGATGTCATATGCCTTGAACTTTAATTCTTACTCAAGTTATGAGAATGCATCTTGGATGCTACCAATGGAGAGTGTAAACTGCAAAATAGTCCTGGGACAACATAAAGGAGACACTATTCCATCCTGTAGAAGCCTAATTTATATTTTCATTTGTAGTGCATTATTATTTGTTTCAAAAAATGACCAGAGAAAAACAATAGGTGCAGAGAGATTAGTAATTTCCCATTATTTGCAATGGAGTTAAGTAAAATCCTCATTATCTGTGAATCCATTTTGAGATAGACAGAATTTCAAGAAGTCTTTCATGACATTATCTCCTAAAGACAGTTAGGAAACAATTTCTAAACATAACTCTAGTAATTTTTTTCCTTCATAAGAGCAAATCAAGACATTCCATGGAAGAAAAAATTCTTTTCATCAAATATTTGTATCTACTACAGGTATTCCTCGCCAAAAACTACAGATATGTTACAAAAAACGTCATGTTAAGGAAATTTAATGACAGGAGAGAAGCATATACCATTCCAGCAGTAAAAATTCCACATTCTGGATCATTGACTGATTTTTTTGTTGGCTGTTTTGTATCTATGGGTATCGATGTATCCAAGTGATTCAAGATTGCAAACTACAAAATCTTTGATAACGCTGTTTTACACTCGGCATGGAATTGCTCAGAATGGCATTTATCTCTAAAATGGCAAGGAACTGAACAAATGTATGAATGGCATGAAAACAAGGGCTATTTTGCCATCTCACAGCCATGCATTCGTGCATGTGTTCTAGCATTTCCATCCTAAACAAGACATAATTTTGACTGAACCTTTGCACACACGTCAGATTCTGCTACAAAAAGGTAAATAGTGCCTTACAGCTTCGATCCTGAAACATGAAAATAGTCTCTTATGGCCATAACCTAAGGATCAAGTTGCAGGTCAAAACAAATACTGTGTTGGTTTGCTGGAACAGAAGAATTCATAGTAGTGACCAACACGAGCCTCTAAACCGGAAACCCATTACATGCACTCAGCTAAGAGGAAGTTTTTGCGATGGATGAAGGTGCTTTGCTAGGGTTTCTTTGGTAGAGTCACATGCACTCACACAATGCAAAGGAAACTCTTTGTGAGAGTTGATGGGACGTTGAAACAGTTTCTTTGGTTCAGAGACACACACTCACACAACATAAGGAAACATGCTTCCTCATGTTTAAATTACTATTAAAGACTATTATTATGCTTTATCTATCTATCTTTTATAGAGTCAATTACTAAATGAATAAGTTGAATTTGGATCTTAATTATACTTCCCTTACTTATAACAAAGCTACACGAGTGTTCTAGCTTCTTCCTATGTTGAGGTCATGCACGAAGATTGATTGAAGAAAAAGAGAGGAATCTTGAGATTCATCTACGCTGTAGCAAAGACAATAGGCTAGAAAGGAGAATTTAGATTGTCCACCATAACACTCCTCCATGGGATGTGTGACATTTCTCTCACAAGAATGGTGGTATAAGAAAGCTAAGATCCACACACATGCCTATGTAGATTAGGGCGGTTACACTTTTTGCCTCATGTTGTGCAACTGATGGTGACACACAGGGTGACCAGATTTTCCGATTAATCTGGACATGTTAATTAGGACATGACCCCATTTTAAAAATTCTACTACAAGAACATTTTCAAAACTTAACATTAATATTATTGTGTCTGCCTATATATTTGGTTCATTGATGTGGAATTCTTCATAGATTTTTAAATTAATTATTGAGTGGTTTCATTAAATGTGTGTTTAGTCTTTTCTATGGTCTATCATCTGTGATGTTATACATAAGAATATCGTTAATGCGTTATCGCGTACATAAATGAAATGAAATAATCTACTGATGACGCCTTCATATAGGGTAACCAGACATCCTGGTTGGACCAGACGTGTCATCCTTTATAGATACAGTGCCTGGGCAGATTTTTTAAGAATGGTGAAGAGTCCTCCTTTTTGAAAATCATTATTATAAGTACATATATAAATGTGTTAATAGCCACTCAGAACTCAGCAAAATTTCTGAATATTTCTTAAGCTTACCACGGTAAAATACAACTGCAGAAAGGGTATTTTCCCTAATTTCAACCCAGTGGACCACCGAGAGAAACAAACTAAACATTGCCTCTGGTCGTGTTCCAATCCATAGGGTGCACCCTATGTAGTTGTGCTCTAACACTCTTATTGGCTCTTTTGCTCTTTCCTGCTCTGACTGCAAGTGGTGCCACCACTGTACAGTGGCGATTTTAAAACTGAAAAAAGTTGACTAGTGAATTTTGGCGTTAAGAGAATGTTACTGCTGTTGTCTATTAATTATTGCAATATTTACCGCACTAAATGTAAATGTGGAAGTGATAACATATAAAATACAGCAGTGACAATAAGGAGTGGATGCAATTGTAAACATTACACTTCACAATAAATTTATTAATTTTGGACACCAATTTCGTAAAGCATAAGGTTCAGAAAAATTTAAGTGGTTTTAAAACAGAAAACAATTTAATAAATGTGTACTTAAAATTTAAAATATTAATCACTGTGAATAGCTACCCATCACAACATTTCACACGCAGTAAGTTGAAAAATTTAGGGTGTCTAGCCAACCAAAGCAGAAAAATTCTTCTGTTATTTGTGATTTTTCCAGGGAAACTTTTCACCTTGATGTTACGTGATTTCTGCGATAGATAAGAAATTTATAAGGCAAAGGAATGGATCAGTCAACACACACTTTATAATCATATTTTATTTAATCATTTCAATTTATTCAATGCAAGTCAAGAAGATACTTCAACATCATAACTAGATGCTGATGCCACCTGTCCTATTCCACTACTTTTTGAATCTTACTTGAGACAATAGTGCTTGGAATTTTGATTCTGTAGTCTTGTCTGACTTTTAATGGTTCGATGCAACTGTAAAAATTCCACTCAGCTACAGCACTTATGATTATGAAAAACACTTTTTACACCAGATAATGGGCGTTGAACTTTAAAAATTATGCCTGAAATGAATTTAACTGCCAGGCTGGAGAAAATTTTCAAGAATAATTCATGCATAATTCCAGACACTTAAAATTCAATAACAATTCCCGATTTTCCCGGCCACTGGACACAGAGATTCACATGTAACCTAGATTAACTTGGATTTAATATCCACTCTATTCATTATGAACAATTTAAAGAACCAATTCACCACCTCAAATCATATTCTATCTGAATTCACATAATGAACAGAAATTTCTACCTCTAGTGGTCATAGCCAACGTGTTGAAGAGCAAGTAAGGGTGAATCCTTGCCCTCTCTTGTGCTCTTCGATTATGCACTCTTCAGAGCAGGACCCTAATGGACTGGAATCTCAATAGGTGACAACATCACTTCCCAAATGTGACCATCAAAAAGTGCTGAGTAGAGCGCAAGTGCATTTACGGTGGATTGGAACATGGCCTCAGTAAAAGTTAAAAACTTAGCATTGTCAAAAATGCAAAAATTGCTTGAAAAGTTAGACCCACAAACAAAAACAAAACCACAGTGCTAATTAACTTCTTATGCTCTAAATTATGAATTTGCAATTAAGTTTCAATTGTCCTGCTTATCCTCCATACGTCCTTTACTTTTAGTCGTTTCTCACTAGATGTCTGGCCGAGCCAACAGGCATTTTTATACATAAAACATCTGCCACTGGGTAGAGTTGGGATATTCGTCTGGTATCGGGGTGGATTTTTTATGAGTGAGACATTTTCCTTCTTATTGAAAATCATGATTTTTTGCATAGTTAATCTGTTACCAGGTACCTAGCAAGCTGTAAAAAAAATGCAAATATAGCTCGAGAAAAATTTTTCCACAAAATATTACAAAATCATAGGTCTAATTAATTTATACTGTTCTAACTTATGAAATTGCCAATATTTTTCAAGTTGCCTACTTTCTCCTTGCCTCATTTTTAACACATTCCGTGTGGAACATGTCAATTGACGTAGTCCCGTCTAAGTCAGTATATGAAGCTAGTCAATACAAGTGCTCTGCCAGTTGGGCCAGTAGGCCATTCTCCGCCTTCATAAGAAACTAATAGCCATTCCCAAGTTTTTTGATTGTGCGTATGACCTCCAGCAAGGAACCCTTTTTCGAACCGTGCACACCTTATGTAAATAGCCTTGTTTGAACTGAAGGTATGTTGTGGAAAACTCCCTCTTCATCTTTCTTATTTTATCAACCGATTCTGACGACCTTCATAAAAATCGCATCCGCATTGAATGTGTTAACAGCTAGCTAGCTTATACAAATACATAAATTCCTCGAGAAAAATAGGTACACAGAAAAATATATAAAATCATATTGCAAATTTATTTCATTGTTCCAAACTATAAAATTGTCATCATTTTTCAATTGGCCTACTTTTCCTCTTATTGCCTATTTAATTGGGAGCTGCCCTGCATTTTCACCTCATGGCATCTGGTCTCCCTATTCCCACAAGCAAAGGTGACTTCCTGTAGAAATGCATCCATATACACAGCACAAAGCCACTTATGTAAAACAACCGAGTAAATGTCAACAACTTAGGGTCATTAAACTCAGCTTTCACTGTGGATGAGAATAAAACTTACCAACATATTAGATCCGAGTTGTTGGGAGTCTTCCACAGGAATGCATATTTCAGTCCTTTGGGCTGAGCAAGTGAGATGTGAGGTGCCTTCTATCTCATCTTGAATGAAGTCTTTTGTGTCAGCAGGAGTCCCCAAATTGTCATCAGCTGTCTCATCCCATTGGATACTCTGTGTAGAAAGTAACTGTGATAAACTCACCTCTTTCAATTTCAACAAATGAAGCTTACTCGTACTATTGATAAAATAGGATTTTCAATGCGATATCCAAGCATTTTTGTAAAGCTTGACATGTTTCTCTCAATCCAAAACTCAAAAGCTTTTTTATGCTGCTGAAACCAAATTAGGCAGGAAAATACTTGGTATAATCAGTTCACATAGTGGCCGAATTACAACATACATGAGGCATGGAAGAAAGAAAATACACAAATTTTTTCAACATATGTGTCTTTAAATGTGAATCTTTGATGTAGAATATGTTTTTGATTTATTTCTATTGTAATTGAACTCCTGTTTCTATGTACTCAAATACCAACCCAGGGAGAGAAGAGATATATCTCATATTGTGGCCACTATCTTAGGCAGAAGGGTATGAAATCATCAGCCTGATATTGGATGGGAGACTTAAGAAAAGCGGTGAAGAGGAGAAAAAATTGTTCTAGGACTCAAAACATTATAGAAGAGACAGCAATTAGAGATACATGGGACCAATTTCAACGGTTAAGAGAGCAATGCCTGAACAGCCAATGCACTGAGTAGTGTACGTCATAGCAAAGAAGACAAATGAGAATCTAGGAAATTCTGACAAGTCCACTTCAATCACCTGGTGGACGAAACCTTACTAATTTAGGAGATTTTTATATTTTTAAATCTCATCGCTTAGTAAGGTAAAAAGTAAATACAGCTAACATGCTTTTTCAGCTCTAGATTTAAGTGAAAAATTTCTTTGCCAAAGAAACCTGAATTGAGTTGAAATTTTATCAGAAAAAATTCTAAAACAACTAATTCATTAAACAAAATTAACTTACAAAGTGGAACACCAATCCGTTCTCTATACAGAGAATCACCAAAGAAGTTAAATTTCTAACATAATTACTTATCTGAATAAAATATAAAGTTATAAAAAACAGACCTCAAAATTTATCATAATTATCAAAATACCCAGTGTAAATTTAGCACAAAAAAGTTTTCCTCAACAACCCCAAAAATATGCAGAATATCAGATTCAGTGATCATCTTAATTGGTATTCAAAGAAAAAACCTAGGGATTTTATATTATTTAAAGCAACTATATTTTTACCCAAAAACGAAATTATATGTAATAGCGGAAGAGACATAGATTGTTTTAGGAAATATAATGTTCTCATATCAACATACATTTTTGCTAAAATAAAAATGTAAACATTACCCTGTAACAAAGTAACTGTCCAACAAACTAAACAAATCGCTACTCAAAAGATACATCTCGTCCATTTTCTCATTGTGTTTAATTTTATGTATAAAGTTTAAGACGTTAGTAATGACATTTTTTGCAACTATCAAGTTCAAAGCTGAAATTTAATTCCAAATACTGGGCCACTTCTATATACATTGCACCTCTAATCTTTTCGCATAACAAGCCTTGAAAATCGAGAGAAGTTTTTGAACTGTCAGCTTGTCTGTTTTATTAAAAATAAAGAAAACCTCAAGAATTCACATTTTGTGTGTGTGTAGTTGAGCCTATGATTGGACACTAATTTTCAGCTGAATTTAAGTTCACAATTACGATTAGCAGGAACCAGTAAGAGAATATTTCGTTCTTTTTAACATGCCTCGGTTACCAAAGTTAGCACAAATATTTAAAGAGATGGTTTCATTGCGTTGTGGGCGCATAGCCTTTTATGAGTTGACGAATTTGAATGCCCCACTTTGTTAGCCATAATTATTTTACGAGCACATAGCTGAATCAGACAAAAAAACGTCTTTACTTATCATCACCAAAAACACCAACTGCAAGGTAAAAATCACTTTGCATGGAGATTGATAAACAAAGCTTGCGGGACACTGGGCTAGTTTCACTACCCCGTCAACCATGTCCGACGGCCTTGAAAGTACTCCAGTATTATCAATTAACAAAAATAATGATCTTTTTATTTTTAATCTCTACTCAAAGCACTTTTTAAAATAAAGTTGGATTTACCACCTTCAAAAAGTCATACATCATTCTATTTCCTAAGTTGTGGCATCAAGTGAATAATCAATCACAATTTTGAGTTAATCCACAACTAATGATTCAACTTGATTTCTCACTGCTGTCGACACAAAACAAAGACTCTCACTTAACATTTTCCGAAACATGCCATGCACCAGTCTTCAAAAGAGAATAAACGAAAGTACTCACCCTAAAGCAATTTCTCCCAGAAAGTTTTCTCAGCTTTGCGTCCGATTGTAAACAAGTCATTTTGAAAACACTGAATTCCGTGAGCTTTTTCAAACAAAGGGCACACAGGGTGGTGGGCAGGCCATCTCCCACAGCAACCTAAGATAGAAATCAACACGCTATACATTGGAGAAGTGCGAAATGATGCTGATCACATGGAATAACTAAAGCAACATGACAAAGAAAAATAAATAAGTTGTAGGTATCGAACCACTTACTTCTAACCCGAGTAAACCATTTATAGCATCCTTCACAGTAATTCTGCAAGCTACGTTGGAAGTGTATATGTTGTAAAAGTAATCATTATTCTTCATGCATAGTCTGCACATGGTACCCTCAGAATCCCTTTCTGACGAAGCGGTGAAAATCCCGGCGGTACGATTCATGTTTCAACTTCAATCTCTCATTCAATCTTTAAATATGTTAAATCGTCGATGAAGGTACCAACTGGTTGCACTGGTACCAACACACGACAGAATGTGATCTTCAAATTCGTCACTGGAACTATGTACCATTCGATGATATACCCTATATTTAGAATGCTTACGGTGAAAGACAAGTTTAAATTTTAATATTTAAATAACTCAATATCACCTGAACGAAAAAATTCACAGCAAAATTGATATTACGGTCGACCTTCTACTTCACTGCAATAATCTATGTAAATATAAGATCATGCAATAAAGATTAGTTTGCTTTCGCTGAGTCTTAGTTTTCATTTCTACCGCTAGAGACAGATATACATAGCAGGTCTCTAATCAAGGAGCGTTCCGGCAGAAGTGAATATTAAATATGAGACGGAGTATGCCAATAAATTGAATATTGTTTGTATTTTTATATTCTTAGTACTTAAAGTGTTATTCTTCCTATTCTCTTTATAAAATATTCTACTCAAAAACGTCACTAATAAAATTCAAATGAAAAAGTTGTTTTCTAAGGCTTTCTTTCAAAGTTAATTTTGTGTCATTAACGTATTGTTCTGAATAAATATCAATTGAAATATAATGTATCATTTACAGAGATAGTTTTCACCTTATCTACTCTTTGAAGGCTTGTTTTAATGTTGCTTCATGGAAGACTTCTTTCATGGTTGCTTTACCCATATGCCTCTAAAAATTCTACCATTGTATAGTCGTTAAATGTGTCTCATAAAAACCGTGAAACACTGCTCTGTCCCGATAGCATTAATATTGCTTGCATAGTCTTAAATGAAAAGTCTCCTCCTCCTTCCATGCTAATGCAGGTTAATTTCGGAACGCGCCTTGATTAGAGTCCTGCTATGTATATGTGCCTTTAGCGGCTAAAATGTAAACTATAACTCAGTGAAAGCAAACAAATCTTTGATGGCATGATCTTATATAATCATAGTTACAGAGAACTGCAAGGTCAATCGTCTTAACCATTTTGCTGTGGTGTATTTTTCCGTTGAGGTGCTTATGAGTTATTTAAACTTTAAAATTTAAACTTGTCTTTCACCGCAAGCATTCTAAATATAGGTTATATCATCGAATTGTATGTAGTTCCCGTGACGAATCTGGATATCTCAGTTTGTTGTGTGTTGTTGATTTCATCGACAATTTAACATATGTAAAGACAGAAAGAGTTATTGACATTAAAACATGAATCGTACCGCCGGGATTTTCACCGCTTCGTCAGGAAGGGATTCTGAGGGTACCATGTGCAGACTATGCATGAAGAATAATGATTACTTTTACAACATATACACTTCCAACGTAGCTTGCAGAATTACTGTGAAGGATGCTATAAATGGTTTACTCGGGTTAGAAGTAAGTGGTTCGATACCTACAACTTATTTATTTTTCTTTGTCATGTTGCTTTAGTTATTCCATGTGATCAGCATCATTTCGCACTTCTCCAATGTATAGCGTGTTGATTTCTATCTTAGGTTGCTGTGGGAGATGGCCTGCCCACCACCCTGTGTGCCCTTTGTTTGAAAAAGCTCACGGAATTCAGTGTTTTCAAAATGACTTGTTTACAATCGGACGCAAAGCTGAGAAAACTTTCTGCGGTGAATTGCTTTAGGGTGAGTATTTTAGTTTATTCTCTTTTGAAGACTGGTGCATTGTATGTTTCGGAAAATGTTAAGTGAGAGTCTTTGTTTTGTGTCAACATCAGTGAGAAATCCAGTTGAATCATTATTTGTGGATTAAAGTCGTTATAGAAGTTGTTTGATTGGATTTACTCAAAATTGTGATTGATTATTCACTTGATGCCATAACTTAGGAAATAGAATGTTGTATGACTTCTTGAAGGTGGTAAATCTAACTTTATTTAAAAAGTGCTTTGAGTAGAGATTAAAAATAAATAGAGCATCATTTTTGTTAATTGATAATACTGGAGTACTTTCAAGGCCGTCGGACATGGTTGACGGGGTAGTGAAACTAGCCCAGTGTCCCGCAAGCTTTGTTTATCAACATCCATGCGAAGTGATTTTTACCCTGCAGTTGGTGTTTTTGGTGGTGATAAGTAAAGGCGTTTTGTTGTCTGATTCAACTATGTGTTTGTAAAATAATTATGGCTAACAAAGTGGGACATTCAAATTCGTCAACTCATAAAAGGCAATGAACCCACTACGCAATGAAACAATCCCTTTTAATAAATCTACTCACTTCGAAGCATGTTAGAACGAACAAAAAAACCTCGAACTGGTTCCTGCTAATCATGATTGTGAACTTAAATTGAGCTGAAACTTAGTGTCCAATTATAGGCTCAACTGCACACACACAAAATGTGAATTCTTGAGGTTTTCTTTATTTATAATTAAACATACCTGCTGACAGTTCAAAAACATCTCTCAATTTTCACGGCTTGTTATACGAAAAGATGAGAGGTGCAATGTATATAGAAGTGGCCCAGTATTTAAAATTAAGTTTCAGCTTTGAACTTGATAGTTGCAAAAAATGTCATTACTGATGAAATATATATTCGTAAAGAGTCCTTTGGTTCAGATTGTGAACAGTTTAATTAGTATATAAGCACAGCACACCATACACCTTTTTATATTCACCACAAACTAATCTTTTTCCTAACAACAATCAACCATAAACATACTATTTAATAAAACATAAATAAAAACATATCATGGCAACCTATGCAACCTGGCATGTTGCTTCCACATCATATTGCAAATTGCCATATTAACACCCCCCCTCAATTTGACAATTCTTGTATCACATTTACTTTTTCCCTTAAAATACAGAAACGTGTGGTGCCAAGTGGCTTAGTTAACATATCAGCCTTTTGATTGCTTGATGGCACATATTTTACATTAAAAATGTTTTTCTGTATAAGATCACTCAGAAAATAATATTTCACCTCAACATGTTTCATTCTACTATACTTATGTCTAAACAATAAATGAATACAGGACTGATTGTCCTCAAACAAGATTACTGGTTTCTTTACATCTATACCGAAGTCTTCTAAAATTCCAATTGTCCATTTGGCTTCGCATGCACCCTCACACAAAGCCACAAGCTCTGCTTCCGTTGTGGATAGTGATACATTCGACTGCTTTCTTGTACTCCATGATACAGTGCCACCAAAGACTTCCACTACAAAACCAGATGTGGACTTTCTGTCTTGTGAGTCTCCAGCCCAATCTGCATCAGCAAAACACTACGGATTCAAGTGAATCCTTCTTAGGAAAAAATAATACGTAATCAAGTGTACCTTTAATGTATCTAAGCACTCTTTTAAGCCCTTTCCATAGTCCTTCAGTGGGCCTTCTCTGATATCTGCTAAATAAATTTACACTTAAAGATAAATCTGGTCTAGAAATAGACATCAAATACATTAAACATCCAATAAGTTCCTTCACTGGTTTATCAGTTATAATAGGCTCATTATCAAAATCAGTACCACAAAATTTTTCTTCAATTGGAGATTTGGTAGGCTTGCAATCAGACATATTAAATCTACTCAACATATCTTCCATGTACTTCTTTTGAGATAAATACATACCAGCTCTATCCATGTCAATCTTGATTCCTAAGTAGAACTTTAAATTTCCAAGATCAGTCATCTTAAATTTTTCCATTAATTTTCTTTTCACATAACTCAATTCTACATCACTACTACAGGCAATAAGCAAATCATCAACATAAAGTAGAATATAAATCACAATAGCTTCCTTAATGTACACATACAGACACCTATCATGCTTTGACTGAACAAAACCAAGGCTTTGCACATACTTATCGAAACAACTATTCCATTCCTTGGGGACTTGCTTTAGTCCATACAATGGTTTCTGGAGCTTGCAAACCAAGTTTCCTTTAACATTAACTCCTGGGGGTGGTAGCATGAATATTTCATCATTTAAATTACCTTGGAGGAATGCATTCTTTACATCCATTTGACCTGAAACTAATGATTTATGGTTAATGACAGACAATAATATACGAACTGTAGACATTCGAGCAACAGGGGCATATGTTTCTTCATAATCAAGTCCTCTTCTTTGAGCGCATCCCCTGATGACTAATCTTGCTTTGTATCTTGAAGTGTTTCCATTTTCATCTTTCTTCACTTTGAATATCCATTTTGAATCAATAGCTTTCCTTCCTTCAGGCAGTTCACACAGTTTCCAAGTTTTATTTTCTTCCAACGATGATAATTCCTCCTTGATGGCTTCCTTCCACAGTGGTGCATCACTCCTCTGCTCCGCTTCTTCAAATGTGGCTGGTGCATCACTAACATAATCTTCAGCCATTAGAGCATATGCTACTTGGTCATCAGTTTCTATATCTTCCACATAATCTTCCAAATATTGTGGTGTTGTCTTCTTCCTTTTTCCTCTTCCAAGTTCTTGTGAATCATTGTTACGACTTCTTGGTAGTTGTATTGGCTCTGGAGTTTCTTGAGTCTCTGTTTGTAGTTCTTTTTCTATTCCTTGAAAATTTTCATTTTGCATTTCATTAGCTTCATTCTTTCCTTCTTCCTGATCAGTACTGGAATAGAACTCTTCATTCTTCTTTAACGACTTAATTGTTCTTTTCTCATCAAATATAATATCTCTTCCACTGATTAACTTATTTGTTTTGATATCCAAAAGTCTGTATCCATTTGCACAATATCCAAGCATTATACAAGCTTTAGAGTGGGTATCAAGTTTCCCTTTTCTTAATTCTTTTGGTATATGAAGGTGAGCAATACATCCAAAAACTTTGAGCTTCCCAATATTTTGTTTTCTTCCATACCACAATTCTGCTGGAATTGCATTTTTTAAGGCTAACGTGGGACATTTGTTTATAGTATAAACTGCTGACATTACTGCTTCTGACCAGAATTTCTTTTCAAGTCCAGAGTCCGACAGCATACATCTTGCCTTGTCCATTATGTTCCTGTTCATCCTCTCAGCTACACCATTTTGAGATGGTGTGTATCTCATAGTCTCATAGTATATTCCACCTGTATTCCTCTTTTAGCAGAAAATTCTTTCATCATAGTTGAGACATACTCTCCTCCATTATCACAACGGAGTCGACTCAAT
Organism: Ischnura elegans; assembly: GCF_921293095.1. Taxonomy (NCBI): domain Eukaryota; kingdom Metazoa; phylum Arthropoda; class Insecta; order Odonata; family Coenagrionidae; genus Ischnura; species Ischnura elegans. Next base: position 1,118,226 of record NW_025791657.1, read on the forward strand.
GGCAAATTGAAGTGAGCTGTTGCCATGGCTGTATACATCTGAAAATACTTAAAAACTTGATCTTTTGATTCAAGCAAATACGCAACTGTAAAATGAGTGAAGTCATCAACAAATATTAAGACATATTCTTTGCCGTCATAGGATGTAGGACTAATAAGCCCCATCACATCACTATGAATAATTTCCAATGGACGATTTGCCCTATTCCTTGAAGTATTGTGTGGCAGCTTTGTTTGTTTTCCTTCCAGACACACAGTACAAATGTCCTTTTCCTTTTCTTCTATTCTCAACCCATCAACAAGCTTTTCTAATACTTTCATGTTTTCATAACCAAGGTGAGCCAATCTTCTATGCCAAATTGCAGTACTTGAAGTTCCTGAGCTAATTAGGGCCTTTTCCATATTGTTTTTCTGTAATATCAGCTCTATTTCATAAAGCTTCTTTTTCCTGTATCCAATTCCTAGTAGAGTTCCTTCTTGATATATTTTCCCTGTTCCATTCTTAAACATAACTTCGAGTCCTTTCATGTCTAATTGAGCAACTGAGATGAGATTGATGTCCATATCAGGCACTATTAGTACATTATGCAAGGTTATGTTCCTCCATTTTCCTTCCACATTTGTCTTTACATTTATATCTCCTTTTATTTCAGCAATTAAGAAGCTATTTCTTTTAGCGATCTTTATTTTAATTGGAACATCTAGCTTTCTGATATTAAAAACTTCATCCTTCAAGCAGGTCAGATGCTCTGATGCCCCTGAGTCAATAATCCATTTATTCCTTAAATCAAAATATTCTAATTCTGAGTACTCAGCATTCAATGTCATGGATGGATTTTCAAATTTACAGGTTGTTAAACTGTAGCTTACTTTTGTTTCATAGATGTTATTTTCTCCTTTTCCATGGTCACTGGAGTCAGCTAGATTAGCTCCACCACTATAATTTCGAAATGTTTGTTGAGGCTTTCTGCATTGAGCTCTTGTGTGGCCTATGGCTATACCACAATTATGACATGTAAAAGGGAAAGCTGGTATTTTCTTTTGTGAATTTTGGAAATCGTTCTTCTTTTTATATTCTTGTGCCTGTGGTTTTCCATGAAAATTAATAGGATTTCTCATATGTTTTTCACTTTTATACTTTCCTTTTGACTGGGCAGCAAATACTGAAATTGGCTGGTCTTCACACATGGGTTTTTGCTTGCTTGTTCCTCATTTGGATTCCTCATCTATTAATCGTCCTTTTACAAAAGATAGAGTTAATTCTTCGGTACGAATGGTCTCAATTGCTGTTACAACTGCATCATATTCCTTAGGCATGGTTAATAATAAGTGGCAAATAATGTCATTCTCTTCCATCGTTTTTCCTGATGTTTTCAATTTTCTTATAGCTTTATCAAACCTTAAGAGGTGAGCTTCCAATTTTTCCTGAGATGGATTGAATCTCATGCAGAGCAATCTCTTCATTAGTTGTATTTGATTTGTGATACTTTTCCGCTCAAATATAGTCTGCAGTGTTTCCCAGGCTTCAAATGCTGTGGCCTTATCCTTTACGTATTCCAAGTGGCTGTCTGATATTTTCTGCACAATAAGGCTTTTACATTTTTTAGCATTTCTCTGTACTTCTGTGTATCCCTTTTGTTTCTTAACTTTATCAGCCTCACTGTCTTCCTTAGATCCAATAAAAGGTGCAAGTTTGGTATATAATGGCACTTCCACAAATTCAATTAAGTTTTTCTCATCCAGGAGAACTTCCATTCTAAATTTCCAATTGCTGTAATTAGTTCCGTCAAAAAGTGGTACATGGTACCTAATTCCCTCTTCATCAGCCATTTTCAATTTAATTTTCAATTCAGTATTTCCAATTCTGACCAAAGGTTTCCTGGGCTCCCATAACCTGATGAAATATATATTCTTAAAGAGTCCTTTGGTTCAGATTGTGAACAGTTTAATTAGTATATAAGCACAGCACACCAACTAATCTTTTTCCTAACAACAATCAACCATAAACAAACTATTTAATAAAACATAAATAAAAACATATCATGGCAACCTATGCAACCTGGCATGTTGCTTCCACATCATATTGCAAATTGCCATATTAACAATTACTAACGTTTTAAACTACATACATAAAACTGAACTCAATGAGAAAATGGATGTGATGTATCTTTGAAGTATCAATTTGTTTAGTGTGTTGGACAGTTACTTTGTTACAGGGTTATGATTAAATTTTTATTTTAGTAAAAATGTATATTGATATGTGAACATTATATTTGCTAAAACAATCTATGTCACTTCTGCTATTACAAATGATTTCGTTTTTGAGCAAAAATAATGTTTCTTTGAATAATAAATTAGTTAAAATTGTATTCTGCATTTAAAATTTTGGTGTTTTAAAATCCCTAAGTTTTTTCTTTGAATAACAACTAAGATGATCACTGAATCTGATGTTCTGCATTTTTTAGGGTTGTTGAGGAAAAGTTTTTTGTGATAAATTTGCACTGGTTATTTTGATAATTATGATATATTTGAGGTCTGTTTTTTTTCAACTTCAATATTTTTTCAGATAAGTAATATTGTTAGAAATTTACCTTTTCAGAATAGTTTTTTGTTAGTGATTCTCTGTACAGGGATCGATTGGTGTTCCACTTTGTAGGTAAATTTTGTTAATGAATTAGTTGTTTAAGAATTTTTTTCTTATAAAATTTCAACTCTATACAGGTTTCTTTCTCGAAGAAATTTTTCACCTTAATCCAGAGCTGAAAAAGCATGTTAGCTGTATTTACTTTTTACTTTACTAAGTGATGAGATTTAAAAATATAAAAATCTCCTAAATTAGTAAGGTTTCGTCCACCAGATTATTGAAGTGGGCTTGTCAGAACATCCTAGATTCTCATTTGTCTTCTTTCCTATGCCGTACACTATTCAGTGCATTGGCTGTTCAGGCATTGCTCTCTTGCCCGTTGAAATTGGTCCCATGTATCTCTAATTGCTGTCTCTTCTATAATGTTTTGAGTCCTAGAACAATTTTTTCTCCTCTTTACCGCTTTTCTTAAGTCTCCCATCCAATATCAGGCTGATGATTTCATACCCTTCTGCCTAAGATAGTGGCCACAATATGAGATATAACTCTTCTCTCCCTGAGTTGGTATTTGAATACATGGAAAAAGGAGTTCAATTCCAATAGAAATGAATCAAAAACATACTCCACATGAAAGATTCACATTTAAAGACACGTTTGTTGAAAATATTTATGTATTTTCTTTCTTTCATGCCTCGTAATACGGACACAATGTGAACTGATTATACCAAGTATTCTCCTGCCTAATTTGGTTTCAGCAGCTTTTTAGGTTTTGAGTTTTGGATAAAGTGAAACATGTCAAGCTTTACGCAAATGCTTGGATATTACATTGAAAATCCTATTTCATCAATATTAGGAGTATGCTTCATTTGTTGACTTTCGAGTGGATGGATTCTGAATCACTGTTACTCTCTTCACAGAGTATCCAAGGAGAGGAGGCAGCTGATGACAAGTTGGGGACTCCTGCTGAGACAAATGGCTGCATTCGAGATGAGATACAAGGCACCTCACATCTCACTTTCTCACCCCAAAGGACTGAAATATACATTCCTGTGGAAGACTCCCAACAACTCGGATCTAATATGTTGGTAAGGTTTATTCTCATCCACAGTGAAACCTGAGTTTAATGACCCTAAGTTGTTGACATTTACTCGGTAGTTTGACGTAAGTGGCTTCGTGCAGCGTAAATGGATGTATTTCTACAGGAAGTCACCTTCGCTTATGTGAATAGGGAGACCAGATGCCATGAAGTGAAAAATGCAGGAGAGCTCCCTATTAAATAAGCAATAAGAGGAAAAGTAGGCCAATTGAAAAATAATGATAATTTTATAGTTTGGAATAGTAAAATTAATTTGCGGTATGATTTTATATATTTTTCTGTGTATCTATTTTTGTTAAGCAATTTATGTATTTTTATAAGCTAGGTAGCTATTAACACATTCAATGCGGATGCGATTTTCGTGAAGGTCATCAGAATCGGTTGATAAATTAAGAAAGACAAAGAGAGAGTTTTCACCAACATACCTTCAGTTCAAGCAAGGCTATTTACAAAAGGCGATCATGGTTCCAAAGAGAGTTCCTTGCTTAAGGTCATACGCACCATCAAAAAGCTTGGGAATGGATATTAGTTACTTACGAAGGCGGAGAATGGCCTCCTGGCCCGACTGGCAGAGCACTTGTATTGACCAGCTCCATGTATTGACTTGGACGGACTATGTCAATTGACATGTTCCACACTGAATGTGTTAAAATTGAGATAAGAAGAAAGTCAGCAACTTGAAAAATAATGGCAATTTCACAATTTAGAACAGAATAAAATAATTACACCCTTGATTTTGTAATATTTAGTGGACATTTTTCTCAAGCAATGTTTGCATTTTTACAGATAGCTAGGTAGCTGGTAACAGATTAACTGTACTTAAAATCATGATTTTCAATGAGGAGGGAAATGTCCCATTCATAAAAAATCCAACCCAATACCAGACAAACATCCCAACTGTACCCAATGGCAGGAGTTCTATGAATAAAAATGTCTGTTGTCTCCGCCCGACATCTGGTGAGAAAGGGTTAAAATGAAAGGATGCATGGAGGAAAAGCAGGTTTGGTTTTTTTTGTGGATCTAACTTTTTCAAGCAATTTTTAGCATTTCTGACAATGCTAAGTTTTTAATTTTTACTGAGGCCATGTACAAATCCACCATGAATGCTCTCTTGTGCTCTAACCAGCACTTTTTGATGGTCACATTTGGGAAGTGATGTCAGATGGTGCGATTCCAGTCAACCGGTCCTGCTCTGAAGAGTGCATAGTCAAAGAGCAAGAAGAAAGGTGATGATTCACCCTTACTTGCTCAACACAGGTCGAAATTTCTGTTCATTATGTGAATACCGATAGGATATGATTTGAGGCAGTGAGTTGGTTCTTTAAATTGTTCATGATGAGTCGAGTGAATATCAAATCCAAATTATTCTAGAACAAATGTGAATCTCAGTGTGTCCAGCAACCGCAACAGCAACAGGAAAATCGCGATTTATGCAAGAATTTTAAGTGTCTAGAATTATGCTGAAAATTTTCTCCAGCCTGAAATTTAAAATTCATTTCCAGCTTAATTTTTCAAGTTCAATGGCCATTTTATGGCATAAAATGTGTTTGTAATAATCATAAATGCAGTAGCTGAGTGGAATTTTTACAGCTGCATCGAAACGTGGAATGTCAGGCAAGAGTGCGGAATCAAAATTCCTTGCATGCTTGTCTCAAGTAAGATTGAAAAACTCGAAGAATAGGACAGATGACATCAGCATATACTTATGAGGTTGAAGTAGGTCCTTGGCTTGCATAGAATTAATTTAAATGATTAAATTAAATTTGATGATGAAGTGTGCGTTAATTGATCCATTCCTTGGCCTTATAAATTTCTAATCTATCACAGTAATCACGTAACATCAACCTGAAAACTTTCCCAGGAAAAATCACGTATAGTGGAAGAATTTTTTTGCTTTGGTTTGCTAGACACCCTAAATCTTTCAACTTACTGCATTTAAATTATTATGATGGTATCTTTTCACAGTGGTTAATATTTTTAATTTTAATGACACATTTATTGAATTGTTTTCAGTTTTAAATCACTTCAATTTGTCTGAGCATAATCCTGTACGATATTTGTTTTCCAAAATTAATAAATTTATTGTGGAGTGTAATGGTTACAATTGCAGCCACTCCCAGTTGCCTCTGCCGCATTTTATACATTATCACTTCCGCAATTCCATTTAGTGCAGTAAAATATTGCAACACTTAATAAACAACAGCAATGACACTCTTACCGTGAATATTTAGTAGTCAACTTTTTTCAGTTTAAAAATCGCCACTCCGCAGTGGTGGCACCACTTGCAATCCAAGCAGGAAAGAGCAAAAGAGTCTGCAAGAGTGTAAGAGCACAAGAGGGTAGGGTCGACACCACCTAGAGAGAAGGCCTGAGGACTCGCGCGTGACGTCATAACCCAAAGGCCATGCGGCCGATTGTGAACCATTCATCGTACTGAAAGCTCATCTCTTGTAAATGTATGGGAATTATCTATTTTGTCCAACTCCGAAAATCAAAGGATGAATATAACTAGTACAACCGCGTATTTATCATAACCATTAAATTCGCGTCTATGCAAACCATGTCCCACTCGATGAAACTTTACCGTAAATGCATATTTTCCACTTTTAAACAAACCGTAGAAAGCCGAACTTTTTAAAAAATATCAAAACCCATTAATCGGATTTGTCAGATAGTAGAAAGACTTCATCTAAATTCCTTCACAATCGGAAAGCTTTTTTAGAAATATTAAAGACCCTTGGACGAATTATAACAGGAACCAGTCAAATTTCACTTGCCATTGATAAATCTTGCGTTTATTCAAGGTTCTCAAAGAAAAACAATGCGAACGTGCGATTGAATAATACACCAGGATCTAATGAAAAAAACTGTAATAAATAATCAAGAATACAAATTCATTATATTGCTATATTTATTGATGCTCAATCACTTCACAAGTTTCATAATCTTTCTTGCATTACTAACACGACAGCATTCGTCATTCTTTCTACAACACTAATTTTTTAAAAAGATGTTGGCACAAACATACACAATTTTTTTGATTGCATTATTCACTTGGTGCCCATTGTCACAGATATTGTCATTTACGTAGTCATTTAGAATCAACGTATTCATGCTGACACTGTATAATGCATTCCTCTGACTGACTTCTTTTAGAAATCCTTCTTCTAAATCACTGCTGATGATTATATTCATCGCGACATGTACATGGACAACAGCATTCACAGCATCCTCGCGAGGCACAAAAAGACCACCTCGACTAAGGCACTTCACAAAATTATCACTGTCTACCTCTTCTAACATTCTTTCCTTCACTAACATTTTTTACAAAATGGGCAATTAATCAATTTTAAATGTGATCTCACACAATACCCAGCTATGTATGTCAACACAGATAGAGCATTGCTTACATTTTTTATATCGTCAGACTCCACAGATATATTGTAGTGTAAAAACGAATCAACTGATTTTTTGGCTCAAGTACATCATCAGTATCATCATCATTTACACTGTCCACTAATATATTTTTGAATGATTGAGACTTAAGCTTCAGAGGTAAGTAGTTTTGAAGCCTTAATTTGGTCGCTAACTCGTACAACTGCCTGATAGAAATGTGATAGTTAGAGCCAGCAAGCTGCCTGTAGAGACCAAATCGCTCTTCAAGGCAGTCGGTTTGAACTTTGCCAGGCAACATAAACTCCATCCCTAACTCCACCGTACAATAGGATGCCATTTCACAGAGGGCATGTGTGGTATGCATGAAGGCGGAATGGGTTTCTTTTGACAACCCACCCCACGGTACCAACCCACCTCTGCACCCAATCAAACACTCTCTAATACCTTTCTCCCTTCAGAATCCAAAGTCATAGGTGTTTGCAAGGGGTCTTTTAATCTAATCCCTTTCCTGGGAGTCTTCACATAAACCACCTTCCACCAATCTGAAATTATTTGAACAAATTCAGCAGTTTCATTGTGATGCTTCAAATTTTTATCTTTCCCAAAGTCTTAAGGGCAGTGACCACATAGTCATTAAATATTTGCAACGCCAGCTTCACATTCTGTCTCTCTATGTTTGAAGGGTAGAGTGCTTTCAAGGTGAGTGGATGCCCAAACCTAACAACCTCACCACACTCAAGAAAATAAAGTTCCCTGATAGTCTGAAAGGACGCAGTCAATTTTGGTGCACTGTCATCATTCAAATCAGGGAATAAGAATGACTGCACATTACGCTGATTTAACCAATTGTTCCTAACACATTTGATTAAGTAAACGGAATCGAATACAAAAAATAGGGGCCGTGTTGTATCGCAAGGATGTGGATATACAATGCTCACCACTCTATCTAATACCCTCCAATGTGATGATTATTTTTTTGTTACATCATGCAATTCCCTAGCAGAAAAATTACACACTGCAATTATATAAGCCACCTCTTTAAATGGTGACATTAAACTTGAAATCATGAAAAAATGTGCAGTTTTGGCAACTGAGGAAGAGTTATGACTAAAGCCAACTACATTACCCCCTTTGTAATCAACATATGTCTTCAAATGAATTTCATCCATCATGAGAATGACATTTTTTTCGTGGCATTTAAGTTTGAGAAAGACAATTTTGGCATATGTAAGTGAGTTACATAAATCTGCTACAGGGCTTAAATTTTGACGTGAACACACTTGACGAATGGTTGCGGGATGTGGAAGGGAGAACATGCCTGAATTCCTAGCAAATTTATATGCATGAGGAGAAATTGTAAACAATTTACAAGAAAAACCTTATGTCTCACTTCTATAGCGATAGGTAAACTTGTTCATCATCATAAGCTTCAGTTGTTCAATGATAAAGTTAACTTTCACTCCTACTTCATCATCTGCTGCCATAACATCTAAAATAGACAAAATGACCTCTAACTTAAGGCATATTTCTGACTTTTCAACCTTGGGTCTATTCCCCATCAAAACATTTAGCCCATCCAAAATTTCTTTCAGTACATTCATATCATTAACATGCATGGGAAACTTATATTTACTAACTTTTTTCAAGGAAACAGTGCCCAAAAAGCTTCTGACTTCCAAATCATTTCTACAAACATTAGCATTGAGATATTTCAGCGAAAAACTAAATACCGCAATATTTCAGAAATATATCTCGTAATTGCCTGGTTACACAAGATGAATGAAAACATAAGAGATAATATACGAGTGTACGTTCCAACAAAAAACAACAACCTGCACGAATGCAGTGATTATGGATGGCCATAAAATAATAGCGGTTCAACTTTCGTACAGGCCCTCCTATATTTACTCGTAAACATTAATTAATTGTAGAACCAGGCATTAAGATTGTTCATACCCTTGCCAACTTACCCTAGAATATGTCGTAGGGATGAAATTCTCCCTCGGAATTCTCCTAATCCATTTCTTCTTCAGCTCGTCGTCTTCAGGGAAACGAAAAACGGAAACCTTCTCACCACCCGCATAATTGCCTCTGCTTATTCACCACTTATTCACCATTTCACCACTTATCCACTCGTTAACTTCAAGTTTTTTTTTTTAATCTCCGAAATCCGCGCAAAACTTCACTAATACAAGCAGGCATGCACGCAGGGTACACGTTTTAACTGCACTTTTCACGTTATTTATTATTAGGTCTCGCTAGCAACGAGAGGGTAGCCAGAATTCGCTAGGCCTCCGCCTCGTGACGTCAGAGGATTTCAAGCCTTCAGCACTCAGGCCATAGTCTTGGTGGTGTTGGTAGGGTGCACCCTACGGATTGGAACACGGCCTGAGGCAATGTTTAGTTTGTTTCTCATGGTGGTCCACTGGGTTGAAATTAGAGAAAGTACCCTTTCTTTAGTTGTATTTTCCCATGGTTAGATTAAGAAATATCCAGAAATTTTGTTGAAAGTTCTGTTTGGCTATTAACAGATTTATATATTTATAATCATGATTTTCAAAAAGGAGGACATTTCCCATTCCAAAAAAATCTGACAAGACTATCAATAAAGACTATCTATAAAGGATATCATGTCTAGACCAACCTGAATGTATGGTCCCTATATGAAGGCATCATCATTACATTATTTCATTTCATTTATTTACGGGATAACCCATAAACCATATTCTTATGTATAACATCACAGATGAAAGAACATAGAAAAAAGATAACACATTTAATGAAGCCATTAAATAATGACTTAAAAATCTATAAAGAATTGCTTATCAATGAACAAAATATTTAGGCAGATTCAATAATGAAAATGTTAAGATATAAAAGTTTTCTCGTAGAAATTTTTTTAAAATGGAGGTCATGTCCGAATTGACATGTCAGATCAATCCGAATGTCTGGTCACCCTATGTGTGACCATCAGTTGCTCAAAATGAGGCAAAAGGCTGACTGCACTAATCTATAGACGTATATACCTAAATAGATTAAGGCCTTAATCTACTTAGGTATATACGTCGATCTGAGGTTTATTGCACCACCTTTCTTGTGGAAGAAATGTCACACATCCCATGGAGGAGTCCATTGGTGGTCTGTGTCTATTCTCCTTTCTAGCCTATTGTCTTTGCTTCAGCATAGCTGAATATCAAGAATACTATATTTTTCTTCAATCAATCCGCCAGATTGACCTTATCATAGGAAAAGCCAGAACCCTCATGCAGATTTGTTATAAGTAAGGGAAGTACAATGAATAACCAAATTCATCTTATTCATTTCATAAATTAATCTACGAAAGATAGATAGATAAAACATTAAAATAGCCTTCAATAGTAATGTAAAAATGAAGGAAACTGGTTTCCTTTATGTTGAGTGAGTGTGTGTCTCTCAACCAAAGAAACTGTTGCAATGTCCCTTTAACTATCACAAAATTTATATGCGTTGTATGAGTGCTTGTGACTCTACCGAAGAAACCCTAGCAAAGCACCTTCATCCACTGCAAAGGCTTCCTCTAAGCTGAGTGCTTATAATGGGTTTCTGGTTTAGAGGCTCGGGTTGGTCACTACAATGGATTCTTCAATTCCACCAAACCAACAAAGTATTTGTTTTTACCTGCTACTTGATCCTTACGTTACGGCCATAGGTGGCTATTTTCATGTTTCATGATTGATGCTGTAGATCTCGCTTTACCTGTCTCAAGCACTATCTGACGTGTGTATGAAGTTGCAGGCAAAATCGTGTCGTGTGTAGGATGGAAATGCTAGAACACATGCGAGGATGTGTGCATGTGAGATGGCAAAATAGTCCCTATTCTAATTCCGTTCATGCATTCGTGCAGATACATGCCATTTTAGAAATAAATGCTATTCTAACCTGAGCAATTCTGTGGCTAGTGTAAAACGGCCTTATTAAAGATTTTGTATGTTTGCAATCTTGCATCACTTGTATTTTTCCATCATTGTGCCATGCCAACTGCATTGATGCCCATAGATGTATACAGCCCAGAGAAAAATCAGTCTATGATCCAGAATATGGAAATGCTATTGCCTAGAATATTCTTCTATCCTGTCATAAAATATCTGTAACATCACTTTTTTTGTTATATATCTATAGATTTCGGTGAGAAATACCGGTAGTATATACAAATATTTGATGAAAATAATTTTTCTTTCATGGAACATCTTGATATGCTCATAATAAGGAAAAAATTACTAAAGTAATTGTTTAGAAATTGTTTAGTAACTGACTTAAGGTGACAATGAAATGAAAGACTTCTTGCAATTCTGTCTATCTTAAGATGGATTCACTGATAATGAGGATTTTACTTCACCCCATAGCAAATAATGAGAAAACACTAATCTCTCTGCACCTATTGTTGTGCTGTGGACATTTTTTTAACAAACAATAATGCACTACAAATGACAAAATGAATTAAACTTCAATGGGATGGAATCGTGTCTCCTTAATGTTATCACGTTGACTATTATGCTGTTTTCACTCCCCATTGGTAGCATCCTAGCTGCATTCTCATTACTTGAGTAGGAATGAAAGTTCAAGGCAGACGTCGTCACTGCCTTGATTCCAACGTACATCTAGTGTCTCGATGATAGCATGGTAATTTGTAATGTGACTTGTATGTGATCAGACATTATTACTGTATATATATTTACATGCCATAAATCAATAAAGGGTAGCCCTTTTCATGACCTCTCATAGGTGCCAAAAGTTAAAAATATTAAGATACATTTTATGTAATTTTAAAGTGTGGTGAAATTTACTTCCTTGGCTCACAGATGTATAAATTTTCCACCTAACTACACACATGTAATGGTTACTTGTGCCTAACAAAGACCTTGCTAGCAACCTGCCCTGGTATTTGCTCTAAGTGGTCATTATTGATGCCTACCTTGTACTTACAACTTCCTTCGCGGTAGTAGCCTTTGGTAAATCGAAGTTACTATTTTTAGTAATAGCATTGCGATCATCACTTTTTGATGGCAATGATGACATTTTGTGCTTGGGGAAACAAAGCTGTCCACGTTAATGAAGCATTAATCTCAAGAATGTCTTGTTAAAATCCAGATGTCGTCGATTCAGGCGAAGTGTGTGATATGGCTTCACAAAATTTGCTACTCGGGCCAGTGATGGTAGAGAATTACAAGTTTCATGGGAAAATTATCAATGAAGAGACATTTCGTCTAAAATTTTAGATGGGGTAATAAAATCCATGTAATTCAAACCATGTCAATGCTAATTATTGTGATCCTAAATACCCTATTGCATAATTCGGGAAAAAATAAAGGCTCTGCACTTATCACCCATTCATCCAGAAAGACATATTGAGCCATAATTTATTCATAATTTAAAAAAAATCGAAATATCTGTCGAAATTCATGTAGAGCAAGAAATAAACTGTATCAATAGGGAATAACCTAATTTTTGGTCTAAAACATAACTTAATTTGCTGCTTATTTCATTCTAAAAAACTTTTAATAATTATGCATTTCATCATACTATTTTTGTTGTACTTATGTTTACTGATTAGTTTTTAATGTCTGACTCACATTCAATATCACCTTGGTCCACAAAAAGTCAGTTTACAGAAAAATAAAGCATCAAAGTAATTTTGGATGGTACTTAGTGTGAGATTCGCCTATGCCGGTCATTGTAGTTATCAATTTGAAGTTTAAGGTTTGGACTAGGCTAAATCAACGTAAAAATTAGGGTTTTTTTTCTCCATTTCAATTATTGGGAGATGTGCTGTATGGTTTTGTATTGCTCAGTGTTTTAGTCATACCAGTGTAAATGAAGTGAACCCATATAGACTGGTCTCCACAGTGGTTATCTGCAGTTGATCTCTCTGGTCTGGAACTGGAAATTTTCACTGCTTTTTAAGATCATGTTGCTTAAACTTCCATTGCATTCAAAGTGGTAACCAGAATTTTTCAAAATGGTATTTATTACTGGAATTTCCGATGTGCTATTAACCTTTTCCCTACTTTACACTTATATATATGTGTGGACGTTTCCTGACCCGGGAGACAACGGGCATATATATATATATATATATATATATACGTGTGAGATTTTCCAGGCCAGGCGATCGAAAGCCGTATGTATACGTTTTCTAGCTCCCCCCCTTTTAGGATGGTCGTGGGTTCACGACATCTTTGTCTCGGGACCCAACGCTTCGGGGTTTAGGATTAACCCTCGGGATCCGGGAGCAGATACCCGGACCCTTCGTCTTTTAGAACCCCTCTCAGCGGTATGGGACAGCGGTCATTCAATGGTTTATGCACTCAGTTTTTGAAATAAATATTTGTTCATTTCTCAAGAAATATACACTAAGAATGGATTATTTGTCTTTTGAGCAGCGTTTACAATTTTTAACTGAAATTCTACGACAAATATTAACTTATATCTCGAGTTATGTATAAACATCTACATGGAAATTGATGCTGCGTTAAATGCGTTAATAATGGCCTTAGAACTTCGTTTTAAATTTGATAATGCTCAGATAAAAATGAGGAATTCAATTCAAAGGCTGTAATTTATGTGCAAGCAACAATTATCCATTTGCTAAATATATATAAGCAATACATAAGTTGACTGCGAACCAATGCAACAGGTATGGTCGTAAACCCGGAAAGGAGGGAGCACAACTACTCTCGGAGTCCGAGATAATGCGAAGTCCCTGTGTGGAGGGGTCGAAAATGGTTCAGCGAGACCCTTCTTGACGAATGTCCTCCAAAAATGCTCCATACCACGAGAAAGAAGAGTCTCTTAGGGCTCAGTACATCAGTCATGCTGAGACGAAAACTCCGCCGTCTCGAAAGGGTTAATGTCATGACAATGACAATTAGTGGCCGTGTTTTTAGGGTGTAAGGCATGCAAGCCTTATGAGCTGTTTAGTTTAAAAAATGGCCTTGTAAAGGCTTGATAAGGCACACGTAGGGCAAGATCAGTTTATGCTAAGGCTGATGATGTTCCAAGGGTCAGGTGGACCTGCAATGTCGATGAAACAAATAAATATGAACAAATGATGACAATGGCTTTATCTTTATTGATTGATTGAATTCAGGACTTCAAAGTCCTCTCCTACAATCAAGTTGAGGACACCCAAATATTTCAAGGCCTGGATGGAGGAAGGCCACCCATTTGGGATTAGAACCTTTAACCTCCTGAGTTGGAAGATGTAGAAATAACCCACTTCTACTTTGGCTAGCACATTGAGAAGCATTCCACACCAAGGTGTGCAGAGTAAACTGGTCATGTCTGCAATTTCATTTTAGGTTGTCAATGAAATCTCGTGCAAACATGATTTCAGCCAGCTTGAGTGATCTCAGATGAAAGAGGAGAGGTTATTGTTATTATTTATAATTATTCACATTTTTATTTTGCCTCTATTGATTGGCACCCATCATTATCTTCTAGGTAACTGTGAAAGACGAGAACAAAGACCCTCTCAGTGAAGATAAATATCCTGTGATGAACACTCTGGATCCAGCTGGAATTTCAAGTAATGCTTTGGACCCACTGGCAACTGATGACTTGGTAAGTTCACGTTTGCTTTGTTAAGCATAGTTTTGCTACTACATAAACTCAGTCCTCCATGGAATAATCCAATATCTTTTACAATAATAACAATACATTTTCCCTTCATTTATCAAATGTGAGTAAGTAAATGTTAGATGTGTCATAAGTCTTAGTTAGAACTTTCACTGTTTTTCATCATGTTGGTTAAAGAAAAACCTCTCTGCTATGTTGACGTGCTAATTTTTGTCTAGCCTCTATGTTTCCTGGTCTATTTTGGTTGCTTTTTCAAGGAAGATCAAGGGTATCACAGTTCCTAAAGTTTTAGTCAATAGGGCCAAAAGTTTTTTTTTTGCAACGAAGAGATATGTTATTCTTGAAGAAGTCATTCAAAATGAATGGGTCATTGTACTGACCAGAATAGGGGCATAAAGCTGCTCTGATCACACACCTTTGCTCACTGAGCAACTGATGCCATCTTTGGAGATAGTATTGAATGTTGGCAAACCAGGATGGTTTTTAGAGGCATCAATTATTTTGATGGAGCATGTTGTATGTTCAACTTTGATTAAAATAAAATGTAATGATTACCTTTAAAGGATGTAATTAACATTCTTGTACTCCGTCTGCACATATAGAAAATGATTCTTAGTTGTTGATGAATGATGTCATGAGACCATCATGTCTCAAAATATTGCTGATAAATTTGTTCTTCCTTCTTTGGAAGATTTTCCTATGGCTAATTGAAAAGGTAGAGGTATTTGGTGGCCCGTATTTTGTAGGTCAATAAATTTATCCTGCCTTCCTCTCCGAGGTTAGAGTAGCAATTCAAGGAATTTTTAATTTGTGCATTCACCCTATATTTGATGTTTTTGTTGCGATCTTTTTGCTTTTCCTACCAATTGGTGAAAACTCATAAATGAATTGTTAATTCTCTTTCTATCAGATTGGCATGGGAGCATGTGGGTCCCCTTGTGTAAAAGCAGATGAGACCAGTGATGATGGAGGAGAATATGTGCACAATGATAGCTCTGATGGGGCCACAAATGACCTTGTGGCCCAAGCCTCTATTCAGGTAATCATCATAATAATAATATTTAAATTGGCCCAGTGATTTGTTTGGACAAACAGGAGACATGTAAAGGAGCATATACGATACAAAAGCAACACAAAGAAAGAAAGAAAAGAAATGTTTATGTGAAGAAATTCATCAAAACTATAAATATACTTTTTTGCACAAACATTTACGGAACGCATGAACACACAAGTGTGAGGTAATATAGTCAGTATTTGAAGTAGAGTGAGTCATGCTGTTTTAGTAGACATTTTACCTATGAGCTTCTGTTTCTTTCTATGAATTTTGAAGATTATTTTGTAATTGGTTCTAGGGCCACAGAAAAGGATATTAGACAACATTCAAGTAGAATTCACTATTATAAATTGACATTAAGGCATCAATAACTAGTTTCTCAGATAGAATCAAAAAGAGGTCGATGTCATTTTCTGTGGAGCTTCTGAATTTGTTGCCCCTAGGAGACTTGATTATCATATTATGCACCCAGATAATGAGAACAGATTTTGTGGATTTTACATCAGCTTTTACAGAGATAAGTTAGTGTAGAGCTGGTTGCACATGCCGATAAGTCACATGCCATGGTAAACTTCAAATTTAGTAAAATTATTAAGATTATAGCCTTAAAAAGTTATATTCGTGTGCTTAAAGTAATACACATTTAATACAGTTACTACCCACGATGCACCCCTAAAAAGCACCAAAAATGAAAATGTTATAATAATATTATGTTCACAATCGTTTAAGGCTTACTCCTTGTACGAAAAGAGGAGTTTTATATCCTCTGTACTTTAGGTTAGAAAGGCATTGGAATGAGTAAAACTAGAAGTTATTATTTGCATGCAATGAATGCTCCTTTATACTCCTTAGCTATTCATTGCCTGGCTCACTGCAGAATAAAACCTGCTCTACCGACATATGGAATTATATCCCCTTGGATCAGCGTGGTAACCTTGGTAGGTGAAGGAATGGTAGGGTAAATGTAAAAAAAGCAGGGACTTTGATTATCACCTGCAAAGCACAGAAGAATTGATAAGGCTACCATGGGAATCCAAGGTTGGTATAGAGCGTTCCACATTTAGTTGACAGTATGGGCTCTTATGGAGAATAGTTTCCCATGTTAATCTCCATAAGGCCAGGAGCGCGGTGTTGTCAACAACAGCACGAAAATTAATGTTGCATTTTGCACTGCTTAAAAATTGCATTCTAATGTAGAAAGAGATGATGCATTCATTGCTGCCAATAGTTTTTCGATAAAAATTATAACAAAAGCTATAAAAAACATTTCCTTAAATTTCCGTCAGAAAGGTGTATTTTTTTACTTTATCTTCTTCTCGCAATTTCTGCCTGACCGTTGTCTGTATTGAATTGAATCTTCTGCAAAAATTTCTTCACACTATTTTCTCCTTGAAGGTCTTCACCAATTGTACAAATATTGAGTTTAAATGTTGTTACACCGATGTAACACCCTTTAGGACAAGAAAATTATTATTTTTGCAAGGTAAAAAGTAGTCGCTTACTAAGTTACGTTTCTTACGTCGTAGGTCCCTATATGCTGCGTATCAAATGTGAAAAAATTATAAGGTTATTTCTGGTGAAAAAATCATTAACGTACATCAATTCTGAAGCGATTTACAAGGTTTTGATCTTAAGAAAAATATTACGGTGCCACTGGGCCGGGCTTCTTGCTTTTTTTTGCGCGCAGAGGGAAGGAAAAGGAATTTTTTGTCAATGCATACTATGAAATGTATTTATCTATTCATTTGATATCCTAAACAGAGAATACTCATACATCATAACAGGAGTGTTTTTATCTGAATACATCGTGGAAACTAAGAAAAAGAATATCTCATAATCTGTGCGAAATACTACCCCATCCAGTGTACCCCTTTTATAAATGGGGGCTTGGGTTTTTTTCTGAGTTCCTTTCATAGGGTACCATAAAACCTGCACCAAAAGCGACCCTAGTCGAAGGGGCCGTGGGAAGAATTTACGAAGGCGTTCAGTTTGTCATTGCATTTTTTTGGAGTGAACAAGTGTTGTGTGGTCTGCTGAATTTGAGAATTGTGATGTGTGTGTTACACTTACCTTTGCTGTAACACGCCCTGTGATCGATATGTCTGTCGTAAACGCTCTGTAATTAATATGTCCGATACAAAGAAGAGGAGAAAAGGTGAGAAGCTCATAAGCCACGAAAGACAGTTAGTGCTCAAAGTCTTCTCGTACTTAAGGAAATCTCTCAGCATTAGTGAGGCCTGCCGAGAAGCTTCGAAGGCTACTGGGTGCTAGGAGTTCACTATTTACAGAGTGAGAAAGGAAAGCTCCCGTGGTCCATTGGTAACTCCTTCAAAAACTAAAGAAATTAGACAGCCTTACAAAAATTCGAGAGCAGTGATTTTCGACGGTTTGGTGAGATCAGGAATTAGAAGTAAGGTACATGAATCTTTCGTGAAAAATATTCCTCCGACTTTAACACCCATCTTAAACTTGGTAAATATGGATAGTATTCTCCCAGATTACAAAAGGACAACACAATATCGTCTTCTTTTGGACGTAGGTTTCATGTACGAACGCAGGGGGAAAAGAATCATCCTTATCGAATGGGATGATATTATTCGTTGGTGGCACAATTAATTAGTTAATGCAGCTAAAAAAATATGGTCGTGAAAACAGGACAAATGTATTCACAGGCAAAAATTGGATTAATGTTGGACAAATAGTAATCATTAGTTTGCGAAACAAACAATTAGAAAATCCGCATCAAGCTTTCCTTGCTGGACTAAATACTGGGCTTGGCCCCCACTTCCCGAGGAGGACGATTTGCAATTATACACACAGGAACGGAAAATGGGTTTATAAAAGGAGCATCGCATGTGTTTCTGTACGAAAAACTCAATGGATGAGCATGAAGAAGTGGGTGGCGAGTGTTATGAGAGATGGTTTGAGCACTCACTTCTTGCAAACTTACCCGAAGGATCAATTATAGTGGTAGATAATGCCTCTTATTACTCAAGGATATTGGAATCCTTGCCTACTATAAGGTGGAGGAAAGAGAACATTAAGGAAATTAGCTTTGAAGATGTCAGCTTGAAAAGATATTTAATTTACAATAAACCAAGTACGGGAAAATTTTGAAAAATAAAAGGTTGACGTCTTATACAGCATCGCCTTTCATGTAATACTAGCCAGAGCCAAAAAATATTACATAATATGGAAGGAATAGAAATTTTGTCTCATTCAGGAGTGGCAATATTTTTATTATCCTTCCATTTATTGTTATTTTTTACATTACAGATTATTCATTATTCAGCTTGTGCATTGAATAAGTACGTACATAAAATAACAAAAGACTTTGTTTTATAAGGCAGCAAAGGTATTGTAATTTACGCTAAAAAATTCCTTAATTTATACCGTCTTTCGTGCGATCCCTAACACCTTTTTGAACTAAACCATTTTGGCGCCATATTATGTGTGGTTGCATATGCTATTAGGATGCCTGCCTGTGGAGCGGAAGCTTGGCAACACTGTTATCCATAAGGCCCGTACTGTCAACTAAATATGGAACGCTCTATAGTTAGTCCAGGCATTGCAATAGGAGGAACTAACAATATGAATCACCTTAGTCAAGTAAGTAACCACATCTCATCCATGTCTCAGCAAAGCATGCTTTTATTTTTCTGTACTCTTTTGTGTGATTTTTTCCAAAATTGAATGTTATATCTATATTCTTAAAGACTAGTAAGAACTTTGAGAGTCGTAAAAATATCTAGTAAATAAAATCCACTGAATACAAACACTTTGCTTGCATAGAATATTAGTCAAAGTAAACAGTAATATAGGCAGCAATATCTTGAAGCAATTCTAATTACACCTAAATTTCAGACACATTGAGGCATTAGACAAATATTGGTTCACACAGTAGTATTGACCTTTTCATTGTGACTAATCCCACATTTTCTTGATAACATAAGAATTTTTTCTTTTTCGAATAGGTACTATGATAGATAATTGTACAATTTATTGCATGTAAATGCATAACAAAAGCTGTAAAGATGTGAATATTACAGAAGTGTATGTTTTGAGGTGGTGTGTAGATATTTATCAATGCTATAAATAGGGATTATTATTTTTTGTGAACTCAAAAAGCTTTTTCTATATTTCTGTATCTCTGTCTTAAATATGCTGATTTTGGACTCATATGCAGGCACAGGCCTCAACATCTTCCCAAGGCAAAGAGGTGGATGCTGAAGGCACAAGGGCCATTGTGATAGAGCTTGACACTCTGTTGGTTTTGGCCAAAAACGTACTATCTCCCGAGGGGACAGATGCCTCTGAGGTATGCATGAAATACACATTCAATTAAATAAATGGATGAAAGTGATGCTTGGGAGAAATCTTCAATTTCAAGTACTTTAAACTGGGGCACTTGAGCCCAGATTTTGAAACCTATACCATTATTTTCAAAATTGGGCATAATGCATTGTGAACAATGCCGCTAGTCATGGGTTATGGGTAACTTTGAATCAGCATTCACAAGGTAAGGAGAAAAAATTCAATATCCTTTGTGATTACTTGTGCTAAGAGGAATAAGGTCAATGGATGACGCCTTGAATTAAAATTTAAATGCCATGGTGAATGAAGATGCTGCAGGAGCCAACCGAGGAGGTAATCCCAATCCATGACAGAGAGCCAATAAGTAAAACTGTTATCCCACATGACATCCCCCCAGTTAAGAAGATTCACGAATAAATCCCCTGTACAATCAAGAATAGAGGAACTAACTCTGAAGAAGACCTGTTGCCCCACAATATTTGTACCTTGCCCTTTGTTTATTCTTTTGGCCAACACTTTTTCCCCGGAAAGGAGTGTATATTATAGTATTTAGGACAGTGTAATATTGGATAGTGTTTAGGATTAGCGTTGGTGTTGTCACCTCATTATTTTTTGCATTTAAGCCAGAGATTATCAAAAATATAAGATTTTTGTTTCATTTCTTTATTATCTTAGACATGTCATTTGTAAATCTGAAATCTGCTTACTTTCAGCCTACTGTTACGGAGATTGGAGAGCTGGTTCAGAATCGCACAAATGCTATGGAGTCTATGACAGAGGCAGAGGGTGAGTGATATTCATTGTTTTAAAATGACACTTTACAGAATGACTTGTAACTAAATCTGACTAGGCGATGAAAAACTGGATTTCAGAATTCAGTAAAATTTTGAATTTGATTGTTTTTGTACTTTCTTTCTACACTCTCATTTTACAAAAGCTTTTTATTCATCAATATTTCCGTTAAGTTCATTGGAAATGTTATTTTTACATGTGGCTCGACCCCAGGTCCTCGGCGTGACAACTGGGCCCTTTAACCACTAGACTAACCCTCACCTTTTGCAGAGTAGCTCTTACACTTGAATATATTTGACCTGTAAATATTTAACTGCATTTCAGTTTAAACTGTTTGGTTATATAACCCCATATAGTGGTTGATTCAAGAACAGCTCCCAATGGACTATGTATAACACAAGAAAAATGGATTAAGTTGCGAGACCAGGTTTTTGGACACACTGCTTGTGAAGGATGTAGTATTTGTATTTGTCGTCCACCTAAAACTTCTTTAGTTTATGATTTATAGTTCTGCTTGAGAATATAATCAGGTCGGCAAATGTTTAGTTAAATTTTCGTCATGCTTCTTTGACATCCAGCAATATATGCAGTCATCTGCATTCATATGGGAATTCCAGTGTATGTACTTCATCTAAAAATCTTGTCTTTAAGGCTGGGTAATAGAAAAAAATCCCAATAGATCACTCGTGAAGAATAATTAGCATAAGATTCCATTTATGTACCAATTCAATTGTGGTGTCCACAAACAAAATTAACATGGAACTTATTGAAATGAGCTCAAGTGGTTTTTTTCAGTTTTGAAATGATGGTAAAACTTTGCTTCGAAAGACACCCCAACCAATTCACTGCTTTGCGCTCTTGGCAACTGTGCTTAAATGGGCCTAACTGTTATTCATGGAAAAGTGAGATAAGGGAAAAAACTGATTTGGCTGAAAATAGGCTAAACTCAATTTCAATACCATGCGTGCAGCAGTTGTAGTTCTGCAGAGTAATGACAATGGGTGACTAGGCCATGCTTACTTATTCACGTCAGCTAAGATTTCAATGTTATAGCTTCATTCAAATTGTTAAATGTGGTACAGCAAAGTACAAGGCATCACCATCTTTGATGGTCCATATGAGAAGTTTGAATTATTTGGATGTTGATTTCACTTATAACAGCTAAGTTTATTTTTATTAGGATGTTCTAGTAGTATTTTGTACATTGCTTAACATTTTAAGTACTTTGATTTTTATGAAAGTTTACTCTGAATGTACACAAAATTAATATTATTGTGATGATTGCTTCTGAAAAGAGATAAACCATAAGGGAAGTTGAAAAATGGATGCATGTGGGCAACCTGGAATTCAGGTATCTTTTGTCAATTTTCAGCTTTTTCATATAAAGTCTATGAATCGACAAAGTGAGTAAATGAAATAGATATTCTTTAAGACTTTTCAATGGATCAGGATTCATGGTGATTGCTTGCAAGACTTAACCCATGGTGAATTCAACCCTGAATAGAGGGTCAGCCTGTGAAACCAGACGACTGTAGATGGCCCTAAGACGGACTCGGGAAGTATCATGGGGGAAGGTTTCTGATATGTTACAAATTGTACTGTCTGCCATTTCAGTTCGTCATTGCATGCAAAGCCTTTTATTAAAATGTTGGATGCATTTTGCAAATGCGACAAGTTTTTTGTCATTCTAACATTTTGCATACCTGGTCTGTTCTGACGGTTTTTGATACCAATACATCCTGAACCATCGAGGCACTCAAACTAAGACCGGCAGAAAGGGATATTAGCGGATCTTTGAGGGCACATTCAAAGAGAGAGGAAGAACCCCTTTCACTCTTGTCATATGGGTAGTGAATTCACTGAATCCATAGTATAAAATTTTGGATCCTAATCTGATGCTTTCCCCAACTTTGGATCCGATGTATCCGATGAAGGGCAATAACTGCAGATATTTGGACATGAGACATCAAATCTGACCAATCTTATATAATATATAATGACATAAGGTATGCGATCATTAATACCCCATGCCTTTATACTTGAAATAATTTTATAAATAATAGGTGTAGTGGTTACGAAAGTTTCCTTAGAATAGAGAGGTGTGCCCCTCAGAGAATGTGATATTCATTTGCTGCCATTGTTGTTCTTATTTACGCACCACATATATTTCTTTTTTAATAAATGTGGTCCTTGAGAGTAAGTTCTTATAATATGCCATATTAATACCCATTTATCTTTCGCTCAATGATTTATTGAGATAGCAATGATTTTTTGTGAGCTTTAATTTAAACCTTCTAACCCCCATAGTTCCTATCCATTTTTATTTTGCATATTTTTAGCCTTGCATTGCAAGAAAGTGTTTCCGTTTAAAAATTATGAGACTTGTTTCAATTCAATATTATGTGTGTGTGCATGCCATTTGTTCATAAATTCAATTTATTATTACTTCTGTACATTGAGGTGTTTTCTGGAGTAGATACTTGATGTTAGTATGCAATATGTTGCTCAATTTCTCTGAGGAGCAGTACCATTCCATTTGTGAATAAATTTATAGGAACCGCCGTAAAAATTAACTGACACCATGTTATGTGTATAGCATCTAAACGAAGTATTGGTTGAAGTCGCTACCTTGATATCTGTCTGATGACTGTTATAAATTAGTTCATCGAATCATAGATTTCATGCCTGACTTTACTTTTTTCTAATGTGAAATTCTTTTCTAGAGTCCCCAGCTCCTGAAAGAACCTCAGCCTTGTTTGCAGTCCTTGAACCAAAGATAAGAGCATCACATTCAATGAAGGGAAAGACATTGATGGATAAAGACACTAAAAAATGTGATACCTTGCTTGCTGACAAAATAACGTGCTCAAATCGTAATGATGGTCGGTTACATTCGAAATCTATATATGCGTCTAAACTCAGAGAGTATAGAACGACAATGGCTATTGCTGGGAAGAGAGATGGTAGTGATGAGGCGGACACCATAAAGTTTTTCAGGAGCAATGAGAATGCGAAGAATGGCCCTGAGGCAGCCATACTGGAAAGCAAAGTGAAAAGTACTTGCATGATTAAAAATTCTGGGAAGCGTGCCAGTTCAAGGAAAAAATCTTATCATTGCTTCAACTGCAGAGATTCATTCAATGCCAAATGTGATCTAATTAAGCACCTTGAGATTCATTTCGGTTCTGGTAATTTGGATATTGATTCAAATTTGTCAATCAGAAAAGATTTGTCCCTCAAAACCTTTGTTTCTGGAAGAGAAACTAATAGTTCTTGTCAGCCCTTCTCCAAAAGTTTAAATCAGTTGAACTGTAAAAGCCGAGGGGAGAGGCAAAAAGGAAATAGGCTTCTTAAGGATAACTTCGGAGGAACAAGGAATAAAAAAAGGGTGAAGGAAGTGAGGAGAAGCTTCATTGTAGATGGAAAATCATGCACAGTTATTCCACACACGGTAAAGACGTCTTATTCCTGCAGTCAGTGTGAAAAGTCTTTCCCTCAAAAGGGTAACATTGTCCGTCACATTCGGACTCATACGAAGGAGAAACCTTATTCGTGCAATGAATGTGATAAGTCTTTCTCACGAAAGAGCATCCTTGTCTGTCACGTTCGGACTCATACGAAGAAGAAACCTTATTCTTGCAATGAATGTGAAAAGTCTTTCCCTCAAAAGGGTAACCTTGTCCGTCACATTCGGACTCATACGAAGGAGAAACCTTATTTGTGCAATGAATGTGATAAGTCTTTCTCACGAAAGAGCATCCTTGTCCGTCACATTCGGACTCATACGAAGGAGAAACCTTTTTCGTGCAATGAATGTGATAAGTCTTTCTCACGAAAGAGCATCCTTGTCTGTCACGTTCGGACTCATACGAAGGAGAAACCTTATTCCTGCAATGTATGTGATAAGTCTTTCTCTCATAAGACTACCCTGGTCAGTCACATTCGGACTCATACGAATGAGAAACCCTATTCCTGTGGCGAATGTGGTAAGTCTTTCTCTGTAAAGAGTCACCTTGTCCGTCACATTCGGACTCATAAAAAGGAGAAACCTTATTCTTGCAATGAATGTGATAAGTCTTTCTCTAATAAAAGCATCCTTGCCTGTCACATTCGCACTCATATGAAGAAAAAAACTTATTCCTGCAATGAATGTGAAAAGTCTTTCTCTCAAAAGGGCAACCTTGTCAGTCACGTTCGGACTCATACGAAGGAAAAACCTTATTCTTGCAGTGAATGTGATAAGTCGTTCTCTGCAAGAAGCAGTCTTGTCTGTCACATGCGGATTCATACAAAGGAGAAACCTTATTCCTGCGGTGAATGTAATAAGTCTTTCTCTCAAAGGAGTCACCTTATCCGTCACATGCGAACTCATACGAAGGAGAAACCTTATTCTTGCAATGAATGTGAAAAGTCTTTCTCTCAAAAGTGTCACCTTGTCTGTCACATTCCGACTCATATGAAGGAGAAACCTTATTCGTGCAATGAATGTGAAAAGTCTTATACTACCAAACGAAACCTTGTCTTACACATGCAGGTGCACCGGAAAGAAGGCTTATTCTTGCAATGAATGTGAGAAGACTTTCTCTTAATGTATCCACCTTTTCTTTCATTTTCAAACACACAGGGTTAGGTTTTAGTTGTCTAATTAGTTGGTATTCATAAGCAATGAAGGTAAATAACTCTTGTTGTTACGAGTAATGCTTGAATGAAAGGGAAATAACTGTCATATAATGTTGCAAATTATGTAATAATATTCATTAGGTGTGCGACCTAATTTCATTAATGTTTAAGTAAATTTACTTTGCTACATTTTCTAGGACTAAATAATATTAACTGTGTTCAATCTTTCTTGTTGTCTTTTCCATAAATACTATGGTAACAATATTTTAGGAAACTTTTAATATTTCCAAACCTTATGAGTATTATAATTAACCTCAGCTAATAAAAAATAAGAGCTCAAGACAATAATGCTTATAAACATACTCACTTTTAATATTGAAATTTGCTATCAACCTTCTGATAAATGTATTTGAAATACCACTTTTCATAACATGAGTCAAACAAGTGGTTGACCCGGCTTGTCCTGTACATAACGGGCACTTCTTTTTCTAGCATCAGTAACAGCAAATGGTTAAAGCAAATACTATATCTTGAAAAAGTTTAGGCCAACACGTAACAGTTAATAACCCTTTCAACGGAAAACAAAAATTATTAGGAGAAAATAACATTTTGAAGTTGAGTTGAAAAAATCAGTACAAATGTCGCGAACGTAATGGTGAAATGGCCCTTTCACATACCTAAGTCATAAGTCTTGTAAGTCATATACCTAAGTAATCTAACCTCAAAATAAACTTTAAATGCTATAAATATAGGCAACATTAAGTTTTTAACGCTTTGCTATTATGAAGTAAGCCATTAACTTCAGCTGCACAGAAATCTTTTGGAAGAGGCAAAAAGTCATAAGAGGGAGAGCAACTCAACTTTAACCTGCCACAACCGTACATGCCCACAATAAGCTTCTTTGTATTTACTTACATTGTATTCATTTTCCAGGGCCCCATTTACATAATCAGTAGAATTCCTGGTACCTTCCCAGCTAGCACAGAACAGGACGTTGCCCCGTAAATTACGGCAACTTTCCATCAACGATAAAGAAACGGCCGAATACGTTGCTATAAACATTACGGCAACGAAGGGGCAATAATACCGTTAAATGTCGCCAACGTTAAGGCAACAGTTTCTTTTCGGTGACGTCAAAGACACAAGGGACACCTACCGGCACTTTCGAGAACTAACTGAGCAGCAACGCGACAGTGGCGCCATCTTGCGGGTTTTTTATATCACGTTGATACTGCTACCACGGCGGGGTATTCCGATAAATTCAAATAATAATTGCTAGGTCTGGGATTAATAGAGAAATCAATCATTGAAAAAATTTGGAAAATAAACTTTTATTTTCGCTGCAAACATTAAAATCCATTATATATTCAAGCAAACGGTATTAAAAGGTCACAACAGTAATGGTATCACACGCACCAAACACACCACAGAGCAATTAATTTTGTAATCAGAACAGCCCCACCTGGGGAAATGAGAGTTGGAAAAAACAATGAGCTACAGGATAGTTCATAGCCCAAAATGGAAAGAAATAGATAGGTCTCCGTCAATACAAAACAAAACATATTGCTAACCAGAAGATAGCATGATAATTTTCAAGTGGAATAAAAGCCTCAAGCATAATAGATCCCCCACGAGGAACAGTTCGAAAAATATCAGTCTCACACATGACTCCAATATCAAATTAGGAGAATTAACAAATTATAGCTTTACATCATAAATTATATAGTAAGGGTTGAGGTCTTACCAGAAACTTGCATTCAATTTTTTGGAGTTTAGATTTAATTCATTTTCAAATTTTCTGTTGCAGCAGATACTAATGGGCAGGGAAATATTTTTTAGTTACATTTGACATAATATATTGAAGTCTTATTACGAACACGGAGGCATGAAATTCAATAGCAACACTAGTGTGCCCTATTTAATGTGGCCTCTCCTTTTAGTGGTCAACTCCTGAATTGCCATGGAACACAGCCATTTCATACGAGGACATACACTTTCAAGCTTGTGGTGACAGGGAACATCAGCATGTGGTAATTAGGAAATGTTATTTTTAAAGAAGATTTCTTCATACAATTTACACATTCAGTTGTTCACTGCCATAGCCAGCACGATTATGAATGCCCTATTATGAAATTGCTGTGTTCTATGACGATAAGGACGCTGATCACCACAAGCAAACACACCCTAGCGTTCCTGCAGCATTTTATACCTCCATATATGGAATAAGATAATCTTCTCCACTTCACCAATGGAGCTGTATAAGGGTAGGGCATTCTATAGCATTTGAGTTAGGTTCACAGGAAAAAAATGAACTAAAATTAATTTATTTCATGTATACGAAAGGCTATTCAACCAAACTTGGACCTATTCCTAGCAGCATTTGGCATTCTGAAAATCATAAAAAATAGGATATTTAAGAAGGCCAAGAAACATTCCTACTCCCTTGTGAGACAAAAATCAAGGAGCATTAATGACATTTCTAGCTGTCTGTCGTAACAGTGATCAGTCGCTGACCTCACCTTATCCCACAATCATGTTATGAGACTACAAGCAAAACTGCCCTTCCACACTAGCAGGTTCACAGATAGGCAAATTGGAAGAATCATATTTCTTCGAGACCCCCTTTGAGTTGCCTTTCAGAACACTTTCTCGTTTCTTATTGAAGAGAATTTCAAAGTTTCATTATTTATTTTGCATTTTGTTTTAACAATTGAAGAATGAGTTCACAGGATCAGAGCGGTGAGAAAATTTAATGAGATTTAATTTTTTCATAAAAATACAAGTATTTTTTCAAAAAGATATTTAAAAAAATAAATATTTATTATATCAGAAATTAATAATCTAAAACTGTGGAAAAAATGCATGTTTTTATGACAAAATATCTCAGTATTTATTAACCCATAAGGCCGAGTAAATATATACCTAAATATATTTAATTTTCTCTCCTTATTTAACGTAATAGTATGCTAAATAATGTAAATTGAAAATATGGGCCTTCAAAAAAATTGCTTATGGTAAAGAAGAAATGTCGAAAAGAAATATGCAACATTGGCGAAATTGGTATCTATACGCAGTTGGGCAAATCGCATTACCATATATTTTGATACCACATACTCTGTCGAGGGAATATGCCGTTTTCATTGACGGATATAATCCTACGCTATTTTATGGCAAGTTTATGGCTTATACGTCATATTTGATAACTAATATTGTTCGATATCGTGTTTTAATGATGTGTTGTACAATATAACCTAAATTCTCTATAAAATAGGCATGCTTTACGGTTGGAAAGAAATGAGTCGTAGCGAATATTTTTACAGGAGACATGCATTTCACCTTTTTTTAATTGATATTAATTTTGCCATTGCAGATTAAGTCTTAGGCTAAATTCGTCATTTATTCCTTCACGAATCCGCGAAGAATTACATGGCCTTTCTGTTTATGGACGAATATTGCATAGGGGTACGTCATCTACTCACTCCTTCGCTTCACTTATTAGATGCGTCCCTGCTAGATACGACTTGAAGTCTACCAGTGACATTTACTTCCGTTGCATATACTCCTGTAAGTAAGGAAAGAGTACTCTTTCCAGGCTTCAGTGTAAACGCAGTCCAGTATGCTGATAATTTAGGACTTTTTTTCCCAGAATTCTAGTGCGTAAATTTGCATTTGCATTTCGTGTTGGTCCACAACTCCAAGTTATTTACTATACTCCCCAATAACTCGAGGCAGTGGAAAGTATTTAATTTTTTACTTAAACGTTTCCCTGCGCCAAATGGAAGCGCATCACTTGTATTGCTGTCTACAGTGACAACCGAGTTATTATTCCATGGAAGAATATAAAAGACCTTCATCAAATGCTTATTTTCATGTTCCTCTCGGTCTTATGCCCATGGTTTTGCAAAATTTAATCAGGCACTCCACCATTCTATTTTCACGGTGAATTCGATGCACCCGTGTGGAAATTAAATTTGCATTTGGATGCCTTTTCTGATCCCAAAATGAAGTACCATCACGAAAAAATAGAATTTTCTGCCTTAAGTGAACTTTAAAATGATTTAGCGTCAAACGTCTCTTTTCCGTTGTAAAACGGATTGTATTTCAGGTACTTTTATTCTATTTCGTATAGTACGCCAGTTTTACAAGTGTTCCTCGATTAATAGGGAAAGTAGGTAATTACTCGCGATGGTTAAAATGAAAGAAATGAGTTGGTATGAGTATATAGTCTCCAACGCTCACGTGCCCATCGAGTAGTTAGAAGAACATTTACCGAAAAGTGAGTTAAACTGGAAAAGATTCCTTGTCACAAAGTCAGTATACATTAAGACGCACTTCCGAGGTTTCACCGACTGACGTACTCACTCACACCTATGTTTACGGTGAACGAGACGAGATACGACAAAGAGCCATTGAATCACTCCCCTCAAAAATCGACAGAAGACCATGGAAATATTGTCGCAACTCTTAAGCCTCGGGAAAAAATATTTTAGAAGTTTGACTATTGCTGGACTATTAACGTCATTTTCCCATAGTTTTTAATGCCTCCCGGGTAGAGCCTAAGAGTACCTTTCCTCACTGTAGGGATCGCTAATGCGTCTTAACCCTTTCCTGCCGGAGACTACGAAAGCATAACGTTTTCGAGCTACGAGTAGCAGAAGTATATTTTAAATTTCTCTGTAAGGAGCTCTTTTTTTGGGGGTGGGGTGCCCGGGTACACTCGTCCCTCGGATTTGGGACCAAATAAGGGACAAGTCGTCTCACTATGCATCGTTTTTTACCTTCTACCATCTTCTGATTTATATTATCAAAGATAAACGACCTCCTAGCAGCATGCGCGGGATGAATTTTGCTGTAATCGAAGCGTGGGAGGGGGAGAAGCGAGCGTGGAGGGGAAGGGATCGGCCTGCGGCTCTGGTATCCACGACGCTGCGTGGGCGTTGGAATATTTTCTTCGCGAACGCGGACTCAAATTAGGCATTTTGTAGCTTTACGGTGGCAGATACGTCAAAATGCACGAAATTTTCGCCCGAAAAGGGCAGTAACTCGGCAAAATCTATAAAGAATGACCATAAAATACTATATTTTTCGAATTTCGACCCTCCCCCCCCCCCCTAAATTGCATTTGAGCGAGGGTCAGGGGTTCATGTACAGGTCTCAAATTTTTCAGGTCTTTTTTTTGATCGGACCCACAACTTTTTTTCATTGGGCCAGATGGATTTGAAAAAAATCGATTTTTGCGATCCGCCCTAATGTACAAGTTACATTACTTTAGAATGCCGGCGTATTAGTAATTACCTGGGGGAAAATGAATGGATCATAAAATAAAGGGTATGTTATGTAGATTGTTATTTGGATTGCAGCATTCATGAGCGATAAAACAATAAAACAACAGCATCTCCCCATTACATATTTTTCATCTCGTAAGATGAAAGAACAAGTCATTAAAGCACTCATATGAGAAGTTCATTAAAATAACACTAAAATTTCATTTAAAATTTGCCTACTTACAGAATAAAACAAAGAATTCATTACAATAAATAAAAAAATTGAGTTTGCAACAAATTATTTTTTGCAAAAACCATTGCCGTTTCAATCACTTCACCTCAAGTTCCTGCTGCGGGAGGGATCATAAATGAGTGGCAGGGTCGGGCTTAATTGCCTAAAGGGAGGCACAAGGGTCTCGCTAAGCTGGGTCTCGGGCCGGGCCTGAATACCACCGACCATAGCTACCGCTGCGGTCGGTTCCCCTTCCCGCGCGACGGCTATACACGACATCAGGTCGTCTGCTTAGAAAAGTTTGCGACAGCTATATCCGACGTCAGGTGTTCTGCATATAAAATGCCCGTCGGCTCCACCCGACGTCTGGTGCGAAAGGGTTAAGCCCTCCGGCCATCCCTCACTGCAATGGATGCTTCACGGTGTATCGTATCGCAATGTCCACTTCGTATTGTTTCTTTCTGGTTCCACGACGTTAATATGTCTGCAACAAGTCCGAAATTGAAAGGTTTTCGGTTATTTTCCATGCCAGTGGATAAAAAACGTGAAAAATCTCAATTTAGGCATTGCATTACTAAAATTACATAATATTTATTTGTAATGGAATATGGAAAGTAATGACATTTTCCTCTGTTAGATAGTTAGCCCTCTCCCATTATACTTTCCCGTGCTAAGTAATAATTCCCTCCTCTTGCCCAAAAAGTGACATTCTATGAAGTCGCCATTTATGCCTTAATTTCCACTTTGCATTTCGTATCCTACTGTGCATTTCGTATTGCTTCCTTTCCGCTCCACGCTGTTAATATGCCTGGGAAAATTGCCCATGTGTTGGCCCATCTGTTGACGAGAAAGGAAGAAGGGATGCCCCGGATTATATGAGTCCACTCCTTGCGAGGCACTCGGCTGTGGATTTTGGAGACACCAGGCTAGAGGGAAGAATATTTCTTGCTTCTCTTAAGCAAAGGTTTGTAGCTAAAATCATTATCTTCTCCCCCAGCTGAAGTGTTAATGTTCTCTTTAGTACATTGTTTC
Organism: Ischnura elegans; assembly: GCF_921293095.1. Taxonomy (NCBI): domain Eukaryota; kingdom Metazoa; phylum Arthropoda; class Insecta; order Odonata; family Coenagrionidae; genus Ischnura; species Ischnura elegans. Next base: position 1,150,223 of record NW_025791657.1, read on the forward strand.
CATTGACTCTTACGTACTGAAAAAGGGTGGTTTCCTTTTATATTTGTACTGCCTAAACCGAAATATTATAGCTCTTGAAGTACGCATTTCACTGTTTAACATTTTTAAATGACGATATCTATTTTTCGCGTCTAAATGAGAAGTGAAAATTTTCAAGCGCGCGAAAACGCGACGGCTAAGTATGAACGCTGGGAACGCCCGTATGTTCACATTCTGGTTCCCGCTACCGCCACGTGAGTTGACCTTGGAGTGAGAATACGTACGCTTCTGCGATGCAAGATGCTAGCAGGTAGCGCTTGGCTTAAATAAGGATTAATAACGCGTCATCGATCGAAGGGAATTTTCCAACCGTAGGAAGTTCTAATAAATGATTATTAAGAGATGTTTCCCCGAGCTCTGTTCTTCGTGCATGCATTTGCAACCTAAAGCGATGTAAAACTGCTATCTACTTGTATAGTAACTAGGTCCCTGTGGCGTCTCGTGGAGTGGCATCAAACGGGTGCAAATATGGCCGTTTTCAAATGCGGTTAAAATGACCATTGCAGTTCATGTAAACTGGGATTTTTAACGCTTAATAACGACGGGAGATATTGTATTCTGTTGTAGAGACGACAATTTAGTTTTCTCACCCATTTTCTCTAAAAATCTGGAGGCGGAAGGGAGGCACGGCCCCCTCATTGAGTGTTAGAGAATCGCTTTTTAACTATCGCTTTTTCGTCATTGAAATTCACATTCACCGTTACGTGAAACCATCATTTTTCAACTGACCATTCAATTTTTAGTCTTTTGGAGTTCTCCATTACAATTTATGTCTACCTCGTACACTGCATTAATTACTAGTTAACTGGTGAATTTATGACAGCAGAAATAGCTATTAGCGTGTTAGTTTATTCATTTACCTTTTTAGTTATTAATGTTTTCAAGAACACTCTTCGGCCCCATCATAACCAATATAGTAACGGAAATAAAGTCGCATTTCCTAAATCACCAACGAATTTCTTACCATTATGGTTGCCTGGTATCGTATCATTTAAGAATCATTAATTAGGTATTTATAATTTTCAAGTAATTTATGTCACTGCTGCTTCTCAACTTCCTTCACTCAATTACTTTCGATAAATTTCAATCGTTTTGGCAATGGCCTAACTGTATTTAAGGGGATACATCCCTTCATCCCCCCCATACATGGGAGCCTCAGAGAAATAAAAAAATTATTTAAATTCCTTGTCTGGATTCAATATACACTAACTGCGTCTGCTTCAACTAAAATTTTAAGTGCCAAAATGATGTAAAATTCACTTTGAGCCATGATATTTTTCAAAATGTTCCCTTAAATCCACATTTTCAAGGGGGTTCCCCCCACTAAACCCCCTCAATCCCCCAAAACCCTCAATTTCCCCCCTAGTATATTACTAGATACGCAACTGCTTTTTGGTACTGATGTATTGTAATTAATAACTAAACCCAGGAGTTTACCAGCATTGTATAACCGTTTGATGTGATACTCATTTGACCATGGAGGAAGCCTGAGTTATTGATGAAACACTGTTTTTGCGCAATGAATTATGAGAATATCTAATTTATCGGGATTTTTATTCACTTTGTAGCAATCAATCGCTAAGGACCCATCATTAGATCTCTGCATTTCTCCAGGGTTTTCGTCCGCGTCAGATTGTTGGCGCCTACAATCTGAGGCGGAAGAAAACCCTGGAGAAATGCAGAGATCAGACCATCGCAGCGGAAACCTAAGCTCTAACATGACCCATCATTAGTGTGAATTTGAAGTGACACTAGTAGGTACCTAAATCCCGTCGACGCTAATTGTTATTGTTTAACTTTTGTTTTGTTTGGCGTCATTGAAAATGCTTTTATACCAGCGACGAGTGTAAATTAATTCATTTAGTCACATTATATTAGTATGTTATACGGTATTTTGGATTCATTCTTGGAATTCAACCCTAGTTTTTGGATCGTAGTGCATTATTATTTGAAAATTCAGCTCCTAAGAGTAGTAAAATATAATTAGCGTAAATTATTTTAGACTACCAATTAACTCTATATTATTTACCCGTAAAAATTACAATTTCTTTGATAAAGTTAATGCAATCAAAATTTACCCACAAAATGCTTCTCAGGAGCCACTTTTTTCAGATGGCTCGTATTCAGGTGAGTAACCGTGAGCTGAAAAGATGGTTGATAAACGGCGGATCCAGGATTTATTTCTATGGCGGAGTTACAAGGGTCTAACAGGTAATGATCTGACATTACTGATTTTTATTCTAATCTTATTATATCTGACAGTAAAAACGGCATAATCCTATGAGACGGCAGGATATTGTAACGTGGGTTGCATAACGGCCTTTGTATACCGGAGTTGACCAAAGTTGCGAGAACGCAACATTATTTTTTTTATACTAGTAAATTTTTTTAAGGGAATCATGTTTTCAATTTACCTTATTTAGCATGTAATTATTTAAAATGTAAAGAAAAAATATATATTGTGGCGAAACGCCTTATTTGGTCTTTTATTTTGTTAAGTGGTTTATTTTTATTTATATTTTTTATGTAAGATAAATTTGGTATCAAGGGTATTGTATTACAATTCAAAATCTGTGCCTCGTTGAACTAGTGAGAGATGAAAAAAAGAATATAGTTCGCTCAGTCCCCACTAACGTCGTCAGTTTACATGTGCGGTGCAGACGACGTTAGTGCGGGGAACGCTGGGTAGAGGAGGAATGGATAAAAGGCCGTGCACGGGAATTAGCACAGGCCTCAGACAACAAAGAACAAGTCAGCAAAGAACAGAACGGAGAGAACAAGGTGACGCACGCTACGGCTAAAACGCACCCGAGAAGGCTGAGGGCTGTGATTAAGCGGAAGGAAGGTTCCGGCTCGCTGAGGGGTCGGATTTTGGAAGAAGCACTGGCCACGTGTAGCAGACACAATCAGCCGGCTGCTGGCCCGAGTGGCTTCTGGTCTCGATCCCCGCCACCCAGTGAACGAGTAAGCTTATACGCCCCTATTTCCCTTCTCGTGCAACTGATCATTGCCAAAGTAGTGTGTCCCTTAAAAGAAACCAGTGAGTGTTTCGTGCTCTCTCTCCCCGTCTCTCGTCTGAAGAAGAGGAACGATAAGTGATTTGTGTCAATTTCTCATTGTTTAATGATTCGTCAAAATTGCATTGATGATAAATAGTCCTTCTCAAAGAAGCTGACGTGGTTCACGAGTGTTGATTTCATCATTGTAAGATATTTAAATCGCCTCTAAGACTAAAACACGGCTTTTGTGCTCAAAGGCATTACTGAATTATGCGCAAATTCATTGTATGATTTATTTTATGTTCGATGGTTTATTAAGTGTTTCAACTTACTTGTGTTTAAGGGTATAATTTTTTTGTGTGTTTCTTTTGGAGGGGTAATTCAAATGTCGATGGGGTAATTTCATTTCATTGTACTGTAGTCGGTTCATTAAAAGTCATTTATATTAAAAGAAAAAGAACCGGAACATAATTTATTTAAGGTAGCGATTCTTCTGCCCCCCACCAATTTTACTGTCTTAATAGCAAAGCCAACGGCGCTGGTCGCCCGAAATCGACGAACCCTAACAATTTCTTACGTGTCGTCCCGTTTGTGCTTCCCACTCGTCCTAACGGGTAGCGGAGGAAAGAAGGTGGGGAGGGGTTTTGGACTATACAAGACCCGGTATGTATTATTGAATTATTTCCTTTGTATTCGTACATATGTAAAAGTGGCACTTGTTACACGATAAATACATTTGTATTTTTTGTGTATTTTTGAAATTTGGATACTTATGTAAATGTGGTCAAAATACACAAAAATACAAATGTATTTATCGTGTAACACGTACCACTTTTACATATGTATGAATACAGAGGAAATACATATGTAAATGTGGTCAAAAATACACAAAATATACATTATGTATATTTCCTGTAATACTTGGGAGGTTTTCGTGGCGTCTTGCGAAATGTTCATAAACATTTTCTCCAGAAATATAATTTTCATAGCAAACGCTAGATTTCCCTATTTTAATGATCATTCATCCATTCGAATTTATACCCAGAAAGCTTAAAAATAAATCATATACTGGTCGATGTGAGCAAGGGTAGTAAAGATGGCGGCCATTTATGTTAATTTGTAAATGCACGCGAAATACAGACGTATTACATATGTAAAATTCAGTTTCTATCCGCGAAATATACACATGTAAAAATGGTTCACAATACATGAAAAATACAAAACATAGTACTTAGACAGATCAAAAGTAAAAGCAAAGTTTAATTTTTTAAACAATATTTTAATGAAACTGTTTAAACAAAAAATTAAATTCTCAATTCCGCGGCTCACTGTCGCGAGGGAAGTGAGTGGGAGTGATACAGTTATAATCTCGTTGACAGTTAACCTCGGCATTTCGTTCGAGACTACGAGAACGTGCTGTAGGAGGAACTCCGGCATCTACGCCAATAACCAAAAGGAAATCCGTTATTAACTAGCTACTGATGTATAGTTAATTTTATATTTGTTTGTATTATTATACTTATTGGAAGAATTGACATAGTGTTTTAATCCTCGATAACCGGTGCGTGTGGATGGTGTGCTCAACGCGAAGCTATGTTTTGCTGGAAATGTGCTTCAATCCCACACGTTATTGCGATTCGTGCATGCCAGCTCCAGCAGTTTCCTGTCACTGGATTATTAAGGTAAGGTATGATTTATCTTTTATTGTATTGTACGTCTACATAGACTACATTAATTATGTTATTTGAGTATATTTGGATACAACTATTGGCGCAATGTGGTCAACACATTGCGCCAATAGAGGTAATTATTTTGTTTATGTGTGGCTATTGTTTTCCATTTTTGTTGAGCTATGTATCGAGGAGACTGGTGTCCATTGAAGTTATATGGTAAAACACAGTAATGTCAATCTTGTACGTATAAATTAATAGATTATGCGTCGTATAGTAATTCCGTGCTTCGCGGCTGAAGTTACATTTTTTCTTCTCTTAATTAAGAGCAGAAAAAATTGTTTAAAGGAATGTTTTTGTTCACGTGTAAGTTGTTTTATCGCTGTTTATTACCACAACCTACTGTATTGTAGTTCTTGCATTCCTAGTTATCCTATGCTTTAGTCATAACATCTTTCACCGTAGACTTATCAGCGTAGCCTTGTCACTAATAGATTCCTCGAGGTTCCGAGCCGTTTTGCCCTCTACTTCTAATTATTTAACGAACAAGAAGTATTGGTCGTGTAACATCGGTTTCCTGAAAGCAAAATGTAATATTTCTTTCATCTTGAAATGCAGTCAATCAAGGTGCATTTCGTCATTATTATTAACACAAGATAAATACGTAATTTTCATGCGAAAGTTTGTCATTACATGTAAGAAAAAGGTGCGTACGGGCCAAATTAATTAATTGTAATTTTCTTTTCATGCTCTTTCGCGCATACCCAGCAGGCGACGATGTAAATAGCTTGGCCTGGACAAGAGGAGAATGGATTACGGAAAAGACGACGAAGCAAAGCCAGAATATCAGGTGGAATTGTTAATACCGAGGTAAGCTTTGAGGGAAAACTTTTTTAATCCATAATGGAGAGGTTTCTTAAAGTTAAGCCTGAAATTATCGGTTATGTATGAAATTTGTTTGAAAATTTGATATCACAAGTTTAATTCTTTCTGTGTGAGTCATCCGCTACTAAATTATGGTAATAATATATTAGTATCATGTACTAAATAAGCATACCAATGGATTCACGTTTTCCTAGTTAATTCATATTTAAAAATAGTCATATGATCTTTTCTCATATTTCTCATTCTTCTTAAGAGAAAGGCTATTAATTTTGTAAAATGAAAGCATAATCCCAAAATATATGATTTCTCAAAGGACAAGGTCAAATCTGTGCTAGCTGGGACCTCGACATAATTGGTAAATGAAAAAATTTAAAACTTATGTCTGGAATCTAGCAGAGAAGCCAAACTTTCATTTGAATTCAGAATACAGAACTAGTACTAAAATTACAGACTTCACAGAATACTGACTGCCTATATGAGTTGAAACAAAATTGAAAGGCCTTGAGCTCCTATTCAGATCTTACAAAAAGATATATTTTTGCATGACTTTTAAACTTGACTTCTTCTTTTCTCCTGTCAGAAAGTGGCTAACTGTGCAGAGTTGGTTTCCTGAGTTCAGGTTTCTTCTTGTGCAATAGGTTACAACGCTTGTCCCGTGCTAACATTTTTTTCTATTTTCCAACTCAAACCATTGTTTGTACTTGATTTATCTTTGTGCCATTTTTTTAAACTAAGTTCCACCTACTGTTTGCTGGCCCTTAATGCTTGTTAGCAATATTCATGGCCACACTTGTTATTTGTGTGTATTATTTTATTTTTATCTTTGAATATATGTTTTATTATCTGTATGTTCTGGTTTCCTTATATTTATTCATCCGTTTGATCCATATTGATATTAAGTGGATGTGGGTCAGAAAATCAATGTGTATAATTCGTGTACGAGGGCATGCAGATACATATGTATATTGCATGTAAGGATATTCAGATTTCCAATTTATAATACGCATGTATTCATTCATTGATTCATTCATTCATTGTATACATACATTCTGAGGGACTTTTGAGCCACTTTTACGTGAAATATACAGACGTAATACGATTGTATTCCATCATATACATATGTATTATTCATGTATGGGTATTCAGATTTCCAATTTGTAATACGCACGTATACATACATCCATAGGGACTTTTGAACCACTTTTACGTGAAATAAACCGATGTAATACGATCGTATTCCATCTTATACCTATGTATTTGGTCAAGTATTTTTTGTGTATTATTGATGTATTACAGATGTAATACAAATGCCGTGTTATCTGGGCAGCTTCGTCAATTTGCCATAAGCCTCCGCGAGAGCAAAATATGATGTCTTTCCAGAAAGAAGTGGCTACAGAGGTCAAATAAAGGTACACAAATACTTAATAGTATGTGCAGTTTTCTGAAAATTAATATCTTTATCCGAAAAACATTCCGTAAGTAAGAAATATGCTATTCTAATTTTGCATTCGTAGATGTTTTGCTGTTGCGCTTTCGGTTGCAGTAAATGCACAGACTGGCCTGACCTTAAACTGGAAAGTTAAAAAACTGTACATAGTCATACCAATACAGTATTTCATGAGGTGGACTTTACACTTGATTAGCAATGAATTGGTAGCTTATTGCGTTGGACCTGAATCTTATGCATCAATAAGTGAACAGTTGATATCATATTATTAGTAAACTGCAAAAATTATGTTATTTTACCAAAGAAAGTAGATATTACAGAAATTATTACGTGAGTAATATATTATGAGTAGGTAATAATGCGACTGAAATTCTTCCACTGCCAAACATAGTCATGATGGCTTGCAGGGTAGTCAAAATGAGTTTGATATCTTGATGCATTTTCTTAAGCTATTACAAATTATTTATAACTAGTTAGCTGTCACTTAGCCGTTCTATTCCTCTTCTTCAGAATATCCTCACAAGTTTGTTGAATCTTCAATTAAGCCATTTCCGGAAGCCTTTTGCGATTTACTATCCCGTGAAGAAGCGTAGAAAGCGACCGTTACTGCCTGAAACAGTTGTGAATTTTTATCGCCTAATAATATTTGCAGATCAGTTCTGCATTTATAACTTCTTTCATGCATAGCATACATTTATATTTTAAGTTTATCGGCAAAAAAGGTAAATTTTATAATTAAGCAATGTCTAAATAGAAATTTATTTAGAATTGTTGCATTGTAATTTTCATTTCATTAATTGATCATGCTTGACTTTTTTCATTTACCTAAGAATTTATTATTAATATTATTTATAGTTATTACCTAAAGAGAAATTTAAGAGCATACGTTTTTTTCTAGTACAGACGCGCATTTCTGGCGAGAGAACGGCGCTTTTTCCAGAGTTAAATGGCAGAATGTGAAAAAATACAAGTAGAAAATATAGTATCAAGGTAATTCGGTAATATGCCTCTGAAAGTTACTTAAAGTTGTATTTGGTCAATATTTATCATGCAATTTGAAAATGGTGAAAACGCGACCCGGAAGAATCACACATGCCATATCAAAGACGTTAATTCAGTTTAAAATATTCTAATGTAAATAAGTAATAACTCAAATTCGCACTTGCAAATGCCTAAACTTCCTAAGCGTTTTAAATCTCAGCACAAGGCTAACAAGATGAGTGTGTTGATAAAAATGAAACTTTAATATTTGTAAGGATGGAGTGAAGAACTCTTTCCGAGCATTTATCGCTCCCTCCAATGAAAAATTGAAAGACAAATATGTTCGAAGTTTCTTTAATTTTGATGCTAAAATCTGCATTCTTTTAAGAAATGTCTATAAGTGCAGGTAAAGTATAAATCTCGCGTAACTGATTCATAAATACAAATAAACCTATGCTTAGACATTATAACATGAGAAAAGTGAATTGAAGATACAATATATGCCATAGAGCTGGAAGGAAAAACGTAAGTACCACGAGTCGTGTTAATGATTACCGGGATTGATTTCTTCTGTTATCAGTACTACCATTTTCTCAAACGATTAAGAATAAATCTCAAGGAAAATGTCATCCCAAATATTTGTGATGTGTAAATCTATTTCACATGTTTACTCTGGCGAACCCATATACCTTAGAGCTTCCACTTGCGAAGGATATTTTTTCCATCACGTCTGTCAAGCGGCCTTAGTAGCAGATTCATGTTGGGAGTTATTTCCTCTTCATCGAAAATGGAGAGGTGATGGCAGAGTCAATGTCAGAGGAAGATAATGGGTCTCTGCAGTTGCAACCTCAATGGCTCTTTATCTTTGGAATCAGGCGTTAGCCAGGTGAGTTGAAATGTTTGCAAAGCGATGAGAAGTCCAGAGACCAAGTGCCGTTGAGGTTGGTAAGGACCTCTCTGTTCCGCTACCGTTATCTCCCTCTCACATTGACTCTACCTTCACCTCTCTTTTTTCGATTAAGAGGAAATAACTCCCAATATCAATTGGTTCTAAGGCCGCTTGCTATGAGTGATAGATTAACCCTTCGCAACCCTTCGTAACCCTTCGCAAGTGGAAGTATTAAGGTAGATTAGTTTGCAAGAGTAAACATCTGAAATAGATTTACACATCACACATATTTGAGGTGACATTTTCCTTAAGATTTTTCCTCAATCGAGTGAGCAAATTGTTGTGCTGATAACAGTAGAAATCAATCCTGGTAATCAATAATACGACTCGTGGTACTTACGTATTTTAACTTTCTAGCTTTATGGTTTATATTGTATTTTGAATTCACTTTTCTCATGATATTTTGTCTAAGCATATGTTTATTTGTATTTATGAATCATTTACGCAAGATTTATACTTTACCTGCACTTATAGACATTTATTCAAAGAATGCAGATTTTAGCATTAAAACTAAAGAAACTTTGCACATATTTGACTTCAATGTTTCATTGGATGGAGCGATATATGCTCTGAAAGCGTTCTTCACTCCATCCTTACAAATATTAAAGTTTCATTTTTATTAACACACTCATCTCGTTAGCCTTGTGCTGAGAATTAAAACGTACAGGAAGTGTGTTCACGCAAAAATTATTTTATGTGTTTGCAAGTGCGAATTTGTGTTTTGATTTAGTTAAATTCGAATATTACATGCTGAGGTAACATATTTCTTATCGCGTAGTGTTTGCTCCTTCCGAGTCGCGTATGAATATTTGGGATAAATATTTACTAAAAATACGTCTTACGAAACAATTTTGTAAATTTCGAAATAATGTGCGAAAAATAGGTAGAACGAAATGGAACAATTGGTTCGAATGTAAACGATGAGTATTTACAGTTTTAAATAAAATTGATGTAAGCTGCTCATGAGTCTGAGATCTGAGTTACAGTCATAAAGGAAAGCTATTATTTATTCGTAATGAAAACTTACGGTGGGGTCAATTATGCATCAAAGTTCATAGGAAAAATTAGTATGAAAGCTGGTTCAAGAAACGGAGAAGTTGCCGTATGATTTGATCAGTTTATAAACTCACCGTAAATAATTAGTTTGCACAGTTGTTTTCCCACGAAGGAGTTCCCACGGTAATTATTTGCTCCCCGAGGTGATCATGCATGTTTTTTCATTCGAGCCGTGAATTAAGTAAGAATCCTTTTACCTCGTTTCAATAAAAAGAGTAAAAAATTGACCTGTCCGTCAGCAGATCTTGATTGTATTTGAAACGCTGATGGAATGTACTTATTTCTGCTACAAAATGACATATTTCTCGAAGTTTCTATTTAGTTTCTGGTTAGTATGAAGTCGTCGAGTATGTGATATTAGCCAATCTAACAAATTGTAATAGCACTGCAAGTATTTCAACTGCCGGGGCTAATCTCAGCGTCCATTAATTAATGGAGAAGCATTGAATTTGTAAGAGCGGCTTGCTATCCCTTTGCGATACCTCACCTCCCCCTCAAATTGACTCTGCCTTCACCTGTATTTTGTACATTATAGGAAATAACCCCTTACACATCTACATTGCAAAGGTCTCTTTATAGAAACAATGAAAAAATATAATTTGCATGCAGAAGCCTTGAGCACTAATGGATCACTGTAGCAAAATATGGGAAATATATTTAGATGGGTGAACATTATTTCATTTGTATCATACTTTTATCGTCTGAGATGATGTTTTACAGACAATATTAAATTTCTAACCCTTTTTCAGATTTTAGAGGGGTTTTAGCTTTAAAATTAAATGGTCTTAACAATATCTGTCATTTGATATTTCATAGGATAGATCGATACATGCCTGAAAGAAGCTCACTCAACCTGTACAAATACTTCAATAAAACAGGATTACATGTATCAATTTACTCATATTTTATGTGTGAGCAGATACCTCACAAAGGAAGTGCACAGGAGTGCTGTAACAATAAAAATTAATTTATTTTGTTGCAATTGCAAATTTGTGTTTTGATTTGCTTGCACTAGATAATCATTACCTAATCAGATAATATTTGACCCTGCCGATTCGCGTTTGATAATTTGGGACGAATGTTAGCCAGAACTTACGTTCTGCCAATTCACAAAAATGTGCGATAAATTCGATGATTATAAATTTGTCTAACGGAATGGAATAAGCGGATGAAATGTTAACGAAGAATATTTATAATTTGAACTGAAATTGACATCAACTGCACATGTCTCTGGTCCCAAATTAGCAATGAAATACATTTATTTACCAATGAAGCTGCTATCTATCGCTAATCTTTGACTTTGAGTAATATTAGGTAGGTACTCAAACCTATTCGGGGCGAATGCACGGCCGTACATTTCTTGCAATTGTCATCAAGCCATCCCCATGCTTTCGTACCACTTCGAACTTTCGAAAAAACTATGTGCTGTCATTAAACAACGTGCGAATCATACCACTATAAATTACATACATTTAGTAACAAAATTAGGCGAGAATATTTGTAAGACAGAAATGAGCTCCCACCAAGTATGCATATCTTCATGAAACGAAAGATGTTATATCGAGGCATGAAAAGTAAGATGAACTCAACGAAGGTGTATGCAGAAATCTGTAAACAGACATTGTAATATTCACGTGTAATTATTCACATGCAAAGCTAACTGCCCGTTTCAGTGACATCAATTGCTGCAGAAATATCTATTAGTGTGCCAGAGCAGCTTCAACTAACCAGTGCACCAGGAAGAATATTCTCCACGTGCAAACACGCATAGAGGTAAGTTCACAAATGTTTAGATAAAAACGTGCAAGTGTCACTCACGACTATGCTGCCTGCGCTAGCGCTAAACGTTTTTACGTTTATTTTAACTACAAGAATCATAATAGAAATATAAGTAATTTTTAAATTGACTGCTTAAATAATTTTTTTATCTTTCAATGAGATACTTTAAATTTTCAAAATATTGTTTTCTTATTAATGTTTGCTAATACTCACTATGTTGGGAAATAATTATATTCATACTGAGGTAAAATATTTTTTTAAATAGTAATGACTTCGAAAAGATTACTAACAGAGCAGGGAATTGAGAGAATCGCCGAGGACAGTGACTGCGACGATTTTTTTGACAGTAATAGTGAATTCCTCCCAGCAGAATTCACATCTGAATCAGAAGATAATTTGAAAGAAGTCAAGGAGGGGCCATTTGACCAACTGCTTGAAGAGGAAGATATTTACCGTGATGTGGAGGTAATTAAAAGCACAGATTACTCTGATATTAGGGTGTCAAAATCAAGGCGTGCGTGGGAAAAAAATCCTTCAGAAACTACAAAAACATTACAACGAAACATACTAACTGTAAATAAGGTCCTTCAAAGTATCCCAGTTGTGTTTGTTCAATTTGAAAAACTTTTAATCTGTTTATGAACGACGATATCAAAGGTATTATAAGTAAATGCACTAATTTGTGCCCCCAAAAAGTGTTAAATGAGTTGTCAGTGACGCCCTATGAAGAAAACAATTGGAAATTTTGAGTATAGATGAACTTGATGCATATAATGGATTAGTATTCACTGCAGGTGCTCTTCAATGTGCGAATAAGAACGTAAAGGAGTTAGGGTCAACTGATACCAGCATTTGTAGAGCTCTTTCACAGCATTTATGTCCCGCACAAGGTTTCAAAACATGATGAGAGTCGTGTGATTGGATGACAAAGGTACTAGGGCCGAAAGAAAAAATTGAAAATATTGAGTTCCTAAAGGACCAAAAACGGTAACTAACGTAATAAAATGTGGGCAGGTTACCTGAGGGTTAAAAACGTGAAAATTTTCTACTAATCATAATTATTGTGAAAGCTCCATACTTTACCATCAAACAAAGGAGCACGTGGTTAACCCATTAATGCCCAGAAGATTTTTTTCAAAAAATTTTAATTTTTTTGCTTAAATTTGATTAGACATCATATTAGATGCGGGAAAAAATGTTCAAAAAAATCTCTAACATTTGCATAGTACTTAATCCTATACGTATCTTAAGATACGTCTGGGCACTTGTGGGGTCAAAAAAATTTACTTTATCATTAAATTGTGTTAATGCACGTTTTTGTTATATAATTCATTACTAATGCCTTCATCAGTAGTTTCTTAATATAGTAATGAAGTAATTATAGTGAATTTGAATTTTTGTGCATCAAATAATATAATGTTGAGTTTTATTGTAGTATTCTTGCGTGAACAATTTGCATTTGCACTTTGAAATTTTACAGCTTTTGATTTTTGAAATGCAGCTTTTTCTGGTAGGTTATATACATTATTGGTTCTATTTTCACGAAGTGTTCAAGTGCCACACAAGCTCCTTCCAGTCAACTTTGTAAGCAGCTTTTCTGATGTGAATAAGTTTAAATTTAAACAAGTATGTTTGTACCTAGTGGTAATTTACACTCATCCACCAGTCCTAAAACTACATCTCCTCCTTGACCAAGATCTGTTCTCTACAATTTTGAAAGTCTTGACCAAAATCTCAAACAAAAGTTGAACTCTATGTAGCCTATCCTTGCCATCATTTTTCCCATTATAATAAGTATCTGCCAAATGCAGAAACCTTAAAATATCTTCAAACTTGTTCCTTCGCATTGATTGAGAAACTATTTCGATGGTGCAGTCTGGAGATGACCTCCGATAAAGCCATCGACTAGGAAGACGATGATAACCTGAGAGTAACGATATTCCTTTATAAATAACACTTTATATATGTATTCGATTTGTACGTACGAATGTACTAACATTTTTAACAATTGTTCAGAAAACTTGTCTTGAATTTTTGTTTTGACAGCGTTGATGGTAGAGCTATTTCAGATGTGTTTCACCTCAGCTCATTCACGAAGGTACCTCTTCTCTTCTCAGCGGTAAATGGGAGCCCCTATGATGTTTTCCTGACTCACATAGCAAGGGGTGTGCAACAAAAGTAACAAAAAATCATTTACAAAAGAAACGGTAGAGAAGTTTTTAAAGCTCCGATTCCTCCTTATGTCAGGTGTATCCATCGGAGACTCGATTACAAAATACAAAGTATGGGGTGACATAGCGTGGTACATAGTTTCTTTACCAATGTTCACTAAAGTTACTTATTTCCTACTCTGATTTCCGTTTTGCAATCTGAATATCATTGCCAGCGGAAAGTTTAACGAGAAACAAAGTTATCAATCCATTCCACCGTCGGCGATAAAGAATACAAGTGATGCCACGACAGCGGCAGGTACGCATGGTGGGAAGGGGGCGCGCGCCCCCCTCTTACGTGGCCGCCTGCATTGTCTAACATTGCAGAACTACAATTGTAACTCCTTGACATCATAAGATGGCATTACGTTGTACATATACGTGTATAATAATTTTAAATACCTTTCCTAAACTTTGAACGTGACTTGATTAGTTTCCGTTACGATACAAGTATAGGTAGCTCAAGATATCTTTTGCACCCCCCTTGAAATTTTTTTCTGTTTGCGCAACTGTACCAGGATAGGCTACTTGATATAGCGAGCATTTGCGCCTCCATAAATTCAATACTGATTCATTTCATGCTACCAATGAAGGTAATTTATCACAATTCAAATGAGGATACACCACAATTCGGAGAAAATAACTGTTTATTGCTGTATTTACCTAATTGTTCAATATTATACTTCATGAAATGGCAGAAATATAAAATTGTCTTCAAGCTATCACATAATTAGGCTTATAAAATAATTATTTATTTATTTAATCAATAAATAAAATGAAACATACTTACAAGTCAAAACTTGAATTTTTAGTGCCACAAGTGCCCAGACGTATCTTTAGATACGTCAAAACTTTACTGATTAGTTTTGTAATGAGCTTGAAAGAAAAATAAATGTCTTTATACAGATAATATTTCTTAAACATTCAAGATAAAACAGGTAAAAACTGGATTCAGATAACTAAAATACTTTATACGAAAATTAAATTTTCACATGACCATAGCGTAGCGATTTCAGAGTAGTTCATGGACAGCCATGTGAAATTAAGCATAAAAATTGCAAATATAGGCTTAAATAATCTAAATCGCTTGTATGCCATTCGAAGACTGCCTTTTGTCATATTACATAAATAAATTGCGTAAACAACATACTTAAAAGTATTTAGGAATTTTTAAAGTATGACGTATCTAAAGATACGTCTGGGCATTAATGGGTTAAAATGCTTTCTGAACAAAACTGTAAATGTACGCGTTTTTGATGTTACTTAGAAGCATTAAAACTGGGATATAAAGGGTTAATGAGATTAACAACACCATTGAATAAAGTGTTTTTTCATCAGCAGCGTTTAACATTTAGTGGCGTAAATGATAACGAATTCATGTTAGCCAAAAAAACGTAGCTTTGCTTCGAATCCTCTCATGCGCGATGGTTTATTTCTATTTTTTCCGATTATGTGTGAATTAATCTATATTGACGGAAGGCTTTTTCTCGGTGGATGGCCCTTGGTTGGTGGATGCTCCCGGGGTGGGGAACCTGGGACCCCCTTTCATACGGACCTGGTTTGAATTATGCAGTGTACCGGACTGCTCAGTAAACTGCAGGGGCGAAGTCTTCAGTATTTTGCGATTTGGTGAATGAGCAACAGGATAGCTTTCCCCGATGGAATGTGATATAATTTCGTGTTAAATGTATCTGATCTGCAAATCAAGGGCCACACCGACGATAGATAGGGCTGTGGGCCCCAGAAAATCCGAGAAAAAATAAAAAATAAGCAACACCCTACTGTGGGGATAAGATCGATCGTCAGCTCCCACTAACAATGGAGAGCTGTGAGGCGAGGCGACAAGACAAAGGGGACACCATAGAGCTTACTGGAGGGGGCGACTCATATTCTCCGTAATGGCCAGAAGTGAAGGCTAGGGGTCGCTGCATGCTGGCGCATTTAGCCATATTCCCAGGCACAGCTATAACAGTCTTTGGGGGGAATGATCAAGTTTTTCTCTTTATTCTTAAAATAATGCCTTTCGGGATTTTTCGCGGTAGGTTCCATGATAGTAAGCAGTGATACGTATCGAAATGAATTAATTTGCATTAGATTAGTACAGTTTTTCCCGTAGGGGCAGGATTATTATTAAAGTATTCTACCGATTAAGGTAGGTCTCCATGGAGTGTTTACGAAGGATTCCGGGAGCATTCCCTTACATCTTGCACTTCCCTCTTCAGCGCACAGTAAGACCTTATACCTTTCATTCTATCTATAAATCCTATTCTTTTCCTTCCCCTCCCTCGTTTACATAACATTCTTCCCTCTAACACTGTTTTCAACATCCCATCTTCGCTAAGTACTCGCTCCATCCATACCTTCTGCCTTCTCCGTATCTCATCTAAAAGCTACCTATCCTCCTCACCCACCATGTCCAGCACTTCGTCGTTCCTCCTCCTCTCCGTCTACTTCACCTTCTCCATTCTTCGCCACACCCACATCTCGAATGCCTCGAGTCTTCTCTCATCCTCCTTCCTAAGTGTCCACGTTTCTGCACCGTAAAGCGCTACACTCCAGATCAGGCTCTTCACTAACCTTTTCTCTAAATTCTTACATAGTGAACCTCCCAGAAGCTCCTTTCTGTTCATGAACGCCTCCTTTGCTAATGCAATTCTCTTCCTAATATCCTTACCACTACATCCATTTTCCTCTAATGTGCTGCCTAGAGGCAGGATTATCAATAGACAATTCGGTATTTTTTCAATCGATTGACCCAACATTTGCTGGCAAAATAACAGCTGTCATTTCGAAAATTGCAATAATTTCAACTTTCTGTATCCTATTCCCGAAACTAAAGACAGATTTGGGTATGGGGCATCCAGGACCAGCAGTGGGTGGGGTTGGGGAATTCAAGCCAATATCGTTCAAGTTGTTACGTTTTTGTACAGAAAATGTTAAGGGAACCAAAATTTAACATAAATTATGACAGTCTTAATCAGTTAATAAAATTATTTGCTTGACAAAAAAAATTATTTCTATTATATTTCCATGTAATTTTCGTTTTGAGTTAAAGTTATTTCCGTTTTTAAGGGCAGTTGCCCCCTTCCGCCTCCCGCTGGGTACACTCATGGTTTTGTGCGATTGTTATGCAACCATCGTTTATTCTTCGAATGTAACTTTTCATCGTTAAAAACGCCAAATTATGATATATATTTATGACAAATCCAAAGTAAGATAATGTTTTCAGTGGCATAATACCGAATAATCTTTATACTTTGTTTTCTATTTATATTTTTACATTTTCGCCGAAAACCTCCGGGAAAAGAGTCGCTCTGTCACTAAAAATGCACGTTTGTACTCGAAAATATGCCTGCTTCTCAATTTAAATTTACGGATAGAGCGAAACATTTTTTAGGTAAACGAAAGAAAAATCAAGCCTGAGCATTTACTGAATTGAAAATTACAATACAATAATTAACAATGCAATTCGATTTTGACGTTGTTCACTTAAACACTTCCCTTCGTTGTTCGATCAACTTAAAATCTAAGTGAATGCAATACATTAGTGATGTAAAAAATGCAGAACTTAAGTGTTGATGGTACTAGGCGTTTGTAATTCACAACTGTTGCAGTCAGTAACGGTCGCCTGCTACCCTTGATATCGAGAAAGTAAATCGGAAAAGGCTCCCGGAAATGGCTTAATAAATGGGATATAAAATAACTTGAGACTCCAAGCGAGACACTAGGGCAGGGTAGAGGGTAAAATATTTCTGTTTCTTCCCGCACAGGCTGTTAGCTAACATTTTATCCTAATTTAATCCTAATATTATATCCTAATTTAATTATAAGTGCTACTCCTGAAGATAAGGAGTTAAACCTCTTTGAATGGAACTCCATTTTGGGGTGAAGTTTCCCTGGTTTTCTCGTCCCTCCGATTTGAGGAACAACTCAACATGCGCCGTGCCCCGGTCACTGCCCAATGCATTATATGTCTTATTATGCAATGCAATATTATGTCTTATTTTGCATAATACATATGTTTATTTCAGGTCACTAGACATTCTAACCCTATGTTAGCGCATGACCACGGTTAACAGATTGCGTTACCTCTCTATTACCTCCACCTGGTCTTCCGTGGGGGTAATTGAGAGGAGCGTTTACTCAGCCATGTTTACTCAGCTTAAAATCGATTTCCTTCACCTTTATCTCGTAGCCCTATGCATCAATCATCTTGTAAACGATCGCAAACAATCCAAAGAAAAAGCGTAAAGAGCGATATATATTTATCTATCCAGCATGTCCAGTTGAGATTACTAATGTAATTTTAGCCCGAGCGTTGACTGACAGTACCGGTATTAGACCATCTCTATACCTTCATTTTAATGCTGCACTAATGATTACATACTACCGCTATCTGTGGCTATAAATACCTCTATATTAGCTAAATGAGGAGCACATCCTGAGCGAGTTGAATCTGACAAACTGATCCGCCATACGGTTCTTCAAATAACCACCTTCGTGCCTCCTGAGAAGAATTTATCCGTCACTTTGAATTTAGATTTCTGTAAGTCTTAATAAGAATGGAAGGAAGATGTTTTCCTTATACTATTGTAATAATTTTC
This sequence comes from Ischnura elegans, assembly GCF_921293095.1. Lineage (NCBI taxonomy): Eukaryota > Metazoa > Arthropoda > Insecta > Odonata > Coenagrionidae > Ischnura > Ischnura elegans. The sequence continues at coordinate 1,168,842 of NW_025791657.1, forward strand.
CCATATCAGTTACTGAAGTAATTTATTTTATCATTTCAGGACCTCCTCAGGAGCCAAGGGGGTAATAAATTTCATTTTCATTTAGATTGCCTAGCCTATTTGGTAAGTAGTTGCGAATGCATTTAATCTATGCTTTTCTTTGAATAATCGATTCTTACGTGGTTGCCATTCTTTAAATAATCATGCCCGTGAAGCGAAACGTTTAATTTAATGCAATCGACCAACGGAGTTTGAACGTAATATATGATAGGTATATAATACCTAGAAAATATTTGTTTTGTTGTATCCATATTAAGTTTTTCCCCACAGTGTACCTCAGTCTAATGCCACACAAACAGAGTTAAAACGCTATTTCAAAACTATATTTCAAGCGAAATTATTTTTGGCTCTAATTTTAGATGAACTTACCCAAAACCAGTTTTTGAGAGACCGCTGGGTTTTTAAAGTCATCAATACTTTCTAAATGATTATGATATATGTGAAATATTGACGTTATTTTAATATTTTCTATGCTTCTGGAAAAATATTCTTGTAAATTCACGTTTTCATTTGTGTGTGTACCCGACTGTATCCAACACCTCACATCACTCCCGTAGAATGGTACATCCAGAACAAGAAAAAAAAACGAAAAAAGCTCTATTTTTTCCTTTTAAATTTCATTTCTTATTTCATTTATAAGCATATTTAGAAACATGGCGGAGTATTGATTATTAAAAATGATGATTTATTATTTTTTAAATCAGTTTTGGATTCTGTTTCAAATAACTATTTACCGAAATATTGGTTCGAATAGTTAACCCTTTCGAGACGGTGAAGTTTTCGCTTTAGCATGACTTCTGTACTGAGCCCCGAGAGAATCTTACGTACCCTTAGTACAGAGCATTATTGCAGAATATTCGTAAAAAAGAGTGTCGCGGATAATCACACACTCACAGCATTAACCTTTTTTACCCTTCCTAGCGGAGACTCCGCATCATCTCGGACTCCGAGGGTAGTTGGGCTCCCTCCTTTCGGGGTTTACAACTCTACCAGTGGCATTGGTTTGCAATCACTCATGCTTTGTTTATATGAATTAGCTGTATGGATCATTGTTGCTTGAACGTAAATGGCAGACTTTGAATTGAATTCTTTGTTTTATTTTAGCTATTGTATTTTTTTAACGGAGCTTTACTGTCTATATTAGCGCATTTAATGCTGTAAGTATTTCCATGCTGATGTTTATACTGAGATCGAGACATAATTAAGTGATTATCGAAGAATTTTGTTTAAAATTGTAAACGCAGCTCAAAAGGGTAATAATTCAATCCTTTAGTTACATATTTTGAGAAACGAATAAATATTACTTCGCAAAATGACTGGATAAACGGTTGTATGACCGCAAACCCCTTACCGCTAGGAGGGGTAATATAAGGCGTGTGGTCCGGGTACCTGCTCATGAATTTCGAGGGTACGGCCTATGCCCCGCAGTGTTGGGTCCCGTAAGAAAGACATGGCACACCCGCGATTGTCATAAAAGGGGAAGAGCTAGGAAACATATATATTCGGCATTTGTTGACCTGCGTAGGAAATATCTCCAACGAAAATATGAGGCTTTCGTCTTTCGGGTCAAGAAACGTCCAGATGCATATTTACGTCTTTAATAGGGAAATGGTTAACGCACAAATGAAATATAAGTTGAGGAATAATTCAGCAGTTATAAACTTTAAACAAAGCGATAGAAATTGCGTCTACACCTTTTATTAATACTTGATTCGTTGGGGTTACTCAGAACTTTGCGTTTCTGGTTACGTAACATAAAATACAATTCACCGGTTATTGATTTATCTTTTACATATCGTTTCCAATGTTCTTTCGGCTTACTATCGAGGATTGATAAAATTTTCAATTTTTAATAAAAGTTTCAATAGAAACATTTTATAGTGACCTACTATGATAGTAAAATGAGTGAGAATATTGGACAGGTGATATCATAAATAATTGATAGAAAATATTTTTACTGATTATTTGCAATTCTTTCTCAGCGAAATGAAGAGAGAATTATGCCCCCCCGGAAAATTCTCCGTCGCTTGTGTCCACAGTGACCATAAATTACTGCAAAAAAGAAGGACATCAGAATTTTCCAATTAACTTGAACAAAAATAAAAAAAAACCTGGAAAAGGATTTCTTATGCATTGAAAAGTTTGGCTGAGTATCATGAAATCTTTTAAGGGTGACCTCAAGTTTTCTGTCATTTTATGTAATTAGCATCAATCCCAATACCAAGAAAAAATTACGCTGTCTTTGAAAAGTAAAGATATGACGCAAATAAGCTTCATTCTTCCATGTGGGGTGATATGGGATAAAAATCGGATAGAAATTGGATAAGACTTTTGAAATATCTCCGCAACGATGGGGAGCATGTCAGGAATCTGAAAGTAATCGTCTAAGTCATCTTCCCCTCCTATCTATAAATCTTGAAAAGGGTAAATGGCATGCATTTTTTCAGTGTGGTCAATCATTATAAATATTTTTCAGCATGGTATTATGTTTTTATGTTGCAGTTTATCAGCGCTAATTCTAGTAGTGATTTGCACAGGATATCATGAGAAGGCATTTTTCCAGTGAAAGGGAGTTAGGATGAAAATTATATGTTTACTTTTGAGAAAAAACCTCTTATTAAAAAAAATGCGCCCAAATCCACATTACTAATTAGTGTCTTTGGACTTGGACAATGTATAGCATCATTCTACGATGCTATTAATATTAAACGCTTTCATGATATTCTTTTCAGCAGTTTTCTACTGGGGTCATCTCTGATTGGTTACAAAGATTTTTCTGAAGCTTTGAATTTTGTTATCTATAACTTAATCAGTGGCGTAAATATTAGAGGTTGATCGGGTAGATCCTCCAAAAGTTTCAGACATTAAAAAATATTTAAAAATTGCCTTGTTTAACAATTTAATTACTACTTTGGCTTTTATTTAAAGGTTTTGTGTTAAAATGATGGAAAATGAATTTCCAGGCATGTCATTTCTTCCCTGGAACCACCAATACATGGGAAGTGTTTTCTAGGCCATCCAATGCCCACTAATCATATTCCTGGCTATGCCACAATTCAGAATTATCATGTGACTGAATAATGAAACAAAACCGAGTGCACGGGAAATCAGCCGGGTGTGAATGGACATTGCTGCCAACGTTTCAATTGCCTTTTCTGCCATCGTCTTCAAGGCGAATCATGGACCTGGTTGTTACCTGGCTTATGTACACCGTTGGGGTGGTCAACAATGTCCATCCTTACCCGGCTGATTTCCCGTGAAGACTTTATCAGCAGCATTCGCCGGGAAAGCACAAAATCATTCTTTAAAACCAAGTGCACTGTCCCCATCATATTTTTACGTAGTCAATGAGGCAATAGTTTTCTTTGCACGTTCACTACCGTCTCCGAAATCTTTTTCCTCAACCAGATTGTTTCAGTACATTTAGAGATTGTTATTTAGTCGCAAAAACGATGATTGAATGTGATGAAATTTGATGGATGCCACTTGTGATCAGTTTTTTAGTCCGGGTTGCGCAGTAGGCGGGAAATTTTGGTTTCAAAAGTAACGCTTACGCTAGTTCTATTGTTCAAACACAAATATTGACAACGTATTATGTTATAAAGGCATATTCATTCTGTTTACTTCCAGTCAATCTTTCAACCTTACGTGTTAACACTGAGAAAGGTTCTTACTCCTCGCTGACCACCGCCACCACATTGTTTCTACTTGCAACTTTCTGTCTGCCAAGTTCAACAAACTTTAAAATAATTACCTCATTGTTTAGCAACAATGGCGAGCCACATTTCTGTCAGTAGAAGTGAGGAATCTGTTTTGGAAAGTCTATTTAGAGGATTGCATTCTGGTTCAGTGCTCCAGTATAAAGAGCCACTGGACATTTTGAGAGGTGTAAATGTGCGTGGAGATTGGCGAAGAACACTCTTGCATGTTTCAGTGCGGCTAGGGAAGCCCGATTGGGTGGAGGAACTGTTAGCTAGGGGAGCTGACCCATGCCTTGTTGATGGTACCGGATTGAACGCAATTTCTTCGGCCGAAGAGAGGTGTCGCCGTTTCCCTAACGACCTGGACTGCTTGCAAGTCCTTAAGTTGGTGACATTGGCTTACATGAGAAATCAGGAGATGATGCACCATCTGCAGTCAATATCAAGTCATAGTGCTCACAGAAAAAAAAAAGATTTGGGTTCTCCAAATCAACATTTTGAATCTTTGAATTCCTCCGTGGACTCATTGAGGCAACAGATGAAATCTCTTGTGCGTGAGTTGCACTTCTCCTTGGAGGAACTCAAGGCGCAAGTATCAGGACGCGACATAGTGTTGCGTTCCGTGGAAGAGGCAGTGACGTCAGTGGTTGAAGATGTAGGGTTAATTAAGTTAGTACTAAGAGGAGAGGCTGGGGTGTGGCCATCTCTTTCAGATCGAGCTACAGCTAGACATGAGTTTGTGGACGCCATGTTGGAAAGGACGATAGTGAAGTACGGAGATGGATCTAACATTATGCGAAAATTGTATGAGAGACTTTATGATGAAGACGATGGCACTGCTTGTATTGTTAAGTGTTTAAGTGGATATGATCGGGTGAAGGTGGTTGTTGACTGTGGTTCTGAGAACATAGAAAGGATGAAGAATGAGGTTGTGCTTTTGGATTGGACTCAAGAGAGTGGCAGAGAATGGAATTCATTTTGTGATTTGCAAAGTGAGACTGTATATTTGGGTGCAAAGGTTAGCGATGTTAACAGTGAGATAAACAAATGTGCTTGGTTAGCTTAGGCCCTCTCACAATTATGTCTGAAGTTAGTCTTTGAAAATGAATGGATGCCTTACAAAAAGGGAGATATCGAACGCGAGTATGAGTGGATGAGGTCCTTACAAGAGGTTGAGAAGAAGACTGGGGAGGAAATTAGTTTTTGGCTCACTTTTGCATTTGAACGGAGGACACAGCACGCACAGATATTTTATCTTGCAGCAGGTATCCCACGTATTATCGCTTTACATGGATTCAAAGAAGGAAGAGCTAAACTGCAGGAGGAATCCCCTCTTCTCCACGCAATGTACTTTAACTTTGTGATGCCAACAATGCTAGCCAACACGAGGGTGAGTCTTTTTTTCTATTCTTCACACGTTAACTTCCCCTTTCTCCATATCACCTCAACAAATATTATTTGCTGCCTTATAAGTGGTCCTCTTTATTGTAATAGTTTTTTTCTGAACCATCCTAATAATTGGACGAAATGCATTTCAGACTTGTTCCTCATTGTTAATGCAAAAAAATAAATGAAAATATCTTAATATACGATTTTATAGACATATAACGCCATTTTGAAAGATTGTATTAGTTATTTATCATTTTATTTTCCCAGTTTTCCCAAAAGTGGGTCATTTATTGAAGAAATGTTTTGCATATAGTGGTGAAATTTAAATTCTGGCACAAAATACAATTTCTTTCCTTGTGTTCCATAAGATGTTTAATTTTACGTTGGAGAAATGTCTTGGGTTTACCTTATTCAGTAACACTGTAGTCATGAACTTCATATTCAGATATAAAGAGATCTCTTCTTTTCCCGGTTTTCTGGCGCGTTTAGTCATCAGAAGTGACAACAGTTACGCCAAAATTCCACCAGGCTACTTCAGGTCAAAGTGATAATTTCCGTAATTTTGTCGCGTTATATAGTTCTACTTCCTCAAGCCCGTATGACACTTCCCAATTTATTGGCCAATCCATTGGATATTGGATTGTGGACCCACTGACACACACCAATTTCTAGCCCAATCTCCGTTTCACAATATTGGGCACAATTTCTTGGCCAATCTAGATTTTAGAACGGGTTCTATTTTCTCGAGGCCAATCTCCAATCAGAACTCAGTCTCGTCGACTCCTAGTGGCCAAATCTAGAAGCTCTTTGCAAAACATTTCACCTCGGAATTTTAATATCATATATAAAAACTTTAGAAGCAAAGCAATCCATGGAATAGCTCAAATAATTAATATGTACTGTCGCGTCACGGGGCCGTTGTGCTCCGCCCGAAATGCAATGCATGCAGGGCCGGAACTAGCCTTACATTTACGACGAAAATAATAAGAAAAGAGAAATGAGGGACTGGAAACCAAAATTTAAATAAAGTGAAAGGAAGAAATGACGGGGGTGGAAGAAAATAAGTAAGAGAATCCCGCCTTACCTTGGCTTCCGCCCGAACTCTACACCCCATGCGTCCGTCCACCACTTGATTCTCGTCAGAGCTTCGACGAGATAAACGCGTCTTCGCCTTGAACTCAGGCGAACGAATGCTGTCGTCTTCGCCCGGACCCAAGCGAATGAATGAATAGCGGTGCCGCAGGCCAGCACCGTTCTTCCGGTGCTGCTCAAGCCCTCTTTAGGCAAAAAAGTACGGCACAAAACAAAAAAACCAAGGCAGGCGGGAAAAAGAAGAAAAGAGGGAAATTCAAATGGAAGAAAAGAAGGCATAAGGCTGTTCCGGCCCGAACATACCGCCCACCTGAATTTAGCAAAAATTCACCTCTTTATAACGAAAACTGAAATAAGCTGCGTTCTTAGTCCTATTCTAAGAGTTGGGTTTGGGATACTATAGCTTCACTTCCAGAGGCCCATCTGGAAGACTTACTACAGGACTCAGGTTAGGCCGTGGATAGGGAATTAGAAGGAATAAGAATGTTAAAAACGAAACTAACGCGTAACTAGCGAGGAAAAAAAAGAAAATCTTACATCCGATCTCACAAGTGCTCTACCAGATATAATCCAAAATTTTCTGACTATTAATGCCTCTACCATTCGAGGTCCCCCGTGCAGAGATGCAAAGTGATAATGTCGCACAATCAATCTAGAGAGATGACTCTCTTTAGGCAACAAAACAGGTTGTTTTTGTGATTGAGGCAATGCGGAATTAATGAGCCTGCCGCCCACCCTGAGGATCCCTTGATCATCAACAATAGGAGATAAACGAGCAAAAGTAGAATGAAGACACTTGTTTCTAGAGATAGAATGGAGGACATCCTTGAAATGACATTTCTGAACCAGTTTTATGATGAGGTTAAGAGATTCGGTCCATTCAGATTCCAAAATAAGAAGATTGGATGGTCGCTGCACTCCCTTACAACCAGAGATAAATCTACGCACAAATACAACTGTTCGTATTAATTTCAAGTAGCAGGAGTACGCCTTCATCCAATGACATGAACATCCCTTTTCATCTTGGATGGCCCCTGCCCATTGCGCTTGAATCTTAACCTCCGGTAGATCATTTGCATATTTACTTTCCGAAGGTATTGATGGCCACTTTGATTCATCCTCTTTTAGAAATTCCGGACCTGACCAATATAAGTCACATAGCAGCAACTGATTTGGCATCATTCCCCTCGAAACACAATCCGCTGGATTGTTGGATGATTCAATATGTCTCCACGAAGAACTGGGAATTGAAGCCGTAATATTAGTGATTCTGTTAGCAACAAAGGTCTTTAATAAATGAGGTGACATTCGCAACCACGCCAACACAATCTGAGAATCGGTCCAGGCATATATTTTGAGGATCTGAAGTCTTTTGTCCAAAAAAGATGACAAACGGGATAGAAGCTTAGATAACAAGTACGCTCCCATTAACTCAAGCCTTGGAATAGATAAAGTTTTCAAGGGAGCAACTTTACTTTTAGCTGCAACTAGATGAACATTAATTTCTGATTCTGCGATCGTTCTTATATACACCACCGCACCGTAGCCGCGCTCCGATGCATCACATAATCCGATCAGTTGCGCCTCTGAAGACCGTGGAAATATATATCGAGGAAACTTTATCTGCTGCAACAACTGACTCTGCGAGACAAAATTATCCCATTGATTCTTAATGACTTCTGGAAGGGAATCATCCCAAGATAATTTTTCATTCCACAGGGATTGCATCAAAACTTTAGCCCATAAAGTTACGGGAGACAAAGCCCCAATCGGGTCAAAAATTCTGGCAATGTTCGAAAGCAGTTTTCTTTTTGAATTGACCACCGTATCAAAATTGACATGATAGGAAAAAGTATCGGATTTTGGTGACCAATACATTCCCAAAACTTTTAAAAGGCAAACATCGCTCGAATCAAAATTTAAAATTGATACCCATTTCTCCTCGGGAATATGACTTAACAATTCCGGAGCATTGCTTGCCCATTTTCCAAGAGAAAAGCCTCCTGATAAAAGCAAGGAAATTAATTGCTTTTGCAAATTTAGTGCCTCTGCAATCGAGCTCGCTCCCGTGACGATATCATCAACATATGTGTCATGAAGAAGCACCTTTGAGGCTAACGGGAAATTTTGTCCTTCATCACTGGCGAGTTGATGTAGAGTTCTGATCGCTAGAAAAGGTGAAGAAACAACTCCGTAGGTCACCGTATTCAATTCATAATCCAATAATGAGGACGATGGATCCTCTCGGAAGACAACGTGTTGATAGGTGCGATGGTCGGGATGTAACGATATTTGTCGATACATTTTCACAATGTCGGTAATAAACGCGACCTTATGCGTCCTAAATCCAATTAAAAGGTCAAAAATGTCCTTTTGAAGTTTGGGACCAGTTTCTAAGACGTCATTTAGTGAATTACCGAGTGATGTCTTCGCCGAGGCATCGAAAACAACACGTATTTGACCGCACTGAGAAGCATCCTTAAACACGGCATGATGGGGCAGATAATACGATCCGGGACTCGTAGACCTGGACATATGTCCCAGCGACTCGTACTCGCTCATGAATTTATGGTACTCGCCTTTTAAACGCGAGTTCCTTGACAATCTGCGCTCCGTGTTCATCCAGCGCGTGATAGCATATCCATGAGAATCTCCCAGAGTGGGAGGACATGCCTGAAATGGCAACATAACTTGATATCTACCGTCAGGCATACGACGATGCGTATTTTGAAACCCTACTTCGCATTGCACGTCTTCAGGTCTCGGTAGAATTTCGACCTCCACTCCTTCCACTTCCCAAAACCTTTTCAGTTGATTAAGAAGAAGTGTCTCCCTCTTACCAATAGCCAGCGAAAGTACCTGAGAAGGATTCTGGGGGGCAATGGTTGGATAACTTCCCATTATAACCCAACCGAACACAGAATTCATAGCTATCACATTTGCGTAAGACAATGATTTCCGCCCACCAAGAAGAATCCTAGGAAATAAATCCATGCCCAATAACATTTCTACGGGGGCCGGTCTATCGAACTCGGGATCTGCGAGACGCAAATGTGCAAATTTTTTGAAAAGATGGAGTGGGATAGGAGTTGTTGGAAGTTCATTTAAGACCTCCGATACTACAACCGACCTCGTGGTCAATACGGGGGATGACGTATGTCTTGGAGATAAAGAGCATAAAACCTGACCGTTGGGTTGCTGCAGGGGAACATGCGCTAAGCCAAATAGCTCGCCCTCGTAAGCGGAGATGGGCAAAGATAATCGCCTTACCGCCGAGGACGAAATAATGGATAACTGCGAGCCCGGATCTATTAGAACTCTGATACGCTCCCACGCCCCATTACCAGCCTGAATCAAGACAACCGCTGTGCCTAGAATAGTCGAATGCTGCCGATCACTCCGAGTGCATGACGATATGATAGCAGGGGGTGTGGATGAGGTGGTAGATGTTTTTGACAAGGAAATACCCTCTTGACTATCGTCACGCAATCCGGTGGAAACCTTTCCTGCGTCCTTCGCGCCGACTAAGTTCCCGTCTTCGGCAGAATTATGTAAAGACGTGTGGTGATAGCGTTTACATCTTTGACAGCGCATACCTCTTGCTTGACACTTGGGAGCCCAATGACCCGGCCTTAGGCAATTGAGACACAGCCCTTTTGAACGCACAAAAGTTGAACGTTGATTACAACTCATTTCAATGAAACGTGGACATTTAAATAAAGGATACAAGGAGGAACACAATGGGCAATTATCACGTTTCTCTGAATAATTAGACATCCTTGAAGAGGCTTCGTTGGCTGAAACTGGCAGAGAAAATTTAAATCTACCTCGAGAATTCGTGGAGGTAAATTTAGAAACCGATCCACTTGATGTTTGCAGAATTTTAATTCTTTTCTTTACAAAATCAATTAGATTTGTTACAGAAGGGAACATGTTTCCACTCAGCGATCCTTCAAACTGGGATAATATCTCAGAATTCAAAACTCGAGCGGCTAAGCGGAATAAAATAAATTCTCCCAAATCTGGAATATTCAGGGTCCCTAAGGCCGCATACATTTCTGCAAACGTTGTCACGAATTGTTGTAACTCTGCTTGATTATTAGAAATTTCTGGAAACGACAACATTTTGTCCAAAAATGAAAATCCAAGAATGCGAGGATTATCATAAAAATCGTTTAATTCTCTCCAGGCGGATGGATAATGAGCTTCGCCAAAAGGTACAGAGGCAATTATTGCCAATGCCTTACCTTGGAGAGAAGATTTAAGATAGGAAAATTTTTCAATGGCGGATATATCATTCCGGTAATGCACCACCGATTTAAATATATCGCGAAAAGCGGGCCATTCAGAAAACAATCCCGAAAACTTCGGAACATCAATGGCTGGGAGTTTACATTTTTGAGATTGCACAGGGGCTTCCCCGTCCACATCGCTCGTGGACGCCCTCAATCCATCAGAAACAGACAAAATAAAATAATACTTCTCCTCGAACTCCTTTGCCAAAACGGAATCTATCTTATACACGTCCGCGCGATTGCAATTATTGCAGTGCTCAAAAATTGCCAAATTTTCATCTAAAAAACCACGATAAACCTCCTTTAGACTAGAACACCTGGCAGAAAATACGCCAAAATTAGGATGCTCCCTGACTCGCCCCTGGTATTCACTCAACTGACGTGCCAAATCATACGCGACCGAAAGAGTGGCTTTGAACTGGTCCCGTTTGAATCGCAGAAGGGATAGACGCGATTCGAAATTCTGTCTCGTGGTTATTTCACTTTCTGGCATGATTGCACTAAACGCACTAAATAAATTAAAATAAAATAAAGCCTAATGATTTCCAAATCTGTCCCGGGTTTCGGCACCAAAAAATGTCGCGTCACGGGGCCGTTGTGCTCCGCCCGAAATGCAATGCATGCAGGGCCGGAACTAGCCTTACATTTACGACGAAAATAATAAGAAAAGAGAAATGAGGGACTGGAAACCAAAATTTAAATAAAGTGAAAGGAAGAAATGACGGGGGAGGAAGAAAATAAGTAAGAGAATCCCGCCTTACCTTGGCTTCCGCCCGAACTCTACACCCCATGCGTCCGTCCACCACTTGATTCTCGTCAGAGCTTCGACGAGATAAACGCGTCTTCGCCTTGAACTCAGGCGAACGAATGCTGTCGTCTTCGCCCGGACCCAAGCGAATGAATGAATAGCGGTGCCGCAGGCCAGCACCGTTCTTCCGGTGCTGCTCAAGCCCTCTTTAGGCAAAAAAGTACGGCACAAAACAAAAAAACCAAGGCAGGCGGGAAAAAGAAGAAAAAAGGGAAATTCAAATGGAAGAAAAGAAGGCATAAGGCTGTTCCGGCCCGAACATGTACTTTGAGAGAACATAAATTCACAAACATCAACTGTCTAGAGTGGGTAATTCGGAAATAACATTTCGGATATTTAATGAATAAAAACGTCGTGATTCTCCTCGATTGCGTCTACATTTTGCTTAAATTACAGTTATTAAACTTTTTTTCATGATTTGAGCGCTAAAGTTTCGGGTGAAAGTCCCAATTGATGACAAATTCTCTGTTTATTCGATGAACAAATTCCAGCCAAAACGAGCCGCTACGTTATCTTGGCTCACCTATGAGATCACAATATTTCCTATCTCTCATCATTCAAGGAACTCACCCGAATGAAATTTCGAGCAATTCGAGAATACCATTGCAGCCCCTCGAAATAGTTATTAAATTTACAATTATTATGCCACCTCCCATTTTGTAGCTCATTGGCAATTAATCTGCGTCTTGTGATGCTCTTTTGTCATTTTGTGTTATGTGGCGTTCTCTAGTGGAGTAGTAGAACACTATAACGGCCAATATTGGTGTAAATATTGGTACGTGTCGTACAATGCCTAAAGTTCAATATTTTAACCAATATTGCGAGCCAATATATTGGCCAATAAATTGGAAAGTGTCATACGGGCTTCACGGCCACGATGTTGTCCGGTTACTCTTGCTGCTAGGCCGTGGTTGGCCGGAATTCTGAACACTCCTACAGGCGTTAATTATGTTCTATCCTTATCATCTCTTGAAATACTAGTCCGTTTTAATGATCACTATTGCCTCCCTACCAAAGCTTGTAAGAGAGTGTGTAGAAATCAGGCCAATCCCGCGCAGTAGCAAGGGTTATCCGACAACACCGCAGCCTCGAGGAAGGAGATCTAGGGTGCGGTCCAATGAATGCTACTTTCGCTACCGGACGCTACTGACGGTATTGCTCCGGAGGTCCGGTCCATAGGCACTACCGGCGCTTCGAGAATTTATTTTCGGACCGGTCAGGAGCGAAGTGAAGATGGCGGAAATGAACGAGGGTGGGCAAACTGGGATTATGAAATCGAAGAGATGGTTTTTAATGCGAATTGAGGCGATTGTTGTCATTTAATATTAATAAATATGTTCGAATATCATTTAAATAAATTTTATTTTCCAGTATCGAGGTTCCACAAAGTAAAGCAAGAAACTTTGGACCGTATTTCTCACGCCTACCCTCGCCTACCCCTTCTAATTGAAACTCATTACCTTAGTAAAGGAAAAAGTACCGTTTTCTCACTTGAAACATTAACGTATTATGGATAACAACTATTATAAAACATTAATCCATTCCATTTTTAACCTTTTTCTCTTCAGATTTTAATTTATGGCATAAGTTGATGTATCGATATATGTTCTTACAATTCTTTCTTATAGTAAATGTCCCTTTTAATAATTTTATGTTGCCTTTTGAATGTAAAGGTTGCTTCCAGAGACATTTGAGTTCATTTTGGGGGAGATACAAGAATATCTGCTGAGATACAGTGCTTGCTATATATATGTTTAAATCACTATTAAATTTACATCTATTTACTATGTGAGTCTACTCCGTTACTTCGTAGTCACATTTACAGAAAGAAGTCCACATTCAGCGTCCAACAACTGCAACGTTACTAAGCTCTCAACTGCCTACGTGAATTCCCTTCGAATTTCGAACTCGAAGTATGATAATCCATACTTCGAGTGACAATATCATTTACATCATTATTATAAAAATTTTTATGTCTACAATATGCTCCTGAATGTCAAATGTTTGAAGAGTGAAAGTATAAATCCACTTAACTTCAGTATGTTGTTTATTTATATAGGTTTTATACATTATTTTAAAGTGTTCACTTTTGACTCATTAAGACAACGATTTTTGTCAGAATACAGATTTTTCAGATTAGGGACAATGCGAACGGTTATGTAATTTTTGTTTAAGTTGTTTCGTTAATCGGGCCAGGAACTTGTCTTACTATAAATATATTGACCCAATATTTCTGTTTCATTTTCGCTATAATTGCTTAGCACTTATCAAGGTGACATAATTTTTTTTCTTTTTATTTCTTTCAGTGCTGAATGTGGCCTAATGTACTTCGGAATGTTCTATAGGGCCAGTCCTTAAGAGGAATACTCCTTAACATTCATTTTAATTTCATCCTGGCTATAAATGTTTCGTAATACAGGCTATTCTCTCTTTTTCTTATGTTTCGAGTATTCATAACTCTTATTGTATATTAAAACTTAAATCTTGTTTATTCATATCATGCTATTGTACATCGCATTGCCTACATAAATTTGATAAACACACTCAGAGATGTGCGTTTTCAATTATTAAGTGGATTAATCATTTAATTTTCCGAGTGAGGAATATAAATTGCATTAATTTTTGCTTATTTATACATGCTCCATTTGCAAGCATCTCATTTGCCTCGATTTGGAGTATGTTAAGGAAGGGAATAATAGAACTAGCAGTCTCTGTAAGAAAATAGTCTTTTGACTAATCAACATAATTTTATTTATAGTTTTCTGAATGCAATCGTACGCATAAATCCATTTACAGCTCTTTCTTGTTTCGAGTGTTCTATTTTTCCTGATATTCATATATAGTTCACCTAGCCATTTTTCTATGTGGATCTTTTATTTAATTTTTGATACCATGTAGTATAATTGCATGAGATGTAGCGTAGTTTATCTATTCATTATTTTTTAAAAATCTATTATCGTGATTTTACTATGCAATAATTGTTTGATATTCACTTTCAGTTCGAGCATCTGTCGGGAGGGACTTTTCTTCAAATACATTTTTAGTTATTATGCTGGAGGACTTGCATTTCTTTATAAGATTACATTTCAAAACTCATGTGTGCCATACATTTTTGCTCGCAATACAGCATTTTTGGCTTACCAACTTAATTAGATCCACAACGTAACTGAAAGTCTATGTATACATAAATCCTTTTGCAACATTGGCTGCTCTTTTCTGGTGGCCGGAATTATATTTTTCCTCATGCAATTATGTTTTTCTATCTCTTCGATGAGCATTGGTTTATTTTGTTTAATTTCTACGGCATTGCTTGGCCCATTGAATTGGGATCCATTTGCCAGTGGTTTGGAATCATGTGTCTGCAACCACAAAATTTTGTTATGCAATCTATTTATCAAAGATGATAAGGTTCAAAAAGCTGGTGTATACATATTATCACTGATTTTGCAATCTTTCAGTTGTTTTTATTGAATATTTTGATGAGATTTTATTAAAATTTCAAACTTTATAAATGCTCGGAGCCATTTAAGTAATTGAAGGAAGTTCTCATATTTTTAATCGTTTACAGTAGTAACCATCGTCCATTATCATCCATTTTTCTGCTTGCCGTTTCTCATATTTTCAGTGGTGTCCGAGAAGAACATTGCCTTAGTTCATGCATAAATATATCTTTCACTATTCTTGTCATTTAGCTAATGATGATAATTAGTGGGTTGACCCAAAGGAATATGCTCTTGGTTATTTTATTGCCAACAGTAAATTTCACGTAACTTCCCTGTCGATTTCTGTAACAATAATGTCTGTTCGTTGTCTGTTCAGTTGGCTGTTCGTATCCTGTTCGTAGACCAAGAGAGAACAGGCAGGCGACTGTTCATAGAATCTAAATTGGAACGCCTTCTCTGTTCCTTGTCTGTTAGAAAAGGGTTACTTGTCTGTTCTCTCCCTGTTAAGGAAGCAGCATTCTCTGTTCCTTACTTGTTGGAAAACAGCCAGTGAACAGGTAGGGGACTGTGCGCTGTCAGTTTGTTGCCTGTTTTTAGGCTGTTAGTTCTCTGTTCCTTGACCAAGAGAGAACAGGCAGGCAACTGTTTGTAGAATGTAAATTGGAACGCCTTGTCTGTTCCTTGTCTGTGAGAAAAGGGTTACTTGTCTGTTCTCTCCCTGTTAAGGAAGCAGCATTCTCTGTTCCTTACTTGTTGGAAAACAGCCAGTGAACAGGTGGGGGACTGTGCACTGTCAATTCATTGCCTGTTTTTTAGGCTGTTAGTTCCCTGTTCCTTGACCAAGAGAGAACAGGCAGGCAACTGTTTGTAGAATGTACATTGGAACGCCTTGTCTGTTCTCTCCCTGGCCACATAATTTGTTACTAGACGGTTCTTACCTTGTAATATTCTTTTACCTTTTTGCTTGCTGATGGTGTATACGCTGTTCATAGCCCGTTCTCAAGGCGTTATGTAACAAGTCCTCTAGCTGAGAGTTTGTTTGTCTGTTTGTTCAAGTTCGTTGGTCTACTATAGCTGGCCAAAATATGCAGAAATGAAACTACGAACTTACCACTCTTTTGAGATTAATAAACACTTGAGTATTAAGCACTTATTGATCAACTAATCATTTTTTTACCCCAGCAAAAAATACTTCAAGACAGTGACACAAAAACTAGTACAAATCTCTACTGAAATTCCTCTTCAACATGATTAAACCATGAAAATTATACTTGTACTCTCATTATTCCAGGATGCAATGTTTTCTCCTTTTAAAAGACAACATAGTTTGCAGCATTAAATCTTACTAAAGGAGCCCAGCTAATAATCATGTGATACTACATCCATCTTGATAACCGGCAAGTATTTTTACCTCACAGACACACCATGTTAAGGTTAAGGTGGTGACCAAAAAGAAAAGGTCTTGGATTCTGATGCAATCAAAACACTTAAACTGAAGATAAAAAATTGATTATTTAATTCCATAGTAAAATTGTTTTAACATTAAAAATTCATTCCACCTGTTGGTGGCGGTAAAACAGGGGACGTTGGTGGAGGTGAGACAGGGGACCCTACAGGGGAATGGTCTCTGAAACTGCCTCTTTCACTGCCTTGGTCCTCACAGGCCCTTGCCTGCTTATCGGAAGGGGCCTCAGCCTGCCCCAGTAAATCATCTGCAGTCCTCTTGGCCTGCCTCACTACCTGGCGCTCCTCAAATTTAGCTCTCGCCTTGGGAGACACCATTGCCAAAACTTCATTCGGACTGCGCCCCTCTGCTACTGCTGCCTTAATTCTGGCATCGATGCCTCTTTTCGGTCCCATGTTGGTGGCACACTCCGCCAACTTGCGAGGCAAGTCTGCCACCAGCTCCACCACTTTGGAAGGGCTGTACTTCCTCTCTTCTCCTTCTCCTTTGCAGCCTTCCAGCCATTCCATATACAGATCTGTGTAAAGATAATTCATCATTAGATTTATTTTCCTAATAACATAAGCCTGATTGTAATCAGTTTGATTTCACTGTCTTACCTTGGGCAGCAACTAAAAACTTTCTTGAGAACTTTTCAGTATTTGCAGTTTTACGCACCCTCATTTTATGAGGCTCAGCATAACAGCCTGTTAAGAGGGCATTATGCCACAAACTCA
The DNA here is from genome assembly GCF_921293095.1 of Ischnura elegans. Classification (NCBI taxonomy): domain Eukaryota; kingdom Metazoa; phylum Arthropoda; class Insecta; order Odonata; family Coenagrionidae; genus Ischnura; species Ischnura elegans. The sequence goes on from NW_025791657.1 coordinate 1,185,790, forward strand.
GGTTGCCTGGATTGCACTTCAGCAATTTATAGCTTCCCCCACTGCACCAGACGTCCCCAATTAGAACCTATAGTAGAAAAGGAAAACATTAAGGAAACCATAATTTTAAATACCATAATGAAATAACGTATTGAAAGAGGCATTCACCTTGGAAGACTCAGCACTTGGTATTTCACCATCCAATGCAAGGTTGCCGTCAGAGCTGGCCCCTCTTGAGCTACTACCACGGTCGGCTGTAAGAAGATGAAAGAATGCATATAATTGAGTGAAAATTATCACCTGTAAGAAGATAAGTGACTACATTTAAATGAACCTTGACAAGAATCAATCTCACTAATCTATAGCACTCTCCTAAGTGGAAAAGAGTGCCACAAGGCAACAAGCACACGTTTAATTGCAAAGAGAGGAAATAATTCACATGGTTCAACATATCAGCGAGTGAAATTCTTAGATGGTGGGCAAAATCTAGCATGATTAATGGTGATTTGACCCGGAATAACCCTTTCGCAGAGAAGGTTACATACTTACTAGGGAATAATTGATCAAAATGGCAATGTATGAAATATCCTGATTCCAAGAATGAAGACTAAATATGGAATAAAATTTAATAGCCTTCAAAACATGATTAACAAGAACTAGATTTTTTTCATTACAATGACACATGCCAACGAGTTAAATGTATCAATGGACTAGTTCACAAAAACATAGCAAGGAAATTAAATTATTCTATTACCATGACTTCCTCTCATTTACCCTAATGGTACTCTTCTGAGCCCAAAACTTAAACAATTAGTGAGGTAGGGTGGAAAGCAAGTCCCACACATGTTATTAAGGAAAGGCACTTACACAGGAGGGGGCTCATCCTGGCACAAATGGCACCGGCAATTTCCTCTGCCAGGCTTTCGCGAAGGGCTTCCATTTTAGAACTTATCATGGCCTCCACTTTCTCAAAAAATAACTCGTCATCCTTAGCTGTTCGTAACTCTTCCTCCCTCAGCTTTGACGAGGCCCTCTCCTTCCTCAATTCACCCTCCAAAACCTTAACACGCTCCTGGAGCCTTACCAATTCTTCTTTCCCGTTTAAACCCTTTTCGGAAGACCCACTATTTTCGGCGTCACCTACTCCATCTCGCATCGAGAAAAAACCGTCTTCCGATAGCTTCTCAAGGGTTAGCTTATCATTTTTCCACCGCAGCGCCGAATTATGTTTCTGCAAAAATATTTTTAAAAATGAAACAATTTTATTTCGTTATGGTTTTTAAAAATCACGCTTAAGTAATAAATACATTTAAAAGTAAATTCAACCTTACAGTTTCGCATAGGAAAATGCACTTACTTTCACCGTTCTGGCATCCTGCAATACTTTGGAGGCATTGAAGAGCTCCTCTTCCGTTCCGGACGTCAAAGGGTCTCCGGATACCTCCTCAGACCTTATCACGGGCCAGTTTACACGCTTCGAATCCCTCAATTCTGATTTAGAAGCTGAAATCAATTACGATAATAATGAAATCCACTAATCTCTAGTTCACCATGAAATATTATCTCACATGAAAGCGAACACATGAACACAGGATGGGCCTATATGATATTATAACCTTACCTGCTATCCTTCCGATCCTAGCATAGTAGGAATGCTTCCGACCGTCAGCACTGCCCGTAGCTGTTCTGACGCTGTACCATTTTCCAGCTTCGAGGTCGGCACAACTTTTTGGGAGGAAAGGGGTTCTTGCATACCCTTTGCTATGGTCCACATCCGAAATATCCACAACGGGCACATCTTCCACCTTTCCATCCTTGTACTTCACGGTGGCGTACATTAATTTATATGGAACATCGGCCATCTTTCACTAGACGCAGTATCTAAACCAAAAGAGCGATAAATGTTGCAGCTACAGCTATGTGACTCTATGGTGACAACAAAATCAGTGCTAATGGCAGCTAATGGCGTCATGCAGCATGAGGTCACAAGCGTCACAAGAATATGCGCGGGATTAAGCCAAGTGCATTTTGGGAGTAAAGATGAAAGCTTATGAATTACAAAAAAGTAATAATACATTTGGAGAGATTAAATTTCAGTAGTAAGTTTCGTCATTTACTATTGGATTTGTCTTAATTTTCTACGTCCCTTATAAATTAACTTTTGGCAATGTATCTGTGTCACAGAAAATTTTTCATACGGATAAATTATCAACGTTATCTTTTATACCTATTCCACATGTCATACTTGTTTAATTAAAAAAATTAGTTATGATCAATTCATTTTTGGTATACTTTGTCTACATTATATAAGATATATATATATATATATATATATATATATATATATATATATAGTGAGTAAATTTTTAGAATGTTCTTCTTGAATATTTCTCATATTCTAACAAAAGAAAGTCACAAGCGCACAGGCCAAGGGTGAGAACGCCAAACAGTTTTTGTTACAGTTTTTAAAATAGTAGTTGGCGGATGTTGAAGTTGGTATGGTTAAACATCGTCGTTCCCCACCTTGTGCTATTGGCATTTATTTGCGTTCATAAATTTGCTGTTAAATATATGTATATATATATTTATACATATCACGATCCCGAGGTACAACTGACGACAAGGTCAGCACAACTTTAGCTTGATAGTGAACAAAATGCCGAAATACCGGCTGTATTTGCTAAATGGAGGGAAAGTCCCGAGAACTACGCTTTACAACAGAAGGAAAGTTCAGCAGCGGAGAGCAGCGCTTCAAGAGGTGAGTTTCTTGTAATTGATGTTTTGTTTTACACTGCCAAGGCATTAGACAAAGGAGAAAAAATTAACGCCTCAAGTTCTTTTTTCTTGTATAGGGAGTGAACCTCCAGAGACAAGGTACCAGGAATTCTACTGATTATGAAAATGGGGCCCTGGAAGATGAATACAATGTAAGTGAATACAAAGAAGCTTATTGTGGGCTTGTACGGTTATGGCAGAGAGATTAAAGTAGAGTTGCTTTCACTCTTATGACTTTTTGCCTCTTCCAAAACATTTCTCTGCAGCTGAAGTAAATGGCTGCCTTCATTGTAGTAAAGCGTTAAAAACTTAATGTTGCCTTTATTTATAGCATTTAAAGTTTATTTTGAGGTTAGATTACTTAGGTATATGACTTACAAGTAAGTAAAATTACCAATACTTTCCCTTGCCTCGTTTTTAACAACCTGTGGTACTGAATTGCAAATCAGAGGGGCCTATTTATCTCAAATCAGGCAGATATTGCAGAATCATATCTGGTGACCATCACCGATGTATTTGAAAGTTATGTAAGTGAAAGGGCCATTTCATCATTGCGATCGGGACATTTGTACTGTTTTTTCAACTCAACATCAAAATGTTATTTTCTACAAATAATTTTTGTTTTTGTTGAAAGGGTTATTTACTGTTATGTGTTGGCCTAAACCATTTTTCAAGATATAGTATTTGCTTTAACCATTTGTCGTTACTGTTGCTAGTTAAAGAAGTGCCCGTTATGTACAGGACAAGCCGGGTCAACCACTTGTTTGGCTCATGTTATGAAAAGTGGTATTTCAAATACATTTATCAGAAGGTTGATAGCAAATTTCAATATTAAAAGTGAGTATTTTTATAAGCATTATTGTCTTGATCACTTAACTTTTATTAGCTGAGGTTAATTATGATACTAATAAGGTTTGCAAATATTACAAGTTTCCTAAAATATTGGAGGAAGAGTTCTCGGGTTTCCAGCCGGGTCCAAAGGTTTTTCTGCACCGACGTTTCGAAGGCTAGGTCTGCCATCGTCTTCAGGGTGACTGACCCTGAAGACGATGGCAGACTTAGCCTTCGAAACGTCGGTGCTGATAAACCCTTGGACCCGGCTGGAAACCCGAGAACTCTTCCTCCAATCTATTCACCGGGAAAACCTTAGATCCTTCATTACTAAAATATTGTTACCATAGTATTTATGGAGAAGACAACAAGAAAGATTGAACAGAGTTCATATTTTTAGATCTTTAACCCATCAGCGCCCAAAGTTTTTTTTTGAAATTCACACATATTTCACTTTTAAAAAATATTATACATAGAACTTAACACAAAGAACGCAATTCAAACTGACTGAATAATGGAGGAAACCTTCAACTAAGTATGTAAACCGACGACGATTGGGACATAAAGAAATTGAATGTTAGGGTATCTTTAAATGTATGTACGGGTATATTAACACCCAATGAAGTCATTCATGGTGGGATATGGAATATTGTGTCTTTATACCTGAATTTATAAGTTGGAGTTGTAAATTGGACAAGCATTATGCCACAAACTACAACCTGAGAAACTTCAATTCTGGGGAGTACATTCAGAAATGTGGGTCAAACCACACATGCATACAAGCTGTGACACTAACAAATTTATATTTACGCAGAGTATATAAGAGAAATTTAAAAGAAAATAAAAGGTGGCCTTTTTAAATAATACTTTGTTAAATAATCACTCATTTTTACTAAACAAGTCCTATTTGTACATTATTATTTAAAATTACTTGAAAGTTATGTCATAATGTGAATTAATGCATATTCTTCTAAATGAAACAATAATCAGCATTTATGTGATTTTTCATTTTTTACTGTGAGGCCTAACTTAGCAACATTCAAGGGATAATAACTCTCTAACGGCTCGGTTTTGAAGTGACATAAAGTGATCATTATTCATTGTAAGGATACTGCTTTCATATAAGTATATAACTTTCAGAGAAATTGGTGATGGTCACCTGACACCCCTCTGCCTGATTTGAAGTGAAATCCCCCAGAGATTAAAGAAGAATGCTTCAGTGCTAAGTGTAATGATGAGCAATGACTGTGGTAGACTTCATCCAATGATGCTGATAGTGTGTTGTTTATTTTCACTTTCTCATGCACAGGTAGGAGACTCCGAAAGATTCAGTTGCTCTTATGTCTCTTACGATGGCTCAACATCCTCGAGTAACACTAATTGTGATGTTCCTTCAACGGCAGTTAGGGAAGTAAGTGTCTCACTTTTCTTCTGTAAATCTGACTATTTTGGGGGTTAACTTTTCACCAAATTGGTTACCAATATTTCATGTCATAATGAAATGGTTATTATATATTTCACAGCTGATAATTTTATTTCTTATATTTTTCAGGGACAGAGGAGGAGAAAGAAGCGAAAGTCATACAAGAAGCCTCATTGTCAGTATAAAAAGGACATTTCTCAGCCCAATACTTCAGAAGAAGGCTCTGGTGGCATTTCTTCTGATGGATCCTATTCTTACTCTTCACAAGGTTTGCAAGGCTAGAACCATTCCTGGTCATCGGTATCTGCACCACCAACACCCCTTGGAATGCAATCCACCTTTTCACCCTGCCACTCTCCAACTAACGTTGAATCTCAGAACCCCCACAGTTTTCCCCCCGAAAGTGATGATGATGACCCATTCAATAGGCAGTACTTTGAAAAGCTATGCCCATGCACTGATGTAACTGCTGGAGATGTCATTTTTATGACTTTAGCTTTGGGTTGTAGGCATGGATTAACTTGGGCAGCCCAGAATGACATTCTGAGAGCTTTCCAGTCAATTTCTGGTAAGAGATTTCCACAGAAAATTCAATCTCTGTTAAAAAATTTTGAGAATTATGAAGTAAATGTTAAATTTCATATTTTGCCATGTATGTGATAAATATTTAGGGCCCAGAGATGAATTGCTAGATGGAAATTGTTCAAATGAGGACTGTAAGGCAAATTTAAAAATGAAAAGTTCCCAGAACTATTTTTTATCACTTTCTATGAAGTCGCAATTGCTCTCATATCTGAAGGACAAAAACTTCATAGAAATGGTTCTGAAATATAGGTTTCAGAAGCCAACCTGTGATGGAGTATACTCAGACATTTATGGTGGATCTGTGTACAGGAAATATTTTGATAATGGAGGAATATTGTCCAACCCATACAACTTCTCTTATTCTTATTTCCTTGATGGCTTGGCATATGGAGATTCATCTACTCAAAGTGTTTGGCCTATATATGTCACTATCAATGAATTGCCTTATGGTCAGAGGTCGAAATATTTAATATTAGCTGGCCTTTATGTAGGAAAAAAGGAGCCCAATTTCGAAAACATTTTGGAACCATTTGTGACTGAGGCCAATGAGCTAAGTGAACACGGAGTCCAATGGCTCCAAGATGGTGAGCCTGTGACAAGCCGTCTCATACCGCTATGCTGCATAGCAGATTCTGGGGCTCGGCACAAAATACTCAACATGAAAAAGTTTAATGCTTATCATGGCTGTACTTTTTGTTACAAACGGGCTGAAAATACGAGAAAGGGGATTCGATACCCCATTGGTGAGATTGCACCTTTGAGATCAAATGAGAGCATCCGTGGGGATTTAAAAGAAGTTCTTGAACGTATGAATATGCCTGGGGTCAAAGACAAGTCTTACAGAGGTGTCAACGGTTTGACTCCTCTCATGCATTTGAGTAATTTTAATTTTGAATGTAGTGTTGTTGTGGACTATATGCACAACATTCTACTTGGGACAACAAAGCACCACATGGAATTGCTTCTGGCCTCAGAACGGAAAGATAAATTTTGGGTTGGCATGAACGACAGAATGGGAATGGAGCACTTAAAGTGCATCATTGATAAAAGGATTTCCAGATTGCAGTCCAACTCCTCAGTGATTAGGGACCCTCGCCCTCTGACTGATATTGCAACATGGCGAGCGAGTGAATGGAGGGCCTGGCTACTCTTCTTCATGTTTCCTAGCCTGCAAGATCTGTTAAAAGAAAAGCATTTACGTCATCTGGCTATGCTAAGCAGTAGCACATACATTCTTTTAAAGAAATCAATAACATCGGAAGAAATTAATGCGGCCCACAAGTTATTGATGCTTTACTCCTTCTATTTCCAGAAGTACTTTGGCCCAGAGGAGATGCGTTATAATGTTCATCTCCTCTCACATGTAGCCGAGGGCGTTCAAAATTTTGGACCTCTCTGGACCCATAATGCTTTCTTGTATGAGGCTCAAAACAGGTACCTCAGAAAATTATCTAAGTGTCCATCATCAATTATTCTGGAAATGGCCAAAAAATTCATAGTCTTCCGCTCATTACCACAGCTGCAATCAAAGCTGGTGAAGTCAAAAAAAAACTATTGAATTTTGCTCCGAAATAGAAAATTCATCAAGACTGAAGAAGTGTTTGCAGTCCGAGGATGGTTTCGTTCTCCTAGGGGGTGGAGATCTGTGTGCTCTAACTGAGGATGAACAAACAATTCTTACAGAGTATGCCAATGTGTCACAGTATTACAAATGCTACCAGAGAATACTTTGTGGCCGTACAAAATATTGCACAGCTGTGTACAGCAAGGGAAAGAAGAATGATGATTCATGTGCATTGTTATCTGATGGGCGCTATGTGTCAGTGAATCATATTCTCCTGTTGATCGATGGCTCTATTGCGATTATAGTAGAGATGTTAAATATTTCAAATACCAGAGTGGTTTCAAATATCATGGCAAATACTGATCACATCAAATTCTATGAAAATTCTGGAAAACTTAAGTGCATAAATCCTGCAAACCTTGCACAGCCGTGCATTCGCATGTCTCAAGGGTGTCATAATTATGTGTCGATTATTCCGTTTGGTTGCACAGTTGAATAGCTAATCTGCATATTCATTTCACTGTTCTTCTTTGTAATAAATGAAGTTATTTTTTTTTATTACTGCCCTGAAATAATTTCTGTATCATGTGATTTGCTGCAAATCTTTCAATGGTAAAGTAATTAATCAGCATATTCATTTCACTGATCTTTTTTGTAATAAATTGAGTTAAGTTTTTTAAAATTGCTACTCCTGAAATTATTTCTGTAGTGTACAGTGTAGATTTGATGTAATTCTTTCAATGGTAAAAATGTTCATCTGCATTTTCAATTTCTGTGATCTCGTTTGCTATGTATTAATTTTTTTTAACTTTTGTTACAAATAATTTCTGTATGGTGTGATTTGTAGCAATGCTTTCCATTCTTGGGTGTGTAATGTGCATATACATTTCACTGATCTTGTTTCTCATACATGAAGTTTATTATTTTTAATTGCCACTCTGAAATAATTTCTGTATGATGTGATTTGTAGCAATGCTTTCCATGGTTGAGTGTTTAATCAGCATATACATATCTGTGATATTTTTTGTTATTAATGAAGTTAATTTCTTAAAAATTGCTACTCTTGAAATATTATCTTAGTGCAGTGTAGATTTGAAGTAACTCTTTCAATGGTATAATAATTAATCTGCATATTCATTGCCCTCATGTCGTTTGTAATAAATTAAGTTAATTTTTTAAATAATTGCTACACTTGAGATAATTTCTGTACAAAGTAATTTGTAGCCATGCTTTCCATGGTTGAGGATTTAGTCTGCATAAACATTTCTATGATCCAAGATTATAAAAATTAATTTATATTTAAAAAAAATACTGTTACTCAAAAATAATTTTTGTACAGAGTATATGAAAGAATTTTTGTTTGGGTATTTATATATATATTAAATAAAGAGTACTTTTTTACAAGTGCTTTTGAAAAAAGAATATTATCTGTGTTATTGGACCACCTTAATTGCCTTTTGACTGTTCGTTCCTTGTTAGGTGAAACCTATAACCAACCTGCCCCTGTCTGTTTAGTGCCTGTTCACTGTCCGTTCCTTGTTAGGTGAAACAGATAACCAACCTGCCCCTGTCTGTTTATTGCCTGTTCACTGTTAGTTCCTTGTTAGGTGAAACAGATAACCAACCTGTCCATGTCAGTTTATTGCCTGTTCACTGTTCATTCCTTGTTAGGTGAAACAGATAACCCACCAGCCCCTGTCTGTTTATTGCCGGTTCACTGTTCGTTCCTTGTTAGGTATATCCTATAACCAACCTGCCCCTGTCTGTTTAGTGCCTGTTCACTGTCCGTTCCTTGTTAGGTGAAACAGATAACCAACCTGCCCCTGTCTGTTTATTGCTTGTTCACTGTTCGTTCCTTGTTAGGTATATCATATAACCAACCTGCCCCTGTCTGTTTAGTGCCTGTTCACTGTCCGTTCCTTGTTAGGTGAAACAGATAACCAACCTGCCCCTGTCTGTTTATTGCCTGTTCACTGTTAGTTCCTTGTTAGGTGAAACAGATAACCAACCTGTCCCTGTCTGTTTATTGCCTGTTCACTGTTCGTTCCTTGTTAGGTGAAACAGATAACCAACCTGTCCCTGTCTGTTTATTGCCTGTTCACTGTTCGTTCCTTGTTAGGTGAAACAGATAACCCACCAGCCCCTGTCTGTTTATTGCCTGTTCACTGTTTGTTCCTTGTTAGGTGAAACAGATAACCAACCTGTCCCTGTCTGTTTATTGCCTGTTCACTGTTCGTTCCTTGTTAGGTATATCCTATAACCAACCTGCCCCTGTCTGTTTAGTGCCTGTTCACTGTCCGTTCCTTGTTAGGTGAAACAGATAACCAACCTGCCCCTGTCTGTTTATCGCCTGTTCACTGTTAGTTCCTTGTTAGGTGAAACAGATAACCAACCTGCCCCTGTCTGTTTATTGCCTGTTCACTGTTAGTTCCTTGTTAGGTGAAACAGATAACCAACCTGTCCCTGTCTGTTTATTGCCTGTTCACTGTTCGTTCCTTATTAGGTATATCCTATAACCAACCTGCCCCTGTCTGATTAGTGCCTGTTCACTGTCCGTTCCTTGTTAGGTGAAACAGATAACCAACCTGTCCCTGTCTGTTTAGTGCCTGTTCACTGGTAGTTCCTTGTTAGGCGAAACAGATAACCAACCTGCCCCTGTCTGTTTATCGCCTGTTCACTGTTAGTTCCTTGTTAGGTGAAACAAATAACCAACCTGTCCCTGTCTGTTTATTGCCTGTTCACTGTTCGTTCCTTGTTAGGTGAAACAGATAACCAACCTGTCCCTGTCTGTTTATTGCCTGTTCACTGTTCGTTCCTTATTAGGTATATCCTATAACCAACCTGCCCCTGTCTGATTAGTGCCTGTTCACTGTCCGTTCCTTGTTAGGTGAAACAGATAACCAACCTGTCCCTGTCTGTTTAGTGCCTGTTCACTGGTAGTTCCTTGTTAGGCGAAACAGATAAACAACCTGCCCCTGTCTGTTTAGTGCCTGTTCACTGTTCGTTCCTTGTTACGTATATCCTATAACCAACCAGCCCGTCTGTTAAAACAATTGTTCGTACGTTGTTCATAATCTGTTCTCAAAATCTCCAAAAGGCTCCAAACTAACAGCGAGCAGGCATTATTTTTACGTAAATCGATAGGTTGTTTAGTGTTTGTTCATTTTTGTCTGTTCATTCCCTGTTCGGTGAAACATACTACCAACTGGCCCCTGCCTGTTAAAAGCTTGTTCACTATTGTTCCCGAAATGGTTGTTGCCTGCCTTTTAAGGAACAAGCTGCAAACAGAGTAAAACTGTTGGAAGGCTGTTCGTAAGTTGTTCCTTCTTGTGTGTGACCCTAGATTGTTCGTTGGCTGTTTATACTCTGTTCACTAATCTCCAACAGGCTATTAACAGACATCAAACGGACAGTGAACAGGCATTGTTGTTTCAGAAATCGACAGGGTATCCAACAAACTAAACAAATTGATACTTAAAAGATACATCACATCCATTTTCTCATTGTGTTTAATTTTATGTGTATAGTTTAAAACGTTAACAATGACATTTTTGCAACTATCAACTTCAAAGCTTAAACTTAATTCTAAATACTGGGCCAGCTATGCAATCACAGTTCCTCTCATCTTTTCGTATAACGATTAAGCCGTGAAAATTGAGAGAAAATTTTGAAATATCAGCAGGTATGTTTGCTTATAAATAAAGAAAACCTCAAGAATTCACATTTTGAGTGTGTGCTCTTTAGCCTATGATTGGACGCTAACTTACAGCTCAATTTAAGTTTAGAATAACAATTAGCAGGAACCAGTAGTAGATTTTTTTGTTCGTTTCAACATGCTACGGTTACCCAAGTGAGTAAATATATTAAGGGGGTTCTATCCTAATTCAAAAATCCAAATTCAACCGTCGCCGGATTTTAGTTGCGAAGTCGGCCGCTACGGCCAGTGGAATGGGAAGCCTCCTTGGGTGGAGGGGAGTGGTCGCCGATGGAAGGAAAAAAAGAAAAGGAGAAGGGGTCGAGCTTCGCTTCGACCGAAAACAACACCCGACCCTGTATCAAATTTCACTGCGGAGGGGCGATGTTGAGAGTGGTCAGGATTCGGAGGTTGATTTTTGCTCTCTGGTGGCATTAGTCCCATCTCAGCCACTCGGCTGACGTTTCTTGGAAGGATCCAAATACGCACGCTCTCCAAGAGGCTGGTAGGTACGGCCGGCTTCTAAGAAGAAAGGTGATAACTTGCATTGTTCTCTCCTTATTCGACTCCCCCTCGAACGGGAGAGCTGGTCAACGTTCGCATCACAAAATTTTTAAGTGCTATTCAAAGTATCGTAAAAGTAAATTACGCTAACCGAAATGCGCGTACTTCGTGAAACTTTTTTTTAACGTCCAACTTTACATTTTTACGTTATTCCTCAGTATGAATGAAATAGTGTTCACCCACGTCCATTTGAAAACGTGTATTCAATACTGTTACTTTATGAAACGTGTTTATTCAGCAATCATAGCGTTACAGGTAGAGCACTAATGAATGTGACGAGTAATGAATGAACGAAAACAGATTTTCAATTATTTTTAAAATTTATTGATTTATATGGCAAGAACATCATAAATTGCATATTGCATCATACATCGCATACAGCTTTAATAAGGCCAATAACCCTGAACAGATCGCATCGGGTCAACTTGACTTTTTCCTTCGATGTTTTTTATTAAAATGATGGCGTTTGAATTGGAGTTTTTCCTGTAATTCTCTAATTTCATGTAATTCTAACTCTAAGTAACGTTTAATATTCAAAGTGTTCCCTAGTTTTGCTGCAACCGATGTTTTGACCCGATGCGACCGTAAGTGGTGCAATTTATTCTCGCTTCCGTTCCATCGTGAAGACGATGAAAATTCATTCGCTCGCATTTGGATTGATTAAATCACCGATGGTCCATCTTCCTGGAGTACACCCATGTGCAAAAGCTGAGTGAAATGAATCATCAGCATTTCGCCTATTTTTGCGCAGAATTATTAGATATAATAGTGGAAATCACAAATCCCTACTTTAATTCTGTTTGTAGAAATTATGCAAGAGATCGTGGTACTAGGCAGGTGAGTGAAGATGATTAACTGACTTTTATTTGTCTCCTTTTTCTCTCAGGTGCGAATAAAATTCTCAATGTTGATATTTGGGAGATTTGGAGCAAAGAAGTATGTTAAATTTTTCTCTTACACTGAGCTATCGGATTTTTTTCTACGGTGCAATATTTTTTTGACCTAGAAAGTCATAGACTAGACTAGAAAGTAAGAAAAGTGACTAGAAAGTCGCAGTTACTGAGTTCATTAATAAAATATCCAACAAATTTGAATTTGCAAATACACAATCAGAATACATAACGATCCTTGAGCAACTTATATCATTTCGATGCCGATAACGCAGTATCTATCCAAGAGCCAAAGAAATATAGTATTAAAGTCATTACTGTGGTGGATGCTAGGAAATTTTACCTAAAAATTGAAATTTATATGTGCACATAGCCAGATGCCCTTTCAAAGAATCCAATTCACCTCATGAAAGTTTCAAACGCTTAGCTGAACACATTGAATGCAGAGGAAGAAACGTTACCATTGGCAATTAGTGTACCAGCAGTCTTTAACAGTAGAACTTTATTTTTTTAATTGGCTATAGTAAGGACGATGAGTAATAACAAAGAAGGCGTTCCTCCTGAATTTCTCCCAAGAAAAAATCGAACCTTACATCATGGGCGAGGGGCAGAGGAGGGGCAGCTGCCCCCTCCAGAAGAAAAAATCTCAAAAGTATTTAAGCAAAATCAGCACTGAATTGAAACGAAAGTATTCAACAAATTTTCTGTAAATCCACGAAAAGTGATATGCATTAGTAGGAATAAGATATGTAACTAAAATAAAGATATTTTTTCTAGGAACCGATACCATAAACTAATAAGCGCTGTTATTATTTTCTTAAAATATTTGTTTCATTCACCTTTTCTATGCTAAAATGTCGCAACTTGGTTTGCGCCCCCCTCTAGATCATGGATTGCCCTCTCCCCCCTAGTTATGACCCTGGGTACGCCCTTGTCTTACATCCTTGCCTTTTTGGCTTTACTCCAGACACTTCCGCGTTATAATGTCTACGTTTCAATAAAATCCCTGTAGTACTTATTTCTGCCATTATCCATGAGGCAAGTATAATAAAGCCTCATAAATTACCGCCTCAAGTGGTAACAAAATGCTTATATATTAACATTATATCATTTTACAATACTGTCAAGGGGGTGTGGATTCAAATAATCAGCTTCACTCAAATTATTACAGTATCGGCCGAAGAACGAAAATGTGTCCCTTTCCGTGGTATTGTCTCCCTTTTCTGACGCAGAGCGACTGATAACCTTCCTGTTTTGTTTGATTTCTCTGCGATTTCCCTCAACCTGTTGCAGTAGTTGCACAATAAATGATTTATGCACTCTAACTATTGGGCAGTTGATACCGTAGGGCAGTACTTCAATCAATTTCTTCCTAACGCTGCTGTCACCATCACCTACGAATGAAATGATAGTATTATAGTATTTTCTAGAACAATGACACTGAATTATTCCGTGCCTTATATTATCGTACCAATTATCCAATGATATTTTAATTCGTGCATTTTTATACCTGTTCTGAACTCTTTGACTAATATGTCAGCTTCCAATGCTGCCGAGGATTTGCTGCAATTTTTGTACCTTAGCTCTTTCACCTCCGATTTTTTATCTCTACTTCTCGCACAAATACAGCAGTATCTGTTCCTCACTTCAATAAACAAGACCTTTTGAGTTCGAAAGCCGACAATACAGGCCTGTGAAATGAGAGAGAATTTTAATTGTAATTCTACCAAAATTTAGTTTAAAATAAAAAAATACATCCAATATTGTCCAACAGAATAATCCCTGTCCTACCCCAAAACCAGATTTTAATGCCAGTGTGTTGATAAAATTCACCCTGCTACGTTTGGGCTATAGTACACGCTGTTGGACAAATATGCTTCTGAATATTCTGCTCTTCTAGGTACCAAGGGATTATAGGTATGAAATCATAATAATTTGTCAACAATCCTTAGATTGATTTGACTCAGCTCTCCATTCCTCTCTCCTATCCTCTAGCCTCCTCATAGCGACATATTTCTTCCCTTTTAAATCCTTTATAACCCTTTGCCCTATGTATAACTCATTCGGGGCCGTCGCTTGCCCTTCTTCCCTTACACATGTCCTTCTACGATTGTTTTCACCAGGCCATCATGTCTCATAATGTGTTCAAGTAAGTTGTACCGTCTTCTGCTTAAGTTTTTAAGAAGACTTGTGTTTTCTCCCTCTTTCTTAGCACTCCTTCATTACTTACACGTTCGATCAATTTTATCTTCATCATCCTTCGGTAGAACCACATTTCGAATGCTTCCACTCATTGACTTCTCTGCTGAGCATATGATGAATTGTTTCCTTACTTCTATGCTTGTAATCTCAGATGTAAGAAGAGTCGTCTTTTAATAGTAAACCCTCTTCGCCTGCGCTATTCTACTGATTATTTCTTTCTTGCTTCGTCCATCGTTGGTAATCCGGCCTCCCAGGTAAGAAAACGCTATCACCTCCTCTAGCTTTTGATTTCCTAGCCTAATGTTTGTCCCAGCCTCCTCTCTTTTGCTGCATACTAATATCATAGTCTTCCTTTTGTTAATTTTCAAACGATATCTGGCAATATTCCTTTCTATATTTGTAAAATCCTTCTTAAAATTCTTCTGTCTCTGCTATGACTGCATTGCCATCAGCGAATCATAGCATATGTACTGTTTTTTATCCGTTAATACTGACACCCAAAGACTTCTCCTTCCAATTACCTTAAATTGTAAGGTTTTCTCCGCCTCTTACCTGTTTGATTACTGCTGTGATATTTTCGTAGACGCCTTTGACTTCTTCATCCTAGTAGTCCGTCATAGATATGTAAACCTGTACCACTACGGTATCTACCGGCTTAGTCTCTAGCTTTACCATAATTATCCATTTATTTAGGGCGGAACCTTTTCCTCTGAATTTCGATCTTATGCCCCTTATCTTTTGGGGTAAAAGGATGACATTGAAGCAAGCATCTTAAGATCGGAATTTGACGCTGCAGTAAGAGACCTGAGAAAGGATAAGGCTCCAGGAATAGATGACATTCCAGCAGAGTTAATAAAAAATGCAGGAGAAAAGGTCTTAACTCAACTGTATAAAACTATTTGCGATATGTACTCAACAGGAGTTTTACCTGGTGACTTTGAGAAGAACATCATCATTCCCATACCAAAAAAGAAGAGAGCTGAGAAGTGCGAAGAATTTAGGACCATAAGCCTGACCACACATACGGCAGATTCTGACAAGAATCATTTACAGGAGAATTGAACGAAGAGCAGAAGAATTCCTGGATGAGGACCAATTCGGATTTATGAAAAGCAGGGGCACAAGGGAAGCAATTTTGGCACTTAGGATGCCAAAAATAATTAAAATAATTTGATAGTGTATTTACTAGCTGCATCACGTTTTTTTACAGATTTTACGTGGACGAAAATACGTGTCTAAAGATATAAAAACAGTTAATAATGTATCACACTTAAAAAGGATTATTCCTAGTACTTATTTTCTACCTTCCCACAAAAGATATGCTTCCTATTTTCTCCTCTATTGGTCTTCATATTCTTCTTCCTCTTAGATTTCCTTTCACTTTCCTTGCATGAGAGCAGAAAACTTGAAAACTCGTGCTCCCCCCGTTTCAAACACACCGCTCGCAACACAACACGAGGCTTCGGATGATAAAGAAAAAAACTGTTGGCTCGCTGGGGTCAGAAGATGGGCGAGAGAGAGGAAAGGAGGAGACACAAGAGACGTTGGAGGGGAAGTAGTGAGAGAGACTGCTGTGGGGTGGGAAGCTCTTTCCTCGAGAGTGGGGGATCACACAGCAGCGCCATGGAAGAAAAGATCGTAAGCGCTTGACGTTGAGAAAACACGCTCGGGAATTTGAACTACAGCGTGGTTATTACAAAGATGACATTCATGAATCGTGTCTTATTTCCAAGAAGATGGACGAATGTTCTCATTTCCCGAAAAAAAAATTCAAATCGCGTTTTCTACGAGGTAGAATTACATCGAGAAAACAGGCGTTTTATTGTGTTTTTCAGCGCCAATAACTAATTAAGAAATGCTTTTCAGATTATTTTTTTTCACTAGCCTTCAACAATAATCTTAACTTAAACCATATCCAAAAGAAGTTCTCTCCAGAGTGGAGAATAAGCGAGTAAATGGCGAGCAAATTGAAGTCTGCAGAGCCGTTTTTCGCGGAGGTATAGAACACCCTTAAGAGGGATTGTTACATTTCGTTGTGGATGCATTGCCTTTAATGAGTTGTCCACTTGAATGCCCAAATTTGTAATCCATAATTATTTTACAAACACTTAGCTGAATCAGGCAAAACCGTCTTCACTTATCACCACTGAAACATCAACTGCAAGGTAACAAGCACTTTACATGGAGATTGCGAAAGTTCTCCAATATAATCAATTTAAAAAAATAATGCTCTATTTATTTTATATCTCTAATCCAAATTAATTTTAAAATAAAGTTGGATTGACCACCTACATACAGCATTCTATTTCTCAAGTTGTGGCATCAAGTGAATAATCAATCACAATTTTTAGCTAATCCAATCAATCAACTCCTATAAAAACTTTTAATCCACAAATTAAAATCTACTTGGATTTCTCGCTGCTGTCGACACAAACCAAAGATTCTCACTTAACATTTTCCGAAACATACCATGTACCAGTCATCAAAAGAGAATGAACGAAAGTACTCACCCTATAGCAATTACTCCTAGAAAATTTTCTCAGCTTTGCGTCCGATTCTAAACAAGTCATTTTGAAATCACTGAATTCCTTGAGCTTTTTCAAACATAGTGGACACAGGGTGGTGGGCAGGCCATCTCCCACTGCAACCTAAGATAGCAATCAACACACTAAACATTGAAGAAGTGCGAAATGATGGTCATATCACGGAATAATGAAAGCAATATCAAAAGGATAAACCAAAAAAATGTAGGCAACGTGCCACTTACTACTAAACCGAGTAAACCATTTAGGGCATCCTTCACAGTTATTCTGCGAGCTACGTTGGAAGTGAATATGTTGTAATAATAATCATCATCCTTCATGCATAGTCTGCACAAGGTTTTCTCAGAATTCCTTTCTGATGAAGCGGTGAAAATCCCGGCGGTTAGATTCATGTTTGAATTTCAATCACTCATTCAATCTTTAAATATGTTAAATAGTCGATGAAATCATCAACGTATAACAGATTTCAGATCTCCAGATTCGTCACTGAAACTACATACATTTCTATGATACAACAATTGTTTAGAATGCACACGGTGAAAGACTAGTTTAAATTTTTATATTAAATAACTTATAATCACCTCAACCAAAAAAATACACCACAGCAAAATATTACGTTTGACCTTGCAGTTCACAGTAGCCATCGTTAATGTAAGACCATGCAAGAAAGATTGGTTTGCTGTCGCTGAGTGTTAGTTTTCTTTTCTACCGCTAGAGGCACAACTATATAGCAGGCCTTCAATGAACGCGTGTTCCGAAATTCACCGGCAGAAGTACCAACTGTTTTGATTTTAATTTAGCATAGTGGGTCATCACTAGTCGACAACATGCGCAGTCGGCCTACAATAGATAAATAAGATATTTGCAACGATGAGTGATATTGCATTGAGCTTTATTGTATTATTTTAAACAGAAATATTGTAAAAATTTTTTAATTCAACTGTCAAGATATTTTGATATCTTTTTCAAGACCGTAAATGTACTGTGACCGTGGGGAAGGTGAAGACGGGCTTAAATTCTGTTTCTGGCCTAAGTATTGAATAATATTCAACTATAAATTATTATGCTACCATTAATTGAAAGAAGATTGACGAATTAAAATAAATGTTCCTTTATTTTGTCAAATGGAAAGAAAATAATCATCGAACGCGGATGTTTGGCCTGTTCTATAGGTGTGCTGTTTGCGGATAAAATGACAACTAGATATCATCGATTCTATGTTGAGGATTGATTGCATGGTCTTGTATTAACAAATAAGCGTGGCGGATCAATGTTGTGTTCCCTGGAATTTGCAATCGTCTCATAAATTGTTGAAAACATTCTCAGTCGATGCTATTGAGTCGCGATATGTCTCTCAGGCGATTGTTGATTGTTGTTGGCGTTGTTGGTCCTTTCGTTGGGTATTGAGTACTTTCATTTTCAAACATCAACTTAGTTAATGTGAGTGTAGTTCCCTTGAGAGATTTTGTGATTGTGGTCACTGAGGAGATGATGTCTTCGACGATAGACCTGATTTAAATAGTGAATGAGATATTGAAGTGAAAACATAAGTCGCACCAGCGACTAGATATTCACGGAATCTTCAGGAATTAATTGCAGACTTTGCGGGAAGAATTATGATTATTATTACAACATATTCACTTCGAATGTAGCATGCAATATAACTGTGAAGGGTGCCATACGTGATTTAGTCGGCTTACATGTGAGTGGCGCATTAAATGCTGTCGATTTTCTTTACAATGGTGCTTACTTCTTTTTGTTTTTTTTCCAAGATAATTACGACTTATGTTGACGTATAATTTGTTTATTAATATCTCAGATTGCTGTGGGAGATAGCCTGCCCATTACCATGTGTCCACTGTGTTTGAAGAGGCTTACGGAATTCAGTGTCTTCAAAAAGATTTGTTTAGAATCAGACGCAGTTCTGAAAAAAAGTTTGCCGAGTAATTGCTGCAGGGTGAGTACTTTTCCTATTTTCTTATTTGATGACTGGCGCAGTATAAGTATGGCAGAGTTAAAGGTGACACTCTTCGGTTTTTGTCGACAACGGTAGGAATCTTGAAAGTTAAATTTTGCGGACTGAAGTAGTTATGGTATAAAGTTGTGAGGATTAACTCTATATATATTGTAATCGATTAATCTCTTGGGGACACAATGGGAGAATTATAATGGTATTGAACGACCGGTGGCCATTGAATCGAATACTAACTTAAAAGGCACTTTGATTAACAGTCAAAAGATAATTTAGCATACCTTTTGTTAATCTACAATAATAGGGTACATGAAAGGCCCTCGTCTATGGTACACGGAAAAGTGTAATAAGTCCAACATCCCATAAATGGTTTTTCCCTATCTTTGAGCCCCTGGCAAGATGCCTATTATGTTGCAGTGGGTTTTTCAGTGGCAAAGAATGAAGACATTCAGTCTTCTGGTAAAACTTAGTGTTTACTAGACAGTGATATTCAGGAAAGTATGGGATTCAAATTCACCATTTATCAACTTAAAAAGGCAATCGACGTACTCGGCTCTACCATACTCTGCTCTCTGACCATATGCTGCTAAATAATGAAATGTGAGAGACCTTGAATATAGTTTGTCGATTGGTTGTCAAATATAGTTCCAAGTGAATGTAAACATAATATAAATATTTATAATATATATTTCTTTTTCTGTGACCTCTTCTTTAGCTTTAACTATGATCTCATCAGGCTAAGATTATGTGTAACTAAAAATATCGAAGCGACATTTCGAAAATTGATTATTTTCAAGGCATCATCGATGAATAGATGGTGAGTACAATGAAGGTGTAGCGATTTACTACGCTGAATAATACGTTTGTACGCTTAATAACACACTTGTGTCGTTTCTGTTATGAAGCGAATGTTCTCACTTCGAAGTAAAGACTCAACTGACTGAATCATTGTTGGCCGAGATCACTTGTTTATATAGTAACGGCGAACGCCGGGCTGGAAGTTCCTTGAACGTTCCCGATTTTCTCTACTGCGTTTCGTGGCGGATTTTGCGCCACAATGGCAAGATTGGCAATGTATCATAAATTAATTTTAGTGCACAAAAATTACCCTAGAAAACATATTCATCAAAAATGTAAAATTAGAAAAAAATCAGGAATTTTGATGTGATATATCTTTTCTGTAGCTGTTCAGTTTATTTGTATGTACTTTTTTCCAATATTTAAATATAATTTTAATATTAGCGTCAAATTTGATTAATTAGATCACAAAATACATGGCTAAAATCCTTCCTGATAGTGCCTTTTTTGAAATTATTTGTGTTTGTGCTTGTAAAAACTGTTTCTTTAAATAATCTTATAGATAAACACTAGTTTGTTTTTTAAAATGCATTATAACTTTTGAAAATTTTCTATGAATATTGTGGTTAACAAGTTAAAATTATTTATTATATTAAAATATATTGTGGTTTAAGTTTAAACATGACCTTAGCATAAATAAGTTACCTGTACCTTTATTGTTACCATTGTTGAGGAATACATTTTTTAAGTACTGAGTGCGTATCCTACGTAGCAGCCTTCAAAATCTTGGCTAAGGATATGTTATGCAGGAGGTTACCCAGGAATTACTCTGGGTCAGATTCTTCAACTCAATCTCGGCTCAATTTTCTATGTACCAGTTGCCCAGGTGCCCTGATGATGATGGACAACTTGTGCATCGAAACTTCGGCTGATTGTGAGATCGAGTTGGAGAACCTGACCCAATGGAATTCTCAAGTGAACTTCCACAATTATGTATGCCGGGCAAACCTGTGATAATTCTTAATATTATATGAATGCCTGGCAAGGTTATTGCGTTTTTAATTTTTTTGGGGCTACCAACTCAAATGAGGTGTAATAATGTATGTTCAGAGTATTTAAATTCCTAAAATCTATTATTAGGTCTATTAGTTAAAACCTTTTTTTAGTTGTTTTGATAACATTTTGGGTAGTAATTGCTTGAAATTTATTGCGTCGTTGCAAGACTGATGTTAAAGGAGATTCCATGGGAGAAGGCGTGATCAGCAACAGCACTAGTTTTTTTACCTAAAATAATTGAGGGTTACGGTTGACTGATTCTCTCTTTTATAAACTCTTACCAGCTGCATTGAAGACATTATGCATTGCATAACAGTACCAGTAGGTATTCGATTGAGCCATTGGTTTTAAAATTGGCAGATATTTGCATCGTTTAAACACCTTCTTCAACTTTCATGGTTTTTTAAAATTTGTCACTCTCAAACAGTTGGGAATAGTTTTAGCTTCCTTGCATCCAAACTGTGAGTCGTTAGAATGAAAAATAAGGGATCAAAAGGCACTCAAACTTGGGGAACATATACAATCTCTTTAATATCTCTTAACAAGATAATAATGTCTCCATGGGTTTCAATTACAACATTGAGGCCATGTTTTTTTCTGTTGTGAATTTCTTTGATCTTAACATATATAATAATGTTTATTTTTTCAGGGTTTGTTCGCCTACTGATATTAAAACATCAGCCATGGACATTTAATGATACCCTTCCTGGGAAATGATGTACAGCTGTAGATGTTCATATTTTACATCGCAAATAGTGGAAGATTAATCTCGAACATCATCTCAAATTTCATGCAGATTATTTGTTGACTAAAAAGCAGAGAGTTCTGTTGGATTCATCTGTAGTGACTTTATAAATTGTATTAGGATATCATGAGATATAAATCATCATTACACACCAAAACTGTTAATGTGGTGGTGCGTCTGGGAAGACTTCCTGAATGGATCAGTGAACAAAAAACAGTGAAAGTGTTGATAAAATCTCAGGAATATGTAATTACCTCTCTACAATCTTCTCTACCATGGAAGGAGTATCGAATTATGAACAGCTTTTGTGGGAAAAACTTGTTGCCGTCACAAAACCAAGATTTGGTGAATGGTCAGAGGTTAACTCACTCTACTGGTGGGAACGTGACAGTGAATTTCATGGGCAAGTTACCTGATGACATAAATTATTCTTGTAAAATAATAGGGGCTTGCATTAACCCTTTCCTTGGATTTGATTTCTGTCATCATGCAACCTACTTACTGAACAATGAGGCCTTCCAGTGTCTTAGAAAAGTACAGGAGAACATGGATTTTGTGCTTGGTATGGCCATCACTGAAGCTCAGTGCTCTGATGAAGAGTGCATAGAATGTTCATTGCTGATGGATGCACCCTGGCTAGCAGCATCAAATCCTGGAGGCAGCCTGGTAAGTTGTTGGGAGCACCAGGGAAAAGGTGGGTGTGAAGTTAAGTGGAATACATGTGGTCAAGTTATTAAAGAGTGAGGAGACATAATTTTGTTCCAGTAATGGTCCATTGAGTAATGGGAAAGCAGAATGTGGTAAAGACTTTTGTGGTCTGGGATGCATGGGTTGCAGATAGAAAGCTAAGGGGAAGTGTGTGCATTGTGGCCATGCTGATTGCATGTTTTCAAAACCCTCTTTAACTGGTTCTAATTTTACCTCAAGAGACCTCAGTTTGTTGCCTCTTTTTAGTGCTGAGAGGTCATCTGAGGGTGAAGGGATCATTTTTATGGCAGTCAATAGTGCATAGTGTTGGGGAAATATTAAGATTCTATTTAGCTAGCCTATGTTTGGGGAAAATGTGTTGTTCTCCAATATGCATTAAGTTACCTAGTCAGTGGGAAGAGCTGGTTCGCATAAATGATGTTCAATATTTTTCTCCCAATGTTGAAATTTCCTTCGCTGCTTGCTAATTTATTGAAGAGGCTCAGGTATTCAGCCAAAATAATTCTCCTCTGCTTCATTTCTCTCCTTTCCAGCAGTTATTTGGGGAGAATTCTTAAATAAACCAAATAATAAAATGTTAGCTGAAGAATACACCTTAATAACCATACCTCTGTATGCGTACTATTGTCATCCTGAAATATCCTCACCACTTTCTCAAGACAATGTTTTCCAGGTCTTTTGTTCTTAAATTTAGATCAATTGGAGTGGCTAAGCAATGCATGCTTGGCCCTTCAATCGCACAGAATCTTTTCTAGTATTAGAGGTAAAATTTCAATTATCCTGTTTCATTACAACTAGGTGTGCCCCTAATTTGTTGACTTTGAAGGAGGTGAGTTGTTCATCTCATTGTTACTTTCACTGCAGGGTATCAAAGAAGAAGAGGCAGCTGACGACAATTTAGGGTCTTCTGCTGAGAGATACAACTGCTTGCAATTTGTCAATGAAGGCACGTCACAGCTCCCATGTGCAGTCCAAACTTTTGATGTATACATTCCTGTGTTAGACTGCCAAGAAACGAGACCAGATGCTATGGTAAGTTTTATTCTCATCTACTGTAACCTCTGAGTTCGACGGCCTTGAGTTGGGTAAATTTCTCATACAGTGGAACCTCGTTAAAGCGAGTACGGGCTACAGCGACACCCCCGCTATAACGAGAGGTAGCCGATACACCGTCAATTGACCCTATAATAAGCGTGTTAAAAAATTCGTTTTTACGAGACCCTTTCGGTGTTGGCTCTCGCCATAGCGAGGGTTTCACCGCCGGAAGACTTTCATCAAGACTCCTTAAACTCTGTAATTGCTAGCGATCTGTTAGAAATGAAGTTAATGGAGTGCTCAGTCTCAAATGTATGTGGTAAACTGTCGTTCGATAAATATAATGATTGGCGAAACAATGCTTTGCATGATTTTTATTCAGTGCGGCGCTTATAAATTGTTTGAATAGTTAGTTGTTATTTGAGTAAGGAAATTTAGAGATGCAAAAAAACATCGCCTTTCGTCTGGATTTATGCTTAAGTTTATCGGATAGATATTTATCTGTCGCCGCACCACTCCTGTTCCTGTATATCTGTTCGCAACAGGTATATTGGCTATTATTTGCTCAACCTCCGGTAAAGCGACAATTCGTTATAGCGAGTGTTTATTAGTGCACCGTGGGGTGTCGTTATATCGAGGTTGCACTGTATTTAGTATGAAAATTGGTGTGCGTGGCGTGAATAGGTACAACTCTCAATTCTATTACTTTCAGTTGTGCGATGCAACACGTCAATGTCACTCAAATAGCCAAATCATGATTATCTATTTACACATGCGGGGTTTTTGTAGTAGAACAGTATTAATATAAAGGCAGAGATTTTGCTTATCCCAAGTAGTTGGCCTGAAATGAGGTGGCTCAATTCTGCTTGCAAGCTAATAAATATTCTTATGTATAACACTGATTGGTCTAAAGGCTGTTCCCTGTTAGTTCAATCTTCCTGCTTCACCTTGATTAAGAATCTTGCCTAAACTCTCATTTTACCTCTGTATAGGCTTTGGAAAAGCAAAGTAGAACACAGTTCTATCTATACCTGTAGCTATGAAGTAATTACTTCTGAAAAATTCGATCATGACTTTAATTTAGCTTATCTTCACACTGAAATATCATGAATTCTCTGGAGAAGGTCTATTTTAAACTGTCTCAAGTCCACTTTCCAGCCAATAAATATTCTTCCCAATAATACGACTCTCTCAAGATTGATCTGTAGTTGGTCATCTTCCTGCTTTTCCTCAACTATTGGCAAAAACTGTCATGGAACTTCTTTTAAAGCAGGAAAAAGATAAGAAGAACTCAATTTATTATATTTATGAAGTGATGTGTGCTAAACATGTTATGATCACTTGGATTTTGAATAACTTTTCTGTAACAACTGTATTGATGGCCATGGATGTGAAATAACCCCCAGAAAAGCTAGCCAATGGCACAAAAAATTTAATCATACTGCTTGAACAAGACCTGTTTTATGTGTGGGGTGCCTGTATTTGGTACACAATATAATTTGAAGGTATTTTTTCATGGGTATCTCCTCATTTGCTCATAAATGAAAAAAATAACATATGAGTACATGTGTGTAAATTTTTCATTTACTATCAGTGTAGATGATAGTTTCTTGGTAGATTGTTTGAAATTCCATCCATCAGCAGCTTCAAAAATGTGCACAGATAATTCATGGTTTCCTGTCCTTAGCAAATAATTAGAATGAATCGATCTTATTCACTTATTGCCATGCTGCACACATGTTGAAAACCCTTTATAATGCCACCATAATGATAACATAAATCAAGGTTTTACAGGATGGAATGGGGCCTTTCTTTTTTGCTGTCCTATTGACTATCTACAGAAAATTTTAGGTTTTCTCTTCCTCATTGGAAAATATTTCATTCCTGTAAAAACAGCTAATTATGGTTTTGCTAGTAGTGGCCCTCATTGCCCTAAGGACACGGTTGTTTTCATATCCCGTCCCATCCATCTCTATCCTCTCCCTGGAGGCCTACATTGAATGTGTTAAAGAGGGTCTTAGTACTATTATTTTGCCTTTATTTAGTAACACCTAGCATTCTGTTCTAGTTTCACGTGAAAAAGGAGAACGAGGACCCTCTCAGTGAAGGGAATAATCCTGTGATGTACACTCCAAATCCCCTGGAAATTTCAAGAGATGTAACAGATCCATTGGCAGCTGATAAATTGGTGAGTGAACTCTTGCATGGTTCAGTGAAGTTGTGCTATCATATAAATTCATTCCATGGTTGAATATTCCCAATGCCACTCAGCAGGAAAACAACATATTCCCTAAGTTGATGACAGTTGAATCATTGAGTACAGAGGTATCATTTGTGACTGCATCCTTCAAAACAAACTGTGCATCGTAATGAAAAGAATAGGTGTGTACTGCCACTCAACTTTGCTCATTGCTGGTGCGATCCATTGAATGCCACATTCACTCCAAGATAATTTGGACAGAAGTGCTGCAGAGCAGCACGCAGTGGCTATGTTCACTGCAAGAATTTATTTTCAGATGGGTCAAGAGCAAAGTCAAAATGTAGGATTAATGAGGGGAGCTTAACATATAAAGAGATGGTTTTGATTGCAAATTTAGGCAATAATTATCACTGAATATTAATGATTATGGTCGAATATCTTTAAAATGAGATTTTTCCAATATTCTGGTTCCATAAAGTTAAGGCTGAATTTGTCACACCTACCATGAATGTTGATGAAACTCATTACCCTGAACAGTAAAAAGTATTTTATTGCTTTAAAAAATGTTGAAGTTGGAACATTTTTCTGGTTTTCAAACAATTGGAGCATATATATTTCCCAACCAATTTAAGTTTCAGCTTCTTTAATAATATTTCCTGAAAGTAACAACAAATTGATCTCTTACAAGATTCTTCCAGCATGATAGCTAGCAAGCTGTAAAAAATACAAATATAGCTTAAGAAAAATTTTTCCGCAAAATATTACAAAATTATAGGGTAAATTAATTTATACAGTTCTAATTTGTGAAATTGCAGTTATTTTTCAAGTTGCCTAATTTCTCCTTATCTCATTTTTAACACATTCCGCGTGGAACATGTCAATTGACGTAGTCCCGTCCAAGTCAATAAATGGAGCTGGTCAATACAAGTGCTGGTCAATACAAGGCCAGGAGGCCATTCTCTGCCTACGTAAGTAACTAATATCCATTCCAAGTTTTTTGACTGTGCGTATGACCTCCAGCAGGGAACCCTCTTTCGAACCGTACACGCCTTATGTAAATAGCCTTGTTTGAACTGAAGGTACGTTGTGGAAAACTCCCTCTTTGTCTTTCTTATTTATTTGACCGATTCTGACGACCTTCTTGAAAATCGCATCCGCAATGAATGTGTTAATTGCTAGCTAGCTTATACAAATACATAAATTACTCAAAAAAATAGATACACAGAAAAATATATAAAATCATACTGCAAATTCATTTCACCCTTCCAAACTTTAAAATTGTCATTATTTTTCAATTGGCCTACTTTTCCTCTTATTGCTTATTTGATAGGGATCCTCTGCATTTTTCACCTCATGGCATCTGGTCTCCCTATTCACACAAGCGAAGGTGACTTCCTGTAGAAAGGCATTCATTTACACAGCACAAGGCCACTTATGTAAAACAACCGAGTAAATGTCAACAACTTAGGGTCATTAAACTCAGGTTTCACTGTGGATGAGAATAAAACTTACCAACATATTAGATCCGAGTTGTTGGGAGTCTAGCACAGGAATGTATATTTCAGTCCTTTGGGCTGAGTAAGTGAGATGTGAGGTGCCTTCTACCTCATCTTGAATGAAGTCTTTTGTGTCAACAGGAGTCCCCAACTCTTCATCAGCTGCCTCCCCTCCTTGGATACTCTATGGATAGGGTAACAGTGATATGAAATTCACTTAATTCATAGTCAACAATTGAAGCATACTCCTAATATTAATGAAATAGGATTTTCAATGTGATATCCAAGCATTTGCGTAAAGCTTGACGTGTTTCTCTTAATCAAAAACTCAAAACATAAAAAGCTTCTGAAACCAAATTAGGCAGGAGAATACTTGGTATAATCAGTTCACATAGTGGGCGTAGTACAACGTACATGAGGCATGAAAATAGAAAATACACAAATATTTTCAACAGACGTGTCTTTAAATGTGAATCTTTGATGTGGAATATGTTTTTGATTCATTTCTATTGGAATTGAACTCCTGTTTCTATGTACTCAAATACCAACTCTGGGAGAGAAGGGATATATATCATATTTTGGCCACTATCTTAGGCAGAAGGGTATGAAATCATCAGCCTGATATTGGATGGGAGACTTAAGAAAAGCGGTAAACAGGAGAAAAAATTGTTCTAGGACTCAAAACATTATAGAAGAGAAAGCAATTAGAGATACATGGGACCAATTTCAACGGGCAAGAGAGCAATGCCTGAACAGCCAATGCACAGAATAGTGTACAGCATAGCAAAGAAAACAAATGAGAATCTAGGAAATTCTGATAAGTCCACTTCAATCATCTGGTGGACGAAACCTTACTAATTTAAGAGATTCTTATATTTTTAAATCTCATCACTGAATAAGGTAAAAAGTAAATACAGCTAACATGCTTTTTCAACTCTACATTTAGGTGAAAAATTTCTTCGCCAAAGAAACCTGTATAGAGTTGAAATTTTATCAGAAAAAAATTCTAAAACATCTAATTCATTAAACAAATTTTACTTACAAAGTGGAAAACCAATCCATTCCCTGTACAGAGAATCACTAACAAAAAACTTTTCTGAAAAGGTAAATTTCTAACAAAAGTACTTATCTGAAAAAATATTGAAGTTAAAAAAAACAGACCTCAAAATTTATCATAATTATCAAAATACCAAGTGTAAATTTAACACAAAAATTTTTTCCTCAACATCCCCAAAAAATGCAGAATATCAGATTCAGTGATCATCTTGGTTGGTATTCAAAGAAAAAACCTAGGGATTTTAAAACACCAAAATTTCAATGCAGAATGCAATTTTAACAAATATAATATTCAAAGAAAGTTTTTTTTTGCTCAAAAACGAAATTATTTGTAATAGCAGAAGTGTCATAGAATGTTTTAGCAAATATAATGTTCTCATATCAATAAACATTTTTGCTAAAATAAAAATGTAAACATTACCCTGTAACAAAGTAACTGTCCAACACAGTAAACAAATTGATACTTAAAAGATACATCACATTCATTTTCTCATTTTGTTTAATTTTATGCATATAGTTTAAAACGTTAGTAATTACATTTTTTGCAACTACATATCAAGTTCAAAGCTGAAACTTAATTTCAAATACTGGGCCACTTCTATATACATTGCACCTCTCATCTTTTCGTATAATAAGCCGTGAAAATTGAGAGAAGTTTTTGAACTGTCAGCAGGCATGTTTTATTAAAAATAAAGAAAGCCTCAAGAATTCACATTTTGTGTGTGTAGTTGAGCCTATAATTGGACACTAACTTTCAGCTCAATTTAAGTTCACAATTACGATTAGCAGGAACCAGTAGGAGATTTTTTCGTTCGTTTTAACATGCTTCGGTCACCCAAGTGAGTACATGTTTAAAAGGGATTGTTTCATTGCGCAGTGGGTGCATTGCCTTTTATGAGTTGAGGAATTAATTTGCCCCACTTTGTTAGCCATAATTATTTTACAAGCACATAGCTGAATCAGACAACAAAACTTCTTTACTTATCACCACCAAAAACACCAACTGCAGGGTAAAAATCACTTTGCATGGAGATTGAGAAAAAAAGCTTGAGGGACACGTGGTAGTTTCACTACTCCGTCAACCTTGTACGACGGCCTTTTAAGTTCTCCAATATTATCAATTAACAATAATAATTCTCTATTTATTTTTAATCTCTAATCCAAGCACTTTTTAAAAAAAAGTTGGATTTACCACCTGCAAGACGTCATACAACATTCTATTTCCTAAGTTGTGGCATCAAGTGAATAATCAATCACAATTTTGAGTTAATCCAATAAAAAAACTGCTATAACAAGTTTAATCCACAACTAATGATTCAACTGGATTTCTCACTGCTGTCGACACAAAACAAAGTCTCTCACTTGACATTTACCGAAACATACCATGCACCAGTCTTCAAAAGAGAATAAACGAAAGTACTCACCCTAAAGCAATTCACCCCAGAAAGTTTTCTCAGCTTTGCGTCCGATTGTAAACAAGTC
Source organism: Ischnura elegans (assembly GCF_921293095.1). Classification (NCBI taxonomy): domain Eukaryota; kingdom Metazoa; phylum Arthropoda; class Insecta; order Odonata; family Coenagrionidae; genus Ischnura; species Ischnura elegans. Next base: position 1,215,388 of record NW_025791657.1, read on the forward strand.
ATTTTGAAAACACTGAATTCCGTGAGCTTTTTCAAGCATAGTGGACACAGGTTGGTGGGCAGGCCATCTCTCACAGCGACCTAAGATAGCAATCAACACGCTATACATTGAAGAAGAGCAGAAACTACTGAAAGTGAATAACTAAAGCAATATGACAAAGAAAAATAAATAAGTTGTAGGTATCGAAACACTTACTTCTAACCCGAGTAAATCATTTATAGCATCCTTCAAAGTCATTCTGCAAGCTACGTTGGAAGTGAATATGTTGTAAAAATAATCATTATTCTTCATGCATAGTCTGCATAAGGTACCCACAGAATCCCTTTCTGATGAAGCGGTGAAAATCCCGGCGGTACGATTCATGTTTCAACTTCAATCACTCATTCAATCTGCAAATATGTTTAATCGTCGATGAAATCATTGACACACAACGGACTGAGATCTCCAGATTCGTCACGGGAGCTAAATAGATTTCAATGATACAACATATTTTTAGAATGCTCACGGTGAAAGAAAAGTTTAAATTTTAATATTTAAATAACTCAAAATCACCTCAACGAAAAAATACACAGCAAATTTGATATTATGGTTGACCTTCTACTTCACGCTAATAATCAATGTTAATTTTAGAGCATGCAATAAAGATTAGTTTGCTTTCGCGGAGTGTTAGTTTTCATTTCTACCGCTAGAAACAGATATACATAGCAGGCCTCTAATCAAGGCGCGTTCGGGTAGAAGTGAATATTAAGTATGAGACGGAGTATGCCAATAAATTGAATATGGTTTGTATTTTTATATTCTGGGTACTTAAAGTGTTAATCTTCTTATCTTCTTTACAAAATATTCCACTCAAAAACATCACTTATATAATTCAAATGAAAAAGTTGTTTTCGAAGGCTTTCTTTCCAAGTTAATTTTGTGTCATTAACGTATTTTTCTGAGTAAATATCAATTGAAATATAATTTATCATTTACATAGATAGTTTTCACTCTTTGCAGACTTGTATTTATGTTGCTTCATGGAAGACTTCTTACATGGTTGCTTTACCCATTTGCCTCTAAACATTCTACCATTTTATAGTCGTTTGATGTGTCCCATCAACACCGTGCAACACTGCTTTGTCCCGAAAGCATTAATATTGCTTGCATAGTCTTAAATGAAAAGTCTCCTCCTTTTTCCATGCTGTTGCCGGTGAATTTCGGAACGCGTCTTCATTAGAAGCCTGCTATTTATATGTGCCTCTAGCGACGAAAATATAAACTAAAACTTATGGAAAGCAAACAAATCTTTGCTTGCATGATCTTATATAATCGTTGTTACAGAGAACTGCAAGGTCAACCGTCTTATCCATTTTGCTGTGGTGTATTTTTCCGTTGAGGTGCTTATGAATTATTTAAATTTTGAAATTTAAACTTGTCTTTAACCGTGAGCATTCATAATATAGGTTATATCATCGAATTGCACGTAGTTCCCGTGACGAATCTGAAGATCTCATTCTGTTGTGTGTTGATAATTTCATCGACGATTTAACATATTTAAAGATTGAATGAGTGATTGAAGTTGAAACATGAATCGTACCGCCGGGATTTTCAGCACTTCATCAGAAAGGAATTCTGAGGATACCTTGTGCAGACTATGCATGAAGAATAATGATTATTTTTACAACATATTCACTTCCAACGTAGCTCGCAGAATAACTGTGAAGGATGCCCTAAATGGTTTACTCGGTTTGGTAGTAAGTGGCACGTTGCCTACATTTTTTTGATTCATCTTTTTGATATTGCTTTCATTATTCCGTGTTATGAGCATCATTTCGCACTTCCCCAATGTATAGCGTGATGATTTCTATCTTAGGTTGCTGTGGGAGATGGCCTGCCCACCACCCTGTAACCACTATGTTTGAAAAAGCTCACGGAATTCAGTGTTTTCAAAATGACTTGTTTACAATCGGATGCAAAGCTGAGAAAACTTTCTGGGGTGAATTGCTTTAGGGTGAGTACTTTCGTTTATTCTCTTTTGAAGACTGGTGCATGGTATGTTTCGGTAAATGTCAAGTGAGGGTCTTTTGGTTTTGTCTACAGCAGTGAGAAATCCAGTTGAATCATTATTTGTGGATGCAACTTGTCAAAGCACTTGTTTGATTTGATTTACTCAAAGTTGTAATTGATTATTCACTTGATGCCACGACTTGAGAAATAGAATATTGTATGACTTCTTGAAAGTGGTAAATCCAACTTCATTTTAAAAAGTACTTGGATTAGAGATTAAAAATAAATAGAGCATTATTTTTGTTAATTGATAATATTGGAGAACTTTAAAGGCAGTCGTACATGGTTGACGGAATAGTGAAGCTAGCCCAGTTTCCCGCAGCATGTGTTTCTCAATCTCCGTGCCAAGTGCTTGTTACCTTGCAATTGATGTTTTAGTGGTGATACGCAAAAAGGTTTTTTGTGTCATTCAAATATGTGTTTGTAAAACAATCATAGCTAACAAAGTGGGGCATTCAAGTTCACCAACTCAAAAAGGCAATGAACCCACTATGCTATGAAACAATACCTTATAATATATTTACTCACTTGGGTAACCGAAGCATGCCAAAATGAACAAATGATCTCTTACCATTTCCTGCTAATTGTAAGGGTGAACTGAAATGCATCTGTAAGTTAGTGCCCAAGCATAGGCTCAACTGCACACACACAAAATGTGAATTATTGATGTTTTCTCTATTTTATAACAATATATACTTGCTGATGGTTCAAAAACTTTTCTCAATTTTCATGGCTTATAATGCGAAAAGAGGAGAGGTACAATGAATGCGTAAGTGTTTAAAATTACGTTTGAGCTTTGGAGATGATTGTTGCAAAAATGTCATCACAAACGTTGTAAACAATTGACGTACAATAAAGAACGATCAGAAGATAGATGTGACATATCTTTTAAGTATCAATATGTTTAGTATGCTTGTTAGTTATTTGATATAAGATTGTATTTACATTTTTATTTTTGCATAAATATTTTATTAGTATGAGTATGTTGAGCTAGAATAATGTATGTAACTTCAGCTATTACTACTAATTTTCTTTATGAGTAAAAATAAAGTTTATTTGAATAATCTATTAGTTAAAATTGCATTCTCTGTTTCAAATTTTCGTGTTATCAAATGTTCTTTTTCTATGAATACCAACTAAGATATGCACTGTATGTGATGTGCTCTGTTTACTTGATTTTAAAGATGGCTTATTTGGTGTAATACCATATTTTATTAATTGATATGGTTAGCCTATGTAACAGTCTTCACAATCGTGGCTTGCCATGTCATATCCTTCATTTTTAGGGGTTGTTCAGGAAAGTTTTTTTGTGTAAAATTGGCCCTGGGTATTTTGGTAATTTTGATAAATTTTGAGGTATGTTTTGTTTAACCGAAATATGTCTTCTATAGGTTATTTTGTAGATGTTTACCTTTCCAGGAAAATGTTTTAATAAGTTTTTCATTGAACAGGGAATGGATTGTTAATCCACTTTGTAAGTAAATTTTGTTTAATGAATTATGATTATATAGTCAGAGCAGAACTCTTGAGCACAGAATGGAATGAATTTGATGTTTTAGATTTTTTTCTGTTTTACTTTCAAATGTATGCAAATTACTTTGGCCAAGAACTTTTCACCTATATGTAGAACTCAAATAGCATGTTAACTGTATATACTTCTATAAGTGATGTGCTTTGAAAATTAAAAATCTCCTAAATTATTTAAGGTTTCATCCACCAGACTTTTCGTGTGGAGGTGTCAGAATTTCTTAGATTCCTTTTTATGTTCTTTGATGTGCCGTACACTATTCAGTAGATTGGCTGTTTAGGCATTGCTCTGTTGCCCATTGAAATTGGTCCCAAGTATCTCTAACTGCTGCCCCATCTTTGGTGTTTTGGGACTTTGAACATCTTCTTCTCCTCTTAAGTACTTTCCTATAACTCTCCCATCCAGGATCAGACTGATGACTTCATACTTTTCCCCCCAGAAAGTGGCCAACATAGGAGATATACCTCTTTAATCCCAGAGTCCATTTTTGAGCACATAGAAAGAAGAGGTTAATCATAAAAGAAATGAATCCAAAACATATGCTACATGATTGGATCACATTTTAGGACACCATTGTTGAAAACATTTCTTTTCTGCTTCCGTTGCCCCAAGGATGTAATACAGGCACTACGTAAACTGAGAATACGAAGTATCTTCTAGCCTAATTTGGATAAATAGCTATTTAGCTTTTGATTTATTGAATAAGAGACACATGTCAATTTTATGCAAATGCTTGAGTATAAGATTGAAAATCCTATTTCATCAATATTAGGAGTAAGTTTCATTTGTTGACATTGAAGGAGGTGAGTTTATCGCAGTTACTTTCTCCACAGAGTATCCAAGGGGATGAGGCAGCTGATGACATGTTGGGGTCTTCTGCTGACACAAAAGACTTCATTCTAGATGAGATACAAGGCACCTCACATCTCACTCATTCAGTCCAAAGGACTGAAATATACATTCCTGTGCCAGACTCACATCAATTCAGAGATAATATGTTGGTAAGTTTTATTCTCATCCAAAGTGAAACCCTTGTTATACGACCTTTATTTTTTTATATTTACTATGTTGCTCGACAAAATTGCTTAAGCCCAATGTAACTGAATGCATTTATACGGGAAGTAACCCTTGCTTGTGTGACTAGGGAGACCAGATACCATGAGATGAAAAAGGAGGACAGCACCCTATTAAAAAAGAAATAAGAGGAAAAGTAGGCCCCTTGGAAAATAACATCAATTTTATAAGTTGGATCAATAAAATTAATTTACTCTATGAATTTATATATTTTTCTGTGGATCTAATTTTCTTAAGCATTTTATTTATTCGTATCATCCTGTTAGCTATTAACATATTGCACATTCAATGTGGATGTGATTTTCATGAAAGTCCTTAGAATTGGTCAATAAAATAAGAAAAAAAATCAGAGGGAGTTTTCCATAACATACCTTCCGTTCAAACACTGCTTTTTACAAATGGTGCACACGGTTTATAAGGGGGATTCTTGTTGAAGTTCATACGCACGGTGGAAGAACTTGGATTGGATAGTAATGACATACCAAGGCGGAGAGTGGACTCCTGGCCTGACTGGTAGAGCCTGTCAATTGATGTGCTCCACACTGAATGTTTTAAAACTAAGATAAGAAGAAATATTGCATTAATTTCATAATTTAGATATGTAAAAATTTATTAGATCTGTGATGATATATATATTTCGTCTACCTAATTTTCTCAAGCAATTTTTACATTTTTTACACCTAGCTGTTAACAGATTTTCAATACACGCAATCATAATTTTCAATTCGAAGTACAATTTCCCACTTTTCAAAAATCCACGTGGATATTGGACAAAAATCTGCACCGTACCCACTGGCAGGTGTTCTATGAATAAAAATACCCGCTGGATCCTCCCGACATCAAGGTGCAAAAGGGTTAAAAAGAAAGGATGAATGGAGGAAAAGCAGGACACTTGAAACTTGCTATGCCGAGCACATGGCTACTGGGACCGCCTTGTCAAGGAAGCCATTCAGATCCGCGTCAACCGCAACAACTTCAACAGGGACACTGGTTTCCAAATCAGCAATGCTTGGAGACCAATAATGAAGTCTATTATATACGACAAAAATGGCGGGAAAACCTCAACAAGCGTGAACCAATCAGGTTACACCTGAACTCGGATGGAGTGTATATATACTGAAAATTTTTTAAGAACGGCATTCAGAAGATCCCCTGAGGATGATCAGCAAGTCGCAGATAGAAACGTCGGGAGACATGGACGACATCAACCGGTGGAAAACCCGAGAAACCTTTCTGCAACTGATACGCCGGGAAAATCTAAGATCATACATAACTCACCTCTACGGGGAGGAGACACATCGCAGCGTCCGTAAACTTTCGGACCTACGCAAGGAGAAGGCAAAACTATTATGCAGTCTTGCTTTTCTTCTGAAATGCCGCGACGAAGAGGCTATTCCAACTTTTGCCAAGGTGAAATCCTCGCTTAAATCGACGAAAGTAGATCGAATTCTCCAACGGACCAGCCTTGCCCTGCTCAGAGAACAAATACAGAACAAACGACGGATGCTGGATCACAACGCCAAAACTTTGAGAGATCTTCACCTACGCCTCTCTACCATTCTTTCACAGATTGACTGGGAGCATGTTGATCGGGCCACCGCAGCCTTGGGTGATTCATTGCATAACCGCGACACGGAGAGACTGAAGCAGAAGTTCGAGCGTCTACCTAGGAAAAATAAACCTAACACGAAACCAGATCGCCACCGCTTGGTAATAAATCTCACCGACGAGAGGATAGACGAAGACACCTTATCTGTTCTCTCCAAGGGCCTGAACTTTGCACCGGCACCACGATCAATACCATTCAGCGACATCATCGGTGGAGTGGAGCAAGCAGTACGAAAACTACCCAATGACGCCGCAGAAGATATAAGAGCAGAGATATCTATGACTTTGAAGAAAGCTGTGCCGCCCAAGTCCAACATCAGTTTTAAAGAAAGAGCTGCTCTGCGATCCTTACGGAAAAATACTGCAGTAACCATCTTACCAGCCGACAAGGGCAACGCTACCGTACTCATGAAAACATTGGATTATCAAGAGAAGATGAAGGAGTTACTCACAAACAACTCATACAAGAGAATTCCACGAGACCCCACGGACTCTATTAGCAGAAAGACTATTAAGCTCATCAAAGAAGCGGGAATTCCACTGGAGACAGCGAGGCACCTTCGAGCAGAGGCACCGGTACCTCCCAGAATCTACGGATTACCGAAGATCCATAAGGAAGGAGTTCCACTTAGACCAATCGTGAGCGCCATAAGTTCGCCAACCTATAATCTGGCAAAATATCTAACCGGCATTCTTGCACCACATGTGGGTGTAAGTGAACATCATGTGAAGAACTCACTGGAATTCGTCGAGACCATCAAAGAGATCCGAGTGGACACGACTGACATCCTTGTCAGCCTGGACGTGGTGTCATTGTTTACCTGTGTACCATTGGCTGACACGATGCGGCTCTTAGCAGAAAGATTCGACTCTGACACAGTCAAGCTCTTCCATCATGTGCTGACTTCGACCTATTTCTCATTCGATGGACAATTCTACGAGCAGACAGAGGGTGTAGCCATGGGTTCGCCGCTATCCCCAGCAATTGCGAATTTTTACATGGAAAACTTTGAAAAACAGGCTCTCAACTCAGCTCCACTGAAACCCAAATGCTTTTTTAGATATGTGGACGACACGTTCCTGATCTGGCCACACGGAAAAGACGCCCTGGACCTGTTCTTCGCCCACATGAATAGTCAGCATCCGAGCATCAAATTCACCATGGAAAAAGAGACAAATGGCCAACTCCCGTTCCTCGACATTCTAATCCAGAAAAAGAAAGATGGAAGCCTGGGACACAGCATATACAGGAAAGCGACTCACACCGACCTATATCTCAACAATCAGAGTCATCACCACCCATCACAGAAGCAAGCTGTGTTGTCTACTCTATTGCACAGAGCGAAGAAGATTCCCGATAACGAGAGCATCCAGAATGAGATAAAGCACCTGCAGATTACGTTTCGGAAAAATGGCTATAGCAAACATCAGATTTCTGAGGCCCTAAAAAGGACCTTTAACAAGCCCATTGGCGGCATAAGAGAGCCGCAAGAAGAGCCGACCGCGAAAGCCTTTCTTCCCTATGTCTCCACAATATCCGGAAAGATACAACACATTCTAGGCAGATACAATATTAAGACAATTCATTTACCACCTCCAAAGCTCAGGGATCAACTGGTGAGAGTAAAGGATCCCCTCGGACTGAAGACACCAGGAGTCTACGAAATTCCATGCGAGTGCGGAAAGAAATACATTGGAGAGACCAGTCGGACTATTGAAACCAGAACGAAGGAACATCAGAGGTACTTACGGCTGGCCCAACCGGAAAAGTCTGCAGTGGCGGAGCATAGCATCAATGAAGATCATGCCATACAATGGAAGGAGACGAAACTGCTATGCCGAGCACATGGCTACTGGGACCGCCTTGTCAAGGAAGCCATTCAGATCCGCGTCAACCGCAACAACTTCAACAGGGACACTGGTTTCCAAATCAGCAATGCTTGGAGACCAATAATGAAGTCTATTATATACGACAAAAATGGCGGGAAAACCTCAACAAGCGTGAACCAATCAGGTTACACCTGAACTCGGATGGAGTGTATATATACTGAAAATTTTTTAAGAACGGCATTCAGAAGATCCCCTGAGGATGATCAGCAAGTCGCAGATAGAAACGTCGGAAGACATGGACGATATCAACCGGTGGAAAACCTGAGAAACCTTTCTGCACACATTTAATGAAACATAAAATTAAAAAAATGTATAAAGAATTGCTCATTAATGACCAAAATATATAGGAAGATACAATAATATAAATGTTTAGTTATAAAAGTATTCTTGTTGTAGAATTTTTAACATTGAGGTCACATCTGAATTGACATGGGGTCATTCCATTTGAAATGAACCAGGTCATGACACCCACCGACTCGGATTTTCATGAAACTTATGGTGATCGTACATCCTGGTATAATTAGATATTGTACACAATTTTATCCTCCAATTGTCAATTTTTAATGAAATATGAGCAGTTGAACCTTTGGCGTGACCCGTAAAGTGCCGCAACATGCAACACATTGTGATTTTTATTTTCATCCATAATTCCATTCCTGTGAGATGAAAAGCCATTATTATTTTCTATAGCTAAGTGGTCTATAATGATCCCACGACTATCTTAAATATTCAGTACATGAAGTAATTCAGCTGCAAAAAAACGAAGTGTACAAAAAAATCTCGCTTGTAACATTTTAAATTGTCAGCATCCCCAGGAAAAGGCCATGCGAATACAGACACATGGTTCAGTTAAAAGTAATCATTAATGTATGAGCAAAGATCCTGATGAAAAAAAGTCGCGAGTCTGACGTTCCTTTTATTAAAAAAATACTCATTCATGGTCACGATAAAAAAATGGCTCTTTTTCAAGTCACATAGAATTTACACAATTCAGAGGAGAAATAAGCTTATACTCATGATTAAACAATATTGGAGCTTGCATTATCTCACTATAGTGTATGCTCCTGGTTCTTAGAGTAGGAAACACAAAGGCAATCATGTGAATGTACTTCCCAACGTACTGCTAATTTTTTGCTTTCAGGACTATTCCTACCAAGCTATTTCATACAAGGGTATGAAGTAACTGAATAGTATGGCATAAAAGGCAGAGGAGAGCTATCAGAAAGTTTTCTCCAATTTCAGTCCAAGTGAAGTTAATTCAATTCTCATTCATATGGTGCTGCCTTAGTGATATTGTGTGTTGAATTTCAGACTAAGCAACTGGTGTGTGTGATTGATAGCCAGACTTAATTGTAACATGTCTTATTCGTGTTGAGGTATGTCTTGCCATGTCAGAGATAGCATTGTCCAGTGTTGGCAAAGAACTCTGTTCTGAATTTCACCAAAAGAGCTACACAAACACAGCCCAAACTTTTGTTTTCAAATAACTACCAGAAGTGGACAGAGAATTCATTGCCCTGCGGTGCAATATTCCTATTTCATCACTGTTGACTGTGTGCTCTCATCATCTTCATTGCTACTTAAAGTGAGTGTTATCAGCTCAAATGCTGTACCCCTTTGCCTATCATAAAGGTCCTGTTAGGAAATATCTGAGGACCATATCTCTAAAAAAAAGGAAGTCCGTGAGAGCAGCAGGCATCATGGTGAAGCCTAGAGAAAATTTGCTGTATGTGTGACATTAGGATTTCCAAAATTTGCAAAAGTGATATTGTTTCCAATGGCATTGACGAAAGCGATGAAGAACTTACATCAGTTAAGTCTGGGTAAAAGGTCATAGAAAATAAGATGAAGGAAACTGCAGCTTGGAGGCTTTAAAGTGCTCTCCTTTGAAATTACATTCTTTGTCTTTTCATAGTAGACACTCATATGGAAAAGGATATATAACATTGGCTAAGCATTACCTTGTTTATATAGTGTCTGATGCATTGAAATTAGTGAATCCATCCTGGAAAATGTAAGTTGTGATGAAGATGAGGGTGACAGTCAACTGGTCAAGCAAAAGGCAGCCAACCTGGATGACCTTCTGACTAAAATAAAGAATAAATTGCCGACAGTTAGCTGGCAGGGTAAAATTCAAATGTTGACCCTGGCCCCCTTATCTTGGTCTAGGAAAAGGATTATAAGTGAATTTCATGTTTCAGGCTACACTAAGAGACAAGTAAAATAGTTAATTGATGATGAGGGAATACCTGCTATGCCATCATCATGTGCTGGGAAACCACTTCCTATCTCCTCGGTAGAGCTGGTGAAAAATTTTTACGAGCTTGACTGGAATTCTATACAGATTCCTAGAGCCAAAGATAAAGTTAATGTGGGTAAGAGCAGTACCCACAAGAAAAAATTGGGTTCTCCAAATTTTGTTTACTTCATTCAAAATGGTGTGTGATAGGTGGTGCTTCTGGGACTCACTCAGTTTGTGTTTGTGTTATATATCAAAATGTGAAACTGCTAATTAGCGCTTTGCAATTGAAGGAAATTTATAAGGAGTTGATGGATATCATCATCTGTGACAAAAACAATGCAGATTTTATGCTAAGAAAATGTTCTTACTGTCAAGTTAAAGGCCAAAGCCTAAGATAAAGGCTAAATGGCCCAGGCTAAAGGATATCATCATTTCTGTATTTTGTGAATATACCCCTACTGATACAGTGAAATATAGTCAGTGAGTTTCCTCTGGTAGAATAGAACTTCAATTGTTTACATCATCCATTGATGAACTCTTGGAAATTCTATGCCTCAAAATGAATAAACTGATATCACATTGTTATGTCTCTAAAGAACAATCCTAGTTGTTCAAAATAAGCAAACAAACCCTCACCCGTGAAAAGACGGTTATCGTAATAGATTTTACTGAAAACTTTTTATTTTTAATTAAGGTTGAAGTTCAAAGTTATCACTGGACCAAACTAGCATGCACCCTACACCCTTGCTTGGTTTACCTGAAGAAAGATGGTACTCTCACTACCTCATCCCATTGTATCATATCTGATGACCTTTGTTATGGAAGAGCAACGTCACCTTATAAAATTTTAAAAGAGAACTTCACCTACGATCCAAGAGGTTCAGTACTTCACAGATGGATGTGCTGGGCAATGTAAAAACTACAAGTCTTTTATAAATTTGTGCCATCATTATAATGACTATGGAATGAATGCAACCCGGACTTTTTTCCGCAAGCCATGGAAAGTCTTCCTGTGATGGTTTAGGTGGTACCACTAAACGAATGACACAGCAAATAGCAAACAGTAGTGGGATGTATGAATTTTGTAGAGATAATATGAAAGACATCAACATCCATTACATTAAGTCTAGTGATGTGGCTTGGACACATAGTAAACCTCTGAAAGATCCACCAAGGCAAAAACAATTCCAGGCACAAGAAATATCCATAATTTTGTGCCTTTACCGGATGGAAAAGTCACTGCAAGGTTCACTGGCCTGGATCATGAGTTCAGAACGATATTTTATTTTGTTCTGAAATGGTGGGTTTCCCAGAAAATTTGGCTGTTTTTTCATATGCAGCTTGTATTTACAGCAAGCAGTGTGGTACATTGGACTGGTGGAAGCTGTCAACCATGAAGAAGGTGATGTTTCAGTTAAATTCATGACTCCTAAAGGGCCCTCACTATCATTATTCTCTTGGCCAGAGAGATATGTTTGCTGTGTGCCACTAGGACACAAATTTTGGGTGCTTAATTCTCCTGCAACCACAAGCTCTGGTATGTCATACTACTTCTTGAGGGAGGAAGTGGCCAACATTCAAAAAAATATTAAGACTGTGAAAAACACTAAGACATCTTAGAATGTGTTAAGCCAGTTAGAAAGAGGAGTTTCACTTTCAAATCAATTGATTAGGTTGTTAATTTAGTTTTACGGTTTTTACCTAAATTTCCAATGATGTAGAATGACTAGATGAAACATGGAAAGGGTGAAGTACCTGAGAAATTTCTCAATTCAAATGATTGGATGACGGTTCCTTTTTACATTTGATAATGTACATTCCTGTGATATCAATACATCTGGGTATGAAATATATCTGTTCTTTGGAAACAGATTAGAAGGAATGTAGACTATGATAGTGTACTATGGATCATGAAGGTTTTTTTAAATTAAAACTCCTTCTGCTCGAATAGTGCAGGTAGCACGAAATTAGCAGTAAGTTGAGAAGTACATTGACATGATTGCTTATGTGTTTACTACTCTATAAGCCGGTAGCATACGCTATAATGAGTTAATGCATGCTCCAATATTGTTTAAACATTAGTATTAGCTCATATATCCTCTAAATTTTGTTATTTCTATGTGCCTTGAAAAAGAGCAATTTTTTACCATGAACTTAAATGAGTATTTTTTTAATAAAAGGAACGTCAGACTCGCGACTTTTTTCATCAGGATCTTTGCTCATACATTAATGATTGCTTTTAACTGGACCATGAGTCTGTACTCGCATGGCCTTTCCCTGTGGATGCTGACAACGAAAAATGTTACAAGCGAGACTTTTTTGTACACTTCGTTTTTTTTGCAGCTGAATTACTTCATGCACTGAATATTTAAGATAGTCGTGGGATCATTATGGACCACTTAGCTATAGAAAATAATAATGGCTTTTCATCTCACAGGAATTGAATTATGGATGAAAATAAAAATCACAATGTGTTGCACGTTGCGGCACTTTACGGGTCACGCCAAAGGTTCAATTGCTCATATTTCATTAAAAATTGACAATTGGAGGCTAAAATTGTGTACAATATCTAATTATACCAGGATGTACGATCACCGCAAGTTTCATGAAAATCCGAGTCGGTGTGTGTCATTTGGTCAAAATATTGGTTGATTTTATATGGAATGATCCCATGTCCAAATTAATCCAAAAGTCTGTTCACTATATTTGTGACCGTGAGTTGCACAACATGAGGCAAAACGTCTGACCGCCCTCATCTCCTTAGGGAGATAGGTCAATATTAGCGTAATTACACCTCCATTCTTGTGAGAGAAATGTCACACATCCCATGGAGGAGTCTTATGGTGGACTATCTCAATTCTCCTTTCTAGCCTATTGTCTTTGCTACAGCATAGGTGAATCTCAAGCTTGCTCTCTTTTTCTTCAATCAATCTTCCTGCTTGACCTCAACATAAGAAGAAGCCAGAATCCTCATACAACATATTTATAAGCAAGGGAAGTACAATAAAGAACGGAATTCAACTTATTCATTTAGTAAAATCTAAAGTTTAGTTGAATCTAAAAAAAGACAACAATACAAATAATGTAAACATGAAGGAAACATGTTTCCCCTATGTTGAGCGAATGTGTCTCTCTCAACCAAAGGAAGTTTTGCAAGGTCCCTTCCACTCTCGCAGTTTCCTTATCGTTGTGTGAGTGCACATGCCTCAACTGAAGAAACCCTAGCAAAGTACCTTCATCCATAGCAAAAACTTCCTCTTAGCTGGGTGCTTGTAATGGATTTCCATTTAAGTTTCACTACTTTGAGAGTTTGACTTGTATGAATTCTTCCGTTCCAGTTAACCAACACAGTATTTGTTTTGTCCTGCCTCTTGATCCTTACGTTACGACCATAGGAGACTTTTCATGTTTCAGGATCGAAGCTGTAAGGCTCGCTTTACTGTTCTGTAGCAGAATCTGTCGTGTGTGCGAAGGTGCAGTCATAAAATTCGTCGTCTATAGCAGGGAAATGCTAGAATGCATTCAACAATCGGTGGGTGTAAGATGGCAAAATAGCCCCTGTTCTAATTTCCTTCATGCATTTGTGCAATTCCTAGCCATTTTAGAAATAAATGCCGTTCTAATCTGAGCCATTCCATGATGCGTGTAAAATGGCTATCAAAGATTTTGGATGTTTCCTATCATGAATCACTTGCATTTTTCTGTCTCTTTGTCTTGTCAACTACATAAATGCCCATAGATGTAAAACAGCCCACAAACAATTTAGTCAATCATCCAGAATGTGGAAATTTTACTGCTGGAGTGTAATATGCTTCTTTCCTGTCACTAAATTTCCTTAACATGACGTTTTTTGTAACATATCTATTGTTTTTGGTGAGAGATACCGATAGTAGATTCAAATAATTGATGAAAAGAATTTTTTCTTACATGGAACGTCTTGATGGGCTCATAAAAAGAATAAAAAGTATTAGAGTTATTGTTTAGAAATTGTTTAATAACTGACTTAAGGAGACAATGTCATCATAGAGAACTTCTGTCTCTAAATAGATTCACAGATAATGAGGGTTTTACTTCACTCCTTTGCTAACAACGAGAAAACACTAATCCCTCTGCCCCATATTGTGCCCTGGACAATTTCAATGCAACATATAATGCATTATAAATGGCAATGTAAATCAAGGTTCTACAGGATAGAATAATGTCTGAGTTGGAAGGGGAAGAATTTGCCCACTTCTACTGTGGATAGCACATTGAGAAGCATTCCACATTAAGGTGTGCAGAGTAAACTGGTCATGTCTGCCATTTCATTTTAGGTTGTCAATAAAATCTTGTGCAAACAAGATTTCAGCCAGCTTGAGTGGTCTCAGGTGAAAGAGGTTTTATTCTTATTATTTACATTTTTATTTTGCCCCCATTGATTGGCACCCAGCATTATCTTCTAGGTAACTGTCAAAGATGAGAATGAAGACCCTCTCAGTGAAGGTAATTATCCTGTGACGTACACACAGGATCCAGCTGGATATTCAAGTAATGCTTTAGACCCTTTGGCGGCTGACGACTTGGTAAGTTCTCGTTTGCTTTGTTAAGCACAGTTTTGCTACTACACATATTCAGTCCTCTATGTATAATTCGAATATCATTTAACAATACCTTTTCCCTTCCTTTATTAAATATGGAATAGGAATATGATCACAGGAATATTTCCTCCGTGGAATATTCCTGTAGCAGTTGTTAGAAAAGCAAAACCTTTAGCCTAACTTTGTCAAATGTGAATAAATTAACTTGAGATGCGTAATAAGTCTTCTTTAGAACTTTCACAGTTAGTCATGTTAGTTGAAGAAAAGATTCTGTTGCCTTGCAAATTTTTGGGTGGCCCCAACGTTTCCTGACCGATTCTGGTTTCTTTTTCAAGAGAGATCATGGGAATCAAAATTCCGAAAAATTTTGGCCCGTTGGCCCAAAAGTTTTTTCGACTAACATAGACATGTGTCATTCTTGAAGAAATCATTCAAAATGAATGGTTTATTCTTTTGAACAGAATGGGGGCATAGAGCTACTCTAATCACTCACCATTGCTCACTGAACAATTGAGGACTCTGACATCATGGCATTTCCCATTTTTCTCAGCATAGAAACACCACACTCACTTCCAATCACCACATAACAGAAGGACGGATCATCTTCATAAGTCCTAAGATATCTTTGAGGCAACACTACTGTCCGCTAACTATTTCATTGGGACGTATTTCTTCTCTTTTACATCTTTTATAACTTTTACTATTTTTCCAGCAGTCCGTCTATAGCTGTTTTTATCAGGCCATCATGTCTCATTATGCGGTCAACTACTGGTGAAGTCATTTCAAATGTGAAAAACCTTTCATGGTGAATGATAAATCCTGTTGTGTTAGTTCTGGCTGGCTGTATTGCCACATAGTCAGGTGATGCAGTTTCTAGCCAATCCTACCAAACATGAATTGCTCCCAAAAAAGAATTTATATTAGGCATATAGTAACTGTTGCAGATGTGGATGTAGTGAGAACTATATGGAGTAAATGATAAGGGGGACTCAGGATTTGTCCTTCAGCATCTTTGGAAAGGGAATGTTGGATGTTGGCAAACCAGGGTGGTTGTCAAGAGGCATCAATTTCTTTCCATGAGGTGATTTTAATGGAACTTGTTATGTATTCATCTTTGATTGAAATAAAATATAATGATCACCTTTAATGGATGAAAACAACTTTTTTGTACTACGTCTGCACAAGTAGACAAAAAATCTTGGTTGCCAATGAATATGTCATGAGACCATGATTTCACAAATAATTGCTGATAAATTTGTTGTTCCTTTCTAGGAAGGGTTTCCTATGGCTAATTGAAAAGAGAGAGTAACTTAATGGGCCATATTTTGTTAGTCGATGGATTTCTCCCATCTTCCTATCTGAGGTCAGAATAGCTTTTCAGGGAATTTTGCAATTATGTATACACCCTATATTTGTTATTTTGGTTGTGATCTTTTTGCTTCTAATACCAATTGGTGTAAAACTGTATCAATGAAGTGTTAATTCTCTTTTTTCTCAGAGTGGCATGGTAAGATGTGGGTCTCCTTCTGTAAAAGCAGATCAGTTCAGTGATGATGGAGGTGGATATGCACACAATAATAGCACTAATGGGGCCACAACTGACCTCGTGTCCCAAGCCACTGATCAGGTAATAATAATAACAATAATAATTACAATATTTTAATTGGTCAGGTGATCTGTTTGGACAAACATAAGACATGTCAAGGAGTATATATGATACAAAAACAGTACTAATGAAGAAAGAAAAAAAATTTTATATGAAGAAATCGTCATAATTATGAATATAGTTTTTTGCACAAACAGTCGCAGTATACATGAACACAAAGGGGTGATGTAATATAGTTAATTTTTTGAAGTGGAGCGTGACATGCTGTGTAAGGAGACATTTTACCGAAGAGCTGCAGTATCCTTTTTTGAATTTTGAACGTTATTTTAGAAGTGGGTCTAGGGCCCCAGATGAGGATACTAAACATCATATTTTGGTAGAATTCACCATATTAAATTGACAATAATACATCAATGTCTAGTAGCCGTAACTTGCTACTCGTGTTTACTTAAAATAGTGATAGACTGAACGAATTGACGGGAATTTGTGCAGCTAACTCGAAAAACGGTCAACAAGGAAGCGTAGTGTATTGCATATACATATAATATACATATAGATATATATCTCATTGTCAGCCATCAGTGAGTTTTACCGGTCAAATTGTTTTGAAGAGACGATTTTTACGATCAATAGTACGTATTTAGCTGCTAGACATCAATTAATGGTTTTCCGATAGGATATACGACTTGAAAACTTTTTTTTTTCATAAAAATCAGGAAGAAATACTTAAAACCTCGATAAAGGTATCATAAAGCTTTTTCATACTGCATATATAATGCTTAAAAATAAACTCCAAGACATTTTTATTAAAGCACTCTACCGCTTGGTGTTAAGGTAGGTTTGCATGGAGCATTCACAAAGCATTCCAAAAGTCCCCCTTCCCTCCTAAATTCACAACTTCACCCTTTCCATGCTATCTAAAAATCCTATTCTCTCCTTTGTTTACCCAACATTCTATCCTCCATCTTGCTTAAAGTAATACACATTTAACCTTTTTGAGCCGAGCTCCTTCTGGGGAAGTTGCTTTTGGTTCTACGAAGGGTTTGAGATTTTCTTTTTCGCCCCGTATGGAGTTTTTTTTTCGGCTCGGGACTGACCAGGTAGTCGCTTCCTCCCCTTAATGACCTTTCCTAGTGGGGATAATCCTCGACCCTTTTCCCCGAGAGCAGCCCATCCCGGCGTACTTTTGCGGTCTGTTAATTGTTACCAGTGCAATTTTAATTTTTTTTATTGTAACTGTTGCATTAAATGTCAGTTCATCAATGTATTCCTTTCATTTTGCAATGCCTGTAGAACTTTTAAAAGAAGTTCTACGGTTAGTTTTAGGGTTTACAGCAAAACGGCATTATATCATAGACCAACAAATACTTTAAAGGGAAGGAAATCTTTCAATGTTCCTAGCCTACTTCTAAATATTTACGATTTATGATATTAACATAATTTAGATCCATGATGCCAAAATCCGCACTCCTCATTTGCGTCTGCTCTCCAGTTCTCTGAAAACATGAAAATGATACATTTAGAATTTTTTTAGAAGAATATTTTCCTGAAAAATTCTCATAAAACTACTTGAATCATACAAATTTGTTGTTTGAAATGGCTAAATATTATTTTAAAGCAAATTTGCTGTTATAAATATAAATTCATATTACGCACGAAATAAAAAAATACAAAACACTGTTTCTAGAATAAATTTCCCATCCTTCTTTTGCATCCGGGCTTTGGACCGGCAATGGCGAAGTTAGCCTAGTCGGTAGATCTTGCTGTGATCTTCTTCCTTTAGCCATTCTGTTTTGCCTGAGGTATGTTTCCAAAATCTCCCGAATAAGGTTGACCTGGAACTTTTCTATCGGTATCCTTTTTTTGTGACAGCCTTATAAAGACAATGCGCATTCAGCACTGACGCATCCAGCATGTGAAAAATAGTTTTTTATACCACTTGACTGTCGAGAACGTAAGCAAAACTAACAAAAGCAAAACGAAAGGCACTTCAAGAAAAAAATCCTGGCTGTATAATTCCAAGAAAAAATGTCATTCCACCAAAACATCATTTGAAAAAAAATCCTTGCAGGAGGAGGAAGGGGAATGCATACAGAACATTTACGGTTAAATTTGAATATATGCCAAGAAAATTTTGAAAAGAAAATGAGCTTTTCCGAGAAGAGTGAGGTTATTATCTTCCACGCACATATTTCCGTAGGAGAATACTTACACCAATATACTCTTGGGTCTTCCAGTTTGGAGGATGATAAGTTTTTCCTAGAAAACATTAATGCGCTAATGTGTCCTGAAATAAGCCCATGAGGGACACAAAGCAGACCACCTGGATCCTGACCAGAGAAGCAAGATATGAGAGTAATTACCTAGGTGGTGCAGTTCTCTTTCATTCATGGTATGGGCTGCATCGCACAGCAGGGTTCCACAGAAACCATCCCTGGTATAGGTAGCGGAATGCGTACAGATAATTAACGGCTAAATTTGAATACACAGCAAGAAAATTTTGAAAAGAAAATGAGATATTCCGAGAAGAGTGAGGTTATCACCTTCCAAGTACATATTTCAGTAGGAGAATACTTACACCAATATACTCTTGGGTCTTCCAGTTGGAGGATAATAAGTTTTTCCAAGAAAACATTAATGCGCTAATGTGTCCCGAACAAACTCTGTGAGGTGCAACCTGACCAGAGATCCAAGATATGAGAGTAACTACCTGGGTAGAGCAGTTGTCTTTCCTGCAATGGTATGGAATGCTTCTCACAACATGTGTCTACGTAAAACATTCCTTATCATACATTATCGTACATTAAATTTACGAAATTCTAGGATATGCATTAATTAGTATTTATAGCGAAATTCGTTTAAAATACCTTTGTATTCAAGAGTTGGTAAGAGGTTATTAAAAATATTCGCTGTAATTTTGGCTCACGACAAAGAAATGAGAGAATCATATTTTATTACATTACGAGGGTTTTTTTTCATAGAAGTTAAATCAAATATTCTATTGAATTTCACTGCAAATGTACATCTAGAATGTACCTAACAAAATAACGTATATTTTTAGATGTAAATCATTACAATATCGCTCCTACAAACTTGCTAGTGAGTTATAAAAATAACAATTAAACATCTAACCTTAGCATCTCCAAAAATTGTTCTAGGTGATGATCAACTCCGTTAATATGAACGCTAGAATTCCGTTTAAAATTTGGAACCAATCAGCAGAACATACAGTATGTAATTCCTGGCATTGATTTTCAATAAATGCAAAATGAACGTTTTTAGTTATTTTAACTTATAAACAAATAAGTGACCATTAGCACCTTCCTTGAGTGGGTCACTAAGTGCCGGGATAGGCCGAGATAATCCCCATGCGGACAATAGGAAAGGGTCGGACCTCTCACGCTGAGAGACTCTAATGGTGGTTGGGACCCACTTAGCATGCTTGACCGCAAAATCGTGAAAACACGGCCTTTGGCCTTTTGCTTCGAAAACGTCAAGCTATGATAATCCGGCCTTCCTTCTTTAGCATCAGAAAATTCAGGCCGTGAAATCACGCCCTGCGTAGGGAAGAGGTTAATACAGTTACTCCCTGTGAAGCACCATTAAAAAAGCACCAAATATCGAAATGTAATGAATATAGCATGTTTATGATCGTTTTAGGCTTACTTTTTGTATGTTAAGAGGGAGGTATGATACCCACTGTAATTAAGGTTAGATTGGCAGTGGAATGAGCTGAAATTGCTATTATTGTTTGCATGCTATGAATTGCTCCTTTATACTCCAAAGCTATTTATTGCCTGGCTCACTACAGAATTAAAAACTGCTATACCGACACATGGAATTACAACCCCTTGGATTATTATAGTAACCTTTGTTAGATGAAAGAATGCTAGGGTAATAGTCATATAAAGCAGGGACTATGATTATCATCCGCAAAATGCAGAATAATTTTAAAAGGCTACTATGCAAATTCAAGGTTGGTAATAAATCCAGGCATTGCAGTAGGATGAGCTAACACTATGATGAACTCTTGGCATGTGAGTAAACACATCTCATCCATCTCAGCAAAGCATGCTTTGTATTTTTTTCTGTACTCTTTTGAGCGATTTGCCCATACTTGAATTTTATGTGATTCTGTATTTTAAAAGACTTAAGAATTTTCATCATGATGTAAAACATCTAGCAGATACAATCCTCGTAATACAAATGCATTTTTCAAGTGTGTAAGATAACTCAATGTGAAGGGCAACAGTATTTTGAAGCATTTAAAATTAAACCAAAGTCTCAGTCACACTTTCAAGCGTTAGAAAAATTTTTATTCACTCATGAGTTGCATTTTTTTACCGGATACTAATCCTGCATTTTCTTGAGAAGATGAGTTATTTCCTTTTTTGAGCATTGTCGTACATTATAATTATAGTACAATTTAGTGCACATAAATGTAACAAACAAGGTGTACATGTGAATATTAACTGGTGAATTTTTTGAGGTGGTGTGTAGATTCTTATCAATGCTATATTTGGGAGTCTTTATTTTTTGACGAACTAATGAAGCTATTTCTATATGTATATCTGCATCTCTGTCGATAATGATGCTGACATTGGACTCATATGCAGGCACAGACCTCAATATCTTCCCATGGTGAGGAGGTGGATGCTGAGGGCACTGGAGCCATCGAGATAGACCTTGACTCTGTGCTGGTTTTGGCCAAAGAAGAACAATCCCCCAAGGAGACTGATGCCACTGAGGTATGCATGAAATTCACATTCAATTAAATTAATGGATGAAAGTGATGTTTGGGAGAAATCCTGAATTTTAAATGCTGTGGCCAAAAATGGCCAAACATATTTTAACATATGCCGTTTAGCATGTTTCATGGGTAACTTTAACTTGGTGTGCACGAAGGAAGGAGAGCTGATGCAATATCATGTGTGAGTATGAGTGTGAGTCTGAATGGAGTGTAAAGTGTTTCCCCCTTCCCCCACGATTCCTCGCTTTCCTGATTTTTGGGTTTTTTCCGTGTTGTGTGCGTGGCAAGTGAAAGGTCCTCACTTTTCCCCATCCCCTCCTTCCAAACAACACCTGTGAGCAGCAAATGGAGAGTGGTGGAATCTGCAACCTCTCCCTCTACGAAATGAGAACATGTTTAGGCACACCCCCTACCCATGGTGAGGATTCAAAGAAAACCCACTACTTCCAGGGTTTCCCCCACCTACTACAATCCCAGAATATTAACCCTCTCTAGGTTGTAAAACCCAGACAAATATCAGCTGGAGAAGACACATTTACGCCGGCTTCGTATTGTGGCCGAATTCTATGCTGGAGAGCTGAAGGCATCCTGCCTGTCATGTGGGGGTTAAGTAGGGAACAGAATGGTGGAGGTTAGATTGAGAAGAGAAGAATGGTGAAGAAGAGGAAATAGAAGAACAGAAGGGTGGATTTCCTGTGCCAAGAGGAATAAAGTCAACCCACGATGCCCATAAATAAATATTCTCTCAGCCCACGGTGAATGAAGATTAAGCGACCCTGACTGGAGCCAGCCAAGAAGGTCATACCCATCTATGACCAAGAGTGGATAAGGAGAACTGTTATCCCGCATTACGTCCCCCCCCATCCCCCAAGGTAAAAATTTACGAAGAATTCCTTTATATACCCCGATCAAGAATAGAAGAACTAATTGTGAAGAGTTCCCGTTGCCCTGCAAAATTTTTCCCTTGTAGTTTTTTAATTCATTTGGGCCTCCTGTTTTCCCGTGACTGAGTATACTTTAGTATTTTGGACAGAATGTATTATTGGATAGTTTTTGGATTAGTGTTGATGTGGTCATTTCATTTGTTTTTGTATTCACGCCAGAGAATCACAAGAAGTGAAGATTCTTGTGTCATTTTTTAATTATTTTCTGGATGTCATTTGTTTTGCGTAAATTTGATTGATTTTGGTTTCTTTTCACGTGCCAGTATTGTGTTTTAAGTTAAGGTAATTGGGTGATAATTTCATGCATTTGTGTGTATTATTCCTTGTTTTATTGCATTTAATTTTTTGTTGAATTCATAATCTGTGTAGTAAGCACTCGTTCTTTTGTGCACGCCAGCAAGTCATCAGCAAAGAGCCCTCCCTCAACAGGACCATGCCCTTCCCCCCCTTTCTTCCCATCCCCCTTTTGACCCAATCCACGGTACATGACCACGTCCTCCCAAAGGAATCATCCCACTCCCTTTTCTTCCCCCCACGTCACGTCCTCATGTGAATGGTGGTGTTATGGTATTGTTTTCTTAAAAACTCTCATTTTATATGTTTAAATTATGGTTTAAAATGAAAATTTTTTTACAAAGTTAGTACTTGAATGTTTTATTTTATATGGGATTGAGTTAATCTTATTATTGGATTACTCGACCCCAAACTGTAATGCCCATAATAACTACCATTTGAAGGGAGTTTGGGTTCAAGTAGGGTGACTGTTATTGCAATGAATAATTTTTTATCATCCTGTAGGTTTCAAAATATAAATTATATAGACAAGTTATTGTAAAAACATAATTTTAAAATTTCAATTTCTAAAAAGCACTTGAAACATTACTACCAGCAAGTCTGTAAACAAATTGGTGAAACAAAATTAGATTTGTGTATGGCAATGTTTAGAGTCCAGTGAAAGAAAATATACTTTTTATTGGTTTAGGGGCTCTATTTCTATTTCTCCAATGGGTCTAGCTGGTTAAGATGGTGAAAAATGCCCCTTGATATTTCGAAAAATAAAAAATATACACTTATATTGCACCCAAAATTATGTATTTCCCCAAAGTTGCAGGCCTTTACAATGGATAATAACCCCAAACAAATGGAAACACTGTTTATTGTTTTTTAACCTTATCCGCAGTTTTTATTTTTGTAAAATCGTTTCCTTGATTTTAAAATGTAAATTCAGGAATCTTGTTGTTTTTCAAAAATTTTTGACTGAAATCTAAACTTTTGCATAAGTTTCATTTCTCAACGTTAAATTAAAAAATTTAGGAAAAAATAGACACGCCAAAAAATATATATGCTGTTACAACTTTAAAATACATTCCATTTTTTTCAAAATTTTGAAATTGGTGAAACAGCCAAAAAAACGAATACCTGGTTTGTGCCATTTGCATCTATGTATTCCACGAGGATATTTGATTTGATTGTTGAGAGCAACGATTGTTGATCAGTTTCTTATATTATTGATTAAGAATAAAAATTTACATAAACAACACCTATCACACTAAAATTAATCTTAACCCTTTCGCGCCGGGCCTTCGTTGAGGGAAATTCTTCCTCAATACGAGTCTCTTGAAAGTTTTCCTTACTCCCCTGCACGAAGCTTTTTTGCATCGACTGTGGGCAGTGGTTCCCTCCCTAATCATTTTTGGACCCAACTCAGTGGGGCGCCGATCCCTTTCCTCGGCCTCTGTCCCAGACCCTAGAGGGATTAAAAGCCCCTTCCCAGGACGAGTCGGCGGTCAACTGGCTAAAATATTAGTGCAAAATATATGCAAATATTTGTTGTTCGCATCGATTTTTTACATTCAAAATGAATTTTGTGTTTCTTTTCTGAGTGTGCAGAAATTTCAAACGAAGTTCTAACGTTAATTTAGACGGATTTATTATATTTACTAGTTGGTCTATAATTCCGTTGATATTAACGTTAGAATTTTGTTTGAAATTTCCATGTGGTCAACAAAAAAATAAGAATTCATTTATGGCAATAGATATGAAAGGTTAGCAACAAATATAGTTTTGGAAAACACACTGCAAATAACAGTAGTTGACCGCATGGAGAGGATAAGAAAGGGTCGACCTAAGCGGCCGAAGATGGGACTGGGCTCGCGCTTAGGCGGATCATGAGGGAACACGCGTCGGTGGGTCTACTGTGTCCGCTATGGTCACTTTTTTCGACCTGTGCCGTACAGGCGTGGCATTCGTTGCTTAGGTTAGGAAAATTAACGCCGCACAGGTGTTCGTGGAAAAAAATCCTTGCCGCACAGGTGTGGCATTCGGCGCGATAGGGTTAATCATTGTTTATAACCATACTGTTAAGCTTTAATTTCCTAAGTACTGCGCGAATATGACAAAAGCGGTGATAATTGGTGTATCATCTTTTTGAATATGCATAACTGCCGTTTTACATGGGGATAACCATTGAGCAGGTTATCATTAAAAACATTTGTTGAAATTGCGGGAACCTGAGCTTGCAATTTTTCAAAATATCTGGGGGCACTTTTCACAATCTTAACCTGCTAGACCCTTTGTATGGCAAGACATCATTGATTTTGGTCCACCTCCAAGCTTAGATCATTAAGTTAACTTTATCACCTTGTCTCTTATACTCTATCTAGGTGACATATGAGTATTTCTTCCACGTAGTGGGTAGTGTCACAAGCTCTCCTCTCTTATCTTGCAGTCCTTGAAGAAATGCATTCTTAATCATAGACAAGTCTGCATTGGCTTTGGATTTTTCTTGATTTGGCAAATGGCTTGTAATATGATTGTCTTCTATAAGCACTATTACGACTTTCTTTCGGCCTGCCTATTGGTGGCTTTCCAAAACAACTTGCTACAGCATTGAGGACTGATTCTTTGGAAGAACCAATCATTTTACTTGAATGAACTATTTCCAATGGTGAATGTTGCCCTTCCACTAAATTTGAGCGCCAAAAGTACACCACATCCTGTGCTTGAGTAAAGTGGGATGAATTAATGGGGAAGAAAAATTATGTGTACATTACAGAATTGAATTACATTGATTATGAGGTGTGAAGTAAGATTGTCTCCAAATACCACCTTCTTCCCATCTTGTTTATTTAGAGTTAGAAACAGGAATTGTGGCCCAGTCCTTAAAAATTTCAACTTAAAAGAAATTGTCGGTGGAGAACTTGAGTGCAAACTCGTCATACACTGAGGAACAATGAAAGAGGTAGTAAATTACTTGAGCCCAAGGCATAGAGTAGATATATCCCTACTCCGTGCCCAATGGGCTCAAGTGACCTTAGTTTTTGGATAATGTGTACGAGTTATACTTCACATCATACTGTACAGTTAATGAGTTAGTTAGGGCATAAAAAGGCCTCAATTTCCTTCGGCAACAGACGTCATATGAAGTACATGCAATCATATCCAGTTTAAAACCATTCCTGATGTGTTTACTGATGAAATTTTGCTGAATGAAATAATAAACAAACTCATGTGATAGTTAATTAACCACTACTGCTCTCGGTGGTGTCTTTCCAAACCTCCTAGACTCGATCTATAGTCTACGTACTGCCTATGCCTACCAGCAAAGCACTGAACTAGACAGCTTTGCTGATGTTGAGAGCACACAGAGAACTAAACTTCATTTTTCAGTTTTTGGATTCAAATTAGACAACAAGGCTCAAGTAGCCAACACTTATGATATCCTAAATGACTGAACTTGCATATACTTTCTACTTAGGTTTTTTAGTTACCCAATCGATTCAAACTTGCTACTTTATTTTATACTATTAAACTTCTTATGCTATGTACGTAAAAGAATATTCAGAGGAGAATAATGCTGCTGAGGTATGAATGAAATTTACATAACTCAATTTAATTTTTTGATGAAAATGATGTTTGGGGGAGATCCTGAATTTGAAGTATTTTTAATGATTGAACTTATTATATACTTTCTACACAGGTTTTTAAGTAGCCCAATCGATTCAAACTTGCCGACACTGTCCTATACTGTTAAACTTCTTATAATTTGTACCAATTTTCATGTATCTTCTTCTTCTGCATATGCTCAAAGGATACTTCTTGGAACAGCTCATCACCATTGCCCAAGTGCATGGGCAGCTAACTTGACATGGTGAGAAAGTACTCATGTCCTGCGATTACACAGCAGTGTACAACAAGAGACCCTTTCATATGGCCACTAAAGTAAAGAACCTTTTGCCTCTGAGCTTCATATATGCTCCTTTGAGAAATGTTTTCAAGTATAAAATGACGCTTCTTTGTGTGGTTTAAGTTTCTTCAGCCTAAATGAGTTCTTTGTGGTGCATTCATATCACAAGACAAGTTGATTGTTTCTTTTTGTTGTTGCATGCATGCATTGCATTTGACTTATGTTTTACTAAGTAAAATCTTGGGACCTATAAATCATGTCCGATGATGGTATTGCATTAAATCAAGGTAAATATTAATTTAATGAATAGTAGTGGCTGAAATTTGGTGGAAACCCTTTATGGTAACAATAATAATAATAATAATAATAATAATAATAATAAAATGCCTTTATTCGGGCGACGTTGAGACTGAAAATTCCCCTCTTCCACCTGGGAGATGAATAAATAAAAACATAGTGTCCCAAGGATGAAAGTAGCACATTTAGCGAAAATCATCCTCATAAAGTCAGATGCACCACATCCAGTGGTAAGTGAAGATTGTTGACTCCTGGAATTTTGCACATATCAAAAGTTTTTTCTTCAGTGGCAAGCACTACAAATACGTAGATAGCCTAGCTATGGGGTCACCTGTCCTAGCCGAAATTTATATGAATAATTTAGAAAAACTTCAGTTCTGTGTTATATGTCCTTACTAAAGAAAGCATAAAATGGTATCGAAATGTAGACAATATTTTGTTAGTGACAGGGTATGTCATGGTAGTTAAGGCGATTTTTGAGTGTGCTCAATTCTCATAATAAATGCATTCATTAATAAATAAATTATTACAATTTTAGTATGGAATTCGAGAAGGAAGGCATACTATGGAATGTAATGATTGTCAACCACAGATTCAATTTGCTGTTAATGATTTATATTGTTTTCAAAGTGTGGAAAATCAGATTTCCTTACATTTGCTGTCATTAATAGAGAATGCATATTTTTTCATAAATATAATTACTTTACTTCTTGTTCACATGGTAAATATAAGCTAATATGTGAGTTTACATGGTTTTAAGAATTGGTTGTCTTCAATCACCTGCTAAGATAGTTCCAATTAACTGTCCGTTCATACTTAAATGATTACTTTCAGCCTACTTCTACGGAGAATGGAGAGCTGATTCAGAATAAGGCAATGGCCATGGAGTATATGACGGAGGCAGTGGGTGAGTGCTCTTCAGTGCTTGAAAATGACTCTTCACAGAAAACACTTGTAACTGATTCTGACTTTTCAAATGCCCCAAAACTGGATCTCAGATTCAGTCAAATTTTGTGATCCTCGTATGAAATTTTTTCGTACTTTCATCCTACTTTCTATTTCACAGGAGCCTATTATTCGTCAATATTTCTATAATTTTCACTGAAATTTTTATTTGTATGCATAGCTCGATCCCCGGTTTGGTTTGGTTCAGTTATGAAATAATTGGAAAATTTTGCTTTGATACATAGTCCATCCAATTCACTTTGTTGTGCTGATGGAAACTGTGCTTTGTTAGGTCAAACACATATTCATGGAAGAAGAAAAATATGGAAAAAACTAATTTGGCTGAAAATAGACAAAACTTGCCTTTGCCTTTTGTGCAGAAGTTGTGGTTCTGGAGAATAATGACAGTAAGTGACAAGCCCATGCTCACTTATTCTTGTTAGCTATTTAATTTACATACAACTGCTCGGTATATTTTTTCAATAGGATGCTCTAGTGCCATTTTGAATGAAATAGGGTAGTTTCCTTCATCAAAGAAAACGAAAGGCATTGATTGCGATTCGTTACCCACCATTAGTGTATTCATAATACACAAATTATTTGGTTTTTGAAATACCTGTTTAGACGAATGGCAAGGGTCAAATTTTATCCTCATTTGAAAAAGGCCAGATTGGCGCCCATGCGATTCCACTCCACGTGACGTCACAGGGACCTAGTTTCTACACGAGAGGATAGGAGTTATACATCGTCTGAGGTTACCAATGCATGCATGAGGCACAGAGCTCAGGGAAAGGTCTCTTAATAATCACCTTTTAAAACTGGCTAAGGTCGGAAAGTTTTCTTCGTTTGATAAGGTATTGATAAACCTTTTTTAAGCCAAGCGCTACGAGCCAGCAGGGCACTCAGCTACCCGCAAGCATCCTGCACCCTATCACCGCTCAGAGCCTCGATCAAGGTCACCCCACAAGGCGGGAGGGGGAACCAGAAATGCGCCGCACGGACTTTTTTCTATCATTTCTACTTACGCGTCGCGTTTTCGCACGCTTGAAAATTTTCACTTTTCATTTAATCGCGAAAAATAGATATCGTCATTCAAAAATCTAAAAGCGTGAAATACGTACTCCAGGAGTAATAATCTTTCGATTTAGGCAATAAAAAATAATAGAAAACCACCCTATTGTGCAGTGGGGTTTTTTCTGGTGTAGATATTGGAGGTTAGTATGTAATACCTTACTGAATTTCTCTGAGCAGCAAGGCCACTTAATTGTGAAGAAATATTTGGAAACAACCTTAAAAATTAATTGCAACATTTGTAATGTCAATGGCATTTAACCAAAAGATCGGTTGAAGTTGCAAATTTGATATCTGTGTAATGTTTATTGAATTAGGTCAATGAATCATAGATTACACGTCTGACTTTACTTATTTTAAATGTGAAATTCTTTTCTAGATCTCCCAGCTTCTGAAAAAGTCTCACATTTGTTACATCCCCGTGAACCAAAACTAACAGCGTCGAATTCAAGGAAAGGAAGAAGAAGAAGTATAATAAGGAAAGGGCCTCTTAAGGCAAACCTTGGAGGAACGAGGGAGAATAAAAATGTGAGAGAAGTGAGAAGAAGCTTCATTGTAGATGGGAAAACATGCACAGATACTCCACACACAGCAAAGAAGCCGTATTCCTGCAGTGAATGTGTAAAGTCTTTCTCTCGAAAGAGTCACCTTGTCCGTCACATCCGGACTCATACGAAGGTGAAACTTAATTCCTGCAGAGAATGTGAAAAATCTTTCACTTACAAGAGTGACCTTGTCCGTCACATTCGGACTCATACAAAGGAGAAGCCATATGCCTGCAGTGAATGTGAAAAGTCTTTCTCTGATAGGAGCAACCTTGTCCGTCACATTCGGACTCATACGAAGGAGAAACTTTATTCATGTAACGAATGTGAAAAGTGTTTCTCTGAAAGGAGCACCCTTGTCTGTCACATTAGGGTTCATACAAAGGAGAAACCGTATTCCTGCGGTGAATGTGAAAAGTCTTTCTCTGAAAGGAGCAACCTTGTCCGTCACATTCGGACTCATACAAAGGAGAAACCTTATTCCTGCAGTGAATGTGAAAAGTCTTTCTCTCAAAAGAGTCACCTAATCCATCACATCCGGACTCATACGAAGGTGAAACTTAATTCCTGCGGAGAATGTGAAAAATCTTTCACTTACAAGAGTGACCTTGTCCGTCACATTCGGACTCATACAAAGGAGAAGCCATATGCCTGCAGTGAATGTGAAAAGTCTTTCTCTGATAGGAGCAACCTTGTCTGTCACATGAGGATTCATACAAACGAGAAACCTTATTCCTGCGGTGAATGTGAAAAGTCTTTCTCTCGAAAGAGTCGCCTTGTCTATCACATTCGGACTCATGCGAAGGAGACACCTTATTCCTGCTGTTAATGTGAAAATTCGTTCTCTCAGAAGAGTATCCTTTTCCATCACATTCGGACTCATACGAAGGCGAAACCTTATTCCTGCAGTGAATGTGAAATGTCTTTCCGTGTTAGTAGCAACCTTGTCCGTCACTTGCAGAATCAAATGGAGGGAAAATCTTATTCATGCAATGAATGTGAAAAATCTTATACCACAAAACGAAGCCTTGTCTTGCACATGCATCAACATTAGGGCGGATCGCAAAAATCGATTTTTTTAAATCCATCTGGCCCAATGAAAAAAGTTGTGGGACCGATCAAAAATAATCTTGAAAAATTTGAGACCTGTACGTGAACCCCTGACCCTCGCTCAAATGCAATTTAGGGGGGGAGGGTCAAAATTCGAAAAATATAATATTTTGGTCATTCCCTATAGATTTTGCCGAGTTACAGTCCTTTTAAGACAAAAATTTCGTGCATTTTGACGTATCTGACACCGTTTAGCCACAAAATGCCTAATTTAAGTCCGCGTCCGCGAAGAAAATATTACTATATATGACTAAATGTATTTAGTGGTACCAGAGGAAGTACTAAAACTTACGGAAAATGCGAATAGGCCAAAAGTAGGGTTTTTTCTGAAGTACAAAACTCAAGCACTCTTAGTCCTGCGCACGCAGGAAAGGAGACTACGGTCTATGAAGACGCCTCTCGAGTGGCTATGAAGGTTTGGGAACTTAGATTATGCACTTCTATTCCGGTATTGTCGGACAGCTGTGACTAAATGGATAAATAACGGCGAAGGCCGCCGGTATACACTCCCCGCTCCCCTCTCGAACGCCCCAGATGCACCAAAATTCACATCAAGTGCGTCTTTCTTTGTTAGTCTTACTAGTATTCGATGTATCAGCATCGTCCAGTGAGGAACAATCACGAAGGAATTACTCAATTACCTGCTTTCCAGTCTGTATTACTTATGTTAGTGTCATTCCTCGTCTTTTGCTGCTGTCAACAAAGTTTTGGTAAATTCTTTCGCAAATCTCTCGTCCGTATGTATAATAAAAGGAATATTGAAGTTTAAAATTAAATTTTTATCAATAGATTTTTAAATTCCTCAGCGCTAAGCTCAGATATAGCCGAAGGAATCGGAGTCTCTCTCCAATATATCATCAGCGGGTAGTCCTTTACGTCGACGTTAAAATCCAGGAATTAAAAAAATCTTGGATTGGTCGCCAAACGCATCCTTGAAGAAACGCAAATTGGGTCCCTTGATTACCCTCCCAAGGTTCATGTTGCAAATCCAAGTAAACATAGTGCAATTAGCAAATAGACCACTCTAAGGGATGAAATACGATTTGATGCTTTCCCGGCAAATTATGTGGGTAAACTCTTTTCGTGGTTCAACAAAATTTATCCCTTAGCCCCGAGTCGGAGCTTGAAATGTTGGCCATTATGGAAAAATTGACCCGGGTGGAATCCCGAGAAGAGTCTACCCACACTGCAAGGGATGTTGGAATTATGCTTATAGCAAAGGGATGATGCCTCCTTTTTGGGCGGTATTCGCTTGGTACCATCATAATCAAATCCTTTTTAATTCTGTGTTTCTAATTTCCACTCGAAAAGGAATCGATAATCGCAGGTTTTATAACTTTTGCTAATCCTCCGACGGGGGAGGCAATCCTCCAAATGTGGGACCCTATTTCTTCAACTTACACCACACATTCCCCTCTAAACTTGTATTGATAAGTCCTCGAGGCAAGATCTTGCCTTTTTTCATTATTCTATAGACTATTCAATACTACTTCATTCGGGGAAACTTATGCTCCTCCTTGCACTTACCCGCTAAAAAATCGCATAATTTAAAATGTCCCTTTAAAATTGTTTGAGTTTTATACTTCGATAAAACCCTTTTTTGGCCTATTCTAATTTTGCGTAAGTTAGAGTACTTCCTGTGGAGGTACTCTAACTTACGCAAAGTCTCGCAAAAGTGGGACCCTGTTTATTCAACTAACACCACACATTCCCCTATAAACTTGTAATGATAAGTCCTCTTCCCTTTTTTCATCAGACAAGAGTATAGTCTTTCATTCCAATAAAATGAGGCCCTTTGATGACACCTCCCTTTTCTTATTCATAGTAATTAGCATATTTTTCTGTCTACGTAAGTAATTCTGGTGCACTAGCTTTGATGTATCTTACGAAGTTATGACTTTTGCGTCAGCTTAAGTTGCGGGAACGATCATTGCTGTTGCTTGGTTCTTGCATATACCTCTATCATAGTTGGCAGACGCAATTTCCCCGAAGAAGTTCCAATTTTAGGTTATACTCCTTAATGTGTATTTCATGAGGGAAATAGGGATACAAATCGGTTAATGTCTCGCCAGTTTAATTTTATTCGGATGAATTGATGAAGAAAATTTTTTGATACTATATTCCCATACAAGAATTGACGATGTCGACTCATCGCTCTCCAACGATTCCCTTTTTTTCCTCAGTTCCGAGTTTCTTTAGGACTCAATCCAGCAGCCATCATCTTTCGTTTCGTCCGCTGGTATCTCAGTATACTTATTCATTAGGGGGAACCTTATGCTCCTTCTAGCACTTGCACGCAAAAGTATCGCATGATTTCAAATGTTCCCTCAAAAGTGCTTGAGTTTTGTACTTCACTAAAAACCCTACTTTTGGCCTATTCGCACTTTCCGTAAGTTTTAGTACTTCCTGTGGTACCGCTAAATACATTTAGTCACACACATAATGGAAGGGAAGCGACACCATAGTTCGCACACCTTCATGGTCACTCAAGAGGCGTCTTCATAGACCGAAGTCTCCTTTCCTGCGTGCGCAGGTCTAAAAATATTTCATCACTTCTCTAAAAGTTGGTAACATCGATTTGTTTAACGCCGACGAGGCACTACATAAGGGACAAGTCGTCTCACAACGCATCGTTTTTTTACCTTCTACCAACTTCTGATTTATATTATCATAGATAAACGACCTCGTAGCAGCATGCGCGGGAGGGGGAGAAGCGAGCGTGGAGGGGAAGGGATCGGCCTGCTGCTCTGGTATTCGCGACGCTGCGTGGGCGTTGGAATATTTTCTTCGCGGACGCGGACTCAAATTAGGCATTTTGTGGCTAAACTGTGGCAGATACGTCAAAATGCACGAAATTTTTGCCCTTAAAGGGCTGTAACTCGGCAAAATCTATAGGGAATGATCATAAAATATTATATTTTTCGAATTTTGACCCTCCCCCCTAAATTGCATTTGAGCGAGGGTCAGGGGTTCAAGTACAGGTCTCAAAATTTTCAGGCCTTATTTTTGATCGGTCCCACAACTTTTTTTTCATTGGGCCAGATGGATTTGAAAATAAATCGATTTTTGCGATCCGCCCTAATGTACATAGGAAAGAAGCCTTATTTTGGCATTTATGGTGAATAGATTTTTTCTCAATAGATTCACGTTTTCTTTCATTTAAAGGCACCATGTTAGGTCGTAGTAGTATAATTAATTAGTGTTCATTACTCATCAACGTAAATAATTCTTATTACTACGATAACAGCATGTTTTAAATGAAAAAAATGCCTCATAATGTTTAAATAATACAATGATATTCATTTAGGTCTGTGACCTAAGTTCTAAATGTTCAAGTAAATTTACTCTGCAATATTTACAAGATTCAAATAAATAATTCCTTTATCTTAAACTGCTATTGTTTTAATGTAGAAAAGTGTTTAAATTTAAATATAAGCCCTGTATTTACACAATTTTGACAAAACGTTGATTTACCTAGTCTCAAGAATAATTTTCTATGTGGTATTAATGCTAATTGTATGATTAAATAATTTTTGTTTGTCTGATCGATATTAGTTCATGTAGTGCTTCTATGTAATTTTTTGAAAATGTCAAGTTAATGATAATGTACGACTGATTAAGAGAGTTCTTAACTATAAAGTATATTCTAGAGAGCTCACGGCACAGGAGAGAATCGTATTGACTGTTTTCATTCTGAAAGAGCCGATAGATGGCCCCGGAGTTGCGAGCAAGAGGCTAGAGTTCCATCGTTCAAAGTCGTTCTAGTTCCCTCTCTTCTTTCCCTTCCTGCACTCCCTTCCCACTTCCAAACTCTCCGTCCGTCTTCATTGCCTCCAGCTTAGGGAAGACGATTTTCGCCTCGGACCGAAAGAATAGTCTAAAAGTCTTTCTCCTACCACCATGCGGAATCGGGACCTTGCGGCAGGGTCCTATGAGAGGGGTTTTTCACGCTTGGCGAGCTGCGTCCTCCACGAATCCTTCGATCTTCTCTTCTGCTTAGCTTTCCCCATTGTCACTTAAGCGGTTTTACAACATGCAGCTGTAATCAAGTGTTGAAACGGTCTCATTTACTTCAAAGATCGAAGTCTGAAAGCCAGGCAGAAGGAGGGAATTTTCTGGGCGCCTTGGGCCCTATAAATATATATTCATAAACTAAAGGAATATGCTTTCAAATTAATAGCGTCACGAAAATATTCACTCGAACACCACGGATTACGACGAAATTGTGAGAGGAGATATGCTTGAACATCGAATGGAGATTGGAGGGGTTTTTATATTCAGCATACTAATAATATGGGAGACAATGATTCGTTTGACAAAGTACTGCAGCCTTCCTAAATGCGGTACTGGAACATATGCAAAATTAAGATATAATTTCGCCAATGGTATTTTGTCGAAAGACGTGTTACTGAGCCACTTTTTGAAACTAAATGGGCACAATTAAAGAACGCAATGAAATATTATCTGTGGACATGTTTCTGAACAAAATATTAATATTCCTGAATAGGGGAGGGCGGCGAGCTCGTAAAAAAGGGCGAGGGTATGAAAGGGCAGACATAAACCTAATGAATTTGGAAGAGAAAAAATGGGAGAGGGCATGAATGGGCTAGAGACTGTCGGTGTCCCATGGAGAGATTAGCGAGTGTCGGTGGGGAAGGAATGTTCGGGAATTAACACGGGGCAACGACGCGATAGGTGGGGCTCAACAGGGAGTAGAAGGGAGAGGAATGCAAAACCCAACGGGAAATTGAAATGGTGGGGGAGAGCGCTGCACAGCGGTACGGATCCAGAAAAATGTTGACAAAAATAGCTTTGGACTTTTTAAAACCCTCTTTTACTATGAGAGTTATGTTGCAATATGTCTGGGGTACCACACTTCATGCCTACTTTTTTATGAAAATTTTTTTTAACTTGGATATATTGCATAACTGTTGCGCTTTTTTTTAAGGCAGCGTGTTTTTTCTGTTTTTTTTTGTTCGAAAATTGTGTTTTAGATATAATTTTTTACCTTACTCCGCGAATAATTTTGGACAAAACAACTTTGTACTATATGCATATAGACAATATACTATCATAAAATCTAGATATCAACCTTTTAGGGATGGTGACGACTGCTGCAGGAGTGAGTGAAAGGTAGTAAATGTTTTCGAAAAAAATCGCATAAATGTTGAGTTATAAAAAAAAGACGTCGATTTGCGCGTCGATTTGGTGACAAGAAAGTAAAATATTAAGAAGACATAAGGCAAAACAAGCAGCTGTATGTATTTGTAAGTAACCGAATAGCAGCGATTCTCGTGCGTATCCGCCTCACGCACGAGCGTCAACTTGCAGGAATCAGCGCAGAGTAGTCTCGTGGTCAAATGTGTCTTCCTATATTTCATTGAAGAGAGTAAAGAAGTAAGAAGTTAAAGTGAAAGAGAACAAATTCCACAAGGCCGTACTCTTTGGTGGGCAAAGTCGGGAGGGGGTTGGGAAGTTAAAAGGCTGACAGGGGGGGTAAAACACGGAAATCAAGCTAAAACACTGTGGAACCAAACAATCGAGCAGCACAAATACTCACCTAGCAGATTTGCTCTGAGACACAAATTTCCGTGAATACACACACACATGCTTCCCCACCCCCACTTTGCCCACCAAAGAATACGACCGTGAACAATTTGTTCTCTTTCAACTGTTCAACAGACGCAGATCGTTCATTCACTTATAAAAAGAGTAAACATTTTATACATTATTTTATATCTATCACTATCCAAACTTACTAAATATAACGATAAGGTATTTGTATTGCTCGATTGATGTTAAGCGCATTTCTGACGCAGGGAGAGGAGGAGGAACATATTTTATTTTGTCGAATGCATGCACGACTTCAATGGCATTTTGGTAATCTTTTGATGTAAAGACGACAGGCTGCTTGCACTACTATTGGGAAAACCCACCGTTGACTTTCTTTCTTCCGATCCGAAGTGGTAGGAGAGGCTTTACTTGAACACCTGCTGCACCCAAGGGAAGTGGTAAGGTGTCCTTAGTCGGGACATTCTGCTATTTCACAATGGAGCACCACCCAACTTGACTTGATTGCTACACTAGAGGCAGTTTGGCCGCAAGTAAAACACACGTGTTAACACTAAAATGACCGGGGCAAGCCGCATACCTATAATGACCGCCAGCGGTCAATTGACCATTCGCCCTTTTCTTGCGCTCTCTCAGTCGTTTTCCCTTCATAGTTGAACGTAACGAGAATGGAAGTGTTCTGATTACCTTTTTATGTTCTGATTAGTTTCACGGTCAGATTTAGTTTTTACTTTACAAAAAATATCAATTGTATCAAAAAATATTTCTGCAAAATAAAAGTGTGTATCACTTGTAAAGTTAAAAAATAATACGTCATGTGTTTTAAAACTCAAGTAGAACTTCAGAACACGTTATTTGATGAAGTTTTCTCAGAGAAAACATATGTCAGAGAAAAATTGAAAAAAGCGTTAAAATGAAGCACTACAAATTTGGTCTCAAGGTATGTATTTCATTATACTCTTAGCACGTTTGCAAATATTCTGGTTACGTTCACTGCGTTCAAACATGTATTTGGGAAAAACTCTTTAAGTTTTTAAATGAAATAATTTTCCTGAAATATCGAAACGTTAATTTTTGCCCATGTAAATAAAATACGTCGGATTTTTCTGGGTCAGAAAAAGTTGTACAAAAGAGATACAAAACGCCGATATCGGCACTTATAAAGACGCCCAGTGGGATCCAAGAAAAACTGTCGTCACCCTATGAGAAACAAAACTCTGTGCAAACTGGAATGTGGAACACCATGGTTGGCTATGAGACAATGAAAGAGACAGCGTTAAGATAATGCGACCGAAGTCGTAGATTGAGACGCGTATTTGAATCTCGAGGAGGTAGAAGAGAAAGCCTTTGGAATGTGGCGTTATGCATTTCATTTTATCGACGTGACTAAACTGAAATGTCTGAGTAAGATATCTTCATGATACCAAGCGCGAAGGGATAATGAGAGTGGCATAGGGAGAACCGATCGACCCAGAAATATATTCAAACACGTTCAATGACCGCGTTGTAGTAAATATCTATGGGACGTGCAGATCGGAGGAGTATTGAAGGAAACCATCAGAAGAAGCAACGATCACGGGAAAGCAGGACGGAGTGAAAGTGAACAAGTTGGCGGGTAGGTGGTTGGAAATATCCATGATCGTTTATATGACGGGCGGCACCTGGCATTGTTGGCTGCTGCTACGCAGGAACGCAACAATGAATTTCAGCTGAATGAAGTTTCATCACTACCCACACAGTGCCTAGTGGACATAGTGGTGACTCTTTACGACGACGCACACTTTGGTTTTGCTTATGTGTCCCTCCTTCACATAAATTATGAAATCATACGTAAAGGCATGAGAAATAAACTGGAGTACGCTTTGATATTACATGAAATTGACAACAAGTATCGGCAAAGAGAGCTAAATTAATGTATAAAATACAAAAAGGGTAAATTTACCGATAACGGTCATTCTAGGTAAATGCTGAAATTTCTCTCCATATGATGTTTTCCAACCCAAAATAACTTCATTTTCAGGATATGATCCGAAATATCAAAAGTTAAAAATCTCAGCGTTATCGGTCGGAAAATAACAAATGGTGCGCGAAATAAAATCGCGTTTTGCATCGGAAATTATCCAAAAAAGGAGACATCACACTCAGAAATGCACCCTGAATGATCCACGACAACCAAGTAAGACCGGACTTATGCTCTCGATGTGGACTTTCTTGACCGCCAAATTAACTTTCCCCCTACTTCCGTATGACTACGTATTCTGCGTGGTAGTACTTAAATAGGTAAGCCATTGCGCATGCCAATGGTCGCATGACTTCAACCGGATTTCATTTCCAGCGTGCATCTTGGGAAGACTTCTGGATGTTGTGGCGAAAAACTTTTGTTTATAGGAAATTGCACCCAAGGAACTGCAATATCTTTTTGCTTGGTTTCTGGCTGCAGCAATAGCTATCGCAAATGCAAAGGAAGTGTGAATTTTTCCCAAAGCTTTGGAGATGAGAATTTGGATCGACGCTTGCCGGAGACAGGACTTAATGAACGCAGAAACAGGTAAGATGTCAATGGCGATGGTTAAAAAACGATAAAAAAAACCTTTGGGTTTCATGATGAAAATAGTTGAACTTTTACCAATATTCAGTTTTCAAGTTTGTTGATAGCAAAATTCGGAAAAAGGAGCATAGTATGGTGTTCAGTCATAACGTAGACTGGGTAACGCATGTGTCGAAGAGATAAATTTGCATATTTGTATTGAAACTATTGCAGTATTTAACGTGAAGATTCAGAGCATTCATAAAAAATATGAAGAATGCATTTTTCTTGCAGATAATGTTTGAGGTAGGATTCCACAAAATATCATTTCTTTAGGTTCATTTCCGGCAATTACATAAGATTTAGCTAAAAAGTGATTCATTTGTTTCAATTCAGAAGATTTCATAAAATAAAATATTTACCTTTGATATTTTTCCAGATTTGTTGAAAAGTCCTTCAAAACCGTTTGTTGCCTTTAAAATGCTTTTGTGCTTCTTTGGTTATTATCTGTTGTACAAATATAGAATCTATGATTTAGGAATTGACTGCCATTTCCATGTCTTTGACGCTTTATTTTTATTTTCTGCCACGAAAGTAATATATAATGTGCATAGAAGAGTTATTTATTCTCAGTACCTTTATTGAAGCTTCATTTGTTACAACATATGAAGACAAATTTCGTCAATATTTTCCTTTATAATTCTGCTTTGTTTCACAATACATTTTTCATTGATAAACGAATTTGAAGAGTATTTATCACAGTGGTGACGTTAAAAATTACGGTTTTCCAGCAAGTAAGAGGAAAGTTTCAGTTTTGTTTACACATAACGCCGAAAACATGTCCCTTAATGGAAATCATGGACAGTGAATAAAGCTAAAAACAAATTTTTGGTATAACTGTTTTCAATTTCTGCAATGTCTTCTATGATTAGGTTTTTTTCTAGTTTTCTTTCTAATGAAACTATAAAAAAGATATTATCTTTCATTTGGATCTCAGAATTTAACTATTTTTTGGACTATCCTAATGTGGGATGGCGTCTAATGATTAATAGTCTGAAAGTGACAATAGTTCAGCTCAATATCCAGCGGTATCTTTCTGAATCCTTGAGGTATAGACGTAAATAAAAAGCATTAAGTAGTCGTAAAGAAAACTTAGCACGGGATTTACCATAGACCAACGTTCATAGGGAATTTTGGCATGAAAGGAGGCTAAAGTAAAGGAAAAATTACCAAATGAATTGGTCAATTTTTAGAAGTACACCGGAAAATATTGAGCCCTTAGGGTCGCAATTATTTACTCCTTGAGATGATCATCTGATTTTTTTCAAGCCGAGAACTAAAACGATAAGCTGCTTTTGGATATTTTATTTAAACTATAACTTGGAGTAACCTCATTCCCTGTCGGAGACTAGCGATTAATCACCACCTGCCCAACATTCGATCCAAAACCTATGTACGAGTAGGAAAAATAAGTCATAAATCAATCGTTGGGAACACTAAGCGTGTGAATAATTAGCATGGAAACTTGTTAAACTAACGGGAAAATGTTCGTGGTTTTGGTAGACTATGGAATACAGCGAACATTTTCGAATGCCTTAGGGTGGTCATAATTCGTTCTATCATCTGCTGTATGTAGTATGGGGGAAAAAGTATCCCGACAAAATTTGTGCCGCCACTATCGCTTCGCAGGATAGTGGGTTTCCTTTCTAGTGGGTTGCTATTCTTTGGTCAGAGAGGGAAATTCAAACAAGGCAAACCATTTCCTATCTTCGCCGTCCAAATACGCGACCTGAGTCTCCATCAGCCCAAAGCATGACTGGCGATGATATCCGTAGAATAGAGACGCATTCGACGGCATCATGTGCGCACATTGGGAACGCTCCTATGAATTTTCCTTCGCCTATCTCAACAAAACGACAAAAATCACTGCAGGCATTAGCAAGCTTTTTCTTAAGGTAAACAAGACAGTAAACGAGAATATTCGATGGGCCACGTATTTGAATGCAGTTGGTTTTGAAGAAGTTTTAGCTTTTCCGGAAAGACTGCCGTGTACATTGCCAGAACGCGTTTTTCTTTCGATCGAGAAGGATATTTTCCTATCTTTATTGAAGATACCTTTGTCTGCAAGCGAATGAGGGAAAAGTAGTCCGCATGTTGGAGGCAGGCTTAACAGTAGCGGAAACATAGCGAAGGATGAATAAAAATTTAAGTACCTAATACTACTCGGAGAAACGCAACAGGGAGGGTAATGAGGCATTGAAAAAATCGGAGAAGACCTCCACATGAGAAGTGACTGATTAGGACCTAAG
The DNA here is from genome assembly GCF_921293095.1 of Ischnura elegans. Taxonomy (NCBI): domain Eukaryota; kingdom Metazoa; phylum Arthropoda; class Insecta; order Odonata; family Coenagrionidae; genus Ischnura; species Ischnura elegans. The sequence continues at coordinate 1,256,217 of NW_025791657.1, forward strand.
TGTACAACCGGAGATGTTGATGCTGACATATAATACATCAAAGTGCTTCTGATATTTTGAATTTAATAAAAAGAGAGATATTGACCCAAGTGAAGTGCGAATACATTGGAGTACATTTTTCGTCCTTCATTTTTTGTTCACATTAATTTAGATATTTCATTTGACCTTTATAAATTGTCAAAAGTAATTTTACACCAAAATATCATGCATTGTTTTAATTTTACAAAATTTATTTTCAAATAAATTAAAAAGAAAGCTAGGTATCAAATTGCAGAAAATAAAGTTTTTTGCCATTAGCTAAAATGCTAATTTCGTATTGCAATTTATGTAATTTAACTCGAAAAATTGTCATCGTGTGTCATCAATTAAATTTGTTGCAATAATCTGCATATCATTGAGGAAAATTCCAATCGCAATTGACGCACTAAAACATTTGAAAGTGATAATTGTTTAGATATCACTGGTAAACATAGATTTTGTGATACTAGAGACTTTGGAAAAATACCTTAAGCGTATTTTTTGCGCTGATTCCGAATCTGTGATTAGGTTCTTTTTATCATATCCAGTTTATTAATGACAGATTAATGTATGTTTTTGCTTTCACGAAAGTAGTGATTTAATTCATTTATTTTTCGTGATAGCATGAGAAAATGAAAATAAAACTTTCCTGCCAAAACATGTTGTCCTACGATGTCATGCCTTCCAATTTTGTCAAAATATGTTTTAAATTGTACTACCCTATCGGTTTGTTCAAAGCAATGCTGTTTCAGCTGCCGCTTCACTTCAGCATATGACTAGCTGTATGAGAGTGAAGACATTTGCTTTCTCTGAAGATAATAGAAAATAGGGAATTTTGTCGCCCGCAGGAAATGTACACGAAATGTAAATTAAATTACATTACAATGTAATCGCGGTTTAGCCTTAATCAGGCCAAAATAGTGCGTGAACCATCCTGATGACTTATTATGTATACGGTGAAATTACTTTTAAGTAAAATAATGGCACAATAAATAGATACAAAAGCATTATTAGGTAAATAAGACAGGAAAATAAAAGGCACTGTTACTTTAGAATTCCAATGCAGAAATACATTGCATATAATAATACTTAACATCCTAAAGAGCACATTAAATCACACCTTGCTGGATCCGTATGGGGCCTTAAGACGGCATCTAAATGGGTATACACAAAGCAAATAATACATAATATAAGTGTTCCTCTATGCTAATAATGGTGATTTAAACTTATAAGGTGTACCGCTGATCCATGCTTAGAGTAACACGGAAACAGCATGCATGCTCGTGTTGTTTCCGTGTGACGCCTTTCTGGTTCCAGCTGCCGCTGTGTGATGTCACCTTGATGCGAGGCTATGAGCACCACTACGATGCAAAGCCGAGCATGACGGTAGCACAGAATACCCTGCTAGCAGGTAGCACTTGGCTTAATTAAGGATTATTAATGCCATATCCTGCAAAGGAAACTCTACGACCCAAGGCAATTTTCATAATCATTACCAAGAGATTTTTCCCTGATCTCTATGCCTCATGCATGCATTGGGAATCTCAGACGATGTAAAGCTCCTGACGACTCGTATAGCATCTGGGTCCCTGTGACGTCACGTGGAGTGGAATCGCATGGCCGCCAGTCTGGCCTTTTTAAAATGAGAATAAAATTGACCATTTACATTCTTCTAACCTGGGATAGCTTACACCAAATAATTTGTATAATATGAATACACTAATGGTGGGAAGCGAATAGCAATCGATGCCTTTCGTTTTCTTTGATGAAGGAAACTACCCTATTGCCCGCACAGAAAAAGCAGGCATGCATGCACAACGTTCGCAGATGAAAGAACTCATACTTGAGAAAGTTCTGCAGGGGATAAGCGTTAATCTTCAAACGTTAACTGTCCAATGTTCCCATTTGGGATCAGATTAATAAAAATTCAGGAAAATTATATTTCGTATCTGTGACTAATTTCATAGCTTTTGTTATGGAAATAAAGTATAGAAGTATTTTTTAAGTGAAGAGCATGACTTGTGTATACATCGTCATGGTAGCATTTGCTAGTGTAAGTGACCTCTTAGATAAACTAGGATGGGAATCTCTGTCAGATCGTAGATTGAAAAGTAAACTAAACCTTTTAGATAAATTCAAGTGTCTTTATTGACGAAGTTAACCACATCTTACGAACGCCAACTCACTACGGTAGATCAGATCATTGAAACAAAATATAGAGAGATAGACTGTAGAACAGACAGATTCCGAATGTCTTTTTTTCCACGATCAAGAAGAGATTGTAACGGCAACGTTATAACTCACAAATAGATTAGGTGACTTTGCAGTGTAGCCTACTAATTTATGTATACTTAAATTCATTTAACAAAAAAGCACTGTCATAATTTTCTGTAAGTTTTGGTTTCGTAAATTTTTCTGTGTTATGAATTGAACAACCGCGTCTATCTCTATCTAGTTTTTATTTTGGATAGGCCCTTGTACCACCGGATTATCAACTCTAAAAATTTATCTTTGAATATGTTGAGAAATGTGAATACCCGCTTTTTGAAGAATCCATTTTTCATAGATGTACAACCGCTGTAATTATCTCCCTCGGGTTTATCTTTCTCCTTTATCTATTCTCCCCTTATCTCCTTCTTATATCCCGTTTCATCTTTCCCGGAACATCATAATCGCCCTCTCTTGATGGAATTCTGAGTAGGTGACCACCTATACAAGTGCCCCACTGTAGATGCTATGATACCGAAATCGATCAAACGGATAACATCCTTGGAAATTTGAGTAATTCGTGATAACGGCATACATCGTGATTTTAATTCTGGACTATAGTGTCTTTGGTCACGTACGAATTCATCGAATACGCAGTTCCTGCCTTTAAAAAGTAGATTTTTGCTGCATAGAATGCGGAATATGCTAACCTGCTACTTTGTCTTAGTATAACATAATTATATCCGGCTATTCAGTTACAATATCAATATTTTGTTTTATAGCCTGTCGTAAATCCAACCAATGCTAGCAATCAATTCGAAGGGATAAATGTTAATAAGATAAGAGAACAACGCATATAAAAAAGAAATTTAAAAAATTACATGGTAAAAATGATGCACAACCTTATGAAAACAAATTAAAAATAATTTCAAACAAAAAATTAAGAACGCCAAGAAAAAAAATTTTCAATAAAAAAATGAATCCTGTGAAATCACTGTTTTACGTTCCTCCGGACGTTTTGGTTAGTGCATGTTGTCATCTTAGATTTATTGAGTATCTCTACCATTCAAAGGTAGTCTGTCTTGTAACTTCTCTTTTGCTTGTACTGGAAAGGTAACACCGGTGCCTCTATACTAGTGTATTTTCAGTAGCCAAATTCAATGCGCGGAATAGGCGTCATTGAATGACATTTCTTCATCTCTGATTAATTGCTTTACCCCAGTTATTGCATGGGAGAAAGTATGGGATTCTTTTAAGGTATTTAAAAGAGCCTAATTGTGATGGTAGAAACGACCACTTGGATATGATTATGGGAATATACCGAAGAAACAATAGATTTAAGATATCATTTTTTCCACCGACAATAATGACCAAAATACATTTGATAGTTCAGCTCTAGCAGAGGTCAAATCAGATTTGAAAAACTCTGCGTGTTTCTTTAATGACTTATTGTTAAACGTTTATTACCGGCATGAACGTTTTGGCACATAAAATCTCATTAATTAATTATTTACCACGCTTAATTTTCGTTTATCTATTACAAAGTCAAGGTTGGCGGGCCGCGCCTCAATTTCTACCACCAGAATCCTATCGTTTACCTCGTCTTTACCTACCACACGCTTACTCATCTTCCCGTTTAATATTAATGCTACCCCTCGCTGGCTATCTTCCCCTCCACTATATATAACCCTATACCCATCACTCCAATCATAAGATATCTATCCTCCCTTTATCCATTTCCCTTTTGATATTTTCTAACTTTCCCGCCCTCATCATAGTCCTCCCATTCCACGTCCCCACATTTATGGCCGACTTCTTCTTCTCCATCTTCTTGGTCTTCCTTTCTTCTTTCTTCGTTTCTGTTGCCGCTGATGGTGATGATGATAAGTCTCTGCAAGGATTGCGCATGTTGGCGACCCCGAGGACCTTGCCGACCTCGCTATTGAAGAAGGCGGTAATGGAAGGAAAGGAAGGCTCCCAGATCACTTCTTAAGTACTCCATGCAAACCTACCTTAATCGGTAGAATACTCTAAAAATAATAATAATATTACTAAGTAGATATTTGGAATCAAAGGCTTTCGGGCGCAGCTACGATGAAATACTTCATCGCCTAATGATGCGAGCTGCAATGGCCGCGAAGGATCGCGTGACAAAGCAGAATAGATAGCTGCTCCCAAAAGCTTTTGATACCGATAAATCTCGCACCGATAGCCTACGTTTCAAAGTAGATATGTATATATGCAAGGTAGTATTTAGGTGTCCTTAGCACTCTCTTAATTTCTTCTCTCACCGCGTGTTGTTGTCCTGTCTTCCTGCTCCGCTTTGGGGAGGTTTATCTCCCAAAATCCTCCTCTTGCTGCGCCTCTGACTTGAAATATCGATTACGGTAAATATGTGTTAATGCTTCTTTGATTTTAGTTTTTGTTCGATACCTTGCAGTATTTTCTAAATTCGGTCTTAAATTTTAATGCTTGTCTTCATCTCATGAATTTTTAACACCACAACGGATAAGCAAACGAACTTTATTTAGCCAATGGAACCTAAGTTCAACATAAGAGGTCACTTCTATGCTCATAAATAAGAGGAAAAGTTGCTCTTCGTACGACTCGGATTTTAGTCCAGAGATTGACGCTGCAAACGCTGATCCCATGCGCGACTTAATCACCTCCAGTGTAGGCACTCCCATTTCCTATCATTTTATATGCCCCGTCGCGCCTCCCGTGCGGGTATTCGGCACATTCGTAACTCCAGTGTGTGGTCAACTCCATATCTGTATCCTTTATCTTCTTATTCTGATCCCACACCGCACTAACCCATTCATGATAGCAAAAAAAGTTAAAAAGAAGACAATCATTTTTATCAAATTCGTTCAGTTGTGAATATCGCCATGTTTTCGAGCAAGTAGTGAAGGGCACTATTCATGATTGTCAATCCCACGCAAATCTGAACTTCCCTTAATTATACTGCGCACAAGATAAGATAAGCCCGCTCTCTGTGGATATAAACACCCCTCCGTAAGTCACAGGAGGGAAATAACTCGTTCGAGTGGCAACCAAGGAATTGATCTCCAATTTAGTTCTTCACGTGTAATTCACGTGTAGCTGAGAAGTGTCATTCCATCAACTTGCACTGGGATTGCTGTAAGTTGAATGGGGAAATTAAGGAAAATGATATCCCTTGATACCATGCTACAATAGAATAGAATGAAATCATGTATCATCATCATCATATATAAATCATCGCTTGGGGAAGGTCAGTTCTTCTTGCTGGGGTGAATATTACGGTCGAAGACGCTTTCACTTGGAGGTACGTAAACATTTTTTTTCCTTGTTCTATTTCATTTTCTGTTGTAAATATGCGTGATTTGCCTTTTATTTACCTAATTGTGTGTTGATATATGTGTTATAGATATGTATTTTGATAACTAAGTGTATGTTTTTCAAGTTAAAAGAAAATGAAACTTTTCAGTTAATTTTTTTTTAACTTTTACGGCGATAAATTGTCGTTATACAAAATATTCTTCGAATATTCCTCACTAACTAGCGATGAAATATGGCGGTGAAGCATTGAATGCATTTTTTAATCATTTATTGTGCATAGATCCTATTTTTATTTTAAACACCCATGTACCGTGTATTCATTATTTCTTCTTATTACTCCCTGCACAAGATACTGCAGCAGCAAATAATCGATTGCAGAATTCAGAAGCTGTAAATATCCCGATACTGTGTTTTGATCTTCTTTGTTTCCTTCGTCTCCCTTCAATTTGGGTGAGTCAATGAGTAATTATGTTATACTTTTTTTGCTTCGAAATATTTTTTTGCGAAACGTAGCTATTTTCAATTTTTGCTCAAGAAACATTTTCATTTAGTTTATTTTTCAAATGACACTTATGCGCTCCTAAATTTTTATATTTAATCCTCGGACCAGTGCATTACAAATTCATGCATAAATTGTTAATTTTTCTTCGTAAACTCGTTCCTATTACTAGTAAGTATAAGCATATAATGCCTTCATTACTGAAGGATGAAAGTGCTGTTGCTGTTATTTGTGATTAATTACCACGATCATAATGTTGGAAACAAATAAAAGACACGATATCAAAGAACATTTTGTATTCTTGTTAAAATTTTGCGGTCCTCGCTTGCTGCGTAACAAAATATCTTTTTTCATTGTGAATGACAATAACTTTGTGTTCTTGGTACCTGCATAATCAGGAAATCAAGAAAAATAATTATCCGTGGAAGTGTTGTCATTCCAGTTAGAGATTTGGCTGTTCAGGAAAGGATGTTTTGAAAGTTGGAGTTGAAGTGATCGCTAGCAATATCTTTAGTAGTCCTCGACATTTCACTCTTTTCAGATACCTTTCACTCTCTCCGCATACTCTTTTGTTTGATCAATTGCCGGGGTGCCGCGCGACCTTCTTGGCCCTGCTTTGGGAAGTTTCGTAGACACAAAGAGGGTTTATTGTCACGTGAAAAGCATTAGGGATGAGGGTGTTGGGGCGGAAGAACCCTCAAGCAGGATGGCGTCAGAGGATATTTTCTTATTATGAAGCAGAGTTCAATGGTCTACCGACTGGCTCGGGGATTCCCTCTGATAATATTTCGGAATGCATTTCATCTCCCGGCGGTAAATAGCTCTGCCCATGCTCTGTGTAAAACGGGACGGCCGCTGGTCTCCGGGTACCTGCACGTCCGACCCTTATAATCCTCCGCAGGCAAACACCCTACCCCGGCCTATGACAATGGGAGTGGAGTAGATTTGAGTTATTCTTCGGCATTTAATAGCATAGCGATACAAGCTAAATGTTTTCTGATAAATGCTATACATACCATATTTAGAAAGTGTTTTTAAAATTATGGGAAACGACACCAAACTCGCCATACTTTTTTTTATAAATAAAGAAACATCATTTTGCTATTTTCGCTAATTTATTCATTCATCATTGAACCAATATGTTACTAAAATCAGGTCTTCCTTTTTTAATCGAGATCTTATAAATAGTGGAAAATTATATTATTATCCAAAATGTTTTTTTAGTCCATAAAAGTATGCCATCATACTATGCTTTCATTTATCATGTTTCAGAATGGTTAAAACTCGGGGAGGAAAAAAAAGAGGTGTGGAGCAATCCTTCCTTAGGGAGAATCCTCAACCCTCGACTTCTCAAGTCAGTCCCCCGCGTACTCCTGATCCTCAGGATATTACGGAGGACATTCCTCCACCGAAGTCGAGGAGAATGGCAGCTTCGGGAGTAATAACCTCCACGGAGGAACTCCGGAGGCTGCTGACACTGTTGACACTGTTGTGAATAATCTAATGGAGGGTCACCTTGAAGCTGGCCATTCATTATTTGCATAGTTGCTACCATAATCGTATCAAATTATCAAGTATACTGACACGTGTATTGAAAATTCGCAATCCTATAGCTTTAACTTCCAGTCTTTGATCATCAACCCTAAAATTCCTGGTCAACTATGCCCTTGGACATAAAATCCTATATGTTAAAGCAATTCAGGACTACATAAAAAACATATTTCCATTGAGCACTGTGAGGAATACCAAGATGTACACATTCGCCAAATTTCATTGGTCCAACGGATTTACTATTCAAGTTATGCCAATTTTATGTATTTTCTATTATAATCGAATCGATCTTTTGATTATACTGACATCTGTGCTGTAAAATACGCAATGCTATTGGTTTAACTTCCAGTCTATGGGTATCTACTACATTAATTCCTGGTCAATTATGTCCTTGGATGAAAAATCCTATGTGCTATAGCAATTTGATAAATTTTAAGAAAAAGCAGATTCGATATATTTCGAACGTGAGACTATATACAAAACTTATTTCCATTGGGCATTCTGAGGAATACCAAGATGTACCCACTCACAAAATTTCATTGGTCCAACCTATATAGTAATCAAGTTATGCTTATTTGGGTATTTGCTACAATAATCGAATCGATCTTCCGATAATACTGCCATCTGTACTGTAGAATCCGCATTTGCTATAGATATTTTTTCCAGTCTATGGTCATCTACTTTAAAATTCCTGGTCAACTATGTCTTTGGGTGTAAAATCCTATATGTTATAGCAATTCGATATATTTTAAGAAAAAGTAGATTCGATATATATCGAACGTGAGACTGTATACAAAACATACTTCCATTGCGCATTGTGAGGAATACCATTATGTACCCATTCACCGAATTTCATTGGTCCAACGTAAACACTAATCAAGTAATGCCAATTTGCGTATTTGCTATAAAAATCGAATCGAACAATCGACTCTACTGACACCTGTATTGAAAAATTCGCAATACTATTGATATCCTTTCCATTCTGTGGTCATTCCCTTATTCCTGCCTTCTCGACTATCCCCGCTTTCTAAATTTCACCTATGTACCTATATTGGTGACGTAGATAGGGCGATGCGTGTATTTCTTACGGGGACCTATTACAAAAAGATATAAATGCATATTGATATATCTTCATTAGGAAACATTACTCATTTAAATAATTTATATGTACGCATAATTCATTCCTTTCCTTACATATTGTTAAAATTTTAATCCCCGTAACTATGTAAATAGGAATGAAAAATGGCTCCATCGAATGTAACCTTATATCAATTTATAACGTGAACTCTAATCAATCGATCCGCTTGATTTAACTTTTGTCGGATTAAACACATTAGCAGTTGTATTGTGTATGATTTTCATATTCAAAACTTGGTTAATACCAAAGTTATTAGCGATTAAAGCGTAACTAAGGAGATTGGTATCGATATAACTCGTGCATGAATCGGTCGAGCGGAAAGGTCATCATAGCAAAATTTGACTATTTTAATATTATTACCCTGAAAATTTCATTCATCTAGCTTGAATGGTTGCTAAGATATTCAAGATTGTATGCTCCACAAAAAAATGGCGACAATGATTTTTCGCGTGCAGGATATTTTTCGGAATTTTATTATGAATTAACCAAGAGGGTTACGGGGAAGGTAAGCTGAAACGTTAGGGTGCGAAGCACCCTAATTGGTATTTCTAGGAGATTCCAAATTTTCATATGGCACATGTCTCAAGGCCGAAATCCGAGTTTGAAAATTCGCCCATCACGACAATGTAAAATCGAAATCGTTTATTCCTCGGAATTGTTTCGACATATGAAAATTCCAAGATAGCGAAAAAATCAACCAAAAAATCTTCCACCTTATAAGTCAAGGAAATTGTCGTACAATTATTGCAAGTTATTAAAAAAAATTCCTAAAATTTTCCCATAAGAAAAGCATTGAAAGCGTTCAAACTATAATAAAAAATACTTAATATCAATTCGTCGTAATGGCAACCGTACCAAAAAATCGACCAAAACATTTAGTCTATGTCCATTGAATATCATGTTCCTTGGACGTTTAAAGTACAAAATTAAAGCGAAAAAGTTTAAGTTCCATAAGGCTATCTTAATTTTCATCCATCTTAAGTTCCATCTTAATTCAAGTCGATATATCTCGAAAACCAATCGACTTTTTCAACTCTTCAGATATTTCCTCCCGATGAATTTTTTTTTACTTTTACGTCCAATAAGCCAAATACCCATGCCTATCACAGTTTGGGCTGCGAAGTTGTATCAATGAGTCAGTCAGTGAGTGAAATTGTCGTTTTATATTAGCTTAATTAATGTGGCTCATAAGGTTGTTCCGTCTTCTTATTATAAAATTTTTATTAGGCTTCTCTTCTCTCCAACTCTTCTTGGGACTTCTTCGTTCCTTACTCGGTCGATCCATTTGATCCTCATCATTCTTGAAGTAAGAACACGAAATGTAATACTCTTGCGTCATTTTTTGAACTGTTACATAAAGGTAACGCCGCGTTATTATCCGCCTACAAGCCCCGGCTAACCCCTTTTCTGAATCCCTAGCCTTTTAAATGCAGCTATTCAGCAAAAAGGATAATGCAACCCTTGCCCAAATATTAACTTACATATGGCTCGTCACAGTTTTAACACTAGAATGTCCGGCTGGGTCAATTTGACCCAACAGACACTTTTTATGTTGATTATCTCGAAATGAAGAAAATTTTACAATCATATTTCATGACTGATAATTATTTACTTTGGTTTACCACTGTGCAAAAGTTGGGCCTGATATTATTATTATTCTTTTCTATTTTTTCTACTGAAAACTCTTTGGGATTATACCCCCTCAGCATACGCTAAACACTAAATCCTCAAAACTGCCCTTATCCGTTCCCATATTCCCTCCTCCACTTAACCAAGCCGTAGACCACACTTGGAATACGCTGCCAGTGTTTGGGACCCTCATGAAAAAGGCTTAATAACAGAGTTAGAACGCGTGCAAAGAAGAGCTGCCAGGTATGTGAAAGGTCGTTACGATAGTCTTGTTAGTGTAACTGACCTCTTAGATAAACTCGGATGGGAATCTCTATCGGACCGTAGATTGAAAAATAGACTAAACCTTTTAGATAAATTCAAGAGCAGTGTCTTTTCTAACGATGTTAACCATATCTTACGGACGCCAACGTACTACGGAAGATCAGATCATATAAATAAAATAAGAGAGATAGATTGTAGAACAGACAGATTCCGAATGTCATTTTTCCCACGATCAATAAGATATTATAACGGCAGCAATAAAACTCGTTAATAGATTGCATGACTTGTAGTGTAGCTTACTAACCTATGTAAAACTTAATGCATGTTTCTGAATTTCTATTCTATATTCTATTTCTAACAGCATACAGTAGTATAGTTTGTTATTATACGGGACGTTGTTTGGACGGTGTGGTGTGCATGTGGGAGTCCAAATATGCATGTTGGTGTCTGATCACCCCCTGCCAAACACCCTAGAGGTGGCTTGCAGGGTATTATGTAGATGAGATGTAGATGTAGAATCAATGCCATGATCACACCGAGAATGTTTAACGCCTGAAACTACAAGTAGTGAAGAAAGTCTAAATAGACAGCCAAAACAGCTGGGAACTTGAGACCCAATAAAACCCGTGAAATTTCAGCGTAGCGTAGCGTAACGCTCACTCCACTAGAGCACCCAAAACTGATTTCCGTCAAAGTTTTATAAAACGTAAACCAATTAATAAAACAGTATTAAGTACAGAATAAATGAACACGAAATAATAAAAAATTCCGACATAAATTGAAACATTGTGATCAATATGAAAGTAACGTTTCCCTCTGAGAGAATTTATCCTCTTGTGCAGACGAAATATTTTCGGTGAGTGACCAAGGTAATTTAAAAGAGTAAGGGAAACTAAAATTCCTCAAGATGCAGAGACACCGCCACAAACTTTGTCCTAAAACTTTTGAAAGTCACTATGCGTCTGATAACCTGCATTGATAATAAATTATTAATAAATATATTTCAAGCATAGAATATATTCACCCATTGATGTAGTTAATTATTAACCCTTTCAAGACGGTGCAGTTCTCGCCTCAGCAAGACTACTGAACTGAGCCCCGAGAAATTCTTCCCTCCTCTCTTTGCGGGGCATTTTTGCAGGGCATTCTTTAAGAAGGGTGTCGCGGATGATCACACACTCTCAGCACAATTTCCTTTCTCAGTACCTTATTCAACCCTTCCTAGCGGGGATTCCGCATTACCTCGGGCTCTGAGGGTAGTTGAGCTCCCTCCTTTAGCAGTTTATAATCCTACCAGCTGCATTGATTCGTGGTAAATAATGCTTTGTTCATATGAATTAGCCATATGGATATTTGTTGCTTAACCCTTTCGAGACGGCGGAGTTTTCGTCATAGCATGACTGCTGTGCTGAGCCACAAGAGACTCTTCTTTCTCGTGGTACGGAGCATTTTTGGAGAACATAAGTTAAGGAGGGTCTCGCTGAACCTTTTTCGACCCCTCCCCGCTGGGACTCCGCATTATCTTGGACTCTGAGAGTAGTTGTGCTCCCTCCTTTCCGGGTTTACTACCATACCTGCGGCATTGGTTCGCGGTCAACTTATGTATTGCTTATATATATATAGCATATGGATAATTGTTGCCTGCACGTAAATTGCAGACTTTGAATTGAATTCCTAATTTTTTAGCATTTTCAAATTTTAAACGAAGTTCTAAGGTCAACTTTAACGCATTTAATGCAGCATTCATTTCCATGTTGATGCTTTCACCTAAATCAATGTATAAGTTAATATTTGTCGTAGATTATCGTTTAAAATATAAACGCTGCTCAAAAGACAAAGAATTCAGTTGTAAGTTGATATTTTTTGAGAAAGGTGCAAATATTTATTTTGAAAGTTGACTGATTGAACAATTGAATGACCGCGGTCCCTTACCGCTAAGAGGAGTAATACAAGACGATCGGTGCGGGTACCTGCTCCCTAGTTTTGAGGGTACCCCCTCAAAGTCCCTCTTTGTTTGGTTCCGAAACAAAGTCATCGCTCACCCGCGACCATCATTAACGGGGAAGAGCTAAAAACTTATATATTCGGCATTCGTTATGTACCGTGGGGCCTGACGGCGGTTTTACGGGTTTCCCGTCGTGCTTAGGGTAAATGCCAAGCCAATACCACTCCCGTACCAGTGTTCAACCCCAGTAGTGCTGAAGAGGCGTAAACCTAAGCAGCTCCGCGAGATTTATATTTTGTTATCATGTTACTTGTAATATATATTTCATATTTTATGTAATGTTGTTATCTCGCGGAAATAAACCTTGTTGAACTTGACCTGCGTAATAAAATCTCTGACGAAAATTTGCGGATTTCGTCTCCCGGGTCATGAAACTTCCAGACGCATATTTTAGTCTTAAGCAGGCAAAAGGTTGAATTCGGTTTTGTAGGAGGCAAAAGAGACAAACATACAAATCTTTGAGCGCAGTTTGATAGACGTTCTTCCAAATGGTAGAAATTGAAATTTTTAATATTCAATTTAGTTTTTAATTCTTCAACAGACATCTTTTTATGATTCCAATTTCATCAACGGGATTATGCTTAAGCCTTTAAAAGTGTAATCTAATGTGTAATTGTGTCGTATATACATCAAGGATATTATTTAAGGCGCTAACTGAATACTTCTAGGTTGTGTACGTGAATAAGGGAGAAAGCACAGATGTGAAAAAACATTATTAACTCTCAGCATGGCTAAACCTTTTAAGTTTAAATCACTATTATTATTGTACACGAAAACTTAAATTTTGTCTTATTTGCTATTTGTAAACCCCTCCAAACACCGTAATATGGCCCCGGACCGATTCAACAAGGTGCTTTTTAAGCAAATAAGCATTTTGATACGTAATGCATTTAAGCATATGAATTCCATAGGATAAGCGTGTTTTATTTAGCTAATTCATGTAACTAAAACAGCTTGTGTTTTTCATTATTTTGTCATTATTTGGTTCAACAATGGTAGATATTCTGCCACTGATCTGACGGCATAAATGCAAAAAGCAAAGACCCGCGTGGATACTGGCAAAACAAACAGCTACTATGAGCGTCAAGGGTCTATGCTGCAATTCAGAACGAGGAGATTCACTTTCAAATACTATTTAAGGGGTTAGCTCTCGGAAATGATACTCTGAATTTTGACAGAACCACTTAGAGTTAGATATAAGTTTTAGATGTGGAGAATAAACCACTGCTACTAAGCCCGTTTTGGTCCTTAACAGTGATAAAGATAACAATCAAGGTTATAATGACGAAGTTTAAAGTTTATCTAAAGAATAATATGGCTTTCGATAGAAATATGTACCATATGCAACCCGCGTAACACCCTAAGTGTCTGACTGGGGTGGCGCGCGCTCACTTTCGGTGCGTTATCTCGGGAACCAAAGGGCAGAAATGAAAGAAATTTTGGGGTGATGCTCAGTAAATGTCTAACAAGTCGTTGTTTAAGAAAGAAAAGGGATAGAATAATCCGAGAGTAACATCATCTTCCCTTATGTCCGGAAAACTCCCAAAAATACCAAAATTTCATAACTTTAAGTGCGATGCGCCACAATTTCCCGGTATCCGATTGCAAAAATAATGTTCATTATTTATTTTCTCGCCAAATGGAACAAAACTGGAGGCGTCCCAAAATAAATTCGAAAACTTGAAAAATAAGGACCACCCTAATGCCGCATAGTGTGGCAGAGGAATGAGAAAACACTCTCGCTGTGTTGTCTCGTCATCTTCCGTGGCGTTCAGATATCGTGGATCTCTCCATTTCCCAGATTTTCCCCACGTTTTGTTGTCAGAGGTGACGACAGTTTCGCCAGGATTCCACCAGGCGTCTTCAGGTCTAAGTGATGATTTTCGTGTTTTTGCTACGTATGTTTAGTTTTCCTTCCTCGCGACCACTGTGTTTTTGGTCGGCTAACCTTGCTCCTGCCTGTGCTATTGGCCAGGATGCTGAACCCTCTCTTCCAGGCGGCAGTTTCTTTGGCAGTTAACTTTTGTACTTTGCGTTGCACAGTGAACGATATATTGGTTTTTGATTCTCAAGTTGAGTGCCGGTTCTGTTGTACTGGCACTGCCATGGATTACTTACAAGGAAACAGTTTGATTTTGATTTTTTTTTCATTGCAGCCAACATTTTATCCTTTCCGGCACACGGCGGGATATTTTTTTCTCCTGGGTTACCATCTTAACCACTCCTTGTTCACTGAAACCGCCCAATTTGCTTAAATAATTGTTTCATTGCTTTGAAACAATGGCAAGCAGCGTTTCGGACATCAACGCCGATGAATTACTCGAGGAAAGGCTGATAAATGGATTGCTTACTGGCTCATTGGTCGAGCACAAAGAGCTACTAGACGGGCTGGAATATGTGGATGAACGGGGCATGCGGCAAAAAACGCTCCTGCATGTTGGAGTGAGACTTGGCAAGGCTGATTGGTTGGAAGAGCTACTGGCGAGAGGGGCAGACCCAAACCTAATGGATTATAGTGAAGTTAACGCAGTGTCGTTAGCTAAGGAGATGGCTCGGCGGTTTCCTGAAGACTCGGACCGCTCCCAAGTTCTAAAATTGGTGACATTAGTGCATAGGAGGGAGCAGGAGATGAAGCGTCGCCTAAAATCAGTTGGTAAAAAATCAATTTTAAAAATTAAACACAGAAAAGATTAATAAAACTAACTTTCTAGAAAATTATGATAATTATTTATTAGTTATTAAAATGTTTGACTTCAAAAAAAACTATTTTTATTTTTGCTGCCTGTTTTATGCTAATATCACTTTTCGTGGGCTAAAAGAAAGTTTGTCGAAAATTTTCGTTTCCATCCTGTTCTGATTTTGCTTCTAGGGGGGCAGCAGCCCCATCCTGCCCGTTGGGTATGCCTTTGAACCAATGGGGAACTTGCATGAATTTTTTTTATTTCACCGGAGGACAGAACATTATTTTCTAAATTCAACAAAAAAACCGCTTGTAAATCTAAGTTTTCCTTTGCGAGATATTCAATGATAAATGTAACGAATTTTAAAGCGCGCCAAAATCTCCCTCACTCCCCAAGCCACTGCCGACGAAGCCTCGACGACGTATATGGTCACGAAACATTACGCGAAGCAATTGTTGCGATTGTTTGTAATAGTTGCCAGCAGTTTTGAGAGCTTCGTTTGTGAAACGTGTTGATTGTTTTCTATTTAAAGCAAAGAGAGTATCGGAAGCCCTCATATATGTATTATATGTATTATTCAAAAATATTAATATCTGAGTAAGGGCATAAAATATAAAACTGGAGAAGTTAAACCAAAAATTTCATAATAGCTAAATATCATCGTTATAGGAGTCTGAGCCACGGCCGTTGGAAGGAGGATGCGTTACTTGTAAGTTGATGTTATCGACGGCATAGCATTCATTTAAGTGTGTAACTAGAAAAATTTTGATGTTTACTAACGTCCATTATGCTTCTTTATACAATAACATCATCCATTTATTCGTAGATACCGGACAATTCGTCGTTTAGGACTGCCTGTGCTTGTATTATGAGGTGAATTCCAGTCAATGCAACTTTCGCTCGCAGATTGGAGACATTCAGGAACACTTTTTGTGCCAAAATGGGTTATTTTCAACGCGATATCTCCCGTTAAGAGTGTGCATGTGGGAGTCCAAATGCATGCTGCATGCTGGTGATTGATCACCCCCTGCCAAACACCCTAGAGGTGGGTCGTAGGGTATTATGCAGATGTAGATGTTAAGCTACTGCTAATAATCACTGTGCCAGTGGTTGTAAAGCACAAAATTTCACAAGGTAAAATAATATCTTCCAAGAGTTATTAGTGTTCCATCGTGAATGAATTGTAAATCGTGCAATCGTGCCATCGTAAAAACTCCTATTACGCTATCGATAAATGTCTAAGAGTAATGTAAAAATGGTCAGGGGCGTGTTCACCTCCGTTGTATACCGTAGTTATGACATTTCACGATCAAGCAATCAAGATCCTAAAAAAAGGCTGGTGTCCTAAAAGCCCATGCCGCACGCCTTATAATCGGCGTGCGGGGTATTATGTAGACGGAGATGAATTTCAGGTTTACTATTCGAGCGAGCGGCAACGTTATACATTTTTCTGATAACTAAAAGATACGTTGTGAAAAGCTTGTCCATCATCCCGATGTCGCATTATTAATATCCCAAAAGATAATCGATGCATAATATCAATAGGAAAACTTGCCCAAGAAAAACAAAACAAAATAAAGTGACGAAGAGCGGCTAAATACTCCCTCAAAACAAATTTTACAGAATGCTCTCAGTGAATTTTCCAACTCCCTACGGTTTAGGCACCTATGACGTCACACATGGCCTCGGCAACGCTCGGGTTTCTTCGCGCAGTGGTCGGCTCAGAGAATTAGTTCTCGATTTGAAAGTCATTCTTTTTTTCTTTTGATGATGAATTGAGAAACTTTAGGTATTTTTGCGAGCTATTGTATCCATTTTACTTATTGAAAATAGTTTTTAGAGCAATCGACGACCAATGCGAGTTCCCCGTTGGGCAAACCAATTGGTAGTTGTAGATGAGTCATGGTGTCATCACTGGATGTGATGACACCACGACTAACCTGCAGCCACCACTCGTGCCAGGAACTCATTCCCTTCCCGAAAAGAGCGCTCCAGATGATCAAGGCCGTGTGGCATCACACATGCTTCCGGATAATTTGGAAGACTGTGTGGCTCCACTTGGCTTCACCTTTTGCACATGTGCTGTCGTTCCTTCATGATTTTGTGAACACCTCCGACGCTCACTTCGACTACGGCTTTCATTTTCCTCGTTCACACATTCATTGTTCCAGCGATCGTCGGAACTATCGTGCATTCACACAACGATAGTTATAACCTGCGCTCTCCTCCAGGGCTAAAATCTGAAGTGAACGAGAAATTTACTGTTATTATATCTGTTGAGGTAGGTAGGGTTAAAATATTACTGTATACAACGTGTACTTAACGTATAGTTTTTCTTCCGCCCAAATTCTTCCTTTCCTGGACAAATCCATCTTTTGATGGATGGCATCTTCTTTAACTTTTCGTCCTTCTCCTGCCGCTTCTTCTCGCGGTTTTGTGGCGCCCAACCATCGTTATGTGGCAACGTTCGAACTTACGTGAACTATTGTACGGACACGCATTCCCACGACCAGTTCTGTCAACTATCGATAAGACGATCGCTGATACAATCGTAATCTCTACGAGGTAGAAGTCACTTGGTGGTCCTGGGTAATGAGGGCATAAACCAGCGGAACGAGGTAATCGGTAATGCAGTTTGATGATCCAGATCGTGCAACATTGGCTGCCTACACCCGTCCATCACTGAATCGCTTCTGCCACGCCTTGATCCTCGCAATGGCCATGCAGTTTACGCTGTACACTTTTAACATTTCCTCGGTGAAATTCATTCGCCTCATACGAAAACCTTCGCCATAAGAGAAGGGTAGGTAATAAAGGGTAGAGAAAAACCCTGCGTCGGAATTAGGCTGCTCTTAACGAAAGTCTAATAAAAATTATAGTTTAAACATATCAATTTTTACCAACAGGTATACTCAGTAAATCAATTATTTCCTATATTTATTTCATTAAAGCTATATAATAATATTACTAAGTTCTTTTTTGTCGGTACGAATACCGTTTTTAGTAGATCTCTTTCGGATAACTTCCTTAAACCACACCTAATGCGGTGAAACATGTACGACAGTACAGTTTCAAAAGGTAATAATCAGAAAAATAAGATAATATTAAGTTTGAGCACATCAAAACAACTAATTTTTCAGTCTGGAGTCATTCATAGCATAACAAACCATGAAGAGTTTGAGTTCTCAAGCATTACATATTATATTTTCAATTTTATATATATACTATTTACATTATAGCTCCTTTTTTTTCATTTTAATTAGTTACTCAGAAAATCTCAGCTTAATAGATAACAAAAAAGTGCTTCAAAATTTAGCTGCAAACTTTGGCCCAGGCAAGATGACATTTCGTTGGTAAATGTCCGTTCCCCCTAAACCTTCACCTGTCAGAAAATTCAGCCTTCGCTTTCAGCCGTGCTCTGTCTCACGCCTCAGGCGGATGATACGCAATCTCCGGTATAGTACGGTATGGTGGAGGAGGCGAGCGAGAGTTTAGGTCACCTTCGCCATAATGCCTCATTCGCATTACGATTATTCCAGTGATTGTCGGAACTATCGTGCATTCACACGACGATTGTTAAAACCAGTGCTGCCATATAGTGCTGCCATATGAAGTGAACGGGAAATGAACGGTTACCAATGCTGTTGAGGTATGCAGGTTCAAGATATTACTGTTTTCAACGTGCATTTGCCGAATAATTTTTCTTTTGCCCATATTCTTCCTTCCTAGGACAAATCCATGAAGAAATAGAGCTACACGAGCTTTTCGTCTTTCTGTTGTCGCTCCCCTTTCAGGTCTCCCAGCGTCTCACCATCGTGAAGTGGCAACGTTCGGAACTATGGGAGCTATTGTAAGGACATGCATTCACACGGCTTGTTCGGCCAATTATTGTTGGAACGATCGCTCGGACAATCGTAGTTTAAACGAGGCAAATGGAAAGGGTAGGTAAGGATGGGTGGAGAGAAACCCTGCGTCGAAATCAGGCTACTCTAAACGAAAGGCGCCAAGGGGACCAGGGTTTAACGTCCCATCCGACGGACAAAATGTTGCACTTGAAATGACATCAACACAACATTCACGCAGAGATCGGCAGGGATGGTAAGGGAAACTGAAATAAATGAAATGTAGAAACGGATTTAAACCCGGGGAGCTTAACTTAAGGTGGAAACGAAATTGAAGTCAAAACTACTTCGGGTCGAAACTAAGTAAAACTTTTAGACGAAACGAAACGCAGATAATGTTTCGCACCGGAGGGACCACGTGCTTTACCTTCGAACGGTTTAGTTTCGACCCACCCACCGAGTACGAAGTGCTGTTGACTTTAGTAGAAGTTCAGCCTACCGCAATTACATGCATGGGGCACTCATATTTTGACCTTTAACAGGAGAGTGGTGAACGAAAACCGGCCATTCAGTTTTTTAAGCTCCATGTATGTCAAACGTTATGGGTCGAAACTATTCCCTCTTATTCCCTTCCATTCAAGTTTTAGGATCAAAACTTAACTATGAACAGCCGGACTTCGATTAATTTCGTTTCTTCCCCGGGAGTAAAGTTTCGACCCGGGTTGAAACTAAACCCCTTTGTGATTTGAATTTCGTGCCGGAACGAAACGAAACCTAGGCCTCCTATTTTCGTTTCCCTCCTGGTCGAAACGAAGAATTTTCTTTTCGTTTCCCTTGCTATTCCTGGGAATCTGGCAGTCCATGTAAATTCTCCCCCGTCGCCGGGATTTGAACAGAGTCCGCTGGGCGGGGAGAAAACACTCTAGCCACCACACCAACCCAATCCCCCCGCAATCTCTGCGTCAGTTCCCAGACGGCGCAGAACCCTCCGTATCTAATTCGTATGTACATAGTACCCATTGACTACGGGGATACTGTGCCGCTTCGTCGCTTTTCGTCAATGGATAATTTCCATTCGCGGCCTGTTGACGAAGCGCGTACGCAGCATGTGAATGTCCGCTACGAAGCACGTACGATAGGATACGAAGCGCGCAGGAACACAGCACTCAGGCTAATCTCAATCGATTAGGTCGAAAATTAGATATATCGTAACTCGCACGATCTAAAAATGTATCGAACGCAACACAATCGATAGCTACCGACCGTAGCGAGAACCTTAATACGAATCAGTATGAATTGTAAGTTCTCAATAGGTAAATAATACTATATCATGAATTCTAATTACCATGATACAGTACTATTTACCTATTGAGAACTTACAAAACTTACTCTGCCACTTAAATAACTCGGCGAAAAATGAGATTCTCAAGGCTAATTCACGCATCCCCAGCATCCAGCATTCTTAAGTGGCTCGTACTTACTTAGAAACCTTGAGATGTTAATAAGAGTAAATTCTTATTAATTTTGACACTAAATAAGACATCACATAGCCCACGAGCATTAAAAAGCTTACCCTAAAGCCTGACGAAATAACATTTTTAAAGAAAAATTGCCGATGAAACAGGATTGCTGACACATCTGCTATTAGTATGATCGAATTCATCAAAATGCAAGCAAAAATTAACGTATAGTTCAGTCTCAGCTACTAAAACTTACCCATATCAGGCGCTTAAGTATTTGAAAAATTATTTGGGATGAGTAAAAGTCTCTAGGTCACTGCAGTAAATGTATCAACCTATTAAAAATATGAAAGTCCTGCCAAATCACCAGCATAAACACTTGTAAAATAAAACATGGTATCTCTTAGATCACACCTCCGATTTTATACTTACTTTGCATGAAGTCACCACCACAAGAAATTTTAAAGAGGCAGGAAAGAAAAAACCCACAGAAATACAATACATATATTATGTATTTTCTATTGTCAACCACAATAATATTTCCAATTTTCTCTTCTATCCCACATCTAATTTAGCGAAACAATTACTCTTATTCTATTTCGAATAGAAAATTATTTAAAAGAGGACTGGTCGATACATAAAAACTATCTTCAATACTTTCTCCGATGAACGTCCACTATCACAGCATCATCTTGCTAAAATCAAATCCACATCCACAAATATGTCACTTCTGCCAAAATGGCTGTCTTCTTGGCGACAGGTAACAGTGAAGCAATGGTACCTTCCTCCAATCTGTGCACCTTCAATTCAGCATGAATTTTCTCCTCGTCTTCTCGTCCAAGGCCACAGATTATTTTCTGATATCACAAGGTGCGATGTGAAGCTCACACACCTAAAATTAATAAATAATAAAATACCATGTAACTTATTAGGTCATATCATTTCCAATTTTTGGTATTTCTGCATGAGAAATCAAATTACTAGGCTCGTAAATATATTAAATATTTGTATGCATGATATTTTTATTGTTTTAAACTATAGCATAAGATAATTCGAAATGATGAAAGCCGACGTGTAATACACCCTAGGGCAAGCTAAGAAGCAATATTCGATCCTATAAACTTGGCAGCTCATTCCTAGTTTCTCCTTTAACCACACGTTTACCGAATGAATTAATACAAAAAAGACAACTAAAATGCAAGAATTTTCAAAAGACTTGCTGCTACAATGTTTTGTATCACCATTTTTTAGTACTGAATAGTACTATAGTACTTCAGTACTGAATAGTTCGGGATGTTGATGCATCAACATCCCGAAGCCACTTCTAACTTAAAATTACATCCAAATAATTACAGCGAGAAAGAGTACATACCTCACAGTTTTTCGTAGGGGTGAAATGTTTTCTTCTTATCGCCCAAATGCACTTCTTCTTCAACTCAGGGTCTTTTGGAAAGCTAAAAACTTGAACCATGTCCCGGAGTTTCCATTACATCCCGACAATACACACACGAAAGGCATTTTTAACAAAAATATCTCACTAACACGTTTCTGAAGCCCAGTGAATGAAATTAAAGAATAAGGGAAACTTCACCATTACCAGACACTCTATTTTTCACAGCCTTAACCACAAACATCCCTGAAATGTGGTGAGACGTGACGTGAACGATGCGATCTCCAACGGCTTGTGCTGGCTTGTGCCAGCTTGTGAAGGCATGTGATCTGATGTGATCTTTCTAGGATGATATGGCACGATGGCACCACCCGCGAAAGAAAATAGTCCCAGACCGAATACAGTTTTATCGATGAGATAAAATTTTATCGATGCATATGAATTTGCCAGTCCTCTTGCATCTTTTTTCGTCATTAAAGGAAATAAAGAAACAAAACCTTTTTAGTAACTTCCTAAGCGCGATTTTTGTTTGTGCCGTCTGGGTTCCTTGGGACTTAGCATTTATAACTGAAGAAAACATATCCTGAAAGTCTCCTTAGCTACTTTCACCTGCTAAAGAGTATTGAGTTCCGTACAAGAACGTAAGCAGTCTTTGAAGGCAAAGATAGACGGGCTACACAACTAATCTTTATAATTTCCTTAAGGAAAACAATAATATACATATTCAGTGGCGTTTCCAGGGGTGGGGTCCCCCCCCCCCCCCGAAGTATAAAAACACAATCATTTTCCTTCATAACAGAAATAAAAATATTGAAAAATAATTAATCCAAAAAATATTTCTTTGATTATTGAAGTTTTTTCGATTATGAAAAGTGTTTGAATAAGTTGAATTCCAATACTTACTATTCTGTTTTTCAAAACTTTTCCCACCTGGTTTTGGACCCCCCCCAAACGAAATTCCTGACTACGCCACTGTACACAATAGTTTCTGTAATTGTGTGAAAAAAGTTCATTTTGAAGCTCTTCCATTCACGTTTTAGGATGTAACCTATTTGTGTGGCTGACAATGAGACATCGCTAGAGTGATGTTCAGTATTATAATGCCGATCTTATTTTCTGAAACGAAATAGGTGTGGTAGAAAAAAGTCACAGCTTTCTTCCACATAGGCCCGGGTGCGATTCTCATCTTAAGAGTTTGTAGTATAAGTTCCGTTGAGAAACTACTCCTGACAAGTACTTCGATAGCCGAGGTTTTTAAATCTCTAGTTCATGATCCAGTAATATAAAGGTCCTGGGTTCAAGACCACGTAAAGGCTAATTTTTTTTATGCCCTGTAACTTTAGAAATCACTGTTGCAACTCATCCCCATTCCTTTAACTTAGTTTATTAGCGATTTTTTTAAATTTTTATGTTAATTTATGGATTTTTAGTTTTTATTTTATCCTACCGTTCCTGTACCCTTCATTGAGGCTGGCCAAACCCTTCCCGTACCCTCCAAGAAGGAGAGGGCGTACCCACCAATGTTCTAAAATACCCTTCCCTTACCCTTGCTGAAGGGTACACTTATCCTTCCTGTACCCTTCATCGAGGCTGGCCAAACCCTTCCCGTACCCTCCAGGAAGGAGAGGGCGTACCCACCAATGTTCTAAAATACCCTTCGTGTACCCTCGCTGAAGAGTACAGGAAGGGTACACCTATCCTTCCTGTACCCTCAATGGAGGGTAAACCTCTCCTTAATGGAGGAGTTTATTTTTATCAGGGGGCTACCTGAAGGTAACGATAATTTTTCGTTAAAAAGTACCAATTAAGGTAAACATACCATATGACTGAATTATTCTAACAAGATATTCACTCCATGAAAGGTCCGGTTCCAATCTGCTCTTTGTGGTCTCCATTAACTTTCCATGGCTCTTGTAAGGTGGCCATGAACATTTCCCACCATTCATCCAATTTAGTGGAGCAACAGCAACATCATTCGTCGTGGAGAAGTGAACCACCGCAAATCTCTTTGACATCTTTCTTATTATAAAACATTTACAGGACAAAACCAAAAATAAGACAATTTAACAATTTCAATGGTGAAGTGCAACCAATACACAGTTAATTATTAGTATGCATGAGCGGAATCGCAGCATAATTGCCTTTAAAAGGTAGCTTCACATACTTCATAACACAATCTGTTACAGGCCATTGTAGTAGCACAGACATTCTCGGGCCACAAAGAAACACTCCAATAAGCGAAGAGTCACATGGAGTGGCATAAAGATTATTGACATCTAAAAATTGCCTCCCCACAAATACCATACCCTTGGTGAGTTCATTGAAAGCAATGTTTTCCACTTTAACCCTTTCACTGCTGTGGACGTACCTAGTACGTCCGCACGACAGACTGCGGTGGACGTACTTTTTCTTCCTCCCTGCCATACGGTCAGCACTTTCGCCGAAGCACTTCGAAGGGACCCACTCATCCAGGACCCTTTCCTCGACGAACTCACCCACGCAAGACCGTCTCATCGGCCCTACCAGCGGGGGCCCTACCTCCGGAAAAGTGACCGCTCTGACTGCAATTTGAAAATCAATCAATCAATCCGATCATCACAATATGATGGTTTTCATCGCACTCCTGCCAATCAAGCAATAAAGTACGTCTTTGAACCGTGTTTCTGCGATGAAAAATAATGATTTTGTTAACTTTGATATAATGGCCATTTTCCGGTGGTCCGCAGCCACGTTTTGTTGCAAAGTTAGCAAAATCGTTATTTTTTATCGCAGAGACACGGTTCAAAGACGTACTTGATTGCTTGATTGGCAGGAGTGCGATGAAAACTATCATATATCGATGATCGGATTGATTGGTTGATTTTCAAATTGCAGTCAGAGCGGTCACTTTTCCGGAGGTAGGGCCCCCGCTGGTAGGGCCGATGAGACGGTCCTGCGAGGGTGAGTTCGTCGAGGATAGGGTCGGGGATTAGTGACCCTTTGGAGGGTGTACCACACCCATCCTGGAAGTACCTGCTCCATGGGCCCAGGAGACGCATTTTAACATTTTCGCCGCATGTGAGGAGAAGGTTTCCGGAGATTGAACAGCAGTGAAAGGGTTAATAATACTGCCATTTCTCAGGCCACAACAATTGTTAGCATCATGTAAACCAATGCAGTAAGAATTAAATATTGCCCTTTTATACTGAGGGTCCATACAATGTTCCACCAGGGGACCACCCACATGCGCACTTATGTAACTGACATCAGTAACATGGGCTAACTTCTCAACATTATCATTATTTATGTTATTATTATTTATATATATTTTATTATTTATATTCTGCATTTCTCTCAAACGAGATGCAATTTGCTGCAAAGGTTTCTCAGCTTTCCGGACCATCCTTTTCAATTTCTGCATGTAGTTTTCAAATTTAAATGCACTAAAGGCTTCCAAGGGTCCATATTTTTTAACATCATCCGACAAATGAAATAACCCATGAACATTGTGAGACACGTTTTCAGGTCCATAGATGGCTGAGAAAGTTTTCACAAAATGGTGAAGCAGTGAGTTTGCATACTCATTATATACTTGGCAGTACTTTTCTGAACCCAAAATAGATACTGCACAGTGCAGAGCCATGAAGTGCTGGTATTTGTCAGCAGGAAGAACAGAGTGCAGCACCAAAGGACCGGTGTAGAGTAACAGTTGCCTAAATTCAGTAGCTTTCCACCGGTCTATTTCTTTCAAATCTCGGGGGTGACGAGCAAACTCTTCTAGAATAGAAGTCTTCAATTCCATAAGATGAGCTGATATGCTTTTCACCCCCTACTTCCTAAACGAACTGGGACTTCAGCTCTTAGCCAGAGGTTCAACAATTTACGCACCACACCTAAGCAAATTAGGTGCATGTAATCTAAAGGAATTTGAGTTACCATTCCAACGCTTGAAATCTCCTCGAGAGGAGAATTGCCAACAGGATGCTCTTCCTGTTCTCGACTTTTGAACCCTTCATCTGTTCTTAAGGCATAATCCAAAGAAGGGTAACAGACTCTCCCACGAATGAACCTCCCTTCTTGTGAGCATTTACTGCAGGAAAAATAACCAGCATGTCCTTTCGTGCAGGTAATGAATGCCTTAGCTGGAGCATCACACACTATTCCACTCAACTTAACAGTTACAACTCTATTATTAAAGTCGATGCCAGTGTCCAAGACATTTTTCAAGTCATTCACAAAATCCCTTAAACATTCATCAGCAGAACTTGGCTTTGCATTCCCATGGTAGAGGCCCACCACAAAAGGGCCAAAAAGCTTATCTTCGCTGAGCAATGAACAAAGTATGGGCCAAAACTGGCTTGCACTGCTCTTCGAAAGAGGGAGACCATCAACGCACATGAATAATTTAATGGTATCAGGAATGTTGTCAGACGGGCAGTGACTTAAGGCAATTTTGATTATGCCAAACAATCCAAAATAACAATATTTGCCAGGTGCCATATCTTTGACGACAGTCCGTCTAGGTGTCCGAAGCAGCGTTCGCGCATCTCGGGGCAATGAAGAATGGCAAGGATGCTCCTTTAGAATTGCCAAAAGCTTTGACATTGACGACTGAGTTACATTGTTTTCTATTGCCCAGATGGCAAGTTTGTCCTGAAAAGAAGCTTCAACTTCTTCCACAACACTGTTTCCTTCGCTTGGTCCATGACTGTTCATTTCAGATGCTACTGACAAAGAAACATTTTCCAAACCGTCCACATTATCTCCTTCAGAAACAGTACACAAAGGAGTAGCACCCACTCCGTTTTCACAATCACCCAGTTCAGTAGCATGTTCTGCGAGGTCAGAATTGGACTCTTCAGATTGATGCGAGAAGGTACTACCGGAAATAAAATTACTTTCAGTGGCGAGGACTTCTGCAGTATGACCGAGGATGCTAATGGATTCGTTAATATGCCCCTGTATTCTCCTATTTAATTGCCGTCTACCAATTGCAGAGTACAGCTTTCTATGTATTTTTGGCATGGCTGTAATAAGCAGAAATTTAAATGAGTTTGGGTGTCCAGCCAATCAAAGCAGATAAATGCATGCGTTAATTCAGGTTACCCACGGGAATTACAGAATTTCCAGGTTAATCTTACGTGATTACTCGCGATAATTAAGCACTGACGAGAAACAATAACGAATAACACATTTTAGACCAGAAAATGGGCGTTGATGCGGAATTTTTTTTACGTGAAATGAAGTTGAAATTAATCAGTTTGAAATTACAAGTACCCATACAAAAAAATCTGTGCTGTGGCTGTACTAAAGCTGCACTGTAACTGTGCTAAAAGGGCTGTACTGTGACTCTACTTAAACTGCACTTGAATTGAAACATCACAGTACAGTTATAGGACGGTCAGAGTGCAGTTGCCATAGCACAGTCACAGTGGAGTTGCCATAGCACAGTCACAGTGGAGTTGCCATAGCACAGTCACAGTGGAGTTGTCATAGCACAGTCAGAGTACAGTTGCCTTAGCACAGTCAGAGTACAGTTGCCTTAGCACAGTCATAGTGCAGTTGCCATAGCACAGCCACAGTGCAGCTGCCATAGCACAGTTTTTACTGTAATACTCTTTCCATGAATCAATAATTGAGTCTTGATGTGGCTATTGCATTCCCTGTATATCTTATTGAAACAAGAAGCAGAATTAAATCAAGATAGGCCAATTAGCAGATATATATAGTTCCCTTTTTGGGTGTTTGAAGAGTGGTTGCCTGATCCAATCAGAAAACCGCAAAGAGATAACAGTGGCCAAAACGACTACACTCATTCGTATGTTGACTAGTCTAAGGAAAGATAAACCATATTCCTAACAGACACTCACTGAATTTGTTACGTTCCACTTCCTTAATATGAACAAAGTTTATGGTACTAAAAATATTGCTATCGAAGCACTTAGGTTCCATGAGAAAAATTGACAAATCCTATTCTGCACATCTGAAAGTTGATTCATCGCGAACCACACGGATTTCAGCAAAATCGACGATATCACTTCACCCGCAAGAAAAATTCCCGGCTAAGTAGCTAATTTTGATGTAATTGAAGTAAAGTTCACTTCTTCATGTTCTTAGCGTCGATCTTACATCGACGTATCCATCGTACAGCGTAGAATTCAGAGCACGTTAACAAGTAATGTTACAACCGGTTCAACACCAATGCCAGCCAATGCTCTAACAAAGATGGCTGAGTATCGGCGGAAGTTGTTCTTTTGACCATACTTTACCAAAATAATAAGCAAGCTGGAGCTATGCATTGCCGCTGTAATGTCAACGTAAATTTTTATATAATTTACGCATTCATATTCTCATGGAAATGATAGTTGATCGTAATACGAAATAATATAGGAATTACTTTCTCCTGTCAATGACTAGTTTAAGTCCAGCCCTGTCGCAGTGGTTTGAGCCATAGTACAGTTCCAGTCATGTTACCCAGCCCAGTCACAGTCCACTTTTAGCCACAGTACACTTCCAGTCATGTTTTCTAGCCCTGTCACAGTCCAGTTTGAGCTATAGTACAGTTCCAGTCCAGTTACCCAACCCAGTCACAGTCCAGTTTGAGCCATAGTACAGCTCCAGTCATGTTACCCAGCCCAGTCAAAGTGCAGTCTGAGCTCTAGCACAGTTCAAGCACAGTGATCCAGCACTGTTACCGTACAGTTCTTCTCAAATTCTAGCTGCCATAGTACAGTCTAGTACAGAAAAGTGTACTGTGACTGTGCTAAACACAGAGTTTAGTCCAGTTACAGTGCAGATTTAGTGCAGTCGCAGCACAGATTTTTTTGTATGGGTAGGAGCAAAAATTCATACATGAGTAATGCATATTTCCAGTTTTTCCCGGTCACCAGATACCCCGTGAACCCCGTCAACCATGTCCATTGAAGTCAAGACGTTTATAGTTTTACAAAGGAATGTAATAATATAACCGCGCACGTGAATACCCTAAACTTCTAAATTAAAGCATTATTTATGTACCTGTATCTAAAATGAGGACGGGCATAAACGGATGCCCAAATTGAGAGAAAAACAAGTCCATCAGCACGTGCATTACACACCCCTAAATTCCCCTTGCAATCGTTATTTCCCTCGATATAAAAACCATAATTCGTAATAAAGTTTTTTTGTGCTTCAAATAAGTTGTTGCAAATAAATTACGTTCAGCTACAGGCAATTGATGACATCACAAAATATTTTCCGTTTAATTATTTTCACATTTGCGGTTCTTACTAAATACTATATGAATAATTAGCATGTACTCACCAGATATCTTTAATAAATGTCTGCAGTTGTTGAAAGAGACAAGTATCGTGTTTCACCACGAGGTGAAGTGATCACTGATCACTCATCGATGAGTCACAGCGGTCACAGCCGAAATGACTTTGTCGGACGAGTCCCCACAATAATAAATTAAATGGACTAAAATGGCATAGAATATGATATAAAACTAAAATCTAGATGGGACTATTTTAAGTTCAACGATGAACGTCAGCGAAATGCAGCAATAAGCAGCGAGCAGCGAGGTTTCTCCGGTCTTGGTACCGGGTGCTTTCCATTCATTGACACACGTCGACACAAGTCCACTTGCGTCGCGGTTTTCGTGTTCCATTCGGTGTGTGTCGCCGACTGTTGTGACACAAGTCAACAAATGGTAACGCACAGGAATAGGAGAGTTATAAACAAATGCCGCGAGCCGACACAAGTCGACGCGTGAGTCGCATGAATGGAAAGCACCCACCATAGAGTTATTAAAGGATTGAACTATATACTCTAAGGTCATAACTGTATCACAGTTGACAAATTAACCCTCTCAGGCAGTCTCCTCCTGGAGATCAGAATGGTGGTCCAGCTAAACTCCGTCATGTTTTACCTGAGAGAATTCCATCATGCATGATTAATTAAAGTTCGAGTTGCAGTGACTCCTCGGTACAATGATGTGGCAGCTTCCCTTGCCTTCCACATTGCAGTACTACAGCTGTTTAAGTACATGTTCTCATGCCTGCAGTGAAAAGAGTGTCGCCGTACAGACAGATGTGGTTTCCATCCTCACTCATACGAAGAATAGCTTCTGCCCTCTCCCCCAGGTTATGTGAAGCACAGTTAGGGGAAGCCTCATATCGCAAAATCACGGCATCTTCACAGGCCTTATGTATCATTTGGATAGCCTATCTTGACCGGGGATAGACTAATATCAGCTCGGGGTAATGCCGCCATTTGTCCGTGACTGATTATTTGACAAGTTAAATCTCTTATATGGCCACTAATCTTTATATCTTAAGTTTTACCCAACATCCGCAACACAGCGGATGTACTCGGTGGCTTACAGCTCAGCCTCAACCAAAAATAAAAAAGTAGGAATAAAATTGAAAATATTTTAAGAATGAAAATAAACTAAAACATAATAAATTCATCAAATCAGGAAACTCGGACATGGGCCTATTATTGTGCAATATTATCACATTATTTATAAAATGTGGATACAATACTGATTATTTCAACCAAAAATATTCAAAGGACATATGATACATTCCATGAAAATTCAGAACCAATTATGAAATGACTGTAGAGGCTGGGCTTTGAGCAATACACGTTGGATTGAAAATAAATGTCGTCTTCAATCAAAAATGTGGAATGCAGGCTGCTTTATCCCAATCTGCCAGACTGGCTGTACCCTTTTCTGCAACTGCTTTCCTCCAATATTCACTTTGAAAATCTAAAAATACATGACTTGCTACATTCTTCATGCATTCACATATATTGTCAATAATCCATGTTGGCACTAAACTATCATTCATTCCTCGATGTGCAGGCAAGAATTATCTACTGGGCTCTTAGGTGCATATTTGCATGAGATTGAATTAGAAACATTTGTAACATTTGTATGAATTATCCTGTCCCCGAGCAAACATGTTGCATGCACAAAGGTGACTTATCCAAGTAAAATCATCACAGCATACACAACATGAATAAGTGTCTCTCACTTGCGTGTCAATGTGGCAGTAGAGGTTGAAACAAAAAGTGAAATACATAGCACAAACTCATCATGAATAATGTCTCAAATCTTTTCATGTACACATGTGGTGGTCAAGGTCTTTCCTTGCAGTGCTGGATTGATGCAAGTTATGCATAAAAATAGCTGCTCTCACATGTGACTGTGAAGGTAAGCACTCTAATCAAAATATTTGCAGCGAATGTTAAATTGATAGTTTTAATCTTCTCTTTTTGTACGAATGTGTAACTAGGTCGTATTAACGAGTGATATAGTTACTGCAGATGTTGCAAAAATAAATATCCTATTGGGTGTGCACACATGTCCATTTTAATAGGATCTTTGTCACCGCACAAATAATGATTCTCAACCGTGTGGTTTAGCAAGTGACAGTTGAGAGAACAACTGAGTGAAGGGTGTTTTCGCAAATTCTGCATTAAAAAAGTATCCCTCCTGCGCGCGTTCAAATGTGTCCGACCAGAATTTTGCTTAAAGGAAAAGAATTATCGCACCTTTTGTACGAATAAGAATTCTCCCCTGAGTGTGTACGAAAAAATGTCGCTACGTCTCCCATTCTCGAGAAAGACTTTTCACACTCGTTTCATGAAAAAGGTTTCTTTCCCTAATGCATACGTACATGTCTAACTAAGTGGCTCTTATTCGAAAAACATTTTTCACAATAGTTGCAAGTATAAGGTTTCTCTCCCGTGTGTGTACGGATGTGTCTATTGAGGCTGACACTCAGAGTAAAAGACTTGGAGCAAATGCTACACGAATAAGGTTTCTCTCCCGTGTGTGTGCGTGCATGTCTAACCAAGGTGTTCTTCTCGGAGAAAGACTTTTCACAGTCGTTGCAAGAAAAAGGTTTCTCTCCCGTGTGTGTACGATTATGACGAACTAATTGGACCTTCTTCGAGAAAGACTTTTCACACTCATTGCATGAAAAAGGTCTCTCTCCCGTGTGTGTACGGATGTGTGCATTGAGGTTGCCACTCTGATTAAAAGACTTGGAGCAAATGCTACAAGAATAAGGTTTCTCCCCAGTGTGCGTACGAATATGTTCAACTAAGGCGCTCTCATCCGAGAAAGACTTTTCACACTCGTTGCAAGTGAAAGGTTTCTCTCCCGTGTGTGTACGAATATGACGATCTAAGTGGGACTGCCTCGAGAAAGCCTTTTGACACTCGTTGCATGAAAAAGGTCTCTCTCCTGTGTGTGAACGCATGTGGGAAACAAGGTCATTACGCAGAGAGAAGGACGTTTTGCAGACTGAACGCGAATAAGATTTCTCTGCGATTGATGATTCTGCTACAGCATCAAAATTATGAGCATCAGAATTACTTTTTGTGTGTTTGATTAGCTCATTTTTGTCGTTGAATGCATCTCTGCAGTGAAATGAATTTTTGTTTGACCTGTTACTGATCCCAGGATTTTTGATCGAGCAATTAGGCATCTCCTCCTTGTCTCCCACGAGGGTCTCATAGCCATTTCTTTCAATTCTATTAAGTCTGATATTCCTAAGGCTATTCATGGTATTTGGTGCATCATGACCACCTTTCTTCCCAAAAAAAGTCTTTGCGCCTCCGGTTCCGCTGATTTTATGTGATTTGTTGTTTCTCGCATTGCATTTTCTATCATCAGGAATTGAGCTATTTGTTTTCATATCAGTATCTGGAGCACCACATTTTTCCAAGTCTTCATCCATCAGGTTTCTTTCTGCCTTTACTGGGGAGGCTCCAGAGTTGGAATCAATTTGTGTCACAAAAGCTGAGGGACCAGTGCATTCATCAATTGAATAATTCCTCACATTCCCTTCCGCAGGCAGATATGAAGTTGATGGTGTTTGAATAGGGATTCCATCGTCTGTTTGGAACCCTAGAAAAGAATTTCAAATGACAACTTTCAAATTCAAACATGATATCTAGGACTCCTAATCCTACCACTCAAAATCGATTTAATGGATGAAAAATGCCATTAATCACGGAGTTAAAATATAGCCTGGCCTGGTCTTGAAACCAGAAACAAAAATAAACAGAAAATGAATGGATGGGAAAAGATTGGGAAAGAAACACATAACACAAAAACGTCTAGGGCAACAGGAATCATTATAACCCATCGTATTAATACATAAGCCAAAACACATGCACACCACACATCTGACTTACAATTGAAGAAGAAGAAAGAAATCAGGCCACTTTAAAAATTTGTTTTATTTTAAGGCAGACTGTGATTTAAACCTTTTTTCTTTATTTTCAATTGTCCTAAGGTAGATATTTTAAAAAGAGAAATTAATTTACAATTCGATTGAATATCTTATGATTAGCAAATATTTTGTAAATAAAAAATCACTCAATCAACCAATTAAAAAATAAAAATCGTAAATTTTGTGGCACTACAGATGAACATCTATAAAATATATTTTTAATTATTCCTGAATTCGTTTTCATAAAACCATTAAGCATTCAAAGCTAAAAGCAATAAAATAAACCAATTAAAAAATAAAAATCGTAAATTTTGTGGCACTACAGATGAACATCTATAAAATATATTTTTAATTATTCCTGAATTCGTTTTCATAAAACCATTAAGCATTCAAAGCTAAAAGCAATAAAATAAACAAATAATCGTATTAATACATAAGCCAAAACACATGCACACCACACATCTGACTTACAATTGAAGAAGAAGAAAGAAATCAGGCCACTTTAAAAATTTGTTTTATTTTAAGGCAGACTGTGATTTAAACCTTTTTTCTTTATTTTCAATTGTCCTAAGGTAGATATTTTAAAAAGAGAAATTAATTTACAATTCGATTGAATATCTTATGATTAGCAAATATTTTGTAAATAAAAAATCACTCAATCAACCAATTAAAAAATAAAAATCGTAAATTTTGTGGCACTACAGATGAACATCTATAAAATATATTTTTAATTATTCCTGAATTCGTTTTCATAAAACCATTAAGCATTCAAAGCTAAAAGCAATAAAATAAACAAAATAACGATCTGGTGACCAATTATCCTTAACTGTAATGAGATAAACAATCGTTTGGAGGCGTATCGGGGCTACATATTCCAGGATTTCACGCACGCCTCAGCTTTTATTTACGTTGGGATAGTAGTGATTCCACTCTTTTTCATAATTAGCGTCTTTATTGCTATCTAAGCAATCTTATGCAGAAAATCACTGAGCCCCATTGCATTTTGTACACAGTTGGTCCACTTCATTGACGCCAATTTTAGTTCTGAGGTAGTATGTACGCACATCAGATTTCTTTTGGCTACCACTTTCAACATAAATGGCAGTATCGTGACGCATTGTGTAATGAACAAGAACTGATGCCATTTATCCATTTGGGCAGTATGACATGAACATATAATTCTTTTGGAAATTAAAGAGATATAAATTCATTGCTCTGCTCTTGCTGGGTCAAAATCCTTTCTTAATTTACATTTAACTACTTTTGATCGTACCAATGTATGAAAGCCTATTTTCCAGCAAATATTTGGGCCAGGGAAACAATAGTGAACTAGTTATCACATGTACTTTTTGGCACCCACAAATCGTTCAACTAACAGAATAACAATATTACAACAATACAGCTGAATTACTAATTCAGTAAGTCCTTTGGGCTGCAAATGCAAAATAATTTCTATAAAAGATAGTTACCATGAAAAACTGTTGCACATGCAGGACCGCTTATTCACAGTTTATAATAGAAAATGAACTGAAAACACTTCCTATTCAGTTGACTATTTAGCAATTCCACTACGAAGAAGATATGTTATATTTAACCGCGACAGGGGAGTGACACCCACAATAAATACTCCCATATCAGCAAAGCTATGAGATAAAGAACCCAGAAGAAGGGTACCTTTAATAAATCGTACGGCTGCGAATCACTGCTTTGTATTTTAGGAGTGCGGATTTCTGTAACTCACTGCAGGGAAAACGGTTGAACTTTGTCCCTTGTAAAGCATCAGCTTAAGGTCTCTTGCACCCCTACTACCCCTCCCTGCAGAGGAGGCAATAAAGCAGGCCACTTGCCAAGGTACCCATAACAGTAACTTAGATGTGTGAAACACTATGTCCTCGTCAGCATGAGAATATTTGGAGTCTGTGTTTAGCTTTTTTTAGAGTAGAGTTCACTACTCATTTGGGAGACAACTCAACGGTGTGCCCTTCCTTTACGCCTGCTACTGCACTTGAGTCTCTATCTCTATCTCAACACATGTCCATGGACAACTTATTGTGTTACCAGTATTTTTTAAACCGAATGTAGTACTTGTTTTCAATAATTTAACCTTCTAAAAATTACTAACCTCTTTTAAGCATTTTTGAATTTTAAACGGATTTGTAGTGTTAATGACAACAAAGTTAGTGAACACAAGGTTCGAAGACTATAACTTCAGAAATTCGTTATTTTTAACGCTAAAATTTCGTTTTCAAAATTGCTTACGCACAGAGAAAAAATGGAGAATTCATTTCAAAGTAAAAAAATTCAATAGTATGTAGTATGCAAAAAAATATATCATCGCAAAAACAATTGACAGTGCAACCACTTCACAACGGAGTACTGGGGAGAGGATATAAATGAGTGGGTGGGTCGGGCTAAACACTTTCGTGCTGGATGTCGGGTGGAGGCGATGGACATTTTCATACGTAGAAGACCAGAACCCTCCCACTCATTTATGATCATCCTCACTGCAGGCAATCTTTTAAATGAGTAAATTATTGAAAATGACATACAATTTCTGGTTGAAAAAACATTGGTAATGAAATGAGTTGGCTGCGGATTAATGCTATGACTGGGTAAGTGACTGGAGTGAGGGATAGATACCCAGATGAGCTGGGTCTGAATTCCAAGGGACTAAAATACCCATGCAACTCCCCCAAAAATAGAGCTCCATACAGAAATGTCTAAAATGTCCTAATGCTTCTCGTAGCACAAAAACGTTTTCCAACTGGCAAGAAAGGGTATAGTTGACTGCCCATAACTTTACAGCCTAATTCTAAATAAATTCGAAATATAGAGTATGGCCACTGAATGCATCCGACCATTTCTAACTCAGGGTTATCTTCCCTTCCCTCGCATTGGCAGGAGCAGATGTCTAATCGTTTGCATTGAAAAATCCACGACAGCTATGTTGTAATGTTTGTTTTTTCTGTGACATCATCTTGGCCAATCGCCGCGGTGCATTTTGTTGTTCTTTTTTTTAACGTCTTCTCCCTGCTGGTTGTGTATGACATGTAAGAGTGTTTTTTCGGAAGTCCAGATTAAAGTCAACCTTGTTGAAGTAAGAATGTGTGTCATTCCATGCGAAATTCACCATGAACAATAGGTTAAGGGCCCAGACAGGCAACCAAGTAGAGTGCAGATTGAAATACTTGTTGAAGGTTGACGAATTCGAGTGAAGTATATCACTGAGCGACTGATTGTGAGGTTTTTCACTAGTCATCATGGCGGACAGTGAGGACCATAACGGCAATTTTATTCCAAAATTGTCTAATGGAAATTATTTCGCATGGAAGTTGCGTGTGAAGGCGCACTTAATTGATAAACATTGTTGGATTGCGATAGAGCCGGGATATCACGAAATTGAGGAGTTGAACGTTGACCAATTAAGACTTAACTGAAAGGCTATCTCAGTATTATACAAAACCGTAGGTGATGATTTTTTATTAGATATTGAGGACTGTACCCGAGTGAAAGCGGCATGGGCGATTTTAGAAGAAATATATGTCACGTCTACGAAGTTCCATGCTTTGTACGCACTGAAGGAGATGGTCAACGTAAGCAAGACCGAAGACATCAGCATGCAAGAATATGCAGCATCCATTGAAAGACTGGATAAGAAAGTGCAGAGAGGTGGTATTGAGTTCGATGATGAAGTCGTAGCTAATTTTCTGTCGGCGGGACTTCCACTTGATGTATACGAAGTGTTTATTCAAAACGTTCTCCAAGAGCCTTAGCTAACAACGCGGAAGGGGAAGGGACGTTTGCTGGACGAAGAAAGGAGGCGCCTACAACTGAACGGAGAGGAAAATGACCGGACTGCGCTCATAACCTATAAGTAGGAAAGGAAGAGTCGTTCAAGGCCGAAAGGGAAAGGTCAACTAGCTGCAGTGGAGAAGAGGGAAAACAATACCAGGTGTTGTTTTAAATGTAAGAAATCTGGTCATATTAGTAAAGTGTGTCCTGAAGTGCAGTGCTATGCTTGTCAGGAATGGGGACATTGGGCTGCTGACTGTACAAGTAAGAATGTAAGTAAAACTAATAATAATCTTGTGCAAGCGAAGTCAGAAAAGAAAACCATTAGTTGTGTAAGATTGTATGCTTTGTCTGCTCTGAAAGGTCCTAATATGTGGTTGTTAGACTCAGCCGCGACTGAGCATATGACTTCTAAGATGGAATTGTTTTCATCATTCACTCCGGGAGGTGGAAATGTAACTCTTAGTTAAGGTAGTATTAAGGTTTGTGGACGGGGTACTATTGTGCTCAGTATGTCAGAAAAATGTGGTGGTAATGACCTAGAAATGAAAAATGTGTTGTATGTGCCTTAATTAAATTTCAATTTAATTTCAATTTCCAAACTGAATGGGCACAATGTGAAGGTACTATTTGATAAAGAATGTGCTACTGGTATATTTGATGGGAGCAATGTATTTACGGCATATGTACATGAAGGATTATATGCTCTGGAGGGAGATGTGGTAATTTCTAATGTTGCTCAATCATGTGTAGTGCAATCTGATGATTTCAAGGTCGAGGATGACATTGAAGCAGTGGCATTGAAAGCAGTCAGCATTGATGTTTGGCATCAGAGACTTGGACACTTGCACACAGATGCCATAAAGATAATTCCAGGGTTAGAAAAACTCAACGTACCTAAATAAAGAGAGAGCTGTGATGTATGTAGAGAAGGTAAGATGAAAAACACCATTTTTCCAGTGAGAAGAGACAGAATAACTAGCAAACCATTAGAACTAGTGCACAGTGATTAAATGATTTCTCCCGTTAGATCACACGGTGGAGCAATGTACATGGTAACCTTTATTGATGATTTTAGTAGGTACTCAGTAGTGAAATTCTGTAAGAAAAAGAATGAAGTCTTTTCAAAATTCAAGGATTATAAGGTTGAAGTAGAGAAACTGCATGGCCTAGAATTAAAATGCTTACAGACTGATAGGGGCGGTGAGTATTGTGGGGGTATTTTTGAGAACTTTCGCAGAGAAAATGGGATTGTTCATCGAAAATCGGTCGCATACTCTTCACAACAGAATGGGGTGGCAGAAAGGTATTACCGAACTATTGTAGACACGGTAAGATGCTTATTATTTCAGTCAGGTTTGCCTACATCATTTTGGTGTGAAGCTGCCAACACAGCATGTTTCATACGCAATTTAAGTCCTTCACGAACGATAAATAATAGAATCCCTTTTCAATAGTGGAAGGGACAGAGAGTGGATAAAGAGTTGAGCAGACTGAGAATATTTGGGTGTGCTGCCTGGTTAGCGAAAAAACAGGGTAAATTCCTACCCAGAGCAGTGCAATGTGTATTCTTAGGATATGAGAACCATGTTAAAGGTTACAGATTGTATAATTGAATGTTAAATTCCAAGAAAACAAGTTTCCCTTCAAAGAAAGGACTACATCAAAAGACAGAATGATGGTTTATGATTGTGACTATGATGATGAGAATTTAGATGTGATTGCAGATAATGATTTTGTGAATGAATTTGGAGATGTGATTGCAGATGATGATTTTGTGAATGAAGTTGGGGATAGGAATGAGGTCATAACTGAAGTTGGGGCCAATGAGAATGATTTGGTTAGTGGCATGGATGATGAAGGTGAGGATTTAGATATTGCCCCATTACGTAAAAGTGAAAGGGAACATAAGGTAAAAAATGTTCTTGTTGCAATTTCTCAGCATTAATATCTGATTTTATTGAGGAACCCTTAAGCCCAGTAGAAGCTTTAAGTGGAGAATATGCTGATGAGTGGAGGGCAGCTATGGAGAGTGAGTTAGAAAGTATTAGAGCTGCAGGTACTTATGTATTGGTAGATAGACCTGTTGATAAGAACATTCTAGGATG
Organism: Ischnura elegans; assembly: GCF_921293095.1. Classification (NCBI taxonomy): domain Eukaryota; kingdom Metazoa; phylum Arthropoda; class Insecta; order Odonata; family Coenagrionidae; genus Ischnura; species Ischnura elegans. Next base: position 1,295,333 of record NW_025791657.1, read on the forward strand.
CAAGTGGGTTCTGAAACTAAAGAAAAATCCAGATGGCAGTGTGAATAGGTTCAAGGCCAGATTGGTGGCACAGGGGTTTAAGCAAGTTCAGAGTGTAGATTTTCATGATACTTATGCGCCAGTTATAAAAAAAAGACAATTAGGCTGATGATGGCACTGGCAGTTCAAAACAATTGGGTGGAAGAACACATTGACGTTCTTACAGCGTACTTGCACAGAGAACTTACTGAAGAAGTGTAAATGGACCAACCAAGGTTCTTTACAATAGATAAGGGAAAGGTGTGGAAACTTTTAAAAAGCTTATATGGTTTAAAACAAAGCGCTAGGGAGTGGCATGTGACTTTGCATAACGTCTTGAATGATTTGGGTTTGAAGAAGCTGGTAAAGGATCCATGCCTGTATGTGAATGAGAGTAAAGATCAACGTATTGGTATTTACGTTGATGATTTGGCATTTTGGGGGAAGATTGAACAAGTAGAAGGTTTTAAGGAAGAATTAGGATGCAAACTCGAGATTAGAGTCCTAGGGAAGATGACACATTTTTTGTCAATGAGTATCAAGTATGGGAACCATGAGATGTTTATTCACCAAACTCCTTACATACAACAAATACTAAAGGAATTCAGACTTGAAGAAGGGAAGGGAGGTCGTCTCCATTAGAGATAGATAGAAATGACAGACATTATGATCAAGAATCCAAAAGGTTCAATGAGTATGTGTACAGGAAAGCTGTTGGTATGTTGTTATATGTAGCCACTACTACAAGGCCTGACATATATTCTGCTGTATGTTAAGCTCGTCAAAGCAATAGTAATCCATCTAATAGAAACTGGCAAGATGTAAAGCACATTATGTTTTACTTGAAAAGGACTTCGGATGTAAAATTGAAATTTTGTCGTTCAGAATGTCCTATTTTGCTGTTTTGTGATGCAGATTTTGCCAATTCCTTGGAGAGAAAATCTGTTACTGTTTACATATCTATGTTTGCAAATGCTCCAGTGAGTTGGAATAGCAAATTACCCAAGAAGTCAGACACTGTATCAGCATCTACTTGCGAAGCAGAGTATGTATCTAAAGCTGATAACATGAGTGCAATGTGGCTTGCTAAGCATTATGGGGATACAGAGCTGTCTAAGCATTTGTAAATAAAGTACAACTTATGTAGAGATTATGTTAAAAAGGGTATTTTAAGATATGAATATATATGTAGTAGTGATAACGTGGCAGATGAATTTCTTATGAAGTTACATCAATATTCAAGAGTGGAATATTGAAAGAATTTTTTTTGTGTGGACCATTTTTTTGTTTATGATTGTTTGTATTGCGTAAATGATGTCACAGCAAAGGAGGGAGTTTTGTAATGTTTGTTTTTTCTGTGACATCATCTTGGCCAATTGCCACGGTGCATTTTGTTATTCTTTTTTTTTAAATCTTCTCCCTGCTGGTTGTATATGACATGTAAGTATTTTTTCGGAAGTCCAGATTAAAGTCAACCTCGTAGAAGTAAGAATGTGTGTAATTCCATGCAAAATTCACCATGAACAATAAGCTATACCTGGCGTTAGGTGTATGGCATGAAAATGCCCGTTGGCTCCGACCCACGTTTGACATGAAAGTGTTAAAAGGGGAAAGTGACTGCCCCTGAATTTACATCCTGCAGTGAGATAGATAAAACTTACAGCTAGAATCATTACCTTACTAACCAAAGTTAGCATGACACCCACTATCAATACTATGCTGTTTTATAACACCAAAATCCTACAATAAAGGGAATGAAACGAAGTTTGGTTGTTCTTAGCCATACTGATTCCATTACTGGCGCATTACTATCGATTTTATATTATGTAAACAGTATTTTCTCCACCAAGGAAGCTTCATGCTTGGCTCTCTGTAAAACCTAAAAAAGCACCATAGCCTATTGTAGGGAAAGAAGGGCGAAAAGGAATGCGCCCATTTAAAATATTTTCCATAATTTTCCCACTAACTTAAAATGGGCCAAAAGCAAAGATAATTTTTCCATTCACATGACCAGTTTCCATATTCACATTTTCAATTAAGAATTTTCAATACTCGATTCTCAAGCCAAGTGCTCCTTTATGGTGATATGTTTCTATTTTTTTTCAATAAACTGGTCTCAAAACATGGCTGGTTAAATGTTAAAAATTTCAATACAACAAAAATTTTTGTCAGGCATTAAAAATGATACAGATGACCACAAAAGCAAGTAAAGGTAACTCTTCTTCCCTATCAATTTGACACTTAAACCAAAGAAAACAAAAAATATGGATGGATGAATAATAAGTCACAAGAAGGCCACTTTCAGGAAATATGACATCACAGTACCATCCCCCATTCATGGCATGGCATCATGAAATCTAGCAAGGCGTCACATTTGAAATCGGCATCAATTTTTGGGCCCGTTCATGGTGCCAATGGCACGGTTCCATTCCGGAATGAAATGGGTGCTGCGGAGACCATGGTATAATTAGACTCATCTGAAGGCATCCATAGAGACATATGGTTATTTGAAAGCATGCTGGCACACGGGATAGTGGCCAGTGAAAAGACATCCCATCAGAAAGCAGCCTAAGCCTTATCTATATACCGCTATTTGTAGCCCTTGAGAGCACTAACCCACTGATTCCATTGCAGACTCATCGGCCACTATCGCATTCTCAACTATGTCCCTCGTAACAGCAACAGTTGACAAAATAAAAGCATAAACATGTACATCCTCTACATGAACATCATTTCCTCCATGTATAGAGTTATTTGCAATCCTAAACAGTACTCACCAAATGCCTTCGTAGCGGAATCATGGGCAATAGTTGATCTCTCAATTGGGTCCCCATCCTCGCCTAAAGTAAGCTGTAAGTAATCATCAACAAATGAATCATGTATGCACAAAGGATTCAGAAATTTTTTTAAGGATTCACTAAAACTACTTCATGCATCATATTGCATCAAAAGTTGGTATTCCTAACAAATATTTTCCACTCACAATAAATCCTTTTTCAACACTCTCAGCAAATTGAATATATTCGCATTTCTTTCAACATCAAAGTGGTCTTTGATTTATGTTATGCCGGCTTTAAAATATTATCTTTATTAGTTAACTCTGCAATTGATGTCATTTTATTTTCATAGGATAATATAAAAAAATTAAAGTTTCTTTGGTAATCACAGAACCAAAATAACATATTTGAAATTAGGCATCCGTGTCAAAAAATGGGATAAAACCTAACGCAGCCACATTGCACAAGAAGATACCGACACTGAAAACTAAATTTTTCAGTGAAAATCATGGAGCCAATAATAAACATATAATATTTGTAAAATGAAAAGTAGGAATTAATTATGAAAAGTGCTCCATGTGAAAATTGAACCTAGAAGTTCCAGGTAGTAGCCACACATCATAACCGCGGGGCTATCGCTCCTACATGAAGGCAGACCATTTATGAGGGAGTAAAATAGACCTGTAAATGTTGACCCCCTTTTCTTGTTTTAGCCATTGGTTATGTAAACCTACATTTGGGTGATTTGTGGGCAGCTTCTAACATATTATATCACTAAAAAGTTTGATTTGAATGTAAGACCTGATATTCTTAATGAGATGATTAATACCAGCATTTTCTTTCGTAAAATATAAGGAAAGCATTATATAACACATAAATAAAACATAAAAAGGAATGAAAACGGTTTCTTTTGAGATATGAATACTACTTCAGGAATTAGAAAATTTGAATCAAATGGGTAACCTTAACAGCTGTGCAGAAAGCTAAACGTCCTACCATTTACGATGAAAAATGTTTACATTTTTACCTACTACATATCGCCATCATCAATTAATTAAATTCCATAGCAAGAATTCCTAATATACCTGGGCATTCTCTTCTAGAGATGATTCCTTCTTTACCCCAATCAGCGTCCACTCCAGGTCTACCACTACGGCTCCTGTGCCCTGAGTTTCCACCTTTTCACCTTGGGAAGCAGTTAAGGTTGTGGGCTGCAACATTATGCCAAATCATCATCATACATGATTTAGATACAAAAAAAAGAAATGCTTTTGAGAATTTGTCTTTCGAATAAAATTAAAGTTCATTCAAGATGGATACATTCTTCATGCTACCCTGCAAGCATCCTCAAAGTAAATAATGTCAGCATTTTATATTGTTTATGCTTATGTTTATTAAAGTTACCACTTTAATACAGACTTAAAACCTCTTTTTTGCATTGCAAAATCCCTTCTAAAGCCACATAATGATCCTCAGGGCAATGGTTTCTGGAAATGTTAAACTCCAGATGTAATCCTATTCTTATTAGAAACCTATTTTATGGGAGAAATTTCCATGAGAGTCCAGAGCACAAATGTAATAACACACATTCATGAAAAATTAATAGGGTCAATAAAGGAGAATAATTTATGGTGCTTTGCTAAAGAAGTCAGTTTGTCAAACATTTTGATTAATAAAAATAAGTTACTCAGACTAGATATAACAGGAGGCAATTCCAAGTTAATGAAGAAAGTTATATATACATGAACTCCTTATAGGACAAGAGATGCTTAACTTCAATGGGAAAATATGAAGGTTTATGTTACCCTGGACAAACAATTGATGAGTGGTGTGTAATTGAGCTGTTCTTACTTCCAGGGACTAAATGAAAATTACATAATGTATATTCAAGTAGAACGTCATTAGTTTTCCCAGAAATAACTGAACCTTTAACAACATATTTGCTCAGAAGGTATACAACAGTGCTTTCAAGGATGTGAAAAATTTTTCTGGTATAAATGCAATATATCCGTGATAAATATGAACAACAAAAGACAACTGGAAATGTATACCTCCACTACTGACCATGGTTTCATCACTATCTCATTTTCACTTCACATAACCTTAAAAACTGACAGACATGTTATACTAAGGGAAGCAGAATAACCAGTGATGGATGAAGCGGGAAAGAAATAGTAAGTAGAATAGCACAGGTACAGAGAGCATTCTACAAAAAAAGAATAATCTACTCAGAGCTGAGAATCGAAATACAGCTGTAAGGAAACAATTCATCAAACACTACATATGGAACATATTTATAAATAGTAGCAAGGTTTCAAAATTGACAGCTGAAGAAAAGTCAAAAGAAGAGTGGGAGATAAGATGACTTCTAAAAATCTTAACTTAATCGGCTACATCATGAGATATGATGGCCTAGTAAGAAGAATAGACAGACAACGAGGAGGACAGGTGGACTGAAAGTAGGGAAAAAATGGCTCAATGTTTTAATAAGTCAGGTTATTAAGGATACACAAAAAGAAGAGCATTAACATGAAAAGATAAGCAGATGTTAGTTAAGATTTGAGGAATCTATGAAATGAATTTTAGGAACGTGGGTTTATGATGGCAACATAGTTCATATGCAATTCAAGTTCACTGGAAAATAAATAGTTCATAAATAGTATTACCTGAATAGAAGAGTCTTGATGCACCTGTTTGCTTGTAAAACCATCAGAGCAATCATTCAACACATATTCTTCTTCATCATCGCTTATCTCATCATTTTTAACAGAGGAGCACTCGTACGTTACCAGATCACTCTATTGGAAAGAGGAACACACTTTGATACACATTTTCATCTATTGGTGCACAAGCATAAGTGATCATGAACGAAGCTTGAATTACAGGGTGTCTGTAGTAAACAAGTAATCCCTGATCAAGTATTCTGGCCTATTTGTAAAAAACAGAGTAACTTAATTGACTAACAAGATTCAGCCAGTTAACTTATTCTTCCTTCTCATACAATCCAATAAAGGCCTTAAGAAAAGGGAGAAACGACTTCATTGGGTACATAATGAGAATGAATATCTTTTAAAAGTGGGGACTTCCCCTATCATTGTAGTTAACTTCCCAAAAGCAGCAGAGCAAAGAGCACTGAGCTTTTAAGAAGAATGTCATTATCTTGCACGAAAATAACTGAAACCTTTACATACATATTTGCTCAAAAGCTATACAACAGTGCTTTCAAGTGTATGAAATTGTTTCAGGTGTAAATACAATTATTATCTATGATAAAATATGAACAACAAATGATAACTTCCACACTTTCACATATATCTCCACTCCTGACCATGGTTTCAACACTGTCATTTTCATGTCTCATAACCTTAAAAGCACACAAGCTACATGAGGCCTAGTTATCAGTGATGGATGAAGCAAGAAAGAAATAGTGAATAGAATAGCTTCGGCACAAAGAGAACTCTAAAGAAAACGGGAATCTCCACACAGCTGAGAGTAATAATACTAAAATATGGAAAATATTCATTGGACACTACATTCTGAGCATATTTAAAAATGATAGCAAGATTCTAAATCGACGGCCGCATGAAAGTCATAAGTGAAAGAATTGAAAATGTGTTGCTCATGGATAATGTAGAAGGTAAAAGGGATTGAATGAGGAAGTACCAAGGAAGTACAGAAAATAGATGGAGAAGTCTTCGAAAAAACAAAACTTCATCAGCCAAAGCATGAGATATGATACACTTATAAAGACATTAGTCAAAAGGGAAATGGAGAAATGGATGGGAAGAAGGGATAAGAATGCTTCTAGATGTACATATATCATTAGTTAGATTAATAAGGATTTATAACAGAAAAAGAAAATAAATATTTAAAGATAAGAAAAACCAATTTTAGGAAGATGCCAATCAGTTTATGTGTAAATCAAGGTCAACAGACAATACATAGTTCATAAATAGTATTACCTGACCAGAAATGTCTTGATGAATCAGTTTGCTTGATGCACCATCAGTGCAATCATTGAGTCTATATCTATCTTCATCATCGCTGATATGATCTTCTTTAACAGAAGGGCACTTGTATGTTACCGCATTGCTCTATTGGAAAAAGGAACCTCCATTGATACATATTATAAACAATTGGTACAAGAAGCAAAAGTGATCATGAAGAATGCTTTAATTACAGGATGTCGGTACAAAATAAATTATTCCCAATGAACGATTCTTGCCTCTTAGCAGAAATAGATTTACTTAATCAACCAACAACATTTGGCTAATAATGTTCTTATTGTTTCAATATAATCTAATGAAATTCTTAGTGAGAAGAAGGAACCCCTTTATTGGGAATATCTTGAGAGTAAATAGTTCTTAAAATTGCAGACTTCCCCTGGCATTAAATTAATTTTCAAAAATGAGCAAGGCAAAGAGCACTGATTTCTAAGAAAATAATATAAATCCAAGAATAAGAAAAATATTAATATTACATTAATAGTGGAAGAGTTTCAAGACTATGAACAACAACAGCAGAAAATTGAGTCAAAGTAAATAAAAATCAGTTCACCTCACTAAAATTTGATGTCTTTTGGTAATGGATTTGCATTGTCAACGTGCAACACCCCATTCAAAAATGGTAAAGGACAAATCCCTAGTCCTTGTTATATATTCCTATTCACTTTCATCACGAACTCCATATCTGATCTGATTCCTGTGAATATCAATCTCTCATAAGGAACAAGCTATGTTGTTCGACCGGGCTAGCAGCTGCATCATGATGTCATGGTCATGCTATTAATCTGTTCCAAACTCAACAGTACTCCTCTCAACTCTCAATTCCTAATCACCCTTCCACTCTGTCAAAACCAGATTTAAATACTGTGTTACACTATCAAAACATTAATAACTGCTCAGTGATGTAATGACAGTGCTCTCACTTGCTCAGTAAATAAATTTGTGCTGTCAGTTTTGCATAAAAAAGCAAAAAAAAGGTTCATTACAATAAATAATTCATTTAAAATTATTCATTCATGAAATGTATGCTGTAGCTGGTCATTATTGATCAGGAGTAGGAGAATGCTTTACGTTTGTTCTAAGAGGTGTTGGGAATAATCCACTAAGGAATGATATTGTGCCGTAGAAAATTAGAACTATAAAAGGCAAAAGTCAACTCACCAATTCATCAGTGGCCAATGGGTCTGACACATCAGTTGAAATTCCTGCTGGATCTGATGTGTACAGCATAGGATGAATCCCTTCACTGAGGTTACCTTCATCCTCGTCTTTCACTTGAAACTGGAAGATAGTAATAGGCTTCAGTCAATTAAAGAAAAAACAATACTAAGCCCATTCGATCATAAAAAATACTCATTTTCTTGAAATCATTCCAGCTGGCCAATGTACTCATGATATTTTTGCGACTCCCGGATCAAACTCCAGAATATCAACGTTCAACTAGGGAGGGAGAGTTATGTCACAAAGGGCGTGTGATTTGAATGAGAGTTTTGGCCACTTACAGCAGAGGCAAAATAGCTGAAACGACAGATTGAGGTTCCACTGTACATTGAATTGTCTTAATATTTTCTTTACCCATGCTTGTAATGAGGTGTTACAACAGTTGTAGCTGGATCCTTCATTGAAATTAAGGAGGAAGATGGCTTAAAACAAGGAGAGGGCAATAATGAGACACAGCCCAGTTATAGCCAAGACAAATGGCTTCAACAGACATTTCACACAGTCATCAACAAGTCTACTCCATCAGATACAAGATATTTTTATCAGAAGATTTCCAGTGTTGTACAAGTGATATTGACTAAAAAAGACTACTGTGGTTCAGTTTTCTGCCTCATACGTTACAACTGGAAAAGGCCTTCAACTGACGGTTGCATTACTTTGAGTGCCTTCCCGTAAATATACTTATATTTTTGACAGACACACCCTCTTTCTTATAGAACGGAGAAATTGGTACAAATGAAGGTGGTTCAAATCAGGTTTCACTGTGTACTAGAACATAACTTACCAACTCATTTTCCCTGGGCTGTACCAGGTCTGGCACAGGAATGTATATTTCAGTGGTTCGGGCTGAGCATGTGAGCTGTGAATTCTTTTCAATCACATCTTGAGTGCAACCCTTAGTCTCCACAGAAGGCCCCGAATTGTCATCAGCTGCCCCTCCTCCTTCAAAACTCTGCAGAAAAAGTAACAGTGAAAAAACACTCATCTCCTTAAAAATACATGCATGGGATGCTCTAAAGTAATACCAAGATGGATGTTAAACATACTGTCTATGTTTTCATATAAAAATGGAGTGGTGTCAGCATGCCTGTTAATCAAGTTTTGGGTCTGGTAAATATGGATCTCTGTGGTCGAATAGGTGATGTCTTAGTCGGCGGGGCAAAAAACATGTTTGTGGTTGTTGATGATTATTCCATGAAGCCATTTTGCTATTTTTTGAAATCCAGAAGTGAAACATTTGATAGATTCAATGAATTTAAAGCTTGGGTTGAGAACAGGACAGATCTAAGGATTAAGGTTGTAAGATCTGACAATGGTCTTGAATTACCTAATCAAAAGTTTGATTCTTTGAAAGGTTACATGGAATAGACCATCAGACTAGCACCCCATACACCCCTGAACAGAATGGTGTGGCAGAATGTGCTAATCGCACAATATGTGTACAGACTAGATGTACATTGTTTGATTCAGGCTTACCAAAGGGCTATTGGGTGGAGACCTGTAACACTGCAGTCCACATTAAAAACTATGTACCACATAGAGCTATTCAAGGTAAGACTCCGCAAGAGTTGTGGGGAGGAAAAATGTCATCATTCAAACATTTAAGGGTTTTTAGGAGTCCTGCATATGATCTTGTTCCTGATCAGAAAAGAAGTAAGTGTGATGCTAAGGGAAAAAGGTTAATTTTGTTGGGTATTGTGAAACAAGAAAATGTTAAAGACAAATTGATCCATATAATCCCACAAAAGTCATTAATGCAAGAAATGATTTCTTAAAAAATTATGAGAGGCCTAATGTAAGGGATGAAAGTGTACCAAATAAGGGTAAGAATGGTGCAGTGTACCATTTTTTATCATTTTATCCTAGGAATGAATCTAGTTTGCCTTTAAATAATGTTAAGTCAATTGGGTTTAATGAGATTAGAATGGAAGGACCAATGACAGAAAGTCAAGATTGTGTTTTGGATGGGGAAGTAGACTCCAATAACGATGTCCTTGGTATTGAAAATTGTGGTGAATCCATTGAAGTCAGGGAATCCAGTAGTGTGAGAGAGAGAAAATACCCTTTAAGAAATAGGACCCCTAAGCTTTACCCTGACTTTGTACCTTCATTTTAGCTTCGAGTAGTTCTGAAAGTGGCAAGGATCATATTTCCATCGATGAGGCCTTGGCTGGCCCAGAAAGGTCATACTGGAAAAGGGCACTGGATCAGGAAATGCAGTCCTCTAAGTGTAACAAAGTGTGGGACCTGGTGACCTTGCCAGATGGAGTAAAAGCTAAAGCTTGTTGAAACTCATCTCATATTATGGCTTTGTCACAAAATCCTTGGAGCCAGGAGAAGGCCTTCAAATTGTCCCATTCACAGAAAATTCTCGTTACCCCTGGAATATCATGCTCATGCAAAGTATCCTAACATCCTTCTTTTCAAGTTACAAGCTTGTACTTTAAATAGAGATTTAGGGTAACAATTATCACTGTTTAATGAACAAAAAAACTAAGTTTTGTGATACTGAACTTGTATCTGCAATAATAATTGTCAGAGAAGTTGCGTTTATAAGGATAAAATCACTAACTAATAACTTTACACAGTGGTGTCTCAGAAACTGAAGTGGATGTGTTTATTTTGTTGATGACCTCTTTACATATGTAAACATGTCATATTGAAGAAAATATTCGGTCTAACATGAAGACATTTAGGTTCTAAATAGATTAGTTTCCGATTACCATAGCCTTACTCCATACGGCATGTGATATTTCTGACAGAAGATAAGCAGTTTCGTGAAGCTAGGATTTGCTTAAATGAGAATAGGTAAGCATGGCTATGCTTTTTGCCTTTTACGATATTAACGTGTTTAAGGGTGTTCTATACCTCCGCGAAAAACGGCTCTGCAGACTTCAGGTTGCTCGCCATTTGCTCGCTTATTATACACTCTGGAGAGAACTTCTTTTGGATATGGTTTAAGCTAAGATTATTGTTCTCGGCAAGCGAAAAAAAAATATTTGAAAAGCATTTGTTAATTAGTTATTGGCGCTGAAAAACACAATAAAACGCCTGTTTTCTCGATGTAATTCTACCACGTAGAAAGCGCGATTTGAATTTTTTTTTCGGGAAATGAGAACATTCTTCCTTCTTCTTGGAAATAAGATACGTTTCATCAATGTGATCTTTGTAATAACTACGCTATAGCCCAATTTCCCGAGCGTGTTTTCTCAACGTCAAGCGCCTACGATCTTTTCTTCCATGGCGCTGCTGTGTGACCCCCCACTCTCGGTGAAAGAGCTTCTCACCCCACAGCAGTCTCTCTCACTACCTCCCCTCCATCGTCTCTTGGGTCCCCTCCATCTGTTTTTTTTCCTCTATGCTTTCCTCGACCTAAGAAGCCCGTCTGACCCAGCAGGCCAACAGTTTTCTTTTCGTTATTATCCGAAGCCCTGTGTTTTGTGTTGCTAGCGGCATGTTTGAAACGGGGCTAGCGCGAGTTTTCAAGTTTTCTGTTCTTATGCATGGAAAGTGAAAGGAAATCAAAGAGGAAGCATATCTTATGTGGGAAGGTGGAAAAGAAGTACTAGGAATAATGGTGAATATATAAATCCTTTTGAAGTGTGCTTCATTAGTAATAGTTTGTATATCTTAAGACACGTATTTTCATCCACGTAAAATCTGTAATAACGTGATGCAGCTAATAAATAGACTATCAAATTATTTTAACCATTTTAGTCATTGCAAACATGCAACAATAGATGTTATTTACACTGCAGAAGGAGAAACTTCTTTTAAGTAAGTACCTCTCGATAATGTATTGGCTATGACTATGATATATTAATTTTTTGTAACCAAGCATTGAAAATAAGATGAATATAGAGAATATACTGCACATTATCTATTAGATTCTAGGTTACACCATTGCCTTTTAAGTTCTCGTAGACGATAATCAAGAATAAATATTTCACCGAGTAGGTAATTTAACGTGCATATCTTCATTTCGTGTCTAAATATTTTCAAAAGTAACCGTTATCTCATCAAAACACGATATGAAAAGTATCACGCTGGTTTATTTGTCTTGCATTTCCGACATATATGTTTCTCGATAACTTGCAACCGAGGGGGAAAACTTCGAAAGATTATTTTCTTATAAAAATATTCTTATCATTAAAATTACTATTAATTATTACGTGAGTCACCCAAAAGAAAGAATTTGAACTTGAACCACCGTATCACTAAGCAGGGGTTGATGTTTGGTCGATGTAATACAGCGATGACGTCAAGATAACCGAATTTAATCGTTAACTATCTCCTATTTACGTAAATATGCTTGTTGTATGCAAAACATAGGTACACGAGATCCTGCCTGCGAACCAGTTTTACATGTAAAAGGCAAGAATTTTACTTGTGTAGCAGGAATGACGAGAAAACAAACAATACACACGGATAAAACTTGAATGTGGGATATTTATTTCGCTCGAGTGAAGTTATGCAAACTAACTTCGCGGTATATCTCTCACCAACAACCTGTTTCACGTGCTGCTTACACTCTTCTGAGCGATTGATTCTCTCAATGAATGGTTCTCACTACAGGTCGTAATGAACCGAAACTCTGATGATGAATGCAACATTTCTCGGGAGTGGGCGGCAACTTAGGCAATTTTTCAATTCTAATTTTTGTGAGAATGACTGAACGAGGTAGTTAGTTTTTTTTGCCCATCCATCGACCGAATTATTAACTAAAATTACGATTTAGTGTCAGAGTAAACGACCACATTGCGATATAAATATGCGAGACTTCATATAAAATACTAGTGCACAGGATCAGGTAGACTCATTATATTTAACTGTTGAAATTCTTCGGCATAATAATGCGTCTAGAAATTTATGACAAATAAATGTAATTTCATTAAAAATTCTTCAGTTTAGAATGATACTAACATCACCGCAGCGCGGTTGTAGTCTTTGGGAAGAAACTAAAATTTCTCAGGAGCATTACCCGATCAATTTTTCTCTACCCCTCAGTACACTGTATGACCCTTCCGGGATGGAACCCTGCATTGAAGTTAGGTCTTCTACTTGATATGTTTCCCATTTCATTAATTCCGAAGGGAATTTTAGTTCTTATACTCCACTATTATTTAACATGAATGAGAATACATATATACCAAGACTGTTATTTGCCACGAAAAAAACATTTCGCTTAGCCGCGATTCAAACCCAGATCCTCCCGATTTCCGGTCAGCTACATTACCAAGTAATTTTTTTCTAGGCGAATCTTAGACACAAGTAAAAGGAGAATTTCATATTCAAGGAAAAAGGTTGCTTCGAGGTATAATTGGTAGCATATTTGACCGGCCATCGGGGATATCCGGGTTCGAATCCCAGGTTAGTCAAATGATTTTTTCATGTCGATTATCATACTTATTTAACTATGCACTAGTGTATTTAACTATGCACTCGTGCGCGTGACTGCGTACAAAGTTGCTTTTTCGACGCAGTACTTTGTATGAGTGAGAGCACAAAACCTTTTGCATGTGACGCAGGAGTATCCTCTTTCACAGATAACTGTAACAACTGTACGATAGGTAATATTTAGTTGCCGTTCCATGCTTAACAACTTTATTTGGTAGAATGATTAATGATTTTCAAACGCTCTACATAAAAACATATACTGAATTCAACATACAAATAAAATCCGAAAATTCAAACGTTATGGAGCGGAATTTTTCCATATTGAAACAAACACTTGCAATTTTCCACGATTATAAGAAAAGTTATTGTGACCTAGATTTCAATGATATAACAACATCTTTAACGTACAAATGGCGTGTTATTCATTCAATGTATCTTCTTGGGACTAAGTTATGTCTGATTCCGAACTAATGGATTCGACTTTGCCAATATTTGGCCCGCTTTAATTTCGTAGGGGATAAATTATTTCTAATGCCTTTACTAATTTACTTTGAAAAATTGCGAGAAATGTTCCTCCTTCCGTTAATTATGTAAAAGATAAGGAGCATACGATAGAAATTCAGGGAAAAAGGTTCTGCCCAAAATAAAAGGATAATTATGGTAAAGCTAGAGACTAAGCCGGTAGATACCGTAGTGGTACAAGTTAACATACCTACGACGGACTACTAGGATGAAGAAATTTAAGGCGTCTATGAAGATATCACCGCAGTAATCAAACAGGTAAGACGTGAAGAAAACCTTATAATTTTAGGTGATCGGAAGGAGAAGGGTTTGGGTGTCAATATTGACTGAGAAAAATAGTATTCTATGATTCGCCGACGACATAGCAATCATAGCCGAGACAGAGAAGAATTTTAAGAAGACTTTGACAAATGTAGAAAGGAAAATGGCCAGATATCAGTTGAAAATCAACAAAAGGAAGAATAAGATATTAGTATGTAGTAAAAGAGAGGAGGCTAGGACAAACATTAAGGTAAGAAATCAAAAGCTAGAAGAGATTTTCTTACCTGGGAAGCCGAATTACCACCGATGGACGAAGCAAGAAAGAAATAGTCAGTAGAATAGCGCTGGCGAAGAGGGCTTACTACAAAAAGATGAATCTTCTCACATATGAGAATACAAGCATAGAAGTAAGGAAGCAATTCATCATACGCTACATATGGAGTGTGATTCTCTAAGGAAGTGAGGCTTGGACGTTGATAGCAGCAGAGAAGTCAATGATTGGAAGCATTCGAAATGTGGTGCCACCGAAGAATGATGAAGATAAAATTGATCGAATGAGTAAGTAATGAAGGAGTGCTAAGAAAGTGGGAATTAAAATAAGTCTTCTAAAAACCTAAAAGAATTTCTTCCTTGGTTTTAGCCTCACTAAGACAAGGAATTTTAGTTAAAAATTGAAATTCACTTCCTGTCTTGTCGATTGCTTTCACAAAGTATTTCATCTGTCCTAGTTTGATGTGCAATGGTGGCAAGTGAATATTTTCTGTCGGAACCAGGGAAACATGGGCGACATTTTCATAACCATGAGTGAAGCTTTCTCGCAGAGGCCATTTCCGTAAGATGTAATGTTTTCTCGGGCAAGGCTGTTGTATTCAAGGGAGCAGCAGTATTTCGTGAAGCCTGATTGCAGTCCCGTGAGTAGAGCGACAACTTTCAGATTAGCGCAAACTTACCAATTATAATCACGATAATTAGTATTCTCAAGGATTCAACTGATATATCGATACGTCTCCTTCATATCAGCAGAGTATGCAGTTAGGATAGAAGGTAACTCATTCCCATTGGCCAACAGGACCACTTCAAAGCTTGTCTTTGACGAATCCATGAACTCTCCATTTTTCTGGGTCACATGGCATCATAATTTCTATCAACAATGCATTTAATTACAGTAAAAAAACCAAGCCTTCATCTTACGTAGAAATTAATTTCAGTGCTGGCTCTCTTGTCCTACTGGAAAAGATTTTTATGCCCTTTTGTAAGAGATTGGCATCCATATAGGCGCAACTTCGTACCATATGTTACATTAGTTTCTCCAAGTATTTGGTCAAATTACTGTAGCAAGTGGTGCAGCAAACACTTGGAGCTTAATCCTAGCCCTGACCGCCAATTTGGCAGCCAGAGAAAAATTTATAAGCAGTTTAAAGAATTAAAGAAAGAGATCATTGTTGCGATGTTTTAGTCAATTCACCGCAAACATAGCAGAAGCGATAACGATGATTTTACACACGTGTAATTTAATTACATATTAAATCACGGTAATATTCACAACTCAAACGCACATACTGACATTCACCTGGAAAAAGCCGGAGTAAAACAGTTTTTACTGTTTTGCACTATTTAAATTACTTGGAAAAAAAGGATCCTTGTCCAGAACACCGAAAGAGTTGACTCTGCGATCGCTAGAGGTATACCGAGGGAAGATGATGACAACTTCAATATACATAATTGATTTTAGAGGCTGATACTTTGCCGAATTCCATGATTCAGGAGAAAGAATACTTTTTTGATCCAATGAAATTATAAAATCTCAGTTTTACATTCTTCGTGGAACTAGAAAGTATTACTTTTCTTTTTTTAGCTGCGAAATCAAGAAAATTGCCGTCCAAGCCTGAGCGGGAAAGGCACTGCGAGGGCCAGAATAGTAAAGTGAATCTTCCGAGCTATTGCTACATATTTTAATTATTGCTGCTATGCTAAACAGCAAAATATTTTTATTAATACTGCTGTTTTTTGCTGCTTTGTATTATTATCTTTCGGGGAGGATGATGTGAAATAGAAGCTGGAAATACTTTTAAATACGTGAAAATTTGCGAAAAAATGGCAAAATTGGTCATTTTCAATGCGTTTTTACACAATTGACGGAGACTAATTCCCCTCAAATCTACATCTTTACCATTAATATTATTTTTTCAGAATTTTGCACCCCTCAAAACCCCTAGAAAAAATTTAAATGCTAAAATAATCCTTTTAATTTCTCCAAATGACCGAAAAGTGGTAAGAATTGGAGGCTCTTCCGAAAATGGTGGGTGATGGAGAAAAACAGAGTTAATATTCGGATTAAGGAGGTCATTTTAAAAACGAAATAGCAGGAATGGTGTCAGGGCCGATTTTCATACCGTCCAGCGATAATTTAAGCAAAGCTGATCATTTGAATCCACACCCCCTTGATAGTATTGTAAAATGATATAAAGCCAGGAAGCATTTTGTTACCACTTGAGGCAGTAATACTTGCGTCATGGATAATGGCAGACATAAATACTACATGGATTTTATTGAAACGTAGGTATTACAACGCGGAAATGTCGGGAGTAAAGCAAAAAGGGAAGGATGTAAGACAAGGGCATACCCAGGGTCATAACTAGGGGGGGCAAGCCATAGTCTAGAAGGGGGCGCAAGCCAAGTTGTGACATTTTAGCATGGAAAAGGTGAATGAAAAAAATATTTTAAGAAAATTATAACAGCGCATAATTAGTTTCTGATATCATTTCATAGAAAAAATATTTTTATTTTAGTTAAGTACTTATCTTATACCTACGAATGCATATCATTTTTCGTGGGTTTAAAGGAAATTTGTTGAATACTTTCGTTTCAATTCAGTACCGATGTCGCTTAAGGACTTCTGCGATTTTTGCTTCTGGAGGGGGTGCAATTGCCCCCCCCTGCCCCTCGCCTATGATGTAAGGTTCTATTTTTTCTTGGGGGATATTCAGGAGGAACGTCTGCTTTGTTCTTACTCATCATCCTTACCATATTCAATCTTTTTTTGACAAAGTTCTACTGTTAAAGGCATGCTGGTACACCAACTGTCACTGGTAATATTTCTTCCTCTGCAGTCAATGTGCTCTGCTTAGCGTTTGACAATTTCATGAGGTGAATTGGATTCTTTGAAAGGGCATCTGGCTACCTGCCCATATAAATTTCAATTTTTAGGTAATATTTCCTAGCATCCACCACAGCAATGACTTCAATAACATATTTCTTTGGCTTTTTGATAGATACTGCGTTCAAGGACATCGGCCTCGAAATGGTATAAGTTGCTCAAGGATCGTGATGCACTCTGATGGTGTATTTGCAAATTCAAATTTGTTGGATATTTTATTAATGAACTCAGTAACTGCAGCTAACTAGTCACTTTTCTTACTTTCTAGTCTAGAGCTGAGGTCAAAAAAACTAATGCACCGTAGAAAAAAAATCCGATAGTTCAGTGTACGGGAAAAAATTTGATAGACTTCTTTGCTCCAAATCTCCCTAATGTCAACATGGGAAATTTTATACGCACCTGAGAGAAAAAGGAGACTAATAAGAGCCAGTTATTCATCTTCACTGAACTGCTAGTATCACGATCTCTTGCATAATTTCCAGAAACCGAATTAAAGTAGAGATTTGTGATTTTCACAATTACATCTAATAATTCTGCGCAAAAAGAGGCGAAATGCTGATGATTCATTAAACACACTTTGCACATGGGTGTATTCCAGGAAGATGAGTCATCGGCGATTTCATCAAGCCAAATTCGAGCGAATGAATTTTAATCGTCTCCACGATGGATCGGTAGCGAGAATAAATTGTAGCACTTTCGGTCGCATCGGGTCAAAACGTCGGGTTCAGCAAAACTAGGGAACACTTTGAATATTAAACGTTACTTCAGTCAGAATTACAAGAAATTAGAGACCAGAAAAACTCTAGTTCGAACGAAATCATTTTGTTAAAAAAACATCGAAGAAAAAGTCAATATTATATGCAATAAATAAAGTCAATATTATATATAATATGCAATTTATGATGTTCTTACCATATAAATCAATAAATATTAAAGATGATTGAAAATCAATTTTCGTTCATTCATTATTTGTCATATTTCTCATTAGTGTTCTCCCTGTAGCGCTATGATTACTGAATAAACATGTTTCGGAAAGTAACTGTATTGAATACACGTTTTCAAATGTACGTGGGTGGTTACTATTTCATTCATACTGAGGAATAACGTAAAAATGTAAAGTTGTACGTTAAAAAAAAGTTTCACGAAGTACGCGCATTTCGGTTAGCGTAATTGACTTTTACGATGCTTTGAAGAACACTTAACAATTTTGAGATGAGAACGTTGACCAGGGGCCTAAGTCCGTAACTTGAATTCTCCTTTCTCCGGAGAAAGTGTATTCTCCCGTAGTTTTCTCCTGACTGTAGTCCGTAACTTGGCGGAGAAAACATCAGTTCCTGGCCGCTACCGGAGAAAACTCTAATTCTCGGTATCGGATGGGAAGAGCAGATAGGTATGAAAAATATTGAATCCGAAGCCGGCGATACCGTGAAGAACCAATAGAAAAGCTTTGTTTCAAATAAAAAAACGAGAGGGAAATCAAACGATTCTCACCTGTAATAAGGGCTACTCGTTCATCATTAAAGTTAAACTTTCAAATAAAAGAAATTGATGCATCGAAATTATAATTGATAGTGGATAAATCGATTTAAATCCATCGCAGATATATTTGTTCATTAGTACACACAAAAGAGTATAATATACCATTGAAAAAGGAGAGACTAATGCGTAACACCAAAGCATTTTTATGTTTTAGATGTAGGTAATCTTGTAAACAAACGGCCGCTGTATTCATTGATGATATATACTATGGCATATTTTTTTGCAGTTCGGATGCTTACTTTCATTGGTGAATGCATGATGAGTATGGAAAAACATAACTATCAACGTCAGTATTACATGCATTTATCCTCGAAAAGCTGAAATACACAATGTGGGAGTGGAAAAAGAAAATTGAAAAACTTTACTATGCAGAAAAGAATCGTAAATAAAATAACGTTAAGATAAATGTGTGAATGGTACATATTTATTCTTGCAAATACCTACGTGCGAGCAATTAGTAACATATGTTACAATCTCCCAAAATGTTTTAGTTTAGGAAACACAAAACAACCTGCCTCGCTACTTTTAAAAATTTCAAATACTGACAGCGTAGAATAGCGAAAACATGGGGAAAATGGTTTACTAGAGGTATATATAGAGAAAGCAAAGCAAAATTACCCTTACTTGTACATATTTATTGCTCATCATATCACATACAGCACTACAACGCACACATTTCTATCTTTTTAATACTTATAATCATTATATTCGGAATCGACTGTTTCAATAAATATCTTGGCTCACAATAAATATAAATAACTATTATGTAACACTAATTAAACATGATAATCGGTTTTCCAATCACTTTGCACACACTAAAAGAATTTGCACTCCTTGAAGTTCGAAAGGATTCTTTACACCTCACTTCCTACTCATCACAAACGACTTAGAATCAGATTACGTTATTTCACATTAACATTGCGAAGACAATTAAATGAATAGGTTGAAACAAATTGCTAAACCAGTTATTGTAACACCAACAAACTTCGAATTTCACTATCACTCTCACCGTAACATGACCAAAACCGTAGCCTACGTGGGTGACTCCGAAGCTCCCGTCCAGGGCGCGTCAGTTTCTCCAAATCGCGTTACGGACTTCAGTCGGGAGAAAGATACTCTCCAGGAGAGTCAGTTTCTCCGTTACCGGGAGAAACGAGTTACGGACTTCAGTTGGATGAAACTGGAGCTTCACGAGTCTCTTTTCTCCCAACTCGGGAGAAAACGAAGTTACAGACTTAGGCCCCAGCTCTCCCCTTCGAGGAGAGTGCATAAGGGCTGCTATTCTGGATGGAATAGCATTATGCTATTCTCCGATATTGCAACCGATGTTGCTATAATATAGCGTATTGCAACGCCTATGCTATTTGGTATTCAGAACGGTTGCAATTCGTGTTTTTACTACACCGGAAGACGTAATTCTCAGAATAGCATAGGCCCGTAGCAATTCACTATTCTGAACGGCGAATTGCAACCGGTAGGCTTGCTATAATATTACGCGGTCTTCGAGGCCGAGCTATTCGGTATTGCAACCCTGAAAACGTGCGCATTGCGATGTCGAATTGGTTTTCTGAGGTTAAAGTAACATAATCAAGCATTGAAAAATGGAATAATAGCCAAAAATAATATGTTATCTGCTTTATTTTAATTAAATAATAGTAGCATAAGTGATGAATATTTAACTAGTTAAGTGAATTGGTTAGAAATTAACATTCGAGCTTAATATATGAAGCTCAAGCTTGCTTCATCGACAGTACGAAAACAATAACAATTAATGCAAAGAATTACTACGATTATCCCAACTTTTCCGTGTTTTATTCATATTTACAACTCATAATTTTATTTCATCACTTGACTTGCTACTAAAAATATCCTCTATGTAGGCTATCAGGTCGATTCTTGAAAATTTTCAAGCTTGTGTTAACACACTAACTCGCCAAATATAATAATAGTTATAGCTTTCAATGAAAACCATATATTACCATAATAATACCATATACTTTGATCAGCCGTTCATTTCCTCAATTGGACAGTATATACAAATACATGCAACGAGTCGAAATTATTTTCCCCACTATTCGCTACCTTCTACAATTAAAACTTAAAATTTACAAACTTATAACACGGGCAGTCGACTTGAATTACTTGCTTGAAAACAAAGGATTTCTCCGAACACCAATAAAGTTTCCGAACAAATATGATTCGCCACAAACGTTTAATGGAATATCCAAGTACATCATTAATGCAATATATATCATGTGGAATTCAATACAAATTGTTTCCTCTATAGGCAAGTAAGTTATTCACACAATTAAGTTTCAGTATATCGGCACAGTTCAGGGTCTATCGAAAATTTCAGTGAGCATATTAAAATCAGCTGATACGAAAACAATAATAAGTGACACAACAGCACTTTCCACAAGATTCACTATTGTTAGATTCACTTTTTCATTTGTTCCATCCATCCTCAAATTCACCATCACATCCCTCTGCTTTTTCCAAATCTGCAGCTGAAATATCGATACTATTCCATCATATTACATGAAAGCACAGCGGTGACGTTGCCACTTACTTCATTTCCTAAACAGAGAATGAATACCGAAATTAGGGAGTCATATAATATAAAGCTAGTATTAGAAACGAAAGCTTCTAGTTCATACAGTAAATCTATATCGTCACGATCAAAGCAATAAAAGTTGGTACATATTTATTTTGACATGTAACGAACAGACAGACTTCGAAGCCTAAGACAATTACGAAGAAAATCAAACATATTTAGCTTTCAATGATTATTTCGCATAACATATATCTCACGATAAAGGACCGATCGGATATAGGTAAATGATTCAATATTTATGCCCGATAAATCATCATTATAACTGTGAAATTATGACCTAACCCCCCTGTCTGAAGCCATTGTGATATTATCAAAACAACAACAATCAGCTGATTTCCTAAACGAGATTTTCAAAGCGTATTATATAAATCCACGGTTTAATATAATTTTTATATGCAAATGAAGCAATTATTTGTAATTGCAAGTCAATATTCCATAAAATACAGAAAAATATATAAAATATCTTCTCCCTCATTGGTTGCGGAAACTGTTCAGAAAGTTTTTCATACGGGAAGGGGCGGAGCTTCCAAATAGCTCGCGCAAGAAATAGCATGCTGCTATTCCGAACAAAATTATTACTACGCTTCATTCTGAATACGGGGTCGTTGCAATAATGACCCGCAGAATAGCATATGCTATTTTTTGCAACGCTTATCCAGAATAGCAGCCAAGGAGAGAACAATGCAAGTAATCGCCTTTCTTCATAGAAGCAGGCCGTACTTCCCAGCCTCGTCGAGAGCGTGCGTATTTGGATTCTTCCAAGAAACGTCAACCGAGTGGCTGAGATGGGACTAATGCCACCAGAGAGCAAAAATCAACCTCCGAATCCCGACCACTCTCAATATCGCACCTCCGCAGTGAAATTTGATACAGCGCCGGGTGTTTTTTTCGGTCGGAGCGAAGCTCGACCCCTCGTCTTTTCCTTTTTTTTCCTTCGGTCAGCGACTACTCCCCTCCGCCCAAGGAGGCTTCCCATTCCACTGGCCGTTGCGGCCGACTTCGCAACTAAAATCCGGCGACGGTTGAATTTGGATTTTTGAATTTGGATAGAACACCCTTAAAACGATAGTAACAGTAGAGACATATTAAAAAACTCAAATTTTGAAAAAAAAAAATTGTACTGACATTGTAAAACATAAGAACCTGACAACATAACATTGATCAAGGGTAAATTCCATTATAAAAAAAGCTTTTCAAAGCAAAGAAAATTGATAATAAACAACAATAACTCCTTGCGTGAACAATGAAACTACCAAAAAACATAATGATTTGGATAGAGACCATAAACCAGTTCTTAGTTACATACACAGATCTACCTACTCGTGAGAGCGTTTAATTCATTTAAAAAATCATTTATAACGTATCATTATATGAATACAGCATTACGTTTCCTTAGATTTCTCTAATGAAATGAATCAAGTAAGAGTTCCTTTACATTATTCAAATAGACTTTGCTCCATTGAAGTTAAATCACTTCTTATAACTGTATAAAACAGAAGTTAATCATTAAAAGCCGTTGACAAAAATAGGAGATAACAATGCAGATTACAATTATGAGGAAACAAGATTTGTAAAAATTATTTTATGTTAATGTCGACTATGGCTGTTTAATGAAAGCATAGGTAATTGATTACAAATAAAAAACGGGATCCCCTGAGGCAACCTGATATCAACATTAAGTATCTCTTAGACTCAAATGGAGGCTTTGTGCAAGTGATGTCAAGAAAGAAGATGACACCATTTCTATTTGAAAGTAGACAATTAGATACGAATACTGTTGAAGGGTTTTGTCCATATACGCCCGGGTTTGAGGGAAAAAAGCATTTAAAATCAAAAAATACAATCACATTGAATTTAATTAAATAATTTGGCTCATTGTTTCAAAGCCAGTTTGGCCCAGTGGTAGCGTACCGCACTTTCATTTCGAAGGACCATGGTTCGGGACTCGGAGAGAGTATATTTTTTCCAGCCTGCCACCACCATTTTTTGTCATCTTTTCCATCTAATTCAGATTTGTTGCTTTCTGACGTTTTACATTTTTTTACTTGACTGCTTCTTGAGAATAAGCCCTATATTGACACTGATATCGCCAAGATTCATCCAAGCAGGAGTGGAAAAACTGTGGTACTGGCATCAAAATGGAGGGAACTTATTTTCAGAGCAAAAGATTTGAATCATACTGTCTTTGAAGAGTTGCCCAGTTTCCATGTGGGAAAAAGACATAAAATCAGGGAGAACGAAAATTGACAAGCTTGAAATGATCGACAGATGGGTATACGATCGCTTTGTGGAAGCCAGGAACAGGAATGAACTGGTGATGATGCGGACTTCGCAAGAATAGGCTATTTCAGGGTGATTTCAGCACATATCTCCAGGATTTGAATTCTAAGCCAGTGCTTAATTGGGTTGCATCTTTCAAGAAGAGACACCGAAACGTGCAATGCAAAAATACATGTCAACGAGCAAGCGTCTGCTGAAGAAATATTGCACAAAGCAAAGTAACACACTCATACACAACAGAGTATGATATTATGGCCTCAGAAAAACTGCTTTCTAAAGTTTTTATTGTGTGTGTCATAACCTGGTGGTGATTTTGAAAAGACAGCCATTAAAATTATAATGCACGCTATCCCAAAAATATACAAGGAAAGAAGACCTTCCAATTCAAGTAGTACATTCCAATTTCTACTCCAACAATTTTTCCATGCACTTTAAATTCATCAAACAAAATAGATCTGTAAAATGAAATACATCCCGTTCCCTATGCCATGAAGCTATTTACAAAAAAAATTATGTCTACAAAAAATAAGAATATTCAAAAAAGTTTACCGCAAAAATACATGATGAATCAAAATCATCACCTCATATTTTTAAGGCCTGTTTACACCACACAATATCATATGTAAGTTAATGTGTGAATGCATGAATAATGAATGCAAGGACCAAATCAGACAGGTTCTATTTTCTATTCATGCATTCACACAAGTTGGGTGTGTTACCCAATGCATTCTTGTGTACATTTCTGGATTCATTTATTTAGACATTAACTAGCACAGGTAAATTCATGGAGTCAACAGACATTTACGCAAGAACCATAATGCAACAACCCCTACCGATTTAAAAAGCAATACAGCGTTCAATATCCCCAGCCACAATTATGACGATTCTTAAATGGGACAACTTCTCAATACATAAAAAATAGAATTTCACAACGAAAAACATCTCTTAAAATTGGGATACCTATAGAAATGTACCCATTTTTACAGTGTAATAACTAAAAACCAAACTCTCACTAAATATAAACCACACTCTCAATAAACAAAAAACACACTTTTGTGCACATGATTTTTGATAGCACCAAAATCATGCACATAAAATATTATTATTGAAGAATCGTTTCATTAACGGATTATATAATCAAAGACATAAAACATTTGATAAACAGCTGACAAAGATAATTTTAGCAAATAATATTGTTATCAAATCAATCAGATATGTTACAAATTAAAAAACTCCATAGGCTTAATATTGTAACATTGCAACGAACCATTAGACTAAATAGCCAGGTATGTACAATCAATTTTCTTAACCTGTTATAAACATTTTCGATCGATTTGTTGAAATACTTCATTCGATATATCTTCGTGTATTACAGCTCAAAAATGGTAAATAAACTTCTTAAAGTCGGCAAGTACGATTCTATAAATTATCTACACTGTAAGTGTTGAATTTAAAACCAAACAGGAGGTAAAAAGCAAAAGAAATTCATCGAAAACATATTCCACAAAAATGTTCATATTCATTGATATCTTTTTTTGAGTTGGTCATTCACATTCACAATACAAAAAGTAAAAACGACTTCACTCGTCACCATTGAGAAACCAACTGCGAGTTAACTAATACCTCGTCAGGATTAACTAATTTGGAAAGACTATGTGGGACATTGGACTCTTTTCACTGCTCAGTTGATCATGCACAAGGGCCTTTAGCACCATCTACTGTTGTTCATTAATAAATTTAATACCCCATTAACTTTTGATGCCTAATCAAAGCGATTTTTAACAAACATTGCACGTACCAGTTTGTTACAGTCATAAAGCATTATACTTTGCCCGTCGTGGCCAGTGATTCATCAAATACACAATGAAGTTACTTTTTCAAGTTACTGTTATAACCAGTTCTACCAACAAATACAAACATCTTGCTATATTTTTCATTCCCGTTGATATAAACTTAAAACTACTAATACCGGGCAGCACGGTACATAATCACGAACAAGTTAATATCAGTTTGCGAGAATGATTTAACATCATGTGGATGTTACACGAGGCTTCCAATGAAAAAAAAAATAAGAAGCACTCACCCTGAAGTTATTGCTGGACGAAAATTTTCTCAGTTCTGCGTCCGATTCATGACAAATATTCCTGAAATCGTAGAATTTGATGAGCTTTTTAAAGCACAGTGGACATAAAGTTGCAGGCAGGCCATCTCCCACAGTAACCTAAGAAGAGTATGAAAACATTTGCAAGAGATTTCAGACGTACCAAGGATAATATGTACTCATAGAACGGAATAAAACAAGAGGCAAGGAAATCGATAACATGTAACCCGCCACTTACTTTTAAGTCGACTAAATCATATAAGGCATCCTCTACAGTTGTCTGGCTTGCTACAATTGAAGTGAATATGTTGTAATAATAATCATTTTTCTTCATGCAAAGTCTGCACGGGGTGCCCTCGGAAATCCTGTCTAAAGACTCTAAGTAATTCCCAGTGGTAGCACTCATGGTTTCACAGCAATAACTAATTCAGTCTCTAAACCAGTTCACTCCTCAAGCAAAGCATCCACACAGCACTCAGTGATTACTAAATTCCTAATAAATTACGATCATTTCCATTACGTACACCAATGCAAAAACATTGGAATTATTAAGAAAAAGGGCGTGTTCAGCTCACATTTAAATATGACCTCAAAAAGAAATCACATCGCAGCAGAGTAATCAGCAAATATTTCAACGAATTCCATGTTTATTGACGCACTACATTATAATAGACCAGATAAGCAAGATTTAGCTCAGATACCGAACTTAAGTTGCATCTTTTAGCGCTAGAGGATAACGTACGCAGTAGGCCTACAATCGATAGATGAGGTATTTGCAACGATGAGTGATAAATTATTGAGCTTTATTGCATTTTTTTAGACAGGAATGTTTCAATAATTTTTATAATACAACGTTAAAGATATTTTGTACCCTTATCCATTTGTAAAGACCGTAAATGTACTGTTACCGTGTGGAAGCTGAAGTCGGCCTTAAATTCAGTTTCTAGCCTAAGCATTGAATAATAATCCAATATAAACTATAATACTACCATTAATTGAAATAAAATTGACGAATATAAATTAAATGTCCTTTTATTTTTTCAAATGGAAAGAAAATTGTCTTGAAACTCGGATGTCTGGCCTGTTCTATAGGTGTGCTCTTTGCGGATAAAATTGCAACTAGGTATCATCGATTCCATGTTGGGGCTTGATTGCATGTTCTTGTATTAACAAATAAACGTTGCGGATCGATCTTTGTCGTGCAAGTTGTGTTCGTAAGATTTATTATCATGTCAGAAATTGTTGGAAATATTCTCAGCCCATGCTATTGAGTGGTGAAATATCTCTCAGGTGACTGTTGTTTGTTGTTGGCGCTGTTGGTCCTTTCGTTGAGCATAATAATCATAAGTATTTTCATTTTTAAACATCAACGTAGTGAATGTAGTTTCCTTGTGAGATTTTGAGATCTTTGTCAGTGAGTAGATGATGTCTTTGACGATATAACTGATTTAAACAGTGAATGAGATTTTTAAGTGAAAACATGAGTCGCACCAGCGGGATTTTCACGGAATCTTCAGGGAGGAATTGCAGACTTTGTAGGAAGGATCATGATTATTATTATAACATATTCACTTCGAATGTAGCATGCAATATAGCGGTAAAGGATGCCATACATGATTTAGTGGGCTTACATGTGAGTGGCATGTCAAATGCAATCGATCTACTTTGGTGCTTACTTCATTTTGCTTTTTCCAAGATAATTACGACTTCTGTTGACGCATCATTTGTTTATTAATATCTCAGATTGCTGTGGGAGATGGCCTGCCCACTACCATGTGTCCACTGTGTTTGAAGAAACTTACGGAATTCAGTGTCTTCAAAAAGATTTGTTTAGAATCAGACGCATTTCTTAGAAAATGTTTGCCGAGTAATTGCTGCAGGGTGAGTACTTCTTCTTTTTTCTTATTTGATGACTGGCGTAGTATAAGTATGGCACAGTTAAAGGTGACACTCTTCGGTTTTTGTCGACAACAGTAGGAATTTAGATAGATAAATTTTGCGGACTGAAATAGTTATGGTATGAAGTTTTGAGGATAAACTCTATATTGTAATCGATTAACTTCTTGGTGACACATTTGGAGAAATATAATGTTGTAGACCTACCGGTGGCCATTAAATCGAATACTAACTAAAAAGGTACGTTGATTAACGGTCAATAGATAATTTAGCATACATTTTGTTAATCTACAATAAAAGGGTACATGAAAGGCCCTCGTCCTTGGTAAACGGAAAAGTCTAATTTCCCTGAAACGGTTTTTCCCTATATGTGAGCCCTTGGCAAGATGCGATTTATGTTGCAGTTGGTTTTTCAGTGTCAAAGACTGAAGACATGTCGTCTTTTGGCAAAACTTAGTGTTTACTAGACAATAATATTCAGGAAGAATGAGATTTAAATTCACCATTTATCGACTTAGAAAGGTAATCCACACACTTGGCTCTTGGTGATTCCATTTCAAATCAACCAGGCCATGACACCCACCGATTCGGATTTTCTTGAAACTTGCCATGGTCATGCATTCAATATTCACTGCATGAATTGCTTCATGCAGTGAATATTTAATGACAATCGTGGGATCATTATGGGACACTTAGCTTTAGGAAAAAATCTTGCCTTTTCATCTCATAGGAATGGAGTTATGGATGAAAATAAAAAATCACCATGTGTTGCACGTTGCAGCACTTAAGGTGTCACTCCCAAATTGCAATTGCTCATATTTCATTAACAATTGAAAATTGGAGGCAAATATTGTACACAATTTCTAATTATACCAGGAAGTATGGAAAGTTTCAGGAAAATCTGAGTCGTTGAGTGTCATTTGGACAAAATATTGGTTGATTTGACATGGAATGACTCCTCTACCATACTCCTTGTTTTAAGAACAAAGAATTCCCTGACCTATGCTGCTAAATAATAAAATGTGAGAGAACTTGAAAATAGTTTGTTGGTCGGTTGTTAAATATAGTCCCGAGTGCATGCAAACATATTATATTTCTTTTTGCTGACCTCTTTTTTAGATTTAACTATGATCTTATGAGGCTAAGGTTAAGTACAACTAAAAACATCTTAGCAACATTTGAGAAATTGGTTGTTTATTTTCAATTCATCTCACATGAATAGATGGTGGGTACAATGAAGGGGTAGCGATTTACTACACTGAATAATACTTCTGTACGCTAAATGACGAACTTGTGTCATTTCCATTATGAATCAATTATTCTCACTTCGTAGTACAGACTCCACCAACTGAATCATTGTTGGCCGAGATCGCTTGTTTATATACTACGGCAAACGCGGAACGCTGCTTTGGGAGTTCCTGGAATATTCCCAATTTTCTCTACTGCGTGTTGTGGCGGATATTGCGCCACAAAGGCAAGATTTGGCAAAGTATAAGAAATTAATTTTAGTGCGCCAAAATTATCCATGAAAATAATTTCATCAAAATAGTAAAAATTAGAAAGAAATCAGGAATTTTGATGTGATGTATCTTTTCTATAGCTGATTAGTTAATTTGTAAATACTACTTTCTAATATTTGAATATAAATTTAATATTCACATCAATTTTGATTGATTACATCCCAAATATATATGGCTAAATACATAGATAAGATTCATTCCTGTTCATGCCTTTTATGAAATTATTTGTTTCTGTAAATAATTTAAAAGATGAACACTATCCTCTTTTAAAAATGCATCATAATTTGTGAAAGTATTCTATTAATATTGTTGTTAACAAGTTTATTTTATATCTTATGTTAAATTATATTGTGGTTAAAGTTTAAATATGACCTCAGTATTAATAAGTTACCTGTACCTTGGTTGTTACCATTGTTGGGAAATACATTTTTTAGGTACTGCGATGCTTATCCTACATAACAGCCTTAAAAATCTTGGCTAAGGATATGGTGTGCAGAGGGTTACCCAGGAATTACACGGGGCCAGATTCTTCAACTCAATTTTCTATGAACCAGTTGCCCAGGTGCCCTGATGACGATGGGCAACTTGTTCATCGAAACTTTGGCTGATTGTTAGATGGAGTTTGATAACCTGACCCAGTGGAATTCCCGACTTACGTTACACAGTACTATACACTGGGAAAACCTGTGATAATTCTTTATATGCTATGCATGCCTGACAGGTTAATTGCATTCTTAATTTTTCTTGGGCTACCAATTTGAAGGGTGTGTACGGAACGGAGCAATAATAATAATAAACGGAGCAAATAATAATCAGATGGTACAATGTCTGTGGAATTTGACTGGTGCGTTCAGCCTTTGTTTTACAGTGTTTCCAAATAGGTTTTCATGTTTAATGTTTTAGGTTTTCTAACATTAGCTCAAGCATTTTATGCTGTGGAATCACTATAGAATCATTGGGAACCCAAGTTTCTTGCTTAATCTTTAATTCCCAACACATGCAATCACTAGGAAATGGCTTGGTTGGTAACTCCAACTAAAAATCAAACTCTTCTTGAGTTTAGCATTGATCTTCCTCAAGAAATGTCTCCAATAATGATTCTTTGAAGGTGTTTGGCCTTCCTTTACGTGGACAGTTGTCGTCATTGAAATTACCGTTGTTGAAGCAGTGATACCAATCATGTCACATTGTCTCACTTAGATCAGCATCATGGTTAAGTTTATAGGGCTCTTGATGCACTTAATCCCGTTTTATTTATATGACGGAAGGAAATCAACTGCTCCTGCAAATGATGGTTAATTGGCTCAAACCCAGAAATTTTCTCACAACACTAAGTATCCAAGTAGCCAAGAAAAATTCATCATGGTCGTCGAGCAGCTTGTTTTCCAAATGCCTAGGCTTAAGTAATGATGCTACTAATATTTCAAAATCGACCATCTGTCAGTGCGATATCCATCTATTTACTAACAGCAGGAACTTTGTTTAGAGGGTAATACATAATTGTTGCATGATTGTTTTTGCAAGTTTAAAGGATAATAATATCAGGGTTATTTAAAAACAGTTTCATGAAATGGTTTTGTAAGAGAAGGTGACTTTAAGGTTTCTTTTCTTCTACATAACCCAGTACCTATTGCAACGAGTATTCCCTTCCAGAGTTAATATTTGAATGTTAGCAGAAGGCCTAGAACGTAATAAATACATTGACATTATGTTCACCATGTTTTTTCCTCTACTTCTCTATCGAGAAAAGAATAAATTGACATTTCAGCCTTTTAGAAGCCACTTATACAAAAATTATGACTTCAGAAGAAAGAATCAGAAGTATAAAAATCAAAAACTGTGTCATTTTATTTTCTAAACGGCAAAAATTTTAAATCCTCATTCTCTAATTTGATTTCGTGTAATTTGAAAAAAAATCTGAAAAGAATACCGCTGGATGATCCCCATTCTCTATCGTATATTTTGCAGTGAAGGACCAGCTACTATGGTCCCAAATAAATTTAAAATAGGCACAGCAGTAACTCAGAATATTAGGGATCTACCTGCGAGAATTTGTTTCATTCAGAAAGATAGATTTTCAGTGATTGATTAACAGGCAGGCAGACACCACTCTATTTTTATATGAAAGCATGGACAGTATGTTGAACATCCTTCTTCATATTGCTTAAGAGCATCCCATATATTTATTTTTAAGGAGATAATTGTTTTTTCTATTACTTTTTCTGCAGAGTTTTAAAGAACGAGGGGCAGGTGATGACAATTCGGGGCCTTATGTGGAGACTAAGGGCTGCATTCAAGATGTGATTGAAAACAATTCACAGCTTACTTGCTCATCCCAAACCACTGAAATATACCTTCCTGTGCCAGACTTGGTACTGCCCAGGGACAATGAGTTGGTAAGTTATGTTGTAGTACACAGTGAAACCTGATTTGAACCACCTTCAGTTATACAAATTTCTAAGTTGCAATAAGAAAGAGAGTATGCCTGTTATAAAAATGAGTATATTTATGGGAAGTTACTCACAGTAATGCCACTGTCAGTTGAGGTCTCATCCAGTTGTAATGTATGAGGCAGAAAGCTGAACCACACTAATATTTTTCTGTCAATATCACTTGTACAACACAGAAAATCCTCGGATAGAGTATCTGATGGAACAGACTTGTTGATAACTATGTGAAATGTCTGCTTAAGCCATTTGTCTTAGCTATAACTGGGCTTTGTCTCATTATTGCCTTGTCTTTGTTTTAAGCCACCTTCCTCCTTCATTTCAATGAAGGATCCAGCTCTAACTCTTGTGGAACCTCTTTATAAGACTGAGTAACAAAAGATGAAGACAATTCAATGTACAGTGGAACCTCGATCTATCGTTCCAGCTGTTTTACCTTTGCTCTAAGTGACCAAAACTCTCATTCAAACCGCATGCCCTTTGTGATATAACTCCCCCTCCTTAGATGAACGTTGATATTCTGGAGTTTGATCTGTGAGTGGCAAGAATCTCATGACTACATTGGCCAGCTGAAGTGGTTTCAAGCAAAAGAGGATTTTTTATTATCGAATTAGGTTCTTATTGTTTTCCTTTTATTGAGTGAAGCCCATTATTCTCTTCTAGTTTCATGTGAAAGACGAGGACGAAGGTAACCTCAGTGAAGGGAATTATCCTGTGCTGTACACATCAGATCCAACAGGAATTTCAACTGATGTGTCAGATCCATTAGCCACTGATGAATTGGTGAGTTCACTAGTGCCTTGTACAGTTCTATTTTTCTACTGCACAATATCATTCCTTTGTGGAATATTCCCAACACTTCTCAGCAGAAACAGAAACCATTCTCCCTCACCTGATCAATAATGACCAACTACAGAATAATTTCTCGAGTGAGTCATTTAAAATTAATTATTCGTAATAATGAATGGTTTTTTTTTTGCTAAAGTGACACTTCAAATTTGTTTACTAAGCAAGTGAGCACACTGTCTTCACATTGGTGAGCAGTTATTGTTCTCTTGATAATATAACAAAGTTTTCACTTCTGTTCATGACAGAGTAGATGTGTGATTAGGAATTGAGAGTTAAGCGGAGTACTGTTGAGTTTGGAACAGTTTAATAGCATGACCATGACATCATGATGCAGCTGCGAGCACGGTCTAACAACATAGCTTGTTCCTTATGAGAGATTGATATTCACAGGAATCAGATCAGATTTGGATATTTTGATGAAAGTGAACAGGAGTTTAAAACAAGGACTAGGGATTTGTCCTTATTTACCACTTTTGTATGGGGTGTTGTACGTTTTGCAATTCAAATGGATTACCAAAAGACGTCAAAAGTTAGTGACATGAACTAATTTTTATATACTTTGACTCAATTTTCTGCTGCTATTGTTCATAGTCTTGAGACCCTTCCACTATGAATGTAATATTTTGCTTATTGTTAGATATTTATTAGACATTTTTGGACACACTCATCTTATCTTTCATTCCTGGCATAAGGCAGGAATACCCATCATTTTGGTAAAATGACTGAGCTGAGTCCACAGTAGTTTGTTCTATGTTTTTGCCCCTCCTTGGATCTGGTATAGCATTCCATATTCACTAACATTTAATCCGGTGGCTACTTTTTTCGTGCTTCACAAAGTACGAGCTAGTGTTAGCATCTGAATTATCTCTCGCCGACTGCCTGCTGTCACCAGTTTTTCTTTTAGTAGCCCCACTAGCACATCCATATCACTTGCTTTATCAACAACTTTTGAATCATGCTCTGGAAGGAAATCTTTATCCAATAGTTTGCTAGCCTTTTTGTTCAGAGTAGAAGTTGCAACATTCAGTTACCTTTAGGAGACATTGATTTGCTGTGAGATGCAACTGCATGGAGTTTCAAAGGAGACACATCCATTTCCTTGAACAATGAATTAATTTCCTCCAATACTTTTCTTTCGATGAATCTTTGTCAAAATCTACAATGCTATCATCACTGCCAGCAATTGGGATTAGCTCTTAAATGCCACAGTTTTCTTCAATATGTATGGTGTATGTATTTATCCACTTTTTCTCTTCATGAATCACATATCTTTTGTCCCGGAATTTCTTTAAACAGTTTCTAGTATGCTACTTATCATGAATGAAAATGCTGGTGTTACTTTTTGTAGTGATTTACTCCTTTTTTTCTATGACATCTAAATGGATCACAGGAAATTATTTGATACGTTTTATTTTTTTCTAAAAAGTAGGTTTTTTGGTTCTCACAATTACTCAAAGGAAGTCCAGAACTTATTCCATGCCTGAGTTCAATCATTTGTCTTTAAAATGTACTTAATTTTTCAAATTTTAGGAGATTCACTTAGTGAAGCTAGTTTATGGCACTCTGTACCTCTAATTGTAAGTTCTCCTCTACTACAGTTTCCTCGTTCTTGATAGTGGGCCATTATAAAGACATCAGCCTGAATGATAAGTCAGTATATGAAAGTGGAAAATTATTGTTAACTGAGAAAGAAATAACAAATTTTGTCAAAATATTTTCCTTAAGGTTTACATACCTAATTTCTAGAAATGGACACAAATATTAACTACAGAACTTATTGGAAAAAACTTGATGTTCACACCGCCAAAGTTGGAGGGCAACTGGGGAAGACAAAGGGCAAACAATAGCTGCATCCTGAGAGAAAACCTACTTTGTACGAATGGTGAAAGTGGCAGGGCTTACTCAGCTCATTTTCGCTTTCTGTTCAATGAACCCTGTTCAGGTCTAAAATATGTGGTTACATTGCTGCCATATTCCAATGTAATATGATATTTTTCCCAGCTCCACTATGAAGTTAAAAAGTATCTTTTCTTCAAAGAAGATACAGCAACAAGTTAATGTCTAATCCTCATTAGAGTAACTGCTTGTCAAGTTTAGACTATGTACCTTCTCACATAATTTTTATAAGTTGCACAACATTCATTGAGTGAAACATATTCGTGAAGTTTTTGTCTATACAAAATGGAGAAAATTAACTTGTATTCACATGCATCTAGTATTTTGATGTGTTCTATAAAGCAAAAATCAAGGTATCCCCAGCAATGATGGCTAAGTGCTATGAATTCCTTAAAATATCCTGTTTCAAAAGAGTATTTTTCTTATCGGGAGAAAAACAACCTGCACATAAAGAATGGTTTAATGTTGGAACTTTTTATGTGCAAGATTCATGTCATAAATATTTACTTAGATATAACAGTTAACACAAGCATTTCATCACACTTGAAGTAGAACCCAACACTGACTGCCAGAGTTGTGAAAATGGATTAAATAATTTTTTAACAACAAAACAAGCAAAAAGCCATGAATTTTACTTTTATAGGTGGTGGGTCATACCGTAAGTAATATGCATTTGAAAAAATAATTTAGCTTTATTCAAATATTGCCTCAGGTCAAACTTTGATGTTTTATTGAACCATATTTTTTAGGCAAAATTTTCTAAAATCTTGTAAAACATTTGAGTTTAGAGAATATCCTATATCCCTTAGGGTATTCTTCAATTAGTTTTGGAATCCTCATGACTTCTATTGTAAACCTGTAGTTTTTCATTGTGAATCAGATGAAAAATATGGCTGAGACAAATTATCTCCCTCTGTAGGTACTATCATTTGCAAAAGTCATGTAAAAAATCGAGCAAATTAAAAAGTAGAATATTAATGACATTAGCTTCCTTAATGTTGACAAACAAACATTTATCACACTATGGCGGAACAAAACCATGGCTTTGGACTTACTTATCAATGCTACTTTTAGTCTACAGTTGTTAAGGCGTATGATGCGAGGTCATCATTGTCTAGATCTTCTATTTAATCATCCAAATATAATAGTGTTGTCTTTTTCCTCTACCAAGTTCTCTTGTGCCATTGTTATGACTACATACATTGTTGGTTCATTGGTTCTAGAGTATATTGTGTCTCTCACAGTATGCAGTTTTTATCCTATTCCATGCATAATATCTCTTTACATTTAGGTTTCTTCATTCTTAGGATATTTTTCAATTGCTTTTTGGAATCCTCATGACTTCCATAGTAAACCTGTAAATTTTCATAAAGAATCGGGTGAAAAATATGGCTGAGACAAATTATTTCCCTCTGGAGTTACAAATGCCTCTGCAGAAGGCATTCATTGAAAAACTGTGGTTTCACCCAAACCTTAAAATGTTGCAAAGGAACTATAAGAGATAGACGAGAAATATTTTACACTGTTTCATTCCTACATGGAAGGATGAAAATTGCAAAGTTTCATCAAAATCCGAGTTGGTGGGTGTCATGCCTGGATGAGCTGACATGGAATGACCCAAATATGATTTCAGCTCCACTTATCCGGTTTTACTGCTCGGCAACTCCACTCAAACAACCCTTCTTAACGAATGTCCTGCAAAAATGCTCCATAGGAAGGGGACTGAAGAGCCCCGTTGGGTTCAGTGGAGCAGTAATGCCAAGGCAAAAACTCAACCATCTTGAAAAAGTTGAAGGTTGAATGAATATTTATTTTCCAAACAAATCTTCTTTACCCATATGAAAGGTTAGCAGAAGAAAGTATTTTTAATGTCAGGCAGGTGAGATGATAATTTGAGGTGTTGCTGATGGAGTATTCAGAATATAATTAGGAGTTTTTTCCCTCCTGCTTTATTTCTTTATAGCTTTCTTTGTGAGGCAGGCATGACTGTAGTTGGACCCCCTGGTGGCACGAAAAACCTTTTGAAAAATGTGTAAAATTACTGCAAAAATGCAATTTTAATGCATAATTTTATTTTTACTTACACACAAAACAAATAATTAATAAGAAATGTTTAATTTTATAGAAAAAAACAATGAATTTGACTTTGATTTTGGACAATGAAACCTTCTTTCATACACCAATCTAACACGTATACTTTTGACCGTAAACAGGCAACAATGCGAAATATCCGCTAGAATATTTCACCTCTTTCAAAAAGCATTCATCCAAATTCTACTTTTAATCCACAGATTCTATCAAAATCATGCTCGAATGTTTTATAAATGTTTTTTTTTATAAATCCAGGATTTGTTGAAAAAAATGAGGTAACTAGAACGTGGAGGATATGAAGCTTTAAAATTAGTCAATCACAGCGAAGAAACCTATCCAGAAAATAGTTCTAGAAACCGCCGCCAATCCGCCAATGGTCAAATAAGGGGTTCCAACTCCGGATCACCCATGAGGCAATCCCAAAAACCTTTGGTGTGGTTTTTGAACTTGTTGAACTTTAATAGATACTGAATACCTTGTGCATTGACAGGCCGTCAAAGGTTGTGCGGAGGCAGATGGACCTGAAGGCAATCTTCCCGAGAAGCAGCAATCTCAGGAAGACGATGAGGAGGAGAGCTTCTGTCCAATGCTGGAGAGCGATTTGGATGAAGGGGATGAATGCAGTGATGCCGGAACCAAGGTGGTGAGTATGGGATACTCCCTGATTGACACAGTTTTTATAGTAGACTAAGTACAGCAGACTCGCGATAATCCGGCTGTGGATTATCCACGCATGATTTTCACTCTCCCTCAGTATTTAATGAAATAAAATGCATTTGGATCCGATAATATCCGATCCGAAAGATCCGGCTCCGAGAATCAAGGATCCGATCCGAATCCGGATCAGAAAAAAATCCTGGATCCGTCCATCCCTGATTAAAAGCATGGTGTTACAGTTGCTATTAGTGTCCATACTTTTTCTTTGGCAGAAAGACAGTTCTGTAGATGATTACAGGGACTGAAGAGGGGCATGTCGAGTGACAGAAAAAGGAATGCATACAAGGAGGTTGTAAATATAACAGATGCCCGATTATCTGGCTGCAGTATCTGTGTTGTGGATTATCCGTGCATGATTTTTACTCTTGCTCAATATTTTTAGTGACCTTTATAAAAAAATAAAATTGGATGCAAAATCATTGGAATAACTTCATTAACACTAGGATACACCAAGCATATTACTTCTGTTAGAATCCCCTTCGAAATGGAAGCAATAGTGAGCTAGCTGCATTCACGGGAGTACCGTGTTCCTGTTTTCCTAGCCTTGCAGCGCACCACTGCGCTCCGTGATCATGGATACAAGTCCCGCTGCAATTGCAAACAGTTAAACTTGTGCCAGATGCGACTACGGGGCGTGATGCCTGACAGTGTAACTTCAGACATCTAGCAGTGGTTTTAAAGCATTATTTCAAACTAATTTGCTGTTTCCTTGATCACATAGCCACGAATGTATGGTTTTCACAACCAGGCCTTATATAGAGCATTAAAAACACGAGTACAACCATGTTATCACTGCTAAAAAGATCCCGAACTGGCAAAGAAAGCTCTCAATGTGTCCGGGTAGCACTTTTAAATAGTGGAATTTTGTCATTAATAATAATATATTTTCTGTTTTCTGTAAATTATGAACATTGCAATACATTGAAGTGAAAGTTTGGGTTATCCGTGTTCTCCGATTATTCGTGCCGTCTCTTCCCATCATTTGTATGTCCCCTTTTGCGTTTCCTTATGGCTGCATGGATAGCAACCAAAGCAGATACTAAGGTGCATAGCATGTGCCCAAGCCCCATAGTGCAACTTTTGGTTGCGTCTTGACACATTTTTTGCGACATTATCTCATTACCCTTTGTTACATCACTTCGCTTAACTTGTGATAAACCTGCCACCAAGGCACACCTCTTCACCTCTTGCTCAAAGATGAATGAAACATTTAAATCCTATTTGATCAAGGAGGTTGTTAATATCTGGAGGTTAAGATATGCATTGGATTAAGTACTATGCAAATGTTAGAGATTTTCTAAAACATTTTTTCCTCCATTAGATATGATGTCTAATCATAATTTAAACGGCAAAAGTAAAATATTTCGAAAAAACCTTCTCGGCTTTAGTGGTTTAAATGAAAAGTGGAAATTTTTAAGTGCATGAAAACGTGACGGATAAGTATGAATGCTGGGAAAAGCCCATGTGACATCATTTTGGTTCTGGCTGCCACCAAGTGAGGCCACCTTTGTGCAAGGCTATGAGCAGTGCCACAATGCAGGCTGCTAGAAGGTAGCACTTGGCTTGATTAAAGATTATTAATACCCTATCAAACGAAGGAAACTTTCCGACCATAGGCAATTTTAATAGGTGGTTAGTAAGGGAGGTTTCCCTGAGCTCTGTGCCACATGCATGCGTTTCAAATGAGGTTAAAATTGACTGTGAACATTTGTCTAAATAGGGATTTTTAAAACAAAATAATTTTTATACATATTATGAATACGATAATAGTGGGTAAAGAATCACAATCAATGCCTTACATTTTCTTTGATGAAGGAAACTACCCTATTGAAGAAGCCTTGGAATTATACTCACAAGGGGAGACCACGTAAACAACATATTTGGGCTTTTCTATCCCTCAATATTAACACTGTTATATGGGAAAAATAGGCTCCGTTACATCACTATGAACAATTTGCCATGGACGATATACAGTATCCTTGATGTATTGTGTAGCAGCTTTGTTTGTTTTCCTTCCAGACACACAGCACAAATATCTTTATCCTTTTCAGCACTGCTCAACCCATTAACAAACTTATCTAATATTTCCATGTTTTCATAACTAAGAAGAGCCCACCTTCTATGCTTATGTACAGTACTTGAAGTTGCTGTTTAAGTATTCCCTATTCCATGTTTGTCATTGTCTTTTTTCTTAGACGTCATTAGTTTCCAAGGTGGCTTATTGATTGTGTCAATTTGATTTATTCCTAGAATTCTTGATAATTTACTGAATGTAGTGTAGATGAATGGGAGGCAAGCCCTCACAACTGGTTTCCCTTTTTTTGTTTTTTGTTCTATTAACACGTTCCGGACGGATGACGAAGATTCTCGTCATTTAGGCGCGTCAACCTAAATGATTTTGAAGCGTACAATACGTATTCGTTTTCAGTTGTTGTTCGTTGTTCATAATGAATTTATACATCATAATGTTTGATTGGGTAAAGTTATATTCTAAAAATAAGCTTTTCAACCAAAGGCATTACGCCCTTATAGGCCCATATTCCCAGAATCGGTGTTCCTAGGAATTTAAATACCCTGGTATGCAACGTGTTAAGGGTTGACATGTTTTCATCATAGGGTTTCTTAAGAGCAGGATGGATGTCCCTTTCACTGTATATCCATTCTGCCGAAACGATTTTTGAAGGTGTTTCAAAACACTGGGTAGGCTCTCTTCATTGGCTCTGGTTAAGGCGGGCTGAATTAAATTTTCAGCATCCCGTTGGATGGGATGGTGATGACTCTGCCCATTCAAATAGAGATTTATATGAGTGGGCTTACGGTATACCCGGCAGTCCAGTCATCAGCCATCTTCTTGATGTATTAGAATTTCAGGGAACGGCAGACATCCATTTTTCTTTTTCTCCATTGTGAACTCGATTTTGTGGTTTTTTCTATTCATGTTATGGAGGTTAACTGATGGGCCTTCGGCCCATCTGGCCAAACAATGAATGTGTCATTCATGTAGCGGTTTCAGTACGTAGGCTGTTGCTGGTCACTGGGTTGTCTTCTCCTCAAAATCCTCCATTAAAAATGTGCTATGGCTGCAGTGATGTTAAGACTACATCCAATGTGGATGCCTTCCAGCTGCTCAAAGAATTTTCCATCTTTCGTGAAGTATTTTGTTATCAATACCGGAAGAAATAGTTCTACGATATTGATTTAGAAGGGCATACTCAGGAGCTGAAGCATGTGTCCAAATAGAAAACCCTTGTAGAGATAGGTAGAGAGGGTCAAAGCTCATCATGATGTCACTCTTTTGTTGACCATGCAGATGAATTGTTGGTCCATCACTCAATGCCCTGAGGACGATGGCAGAGCTAGCCATTGAAACGTTGACTCTGACTGAACAGCTCACCTGATGACAAGGCCGTATCCAGAAAATATTTTCAGGGGGGTTTATGGAATAATAGACAAACATAAAATATACATTTTTATTGTAAACCCTTAAAGGAAAATATGAAAATATTATTATAAAATTTAATTTAGCCTTCCAGCTTTTTTTTGCAGCGACCAAATGAATTAACTCCTTGGTGTCGATGTCAATTCCACGGCCCATAAGTCACCTACCTCTCTTCTAATTCACAGCACTATTATTTCACACACTGCACTACAACTACGCACACTGCACCTACAAATTTGCTTAGATAATTATTGACTTAAGTCGCATTGAACTACTAGATGTCCGTGCGCAGCTATGTAATATCGTCGTGTGAGCACCAAGCAAGCATGAAGTATCTATTTAATTTTTTTCATTTTGGGGAGGATCAATCCCCCTTGATCCCCGCCCTGGCTACGGCCTTGCCTGATGAGAATGACTCATTTGTTAATTTTGATGTAGATGACTTGTTTACCACTTTTACTTTCTGCACAGATCATCAAAGAGGAGGAGGCAGCTGATGACAGTGCGGGATCTTCTGCTGGCACAAAAGAATGTATTCGAGATGCGATTGAAGAAACTTCACAGTTTGCATGCTCCGTTAAAATGACTGAAATATACATTCCTGTGCCAGACTGCCAATTACCCAGAGCCAATATTGTGGTAAGTTTTATTCTCATCTAGGAGCAGCATGGCCTTTATTTGAGTAAAATTCTTAGTTGTATGACAAAATTAGGATTGCGTTGAGTGTATGTATGCGTTTGTATGGGATGTCACCCTCAAATGTGCGAGTGTCTGTTGTGCAACTTTTCCAGTTGTACAATATATTGCAAAACCATTGAGATCTTTATCTATTTTCATGTAAATCAATCTTTTTTGTACAACATCACTATTCTTCTGACGGAAAAGTGTTTCATTCCAACGAGTACTCCAGTGGTGAACTTTATTTTGTCTACTTTCAAGGTAAAAGTCTTTGCTATGTCAGAGAGCCTAAACACGAATCTTTTTCACCTGATTAGATCCTTGTTGTAAAATCCTGCTAATTTTCTCATAGAAAGGTGATGCTTCCCATTCCTTTAATTATGTTTTGCTCTGGTTGAAACCTTGCATCTCTATTAATTCCATTCTTTGAGAGTCCAATTCCAATCACCTCTTTGTTGAGCCGATCCCAATATATATCTGCATAGATGAAAGATATGGCTTCATTAATCAGAATGGCGTAATTATATGCGATACAGTGGTTGGCTACTGTAGATCCCTCAAGGTATCTAAGTCTTATGCAACGTTTGTGCTCTGATATCTTGGTTTAAATAGTTATTCCAGTGTCACCAATGTGTATGTCTCCACACTCATGAGGCATGTGATAGTAGTCGCCAGAGGTCTTTAACCCTTATATGCATTCGCTGCACCTTAGCGGTGCTCGTGGTTTTAAAATTGGTGTAAAAATTTACATTCCGATGGAAAGATGATGATGATGAAAGATTTAGATGTTCAAAGACTCTCGTTAATACGAACAACGTTATTACGAAGTACTCGTTTTTACAAAGAAAATCGTTGGACTCAACGAAAAGGCCTATCCTGGCTATAGGAAAAGAAACTTTATTACGAAATTTTCGTTTTTACGATATTACGAGCCTCAGTCCCGGTTCTGGCGGTTACAAAATTAACTTTATTACGAAGTTCCACGCATAAGCTACGGCATTTAGATCGATATTCACTACGCTAAGTTTTAATAATCACGCCACGTTTAAGTTGTCCTCGTGTACTGTGACCGAGAGCGTCATTTATGGTATTTCTTCAACATTCGCGCAACGATATACCATAAGCTTCATTCCTGGGGGGTCATGGTGACAGACTCATTACAGCTCGTCAATTTGATGTACAGTTAGTGCTCTTCCTACGCACATTCGATTTACGAATTTTTAGGTATGACAGCATTAAAATTTGGAATTTGGCGCCTTTTGATTTGGCCGTTTTACGCCGTGCGGCGTAGAGGAAATCGTACTCTGGGCATAATCTGAACAAAGTATCATTCATTCCGGTGTGAAGTTAGGAACTGACTAGCGTTTCGCCCGTTGTTCCTTGCCGCGGAGAATGATTTTTTCGGCTCCGGCTGCGTTGCTCGCCCTTTTAGTTCACTTCTTCACAATCGTGAGTTAGCGCATGATTTTTGTGAAGTGTTGCATTGTGCAGGATAATCGTACTCCTCAATGCCTTCCATACAGTACGACCGGTCCGATGACGGCACAATAGGAGGTGCGTATAACATTTCTCCAGCACGGTTTGCAGCCAATCGCTGTCCCCCAAACGCACCTCACATTATCGCCTAGTCTTATAACGTCAAATGCAAACAGAGCAGCGAAATAAGCCTGATCCACTAAAACATGCCTTTTCTTCGAATCCCCAAAACAAGTGATTCTTCCGCTGGGTCCTTCACGCTCGTCGTACTTTTCGTCTCCTTTCTTCACGGAAGCCATTATAGGCGTTTCACTTTCTCACCTGGCAACGCTGCCCCGACCTAGACTATTCTGCCAGTCATCAGACAACTCTCGGCGGCCGGACCGTGGGTTTATCAACTTAGGAACAAGGTCGTGGAACGCATCGAGTTCGTAAATGGTACTTACTGTATTCGGGAGGATATCAACCCTCGATTACGTCATGCCGCATGCCGAAACTGAAACGAATTTTCCTGTTTATATATATTTCCGCGTAATTCAATCGCATTTATCATCACGGAGTTTTCGACGATTCCTGAAAGACTGGTTCATACGAACTTAGTTATTACGAATCTCCATTTTATAATTGGAAATAGTGGAAAGAAATGAAAGAGCGAGAAGAGAATTGGTGTCAAGACCACCAGCATCTTTCGCCAACATTGAGAATGTTGAAACATCTTGGTTGGTGAAGCTGGAAGAACAAAATATACAACCTCTGGGTTGCCAGGCGACGATGTTTGCTTGCTGTGGCTGAGTCATCAAGTGTATTAACCCTTTCACTGCCATCGGGCCGATATATCTGCCCTCGCTGGTTGAGCGAAAAATGCCAGGGGCCAATGTATCGGCCCAAATGGGGAGCATGCACAATTTTTTTTAAAAACTGGAATAAGAAGGCCTCTACCTCAAATGTACTTGCCGAAAATTTCGCCTATGAATAATGCTTCTCAGCTGAGTTATGAGTCTTTAAAAATTGATCTTCATCGGCTGCTTGAAAACAAGACGTTATCGGAGCGTGACGTCACGGCACGGTATCCACTGATGACACACTGAGGAAGTGGATAGAAAATCGACCTACGAGGGCTCAAATGCAAATTCGGCGAAAATAATTGCTGTTGTAACGACAAAATGCAGACTGTGAATATTTTGGGTTGCCAAGGCGTTGTTGAAATAAATAAAGGGGATTGTTTGGGGAAATTTGGAATGAAATAAAAATTAGCCACCATAAGGGAATCGAGCTAAAGTAAACTGAAGT
This sequence comes from Ischnura elegans, assembly GCF_921293095.1. Classification (NCBI taxonomy): domain Eukaryota; kingdom Metazoa; phylum Arthropoda; class Insecta; order Odonata; family Coenagrionidae; genus Ischnura; species Ischnura elegans. Next base: position 1,339,523 of record NW_025791657.1, read on the forward strand.
ATTTTGGTTTCTTATATCCCTCTTGAGTCAATTTGTCCTTTTAGGAACTACTACACAGCTCAACGAAGATTTTTACTTCGATATCTTGCATTCAAGGCTCTACCACTCTAAGACTCTCTTTAGCGAAGTGAATGGTGTACCGTGCGATGACGTCAGGAGGCGTTTCAGGTAACGTGACTTCAAGCGACATTCGAGAACTTTTAATTAGCAATTATTTACGTAAGCAGAGTACTAGGAGAGTTTTGGCTCATATATTTGGACTCGTGAGAACATTTTCTATTCAATGAGACTAACTATCATGATGAACAAATTTCATGCACGTTCCCCATTATTTCACTTTTTTTCCTGATTGTGGCCTTTTCAGCGGCTGTAATGTATGTAAACCTCCATAATCTATCCATGGTAATAAGAGGTAAATATATCTTAAGAATTGGGAAAAAAATCTACACGCATTAAATAAAATTGAGTTGCTGAAAATTTTTAAATCTGAAATGATGCTAATTTCAGAAAATAGCCTTGGCAGTCTTCGTACATCCCACTTGAAATTGGCTGGCAGTGAAAGGGTTAAGTTTGGTCATAAGAATCTCAGGCATCCACAGTTTCGACCAGCTTGAGTGGTCTCTGGAATTTGACATGTTTCTATTATTATGGATTAGAGATGTTATAATTATTATATAGCTTTTATTGAGTGACACTCAACATTCCCTTTTAGTTTAATGAGAAAGAGGAGAAGGAAGAGCTCCTCAATGAGGAGAATTATCCTGCATTTAACTCACCAAATGCAGTTGGCACCTCAAGTGATGCTGTAGACCCCCTGGAAGTTGATGACGAGGTAAGTGCACTTTTACCATGTTAAGTTTTTCTGTCTCAAAAATTCATTCCTCTCTGAAACGTTCTTGACATCATTCAGTAGAATCACTCATTTTTTGTCTCACATGGTAATGTAACCTGTCCCTTTTGTTCATTACCTTCATGTTTGAATTTTGCTCCTGAAAAAGCAGTAAAATGCATTTATTTGCTGATGATAATGTCATAAATATATCAAACTAGTGTTCGCTCTGACTTTTAAATTCTGCGTTTGGATTTGAATAATGTTTATCTGGGGAGAAAAGAGGGGGGCATGGGAGTGTTAAAGTGACCTTGGGTTTCTCTCGAAACGATCCTCGCTCTCTTTTACTTCTATGACACTTTATTCTTCGCACTTATACAAACGGGACTCTCCAGCCCAAACACTCTCCATGTCCCTCGGCTCACTCGACTCCACTGTCCTTACGACTTCTCGACGCGTCCCCTTGAGCCACCTCAGTTGGTTCACGGTCACTCCTTCAGGGGGCAGCATCTCCCGGGGGGGGCACCGCCTGGCGGCGTAACAGGAGTTAATCTGAGTAAATCCCACTTAACTCATGGGGCTGGGTCTGTGAAAACTTTGCATGGTTGGCACTTGAAGGAACATGCATCCTTTGCATTCACAGTACCAAGAGCTGACTATGACAGATGTGAACGGAATATAGAGTTTTGAAGCAGTAGTCGCACTCCAGTGGCCAATCAATCCCAAGGGAAAATTTCATAACTTTACCAATAACTTAGCTTTTCCTCCTTCAAAATCTCCTCCTTTCTGCTGAAGCTTCGTTGGTGTACATTATCACACTTATTGTTTTAAAATGATAATTTCATTCTTGTCTTCATACCTCCAGCTAATAATGGCCACACCAACATTGCTTACCATAATCTGGTGGTAGCATTAAAAATACTGTTATATGTATAGGTAACCAATCGGGTAGTTTCCTTCATCGTAGAAAAGGAAAGGCATTGGTACAATTCATTTCCCACCATTAGTGAATTCATAACATACAAATTATTTCGTTTTAGAAATCCCAGTTTAGACGCATGGCAATGGTCCATTATAAAGTGATTTGAAAAAGGCCAGATTGGCACCCATGCGATGCCAATCCATGTGACATCACTGGGACCTAGTTTTTATAGGAGTTTTACAATCTCTGAGATTACCAATGCATGCACGAGGCACAGAGCTCAAAGGAAACATGTCTTACAAATCACCTATTAAAACTGGCTAAAGTTGGAAAGTTTTCTTTGTTTGATAAGGTTATTATAATCCTTACTTAAGCCAAGCACTACTAGCTAGCAGGGTACTCTGCTCCCTGCTAGCAGCCTGCATCACAGCGGCTCACATATCATCGCCTCAAGGCCACCTCACACGATGGCAGCGTGAACCAGAATGAAGTCACGTGGGCTTTTCCCATCATTCATACTTAGCTGTCACACTTTTGCGCACTTGAAAATTTTCACTTCATTTAATCCCAAAAAATAGATATTGTCATATGAAAATCCAAAAGTGTTAAATGCGTACTCCAGAGGTAATAATCTTTCGATTTAGGCAATAAAAATAATAGGAAACCACCCTATTCCTGTTCAGATGATGGTGTAGGCCTAAGGTGTTACTGACCATGGTTAAGACCGCGGTTGGGTGAACAATTAAGTGAATGATTTTCTTAAATAAATATGGCGTCTCCTAGTTGTATATACAGTGAGTCCTCGTCTACGTCACCCCGTTTAACGTCATTTCGCGATAACGTCACGAAAATTTTGAGACCGTCATTCGTTTATCGCACCTTTGCTTCGCGATAACGTCAGGTCTGGTCAGGTCTTTTAAATTTCGCGCGAGAAAAAAATGCGGAGCGGCGGGCGTTGCAGGTTGTTCATTTTGTGGGCGGTAATGCAGTCAGTCTGAACGAAGTGTAAAACGGTGTGTTTATTGTCAATTTCGATTACGTTTATAGCAACTTTTATGCAAAATAAATTCTTAGGTAGGTGCGCAAATGTTAAGTGCGTAAATGTCAAGTAAAGTTTTAGCAAATTTTACTTGACATAACGGTTTTCTGGAACCTGAAAAGTGATTTCTAGGAATTTTTCCGTGTAGAACTCGGAGTATTTGTCGTCACTTTTTCGCCGTGTTCTCAATAATGTTGGTTCCTGTAACTGCGACGATGTTTCAGCGATGATGATACCCAGGTGACCACCATAGCGAAGCTGAAAAAACAAACGCGGGAAGATACAAAAATGGAAAAGGATGTACGTCGCTGCTGGTGTTGCCGTCAATGAAGACAGGGACTCGTGTTTATGCCATAGTTTGGCATTCTCATCGTAAGAAATGGCCCAAATATGACACGCTAAAATTTTTTCGCGTAGGAATTGTGAGGTCTAGGAGCCGATAATCACTTTTTACATTGTTTCTTATGGGATATTGTGCTTCGATTAACGTCATTTCGTTTATCGTCACATTTTTCAGGAACGGTAAGTGATGTTAAACAATGACTCACTGTAGGTTCAAAAAAGAAGAATTGTTGCTTCGTTTACACAGATATTTACTTTACAAAAGGATTGCCCTGTACCAAACTATAGCCTTAATTCTTTGCAGCACAGGAATTATTACCGTTGAATAAAAACTTTTGGGCTATGTCACGCATAAATTACTGGGATGACCCAACATAACCAACCGATTCTGGTCGCTTTCTCAAGGGAGTCTGATGTGTACCCACAGGAGTAATGAAGAATCAGGAATTATAACCTTTGTAGGGTTGGTAATGTTATTAATGTATATCGCTTCCATGGACAGTGGCTACTTTTCCATTGGGTAATGGAATTACTATCTGCTATTAAAGTAAATCTACACTCGGTATGAATCATTAGAAAATGAAGTCAACATAAAAATTGTATAAATGATTACATGAATGGCACAGTATTTAAGGCACAGTTATTCAATTTAGAATGAGAGTTATTCAAAAACTGTCTCATTGTTGAAAGAAATTGCAAAGTGTTCATTGCTGTATATGTGTGGATGATAGTTCTATATTGTAAAAGAATCGTTTATCAAAATAATACTGATTCTTATGTGCATTCATGATTAATGAGTTGATTCCTACTTTCAGCCTTTGTTTACAGAGGATGAAAAACTGATTGGTAATTCTAAAATGACCAATGACTCTACGACTGAGGCTATAGGTGAGTAAACTCTAGGTCTTGCAATTATATGCGTAGAGAGGTTGTTGTAACTTTTTTGAAGTATGAAGAACCTAATTTAGTCATCCATGCGTAACTTTTGTTTAATTTAGTTTATCTTTACGTTTATCTTTACATTTGTGTGGTCTAGATTTCTAATAATATGAAGTGTAATGTATTCTATAGAAATATTATAATTTCCTTCAACATTTATTTATACTATAAGCCCTTTTAATGTAAAATATTTTGTTCTGCTGAAGTCGATCGATTTTTGACTTAGATTGGCTACTGAAATTTCATTTATATTTAGTGACATACTGCATTTATGGCAGTGAAAGATTCATATAAGATCTCCTCTCTAGTTCAGTCAATGGTCTTCAACAAATGAGTTCTTTATGGCTGGTGTTATAGACAAAACTTTCTAGTTATTAATGATCCATTACAGGGGCTTAGCATGAGGTACCAGTGCCTGTACACTGAAGTCTGTATTTGTATAAAACCTGTGGGTGGAATTCGGTGAAATGACTGTATGAAATTGTTACCGACTTCTTTTGGTAGAAATGTGATTTGTCCATGTTGAAATACAACACCAGTAGTATTTTTCACCCATTTATGTACTACTCCACTTCCCTATTTCTTTCCTAGTTTTGACACTCAAATGTCGTTCTGAATTCTTTCCCGCCTATGTCTACAGAAGGATAACGTTTTCTGTGCTATGGGTAGCATAAGAATATTTGAAACCTCTGTGTGTGGAGTTTTTTTTGGGGTTGAGTTACCCTGGTTTTCTTTTTCTTTTTATTTGGAACCGAACCGGTCCCAAATAAGAATATTATTTGTATTATTTATACCCTGGTATATTACTAATATTATTTAAGCACTGTTGGATTTTAAATGGATTTCTAGCATTAATTACAGCCAAATTAGTGATCACAAGTTACTGAGACTGTAAGTCCAGAAGTGGTATTAGCATATCGAATTTATAAAATTAGCATGGGCTTGGCAACAGTGTTAGGTTTCACGGTGAATCATGTCAGAAAATACTTTGTAACAGAAAGTAAGTAGATATATTATGGATTTCAGAAGTTAACACCAGAAGACAAATCAGTGCAGCTAAGATGCAGAACAACTCAATTTTAATAACTTATGTGTAGCAGCTTGCTGTTATTGATAAAAAAATTATAATCACTTATATTTCTATGTACTTATGTGGATCTCATCAGGAGGTTGATCAGGAAATGATTTAGATGGATATCATATTCAACCTGGAAAAATGTAATTGCTCCCATTATGGCTTTTTAACTGTTATCCTCAAACGGAGGAAAGTAGGAAATTATGTAATTTTTAACAAATTTAATTTTTTTTCATCAAATTTACCTCTGATTGTAAACTAGACTTGATTCATGGTTGATGTATTTCTTCTTTTTCAACAACAATGTGCTGTGAATTTGGAAATAAAAATGCATGAATTGTGGCCTCTTCAATGGCATATGTGATATCAGTTGCTAAGTAATTTATGAAAAATATTTACTTATTGGTGTCAAAACTAGTAGCTGCTAAAAGTAAACTGATGTTGAAAAATCTGTAGCAATTTTAACATTCAATAAATTATATTCCTTAAAGATTTTGATAATTGTTGTTCTCTCACATAGGAGGATAAGGGCAACAGTATTTTCTCTTCAGGTATTTTCAAAAGTAAATTTTATGCCATTTTAAATACATACTTAAGGAACATTTTGATGTGTATAATCCATAACCAATGAACACACGTTTTTGTCTTTTAAATGAATATTTTTTAAAAGGGCATGATTTCGTTTTTCTTCAGCAATTTTCAAGCTTGATATGACATAATTTTTGATGCTTGACTTTTCATTTTGGACAAAATTATAGCAATATTGAAATGTCCAAAAAAGACTGACATCTGATCTACTTGCATAGGAGTGAAAGGAAAACATTATTCTCTCCTTAAGTTTTCCTAAATGAAATATTATTGTCGTTTTAAATATCAGCTTTTGGAACATTACAATATGCACAACACAAAATTACTGAATACAAATTTGTCTTTTGAATGAACAACTTTTTATAGGGTATGATTTCTTTTTTCATCAACAATTTCAAGATATTAATTATTATGGATGCGTTCCTTTCCTTAAGGAACAGGTATAGGAATATGTATAGGAAGGAATAGTTCCCTATCTATCAAATGGTTTTTAAAAATTAGATCTGTGAGTCCTGGATTGTAATATGATTTTCTTTTCTAGGGCTGTCAACTCCTGACCAAGTGCTGGTTGAAACGACACCAACTTCACACCTGCTGGCAGAAAGAAATGTATGGATTGATCTTAATGATGATTGTATTGGTTCATCAGCCTCAGTGACACACATTCAATCCAAGACTGTGGCATCCCCATGTGGGGATGGAACGAATGTGATGGATAAAGATTTGAAAGAAGACATTGCTCATCATGCTGACAAGGTACGGTCTAACTCAATTCCTGATGATGGACACAGTTATATGAAACACATTCCAGCATCTAGAAACAGTGGAAATGGAGCCACAATGACTGTTGTAGGGGATAGAAGGGATGCACCAAATATCACAGGTAGCCTTAGGTTGATCAGAGTCAGTGAAAACAGAAGAATTGGCATTGAGGCAGTCATGGAAAACAAAAAAGAGATTAGTTATTGCTTCATCAAAAATCCTAGAAATGGTAAAAATTCAAACGATAAGTTATATTATTGCTCCCACTGCAGATATGAGTTCAACACCAATGATGATCTGATCAAACACATGGAAATTCATTCTGGTACCAGCAATTTGGATCCTAATGATGAATCATCTATGGGAAAAGATGAGTCTTTTAAAGTCCCCGCATCAAGAGAAGAAAGTAATAATTCTCGTGAGTCGTCCACCTCTGAGACATTGATGGGATTGGAAAGGAAAATACGAGGGCCGATGCAAAAAGTAAATGCGCCTGTTTTAGAAATCTGTGGTGGAATGGGAGAGAGGGAAACTGCAGAACGAGTGGGAAGTTCTGATAGGGATGGGAAACCATACACGAAGAATATGTCCTCAGAGTCCACCACCTCTTGCGCGACAAACCTCAGAAATGATGCGCTAGGAGGCGCAAAAGGAGAGCCTTTCAATTGCAGCGTCTGCAACAAGTCGTTCACGCTGAGGAGCGGTCTTAGCAATCACATGCGTTCGCACAAAGAAAGAAAACCTTATCCGTGTATGATCTGCAGAAAGTCTTTCGCTTCGAAGTCTCGCATAACTAAACACTTGCGCACACATACAGATGAGAAGCCTTTTTCATGTAGTTATTGCATGAAGTCTTTTTCTCATAAAGAAACCCTCACGACGCATTTGCGCACCCACACGGGGGAGAAGCCCTTTTCGTGCAATTATTGCGCAAAGGCTTTCACTAGAAAGGAGAAACTCATCCTGCACTCGCGTGTACACACAGGGGAGAGACCGTTTACATGCGAGATCTGCAGCAAGTCTTTTGCCTCGAAGTCTCCCATTACTCAACACATGCGCACGCACACGCAAGAGAAACCATTTTCATGCAGTGATTGCGCAAAGTCTTTCTCTCTTAAATGCAGCCTCATGAAACATTTGCGCAGCCACACAGGGGAGAAGCCTTTTTCGTGCAATCATTGCGCAAAGGCTTTCGCCAGAAAGGACAAACTCATCCAACACTCGCGTGTACACACAGGGGAGAAGCCTTTTTCATGTAAACTTTGTGCTAAGACTTTCACTAGAAAGGACATACTCATCCAACACTCGCGTGTACACACAGGGGAGAAGCCTTTTTCATGTAAATTTTGTGCTAAGACTTTCACTAGTAAGGAAAAACTCATCCAACACTCGCGTGTACACACAGGAGAGAAGCCTTTTTCATGTAGTGATTGCATGAAGTCTTTTTCTCTTAAAGGAACCCTCATGATGCATTTGCGCACCCACACGGGGGAGAAGCCCTTTTCGTGCAATTATTGCACAAAGGCTTTCACTAGAAAGGAGAAACTCATCCTACACTCACGTGTACACACAGGAGAGAAGCCTTTTTCATGTAATTATTGTGCAAAGACTTTCACTAGAAAGGACAGTCTCATCCAACACATTCATATGCACACAGGATAGAAATCTTTTTCATGTTATCACTAAATCTTTCATTAGCAAATAAAGTCTCATCGGACACTTGCGTACACACACAGACAAGAGACAGTTTACATGCAAGATTTGTGGCAAGTCTTTCACTTCGAGTTCTTCTCTCTCCAATCACATGCAAAAACACTCACGAGAGAAACCTTTTTTGTAGAGATGTGCAAACAGTATTCGCAAATGCTCAAATGCTAGAAAGTATTCCATATTCGAGATCTCGATTAATTATGCTACAGCTAAAATCTTGATTGCTTTGAATTTCGTGCCATACACTGTCGCACGCACATAATTGGTATTGGCGAATGATAGCAACGATAGCGACCAAATAGCAACTCAAGCCACGTTTCCTTATTTAGAACATGGTGAAATGCACAATGAGCTGATTACGGCCTTCAGCCATTTTGTCATCTCTGTATATCCCTACTCTGTGGTATAGTGCTGCTGTGAAGTTAGAATAAAGATATCAGTAGCATTGATCTTTCACACAGTGTAATTTATCCTCACTAATGCTACTCCAACATTAGAAACTATGTTCATGAATGTAGTCTTATGACAAACTTACTCAGTGTATTTACCTAAGTTATTTACCTACCTTAGTTTGCTTTACCTAAGTTAATTGGCATTCTGGTAGTTAATAACATGAGAAATCTTGGTAACTCATGTGCATGGTCATTTATTTATAAGATAACTGAAAACAAAAGTAGAATAATATCAATTAAAATATGACATATTGGAAATGAATTCACTTGAAGTTTACAATTCAATGGACATATGACATGCACATGCATCATATATCAGTGACAACAGTTTGTTGCGATGAGATATAGATAGTTAGCGGTATGCAATCATCACAGAAAATTTCAAAAATAACTGTTGTGACTCAAATGATAAATGACAACCTCCACATCATAGGAGACCAATACGATCACTAAGTAAACATGCCACACGTTGAGACAGGGTTACAGGATATGAGGTGAGATATGTCTCACTACAGCTATGGGACAGGAAATTGAAGCAATGTTGGAGCAATAAACCATTTAGTAGAAATGAGCATGAAGTTTGGGCATCCAATCATTGAAGAAAAAAATCTGGAAGATATCAAATAATTAAGAGAAAATTAAATAATAAGGAGAAGCACTACATGTATGTGGAAGTACGTCATGATGAGCCACATGAAATGCACATACTAGGTAAACTGACTTTAAATGAATGGTACTTAGTAGTTACTATCTTTACCTCATAAGTAAGATAGTATGTGAGCGCAAACACTATACAGAGAGAAAACTAATGAATTTTGATGCAACTGTAGTTGAATTTAAATCCTAACTTCCCAATAGGAGAGGTTTCTTGAGACGACCAAAATAATCTTGTGGTCCAGTCTCTGACAAGAGGCGACACAGGCTACAGCAGTGCCACTTTGTGGGGTTTGCCATCAGGACATTTGAGAGCTTAACAAAAGTTTTTCTAAAACATTTCACATAAGATATATCACAGTAAATAATAATTAGGTAACAGTAACATGATTAGAAACAGGTGAAATGAGTTTTGGCTATTTCTTTAGTTGATTTAAGGAAGGAATATTGCAGGAACAAATGCATAGTTAGTTAGTTATCTTGAGATTCAGTCCATTTGAAGCCATAATCATGTTTAGGGAATGTGGAATGTGTCAAGCATGGGATATCTCAATGGTGAACTTCTAAATTAGAAAGATTTATCTGCTGAAGTGTAGGATATTTTTTACCATCATCCTGGTACCAAATCTTCCTTTCAGGTCAAGCAAAAGCAATATAAGACTATTCTGTGATGGAACTGTCAGTAAAATTAGGTTTTGGCAAGAGACTAATATGTATGTAGGAAAAAGTGATAAAGTTTCTGAAAGAGTGCAAGTGTTTCATTATGTAGTGGTAAGGTGAGTGTCGCGTGTTCCTCTTGTGTGGACTGCAAAGGGTAAAGACAACTTTGGAATGCGTAACTTTATTTGCTTGACAGAATATGGAGGAACACATTTCAGATTCCATGAGAAGGTAGATGATTTTATTGCAGAGAATTTTGGATGCTGCAGGGAAATTCTCCCTTTAGTGAATATACCCAAAAGTATTTGTACCCTAATGAGATAAAGTATTATTCAAATTTCACTGTTTCCTTCTGAGATTGTTCCAATTTTTTCTTTTCTAATGATTCATTCATGATGCATTCCTTGAAGGAGGATACGTTGGAATCTGAGAAAGTTGAGATACGTTTGCATGGTGAACAGGTAGTTGAAAAGGAAGGGAATGAGGTGAGTTTTCCTCTTGCATTCAAAATCTGTTGTGCAGACTTATGCAATGGTTTTGGTGGTTGAGTACTTAAAATCATGCTTGTGATTTCTCTCACACCCTTGTGTGACACATCCTTGCTTGTCAAAGATGCACTTTCATCAGAATAACTTGCAAATAATTAATTCTTCAATATTTTGTTGACACCTGATAATTCTAATCTTTTTGTACCTGTTGAAGTCATCATAGCGATTCCCAAGCCTAAAAATAACCCCACACAGAGAGTACAACCAAGGAGAATTACATCACAACCTGAAAGAACACCCCTCAGCATGAATGATTATGGTGTACTGAAATGCATTTCTTCGAATCCCCATCAACGGAGACCTGGGTAAATGGTGATGATTCCAATTAGCATAAGACTGCAAAGTTATTTTTAGTGAAGCAATCATTAACTTACATCCATTCTGAAGGGAGTTACAAGGTTTTGATCTTAAGGAAAAATGGTTTGGCACCGCTGGGATGAGAAGAAAATTTCAAAGGTTAAAATTGTTGCATCTTTGAATCCAGTGAATCGAGATGTGTTGTAGAGTTGTTTCAAAAAGGAAAAAAAATTAATGAGATTTATGGGATCGAAAGAACTAATTAATAATGCCATAGGACTATCTAAAAGATATTTATAGATTGTATTTTATGTTATTTATATAGCTTCCTTTGTAAACATTGTGAATAATTTATAGTGTGTATATGATTGCCTACATAATAAGTTAATAAGTGCAGATTCCATGCTCTTACCCCCTACTCCCTTATTTGTACCTCTGTAAATTAGAGGTGTCTCACCAGAACCTTTTTATGTGAAAATCTGGGTAAGAAAGAAAACTCCAAAAGTGACAAAATAAGGCGGATCCTTTGACCTCCTATTTATCAATGTTTACGACTGTACTCACATTTTTCTCATTACGACTGTAAAAAATAAAACACTGATTTTCTGCACATTACAAAAACCCATGCCAAAATTACCTAGCATATCCTGAATGCTATGCAGTCCAGTCTGGCCTACGAATCTAACAGTGTTGCATTTATAAGGATGACCACTCGTGGCTGGAAATTGCAGGCCTGATTGTAGATGTATTTTTTTCAACAAAATATTACACATACGGCATATTTGACCCCTCAACACTGATGTGTACGCAGTACGCTTACTGATCTTCTTCATGCAAACATTTTTCTCATTGAGATAATTTTTATTTTGAATTTAAAGAAAATCTGTTTTTTTTGAAGGTGTTTAAATAGTAATTCATACTTTGTTTTGCTGACCCCCAAGTCAAAACTACTGGGTATTTTCCATTTAAAATACATTTGGAGTAGCATTTTGTATTTTTTGTGGCATTTTTCTCGTTATGCCTGTAAAAAATAAACCGCCGATGTTCTACACATTACAAAAACCCTTGATAAAACATCAAGCATATCCTGAATCTTATGCACTCAAGCCTATCCTATGAATGTAGGAGTGTTGCATATTATAAGGATGACAACTAGTGGCTGTATGTCGGAAGGGGAGATTGTACCTTTGCTCTGTGAATTAAACATGTGGAACCAGACGTCTGACTTGTCATCTCATTCTGCCTTCTACGAACCTGGCCCTTCCTATTAAGCTTAGCACTTATAGTGTATATTTTATTTTGCATTTCAAATATGCACTGAGTTTCGGTATTTACCCATTCTAAAATAAAAAAATACATCTTTAAAATACTTTTGGAGTAGCTCTGATAACACTTCCGTAACATTATGATTCTAAGAATACTTCTTTTTTGTAATAATAGTTTTGTTATGTTTCCAACTATACATAACTTGCCACGGAGGTTATATTTTTTAAAGATTCTTTAGTTTCCATATAAATGTTTTTTATATTTTAAAAGGTAATTACCCAGTAATTCGTAGTTTGATTTTCTGACCCCCAAGTCATAGGAGCGGTATTTTGTATTTTTTGTAGCATTTTTTAATTTTTCTCGTTATGTCTGTAAAAATAAACCGCTGATGTGCTACACACAACAAAAAACCATTGATGAAACATCAAGGATATCCTGAATCATATGCATTGAAGCCTTTCCTACGAATACAGGAGTCTTGCATATCATAAGGATGACAACTCGTGGCTGGACCTGTGTGTTCATTTATTTTATTTTTAATAAAATGTTACACACACGGCATATTTGACCCCTCAACACTGTGATATGCACCAAGTACGCCTACTGATCTTCTTCATGCCAAAATTTTTCTCATTGAGATTTTTTATTTTGAATTTAAACAGATTACTGTGCTTTTTGAAGGAACGTTTTTTTTTCTTTCCAATAAATTTTCATTGTGATTTCATTTATAAAAATTTTATTTTGTAGTTTTCCATGACTTTTGGTTTCACACTTGTGAGTTGGCGAATTTGGTCTGAAAACTAAACGCCTTCCTTCAACTGTAGTATCTTCAAAACTGCTGGCTACTCTTTAAGTGAGGCATGAAAATGTGTCAACTCCTTTAGCATGAGATAAAATATCTTTCGTATTAGCTCACTGCCCTCTCTTTGTCTTTCGCATGTTTTTCATCACCTTGACACCCAATATATACATGCAGCTAATGAACCACATGCAGCTAATGAAACCACATCTTTTTCTAACACCGTGGCCAACACAGAAGAATATAAAACAAGTGAACACATTCAATTGACAAGCAAATTGTTGCATGGTGATTGTACGACATATTAAACTACCACACAATGATAGAATTATTAGAGACATTTGAGTGAATTAAGACTGAAGCAGGTCAGTAAATGGTGGCTGAAGTGAAGGACTGTCTATTTAAATCATTCACAATAGTTCAATTAATAAATACGAGAAAAAAATGTCATTGACACAATGCTTGAAAATTTGAAAGAAAGTCCTAGAAATCGATGCTTTCATTTCAACTTATGTAATGATCTTTGAAGTTATTTTTGATTGAAGAACATTGTTAAAGTTCTCCTTGTCAAACGGAAGTAAAAAACAAGGGTCAAATGTCATTGACTACAATTCTTGTTGTCCACTACAAAGTTAACAAAAATGGAGTCAAGGAATGGAAATTGTGGCGCTAGGTCAAATGCATTGTCGTTCCAGATAATTCGTCCAGAAAATTTATCCATTCTATTTATTTGATTTTTTTAATTAATTAAAACGTTTACTATTGGCACCACAACATGTAGGGTACGACTACTCCTTCAGACAAATGCCATTGGAAAGCTGAATTATAGTTGCGTAGATTGTGGAACTTTCATAATAGCAGGCGTGACTAGAGATTTTACGAGAAAAACAATGATCAGATTTGAAAAACATGCTGAGGGAACGAGGATCAGTGATTCAGGGGTAAATTTCAAATTAATTGAAACTGGTGAAAGAAGGCCTTGATATAAAAATGGATGAGTTAATGATTGAGACTGAACAGAGGAGAGAAATTGAAATACAGGTACTACTAAAACATTCACAGAAGAACATGAGAGGTGAGATAGGCAACTGAGAGAAGAACAAGCACAGGGGGATGGGACAGTAGGGGAGATATAAGAGCGTTTAAAGGATATACAAGATGGCCAGGGACTTTACTAGAAGGCATATAGTGGGAGATCCGACAAACATGGGCGTACCCAGCAAGGAGCGGGAGGTGACAGCTGCCCCCTCCTTTTTTGAAACTATTTAGGCACTGTTTTATTTTCTTAAAATGTTGGTATCATGCTTAGATTTTACTACTTGAACAACCATGGCTTGCCCCCTCCCAAGTTATATCCTGGACACTCTTTCATCGGAAAATAGAGGAACATACGAAAATAGTCATCAGATGAGACAGGTGATCGCTGAAGTAAGCGGTTTAGGGTAGATCGCAAAACAAAATGCAAAAACAAATATTTTGAGGTGTACAGAGAGGGTAAAAAGTGTTATGACTATATGTATATTCAATGTATTTTTATTAGTTTGTAGTGAAGAGATGGCCAAGAAGGAACAGAAATGGAACTACAGTACACTCTCAATTATCTGGGCAAATGATGGGGGAGAGAAAACACGGATAACCCAAAGTTTCACCTTAATGTCTTTTAATGCTCATAATTTAACAAAAAACGGGAATATGCTGTTACCATTTATGCCGTTATTTTTATTTAAGAGTGCTTCCCGGACTCATTGACAGCTTTCATCGCCAGTTCGCGATCTTTTAAGCGACGACAACATGCTTGTACTCGTATTATCAATGCTCCATGAAAGGCCTGGTTTCGAAAACCACACATCCGTGGCTGTGTTGGCGGATTCAGAAAATTGGTTTGCACGAATACGTCAAATCCACTGCTCGTCGTCGGAAACTACACAGTTAGGCACCACGCTGTGTAGTCACGTCTCGCACAAGTTCCCCGGGTTGCAATTACTGCGGGACGTGTATCAGTGATCACAGAGCATGGTCGCGCACTGCGAGGCTTAAAAAACAGGATCACGGATCTTCCATGAACGCAGGTAACGTGATATCGCTTCTGTTTTACGAAATGGATTCTAACGGAAATAATAAGCACGATGTGTCCTAGCATTAATGAAGTAATTCCGATGAATTTGCGTACGATTTCATTTGTTTTAAATAGCACGGAAAATGTTGAGTGAGAGTGAATATCATGCACGGATAATCCACAGCACGGATAATCCACAACACGGATACGGTGCAGCCGGATAATCGGGAGTCGGATGAAGTTGAAAACATACATAATGTTTGCATTGGAGCAGTATGAATGTGTAACGTGACATATTCACAGTGCTGGTTAACCCTTTCACTGATGTTCGATCTCCAAAAACTTTCTTCTCTCATGTGGCGAAAAGGTTAAAATGCGTTTTGTAGAGCCATGGAGAAGGTACTACCAGGATTGGCATGGTACACCCTCGTAAGGGTGTAACATGCTCATTCACCGAGCTCACCCTCGCTGGTCCCTCTCCTCGACCCTCCAAGCGAGGGGACTTCCTCCCCAAAAGTGACTGACTTGACTGCATTTTGAACATCTTTATCAATCAATGAATCCGATCTTCAAAATAAGGATTGTTTGCATCGAACACCTGCCAATGAAGCAATCAAATACGCCTTTGAACCGTGTTTCTGCGATGAAAAGTAACGATTCTATGATGAAAACGAGCCTGCGGACCCCCGGAAAATTCAAAAGGGCAATATAGGCGTTTGATGTTGCGCGCTTTGCCTTTCCTGCTTTTTCCAAGAATTCTTCAAAATCATCTTTTATGCCTCTAATCTCCTCCACGATTTTATCCGCTGCAACTTCCCCAAGGTATAACGTAACGGATCAACCATAGCCGTGATATTATAGCAGTAGAATTACTAGTAGGCTAGTTGTATCAAATACCAACCTCGAGAACATCCTCATGATGCGCTATCAAAGGGAATCCGGCCGATTTCCAGCAATTTGAGATTTTAGTGGACGAAATGAAGTACATCTTTGAACCGTGTTTCTGCGATGAATAATGACAATTTTATTTACTTGTCCATTTTGGCAAAGTAAACGAAATCGTCACTTTTCATCGCGGAAACACGGTTCAAAGACGTACTTGTTTAGCAGAAGTGCGACGCAAACAATTATTTTTTGACGAACGCAGTGATTGATAAAGAGATTTTCAAATTGCAGTCAGAGCGGTTACTTTCCGGGAGGGACCCTGTAAACATAAATAGCTGCAGCAGCGCTGCACGAGGGTTTCACAGCTGCAAGTTCGTTTCCGTTTGAATGAAGCGCGGTTATAGCGCTTGTGCAGCGCTTTTTCGCAGCGCGCTGGCGAAACATGCAATTGCAGCGCATCAACAGCGCATGCGCATAGCATGCCTTCAGCACGCTGCCGGGACGCTGCTAAAGCGAGTTACAGCAACCCTCGTTCACTTTCTTGTCGACGCGGTACTGGTGCGGTTGTCTGGTTACCTAGTTCTTTGGAAAGAGATCCCTGAGCTACTGGCTGAGGCGGCTTACCTTGTGGAGTTGCTGAGTGCTACTTTCGTTCTCGAGAATTCTCATTAGGTAAGAATTTTATCATCTCGTTTTTAAAAATATAACATTTATGTATTTTAAATTTTATTATCTTTGAAATATGTATTCTTGCTTGGTGAATCTAGACGCGTTTTAAGTGGTGGTATTTATACCCACGTGGTCGTAGTTATGATTGGGAACCATTGGGAATAAGCTCTAAAATGCGGATAACGATGGCTTTTAATAGTGAAATAGGAAATTTGCAACGCATCTGAGAAAAATTTTGCGGTTTAAAAGTTTTTTTAATTCTTTACTGTTCATCTTAAATCTGTGCTGCTCATGCTTTCTCGTAAAAGGCGTTGTTTGAAATAGTCTCTTTAACTAAAAGAGGAGAAAATATTCTCGATTTATTAGCGGTAAATTTACCACATGAGGTAGGTAGTAAACGTTTGCACGGTCGAGGGAATCTGTGACCATAGGGTTCGTCTTCGTAATGGCTCGCTAGCTTCCTCTCTAGTGTTTGACAGGGGAATATAATAGCAAAGGTTTCTTTATATATTGTGAAAATTATTTCTCCGGAACGGCAAGTTTTAATTGCTGAAGAGCCGATTTTGATGAAGGGGCATCTGAGGAATGCTTTCCCAGTTTCAGAATTATTAAAAGGGGTAAATAAGATGGGTACTTGGAAAGCTTTTGTCGAAATTGGTATTCTGACATGGTGAATCTAGACGCGTTTTATGAAGTTTTGGTGTTGTTTACCCACGTGGTCGTAGCGTAGAATCTTTGAGAATAAGCTTTAAAATGTTGAGTACATTGTTTTTAGTAATGATGAAATAGGAAATTTGTTACGCACGTTACAGGAATAGTTGAACCACTGGTCTTAAATCTATGTTCACGCTTTCTCATGAAATGCATGACTCTCAATAGCTTTGTCTGCCTTAAAGTGTAGAAAGTATTCTTGATTTATTAGCGATAAATATTCCACATGAGGTAATAAACGTGAGCACGGTCGAGGGAATCTGTGACCGTTGGGTTATAGCAGCTAAGTCATCTTTCAGTATCTCGTTTTTATAACAAGAACTAATTATTCATTATTGGAAGAGCTGATTATATGATTGGTTCAAGAATCGTTTGGGGAATGCTTTCCTAGCGCTTCAAGAATAAATATAGGGTTAAATGTAAGGGGTACATGCTTCATGTACAAGGAAGGGCTTTTCCATAGCTTAT
This sequence comes from Ischnura elegans, assembly GCF_921293095.1. Classification (NCBI taxonomy): domain Eukaryota; kingdom Metazoa; phylum Arthropoda; class Insecta; order Odonata; family Coenagrionidae; genus Ischnura; species Ischnura elegans. The sequence continues at coordinate 1,357,194 of NW_025791657.1, forward strand.
AACTTCAGGAATGAAAATTTATGTCGCCAATAAAATAAAGGTAGCCCGCCGAGATTGGATGACCTGGATGTGATAAAATCAAAAAGGTTACATAGTGCCATGCTAAATTGGTAAGAATCGGCACTGATTTGTATGCTGATTATATCGAGTTAGTAATTAAATAATGTAAGTTGTCTAAAGCCGCCAAAAAGGAAGCGTTCAGAAATGCATTCACGAATTTTAAAAGTGAAACACTTGTTGGACGGTTTGGGGGTAACTCTAAATCATTTTTGGTCTGATGTGAAGGAAGTTAAAGGTAAAATATATGTAGTTCGCTGAGATACGATAGTGAAGTATTACTAGACAGTTCCGATAAAGCCAAATGATTTCAATATTTTTATTGTAAGCTATACTATGCAAAACTTAGTTGTTCAGTTGTCTGATGCATAACCACTGTTTTATTCTTGATGTTTTCATTGTCAGATGAATATTACCATTATTGCTAGTGTTCATTTACTTGCAGTTCTTTTGCTCATTCATTTAAGAATGCCTAAAGGAGGCTACAAGAGCTTTCACTTGCTTTCAAAGCGACAGCAAAGAAATAGAGTGCGAGCTGAGTTTCTCCATCAGGATGATTTGGGGGAGTCTGATGCCATAACTGATATCATGACAGGCCCAGCAGTTTCTTTTGAAGCTGATTCTGACAATGGAATAACCTCTCCGCATGAATTATCTGATTCACCTGTCCCCAGCTCTTCATTTGATGACAGTTGTGATGAAAGCTTGTCATGCAGTGATTTGAGGGAGGAAATTTCAACATGGGCTGCAGATGTTCCGCGTCATAAAGTCACCTCTCTGCTGAAAATATTGAGAAAGCATTCCTGCTTCAAGGACCTTCCTTCTGATGTTAGGACTGTGACAAAAACTCCACTGTCCTTAGCTGTAAGCAAAGTTGGTTCTGGGGAATTCTTCTACTTTGGGGTGGCTGAATCATTGAAGACTCAGTTAACCAGGGAACACACCTTAGACTCAATTGATTTACAGTTCAACATTGATGGTATACCAATAACCAAGAGTTCTGGAAGTCAGTTTTGGCCTATCTTGGCTTCTGTTACTAATTTCATCGGTGATCCTTTCCTTGTCGGCATATACTGGGGTTTAGTTAAGCCAGTATCTGTGGAAGATTATCTCGGCCCCCTCATCAATGAACTTGTTGTGCTTATGAATGAGGGCATGATTTTCGATGGTAGAAGAGTGAAAGTGAATGTGACTTCTTTTATATGTGATGCACCTGCCCGTGCTTTCCTGCTCCAGATAAAAGGCCATAACTCTTATTATCCATGCCATCGATGTTATGTGAAGGGAGAAAGGATTGAAGGTAGGATGGTTTTCTTGACGTTGGACAGTGAGCTAAGGAATGATGACACATTCCGAAAGTTGGAGGATGAGGATCATCATGCAGGACAGTCCCCATTGTGTCACCTCAGAGCTTTTGACATTGTACAAAATGTGCCATTTGAGTACATGCATTTAATTTGTTTGGGTGTTACTCGAAAAATGCTAACGTGCTTAACTCAGGGTGCAAGTGTGGCAAAGCTGAGAGCAAGAATGAGGATAGCCATGGACAATGAGTTAGTTCGTGTAGCGAAGTTTACTCCCCATTGCTTTCATCGTAAACCGCGGCCATTAAGTGAGCTGTTACGCTGGAAAGCAGCAGAGCTCCGCTACATCACACTATATTTAATTCCATTGATTGCCCGCTTTTTCCCTAATGAAGCAGCGCAGAAGCATGTCATGTCATACTTCTATGCCCTAAGAATACTGGCTTGTGGCTCTCTGTGCAAAAAAGAGAGATTTTTGAGCTATGCAGACACCTTACTGAGGTACTTTGTGCAAGTGTTTCCTACGGTTTATGGGCAAGCTTATTGCTCATATAATGTTCATTGTTTGTTACATGTGGTTGCAGATGTAAGGAAATTTGGTGCCATGGACTCTTACAGTGCATTTAAGTATGAAAATTACCTCCAGGTGTTGAAGAAGAAAATCTCACATGCTCGTCTTCCCCTGCAAACAGTTGTGCGTAGGATTATTGAGGAAAGGCAACATACATTGAAGCGTGACAGTGTTGGTGGTGACTTCAAAGTTAAGGGTGGTGGCAGTAAGTCTGATAGCTATGAGGAGAGCTACCGCTATGTTCAAACCAAGGTTGGGAGGTTAAGTGTCAAAAGTCCCGACAACTGTGTTAAAACAGTAAGCGGTGATGTAGGGCTATTAAATGGTATATATTGCGAAGCTGGTGTCCGTAGCTTCATATTTAAAAAGTTCTTGTCTGTGGGATCCTATTTTGACTCCCCATCTCCATCAATTGATGTTGGGGTCATGCTTGCAAGCAACTTGTGTGATGTGGAGTTCCTACTTCGTGAAGAAGACATTGAATGCAAAGTGGTCAACATTCCCATTGAGGACTCTCGGCACTACATTGCTACAGTATTGCACCAAATTTGAAACATGGTACTACAATAAACATGTTTGGATTTGAATTTTCTGCTTTCGAGAATAATATATTGATGAATATACATCTTTTACAGGAATGGAGTGGGTAGTTGTGGAGTTCACTCAGACGAGGGAGTGCAAGGCAGTGCCGGTTTCCTGGGTTGTACCTGGGGTAGAGGAGGATATATGCTTCTATCCTCCAGACAGTACTTCATACAAGATGATGACTTCCTGGCTTAGGACTGGGGAAGTGCCAACGGACACTTGGGAAACACACATTTGTCGAGTGTTCGAAAAATCTCGAACAGGTATTTATATTGATGAAAGGTAGTCTTTCAAGGTTTTTTGAACATGAAAGTCAGTAGTAAACTTTATGGTAAAATAACTATTTGTTCATTCTTTTCAGGGAAATATGAGCTAGCAACACAGCTAGAAAAGGAATGTATGGAGTCATCGGAGATTGATGCCTCCAAACCTTTGGGAAGGGGTTTACGCAGGAAGAGGCGCCCAGAGAAAATCGATGGGCATGTGGAGACTTTGCCATCTCTACATGCGATGGCTCATTCATGTAATGTTTGATATTTTATTCAGCTCTGTAGTGATATTGTCTATTGCAATAATTATTGTGGATGAATCAGTCGGTGTGCATTTTAAAACTATTTCCTGGTTTATTTTACCTTGATAGCTTATAGCAGTTCTGATGAGGATGTTCGTGGTGCATCGTCTAGGATACAGTCTCCTCCTCCATTGCCGTCTGAGGTACCTCGGCGTGAAAAGGGAAATTTAGTACGGCCTAATATCCCTAGTGCTGGTAAAGTTTAGTCATATCTTTCAAAGTGACTTATTGATTGTCTGGACAGAGCTATGAACATAATTTACTAATTTTCAATTTTTCTTTGGTTGATTCAGGCATAGATAACTCAGGCACCACCTCCAAATTTCCTGGGAAGGAAGCAAGATCTGTCACCACTAGATGTGACTTAGAATTGGTTGGGGAGACAAGTGGTAAGTGATTTGGGTCCTGATGAAGAATTTGAATGATGTACCATTGGTATTGAGGTAAAGTGTGATTGTGCATGGCCATAGGATTTTGGGAAAGGAAAATGTTTCTTAAATTTTGGTTTCTTATTGTTATCCACCAATAATTGTTGACTTGGTAATTTTGGTTACATACGTTATTGCTGCCACTTCTCTTAATCACAAAGCTGGAAATATTCATTAATTTTATTGTATGTTTTTAGTTGTCATGTGCTGAACATTTGAAGGTTATTAGTACCTTAATGCAATTGGTGATACATTAAATATCATAAATTAAACTCAGCAAATTTCCTAATACTTACAATTGCCTTAGTTATAATTTGGGTGCAGTAAGACTCAACGAATTGTGATTTAACATTGAGCATCTGAAGCTTTGTCTACCTCTATCGTGGTGTTTTTATTAATGGTAATTGAGAGAAAATTTATAGCCTTGTTTTCTTTGCAGGAGTGTCATGCAAATCAAATCACTGTGTGGCATCAGTGTCTGCTCTCCAGAAATCTGTAGAGCAGTTGTCAGGTAAATGTTTCTTTCACCATGACTTTTATTGTTGCTTTTCATATTTATAATTTTGGAATTCCTTTGTTGTAGAAAAACTAATGATTAGAGAGGTGGTGTGGGAAAGGAGGCACATGAGGCTGGAGGAAAAAATTAATGCCCTCACCAGCATGGCGGAAACAGGGAATAAGCTGCTAGTGAATCTGAGCAGTAGTGAAGAGGCACCTTCCTTCATAGAGAACTTTCCCTTGTCCTCAATTGAAGAATTTGACGAATTGGAGGAGCAGCTTAAGAGTAATTACTCTTTATATAAAGCATTGGTGAGTTACACATAAAGCCATTTCCTTAAATACCCATTATTTTGAAGGTGCACCATTCAAAGTGGTCTTTGAAGCATCCTCTCTACAGATTTCCTTCATCTGTCAAGAGTTATAACTTTTATGAAAACTCTTCCTTCTCAGGTGAAAGAACTTGCTCGTCGCTCCGGTGAGGAAGATGCATCCTTTGTATATAAACTTCTGTACTTTCTCCTGAAGGATTCTGTGGCCAAAGAGTACAGCCTTACAGGAAAAATAGGAGCTGACGGGGTGATGAAAAAAAGGTTTTGTGATACCAAATTGCACAAAGCAATACTAGGTACATTTATCCTCTTGCCATTTATTCCTTCCTTCATTAAATTGATCTCGTACTCATAACATGTTTTGTATCGATTGGTGTTATATGTATGTTCTTCCATATTTCTTCAGATGCTGGTAAGAAACCTGCTCTGGCAAATGTGGGTGTAGACAAGATAAATAAGAAGATCGGAGAGTGGTTCCGTCAAACTGGCACCAGGATGAGGAGATCCCTGGGACGGACTGAATGCTTCGATGTTATAATATCATAATGATATTTTGGTTTTCAAATTACTTACTTAACATAGAATTTGTGCACTGTACACTTCCATTTCAAGGAATGCATAACAACATGGCTGTTTGCTTTTCAATGTAAATTTCCCCCTTGGGCGCTATAACTTGAACATTTTAGAGAGGATTAGGATGTATTCGTAACTTTCATTCTGTGTGCTTAATTTGTTGCACTTGTGTTGCAATTTTGTTCCATTGCCATTGATTCTGCTGACACTTCCAGAATGCATTACTTTACATGTATTCTGCATTATTATTTTAAACTTTGCCTAATGATGAGAGCATGCAGACTGCCCATATACATAATGTTATTCAATTTCCCCCTTGGGTGCTATCACTTGATCATTTGAGAGAGGATTAGAATGTATTCGTAACCTTCATTCTGTGTACTTAATTTGTTGCACTTGTGTTGCAATTTTGTTCCATTGCCATTGATTCTGCTGACGCTTCCAGCATGCATTACTTTACATGTATTCTGCATTATTATTTTAAACTTAGCCTAATGATGAGAGCATGCAGACTGCCCATATACATAATGTTATTCAATTTCCCCCTTGGGTGCTATCACTTGATCATTTGAGAGAGGATTAGAATGTATTCGTAACCTTCATTCTGTGTGCTTAATTTGTTGCAATTTTGTTCCATTGCCATTGATTCTTCTGACGCTTCCAGCATGCATTACTTTACATGTATTCTGCATTATTATTTTAAACTTTGCCTAATGATGAGAGCATGCAGACTGCCCATATACATAATGTTATTCAATTTCCCCCTTGGGTGCTATCACTTGATCATTTGAGAGAGGATTAAAATGTATTCGTAACCTTCATTCTGTGTGCTTAATTTGTTGCACTTGTGTTGCAATTTTGTTCCATTGCCATTGATTCTGCTGACGCTTCCAGAATGCATTACTTTACATGTATTCTGCATTATTATTTTAAACTTAGCCTAATGATGAGAGCATGCAGACTGCCCATATACATAATGTTATTCAATTTCCCCCTTGGGTGCTATCACTTGATCATTTGAGAGAGGATTAGAATGTATTCGTAACCTTCATTCTGTGTGCTTAATTTGTTGCAATTTTGTTCCATTGCCATTGATTCTGCTGACGCTTCCAGCATGCATTACTTTACATGTATTCTGCATTATTATTTTAAACTTTGCCTAATGATGAGAGCATGCAGACTGCCCATATACATAATGTTATTCAATTTCCCCCTTGGGCACTATCACTTGTTCATTTGAGAGAGGATTAGAATGTATTCGTAACCTTCATTCTGTGTGCTTAATTTGTTGCAATTTTGTTCCATTGCCATTGATTCTGCTGACGCTTCCAGCATGCATTACTTTACATGTATTCTGCAATATTATTTTAAACTTTGCCTAATGATGAGAGCATGCAGACTGCCCATATACATAATGTTATTCAATTTCCCCTTTGGGTGCTATCACTTGATCATTTGAGAGAGGATTAGAATGTATTCGTAACCTTCATTCTGTGTGCTTAATTTGTTGCAATTTTGTTCCATTGCCATTGATTCTGCTGACGCTTCCAGCATGCATTACTTTACATGTATTCTGCATTATTATTTTAAACTTTGCCTAATGATGAGAGCATGCAGACTGCCCATGTACATAATGTTATTCAATTTCCCCCTTGGGCACTATCACTTGTTCATTTGAGAGAGGATTAGAATGTATTCGTAACCTTCATTCTGTGTGCTTAATTTGTTGCAATTTTGTTCCATTGCCATTGATTCTGCTGACGCTTCCAGCATGCATTACTTTACATGTATTCTGCATTATTATTTTAAACTTTGCCTAATGATGAGAGCATGCAGACTGCCCATATACATAATGTTATTCAATTTCCCCCTTGGGCACTATCACTTGATCATTTGAGAGAGGATTAGAATGTATTCGTAACCTTCATTCTGTGTACTTAATTTGTTGCACTTGTGTTGCAATTTTGTTCCATTGCCATTGATTCTGCTGACACTTCCAGAATGCATTACTTTACATGTATTCTGCAATATTATTTTAAACTTTGCCTTATGATGAGAGCATGCAGACTGCCCATATACATTATGTTATTCAATTTCCCCCTTGGGTACTTTCACTTGATCGTGTGAGACTGGATTAGAATGTATTCATAACCTTCATTCTGTGTGCTTAATTTGTTGCAATTTTGTTCCATTGCTATCGATTCTGCTGATGCTTCCAGCATGCATTACTTACATGTAGTCTGTATTATAATTTTTGACTTTGCCTATTGATGAGAGAATAAAGTCTGCTGATGTAAATAATGCTATTATCTTCTTTTCGGAAATGGAATACATTATGTATATGACAGAAGAATTGAATTTGTAACATTCTGTGTATTTGGAAATGATGGAACCTTGTCTGTTCGTGCAATTACTATGTGATTATTCCCTTGTTGTCCATCCCTTTGTATCCATTGCCCCTATGAAAAAATTGTATAAAACCTGTATAAAATTGTATAAAAATTTTGTATACATTCTGTATAGAATTATATACAAGTTGTATACAGTCTCTATACAGATTGTATAAAATCTCTATACAGATTTTATACAGTCTGTATACGTTATATACAAAAATGAGTGTATACAATTTGTATAAAAATATACATTTTATACAAATTATATACAGGCTGTATAAGAATTGTATATGGGCTGTATAAGAATTGAACATGAGCTGTATAAGATTTGTGGATGGGCTGTATAAAATTGTATACAGTCTGTATACAAGTTATATACAAAAATGAGTATATAGAAATTTACATTGTTATACAAATTATATACAGGCTGTATAAGAATCGTACATGGGCTGTATAAGATTTGTGGATGGGCTGTATAAAATTGTATAGTCTGTATAAAAGTTATATACAAAAATGAGTGCATAAAAATTTACATTGTTATACAAATTATATACAGGCTGTATAAGAATTGAACATGGGCTGCATAAAATTGTATACGGGCTGAATAAGAATTGTATATGGACTGCATAAAAGAAGACCTAGGAATACCTCATCCAAAATAGGTGGAGTAATACTACCCTTTACCTTCCTCATTTCATCTCAGATCCTGAAGAAACACTCATAAAAACTATTCCAACAGACCATTTCCCTTACCACACTTCCTTTAGGAACCCACAACCATGCAATGGCATAAATGAAAATGTAATGAATGCTGTACAAAATATAACATTATAATCCTTTAAACATTGTTAAACTGAAAACTAATCAATAATTCAATACCAGATGTGTTTAAATGATAAATAGGGGATTCTCAGGTTAAACAGTGGAAATTAAGAATAGCATGTGATTAATTGAAAGTAAAACATTTATTCATTACAAATCATTTAATACAAATTAATTATGCATTAAAAAATGCCTACAAAGTATTGGTAGCCCTTATCTCATTCAATTTCTTCCCCATCGCAGCCACCAAATCAGACACATTGCAGGCCTTCCAGCTACATGACCCTGCATGGCTCAAAACAAAATCTGGAAAATATGGAAAATCAAATACTTTAGTAACATGGGAAGTCATATTAGGGGTAAATAAGCACTCATTTCTTAATATCAATATTCCTAATTTCTAAAATCTATAATAGTTTATTTTTTAGCATTCTCATGGTGACAAAAGCCATGCACTTTTCCAGCATTTAACCCGAGGTTTCAGACCGTGGCTTACGCATTTCCAGCACAAGCATCGCTGATGTGCAGTCTCCTTGACAGTAAGAAGGTTACATTATTTTTTTGCAGCCATAGCCAGCCTGTCACATTGTATTCATAAAACCACTTACTCTGCTATTTTGTAGTGCGTAACTTTATGTTAATTTGGGCATGACTACATTGTGAAAGCATTCAATAGAAAATATGAATCAATGTACCCATTCACTATACTTCTGTTTACCTCAAAACTCTTGTTTCTACCTACACCCATTTCATAGTTCCAATCCATAATTCCATTGAATAAAAACGAACAAACTTTGTATTTATCCACCAATTTATTTACGCGGTACGACTATTTTTGATGCAGCAGCGTCATCCTTAGTGTTATTAAAAATTCTTTTCATGTTGTTGTAGTTATAAAAAGGAATCTTGTAAAGGTATTCAGGGAAAAGGCTCACTTTCTGTGATAAAACACCATAGAAAGGTAACTTTCTCCACTTAAATTTTTCCTCCTTTGAAGGAGAGGAGTGAGCCATTGCACAATAGTGGCATTTATTTATTGGAATGCAATAAATGCTCTGCAGCATACATCAAACAAACGGGCCGCACTTTCCGGCAGAGAGAGGAGGAACACGAGGGGAGTTTTCAGACTTGTAACCTCTCCCAATCCCACTTTGCTAAGCACTTGTGGGAGGAGAACCACAACAGTGATTTCATTCCAAAAATTCTACACTGGAAGGAAAAAGGCAGAAGAATGAACAAGATTGAAGAGTTGGAGATTAGAAGACTCATCAAGAAACGTCCCCTTCTTAATGATATCCTTTTTGAAAACCTTTCCCCCCTCCTAATAGCCTCCCTGAACCTCATGCAAATACCAACAACCCATAATCCTTCCCCTTCCCCCACTCCTAAGGACACCTCCATCATTACCTTAGTCACCAACAACCTTCCGTTACTTTGTATTAATCCCTCCCCTCTCCAACTCTCACCACCCGCCCAATCACCTACTTCAGATTTCCCAGCCACCCCTTCCACTTACCTTCTTCCTCCCCCACAGAGACCATATTATATGTAAGGATGTTTGATTGCTGGTAACCTTTGTACCTGAGGGTGACGCCACTGCGTCGAAACTATTCGTATCGCGTAAACAAATTGGTGGATTAATACAAAGTTTGTTAGTTTTTATTCATTGAAATGAACTTCCACAAAGTTGAGCCTGTGACTATAGAGATTATCATAATTCTATTATATACCAATTTCAACTCTACTGTAACAATCCCATTAGCACATTCCAAAGGAAAACTCATAATGTAATCCACAGCAGCAACGGACTGTTAACCTCCAAGAAAATAGTTGGTTCTTGCAGAAGAACCCAGTCCCACCCTGGTTGTATTATATGATCAAATAACAAAAGGTTAAATTCCCAATGAAGTTAGTGATTTTAGCCTTTCATTTCCTCAGCCACTTAGCCCACCCCCTCTCTCCCCTGGATTATCCATCAATGCCGGGAAATCCCTCCATCCAAGCTAGGGCCACTCCTTTCCCCCCATCTCTTCCCAACCCTATCCGACAATTAGATACCTTTACTGTTGACTTGTTATATAAAGAGAAACATGCATGATCAGTCACCTGACAATGTAACCATGCTATGAAACACAGGTCATGCCAATTAAATATATCCAGTGAGCCCAATATAGCTTATTCTTTCATTTTCCATAACCCCATAGTTTGAACTTGTCAGTAATTTCTTGGGACAGAAAACTATTCGAGGATCGTAAATAAATTTCCATTATATAATGAAATGAAGTACACCTTTGCTAATTGCATTGCATGCAAAATTAACTTGACAAAGGTCTGCTATTACCTATAATGGCATTAACCCCTGGCTGGAACAAGGCCTCCCGCTTCTCATTGTTGCTCCCACGGCCGTTGGAACTACGCCCCCTGATGGAGCAATTCTGGAGAGCGTCTTTCGTGAATGTTAGCTCCAGTAAGCCTCTTGCCAACATGGTGGCAGAGGTGGAGGAATTGGACGTCATCCTCAAATTTGCTGCATTTACTAAAATTTCGGACTTTCCCAAAGGAATAGCCTGTAAAGAAACAAACCTTTAGCTTCACCACATTCACAAGCATCACTTTAAATGGCTTTATCAAGCATGAAATTAAACAAGAATGTTTAGCTAATTTCAGGCACTTGAACACTTGATTTGACTAAGATGAAAAATTGAAGTAAAATTTTTATTTGACAATCACTTTTCTCCTCAACTTTTGTGTTGTACTTGACTATTTAAAGAGAAATATTAACTCAACAGTTAATTCTAACAAAGAGCACTTCAGCAGCAAAGACTAAGTAACCACGTGCTTTGTTCAAGAGGATCAAGTTATGATAAAAACTTCATTGCTGAGTTGAATAATTTTGCGACTATAAGAGCACTGGATTCAAGTAATAGTTCAATAAACTCGTCCTGATTTATTATTTAAAAACTCAAACACCTAAAAAGGTGACTGACTTCTTGAAGCGCATAACATTTTGATGCACTAGATTGTTGAGGCCTTCACATTGTACAATTCCTTTGTAACTATAAGTAAAGGCATGATAAAGCTTTGCTTTTCTACAGCTCAAATATTTATTGGCTAACTAGTTTCGACACACTATCATTTTCAAGGATTAGTAATACAAGAATTATTCGTTATTGGCTGTACACCATGTCTTCCCCAATCTTCCTTTACTACCACCCGACATGGTATATAACCAACAATGAGTGCTTCTCGTTCTACTAGTCCGTAGGTGTCATTGAAATGAACAACAGTATATCGAAACTACTCTGCGAATAGATATGTAAGCAGTAGAACAGCATATTTTTATCATTACTTTAACGTCCCTAAATTTTTACACAAAATCAATTGCTACTATTCTCCTCTTTTATCATAATTGCATTTGGTAGACATATAAGTGCTGTGTGAGACTTACCCCAATATCAGTCTTTTTTGAGCGCAAGTGCTCATGGGTTACCCCGGCACTTTCACCTTGTACTTGACTAGTCTCAGCTGGCAACGCTCTTCCCTCTTGTGCATCATTTGGCGAGGACTTAGAATATTTCAAGGCGCGCCTCAATTCCTTAGCCAACGCCAAATTACTTTCGAGTACTGTTCCTGCTTCTGTTGAAATAAAGCAGGGCGAATAACTACAAAATCATTTCTAGAATCATCACACAAAATTACTTACTCCTACACAAGATTATACAACACCTTCGAAATAGAAATTACAGAAATAGCATTAATATGTGTGCATATAACACTCATTATTTAAATTTAAGCAATTAAGGCTAAATATGCCATCTATCATATCCACTGAAGTTTCTTTGAAATTGGATGCCTTAAAGTACGAAGAGTATCTCAAGTGACAGTATATCTTCCAGCAGTAACAATATGGCAATACCTCTTATTTTTAATTAAATTCACAATATATTACCAACTTCCTGCGGTAACAGGTAATGCAATTGTAATTCAAGGAAATTCAAACAACATATCAGTTTGGGTGTTACATTCCCCCCTAACTACGCAATTATTGGAAAACAAGCTGACAGAAAATGAACTTGTGCACTTACGAATCAAATTATCTCTCTGTTCCGTAACTTCAGCCAGCTTTGCTTGCAGCTTCCTCACTTTTTCCTTCTCCTCCTCAAGCTCCTTCTTTAATACGTCTATCTGACTACTTTTGACGTTGTTGGACTCCACATTATTATAATTTCTAATTATTTTCATAGCAGCTACTTGGTGGGCGTTTTCTTTCTTTCGTTTCAATTGCGCACTCTGAAAGTTGGAAAAGAAAGTGGATGCACATATTGAAATGTTCACAGTAGCACAGTCGTGGGGAATAGTTAATGACAAAGTGAAGAGAACTTACTTTTTTCACTACCCCAATCCTTCCACCAAGCTCAGCATCCGAATCACTTTCCACCGTTTTAGGTATGTGCGGCCTCTTTGAATTACTCGGAGTGCATAACCTGCCGGTTTTTACGTACGTCTCTAATAACGCACATAAACGTGGTCTATTATCTGTGGAAAAAAGAAAGAGTTTTAGTTGTACACCTTAAAGCACGAACCGCGAGATTAAAAGCGCTGAAATTGCCAACAACTCTGTAGGTAATCTGTTCTGTAAGATGTTCCTTAGAGGAATTCACACAGCATAACATCATATAACCTTCCTTTACATAAGATGCAGCTGCAAATCTTTAAAGATGTTGAAGCCGACATAACAAGAACATAATAATGAGAACCAAGACCTAACGTTTGCAGAAATGCACGTGGCCTGTTGATCTAATGTTACAGGTTTAATAAATATATACATATTTTTTAGAAGTTTAGGTCCGACGCTATGAAAATTAGGGCAGAAAAACATTACTTACCAGAATGAGCGAGGACTATGGCAGGGTACTCCCTGCCACCCTTCTTAGTGGAGTCCCTCACCAGTACTTCTTTGTTAACGTAACTTTCGGCACCTTTTTCCATCGGTGACGAAATCATCTCCTTGGAAATAACTGCCACTTCCTCCTTGTCGCCGTCGGTGAATTTCGCAAGGGCGTACATCGTCAAAGTTTTTCAAGAACGGCTACCAACGAAGAAGTCACCGATACACGAGCTGATATACTGTCAAGATGGCGGAAACATGGAATTGTAGGTAGCGTGGTCGGTGGTAGGGGTGGTAGCGTCCTAGGCCTAGGTCCATCATTGCGCATGCGCCATCTCGAATTTCGAATTCATGTGTTCATGGCAGGATTCGTATCGCAACGCGTCACGATTATTCGATCACGGTTATCTTGAGTGTGGAGTTTTTTTTTATATTTCGGTGTTTCCTAACGTCATTCACCCTTACGTGAATAGTCTTGGTGACAGCTGTAAGTCAGGAAGAATCGGCCAATAATGTTGCCTTCGAAGAAGCGGAAGTCCTACAAATTGTATAATAAAGATGAAAAAATTCAGGTAAGTTATTCTTATTTTATTTGCAGTGGGGACTGAGGTTATTCGTTTATTATATATCATAGTCAAAATTGTAAGGGAGACCACTAAAATTTATTGTCTTAAGTCACCTTGAAAGTCATTGGTGCCAAGCCTCACAAAAAGAAAAATAGCTTTTCTAAGTCTTTGCTGGATAATAGGAAACAACTTTTGATGCTGCACAAGTAATATTCAAATAAAAAGAGAGTGGACGCAAAATCTAAGTATTATCAATACAAGAACGTCTAAGACCCGGATAATGCAAGAAAAGAGAGAAACTAATGATAAATTCATTGAAAATGCAGACAATAAATGTAAGGCGGCTTGGCAAGTGATAAAGAAAGAATGCAATCAACTGTATAAATACACAGAGCTGGACATAGACCCAAATGAGTTTTATGATTTCTTCATTGAAGCGGTTAAGAGAGCAAGAAAAAATTACCATCATCACCTTCAACATTTTTGCAATCCACCGATAAAAGTAACATCTCCCAACTCTCTCAATGGAAACATGTTGAACCACAAGAAGTTATCAATGTAGTCACAAGATTTGGTTTCTCTAATAATCTAATAAAGCAAATAATTGATATAATTGCAATACCTTTGACATTTCTCATAAACAGCTGTCTCTCTGAAGGCGAATTTCCACACATGCTAAAACTATCAAAAATAACACCCATCTACAAGAAAGGACTAAAACAGATCTAGGCAACTATAGACCAGTGTCCATAGTACCTGTCATGTCCAGAATAATAGAAACAATATTGAAAAATCAACTGATGGCCTATTTACCACTCATGCTGTGGAAAGTATTTGTGCTAAAATTATGGAACGTTTCGAAGCAAATGAATATACTGCAATGGTACATTGCGGCCTGGAGACCTGGATACACCATTCCATAGACTGTCAAAAACAAAAAAATAATTATAAAAACATGGCTATAAGGACATACAACATTCTGTCATGGGAAGTGAAATTAAAAGACAAAAATAGGTTTAAAAAAAGTGGCCCAGAAATGGTTGTGCGGGAAACCCCTGTATTCAATTGAAGAATACATGTCAGGGGATTTCGAAGGTCTTTGTGACTAAAAAGTCAATTATTGTAATATGTTTGTAATACCCAACTTATACATAGTTTTTGTATCAATTTTGTTTCATATTGATTTTTCCTTTTATTTCTTTGTCTATCTATTCACAATTTCTACTGTGTCTTACATCATTTAACGGCAAATAAACTGATTGATTGATATCATCATTGTGTTTCTCGTGTAGGTTCCCATCCAGACCCTGCGAAGGAGAAATCAAGCAACCAGAGATGCTTGTACAAGTTCTAATGAAGGCGTATTCGATGACCACAGTAAGTTCTGACGATATTCCGCTCAATTCCTGATTTAATGATTGTTAAAAGAATGTCATATAGGTATGTATTTACCTCACAGTGCCTGTCTTATTGAAATTACGTCATTGGTTTAGGTCAAAATTCTGAACGTGCCTGCCAATCGCCCAGCAGTAATCCATCTGTGGAACTTTCCTGGCAGCAAATATCACCTGACTCCTCATCAATTCATGTTCCGTCTGCATTTGATGAAGATGGGTCGGATGTGGCACCGTCATCACCTGATTTTTTGAGGTTTCCTGTTTCATCGACACCTGACATGGAGCAAGCACCTTCATCGGAGGCAGACTTTAGCATACACTCTGCAGACACATCATTTACTACCTCCCCATTATCATCTGAAGATGATGACTCACTGTCTTCTGATGATGATGATGAAGGAGAAAATGTATGGAAAAAGCCATTGCATTCTGGGACAGATGTGTTACTGTGTGAGGCGGTATTAGATGTCATCACTTTATACATGAGGCACAAGCTGACAAAGGCATGCCTGGATGACATATTGAAATTAATCAGGAAGTTTTTGCCACCCCCTAATTGTTTTCCAGGAAGTAAGTACTGGTTGTATAAACTGCTTATTGAACACGGGGATGATTTGTCCCTTAGAAAACATCGTTTTTGCAGTGACTGTGATCTATACCTTGGTGTATTTAATGCCACTATTGATATAGAGCAATGCCTATTCTGTGGGTCTGTGGAGGTAGGGGGAGTTTTTTTGGAAGTTCCACTGGAGGACACACTTAAAACTTTAATGGAAGTTCGCCACCTATACAAATATTTGACGTCGAAGAAGTCAGATAGTGGCATAATCATGGACATTTGTGATGGTGGCCTGGCATCACAGCATCTTACAGATGAGTTCCCCATAGCTTTATTATGGAACACTGATGGTGTGCCAGTGTTTAATAGCTCAAATGCCCAAATTTGGCCCATTTTGTTTAGTGTAGCAAACCTGCCACCAAATGTAAGGCAACAAAATATATGCATTGCAGGGCTTTGGTTTGGTCACAAGAAACCCATCATGAATACCTTCCTTCAACCTTTTGTGGATTCCCTCCAAAATCTGGCAAAACATGGTTTGAAGTGGCAACATCCCGAAAGTCTCCATGTTATAAACTCTAAAGTGAGTGCACCTATTATCACTGTGGACGCTCGGGCTCGCAGTGATATGCAAGGGATGATTTCTTGCAATGGGAGACATGGCTGCTCTTTTTGTGAGCATGAAGGGGAGGTAGTTGCGACAGGAAAAGCGCACGTGGTAGTATACCCCATTGTTACCCCTCCACCTCCATTGAGGAATGGAAAGAAAATGATGAAGCAGGCAGAAGTTGCTGTGGAGACAGGTGTAAGCAAAAATGGTGTTGTTCGCCCCACAGTGTTGTCCCTTGTCCCCAGTATTGATCCTTCTGCATCATTCATTCCCGATTATATGCATTGTGTGGCACAAGGAGTAGTTCGCCAATTCTTTTGGCTGTGGTTTGACAGTCAGCATTACCAGGAAGCATGGTATATTGGGAAAAGGAAAGGTGATGTGGATAAGATCCTTTTGAGCATCAGGCCACCAAATGACGTTTGCCGAACACCTCGCAGTGTATCAATGGGGAAATACTGGAAAGCGTCAGAATTTAGGAACTGGTTGCTCTTCTATTCTCCCGTGTGTCTCATAGAAATTCTACCAAAAGAATTCTTTCAGCATTGGCTTTTGCTGGTTGGTGCTGTATATATATTGTTGCAGCAAGAAATTTCTATTAGAGATGTGGAGCTCTCTCATCACCTTCTGCACCTTTTTTGTGAAGGCATAGAGGAGTTGTACAGTAAGCGGTACATGTCTTTCAATGTACATCAACTCCTACACCTAGGGGAATCAGTTAAAAACTGGGGTCCCTTGTGGGCAACATCATGTTTCCCTTTTGAAAACATAAATGGATTGTTAATATCCCTCATTCATGGGACTCAGAGAGTGTCCGAGCAGATAGGGAATGCTGTAAAAATTATTCATTCTCTAGAGACAATGAAGCAAGTGCTCAATATTCACAGCTCTTCCAGCACTGATGCAGCAAAACCTCTTGGTGCCACCATAAATTGCCCAAATGATGAAGTTGAACGTGTTGTTTGTCTGTACTGTGCTGAAAATGATTTGGGTAATGCAATATTTTATGCTCGCGTTGAACTAGCTAATTTGGGAGTTATTACTTCTAAATGTTACCAGCATGAACAGCTGCGATCAAGTAGCACAGTAAAATTTACCGACAGGGAATGTGAGTCCTTTGGGCAAGTGCAGTGCTTCATACGATGTGGAAATAAAATGTTTGCTGTCATCACAATATTTAAAATGGAAAAGAAGTTACGCAAATTTGTACACAAAGAAACAGGATTTGCTCTTAGACATTTTATGAACTTTCAGGAAAGAAATACCTCTGTGATTGTTCCCTGTGAACATGTGCTTCAGAAAGTTTTTAACTTTGGGTCTTCTATCGGAATTCCACCAAATCATGTGGAAAAAAATTTGTAAATCATGAGTGTTATTATGAGTGACAGTTGAGTGGTATTTTTCGTTTTGTTGGGATTGAGCTATTGGGGATGACAGGGAGAGCCAGCAGCAGTTTCCAGCACAACCATTTCTGGACCACTTTTTTTAAACTTATTTTTGTCTTTTATTTTCAATTCCCATGAAAGAATGTTGTATGCCCTTATAGCCATGTTTTTATAATTATTTTTTTGTTTTTGACAGTCTATGGAATGGTGTATCCAGGTCGCACTGTGCCATTGCAGTATATTCATTTGCTTCGAAACCTTCTATAATTCTGGCTATGCCACTGGTATGGCTGCTAATAATGGTAATAATTTATTGACACATTGCATTAATAGATCATAGCATCATTTCGCACTATATGGAATTTGGTATGGCATTGGTATGTACATGATTCTCTGAATTGCTTCTTGTGATTAAATGGATGCTACTCGGTAACCTGATTATTTTTTCCTGTCCACTTGCTATCTTGTGAAGTTTTATCCCATATTTTACTGTTGGCTATTATAAGAAATGCTATTAAAAAATCAAGATTCATGTTCTTTAGAAGCAATTGAACTGTCGAATGTGGAACATTATTTTTGTCCCTTACTCAGTTGATTTTCAGACTTAGGTTTTTGGCGCCTGGGTTGAAAAATTTCCAAGTGCCATTGAATAACTAGCGTTGATGCATCTCCGAGAATCTTGTTTAAAACGCGATTCATGATCTTTAGAAGCAATTGAACTGTCGAATGTGGAACATTATTTTTGTCCCCTACTCAGTTGATTTTCAGACTTAGGTTTTTGGCGCCTGGGTTGAAAAATTTCCAAGTGCCATTGAATAACTAGCGTTGATGCATCTCCGAGAATCTTGTTTAAAACGCGATTCATGATCTTTAGAAGCAATTGAACTGTCGAATGTGGAACATTATTTTT
The DNA here is from genome assembly GCF_921293095.1 of Ischnura elegans. Classification (NCBI taxonomy): domain Eukaryota; kingdom Metazoa; phylum Arthropoda; class Insecta; order Odonata; family Coenagrionidae; genus Ischnura; species Ischnura elegans. The sequence continues at coordinate 1,375,643 of NW_025791657.1, forward strand.
GTCCCCTACTCAGTTGATTTTCAGACTTAGGTTTTTGGCGCCTGGGTTGAAAAATTTCCAAGTGCCATTGAATAACTAGCGTTGAAGCATCTCCGAGAATCTTGTTTAAAACGCGATTCATGATCTTTAGAAGCAATTGAACTGTCGAATGTGGAACATTATTTTTGTCCCCTACTCAGTTGATTTTCAGACTTAGGTTTTTGGCGCCTGGGTTGAAAAATTTCCAAGTGCCATTGAATAACTAGCGTTGAAGCATCTCCGAGAATCTTGTTTAAAACGCGATTCATGATCTTTAGAAGCAATTGAACTGTCGAATGTGGAACATTATTTTTGTCCCCTACTCAGTTGATTTTCAGACTTAGGTTTTTGGCGCCTGGGTTGAAAAATTTCCAAGTGCCATTGAATAACTAGCGTTGATGCATCTCCGAGAATCTTGTTTAAAACGCGATTCATGATCTTTAGAAGCAATTGAACTGTCGAATGTGGAACATTATTTTTGTCCCCTACTCAGTTGATTTTTGGACTTCAGTTTTTGAGGCCTGCTTTAAATTGCTGTTATACAAATTGTATACATTGTGTACAAATTGTATACATTGTATACAAATTGTATACATTGTATACAAATTGTATATGCTGTATACAGCATGTGAATTAATACAGTTTATACGATTTGTATACAATTTGTATACAATGTATACAAATTGTATACAACCTGTATAAACTGTATAGAAATTTTATACAGGTTTTATACAATTTTTTCATAGGGGTGTGTGGTATGCATTTTTGTTGTCCATTCAATAAAAAGTTGTTGAAAGTGTATTTTGAGATTTTTTTCCACCGTCCTTCGCTGCTTTCTAAATATTTTAAGTGGACTGTTCATATTTTACCGAGAGGGAAGCTATTCTTTTGTAGGAGTGTGTTTAAGTGATTTATTTAGAGTCAGAGCTTGAAGTGTATTAATGCAGTAGGGTGCTGGTGTTGCAATGCAATGTTTGTAGCTAGTCCATAGCATAACGGCTTTCTCGTTTACAGCTTGCCAAGATATGTTGTCAACTAGGTGTACTTCCCCGTGGTCGCGGTTGTGCAGTTTTTCCGGATCTTTTCATAAATCGTTTGTTTTTATGTCAATCCCCAAAAGCGATTCCATCGTTCATTTTTAGGTCTGAGTAATCATCGATGGTGTGCTCTTCGACATGTCTACGCGTTCGGCCAGGTAACTAATGCAATATCTAGAAGCATTAGGTATGTATGATAGAGTATCCTTATAAAGTAATCGGCAAATATAAGCTCCATTCGGTACGCGATTGAAGCGCCACTAACGCATTTCTACAGCGCTGCAAGTCGGTGTTTGCTGCGCTGCCGCAGCAACTAAACGGCGCTGCTGCAGCAGTTCAGCAGCGCTCGTGATGCCCCTCCGTAACGCTGCCGCAGCTGTTCTGCAGCGCTGCAGTGGCGCTCTAGCAGCGCGTGTGACATTCAAAAAACGGAAATTTGAAGGTTGCTGGCGCGCGTCGGCAGCGCGTGGGCACCGTCTGCAGCGCTACGATGTAGCGCTGCTGCTGCGCTTCAGCAGCTATTTATGTTTACAGGGAAATTCCGCTGTTGGCCCAACGCAGATATTGTTCGTGGGCCCAACGAAATGGTTTATGCTGTTGGCCCAACGGAAATCCCCAACGATGGCCCTACGAAATGGATTATCATTGGGCCACCGTTGGGACATCATTCCATTATAGTACGATTGCATACGTTGCAGGATACGGTTCACATGGTTCCCTAGCAACCTAACAACCAAAACTTGTTTGGTTGTTAGGGATTGCTTTTATATGTTAATCATTCACTATGTCTTTGTGATAGCAGTTAAATAAAATAAGTCGAGCGCTTCTAACAAAAATAAGTCATTGACCTCATTTGGTAAGTCTTACAAAACTGGCATTCCTAAAATCATGTTACCTTAAACAGATAGTTCCGTGGAATTTTAAACTTCTCATCATTAATTTAGATAGATCGATATGTATATTTTTTTCAGATTGTGGCATATCTAGTATCAGTGGAAGTTTTAATGAAAACAGTGTTTCAATGGACAAAGTGAGTGATTTAGACCTCTCTGAAGAGAATGAGATTGAATTTATATGAGTAAACCTAAATAACATCTGCACAGTTATTATTTTACGGAAAAAACATCAACTATTATACTCCATCAGTGTTTCTGTGACTCCTATTAATATCCCTAAATCTTGCACTCATTGTTAGCCATATTATACATATCCTTTTCTCCAAAATGGCATCAAATTCCATTTTGCTTTGTTTATTTCTTTCATTATCTATCCAAATCTGCATGTAGAGGTCTCATCTCTCTGGTATCTTAAATAAACATTGCTCATATGCATTTGATTTATCAAATTTTACTTATCCTTCCCATATAATTTGTTGAAGTACCTATCCCCAGTCGAACTTGAATTTTATTTCATTTGCTTCTTTAATTTTCCAGGTTAAATCATATTCCATATTGCGATTCCTGTATCTTTCATTGCGTAGTGATTGCCAAAGTCGTATTCAATTATCAGTCCATCATTCTAGGCTATCGTTGGTTTCATTGATTTTAGTTTCTTTCATGTGAGGACGTTAACCCTATACAGAACCCATGCCCTGAAAGACCTCTATGGTATATCGCCTTGTCTGGCCAGTCAGGTGAACTTTGCAGAGCTTGAGTGTCCTTTTTGATGTACACCAATGATAGACATCTACATTTGGTTCATGGGAAATCATTAGGTTAGCTGTATACCAGATATAGGCGTCTACATTCGGATTGAATTAGGTATAATGCTAACTTTGTACTCTCAGTAAGGATGTATATTTTATGTAGCTTTTTATAGAAGTTTGCGCCAGTGTTTTAAGCATGTTGATATGATATTTTTAATAAATATTTCCATCAGAAAATTTCTTATTAATAAAATTTTGTAACCGATTGTTAAGAAATTTTCTTATAAGAATTTTCCAATAGGGGGGGGTTTTAGGCGCAAGTAATACTTAGGAGTGTGTGAGTATTGCATACCCGCCAGGGAAAGCAGGAGTTGCGGGGTCGTCCTCCAGGAAGTTTTAAGAATAATGGTTCAAAATGGCGAGTTTTACGGCTTTCTGGGGGATATTTGATTAATCCTAACACTATGCTTTAAGTAATATAGCATTGTGTTAGGATTAATTAATTTATAACTGATCCAATTAAGTAAAATGGACTAAACTTAAAAATTTCGTTACCGAAGACCAGAGAATAGGAATTGTGAAGGCAATTGAATCAAATAACTCAGGGGTGTACATCCTGCAGTGTGACGAGGAGGATTTCTTTGAATTGCCTCTTAGAAGTGGTACCATTGGTATATTTGTAGTAAAAAAATTAGTACCTGGATGCAAATTGCAGTCCACCCAGATTTTATCTAAGTGTGTTTTATTGCCCTACAAAGAAGATGGACAGTTTTTGTGAGTGCCATATTGTAATACGGAAAGGTGCTGTTGAAATTTTCCTAATTTTGTCCTAATAAAAATTGTCCTAATTCGTGAAAATAAAAGTTGGGGACCTTCTGAACTGATATTGATTTTTTGTTTTCCACTTTTAACCACTGTAACCTTACTTAGTCCAATAGCATTGATTGTTTATGTATTTAATTTAATTTTGATTTATAGGGAGTTAAAGGTAAAGATTCTATCTACCGGTATCGTATCATGTGAGAAGGTAAATTAATTTCACTTTCATTCTATAAAAATGAGAAATGCCAGTAAAATATAGCTTTTGTTGGGAAACGGATGGCAGAATGTAAAAGGGCCAACGGTATATCGTTGGAGATTTGTTGGCCTTGGGTTGGGAATACGAAGGCCCGACTGTAATGCTCTGTTGGCCCATCGTTGGGGAATTGTTGGTTGGGATACGGTTGGCGAGGTGGCCAAATCATACCATGGGCCAACCGCTGTGTCCCACCATCTGCCAACAGAGGGCCAACCAAAAATGTTACTTGGGATATGCCACATACGTTTTCTTTTTTTTCCAAAATTTATACAAAACATTTAAAACGTTTAAGGACTTTTTGCAACTAGATGTTTCAAAGCATCAAAGTAATTTTCAACACTGGGCCACTTAAATAGATTAATTGTACCTCTCCTATTTTAATAAAAATAAACTTCGGGAATGGAAAATAAATGTCTGAATCGTAAGCAGGTATGATATTATCAATCACGCAAACACCAGGAATTCATATTAAATATAAGCAAGTGTTCAATAAAATCACAATATTTTTCGTGCGTTAGAACCTATGCTTAGCAACCGATGAAGAAAATAATCTACAGAGCTATCAGAGCTCATACATAGCAGGAAATGGTAAGAGATTTCCTTGAACATTTTAACATGCTCTGGTTACCCTAGCGAGTATTTTATAATGGATTGTGTCATAGACTTGAGGGTAGATTGCCTTTTGAGTTGCCATTTGCGAAGTTGAACGTTCCACTTTATTAGCTATGATTACTTTGCAAACACGTAGTTGAATGAGACAACAAAACGTCTTTACTTATCACCACTGAAACACCAACTGCAAGTTAACAAGCACTTTCCACGGAGTCACAGATTGAGAAACACAGCTTGCGGGAAACTGGAGTAGTTTCACTATTCCGTCAACCGCGGCCTTTAAAGTTCTCTTATATGCTTTAAATAATATTAATCTCTGATTCAAATACTAAAAATAAAGTTGAATTTACTACTTTCAAGCAGTCATACAACATTCTATATCTCAAGTTATGGCATCAAGTGAATAATCAACCACAATTTTGAGTCTCATCACATTACTGCAATAATAAGTTGAGTCCGCAAATAATTATCTTCCTTGATTACTCATTACTGTCGGCACAAACCAAAGACTCCAACTTAACGTTCTAGGAAATAATACATGCACCAGTCTTCAATTAAGAAAATACGTACGTACTCACCCTAGAGTAATTACTCCCACAAAATTTTCTCAGATTTGCGTCCGATTCTAAACATATCTTTTTGAAAACACTGAATTCCGTGAGCTTATTCAAACATACTGGACACAGGGTGGTAGGCAGGCCATCTCCCACAGCAACCTAAGATAGCAATCAACACGCTATACATTGAAAGAATCTGAAATTATACTCATAACACAGAATAAAGAAATCAATATGAAAAATAAATGTCGATAAGATGTATCCAGCTACTTACTTCCAAACCGAGTAAACCATGCATGGCATCCTTCACAGTTTCTCTGCAAGCTACGTCTGAACCCAAGTAACATTTTTGGTTGGCCCTCTGTTGGCAGATGGTGGGACACAGCGGTTGGCCCATGGTATGATTTGGCCACCTCGCCAACCGTATCCCAACCAACAATTCCCCAACGATGGGCCAACAGAGCATTACAGTCGGGCCTTCGTATTCCCAACCAGAGGCCAACCCCTCTCCAACGATACACCGTTGGCCCTTTTAAATTCTGCCATCCGTTTCCCAACAAAAGCTATATTTTACTGGAATTTCTCATTTTTATAGAATGAAAGTTATCTTCTCACTTGATACGATACCGGTAGATAGAATCTTTACCTTTAACTCCCTATGAATCAAAATGAAATTAAATACTCCAACAATCAATGCTATAGGACAAAGTAAGGTTACAGTGGTTAAAAGTGGAAAACAAAAAATCAATATCAGTTCAGAAGGTCCCCAACTTTTATTTTCACAAATTAGGACAATTTTTATTAGGACAAAATTAGGAAAATTTCAACAGCACCTTTCCATATTACAATATGGCACACACAAAAACTGTCCATCTTCTTTGTTGGGCAACAAAACACACTTAGATAAAATCTGGGTGGACTGCAATTTGCACCCAGGTACTATTTCTTTTACTACAAATATACCAATGGTACCACTTCTAAGAGGTAATTCAAAGAAATCCTCCAAACATGTCACACTGCAAGATGTACACCCCTGAGTTATTTGATTCAATTGCCTTCACAATTCCTATTCTCTGGTCTTCGGCAACGAAATTGTTAAGTTTAGTCCATTTTACTTAATTGGATTAATAAGTACAAGATTTAGGGATATTAATAGGAATCACAGAAACACTGATTGAGTATAATAGTTGATCTATTTTCCATAAAATAATAATTGTGCAGTTGTTATTTAGGTTTACTCATACAAATTCAATCTCATTCTCTTCAGAGAGGTCTAAATCACTCACTTTGTCCATTGAAACACTGTTTTCATTAAAACTTCCACTTATACTAGATATGCCACAATCTGAAAAAATATACATATCGATCTATCTAAATTAATGATGAAAAGTTTAAAATTCCACAAAACTATCTGTTTAAGGTAACATGATTTTAGGAATGCCAGTTTTGTAAGACTTACCAAATGAGGTCAATGCCTTATTTTTGTTAGAAGCACTCGACTTATTTTATGTAACTGCTATCACAAAGACAAAGCCCTAACAACCAAACAAGTCTTGGTTGTTATTAGGTTGCTAGGGAAACATGTGAACCGTATCCTGCAACGTATGCAATTGAGGTATACATCGTGCTTATTCACGGCCCATATCGAACTTCCATCGGTTAAGTTAGACTCAAAACAGACAGATCTTATAAGTCTACAATTTTTCATGTGCCCTCCGGGATATATATACTAACAAGTCGCATTAAAGAAGCCTCCGTTTCTTGGAACCATTTATGTCAAATACCATGCTGAAAACACCAGAAAATCAGCAGAACATTACTTAAAAAAGAGTTATACATAATTTCCAAAAATTATCTTATAATATATTCTTAAAAAATTAACTTAAAATAATTATTCTGCCTGCACATAGTCGGTAGCACTGACTGTCAAAGCAAGTGATTATGCAATCCCTATTTTTTAATGAATAGATGCTACCGATCCGATAACCATTTGATACGATAAATCGATTACAATGGAATTTCGCCCATCTCTACGTTGAAGATCTTGTCGGAATTTTGTTTGCAGCTCTCATGGCGGAAATTGAGGAAATGGTATGATGTCCCAACGGTGGCCCAATGATAATCCATTTCGTAGGGCCATCGTTGGGGATTTCCGTTGGGCCAACAGCATAAACCGTTTCGTTGGGCCGACAAACAATATATGCGTTGGGCCAACAGCGGAATTTGGTAGGCATATCCACCCACAATGAGCCAACCGTGACTACGGTTCCCCAACCGAGGCCCAACGGTCAATGTTACTTGGGAAGTGAATATGTTGTAATAATAATCATTGTTCTTCATGCATAGTCTGCACAAGTCCGTGACAATCCCGGCAGTACGATTCATGTTCTAATTTCAATCACTAATTCAACCTTTGAATAAGTTATATCCTCGATGAAATCATCTACGCATAACAGACTGAGATCTCCAAATTCGCCGTGAAAACTACATTCATGAATACAGCATATATTTTGAATGCTCACGGAGAAAGACTAGTTTAAAATTAAAATAACTCACAATAACCTCAAGAAAAAAATACACCACATCGAAATGAATAGAGACGTGAAAAATTATGAACAATATTAATAACAAAACATGCAAGCAAAGATTGGCTTGCATTCCCTGTTGGCTAGTTTTAATTGATACCGCTAGAGGCACGAACTCATAGCAGGCTTACAATCAGTGCGCGTTCTGAAATTCACCGGCACTAGTGCCAAAAGTTCGGATTATAACCGACACTACCAAATATTGTAGAGGAGGAATCTATTTTTAATGGAAGAAAAAAATTGTTATTTTCGATTGTGATCCCCGTTGTTTTCCTAATAGTGTAGGTCGAGGAAGAGTGTAAATACCTTAAGTCTCGTTTGAGCCTAAGCAATATTAATGCTATTGGAATAAAGCACCATGTTGCACTGTGACACAGCTGAGACACATTAAACGACTACATATTGATAGAATTTTTAGAGGCACATGCGTAAAGCAACATTAAAACAAGTCTTCAAAGAGTAGATGAGGTGAATAACTATCTATGTAAATCATACAATATATTACAATTGATATATATTATAAAAAAAAACGTTAATGACAAAAGTAACTTTGAAAGAAGGCTTTCGACATCAATTTTGTCATTTGAATTTTATAAGTGACATTTTTGAAGGGCTTTTTTAAGAGAGAAGTAGGAATAATATTTTAAGTACCAACAATATAATAATACGTAACACATTCATTTTATTGGCAAACTCAGTCTCACACTTAATATTCAATTCTCCCGAAACGCGCCTTGATTAGAAGCCTGCTAAATATAAATTTCTCTAGCGGTAAAAGTGAAAACTAACAATCGGCAAAAGAAAACCAATCTTTATTGCATGATCTTATATTAACGTTGATTGTTACAGTGAACTGCAAGGTCAACCCTATTATCAATTTTGCTGTGGTGTATTTTTTCGTTGAGGTGATTATGAGGTATTTAAATATAAAAATTTGAAGTTATCTTTCACCGTAAGCATTCTAAATATATGTTGTATCATAGAAATGTATGTAGTTCCCGTGACGAATCTGGAGATCTCAGTCTGTTGTGTGTTGATGATTTCATCGACGATTAAACATATTTGAAGATTGAATGAGTGATTGGAATTAAAACATGAATCGTACCGCCGGGATTTTCACCGCCTCATCAGAAAGGAATTCTGAGGGCACCATGTGCAGGCTATGCATGAAGAATAATGATTATTATTTCAACATATTCACTTCCATCGTAGCTTGCGGAATAACTACGAAGGATGCCCTGAAGAGTTTACTCGGTTTAGAAGTAAGTGGTTCGATACCTACAACTTATCTATTACGCTTTTTCATGTTGCTTTCATTATTCCTTGTGACGAGCATCATTTCGCACTTCTTCAATGTATAACGTGTTGATTGCTATCTTAGGTTGCTGTGGGAGATGGCCTGCCCACCACGATGTGTCCACTATGTTTGAGAAAGCTCACGGAATTAAGTGTTTTCAAAATGACTTCTTTAGAATCGGACGCAAAGCTGAGAAATTTTTCTGGCATTAATTGCTTTAGGGTGAGTACTTTCGTTTATTCTCTTTTGAAGACAGGTGCATGGTATGTTTCGGAAAATGTTAAGTGAGAGTCTTTGGTTTGTGTCGACAGCAGTGAGAAATCCAGGTGAATCATAATTTGTGGATTTAAATTGTTATGGCACTTGTTTGATTGGATTAACTCAAAATTGTGATTGATTATTCACTTGATGCCACAACTTGAGAAATAGAATGCTTTATGACTTCTTGAAGGTGGTAAATCCAACTTTATCTTAAAAATTACTTGAATTAGAGAAAAAAATAAAGAGCATTATTTTTGTCAATTGATAATATTGGAGAACTTTAAAGGCCGTCGTACATGGTTGACGTAATAGTGAAATTAGCCCAGTTCCCCGCAAGCTGTGTTTCTCAATCTGTGACTCCATGCCAAGTGCTTGTCACCTTGCAGTTGATGATTCAGTGGTGATAAGTAAAGACGTTTTGTTGTCTGATTCAACTGTTTGTCTGTAAAGCAATCATAGCTTACAATGTGAGGCATTCAAGTTCGCCAACTCTAAAAAGGTAATCTACCCACTACGCTATGAAACAATCCCTTTTAATGTATTTACTCACTTGGGTAACCTAAGCATGTTAAAATGAACAAAAAATCTCCTACTGGCTCCTGCTAATTGTGAGTGTGACCTGAAGTGGAGCTGTAAGTTAGTGTCCAATCATAGGCTCAACTGCGCACAAACAAAATGTGAATCCTTGAGGTTTTCTTTATTTATAAGAAATCATACCTGATGACGGTTCAAAATCTGCTGTTATAACAAATTTTATGAAATTCCTAGGTTCTTTTTTATGAATACCAGGTGAGATATGCACTGGATGTGATTTTACTGTTTATTTCATTTTCATGATGGTTTTTGAGGTGAAATACCATATTTTATTAATTGATTTGGTTAACCTATATAACAGCCTTCAAAATCGTGGTTTGCCATATGATATCCTGCATTTTTAGGGGTTGTTGAGGAAAATTTTTTTTGTGTAACTTTGACACTGAGTATTTTTATAATTTCAATAAATTTTGAGGTCTGTTTTTTTAACTTAAATATTTTTTTCAGATATATATTTTTGTTAGATATTTGCCTTTTCAGGAAAGGTTTTTGTAAGTGTTTCTTTGTAGAGGGAATGGGTTGTTGTTCCACTTTGTAAGTAAATTTTGTTTAATGAATTTTTAGTATGTAGTCAGAAATTATTTTTCGACCACAGAATTGAATGAATTTGTTGTTTTAGCCTTTTTTTCTGTTATACTTTCAATGTTATGCAGATTTATTTGGCGAAGAACTTTTTCACCTAAATCTGGAGCTCAAATAGCATGTTAACTGTATTTACTTTACCGTGTGATGAGATTTCAAAATTAAAAGAATCTCCTAAATTATTAAGGTTTCATCCACCAGACTATTGATGTGGAGCTGTCAGAATTTCTTCGATTCTTGTTTACCTTATATGTTGTGCCGTTCACTATTCTGTGTATTGGCTGTTCAGGCATTGCTCTCTTACCCGTTAAAATTGGTCCAAAGTATCTCTAACTGCCTTCTCTTCTATGATGTTGCGTGACTGAGCATTTTCTTCTCCTCTTTTGCACTTTCTCTCCCATATCTCCCAGCTCTCCCATCAAGGATCAGGCTGATGATTTCATAATTTTCCGCCTCAGAAAGTGGCCAACATATGGGATATACCTCTTCTATCCCAGAGTTCATTTTTGAGCACACGTAAAGGAGAGGTCAATTATATTAAAAATGAATCAAAAACATATACTACATGAAAGATTCACATTTTACGACACCATTGTCGAAAGCATTTATTTTCCTCTTCCATTGCCCCAAGGATGTTGTAATACAGCCACTATGTGAACTGAGTATACCAATTATCTTCCTGCCTAATTTGGTTTCAGCAGCTGTTTAGCTTTTGAGTTATTAATAAAGAGACACGTCAATTTTTATGCAAATGCTTGGATATCACATTGAAAATCCAATTCATGTATATTAGGAGTATGCTTCATTTGTTGACATTGAAGGATGTGAGTTTATCACAGTTACTTTTTCCACAGAGTATCCAAGGGGATAAGGCAGCTGAAGACGAGTTGGGGTCTTATGCTGACACAAAAGACTTCGTTGAAGATGAGGTACCAGGCACCTCAAATCTCACTCACTCAATCCAAAGGACTGAAATATACATTCCTGTGCCAGACTCCCATCAATCCAGAGCTAATATGTTGGTAAGTTTTATTCTCATCCACAGTGAAACCCTAGTTAAATGACCTTAATTTATAGATATTTACTAGGTTCAAGATGAAATTCGTTTTGCCCAGTGTAACTGAATGCATTTCTACGGGAAGTCACCCTTGCTTGTGTGACTATGGAGAACAGATGCCATGAGGTGAAAAAGGAGGACATCACCCTATTAAAAAAGAGATAAGAGGAAAAGTAGGTCACTTGAAAAATAACGTCAATTTTATAAGTTGGATCAATAAATTTAATGCCTGTATGTATTTAGGTATATATTATTCTGTGGATCTAATTTTCGTAAGCAATTTATGTACTTGTATCTGCTAGTTAGCTATTAACACATTCAATGCTGATGTGATTTTTATGAAAGTCGTCAGAATTGGTCGATAAATAAGAAAGAAAAAGACGGAGTTTTCACAACGTACCTTTGGTTCAAACACTGCTTTTACTGAATGGTGCAGATGGTTCAAAAGGGGTTCCTTGCCGAAGGTCATGCACAGGATCCTAACACTCGGGAGTAGATATATTATTACATACCGAGTGGGATAAAGGACACCTGGCCTGACTGGCAGAGCCTGTCAATTGACGTGCTCCACATTTAGTGTGTTTAAAATAATATAAGAAGAAAATAGGAATCTTGAAAAATAGTGTCAATTTCATAATTTAGGTTAATAAAAATTGATTAGACCTATGATTTTACATCTATTTTGTGGAACTAATTTTTTAAAGCAATTTTAGCATTTTTTACTGATAGCAAGGTAGCTGTTAACAGATTTTCTATACACATAATCAATATTTTCAATGAAAAGGACAATTTCCCACTCTTAAAATATCCACCTGGATACCAGACAAACATCTCAACTGTACCCCGTGGCAGGTGTTATATGAATAAAAATGCCTGTTGGCCCCACCCGAAATCAAGGTGCAAAATGGTTAAAAAGAAAGGATGAATTGAGGAAAAGCAGGACACATGAAATGTAATTGCAAATTCATTATTTAGAATTAAAATATTATTTGCACTGTAATTTTGGTTTTTATTTTTGGATCTAAATTTTTCAAGCAATTTTTGCATTTTTGACTGTGTTCTGTTTTTAAATTTTTACTGAGGAAATATTTATTTTGCTTATCTCAGTGGTCCACTAGATTGAAATTTGAGAAAAAACCGTTTCTGCAGTTGTATTTTGCCATGGTAGGCTGAAGAAATATGTAGACATTTTGAGAAGTACTCAGTTGATTCTAACAGAATAATATACTTAATACTACATAATTTTCAAAATGGACATGTCTCCATTCCTAAAAAATCCTCCCGGGCACCGGATAAACATCTACAAAGGATGACATGTCTGGACCAACCCAGATGTCTGAATAAAATATATATGCAGATAAAATAACATAAATGTTTAGATATAAAAGTGTTCTCATAGGAGACTCTTTTTAAATTGATGCCATGTCCGAGATGACATGTCCAGATTAATCCGAACGTCTGGTCACCCTGTGTGTGACCAGCAGTTGCACAACACGAGGCAAAAAGTCAGACTGCCCTCATCTACATAGGTGTATATGTCAATCTTAGCTTTATTACACCACCATTCTTGTGAGAGAAATGTCACACTTCCCTAGGACTCCCATGGTGGACTGTCTCTGTTCTCCTTTCTAGCCTGTTGTCTTTGCTACAGCATACCTGAATCTCAAAATTGCTCTCTTTTTCTTCAATCCATCTTCCTGCTTGACCTCAACATAAGAAGTAAACAGAACCCTCATGTAACATTTTTATAAGCCTGTGAAGTACAATAAAGAACCAAATTCAACTTATTCATTTAGTAATTGAATCTAAAACAGATAACATTAGAAATAGTGTAAACATGAAGGAAACATATTTCCTTTATGTAGAGTTAATGTGTCTCTCTCAACCAAAGGAACTTTTGCAAGGTCCCTTCCACTCTCTCAGTTTCCTTTGCATTGTATTAGTGCACATGCCTCAACCAAAGATATTCAATTTACGTACCTTCATCCATTACAAAGGCTTCCTCTTAGCAGAGTGCTTGTAATGGGTTTCCAGTTGAGTTGGACTACTAAGATAGGTTGACTACTGTGAGTTCTTCCATTCCAGTAAACCAACACAGTATTTGTTTTGTCCTGCCTCTTGATCTGTAACTTACGGCAACAGGAGACCTTTTCCGTGTTTCAGGATAGAAGCTGTAAGGCTCGCTTTACCATTCTGTAGCAAAATCTGATGTGTATGCGAAGGTGCAGTCAAAATTGTGTCGTTCATAGCAGTGAAATGCTAGAACACATGTGAAAATTGGTGGGTGTTGGATGGCAAAATAGCCCCTTTTTTAATTTCTTTCATGCATTTGTGCAATTACTAGCCATTTTAGAGATAAATGCCATTCTAATCTGAGCAATTTCGTGCCCCGTGTAAAACGGCCTTATCAAAGATTTTGGATGTTTGCAATATTGAATCACTTGGATTTTTCCGTCATTGCATCATATCAACTACATTGATGCCCATAGATGTAAAACAGGTCACAAACAAATCAGCCAATGATCCAGAATATGGAAATTTTACTGCTGTAATGGAATATGCTTCTTTCCTGTCACTAAATTTCCTTAATATGACGTTTTTTGTAACATATCTATAGTTTTTAGTGAGGGATACCTGTAGTAGATTCAAATATTTGATGAAAATAATTTTTCTTCCATGGAACGTCTTGATGTGCTCATAAAAGGGAAAAAAATTATTAGTTATTGTTTAGAAATTGTTTAATAATTAACCTAAGGATACAATGTGATCATAGACTTCTTGAAATTCTGTCTCGAAATGGATTCACAGATACATAATTAGGGTTTTACTTCACTCCTTTGCAAATATTGAGAAAACACTAATCCCACTGCTCTTATTGTGCCGTGGAAATTTTTAATACAACATATAATGCTTTATAAATGGCAATGTAAATCAGGGTTCTACAGGATGGAATAATGTCTGAGTTGGAAGGTGTAGAATTTACCCACTTATATTGTGGCTAGCACATTGAGAAGCATTCCACAAGGTGTGCAGAGTAATCTGGTCATGTCAGCCATTTCATTTTAGGTTAAATTTTAAATGTTTTGCAAACATGATATCAGCCAGCTTGAGTGGTCTCAGGTGAAAGAGGAGGTTTTATTATTATTATTATTCACATTTTTATTTTGCCCCCATTGATAGGCACCCAGCATTATCTTCTAGGTAACTATGAAAGAGGAGAACGAAGACCCTCTCAGTGAAGGTAATTATCCTGTGATGTACACACAGGATCCAGCTGCAATTTCCAGTAATGCTTTAGACCCATTGGCAAATGACGACTTGGTAAGTTTACGTTTGCTTTGTTAAGCACAGTTTTCCTATTGCAAAAATTCAGTCCTCCATGGAATAATCCAATATCATTTACCATAATAAAAATAAATTTCCCTTCCTTTATCAAATGTGAATTAGTAAACTTGAGGTGTGTTTTAAGTCTTCATTGAAGAATTCATGGTTACTCATCATATTCGTTAAAGAAAAACTTCTTCACTATGTTGACATGCTAATTTTTGTCTACAATATACGTTCTCACCTATTTTGGTACCTCACCTATTTTGGTTGCTTTTTCAAGGAGGATTAAGGGAATACAAGTTTCTTAAGTTTTGGCCCATAGGCCCAAAAGTTTTTTTTTTTTAGTAACAAAGAGATGTGTCATTCTTGACGAAATCATGATGCAAAATGATTGGGTCATTGAGCTGAACAGAATTGGGGCATACAGCTGATTTTATCACACACCTTTGCTCACTGAGCAAGTGATATCATCTTTGGAGAGGGTATTGGATGTTGGCAAACCAGGTTGGTTGTGGACAGGCATCAATTATTTTCCATTAGTTGATTTTGATGGAGCATGTAATATATTCAACTTTGATTGAAATAAAATGTTGTGATTACCTTTAACCCATTAATCCCCAGCGTTGCGTAAACGCAACATTATTGAATTGAAATTATTATAAAAAACCTTTGCTTCAGGATAATGTTTTCTCAGGGTTTCTGAATTCCTGAAATACCATTCGCTCTTTTTCAGTTATTTTTGGAAAAATATTCATTTAAATAATAATTTTTATTTTACTTCGAAATTTGCCTATTTCGAAGCGCTGAAGTACTACAAATTGTAAATATTTTTTTACAAAAATTTATTGGGCGATCTTGCTAGAGGTAATGTTTTCTCTTAGTTCTAAGCTTCTTTATTCATCATGTTTATTTTTGTCACGAACTTTCATCGCTACTGGTATAAAAATGGTTGTTGTAAATAATGTTGCGTTTACGCAACGATGGGAATTCTCTGGTAGACCAGAGGGCTTGTCTCAAAGCATAACGAAAATCGTCAATATGGCTTTTAATCGACAACGTAGTCTTTTGGAGGCAGTTTAGATGCATTTGTGGCACTCACAGGTTGTGAGTTTGCATAGTAAAGGGTGAATGGTATCTTGAATTCCAACATGGCCATTGGTACGAATTTTACATCGAACACTCTGGTACTTCGTGGAGTCAAACTGTTGCGCGCACACGTGGAACCGATACAGGGCAATGTCATTCCCATGTCATTGAGTGAAAGGATTACTTCGTTGACGTTAAATTCAGCTTCAGATGCATTCATTTTCAGAGATGGTAGAATGAGAGGATGAGGAACCTATTAGTTGAAGCAGGATTGTGATGGAAGGTGGAGCGTTCCTCTAGTCGCTCATTGGAATTTTCTCCGTGCAATCCTGAGTAACCTATTTTTTCTTCTATCGCTTAGGTGATGTAAGGCTAATAATCTAGCTTCAGTTGGGTTCGTATCAGTGAAATTGTCCTCTGAAATTCATCTTTAATTCTCATTCATTAATTATGTCAATCATACCGCAGTAGTTTTTGCTCGGCTTTTTGCTAAATAATTTGTTCAGGGGTTTCCTTCAGATTTAAAATTGAAGAAAATTTTATTCGTTATTTCTATGCCTCGGGCGTATACTTTATAAGAAGCGTCAAGAAGGTAACTGAAGAATATAAATTGACAGGAGAGGCGATTTATAATATTTTCTTAACTTTGGAACTACAATGGGGATTACATCTTCTCAGTATTTTGAATATTGCAGGAGGTGCTGCAAGGTAAATCATATTTTACTCAAGCAGTATCAAAAGAAAAATCGTCCAGTAAACGCGCACGCCCAGGTAAAAGATGCAGAGAACAAACAGCGGTTCATCTAAATGTGAAAAAATAGAATCTACCTCCGTAGGAGTCCCGAATTTCTGTGTGAAAAAGGGAATAGAAACACTTATTACTCAGTATGGAGGCCACTCACCAATTAAGCTCCGTCACTTATTTCTCAGTGGAAAATTAATTGAATTAATTTTGAGCTACTCAATAATTACGCTGAGGAGATAAATAACCATACATTTACTCAGAGTGAGGCAGATATAAAAAAAATGATTGGAATGGAAATGTTGTCGGGGTATCATGTATTACCACGCACTAAGTTGTACTGGACAAGCCAAGAGGAGATGTCTGTCGCAATTGTGAGGCAATTTATGACGACGATTTGGTTTGATGAATTAAATAAATATCGACAGCTCTCCGATAATTCTCAACTACACAAAGTGATACATTTTTGAATGTTGGACTTTTTCTCAATAGACTTAACCAAAATTCCATTCAGTTAGGAATTTTCCCAACAAATGGTTTCATATTTCAGGTAGCACGCAGCTAAAATGTTAATTCGTGGGGAACAATTTAGAGTAGGTTATACATTGTGGTGTCTGACCTCATCTACAGGCTATCTCAATCAATTTTTGCCATATGGTGAGGTGGAACTTGAAAGTGATATGCCTAGGATTTGTAAGTTCACTAGAAGAAAGGGTTGTAATAAATTGGCTGAATTTTTTTGTTAGTCTCCGAAAATTCTTGCCAAGTATTTTGATAATTTCTTCATCAGTTACAATCTATTAGTAACTCTTAAGTGAAAATTGTTATTTTTCAACGGGAAAAGCACGAGGAAATCGAACGGAAAACTGCGCACTCATGTCTTCGAGAGATTTGACAAAAAAACCTAATGGGGATTTCTACTATTCGTTTGACAGGTCAAAAAATATTCTCTCAGTGCGATGGCAGGATAACTCTGTCATCGCTGTTGCTCTAAATTATGGGAATATGGTACCCATAGTAAGGACGAAAAGATATTCCCGGAGATTCCCGTAGAAAATCGAAATATCATCAACGATTACAATCAGGGAATGGGAGGGGTAGATTTTCTCGATAATTATGTTGTATGTTACCGTATCCACTTTATGAGCAAAAAATGGAGGTGGCCTCTATTCCAAAAAGGGGTTGACAGTGCAGTGGTGAATCCGTGGTGATTTTACGCCTAAGTCACGGGCAAAGCAATTCCTCAGTTAGAATTTCGGTACGAGATCGTAAAACTTTACTGAGAATAGAAATCGTTTCCAATACAATGGCTGATGACATTTGGCATAAAAATCGATGTCCACATGCGGGACACCTTAGGAAAAATAACCTGTATGTGGGGTTAACCGCAGCATGCCCGTGAAGGGAGAATACGGCATTTCATCCGCAGGCTATATATAATTCCCGGCGAAGATGTCAAATTTGCAAATCAAGGATAATTATGTTGTTCTAAGCGCTACGTTTAAATCCGAGCAGCATATTATTGAACATTACATCAGAAAAAACGATGAAAAATAAAATATGCAACCTAAGTTTTCACAATTTTTTTTTGCTTTTATTTTCCGGAGTTTTCCCAGCGTTGCGTAAACACAACATTATGCAAATCATACATTATGCTGAATATATTAATTTTGTCCGAAAATTAATCTTAATTAGGCCATAATTAACCGTAAAATACGAAATAACCGGAGTTAAAAGCCCTATGTGCAGTCTGGGTAATAATGGGTTAATGGATGAAATCAACATTTTTACAACCACAATCATGGATGGATGGACCACAATGGATGAAATCAACACTTTTATACACCGTCTGCACATGTAGACAAAAATTCTTGGTTGCCGATGAATGATGTCTTGAGACCATCATGTCTCAAAATATTGCTGATAAATTTATTTTTCCTTCTTTGGAAGATTTTCCTATGGCTAATTGTACAGGCAGAGTTACTTTGTGGCCCAAATTTTACAGGTTAACCCTTTCGCGCCGGACCTTCATTGAGGGAAATTCTTCCTACATACGAGTCTCTTGAAAGTTTTCTTTACTCCCCTGTACGAAGCTTTTTCGCGTCGACTGAAGGCAGTGGTTCCCTCCCTAACAATTTTTGGACCCAACTCAGTGGGGCGCCGATCCCTTTCCTTGGCCTCCGTCCCAGACGCTAGAGGGATTAAAAGCCCCTTCCTAGGACGAGTCCGTGGTCAACTGGCTAAAATATTAGTGCAAAATATATGTAAATATTTGTTGTTCGCATCGATTTTTTACATTCAAAATGAATTTTGTGTCTCTTTTCTGAGCGTGCAGAAATTTTAAACGAAGTTCTAACGTTGATAAAGACGAATTTAGTATATTTACTAGTTGGTCTATAACTCCGTTGATATTAACGTTAGAATTTTGTTTGAAACTTCCATGTGTTCAGCAAAAAAAGATGAATTCATTTATAGCAATAGATATGAAAAGTAAGCAACAAATATAGTTTTGGAAAACACACTGCAAATAACAGTAGTTGACCGCATGGAGAGGATAAGAAAGGGTCAACCTGAGCGGCCGAAGATTGGACTGGGTTCGCACTAAGGCGGATCACGAGGGGCGACCGCGTCCGTGGGTCTATTGTGTCCGCCACTGTCACTTTTTTCGATCTGTGCCGCACAGGCGTGGCATTCGTTGCTTAGGTTAGGAAAATTAACGCCGCACAGGTGTGGCATTCGTTGTTCATGGAAAAAAATCGTCGCCGCACTGGTGTGGCATTCGGCGCGAAAGGGTTAATATATTTATTCGGCCTTCCTCTCTGATGTCAGAATAGCAATTCAGGGAATTTTTCATTTGTGCATACATTTGATGTTTTGGTTGTGATCTTTTTGCTTTTAATAGCAATTGGTGAAAACCCTTAACAATGAAGTGTTAATTCTCTTTTTTCTCAGAGTGGCATGGGAAGATGTGGGTCCCCTTCTGTAAAAGCAGATCAGACCAGTGATGATGGAGGATATGTGCACAATGATAGCATTGATGGGGCCACAAATGGCCTTGAGCCCCAAGCCTCTGTTCAGGTACTCATAATAATAATAATAATATTGAAAATGGTTCAGAGATTTTTTTTACATCAGATCAGTCAGTGTGGAGCTGGTTGCATACAATTTAGAGGCAAATGCATTAGTAAACCTTTAAATTTCATAAAATTATTAAGGTTATTACCTTAAAAAGTTATATTTGTGTGCTTAAAGTAATACACATTTAATGCTGTTACTACCCACGACGCATCCCTAAAAAAACTCCAAAAATCAAAATGTTATGATAATGATGGTTTTAGGCTTACTTCTTGCACATAAAGATGGGTTTTATATCCACTGTAATTTAGGTTAGATTGGCAGTGAAATGAGTAAAACTTTCTGTTATTGTTTGCAAGCTATAAATTCCTTACCTATTTATTGCCTGGCTCACTATAGAATAAAAAACTGTGCTATGCTGACATATGGAATTACAACCCCTTTGGAGCATAATAGTAACCTAGATAGATGAAAGAATGGTAGGGTAATGGTCAAATAAAGCAGGGACTATGATTATAATCTGCAAAATGCAGAAGTATTTGAAAAGGCTACCATGGGAATTCAAGGTTGGCAATGAGTCCAGGCATTGCAGTAGGATGAGCTAACGATATGATGCACTATTATCAAGTGAGTAAACACATCTAATCCATCTCTGCACAGCATGCTTTGTATTTTTTCTGTTCGCTTGTGAGTGATTTGCCCAAAATTGAATTTCGCATGTATCTATATTTTGAAAGACTAAAAGACTAATAAGAATTTTGATCATGATATAAAACATGTAGCAGAGAAAATCCACGGAATACAAAGTTTTTTTGCATGTTTGTAAGATAAGTCAAAGTAAAGAATGAGGGCAACAATATTTTGAAGCAATTAAAATTAAACCCAAGTCTGACACATTCAGGCATTATAAATAATTAGTCACACATTAGTTGCAGTGTTTTTACTTGATACTAATCCTCCCTTTTCTTCAAAAGATGAATCATTTCCTTTTTTGAGCACTGTGATACATTATAATTATTGCACAATTTAGTGTATATAAAGGTGACACACAAGCTGTACATGTGAATATTAACCCTTTCGCACCGAGCTCCTTCACGGGAAGTTGCTTTTGGCTCTACGAAGGGTTTGAAAATTCTTTTTCTCTCCGTACAGGGTTTATCTTGGCTTGGGACTGTTCAGGTTGTCACTTCCTCCCCTTCCTGACCTTTCCTAGCGGGGTCCCGGACCCTTTCCTGGGCAACTGGGCAAATATAATCCTCGACCCTTTTCCCTGAAGGCAGCCAATCCCTGCATACTTTTGCGGTCAGTTTATTGTTTCCAGTGCAATTTTAATTGTTACTGTTGCATTAAATGTGAGTTCATCAATGTATTCCTTTCATTTTGCACTCCCTGTACAACTTTTAAACGAAGTTCTACGGTTATTTTTAGGGTTTTCAGCAAAACAGCACTATATCATAGCCAAATGAGCTTTTCTGAGAAGAGTGAGGTTATCATCTTCCACGTACATATTTCTGTAGGAGAATACTTACACCAATATACTCTTGGGTGTTCCAGTTGGAGGTTAAAAGTTTTTCCAAGAAAACATTAATGCGCTAATGTGTCCCAAAATAAGCCCGTGAGGTGCACAGAGTAGACCACCTTAATGGATCCTGACCAGAGAACCAAGATAAGAGAGTAATTACCTTGGTAGAGCAGTTCTTATTCCTGCAATGGTATGGAATGCTTCTCACAACATGCATCTATGTAAAACATTCCCTATTGGCAAATTAAATTTACGAATGTTTAGGATATGCATTAATCAGTATTTATAGCGAAGTTCGTTTATAATACCTTTGTATTCAAAGGTTGGTAAGAGGTTATTAAAAATAGCCGCTGTAATTTTGGCTCAAGACAAAGACCTGAGAGAATAATATTTTATTACATTACGAGGGCTTTTTTTCATAGAAGTTAAATCGGATATTCTATCAAATTTCACTGCAAATGTACACTTAGAATGTAGTTAACAGAGTAACGTATATTTTTAGATGTAAATCATTACAATATCGCTCATATAAACTTGCCAGTAAGTTATAAAAATAACAATTAAACATCTCACCTTAGCATCTCCAAAAATAGTTCTAGGTGATGATCAACTACGTTAATATGAACGCTAGAATTCCGTTTAAAATTTGGAACTAATCAGCAGAACATACAGAATGTAATTCCTTGCATTGATTTTCAATAAATGCAACATGAACGTATTTAGTTATTTTAACTTAAAAACAAATAAGTGACCCTGAGCACCTTCCTTGAGTGGGACATTGAGAGCCGGAATGGGCCGAGATAATCCCCACGTGGACAATAGGAAAGGGTCGGACCTCGCGCGCCGAGGGACCCTAATGGCGGTTGGGACCCACTTGCCATGCTTGACCGTGAAACCGTGAAAACACGGCCTTTGGCCTTTTGCTTCGAAAAATTCAAGCCGTGAAAAGCCAGCCTTCCTTCTTTAGCATCAGAAAATTCAGGCTGTGAAATGCATAAACCAATGCTGCTGTGAAAGCCAATCAGGCTGTGAAATGCATAAACTAATGCATAAAGAGGTTAACAAGGGAATTTTTTGTGGTGGTGTGTAGATTTTTATCAATGGTCGTTAATTAGGTTAAAATAAACCGTAAAATACCAAGTAACCCAAGGTAACAGCCCTACATGCAATATGGGGAATAATGAGTTAATTGAAATATTTTAAAAATTCTCTAATAGCATTTATCAATATTGGAATTATTATTTTTTGACGAACTAATGAAGCTATTTTTATGTATATGTATCTCTGTCTCTAATGATGCTGATTTTGGACTCATATGCAGGCACAGGCCTCAATGTCTTCCCAAGGCAAAGAGGTGGATGCTGAAGGCACAAGAGACGTTGTGATAGACCTTGACACTCTGCTGGTTTTTACCAAGACAGAACTATCTCCCAAGGAGACTGATGCCTCTGAGGTATGCATGAAATACACATTCATTTAAATTAATGGATTAAAGTGATGTTTGGGAGAAATCCTGAATTTCAAGTACTGTAAACTCAAGAACTTGAGCCTAGATTTTGGAGCCTTAAACATTATGTTGGTGTGGAAGGTTATACAGGATTTCCACCAGGTCAGGTTTTCCATCTTGACCGACGTTTTGATAGGCGAGTTGTCCATTGTCTTCCCTGAAGACGATGGACAACTTGCCCATCGAAACATCGGCCGATATGGAGTTGGAGAACCTGACCCGGTGGAAATCCAGTGTAACCTTCCACAATTCTGTACGCCAGAAATGCCTACGATCATTATGTTGGTGAATGTTTAACCCTTTCGCGCCGAATGCCACACCTGTGTGGCGAGGATTTTTTTCCATAAACAACGAATGCCACACCTGTGCGGCGTTAATTTGACAGTGTATGATTGGAGTGTTTAGGATTAGTGTTGGTGTTGTCACTCATTTGTTTTTGTAGTCTCGCCACAGATTCACAAGAATACAAGATTTTTGTTTCATTCTTTTATTATTTTAGAGATGTCATTTCTTTTTGGTAAATCTGGAATTTGCTTACTTTCAGCCTACTGTTATGGAGAATGGATTGCTGGTTCAGAATCGGACAATGTCCATGGAGTCTATGACAGAGGCTGTGGGTGAGTGCTCTTCAGTGCTTGAAAATGTCTGTTCACAAAAAAGACTTTTAACGAATTCTAACAAGGGAATATTAAAAAACCGGATCACGGAATTCAATCAAATTTTGCAAACTGCCGTGAAATTTTTAATTTATTGTCTGTATTGTCAAATGTTACAGATGAATTCATCAATATATCCATAAATTTCACCCATAATTTTTAATGTTTGTCTTGACCCCAAATCCTTGGCTGGACAACTGGGCACTTTTACCACTGGACTAATGCTCACCCTTTGCAGAGTGGCTCTTAAGGCTGCTTTTCACGGTGAATGATCATTCGAAAGATCATTCGAATGGCCATCATTCACCGTGTATAACGGAAATTTCCTGAATTCGAATGATCATTCGATTGAAATTTCAGGCCTGTTCTAATTTGCTTGAATGATTTCCGTGAATGATATGAGCGCACGGCGTCCATATTGCCATTGGCATCCACCTCAAAATTTTAATATTATATATAAAAACTTTGGAAGCATAGTAACCCATGAAATAGCTCAAATAATTAATATGTACTTTGAGAGAACATAAATTCACAAACACCAACCGTCTAAAGTGGGTAAAATCGGAAAAACATTCAGCATTTTTAAAGATCAAAAACGTCGTTTTTCTCCTCGATTGCGTCTATATTTTGTTTGATTTACAATTATCAAACTTTATTAAATATTTGAACGCTAAAGTTTGGGGTGAAACTCCCAGTTAATGACAAAATCTCTGTATATTCGGTGAACACATTCCAGCCAACGCGAGCCGCTACGTTATCTAGGCTCACTTATGAGATCACAACATTGCCTATCTCCAATCATTCAAGGAACTCAACCGAAAGAAATTTTGAGCACGTCCTAATTTGCTTGAATGATTCCGTGAATGATATGAGCGCATAGCGTCCATCTTGCCATTAGCACCACCTCGGAATTTTAAGATCATATATATAAACTTTGGAAGTATAGTAACTCATGCGATAGCTCAAATCATTAATATTTACTTTGAATGAAAGTAAATTCACAAACGTCATTCCATTAAATAGGGTAATTCGGAAAGACATTCCGGTTTTTGAAAGATCAAAAACATCGTTTTTCTCCTCGATTGCATCTATATTTTGTTTGATTTACAATTATCAAACTATGTTAAAAATTTGAACGCTGAAGTTTGGGGTGAGACTCCCAGTTCATGATAAAATCTTTGTATATTCGGTCAACACATTCTAGCCAAAACGAGCCGTGATATCATATTGGCCCACCTAAGAAGTCACATTATCGCATGGTTGCCTATAAGTCAAGGAGCAAACCCCATAAACTAGCCCATGGATGTCACAGTCCACTTTATTCCCCTGCATCGAAATTTAAAGGACAGTGAATTCTCTGTGGTGAATAATTTAGGTACTCATAAAGCTTTTAAAAATAACACAAAGATGGCAATATTCCACAGGTTTATTTTCCGTACAACGCGTTTCGACCGTTAGGTCATTATCAAGTACAATAAAATAGTGGTTGGTTTTGGGGTTGTATTTATATAGAACGGATGGGTGACAGGTGGAAGGGAAAGTTGGGGAAGGGTATGCGTCATTGGGTGGAGCGCTTCGGGAATGGTATGGCCAGGAGTGGGGAATGTCCAAAAAATAGTTGTTCATTCATCAGTGAAATGCCTCCTTCTTGCACAATTTCCAATTTCCCCTAAGTGTCCAATCTTCGGCCTTTCATCTCAACGTGGACGATCTCTGGGTCAAACTCGCAAGAATGTTTTTCCTCCAGGAGATGTTTCGCCACGAGAGAGGTGGTATCTCCTTTCTCCCAGCATTTCCTGTGCTCTTTCATGTGTGTATGGAAGCTCCTGCCTGTCTGACCGATGTACACTTTATTACAGTCGTTGCACTTGATTTTATAAACCCCCGATTGTTTGAGGTGAGGGATCTTGTCTTTCGTGCGGCAAAGCAGCTTTCCCAAGGTGATAGGATTGTGGACACATGTTCGAAGTTTGTTTTTCGGGATATGCTTGGCGATTTTATACGATAAATCACCAATAAACTGGATTTCACACCACTTTTTGGTTTCGGGTGGGGGCGGTCCGAGGGAGCACAAATTTCTAATGGCGACGTCACGTTGTTTTTTATTGAAAAGTCTATCTATTAAACCGTCACTGTACCCGTTAGCCAGAGATGTGTGTTTAATTATGTTGAGTTTTTTTGTGAATTCCACCGGTTGAAGGGTTAGGGACACCAGCCTATGGATTAAAGAGTGGAATGATGCCAGTTTGTGAGTGATGGGATGGACCGAGTCTATAGGGATCACTGCGTCATTGTAGCACTTCTTCCGGTACACTCCGAACTCGTGATTGCCATTGGTCAGGGATATTTTCAAGTCTAAAAAATTCAGCTGTCCACTTTTGGTCCATCCCATCCCTCACCCAACCCAATCCACATACCCTTCCCCAACTTCCCCTTCCACCTGTCACCCATCCGTTCTATATAAATACAACCCCAAAACCAACCATTCATTATTGTACTTGATAATGACCCAACGGTTGAAACGCGTTGTACGGAAAATAAACCTGTGGAATATTGCCATCTTTGTGTTATTTTTAAAACTTAGAATGGCATTCCACTATATAACGCCTGCTTCTGTTACTTTTACTCATAAAGCCTTTAACTGTAATTGTGCGCAATATCCCACAGGATATCTAGAGAGCATTCGTTAGCTTTACGGTAATGGAATAGTAGCAAGCAATGAGATAACACAGAGCCAACTTCATTGTAGAAAGTATGATGATGCTGAAGCGCATTCCTTCGAAAATAGAGCAGGTCTCTTCCTTTTTTCCTCTTCCCGGTAACTTTCTTCTCTCGCACAGAAATGACCTTTGCTCGACTGCATTGTGAAAGCTGTTTACCCGAAGGGACCCCAAACATAAAAACTCCTTGTCGACCGGCCTTCACCCTAGTGAAACTATTGCTTAAAGCTTATTGTGTTTTTTTATTGGAGCTGGGAGCTGCGGCGTCAATACGGGACTCGTCTCTATAAGGTAGGATTTTTCTGAGCGATAAACAGCGTGCAGTTTTACCCCCAATTATATTTCACGTACTTTGTAATTTACTGAATCGGAAGGGAAAAGAGCTCGGGTAGCCATTTGAAGAGTAAGTTTCCTTATGATTATGTTCTAGAGCATACTATCTTGAAGAATATCATCGTTGCTTTGCTGCGAAAACAACTTATTATGTATTTCGATATCACAAAATCGGGATCACTTCGGGATCACAAAACGCACGATTTATTAAAGTGATTTTCCGTAATCAAATCGTACCGTTCTAATTCCTCCCATTACTTAGTACGTCGTACCCCACCGAAAAACAAAGCAATACAAAAGTATATTGAAGTGCACATGTAAGCGAAGCATTCCGTCGTCTGCGACTCCCAAAACAAATCATCTGGTCAGAAGCGGTCGGAAATATCGTTAGAATCGAAATACACTATCGATAGTCGCACCAGTGCGCATCATTTCTGCGCAGAAATTTCGCCGAAATCATTCACCGTGTATAGCGGTACCGGCGAATGAATTTCATTCGAATGATCATTCACCGTGTAAAGCGGCCTTTATACATGAAAGTATTTGACCTGTAAATGTTAAACTGCATTTAAGTTTAAACTATTTGGTTATAAACCCCCATATGAATAGCTACCAATGGACTATGTAAAACACAAGAAATTTAGATTGAAATCTGAGACACTTCCCTTGTGAAGGTTGTAGCATCTGTATTTGTCATCCATCCATCCAAAATTCCCAGTAAATCATTTGTGAAGAATACTAAGCATAAGATTCCAGTAACTTACCATGTCAATTGTGGTGCCCATAGCCAAAATGAACATGGAACTTGTTGAAATGAGCTCAAGTGGTTTTTTTACAGTTTTGAAATTATGGTAAAATTTTGCTTTGATAGACACCCCAGCCTATTCACTGTTTTGTGCTGCTGGCAAATGTGCTTTAGTACGCCTTACAGTTATTCATGGAAAAACTGAGATAAGGAAAAAAACTTATTTGACTAAAAATAGCCTAAGCCCAACTTCAATACCTTGTGTGCATCAGTTGTAGGTCTGCAGAGTAATGACAGTGGGTGTCCAGGCCATGCTTACTTATTCTCGTTAGCTAAGATTTCGAGGTTATAGCTTCATCCAAATTGTTAAAGGTGGTACAGAAAAGTACAAGGCATCACCCTCTTTGAGGGTGGATATGAGAAGTATGAATTAATTGGATGTTGATTTAACTTATAACTTCTAAGTTTATTTTTTATCGAGATGTTCTAGTGGTATTTTGTGCATCGCTTCATATTTTAAGTACTTTATTAGTTTATTAGAGTTTTATGAAAATTCAATCTGGACGTATTCACAATTATGATATTATTCTGATGATTGCTTCTGAAAATAGATAAATTATAAGGGAAGAGTTAGAGAATTGGAAAATGGATACAGATTGACATCCTGGAAATCTGGTATATTTGCCAATTTTCAGCTTTTTTCATGTGAAGTCTGTGAATCTACAAAGTGAGGAAATTAAATAGGTATTCTTACAGACTTACTCATGAATAAGGCTTCATGGTGATTGCTTGCCAGACTTAATCCATGGTGAATTCAACCCTGAATACAGGGTTAGCCACTTAAAACAGACGATTGTAGATGGCCCTATGAAGGAGTTGGGAAGTAGTGTGGGGAAGGCTACTGATATGTTAGAAAATGTACTGTCTGCCATTCCAGTGCGTCTTTGTATGCAAAGCCTTTTATCAAAATGTTGGATGCATTGTGCAAAGATGGCAATCTTTTTCTCATTTTAACAATCTACATAACTGGTCTGTTCTGATGGTTTTTATACCAATCCATTGTGAACTATCCAGGCTCTCAAACTAAGACTGGCAGAAAGAGATATAAGCGTCACTGTGAGGCCACATTCAAAGAGAGAGTTAGAACCCTTTCCACTCTTCTCATATGGGGTGTTAATTCACTGAAGCCATAAATATAAAATTTCGGATCCAGATCCGATGCCTTCCGCAACTTTGGATCCGATGTATCAGATGTAGGGCAATAACAGCAGATATTTGTATATGAGGCATCCCATCTGACCATGCCAAATGTTAATCTAGGTATGAGATCATTAATACCCCATTCCCTTTTACTTGAAATAATTTTATAAATATTGCAAGGTGTAGTGGTTAGGATAGAAAGAAATAGAGAGGTCTGCCCCTAAGAGAATGTGATCTTCATCTACTGCTATTGTTGTTCTTACAAATATTTCTTTTTTTAGTATATGTTGTCGTTGAAGGTAAGATCTTATAATATGCCATATTATTTATTTATTTATTTATTTATCAAATTGTCCACATACAGCATAGTTTGCCATTTTATAGTGGCACAGTATAACAAACATAAAAGCACAAACACAATCAAACATAATTAATTTAAATAAATAACAATGCATTGAAGTAAGAAGCTCTTTGACCTTAAGAGCTTACATTAAGGTAGGAAAGAGCGCGGTTTGTAAAGGAGTGGTTTGGAATGGAGAACGGGTCAATGTGATCTGGAAGGGAATTTATGAGGGAAGAGAGGCGGGAGAGGATGGAACGTTTGGTTAGTGACAATCTGGGAATGGGCACATGGAGGAGCGAATGCGTTCGAGTGGGTCTGCATGGAACTTTAAAGTTTAGATTGGAGACGAGATCGGGACAGTCTATGGAAGAGTTTAGAATGCTATGTATTAGTTTTAAATCAGATTTTAAGATTAAATTTGGAATATTAGATATAGAGAGAGTGTGCAGAACAGAATCAGCGGACATATTACGAAGATGAGGGGCTCTGCACTTAACTATATTAGTGAAAAAATTTGTCACACTTTTAAGAGCCAAAACATTGGATGGGGCTGAGATTGTCCAAATGGGGGAGCAATACATTATAACGGGAATGACAATAGTTGAAAAATATGCGCGTAATGCTATCGGGTCTGCAATTTCTGAGAAGCGGTAGAGGAGGCCAAGGAGAGACATAGCTTTGTTATTAATTTTTGTAATATGCTCACAGTAATTTAATTTTTGATCCATTAAGACACCTAAATCTTTGATGGTGGAGACTCGTCTGAGGGGAAGGGAGTTTAAACTGTACCTGAAATCATAAGGGGACTTTTTTAGCGAAATGGAAATTATGTTGCATTTATTAGCGTTTAGGCGGAGATTCCAGGTGTTGCACCACTCTGAAACCTTGTTCAATGCATCCTGTAGGTTATGGCAGTCTGCGATATTGTTAATTTGCTTAAATATTTTGCAGTCATCTGCGTAAAAAAGGGTATGGGCTTGAGAGGGATGTACAAGGGAGGCCAGATCGTCAATGAAAAGATTAAATAAATATGGCCCGAGTACACTTCCCTGAGGTACTCCGGATGTTGTGGGTGACCATTGGGATGAGCAGCCAGGAAGTATTACACGCTGGCATCTACTGTTGAGGAAAGAGTCCACTAGGTTTAGAAAATTTCCATGCAGGTTAAAGCGATGAGAGAGTTTGTGAAGGAGAAGAGAGTGGTCAAGAGAGTCGAAAGCTTTCGAGAAATCCAAGAATATTGCGTCGAGTTGAGCTTTATTGGAGATGGAAACGACTGCATGATGCTGAAAAAGAGCTAAGTTGGTCAGGCAGGAGCGTCCCGGAAGGAAACCATGCTGATTATTTGATAAAAAAGGAGAAGTGAAGTAGTAGAGCCTGTTGAGAATAATCCTTTCACAAACTGAAGATAGTATCGGAAGTATCGATATTGGGCGGTAGTTTGAGACTTCATCTTTAGGGCCATTTTTATGTATGGGAATGATGTTGGCAATTTTCCATTGGGAGGGGAAGGTGCCGAGGGAAAAGCAACGGTTCAGTAGGAGGCTCAATGGAAGAGAGAGGGAGGATGCGCAGTGTCTAATTAGTTTGGGGCTCAAACCATCGGGACCAGGGGCACGATGGAGAGGGATTTTGGAGAGATACTCAAATACTTCTTTGGGATCTGTGATAACGTTAGATAGACAATGGTCACGAATTGGCGTGGGGATGTTATCAATTTTATTAGAGAGAGTAGATGAAGGAGCTAAGCAATCAGTAAAGAATTGATTGAATAAGTTTGGTCTATCTGGACCCACAGCCTCGAGATTGTTATAGGTCACGTGAAGGGGGATGCGTGGAGACTTTCGGCGACTATTCACAAAGGACCAGAATTTTCTTGGGTTGGAGGAAATGGATGAACACATGCCCTGAACATACTCCTTGTGATCACGGCGAATTAGCGTTTTGGAACAGCGACGAAGGTTAGTGTATGTAGTTCGAGTTTCCTTGTTCGGGAAAGATTTATAAAGATACCAAGCACGGTTCTTGTTTCCAAGCGAGCGAATGGTATCTGCTTTGAACCAAGAGGGGAATTTTTTTGACTTAGGTTTCACAATGGGCACAAAATCTTTGACCGCACTCTCAAGGATTGAGTAAAGAAAGTCCACACCTTCTTCCGGAGACATAGAAGCAAGGATACCCCAGGGTATGAGGTCGAGACAGCGATTTATGTCGTCCCAACATGCCTTCGACCAAGCAGGGAATGGCTTAGGGGGCGGGGTAGGAACCCCGCGGTGCTTCTTGGAACGTTGGACGAGGAACACTGCATCGAGGGAGTCGTGGTCGGAGTCGAAAATATTTCGCCCGGGGGTGACTGCCTCCGGGGCAATGGTCGCAAGAAGTAAGTCCAGCGTTGCCGCATTTCGAGTTCCGTGTAGGCAGTATTGAGGAAGGCCAAGAGCATTTACAAAATTTTGAAGAAAGAAATCATCATGGGCGTTGGTTGGACAGCCGCTTGTTGGGTTTTTCCATTGAATTGAAAGATTAAAATAACCAACCAGAATTACAGGACCTAGGTTAATGGCTCTGAACACAGAAACTAGACAATGTTCCAGAATAGTAATGTCACTGTTAGGGGGACGGTAAAAGCAACCAACATAGATTTTACATGCCTTAGAGTGTTCACCTGAGACTAGTGACACCTCACTCCATATAATCTCACAGTCCGTTTCCAGGTCCAGGCGGCGTTTTGATGGATAGATATTGTTGACAGCAAGGAGCACTCCTCCTCTTGACGGTCGATCTCGGCGATAGATATTGTGGGAGTTCACAAAGGATAATTCAGCGTCAGGGACTGAGGGGTTTAGCCAGGTTTCAGAAAGGGCAATGATATCAAATTGGGAGAGCTCATGGGCGTGTGTGTCACAGTCGCCAAGTTTGGCCTTGATGCTTCTCACATTTTGATAATAAAGCTGCACTTGAGGGACACGAGAAGGGCCAGGGTTAAGACTGACGTCCCCTGAGAGTAACACAATGAGGAGTATCACCATTCCAGCGTGAGGGTAGCGCGGGAGTTTTACCCGGGAGGGCTCAGGCTCTCGCCGGGACCTGGACCGAGGGCCTCTCTGGCCAGGAAGGCCACGTCGGGAGAAACCACATGATGAGAAGGCGGAAAAAAGATATCTCCGATAACTGAATATCTCTTGAGGATCTTAAGCAAAAACAACCAGGGAGTGATCACAACACGAAAGGGCACAAACTCGCAGAGAAATATTCAACCACAGTAGTGTTGCAACAACAAAAACACTGAAAGACAGACGAGCGAGAGATGCATGCGTCTGGCTACCGGCGGCCATCCCTTCATCTTCCTCTCAATGATTTATTAAGCTGACAACGATTTTTTTGTGAGCTTTAATTACCTTCTGGCCCGTCTACTTCCTTTACATTTCTATATTGCATATTTTAATCTTTTTAATGTAAAGAAGTATTTGTTTTCTATAATAATGATAATCATTTTAATTCAACATTATGTGTATGCATGAAATTTGTAAATTGAGTTTATGATTACTTCTGTGCATGAGAAACTGCATTGAGGTGTTTTGTGGAATATATACTTGAGATTAGTATAAAATATTTTGCTAATTTCTCTGAGGAGCAGTGCCACTCAATTTGTAAAGAAATGTATGGAAACCACCGTAAAAACTTAACTGACAACTTGTTATGTGTATGGCATCTAACCGAAGGATCGATTAAAGTAGCTACCTTGATATCTGTCTAATGACTGTTATAAATTAGTTCAACGAATCATAGATTTCATGCCTGACTCTACTTATTTTTAATTTTAAATTCTTTTCTAGAGTCCCCAGCTCCTGAAAGAGCCTCAGCCCTGTTTTCAGTCCTTGAACCAAAGATAAGAGCATCACATTCAAAGAAAGGAAAGGAGGTGATGGATACGGACATTAATAAATGTGATACCTTGCTTGCTGACAAAAGAACGTCCTTCTCCATTCCTAATGATGGATGGTTACATTCGAAATCGATATATGCGTATAAAGTTGGAGGGGATAGAGAAACAACGACCATTTCTCAGAAGAGAGGTGGTTGTGATAATGCAGACACCATAAAGTTTTTCAGGAGCACTGAGAATGGAAAGAATGGCCCGGCGACAGTAATAAGTGAAAACAAAGTGAAATGTACTTGCATGATCAAAAGTTCTTGGAATTGTGCCACTTCAACGAAAAAATCTTATCATTGCTTCATCTGCAGAGATGTATTCAACGCCAAAAATGATCTCATTAAGCACCTCAAGATTCATTTCGGTTGTGGTAATTTGGATATTGATTCAAGTTTGTCCGTCGGAAAAGATTTGTCCCTCAAAACCGTTGTTTCTAGCAGAGAAACCAATGTTTCTTTTCAGCCCCTCTCCTGCAAAAGTTTAAATCAGCTGATGTGTAAAAGCCAAGGGGTGAGGCAAAAAGGAAATAGGCTTCTTAAGGAGAAATTCGGAGGAACAAGGGAGAATAAAAATGTGAGGAAAGTGGGAAGCCTCATTGTAGATGGGAAATCACTCAAAGTTACTCCACACACAGCAAAGAAATCTTACTCTTGCAGTGAATGTGATAAGTCTTTCTCTCAAAAGAATCACCTTGCCGGCCACATGCGGACTCACACGAAGAAGAAACTGTATTCTTGCAGTGAATTTGATGAGTCTTTCTCTCAAAAGAGTAACCTTGTCGGTCACATTCGGACTTATACGAAGGAGAAACCTTATTCTTGCAAAGAATGTGATAAGTCTTTCTATCGAAAGAGCACCCTTGTCTCTCACATGCGGACTCATACGAAGGAGAATCCTTATTCTTGCAATAAATGTGAAAAGATTTTCTCTTAATAGATCCTCCTTTTCTTTCATTTGCAAACACTCGGGGTTAGGTTTTATTTGTCTTATTAATTGGTAATTATTAGCAATCATGGTATATCATTCTTAATATAACGAGTACTGCTGTGTGAAATGAAAAAATGTCCCATAATGTTGAAAAAGATGAAATAATATTCAGTTAGGTCTGTGACCTGATTTGATAGACGTTCAAGTAAATATACTATGCTATATTTTTAATGGCTAAATAATTTATTCTTGTATATTTAACGGCTATTTTTTTACCGTTAGAAAAATGTTTACATTTATATGTAAGCCATGCATTTTAACACTTCTGATAAAAACCTGAGGAACTTAGTCTCATGAATAATTCTCAATGTAATGTAATATCAATGTTAATTGTGTGATTAATCAATGTTTAATTGTCTGATCAATGTTAGTTGACGTAGTGCTTCTATGTAATTTATATGCGAACATCAAGTTGATAAGAATGTACGATTGATGAAGAGAGTACTGAACTGAGGGACTGGTCTGTTTTAATGGTTGGTGTACCCACATGCATTTCTATGATAACATCGGTATAGAGTTTTAGTTTGAATGCTTGCACCACAATCACCATGCAATTATTTGTGCTAATGACAATAAAATACCCTTTTTTAAAAAACATTGCTAGCCATGGTTTAGGCTTTAACCCTTTCCTGCCGGGGACTAAGAAAGCAAAACTTTATCACGCTACGAGTAGCAGAAGAATATTTTAAATCTCTCTGTAAGGAGCTCTTTTTTGGGGGTGAGTTGCCCGGGTACACTCGTCCCTCGGATTTGGGACCCCACTCAAAGGGACGCCTGGCCATTATCCCTGCCTCTCACACGACCCTCGGACCCTTTCTTAGCGGCAGTCCGTGGTAAACATTAATTTACCGGTGTTTTTTATAAATAATTATTCATTATGATTTTGAAGAATTTACGCTTATATGATAACTTACATATTTTTTAAGTTTTGTGGAATTTTAAAGGGAGTTCTAGCGCCAATAATGACCTAGTGAGGACCTTTTTATTTTTCAGAAGGTTAGATGTCAATATCAACAAGCTCCGGAGAATGTCCAATAGTGTACTTGTAAAAACGATTGGTTTCTTCGGAAATAACGGCACCAAGTCGTTGGAGAAAAGAATTTCAGAAAATAATCAAATCGAGGAATTTTCAGTTATTGCAGCCTTTCAACTGGAAGATGTGGCGTCAAAATCGTGAATGACTGGAGAAAATTTGCCGGAAAACCAATTGATACCTTAGGATGATCTCTTTCACCTTTTTGCAGCGACACTCTCTCTTTCATCTGATGAATCGTACGATGCACCCGATGGTTCCTGTTAACTCGTTGACGGTACCGATACCATCGAAGTCTCTGGCTCAGACTCCGATGTCTCTACTTCTGAATCAGTATAGAAATCTCCATCCTTGCTATCACTTTTTGTGAGCAACTCCAAATGCTTCCGTCTTCGATCGGTATTTATAAAAGGAAATCTTCTCCTCCTACTCTTCAGCGGATGGCTGCCAAGTGGGTTGAGAATCTGTGGATGATGTCAGCTGCAGAGGTATTCCAACTAAGTGGAAAAAAACCGAGGTCAATCCTCACGGATAGATGACAAAGTTATGCATTTCCTTGCACCCAAATAAGGTAAGGAATGCGTAAAGGTGCTACTGAATGACGCCAGTAGTGTGGAAAATACCTAGCTCAATTCTCCCCGGGTGGATTGCGAAGTCGTTCCCTATTTCCTTTCACCCCAAATAAGGTAAAAAAAATCCACAAATAAGGGAGTGTTAGACCATCACAGGAATTATCTCCAGAGTAAAGGGGTCACATCCTTGGAGTGAGGTGATTTCTTTTGCATACAAAAGATGAGTGGACACTTACTCATCAACATTCAAATTTAAACTATGGTCCTATTCGTTCAATTAAGGGAGTTATAGACCATCGCAGGAATTATCTCTAGAGTATAGCGGCCACGCCCTTGGAGTGAGGTGATTTCTTTTGCATACAAAAGATGAGTGGACACTTACTCATCAACATTCAAATGTAATTTATGGTCCTATTTGTTCAAATAAGGGAGTTATAGACGGTCGTAGGAATTATCTCCCGAGTATAGGGGCCACGCCCTTGGAGTGAGGTGATTTCTTTTGCATGCAAAAGATGAGTGGACACTTAGTCATCAACATTCAAATTTAAACTATGGTCCTATTTGTTCAAATAAGGGAGTTATAGACGGTCGTAGGAATTATCTCCCGAGTATAGGGGCCACGCCCTTGGAGTGAGGTGATTTCTTTTACACACAAAAGATTAGTGGTCATTTACTCATCAACATTCAAATTTAAAATATGGTTCTATTCGTTCAATTAAGGGAGTTATAGACCATCGCATGAATTATCTCCAGAGTATAGGGGCCACGCCCTTGGAGTGAGGTCATTTCTTTTACACACAAAAGATGAGTTGTCACTTAGTCATCAACATTCAAATTTAATCTATGGTCCTATTTGTTCAAATAAGGGAGTTATAGACTATCGCAGGAATTATCTCCAGAGTATAGGGGTCACATCCTTGGAGTGAGGTGATTTCTTTTACACACAAAAGATGAGTTGTCACTTACTCATCAACATTCAAATTTAAACTATGGTCCTATTTGTTCAAATAAGGGAGTTATAGACGGTCGTAGGAATTATCTCCCGAGTATAGGGGCCACGCCCTTGGAGTGAGGTGATTTCTTTTCATACAAAAGATGAGTGGACACTTACTCATCAACATTCAAATTTAAACTATGGTCCTATTTGTTCAAATAAGGGAGTTATAGACGGTCGTAGGAATTATCTCCCGAGTATAGGGGCCACGCCCTTGGAGTGAGGTGATTTCTTTTGCATACAAAAGATGAGTGGACACTTACTCATCAACATTCAAATTGAAACTATGGTCCTATTTGTTCAAATAAGGGAGTTATAGACGGTCGTAGGAATTATCTCCCGAGTATAGGGGCCACGCCCTTGGAGTGAGGTGATTTCTTTTGCATACAAAAGATGAGTGGACACTTACTCATCAACATTCAAATGGAAACTATGGTCCTATTTGTTCAAATAAGGGAGTTATTAAAGATTTTCTTACAAAGATACCTGCTACTAACCTATATTCTCCTAATACCATCATTCATATATTGGCCCACCGAGTCTAAACTATTTGCTCTATCAAAATTTTTTAAACGGGGTTGTTCCTTTACTAATCTCCCCGAATTTTAGAGGAGAAAACGAGAGTACTAGGTCCAGGATTTCTACCATACCCTTAGTATCCTAGGATACTTAAAAAATTTCATCCTGTTTTTTGACCGGGAGTCGAAGGGGGGTATTGAGCATAACATGCTCATGAATTTTCTCGGTTCCAAAAGCAATAGAAAAAATAGGAAAAAATCCGAAAAAACTCAGTTTTACGGATCATGTTTACCTTAAAGCGGCCAACTCCTTCGGCGACCGGGTCTCTGATGATTCTTCCGGAATTCAATCAGAATTCATAAAGAATTCCTACATAATTCACTTCTTGAAGACCTACTCGGTGATTCAGTTGGACCGATGGAATCAGACTAGTTCTGAGACCGCTGGTGATTTTCTCAGTGACTTCACGGCCTTATATACAGCTTAGAAGGTACCGTGGAAGGGGAAAATCTAGGCGTAACCTACCCATCCCACTTGGATCGCTTGGAAACGACTTTCACTTATAGCCTTGCCTCCTAGGCGTAACCTACCCATCCCACTTAGATCGCTTGGAAACGCCTTTCACTTATAGCTTTGCCTCATACCATTGACAATATGTGCAGTTTTTGAGGAGCGTTCTGAAAATGAGTATTTATCGCTGTGGTGACGAATTTTTGGAAATGCTTAAGTATTCCAGATTGAATTTGATGATGATAGGAATTTGAATGGTGATCATAGCATAAATATTAACAAAGTTATTGCGATTTTTAATAATCAACAATTGTTTATAAGACAAGATACTATATATATTCACAACTATGACTTATATCGAAAAAGTGTAAGAGACCTTTTTTACTGATAATTATTTGCTCATTCACTTAAAAGGATTTATTTTCAAAAAATTTCAATAGCAAAGTAGTTAGAGGTATTATTTCGGTTATTTCCGATGCCGAGACGGGGAAATACGATTCACGTTGCAACCGCACGTGTTTAGACCTTGGTAACTGCCAATGGGAACATATCCAACTCGAGTGGGATAAGCTATGGGCACGGCACGTGTCTGGAATTCACTGGGAGTGAGAGAGGCGACGTTGTGACGTCATGCGCCAGGATCGGCAAATCCCTACTACTTTACATAACAGATGATGCTGAATTTGAAGATGACCATAATCAGCATGTAGACCAGAATGAAACGGAAAGTATGTGTAAATATGGGACTTTAATGGGAATCAATTTAAATTTTTGAACTTCATACAATTTTTTCTCATTTTGATGCCTCCGGTAGGGTTAAAGCTTCATATGCGGCAATAGTAATGTATGAATTCATTATTGAAGGTGATGATACTATGTCCTATGATGAAGACAATACCGAGGATGAGTCAAGTGATTATTGGTTCAGTTATGATGATTTAGATGATAGCGAGCCCGAAGACGAATTTTCTGGTAATGGAATGCACAATGAAAAAATATATGATGAAGCAAACCTGACAGTTAAATAGAGTCCCACCATGTTATTTTCCTTCTTTTTACACTTTAAACTGTCTTACTCCTTCATTGCAAGCTTGTTGAAATTATTAGATGACCATTTACCTTATGGGAATAAAATGGTCAAGTCCGTTTGTGTCATCAGGAAAATTTTCAGCTCACCCGAAAGCAGATTCAAGAAAATGCAGTGTTACAATGGCTCTGGGTCAGTATTTGAAGGTATTAATCATTGCACTCGCTGCACTGGAAAGGGTATATCATCATTTTTGATAATTCCACTTGAACCACAAATTGAAAAATGCTTTCTCAGCCTGATTTCTGCTATGCCATGACTGAAAGATACCTTAAGGAAAAGAGTAGAGAGGATAGCATGGAAAATGTGATGAATGGTCTTCTGTACCAGAAATTTAAACTGTACCCTAAGGGGGTGTATGACATTACCCTCATGCTATATACAGATGGTATGCAGGTATTTAATTCTTCGAAAATGTCTGGCTGGCCAATTCTTTTTGTAATAAATGAATTACCATATGCCAAGAGGTGTTTGCCTCACAATGTTATATTTGGCGGCTTATGGTACGGTAGAACAAAACCGAATTTCAATGCATTTTTGCTACCTATGTTTGAGCCATCAAAATCCCTTAAAAACGGAATTTTTGTTGAATTAGTTTCAGGCGAAAGAATTAAAGCTATTGCTATTTTATTAAGTGCTGTAGCTGATTTGCCTGCAAAGAACTTATTGCTAAATATGAAAAATTTCAATGGCTATTATGGCTGCGCCAAACGCCTGCATAAAGGTTTAAGCGTTTCTTTTGGTGGGAGACGGAGGGTATTTTGCTACCCCTCTTCAGAAAATGTGACGTTGCGGATCCATGAAATGTCTTTGGAGCTTTGTTCTTCTGCACTGCTGAATGGCACAGCCACTGTTTTTGGGTTCAAAGGAGAAAACATCTCGTGAGGTGGCGAGGTCCGCGGCGCGGCTACTGCTTCCGCGGGGCTTGGGCTGGATCGGTCTAGAACGGCCTCTCTGGGGATATCCGGGGATCCACGACAGCTCTGGCGGGGGTTCCGGCGTTGGCGGCGGGTCCACGGGCCTCAGGCGGAATGGCGGCGTCAGGGGTCACCGACCACGTGCTCTGTCTCAGCTCCGATCGCCTGGTTCCGCGGGCGGCTTCCGGCTGAGGTAGGGATGTCCAAGCCCATAGGGAAGAATGACCGACGAGGGTGTCAATCGGCTTCTTTCCCAAGGCTCCTTTAGGGCAGGGGACGAAACGTCTTAACCATCAGGGAGGAATGACCGACGAGGGTGTTAATCGGCTTCGCTCCCTCCTCAACAAGAAAGACAGGCCGACGAGGGTGTTAATCAGCCTCTTTCCATAAGGTTCCATCAAAAAGGGAAGAAGACCGACGAGGGTGTCAATCGGCTTCTTGCCCTAATGTTCCTTCCAAAAGGGAGGAAGATCGACGAGGTTGTCAATCGGCTTCCTTTCCCTAAAGCTCCCTCCTCCACACTGCCTTCCCTGGTACCGTGCACCGCCTTATATACTCCTCCTGGCCGCCCTCCGTCCAATGAGGGCCCTCCGCTTGGTCACGAGGTAACGTGTTCGATGGGAAGGAGCTGGGGTGGGGAAGGTCTAGTGGTATTTGGGCAGGTGCGCGTTCAGAGGCGGGAGAGGGGATATCCCGTGGTATGAAGGGAAAGGCAGCAGGCCGGAGTGGGGGAAGTTCGCGGTGTGAAGAGAGCGTTCCGGTGGAGTGGGGAAGGTCACGTGGTGACGCTTTCTTCAGCGGGGCGCGTGTTTTAAAGTGGGTTTTGCCCATGTCTTTGCAGCACAACAAACCCTTCGGAGGATACAACGCACCGGGCCAGGGAACCAAGACAGTGGTTTATACGCCCAGACACCCGGGGAGGGGAAGGAAGTGAAGGAAAAAGGATGGAGGCGCCGCCACGATGAGTAAACCAAAGGCATTCCTCAAACGTAAAATTAAACATCTTATAGAACACAAAGAAAGAAAATGTATTTTGTGCCAGAATTTAAATTTCACCACTATATGCCAAACATGTCTTCAATAAATGACCCACTTTTGGGAAAACTGGGAAATAAAATTATAAATAACTAATGCAATCTTTAAAAATGGCGATATATGCCTTTAACATTGTATATTAAGATTTTTTCATTGATTTTTTGCATTAACAATGAGGAACAAGACTGAAATACATTTCGTCCAATTATTATGATGGTTCAGAATAAAAAAACTAGGACAATAAAGGGGACCACTTATAAGGCAGTATATAATTTTCGTTGAGGTGATATAGAGAAAGGAGAAGTTAACGTGTGAAGAATAGAAAAACATACTCACCCTCGTATTGGCTAGCATTGTTGGCATCACGAAGTTAAAGTACATTGCGTTGAGGAGAGGGGCTTCCTCCAGCAGAAGATCTCCCTTCTTTAAATCCAAGTAAAGCGATAATACGTGGGACAGCGGCTGTAAGGTAAAATATCTTCGCGTGCTGTGTCCTCGGATTCAACGCAAAAGTAAGCCATACGCTAATCTCCTCCCGCGTCTTCCTGTCAACCTCCTGCAGAGTCCTCATCCACTCATGCTCGCGTTCCACATCTCCCATGCTATAAGGAATCCATTCATTATCGAAGACTAACTTCAGACATAATTGTGAGAGGGCTCACGCTAACCATGCAAATATGTTTATCTCACTATTAAGATCACCAACCTTTGCACCCAAATATACAGTCTTACTTTGCAAATCACAAAATGAATTCCATTCTCTGCCATTACCTTCAGTCCAATTCAAAATGACAACTTTCTCCTTCATCCTTTCTATATTCTCAGAACCACAGTCAACAATCACCTCCACCCGATCATATCCACTTAAACACTTAACAATACAAGCAGTGCCATCGTCTTCATCATAAAGTCTCTCATACAATTTACGCATGATTTTAGATCCATCTCCGTACTTCACTGTCGTCCTTTCCAACATGGCGTCCACACACTCCTTTCTAGCTGTTGCTTGATCTGATATAGATGGTCCACACTCTTGCGCGTTGAGTATTTGCAAGGAGGACTTGAACTGACGTACAGGAGAGTCCATCTCTTGCCTCAATGAGTCCACGGAGGACTTCAGAGATTCAAAATGTTGATTAGGGGTACCCACATTTCTCATACGGTCAGTGCCTTGACTGGATGATGACTGCAGATGGTGCACCATCACCTGGTATCTCTTTTGAGCTAATGTTACCAACTTAAGAACTAGGAAGCGGTCATTAGGGAAACGGCGATCACTCTCTTCGGCCGAAGCGTTTGCGTTCAATCGAGTAACATCCATAAGGTATGGGTCAGCGGCTCTTGGTAACAGTTCTTCCACCCAATCGGGCTTCCCTAGCCGCACTGTAACATGCAAGGGTGCTCCTGGCCAATCGCCATGTAAATTTACATCTCCCAAAATGTCCAGTAGCTCTTTATACTGGAGCACTGAACCAGAATGCAATCCTCTAAACAGACTTTCCAAAAACAGATACCTCACTGCTACTGACAGAAATGTGGCTCGCCTTTGCTGAACTTGGCAGACAGAAAGTTGCAAGTAGAAAAAATGTGGTGGCGGTGGCCAGCGAGGAGTAAGAACCTTTCTCAGTGTTAACACGTAAGGTTGAAAGATTGACTGGCAGTAAACAGAATGAATATCTATTTATAACATAATACGTTGTCAATATTTGTGTTTGAACAATAGAACTAGCGTAAGCGTGACTTTTGAAACCAAAATTTCCCGCCTACTATGCAACCCGGACTAAAAAACTGATCACAAGTGGCATCCATCAAATTTCATCACATTCAATCATTGTTCCTGCGACTCAATAACAATCTCTAAACGTACCGAAACAATATGGTTAAGTAAAAAAATTTCGGGAACGGTAGTGAAAGTGCAAAGAAAACTATTGCCTCGTTGACTACGCAAAAATATGATGGGGACAGTGCACTTGGTTTTAAAGAAAGATTTGGTGTTTTCCCGGCGAATGCTGCTGATAAAGTCTTCACAGGAAATCAGCCGGGTAAGGATGGACATTGTTGACCACCCCAACGGTGTACACAAGCCCGGTGATAACCAGGTCCATCATTCGCCTTAAAGACGATGGCAGAAAAGGCAATTGAAACGTTGGCAGCAATGTCCATTCTCACCCGGCTGATTTCCCATGCACTCGGTTTTGATTCATTATTCAGTCACACGATAGTTATGAATTGTGGCATATCCCACTTCCAATGTATTGGTGGTTCCAGGGAAAAAATGCCTGACATGCCTGGAAATTCATTTTCCATCATTCTAACAAAAAAACCTTTAAATAAAAGCCAAAGTAGTAATTAAATTGTTAAACAAGGCAATTTTTAAATATTTTTTAACGTCTGAAACTTTTGGGGGATCTACCCGATCGACCTCCAATATTTACGCCACTGATTGAGTTATAGATAACAAAATTCAAAGCTTTAGAAAAATCTTTGTGAACAATCAGAGATGACCCTAGTATAAAACTGCTGAAAAGAATATCATGAACGCGTTTCATATTAATAGCATCGTAGAATGGTGCTATACATTGTCCAAGTCCAAAGACACTAATTAGTAATGTGGATTTGGACGCCTCTTTTTTTAATAAAAGATTTTTTCTCAAAACTAAAGTTATAATTTTCATCCTAAGTCCATTTCACTGGAAAAATGCCTTCTCATGAATACCTGTGCAAATCACTACTAGAATTAGCGCTGATTAACTGCAACAAAAAATATAATACCATGCTGAAAAAGATTTATAATGATTGACCACACTGAAATAATGCATGCCCTTTACCCTTCTCTAGATTTATAAATTATATAACATTTGGCTGAAGATTTTCTTAAGGATCCATCGCGGTAGACGGCTTATTTAGATGTGTGTGGATTCCGAGAACGCGGATCATTATCTATTTGATATCTTACTCTTATCGTATATACGAAATAGATATAATGCGATGTTTAAAACGTATACAGACTAGGGTGACAGCTATGAGGGAAAGATAACTTAGACGATTACTTTCAGATTCCTGACATGCTCCCCATCGTTGCGGAGATATTTCAAAAGTCTTATCCACTTTCTGTCAAATTTCAAGTGAATTGGAGCACAATGCTTGGAATCCTAAAGGACATTGGGGTTCTTTATAATGACAGAAGAATCCTCCACAGTTTATACAAAAACCAAGTAGCCGTGATAAAATCAGTGCCCAGCTGTGAAGAAGCAAGAATTAAGAAAGGAGTGCGACAAGGCTGTACATTGTCACCCGTAATTTTCAACGTTTACATTGAAAAAGCCATTAATGAAATCAAAGAGAAGGAATTGGGAGTGAATATCCATGGAGAAAAAATTAGCATGCTAAGATTTGCCGATGACATAGCCGTTATAGCAGAAACAGAGAAGGATTTGAAAAATATTCTGGCTAATATGGGTAGGGTAATGAGTAGATATCAACTGAAAATAAGCACGAAGAAAACCAAGATCTTAGTATGCAGCAGAAGAGAAGAAGTGAAGACCAAGATTAAAATAGGGAGGCAAAAACTGATAGAGGTGGACGAGTTCTGTTATTTGGGAAGCAAGATAACTAGTGACGGGAGAAGCAAGAAATAAATTATCAGCATAATAGCCCAGGCAAAGAGAGCATTCCACCAAAAGAGAGACCTGCTTACAGCAGGAAACTTAAATATGGAAGTAAAGAAACAATTCATTAGAACCTACATCTGGATATGCTCCTATACGGAAGTGAGGCATGGACAATGACCGCAGGGGAGAAGGCAAGGATTTAGGCCTTTGAAATGTGGTGATACAGAATAATGATGAAAATCAAATGGATCGACCGAGTTAGTAACGAGGAAGTCCCAAGAAGGGTAGGAGAGAAGAGAAGCCTCATGAAAACCTTAATAAGAAGACGAAACAACCTTATAGGCCACATCTTGAGACATGATGGCCTGATGAAGACAATCGTCGAAGGACAGGTGGAAGGCAAGAATGGAAAAGGAAGACCTCGAACAAAGTATATGGAACAAGTAAAGAGAGATGTGAAAGAGAAGAATTACGTGGGTGTGAAAAGATTAGCTGATAGGAGAACTGAGTGGAGAGCTGCGTCAAACCAATCCTAGGATTGTTGACCAGTGATGATGATGATCAAATTTCTATCCCATATTACCCCACATGGAAGAATGAAGCTTAGTTGAGTCATATCTCTACTTTTCAAAGCCAGTGTAATTTTTTCTTGGTATTGGGATTGATGCTAATTACATGAAATGACAGAAAACTTGAGGTCACCCTTAAAAGATTTCATGATACTCAGCCAAACTTTTAAATGCACAAGAAATCCTTTTCCAGCTTTTTTATTTGAGTACTATTTTTTTAGGTTAATAGGAAAATTCTGCTTTCCTTCTTTTTTGCAGTAATTTATGGTC
The DNA here is from genome assembly GCF_921293095.1 of Ischnura elegans. NCBI lineage: Eukaryota > Metazoa > Arthropoda > Insecta > Odonata > Coenagrionidae > Ischnura > Ischnura elegans. Next base: position 1,420,260 of record NW_025791657.1, read on the forward strand.
ACTATGGACACAAGTGATGGAGAATTTTCCTGGGGGACATAATTCTCTCTTCATTTTGCTGAGAAAAAATTGCAAATAATCAATAAAAATATTTTCTATCAATTATTAATGACATCACCTGTCTAACATGCTCATTCATTTTACTATAACAGTAGGTCTCTATAAAATGTTTCTATTTAAACTTTTGTTAAGAATTGAAAATTTTATCAATCCTCGATAGTAAGCTGAGAGAATATTGGAAACGATGTGTAAAAGATAAATCAATAACCAGTGATTCGTATTTTTTGTTACGTAACCAGAAACGCATACCTCTGAGTAACCCCAACGAATCAAGTATTAATAAAAGGTGACGACGCAATTTCTATTGCTTTGTTTAAAGTTTATAACTGTTGAATTATTCCTCAACTTATATTTCATTTATGCGTTAACCATTTCCCTATTAAAGACGTAAATATGCATCTGGACGTTTCTTGACCCGAAAGACGAAAGCCTCCTATTTTCGTTGGAGATATTTCCTACGCAGGTCAACAAATGCCGAATATATATATATATATATATATATATATATATATATATATATATATATATATTGTGACGGGTGGTCACGATATTTTTTCTTTTCGTCCCATGTCAGCGCGCCTCACGCGGCTACGATCTTCCCCGTGGAAGATTACGTGGATCGGGCGAAGTGACTCTGACCTTCATGTAGTATAAGACGGTAAAATACCATGGTTTTAGTTCCCATTCAATTGTACCCATAGGATGTAAGGGGATCACGCCACTTGTGCAGTGACGTGATTGGCTAAAATTCAAAGTGAGTGACGTGTGTCAGCTTTCCGTAACGGAAAAATCGGGAATAGCGAGGTTACGTGGTAGGAGGAGAAGTGGGGATGAAGTCAGTTGGTGAACGGACACGGTACTGGTCTGTTGGTCGAGAGGGAGACAAGCCTGTCTCGAGGTACCAGCAGAGAGAGAGCACATAATTGGGAGCTGGCAGTCAATGCTCAGCTGTGAGAGGGAAGGAGACCCAAGAAAGGCAACGGCTGTGATTGCAGAGGTGTGTGACGGAGAGCGACCGGGGGAAGTGGAGCAGTTTCTGATTCCGGAGCACGGATAAAGGTGCTGGCCCAGGCGTTTGAGAAGGCGACATCTGTGCCGAAAGTGAGGCCGTCGCTGCGCTTGTGGGCCGTTTTCATCTGGAGCAGCCAAAAAGCTCCCCGAATCGCTGGCGACGGAGTCGTCGGGAACCACAGACCGCCATGCCCATAAGTATCAATCTCCAGTAATTATTCCCGTATTATCACATTCCCAAGTGCTTCAAGCAGTACCAAGAGGGTAAAGATTACCACTCTAAAGTCCGTCTACTTCATCCAAATACCGGTGATTCATGTAAAGACCAATCAAGTCACTTTCGCAAGAGTTCATGCGAGACTGCAAAAAGTCAATAACTGCACCGAGTTTTTAAATAGTTAATTGAACAGAAAAGGACTATTGATTGCACGTCTTACGCCCGTAAATAAGGGCAATTTAATGTATCATAATTTCCCGTCTTTCCAGGAGGCAGACGAGGAACATGTAATGGCTTTTCAATTCTTATTTCTTTGTGTCATCAAGGGTATTTCATCTTTTTGCTTGTGTTCATTCATCCATCATTAGTTTGTAGATTAGGCTTAGTATTGTTCAAGGGTGATTTTCATCAGTGCGTTGATGGTTTTTCGTTGTTTTCGCCAAAGTCTCAATAATAAATGGTGATTTTTGTGCATAATGTAAAAGGTCAGTGTTCATTCGTCGGATCCTCAAACCCTTGTCCGTGCGTGAGTCAAACAACCAGTGTCCGCATTGTCATATTGTCCACCCGTATTAACAATTATTTAATCCTGGGAGTTTGGAACGTCCTTGCTTCTACCGGCAAAGCTAGTTCGTGGGCCGCGGTTTTGGGTGGCGCCCTAATAAACGATCTAAGATCGTATTCTTCTGCAATATTTTTCCCAAAATCACATTCTACCGAAACCAGATTTCGGAGTGGCGAGCTGTCGGGGAAGGAAAGAAGGAGGGGGTAACACTCGGGAGCGTGAGGGCTGAGACGGGTCGACGGGCTGGCAGGGAAACGGGCCTGTTCCGTCACAGTTTAATTGGCGCCCAACGTGGGGCCCGATCCGCCACAGATTTTGGCGATCACGACAATTTTTGGCATTCAACTAGGTGGAGAGTTTGGCCACAGTTTTTGACGCGGATGGTGAGATTGACGGGGTAGAGGCAGTGACACATGCCTTTAGAGGAGAGTCAGTTGTGTTTTTTTTTTTATGAATTGCGAAAGATACGGAATGGCGGACGAGAAAAAGGGGTCAGCTTTTACCCAGTATAGGGAGAGTGGGGTGATTCAAGACGAGGAATCGGAAGAGCGAAGTGAGAATTCAGACACCGATGATTTAGCGAATTGTAAACAGGGAATGGTTTTGGATAAATCGGAGTATCGGGAAGAAGAACAGCTTGCCGATCATAAGGACGAATCCTTAGAAGTGATACAGCCGCAGGTTAGATCATGTAATAATGATATATTGATGTCCATAATGCAGGCAATACAAAAAAACCATGAAACTACACAAAAAGGCCAAATTAGTTTAGAAAGTAAAATACAAAATAACCATGAAACTATGCAAAAAGGCCAAGAAGCTATCCAAATTAGTTTTGAGCGTAAACTACAGTGTTTTGAAGATAGGATTCGCGATACCGTCGGTGAAATGCGATCAGAATGTAGGTTAGCGTTCAATCAATGTAGTGAGAAGATAGGAACTATGTCCCGCGATATTGCCAACCTACAACGAGAGGCAAAAACTGATAATGGTCGTCTCAGGAGAGAGATAGCCCAAGTCAATGATAGAGTGGGAACCGTCGAAGTAAAATTGAAAGATGTTCATGATGAGTGTCATAAAATAATTGAGGCAGAAGTAAGGCAGATTAACGCGCGTACGGACGCATTAGAGCATTTTCGTCGCGAACCCGACGAAAGGAATGATGAGAGGGTCAGTGCGATTGAGGCTAAGATCGCGGCCATAGAGGGAAGGGGGGCTATTTCCACCGAGTTCTCGAATCATATTCTAGCTGTGAACAAACCCCGCTTCTCCGCGCGAGATAATGAACATCCCATAGCATTTTTGCGAGACGTAAAAAATTATTTCTCGTTAGCAGCAGTTCCGGAGGCATTAAAGCCACAGTTGTTTTACCAAATGCTATCTGGTAACGCGAAAGTTTGGGGAAACGCGCTATTTCCATTGCCTCAAACCTATCAAGAATTTGAACAGAAGTTTTTGTCAAATTTCTGGGATGCGGACACGCAGTATAATTACCGTGCCAGAGTAATGACTGGTAGATACAGTCGAGAGGGTGCAGTAACGATGAAGCAATTTGCCACAGATAAATTGGCACAAGCTCGTTTGTGTTCTCCTCCGTTAAGTAATGGTGAAATTCTTCACGCGTTAGTTAGACAATTTCCATTACCAATACAAAACCATTTAAAATCGGTAGAGCAGTTGACCGTGGAAAGGTTAATAGTTTTACTTGGTTTATACGATCAATCTATCGAATCAGTAGCATTCGGGAACAGGGGAAATCCACCGCGGACGGCTACGGGTGATTCGAGGCCTCGGGACACAAATTACAACCCAAGGATAAATACAGCGAGTTTTAGGCGTGGGTCACAATGCCGTCCCGAACGACCAAAAGGTAGTACGTTTGCTAGTCAAGATTCTAATGAATCCGCGAGCCACGCCATCGCGGAAAATGGCGAGTGTAGTGAAGGAAGGAGTCCGTTAAACTCCAAACGTCTGGGATGAATAACCTCCACAAGCCAGGCGAGGAACTCCGCATGGAGGTACTAGGTCATTTCGTATCCACTTGCGAAATCACTCAAGTAGACTGGGAGGGGTATAACAGAGAATGGGTGAAATCAGAAAGACGCTTGTGTCCTGAAGTTAGTATAATAACACACGGCGTGCCAATCATGGCACTATTGGACACGGGAAGCGAGATATCAGCGATTTCCGAAGCGCTTTACAATAAGCTCAAAGCCAAGACTGATATACCGTCGTTCCCAATAAGTCGTTCGTGTATAATTTGCGCTGACAAGAAAAAATCGTCACCCATAACCCGACAAGTATTGTTGAACATTTGCATAGAAGGGAGGGAATTTGAAGCAGTTTGTCTCGTGGTAAAAAATTTAATTAAACCTGTGATTCTTGGCGTCGATTTCCTTACTGATAACAAGATGGTAATTAATTTTGATCGAAAGACAGTGGAGATAAAAAGCTCAGACTCCGCGCTAATAGCACTGCCCATAAAAACCAGCCACTCAATCGACCATGCGCAGGTATTGTCTATCGAAAGCTCGTCACACGCGGAAGAGGTAGAGAGTGTCGTCAGGAGCGCAAGTCATTTAAGCAGTGGAGACAGAGATGAGTTACGCCATCTGTTAATGAAATATCAACCACTGTTTTCACCTATTCCCAGTCGAATTCTAGGTTTTCAACATAGGATTAGATTGTCGAATGATCAACCTTTTGTGCAGAAAACATATCCCGTTCCCTACGCATACCGGGAACAAGTCCAGGAGAAAATAAATGAGATGTTGACCCAGGGTATTATCAGGAAACAAACCACAGCCTACATTAATCCATTATTGGTTGTGAAGAAAAAGGATGGAACCATTCGCCTATGCCTGGATGCTAGGCGATTGAATAGCCTCACTATTCCGGAGAATGACATACCTCCGAAAATAGACGAGATTTTAATGAGCTTTCATGGGGCCAAATATTTTTCATGCGTCGACTTCACGGCATCGTACTGGCAGATTGAGTTACATCCTGAAGACCAGAAGTACACTGGCTTCATATTCAATTCCTGCAGTTACGTATTTCAGCGCGTAGCTTTCGGTTTAAAGAACAGTGGTGCCGCGTTGATTCGATGTTTAGACACCATACTTGGCTCGGAACTCGGTCATTGTTTGACCGTGTATGTGGATGACATACTAGTTTCTTCATCAACTTTCCATGAGCATTTAGAACAATTAGATGTCCTATTTCAGAAGTTGTTGAGGGCAAATATTTCGTTAAATTTATCGAAGTCCCACTTTGGTCGAAAAGAAATTAAATTCGTAGGGCACATTATATCTGAGAAAGGCGTTAGGCCAGATCCCGAAAAAATCAAGATGATTGAAACGGCCCTACCCCCCACAAATTTAAAACGATTAAGAGGTTTCTTAGGATTGTGTAATTATTATACCAAGTTTCTTAAAAAGTATGCTCAGCGTACGATCCCGTTGCTACGCCTGCTTAAGAAAGGAAATTCATGGAAATGGGGTGAAGAGCAACGCGATGCATTTGAGAGCATAAAACGAGGGTTCTTAGATACGGTTATGCTCAAATTTCCCGATTTTTCCAGGACGATTTACGTGCAGACTGATAGCAGCGATATAGGTTTAGGGGCCGTGATCTTTCAGAAGGACGACTACGGATCTGATCAAGTCATTTCGTTCGCAAGCCGTTCATTGAAGGGGCCGGAATTAGCCTATTCCACGACAGAAAAGGAAGCCCTCGCTATTGTCTGGACGTTGATTAAGTTCAGAACTTTGTTATTAGGGAGAGAAATAGTGATAGTTACCGATCACAAAGCACTCACGTTTTTAACAAAATGTCACTTTAATAATTGCCGATTAACTCGGTGGGCTTTACTTATTCAGGAATACCACTTTAGGGTCGAGTTTTGCCCAGGGAATGAGAATCCTGTAGCCGATTGGTTGAGTAGATACCCACCAGAACAATCCTCATCGAAAGCGCAGATTCCAGGGCATTACTCCATGGCAGAGATCGATTTTAAGTTCGCGCCGTTTCCCACAGACGAATTCAGGGATATCGGACGGAAGCAACGCGAAGACCCGTCATTACGTTTAGTAGTGGAATACTTACAGGGAAACCATGCTGAGGAGAATCCGGTACGTAGCGAGAGAGTAAGGAGATTGGCAGAATATGCCGTAATGCGCGGTGGAATCTTATTTAAGAAACTCCCGACACCAGACGGAAGGTTTAATTATAGAGTATGGCTCCCCGAAGAACTTTGGAAGAGTATCATAGAATATGCTCACTCACAATTCGCGCACTTTGGCAGTGCAAAAACAATCGCAGCAATCAAAGATAGATATTTTTAGTCCAATATGGATCGGGAAATCAGGCAGCAGATAGCTAAATGCGACATATGTCAACGGACGAAATATCCGTCGAAAAATTTTCAAGGGCCCATGGCCAATATAATCCCGGATGCACCAAGTCGACTCGTCGCGGTCGACGTCTATGGGCCGCTTCCAAAGGCAAGGGGGGGCAATAGATACGTATTCGTATGCATTGACGTATTTTCCAAATACGTAGAAGTGTATCCCCTTAACAGACCCAAAGCGAAAACGTGCCTGGGTTGCTTAAAAAAATATTTTCAAAAATGTGGCACACCCACAAGTGTATTGTCGGATCATGGTACCATGTTCACCAGTGGTCTCTGGAAGGACGAGTTGAATCGCTGGGGGATCAGGGTAATATATTCGTCCATACGACACCCACAGTCGAATCCCAGTGAACGGACAATGAAAGAATTATCTAGGGTTTTCCGCTTGTATTGCAATCAGGATCATCGAAGTTGGATAGAGGCTATACCGTATATAAACCAATGGTTTAACGAGGTGGTTCACGAATCTATTCAAATGACCCCAATTGAAGCCCATTTCGGTAAAAAAAACCACAAATCGCTTCCCCGATGGCTTACTATTCCCGAAGGATAAAATAATGGGTCGTAGATCAATTGTGAAGTTAATCACAAGAAACTTAAAGAAGTCCGCGAAACGGCGGGTAAAGCATCAGCAAAGGGTTTTTTCTAAATTCAAAATTGGAGACTCTGTACTCTTGAGGACACCAAGGGTGTCCGATACGAAATTGGGACTTTTTCATAAATTTTTTCATTTATTTACGGGACCCTTCAGGATCTCAGGCCAGGCAGGCCACAATGCTTATATGTTGGAAAGAGAGGACGGATCCAGACTAGGAACGTTCAATGCATATTCTTTAATTCCTTATCGGGCATAAAATTTAATTTGAGCAGCCCATGCCAAGTGAATTTTTCTTTGTCTGTATTTTTATTATCATTCGTGTTTTAAAATTGTTCATTGGGTATTTATTTTTCGTTTCTGAGACGTGAACTCGTTTTTTTTTCGGAAAAAAACTCATTCACGCTGGGGGGCTTTGTGACGGGTGGTCACGATATTTTTTCTTTTCGTCCCATGTCAGCGCGCCTCACGCGGCTACGATCTTCCCCGTGGAAGATTACGTGGATCGGGCGAAGTGACTCTGACCTTCATGTAGTATAAGACGGTAAAATACCATGGTTTTAGTTCCCATTCAATTGTACCCATAGGATGTAAGGCGATCACGCCACTTGTGCAGTGACGTGATTGGCTAAAATTCAAAGTGAGTGACGTGTGTCAGCTTTCCGTAACGGAAAAATCGGGAATAGCGAGGTTACGTGGTAGGAGGAGAAGTGGGGATGAAGTCAGTTGGTGAACGGACACGGTACTGGTCTGTTGGTCGAGAGGGAGACAAGCCTGTCTCGAGGTACCAGCAGAGAGAGAGCACATAATTGGGAGCTGGCAGTCAATGCTCAGCTGTGAGAGGGAAGGAGACCCAAGAAAGGCAACGGCTGTGATTGCAGAGGTGTGTGACGGAGAGCGACCGGGGGAAGTGGAGCAGTTTCTGATTCCGGAGCACGGATAAAGGTGCTGGCCCAGGCGTTTGAGAAGGCGACATCTGTGCCGAAAGTGAGGCCGTCGCTGCGCTTGTGGGCCGTTTTCATCTGGAGCAGCCAAAAAGCTCCCCGAATCGCTGGCGACGGAGTCGTCGGGAACCACAGACCGCCATGCCCATAGGTATCAATCTCCAGTAATTATTCCCGTATTATCACATTCCCAAGTGCTTCAAGCAGTACCAAGAGGGTAAAGATTACCACTCTAAAGTCCGTCTACTTCATCCAAATACCGGTGATTCATGTAAAGACCAATCAAGTCACTTTCGCAAGAGTTCATGCGAGACTGCAAAAAGTCAATAACTGCACCGAGTTTTTAAATAGTTAATTGAACAGAAAAGGACTATTGATTGCACGTCTTACGCCCGTAAATAAGGGCAATTTAATGTATCATAATTTCCCGTCTTTCCAGGAGGCAGACGAGGAACATGTAATGGCTTTTCAATTCTTATTTCTTTGTGTCATCAAGGGTATTTCATCTTTTTGCTTGTGTTCATTCATCCATCATTAGTTTGTAGATTAGGCTTAGTATTGTTCAAGGGTGATTTTCATCAGTGCGTTGATGGTTTTTCGTTGTTTTCGCCAAAGTCTCAATAATAAATGGTGATTTTTGTGCATAATGTAAAAGGTCAGTGTTCATTCGTCGGATCCTCAAACCCTTGTCCGTGCGTGAGTCAAACAACCAGTGTCCGCATTGTCATATTGTCCACCCGTATTAACAATTATTTAATCCTGGGAGTTTGGAACGTCCTTGCTTCTACCGGCAAAGCTAGTTCGTGGGCCGCGGTTTTGGGTGGCGCCCTAATAAACGATCTAAGATCGTATTCTTCTGCAATATTTTTCCCAAAATCACATTCTACCGAAACCAGATTTCGGAGTGGCGAGCTGTCGGGGAAGGAAAGAAGGAGGGGGTAACACTCGGGAGCGTGAGGGCTGAGAAGGGTCGACGGGCTGGCAGGGAAACGGGGTTGTTCCGTCACAATATATATATATATATACAATCATAATAACACAAAATTGAAATTGAAAGAAAGAGATAGAAACATAAATGCAAGACGATGACACACTGTGGCGTGGAGATGGAATGAAGGCCGAAAACACATGGAAAAAAGTTCACCTGAACCGGGAATCGAACCACGGACCTTCTGCTTTCCGGGCAGATGTTCAGACCACCGAGCTATCCAGGCTAATCTAATCTCCAGTGTTTTCGGCGGGGGTTTATACACCAAATCCCCCGAGGTCTAGCCCTATCATTTGGCCAAGAGATGGTTCTGGGCGTAGGTCCCGCCACGAACGAAGAATTCAACGCGGACAGAAGAAGAAATAGAATTAAAGATGGTCACAATCACACACACAGCAGGAAAGATATAGAACATGCGTTTCGGGGAACGCTGATCCCAAGAAGAGGAAACGAACCATATAGGTCATATACATTTCAAATTCACATTCACACAGGTCGCCACAGGCGAATATACAATCATAATAACACATAATAGAAATTGAAAGAATTGTGACCATCTTTAATTCTATTTCTTCTTCTGTCCGCGTTGAATTCTTCGTTCGTGGCGGGACCTACGCCCAGAGCCATCTCTTGGCCAAATGATAGGGCTAGACCTCGGGGGATTTGGTGTATAAACCCCCGCCGAAAACACTGGAGATTAGATTAGCCTGGATAGCTCGGTGGTCTGAACATCTGCCCGGAAAGCAGAAGGTCCGTGGTTCGATTCCCGGTTCAGGTGAACTTTTTTCCATGTGTTTTCGGCCTTCATTCCATCTCCACGCCACAGTGTGTCATCGTCTTGCATTTATGTTTCTATCTCTTTCTTTCAATTTCTATTATGTGTTATTATGATTGTATATTCGCCTGTGGCGACCTGTGTGAATGTGAATTTGAAATGTATATATATTTATATATATATCGCGGGTGTGCCATGTCTTTCTTACGGGATCCAACACTGCGGGGCATAGGCCGTACCCTCGAAATTCATGAGCAGGTACCCGGACCACACGTCTTATATTACCCCTCCTAGCGGTAAGGGACTGCGGTCATACAACCGTTTATCCAGTCATTTTGCGAAGTAATATTTCTTCCTTTCTCAAAAAATATAACTAAAGGATTGAATTATTATTCTTTTCAGCTGCGTTTACAATTTTAAACGAAATACTTCGATCATTACTTAATTATACCTCGATCTCAGTATTAACACCAGGATGGAAATAGTTACTCCATTAAATGCGCTAATATAGACAGTAAAGCTTCGTTAAAAAATGCAATTCCTAAAATAAAACTAAGAATTCAATTCAAAGTCTGCCATTACGTGATGTGAGGTGTCCCAGACCGTTAATTGGATACAGTCGGGTACTTACACAAATCAAAACGTGAATTTACAAGACTGTTTTTCCAGAAGCATAGAAAAATATGAAGATAACGGCAATATTTCACATATATCATAATCATTTAGAAATTATTAATTACTTTAAAAACCCAGCGGTCTCTCAAAAACTGGTTATGGGCAAGTTCATCTGAAATTAGAGCCAAAAATAATTTCGCTTGAAATATATTTTTGAAATAGCGTTTTAACTCTATTTGTGCGGAATAAGACTGAGGTACACTGTGGGGAAAAACTTAATATGGATACAACAAAACAAATATTTTCCAGGTATTATATACCTATCATATATTACGTTCAAACTCCGTTGGTCGATTGCATTAAATTAAACGTTGCGCTTCCCTGGCATTATTATTTAAAGAATGGCAACCACGTAAGAATGGATTATTCAAAGAAAAGCATAGATTAAATGCATTCGCAACTACTTACCAAATAAGTTAGGCAATCTAAATGAAAATGGTATTTATTAATCCCTTGGCTATCGCATTCGTAATATCGCATTCGTAATATCGGTCCTGAAATGATGACATAAATTACTTCAGTTACTGATATGGGAACATTATTTTTAACAAAAACTTATCAATGCTAAATTAAACTTAGGTATGATGAAAAATATGAGATATTAACTAAAGTGACTAAAATTAGTAATGTGAACAAAGCTCTAGAATGGTAAATTATAAAACACACTAGTAAATGCCCAAGAGATCCTTACCCTTTAACCTATTTGTTGATGAAGTTGACATAAGTTTATGAAAGAGTAACACCAAAATGTCAGACAGACAAGTTGTATGATTAAATTTTTATGACTTTGCTTCCAAAATATCTTCATGATAGCCACGCCTTTGCGGACTTAGAAAACCGGGGCTTTTCATTACCTGCGATAAAAATATGTATATTGACCACATTTTTTACGTGAAATATTTTGTCCATGATAAAATCATGCCAATTGATATTTCTCCACATGCAAAACCAAGCGTATGTTCCGACCATTTTCCTTAAAAATCTATTTCTACACAGCAGGGCAGCAGGGACGTTATTTGTTTCGTGAAGTAAAATCTGATGCATTCCCGGGGAATATACTCATAAAAGGCTATTCGGGCTTCCAGCCGGGTGGTCTCCCACCATTCTGCCGACGTTTCGGAACACGATTCGGGTTCATCCTCAGGGCTAATGGTGAGTGGATGAAGTTTGCCAGCTTATACACTCTTCAGTTGGTTGTGAGGTCTAACGTGATTGGCCGGAAGGCAGCCAATCTTATTTTCTTAAGTGCCGGTGTCCATACATTACTTACAATTAGTGAATACCCGGTGTCATGGTTGAGTGTGTTAGTTGTCAGCCGGATCTCGATGGATTCCTTTACCAGTCTTTTCCAGAAATCAGTCTCGCGTCATAGAATTTTTAAGTGTTCCTACTTCACCCTATGATCGGATTCAATGGCGTGTTCTACAACCGCGGATTTTTCCGGTTGACAGAGCCTAAGGTTTCTCTTATGTTGTTTGATCCTGGCATTAATAGCTCTTCCCATTCCCTAACGTACACCTGCTCACACTCGCAAGGAATATGGTAGACCCCTGGAGTTTCAAAACCACAAGGATCCTTGTGTCTACGGTGTCCGAGAGATTTTGAAGGATCCTCCAAAAACACAGTATTGACACCGCTTTCCAACTATGGTTCAAACAAAGAGATCTACTTGTTAAAGAAATGCACTTGTTTCGTGCCTCGTGGACACAGTTATCATGAAAATATGGCCATTCACCTGAGAATGAAATTCCCTGATTGATCATTTAAGCCTTAACCATGGCTAGTAAAGTTTCCAAGAGGACATATTGTCATTTGACCAAATAATTTCATGGTATTTGTGGTGCAAGCACCCAAACTACAACCCAATTCTGACGTAATCATTGAAAGGCATGAGGGTACATCACCAATTAAAACCGACCAGTCACTCAGTTCAGCATTCTCTTCGTCAATCGTATATTGTAATTAACTTGATATTCGCATATTATTACATAGAGCACTTCATCAACTGACATAGATCAGAAAAACAAAGATTCATTAACCACAAAATTAATATTGGCATTACATTGAAAATTAATCTTGAGACAAAGTGCCTCAAGTTTTTATCGAAAGTGTTAAAATGCATAGCTTACATATAAAGTTAAATAATTTTCTACCAGTAAAAATAGCAGTGACAGACAAGGGTGCTCTTTCGAGAGGAAGACTTACCACATTCATTGCAAGAATAAGGTTTCCCCTTCGAGTTATTCCGAGTGTGACAGACAAGGTGACTCTTTCAGAGAAAGATTTATCACATTCATTGCAAGAATAAGGTTTCTCCTTCGTATGAGTCCGAATGTGATTGACAAGGCGAACCTTCTCAGCGAAGCACTTTTCACATTCACTGTATGAATAAGGTTTCTCCTTCGTATGAGTCCGAATGTGACGGAAAAACTAGCTGTTTTCAGAGAAAGACTTATCAAATTCAATGCAAGAATAAGGATTTTCCTTCGCATGAGTCCGAATGTGACGGCCAAGGTGACTCTTCACAGAGAAAGACTTATCACATTCACAACAGGAATACGGTTTCTCCTTTGTGTGAATCCGCATGTGACATACAAGGCTGCTACTAACAGAGAAAAACTTATCGCATTCACAACAGGAATGCGGTTTCTCCTTTGTGTGAATACGCATGTGACATACAAGGCTGCTACTAACAGTGAAAGACTTACCGCATTCATTGCAAGAATAAGGTTTCTCTTTCGTATGAGTCCGAATGTGATCTATGAGGTGACTCTTTTGAGAGAAGGACTTATTACATTCGTTGCAAGAATAAGGTTTATCCTTCGTATGAGTCCGCATGTGACGGACAAGGTTACTCTTTCGAGAGAAAGACTTATCACATTCATTGCAGGAATAAGGTTTCTGCTTCGTATGAGTCCGAATGTGACAGACAAGGTGACTCTTTTGAGAGAAAGACTTTTCACATTCATTGCAGGAATAAGGTTTCTCCTTCGTATGAGTCCGAATGTGAATGTCAAGGGAAGTCCAATGAGAGAAAGACTTATCACATACATTGCAAGAATAAGGTTTCTGCTTCGTATGAGTGCGAATGTGACGGACAAGGTTACTCTTTCGAGAGAAAGACTTATCACATTCATTGCAAGAATATGGTCTCTCTTTCGTATGAGTCCGAATGTGACTGTCAAGGTTACTCTTTCGAGAGAAAGACTTATCACATTCATTGCACGAATAAGTTTTTATCTCCGTATGACTAAGAGTGTGACGGACAACGCTGCTTTTTTCAGAGAAAGACTTTTCACATTCACTGAAGGAATAAGACGTCTTTGATGTGAGTGGAACAACTGAGCATGATTTCCCATCTACAATGAAGCTTCTCCCCAGTTCTCCCACATTCTTATTCTCCCTTGTTCCTCCGAAGTTATCTTCTAGAAGTCCATTTCCTTTTTGTCTCACCCCTTGGCTTTTACACATCAGATGATTTAAACTCTCGGAGGAGATGGGCTGACAGGAAGCATTATTTTCTCCTCTAGAAACAAAGGTTTTGAGGGACGAATCTTTTTCAATTGACAAATTGGAATCAATATCCAAATTACCACAACGGAAATGAATCTCAAGGTGCTTAATGAGATCATATTTTGCATTGAATGCATCTCCGCAGTTGAAGCAATAATATGATTTTTTCGTCGAACTGGCACGCTTCCCAGGATTTTTGATCATGCAAGTACTTTTCACTTTGTTTTCCCGCATGGCTGTATTGGGGTAATTCTTCCCATTCTCAGTGCTCCAGAAAAACTTTATGGTTTCTGCATTATCACAACCACCTCTCTTCCCTGCAATAGTCATTGTTGCTCTATCCCCTCTGATTTTAGACGCATATCTAGATTTCAAATGTAACTGCCCATCCTTAGGAATTGAGCACGACGTTATTTTATCAGCAAGCAAGGTATCACATTTTCTAAGGTCTTTGTGCATCATCTTGTTTCCTTTCTTTGAGTGTGATGCTCTAATCTTTGGTTCAAGGACTGCAAATAAGGCTGAGGCTCTTTCCGGATCTGTGGACTCTAGAAAAGAATTTCAAATTAATAATAAGTAAGGTCAGGCATGAAATCTACAATTCGTTAAATTAATAGGTAGGAGGAGAAAGGTATCAGGAGGAATAATTAGAGGGTAGGGTAATGTTCAGAAGGGGTGAGTGGAATGGGAACATATGGTCGTTACACAATTTAAAATCAGCGGGGCAATCAACAATTTCAAACAGTTCTAAGAAATCCAGTTTCCGCCCCTTGTCGTGTACATGTAAAATTTTTGCATCAAAATTGCACCAATGGTGTTCGTCATTCAAATGTCTTGCATTTCCTGATGAGTCGTCATTATTTACGAAACATCGTCTATGTTCTCTCATTCTCGTTTTAAAACTCCTCCCAGTCTGGCCAATATATTTGGTTTCACAATCGTAAGAAGTCAGTTTACGTCCAGTTGGAGGATAATAAGTTTTTCCATGAAAACATCAATGCGCTAATGTGCCCCGAAATAAGCCCGTGAGGTGCACAGGGCAGACCACCATAATGGATCCTGACCAGAGAACCAAGATATGATAGTAATTACCTGAGTAAAGCAGTTCTTATTCCTGCAATGGTATGGAATGCTTCTCACAACATGTGTCTGCGTAAAACATTCCCTATTCGTACATTAAATTTACGAATTTTTAGGATATGCATTAATCAGTATTTACAGCGAAATACGTTTATAATACCTTTGTAATCGAAGGTTGGTAAGAGGTGGAGGAAGAGTTCTCGGGTTTCCAGCCGGGTCCAAGGGTTTATCAGCACCGACGTTTCGAAGGCCAAGTCTGCCATTGTCTTCAGGGTGAATGGATTAGCCAATTTGTGTCCTTCCTATATACCGTCGCGTTGGTTTCAGGTGGGCTCTGATTGGTCGACGGTCGGGCCAATACGTGTCCCCTCCCCCTTCAGCTTTTTCAGAGCTGGTTTCCACGCATTGCTCAGATGGAAGCCGGAGTCTCGGTTCATGTTTTTCTCCTCAAGCATTATTTCCACTGCCTCCCTCACGACACGGTCCCAGTAATTTTTGGCATGGCATATTAGTTATGTACCTTGAAAATTTATTCAGTGACCGTTTTCTAGGCTGTGCTCGGCCACAGCAGACTTATTGGGATAGTACAGTCTGATGCATTTTTGGTGCTCCTTCAAGCGTTTTTCAAAGGTGCGTCCGGTCTCCCCGATGTATTCTTGGCCGTATTCACACGGTATGCGATAGACTCCTGATGTCTTCAATCCCAATTTATCCTTTGTGGTTTCGAGAAGGGCCTTGAGTTTTCCCAGTGGTTTGTGGATTGTGCCTTCTTAATATCCTCGCAATTTTGTTGGATAATGTTGAGACATATGGCGGGCAGGCTCTTGCTGTTGGTTTTACGTCAGGGTTTTCGGCTTCTGCTTTTTTCCTTAAGGACCTTTTAAGGGCCATTTTGATGTATCCCTCTGTAAATCCGTTTGAGCGGAAGGTAGTCTTCAGGTGATCAATTTCCGACTTTAGGTGTTCGGTGTCAGAGACAGCTTTGGCTCGGTGGATGAGAGTTCTCAACACTCCATTTTTCTGCGCTGGGTGGTGGTGGCTCCTTCCATTGAGGTACAGGTCCGTATGCGTGGGTTTCCGATACACTCTGTGTCCTAGGCTGCCGTCAGCCCTTCGTTCAATCAGGATGTCCAGGAAGGGTAGCCGGTTGTCCTTTTCGGTCTCCATGGTGAACTTGATGTTGGGGTGGACGTTGTTCATATGCGCTAGGAAGTCCGTCAGCGATTCGGATCCGTGTGGCCAGACTATGAAGGTGTCATCCACATATCTATAAAATTGCTTCGGGCGGAGAGGGGCCAACTCAAGTGCTCGTTCCTCAAAGTCCTCCATGAATAGATTGGCGATGGCCGGTGACAGCGGGGAACCCATAGGTACTCCTTCTTTCTGCTCGTAGAACTTCCCCTGATACAGGAAGTACGTCGAGGAGAGGACATGTTGGAAGAGGTCGACCGTTTTCTGGTCGAATCTCGCCTCGAGGAGCTTCAACGCGTCAGTGATTGGGACTCTGGTGAAAAGCGAAATGACATCAAGGCTCACTAGTATGTCCTGTTCTTCAATCCGAATAGTTTTTAAGGTCTTGACGGAGTTCTTGACGTGGTGATCGCACCGGCCCACGAAGGGGGACAGAAGACTTGTGAGATGTCTCGCCAGGTTATAAGTCGGAGATCCTATTGCGCTCACAATGGGACTCAAGGGAACGCCTTCCTTGTGCACCTTGGGCAGGCCGTACAGCCTGGGTGGGACTGGTGCCTGTGGTATAAGGTTTTTGGTATCCTCCGATGCTGGGACGGACTTTTTAAGTAAGGCAGATGTCTTCCTTACGATGCTTTCAGTCGGGTCACGGATGATGGTCCGATAGGTTGGGTCTTCTAGGAGGTGTTGAATTTTCTATTGGTATTCCTCCGTCTTCATCAGCACTGTAGCAAGGACACAACTTGGCTATTCCATTCACCCTGAAGACGATGGCAGACTCAGCCTTCGAAACGTCGGTGCTGATAAACCCTTGGACCCGGCTGGAAACCCGAGAACTCTTCCTCCAGTCTATTCGCCGGGAAAACCTTGGATCCTTCGTTGGTAAGAGGTAATTAAAAATAGTTGCGGTAATTTCGGCTCACGACAAAGAACTGAGAGAATCATATTTTATTACATTACGAGGGCTTTATTTCATACAAGTTAAATCGAATATTTTATCGAATTTCACCGCAAAGTACACTTAGAATGTAGCTACGAGAATAACGTATATTTTTAGATGTAAAGCATCACAACATCGCTCCTTTAAACTTCCTAGTAAGTTATAAAAATAACAATTAATCATCTAACCTTAGCGTCTCTAAAATTGTTCTAGGTGATGATCAACTCCGTTAATATCAACGCTAGAATTCCGTTTAAAATTTGGAACCAATCAGCAGAACATCCAGAATGTAATTCCTAGCATTGATTTTCAATAAATGCAACATGAACGATTCTAGTTATTTTAACTTATAAACAAATAAGTGACCATGAGCACCTTCCTTAAGTGGGACACTGAGAGCCGGAATGGGCCGAGGCAATCCCCACGCGGACAATAGGAAAGGGTCGGACCTCTCGCGCCGAGGGACCCTAATGGCGGTTGGGACCCACGTGGCATTCTTGACCGCGAAACTGCGAGAACACGGCCTTTAGCCTTTTGCTTCGAAAAATTCAATCCGTGAAAATACGGCCTTCATCCTTTAGCGTCGGAAAATTCAGGCCGTGAAATCACGCCCTCAGTAGGGAAAAGGTTAAAGAAAAATTGTTAGGTAAAGTACACTGGAATTCCCATATGAATGCAAATGACTGCTTGCATTGGTTAATGTTACTGAAGCATGACGAAAATTTTAATTGATATTTGCCGACCTGATTACAGTCTCAAGCAGAACTATAAATCATGATGTAACGAATGTATACATGGATGAAAACTGCAGATGCTACATCTTTCTCAAGGGAAGTGTCTAAAAACCGGTTCTCAGAATTCAATAAAAATTTCTTGTGCTATACATAGTCCATTGGGAGCTGTCATTTAATCAGCCCCCATATGGGGGTTTGTAACCAAATAGTTTAAACTGAAATGTGGTTAAAAATTTACAGGTCAAATATATTCATGCATAAGAGCCACTCTGCAAAGGGCGAGCATTAGTCCAGTGGTAAAAGTGCCCAGTTGTCCCACCAAGGATTTGGGGTCGAGACAAACATTAAAAATTATCAGTGAAATTTATGGATATATTGATGAATTCATCTGAAGCATAGACTTTATAAAAAATTTCATGCATGGTTTGCAAAATTTGATTGAATTCTGAGATTCTGTTTTTTAATATTCCCTAGTCAGAATGGTAAGCCTTAATAATTACAAGTCTTATCTGTGAAGAGACATTTTCAAGCACTGAAGAGCACTCACCCACAGCCTCCGAGATAGACTCCATTGCCATTGCAAGATTCTGAACCAGCTCCCCATTCTCTATAACAGCAGGCTGAAAATAACCAGATTTCATATTTACCAAAAACAAATGACAACTAATAAAATGACAAAAATATTTATAAAATGAAAAAAAATCTTGTATACTTGTGAATCTCTGGCGGGAATACAAAATAAATGTAGTGATAATACCAACACTAATCCATAATACACCCCAATCATACACTGTCCTAATTACTAAAATGTACACTCATTTCTTGGGAAAAAGGGTGGGCCAAAAGAGTAAACAAAGGCAAGGAAAAAATATTGCGGGGCAACCGGTCTTCTTCCGAGTTAGTTCTTCTATTCTTGATTACATATGTAGGATTTCTTCGTGAATCTTCTTAACTGAGGGGGAGAAGTCATATGTGATAACCGTTTGACTTATCGGCTCTCCATCATGGATGGAGATGACCTCCTAGACTGTCTCTTGCAGCACATTCATTCACCATGGGCTTAGAGAATATTTAATTCAAGGCGTCGTTGGTTGACCTTATTCCTCTTGGCACAGGAAATCTACCATTCTATTCTCCTATTTCCTCTTCTTCGCCACTCTTCACCTCACAGTCCACGACTCTCTCCTCTTTCCACTTCTCCTCCACCTGACAGGCAAGACCCATCCAGCTGTCGGTCATTGCGTTTGGCTGCAACACAAAGCACCGGTGAGGACGGGACGGTTGGGAACGGGCACGGCTGAGGGCGGGCGCCCATATGATTATAGGTGCATTAATTTCATTGAAACGCGCCATTGAATTACAACAATGAACTGGGGTTTAAGGTTAAGTCGGGTGCAGAATGCAGCGAGGTTTGCCCTTGAAATGATAACGATGAACTGGGGTTATTTTGAGCAGTTCCTCCGTCTTGAATAAGGTATGTTAAAATGGGGTTGTTTTGAGTAGTTGTTATGTTCGATTTCCTTATATAGTAAAACTGTCGTTTGTACGTGATTCAGTCGGTAATCATGGCTAAGAGTGTACAGAACGCTGTCGCTGCTGCAGGTTATTGGGTGTCCAAAACATTCGACGACGCCGCAAATTTTATCACGGCCTACTTGGAAGAAGTAAAGTCCATAAAGCTGATTATACACCCCTCGGCGTACTTCCTGAGTAATGAGGAGGTGGAGCTACCCCTTAACCATAATTTGGACACCATTTTCGACGAGGACATGCTGGAGGTTGAGGATTTCTTCGGGGAGGCTTACGATAAACTCACCGACATCGAGGAATTCTCCCAGTCCGGCCTCACCTTCGTGGGAATAGCAGCCTGGTGGTTTACTATGGCCCCATCCCAACCAAACAACTCTGCACAACCCACAACTCGGAACACGAGGAACGCCGAATTCTTCACCAGGGGCTCTAGCGCTAGACGTGTGAGGATGAAGAACACCTTCGCGGGTTGCCTTACATTGGCCCATACTTGGGACATATCCTTAAATAACAGGCAGCAGATGCGAAAGATTAAAAAGTGGCTGAGTGAAAAGCCATGTGTTAACGTTGAGAATATGCATATATCCGAGTTACCAGCATGGCATGCCCGTGCCCGTTCCCAGCCGCCGCGTCCTTAGCCGGTCCGAAACCATTATATCTTCACGGGGTCGATATGTCTCCTCAAGCTGAAATTCGACTGTACCTTATTAACCGAGGAGTGTTATTTTCTGAGGTTGGGGCAACTGGAGGAAACTCAGGAAGAAGCGGGTTTCATGGAGTCCTCACGGGGAGGGGGGGCTGCCGAAGCATGTTCTCATTTAGTAGAAGGAAGGGGTGCAGATTTTGTCACCCTCCATTTGCTGCTAACATGTGTTGTATGGAGGGAGGGGATTTGGAAAAATGTGGATCTTTCACTGATCACATACACATCATGGAAAAACCCCAAAATTGGGAAAGTGGGGAATCGTGGGGGAGGGGAAATGCTCAACACTCGATTCAATTTTCACTGCATACACACACACATATGACACAAGATATTGATGCAGTTCTCCTTACCATGTGAACGCTGATATAAAGTACCCATAACAAATGCCAAGCGGCAACGGTTACAATAGGTCCTACACATATTTGAAAATAATGATAAAGATCTCAAAATTTGGCCTAAAGTGCCCATGTTTACAGTACTTCAATTTCAGGATTTCCCACAAACATCACTTTCATCCATTTATTTAACCCATTAATCCCCAGCATTGCAAAAACACATTATTATTGAATCGTAATTATTGGAAAAACCCTTTCTGCAGGATATTTTTTTCTGAGGTTTTCTGAATTTTTGAAATATCTTTTGTTCTTATTCAGTTACTTTTGCAAAAATTTTCACTAAAATAATAATTTTTATTTTACTTCAAAATTTGCCCATTTTAAAGTATTGAAGTACAGTGGAAGCCCCTTATAACGAGTACGGGATATAGCGACAAGCTCGAATTAGCGACAGCTACCCAAGGAACCATTTTAAACCCTATAATTTAAATGTAAAATAAATTCGTATTAGCGATAATGGCTCGATTCCTCTCTTGCGCCATTCGTAATTACGACAGGTTGACTTTTTGACCACGTGCCTCATCTCTGGAATTCAATGCTTTTAAAACGGCATTTTTTCCGCCAACGTCGACGTCTACATGTTCCGTATTCTCCTATTCTTCTTTCCTTAATAAATTTCTCGAGTACACATTTCATTGCTCTTTTGTCATCTCCCTCCCGCGCCTCCGCAGTGAGGTTAAAAATTATTCCGCCCGTCTGCTGGCACCATGGCTGGTAAACGCAAGTCCTTGGATTTAAAAACCAAAATGAGAATTATTGCAGATCGTGAAAGTGGAGAGTGTTCAAAGAGTGAAATAGCGAGGCGATTTGGAATTAATACATCGACATTGTTCACTATTTTAATGAAAAAAGAACAAATTCGTTCGAGAGTGCTTAAAGAAGGGCGTCCAAGCACTCAAAAACACCTGCGGCCCGGAGAGCATCCGCAGCTAGAAACTGCTCTTTTCACGTGGTTTTGCCAGCAAAGAGCCGCAGGGATTCCTATCACCGGCCCAATGATGAAGGCTAAAGCTGAGTATTTGTGTGAGAGGCTTGGTGAAGACAATTTTAAGTGCTCGGATGGATGGTTTGCACGATTTAAAAATAGGAAGGGGATATCCCTTCACAAACAATCCGGTGAATCATCAAGTGTTGACGTTAATGCTGTGGAAGGCTGGGCTCCGGTCCTTAAAGACTATTTGGACAATTAAAGCCCCTGCGATATTTACAACGCGGATGAGACGGGCATATATTTTAACCTTCTCCCGTACAAAACTCTCGCCACTCGAACGGACCCCTGCAAAGGAGGGAAGAAAAGTAAAGACCGCGTAACTGTTCTTTTATGCGCCAATATGGATGGTTCAGATAAGTTAAAACCGTTCGTGGTGGGGAAATCCGCCCATCCCCGATGTTTTAAGGGAGTTAATACTCTCCCTTGCACTTACGAAGCAAATTAAAATGTTTGGATGACGGCTGCTGTCTTCACGCAGTGGTTACGAGCGTTTGATGCCAGGATTGGTGGAAGGAATAAAAAAGTACTATTATTCATTGACAATTGCCCAGCCCACCCACCAATAGAACTAAGAAACGTTAAAATTGTGTTATTGCCGCCTAACACTACGAGCGTTCTTCAGTTCCAGTCAGCATTCCTATCAAAACGTGTGCGCTACTGCCGCTAGAGGTCTCTACGTCCGCTGATATTGCGTCTGATTGCGTGAATCTCTACGAAACATAAATATTGCTAACAGACAGACAAAGAGTGGACTTCATTTATAATTTGTCCTTCTATTTATTTGAAACAGTTTTTCACCCTTTCCACCGAAGATAATTGATATGACTAATATGCTTTTAGATGCCGTATTGCTGTTCGGTTTCATGATTCCGATAGCATTTGAGTCGGCTGTTTTGAAACACGATAGTAAACCATTCATACAGGCAGACTTGAAGCATAAGAAGATTACTTCCACCTTCATTCCGCCGTTAACCTGAAAAAGATAGAATTGCAATGCTCGTGTGGAACCCTAAAATTTTATCACGCTCCTTTCGTCACCCAATTGCAGCAGCCACCCATCATTTTCATTACTACTCGGAAAGATAGAAGGTATGAATTTTTGAACAGATTCCGAAGTTTTAGCATTTAATAGTCTGATGCACCGCCATAACTGGTAGTTATGTCATGTATATTTGGAGCATCCAAGTAATAAGGATAATAACAGCTCATAATGCACAGTTCAGTAACGAGTGAGTCTGAAGCTGGCACTTTTAAAATCGACTTCTTAATGCCTCGGCATATAGCATCCTGCATAATTACATATGATTTGATCATAGATTGCAAGTGAATATGATCATTAGTGAATTAAATGTTCAAAATAATGATTTAAAACGGCTATCATGCTGCAATTTTCGCCTCTCGGCAGAAACAGCTGTGGTGACGCCTGATGAGTGATTTTTTTGTGACGATGTAATTGCATTCGGTAACAACGACAACTCACTATAGCGACAGATTTCTCTGTTCCCAACAGCTGTCGTTATAAGGGGCTTCCACTGTACTACAAATTGTAAATGATATTTTACAAATATTTATTGAGAAATCCTACTAGAGTTAATTTTTTCTATTAGTTCCGTTTCTTTATTCATCATGTTTATTTTTGTCACGAACTTTCATCATTCCTGTTATTAATATGGTTTTTGTGAATAATGTTGTCTTTACTTAGTGATGGGAATTCATTGATAGACCAGAGGGATGTTCTCAAAGCATGACAAAACTTATCACTATGGCTTTTCATCCACAATGTAGTCTTTTGGAGGCAGTTCAGCTGCATTTTTGGCACTCACAGGTTGTGAGTTCACAAAGTAAATAGTGAATAGCATTTTGAAATCCAAGATGGCCATCTGTACATCTAAGTATCAAGTTAAAAACAACTAATGGGTGAATAATAATTTTTCTAACGCTTGAATGTATGACTGAGACTTGGGTTTAATTTGAATTACTTCATAATATTCATGACCTCAGTATTCTTTACTTTGACTTATCTCCCACACATGCAAAAAGTGTTTTTATTCCATGGATTATATCTCCTGGATGTTTTATATCCTGATCAAAATTCTTATTAGTCTTCCAAAATATAGATATAAAATTCAATTTTGGGCAAATCACTCACAAGAGTACAGAAAATATACAAAGCATGCTGCGCTGAGAGATGGATGAGATGTGTTTACTCACTTGCAAAGAGTGCATCATATCGTTAGCTCATCCAACTGCAATGCCTGGACTTATTTCCAACCTTGAATTCCCATGGTAGGCTTTTCAAATTCTTATGCGTTTTGCGGATGGTAATCATAGTCCCTGCCTTTTTTTACTATTACCCTACCATTCCTTCATCTAACAAAGGTTACTATGATAACCCAAGGAGTTGTAATTCCATGTGTTGGTATAACAGTTTCTTATTCTGTAGTGAGCCAGGCAATACATATCTAAGGAGTATAAAGGAGCAATTCATAGCTTGCAAACAATAACGGCAAGTTTTACTCATTCCACTGCCTATCTAACCTTAAGTACGGTGGGTATATTACCTCCCTCTTTACATACAAAACGTAAGCCTAAAACCATCATAAACATGCTATTATCATAACAATTTGATATTTGGTGCTTTTTAAGGGTGCTTTACAGGTAGTAACTATATTAAATGTGTAATACTTTAGGCAAACAAATATAACTTTTTAAGGAAATAATCTTAATATGTAATTTTTGGAAATTTTAAGGTTTACCAATGCACGTGACTCAACAGTGTATAAAACCAGCTCCAAACTAACTGATCTCTCAAAAAATTTATGTATATTCCACAAAATCTTAGTTGTCCTAATCTGGGTGTAAAACTTGATAATAAAGTGTCCTTGGAGGAACATATTCAAAAGCTCTGCAAAAATATTATCTCTACTTGCGTCCTGATTCTATCAGATAAACTGTAGACATTGATGTATTATTTTCAATTTATTATGGTGAATTCTACCTGAATGTGATGTTTAGTATCCTCATCTGGGGCACTAGACCCGATTATAAAATAATCTTCAAAATTCAAAAAGGATACTGCAGCTCATAGGTAAAATGTCTCCTTACACAGCATGCCACCCTCCATTTCAAAAATTAACTGTATTACATCACCCCTTTGTGTTCATGTATACTGCGACTGTTTGTGCAAAAAACTATATTCATAGTTATGACGATTTCTTCACATAAAAAAATTTTTCTTTCTTAATTAGTACTGTTTTTGTATCTTATATACTTCTTATATACTCCTTGACATATCTTATGTTCGTCCAAAGAAATCACTGGACCAATTAAAATATTGTTATTATTATTATGATTACCTGTTCAGAGGCTTGGGACACGAGGTCATATGTGGCCCCATCAGTGCTATTACTGTGTACATATTCACCTCCATCATCACTGAACTGATCTGCTTTTCCAGAAGGAGACCCACATGTTCTCATGCCACTCTGAGAAAAAAAAGAATTAACACTTCATTGATAAATGTTTGCACCAATTGGTATTAGAAGCAAAAAGATCACAACCAAAACAACAAATATAGGGTGTATACATAATTGAAAAATTCCCTGAAAAGCTATTCTGGCCTCAGACAGGAAGACGGGAGAAATTCATCGACTAACAAAATATGGCCCATTAAGTTACTATGCCTTTTCAATTAGCCATAGGAAACCCTTCCTAAAAAGGAACAACAAATTTATCAGCAATAATTTGTGAAATTATGGTCTCATGACATATTCATTGGCAACCGAGATTTTTTGTCTACTTGTGCAGATGAAGTACGAAAAAGTTGATTTCATCCATTAAAGGTGATCATATTTTATTTCAATCAAAGACGAATACATAACAAGTTCCATTAAAATCACCTCATGGAATAAAATTGATGCCTCTTGACAACCACCCTGGTTTGCCAACATCTAATACCCTTTCCAAAGATGATGAAGGACAATTCTTGAGTCCCCCTTATCATTTACTCCATATAGTTCTCACTACATCCACATCTGCAACAGTTACAATATGCCTTATATAAATTCTTTTTTGGGAGCAATTCATGTTTGGCAGGATTGGCTAGAAACTGCATCGCCTGATTATGTGGCAATACAGCCAGCCAGAACTAACACAACAGGATTTATCATTCACCATGAAAGGTTTTTCACATTTGAAACGACTTAACCAGTAGTTGGCCACATAATGAGTCATGATTGCCTGATAAAAACAGCTGTGGAAGGACTGCTGGAAGAATAGTAAAAGTTATAAAAGATGTAAAAGAGAAGAAATACATCCCAATGAAATAGTTAGCGGACAGTAGAGTTGCTTCAAACATATCTTAGGACTTATGATGATGATCCTTCCTTCTGTTTTGTGGTGATTGGAAGAGAGTATGGTGTTTCTATCTTGACAAAAATGGGAAATGCCATGACGTCAGAGCCCTCACTTGCTCAGTGAGCTAAGGTGAGTGATCAGAGCATCTGTATGCCCCCATTCTGTTCAAAAAAATAAACCATTAATTTTGAATGATTTCTTCAAGAATGACACATGCCTATGTTAGCTGAAAAAACTTTTGGGCAAATGGGCCAAAATTTTGGGAATTTTGATTCCCTTAATCTCCCTAAAAAAGAAACCAGAATTGGCCAGGAAATGTTGGGTTCACCCAAAAATTTGCAAGGTATCATAGCCTAGAAGCACATCTTTAACTAACATGACTAACTGTGAAAGTTCTAACGAAGACTTATGGCACAACTCAAGTTTACTTATTCATATTTTACAAAGTTAGGGTAAAGGTTTGGCTTTTCTGGCAACTGGTACAGGAATATTCCATGGAGGAAATATTCCTGTGATCATTTTCCTATTCCATATTTGATAAAGGAAGGGAAAAGGTATTGTTATTAGAGTAAATTATATTGGAATAATACATAGAGGACTGAATATGTGCAGCAGCAAAAATGTGCTTAACAAAGCAAATGTGAACTTACCAAGTCATCAGTTGCCAATGGGTCTAAACAATTACTTGACATTCCAGCTGGATTCGGTGTGTACATCACTGGATAATTACCTTCACCGAGAGGGTCTTTGTCCTCCTCTTTCACAGATACCTAGAAGATAATGCTGGGTGCCAATCAATGGGGTCAAATAAAAATGTAAATAAGTATAAATGATAAAAATAAAACTCTTTCACCTGAGATCACTCAAGCTGGCTGAAATCATGCTTGCACGAGACTTTAGTGACAACCTAAAATGAAATGTCTGACATGACCAGTTTACTCTGCACACCTTAGTGTGGAATGCTTCTCAATGTGCTATCCACAGTATCGGTGGGAAAATTCTTCCCCTTCCAACTCAGACATTATTTTATCCTGTAGAAGCTTGATTTATATTGCCATTCATAATTCATTAATGTTGTATTGATTAATGTCCACGGCACAATATGGAGGCAGAGGGATTAGTGTTTTCTCATTATTACCAAAGGTGAGAAGTAAAACCCTCATTATCTGTGAATCCATTTCGAGACAGACGTTCAAGAAGTCTATGATGACATTGTCTTCTTTAGTGATTTATTAAACAATATCTAAACAATAACTCTAATAATTTTTACTCTTTTTATGAGCACATTAAGACGTTCTATGTAATAAAAAATTCTTTTCATCAATTATTTGAATCTACTACTTTGTATCCCTCACCAAAAACTATAGATATGCTACAAAAAACGTCATGTTAAGGAAATTTAGTGACAGGAAAGAAGCATATTACACTCCAGCAGTAAAATTTCCACATTCTGGATGATTGACTGATTTGTTTGTGGGCTGTTTTACATCTATGGGCACTTATGTAGTTGACATGACAAAGAGACAGAAAAATGCAAGTGATTCAAGATTGCAAACATCCAAAATCTTTGATAGCCATTTTACACGGGTCACGGAATTGCTCAGATTAGAACAGCATTTACTTCTAAAATGGCTTGGAATTGCACAAATGCATGAACGAAATTAGAACAGGGGCTATTTTGCCATCTCACACCCACCGATTGTTGTATGTGTTCTAGCATTTCACTGCTATACACGACGAATTTTATGGCTGCACCTTTGAACACACGTCAGATTCTGCTACAGAACCGTAAAGCGAGCCTTACAGCTTCGATCCTGAAACATGAAAAGTCTCCTATGACCGTAACGTAAGGATCAAGAGGCAGGACAAAACAAATACTGCGTTGGTTAACTGGGACGGAAAAATTCATAGTAGTCAACCTCTCAAAGTAGTGAAACTTAAATGGAAATCCATTACAAGCACTCAGCTCAGGGGTACCATTTGCAATGGATGAAGGCACTTTGCTAGGGTTTCTTCAGTTGAGGCATGTGCACTCACACAACACAAAGGAAACTGGGAGAGGGGAAGGGACCTTGCAAAACTTCCTTTGGTTGAGAGAGACACATTCACTCAACATAGAGGAAACATGTTTCCTTCATGTTTACATTATTTGTATTGTTGTCTTTTTTTAGATTCAATAATTACATATATCCTTTTCCATATGAGTGTCTACTATGAGATGAAAAAGAATGTAATTTCAAAGGAGAGCAGTTTAAAGCCTCCAAGCTGCAGTTTCCTTCATCTTATTTTCTATGACCTTCTACCCAGACTTAACTGATGAAAGTTCTTTATCGCTTTCGTCAATGCCATTGGAAACAATTTCACTTTTACAAATTTTGGAAATCCTCATGTCACACATACAGCAAATTTTCTCCAGGCTTCACCATGATGCCTGCTGCTCTCACGGACTTACACTTTTTTAGAGGTATGGTCCTCAGAAATTTCCTCACAGGACCTTTATGTATGACAAAAGGGTACAGCATTAAAGCTTATAACACTCGTATTTCTTTAAGTAGCAATGAAGATGATGAGAGCACACTCTCAACGGTGATGAAATAGGAATATTGCACCGCAGGGCAATGAATTCTCTGTCCACTTCTGGTAGTTAGTAGAAATAAAAAGTTTGGGCTGTGTTTGTGTACCTCTTTTTGTGAAATTCAGAACTGAGTTCTTTGCCAACACTGCACGATGCTATCTCTTACAAGGCAAGACACACCTCAATACGAATAAGACATGTTACAATGTAAGCCTGGCTATCAATCACACACACGAGTTGCTTAGTCTGAAATTCAACACAGAAAATCACTAAGGCAGCACCATATGAATGAGAATTGAATTAACTCCACTTGGACTGAAATTGGAGAAAACTTTCTGATAGCTCTCCTCTGCCTTTGTGTTTTATACCATACTATTCAGTTACCCAATACCTTTGTAAGAGGTAGCTTGTTAGGAATAGTCCTGAAAGCACAAAATTAGCAGTACGTTGGGAAGTACATTCACATGATTGCTTATGTGCTTCCTACTCTAAGAGCCAGTAGCATACGCTATAGTTAGATAATGCAAGCTTCAATATTGTTTAATCATGAGTATAAGCTTATTTCTCCTCTAAATTGTGTAAATTCTATGTGACTTGAAAAAGAGCCATTTTTTATTGTGACCATGAATGAGTATTTTTTTACTAAAAGGAACGTCCGACTCACGATTTTTTTTTCATCAGAATCTTTGCTCATACATTAATGATTACTTTTAACTGAACCATGAGTCTGTATTTGCATGGCCTTGTCCTGTGGATGCTGAAAATGAAATAGTTACAAGCGAGATTTTTTTGTACACTGTTTTTTTGCAGCTGAATTACTTCACGCACTGAATATTTAAGATAGTCGTGGGATCTAATGGACCACTTTGCTATAGAAAATAATAATGGCTTTTCATCTCACAGGAATGGAATTATGGATGAAAATAAAAATCACAATGTGTTGCACGTTGCGGCACTTTAGGGGTCACGCCAAATGTTCAATTGCTCATATTTCATTAAAAATTGACAATTGGAGGCTTAAAATGTGTACAATATCTAATTATACTAGGATGTATGATCACGGCAAGTTTCATGAAAATCCGAGTCGGTGGGTGTCATAGTCAGGTAGTCATGGCGTGGTTGATTTAAAATGGAATGACACCATGTCAATTCGGATGTGACCTCAGTGTCAAAAATTCTACAACGAGAATACTTTTATAACTAAATATTTATATTATTGTATCTTCCTATATAATTTGGTCATGAATGAGCAATTCTCAATATATCTTTTTAATTTAATGGTTTCATTAAATGTGTGTTTACTCTTTTCAATGGTCTCTCATCTGTGATGTTATACATAAGAATATCGTAATTGAGTTATCCCGCAAATAAATGAAATGAAATAATGTATTGATGATGACTTCATATAGGGTGAACAGACATCCGGGTTGGTGTAGCCATTTCATCCTTTGTAGATGTACGTCCAGTGCCTGGGCAGATCTTTTAAGAATGGGGAATTTTCCTCCTTTTCAAAAATAATGTTATATTAAGCATATTAATCCGCTAATAGAAACTCAGAACTTCTCAAAATTTCTAAATATTTCTTCAGCCTAACATGGTAAAATACAACTGCAGAAAGGGTATTTTCCCAGATTTCATCCATGTGGACCAATGAGAGAAACAAAATATGTAAACATTTCATCAGTAATCATTTAAAAACAGAACACTTTTAAAAATGCAAAAATTGCTTGAAAAAGTAATATACACAAACAAAACACAAAATCACAATGCTGATAATTTCTTTATTCTATATTGTGAATTTGCAATTACGTTTCAAGTGTCCTGCTTTTCCTCCATTCATCCTTACTTTTTAACCCTTTCACACCTTGATGTCGGGAGGAGCCAGTGGATATTTTTATTCATAGAATACCTGCCAGTGGGTACAGTGCAGATGTTTGTCCAATATCCACATGGATTTTTGAAAAGTGGGTAATTGTCCTTTTCATTCAAAATACTGATTACGTGCATTGAAAATCTGTTAACAGCTACCTTGCTAGGTGTAAAAAATGTAAAAATTGCTTGAGAAAATTTGGTCCACGAAATATATATGTATCATCATAGGTCTAATCAATTTTTATTTATTTATGAAATTGACGCTATATTTCTTATCTTATTTTAAAAACATTCAGTGTGGAGCAAGTCAATTGACAGGCTCTGCCAGTCAAGCCAAGAGTCCTCTCTCCGCCTCGGTACATATTAATATCCCATCCAAGTTCTTCCACCGTGTGTATGACCTTCAACAAGGATCCCTCTTATAAACCATGTGCACCATTTGTAAAAATCAGTGTTTGAACGGAAGGTATGTTATGGAAAACTCCCTCTAATTTTCTTTCTTATTTTATTGACCCATTCTGATGAATTTCATGAAAATCACATCCACACTGAATGTGCAACATGTTAATAGCTAGCAAGATGACACAAATAAATAAAATACCTAAGAAAATTAGACCCACAGAAAAATATATTAATTCATACAGAAAATTAATTTTATTGATCCAACTTATAAAATTGACGTTATTTTCCAAGCCTACTTTCCCTCTCACCTCTTTTTTAATAGGGTGCTGTCCTCCTTTTTCACCTCATGGCATCTGGGGCGGAATTCTGTACTCGGATACCGACGATCGTCGGTGTCGGTAGCTACCGACGATCGTCGGTAGCACCGATAGAAATGTGATTCACAAAACGCTGCTACCGACAGATTGTTGGTGCAACCGACAAATTAGTGACGTAATGCTTTTGTCGGTACGAAAGTGGCACCCGCACGCGAGGCTAGGCGCCTCGACCAATCATATTTCTCCTTTGTCTGCATTAAACAAATGAGGCTCCGAAAACGCCATCTGTTATTCGTCAGCCCGCGAAGAAGTTAAAAAGAGTTGATCACCGCTTTGTGAGATATTTACAATGTTTAATCACTCTGCGAACACAATTTCTTACTCCCATTGGGGCGATGTGGCTTGTATTCCGAGATTTTGCTGTATTTACCATCGGATTTTTTCTATCCCAAGTAAAAAAGCCTTTATATTCAAGGATTCAACGGTCGTTGATAGAAGAACACCGGCAACATTTGGTGCTCAATGTATTGGAATTTTCAAGTATAATTGTCTTGAAGAGGACTTTGTCTGCTACATAATTGTTCACCTACGCTTATTATAATTGTATTCTTTGGATTAGCAGTGACGAAATTATTTTTATTAGTATTGTAACAATGTACCTTCATCTTGAGCCACGGCTTGTTTACATCGTTTGCCTCATTGTTCGCCGTAAGTCCGATACTTCCACAAGGGTAATTATTTAATTAGAAAACATTTTTGTCGCTTGAATTCACATTTTGGGTTATTTAAAATACATTCGTTGAGAAAAAAACTGAGATTCCGCGGATGTCACGGAAGGTATCATATATCAGTATCATCGCGTCAAGTGTTGTGATTGTGAACTTGAGTGACATACTTTACCCTATTTGGAAGTGTTAACTTTTGCATTTTGATACCATTTGTGTGTTATTTCAAACTTTGCGTTGATATGACTTTGACTAAATATGCTTGATCAGTGTTAATTTGTGATATACCGTTGGAAGTATGAAGGTTTTCTCGTGTTGAAATTAAATTTTTGTAGTTTTATGATGAATAATTCATTAAATGTTTTCTTGTTTGGTGCAATCATTCTTTTTATTTGCCCCTTTCTACCGATGGAATACACGGTACGTACCTACTCAGTGCTCCTATAGTAATAATGAAAATCTATCTTAAAGTCCCGTACGGTGTTTGGTTAGTATGGTGAAGTAAATTCAGCATTAATTTTACGGGAAGTTTTGTGCACCGGTAACGACGTCAAAGAGTGAGAGGAGTTAAGTGATGCCATTTATATTCTTCTAAAATATAGTAGCAATATGCTTTTTCTATTTCGTCGTTGCTGTCTGACGCTCTCAAGAGTACTTACGAAGGTAGGAGAGTTATTTTCATTATAAACCCCATTCTCAGATGCTCACATAGGGTATTGAAGTTAATATGAATGTGAACGAAATGTCCACGTATATATTTCATTGAAAGTGCATCAATAGGCATTCGTTTTTATTGAAAATATAAATAAATTTCAGATCCAAACTTTAGGAATCAACAATAGATACCTATCGTGTCTTGTTAAGAGTAATTTAAAAGCAAAGCAATACGTTACATTCTTAAAATTACGGAATATTTATAATGTAAAATACCTTACGCTATTGGAACGCATAATGTAATATACGTGTAACATTGGTAAAGTTAAATACTGCTCCCACTATGTAAATTTTAAGTTTCAAGTGTTTAATCAATCATTTTTATTATAAATAATATACAATTAGAGCGCTTCCACGGATCTAGCGTCGTAGATTATGATTTAAAATCGTCAGCTTAGGCTGAAAAGTGTAAACAAAAGTCCGCCACGTTGCTAAAAATTTGTCGGTAGGTCCTACCGAGCGTTTTGAAATCGTTGGTATGTACCGACGGGTTTACCGGCAACTGTCGGTGGGATAACGACAATCGTAGGTAAAACGTGTCTCCTGAATCGCTCGTACCGAGACTTATCGGTAGGACCGGTTTACCGACACCGACAATCGTCGGTACGGTATACAGAATTCCGCCCCTGGTCTCCCTAGTCACACAAGCAAGGGTGACTTCCCATAGAAATGCATTCAGTTACACTGGGCTAAAGAAATTTTGTCTAGCAACATAGTAAATATCTATAAATTAAGGTCGTATAACAAGGTTTCACTTTGGATGAGAATAAAACTTACCAACATATTATCCCTGAATTGACGGGAGTCTGGCACAGGAATGTATATTTCAGTCCTTTGGACTGAATGAGTGAGATGTGAGGTGCCTTGTATCTCATCTTCAAAGAAGTCCTTTGTGTCAGCAGAAGACCCCAACTCGTCATCAGTTGCCTCATCCCATTGGATACTCTGTGGAGAAAGTAACTGTGATAAACTCACCTCCTTCAATGTCAACAAATGAAGCACACTCGTAATATTGATGAAATAGGATTTTCAATGTGATATCCAAGAATTTGCGTAAAGCTTGACATGTTTCTCTTGATCCAAAACTCAAAAGCTACACAGCTGCTGAAACCAAATTAGGCAGGAAGATACTTGGTATACTTGGTTCACATAGTGGGTGTATTACAACATCCTTGGGGCAAGGGAAGAGGAAAATAAATGTTTTCAACGATAGTGTTTTAAATTGCGAATCTATCATGTACTACATGTTTTTGATTAATTTTTAATGTAATTGAACACCTGTTTCTATGTACTCAAATACCAACCATAGGAGAGAAGAAATACATCTCATATGTTGTCTCCTTTCTGAGGCAGAAAAGTATGAAATCATCTGTCTGATCCTGGATGGGAGTGTTATAGGAAAGTGCTAAGGATGAGGAGAAAATGTTCGAAGTCACAAAACATCAAAGATGGGACAGCAGCTAGAGATACTTGGGACCAATTCAATGGGCAAGAGAGCAATTCCTGAACAGCCAATGTACTGAATAGTGTACGGCACATCAAAGAACATGAACAGGAATCTAAGAAATTCTGACAGCTCCACTTGAATAGTCTGGTGGATGAAACGTTTAATAATTTAGGAGATTTTTAATTTTCAAATCACATCACTTATAGAAGTATATACAGTTAACATGCTATTTGAGCTCTAGATATTTGTGAAAAGTTCTTGGCCAAAGTAATCTGCATGAATTTGAAATTAAAAAAGAAAAAAAAAACACAAAACATCAAATTCATTCCATTCTGTGCTCAAGAGTTAATTTTTGACTATATAAACATAATTCATTAAACAAAATTTACTTACAAACTGGAATAACAATCCATTCCCTGTTCAAAGAAATGCTTACAAAAATATTTTCCTGGAAAGGTAAATATCTAACAAAATTACCTATCTATAAAAATATTTAGGTTTAAAAAAACAGTCCGCAAAATTTATCATAATTATCAAAATACCCAGGGCCAATTTTACACAAAAAAACTTTCCTGAACAACCCCTAAAAATGAAGGTTATGATATGGCAAGCCACGATAGCGAAGACTGTTACATGGGTTAACCATATCAATTAATAAAATATGGTATACGCCATCTTTAAAATCAAATAAAAGAGCACATCACATTCAGTGCATATCGTAGTTGGTATTCATAGAAATAGATCTTAAGAAATTGATATCACAAAAATTTGAAACAGAGAATGCAATTTTAACTAATGGATTATTCAAATAAACTTTATTTTTACTCATAAAGAATATTAGTTGTGATAGCTGAAGTTACATACGTTGTTCTAACTCAAAATACTCATATTAATAAAATATTTATGCAAAAATAAAAATGTACATACAATCTTGTATCAAAGTAACTAGCAAACATAATAAACATATACGTCACATCTATCTTATGATCGTTTTTATATTTTACGTCGATTGTTTACAACGTTTGTTATGATATTTTTGCAACAATCATCTCCAAATCTCAAACGTAATTTTAAACGCTTATGCATTCATTGTACCTCTCCTATTTCCGCATTATAAGCCGTGAAAATTGAGAAAAGTTTTTGACCATCAGCAGGTATATATTGTTATAAAATAGAGAAAACATCAAGAATTCACATTTTGTGCGTGTGCAGTTGAGCCTGTGATTGGACACCAACTTACAGATCCATTTCAGTTCACCCTTACAAATAGCAGGAAATGGTAAGAGATTTTTTGTTAATTTTAAAATGCTTCGGCTACCCAAGTGAGTAAATATATTAAAAGGTATTGTTTCACAGCGTAGTGGGTCATTGCCTTTTATGAGTTGGCGAACTTGAATGCCCCACTTTGTTAGCTATGATTGTTTTACAAACACATTTTCGAATGAGACAACAAAACCTCTTTGCGTATCACCACTGAAACACCAAATGCAAGGTAAATCACTTCGCACGGAGATTGAGAAACACAGCATGCGGGAAACTGGGCTAGTTTCACTACTCCGTCAACCATGTCCGACGGCCTTGAAAGTACTCCAGTATTATCAATTAACAAAAATAATGCTCTATTTATTTCTAATCTCTACTCAAAGCACTTTTTAAAATAAAGTTGGATTTACCACCTTCAAGAAGTCATACAACATTCAATTTCCTAAGTTATGGCATCAAGTGAATAATCAATCACAATTTTGAGTAAATCCAATCAAACAACTGCTATAACAAGTTTAATCCACAAATAATGATTCAACTGGATTTCTCACTGATGTTGACACAAACCAAAGACTCTCACTTAACATTTCCAAAACATACCATGCACCAGTCTTCAAAAGAGAATAAACTAAAGTACCCACCCTAAAGCAATTCACCGCAGAAAGTTTTCTCAGCTTTGCGTCCGATTCTAAACAAGTCATTTTGAAAACACTGAATTCCGTGAGGTTTTTCAAACATAGGGGACACAGGGTGGTGGGCAGGCCATCTCCTACAGCAACCTAAGATAGCAATCAACACGTTATACATTGAAGAGGTGCGAAAGAATGCTTATAACACGGAATACAGATAGCAATGTGAAAAAAGAGAAATCGATAAGATGTAGGCAACGTGTCACTTACTTCTAAACCGAGTAAACCATTTATGGCATCCTTAGCAGTTATTCTGCAAGCTACGTTGGAAGCTAATATGTTGTAATAATAATCATTATTCTTCATGCATAGTCTGCATAAGGTACCCACAGAATCCCTTTCTGATGAAGCGGTGAAAATCCCGGCGCTACGATTCATGTTTTAATTTCAATCACTCATTCAATCTTCAAATATATTTATTCGTCGATGAAATCATTAACACACAACAGACTGAGATCTCCAGATTCGTCACAGGAGCTACATAGATTTCAATGACACAACATATATTTAGAATGCTTACGGTGAAAGATAACTTCAAATTATAATATTTAAATAACTCAAAATCACCTCAACGAAAAAATACACAGCAAAATTGATATGGGTTACCTCCTAGTTCACTGTAATAATCAATGTTAATATAAGATCATGCAATAAAGATTGGTGTGCTTTTACTGAGGGTTAGTTTTCCTTTCTACCGCTAGAGACAGATATACATAGCAGGCCACTAATCAAGGCGCGTTCCGGCAGAAGTGAAAATTATGTACGAGACCAAGGTTCTTAGACGGACGACTTACTCTAAGAACCTTGGTAAGAGACTGAGTTTGATAATAAATTGAATATGGTTTGTATTTTTATATTCTTGGTATTTAAAGTTTTATTCTTCCTTCTCTCTTTATAAAACATTCCACTCAAAAACATAACTTATAAAATTCAAATGAAAAAGTTGTTTTCTAAGGCTTTCTTTCATAGATAATTTTTTGTCATTAACGTATTTTTCTGAGTAAATATCAGTTAAAATATAATGTATCATTTACAGAGATAGTTTCTCACCTTATCTACTCTTTGCAGACTTGTTTTAATGTTGATTTACCCATATGCCTCTAAAAATTCTACCATTGTATAGTCGTTTAATTTGTCTCATCAACACCGTGCACTGTGCTTTGTCCCGATGGCATTAATCGCATTAATATTGCCTGCATAGTCTTAAATGAAAAGTTTCCTCCTACCATAGAATAAATATACTCTGTGCTCCTACTTCCATGCTACTGCCTGTGTATTTCGGAACGCGCCTTGATTAGAGGCCTGCTATGCATATGTACCTCTGTCGGTAAAAATGTAAACTAAAACTCAGGGAAAGCAAACTAATCGTTGCTTGCATGATCTTGTATAATCGTTGTTACAGAGAACTGCAAAGTCAACCGTCTAATCCATTTTGATATGGTGTGTTTTTCCGTTGTGGTGCTTATGAGTTATTTAAATTTTAAAATTTAAACTTGTCTTTCACCGTGAGCATTCTAAATATAGGTGATATCATCGAATCGTATGTAGTTCCCGTGACGAATCTGAAGATCTCATTCTGTTGTGTGTTGATAATTTCATCGACGATTTAACATATTTAAAGATTGAACGAGTGGTTGAAGTTGAAACATGAATCATACCGCCGGGATTTTCAGCACTTCATCTGGAAGGAATTCTGAGGATACATTGTGCAGACTATGCATGAAGAATAGAGATTACTTTTACAACATATACACTTCCAACGTAGCTTGCAGAATGACTGTGAAGGATGCTATAAATGGTTTACTCGGGTTAGAAGTAAGTGGTTCGATACCTACAACTTATTTATTTTTCTTTGTCATATTGCTTTAGTTATTCCATGTGATCAGCATCATTTCGCACTTCTCCAATGTATAGCGTGTTGATTGCTATCTTAGGTTGTTGTGGGAGATGGCCTGCCCACCACCCTGTGTCCCCTATGTTTGAAAAAGCTCACGGAATTCAGTGTTTTCAAAATGACTTGTTTAAAATCGGACGCAAAGCTGAGAAAACTTTCTGCGGTGAATTGCCTGAGGGTGAGTACTTTAGTTTATTCTCTTTTGAAGACTGGTGCATGGTATGTTTCGGAAATTTTTTTATTTTAAAAATATTTTTGTTAATTGATAATACTGGAGTACTTTCAAGGCCGTCGGACATGGTTGGCGGAGTAGTGAAACTAGCCCAGTGTCCCGCAAGCTTTGTTTCTCAATATCCATGCGAAGTGATTTTTACCCTGCAGTTGGTGTTTTTGGTGGCGATAAGTGAAGACGTTTTGTTGTGTGATTCAGCTTTGTGTTTGTAAAATAATTATGGCTAACAAAGTGGGGCATTCAAATTCGTCAACTCATAAAAGGCAACGAACCCACTACGCAATGAAACAATCCCTTTAAATAAATCTACTCACTTGGGTAACCGAAGCATGTTAGAACGAACAAAAAAACCTCGTACTGGTTCCTGCTAATCATGATTGTGAACTTAAATTCAGCTGAAACTTAGTGTCCAATCATAGGCTCAACTACACAAACAGAAAATGTGAATTCTTGAGGTTTTCTCTATTTTATAACAATATATACCTGCTGATGGTTCAAAAACTTCTCTCAATTTTCACGGCTTGTTATTCGAAAAGATGAGAGGTGCAATGCATATAGAAGTGGCCCAGTATTTGAAATTAAGTGTCAGCTTTGAACTTGATAGTTGCAAAAAATGTCATTACTAACGTTTTAAACTACATACATAAAACTGAACTCAATGAGAAAATGGATGTGATGTATCTTATAAGTATCAATTTGTTTAGTTTGTTGGACAGTTACTTTGTTACAGGGCAATGTTTATATTTTTATTTTAGGAAAAATGTATATTGATATGAGAACATCATATTTGCTAAAACAATCTATGTCACTTCAGCTATTACAAATGATTTCGTTTTTGAGCAAAAATAATGTTTCTTTGATTAATAAATTAGTTAAAATTGCATTCTGCGTTTGAAAGGTTTTAGGTGTTTTAAAATCCCTAAGTTTTTTCTTTAAATGCCAACTAAGATGATCACTGAATCTGATATTCTGCATTTTTTAGGGTTGTTGAGGAAAAATTTTTTGTGTTAAATTTACACTTGGTATTTTGATAATTATGATAAATTTTGAGGTCTGTTTTTTTTAAACTTCAATATTTTTTCAGAGAAGTAATTTTGTTAGAAATTTACATTTTCAGAAAAGTTTTTTGTTAGTGATTCTCTGTACAGGGAATGGATTGGTGTTCCACTTTAAGTAAATTTTGTTTAATGAATTAGTTGTTTTAGAATTTTTTTCTGATAAAATTTCAAATCTATACAGGTTTCTTTGGCAAAGAAATTTATCGCCCAAATCTAGAGCTGAAAAAGCATGTATGTTGTATTTACTTTTTACTTAACTAAGTGATGAGATTTAAAAATATAAAAATCTACTAAATTAGTAAGGTTTCATCCACCAGATTATTGAAGTGTACTTGTCAGAATTTCCTAGATTCTCATTTGTCTTCTTTGCTATGGCGTACAATATTCAGTACATTGGCTGTTCAGGCATTGCTCTCTTGCCCATTGAAATTGGTCCCATATATCTCTAATTGCTGTCTCTTCTATGATGTTTTGAGTCCTAGAACAATTTTTTCTCCTCTTTACTGCTTTTCTTAAGTCTCCCATCCAATATCAAACTGATGATTTCATACCTTTCGGCCTAAGATAGTGGCCAAAATATGAGATATATCTCTTCTCTCCCTGAGTTGGTATTTGAGTATATGGAAGCAGGAGTTCAATTCCAATAGAAATGAATCAAAAACGTATTCCACATCAAAGTTTCACATTTAAAGACACATCTGTTGAAAATATATATGTATTTTCTTTTTTTCATGCCTCATGTATGTTGTAATACGGCCACTATGTGAACTGATTATACCAAGTATTCTCATGCCTAACGTGGTTTCAGCAGCTGTTTAGCTTTTGAGTTTTGGATTAAGAGAAACATGTCAAGCTTTATGCAAATGCTTAGATATCACATTGAAAATTCTATTCCATCAATATTAGGAGTATGCTTCAATTGTTGACTATGAATTAAGTGAATTCCATATCACTGTTACCCTATCCATAGAGTATCCAAGGAGGGGAGGCAGCTGATGACAAGTTGGGGACTCCTGTTGACACAAAAGACTTCATTCAAGATGAGATAGAAGGCACCTCACATCTCACTTGCTCAGCCCAAAGGACTGAAATATACATTCCTGTGCTAGACTCCCAACAACTCGGAACTAATATGTTGGTAAGTTTTATTCTCATCCACAGTGAAACCTGAGTTTAATGACCCTAAGTTGTTGACATTTACTCGGTTGTTTTACATAAGTGGCTTTGTGCTGTGTAAATGGATGCATCTCTACAGGAAGTCACCTTCGCTTGTGGGAATAGGGAGACCAGATGCCATGAGGTGAATAATGCAGGACAGCTCCCTATTAAATAAGCAATAAGAGGAAAAGTAGGCCAATTGAAAAATAATGACAATTTTATAGTTTGGAACAATAAAATATATTTGCAGTATGATTTTATATATTTTTCTGTGTATCTATTTTTCTTGAGTAATTTATGTATTTGTATAAGCTAGCTGGCTATTAACACATTCAATGCGAATGCGATTTTCAAGAAGGTCGTCAGAATCGGTCGATAAAATAAGAGAGACAAAGAGGGAGTTTTCCACAACATACCTTCAGTTCAAACAAGGCTATTTACATAAGGCATGCACAGTTCGAAAACGGGTTCCTTGCTGGAGGTCATACGTACAATCAAAGAACTTGGTAATGGATATTAGTTACTTACAGAGGTGGAGAATGGCCTCCTAGCCTGACTGGCAGAGCACTTGTATTGACTAGCTACATATA
Source organism: Ischnura elegans (assembly GCF_921293095.1). Lineage (NCBI taxonomy): Eukaryota > Metazoa > Arthropoda > Insecta > Odonata > Coenagrionidae > Ischnura > Ischnura elegans. The sequence goes on from NW_025791657.1 coordinate 1,460,876, forward strand.
TTGACTTGGACGGGACTGCGTCAATTGTCATGTTCCACACGGAATGTGTTAAAAATAAGATGAGGACAAATTAGGCAACTTGAAAAATAACTGCAATTTCACAAATTAGAACAGTATAAATTAATTAGACCTGTGATTTTGTAATATTTTGTGGAAAAATTTTTCTCAAGCTATATTTGCATTTTTTACAGCTTGCTAGGTACCTGGTAACAGATTAACTATGCACAAAATCATTATTTTCAATAAGGAGGAAAATGTCTTATTCATAAAAAATCCACCCCGATACCAGACGAATATCCCAACTCTACCCAGTGGCAGATGTTTTATGAATAAAAATGCCTATTTGCTCGGCCAGGCATCTAGTTAGAAAAGATTAAAAGGAAAGGATAAATGGAGGATAAGTAGGACACTTGAAACGTAATTGCAAATTCATAATTTAGAGCAAAAGAAGTTAATTAGGACTGTGGTTTTGTTTTAGTTTGTGGGTCTAACTTTTCAAGCAATTTTTGCATTTTTGACAGTGCTTAGTTTTTAAATTTTACTGAGGCCATGTTCCAATCCACCGTAAATGCTCTTGCGCTCTACTCAGCACTTTCTGATGGTCACATTTGGGAAGTGATGTTGTCACCTATTGAGATTCCAGTTCACTACGGTCCTGCTCTGAAGAGTGCATAATCGAAGAGCACGAGAGAGGGCAAGGATTCACCCTTACTTGCTCTTCAACACTTTGGCTACGACCGTTAGAGGTAGAAATTTCTGTTCATTATGTGAATTTGGATAGGATATGATTTGAGGTGGTGAATTGGTTTTTTTAATTGTTCATAATGAATTGTGTGGATATCAAATCCAAGTTAATCTAGATTACATGTGAATCTCAGTGTGTCCAGCGACCGGGATAATCGGGAATTGTGATTGAATTTTAAGTGTCTGGAATTATGCATGAATTATTCTTGAAAATTTTCTCCAGCCTGACAGTTAAAATTGCTTTCAGGCATAATTTTTTAAGTTCAATGCCCATTTTCTGGTGTAAAAAGTGTTTGTCATAATCATGAGTGCAGTAGCTGAGTGGAATTTTTACAGCTGCATCAAAACATCGAATGTCAGACAAGACTACAGCATCGAAATTCCTAACACTCTTGTCTCAACTAAGATTCCAAAAAGTGGTGGAATAGGACAGGTGACATCAGTTAGTTATGATATTGATGCAGCTTCTTGACTTGCTTTGAATAAATTTAAATGATTAAATTAAATCTCAAGGATATGAGGGCACTGGAACAGTTCTGAGAAAAATGATACCAAAGGTATCCCATTGATCGAAAAAACAGCTAGCTAAGCAGCCCCACTGTTCTTTCGATCTGGAAGTGCTTTCGCACGGGATAAAAAAGGGAATATTGTTGTTAGATAGAATTCGGTAATGACTGTCAAGTCACCTTGCCTATGTGTACACCCACTCACAAAGGTCACGAGATTCCCACATGTCACTTCAAAATGGTGCAAGTTAGGCAACCTGCAGTGGTCTCTAGCTACAATATTTAGATGGGCGGAACTGATCTCACGGATCAAAATATCAACAGGTATAGGAATGTTATCAGAGAAAAAAATTGTGATGGTCCACATGAAGCTATCTCCTTGATGCTGTCATTGTGAATGCCTGGATCTGTATGGAAAATTCTGGTTCAAATATGCTGCAGTAAGCCTTTAGGCGAGAGATTGCACAAGTGTTTTTGTAACAAAGATGTACCTTTCTCGGACCTGGCAGTCGTATTTAATATTCTCTATCATGTGCAACCAATCATAGAAAGTCTGATGACATAAGGTATGATGGCAGTGATAACCAATTTGTCCCGTTTGATAGACGCCGATGTTCTTATGAAGAATATTCCTCCCACGTGGGCTCAGAATGTGATAAGTGCCTTGGCCTTGCCTTCAATGAAATTCTAACTATAATACTCGGCAATTGAAAACCCAATTTATAGCATTCAAAGACTCTAGGACAAAGCAATATAGGACTAATTTTATTAATTAACTCATTGATAATGTCAAATTACTAAAAGTTTCACGGTCCATGTTTGTAGATTTATGGATTTTTTGGGAATATCCCGCGTCAGGTTATTAAAATGGCCTACGTTTCTTCTCCTATGCCGGAGACCTCATCAGGGCAAATGACATTGATAAAGTGTTTTTTTCATTCTATAACTGTTTTCAAAACTGAGTTTTATGCTGTCAAGTTCTTTGGACAGCCAAAAAAATGTTTAAACCGAAAAAATAAAGTATTATGATTTGAAATTACTTCAAAATGCCAAATAAAAGAATTATTATAGGTAAATGCAACAATATATGGTGTATCACGCAGTTAAATTGAGAATTATGATGGTTCGAGCGATTCTTCTGCAGAATGCAGACCGGTAGCCGGAACGGCTAGCGTGCCCATATGGGCACACCCCCTCTAGCAGGAAAAAATCAACAGAATTTTAAAACTAAATGTTTATCTGATTGCTTGGGCAGTAATTAAGCAGTTTTTAACTGAAAAACAAAATAAAACTCTGAAAATGACTCCGCTGTTAAAGGGTTAAGAAATATTCAGAAATTTTGTTGAGAGTTCTGAGTGGCTATTAACACATTTATATACTAATAATAATGATTTTCAAAAAGGAGGACTCTTCACCATTCTTAAAAAATCTGCCCAGGCACGGTATCTATAAAGGATGACATGTCTGGACCAACTCGGATGTCTGGTTACCCTATATGAAGGCGTCATCAGTACATTATTTCATTTCATTTATGTATGGGATAACCCATTAACTATATTCTTATGTAGAACATCACAGATGGTAGACCATAGAAAAGACTACACACACATTTAATGAAACCACTCAATAATAAATTTAAAAATCTATGAAGAATTCCACATCAATGAACCAAATATATAGGCAGATACAATAATATTAATGTTAAGTTATGAAAATGTTCATGTAGTAGAATTTTTTAAATTGAGGTCATGTCCTAATTGACATGTCCAGATTAATCAGAAAATCTGGTCACCCTGTGTGTGACCATCAGTTGCACAACATGAGGCAAAAAGTGTAACCGCCATAATCTACGTAGGCATGTATGTGGATCTTAGCTTTCTTATACCACCATTCTTGAGAGAAATGTCACGCATCCCATGGAGGAGTCCCATGGTGGACTATCTCACTTCTCCTTTCTAGCCTATTGTCTTTGCTACAGCATAGATGAATCTCAAGATTGCTCTCTTTTTCTTCAATCAATCTTCGTGCTTGACCTCAAGATAGGAAGTAGCCAGAGGCCTAATGTAGCTTTATTATAAGTAAGGGAAGCATAATTAAGATCCAAATTCAACTTATTCATTTAGTAATTGAATCTACAAAAGATAGATAAAGCATAAAAATAGTCTTTAATAGTAATTTAAACATGAGGAAGCATGTTTCCTTTATGTTGTGTGAGTGTGTGTGTCTCTGAACCAAAGAAACTGTGTCACCGTCCCATCAACTCTCACAAAGAGTTTCCTTTGCATCGTGTGAGTGCATGTGACTCTACCAAAGAAACCCTAGCAAAGCACCTTCATCCAACGCAAACACTTCCTCTGAGCTGAGTGCATGTAATGGGTTTCCGGTTTAGAGGCTCTTGTTGGTCACTACTATGAATTCTTCCATTCCAGCAAACCAACACAGTATTGGTTTTGACCTGCTACTTGATCCTTAGGTTATGGCCATAAGAGACTAATTTCATGTTTCAGGATTGAAGCTGTAGAGCTGGCTTTACCTTTTCTGTAGCACAATCTGACGAGTGTACGAAAGGTGCAGTCAATATTGTGTCTTGTATAGGATAGAAATGCTAGAACACATGCGCGAATGCATGGCTGTGAGATGGCAAAATAGCCCTTGTTTTCATGCCGTTCATACATTAGTTCAGTTCCTCGCCATTTTAGAGATTAATGCCATTCCAACCTGAGCGATTCTGTGCCGAGTGTAAAACAGCCTTATCAAAGATTTTTTAGTTCGCAATCTTGAATCATTTGGATTTTTCTATTTGTCATGTCAACTACATCGATACCCATAGATGTAAAATAGCCAACAAACAAATCAGTCAATGATCCAGAATGTGGAATTTTTACTGCTGAAATGGTATAGGCTTCTTTCCTGTCACTAAATTTCCTTAACATGACGTTTTTTGTAACATATCTGTAGTTTTTGATGAGGGATACCTGTAGTAGAATCAAATATTTGATGAAAGGAATTTTTCTTCCACGGAATATCCTGATTTGTTCGTATGATGGAAAAATTACTAGAGTTATTGTTTAGAAGTTGTGTAATAACTGACTTAAGGGGACAATGTCATCATAGACTGCTTGAAAATCTGTCTATCCTGAAATGGATTCACAGATGATGAGGATTTTACTTAACTCCATTGCAAATAATGGGAAAACACTAATATCTTTGCACCTATTGTTTTGCTGTGGTAATTTTTTAAAACAAATAATAATGCACTACAAATGACAATATAAATTAAACTTCTATGGGATGAAATCATGTCTCCTTTATGTTATCCCTTTGACTATTATGCTGTTTTCACTCTCCATTGGTAGCATCCAAGCTGCATTCTCATTACTTGAGTAGGAATTAAAGTTCAAGGCAGATAACGATACTGCCTTTATTCCAACTTGCATCTCGTGTCTCTATGATTACATTGTAATTTGTTATGTTACTTATGTGATCAAGCATTATCACTCTGTATATATTAACATGCCATAAATCATTCAAGGGTGGCTTTCTCCTTGGCCTCTTATAGGTGAAGAAAGTTAAAAATATTTAGATACATTTTATATCATTTTAAATTGTGGTGAACTTTTCTTCCTAGGCTCACTGATACTTAAATTTTCCACCTAATTACGTACATTAAATGGTTACGTGTGCCTAAAAAAGACCTTGCTGTATGTACTTATTATTGATGCCTACCTTGTACTTACAACTTCCTTCATGGTATTAGCCTTTGGTAACACGTAGTTACTATTTTTATTTATTACATTGCAATCATTACTTTTTGATGGCAATGATGACATTTTGTGTGTGGGGAAACAAAGCTGTCCATGTTAACAATGCAAGAAACTTAAGAATGCCTTATTAGAATCCAGATGTCGTTGCTTCAGGCAAAGTGTGTGACAAGGTTTTTTAAAATTTAGCTTTGCTACTTGGGTCAGTGATGGTAGACAAACACAAGTTTCATGAGATGTGGATCAATGAATAGACATTTCATCTAAAATTTTTTACAGGGTGATAAAATCCATATAATTCAAAACATGTCATTGCTAACTATTGTTATCCTAAAAACCCTATTTCCTATTTTGGGAAGAGACTAATAACTCTGCACTTATCACCCCATCATTTAGAAAGGCATATTTAGCCCAAATGTATCCATAATTTGAAAAAAAGCTGAAATATATTTTGAAATTCGTGTAGACATTGAAATGAGCTATATCAATAGGCATAAACTAGTTTTTGGTCTTTCACATAACTTAATTTGATGCTTATTTCATTCTATGGAAACTTAAGATAATTATACATTTCATCATGCAATTGTTGTGGGACTTTATGTTTACCTATTGGTTATTAATGTCTGACTCACATTCAATATCACCTTGATCCATAAAAAGGCCAGTTTACTGGAAAAATAAAGCATCAAATTAATTTTGGATGGTACCTAGTGTGAGATTCATGGGCCAATTCTGGTCATTGTTGTTATCAATATGGAGAGAAAGGTCTGAACTTGGCTAAATAATCATAAAAATTGGGGTGTGTTTTTTCCATTTCAATTAATAGGAGATGTGCTGTATGCTTTTGTTTTGCTCAGTGTTTTAGACATACCAGTGTAAAGGAAGTGAACGGTATAGACTGAATCGATGGGTCTCCTCAGTGGTGATCTGCAGTTGATCTCTATAGTCTAGAACTGGAAATTTTCACTGCTTTTGAATATCATGTTGCTTAACATTTCATTGAATTCAAAGTTGTAACAAGAATTTTTCAAAATGTTATTTTTTAATAGAATTGCTTTTTGCTATTAGGGTCATCCATTAATTACTAAGCATTTTACTAGTCATTCTTCTTTGAACACATAACATATCTTTTTTCTCAGTTTATATTCCAAAATTATTGTCCATTACACAGATTGGATTGAGGGTAGTAATTTTATTTTTGGAAATATTAATTGATGCTTTCCCAGCAGATAATGTGGGCAAACTCTTCTCAGGACTCCAATCAGGATAATTTATCCATATTAGTCTATATTTCAAGCTCCAACTTGGGGCTCATTCTCAGGGATAAATGTTTTTTATTTATTTGTGATAACACAATATTCAGCAGCCCTGAGTATGAGTCAGAGCCTGAAACGTTGGCTAACAAGGATAAATTAACCTGGTGGGAATCCGGAAAGTAGTTGACTCAAGTCAATTTCTGTCTGCTTTGCCCCTCAGTAAATGTTATTCTGAGCAGTAGAAGAACAAATAATAAAGTAATAAGTGAAGTAACAGATTTATATGATGATGGTTTTCCAGGTTTACACCGTGTTTATTCATATTTTGTTGTTAAAACATGAATCAATGCGGTAAATCCGGAAACCATCACCAATCAACTAACCGCGGAAGCCTCCGTAATAATAGAGATATATGAATCAATCAATGAATTCAAAGGTGACCTGACTCAGTATTTAAAAAGGAATGCTTCCTACTGTATTGGAGAATTCATGCAGCCATTATTATGTTTGTAACATGCAGCCTGCCTGCTACAGCATCCACAGTGCAGCGACTCAACTCACATAATAGCTGCAACAGCTGAAAGTACCCCTGAGAATTTTCTTTTACCAGAGGCCACTCAAGCCAGCTGCACACACGCACCAATGTAATTGGCCACTTACGTTATCCTCTTCATTATAACTATTTACCTTCAAATAAAAAAGTGGACTTAGATGTGACTGCATTGCAACTAAGGTATACAAAGATGTCAGAACATTTCTTGGTAACAGTTGTAACAGAACTATTAACGCTTTGCTCTTGCCCAACATGTGGCATTATGAGAAAACTTTTAGGCCTGCTTTCCTTGGTCACATGACCGAGCAGTCAGTTGACCATACACATCTGTCATTTCATAACAAGGCCTCAGTTTTACCTACTTGATCGGTGGGGGTGATTCCTTTGCCATGCTCTCTGAAATGGCTTAAATTATGGTGCAGAGACGATATTCTGCTCTGGTTGCATAATGGGACCTAACTATTAAACTAAGGAATGATGTCTGATAACTTTCAGGTGTATTGTCAGGGCGATGACTCAAGTAAAATAAACAATTGTTATTGTCAACCAGGTTGTGTCAGTTCATTATTAATCGCCACAAATACTTTAATATACAGCCAGAAGTAGAGCCATATTGTCTGTAATAACTTCAAAAGCGATCTGTACACGTTAGTGATAGGTACAAGGCAAATATCATCATTGACGTAGGAACTTATGTTGCATAATCTAGGTTCGTAATTTTTCAAGGTTTTTCGCTTATACCTTCTGCAGTTCAGTAAATTACTCGTCTAATAGTATTATGAAAATATGGGTTTTTATGATTTTAAGTAAGGGAAACACTGGTTCTTTAAAGCCATGCTTAGTGCTTAACATGTAAACATTGTTATATACAGTGGAACCCCGATTTATCGTTCCCGCATTCATCGTTCGCCGCTCCTGCTCCCGAATTAAGTTCCATAAAGACAATTTAATTTTTTTCCCGCATCTATCTTTCCCCGAAGTATCGTTTTCCCGCATTTATCGTTTGAAGATCGCGGTCCCGTCGAATAATTTTCCCGCATTCATCGTTTGACAAAAATGAGACGAAGTGTTTACAACGAGTTATTTATGGCTAATAACAACAGACACATGGTTTGAACAGGGTTCCCACTCTACTTGAATAATGAAATTTATGGCTTTTTCCAGGTTTTCACGGTTATTTTTCAGGTTTTCACGTTTTTTTTCAGATTTTCACGGTCTCAATTTCGCTAAATTCACGGTGCGTTAATAAGCCAACAATAAGAAAATCACTGGCCGTACATCAACAGAAAATTAACGTACGCGACAAACGCCGTGAATGTTAACGCCGCAATGAAAAGTGATATCTGTTATGACGTGATCTATCGTTTGCAAAATTTAGGGCCGACTAAAGGACCAGCCCAACCGCGCTCTTGCCTGGACGCCGAATAACCTTCGGACCTTCATCCGTCCGGACACCCGAGGTCCTTTTTTAATTCCTCGCCGAGAGATTGTTTTTTGCGCACGTTGTTATTACTGCAAAGTAACCGAACTTCCCCCACCCCAATCTTTCTTATTTAACGGAAAATATTTTAAAATTGTTCATAGAACATAATAAATCGAAAAACGATTTCATACACCGTATTAGCACGAATCTAAGACGAACACGATTTTAAGACTACCCTCCTTTTTGGGAACTCCACCAGGGGAAAAATTTTTTTCCTAGTAACGATAAGATTATAAAATGAATGCGGAAAAACGATAAATGCTTCATTTTTTGCTAGGTTGTCTATGTCCCAGGAAACGCAGGATTTTTGCGAGTAATTAAGATTAAAGGTTTCAAACAATATTTTAGATAATAACAGGAATAGTAGTACTTTATAAAGACACATAGGTCATATTGTTGATTCGACCCCTATCTCTTTCAAAATTCTGAAGGGAAACGCCACTTCACTAAAAAAATGTTTGCTCTCCATTCGGCATTTTCACTGCTATTATGGATGTCAGTCTGATGTAAAAATTCTTATCCATCAAACACCATTTCCAGTACACGTATTCACGAGAGCAATGTGCATGTTGTGCCTAAAACAACCGCATTCGCCGGCGCAGTGACTGGTTGTGAGATGGATCACGAAGACCAAAAATAGTCTATTACTTGAATTGTTCCTGTCTAATGAATATATTTTTGGTAGCTCACTCTACCCCCACCCCTATGGTCATGTGCTAGCGGACAACCCAAGGCGCTCTGCAATATTCACGCGCATATAGCCCGGATTCTTTTCTTCATGCTCAATTATTTTCAATCCATCTTTTAAAGTTCTCACTTGTGTCTTCGGAAGGGCCATGGTACGAAGACGAATAAGAATAAAACTAATAAAAATGAAACCGGACTCTTTTGAACCCACACGGAAAACACTCGCTAGTTTCAAGTCAACCCATCCCGGAAAGTACGGAACCACTCGTACGAGGTGAAGTTCGGAGCTAATGCTATCGCGTACGGGGTTACGCAGAGCATACTGCAGAGGGTGAAGCGTGACTATATGATTGCGCAATGAAATTTTTTACCCTAAAGATAACCATTCTTTTCTAATTAGCGTAGCGCCAGGTGAGTAGAATTCGGATTGTTAGTAGGGAGAAACAAAAATCCTGAGAAAATGTCCCCTCGTCAGTAACTCTGACAAGTGAGACTTATAGTATAGCTCGTAAATTGATAACTGATAACAACCTGATATCATGATTTCCGAACAAAATGCCGAATTAACTGCCAAAAAGCTCAGCTACGAGGATATTGCGTTTCACCAAATATAACCATCGTATTTTTCCATCCATTTACTTGTTTATAATACGTCGTGTTTGGTCTCGTTTTTTTAATTACGTGCAAATTAGTAAAATTTCAATCTATTAGAAGAAGATTTCAATTATTAGAAAAATAATAGCAATTGCTGAATATCATTGTTAGATACTTTTTGGGCTAATAGGTGACTAATAGTTGACCTCTAGGAATTGGGAACTTTGAAGGAGTTAGGCTGAAAAAGGTCAGTGGGTGAGAAGAGGGGGGAGCGCGAAACACGTTTCTATTGTTCTCGTGTAACTCGATATATTTTTCGAAGCTAAGGTCTTTGTAATACGATCCCTGCGCGAGCTGGGACCTTTTTTTAGTTTGAAGCAGAGGAAAGTTTCAGAATGGGGAGGTGAATGCTGAATGGAGGGGGATAACGGATCTTGGGTAAGGCGCTAATGTTACTTTCCCACGGCACTGAGATTCTCCCAATGGTAATTCCATCTCTCGGGGAAGATTACAACTATGTGCTTGTCGTAATTAGCCGTAAATGACACATTGTATTTATTTCTTCTTATTTTCATCAAACGATGGATGCGGGAAAATTATGCGTCCGAACGGCGATCTTCAAACGATCAATGCGAGAAACGATACTTCGGAGAACGATAGATGCGGGAAAAAATTACATTGTCTATATTATTTGGGACTAGAAACGGCGAACAATCAATGCGGGAATGATAGATCGAGGTTCCACCGAATAACTTCCTTTTGAAAGCGGCAGTGTAATGACTTCTTTTCTCTGCTATCGTAAAAATCTGAAACCAAAACTGAGTCGATCTCTCTAATCAGAGGCAAATCATGTTTCCCTTCTTACCGTTGCTCTGGGAAAAATGGAACGACTTTGTAGCAGTTTATATCGAGACGGCGTTGAGGCTTTAACGACACAAACAAACAGTGTAACCCTAGATAGTACAAAGCGGAGGAACTGGATAACCACCGACAGTAAATATTTCCACACAAACTTTCCGGTTGCGACGTAAAACTGGCAAGTCCCATGTCGACGCATGCGAAAATCGTGTAATGCTGTGTTGCCATAAGCGGAAATCTTCTCTCGTTTTCAGGGACTTAAAGGCCGCAACGCACCAGAATTATTAACGTCGCGCCGAAAGCTCGCTGTCGCCCGGTTCAACCGCAGGGAGTGTAGTGTCCACAGCGCATAGCAGGTTGTCAAGGCTAGCGGTCTTCCAATCACAGGATTAAGGGTGTTGAATAAACGTTCAAATATTTCGACACAAAGGCCATCTAGATTTAGTTTCGAAAGTGGTCACTGCAGCCAGTGGGAAGACTAATTGGGTAAAAGGGGGACCAAGCGGTGACCGAGGGAGGGGAAACCAAGCCAGTCGAGGAAAGGAAACAAGCTGATGAGAAGTGGTGTCATATTTCAGGAGGGGGGAGAGAAAAGTCTTGCGCTGGGGAAAGATGTTTTTTTCTTCAGGCAACATTCGTTCCCACGCTTTTCTGACCCATGCGACGATGCTCGCCACAATGAATAGAAGTACGCTCACTACGAACGAAGTTGAAAATTTCTGGGAAGGAATTATTATCAAGATTGAGAGATTTTAAAGGTTTTAGGACGAAATTCACGGCTTTTTCCAGGTTTTTTCACGGTAAACGAAATTCACGGCTAATTCACGGTTTTTAAGTTTTCACGGTTGAGTGGGAACCCTGTTGAATCTTCCCTAGGAGATTGAAATGCGATAGGGAGAAGCAGAGTGCCGTGGGATAGTTACATTAGCGCATTTCCCAAGATGCGGTATCCCCCTCCATTCCGCGCTCGCCACCCCCTTGTTGAAGCTTTCTTCTTCTCCGAAATACAAAATGGTCCCAGCTCGAGCAGGGATCGTATTACGACGACCTTAGCTTTGAAAGAAAATATCAAGTTACTCGAGAACAAAAGAAACCTTTTTCACGCCTCCCCCTTTCTCGACTGCTGACTTTTTTTAGCCGACTCGCTTCAAAGATCCCCACTTCTGGAGGTCAACTGCTGCATGAATCGCCAATTAGCCCAAAAGGTGTCTAAAAATGAATTTCGGCAATTGTTATTGTACTTTTATTAGATTGAAGTATTAGTGATGTGCACGTAAATCAGTAAAGAATGATACCAAACACGACGTATTTCTAACGTTATTTACGTATTTTAAGCAAGGAAATAGTTGGAATAATACGATGGTGATTTCTGGCTAATATCGATATCCTCGCAGCTGATGGTGAGCTTCACGGCAGTTGATGCGATTTTTTTCGAAAACAGGGCGTCTGGTTACAATTTACGAGTTATGCTACAAGTCTCACTTGTCTGAGGTGCTAATGAGGCGATGTCTTCTCGGGATATTTTGTTTCTCTCTACTAGCAATCTGAATTCATCTGCTCATCTAGACCTACGCTACTTATTGTTAGAAATGAGTGGGTAAGTTGCCTTCTCTATAGGATAAAAAATTTCATTGCGAAGTCATATGGTCATGCTTCACCCTCTGCAATAAGCTCTGCCTACGCCGTGCGTGATAGCGAACCAATTGCCGATTCCTACCCAAATTAGTGCCGAACTTCACCTCGCACGAGTGGTTCCGTACTTTCCGGGATGGGTTGACTTGAAACTAGCGAGTGTTTTCCGTGTGGGTTCAAAAGAGTCCGGTTTCATTTTTATTAGTTTTATTCTTATTCGTCTTCGTACCATGGCTCTTCCGAAGACACAAGTGAGAACTTTAAAAGATGGATTGAAAATAATTGATGATGAAGAAAAGAATCCGGGCTAGAAATACGTCAATATTGCAGAACGCCCTGGTATGTCCGGTAGCACATGACGGCAGGGGTCGGGGTATAGCGAGATCCCTGGTGAAAACAAGAAGTGGGATGAAGCCGAGGATCAGGTGGGTGTGCCGCTGACGATTAACGCCACATTGCCTCAATCACATTAAATATTTAATTGCTAGAAAGGAACATTTCAAATAATAAACTATTTTTGGCCTTCTTGATCCATCTCATAACCAATCACTGCGACGGCGAAATCAGTTGCTTGAGGCATAATACGCGCATTTCTCTCGTAATTGTGTGTACTTGAAATGGCATTTGATAGATAAGAATTTTTACATCAGACAGAAATGCATAATAGCAGTGAAAATTCCGAGTGGAGTGCAAACATTATTTGCAATCAAAGGTCCTTGTTCCTTTAGGATATTTGAAAGAGAGATGAATCGAATCAACTATATGTTTCGATAAAGTAATAATCTTCCTGTAATCATCTAAAATCTTGTTTGAATCCATTAATGAATATCATAATTAGCAAAAAAATCCAGCGGCTCATGGGACATAGGCAACACGGACAAAGATTCCCGCATTCATCGTTTTTTTCATCCATCCCCCTGAAAAACGACAGATCAAGGTTCCACTGTATTAGCATTAGTAAGGAGCATGCATGCCACTATGTTTTAATTATTTTATTTCAACCAATTATTTTATTTATTTCACTTGATGGATGTGATGTTGTAGTATAATTACTACTTCGATGTGTTGCTGTACATTTAAAAATAATTTATGTGAGCTTTTCTACCTTTTTATACAGTATAAAATGGATTCTTTAATTGAAATGATTAGTAGGTGACGATTCGCCGCCATGTTTTTTAGGATGTAACGCATACAAGTTTTAGGAGCTGTTTAGTTAAAGAAAATTAGCACAAGTAGGCTCGATTATGCACATGTAGGCCAAGATCAGTTTAGGCTGGGGCTGATGATGTTCCAAGGGTCAGGTGGCCCTGCAATGTTGATGAAACAAATGGCCCTTATTCGAAATAAATATGAACAAATGATGACAATGGCTTTATCTTTATTGATTGATGGAATTCAGGACTTTAAAGTCCTCTCCTACAATCAAGTTACAGACATGCAAATATTCCAAAGCCTGGATGGGGGAAGGCCACTTATTTGGGATTTGAACCTGTAACCTCTGAGCTGGAAGGTGTAGCATTTACCCACTTCTACTGTGGCTAGCACACTGAGAAGCGTTCCACACCAAGGTGTGCAGAGTAAACTGGTCTTGTCAGCCATTTCATTTCAGGTTTTCACTCAAATCTTGTGCAAACCTGATTTCAGCCAGCTTGAGTGGTCCTAGGTGAAAGAGGAGCTTTTATTGTTATTATTATCAATTATTTACATTTTTATTTTGCCCCCATTGATTGGCACCCAGCATTATCTTCTAGGAAACTGTGAAGGAGGAGAACGAAGACCCTCTCAGTGAAGATAAATATCCTGTGATGAACACTCTGGATCCTGCTGGAATTTCAAGCAATGCATTGGACCCTTTGGCAACTGATGACTTGGTAAGTTCACTTTTGCCTTGTAAAGCATAGTTTTTTACTTCACAAATTTAGTCCTCCATGGAATATTGCAATATCATGTACCATAGTAACAATACCTTTTACCTTCCTTTATCAAATGTGAATAAGTAAATGTTACATGTGTCATGAGTCTTAATTAGAACTTTCACTGTTTGTCATGGTGTTGGTTAAAGAAAAACATCTCCACTATGTTGATGTGCTAATTTTTGTCTACCAATTACGTCTCCTGACCTATTTTGGTTGCTTTTTCAAGGAAGATTAAGGGAATCACAGTTGCCTTAGTTTTGACCCATAGGCCCAAAAGCTTTTTTGTAAGTAACAAAGCGATGTGTCATTCTTGACAAAATCATTCAAAATAAATGGGTCATTGCACGTACCAGAATTGGGACATACGGCTGCTCTGATCACACACCTTTGCTCATTGAGCAAGTGATGCCATTTTTGGAGAGGGTATTGGATGCTGGCAACCAGGTTGGTTGTTGACAGGCATCAATTATTTTCTGTGAGCTGATTTTGATGGAGTATGTTATAAATTCAACTTTGATTGAAATGAAATGTAGTTATTAAAGTTTTAGATTAGAGAATGTCATGAGACTGTAACGTTACGTCGTAAAATCTGGTTGATTTTTCACGTAAGTCCAGACAAGGGAAATACTCCAACCATCGGTCACAAGCTGGATCAGGGAAAGACTCCACAAACAAGAAAAACAGCTCACAAGAAAAAGGTAGCAAAAAACAATTTACGAGTTATTATCGTTCGATATCTATTCAAAAGTAGAGTATTCAAAATCACAAGTATTACAGAAAACAATGATAGTAATTCATGATCCCAAAGGAAACATTACCAGCTAAATACCAGCAGAAAATTGCTCTAAATATGCCATGCCTCACAAGACATGTGACTCCCAGCAGGCCACGACCAGAAAAAGGGCTCTCCTATTCAGGAAAAGCCAGGATTTGAGGGGAGGGATTCTTCCAGGGAGTGGAGGGGTAGGCAGGCGAATTCAACTACGGCGCCACTCTGCATAGAACGGCCGCTCCACAAAATCAGCATTCCCTGGTTTTGAGACAACAGCACAGCACCCAGAATTTTCCCCTCAACTTCTGGGTTGGAGACATCAGAGGAATCAGAGGGATAGTTCATTGGAACACATGGAGGGGAGGGAGATACTGGGGGTGAGGTGTTGGAGGGAGAGAGAGTTGTGATAGGACAATGGTAAAACTTCTCACTCCAAGTGCAATACTAAGGCCTTAGCACCGATTTCCCCTTGCTTGCCAAGGAATAAGTATTCCTCCGCAGTAGTCCTATATAAGTCTTGGATTGCAGGTAGGCTGGGTTCGGTGCTGGCTTCGGTGCTGGCTTCCGGTGCTGGCTTTCCGGAGGCAGCATTTTCCGGAGACAGGATTTTGCGAGACAGGGTTTTGCTACAGGCGTTTTGCGCGAAAAATCCTTTGCGCGAAAAAACCTTAGCGCGAAAAGTTCTTGGCGGGAGAAGTTCTGCGGATAAGTTCGGAGGAAGTTCGAAGAATTTCTGGGGGGGAGGGGTACCAGAAATTTTGGGGGGGGGGAACTAAAAAATGCCACATCCTCTGTGGGAAAATGACCACAAAAATTGCTTGAACTTGTGGACAAAGACACGTCCACCAAGAACTGATTAATGCCAGGAAAACTTATCGAGGCATCACAGGTTCACTGGTTTTCACTGGATGAACCCCCACTGTTTAACCCCCCATGAATTTTACAAAAAACCATTATTCAGTGGTTAGAATTGAAATGAATATAAAAAAAAGTTTATTGATTGAGACAATAGTTTTCAAGAAATATCACTCAAAAATAGTTTTAACAAGAACATACATTTTATCACTCTGTAAATGATAACTTCAATAGTGATGTTTGGAATTCAACAGAATTCTTGAGTAACATGACATAATTACAAGAGTGAGACAAGAAATAATGCTGAATGATATAGAGTAAATTATTTAGTATTACATAGCAAGATAATAAAATTAATAATCAATATGTCATAATGTGATGCTTGTTTCGGTGTACAGTGAATCAAAATTACAAATAATTATCATCAGCGACTAGAAGGAACTGGGAAGATTATTTTTGGTATAACACCAGGATATCTTTACCAAACTCAAATGTTCCTTCTCTCATCAGAGATATTTTGTGGTTTTTAAAACCAAGTAAAGCAATACAATAACCAACCACTTAGTAAATGGGCAAGATTGGGTTGGTGAAGCAGTTGGGTTCATGAGAACCCTGGGTTGTCCCATTAGTTGGGTTCAACCACCTTATCAAAAAACAACGATTCACAAAAATGGGTTTTAACTTCTACCCAAATGGATATAGCAACCCAAGAGAAAGTTAGGGTTGACCAATAAAATATATATCCCAATTTATATAAACATTAAGTACAAGGTTATTCAAATATACGGTTATTCACTAAATAATTATTAGTTATCAAAATAGCAGCAAAAATATTCAGCATAATATGTGTCCCACTCAAATGCTATACTTTGGCATTATTAATTCTCCATTTAAACCCTCCATGTTTGTAAATATTATCAGTCCAAAATTAATCATCAAATAAAGAATCCTCCAAAATTCAACAAGATTTACATAAATGACAATAGATTGCACTAATTTCCTCGATTTTCCAATAATTATTAACAATTTACAAGGCATATGGTATTCATGTCAGCTATTGATCAAGTACTGACTAAAGGTAATCAAGATGTGTATATATATCTCTCAGTATTAATTAAACAAGTCAAAAAAGAATCATAGGCGATGCTAACAAAATGAGAACTGCATATTGCATCAACAAAAGAAATCACTCTAAATTTCACTCTTCAATTAACAATAGAAATAGCTTGAAAAGCTACGTGCTGTTTGCGACAAAATGAAAGTTCATACTTGTCGGGCGATGAAGGTCGCAACTCAACGCCAAAGCCACACTAACACAGTAGGCAGTCTTAAGATCAGCTGATCAATTCAATCACTCAGCCATCGATAGAATATCGAACACTGCAAAATCACGACACTTATCACTGTCGAGAATTGTGAGAATGTCCATAAAGTCTTGGTGGAGGAAAGGTGACACAAAACACAATTGAATCTTAATAACTGGGGCCACCTCCACAGCTTATCTGGAAACGAGCCATCTCGGGGATTTCCCCCCAAGTTATTCTCCCGTCCTCTCCCTCCAAGCACCCATAATTTCTCCACCTTACCCCATCTCACAATCACAGTAGACCAACACTAAATTACATGAGTGAATTAAGCAGATGAGAAATAAGCAAGTACAATACAATATTTCAGAACAATTTCAATTACAAGCATATAAATAGACTTATTATTCATTATTCAAAACAATATTATTAGGAATCAAGAGAAATTCAACACCGAAATCAAGCATCAAATAGTATTTGAGAAAGCAAACATTAGCATTCATTGAGAAAAATTAAAAAAAAAATAAAAAAAAATCAATGATATTTCTCTCCTTTTAATTACTGGAATTAGCAATGCCACCGTGATATGCCTTTAAATGAGAAACATGACAGATTTTCTCTTTCCCAGGAGAAACATCCAGAATAACTGTTACAGGAGAGAGATACTTTTTAAGGACGAAAGGTCCGTTCCACAGAGGTTCCAGTTTTGCCATTTTCTGTTCACCTTTAGAACTGACAGGATGGTTTTTGCAGAGAACAAGATCTCCCACACAGAAAGTGATTTGGGAGTGAGATTTATTATAGGATTCTTTATACCTCTTTCTGGCCTTTTTTAAATTAGCAATAACATGATTCAGGCAGGCTTGCCTGTCATTTACTTTGAGATCATTCTCGAATAAAGATTTTGGAATGTCCCACTGATTAATTAAAGGATGCTTAAGTTCTCTGCCGAAAATTATTTTGGCAGGAGAATATCCACTACTCTCATGTGAGGCAGTGTTCAGGGCAAAATTTAAGTCAGCCAGCATAGTGTCCCGCATATGGTGAGCATTATTGCACAAAATAGCAAGTGCAGATTTTAGATTTCTATGCAATCTCTCTACCTGATTAGAACAGGGATAGTATGGAGAAACAAATATTTGCTTAACCCCCAGTTGCAAACACATCTCCTTAACGGCATGAGATTTAAAAACTTGTGCATTATCAGACACCAAATATTTAGGGAAACCAAATTTCGGGAATACTCTTTGAGTGAGTATTGAAACAACCGAACCAGCCGTAGCCTTACGAACTGGCTCAAGAAAACAGAATTTAGAAAAACCATCAATAAGAGAAAGTACATATTGGTGTCCACCCTTAGTCAAAGGTAAAGGTCCCACAAAGTCAATATAAAGTCTTTCCCAAACATCAGAAGGATTGTGCGACGATAGCATGCCAGGAGGTGGAGCATTTCTGGGTTTACAAGTTTGACACAGATGGGATTTTCTGACCATGTCGTAAACCTCTCTTTTCATGTCCTTCCACCAAAAGTGTCTGCTAATCTTATCAATAGTTTTAGCCATGCCCAAGTGAGCTGACATACTAGAGCAGTGAAAATATTGAAAAATCATAGGCCTCAAGACCGTAGGCAAAACAGCTCTTCCTCGCTTAATTTTAGAATTCCCATAACATAATAGCTGTCCCTTCAGAAAATAGTTTTTTTCGTTCAAGGAATTATTATTAATCTGATTGAAAATATCCATTAGAACGAGATCAGTTTGTTGGTGTTTTCGAATGTCGACAAATGACAAAGGCAATTTATGTAACACACAAGAATAAGGAACAGCTGACTCCTTATGAGTGTTTGATTCCACATCTAAATGACTATTTGTAGATGAGGATGGCTCAATGCGAGAAAGACAATCTGCGACAGAATTAGATGATCCTCAAACATGATGCACAGTGAATTTATAAGAGGATAATTTAAGCACCATCCTGCCTAATTTGCCCAACTGCTTAGGATGAGAGAAAAGCCATGTCAAGGCACCATTATCAGTGTACAAGTGAAATGGTTTTACTTGTAAGTAAACACTGAATTTTTGAATTCCAAAATGAATTGCGTGACACTCCAATTCATTAGAAGGAAATTTACGTTCATGTTCCAAGAGTGCCTTACTAGCGAAAGCCACAGGGACAAAATCACCATTTACTTTGTGATTCAGAACGGCACCAACCGCCAAATTACTGGCATCGACAAATAAATGAAATTCCTCGTCAAATCGAGGGAAAGATAATACTGGTGGATTGGTGAGAGCTTTCTTCAACTGGCAGAAAGCCTCATTTTCAACGGCTGTCCATTGAAAAGGAACATTTTTACGTTTCAAGCGATTCGGTGGCATAGAAATTTCAGAATACCTTGGAATAAACTTGCAGTAAAACCCACAAAGTCCAATGAATCTGGCCACTTCCTTCACGTTTCTGGGAACTGGGAATTGTTCAATTGGTCTCACTCTCTCAGGATCAACTTGCAAGGTTCCATTTGTGATGAGATGGCCCAGAAAAGTGAGTGATTCCACACCAAGCTTAACCTTGTCCTCGCACACCGTCAAACCGGCACTGCGTAGTTTGTTGAGGACAGCATTAACATGAGATACATGGTCTTCAGCAGACTTGGAATAGATACACAAGTCATCAATATATGGATAGACACATGAATATTTCAAATCGCCCGATACTTCATTAATGAGACGAGTGAATATTTGAGGAGAATTTACAAAACCAAATGGCAATCTATTATACTGGTACACTCCGAACGGCGTCACAAAAGCAGTTAATTTCTTAGAATTCTCAGATAATGGTATTTGATGAAAGGTAGAATTGAGATCAAGAACAGTGAAATATTTTGCATCAGCAAGATATTGGAATGCATGTTCAACAGAAGGTGTTGGATAACCGTCTGATTTAACAACTTTGTTTAACTTACGGTAATCAACCACTAGTCTTTCATATCCATCCTTTTTAGGCACTAGAAAAGCTGGCGAACACCAGTTTGAATTGGAAACCTCAATCACTTTCTTATCAAGTAAAAATTGGATGTGTTTCTTCATTAAATTTGCCTTTGGAGGTGACAACGAATAAGGATGGGATCGAATCGGAGTAGAATCTAGCAGTTCAATTTCGTAGGTCATAACAGATGTGACCCCCAATTCTTGAGAAATCACATCAGGAAACTTTGACAATAAACCCTTCAACTTATCACACAACGTAATTTCAGTGGACGACAGAACATGTGATTCGGAGGAGTTACTAACTGGCGCCGATTTAAACGCTTCGCAATTGTCCGTAAAAGAAAAAAGAGAATTCGGGGCAATTTCAAAACTGACGTTCGCCGGACGAATAATCATCTTTGAATTACAAATGAAATCCACACCCAGTAACACGGGAAACGGGATTTTAGCTAGATAAAACACGTGGTTCCAAGAAAACTTGCCTATTTGAACCTTGAGTGAGACAGGAATTAATATGAAAAGGCTGCCCCGACACAGTGATTAAATCGACGTCAACATTCTTACGAATAACCTTTCTCCGGCAACATTTCAGAGAAGCAAAGAAATCTTCATCACACAGTGAAACTGAACACCCAGTGTCAATTAAAGCCTGGCATGGCATAGAATGAAGATTAATAGATAATATTGGCAATCGAGTCGAACACTTGTCACGGACACTCATCAAACTCACGGCAGGCTGAGTAAATCGTCGTCTTTTGCGACACTCGTTCACTTTGTGGCCAGGTTTATGACAGTAAGAACAATTAATAGGAAAAGAAACTTCCCTAGACGCACTGGAAGAGGCAACAGAAGACGTGTTCCTAGAGATACGATGGAAAGTGTTGGAATATTCAGCACAGTCCATTAAATGTTTAGAAGCCTGCGTGATAACAGAGTCCAATTCTACAAATGTGTTAGGCTGATTTGAGAACATAATTGCAGATTTTGTTAAAGGATTTAACCCTTGAATAATGAGTCGCACAATAGAAGACTCGGAATACTGCAAACCCAGCACCTGAGTGGCATTACGCACAGAACACACGAAATCGTGGGGCGTTTCGCGAGGGAACTGAAATCTCTTAACTTTCGTAGTGATCAAGCGATCAAACTCTCTGTCACTAACAATTCTAGCCCAAACTTTTTCTGTGATTTGAGACCATGCGAGATTCAAGTTTAACATAGACAACCAAAAATGACGAGAGCTGGCAGGTAGTTTAGATACTACAAGGTACAATAACGTTGACAGAGGAACCAAAGACAAAGAAACGATTTCATTAACTTTTAACATGAAATTAAACCAATTCTCACTGTTTGACACTTCAAATGGCGGAAAATCACAGTAATTGTTTGACAATTACTAACCCTTCAGAAACTGGCAATGTCTGAGAAGCAGACATTTCGTGAGAGACGTGAGCATCAATACTTTCCTCGTGCGTTGGGCGAGGTGGAACCACTTCTAAAGAAGATTCCCGTTCATTATTAGAAACTTCACTTCCTACGGACACATTAGCCGTACCCCTAGCCTTACGATCCTCGCCCGTGGTTAAATAAGTTTTATTGTACGGGTTGTCAGTACCTCCAGGCATTTTGAAAAGTGAAGTGACGACAACGAGAAAAAGAGAGAGAAAGAGCGAGAAATAAAACTATCTATCTCTGCTAGAAGAGTCCAATCACCAAAAATAGTGCGAGAATAACTAGCTGCTATCCAAACTATCAAGAACATTACAAAAAAAATGTCAAATGGCACATGACCACGAGGAAAAGTCGGCAACACTAGTCACGTAATCCCACACGAACCAAAAAGCACTTAATGGAACATAAAATAACTCACTTTTAAGAGAAGAAACAACCAGAAACTGCAAAAAGTGGAGAAATGTCACCATTGTCCAGCACTCGGAGACCTCGACGAGAGGACAGGAAATCGAACCACGCTCTGCTACCGAAATGTAACGTTACGTCGTAAAATCTGGTTGATTTTTCACGTAAGTCCAGACAAGGGAAATACTCCAACCGTCGGTCACAAGCTGGATCAGGGAAAGACTCCACAAACAAGAAAAACAGCTCACAAGAAAAAGGTAGCAAAAAACAATTTACGAGTTATTATCGTTCGATATCTATTCAAAAGTAGAGTATTCAAAATCACAAGTATTACAGAAAACAATGATAGTAATTCATGATCCCAAAGGAAACATTACCAGCTAAATACCAGCAGAAAATTGCTCTAAATATGCCATGCCTCACAAGACATGTGACTCCCAGCAGACCACGACCAGAAAAAGGGCTCTCCTATTCAGGAAAAGCCAGGATTTGAGGGG
The DNA here is from genome assembly GCF_921293095.1 of Ischnura elegans. Lineage (NCBI taxonomy): Eukaryota > Metazoa > Arthropoda > Insecta > Odonata > Coenagrionidae > Ischnura > Ischnura elegans. Next base: position 1,483,138 of record NW_025791657.1, read on the forward strand.
AGGGATTCTTCCAGGGAGTGGAGGGGTAGGCAGGCGAATTCAACTACGGCGCCACTCTGCATAGAACGGACGCTCCACAAAATCAGCATTCCCTGGTTTTGAGACAACAGCACAGCACCCAGAATTTTTCCCTCAACTTCTGGGCTGGAGACATCAGAGGAATCAGAGGGATAGTTCATTGGAACACATGGAGGGGAGGGAGATACTGGGGGTGAGGTTTTGGAGGGAGAGAGAGTTGTGATAGGACAATGGTAAAACTTCTCACTCCAAGTGCAATACTAAGGCCTTAGCACCGATTTCCCCTTGCTTGCCAAGGAGTAAGTATTCCTCCGCAGTAGTCCTATATAAGTCTTGGATTGCAGGTAGGCTGGGTTCGGTGCTGGCTTCAGTGCTGGCTTCCGGTGCTGGCTTTCCGGAGGCAGCATTTTCCGGAGACAGGATTTTGCGAGACAGGGTTTTGCTACAGGCGTTTTGCGCGAAAAATCCTTTGCGCGAAAAAACCTTAGCGCGAAAAGTTCTTGGCGGGAGAAGTTCTGCGGATAAGTTCGGAGGAAGTTCGAAGAATTTCTGGGGGGGGGAGGGGTACCAGAAATTTTTTGGGGGGGGGAACACTAAAAAATGCCACAAGACCATCATATCTCAACATATTGCTGATAAAGTTGTTCTTCATTCTTCGGAAGATTTTTTTATGGCTAATTGGAAAGGCAGTGTAACTTAATGGACCATATTTTGTGGGTCAATACATTTATCCTGCCTTCCTCTTTGAGGTCAGAATAGCATTTCAGGGAATTTTTCATTTGAGCATAAATTTGATGTTTTGGTTGTGATCTTTTGCTTCTCATACAAATTAGTGAAAACCCATATCAATGAAGTGTTAATTCTCTTCCTATCAGAGTGGGGTGGGAACATGTGGGTCCCCTTGTGTGGAAGCAGATCAGATCAGTGATAATGGAGGAGGATATGTGGACAATGATAGCACTGATGGGGCCACAAATGACCTTGTGGCCCAAGCCTCTGTTCAGGTAATCATCATCATAGTAATAATATTTAAATTGGTCCAGTGATTTGTTTGGACAAATATAGGAGATGTCACTTAGTACGTAAGATACAAAATCAGTACAAACTAAAGATGAAACAAAAGGTATGCGAAGAAATTCATCATAATTATAAATATAATTTTTTGCACAAAAATTTGCAGCATACATGAACACACAAGTATGAGGTTATATGTGCAGTCAATTTTTGAAGTAGAGGGAGTCATGCTGTTTAGGTAGTCATTTTAACTATGAGCTACAGTGTCCTTGTATAAATTTTGAAGAATTTTTTATAATTTGTTCTAGGGCCCCAGACGACGATACTAAACATCACATTCAGGTAGAATTCACTATAATAAATTGACAATAATACATCAATAACTAATTTCTCTAATAGAATAAAAAACAAGTTGATGTAATTTTTCTGTGGAGCTTCTGAATTTGTTGCTCCTAGGAGACTTGATTATCATTTTTTACACTCAGATAAGAGAAATGAGATTTTGTGGATTTTACATCAGTTTTTACAGAGATCCGGTTGTGTAAAGCTGGTTGCATACACCGTTGGGTCACATGAATTTTTAAACCTTAAAATTTAGTTTTAATATTAATATTATTGCCTTAAAAATTAATATTCGCGTACTTAATGTAATACACATTTAATACAGTTACTACCCATGATGCACCCCTAAAAAAGCACCAAAAATCAAAATGTTATAATAATAGTGTTTACTTCTTGTACCTAAAGAGGGGTTTTATACCCTCCCTAATTTAGGTTAGAAAGGCAGTGGAATGAGTAAAACTAGCAGTTATAGTTTGCATGCAACGAATGCTCCTTTATACTCCTTATCTATTTATTGCCTGGCTTACTATAGAATAACAAACTGTGCTATATTGAGATATGGAATTACAACCCCTTGGATCAGCGTTGTAACCTTAGTAAACGAAGAAATGATTGGGTAAATGTCAAAAAAGCAGGGACTATGGTTATCATCTGCAAAATGCTGAAGAATTTGAAAGGGCTACATGCCGAAGCCGAGGCATGGGAAGCCGAGGTTGGTAGGTAGTCCAGGCATTGCAGTAGGATTAGGTAACAATATGATGCACTTTATTCAATCGAGGGCCATTTCATCTCTAATCAGGCAGATAGTGCAAAATCATGTCAGGCGACCATCGCCGATTTCTCTGTAATTTATGTATGTGAAAGCAGTATCCTTATGATATAGCATATCTCCGCTTGCATTTCTCGCTTCTTGATTACATATCAGGGGATATGTAATCAAGAAGCAACGCGAACACCGCCATCAAAGTTTACATCTGCTAGCAAAGCGCGCATCATTCTAGTTGTGTTTGTTGCCTAGTGGAAGTCAGTGACACTCCCCTCCCTCCTCAGGTGTTACAAGTGTCATTGCTACCTAAATAATTGCAAATGATGTAAAGATTTGACAAATAACGCATTATGATTTCAAAACGAACAACAGAGGTGTATTGCGGGCATATCCGCACAAAGAATGTAGGCGCTAAAACCTAAAGTTATGTATTTTCGTTTGTATTTGCAAAATTTCGCGGCAAATATATTTTTATTCCTCAAGATAATTGATCAGTAAAATCGAGAGTCCGGACAAAGCCAATCTGTATGACCGAGAGTCTACTGCATTTAGTATTTATTAATCAAGCTTTATTAGGAAAACAAGGTATTTTTGTTGAAAAAAAAACAGAACATATGGCATCACAAAATTTAATTCCTAGATTGGCGTAAAAACTTAATAAAATACACGAAATATTAAAAAATTATGACCCTCGGTGGATTGCGCCCCCCCCCCCCCTAGCATTTGACTCACGAGCTGCCACTGATTTTGAGGGAGAAAACCGACAGTTGGGTAAATTTTTGCCGTGAGGTAAAGGAGGGAGGATAGAAACCATGTGCTGGAATCAGCCTGGTTATAGCAATAGGCTTAACTAGGGCTTAACACCCCATCTGCCGGGCAGTGTGTTGCCCTGGAAGTTCAGTCCACACCACTTTCAAGCAGGGATACAGCCATCTCTGACAACTTTCTGCCTCTGCCAGGACATTAACCTGGGTTCACAGGGTGTGAAGCCTTCGTGATGCATTAGTGAAATTACGGGGGTTATGTGGATCACTTTTCTCAGCTATATCAGTTCTTCAATCTCCATCTCTTGGGTTTGTCTATAGGTGGTAAAATGAATGTCCTGAAAACTGCTTTTAATGAGTCAACCTTTTCAAAAATTGGCTTCTCTGTGAACATTTAGTATCACCATTCCGAAATTTCTCCAGTATGTTAGCCTTGAGGGTTTGTACCAGAAACGCTAGACGTTCAACCGTGGGTAAAATTCTTCAGGAATGCAAAATTATGTTTCTCTTAAGGTAACACGTCATCTGTGGTGTTGCTTGTGGGTATGTGGCGTTACGTCGTAAATCTAGTTGAATTTTTCACGTGAGCCCAGACATAGGAAAAATAAACTCCAACCGTCGGTCACATGCTGGATCAGGGAAAGACTCCACAAACAAGAACATCAGCTCACAAAAAAAATTTCCAAAAATAATTTACGAATATTTTCGTTCTATAACTATTTAAAGTAGAGTATTCAAAATCAGAAGTATTACAGAAAACAATGATAGTAATTCATGATCCCAAAGGAAACATTACCAGCTAAATACCAGCAGAAAAATTGCTCTAAATTTGCCATGCCTCACTAGACATGTGACTCCCAGCAGGCCGCGAGCAGAAAAAGATTGCGTATTGCAGGACGAGACAGGATTTGAGGGGAGGGGTTTTTCCAAGCAGCGGAGGGGTAGCCAGGGCGAATTCATCCGCTGCGTCACTGCCCCTGTTGACAGGCTGCTCCGCAAAACATCGTGCCTGGGTTGGAGTGAACAGCATACCAGCTAGAATTTTCCCCTCAACTTCTGGGTTGGAGACATCAGTGGAATCAGAGGGATAGTTCATTGGAACACATGGAGGGGAGGGAGATACTGGGGTGAGGTGTTGGAGGGAGAGAGAGTTGTGATAGGACAATGGTAAAACTTCTCACTCCAAGTGCAATACTAAGGCCTTAGCACCGATTTCCCCTTGCTTGCCAAGGAGAAGTATTTCTCCGCAGTAGTCCTATATAAGTCTTGCATTGCAGGTAGGTTGGTTTGGGGTTGGTTCGGGGTTGGTTCGGGGTTGGTTCGGGGTTGGTTCGGGGTTGTTTCGGGGCTGTTTCAGAGGCTGATTCCAGAGGCTGAGTTTCCAGAGGCAGGGTTTCCAGAGACAGGATTTTCCAGAGACAGGATTTTCCAGAGACAGGATTTTGCTACAGGCCTTTTGCGCGAAAAATCCTTTGCGCGAAAAAACCTTAGCGCGAAAAGTTCTTGGCGGGAGAAGTCCTGCGGATAAGTTCGGAGGAAGTTCGAGGAATTTCTGGGGGGGAGGGGTACCAGAAATGTTTGGGGGGGCACTAAAAAATGCCACAGGTAAATAAGATTATTAGGATTCAATTTCTTGCCTCCAAATGAGTAATTGCATTCTGGAAACTAAGTGGCCCTTATTGAAAAGGATGTCATTCTAAACACCAAAAAACCTCACATATGAAACTTCCTCCCTTATGAAACTTTTTGGTTTTCCGCTGAAAGTTTCATAAGTGAGGTTCTACTGTATATTTTTAAACACTAAAGAGAATTTTGAGTGGAAAAAATATCTTGTAGATAAAATCCACAGAATACAAACACTTCTTGCTTGCATAGAATATTTGTCGAAGGAAACAATAATAAGGGCATCAATATCTTGAAGCAATACAATTTACACCTACATCTCAGTCACGTTGAGGCGTTAGACAAATATTCTTTCACACAGTAGTATTGATCCTTTAACTGTGGCTAATCCTACATTTTCTTGGTAACATGAGTTTTTTTTTCTTTTTCAGGTACTATGATAGATTAATGTATAGTTTATTGCGTGATAATGTATAACACAAGCAGTTGAGATGTGAGTGTTACAGAAGTGTATGTTTTGAGGTGTTGTGTAGATATTTATCAATGCTATAAATAGGAATCATTTTTTGTGAACTCACAAAGCTTTTTCTATATTTCTGTATCCCTGTTTTATAATGATGCTGATTTTGGTCTCATATGCAGGCACAGGCCTCAACATCTTCCCAAGGCGAAGAGGTGGATGCTGAAGGCACCAGAGCCATTGTGATAGACCTTGACACTCTGCTGGTTTTGACCAAGAAAGAACTATCTCCCAGGGAGACTGATGCCACTGAGGTATGCATGAAATTCACATTAAATAAAATTATTGGATGAAAGTGATGTCTGGTAGAAATCCCCAATTTCAAATACTGTAAACTTGGGCACTTGAGCCAAGATTTTGAAACCTACCTATATAATTATTTTCAAAAATGGGCACAACGTGTTGTAACCGATGCGGCTTGGCATGGTTCATGGGTAACTTTGAATCAGCGTTCAGAAGGTAAGGAGAACTGAATCAATATCGTGTGTGATTAATTGTGCTAAGGGGAATAAGAACAACCTACGACGCCTTGAATTAAATATTCTCTCAGCCAATGGTGAATGAAGACGCAGCAGGAGCCAGCCAAGGAGGTCATCGCCATCCATAACAGAGAGCCGATAAGTAAAACTGTTATCCCACATGACTCCCCCCCTTCAGTTAAGAAGGTTCACGAATAAATACCATACATAATTAACCTTTTCGCGCCGAGCTCCTTTACGGAAAGTTTCTTATGGCTCTATGAAGGTTTTGAAAATTTCTTTTTCGCACCGTACGGAGTTTTTTCTCGGCCAGGTAGTCGCTTTCTCCCCATAATGACCTTTCCTAGTGGAGTTCCAGACCCTTCCTCAGCAACTGGGCAATTATAATCCTTGACCCTTTTCCCCGAAGGCAGCCCATCCCGGCGTACTTTCGCGGTCAGTTTATTGATGCTAATGCAATTTTATTTATTTTAATTGTTACTTTTGCATTAAATGTCAGTTCATCAATATATTCCTTTCATTTTGCTATGCATGTAGAACTTTTAAACGAAGTTCTACGGTTATTTTTAGGGTTTTCATCAAAATGGCACTATATCATAGACCAACAAATACATTAAAGGGAATGAAATCTTTCAATGTTCCTAGGCTACTTCTAGGTATTTACGATTTATGATATTAACATATTTTAGATTCATGATGCCAAAATCCACACTCTCCTCATTTGCGTCTGCTTTTCAGTTCTCTGAAAACATGAGAATGATATATTTAGAATTTTTTAGAAGAAGAATTTTTTCCCAAAAAAATTCACATAAAACTACTTGAATCTTACAAATTTGTTGTTTGAAATGGCTAAATATTATTTTTAAAGCAAATTTCCTTCATTACATCCTTCCATCCTTCGAGGCGTGGCTTCACTTCTTCACATGCATGATCAAGTGTGAATTTATGGAATTTATTTGTCTCCTCAGCAATTAGTTCCATCAAATAATCTGAGAAAAATATTTTTAAAAACTCATGAGTCGATGAATTCTCACTTATATCAGCTTTGCATCCAGAGTTAGCAGAATCAAAGGAATGATTTTTCGGGGAAAAATCGTTTGGGGACCACAAAACGTCATTACCAGCTATCCGTCTTCTTTTTGGAGTTGTACCCTCCTCTTCGTTTGATGAAGATTCTGATTCATCTACATACATACATTCCGAAGAAGGTTCGCGAAAACGTGGATCTGTCGTGGCCCTCGACGTGGACGGCAGCAGCTCCCGCTCTATATCACCTGATGACGCCGTTTCAGATCCATCACTATCTGAACCACCATCCTCGTCTTCACTATCAGTTTGGGTAAATATTTCAAGGATCGATTGATCCGTTATTAGCCGGGACATTTTCCCAGTGCAACTTCAGTCCAGGAAATTTGCCTAACGCTCCTTTCGGCCAAGCAACTCCGAACAGGTCGAGAACGTAAGCAAAACTAACGAAAGCGAAACGAAAGGCACTTCAAGAAAAAAATCCTGGCTGTATAATTCAAAGAAAAAATGTAATTCCACCGAAACATCATTTGAAAAAAAAATCCTTGCAGGAGGAGGAAGGAGAATGCATACAGAACATTTACGGTTAAATTTGAATACACGCCAAGAAAATTTTGAAAAGAAAATGAGCTTTTCCGAGAAGAGTGAGGTTATCATCTTCCACGTACATATTTCAGTAGGAGAATACTTACACCAATATACTCTTGGGTGTTCCAGGTGGAGGATAATAAGTTTTTCCAAGAAAACATTAATGCGTTAATGTGTCCCGAAATAAGCCCGTGAGGTGCACAGGGTAGGCCACCTTAATGAATCCTGACCAGAAAACCAAGATATGAGAGTAATTACCTGGGTACAGCAGTTTTTATTCCTGCAATGGTATGGAATGCTTCTCACTACATGTGTCTACGTAAAACATTCCCTATTGTTACATTAAATTTACGAATTTTTAGGATATGCATTAATCAGTATTTATAGCAAAATTCATTTATAATACCTTTGTATTCAAAGTTTGATAAGAGGTTATTAAAAATAGCCGCTGTAATTTGGGATCACGACAAAGAACTGAGAGAATCATATTTTATTACATTACGAGGTCTTTTTCATGGATGATAAATAGGATATTCTATTGAATTTTACCGCAAATGTACACTTAGAATGAAGCTAACAGAGTAACATATCTTTTTAGATGTAAATCATTACAATATCGCTCCTATAAATTTGCTAGTAAGTTATAAAAATAACAATTAAACATCTAACCTTAGCGTCTCCAAAAATGGTTCTAAGTGATGATCAACTCCGTTAATATGAACGCTAGAATTCCATTTTAAATTTGGAAGCAATCAGCAGAGCATTCAGAATGTAACTCCTCGCATTGATTTTCAATGAATGCAGCATGAACGTTTTTAGTTATTTTAACTTATAAACAAATAAGTGACCATGAGCACCTTCCTTAAGTGGGGCACTGAGAGCAAGAATGGGCCGAGGTAATCCCCACACGGACAATAGGAAAGGGTCGGACCTCTCGCGCTGAGGGACCCTAATGGCGGTTGGGACCGACTTGCCATGTTTGACCGTGAAACCATGAAAACACGGCCTTTTCCTTCGAAAAATTCAAGCCATGAAAATTCGGCCTTCCTTATTTAGCATTCAAAATTCAGACCGTGAAATCACGCCCAGCGTAGGGAAGAGGTTTAGAATGGAAGAACAAACTCTTAAGAAGACCTGTTGCTGAGCAACATTTTACCTTGCATTTTGTTTATTTTTTGGCCCACCCTTTTTCCCTGGAAAGAAGTATATATTTTAGTATTTAGGACAGTGTATTATTGGAGAGTGTTTAGGATTAGTGTTGAAGTTGTCACTTCATTTGGTTTTGTATTGACGCAAGAGATTCCCAAGAATTTAATATTTTTGTTTCATTTTTTTATTATCCTAAAGTTGTCATTTGTAAATCTGAAATCTGATTACTTTCAGCCTACTGTTACGGAGAATGGGGAGCTGATTCAAAATCGAACAATGGCCATGGAGGCTGTGGGTGAGTGATCTTCAGTTTTAACTAATTCTGACTAGGCGAATATCCAAAAGCTGTGTCTCAGAATTCAATAAAATTTTGAATTTGATTTTTTTTACATTCTTAATGCACTCTTATATAAGAAAGCTTGTTTTTTGTCAATATTCCCATTAAGTTTACTGAAAATTTTATTTTAACATGTGGCTTGTCTCCAGGTCCTCGGCGTGACAACTGGGCTCTTTAACCACTGGACTAATATTCACTCTTCGGAGAGTGGCTCTTATACATGAACATATTTAACTAGTAAAGTTTTAACTGCATTTCAGTTTAAACTATTTGGTTATACAACCCCATATGTGAGCTGATTCAAGGACAGCTTCCAAAGGACCATGTATAACACAAGAAAATTTGATTGAATTCTGAACCGGGTTTTTGGACACTTCCCTTGTGAAGGACATAGCATCTGTATGTGTCATCCATCTAAAAATTCTTTAGCTCATCGACCTATAATTAATTGACCTATCGTTCTGCTTGAGAATATAACCATGTCAGCATGTGTATAGTAAAATTTTCATCATGCTTCAATAAGAAACTAATATATGCAGTCATGTGCATTAATATGGGAATTCCAGTGTATTTCACCTAACAGTTTTGTCTTAAATACTGGGTAATAGAAAAAAAAATCCCAATAAATCACTTGTGATGAATGGGCATATAAAATCCATTTATGTGGCATGTACACTGTGGTGTCCATGGACAAAATGAACATGGAACTTGTTGAAATGAGATCAATTGGTTTTTTTCAGTTTTGAAATGATGGTAAAATGTTGCTTCGAAAGACACCACAACCAATATACTGTTTTGTGCTCTAGGCTTTAGGCTTTAACTGTGCTTTAATAGGGCTAACAGTTATTCATGGAAAAAGTGAGATAAGGAAAAAAACTGATTTGGCTGAAAATAGGCTAAACTCAATTTCAATACCTAGTGTGCAGCAGTTATAGTTCTGCAGGGTAATGACAGTGGGTGACTAGGCCATGCATACTTCTCCTCGCTAAGACTTCAAGGTTATAGCTTCATCTAAATTGTAAAAGGTGGTTAAGCAAAGTACAAGGCATCACCCTCTTTGAGGATGGGTATGAGAAGTTTGAATTAATTGGATGTTGCTTAACTTAAAGCTGATAAGTTAATTTTTTATTAGGATGTTTTAGTGGTATTTTGTACACCGCTTCATATCTTAAGTACTTTGAGTTTTATGAAAATTCTATCTGGATGCATTCAAAATTAAAATGTTATTGTGACGATTGCTTCTGAAAATAGATAAATCATAAGGGGAATGTTAGGGAATTAGAAAAGGGATGCATGTGGACAACCTGGAAATCAGGTATCTTTTGCCAATTTTCAGCTTTTTTGCATAAAGAACATGAATCATCAAAGTGACGAAATGAAATAGATATTCTTACAGACTTACTCATGAATCAATCTTTGTGGTGATTGCTTGCTAGACTTAATCCATGGTGAATTCCACCTTGAATTCAGGGTCAGCCACTGAAATCAGACGGTTGTAGATGGCCATAAGATGGAGTTGGGAAGTAGTGTGGGGGTAGGCTACTGATATGTTTCAAAATGTTGGATGCATTTTGGAAACAAGACAATCTGTTTGTCATTTTAATATTCTGCATACTTGGTCTTTTCTGATGGCTTTTGAAACCAAACCATCCTGAACTATCCAGGCTCTCAAACTAAGACTGGCAGAAAGAGATATTAGCGTATCTTTGAGGGCACATTCAAAGAGAGAGTTAGAACCCTTTCCACTCTTCTTATTTGGGGTGTGCATTATATAAAACTTCGGATCCTATTGCAATGCTTTCCGCAACTTTGACTCCGATGTATCCAATGAAAGACAATAACTGCGGATATTTGGACATGAGGCATCCCATCTGACCATCCTTATATAATGTATAATGACATAAGGTATGTGGTCATTAATACCCCATGCCTTTATAATTGAATTAATTTTATAAGTAATGCAAGGTGTAGTGGTTACGAATGTTTCTTTAGAATAGAGGTGTGCCCCTCAGACAATATGATATTCTATTGCTGCTGTTAGTGTTCTTGTTTATGCACTGCAAATATTTCTTTTTAATACATGTTGTCCTTGAAGGTAAGTTCTTATAATATCCCATATTATTACCCATTTATCTCTGTCAATGATTTTTTGTGAGCTTTAATTACATTTTGACCCTTGTAGTTACTATCCATTTTTATTTTGCATAATTTTAGCCTTGCATTGCAAGAAAGTATTTGAATTTAATAATAATGAGAATTGTTTCAGTTCAACATTGTGTGTTCATGGCATTTGTCAATTCAGTGTATGATTACTTCTGTGCATGAAAAAGTGCATTGAGATGTTTTCTGGAGTAGATACTTCAGATTCGTATACAACATTTTGCTCAATTTCTCTGAGGAGCAGTGTCATTGAATTTGTGAATAAATGTATGGAAACCACCGTAAAAAATTAACTGACACCTCGTTATGTGTATAGCATCTAACAGAAAAATCTGTTAAAGTAGCTACCGTGATATGTGTCTGATTGCTGTTATAAATTAGTTCAATTAATCGTAGATTTCATGCCTGACGTCACTTATTTTTAATTTGACATTCTTTTCTAGAGTCCCGAGATTCTGAACGAGCCTCAGCCTTGTTTGTAGGCCTTGAACCAAAGACTAGAGCATCACATTCAAGGAAAGGAAAGAAGGTGATTGATAAAGACATTAAAAAATGTGATACCTTAATTGCTGATAAAATAACGTGCTCAAATCCTAATGATGGACGATTACACTCGAAATCTGGATATGCAGTTAAAATCAGAGGGGAAAGAGGAACAATGACTCTAGCAGGGAAGAGAGGTTGTTGTAGTAATGCAGAACCCATTAAGTTTTTCAGGAGCACTAAGGATGTGAAGGATGTGAAGAATGGTTCTCAGGCAGCCATACGGGAAAACAAAGTGAAAAGTATTGGCATGACTAAAAATCCTGGGAAGCGTGCCAGTTCATTGAAAAAATCTTATCATTGCTTCAACTGCAGAGATTCATTCAATGCCAAATATGATCTCATTAAGCACCGCGATATTCATATCAGTTCTGTCAATTTAGATATTGATTCAAATTTGTCAATCAGTAAAGATTTGTACCCGAAAACCTTGGTTTCTAGGAGAGAAACTAATATTTCTTGTCAGCCCATCTCCTCCAAGAGTTTGAATCATCTGATGTGTAAAAGCCAAGGTGTGAGGCAAAAAGGAAAAAGGCTTCTTAAGGATAAGTTTGGAGGAACAAAGAAGAATAAAAATGTGGGGGAAGTGGGAATAAGCTTCATTGTAGATGGGAAATCATGCTCAGTTGTTCCACTCACGGCAAACACGTCTTCTTCCTACAATGAATGTGAAAGGTCTTTCTCTGAAAAAAGTAGCCTTGTCTGTAACACTCGTACTCATACGAAGATAAAAACTTATTCTTGCAATGAATGTCATAAGTCCTTCACTCAAAAGAGCATCCTTGTTAGTCACATTCGGACTCATACGATGGAGAAACCTTATTCTTGCAATGAATGTGATAAGTCTTTCTCACGAAAGTACAGCCTTGTCTATCACATTTCGACTCATGCGAAAGAAAAACCTTATTCTTGCAATGAATGTGATAAGTCTTTCTCAGGCAAGGGTTACCTAGTCAGTCACATGCGGACTCATACGAAGGGGAAACCTTATTCTTGCTATGAATGTGATAAGTGTTTCTCACGAAAGAGTCACCTTGTCTGTCATATGCGGATTCATACGAAGGAGAAACCTTATTCTTGCAATGAATGTGATAAGTCTTTCTCTCATAAGACTACCCTTGTCCGTCACATTCGGGCTCATACAAAGGAGAAACCTTATTCTTGCAATGAATGTGATAAGTCTTTCTCACGAAAAAGTAATCTTGTCTGTCACATTCGGGTTCATACAAAGGAGAAACCTTATTCTTGCAATGAATGTGATAAGTCTTTCTCACGAAAGTACAGCCTTGTCTATCACATTTCGACTCATGCGAAAGAAAAACCTTATTCTTGCAATGAATGTGATAAGTCTTTCTCAGGCAAGGGTTACCTAGTCAGTCACATGCGGACTCATACGAAGGGGAAACCTTATTCTTGCTATGAATGTGATAAGTGTTTCTCACGAAAGAGTCACCTTGTCTGTCATATGCGGATTCATACGAAGGAGAAACCTTATTCTTGCAATGTATGTGATAAGTCTTTCTCAGTCAAGGGTAACCTAGTAAGTCACATGCGGACTCATACGAAGGAGAAACCTTATTCTTGCAACGAATGTGAAAAGTCTTTCTCACGAAAGGATACCCTTGTCTGTCACATGCGGACTCATACGAAGGAGAAACCTTATTCCTGCGCTGAATGTGATAAGTCTTTCTCTCAAAAGAATGCTCTTGTCAGTCACGTTCGGACTCATACGAAGGAGAAACCTTATTCCTGCGCTGAATGTGATAAGTCTTTCTCTCAAAAGAATGCTCTTGTCAGTCACGTTCGGACTCATACGATGAAGAAACCTCATTCCTGAAATCAATGTGATAAGTCTTTCTCTCTAAATAGTGACCCTGTTCGTCACATTCCGATTATATGAAGGAGAAACCATATTCGTGCAGTGAATGTGAAAAGTCTTACACTACCAAACAAAACCTTGGCCTACTCACGCGAGTGCATCGGAAAGAAGCCTTTGTCTTGCAATGAATGTGGAGAGACTTTCTCTTAATAGATGCACCTCTTCTTTCATTTGCACGCACGCAGGGTTAAGTTTTATTTGACTAGTTGTTGATAGTTGTTAGCAATCAAGGTAATAATAAATAATTTTTATTATTACAAGAACTGCTTGTTTGAAATAAAGAAATCCCATAGTGTTGAAAACGATATGATAATATTCAGTTAGGTCTGTGACCTAATTTAATAAATGTTCAAGTAATTTTACTGTGCCATATTTTCAAGGACTAAATAAATTATTCCTTTATATTTAACATTTAATTTTTACTGGTAGAAAATTGTTTACATTTGAATGCAAGCCATGCATGGACTTCTTTCATGCAACACTTTCGATAAAAACTGCAGGCACTTTGTCTCAAGAATGATTTTCATTGTTATGTCAATGTTAATTGTGTGATTGATCAATGTTTAATTGTCCGTTCGATGTTAGTTGATGTAGTGCTTCTATGTAATGTATATGCAAATATCAAGGTAATAATAATACATATACAATTGATGGAGAGAGTACTAAGCTGAGTGACTGGTCTGTTTAAATTGTTCATTTACCCGCATGCCTTTCAGTGATTATATCAATATTGTGTTTTAGTTTGAGTGCCTGCACCACAATCACCATGCAATTCTTTGTACAAATGACAATAATATTTCCTCTTGAAAACATTGCCAGCCATAGTTAAGCCTTAAACGATCAATCAAGGAATTTCTTTCCCAGGCGAATGGCCATATATTTCCTGGTAACTATGTCCCGTTGATTGGCACGAAACAACTACCCTGAAATGAAATTGGTCGTATTTGACATGTGGTTTTGCATGAGGATATATATATATCAATTGAGATTAATTTGTCATGGACAAAATATTTCACGTAGAAATAGTCATGAATATGCATATTTTTATCGTATGGATGGGAATGAAAAGCCTTGGTTTTCTAAGTCGGCAAAGGCAATGCTATCATATGTAGATATTTTGGGAGCAAAGTCATAATAACTTAATCATTCAACATGTATGACTGACATACTGATGTTACCCTTTTAAAAATATATGTCAACTTCATCAACAAAAAGATTGAAGTTGAAGTAATTTCTTCGGCATTTATTTTTGTTTTACAATTTAAAATTCTTGAGCTCTCTTCACATTACTAGTTTTAGTAACTGTAGTTAATATCTTATATTTTCCATCATAGTAAGTTTTATTTAGTATTTATATTTTTAGTGAATTATTTAGATAAATGATTAAATCAATGCTGCGGTAAAGTTATATGCACTTAACCCTTTCGCGCCGAATCCCGCACCTGTGCGGCGAGGATTTTTTTTCCTCAACTACGAATGCCACACCAGTGCGTCCGGAATGTTCTTACCCTATCCAACGAATGCCGCGCCCGTGCGGCACAGGTCGAAAAAAGTGACCGTGTCGGACACAATAGACCCACGGACGCGGTCGCCCCTCACGATCCGCCTTAGCGCGAGCCCAGCCCTTTCTTCGGCCGCTCAGGTCGACCCTTTCCTATCCTCTCCACGCGGTCAACTACTGTTATTTGCAATGTGTTTTCAAAAAAATAATTGTTGCTTACTTTTGAAATCCTATGCTAGAAATGAATTCATCTTTTTTTGCTGACCTCATGGAAATTTCAAACGAAATTCTAACGTCAATATCAACCGAGTTATAGAACAACTAGTACATATACTAAATCCGTCTATATAAACGTTAGAACTTCGTTTAAAATTTCTGCACGCTCAGAATAAAACACGAAATTCATTTTTAATTTAAAAAAATCGATACGAACAACAAGTATTTGCATATACTCTGCGTTAATATTTTAGGAGGTTGACCGCGGACTCGTGCTAGGAAGGGGCTTTTAATCCCTCTAGGGTCTGGGACAGAGGCCGAGGAAAAGGATCGGCGCCCCACCGAGTTGGGTCCAAAAATGTTTCGGGAGGGACCCACTGCCTTTAGTCGACGCGGAAAGGCTTCGTACAGAGGAGTAAAGAAAACTTTCAAGAGGCTCGTATTGAGGAAGAATTTCCTTCAACGAAGGTCCGGCGCGAAAGGGTTAAAGGGCAGTTAGTATACGCCCATGCTGTGCATGAAAGAAATTAGGTTGCTGTGGATTTTGCGTTTAAAATGATGAGGTTTCATGTTGACTCGATTTTTAGTGAATTTTTGCCATGTGAATGAAGAATTGAAATAAAGTTACGAAACGGAAATATAGCTCGGATATTCAGCTTCTGTAGACACTAATTTTAAAAGTGTCCTGACAAACAGCAAAACAATGGTTATATATACGACTTAGCAGCAGCCTTGGGCAGATAACCTTTTCCTTTCCAGTCCTCATATTAACCGGGAGCACTTGAGTATTGTCTGGGCAATTAACAATTTCAAAATTTTGTGTTATACTTGTAGTGCTATAAACACTCCGGTTTTATTGCTGGTGATGCACCTTACGCCTTTTTGATTGGTGCTGTGTTGTTTGCTCGCCGAGTCATGTTTTCACCCACAGTACCTCCTAGAAATTTCATTGTTTTGCCTCGCCTGATTCTATAGGTGCCATAGTAAATCAGGATTCATGTGGAAGGTTCGTTCTTCCTTGTTAACTGTATCACCTGAGTTTTCTAGGGTTAAGTTGAAGCTTCATGGTGGTAGTCCAGTCTTCGACTTAGTCCAGGTGTTCCGGGATGCAGTCCACATCCGAGGTTTGGTTGAAGGACGTGCGAAAATGGAGAATTATTCAGTATGGAGGATAAATGTTAATTCGATTTAATAGGTCATAAATGAAGACGTTTGGATTACATTTTCATAGATTAAGATTGGGGACTGTATTTATCGTTGTTGAGCCTTGAATGTGATGGGGTGTACGTAAAAACGTAAATGGTTTACTGGGAAGAATGGCGTTCGATATGAAAGTTAGCATTGGGCGATTCTGATGAAATGAATCGGAATAGTAGAGGCGTCACAAATGAATCCCTTTTAACATACTCATGTCATATCCTTTGGACTCGTCCAGAAACACCCCAGCCAAATATTTCCTGATTTTGAAGACATACTGCGTTTGTTTCATGGGCCGGGTCATTTGGTGAACCGCGGCTTTTTCTTGGCCGGCTTTGATGCATCCCATACAAAAAAACTGCTGTGACGGCACTAAATTGGCACCATAACTGAACCAACTGCACAGTGTGTCCAACAACATTTTTTGCGTTTCCATGGCTTGGTTACTAAGGAGCTTCGACCCCATGTGTATTGGACGTATTTTATTTCTTCCTCAAGTTTGTATGCACTATATTGGATAATATGTTACGTTCAAGTGGTTTTCTGAGTGCACTCTTTTGCAAATACCTTACTGTCGGCGTCAAAATGATGTGACGCTGTAATTTTCAAATTTATATCTGGACCTTAGTGCATCCTGTAGCAATGAATAAAATGTCATTTCAAAGGAAATTTTATTCTAAATCCTGATTTTTTTTCTATGAAAATTTCAAAATTCTAGACACGCGATTGCGAGTTTTGTTGTAAAATAATGAAAATGTTGGCTCAGCAACCTCATCGAGTGTTAGAGAATCGCTTTTTAATCCTAATCGAAATTCACCTTCACCGTTACGTCACGCGCTCATTTTTCAACTGGCCATCTGATTTTTATTTTTTGGAGCTCTTATTACAATATGTTTCTACCTCGTACTCTGTATCAATTACTAGTTAAATGGTGAAGTTGTGACATCAGAAACAGCAGTTCACCTGTTAATGTTTTCAACAACACTCTTCTGTAACATCTTTAAGCATAGAATGGAAAAAAGTCGCATTTCCTAGTTCATTGACGAATTTCTTAACAGTATGGTTGCCTGAAACCGTATCATTAAAGAATCGATAATTACTTATAATTTTCAAGTATTTTATGTCAGTGCTGCTTCTTAACTTGCAAGTCAATTAATATATTTTCAACTTCAATATTTTTGGCAGTGGCGTTACTGTGAGGGGATGTATCCCGCCGAAAGCCTCCGAGAATTCAAAAATTAATTTAAACTTCTTATCTGGATTTGATGATTACTTACTGCGTCTGCTTCAAGTTATATTTCAAGGGCAACAATCATGTAAAATCCATTTTCAGGCACGTATTTTTTTGTAAATTTTTTCTTACCCGTTTTCAAAGCATATTTCCCCAAGCATATTCCACCGCTTTTTGGTACTGATATATTGTAATTTATCAGCAAGCCCAGGAGTTTACCAGCATTGTATAACCCTTTCGCGCCGAATTCCGCACCTGTGCGGCGAAGATTTTTTTATCCTCAACTATGAATGCCACACCAGTGCGTCCTGAATGTTCTTACCCTAACCAACGAATGCCACGCCTGTGCGGCACAGGTCGAAAAAAGTGACCGTGGCGGACACAATAGACCCACGGACGCGGTCGCCCCTCGTGATCCGCCTTAGCGCGAGCCCAGTCCCACCTTCGGCCGCTCAGGTCGACCCTTTCCTAAACTCTCCACGCGGTCAACTACTGTTATTTGCAGTGTGTTTTCCAAAAAAGTGTGTTGCTTACTTTTGAAATCCAATCCTAGAAATGAATTCATCTTTTTTTTGCTGATCACATGGACATTTCAAACGAAATTCTAACGTTAATATCAACAGAGTTATAGAACAACTAGTAAATATACTAAATCCGTCTATATAAACGTTAGAACCTCGTTTAAAATTTCTGCACGCTCAGAAAAAAACACGAAATTCAATTTGAATTTTAAAAAATCGATGCGAACTACAAATATTTGCATATATTCTGCGTTAATATTTTAGCTAGTTGACCGCGGACTAGTGCTAGGAAGGGGCTTTTAATCCCTGTAGGGTCTGGGACAGAGGCCGAGGAAAAGCATCGGCGCCCCACCGAGTTGGGTCCAAAAATGTTTCGGGAGGGACCCACTGCCTTTAGTCGACGCGGAAAGGCTTCGTACAGAGGAGTAAAGAAAACTTTCAAGAGACTCGTATTGAGGAAGAATTACCTTCAACGAAGATCCGGCGCGAAAGGGTTATATTGATATGAGTAAACCGTGAACCTGAGTGATTTTTGACCCACTGTGTTTATTAAATCTTTTCCCTTCTGGAGCCGCCCAAATACCCAAACTTTTGGAACAGAAGCATTATGTTTGTCTAAAAGATTTCCCATAGTACTCAGCAAAAATGATGAAACTAGAAATCTCTTGCAGTTTGCCCATGACAAAACTCTCTCCATTTATTTCTTCCATTTTCTTTTTGGACGAATATAGACTGTCCACAAATGTTTTGCTCGAGGAGTTATATTCTAACTGAGAGACATAAAGGGGCAACTTCTGCATCATATGGAATGACTCAATAATTCTCAGTTCTGCATATTGAGTACCACTAACGAACTTTTTCATTATACGCAGTAAAGATTCCAAGGGGAAACATGACGTTTCAAATGCAGGACCCAAGTCTCTGACATTATTTGCTAAATGCAGCAGGGAATGGACATTTTCAGACATAAATTGAGGCCATAAAATATTTCAAGCTGCTTCACAAACCTTACTAGATTCAAATCTGCAACATCAATATCATTAATAGAAACGGAGTCTTGATGCAGTAAAAATGTTGCATGAACAAGTAGGAGTAAGTGAGAGAGAAGTGCTGGAGGCAAGACATCACACAAGACAGGTATTGCCCAGTAAAGTAAATAGTATTTGTATTCACCAGTTTTGTAAAAGGACAAAAGGGATCTTATATGGACCTCGGGGCTCGGGTTATGAAATTTGGCGGATTTATGTTTGCCAGGCGTGAATCTACCATGTCAACATATTTGAACAAGGAAAATGTACAATTTTTATAACAAGAACCAAACCAAAGGTGTATTAGTTTCTTACACACGCCCCCAAAGACCGAATGCATGGTATCGATACCCATTCCTCTTATGAAATCCGGACAAATTCTTGCAATAGCATTTATGCCTTTAAATCCAAACACAGGCTTCTGGGTTCTTTCAGCCTCTTCACAGTGATTTGTAGACTCTTTATTTGTTCGCAATGTGAGATTTACAGAATTCTTATAAACAAATGATTTTTTTCTGCCTGCTAATGTTATTTTTTCGCCCTTAATTAGACATTTAGGGCATCCAAAGAATCCATTGAAATTCTTTAAGTTTAAAAGTAATGCTTTAGCTGGGAGGTCAGCAATTCCATTCAATAAAATGCATCTCACTTTAGTGACATCACCACAGGGCAAAATTACTTCAATTCCATATCTGAGAGAGGAGAATATTTTGAGCATGTAGGCAGAAAAATTTGGCTTTTGAGGCCTATACCAAAGGCCACCAAAAATGATATTCTGTGGTAAGTACCGAATGTGGTATGGGAGCTCATTGATAACAAACAAAATTGGCCAGACAGACAACTTTGTTGACTTATACAACTGCATTCCATCAGTGTAGAGCATAACAGTGAAGTCAAAAACACCACTAAGGACTTGCTTGAACTGATTGTAAAGAGATCCATGAGTGACATTTTCCAGTGTAGATGAGGTTTTCTTGTTACTATGATAATTCTGTGATATACCATAAACAAAATCGTATCTTTTAAACAAGGTCCTTATTTGCATTTCAACTGGGCAAATTAGAAAATTAGAAAACTTTGCATTAGGACAATTACAACAATTACCATCTTGCAGAACTTCTTTACCACAATTATTACAAAACCTCTTTGGATCAAAACTACCCAGGTTGAAAAACATTTTTAGTGAGTACATACTCTTAACAACCTTGTTCTCCTTTGGAAGATGGAAAATCAATAAGTCAATGATTTTGGACATGCATTCATATGATATTTTAAAATGGAGAAAAAGAGACATCATCATAACAGCACTCTCAAGAACTGTTCTCAGGGAAAAATTTCTGCTGTGTAAGTCATTTGGAACTGTCATGTATCTGCTTTGTACCACTGATTTGTATGTGCTTTTGAACTACTGTGGAATTGAAACACCGTACACAGCAGTTCATGACGTCATAGCATCCTACCATGTCATCAACTCATTTGAAACATATTTTGAACTGCCTTGGATTTCCATTGGAAACTGCTATGGGACTCATTTGGATTTAAATTTGAAACTCGTTTGTACCACTCGTTCATCCGTTTTGAAACTGATTTGTACCAGTTGGACACCCATTTGGAACTCATTTATACACCATGCCACCTCCTTTGTAGCAGTTCAAGATGGCGTACTCAATTTTCTTGAAGTTTATTTTAGTTTGTTTCGGATATTTATGCAAAATGACTATTACGAATTGAAGTGCGGCAGTGCCGCCATAGCTCCATTGCTTTGCAAAGCATTAGTCATAAACGAAAGACTTTCAAGCTCGACAAGCTTAACACAAATTTCATGTTTTCATATTACGGAGTGAGGGGTAAGTCACTTTGGTGGTCAAGAAAGTCCTTATCGAGAGCTTAATTCCGATCTTACGTGGTTGATGTGGATCATTCAGTGTCCATTTTTGAGTGAAAGGCTTTCGTTTCTGGAAATTTTTTCTTGAAAACCGTCATGTTAAATATCTGAAAATGCAATGGGAAATGCGAAAAAAGGCCTTTCCGGGTAATCGAACTTGTCAACCTCGACATTGAAATATATTTTCGAAGGAGGGATTCATGGCGAAAAAATTCAGCCCTAAAATACGGATCCAAATATGGACATAAACAATTTTCTAGGGATCGCGAAGACAATACATCGGTATGTTTTATCATAGAGTAAGTATATAATATACTTACTCTATGGTTTTATGTATATTAATCTATGCAAAATACTACTTTTCCGGTAGTATCAAAGAACGAAAGCAATGGAAGAAAAGGTTGCAAATATGCCGTAAAATTCGCAATATTTATAATTGCGAAGTATACTTTGAAAGTATAGACATTGAATTTTTACGATAATAATATACTTGGAAACGCAAAAAAACGCGAGCGCTATGAATTTGTTATTGAATACCTTTATTATACGTAACCAAAATTCTCGGTACGTAGTGAAGATAATCTTGTCGCATTTCAAATCGGACCCAAAAATACGATTTAAGCCACAAGGAAAATAGAATAATTTTTAAACTAATTCGAGTGATTATTTGGGAGTTCCGTTACTATTAACTGACTTGCGATTATTTCTTATTAAACCACGTATGCATTTTTATTGCATATATTAAAGAATTTTAGTTTTCTCGACCAAACGTATCAGACTGAACCTGGCCATGGTATGTTGGCGCGTAGAAGACAGTTCCAAAACAAATGATGACGTATATAAATCGCATGGATTTGTTCACAAAGAATTACAAACGTATGGAAAGCCATTATACATGAATCTTCTCAGTACACAACAGTTACAATACGAATGATGACGCCCGGAAATCCTGTCATCTCGTTCAAAGGGAGTTCCAAATGAATTTTCTCCGTGCACAGCAGTTACAATACGAATGATGACGTCTGGAAATCCTGCCGAATCGTTCAAACGTAGTTCCAAATGAGTAGAAAGCAGTTCCAAACGAACACACTCTGTACAAAGGAGCTCCAAAGGGGATCACAAATGAGTTACAAACGTCTTCATATTTCTAATTTTTGGTACAAATGAGTGAAAATGAGTTTCACAGCAGTTCCAATGCAGATTTTGGTGTTCCAAAGCAGTTTCAAAAGGGTTCCAAAGCAGTTGCAAAGCAAAACTTTTTCCCTGAGTTATACTTGACCCACAGTAAATTTTTTCACCACCTAAGTACTGAAAGCTTTCGGTACTTGGTTCATTTTCACTTTCAGAAAAGCTTTCTGAAAAGCTTTAACTGTCCGAGAAATTGTTAGAGCCTTCAGAGCTAGAGTCCTCATCGTCACCAGAAATTTCACTCGATTCTTTTCTCTCCGAGGGTTTACCTTTAAATGGAAACAAATACATCAATGGAAGTTACTCCAGTGCACACAAATAAGTTCATCAAATGGAGCAAACAAAACAATATGACTGATGAAATTTAAATTCTATTTGAGATTTATACTTTTCGAGAATTTTATTTTACCCACCTGGAGTTTGATGTGCACTGCATTCTGATGTACTGGATGCCATCTCATCTGAATCACTACCTAAGAATAATAGAGACAATATGGAAGATTAAGTTGCGAAGATGTCGAAATGAGTAAATTATTAGGGGTCGAAAAAAAATTTAATCAAGTAACGACCATAATCCAAACATTGACAAGAATTCCTAGCTCTGAGAAAAACGATTCCTTAAACCTGAGGCACATATAAATCATAATGTATTCATATTATTACATACCATTATTGTCGTTTAAATTAAAGTAATCCGGTTCTAAAGGAGCCTTCTCAGTTGCAGGACTTCCAACTTCCTTTTTGCGCCTTTCCTGAGTATCATTTTCTACGGGCGCATTACTTAGGTAATTTCCAAGTGCGCCATCAATTGTCTTCCTACGTCTCCATTTAGTTGTCCTAGAATTTTTGGAGTACGGCCCTTTCGGCATTTTTTAATCGTTAGTACTAAACGCAAATACGCACTGAAAAGGAATTTCTACGACCTTTGGTGTCTGTGCTACGTAGATACCTATCACCACGGGTATTATAATTCCCACCACAACCAAACTACCCAACTGCGTATAATGAGTCAAACGAACGTTAAATTTTTATAATATTAACAATACATGATGGTTAAATATCATTCAAATAAATTAAAAATTAAGCATACAGTGACAACTTAAGTTATTTATTCACTCATTTTTCCATTATGAAATATTACATATAAACAACTTGATCAACAAGGACTTCCGTTGATTTCGCTCCATGTGCTTCCGTTACTGACGTCATAGACCACGCCAATTCCTGATCACGGCATAGTCGGGAACAGTACGGTAGCTGCCATAGAACGAAGTAGTTCAGCATTTTCGGTGTGACTGAAGAGAGTACTTGGGTAAGTTAAACCTAATCAGTTACTGTTTGACGGTTTGAGTCAATTCGAGTGGCTTCCAATTCATATCATCGTTATTTTTCTCAGTGCAAGATGAATCTGATGCCAGAGGATTCCGACGACTCAATGTGTAGCGTCTCTTCCCGGAGCGTACGAGAAGTAAAGCAGAGGGCCTGCTTCTACTTTTACTCCGACGAGAGTACAGGGATTTCAACGGATGTAGGATCCCTAATTAAAACGGAGGCAATAGTTGGAGGGGAGTACCAGGTGCTGTGGGATGGAGTGCCTGAGAAAGTGTTAGTTATAGCAGTTGGTGGTAAGTTACAATTCTCTGAAAATTTTTAATGCCCAATATACCTATCAGTAGTTTGTTTTCACGATACCCTCGTGTAACAGCGAGATATGCCGTGTTTATGTACGAACTGTTATTAACCTCTTTCAGGAAAACTTTCGGAGATAAAAGAATCCCAGGAAGAATTTGAGAAGTTTCTCAATAAGTGTAATTTGTCCCCGAAAGAGGTGGTCGAGAAGCTTGAGGGCAAGGCGCAGGAGGGGGCGAAAGGCGGGAAGAGGAGGGCGATGAAATGTAAGAATTCTGCGCCCGCCGTAAATTTTCCTGGGATCCCATCCCCCCAGGGACCCCATCCAAACAGGGACCCCATCTCCAATGCCATTGGCATTGCCCTCGGAGAGGAAGATCCCCAGGATTTCCAATTCCCGGCTCCTGCAGGCGCAACTCCTGTGCCAGTGCCTGTGGAAAGTGGCGTGATAAATGAGGGGAATACCCTGATTGAGTTGGATGGCCTACCCTCTAGGGTTTCCATTGACTCGGAGTTGGCGAATGCAGGTATGTCGTTGTGTTTAGGAAAAAAAAATCTGGAATACCTTAAACGTATAACGGGTAGAATATCGTTATTTGATCCATGCATCGCTAAAAATAAGCATCCGTTCATTTCCAGTTGACGACATGGAAAGGAGGGACATTTTGCTAAGACATGCAAGAAAATATTTGAAAAACACCCCTTCGGATCACTCGGTAAGCCACCTTTCAGCGTAGTATTTATCTCGAGATTTTCAAACGTTTCAAAGTTCAACACTTAATGCCTCTTTCATTATTTCAGGTTTTGCTGCACCCTGGCTTCCATATATACATTAAAAAAGGTGATAAAATTGGGGCTCTCAGCAATGGGACGACCCCGAAAAGGTTACATGAGGAGTTGCTGATGAGGCTATTTGGGAGGGAGTATATTAGATGCCACTCTGCTAAGGGCCAGAGAGTATCCAAAGGAGGGAATCCTGCAGCATGCAGAGCCACAATGGACGCTATTGATGGTTTATTACTATGGTGGTAACTTTGAGAGTGTTATACTTACATAGATTAACAATGCTTTCTTATGCTTTGGGTCATTCCATGTCAGTTCATCCAGGCATGATACCCACTGACTCGGATTTTGATGAAACTTGCCAATTTTCAACCTTCCATGCAGGAATGAAAGTGTAAAATATTTCTTGGCTATCTCCAATAGTTTTTTTTCACGACCATTTGAAGTTTGGGTGAAACTGCAGTTTTTCAATAATAGCGGTCTCCAGAGGCACTTGCACCTCCACAGGTAAATAATTTGTCTCAGCCATAGTTTTCATCCGATTCTTATGAAAATTTGCAGGTTTACCATAGAGATCATGAGCATTCCAAAAACTAATTGAAAAATGTACCAATGAATATTTGAAATTCTCTAAACTCATATGTTTCATAAGGTTTTAAAACATTTTGCATCAAAAGCATGGTTCTATAAAACATCAAATTTTGACCTGAGTCAATATCTTAATCAAGTTAAATTAATTTTTCTAATATCCCTTAAGGTGTGACCCACCACCTGGGTCACACCAAATGAAATTCATGGCTTTTTGCTTGCTTTGTTGTTAAAAAAATATGCAAAAAACTCCCTCTTCACGACTTTGGTAGTCAGTGTTGAGTCCTTCAAGTGTGATGAAATGCTTGTGTTAACTATTTTCTATATACAAGCAAATATTTACAACGTGAATCTAGTACATAATACGTTCAAAAATTAAAATATTTTTTATGTGCAGGTTGTTTTTCTCCCGATAAGAAAAATATATTTTTCAAATAGAATATTTTAAGGAATTCATAGCACTTACCCATCATTGCCGGGGAAAACTTGATTTTTGCTAAATAAAACATATCAAAATACAGGATGCATGTCAATACAAGTTAACCTCATCATGCCTGGATGAACTGACATGGAATGACCCTTTGTGAATGTTCCTGTGGCCTCAACAGTATTCTTTGTTTCTTTAGCTGTATAGCGATATGAAAGTGGAGCATAATAAGTAATTTGTCAAATACTTTTAATTCAATGATGTAAAATGTTCTCTTTATATTTATACCTCTAAAAGTGTACTACAACATTGTTTCTGTGCTCACTATTAGTACCTACATAACTTGACTCAGCACAATTTACCATGGAGCATAGCAAGATTATACAAATATGGAATTTTGATATTTCGTTACAGCTTATGTGAAGACGAAACTGAAAGGGGAGGTGGTGCCCAGGCTGTCAAAGACATTTAACAATTTGGCAAAAAATCTGAGGGTGAGCAGTGGTTACCAGGCGGGAAAATACCGATACACCTCACAGAAAAGGTAAAGCTTGTATCAATTATTTGATATGTATTACTGAAAGTATAATTTTACTAAAATAAATTTTCATTCAGTGAACTCTTCTTTTAAGAAGTGTTTATCAGTTTGTATCCCCTTGAATGGAACATGACATATTTTCTGTGTCAATTGAATTTCCAATGCACTGCTGACTAACTATATCTCGTGTCTGTCATTTCAGGAAGCCTGTATTGGAAGGGTGTGATGAGAGCCACAGTGGAGGCACAAGGCGGGCGAACCGTTGACGGCAGTTTGGCAAAGTGGTAGGGGAGGGTGCCACTTTACAGAAAACCTCCGAAATGTTACACAATTATTTTATGTAAAATGAAACACCATATTGAATTTCATTGTAAGATTTTACTTTTTATAATAAATGATTTTATATCTGAATTGGCTTTCATGTCATTTGTATCCAATATCAAAACAGGGTTTAGATCATTCCCTTTTCCTGCTAGTTTTTTGGGTCTTCTTAAGAGTTAATCCATGGCCTTCGATGAAATTAAGTCAAACTTCCAGTCAGCTTCTTTGGGTTCATTGAAGTGTCAAAGAGGATTCTGTTGGACATAAATATCAGTCTGGCCAAATCTGCATCGCTGCTTCAGTGGATCTGATGAAGCCAGCTGGAATGTTGGTGATTTTTCGTAGAGTCATGGATAAAACGGAAGGAGACCCAAAGAAATCACTTAGACTGTACTGTGGTGACTGCACTGACTGTGCTGAGGCGACTGCACTCTGACTGTGCTGAGGCGACTGCACTCTGACTGTGCTGAGGCGACTGCACTCTGACTGTGCTGTGGCCACTGTACTCTGACTGTGCTGTGGCCACTGCACTCTGACTGTGCTGTGGTAACTGTACTTTACTGTACTATGGAAACTGTGCTGTATTGTTTCAATTAAGTACAGTCTTAAGTGCATTCCCAGTCCAGATATTAAGTGCAGTTAGAGTATAGCTTTAGCTTATTTAGAGTACAGATTTTTTGCCTGAGATGCTAGGACTATGTCTTGTGACGATTTTATCTAAAATAATATACTGCATGAAGAATTTGACTGATATTGTCGTAAAGCATGGGATGCCCCTGGCCAAAAATAATGAAGTCATATTTTCCTCGTTGAGTATTTTCATTTGTCTGAGAGGTAGTGTTAAATAATTTATTTACAACCACATTTTAAAACTTCCTAATGTCGCACATGCTTGAACTGCCAAGACTTTTATATAGTTTTAAATTGTAGGAACTCCCGCGACGCTTTAAACTGGTGACCCCTAGTTTCTGAACTTCTGACACCATCAACTTATATCTGTATTTTAGCACGGAAAAATGTGAAGATGATGTGCAACGGAAGGCAGGAGCTTCGGCCAATCTTGGTACCTGCTAGCAGCCTGGATCGTATCGGCACTCGCACCAATTTTCCCTCACACAGCATCTGGCAGACATTTTGCTCATCACAATTAGTGGTTCATTCTTAACGATTCATTAATTCACAATACAGTAAGTCTGTACTTGTCCACTTTTTATTAAGTGAGGGAAAAGGTTGCTTGTTTCCACTACGTGAGGCTGGGAATGTTGCAATGTTCCACTGAGGAATGCATTTTAACAAAACTGCAAAACAATGAAAGTGTGTTCATTCACCAAGTTATCATTAGCCAAGGGGTCTACGGCATCAATTTGAGATCCACCTGGAGCTTTTCCACGCAAAACGTCATTATTTTCTTCTCTATGCGGGTCGTTGTTCCCCTCTTTTACATAAAATAGAAGAGAATACTGGGTGTCACTAACTTACATCCAAATAATAATGACACCAGTAAAACTTACCATTTTAACGGATAATACACTTGCTGGTCAAATGCACCTATGCATGAGATTTATGTGACCAACTTAAATAAAATTGCAGACATGACATTTCTTTCCTGTCCAGCTGAGCAATTGACTGTCCTTGAGTGGTTGAATGACCTTTTCTGTTAGTAATAATTAATCGCCCATTTTGGTAAATTTCTTCGTTAAATGCAAAGCCCTAGAGTACTTGTTGACATTTGATTAAGTTAGGGAAATGTTTGTGTGTTTCTGCCGAGTCATACCAGGAATAAAGTTCTAATAATAATCATAACATATTTTTAATTATTATATTTAATGCAGTAAGAGAATGTATGTCCTCAACAAAGTCCTAACATTAAAAATATTTTACCCATCAGAACCAAACTTTAAATTTATGAGACCATTATAAGACCTATCCTTCTGTACGGAGCAATATTAATCGACAATAAAACAGAAAAATTTAGTATGTATCTTTTAAAATGAAGTTTTTAGCAAAGTTTTGGACCTGCAAGAAAAAATGAAAACTGGGAAATAAAACACAGGGACCATTTCAACTTGACAAAGTAGTGGCTGAAACTAGAGCTGCAGATTGCGATGGGCAAGACACATAATATGAAGAGAGCTATAGGCCCTGGTGAAACAAGTCAGGGCAGAAAACCCTGATGGAAGACGACCTCCAGGAAGACCGAGAAAAAGGTTGGAGGATGAGGTGTTGATTGGTATCGGGAGAATGGGTGTCAGCAAGGCGGATGCAGAAGTTCAAAAGAGTTGGAGACAGACAGACGGCGAGGCAAAATACCATTTGTGGTATAAATGGACATGGGAGTAAGTAAGTTCTAGTACACCGAGTAATTGTCATTAATCCAGGGGTTAAAGGTTTGAAGCCCACCTGGGTGGGTTCCAGTGTGTATGTGTTCTATATATGAGAGTCCACCTGGGTGTGTTCCATATATGAGAGTCCACCAACTTCATCAGAATCACTTTATGCCACTGAAATTGGTTGATAAACAAAGATGAATTCATTTTTGTCATTTTTATCTAAAAATAAAATTATTACGACTGACAATCCATCATGATGGGAACTTGCAAGTACCCACATATTGAATTTGGTTGGTGTGGTGGACTACAAAATTATCAAACAATACTGCATGTCTTGAAAAATATAAAAGCGTGTTAGATGCATTCTTTAAATTTGGAATTACATATATATGATAAAGCAGTTAAGTCCTTGGTTCCATTTCATGTGTGCATGCTTCTACCCCGCTTTACTGGTCACCAGGATTATTGTGAGGATTATCAGAAGCACATCCATTTGCCCGAGCTGTTATTGGCATTGGATTACTATTGTAGACGTAGTAAAAAGCTGTATTGTTTCACCATCAGATTTATTTGCAGCCGCCTGTAAAAAGTTGGAGACTGATGCTTGCAAGGTTGCCACCCAATGACAGATAGACACTCCTAGGAAACGAGTTCTGTATTTGGTCCTTGGGTTGCATATTACATTCCAGGTACCCTCCATACACATATTATAAACATTTCCTATCTCTGGAGTTCTTTCCTTACCTACAGAAATTCCTCATTTCCAAATTTGTAGTGAACCCTAACATCATTTTATTTATCCTTTATTATGTCTTTCAAAATATGAAAATGTCTTCTACAGTGAAGCTAAATGTAATGTTAATACTGAAGTACCCTAATGTTTATTTTTTTCCTTCCCATGAGCTAATCAGTTAATTCTCACCATAGCATTTTTTATATCGTGTTTAATTCCTATTGCATACGAAATACACTAGGATTGCCACGAGAAAAAATTCACTATGTACTGCAAATTGAACCAGCCGAGAAATGGCTTACCAAGCGACAGTGAAGATCACAATGCACATTCCCATGGCAATTGCACCCACGCTCATGGTACAAGGTTATAGGCCCCCACGGTTTATCAAGGATGGCAACATGAGGGACAAAGGACTTCAATGAAGCCACAAACGGTTGAGAGCCATACAAAATAGTTTTGTTCATAAAAGGAAATCGGGGTTTGCCAAAAAAATCTTTCCATCTAATATTTGTAATTATTAATAATAATAATATATTTATTTTACCAGGCACAAGTCCTTGTACAAATAGCAAATTAAAATACAGAAATTGCACAAATATCCGAGAGGAAAAAAGAGCAGATCCCTTCCTTTTTTCTCTTCCCGCTTCCTTAATTCCCTCGCACAGGAATGACCTTTGTTCAACTGCATTGGGAAGGCTGTGCACCCGAAGAGAACCCGAACATGAAAACTCATTGTCGTGCGGCCTTAACCGTGTGGATCCTTTAAGAAGCTTATTGTGTTTTTTTATTGGAGCTGGTGCTGCGGCGTCAATATGGGACTCGTCTCCATAAGGTAGAATTTTCCGTGCAGTTTTCTCCCAAATTATTTTTTCACTCACTTAATAATTTACTGAATCAGAAGGGAAAAGACTTCGGGTAGCCACTTGAAGAGTAAGTTTCCTTATGACTATGTTCTAGAGCGCACTATCCTGAATCATAATTATCTGCAGGGAAAACAACTTATTAGGTAGTACTTCGTTACGGGATCACAAAACGCACGATTTATTTAAGTGGTTTTCCGCTATCAATTTGTACCATTCTAATCTCTCTAATTACCTAAGACGTGATACCTCACCGAAAGTCTAAGCAATACAAAAATATGTCCAAGCGCTCATGTAAACGAAGCATTTCGTCGTCTGCAACTTCCAAAGCAAATCATGTGGTCAGAAACGGTCGGAAATTTCGTTAGAATCGAAATACACTATCAATAGTCGCACCAGTGCGCATCGTTTCTGCGCAGAAAATTCGCTGAAATCATTCACCGAAATCCTTCATCGTGTACAGGGGTACTGGAGAATTAATTTAATTCGAATAATCTTTCGAATGAAAATTCACCGTGTAAAGCGGCCTTAAGAGGATCTTTGCAGCCGCACGAATAACGCTTCTCCTCCGTGTGGTTTAGTATGTGACAGTTGAGAGAACGACACTGAGTGAAGGGTGTTTTTGCAAATTCTGTATTTAAAATATCTCTCCTGCGAGCGTTCGAATGTGCTCGACCAGAAAGTTGCTTACAGGAAAAGAATTATCGCACCTTCTGCACGAATAAGAATTTTTTCCCGAATGTGTACGAAAGTTTCACTACGTCGCCCTTTCTCGAGAAATACTTTTCACGCTCGTTTCATGAAAAAGGTTTCTTTCCCGAATGCGTACGTGCATGTCTAACTAAGTGGCTCTTATTAGAGAAAGACTTTTCACACAATTTGCAAGTAAACGGTCTCTCTCCCGTGTGTGTACGAATATGAGTAACTAAGTGGCCGCTATTCGAGTAAGACATTTCACACTCTTTGCATGAATAACGTGTCTTCCCCATGTGCGTACGGATGTGTGCATTGAGGCTGCCTCTGCGAGTAAAAGACTTGGAGCAAATTGTACAAGAATAGGGTTTCTCTCTCCTGTGGGTACGTACATGTCTATTCAAGTCGCTTTTCTGCGAGAAAGACTTTTCACACAAGTTGCAAGTAAAAGGTTTCTCTCCCGTGTGTGTACTAATGTGTGTAACTAAGTGGTACTTACTCGAGAAAGACTTTTCACATTCGTTGCAAGCGTAAAGATTCCCTCCTCTGTGTGTACGGATGTGTGCATGGAGGTTGCTTCGGTAAGTGAAAGTTTTGCTGCACATGTTGCATGAATGTCTCTCTCCCCTGTGTGACCGCATATGGCAATCAAGGTAATCGCACCGCGAAAAGGACTTGTAGCAGACTGAACACGAATAAGGTTTCTCTCCCGTGTGCTTGCGTACATGTCTAGCTAAGACTCTCACATCCGAGAAAGACTTTTCACACTCATTGCAAGAATAAGGCTTCACTACCGCATGTGTTCGCATGTGACTGTGAAGATTACCACTCTGAGTGAAAGACTTTTTACACACGTTACAAGAATATGGTCTCACTCCTGTGTGTATACGCTCGTGTGTGATGAGGTCACCTTTCCGAGTGAAGCACTTAGCGCACACGCTACATGAATAGGGTCTCTCTTTCTCTCCCGCACCCACGTGATTGCATTGGTTCCCAATGCAAAATAACATTGAGGATAAACCCTGTGAAGTCGATTCCTCTTCTTCGGTGAAACTTCTCGTCATTTGTTCATCCATTAGGTTTCTTTCTGTCTTAACTAGGGATGATCCAGCGTTTGAACCAATTTGTGTCACTAAAGCTCTGCGACCAGTGCATTCATCAATTGAATAATTCCTTACATTTTCTTCCGCAGGCAGATACGAAGTTGATGTTGTTTCAATGGGCATATCTTCGGCAGCCGGCACCCCTAGAAAAGAATTTAAAATGACAACTATCACTGTCAAACATTAAAACTAATACTCCTAATCATACCACTAAAAAGCGATTAAAAGGATGAAAAAGCCAAAAAATCACAGAGATAAAAGTAAACCTGGCCAGGACTTGATCCCACAAACCCAAGAAAAAAAAACAGAAAATCAATATAGGGTAAAATATTGGGAAAGAAACACAAAACACAAAAACAACTAGGGCAACAGGAACCACTATGACCCTGTGGCATTTTTTTGTGTCCCCCCAAATTTCTGGAACCGCCCCAGAAATTCCTCCGAACTTCCTACGAACTTATCCGCAGAACTTCTCCCGCTAAGGACTTTTCGCGCTAAGGTTTTTCGCGCAAAGGCCCTTCGACTCAAAGGCTCGGGGACTCTTGTCTCCGAAACTCTGCCTCCGGAAACAGCCTCCGAAACAGCCACACCTGCAGAGCAAGACTTATATAGGACTACTGCGGAGGAATACCTACTCCTTGGCAATAAAGGGGAAATGGGTGCTGAGGCCCTAGTATGCAGTTCCAAAAATGGTTAGGGAGGGAACGACTGCCTTCAGTCAACACGAAAAAGCTTCTTACAGGGGAGTAAAGAAAACTTTCAAGAGACTCGTATAGAGGAAGAATTTCCCTCAACGAAGGTCCGGCGCGAAAGGGTTAAGGTCACTTGCAACCCCACTACCCTTCTGCAGAGGAGGCAATAAAGCAAGCCACTTGCCGAGGTATCCACAACAGTAACTTAGATGTGTGAAACACTGTGTCCTCGTCAATGTAGAGAATTGTCAAACAGAATTTGTTGCATACCTATAAGCGATGCTTTCAGAAAATTTTTACACTGGCATGTAGCCAAGTCACGCTAGCTTCCTTTCTCGCTCTATATAGCTAACCAAGTGCCATTACTAACATGAAACTGTGTGAGGACTTAATAATGTACGGCTACTGAAAATCAGGTGCATAATATGCCATCATATGTGAAATGGCACACGGATGAAACACTATCACCCACTTATGTACCCCACGTCACTACTGAAGGGTAAAGGGTTGGGATGCAACACAATGAGCAGTCACTTGAACCCTCTCCTGCCAGCGCCTACAAATGGAAAACGTTTTCTGCACTGAGTGGCATAAGAATATTTGGAGCCTATCTGTGTGTAGCTATTTTTAGGGTAGAGTTACACTGGTTTCTTCGTTGCTCAGACTTGGGAGACAACTCAATGGTGTGCCCTTCCTTTACACCTGCTACTGGACTTGGTCCTCTAACTCTATCTTACCACTTGTCAATGGACATCTTATTGTGTTACCAGTATTTTTAAACCAAATAAAGTTCTTGTTTTCAATAATTTATCCTTCAAAAAATTTACTAACATTTTTAAGCATTGAGGAATTTTAAACAAGGTTGTAGTGTTAATGACAACAAAGTTAGTGAACACAAGGTACTAAGACTAACTTCAGAAATTCGTTATTTATAACACTGAAATTTCATTTTATAAACTGCTTACGCGCAGAGAAAAAATGGAGAATTCATTTCAAAGTGAAAAAACAACAGTATGTAGTATGCAACAAAATATATCGTGGCCAAAACCATTGAAAATATAACCACTTTGCGACTGAGTCCTGGGGTGAGGGTATAAATAAGTGGGTGGGTCGGGCTGAACCATTTCGCACCAGAAAGGCTTTGGGTGGAGGCGACAGAAATTTTCATACGTAGAAGAGCTGCCGTCAGGTATATCTGTCACAGATTTTTCAATGCAAAGACTCTTGCCGATGCAAGGGAGGGGAAGTACTGCTGAGGTAGCAATTGTCGGATGCATTCAGGCCCTGCCTGAGACCCAGCTTAGCGAGAACTTAGGGCCACCACTGGGCAATTAAGTCCGAACCGTCCCACTCATTTATGATAAACCTCACTGCAGGAATTCTTTTAAAAGAGTAAAGTATTGAAAATAAAACACAATGCTTGGTTGAAAAAAACACTGGTAATGCAATAATTTGACTGTGGATAATTCCTTTGACAGAGTTAGTGACTGGGTTGAGGGAGAGACTCCCTGATGAGCTGGGTCTGAATTCTAAGGGACTAAAACACCAATGCAACTCGCCACCAAAAAAAAACTCCATACAGAAAGGTTTAAATGTCCTATTACATCTCCTAGCACAAAAACATTTCCCAAACGTAAGTCCTGGCAGGAAAGAGTTTAGGTGACTGCTCATAACTTTGCAGCCTAATCCTAAATAAATTCAAAATACAGAATACAGCCACTGAATGCATCCGACGATTTCTAACCAGGGGTATCTTCCCTTCCCTCATGGTGGTAGGAGCCGATGTCCGATCTTTTGCATTGAAAAATACACGACTGCTATACCGGACATTAGGTGCACGACACATGAAAATGCCTATCGAATGCCGCCCATATCCGGCTTTAAAGTGTTGAAAGGGGAAAGGTGACTGCCCCTGACTTTACCGCCTGTGGCGAGGTGGATAAGACAAATAGCTAGAAACATTATCTAACTGGGCTAAATTACCATGTTTACCGAATATCATTACTATGCAGAACTAAAAGACATAACTCATACAATTACGGGTTTGAAATCATTTTTGGCTGTTTCTTAGCCATATTGCTTTCAATACTGGAGAAAACCTCTCAATTTTATATTATCTCAACAGTATTTTCTACTCCAAGGAAGCTTCATGATTGACTCACCGTTAAATCTAACAAAGCACCGTAGCCTATTCCAGGGAAACAAGGGCTAAAAGGATTGCACTCATTTAACATATTTTCCCTAATTTTCCCAATAATTTAAAATGGACCAAAAGCAAGGATATTTTTTCCATTCACATGACCAGTTTCCATATTCACATTTTCTATTTAGACTGAAATTCACCTTTTGATACTCCATTCTCAAACCAAGTGCTCCATTATGGTGATTTGTAACAATTTTTTTTCAAGAATCTGGTCTCAAAACATGGCTAGTTAAATATTAAAAATTTAAATACAACAAAATTTTTGCAAGGCTTTAAAAATGATACAAATGACAAAAAAAAGCAAGTAAATGTAACTCTTCTTCCCTATCCATTTGACACTTAAACTAAAGAAAACAGAAAATATGGATTGATGACTAATCAGTCACAATATGGCCACTTTAAGAAGAGATGTCTTCACAGTATCATCCACCATTCACGGCATGGCATTGTGAAATCTAGTAAGCCGTCTCATCTGAAATCGGCCTGAATTTTATGGCCCGTTGATGGTGTCGATGGCATGGTGCCAGGTCGGAGTTAAATGGGTGCTGTGGAGACCAAGGTGTGATTCGACTTATCTAAAGGAATCCATTGAGACATGTTTATTCAAAAGCACGGCAGCTGGCTTGGGACGGTGGCCAGCAAAAACACGTCCCATCAGAAAGCAGCCTCAGCCTTATCGATATACAGCTATTCGTAGCCCTTGAGAGCACTAACCCCCTGCTTCCATTGTGGACTCTGTCGAATTCTCAACTGTATCTCTTATAACAGTAGAAGTTGCCTAAATAAAAGCATTAACATGTACATCGCCCACATTAGCATCATTTCCTCCGTGTATAGAGTTATTTGCAATCCTTAACAGTACTCACCAAATGTCTTCGTAGCCGTATCATGGGCAACAGTTGATCTCTCAATTGGGTCCCCATGCTCGCCTAAAGTAAGCTGTAAGTAATCATCAACATATGAATCATGTATATACAAAGGATTCAGGAATTTTTTTGGGGGATCAAATAAAACTACTTCATACTCAACATTGCATCAAAAGTTGGTATTCCTAACAAATATTTTTCATTCAAAATAAATCTTTTTTTACACTAACAGCGAATTGAATATTTTCGCATTTCTTTCAACATCAAAGTGCTTTTATTTAAGTTACACCCATATTTTAATACTATCTTTATTAGTTAACTCTGCATTTAATGCCATTTTATTTTCATGGGATACCATAAAAGAATTAAGGTTTCTTTGGTAATGAAGGAATCGAAACCACATATTTGAAACTAGGCATCCATGTCAAAAAATGGGATAAAATCTGACGCAGCCACATTGTAAAAGAAGATATCGATACTGAAAACTAAATTTTTCAGTGAAAATCATGAAAATAATGATGAACAGCTGGCATTTGTAAAATGAAAAGTAGAAACTAATTATGAAAAGTGCTGAATGAAAAAATTGAGCTTAGAAGTTCCAGGTAGTAGCCACACACCATAACCACCGGGCTATCGCTCCTACATGAAGGCAGACCATTTATAAGAGAGCAAAATAGACCTGTAAATGTTTAACTACATTTCTAGTTTAAACCATTGGTTATGTTACTCCACATTGGGTTGATTCGTGGACAGCTTCTTACATATTACAATGCTAAAAAGTTTGATTTGAATTTGACATCTGATTTTCTTATTGAGACATGATTTATTAGTTCAAGGATTTACTTTAGCCAAATATAAGGCAAGTAAACTACAGCACATTAATAAACCATTAAGATGAATAAAAACGGCTTCTTTTGAGATAAGAATCCTTACTTCAGGAATTAGAAACTTTGAATGGAATGGGTTACATTTAAAGCTGTGCAGAAAGCAATACGTCCTATCATTTACAATGATAAATGTTTAGATATTTACCTACTATCTCCTTAATCAATTAATTAAATCCTATGGCAAGAATTCCTCACATACCTGGTCACTCTCTTCCAAAGATGGTTCCCTCTTTACCCCAATCAGCGTCCACTCCAGGTCTACCACTACGGCTCCTGTGCCCTGAGTTTCCACCTTTTCACCTTGGGAAGCAGTTAAGGTTATGGGCTGCAACATAATGCCAAATCATCATCATCCATGACTGAGATTAAAAAAAGAAATGCTTTTGAGAATTTGTCGAACAAATAAAATTAAAGTTCCTTCAAGATGGATAGATTCTTCATACTGCCCTACAAGCTTCCTCACAGTAATTAATATCAGGATTTCATAATGTTTATGCTTATGTTAATTAAGTTTAATTAAGACTTAAAACCTCTGATTTGCATTGCAAAATCCCTTCAAAAGCCACATGATGATCCTCAGGGAAATGGTTTCTGGATACGTAAAACTCCAGATATTACCTTATTCATAACAGAAACTTATTTTATGGGAGAACTTTGCATGAGAATTCAGAGCACAAATACAATAACACACTAACATGGAAAATTAATACGGTCTATAAAGGAGAATAATTTCTTGTGTTTTGGTTCATAAGTCAATTTTACCCTCCAGTGGGCGTGCTGTGGCACAAAGTGCAACATTGTGCCGTTTTGGTCTCACGTTATTAATAGCAGTTGATCAGTGAACCAAACGCACCAATTCTTCCTTCTTTGCAGCACTATGGAGATTTCTGTTTGTGATTCAAGAGTGTGGCTTCTCGAATTTCGGAATAAAACGAATAATTAGCTGAACTGGTTGTCTTTGTTGCACTCAGTGCAATGTGTGCCTGGTGATGTAATATTATCCCGTAGTGGCAATTATAGATCAAGATTGTTTCTTTCGATTGTACGATGTAGCATGAGGTGAGTTGGTGGGAGCACAAGAGTTTTCACCATTCCTTCTCTGAATCAGGTTGAGCTAACAGCTAAGTGTTTGGTGTGTAGGAGCAGCTGTTTGTGGAGAGAAATGAACCTGTGGCATTTTCCCCAACGTGAGCCCTATGATGTGAGTACATTTTTAGAATTAATTTTCATTGGATACTTTGTTGTCCTTTTATGGGATTTTGATGTAGAAAAATTCAAAAGTTAGTTATCACACTGCTTAGGGCATGAAGATTCATTACCGAAGAAGACTATCTGAGTGTGCTACAAGAGCTGTCAGACGAGGAACAGGAAGTCCGCATTGAGGAGAGTGATGATACAGATGAGGAGGAAAATATTTCCCTAGGTGATAACCCCTAGGAAATAAGAGACTATGATGAAGCTACGTCTGATGGCGACGTGGAGGAACCTATAACTGCTGAAGGTAGTGATATTGATGGTGAGAATAATTATTTTTTGGAAAAGTTGATAAATCTTGCAAGTGGAAAAAACTTCTTTTTGCGGTGCTACAAAGATCAAGAGCAAAAACATTATGAAAACCCTACCAGGGACAAAACTCTGTGCAAGAAATACACCTGATGAGGCTGGGGCTTTTCTAAAATGTATAGATATAGACATGATTGATGAAATTGTGATGCAAACAAACAAGTACATTCAAACTAAAATTGCTCTTGTCCACTATTCAAGGGATAGGGATTGTAAGGAAACGACAAGAACATAATTTATGGCTGTGCTGGGTATACTTTTTCTAATTGGCATAAAAAAAGGTCATCATGCAAATGCTTTAGAATTGCGGAGTGCAGATGGATCAGGAATGCAAATTCTAAGGGCAGCTATGAGTTACAAGCAATTTTTGTTTATCTTGCTATCAGTAGGATTTAACTACTGAGCAAGTAGGGATTTCCGAAAACAAACAGATAAATTAGCTGCAATCCGAAAAATAATAAACTTGTTCATAGGAAATTGTCAAAAAACGTATAATATGAGCGAATTTGTGACAATTGACAAAATGCTGCAACCATTTAGATGGCCGTTGTAGTTTCATTCAATATATACCGAGCAAACCCGCGAAATACGGGATAAAGTTATATGCTATGTTTGATGTGAAAACATTCTTCACCAGTAATCTCGAAGTGTATTGCAGGAAGCAGATGAACGGTTCATATTTAGTGTCAAACCCACCAGTAGACATTGTCAAGAGGCTTGTAGGATCAATTGAGGCAACTTATCGTAATCTTACCACAGAAAACTGGTGTACTAGTTATCCGCTTGCCAAGTTTCTCGTAACAAAAACATTACAACCATTGGCACGCTGAAAAAAATAAAAGATTCCACCTGAATTTTGGCCAAACAATACGTGCGATGTAGGGTCATCTCTCTACGGGTTTCAGAAAGACATTAGCCTCCTATCATATGTTACAAAGAAGAACAAGGTGGTGTTGTTGTTTTCAACAATGCATGCTGAGGGGATCACTGATGAAGGTTCAAATAAACCATGCATTACATTAGATTACAATGCAACGAAAACAAGTGTTGACATGGTTCACCAAATGTGTAGTTTGTATTCTGTGTCCAGAATTACGAAAAGGTGGCCATTAGTTTTCCTTTATAGATTTTTGGGCATCGCAGGAATCAATGCTCACATATTATATAGGGCAAACAATCCTGCAGATAAACATTGCAGGAGGACATTCCTGAAAACCTTATCATACACATTGATGAACGCACACTTGAAAAACAGGTCAAACATATTATCTCTACCAGCTGACATTAAATTATTCTTGTCAAGTTATCGAAATGAAGACTTATCAATTGAGCGAGTCAGCAACAAAGGAAATAAATAGCGTATTGTGTGGCCGTGCAAAGAACATATCACCGACAATAAAATGTGGGAGGTGTAATAACTTTTATTGCCGATAGCACTGTGAAACAGTTACTACCTGCAAAAAGTGTACATAAATGAAGACGTACAAACTGAGTTTTTGGTATTGCTTTAAAAAAATGTAATAAAAATTTTGAATTATAAAAGCGTTCAAAAATCTGTACTTTTTGCCAAAACTATGTAAAGTTCAATTAAAAAAACATGGTAATGAATTTACGCTTCTTAATTCGAGTTTTTGTTATTAATATCAGAGGAAAACCAAGTATGGCACTGAGTTCCACGCGTGCCCGCTAGTGTCAGAGAATATGGCGTGCCTGCTGGAGGATTAAAGGCATCAAATATTTTGGCCAATAAAAATAAGTGACTCAGACTAGAAATAATGGGAGGCAATTCCAGTAAATGAAAAAAGTTATCTCTATATGAACTCCTTATAGGACAAAAGATTCATTGGGAAAATATGAAGGTTTATTTTACCCTGCACAAACAATTGATGAGTGGTGTGTAATTGAGGTGTTTTTACTTCCAGGGACTAAATGAAAATTACATAATGTATATTAAAGTAGAACGTCATTACTTTTCCCAGAAATAACTGAACCCTTAACAACATATTTGCTCAAAAGGTATACGACAGTGCTTTCAAGGATGTGAAATTGTTTCAGTGTAAATGCCATATATCCAAGATAAGTATAAACAACAAATGATAACTTCACCTTTTTAAAGTATAACTCCACTACTGACCATGGTTTCATCACTATGTCATTTTCACTTCTCATAACCTTGAAAACCGACTGACGTGTTATACCACAGGAAGCATAAAAACCAGTGTTGGATGAAGCAAGAAAGAAATACTCTGTAGAATAGCACAGGCAAAGAGGGCATTCTACAAAAATGAATAATATACTCACAGCTGAGAATTGAAATATAGAAGTAAGGAAACAATACAGCAGGCACCACATATGGAACATATGTATAAAAGGTAGCAAGGTTTCAAATTGACAGCTGCAGAAAAGTCAAAAGTGGAATCTTTGGAAAGGTGTTGCTCCCGAAGAATGTTGACAATAAAAAATTTCACAAATTAACAAGTATGCATGAAGAATAGTGGAAGTAAAGAAGTCTTCTTAAAACCTTAAATTAATCGGGCACATCATGATATAATGGCCACATAAGAACAATTGACAGACAAAGGGAAGGGCAGGTGGACTGAAAGAAGGGAAAAGGATGGCTCTGAATGTTTTTATAGGTCAGGTTAAAAAGGATATATAAAATAATAACATAAACATGAAAAGATAAGCATATGTTAGACAAGAATTGAAGGCTATGAAACGAATTTTAGGACTTTGGATTTATGATGGCAACATAGTTCATATGCAATTCAAATTCAACCGACAATAAAAAGTTCATAAATAGTATTGCTGGATTAGAAGAGTCTTGATGCATCTGTTTGCTGGTGGCGCCATTAGTGCAATGTTTAACCACAGATCCTTCTTCATCACTGCTAATCTGATAATTTTTAACAAAAGAGCAATCGTGCATTACCAGATCACTCTATTGGAAAGAGGAACACACTTTCATACACATTGTAATCAATTGGTGCACAAGCAAAAGTAATCATGAACAAAGCTTGAATTACAGGGTGTCTGCAGTAAACAAATAATCCCTGATGATCTATTCTGGCCACTTTGTAAAAAACAGAATAACTTAATTGATGAACAATATTCATCCAATTAAGTTATTCTTCCTTTTCATATAATCTAATATAAGCCTTGGTAAGAAGGAGGAATAACTTCATTGGGCACACCTTGAGAATGAATAGGTTTT
The DNA here is from genome assembly GCF_921293095.1 of Ischnura elegans. Lineage (NCBI taxonomy): Eukaryota > Metazoa > Arthropoda > Insecta > Odonata > Coenagrionidae > Ischnura > Ischnura elegans. Next base: position 1,524,546 of record NW_025791657.1, read on the forward strand.
AAAATTGTGGACTTCCCCGATCATTGTGATTAATTTCCGAAAAGGAGATAAGCAAAGGGCACTGAGATTTTAAGAAGAATGTCATTATCTTGCACAAAAATATCTGAAACCTTTACATACTTATTTGCTCAAAAGCTATGCAACAGTGCTTTCAAGTGTATGAAATTGTTTCAGGTGTAAATGCAATTATTATCTATGATAAAATATAAACAACAAATGATAACTTCCAAAACTTTAACATATCTCCACTCCTGACCATGGTTTCGACACTATGTCATTTTCACGTCTCATAACCTTACAATCAGAGAAGCTACAGGAGGCCTAATTATAAGTGATGGATGAAGCAAGAAAGAAATAGAGAATAGAATAGCTTCTGCGCAAAGAGCACTCTAGAGAAAAAAGGAATCTCCACACAGCTGAGAGTACTAATACAAAAATGTGGAAAATATTCATCGGACACTACCTTTAGAGCATATTTAAAAATGATAGCAAGATTCTAAATCGACGGCCGCATGAAAGTCATAAGTGAAAGAATTGAAAATGTGTTGCTCGTGAGTAATGTAGAAGGTAAAAGGGATCGAATGAGGAAGTACCAAGGAAGTACAGAAAATAGATGGAGAAGTCTTCGAAAAAACAAAACTTGATCAGCCACAGCGTGAGATATGATAGACTTATAAAGAAATTAGTCAAAAAGAGAAATGGAGAGATGGATGGGAAGAAGGGAAAAGATTGATTCTAGATGTTCATATATCATTAGTTAGATTAATAAAGATTTATGACAGAAAAAGAAAGTAAATATTTAAAGATAAGAAAAATCAATTTTAGGAAGATGCTGATACAGTTTATATGTAACTCAAGGTCAACAGACAATACATAGTTCATAAATAGTATTACCTGACCAGAAATGTCTTGATGTATCAGTTTGCTTGATGCACCATCAGTGCAATCATTGAGTCTACATCCATCTTCATCATCGCTGATATGATCTTCTTTAACAGAAGGGCACTTGTATGTTACCGCATTACTCTATTGGAAAGAGGAACCTCCATTGATACATATTATAATCAATTGGTACAAGAAGCAAAAGTGATCATGAAGAATGCTTTAATTACAGGATGTCAGTACAAAATAAATTATTCCCAATGAGCGATTCTTGCCTCTAAGTAGAAATAGATTTACCTAATCAACCAACAACATTTGGCCAATATAGTTCTAATTGTTTCAATATAATCTAATGAAATTCTTGGCAAGAAGAAGGAACCCCTTTATTGGGAAAATCTTGAGTAAATAGCTCTTAAAATTGTTGACTTCCCCTTGCATTATAATTTATTTTTAAAAATGAGCAAGACAAAAGCACTGATTTCTAAGAAAATAATAAAAATCCAAGAATAAGCAAAATATTAATATTACATTAATAATGGAAGGGTTTCAAGACTATGAGCAACAACAGCAGAAAATTGAGTCAAAGTAAATAAAAATCAGTTCACCTCACTAAAATTTGACGTCTTTTGGTAATCGATTTGCATTGCCAACGTGCAACACCTCATTCAAAAATGTTAAAGGACAAATCCCTAGTCCTTGTTATAAATTCCTGTTCACTTTCATCACAAAATCCATATCTGATCTGATTCCTGTGAATATCAATCTCTCATAAGGAACGAGCCATGCAGTTCCACCAGGCTAGCAGCTGCATTATGATGTCATGGTCATTCTTTAAACTGTTCCAAACTCAACAGTACTCATCTTAACTCTCAATTCCTAATCACCCTTCTACTACTCAGTCATGTGATGACAGTGCTCTCACTTGCTCAGCAAACAAATTTGAGCAGTCAGTTTTGCATTAAAAAGCAAAAAAGGTTCATTACAATAAATAATTCATTTAAAATTATTCATTCATGAAATGTATTCTGTAGCTGGTCATTATTGACCAGGTGTTGGTGAATGCTTTACGTTTGTTCTAAGAAGTGTTGGGAATAATCCACTAAGGAATGATATTGTGCCGTAGAAAATTACAACAATACAACGCAAAAGTCAACTCACCAATTCATCAGTGGCCAATGGGTCTGACACATCAGTTGAAATTCCTGCTGGATCTGATGTGTACAGCATTGGATAAATCCCTTCACTGAGGTTACCTTCATCCTCGTCTTTCACTTGAAACTGGAAGATAGTAATGGGCTTCACTCAATTAAGGCTCAACAATAATAAGTTCATTCGATGATAAAAAAATCCTTATTTCCTTGAGACCACTCCAGCTGGCCAATGTACTCATGATATTTTTGTGACTACCGGATCAAACTCCAGAGTATCAACGTTCAACTAGGGAGGGAGAGTTATGTCACAAAGGGCGTGTGGTTTGAATGAGAGTTTTGGCCACACACAGCAGAGGCAAAACAGCTGGAACGACAGATTGAGGTTCCACTGTACATTGAATTGTCTTAATATTTTCTTTACCCATGCTTGTAATGAGGTGTCACAACAGTTATAGCTGGATCTTTCATTGAAATTAGGGAGAAAGATGGCTTAAAACAAAGAGAGGGCAATAATGAGACAGCCCAGTTATAGCCAAGACAAATGGCTTAAGAAGACATTTCACATCGTTATCTACAAGCCTATTCCATCAGATACAAGTAATTTCTATCAGAAGATTTCCAGTGCTGTACAAGTGATATTGACTAAAAAAGACTAGTGTGGTTCAGTTTTCTGCCTCATATGTTACAACTAGAAAATCCCTCAACTGACAGTGGCATTACTTTCAGTGACTTCCCATAAATATACTTATATTTATGACAGACACAACGTCTTCCTTATTGCTACCAAGAAATTTGTATAACTGAAGGTGTTTCAAATCAGGTTTCACTGTGTACTAGAACATAACTTACTAACTCATTGTCCCTGGGCAGTACCAAGTCTGGCACAGGAAGGTATATTTCAGTTGTTTTGGCTGAGCATGTGGGCTGTGAATTCTTTTCAATCACATCTTGAATGCAGCCCTTAGTCTCTATCTCGTCTAGTCTGTCATCAGCTGCCCCTCCTCCTTCAAAACTCTGCAGAAAAAGTAAGAGAGAAAAAACACTCATCTCCTTAAAAATACATATATGAGATGCTCTAAAGCAATACGAAAAAGGATATTCAACATATCGTCCATGATTTCATATACAAATGGAGTGGTGTCAGCATGCCAGTTAATCAAGTTTTGGGTCTAGTAAATATGGATCTCTGTAGTCGAATAGGTGATGTCTCAGTCGGCGGGGCAAAAAACTTGTTTGTGCTTGTTGATAATTATTCCAGGAAGCCATTTTGCTATTTTTTTGGAATCCAGAAGTGAAACATTTGATAGATTCAATGAATTTAAAGCTTGGGCTGAGAACAAGACAGATATAAGGATTAAGGCTGTAAGATCTGACAATGGTCTTGAATTAACTAATCAAAAGTTTGATTCTTTTTAAGGGTACATGGAATAGAGCATCAGACTAGCACCCCATATACCCCTGAACAGAATGGTGTGGCAGAATGTGCTAATCGCACAATATATGTAAAGACTAGATGCAGGTTGTTTGATTCAGGCTTACCAAAGGGTTATTGGGCGGAGACCTGTAACACTGCAGTCTGCATTAAAAACCGTGTACCACATACAGCTATTCAAGGTAAGGCTCCACAAGAGTTGTGGGGAGGAAAAATGTCATCATTCCAACATTTAAGGGTTTTTTGGTGTCCTGCATATGATCATGTTCCTGATCAGAAAAGAAATAAGTGGGATACTAAGGGGAAAAGGTTAATTTTGTTGGGTATTGTGAAACAAGAAAAGGTTATAGACAAATTGATCCAAATAATCCCTCCAGTCATTAAGGCAAGAAATGATTTCTTAGAAAATTATGCGAGGCCTAATGTAAGGGATGAAAGTGTACCCAATAAGGGTAAGAATGATGCAGTGCACCATTTTTTATCATTTTTTCCAAGGAATGAATCTAGTTTTCCTTTAAATAATGTTAAGTCAATTGGGTTTGATAAGAGTAGAATGCAAGGACCAATGACAGAAAGTCAAGGTTGTGTTTTGGATGGGGAAGTAGACTCCAATAACGATGTCCTTGGTATTGAAAATTGTGGTGAATCTATTGAAGTCAGGGAATCCAGTATTGAGAGGGAGAGAAAATGCCCTTCACAAAATAGGACCCCTAAACTTTACCCTGACTTTGTAACTCCATTTTAGCTTCACGTAGTTTTTTTAGTGGCAAGGATCCTATTTCAGTCGATGAGGTCTTGGCTGGCCCAGAAAGGTCATACTGGAAAAGGGCACTGGATTGGAAAATGCAGTCCTCTAAGTGTAACAAAATGTGGGACCTGGTGACCTTGCCAGATGGAGCTTAAGCTATAGCTTGTTGAAACTCAGTTCATATTATGTCTTTATCACAAAATCCTTGGAGCTAGGAGAAGGCCTTCAAATCGTCCCATTCACAGAAAATTCACGTAACCCCTGGAATATTATGTTCATGTGAAGTATCCTAACTCCCTTTTTTTTTAGTTACAAGCTTGTACTTAAAATAGAGATATAGGGTAACAATTATCATTGTTAAATGAACAAAAAAATTATTTTTTTAATGCTGAATTTGCTTCTGCAATAATAGTCAGAGAAGTTGCGTTTATAAGGATAAAATCACTACCTAATAATTTTACACAGTGGTGTCTCAGAAACTGAAGAGGAATGTATTTATTTTGTTGATGACCTCCTAATATATCTAAACATGTCATACTGAAGAAAATATGGGGTCCAATATGAACATGTAGCTTCTTAATAGAATAGTCACCGATTACCATAGGCTTACTCTATGTGGCATGTGATATTTCTGACAGAAGATAAGCAGATTTGTGAAGCTAGGATTTTCTTACATGAAAATAGATCAGCATGGACATGCTTTTTGCCTAGTATCGTACAATTAGTTAAGTTGCCCAGCTGAAGGATATACTATTTAGAGAGACTACCCATAAGAACGCATATATTTACTCTTTCACAACTGAAGGTCATTCACCTCTGTTTTTAATGTAGAAGAGCAAATAACTTACCAAGATATGGGCTTTTGGTAGTTTGCAGTCTGTCACAGGAATGTATGCTTTAGTAATTAGTACACAGCCTGCAAGCTGCAAAGATCTCTTGCGTCAAAACCACCAAATTCTCTATTTTCAACTATGGTGTCTTTGAATAGGATCATTGATGTGGAATAAGCTTTCCTTACATTTCATTAACTCTTGCATATAGTTATATGGGAACTAAAAATTAGGGTCCTTTAGTTTGTTAGTTACTAGATTATATGTTGTAATATTATAATAACATGTCTTATATTTGTTTCACTTTTGATGAACTTGACTGGTATAAAGTTTAGTAAAACTACTTTTGTCTAACCAATTATTACAATTTTTTGTTTACATGTAAAATACATTTATTAATAATAATTTTGATATAGATTTTATTCAGCATCTAAAATACTACCTACTACTTAAGAGTACTACTTTTTTAGGTCAGTGCACCTTATGTTCTAAACTCTATTTATTTTATTTACCAATGACCAAATTAATACAATTTAAAAGCAAAAAATAATCATCTCCTATGCCTAAACTATTTTAAAAAAACAGGATATTTTTCAAATAACCACTTTACTATTATTATACTTAAAACTGACATCACGTGAAAATGGCACTTTCATTTTTATTTTATTGCACTCTCAATAACAGTTTATCGCATTTTGTAGTGTCTATTATTTATTTTCATTATGAGTTTTATAATGATAAAATCAAAAATCCCCTGCGAAGAAGATACACGTGGAAGATGCCAGGAGATCGTAGAAGATTCCAAATCGACTACATTCTAGTGAAACAAAGATTCAGGAACCAGGTGAAGGACTGCAAAAGCTATCCAGGGGCAGATATCGATAGTAACCATAACCTAGTTATGATGAAATGCCACCTTAAATTTAAAAAGTTGAAGAAAGCCGTGAAAAACATATGGCAAGTTGAAAAATTGAGGGAGGTTCAGCATCAACTGGCTTTTAAAGAGGCTGTAGAAGATAAAATAGGGGAGGATCCGACCAACAAACCAATGGAAGAGAGTTGGAAAACCATTAGAAGTGGTCTGCAGGCGGCAGCTGAGGAAGTTCTTGGTAAAAGAAGAGTCGTTATGAAAAAACCATGGATCACGCAGAAAGTATTAGATCTCATTGAAGGAAGAAGAAAATACAAGGCTGCGAAAACAGAGGAAGGACAGAATCGTTACAAGAGGATAAGGAACGAAATATGTCGTAAAGCGCGGAAGGCTAGAGAAACGTGGATGGAAAGCATTTGCGAAGACGTGCAAAACAATCTTAAACATGGAAAAGTAGAGGCTGCTTATAGGATAGTGAGGAACCACTTTAAGGAAAGGGGCGTAAGATGTAATACCCTAAGGGACAAAAACGGAGAACTATTGATTGAAAACGAAGAAAAAGGGAAGAGATGGAAGGAATATCTGGAAGATTTGTACAAAGGAAGTCGCCTCAGAACGAATGCTATCGAAAACGAGAGGGAAGTGGATACCGATGACATGGGAGCCGCAATTTTAAGATTGGAATTTGATGCGGCTGTAAGAGACCTCAGGATAAATAAAGCGTCTGGCATTGATGACATTCCTGCAGAACTAATAAAAAATTCAGGAGAGAAGACGTTGAGCCAGCTATACAAAATCATTAGTGAAATGTATATGACAGGTGATATACCAAAGGATTTCGAGAGGAACATTATAATCCCTATTCCTAAGAAGAAAAGAGCGGAGAAGTGCGAAGATTTTAGGACCATAAGCCTTACTACACATGCATCAAAGATACTGACAAGGATCATCTATAGAAGAATAGAACGAAAAGCAGAAGAGTACCTTGATGAGGACCAATTTGGATTCAGAAAAAACAAAGGCACAAGGGAAGCAATATTGGCCCTAAGACTGCTTATAGAGGAGAGAATGGAAAAGAACAAGCCAACATTCGTTGCGTTTGTGGACTTAGAGAAAGCATTTGATAACGTGGATTGGAGCACAATGCTTGGAATCCTAAAGGAAGTTGGGGTTCTTTATAATGACAGAAGAATCATCCACAGCTAATACAAAAACCAAATAGACGTGATAAAATCAGGGCCCAGCTATGAAGAAGCAAGAATTAAGAAAGGAGTGCGACAAGGCTGTGCATTGTCACCCGTAATTTTCAACGTTTACATTGAAAAAGCCATTAAGGAAATCAAAGAAAAGGCATTGGGAGTGAATATCCATGGAGAAAAAATAAGCATGCTAAGATTTGCCGATGACATAGCCGTTATAGCAGAAACAGAGAAGGATTTGAAAAATATTCTGGTTAATATGGGTAGGGTAATAAGTAGATATCAACTGAAAATAAGCACGAAGAAAACCAAGATCTAAGTATGCAGCAGAAGAGAAGAAGTCAAGACCAACATTAAAATAGGGAGGCAAAAACTGATAGAAGTGGATGAATTCTGTTATTTGGGAAGCAAGATAACTAGTGACGGGAGAAGCAAGAAAGAAATTATCAGCAGAATAGCCCAGGCGAAGAGAGCATTCCACCAAAAGAGAGACCTGCTTACAGTGGGAAACTTAAATATGGATGTAAAGAAACAATTTATAAGAACCTACATCTGGAGTATGCTCCTATACGGAAGTGAGGCATGGACAATGACCGCAGTGGAGAAAGCAAGGATAGAGGCCTTTGAAATGTGGTGCTACAGAAGAATGATGAAAATCAAATGGATCGACCGAGTTAGTAACGAGGAAGTCCTAAGAAGGGTAGGAGAGAAGAGAAGCCTCATGAAAACCTTAATGCCTTAATATTATGCTCTCGTTAATTCAAGATTGCAATACGGAATAGCCTGCTGGGGTGGAGCATATTTTATCAACATTAAACCATTGATAGTGGCGCAAAAAAGGGTTATCAGGGTTATAACACGATCGTATAGGAAAAGCCACTCATTTCCTCTATTCAAAAAATTAGATGTCCTCCCACTAAGGCATTTATTCATTTATAAAGTCCTTAGAATATTCTATAACCGTAGTGGTGAAAAGGCCCGACCACAAAACTAAGACATTAGAGCTTGGAGAAACTTCCATATACCTAGGCCGACGACCGAAATTTATCGACAGTCATACAATTACTTAGGGCCTAAATTGTTTAGTATGTTGCCGAGTAATGTAGCAAACTCGGAAAAAAGATGGGGATTTAAATCCGCAGTTAAAAAATGGCTTATGATGTGTGAGGAAGTAGAGTTTCTACTAAGAAAGGTGGGTTAAAAAGTTTACAATAAAAGGTATATTGTATATTCTATGTATGTAATTATGCGTTTATATAAGAAAAATAGTTATCCTTGTCCAAATATTTGAAATACGTTTTGTAATAATGAATGCAATCGGCAATAGAACAAATAACTGAATACAAAGAAATTTTACTTCTCATGTGTGCTAGCACCAGACCTATGTAAAAAGTTTATGATGGTAGCCCCAAAACTACTAAAAGGGGTACCTATATATTCCAAAATATTTAAGTATGTTCTAAAATGTAATATTTGATTGTAAATGGAATAAATTATATATTATTATTATATATTATTATTATAATAAGAAGACGGAACAACCTTATAGGCCACATCTTGAGACATGATGGCCTGATGAAGACAATCGTCGAAGGACAGGTGGAAGGCAAGAATGGAAAAGGAAGACCTCGAACAAAATATATGGAACAAGTAAAGAGAGATGTGAAAGAGAAGAAATACGTAGGAGTGAAAAGATTAGCTGATAGGAGAACTGAGTGGAGAGCTGCGTCAAACCAATCCTAGGATTGTTGACCAGTGATGATGAATGATAAAATGTAGCGAAAAACAGTTATATGACAAAATACAGAATTTTTAAAATAATTATGTCGTAAAATAATAATAAATTAAGGAACAAGACATATAATGGCGGAGGTGTAGCTTGCGCGTACCCACTTGCAGTTCGCGGCCATGCAGAGTCCCAGCCAACTAGTAGCTGGCAAGTGGCTCACATGTTTTAAGCAGTGAGTGTCGGCAGAGCATTCAAACTGCGCTTGGCACATAATGTATGAATTTTCCAGTCTAAAAGGCAAATTTGCGTAAAAATGTAATAAAAGTTCAGTCACTGCATCTATCTCGCATTTATTTGTGCACATCGCATCCATATCGCTTTTTCGAAACTCACCTGTCTCAAACGATGGTTAAAGTAAAGAAATATTTAAAAAACTCATATTTTGAAAAAAAATTGTACTGATATTGTAAAACATAAGAACCTGACAACATATTATTGATCAAGGGTAAATTCCGTTATAAAAAAAGCTTTTCAAAGCAAAGAAAATTGATAATAAATAACAATAACTCCTTCCTTGAACAATGAAACTGCCAAAAAACAATGATTTGGATAGAGACCATAAACCAGTTCCTAGTTTCATACACAGATCTACCTAATCATGAGAGCATTTAATTCATTTAAAAAATCATTACTAACGTATCCTTATACGAATACAGCATTACGTTTCCTTAGATTTCTCTAATGAAATGAATCAAGTAAGAGTTCCTTTACATTACTCAAATACACTTTGCTCCATTGAAGTTAAATCACTTCTTATAACTGTATAAAACTAAAGTTAATCATTAAAATCCGTTGAGATAAATAGGAGATAACAATGCAGATTACAATTTTGAGGAAAGAAGATTTGTAAAAATTATTTTATGTTAATGCCAACTATGGCTGTTTAATGAAAGTATAGGTAATTAATTTCAAATAAAAAATGGGATCCCCAGAGGCCACCTGATATCAACATTAAGTATCTCTTTTAGTCTCATGGAGGCTTTTTGCAATAGATGTCAAGAAAGAAGATGAAACTTTTTTTACTTGAAAACAGGCAATTAGATATGAATACTGTTGAAGGGTTTCATCCACATACGCCCGGGTTTGAGGGAAAAAAGCATTTAAAATTTAAAAATACGATCACATTGAATTTAATTTAATAATTTGGCTGATTGTTTCAATGCCGGTAAGGCCTAGTGGAAGCGTACCGCACTTTCATTTTGAAGGACCAGGGTTTGAGACTCCGAGAGAGTAATTTTTTTCCAGAGAGCCACCTCCATTTTTGTTATGTTCAATCTTCTTCAGATTAGTTGATTTCAGACGTTTTACATTTTTTTACTTGACTGCTTCTTGACAATAAGCCCTATATTGACGCTGATGTCGCCAAGATTCATCCAAGCAGGAGTGGTTAAACTGTGGTGCTAGCATCAAAATGAAGGGAACTTATTTTCAGAGCCAAAGATTTTAAACATACTGTCTCTGAAGGGTTACTCAGGTTCCGTGAGGGAGAAAGATATAAGATCAGGGAGAATGAAAATTGACAATCTTGAAATGATCGACAGATGGGTATACGATCGCTTTGTGGAAGCCAGGAACAGGAATGAACTGGTGATGATGCAGATGACTTTACAAGTATAGGCAATTTCAGGGTGATTTCAGCTCATATCTCCAGGATTTGAATACTAAGCCAGTGCTGCATGGGTAGCATCTTTCAAGAAGAGACACCAAATCGTGGAATGCAAAATAACAAAATACGTGTCAGCGAGCTAGTGTCTGCAGAAGAAATATTACACATAGCAAAGAAACACACTCATATACAACAGAGTATGATATTATGGCCTCAGGAAAGTTGCTTTCTAAAGTTTTTATTGTGCGTGTCATAACCTGGTGATGATTTTGGAAAGACAGCCATGAAAATTAAAATTCAAGATATCCCAAAAATATGCAAGAAAAGAAGACCATCCCATTCAAGTAGTTCATTCCAATCTCTACTCCAACAGTTTTTCCATGCACTCCCCTGATAAAAATAAACTCCTCCATTGAGGAGAGGTCTACCCTCCATTTACGGTAAGGGAAGGATAGGTGTACCCTTCCTTTATCCTTCAGCAAGGGTACACGAAGTGTATTTTAGAACATTGGTGGGTAGGCTCTCTCCTTCCTGGAGTGTAAGGGAAGGGTTCTGCCAGCCTCAATGAAGGGTACAGTAAGGGTAGGACTAATATAAAAACTAAAAATCCATAAATTAACATAAAAAATTAAAAAATCGCTTAGCAACTAAATAAACTAATGGGGATGAGTTGTAACAGTGGTTTTTAAAATTATAAGACAAAAAAATTGGCCTACACATGGTCTTGAAGCCTAAACCTACATATCCTACATATAGGAGGATAATGAACTAGTGCCTTGATAACCTCGGCTATCGAGGTACTGCTGAGGTAATGCTTCTTAACAAAACGTATATTACAAAATCTTAAGATGAGATTCGCACCCGAGTCTATGTGGAAGAAATCTGTGACTTTTTTCTACCACACCTATTTCGTTTCAGAAAATAAGATCGGCATACAAATATCGAACATCACTCTCGTCATGTCTCATTGTCAGCCACAAAAATAGGTTACATCCTAAAAATGTGAATGAAAGAGCTTCAAAATGATTTTTTTTCACACAACTATAAAATCTATTGCATACAGTGGTGTCGCCAGAAATTTCATTAGGGGAAGGGTCCAAAACCGGGTGGGAAAATTTTTGAAATACAGGATACTAAGTAATGGGTTTTCAACTAATTCAAACACTTTTCATTATCGAAAAAACTTTAATAGTTAAAGAAATTTTTTTAAAATTCATTATTTTTCAATATTTTGTTTTCTTTTATGAAGGAAAATGATTTATATTTCAGGGGTCGAGGGTACAATTCAAAGACTGCTTACGTTCTTCTACAGAACTCAATGCTCTTTAGCAAGTGAAAGTAGCTGAGGAGACACTTTCAGGATATATTTTCCTCAGTTATAAATGCTAAGTCCAAATAAAGGGTAGACGGAGGATTTTTCTATCCTTCCCTTACCCTTAATGGTGGGTAGAGGAAGGGTACATGGATGGTAAGGGAAGGATTTTTCTATCCTTCCCTTGCCCTTAATGGTGGGTAGAGGAAGGGTGCACAGATGGTAAGGGAAGGAGTTCCAAGGAAGGGTAGACGAAGGATTTTTCTATCCTTCCTTACCCTTAATGGTGGGTAGGGCGTGGGTTGTGCAAGGGTAACTACCCACCATGAAGGCTACTACCCTTCCTTAACCCTAATCCGGGCACCTCAAATTTCTAACGTAACCGGGCGTGCAGGGCCCAATGGACCCTCCTTGTTAATTTTTTCTTTTTGCTCATGTGGGCCAACCTGCTAGAATAAATATCATTGTTTTTTGTCAAATAGTGCAAATTTATACAAAATAAATGATTTAAAAATATTTTTTAATGTTCATAAATGAATATATATATAATAATTTTCATGTTAATTAGGAACAAAAATTTGAAATGTAATAAATTATGATTCATCCTTCATAAAATTAATCTCTGGTGGAAATAATTGAAATTTAGAATCAACTAACATAAGGGATAATTGAATATTATTTACTTATGAAACGAGACACTGTACAACATCAAAACTTATTGTTTGGGGGAAAACACAAAATTTTATCAACGAGTTCAGGATAGGCTACCCCTCAAAGCTTTTTTCACTTTTGATTTACACGTTTACGTCACTATGTTCATTGCACACCGATTGCTCACAGTTGTTACACCTTTGTTTTTCTTCATAATGTTTTTTATCATGGGCATATATATTATCTCATTTTTTGTTATACTATAATTTGATGAATGTCTTGGCTCAGAAATTCCTTCATCAAAAAATCCTTAGCCTGTGTTCCAAGGCAAACCCAAGTTGGATCGTCTTTCAATGTGGACATCAACCAGAATATCGGATGCACTTACAATAAATAGTCTTCTTGAATAATGTCTACCAACATTTCAATTTAGATCAGTATTCATCCACACCACATACGCTGCTACTCTACTCACGTCCTAGTCACTCATGAAAAACGCAAAAGGCCAACTATTTGTGCGTCTTTTACTCATGTGCGTCTTTACCAACTGGTCAAGGAAATCGACTTCACCTTTGGTGCAGTTGTAGTGACAGATAATTTCAGGTTTAGCATTGACGGCTTCCATAATTTTATTATGATGCATGAATCATAGAAGAACTACCGGTCAACTCTTTATCTTGGGCAATGACACAAACATACCATTTTTGGTGAAACCAAACAATGAAGAAACGACTTTACCACTTTTATTGGCTTGAAATTTTCCTGGAATAAATCGTTAATACTTTCCTATAGTTCCAACATTACTCTATGCAAACTTTATATCAGAGAAATTTTTGTCACTCGTTTCATTTCTGTTCGTATTTTGGTATGGTTCAGTGAGGTGCTGTACAACTCTTCGATCCAAACCAGGAAATGCTCTTTACGTCAATGTCATCTTCATTGGAACTCTTCTCTTCGATTGGCTGGTAATCCAAATCATCGTCACTAGTTTCTTCAATGTTCAGCAGTTTTTGTGTGCCATCTTGAGACAAAAGCTTTTGTCTAGCCATGATCTAATAATTATAAAAAATATGTTATTTCATAGAATTTCTCTAAAACTACGGATTACTTCCTTAGTACTCATCTATTAGAACTTACCTGGGTATGTGATGTCTTAGTGAAGGAAACTTGTAAATATTTGCCATCACTCCGATGGCTGTGTTACTTTTACCCAAAGAGAATTGCATACTGAGGCGGTAGTTCCGTATAAAAGCCCATATTTTCGGAATCAGTTATGTACAACATCTTATATGCCTTCATCTGCGTTGCCCAGTAGCACTTTGCTAGCACTCTACTCTTTTTTCATACATGCCGTAGTTTATATGGGAAACAAGGATGGAGGATGTAGAGGTGAAAGATGGTGGAAAGATGGGCGGGGAGAGCAGGAGAAGGAGGAAACAGGGAAGGATGGACTGTCATCAATGCGTTAGGGTTTGGAATACGGGTGGAGGATTTTTAGGAGACTGATAATGAACAGGAGCGTTCAAATTCGAAGCGAAATCATCTGCATGCTATCTGTATGACAGGATATATCCTTTCCTTTATCCCTTGAATGGACGTTACAAATAAATTCCGAGGAGCAGTGTTTTTTTTGGAAACAACTGGATCGTTTTAGTGATCATTCCCTAGGGGTTTCCCGGTGACTCAATCCAACTGAAGGAAAATTTCTCTTAGCATATGCCCTTCAGCGACCGCCACGGTACAATAGCAATAAGCGAAAGAATAAACAAAACTGTCTTTATCCTTCATTTATGGATAGAGATAATGATGTTTGTTGCGTATTGTTCATTCCTCTCCCATCTCACTCTCCTTTAGCAGGATTTTCCAACCGTAATGCACCGGTGACTCTCCAGCCTACTCTATATTCCCTTTTCACCTTCCCCTATATCTGCCCCTATCTTACCACCCATGCTACCTAGAATAACATTCTGCGTACATAATCTAGTTATTTAATTTACACTTATTACATTTTCCTGCCTTGATAGATAAAATAAACTTCGTGATTGAAGCTAACACAAACTGGATATATATGCTCGTAAGCATCCAAGTGCAGCGTGTTGCATAACTGGTGAACACTCACCTCCTGCCATACGCCACTGAGTTAGGGGTTATTTAGATGTACATGTGAACATTCCCAAATAATACTTGAAAAATGACAACATAATACCTTTTATATTAACCATCTAGTGATGTGCAACTGATCGTGTATGTGAAGGGTCCATCAGACCCAGCTTGCCCGGTTACGTTAGGAAAAGTTTAAATTTATTATAAACAAAAAAGAAATATTTTTTAAAATTTAAAAATATATTTTTCTTATTCCATTTATCCGTATGAACAAAGTCACAGAAGTTCACAGCACTGGGATATTTTGTTCTCATGTTGTAACCTGAAATAAAGGCTGTAGGGTCCGTTGGACCCTCCTTGCCCGGATAAGGGTTAACCCACCATGGTGGAGTTTATTTTTATCAGGGTTCAAATTCATTAAACAAAATAGATCTATAAAATGAAATACATCCCATTCCCTATGCCATGAAGCTACGATATTAACAAAAAAATTATCGGTACATATAATAAGCATTTTCAAAAAAGTTGACCAAAAAAATATATCATGAGAATCAAAATTACCACTTCATATTTTTTTGGCCTGTTTACGCCACACAATAACATATGCAAGTTGATATGTGAATGCATGAAAGATGAATGCAAGGACCAAATAACACAGGTTCTATTTTCTATTCATGCAATCACAAGAGTTGTGTGTGTTACAAAATGCATTCTTGTGTACATTTCTGGATTCATTTATTTTAGACAATAATTAGCACAGGTAAATTCATGGAGTAAACAGAACTTTAACCATGAATCGTAATGCATCAACCCCTACCGATTAAAAAAGCAATATAGAGTTTAAAATCCCCAGCCACAATTATGACGATTCCTACATGGGACAACTTCTCAATACATAAAAAATAGAATTTCACAACGAGAAACATCTCTTAAAATTAGGATAACAATAGGGTCATTCCATGTCAACTCAACCAGGGTCCCACGCCCACCATCTCAGATTTTGATAATTTTTTCCGTTGTTAGTTTCAACCTTAGTTAAGAAAAATCTAAAATATTAAAGACCCATTGCAAGTACTTTCCAAGATATGAGTGTTTGAAGTCAATGAGGCACACACAAAAAAAATCTAAAAGTTTTACTAGCTTCACTTGTTTGGTTTAGGTTTTACAGGGGCACAAATATGGTAGTTTTGAATAATTTGACCGGTGCGCAGAATTTTTGTATTTGCCTCATTGACTTCAAACACTCATATCTTGGAAAATACTTGCAATGGGTCTTCAATATTTGAGATTTTTCTTAACTAAGGTTGAAACTAACAACAGGGAAATAATTATCAAAATCTGAGATGGTGAGCATGGGACCCCCCAAAAATTGGCTGAGTTGACATGGAATGACCCAATGTATATGTGCTCATTTTAACAGTGTAATAACTAAAAACCACACTCTCAAAAAATAAAAACCACACTCACAATAAATAAAAAACACACTTTTGGGTACATGATTTTTGATAGCACCAAAATCATGTACACAAAATATTATTATCGAAGAATTGTTTGAATTAACGGTTTATATAAGCAAAGACATAAAACATTTGATAAACAACTGACAGATAATTTTAGCAAATAATATTGTTATCAAATCGATCAGATATATTACAAATATAAAAAAATGCATATACTTAATACTGTAACATTGCAACGAACAAGTACACTAAATAGCCAGGTATGTAAATTAAATTTTTTTTAACCTGTTCTAAACATTTTCGATCGATTTGTAGAAATATTCCATTGGATATATCTTCGTGTATTACAACTTAAAATGGTAAATAAACTCCCTAAAGTCCACAAGTACGATTCTATGAATTATCTTGATTGTAAGTGTTGGAATTTAAAACCAAATTGGAGGTAAAAAGCAAAAGAAATACATCGAAAACATTCCACAAAAACTTTCATGTTCATTGATATACTTTTTTAGTTGGTCACTGATTAATTCAAATGATTCACTTTTTTGGCTATGATTGAATTGCAAACACTTAGTTCTACAAAAAGAAAAAAACGACTTCACTCGTCACCATTGAGCCACCAACAGCGAGTTAACTAATGCCTCATCAGGATTAACTAATTCGGAGACACTATGTGGGACATTGGACTCTTTTCACTACTCAGCCGATCAAGCACAAGGGCCTTTCGTACCATCTAATGTTGTTCATTAACAAATTTAATACCCCATTAACTTTTGATGCCTAATGAAAGCAATTTTTAAGAAACGTTGCACGTACCAGTTTGTTACAGTCATAAAGCATTATACTTAGCCCGTCGTGGCAAGTGATTCACCAAATACACAATTAAGTTACTTTTTAAAGTTACTGTTCTAACCAGTTCAACCAACAAATACAAATATCTTGCTACATTTTTCATTCTCGTTGATATAAACTTGAAACTACTAATACCGGGCTACACGGTACATAATCACGAATAAGTTAATATCTGTTTGCGAGAATGATTTAACATCATGTGGAAGTTACACGAGGCTTCCATGAAAAAAAATAAGAAGCACTCACCCTGAAGTTATTTCTGGACGAAAATTTTCTCAGTTCTGCGTCCGATTCATGACAAATATTTCTGAAATCGTAGAATTCGATGATCTTTTTCAAGCACAGTGGACATAAAGTGGCAGGCAGGCCATCTCCCACAGCAACCTAAGAAAGGAATGAAAACATATGCAAGAGATTTCAGACGTACCAAGTAAATATGTACTCATAGAACGGAATAAAACAAGAGGTAAGGAACTCGATAACATGAAACCCGCCACTTACTTTTAAGTCGACTAAATCATATAAGGCATCCTCTACAGTTATCTGGCTTGCTACAATCGAAGTGAATATGTTATAATAATAATCATTTTTCTTCATGCAAAGTCTGCACGGGGTGCCCTCGGAATTCCTGTCTAAAGACTCTGAGTAATTCCTAGTGGTAGCACTCATGGTTTCACAGCAATAACTAATTCAGTCTCTAAACCACTTCACTCCTCAAGAAAAGCATCCACACAGCTCTCAGTGATTACTAAATTCCTAATAAATTACGATAATTTCCGTGAAGTACACCAATGCAAAAACATCAGACTTATTAAGATAAAGGGAGTGTTAAGCTCACATTTAAATATGACCTCAAAAAGAAATCACATTGCAGCAGAGTAATCAGCAAATACTTCAACAAATTCCATGTCTATTGACGTTCTACAATATAATAGACCAGGGTAGAAAGGTTTAGTTCAGATACCAGACTTTAGTTGCGTTTTTGACCACTAAAGGATAACGTACGCAATAGGCCTAAAATCGATAAATGAGGTATTTGCAACGATGGGTGATACGTTATTGAGCTCCATTGCATTATTTAAAACATGAATGCTTTGACAATTTTTATCATTCAACGTTCAAGATATTTTGTATCCTTTTTCATATTTATAGACCGTAAATTAACTGTGACCCGTGTGGAAGCTGAAGTCGGGCTTAAATTCAGTTTCTGGCCTAATCATTGAATAATAATCAAACATAACTTATAATTCTACCATAAATTGAAAGAAAATTGACGAATATGAATTAAATGTCCCTTTATTTTTTCAAATGGAAAGAAATTTGTCTTGAAACGCGGATGTTTGGCCTGTTCTATAGGTGTTCTGTTTGCGGATAAAATGGCAACTAAATATCATCGAATCTATGCTGAGGCTTGATTGCATGGTCTTGTATTAACAAGTAAACGTTGCGGAATAAAAATTGTCGTGCATGTTGTCTTCATGGGATTTATAATCGTGTCATATATTGTTGAAAATATTCTCAGTCCATGTTATCGAGTAGTGATATGTCTCTCGGGCGATTGTTGTTGGCGTCGTTGGTGCTTTCGTTGAGCATTATTAAGCATTATCATTTTCAAACACCAATGTAGTGAATGTAGTTTCCTTGTGAGATTTTGTGATCTTTGTTAGTGAGTAGATGATGTCTTTGACGATAGACTGATTTAAAAAGTGAATGAGATATTGAAGTGAAAACATGAGTCGCACCAGTGGGATTTTCACGGAATCTTCAGGAAGGAATTGCAGACTTTGTAGGAAGAATCATGATTATTATTATAACATATTCACTTCGAATGTAGCATACAATATAGCTGTAAATGATGCTATACATGATTTAGTCGGCTTACATGTGAGTGGCATATCAAATGCAATCGATCTTCTTTTGTGCTTGTATCATTTTGTTTTTTTCCAAGATAATAACGACTTCTGTTGACGCATATTTTGTTTATTAATATCTCAGATTGCTGTGGGAGATGGCCTGCCCACTACCATTTGTCCACTGTGTTTGAAGAAACTTACGGAATTCAGTGTCTTCAAAAAGATTTGTTTAGAATCAGACGCAGTTCTTAGAAAAAGTTTGCCGTGTAATTGTTGCAGGGTGAGTACTTTTCCTTTTTTCTTATTTGATGACTGGCGTAGTATATGTATGGCAGAGTGAAAGGTGACACTCTTCGGTTTTTGTTGACAGCAGTAGGAATCTAGAAAGATAAATTTTGCGGACTGAAATACGTATGGTATGAAGTTTTGAGGATAAACTCTATATTGTAATCGATTAACTTCTTGGTGACACAAATGGGGAAATATAATGTTGTAGAACTACCGGTGGCGAAGAAATCGAACACTAACTAAAAAGGTACTTCGATTAACGGTCAAAAGATAATTTAGCATACATTTTGTTAATCTACAATAAAAGGGTACATGAAAGGCCCTCGTCCATGGTAAACGGAAAAGTGTAATAAGTCCAACATCCCATAAACGGTTTTTCCCTATTTGTGAACCCTTGGCAAGATGCTATTTATGTTGCAGTTGGTTTTTCAGTGTCAAAGAATTAAGACATGTTGTCTTCTGGCAAAACTTAGTGTTTACTAGACAATAATATTCAGGAAGAATCTGATTTAAATTCACCATTTATCAATGTAGAAAGGTAATCCACACACTTGGCTCTGGGTCATTCCATTTCAAATCAACCAGGCCATGACACCCACCGACTCGGAATTTCTTGAAACTTGCCATGGTCATACATTCAATATTCACTGCATAAATGACTTCATGCAGTGAATATTTAATGATAATCGTGGGATCATTATGGGCCACTTAGCTTTAGGAAAAAATCATGCCTTTTCATCTCATAGGAATGGAGTTATGGATGAAATTAAAAATTACCATGTGTTGCACGTTGCGTCACTTAATGGGTCACTCCCAAATTTCAATTGCTCATATTTCATTAACAGTTGACAATTGGAGGCAAAAATTGTACACAATTTCTAATTATACCAGGATATATGACCATGGAAAGTTTCAGGAAAATCTGAGTCGTTGGGTGTCATTTGGCCAAAATATTGGTTTATTCCCAAGTAACATTGACCGTTGGGCCTCGGTTGGGGAACCGTAGTCACGGTTGGCTCATTGTGGGTGGATATGCCTACCAAATTCCACTGTTGGCCCAACGCAGATATTGTTCGTCGGCCCAACGAAACGGTTTATGCTGATGGCCCAACGAAAATCCCCAACGATGGCCCTACGAAATGGATTATCATTGGGCCACCGTTGGGACATCATGACATTATAGTACGATTGCATACGTTGCAGGATACGGTTCACATGGTTCCCTAGCAACCTAACAACCAAAACTTGTTTGGTTGTTAGGGATTGCTTTTATATGTTAATCATTCACTGTCTTTGTGATAGCAGTTTAATAAAATAAGTCGAGTGCTTCTAACAAAAATAAGTCATTGACCTCATTTGGTAAGTCTTACAAAACTGGCATTCCTAAAATCATGTTACCTTAAACAGATAGTTTTGTGGAATTTTAAACTTTTCATCATTAATTTAGATATATCGATATGTATATTTTTTTCAGATTGTGGCATATGAAAACAGTGTTTCAATGGACAAAGTGAGTGATTTAGACCTCTCTGAAGAGAATGAGATTGAATTTATATGAGTAAGCCTAAATAACATCTGCACAGTTGTTATTTTATGGAAAATACATCAACTATTATACTCAATCAGTGTTTCTGTGACTCCTATTAATTTCCCTAAATCCTGCACTTATTGTTAGCCATATTCTACATATCCTTTACTCCAAAATGGCATCAAATTCCATTTTGCTTTGTTTATTTCTTTCATTATCTATCCAAATCTGCATGTAGAGGTCATTCTCTCTGGTATCTTAAATAAACATTGCTCATATGCATTTGATTTATCAAATTTTACTTTCCTTCCCATATAATTTCTTGAAGTACCTATCCCCAGTCGAACTTGAATTTTATTTCATTTGCTTCTTTAATTTTCCAGGTAAAATAATATTCCATATTGCGATTCCTGTATCTTTCATTGCGTAGTGATTGCCAAAGTCGTATTCAATTATCAGTCCATCATTCTAGGCTATCGTTGGTTTCATTGATTTTAGTTTCTTTTAGCATGTGAGGACGTTAACCCTATACAGAACCCATGCCCTGAAAGACCTCTATGGTATATCGCCTTGTCTGGCCAGTCAGGTGACCTTTGCAGAGCTTGAGTGTCCTTTTTGATGTACACCAATGATAGACATCTACATTTGGTTCGTGGGAAATCATTAGGTTTGCTGTATACCAGATATAGGCATCTACATTTGGATTGAATTAGGTATAACGCTAACTTTGTACTCTCAGTAGGGATGTATATCTTATGTAGCTTTTTATAGAAGTTTGCGCAAGTGTTTTAAGCATGTTGATATGATATTTATAATAAATATTTTCATCAGAAAATTTCTTATTAATAACATTTTGTAACTGATAGTTGTAAGAAATTTTCTTATAGAAAAATTTTATAAGAAATTTTCTTATATAAAAACAAATTATTGGACATATTTCTCATAAGAAATATGTCCAATTTCTGATAAGAAATTTTCTTATAAGAATTTTCCAATAGGGGGGGGGTTTTAGGCGCAAGTAATACTTAGGAGTGTGGGAGTATTGCATACCCGCCAGGGAAAGCAGGAGTTGCGGGGTCGTCCTCCAGGAAAGTTTTAAGAATAATGGTTCAAAATGGCGAGTTTTACGGCTTTCTGGGGGATATTTGATTAATCCTAACACTATGCTATAAGTAATATAGCATTGTGTTAGGATTAATTAATTTATAACTGATCCAATTAAGTAAAATGGACTGAACTTAAAAATTTCGTTACCGAAGACCAGAGAATAGGAATTGTGAAGGCAATTGAATCAAATAACTCAGGGGTGTACATCTTGCAGCGTGACAAGGAGGATTTCTTTGAATTACCTCTTAGAAGTGGTACCATTGGTATATTTGTAGTAAAAAAATTAGTACCTGGATGCAAATTGCAGTCCACCCAGATTTTATCTAAGTGTGTTTTGTTGCCCTACAAAGAAGATGGACAGTTTTAATGTGTGCCATATTGTAATATGGAAGGGTGCTGTTGAAATTTTCCTGATTTTGTCCTAATTTGTGAAAATAAAAGTTGGGGACCTTCTGAACTGATATTGATTTTTTGTTTTCCACTTTTAACCACTGTAACCTTACTTTGTCCAATAGCATTGATTGTTTATGTATTTAATTTCATTTTGATTTATCGGGAGTTAAAGGTAAAGATTCTATCTACCGGTATATCGTATCAAGTGAGAAAGTAAATTAATTTAACTTTCATTCTATAAAAATGAGAAATGCCAGTAAAATATAGCTTTTGTTGGGAAACGGATGGCAGAATGTAAAAGGGCCAGCGGTATATCGTTGGAGATTTGTTGGCCTTGGGTTGGGAATACGAAGACCCGACTGTAATGCTCTGTTGGCCCATCGTTGGGGAATCGTTGGTTGGGATACGGTTGGCGAGGTGGCCAAATCATACCATGGGCCAACCGCTGTGTCCCACCATCTGCCAACAGAGGGCCAACCAAAAATGTTACTTGGGTTTGACATGGAATAACTCCTCAACCATACTCCTTTTTTTTAAGACCAAAGAATTCTCTGGCCATATGCTGCTAAATAATAAAATGTGAGAGAACTTGAGAATAGTTTGATCGGTTGTTAAATATAGTCCCGAGTGCATGCAAACATATTATATTTCTTTTTGCTGACCTCTCCTTTAGGTTTACTTATGACTTCATGAGGCTATAAGGTTATGTACTACTAAAACCATCTTAGCAAAATATGAGAAATTGGTTGTTTATTTTCAAGTCATCTTATATGAATAGATGGTGGGTACAATGAAGGTGTAGCAATTTACTACACTGAATAATACTTTCGTACACTAAATGACGAACTTCTGTCGTCTCTATTATGAAGCGATTATTCTTACTTCGTAGTACAGACTCAACTGACTGAATCATTGTTGGCCGAGATCTCTTGTTTATATATTACGGCGAATGGGGAACGCCGCTTTGGGAGTTCCTGGAATATTCCCGATTTTCTCTACTGCATGTTGTGGCAGATATATTGCGCCACGAAGGCAAGATTGACAAAGTATAAGGAATTAATTTTAGTGCGAAAAAATTATCCATGAAAATATTTTCATCAAAAATGTTAAATTATTTTATTTTTATTTTATTCTCAAACCACCGGATACAGCTCTTAGTGGCCATTTTACACCGGGGTGTTCAAGAAAATGTAACAAGTAAACGTACACAAACGACCATGCCCTGGACCGGGAAACCTACCCAGGCGGGACTCGAACCCGCGACCTCTTGTTTGGCAGGCGAGAACGTTACCCCGCCACCACCGAGGCTGGCTAGAAAGAAATCAAGAATTAGAAAGAAATCAGGAATTTTGATGTGATATATCTTTTCTGTAGCTGTTACGTTAATTTGTAAATACTATTTACTAATATTTGAATATAAATTTAATATTTACATCAATTTTGATCAACTAGATCACAAAATATGCGGCTAAAATCATTCCTGTTCGTGCCTTTTATAAAATTATTTGTTTCTTTAAATAATTTTATAGATGAACACTATTCTGTTTTTTAAATTCATTATATCTTTTGTAATTATTCTATTATTATTGTGGTTAAAAGCTTATATTATATACTATATTATATTGTGGTTTAAGTTTAAATATGACCTTAGTATTACTAAGTTACCTGTACCTTGGTTGTTACCATTGTTGAGAAATACATGTTTTAGGTACCGAGATGCTTATCCTACATTATAATGAATTTGGCCTTCAAAATCTTGGCTAAGGAAATGGTGCGCAGAAGGTTACCCAGTAATTACACTGGGTCAAATACTTCAACTCAATCTCGGCTCAATTTTCTATGTACCAGTTGCCCAGGTGCCCTGATGACAATGGACAACTTGTTCATCGAACATTTTGGCTGATTGTTAGATGGAGTTGGAGAACCTGACCCAGTGGAATTCCCAAGTGATGTTACACGATACTTTACACAGGAAAAACCTGTGATAATTCTTTATGTGCTATGCTTGCCTGGCAAGTTTATTGCATTCTTAATTTTTTTGTGGCTACCAATTTGAATGAGGTGTACAGAACAGAACAAATAATAATCAGATGGTACAATGTCTGGGGAATTTGGCTGGTGCATTCAGCCTTTGTTTTACTGTGATTCCATATAGGTTTTAATGTTCTAGGTTTTGTAACATTAGGTCAAGCATTTTATGCTGTGGAATCACTGTAGAATCATTGGGAATCTAAGTTCCTTGCTTAATATTAAATTCCCAACGCATGCAATCGCCAGGAAATGGCTTGGTGGTTAACTCCAACTACAAAGAAAACTCTTCTTGAGTTTGGCATTGATATTCCTCAGGCAATGTCTCCTATTCTGTTTCTTTGAAGGTATTTGGTCTTCCTTCACATGGACAGTTGTCGTCATTGAAATGACCGTCGTTGAAGCAGTGATACCAATCATGTCACATTGTCTCTCTTAGATCAGCATCTTGGCTAAATTAATAGCGTTCCTGATGCACTTTATCACATTTTATTTTAATGACGGAAGGAAATCAACTGCTCATGCAAATGATGGTTAATTGGCTCAAACCCAGAAATTTTCTCACAACACTAAGTATCCATTGCCAAGACAAATTTATCATGGTCGTCGAGCAGCTTGTTTACCAAATGTCTAGGCTTGAGTAATGATGCTACTAGCATTTAAAAATTGACCATCTGTCAGTGCTATATCCATCTATTAACTAATAGCAGGAACTTTGTTTAGAGCGTATTACATAGTTGTTGCATGATTGTTTTTGCAAGTTTATGGATAATAATATCAGGGTTTATTTAAAAAAAGTTTCATGAAATAATTTTGTAAGAGAAGATGATTTTGAGTTTTTTTTCTTTTACATGACCTAGTATTTCGACGAGTGTTCTCTTCCAGAGTTAGTACTTGAATGTTAGCAGAAGGTCTAGAAAATAATAAATACATTGAAAATATGTTCAACATGTTTTTTCCTCTACTTTTCTTTCGAGAAAAGAATAAATAGTGATTTTGGCCTTTTAAAAGGCACTTATACGACAATTATGATTTCAGAAGAAATAATCAGAAGCGTAAGAATCAGAAACTTGGTCATTTCATTTTCTGAACTGCAAAAGTTTTTAATCCTCATTCTCTACTTTGATTTCATGTAATTTGAAAAAAAAACTGAAAATGATACCGCTGAATGATCCCTATTCTCTATCGTATAATTTGCAGTGAAGGGCCAGCTACTTTGGTCCCAAATAAATTTAAAAAAGGCACTGCAGTAACTCAGAATATTAGGGATCTACCTGCGAGAATTTGTTTCATTCGGAAAGATAGATTTTCAGTGATTGATTAACAGGCATGCAGACACCACTCTATTTTTATATGAAAGCATGGACAGTATGTTGAACATCCTTCTTCATATTGCTTTAGAGCATCCCATGCATGCATTTTTAAGGAGATAATTGATTTTTCTATTACTTTTTCTGCAGAGTTTTGAAGAACAAGGGGTAGGTGATGACAGTTCGGGGCCTTCTGTGGAGACTAAGGGCTGCACTCAAGATGTGATTGAAAACAATTCACAGCTCACTTGCTCATCCCAAACCACTGAAATATACCTTCCTGTGCCAGACTTGGTACTGCCCAGGGACAATGAGTTGGTAAGTTATGTTCTAGTACACAGTGAAACCTGATTTGAACCACCTTCAGTTATACAAATTTCTCAGTTGCAATAAGAAAGAGAGTATGCCTGTTATAAAAATGAGTATATTTATGGAAGTTACTCACAGTAATGCCATTGTCAGTTGAGGTCTTTTCCAGTTGTAATGTATGAGGCAGAAAGCTGAACTAATATTTTTCTGTCAATATCACTTGTACAACACTGGAAATCCTCGGATAGAGTATCTGATGGAGTATACTTGTTGATAACTATGTGAAATGTCTGCTTAAGCCATTTGTCTTAGCTATAACTGGGCTTTGTCTCATTATTGCCCTGTCTTTGTTTTAAGCCACCTTCCTCCTTCATTTCAACGAAGGATCCAGCTCTAACTCTTGTGGCACCTCTTTATAAGACTGAGTAACAAAAAATGAAGGCAATTCAATGTACAGTGGAACCTCGATCTATCGTTCCAGCTGTTTTACCTCTGCTCTAAGTGACCAAAACTCTCATTCAAACCGCATGCCCTTGGTGATATAACGTTTAGATGAACGTTGATATTCTGGAGTTTGATCTGTGAGTGGCAAGAATCTCATGACTACATTGGCCAGCTGAAGTGGTTTCAAGCAAAAGAGGATTTTTTATTATCGAATTAGGTTCTTATTGTTTTCCTTTTATTGAGTGAAGCCCATTATTCTCTCCTAGTTTCATGTGAAAGACGAGGACGAAGGGAATTATCCTGTGCTGTACACATCAGATCCAACAGGAATTTCAACTGATGTGTCAGATCCATTAGCCACTGATGAATTGGTGAGTTTACTTGTGCCTTGTACAGTTCTATTTTTCTACTGCACAATATCATTCCTTTGTGGAATATTCCCAACACCTCTCAGCAGAAACGGAAACCATTCTCCCTCACCTGATCAATAATGACTAACTAC
Organism: Ischnura elegans; assembly: GCF_921293095.1. Lineage (NCBI taxonomy): Eukaryota > Metazoa > Arthropoda > Insecta > Odonata > Coenagrionidae > Ischnura > Ischnura elegans. The sequence goes on from NW_025791657.1 coordinate 1,551,194, forward strand.
AGAATAATTTCACGAGTGAGTCATTTAAATTTAGTTATTCGTAATAATGAACGGTTTTTTTGCTAAAGTGACACTTCAAATTTGTTTACTAAGCAAGTGAGCACACTGTCTTCACATTGGTGAGCAGTTATTGTCCTTTTGATAACATAACACAGTTTTCACTTCTGTTCATGACAGAGTAGATGCGTGATTAGGAATTGAGAGTTAAGCGGAGTACTGTTGAGTTTGGAACAGTTAAATAGCATGACCATGACATCATGATGCAGCTGCTAGCACGGTCTAACAACGTAGCTTGTTCCTTATGAGAGATTGATATTCACAGGAATCAGATCAGATTTGGATATTTTGATGAAAGTGAACAGGAGTTCAAAAAACAAGGACTAGGGATTTGTCCTTCTTTACCACTTTTGTATGGGGTGTTGTACGTTTTGCAATTCAAATGGATTACCAAAAGACATCAAAATTTAGTGACATGAACTAATTTTTATATACCTTTACTCAATTTTCTGCTACTGTTGTTCATAGTCTTGAGCCCCTTCCACTATTAATTTAATATTTTGCTTATTGTTAGATATTCATTAGACATTTTTGGACACACTCATCTTATCTTTCATTCCTGGCATAAGGCAGGAATACCCATCATTTTGGTAAAATGACTGAACTGAGTCCACAGTAGTTTGTTCTATGTTTTTGCCCCTCCTTGGATCTGGTATAGCATTCCATATTCACTAACATTAAATCAGGTGGCTACTTTTTTCATTCTCCACAAAGTGGTAGCTAGTGTAAGTATCTGAATTATCTCTCGCCGACTGCCTGCTGTCACCAGTTTTTCTTTTAGTAACCCCACAAGCACATCCATATCACTTGCTTTATCAACGACTTTTGAATCATGCTCTGGAAGGAAGTCTTTATCCAATAGTTTGCTAGCCTTTTTGTTCAGAGTAGAAGTTGCAACTTTCTGTTACCTTTAATGAGACATTGATTTGCTGTGAGATACAACTGCATGGAGTTTCAAAGGAGACACATCCATTTCCTTGAACGATGAATTTATTTCCTCCAATACTTTTCTTTCAATCAACCTTTGTCGAAATCTACAATACTCTCATCACTGCCAGCAATTGGGATTAGCTCTTAAATGCCACAGTTTTCTTCAATATATATGGTGTATGTATTTATCCACTTTTTCTCTACATGAATCACGTATCTTTTGTCCCAGAATTTCTTTTAACAGTTTCTAGTATGCTGTTTATCGTGAATGAAAATGCTGGTGTTACTGTTTGTAGTGATTTACTCTTTTTTTTCTATGACATTTAAATGGATCACAGCAAATTATTTGATACTTTTTATATTTTTCTAAGAAGTAGGTTTTTTGGTGCTCACAATTACTCAAAAGAAGTCCAGAACTTATTCCATGCCAGTGTTCAATCATTTCTCTTTCCAGCATACTTAATTCTTCAAATTTTAGGAGATTCACTTAGTGTAGCTAGTATATGACACTCTGTACCACAAATTGTAAGTTCTCCTTAACTACAGTTACCAGGCTCTTGATACTGGGCCATTATAAAGACATCAGTCTGAATGATAAATCAATATATGAGAGTGAAAAATTATTGTTAACTGAGATAGAAAAAACAAATTTTGTCAAAATATTTTCCATAAGGCTTACATACCTGGTTTCTAGAGATGGACACAAATATTAACTACAGAACTTGTTGGAAAAAAAACTTGATGATCACAATGCCAAAGTTGGAGGGCAACTGGGGAAGACAAAGGGCAAACAATAGCTGCATCCTGAGAGAAAAACTACATTGTACGAATGGTGAATGTGGCAGGGCTTACTCAGCTCATTTTTGCTTTCTGTTCAATGAACCCTGTTCAGGTCTAAAATATGTTCTTACATTGTTGCCATATTCCAATGTAATCTGATCTTTTTCTCAGCTCCGCTATGAAGTTAAAAAGTATCATTTCTTCAAAGAAGATACAGCAACAAGTTAATGTCTAATCCTCATTAAAAGCTTGTCAAGGTTAGACAATGTATCTTCTCACATTATGCTTATAAGTTGCACAACAATCATAAAGTAAAACATATTCGTGAAGTTTTTGTCAATACAAAATGGAGAAAGTTAACTTGTACTGACATGTATCCAGTATTTTGATGTGTTCTATAAAGCAACGATAAAGTTATCCCCAGCAATGATGGGTGCTATGAATTCCTTAAAACATCCTGTTTCAAAAGTATATTTTTCTTATTGGGAGAAAAACAACCTGCACATAAAAAATGGTTTAATGTTGGAACTTATTATGTACAAGATTCATGTCATAAATATTTCCTTAGATAAAGAAAACAGTTAACACAAACATTTCATCACACCTGAAGTAGAACCCAACACTGACTGCCAGAGTCGTGAAAATGGATTTATTTTAAATAATTTTTTTAACAACAAAACAAGCATAAAGCCATGAATTTCATTTTTATAGGTGGTGGGTCATACATTAAGGAATATTAGAAAAATAATATAGCTCTATTCAAATATTGCCTCAAGTCAAACTAGAACCGTATTTTTTCGGCAAAATTTTCTAAAATCTTATGAAACATGAGTTTAGAGAATTTCCTTTATCCCTTAGGATATTTTCAATTGGTTTTTGGAATCCTCATGACTTCTATAGTAAACCTGTAAATGTTCATAGTGAATCAGATGAAAAATATGGCTGAGACAAATTATTTTCCTGTGTAGGTACTATCATTTGCAAAAGTCGTGCTACAAATCGAGCAAATTGAAAAGTAGAATATTAGTCACATTAGCTTCCTTAATGTTGACAAACAAACATTTATCACACTATGGCGGAACAAAACCATGGCTTTGGACTTACTTATCAATGCTACTTTTAGTCTACAGTTGTTAGGGCATATGCTGCAAGGTCATTATTGTCTAGATCTTTTATTTAATCATCCAAATATCATAGTGTTGTCTTTCTCCTCTACCAAGTCCTCTTGTGCCATTGTTATGACTGCATGGTTGGTTCATTGGCTCTAGAGTATATTGTGTCTCTCACAGTATGCAGTTTTTATCCTATTCCATGCAGAATATCACTTTACATTTAGGTTTCTTCATTCTTAGGATATTTTTCAATTAGTTTTTGGAATCCTCATGACTTCTATAGTAAACCTGTAAATTTTCATAGGTAATCTGATGAAAAATCTGGCTGAGACAAATTATTTCCCTCTGGAGGTACAAGTGCCTCTGGAGACCGCATTCATTGAAAAACTGCAGTTTCACCCAAACTTCAAATAGTCCCAAAAGAACTATAAAAGATAGACTAGAAATATTTTACACTGTTTTATTCCTACATGGAAGGGTGAAAATTTTCAAGTGTCATCAAAATACGAGTCGTTGGGTGTCATGCCTGGATGAACTGACATGGAATGACGCAATAATGATATAAGTTCCACTAATCCGGTTTCACTGCTCTGTGACTCCACTCAAACGACCCTTCTTAATGAATTAGCTGCAAAAAAAGCTCTGTACGAAGGGGACTGAAGAGCCTTTTGGGCTCAGTGTAGCAGTAATGCTATGGCAAAAACTCCACTATCTGGAAATGGTTGAAGGTTGAATGAATATTTATTTTCCAAACAAATCTTTTTTACCCATATGGCAGGTTAGCAGAAAAAATATTTTTAATGTGAGGCAGGTGAGATGATAATTTGAGGTGTTGCTGATGGAGTATTCAGAATCTAATTTGGAGTTATTTCCCTCCAGATTTATTTCTTTGTAGCTTCCTTTGTGAGGCAGGCACGACTATAGTTGGACCCCCTGGTCGGCTCACGATTAACCTTTTGAAAAATTTGTAAAATTGCTGCAAAAATACAATTTTAATACATAATTTTATTTAAACTTACACAAAAAGAAATAATTAATAAGAAATTTTTAATTTTATGGAAAAAAACAATGAATTTGACTTTGATTTTGGACAATGAAACCTTTCATCCCCCAACGTAACGCATACTTTTGACCGTCAACAAGCAACAATGCGAAATATCCACTAGAATATTTCACCTCTTTCAAAAAACTTTCATCCAAATTCTACTTATAATCCACAAGTTTCAACAAAATCATGCTCGAACATTTTATAAATGTTTTTTTAATAAAAAATCCAGGATTTGTTGAAAAAAATGAGGTCACTATGACCTGGAGGATATGAAGCTTTAAAATTAGTCAATCACAGAGAGGAAACCTATCCAGAAAATAGTTGTAGAAAACACTGCCAATCCACCAATGGTCGAATAAGGGGTTCCAACTCCGGTTCACCCGTGAGGCAATCCCAAAAACCTTTGGTGTGGTTTTTGAACTCGTTGAACTTTAATAGATACGGAATACCTTGTGCATTGACAGGCCCTCAAAGGTTGTGCGGAGGCGGATGGACCTGAAGGTGATCTTCCTGAGAAGCAGCAATCTCAAGAAGACGATGAGGAGAGCTTCTGTCCAAAGCTGGAGAGCGATTCGGATGAAGGGGATGAATGCAGAAATAGCAATGCCGGAACCAATGTGGTGAGTTTGGGATACTCCCTGATCAACGGTTTTTTAGTAGACTAAGTACAGCAGACTTGTGATTATCCGGCCTCGAATCATCCATGCATGATTTTCACTCTCGCTCAGTACTTAATGAAATAAAATGCATTTGTATCCAAAAATATCCGATCCAAAAGATCCGGCTCCGAGAATCAAGAATTTGATCCGAATCCGGATCAGAAAAAAATCCTAAATCCGTCCATCCCTGATGAAAAGCATGGTGTTACAGTTGCTATTAGCGTCCAAACTTTTTCTTTGGCAGACAGACAGTTCTGTAGATGATTACAGGGACGGAATAGGGGCATGCCGAGTGACAGAAAAAGGAATGCGTACAAGGAGATTGTAAATATAACAGATGCCCGATTATCCGGCTGCAGTATGTGTTGTGGATTATCCGTGCGTGATTTTTACTCTTGCTCAATATTTTTAGCGACCTTTATAAAAAATAAAATTGGATGCAAAATCATCGCAATAACTTCATTAATACTAGGATACAACAAGCATATTACTTCTGTTAGAATCCCTTTCAAAATGGAAGCAATAGCGAGCTAGCTGCATTCACGGGAGTTCCGTGTCCCTGTTTTCCAAGCCTTGCAGCGCACCACCGTGCTCTGTAATCATGGATACAAGTCCCACTGCAATTGCAAGCAGGGAAACTTGTGTGATAGGCGACTACGTGGCGTGGTGTCTGACAGTGTAATTTCAGACATTGAGCAGTTGTTTTGAAGCATTAGTTCAAACCACTTTTCTGTATCCTTGATCACAGAGCCACGGATGTATGGTTTTCACAACCAGGCATTATATGGAGCATTAATAAAACAAGTACAACCATGTTATCACTGCTAAAAAGATTGCGAACTGGCGAAGAAAGCTGTAATTGTGTCAGGGAAGCACTTTAAAATAGCGGAATTATGTCATTAATAATAATGTATTTTGTGTTTTATGTAAATTATGAAAATAACAATACATTGATGTGAAAGTTTGGGTTATCTGTGTTCTACGATTATTCGTGCCGTCTCTTCCCATCATTTGTATGTCCCCTTTTGTGTTTCCTTATGGCTGCATGGATTGCAACCAAAGCAGACAGAAAGGTGCATAGCATGTGCCCGAGCCCTCTAGTGCAACTTTTGGTTGCGTCTTGACACATCTTTTGCGTCGTTATCTCATTACCCTTTGTTACATCACATCGCACAATTTCTGGTAATCCAGACACGTAGGCACACCTCTTGACACGCTCAAAGATGAATGAAACATTTAAATCCTATATGATCGAGGAGGTTGTTAATATCTGGAGGCTAAGACATGCATAGGATTAAGTACTATGCAAATGTTAGAGATTTTCAAAAACATTTTTTCATCCATTAGATATGATGTCTTATCATAATTTAAATGGCGAAAGTAAAATATTTTGCATAGATCCTCTGGGCTTTAATGGGATAAATGAAAAGTGGAAATTTTTAAGTGCATGAAAATGTGACGGATAAGTATGAATGCTGGGAAAAGCCCTTGTGACGTCATTTTGGTTCTGGCTGCCACCAAGTGAGGCCATCTTTGTGCGAGGCTATGAGCAGTGCCACGATGCAGGCTGCTAGTAGGTTGCACTTGGCTTGATTAAAGATTATTAATACCCCATGAAACGAAGGAAACTTTCCGACCATAGGCAATTTTAAAAGGTGATTAGTAAGAGATGTTTCCCTGAGCTCTGTGCCACATGCATGCGTTTCAAATGAGGTTAAAATTGACCGTGAACATTTGTCTAAACAGGGATTTTTAAAACCGAATATGCATTGGTAATCTCAGACAATGTAAAACTCCCATCTACTCGAATAGCATCTAGGTCCCTGTGACGTCATGTGAAGTGGCATTGCATGGCTGCCAATCTGACCTTTTTCAATTGAGGTTAAAATTGACCGTGAACATATGTCTAAACAGGGATTTTTAAAACCAAATAATTTTTATACATATTATGAATGCACTAATGGTGGGTGATGAATCACAATCAATGCCTTGCGTTTTCTTTGATGAAGGAAACTACCCTATTGAAGAAGCGTTGGAATTTTACTTACAAGGGGAGACCACGTAAACAACATATTTGGGCTTTTCTAACCCTCTATATTAACACTGTTATATGGGTGACATAGGCTCCATTACATCACTATAAACAATTTGCCATGGATGATGTACAGTGTCCTTGATGCATTGTGTAACAGCTTTGTTTGTTTTCCTTCCAACAAACAGCACAAATATCTTTATCCTTTCAGCACTGCTCAACCCATTAACAACCTTATCTTATATTTCCATGTTTTCATAACTAAGGTGAGCCCATCTTCTATGCTGAAGTACAGTACTTGAAGTTGCTGTTTAAGTATACCCTATTCCATGTTTGTTATTGTTTTTTTTCTTAGACATCATTAGTGGCGTATTGATTGTGTCATTTCGATTTATTCCTAGAATTCTTGATATTTTACTGAATGTAGTGTACATAGATGAATGGGAGGCAAGCCCTCACGACTGGTTTCCTTTTTTTTGTTCTATTAATGATGGACATGTTTTCATCATAGGATTTCTTAAGAGCAGGATGGATGTCCCTTTCACAACTGAAATTTTTACTTCACTTTGCTATCACAAAGGACTACATAATGTGTAAAAATCGGGTATTTTTGTCTTGTCCAATCTGAGATATGCAGCCTCAACCTTAACAAAAATTTAAGAAATCCAAATTTTAAAAATTCATGAACAATTAACGAGTGAGTTGTCGATTCTGATACCCTATAAAATGTGTGTACCCAATGATATCTTACTACGAAAAATATTAACTCTGATAAATTTCTCCTTAATGTTTTTTTTTAATTTCTAAAGAGTGGAATTCTTCAATTTTTGACCCCTACTTTGGAGATCATTCAGACAGGTAAGATTTTCATGGGGAATTATGCCTATGAAACACCATTGTATGGAAGAAAGTACTGAAAAAAACGATGCCAGTTTCAATCTTGTAGCCTGATGCGGTCCAGGGATAATCAATTTAACGCAAACGTCTTCTAAGGGGATAAAACGCTCCATGATTCAAAACAAAAATGGCCACCACATGTAAGCGGTGTAAAATAAAATTTTTAAAAATCAGTTTTGAACTTCCCTTTTGTGTAGTAAAAACATATTAAAAAGTTAATAATACTAAAAATGGTTATGCAACCTACCTTGGATCACTTGAAATGGATTGACCCTGTATCCATTCTGCCAAAACCATTTTTGAAGGTGTTTCAATACACTGGGTAAGCTCTCTTCATTGGCTATGGTTATGGGGGGAGGAATTTAAATTTTCAGCATCCGGTTGGATGGGATGGTGATGACTCCGCCCAATCAAATAGAGCTATATGAGTGGGCTTACGGTATACCCAGCAGTCCAGTCATCAGCCATCTTCTTGATGTATTAGAATTTCATAGAATGGCAGACATCCATTTTTCTTCTTCTCCATCGTGAACTTGATTTTGTGGTTTTTTCTCTTCATGTAACTGAGGTGTACTGGTGGGCCTTCAGCCCATCTGGCCAAACAATGAATGTGTCATTCATGTAGTGGTTTCAGTATTTAGGCTGTTGTGGGTCACTGGGTTGTCTTCTCCTCAAAATCCTCCATTAAAAATGTGCTATGGCTGCAAAGATGTTTAGACTATATCCAATGTGGATGCCTTCCAGCTCCTCAAAGAATTTTCTATCTTTCGTGAAGTATGTTGTTATCCTTACCATAAGAAATACTTCTACGATATTGATTTAGAAGGGCATACTCAGGAGCTGAAGCATGTCTCCACATGGAAATCCTTTGTACAGATAGGCACAGAGCGTCAAAGCTCATCATAATTTCACTCTTTTGTTGACCATGCAGATGAATTGTTGGTCCATCACTCAATGGCCTGAGGACGATGGCAGAGCTCGCCACTGATATGTTGACTCTGGCTGAACAGCTCACCTGATGACAAGGCCGTAGCCAGAAAATATTTTCGGGGGGGTTATGGAATAGTAGACAAACATAAAATATACATATTTATTGTAAACTTTTAAAGGAAATTATAAAAATATTATTATAAAATTGAATTTAGCCTTCCAGGTTTTTTTTTGCAGCGACCAAGTGAATTAACTCCTTGGTGTCGATGTCAATTCCGCGGTCCCTCAGGAAGCCCATATGTCACCTACCTCTCTTCTAATTCACAGCACTATTATTTCACACACTGCACTAACACTACGCACACTGCACCTACAAATTCGCTTAGATAATTATTGACTTAAGTCGCATTGGACTGCTAGATGTCCCTGCACAGCTATATAATATCGTCGTGTAGAGCACCAAGCGAGCATAAAGTATCTATTTAATTATTTTCATTTTGGGGAGGATCAATCCCCCTTGATCCCCGCCCTTGCTATGGCCTTGACTGATGAGAATGACTCATTTGTTAATTTTGATGTAGGTGACTTGTTTACTACTTTTACTTTCTGAACAGATCATCAAAGAGGAGGAGGCAGCTAATGACAGTGCGGAATCTGCTGCTGGCACAAAAGAATGTATTCGAGATGCGATTGAAGAAACTTCACAGTTTGCATGCCCCGTTCAAGTGACTGAAATATATATTCCTGTGCAAGACTGCCAATTACTCAGAGCCAATATTGTGGTAAGTTTCATTCTCATCTAGGAGTAGCATGACCTTTATTTGAGTAAAATTCTTAGTTGTATGACAAAATTAGGATTGCGTTGAGTATATGTATGCATTTGTATGGGAAGTCACCCTCAAATGTGAGAGATTCTGTTGTGCAACTTTTCAAGTTGTAAAATATATTGCGAAACCATTGAGTTCTTTATCTCTTTTCATGTAAGTCAATCTTTTTTGTACAACATCACTATTCTTCCGACAGAAAAGTGTTTCATTCCTTTGAGTACTGGAGAGGTGAACTTTATTTTGTCTACTTTCAAGGTAAAAGTCTTGGTATGTCAGGAAGCCTAAACACGAATCTTTTTCACCTGATTAGATCCTTGTAGTACAATCCTGCTAATCTTCTCATAGAAAGGTGGTGCTTCCCATTCCTTTAGTTATATTTTGCTCTGGTTAAAACCTTGCATCTCTATTAATTCTATTGATTGAGAGTCCTATTCCAATCACCTCTTTGTTAAACAGATTCCATTACCCATCTGCATAGATGAAAAAATGGCTTCGTTAATCAGAATGGCATAATTGTGTGCGATACAGTGGTTGGCTACTGTAGATCCCTCAGGGTATCTAAGTCTTGTGCAACGTCTGTGCTCTGATATATTGGTTTCAATAGTTCTTGCAGTTTAACCAATCTGTACGTCTCCACACTCATGAGGCATGTGAAAGTAGTCACCAGAGGTCTTTTACCTTCACATGGATTCGCTGCACCTTAGCGGTGCTCGTGGTTTTAAAAGTGGTGTAAAACTTTTCCATTCCAATGGATCATTTTGAAATTTGCAGTAGTCTATTTTTTATTCCTCATCTAGATATTGTAACCCACCTTGCCGTCGTCCATCCGGGTTCACTTTCTGAGGGGTGGGGGAGGATAGTTTGGAGGGATTGCTCAAGGTGAGCGGGCCGTGGTTCGATGGCTAGGGGAAATGGGGGGAGGGGGAAAGAAATGGAAAGATAAGTTGGGGTAGGTTCACTTGCTGAATGGAGGCTGGCGCGTATGAAATAATGAAAGCTTACGTAACCGTTTACAATTCCAACAAGTTTAATGAGCACTTCAATTGGAAAATGATTCACAAAATACATAAATGAATTCATCTTTGAATAACACTTATTAAAACTTAACTTAATTAAAACACTTAGAAATTAAATTACTGCTACTGGCCAGTTATGAACCTAATAACATTAATTAACAAATGACAGAAAATAAAATAAACCCTGATTACAATTGTTGGCGTGAAATATTATATAAATGCTTGAAAAATGACAAACGCCAATTTCAAATAAATTCTTATTGTCCTACAAACTACCATTATTCATTCACACACACACGGGGGCACGGGGGAACTCAAAAAATATATATAAAAAAAATGTACGGGAAAATATCACTGTTCTTCTTCTCTTGAACGGAAGAAAGAGGGGAATGGGGAGTGGGGCTCTTCTGATTCTGTTGGAAATTTGGGGATATTGGTGGCTAGAGTACTTATCACTCTCACTGATTCGCTGGTGGAGAAAATTTCCTCGGCTGGCTCGATACTGCGACTAGTATTGCTGTGGGATGAGAGAACTCCTGTGTTGGCGCCGTGGATTGACGTCTTCTGCTGCGCGTGCTCGGAAGATACCGTCTTATCTCCTCTTTTCAAAGTCACCGCCGTTTAATACTCGCGTCTTTTTCCACGCTGGGCTGCCTCTCTCTCTTTCTCTCTCCTTACAGAATGGGATGGTTGTTGGAGCAGAGCCTCCGGCCGATATCTCCAGTAGAATGAACCTTGCATGTTGTCCGCAATTCGCTTATATAGCCACTTTCTGGGAGGGGGATGGGTGAGCGGAAAACCCCGGGCATCGGGTAGTAGTCAGGATTTGGCGACTTTGGGACAAGGTCAAATTAAGCGTTCCCTTTCACTCCCAGTGCATTCCAGACACGTGCCGCACCCATAGCTTCTCCCACTCGAGTTGGATATGTTCCCATTGGCAGTTAGCAAGATCTCCTCATCCGTGGAGGTAACGTGAATCGTATTTCCCCGTCTCGGCATCGTAAATAACCGAAATAATACCTCTAACTACTTTGCTATTGAACATTTTTGAAAATAAATCCCTTTAAGTGAAAGAGCAAGTAATTATCAGTAAAAAGGTCTCTTGCACTTTTTCAATACAAGTCATAGTTATGGAGATAAATAGTATCTTGTCTTATAAACAATTGTTGATTATTAAAAATCGCAATAACTTTGTTAATCTTTATGCTATGATCACCATTCGAATTCCTATCATCATCAAATCCAATCTAGAATACTTTAGCATTTCCAAAAATTCGTCACCACAGCGGTAAATACTCATTTTCAGAACCCTCCTCAAAAACTGCACATATTGTCTATGGGGTGAGGCAAGGCTATAAGTGAAAGGCGTTTCCAAGCGATCTAAGTGGGATGGGTAGGTTACGCCTAGATTTGCCCCTTCCACGGTACCTTCAAAGCAGTATATAAGGCCGTGAAGTCTCTGAGAAAATCGTCAGCGGGCTCAGAACTAGTCTGAGTCCATCGACCCAACTGAATCATCGCGTAGGTCTTCAAGAAGTGAATTCTGCATGAATTCTGTATGAATTCTGCATGAATTCCAGAAGAATCATCAGAGACCCGGACGCCGAAGGAGTTTGCCGCTTTAAGGTAAATATGATCCGTAAAACTGAGTTTTTCGGATTTTTTTCTATTTTTTCTATTGCTTCTGGAACCGAGAAAATTCATGAGCATGTTATGCTCAATACCCCCCTTCGACTCCCGGTCAAAAAACAGGATGAAATTTTTTAAGTATCCTAGGATACTAAGGGTATGGTAGAAATCCTGGTCCTAGTACTCTCGTTTTCTCCTCTAAAATTCGGGGAGATTAGTAAAGGAATAATTCCGTTTGAAAAATTTTGATAGAGCAAATAGTTTAGATTCGGTGGGCCAATATATGAATGATGGTATTAGGAGAATATAGGTTAGTAGCAGGTATCTTTGTAAGAAAATCTTTAATAACTCCCTTATTTGAACAAATAGGACCATAGTTTAAATTTGACTGTTGATGAGTAAGTGACAACTCAACTTTTGTGTGTAAAAGAAATCACCTCACTCCAAGGGCGTGGCCCCTACACTCTGGAGATACTTCCTGCGATGGTCTATAACTCCCTTATTTGACCAAATAGGACCATAGTTTAAATTTGAATGTTGATGAGTAGGTGACCACTCAACCTTTGCGTGTAAAAGAAATCACCTCACTCCAAGGGCGTGGCCCCTATACTCTGGAGATACTTCCTGCGATTGTCTATAACTCCCTTATTTGAACAAATAGGACCATAGTTTAAATTTGAATGTTGATGAGTAGGTGACCACTCATCTTTTGTGTGTAAAAGAAATCACCTCACTCCAAGGGCTTGGCCCCTATACTCTGGAGATACTTCCTGCGATTGTCTATAACTCCCTTATTTGAACAAATAGGACCATAGTTTAAATTTGAATGTTGATGAGTAGGTGACCACTCATCTTTTGTGTGTAAAAGAAATCACCTCACTCCAAGGGCGTGGCCCCTATACTCTGGAGATACTTCCTGCGATGGTCTATAACTCCCTTATTTGAACAAATAGGACCATAGTTTAAATTTGAATGTTGATGAGTAGGTGACCACTCATCTTTTGCGTGTTAAAAAAAATAACCTCACTCCAAGGATGTGGCCCCTACACTCTGGAGATACTTCCTGCGATGGTCTATAACTCCCTTATTTGAACAAATAGGACCATAATGTAGGTTCGAAGATTTTCGCGGCGTTGGTTTGTTGAACTTTCCATTCTATTCGGGTTTCTTCACCGCGTTTGTTGTATTTTGAAGACAACAGTTTCGCCGAAAATACACTCGGCGTCTTCAGGTCGAAGGTAAAATTTTGGAAAAATTTTTCGCCTTTTATAGGCATAAAATTTTCCGCCTTATATAGGCGGCGGCGGCTGCTGATCCGCTGCTGCTCTCTCATTGGCCGGTTGTCCATCTCTCATTGTTGGTGGTCGGAGAATCCTCTTCCATGCAGTATGCAAGCTGTAGCCTTGATCTCGGTTGAAATTTGCGGGCGTTTTCGCTATCTCAATAGCCTCTCTGATCAAGCGAGGGAAGTATTTATTCTCTTTAGCTATTATCCTGGCGTCTTCAAAGAGGATGTTATGCCCAGGTGCACTCCAAGCATGCTCAGATATGGCTGAGAGTTGGTGCTGCTTGTTTTCCGTAGCCCTCCGATGTTCCTGCAATCAGACTTTCAATGATCTGCAGGTCTCGCCAATATAATACTTGCCACATGAACAAGGCACTCGATATATACCCTCATAAAGGTCCAATAATTTAATAATTAAATAATTTTTCCAAAATTTTACCTTCGACCTGAAGACGCCGAGTGTAATTTCGGCGAAACTGTTGTCTTCAAAATACAACAAACGCGGTGAAGAAACCCGAATAGAATGGAAAGTTCATCAAATAGGACCATAGTTTAAATTTGAATGTTGATGAGTAAGTGACCACTAATCTTTTGCGTGTAAAGGAAATCACCTCACTCCAAGGATGCGACCCCTATACTCTGGAGATAATTCCTGCCATGGTCTATAATTCCCTTATTTGAACAAATAGGAGAAAAGATCTATTCAGGTTTGATGTACCTTAAAGCTAAGGAATAAATAAACAAATCGAAAGCATTTTTAATTTATTTTATTTTGATTAATTTATTTTTCCGGTATATTTCAAATTTTTCATCGAAATAATTATACATCATCACCTCCGCTCCACTCATTTTAAATATTTGAGGGAGGAATATTTGCCTATTCCTCCCCCGAAATTTAATGCTTCCCACCAAACCCTCACCGTGCCGGGTGGTCACCTTCTCCAAACGCTCCACCCGATACAAATGTCCCTCCTCCAACTCCTCTTTCTTCAAATAATCGCGATCTTCTTGCGCGCTGCGCAGCCTGTCGCGCAGTTTATCCTGTAAGAATAAATATAAATTATAAATAAATACATAAATTAAAATTTAGATATAAATGCACCTTTGATTAACAAAGAAACATAAAGAAAATAAGTTTACCAAAGAAAACGAAGAGGAGCTAGCAGTAACATCGATTGAAGTAGTGGAAGCATTGATTGGAGTGGTGGTGGTGGTAGCATTGACAGGAGCGGTGGTGGTGGTTTCCATCCTATAATTTCAAATAAACATAAATATATGTATATATATGTATACATTAGCAAGAAAGTAAGTTAAACTGCACTTTAGGGTGTTGCTTATTTTTTATTTTTTCTCGGATTTTTGATTTCTACCTCAAAATATGCTATGGGGTGCAGAATGGATATCCTAAAAATTTCAGCTCAATTGTTTAACATTTAGAGGTTGCTCAAAGGGTATAAATGCAATAACATTAAATTTTCACAATGTTTTTAAGTAACATCATTTTCAGGGGTAACGCACGATTTTATGGCCCTTTAGGACCAAAATTCGCTCCATTTTAACGTCCGCTCAATAGTTTTCCAGGAATACAATACTTTACCGCTAGCTACAGCCGCGCGTCACACCCCTGAGGGCTACCTGGTCGCTCCCGGGCCGCATTCACGGACAGCTCAATTGAGGGTCCTTAGTACTTAGGGCCCTTGGGGCACGGGTTGCCGTCATTTTAAAGTAACCAAATTTTAACACGTGAATATGAACCTCATTTGGATCATTTTGAGACTAGGAAAACATAACTTTTCTCAATTCTGAAAAATAAGGGCCGGCCTACTGTACATCGTCCATGGCAAATTGATTATAGCAATGTAATGGAGCCTATTTTTCCCATATAACAGTATATTGAGGGTTAGAAAAGCCCTAATATGTTGTTTACATGGTCTCCCCTTGTGAGTAAATTCCAAGGCTCCTTCAATAGGGTAGTTTCCTTCATCAAAGAAAATGTAAGGCATTGATTGTGATTCATTACCCACCATTAGCGTATTCATAATATGTATAAAAATTATTTGGTTTTAAAAATCCCTGTTTAGACAAATGTTCACGGTCAATTTTAACCTCATTTGGAAAAGGCCAGATTGGCGTCCATGCAATGCCACTCCACATGATGTCACAGGGACCTACATGGTATTCGAGTAGATAAGAATTTTACATTGTCTGAGATTACCAATGCATATTTGGCTTTAAAAATCCCTGTTTACACAAATGTTCACGGTCAATTTTAACCTCATTGGAAACGCATGCATGTGGCACAGAGCTCAGGGAAACCTTTCTTACTAATCATCTATTAAAATTGCCTATGGTCGGAAAGTTTCTTTTGTTTGATAGGGTATTAATAATCTTTAATCAAGCCAAGTGGAACCTACTAGCAGCCTGCATCGTGGCACTGCTCATAGCCTCGCACAAAGATGGCCTCACTTGGTGGCAGCCAGAACCAAAATGACGTCACACGGGCTTTTCCCAGCATTCATACTTATCCATCACGTTTTCATACGCTTAAAAATTTCCACTTTTCATTTAACCCATTAAAGCCCAGAAGATTTTTACAAAATATTTTACTTTTGCCGTTCAAATTATGATAAGACATCATATCTAATGGAGGAAAAAATGTTTTAGAAAATCTCTAACATTTGCATAGTACTTAATCCTATGCATATCTTAGCCTCCAGATAGTAATAACCTCCTCGATCATATAGGATTTAAATGTTTCATTCATCTTTGAGCGTGTCAAGAGGTGTGCCTACATGTCTGGATTATCAGAAATTGTGCGATGTGATGTAACAAAGGGTAATGAGATAACGACGCAAAAGATGTGTCAAGACGCAACCAAAAGTTGCACTAGGGGGCTCGGGCACATGCTATGCACCTTTCTGTCTGCTTTGGTTGCGATCCATGCAGCCATAAGGAAACGCAAAAGGTGACATACAAATGATGGGAAGAGACGGCACAAATAATCGGAGAAAACGGATAACCCAAACTTTCACTTCCATGCATTGTAATTTTCATAATTTACATAAAACAAAATATATTATTATTGATGACAAAATTCTGCTATTTTAAAGTGCTTCCCGGACACATTGAGAGCTTTCTTTGCCAGTTCACGATCTTTTTAGCAGTGATAGCATGGTTGTACTCGTGTTATTAATGCTTCATTAAAGCCTGGTTGTGAAAACCGTACATCCGTGGCTGTGTGATCAAGGATACAGAAAAGTGGTTTGCACTAACGCTCCAAACCACTGCTCAATGTCTGAAATTACACTGTCAGGCACCACGCCACGTAGTCGCCTATCACACAAGTTTCCCTGCCTGCAATTGCAGCGGGACTTGTATCCATGATCACGGAGCACGGTCGTGCGCTGCAAGGCTTGGAAAGGAGGAACACATACTCCCGTGAATGCAGCTAGCTCACTATTGCTTCCACTTCAAATGGGATTCCAACAGAAATAATATGCTTGGTGTATCCTACTATTAATGAAGTTATTCCAATGATTTTGCATCTAATTTTCTTTTTTAAAAAAGGTCGCTAAAAATCTTGAGCAAGAGTGAAATCACGCACGTAATCCACAACACAGATACTGCAGCGGGATAATCGGGAGTCTGTTATATTTACAATCTCCTTGTACGCATTCCTTTTTCTGTCACTTGACATGCCCCTTTTCCATCCCTCTAATCATCTACAGAAATGTTTTTCTGCCAAAGATAAAGTATGGACGCTAATTGCAAACTGTAACGCCATGCTTTTAATCATGGATGGACCGATCCAGGATTTTTTCTGATCCGGATTCGGATCAAATTCTTGATTCTCGGAGCCGGATCTTTTGGATCGGATATTTTTGGATACAAATGCATTTTATTTCATTAAGTACTGAGCAAGAGTGAAAATCATGCATGGATGATTCGAGGCCGGATAATCACAAGTCTGCTGTACTTAGTCTACTAAAAAACCGTTGATCAGGGAGTATCCCAAACTCACCACATTGGTTCCGGCATCACTATTTCTGCACTCATCCCGTTCATCCAAATCGCTCTCCAGCTTTGGACAGAAGCTCTCCTCATCGTCTTCTTGAGATTGCTGCTTCTCAGGAAGATCACCTTCAGGTCCAACCGCCTCCGCACAACCTTTGAGGGCCTGTCAATGCACAAGGTATTCAGCATTTATTAAAGTTCAACGAGTTCAAAGACCACACCAAAGGTTTTTGGGATTGCCTCACGGGTGAAACGGAGTTGGAACCCCTTATGCGACCATTGGTGGATTGGCGGCGGTTTCTAGAACCATTTTCTGGATAGGTTACTTCTTTGTGTTTGACTAATTTTAAAGCTTCATATCCCCCAGCTACCTCATGGTTACCTCATTATTTTCAACAAATCTAGGATTTATTATCAAAGTGACCCATTTATAAAACGTTCGAGCATGATTTTGAGAGAATCTGTGGATTATAAGTAGAATTTGGATCAATGTTTTTTGAAAGAGGTGAAATATTCTTGTGGATATTTCGCATTGTTGCGTGTATAAGGTCAAAAGTATGTGTTATATTTGTGTATGAGAGAAGGGAAAGAAGGTTTCATTGCAAAAAATCAAAGTCAAATTCATTGTTTTTTTTCTGTAAAATTATAAATTTCTTATTATTTCTTTTTGGTGTAGGTAAAAATAAAATTATGTATTAAAATTGTATTTTTGCAGTAATTTTACATATTTTTCAAAAAATTCATTGTGCGCTGACCATGGGGTCCAACTACCCTTGCGCCGGCCTCACAAAGGAAGCTATAGAAATAAAGCTGGTGGGAAATAACTTCAAATTACATTCTGAATACTCCATCAGCAACACCTCAAATTATCATGTCACCTGCCTCACATTAAAAATACTTTCTTCTGCTAACCTGCCATAACAGTACAAAAGATTATTAAGGAAAATAAATATTCATTCAACCTTCAACCATTTCTAGATGGTGGAGTTTTCGCCATAGCATTACTGCTACATTGAGCCCAAAGAGGCTCTTCAGTCCCCTTCGTACAGAGCTTTTTTGCAGCTAATTCGTTAAGAAGGGTCGTTTGAGTGGAGTCACTATCTGAAGTTTGGGTGAAACTGCAGTTTTTCAATGAATGCGGTCTCCAGAGGCACTTGTACCTCCAGAGGGAAATAATTTGTCTCAGCCACATTTTTCATCAGATTCACTATGAAAATTTACAGGTTTACTATAGAAGTCATGAGGATTACAAAAACTAATTGAAAAATATCCTAAGAATGAAGAAACCTAAATGTAAAGTGATATTCTGCATGGAAAGGATAAAAACTGCATACTGTGAGAGACACAATATACTCTAGAGCCAATGAACCAAAAATGCATGTAGTCATAACAATGGCACAAGAGAACTTAGTAGAGGAGAAAGACAACACTATGATATTTGGATGATTAAATAGAAGATCTAGACAATGATGACCTCACAACAGATGCCCTAACAACTGTAGACTAAAAGTAGCATTGATAAGTAAGTCCAAAGCCATAGTTTTGTTCCGCCATAGTGTGATAAATGTTTGTTTGTCAACATTAAGGAAGCTAATGTGATTAATATTCTACTTTCCAATTTGCTCGATTTGTTACACAACTTTTGCAAATGATAGTACCTACACAGGGAAATAATTTGTCTCAGCCATATTTTTCATCTGATTCACTATGAACATTTACAGGTTTACTATAGAAGTCATGAGGATTCCAAAAACCAATTGATAATATCCTAAAGAATAAAGGAAATTCTCTAAACTCATGTTTCATAAGATTTTAGAAAATTTTTCCTAAAAAAATATGGTTCTACTTTGACCTGAGGCAATATTTGAATAGAGCTATGTTATTTTTCTAATATTCCTTAATGTATGACCCACCACCTATAAAAATAAAATTCATGGCTTTTTGCTTGTTTTGTTGTCAAAAAAATTATTTAAAATAAATCCATTTTCACAACTCTGGCAGCCAGTGTTGGGTTCTACTTCAAGTGTGATGAAATGCTTGTGTTAACTGTTTTCTTTATCTAAGTAAATATTTATGACATGAATCTTGTACATAATAAGTTCCAACATTAAACTATTTTTATGTGCACGTTGTTTTTCTCCCGATAAGAGAAATATAATTTAGAAACAGGATATTTTAAGGAATTCATAGCACTTACCCATCATTGCTGGGGATAACTTGATCGTTGCTTTATAGAACACATCAAAATACTGGATACATGTCAGTACAAGTTAACTTTCTCCATTTCGTATTGACAAAAACTTCACCAATATGTTTTACTTCATGAATGCAGTGCAAGTTATAAGAATAATGTGAGAAGATACATTGTCTAACCTTGACAAGCATTTACTCTAATGAGGATTAGACATTAACTTGTTGCTGTATCTCCTTTGAAGAAATGATACTTTTTAACTTCATAGTGGAGCTTAGAAAATGATCAGATTTCATTGGAATATGGCAGCAAAGTAACCACATATTTTTTACCTGAACAGGGTTCATTGAACAGAGAGTGAAAATGAGCTGAGTAAGCCCTGCCACTTTCAACATTTGTACAATGTAGTTTTTCTCTCGGAAGGAAGCTATTGTTTGCCCTTTGTCTTCCTCAGTTGCCCTCCAACTTTGGCAGTGTGAACATCAAGTTTTTTTTTTCCAATAAGTTCTGCAGTTAATATTTGTGTCCATCTCTAGAAACCAGGTATGTAAGCCTTAAATAAAATATTTTGACAAAATTTGTTATTTCTATCTCAGTTAACAATAATTTTTCGCTCTCATCCATTGATTTATCATTCAGACTGATGTCTTTATAATTTCCCAGTATCAAGAGCTTGGTAACTGTAGTTCAGGAGAACTTACAATTTGTGGTACAGAGTGTCATATACTAGCTACACTAAGTGAATCTCCTAAAATTTGAAGAATTAAGTATGCTGGAAAGAGAAATGATTGAACACTGGCATGGAATAAGTTCTGGACTTCTTTTGAGTAATTGTGAGCACCAAAAAACCTACTTCTTAGAAAAATGTAAAACGTATCAAATAATTTGCTGTGATCCATTTAAATGTCATAGAAAAAAAGGAGGAAATC
This sequence comes from Ischnura elegans, assembly GCF_921293095.1. NCBI lineage: Eukaryota > Metazoa > Arthropoda > Insecta > Odonata > Coenagrionidae > Ischnura > Ischnura elegans. The sequence goes on from NW_025791657.1 coordinate 1,571,530, forward strand.
ACTACAAACAGTAACACCAGCATTTTCATTCATGATAAGTAGCATACTAGAAACTGTTAAAAGAAATTCCGGGACAAAAGATACGTGATTCATGTAGAGAAAAAGTGGATAAATACATACACCATACGTATTGAAGAAAACTGGCATTTAAGAGCTAATCCCAATTGCTGGCAGTGATGATAGCATAGAGGATGTGCTAGTGGGGTTATTAAATGAAAAACTGGTGACAGCAGGCAGTCGGGGAGAGATAATTCAGATACTAACACTAGCTCCTACTTTGTGGAGCACGAAAAACGTAGCCACCAGATTTAATGTTAGTGAATATGGAATGCTATACCAGATCCAAGGAGGGGCAAAAACATAGAACAAACTACTGTGGACTCAGTTCAGTCATTTTACCAAAATGAAGGATATTCCTGCCTTATGCCAGGAATGAAAGATAAGATGAGTGTGTACAAAAATGTCTAATAAATATCCAACAATAAGCAAAACATTAAAATCATAGTGGAAGAGTCTCAAAACTATGAACAACAGCAGCAGAAAATTGAGTCAAAGCATATAAAAGTTAGTTCATGTCACTAACTTTTGACATCTTTTGGTAATCCATTTGAATTGCAAAACGTACAACACCCCATACAAAAGTGGTAAAGAAGGACAAATCCCTAGTCCTTGTTTTAAACTCCTGTTCACTTTCATCAAAATATCCAAACCTGATCTGATTCCTGTGAATATCAATCTCTCATAAGGAACAAGCTATGTTGTTCGACCGTGCTAGCAGCTGCATCATGATGTCATGGTCATGCAATTAAACTGTTCCAAACTCAACAGTACTCCGCTTAACTCTCAATTCCTAATCACACATCTACTCTGTCATGAACAGAAGTAAAAACTGTGTTATATTATCAAGAGAACAATAACTGCTCACCAATGTGAAGACAAAGTGCTCACTTGCTTAGTAAACAAATTTGAAGTGTCACTTTAGCAAAAAAACCATTCATTATTACGAATAATTAAATTTAAATGACTCACTCGTGAAATTATTCTGTAGTTAATCATTATTGATCAGGTGAGGGAGAATGGTTTCCGTTTCTGCTGAGAGGTGTTGGGAATATTCCACAAAGGAATGATATTGTGCAGTAGAAAAATAGAACTGTACAAGGCACAAGTAAACTCACCAATTCATCAGTGGCTAATGGATCTGACACATCAGTTGAAATTCCAGTTGGATCTGATGTGTACAGCTTAGGATAATTCCCTTCGTCCTCGTCTTTCAAATGAAACTAGGAGAGAATAATGGGCTTAACTCAATAAAAGGAAAACAATAAGAACCTAATTCGATAATAAAAAATCCTCTTTTGCTTGAAACCACTTCAGCTGGCCAATGTAGTCCTTAGATTCTTGCCACTCACAGATCAAACTCCAGAATATCAACGTTCATCTAAAGAGGGGGAGTTATATCACAAAAGGCATGCGGTTTGAATGAGAGTTTTGGTCACTTAGAGCAGAGGTAAAACAGCTGGAACGATAGATCGAGGTTCCACTGTACATTGAATTGTCTTCATCTTTTGTTACTCCGTCTTATAAAGAGGTGCAACAAGAGTTAGAGCTGGATCCTTCATTGAAATGAAGGAGGAAGGTGGCTTAAAACAAAGACAGGGCAATAATGAGACAAAGCCCAGTTATAGCTAAGACAAATGGCTTAAGCAGACATTTCACATAGTTATCAACAAGTATACTCCATCAGATACTCTATCCGAGGATTTCCAGGGTTATACAAGTGATATTGACAGAAAAATATTAGTTCAGCTTTCTGCCTCATACATTACAACTGGAAAAGACCTCAACTGACAATGGCATTACTGTGAGTAACTTCCCATAAATATACTCATTTTTATAACAGGCATACTCTCTTTCTTATTGCAACTGAGAAATTTGTATAACTGAAGGTGGTTCAAATCAGGTTTCACTGTGTACTAGAACATAACTTACCAACTCATTGTCCCTGGGCAGTACCAAGTCTGGCACAGGAAGGTATATTTCAGTGGTTTGGGATGAGCAAGTGAGCTGTGAATTGTTTTCAATCACATCTTGAGTGCAGCCCTTAGTCTCCACAGAAGGCCCCGAACTGTCATCACCTACCCCTTGTTCTTCAAAACTCTGCAGAAAAAGTAATAGAAAAATCAATTATCTCCTTAAAAATGCATATATGGGATGCTCTAAAGCAATATGAAGAAGGATGTTCAACATACTGTCCATGCTTCCATATAAAAATAGAGTGGTGTCTGCATGCCTGTTAATCAATCACTGAAAATCTATCTTTCCGAATGTAACAAATTCTCGCAGGTAGATCCCTAATATTCTGAGTTACTGCAGTGCCTTTTTAAAATTTATTTGGGACCATAGTAGCTGGCCCTTCACTGCAAATTATACGATAGAGAATAGGGATCATTCAGCGGTATCATTTTCAGTTTTTTTTTTCAAATTACATGAAATCAAAGTAGAGAATGATGATTAAAAGTTTTTGTAGTTCAGAAAATGAAATGACCAAGTTTCTGATTCTTACACTTCTGATTATTTCTTCTGAAATCATAATTGTCGTATAAGTGCCTTTTAAAAGGCCAAAATCACTATTTATTCTTTTCTCGAAAGAAAAGTAGAGGAAAAAACATGCTGAACATACTTTCAATGTATTTATTATTTTCTAGACCCTCTGCTAACATTCAAGTACTAACTCTGGAAGAGAACACTCGTTGAAATACTAGGTCATGTAAAAGAAAAAAAAACTCAAAATCATCTTCTGTTACAAAAGTATTTCATGAAACTTTTTTAAATAAACCATGATATTATTATCAATAAACTTGCAAAAACAATCATGCAAAAACTATGTAATACGCTCTAAACAAAGTTCCTGCTGTTATTCAATAGATGGATATAGCACTGACAGATGGTCGATTTTGAAATATTAGTAGCATCATTACTCAAGCCTAGACATTCGGTAAACAAGCTGCTCGACCACCATGATAAATTTGTCTTGGCAATGGATACTTAGTGTTGTGAGAAAATTTCTGGGTTTGAGCCAATTAACCATCATTTGCCTGAGCAGTTGCTTTCCTTCCATCATTAAAATCAAAGGGGATAAAGTGCATCAAGAACCCTATTAATTAAACCAAGATGCTGATCTAAGAGAGACAATGTGACATGATTGGTATCACTGCTTCAACGACGGTCATTTCAATGACGACAACTGTCCATGTGAAGGAAGACCAAATACCTTCAAAGAAACAGAATGGGAGATATTGCTTGAGGAAGATCAATGCCAAACTCAAGAAGAGTTTGCTTTGTAGTTGGAGTTACCCACCAAGCCATTTCCTAGCGATTGCATGAGTTGGGAATTTAATATTAAGCAAGAAACTTGGGTTCCAAATGATTCAAAAGTGATTCCACAGCATTAAATGCTTGACCTAATGCCACAAAACTTAAACATTAAAACCTATTAGGAAACACTGTAAAACAAAGGCTGAACGCACCAGCCAAAATTCCCAGACATTGTACCATCTGAATTTTATTTTTTCCGTTCCATACACCTCGTTCAAATTGGTAGCCCAAAAAAAATTAATAATGCAATAACCTTGCCAGGCATGCATTGCATATATGCATGCATGCAAAGGTTTTCCCATTCTATAGTATTGTGTAAGGTTATTAGGGAATTCCACTGGGTCAGTTTCTCCAACTCCTTCTAACAATCAGCCAAAGTTTTGGTGAACAAGTTGTCCATCGTCATCAGGGCACCTGGTACATAGAAAATTGAGCCGAGACAGAGTTGAAGAATCTGACCCAGTGTAATCCTGGGTAACATTCTGCACACCATATCCTTAGCCAAGATTTTTAAGGCTGTTATGTAGGATAAGCATCTCCGTACCTATAAAATATATTTTCCAACCATGGTAACAACAAAGGTACAGGTAACTTATTAATACGAAGGTCATATTTCAACTTAAACCACAGTATAATTAAATATAATATATAAATAAGCTTGTTAACCACAATACTAATAGAATACTTCCAAAATTATTAATGCATTTTTAAAAACAGAATAGTGTTCATGTATAAAATTACATAAAGAAACAAATAATTTCATAAAAGGCATGAACAGGAATGATTTAAGCCACATATTTTGTGATCTAGTTAATCAAAATTGATGTAAATATTAAAATTATAATCAAATATTGGAAAATAGTATTTACAAATTAATTTTAGAGCTACAGAAAAGATATATCACATCAAAATTCCTAATTTCTTCCTAATTTTACATTTTTAAGGAAAATATTTTCATGGATAATTTTTGCACACTAAAATTAATTTCTAATACTTTGCCAATCTTCCCTTTGTGGCGTAGTATCTGCCACAACAAGCAGGAGAGAATATCAGGAATAATCCAAGAATGCCCAAAGCAGCATTCTGTGTTCGCCGTAATATATAAGCAAGCGATATCCGCCAACACTAATTCAGTCAGTGAGTCTGTACTAGGGAGTAAGAATAATCGCTTCATAATAGAAACGACACAAGTGCATCATTTAGCGTATGAAAATACCTATTATTCAGCATAGTAAATCGCTACACCTTCATTGTACCCACCATCCATTCATATAAGAAGCCTTCAAAATAAACAACCAATTTCTGAAATTTTGCTAAGATGTGTTTAGTTGTACATAACCTTAGCCTCATGAGATCATAGTTAAAGCTTAAGAAGAGGTCACCAAAAAGAAATATGTTTGCATGCACTCGGTACTATATTTAACAATCGATCCACAAACTATTTTCAAGTTCTCTCACCTTTTATTATTTAGCAGCATATGGTCAGAGAATTCTTTGTTCCTAAAAAATGGAGTATGGTTGAGGAGTTATTCCATGTCAAATCAACCAATATTTTGTCCAAATGACACCCAATGACTCAGATTTTCCAGATACTTTCCATGGTCATACATCCTGGTATAATTAGAAATTGTGTACAATATTTGCCTCCGATTGTCAATTGTTAATTAAATAGGAACAATTGAAATTTGGGAGTGACCCCCTCGAGTGCCGCAACGTGCAACGCATGGTGATTTTTATTTTCATCCATTCCTGCTCCATAACTCCATTCCTGGGAGTGAAGTCATATCCACTGCATGAAGTCATTCATGCAGTGGATATTTCATCAACAATAGACAACTGGAGGCTAAAATTGTACACAATTTCTAATTATATCAACCAGAATATATGGCCATGGCAAGTTTCAAGAAAATCCGAATCGGTGGGTGTCATGGCCTGGTTGATTTGAAATGGAATGACCCAGAGCCAAGTGTGTGGATTGCCTTTCTACGTTGACAAATGGTAAATTTAAATCCCATTCTTCCCGAATATTATTCTATAGTAAACACTAAGTTTTGCCAGAAGACGATATGTCTTCAGTCTTTGACACTGAAAAACCAACTGCAACATAAATAGCATCTTGCCAAGGGCTCACATATAGGGAGAAACCGTTTATGGGATGTTGGACTTATTACACTTTTCCGTGTACCATGGACGAGGGCCTTTCATGTACCCTTTCATTGTAGATTAACAAAATGTATGCTAAATTATCTTTTGACCATTAATCGAAGTACCTTTTTAGTTATTACTCGATTTAATGGCCACCGGTAGTTCTGCAACATAATATTTCTCCAATTGTGCTACAAAGAAGTTAATCGATTACAGTATAGTTTAACCTCAAAACTTCATACCATAATTATTTCAGTCCACAAAATTTATCTTTCTACATTCCTACTGTAGTCGACAAAAACGGAAGAGTGTCACCTTAAATCTGCCATACCGATACTACGCCAGTCATCAAATAAGAAAAAAGGATAAGTACTCACCCTGCAACAATTACTCTGCAAACTTTTTCTAAGAACGGCGTCTGATTCTAAGCAAATCTTTTTGAAGACGCTGAATTCCGTAAGTTTCTTCAAACAAAGTGGACACATGGTAGTGGGCAGGCCATCTCCCACTGCAATCTGAGATATTAATAATCAAGTTACACGTCAACAGAAGTCGTAATTATCTTGGAAAAAACAAAAAGAAGTAAGCACCAAAAAAGATCGATTGCATTTGATATGCCACTCGCATGTAAGCCGACTAAATCATATATGGCATCCTTTACAGCTATATTGCATGCCACATTCGAAGTCAATATGTAATAATAATAATCATGATTTTTCCTACAAAGTCTGCAATTCCTTCTTGAAGATTCCGTGAAAATCCCGCTGGTGCGACTCATGTTTTCACTTCAAAATCTCATTCACTGTTTAAATCAGGTATTTCGACAATTACATCATCTACACACCGACAAAGATCTCAAAATCTCACAAGAAAACCACATTCACTACGTTGATGTTTGAAAATGAAAATGCTTATGATTATTATGCTCAACGAAAGGATCAACGACGCCAACAACAAACAACAATCGCCTTAGAGACATTTCACGACTCAATAGCATGGGCTGAGAATATTTTCATCAATTTATGACATGATTGTAAATCTTACGAACACTACATGCACGAAAGATCCATTACCAATGTTTATTTGTTAATACAAGAACATGCAATCAAGCCTCAGTATAGAATTGATGATATCTAGTTGCCATTTTATCCGCAAACAGCACACCTATAGAACAGGCCAAACATCTGCGTTTCAAGATAATTTTCTTTCCATTTGAAAAAATATAGAGGCAATTAATACATATTCATCAATTTCCTTCAATTTATGGTATAATTATAATTTATGTTTCATTAATATTCAATGCTTAGGCCAGAAGCTGAATTTAAGCCCGACTTCAGCTTCCACACTGTCACAGTTAATTTACGGCCTTTAGATATGAAAAAAGGGTACAAAATATCTTGAAAGGTTAACTATAAACATTATTAAAATATTCATGTTTAAAATTATACAATAGAACTCAATAATTTATCACTCAACGTTGCAAATACCTCATTTATCGATTGTAGGCCTACTGCGTACGTTATCCTCTAGCGCTAAAAACTGCAAATAAAATTCGGTATCTGAGCTAAACCTTGCTTATTTGATCTATTATAATTTAGTGCGTCAATAAACATGGAATTCGTTGAAATATATGCTGATTACTCTGCTGCGATGTGATTTCTTTTTGAGGTCATATTTAAATGTGAGCTTAACACGCCCCTTATGTTAGCAATTCAAATGTTTTTACATTGATGTACGCCATGGAAATGATCGTAATTTATTAGGAATTAGTGCCGTGTGGATTTTGGTTGAGGAGTGAACTGGTTTAGAGACTGAATTAGTTATTGCTGTGAAACCATGAGTGCTACCACTGGGAATTACTCAGAGTCTCTATACAGGAATTCCGAGGGCACCCCGTGCAGACTTTGCATGAAGAAAAATGATTATTATTATAACATATTCACTTCTATTGTAGCAAGCCAGATAACTGTAGAGGATGCCTTATATGATTTAGTCGACTTAAAAGTAAGTGGCGGGTTACATGTTATCGATTTCCTTACCTCCTGTTTTATTTCGTTCTATGAGTACGTGTTTTCCACGGTACGTCTGAAATCTCTTGCAAATGTTTTCATTCCTTTCTTAGGTTGCTGTGGGAGATGGCCTGCCTGCCACTTTATGTCCACTGTGCTTGAAAAAGCTCATCGAATTCAATGATTTCAGAAATATTTGTCACAAATCGGACGCAGAACTGAGAACATTTTCGTCCAGAAATTACTTCAGGGTGAGTGCTTGTCATTTTTTTCATTGGAAGCCTCGTGTAACTTCCGCATATAATGCTAAATCATTCTCGCAAACAGATATTAACTTGTTCGTGATTATGTATCGTGTAGCCCGGTCATGGTAGTTTCAATTTCATATTGACGAGAATGAAATATTTAGTAATATTTTTGTAGTTATTGGGTGAACTGGTTATAACAATAACTGTAAAAAGTAGCTTAATTGCGTATTTGATGAATCACTTGCCACGACGGGCAAAGGATAATGCTTTATGACTGTGACAAACTGGTGCATGCAGCGTTTGCTAAAAATTGCTGTGATTAGGGATCAATAGTTAATGGAGCATTAAATTTGTTACTGAACAATATTAGATGGTACTAAAGGCCCTTGTGTAATGATCGACTGAGCAGTGAAAAGGTTCCAATGTCCCAAGGTGGTAAAGGAGAGGTGGTCTCAGTTTCTCCCGGCGAAGACCTGTGACGTCACGGCAGACACCCAGCCATGCTCTACGTTGGCACCGCATTAAAATTCACATTTTTGTCAACGAATAATGCGGTACGTATGCGTTACTGCTCTTATACCATTACTTGTGCGTTATATAAGCATTATAAAGAATGCGTTGCTCGGTAGCTACGTGCGCTGACAGCTAATAAAGCTACAAAGAACGGACTTTAAATATCCTTTCACAGGCAGGAAAATCGTTGCACTGTTGTTATTATTTTGGATGATATATAATTCTAAAAATAAAAGTCGTTTACATATATATAGCTCCTAATTTATATTCATATTATTACCTTGAAAAGTTTTCCAAAGTATCTGAAAATAAAGGATGAAGTGCAAGAGGAACGGTTTATCACGGCTGATTCTCCGAACACATCTCCGTTGAAGACTTCAATAGGAATTTGCAAGAGGAGCTTTTAGATTATCGCCTAAATCGGAAATTGTATTCGTATGCAGCCGCTTTAACATGATTTTTTTCTTCAACTAAGCTGTTATTTTCTCTTCATACCATGTATTTATAAACTTGTGTGTTATTTGACATTTTTAAAATTTCCTTGTTAATGAGAATACTGGCATTGTATTATTTTTATAGCCCATGATAGCACTGTAGAAAATATTATACTAGGTCACATAAAGATCCTGAGAGCATTCTCACGGAAAGGCAACGAACATATCACAGACTACACAACAGAGCCAAACACTAATAATTGCCTACTAATATATATATATTCTTGGATTGTATTGCTCAGCGTCATTTCATGTTGTTTTGCTCATTGTTATTTTAGTGTCATTTCACTTTTTAATGGCAGTGTTGGATAACATGTCGTTCATTTTGCTTGTTATGGTAGTATTTTATTGTCATTGTTACCTCTTTTTTATTATAAAAATTGCAATGCCACCGTTTCCTGTTAAATCAATGGCAAATGGAAGCTAGTGTATTTATATTGGTAGTTTCTCCCTCTTCCTCGAACTTAAAAGAAATTTATTACATTTTTAGGTGTTTTCATGTCATGTTTTGCTTATAAATGCATTGTAAAATAAAATATTGTGTTGTTTATTAACATCCTGGATATTTCTATAGTGCCTATTTTATAAAACGTTTTTTCTCTGTTTGGAGTCCAAACTTCCCAGTGTGTATTTAATTATATTTTTCTGTCTTATGCCCTTAACCAAATCCTTAACCAAAATTAGAGCATATCAAATTTACCCAGTCAATTACGATTGGCAATTTTTATTCATGATATTTTTCTTGCTGCTCCTTAGTATAGCTTATAATATAGATTTTATTTTTTCCATTTTCAAGTCGCTTAAAGAGGGGGAGAATGGTTAAGTTTGTTATTATCTGCAGCTTTTTTAAATTTATAGTCAAATTTCAAATTCGGTTTGAATATAAAACCCTATGTCCGTTGGCGTAGCGAGCGGAAAGTAATTGTGTTTTTATATTTCCGGGGGTTCAGGATCCCCCCACTAAATATAAAAATACAAATACTTTCCTTCATTATAGAAAAAAACTAAATATTATGAATTTATAAAAGATTTTTTCGACAAATGAAGTTTTCTCAATTATGAAAAGTATTGAAATTATTTTAAGGCTCTCTACTTAGTATCCTGTTTTCCAAAACTTTTCCGCCTGGTTTTGGACCCCCCCCCTTTCCTGGCTATCCCTCTACTCATGCCACCACTATTTGTCGCTCCATGAATGCCATTATAATTTAGCGAATGTGTTTAAATTGGTCACTTTTAATCCTCATTTATGATTACAATTGAAAATATTTTAAGTTGAAGGCACTGGTTATTGAAATCGTAGATCCATTTTGGTTGGGAAACGTTCAAACGGGAACCAAAGTTAACTAATGTTAATTATCGGTTGGTCTCTCCGCTATTTAGTGAGATATTTTCAAGCATTCTCTTGTAAAAATAAAGCAACGAGGATCAATAATAAGTAGGAAAATCGGGAGCCTAGAGTGATTCACAGTATTATTCTTCACAGGATCATTCTTCACACAGATGTTCATTTCTGAAGGCTTTATCATCTGCGTAGATTCCGCGAAGTGTATGCTTATTTAATTTTCAATTCTATTATTGGGATAATATCATAGTTTATGACTATGGTACCCAACGTTAAAGACTTGGGGCATACGAGTTCATTCTAGGAGGCGAGAGAGGAAGAAAGAACAGTTGACTGAATCATGCATGTACCAACCAATGCTCTGATTTACAAAAAGTAGTACTTACTAGTAGTTAAGAAATTTTGTGTTCACGGGTTAATAAGATTGTTTTTGTAAATGGTACTTTGAGTTTTTCTTTGGATATTTCGCCTTTTTCAGCTCGGTGGTGACTAATCTGTGCATTGGGAAATGCAAAAATATAGCCGGCGTTCAACGTCGTCCTTTATTTATTTATTTTTTTGTACATTTAGAATTTGGCTATTTTCTTGAACAAAATCAAATGCAAAACATATATACCACCAATCCACAGTCCTTTCATCAACATATCTAGCTAATCGGTGAGAATTTAAATGAATATGACAGCTAAAACCCGGGAACAGCACGTTGTTCCTGCCAGGCGGCCGAGCGAGGTGTCTGCCGTGACGTCATCAACAAAACGAAGACGGCGAAGTGAGACCACCTTAGTTTCTATCACCTTGCCAATGTCCCACATAGTGTTTCTGAATTAGTCAATCCTGACGAGGCATTCGTTGACTCGCAGTTCGTTACTCAATGTCGATGAGTGGAGTCGTTTTTTATCCTTTTGGTATAACTAAGTGATTACAATTCAATCAAAGCCAAAAAAGTGAATCATTTGAGTTCATCAATGACCAACTCAAAATAGATCTGAACATGAAATTTTTCGTGGAATGTTTTCAGTGTATTTCTTTTGCTTTTTACCTCCTGTTTGGTTTTAAATTCCAACACTTACAGTTAAGAAAAAATAATAGAATCGTACCTGCGGACTTTAAGAAGTTTATTTACCATTTTTAAGTTGTAATACACGAAGATATATCCAATGGAATATTTCAACAAATTGATATAAAATGTTTAGAACAATTTTAGAAAATTTAATTTATATACCTGGCTATTTAGTGTACTTGTTCATTTCAATTTTACTATTTATATACAAGCGTAATAACATATAATAGAAATTGAAAGAAAGAGATAGAAACATGAGTACAGGACGATGACACTGTGGCGTGGAGATGGAATGAAGGCCGAAAACACATGGAAGAAAGTTCATCTGAACCGGGAATCGAACCACGGACCTTCTGCTTTCCGGGCAGATGCTCAGACCACCAAGCTATCCAGATGTGTGTAGAAGCTGAATAATTAATGATAAAAATAGCATCAGGTTCTTATGTGACAAGATATCTATATAAATTAGATTGAAAGGAACAACTCAAACTATTTCTTCAAACCATTCAGCATTGAATATTGATTTGTTCATTTTAAGTTGGGTTTTAACCTGAGAAAGATAGGCAAATGATTAACTTCTCCTTAACAGCCAACCGAAGGCTTAGGTATTGTTTTTATGTCTTCCCTAGGTATTTCGCTTGAACCCTCATTCTGTGGATAGCTGAAACATTTTTCAGTCCCGCAACATGTCCTCAGAAAGCAAACCACAGGATCACCCGATTCATTGATCTCCAGAATTTTCCTGATACAGTGAGCATCTGACATTTTACCACTGAATATAGCCAGAATCCAATCTCCACTACAATCCTGTATTTTGGTCTACATTCTGGTTTATTATTATGGTGCAATTCATGGATTGTCTTTTGCAACAAGTCAAATTGAGCATTTATCACAAAAGGTCAGAAATCTTCTTCCTTGCATACTCTATCCTTTGAGTTTTTTAATTGAAAGTTTGTGCCATGAAATTAGACCGAAAAACCAATCTTCAGAAGGTTTGTCATCTTTGAAAGGCATTGAATTCTATTTTTAAGAGCATGATGAGCTACCATATCCAAATCCACTTATCTAGAGAACTCTAATCCATATTTATTCATACTAGCATATTTTCTCCCCATTCTTCCAGTAATAAATTCGTCTAGTGCCTTCCTTAGGTCATTGTTGCTATAAGGCAGTCCCTTTTGTGTTTTTCTTACATAATTGTGCACCATTTCTCCTTGCAATAATAATTTTTGCTCATATTATGACAGCAACCCCCATAAGATGCACGAAATTATTGAATATATGCAACCAGATCTTAAACACAGTGAAGGAAATACACCCAATATGTCTACTAAAAATGTGAGCTTGATTTTGGGTTGGCTACAGGAAAGGTCTCAAGCTTAACTTTGCATAAACAATTTCACCTGAATAGAACTAAGGTAATGACACTTAAAAAGATGCAATTGTTACGGTAAGAGCAAAATGCGAGGTAATTATTTTATGAAAACTAACTAAAGAAAGCTTTCTTTATAAAAAAACCGTAAAATTAAAAGTTGATAAGAGGATTCTCATTCAACAACTTAGTTTTATAGTCCACAATGACTTGTAAATTTGATATGAAAAAGTTTAACTCAAGAATTGGCAGACAGAAACTAAAAATTTAAGCCATACTACAATCACATAGCCCATATGGAAGAAATGATTGGATTTGGCGGGAAATGTGTGACCCTTCCATCTAAACTAAATGTAATGACCCGAGTTCTAAAATTTAAAGTAAGCAAGAAAACTAATCCATGAAGAAGAGAAAACAAGATATAGGTCTTACCCTGCACCTCTGATACGTTGATTCTGAAGGAACTGTGGTGTTACCTGTCCTCACAACCAACAACTATGAGATGAACTGAAGGGTATATTTTCTAAGCATGTGGAAAGAGAATTTGAGGGATAAATATTTCGAAATAGTTTGCTCTGGTTCCCTTAAAATATGTGAAATATGTTGTATGACCGCAACATTCTTTGAGAACGGAAATACGAACTGCTTGAGGGATGTTGTACCTACACCACCTCACCTTACTATTTATTGTCCAAATAAATTAACCCATGAAATTACACTTGAATGATTGTACACATAAATGTAATTTACCTGTGAAAAATTTCACCCTAAATTTCTATTTTAAGAACTTGCATGTAACTTTAAAAGGCGGGAGTTAAGATACTTTGCATGACTTTGATATTCCAGGGGTAACATGAGTTTGCTGTGAATGGCACGATTTGAAGGCCTTCGCAATGATGCTGTAATAAAGCCATAATAGTATGACCTGAGTTTCACCAAGAATCTTCATGCCCAATGTTGATTCTAACAGACATGTAGTTTATGGCTGATTGATTTGCAGACACGTTTCAATTTTCATTTAATGGGATTCATAAAATTACCAAAATCTTGTTTCATCGAGATTATCAGCATTCATTAATTGTTGACTTTGTAGTAGATGAGTGGTTTATCAGTGTTACTCTCTTTGCAGAGTATTGGAGGAGAGGGGGCAGTTCATGACAATTTGAGGTCTTCTAGTGAAACTAAGGACTGTTTTCGTGATGCGATTGTAGGCACTTCAGAGGTAGTATGCTCAGTCCAACCAAATGAAATATTCATTCGTGTGCCAGACATCCAACTGCCCTCAGCCGATGTGTTGGTAAGTTTTCTTCTTATGTATGTTAAAACCTGTGTTGGAAGATTCATTATTTTAGCTTTTGTTATATTGGTATATCATTTTTATGATGAAAATAGGTTTGCCTAGCATAAGTATATGCATTTCAATGGGGAGTCTTTTTTATCATTCTGACCATATGTTGTATGATAGAAGGTAAAATGCTTATCCATTTACTCATATTTTAATTTAAGTTGCACAATACGGCCAATGTTAAATGGCCTTGGTTTAAAATATAAGCGACTCTCCAGTTAACTCTCGAGCAATCAGACTCATTATAAGCAGGTCATTCCACATCAAATCCACCAATATTTTGACCAAATGACACCCACCGACTCGGATTTTCATGAAACGTACCATGGTCATACATTTTGGTATGATTAGAAATTGTGTGCAATTTTAGCCTCCAATTGTCATTTGTTAATGAAATATGAGCAATTGAAATTTGGGCGTGACCCCTAAAGTGCCGCAACGTGCAATACATGGTGATTTTTATTTTCATCCATAACTCCATTCCTGTGAGATGAAAAGTCATGATTTTTTTCTAATGCTAAGTGGTCCATAATGATCCCACCATTATCATTAGATATTCACTACATGAAGTAATTCAGCTGCAAAAAAAAGAAAGTTTACAAAAAAATCTCCCTTGCACTATTTTTCATTATCAGCATCCACAGGGAAAGGCCATGCGAGTACAGACTTCTGGTTTAGTTTAAAGTAATCACTAATGTATGAGCAAAGATCCTGATGAAAAAAAATCGTGAGTCCGTAGTTCCTTTTAGTAAAAAAAAATACTCGTTCATGTTCACGGGAAAAAAATGGCGTTTTTTCAAGGCACCTAGAAATTACACAATTTGGAGGAGATATAAGCTAATACTCATGATTAAAAAATATTGGATCATGCATCAGCTACCTATCAGGTAACTGATGATGCTGTAAAGCGAAACCGGTAGCACCAATAAATTTAAAACTGTGGAAATTGCTCCTACTTCATTTTGTCACGTTTCCTTGTCACGTTTCGGTGTCATGGCCTGGTTGATTTGAAATGGAATGACCCAAGCCGATTTTAAATGAAGTGTGTCTCATTGATCCCGAAAGGGACTGGAGCATAGGTGGATCAAGGGGGAGCATGGGGGCACCCTCCCCAGACCCTTAAAAATATGCAAGATTTTTAATACTGTCCCATTATCAGTGCATCCTTTCTGTATTACGAGCTATTCTTGTGCCCCCCAGAACAAATTCCTGGGTATGACTTTGCTTGTGTCCCCCCCAGAAAGAAATCCTGGATCTGCCCCTGGACTGGAGGGTCATAAAGGAAACCATTAGGTGGTCCTCTTTGGGACTGCAAGGATGATAAAGGTTATTTTATGTGCATGGCTGTGAAATAGCCACAGTATATTCATCTTATGGTGCACAGAATTTAAATTATACTGTCTGAAATGCATCTCTCACTTACCATGGTACTTTTTGTGACGATATCTTTAGTGTTCAGTGGGAATGTCTGGTACAGTTACAAATATTAGATGGAAAGAATTATTTGTGGGAGACCCTGATTTCGTTTTAAGAAGAAAAGTATTTCGTGAGGCTCTCAACTGGTTGCAGGTTCATTAAAGTCTTTTCTCCCACGTGTTGCGATCCTTGATAAACCATAGGGGCCAAACACCTAGTACCATGAGTTTTTGTTAAAATTGCCTTGGCAATCTGCATTGCGATCTGCACTGTCAGCCAGCAATGGTTTCATTTGCAGTGGTCCAAGGGAAATTTTTCTCGTTGAAATTCATGTGTATTTCATTTGTAATAGGAACTAAAACTTGATGATGCAAATGTTTTTGTGAGCATGTCCTGATTTTCTTATAGGAAGGAAAAAAATGGCATTAGGTTAATTAAACGTTAAAGTTGCATTAAGCTTCTCTGTAGAAGACAATTTCATGTTAGATTGGTTGAAATTCTGTCCATCAACTACTCAAAATTTGTGCACAGGTAATCGGGAATTAATTATGTTATAAATATCATGAGTGAAAGGAACTCTCAGCTCTCATTTCAATGCTGCAGGCATTTCTGTGAACCGTTTACAATGCTCCTCATATGACAACAGCAGTCAAGCTTGTATGCAATGGAATGGGGCCCCTTTTATGTTGTGTTTTTGCCAACTGAAAATACTCTTATCTATCGTCCATATCTCATTCTCAATCTCGGAGAGGAGGACCGTAATAAGAAAATAGTAGAACAGGGGAAGCTGGCAACCACTCCCATTGAAACATGTGCCAATCATATGCATCAAGAGAGTTAACAATATTTATTCTCCAACAAGCTCGAGAAGAGAAATTAAGCTTCTCCCTTTATAAATTAGGTACTATGAAACTATTCAGTGGTTACGTATAGTTATATAATCATTTTAATGCAAATGTTTTCATTCATTGCCTAATATCATTATTTTATGGCTTGAAGAAGCGTATAAAATGTAAAAATTGTGAATTGCATGACAAATGGTGTATCATTACTGAGGATTGGTTAGGTCCCCTATTGGCAGACCATTAAACACTTGGCAAATTTGAATGAGGGCATGAAGTTTCTTTATGCTCTGGGTTTTTCAAAAGCAAATGCATCCATCCATTTCTGCTCAAGCAATAAAAATAAGAGTATGATTGTAGTACAGTAAAAATTGGGTAATGGAGAAAAATTAGACACATTTTTTTCTAGATTATTTGTAAAGACACGATAAATAATAAATAAAATGTATATAAGTGCTTACTGGAAATTTGAAAATGATGATGGAAGGGGAATTTTTACAGCTAATGACGGAGAACTCCAGAGATATGCAAAGGTTTAAGATTGCAGGGTGCATGGAAAGTAAAATTGCTGACCGTAGACCAAAGAGAACTCTTTTTTTAGGAGTGTCTATCCACCATTGGGTGACAAAAGCATCTTTGGAGGGGGTTGCAAATATACTTGATTGTAACACAATACAGCCTTTCTAGTAGCAACCAAATGCCAACGATGGATCAAGCAGTTGAAAGTCCCTCTGAGAATCCTCTCTTACTGGTGACCACTAAAGGTGACTGAAAGCATGCACACATGAAATGGAACCAAGGAGTTCACTGCTTCACTACACATGTGTGCTGCCACATCAAAAAATAGAATCCGACATGCCTGCATATTTTTCAAGACATGAGGTATTGTTTGATAAGCTCGTAGTCTACCACAGGAACAAAATGCAATATGAACTGGCTAGCTCCCATCATGATGGATTATGTCAGCCAGAAAACCTTTATTTTAAGATAATCATTAAAAATTTAAATTTGTCTTTATTCATCAGCTATGTAATTCTAGCAGCAAGAAGTAATGATGATGCTGTTGGTGCATTTGAAAATGTATTCGTGCACAGGAACCTATATACTGTTTGTAAAAAAAGCAAGATACCTGAGTTTGTGGGGCTCTATGGTCTAAATGAGGTAATCAATTTAAATGCTTAAAAAATTACAAAAGAGAATTTATTTCTATGTTGAATAATTTGCTTTAAAAAATCCACCCAATGGTTTTTCCTGTACTTTATTTTTTTCTAAAAATAATACCTGTTTTTTGTGTGTAAAATCAAGTTGTCCAACTTTGAGTATCTGGTTTTCTCATAGTTTTCTATCCAGTAATGTGGAATTTTGATAGAGGAAAGCCATATCTTTTGTTGAAAATTTGTAGGAAAAAAATTATTTATACAAAAATTAATAGATTTGCTGTAAACAATGCAAATATTTGCTAGCATCGAAACTATTAGATCAATTGAAAATGATTGGTGCTGATAAATAGTGTACAATGATTTTAATACTAGTATTTATAACTTCTACATTAAATACTACTAATAAAGTCAATATCGCTCAATATTTATCTAAATGTTTTTACACCTGTTCCGGCAGCTCCGTCGTGGGAGAGGGTGAAGAAAAGAGGTGCACGGTTGCCACCAACTCGGCCAAAGCAGCAAGTGGGCGATTCATATACTACCAGGGTACAATTCATCGATATGGCAACAGTGCACGGCTTTGAGAGGCATTCTCTTTTCTGCTGTTTTGTTTTGGCCTTCCTCACTAGGCAGAGCAAGACTGACTGCCAGAGTGCAAAAAAATAATAATAATCAAACAGTATTGAATATACTGCTGCCATTTAATGTGTATGATCTATGCACTTGCATTAATAACATTCCAAGGCAAACAACAGTAGCAATACATTTCCAAACGGCTAATTTGTTTCAAAGTTAACAGAGATGTCAGTTGCATTGTTTAAAATAAATCCATTAATTTTCGTGATATAAACAATTTTTATTTTAAACTCAGTTCATAATAGATCTGGATTTCTTACATCAAAATTCCTAGTTATTGGAATGAAAAAATACAGGAATATGTAGCCTGCAAAGTTAGGCATCTTGATTTTACACTCAAAAATGGTGGGTACATATTTAGAAAAAATAAGTACCATAAGTATTATGGGGGAAATTTTTTTGACATAAATGATCCAATGTAGAAATAAATTCTCTTTCATATGCTGTTTTTTGCATTCAAATTATTTCTCATTTTTGCGATAGATGCCCTGAAACTTGGGTGTATTGCATTTTTTCAGACACAAGGTGAGGTTCGAACATTTAACCCCTGGGTTGGTGACAATTACCGGGTGTATTACTACTTACTTTCTCCCATAGCCATTTACACCCTGAATGGTATTTTGCCTCGCCAACTGTCTGCCCTCCAATTTCTTATATCATCTTCCTCCTCCTTGCTGCCTCCCATTCTCTATATCAATCAACATCTAATCCTTCCATCTTTTTTTTCGGTCTTCCTGGAGGTTGTCTTCCATCAGGGTTTTCTTCCCAGACTTGTTTTTCTAGGGCCTCTAGCTGTCTTTGTATTGCATGCCCTGCTACTCACAATCTGCATCTCTTAAGTTTCAGCAACTATGTTTGGCAAGTTGAAATGATCCCTGAGTTCCCTTTGCGTTTTATTTTCCAGATTTCATTTTCTCTTATGGGTCGAAAAAAGCTGTTCTAAAAATTTCATTTCAAAAGATACATAATAAACTTTTTTTCTGTTATTTTGTCGATGATCCTTGATTCAGATCTAAACAGAAGAATTGGTCTTATTGTGGTTTCATACATTTAAAGTTTGGTTCTGATGGATAAAATTTTTGATGGTAGGAGTCTGCTGAGGACGTACATACTTCTACAACATTAAATATTATTAAAAATTGTTATTATTGTTAGGACTTTATTGAGTGTTGTGCTGCATTCATTCCCAGTGTCATGTAAAAGTGAATAATAAAGAATCTCAAAGAGAAGAGAATAATGAAATGCTGCATGGAACGGCTCCAGATGGAATTGAAAGTGATGCCATAGACCCATTGGCAATGGATGACATGGTAAGTGAACACTCTTTCCTTGTTTAGCACAGTTTCCTTATGTCACAAATCCATTCCTCAGTTGAGCACTACTCCTATGATTGAGCAAAAAAACAAACTTTTCCCTCACTTGATCAAATTTGAACAGGTATTGTAAGGCTTTGTATTTCATTAAAATATTGCTCAAAATGTGCGATTCGTTATTATTAACAGAAAAGGTGCATTCAAGCATACTAGGAGCCCTTCTTGGCTCAGTTAGACAGAAAAGAGCTATCATGGCAGAAATTTCATTGAAGTTGTTCACAAAAATCTCAGGCATACATAGTTGCATTTGACCAGGATAAGTATTCTGTGATAAATGAGGAGGTTTTATTTTTATCATTATTATTAATAATATTTTGTGGAGTGACGTACAGCATTCTCTTCTAGTTTCATGTAAAAGAGGAGAACATGGACCCCCTAAGGGAAGAGAATGGTGAAGTGCTTCATGGGACAGCTCCAGATGGATTTGAAAGTGATGTCATAGACCCATTGGCAATTGATGACTTTGTGAGTCAACACTCTTTCCTTGCTTAGCACAGTTTTTTTTATGATGCAAATCCATTCCCTTGTGGAGCATTCCCAGCAACACTTAGTAGAAACAACAGCAAACAAATTTTTCCCTCAACTGACGAAAAGTGACAAGTTCAGAAGAGCTGTATTGTGAATGAATGGATCATTCAAATTGAACCACTCATTGTAATGAGCAAAATGGGTGCAAGGAACTGCACCAGTTACTCACATTCACTCACTAAGCGAGTGAGTGTTCTGACTTCATGGCACAGTTGGCCTTTTAGTGAGAGTAGAAACACCTTGCTCACTTTGGATCAGCACAGAGCAGAAGGGAGGAAAATAAGCGAGGGTCATGATGCCTACTCTTGCTTCCGGTATGCTCTCACATGGTGATCACAATGTCATGATCACTGAGCAAGGTGCAGCTGAATACACCTGGGGATTTGAATCATGATCCCCAGATGTAAGAGTTCAAAATGAACTGAATCATTCAATTTGAAATATTTATCCTTTATAAGTTCAATTAATCACAAAATCCATACCTGCTACATGCATTCTGATTTTGGTGAACATAAATTGCGACCCCAACATCTATTGCTCCTTGCAATGTAGGAAATGCAATCATTTAATCATTCAATTTGAGTGATTTATCCTTATCGAGTTCAGTTTGTAGTGTTTGGTTGTATTTTCAGAGAATTGGATTTTGCAGCCACTAACTGTGTCCACCAAACATAACTCTTTCATAATGAGGGGTTTAGTCACGGTCTCCTCCACGCAGTCAGCTGATCGAAAATTTTAGTTTCCAGGTATTCTGTGATTGACAAAACGCACTACAAATGGCTTAGGGCGTATTACATAATGCGTGTTTCTTTCCTTTCCTGTCACGGTTTCCACCACTAGGTCTGCGCTCAACTGATCAAAAATTTTTGTTCCAGGACAGTCCGCAATTCACAGTGCGTACTACAAACAGGTGTGGGCCTAAAACTATCCTCTTCTCTCCCTCCTCTCCTCCCTGGAATTTTCCGGATAGCCGACCTGTGTGAGGCTTGCATGGTGACCGGTCTTTTTGCATTCAGGCATTGCCTAATAAGGTCCTCTCTGACGAGCCACCCGATCTAACCCCATCAGTGAGCTCAGTGCTATGCTAACTCATCAACTTCCTTGTGTCAATCTGCTCACGCCCAATCGTTTTCAGGCTGAGATTTTTATTTCTTGCATGATGCTTCCCACCATGTGGCAGTAGAGAGGAAATCCTCATCTTCCAATTTATGGTGCCAGCTGCAGTTTTATTTTGTGTCATGAAAGGAGTCATATTTTGTTTTTATATGTTTCACAATCTTACAAGTGATGTAAGGTGATAGTGTTTGGAGAGTGATCTTTGGGGGATATTCTAGAGGAAACCAACCTAAAAGATGGCAAATTTTTGAATGGTGCCAACTATTATTTTAATCTTCAAATGACTCTGAATCTATAAGTAAATTATTCCTGTGTTAGTTTAAATCCAGCGTGCCAAAAGTCATTGAGATTTTCCTTAACTTGGTGGTGCAGCCTGTGCGTGCACCTGGCCCCCTATTCATAAAAAAATATTCTTCAACCAAAGTTTTGGGAACCACAGCCATCTCTACCATCGGTGGTGTGATCCCCTGTGCTGAGTAACGCATGGGGGCCTATGCCTGAGTTTTCACTCGCATGCGAGTGAGTGGTAACTAAGGGGTCACGTGGCCTTTTCTCAAACTACAAGTGAATTTGGTATGCTTGAATCGGGGGAGTGAGCTCGCACGTACGAAATTTCACTCCCTCACTCAAACCCGGTGAAAACCTTTTTCGAAGTATGAGTAATCAACAAACATGGCGATGGGAATATTGCGACTGCAAGTATTAGAAGGTTTAGAAGAGGAAGAGCAAAAGATATGACGAGTTCCTCATACAATACGGGAACAGAAGTCGCCCTTTAGTTTAGACAGTTCCAAATTTATTAAATTATATCGTCTAACCAACCACGGAGCTTATCGCAAGTTTAACTCCGTATTTGAGGCCCCCTTCGCGATCGTCAGCTCTAACTATCGTAATAAAGGTTATTATCATTTATGAATGCTAATTTTGTCATTTTGACGTATTATGCTTGAATATTTGCTTGTAATAATACTAGTTTTGACAGCTAAAATACACAAATAAGTGAAGTGAATGTGAAATAAATGCCGCCACGAGAAAATAATAATTTTTTTCCAAATAATTTACTATATTAGTCCTTGCTTTACCAGGGGAATGGAAATTAAGTGATGTAGAACACTTTTTTTTCAAATTATTAATTTTTCATTTGAGATAACATCTCTTCAGCTACAATTTATCAATCTCCCTCCAAGCCTTTCAATTCCTTCCACCTTCCTCTTTTCCAACTGCATCCTTTCCTCCTCCAACTCCATCTCCCTCCTTTTTACTGCCACTTTCTCTTCATCTAAGCCCCTTCTCTACTGCCAACATCCTTATCTCCTCCAGCACCTTCTTCTCTCTCTCCACCTCAACCAACTGTCTGCTGCCATCTTTGTTACTGCTTGCATTCTTGAATCTGGGTTGTAAACAAATAGCAATTACTTCCATTGAATTGATAACTAACAACAGATAGCATGGTTCTAAGTAAATCAATTTCTTGTTATGTGAATGTTAATTGCTACTGGTATTTTTCACATATATTTTGAGTTGGTACACACAGGAATATTCAATCACCACAAATTATATATTATGCATTTTGACCAAAATTAGCATTTAGGGAAGGTAAATTAATGCATTATTCATGGTTTTTAATGATAAATGAAATTGGATACTGCTTTATGCACACTTCTTTTCATGCAAGATTTCAAGTTACACAATTGATCTGGAAGGATGATTAAACCAAGATGAATTTAAATGACAATAATGTTAAGGTGTCATCCAAATTTTGCTGTTGACTTACATGTTAGAAATTAAATAAAGTTGAACATTTACCATCAAGTTTAAGTGTTCTCATGTAAGCATTATTGCTGAAAACAAGATAAGCAGCTTCCAACTCCATCATCATACAGGTTTTTAAATGATTGTAATTACTTTTGAGTGATCTACTCATTAAACTCACTCTTCACTAATTTAGCATTAACACTTATTCTCAGTTTCATCAAAGTTTAGCTTTGGGAAATAACTATGCTACTTACGGCAACACGTAATAGATGTCACGATCGGCCTTCTTAAGATTTTTATTTTATTTGTGATTGAACAAACTAATTTGTATTGCTTTCAACTTCGGCAATAATAGCATAAAAACTGGAAAAGTTAACAATAAAAACCGCATGCACACACCTCCTCCCACTACTTAAATTTGGTATTATAAATTCAGCATAATTGAAAATAAATAAAATTTGATAGCTGTGACTGTGGACCAAATTCTTTTTAGATAATCATAAGCCCACCCTCAAGCGAAAGGTATTAATTACAGCTCATATGAAAACGCACGTAAAAAACCTTAATGATACAAAATTACATCAGTCACACACTTAACAAGATTGTCATACAATCGCACATCCTATACTGCGAGCCTCTTTTTTTACTTTGAGAATAATCGCGTTCTACTACAGATATCTACAACAAGAACGTCATGCACTCACCTTTCGTTACCCTTTCTACGATTTGCGTACTCCACACGCATTCAGCTTCATCGCTACCTCCTCCCACTTCAGCAGCATCCTTGTGGGGTAGAAAACTTTCTCTTGGCAAGATATTTATTCGCTGAAATAGGACATTGGAAACATTAATATCAACACTAATGCGGTAACTTATTTTCCAGGCAAGGCACACTGTGTTAATTACCTTCAATGAACTCTATCAGCATTTCCTTCTGCTCCTTATTAACTTTGGACATGGCTGGTTCACTTCCAAAATGCCCTTGGTGAATGTGTAAATGAATTTGGCGTATTCATGAAGTGTCATTAGCAATGCAGTTGTTGAATTCCCAGGTAAAATTATTCACACAGAAAGGTGGGCGATGATTGGTTGCATGCTGTCCGGAAGCCCTATCCTACCGCCCCTACCGTTACCCTTCCGGCGTTGCCACATCTTGAAACAGGAATCTCCCCTCCCCCTCAGCCTGTTGACACGTTGCCATAAACAAATCATTTCTCCCTCGCACCACACTCCTCAAAGATGATTCGGGCTTACCGAATTCCACCTTGAATGCTCATAGTGCGAGATCAGTCATGCAAGTGCATTTGCATACGAGATATTTCGAACGGACTCAGGCATAGGCCCCCTGGGCAACAGACAGCTTACGTATGTAATTAGCATTTCCTATATTGTGGGGAGCAATGGATGTTGGGGTCGCAATTTATGTTCACCTAAATCAGAATGTAGTAGGTATGGATTTTGTGATAACTGTGTAAAGTTTTATTTGGCTAAATGAGGGCAGATTAACTAACAGAGGCAGATTGGCATTTATATTGTTGGCCAAAAATTTATTTGATCTTCCCAGATGCAGTAGGAATAGTTTTTCTGAATCAGGTAATTTCTTATTTCTACAATGTAATTCATGTTTTGGTTGTGATCAGTTTTGTTTCTTGTGCAAATTGATGAAAATGTGTATCAATTTAATGGCAATTCTCTTTCTATTAGAGTGGCAGGGGAACATACACGTCCTCTTCAGTAAAAGTGGATAAGAGCAGTGATGATGAAGAAGAAAATGATTGCACTGATTGGACCAGTAATGACCTGATGCCACATGCCTCTGCTGATCAGGTGTGAACTCTTCGTTGCATGTTCAACTTGAATTGCACATAAATTTTATCACCATCGTATGTCAGCAATCCTGAGGTTGTTTCACACAGTAATCTGATGCACCCTCATTAACTGCTA
This sequence comes from Ischnura elegans, assembly GCF_921293095.1. NCBI lineage: Eukaryota > Metazoa > Arthropoda > Insecta > Odonata > Coenagrionidae > Ischnura > Ischnura elegans. Next base: position 1,596,203 of record NW_025791657.1, read on the forward strand.
ACCTTTTCGTGTGAATGTATTTCTTCCCTTTTACATCTTTAATAGCCTGTCCAATGAATCAAATTTAGGACTGTCAGTTGCCCTTCTCATGTCCACCTTTGCTTAGAGTATTTTTCTTTATTAGGCCATGGCATCTCATTTTGTGGCCAATTTAGTTGTCCCATCTTGCTTTAAGGGGTTTTAAAAGGACCGTTTTTTTCTTCCACTCTTCCTCTCATTTCTTTCTCAGTTCATATGATTTATCATCATCATTTATATTTACCATCACTTTATCTTGCTTGCTTCCATTATTTTTTTATTGCTGAAATTGCTGTTAATGAACTGAATTATAACCTTAAATGCACAAAATTTTTTCTCTGATATTGGCAATACATGTAATTTTTAAATCTATCTGTTTACGTAGTGGCATTCTTATCTCATGCAAAGGGCTCCCTTCATGCAAGATATCATTATTAAAAATATAGTATTTGGAGGTAACAACACCTAGGTCTATTTTTGTGGGGATCATGGCAGAGATTTTTTATTGAAAAAATTATGCGTTAGGTATGTAACAAAGATACCCTTGTGTCGAAATTGCAAACCAAATTTACAAAAAATAAAATTCCTTGCACCACTTTCCTTAAGGCTGCATGTGGTTTAGTATGTAGATCCATGCTAAAATGCCAAAATTGAAATTTGTTCCTGTGATTAATTGGTAATGGTTGTAATTTTTACATTTCTGTATCTGTCTTAATAATGCTGCTCGTGTATTCTCTTGCAGTCCCACTCCTTAACTGCATCCCGAGGTAAGGAGGTGGATGATGAGGGCAGAGGAGTCGTCCTGACAGACCTCGACTGGAAGCTTATTGAGGCCAAGAAGGAACCATCTCCTGAGGAGGATGATGCTGCAAAGGTATGCTTGAAATATTCTGGATAATAAAAAAAATTATTAAATTAATGTATGAAGTGATGCTTGTTAGAAATAACAAATTTTAAGTTCAGTAAATGAAAGAAACTTCGACTGTGTAACTATACCTGACGACAACCTGAAGAGATAATGAGAGTAAGGGTTCTGTGTTACATCAACTTGATAGGAGCTCCATTGACAATTTCTGCCATTCACAGCTCTTTGTTGCAAAAATAAATGAAAGATGAGAAGCATCGGCTCCTAAAAAATGACACAGGAGCATCTCATCTTTTGATTTCGAGCTAATCGCACGACACATGTTGTTTTGTCCATTTTTGCACAATATCATTCGTCATGTGATGATATGACCTCCAATGGACTCATAAGCTCGCATGACGAAGTGCAACACACAGCTGCTCCTGAGAGCCATTGGCAACAATATCATTCATCAAGATAATCTTCTGTACTATCAGTTGCATTGGTAGAAAATATTGTGATCATAGAATCGTTAGTCATGAATATAATGATGGTGCTTGCCTATGCATTTTTATGGCGTTACAGTTTTATTTCCTCACCTAGAATAAAAAATATCAAAATACATACACTCATTGAACATGATATATGTGAAAAGTACTCAGTAACGTTCAATTATGTTGCACATTGATGAAACACCTTGGCCCAGTCATGCTATCTGAATAGCTTCTATTGAGCAGATTATGCGGAAGGCACTGTTATGTAAGATGAATTGGTATTTAAATGACTGTAGGCCCCAGGAAACAGCTGTAATTCTGTATTTATCTGGTGATACCCATGCTGGGTACATATTATGCTAATTTATACTACTTGGTGATTGTAACCTAATCTTCTTTGAAGCTTAATTCAAAAATGATATGTAAATTGAGATGTTTTACTGAAAAAGGTTACCATAGTTTTAGTAAGTTTTTATGAGGAGTTTTCATATTGCAAAATCAGAGTGACCTCATAGCTCTTATCGCCAAAGTCAAAGCAAGGAAAAATATGTCATGTCTGAAAATATGTTGATCGTCTTGACTAACAGATAAAAATCATTATCCATTAGGTATCTTGTGCTTTACATAGTCACTTAACCCCTCAACGCCATGATGCGTAACCAGTATGCGCCCTTTAAATTTCTTATGCTGCCGTCATGCGTACCCAGTATGCTTCCTGACCTACTGTATAAAATATTTTTTCTTCGCCAGATATTGTTTTTAAATTAAAACTAATTACTCTATCATTTGAAGAAATGTTTTTCCTCTCTAATAAAATATTCATAGCGACTTAATGCCTTCAGGATATTTTTAAATGTTTCTATGAACTTCCATTTTAAACCAGTGCATTGACGAAATCGGTCCAGAAACTCGACGCCTTCCTTCAACTATACTATCTTGAAAACTGCCGCATAATCTGATTGTGGAAAGTCAAGAAGGGTCAGCTACTTTAGCATAAGATACGGTATCTTCTAAGCTCACTGCCTTCTCTCCATCTTCTCCTGGTGTGTCGTCACCTCGAGCCCCAAGTGTTTGCCTCGTTAGTCCTAAGCATTCTAAGCGAAGGGGCTATGTGCCTCCCCCTGCATTTATTATTTTTTTTTCTGGGTAGTAATCGACGAAGATAAGATTCCTTCTAAACAGTCAGTGTATACCAGGACCCCTTTGAGATATTTTCTCGTCTCTCAGTGGAACTCCCAAATCACGTGCTTCAGTCGACTAGAGTCATCCATGCTGTGTGGTGTCCTTTCAGGCAGTGTGTTGAAATTCTCATCGGGTGTACTTCCTGCGTGTGGTATTTTTATTTATAATTGGGGATTGTACAAAATGGGAATAGTATTGAAAGGCAAAAAAGTGACTCTGAACTATGTTTGTGTGTTAGGTTATAATACATTCATTGGTGGGGTGAATTTCAAGCAACTGTTATTTCATTTGTACCTAATGGAAAGAATACGCCATTACAAGTTGTTTATGAAGGTTTTTAGGAGACTATTGAATGCCGCAGACCTTGTTCACAGAGAAAATATGTATAAAAAATTGACCTGTCATTTGGTGTGCCATTGGTCGAGGAAATATTTTTGAAATATCCAACTTTATACAGACTGTTTGGATATGGCCGCCACTCCTTACACAATTTTGTACCAAGACTCACACAAATACATTTCCTAAAGACTATTCTTGAAGCTGGGAAGAAATCAAAGTCTCAAAGGAGGTGTGCAGTTTGGCTCTAATATGTGAATTGAAGAGAATTCGTGTACTGTAGGGTGCTCAAATTCATGCAATGGCCATCGCAAATACATTGAAATCGATAGAAACGCAGCGGGAGGAATTAAGAAAATTCGAATTTTCCAAAGCTAAACTTCCCTCTAGCTTTACCAGCCCCCTAAATGGAATTTTAGAAACGTAGGCAAAAATGAGCTGTGTTGTGCGGGTGGTCTATACAATAATATTGTTGTAAATTCATAGACATTTTTTGAACCATAAATTTTGTCTAATAAACTTAAATTTCATTTTCATACACTATAAACATGTACATATTCACTCTTTGATATTAACCATTATCCAATATTTTCATAAAATTCGTCTTCATAGCCGTTTGATTCTTAAATCAGCCTGATTTTTCGCAAAATTGTAAGCTTTAAGAGCTCGGGCGGCAGTGGTCAATATTATCTGATTTGAAATAAATTTTGTGTGCGAGATCCTTATATCATTTCCATTTCGCAACTTTCCCGCACAGGGAAAACTTGATTAGAAAAAAACTTTTTTCGACCTAGCCTACTACACATGCAATTAAGATAGTACCAATAAGCTATAGTGTATCCTGAGAGACTCAACCCCTCAAGTGCGGCGGGCATTTAATTAAATCCCATCCCAGCGGCCGGAAGAGATTTAAATGACTTTGCCTTTTTGGCATACTATCATTCAATAATTTATATCATTCATAATATATGATCAGTATCGTTGAAAATTTTTGTTGACTTGCATAATATAATGTGCTACTATATAAAATTTTTTTGAGCAATTTGAATAAATAGTTATTGTTTTACGTATCTTCTTCTATGAACTAATTTATAAATTTTCAGTTTTGAAAGATTAAAATTAGGTTTCGAATAAGCTGTGAATTCTCTGACATTCCAAGCAATTTAAAAATACAATTACATGGTGTATTTCAGTTATTTGGGGTTGAAAATTTCATTACTGATGGATGGATTATCTGTTTCGCCTACTTAAAATTTATCACTTCGCCCATTTCTCTGACTTTGTTCTTTTACTACCGTATCATTTCATTGAGGTAATCATGTGGTAATGTTTCAAATGTCTATATGTTAATATTGAAATGATTTTACCTTATGAAATCTGCTTTGTGTGACATGATTTGAAGCTAACCAAATATAATCCCACTGCACATTCATCACACCAGTACACTAGGGTGTTGCTTATTTTTTATTTTTTCTCGGATTTTTTATTTCTACCTCTTAAAATATGCCATGGGGTGCAGAATGGATATTCTTAAAATTTCAACTCAATTGTTTAACATTTAGAGGTTGCTCAAAGAGCATAAATGCAATTACATTAAATTTTCCGATTCTTTGAAGTAACATCATTTTCAGGGGTAACGTACAATTTTGCATTCCTTTAGGACCAAAATTTGCATCATTTTGACGTCCGCTCAACAGTTTTCCAGGAATACAATACTTTTCCACGAACAACAGCCGTATGCCACACCCCTGACGGCGAGCTGGTCGCTCGCAGGCCGCATCACGGTCAACTGATAGGTCCTGCGCCCCTCACTGCTTTATGCCCCCCTTGCGCCTTCTCTAGCGAGAGTCGGTGGAAGAAGGGAGGAGTTACTTAAAAACCTGTATTGTTTTACATTGTTATAAATTCATGAGACTTTCGTTGAGTTTAACACGTTCGCTGCCGGGCCCAAATTCTGCTGTCATTCCGCGTGTGCCAGGCGTATATTTTCGAACCTATTACCAAACGGCAATAATGATATTGAGCCTAACTCTGGGTTTTACTAATATTTATCGGTATATTTACATTCATTATGTGATGCGCTATTGCTAGTTACTTTAGACACGTGCGACGCCATATGGCGTCTCCCCACTTTTTACAATGCCTAAAATTTGATGAGACGCCATTTGGCAGCTCAGGCATTTGGATTTGCGTTCCAACATTTTAGGGTACACTCAAAACCTATGATTGAAAATAATGTTTAAACAAATTTTAATTGTTAATTATGCTTTTAATAATATTTGCTATCGTATCCAAAGATGATTTGTGCAATGATTTAAATTTGGGAGGCGTAGGTATGGCTGGTCCGGACAGATCATACATTTGGTAGAAACACGTGTGGCTTTACCAAGGGCAACTTTGCAGTAAATCGTCTGCGTGAATTCATTTTAACATCCGCGACAGCAAACACAGGCTTTTCTAAAATGAAGAAACAGCGCTAAAATAGTGCGAAAAATACTAATACTCAATTTTGTGTAATGATAATTTTATCCTCTAAATTACCTGGCTTTGAAGGCTTCGATCAGTGTTATTTGTATTCACTAGGTAGTGCGTCGATTTTTTAAGGCCCTATCAACGGAGTCCCAAGGAATATGTAGCCATTCTTCTATAATTTATCGTCTTAACTGTTGGAGGGCTGTGGGCACCTGGATTCCATGTTTCATTCCACAGTATAAAAGCATTAACAATGCAAGTCCCAAAAAGAGCATCATCGGCCACCTTGTGGTTACATCTTACTTTTTTTTGATGGGTGCAGTGATACGAAAAGTTGTCGGCAATGTCAATTCCTCCCTTTATTTTATTGTACTCAATCATCATCTTAGGCTTAGTAACCACTTTCTGTTTCCCCTCTTTGATTTATTTCCCCGTTGGGATTATCTCTAATCTGATGGTGGTGGAGATCATCCATACGTCGCGCTTATCTTTCCATTTCTTTACCGTTGCTCCAAAAGTTTTTCATAGCACTGAAATGCATTTCTATAATTTAGCAGTCGTTATTTCTCTTAACAGCCCTTTCCTATTTCAAATGTTTCAAAAAATGTTTCAAATTACATCTCCAGAGCTTTTTTTCCTTCCGTCAGTTGACTCTCTTACCTAACCGAGTGAGGAGCGCATCAGTATACCAAAATTATTCGCTGTGTCTCTGACTTCAATACGGAATTGATAACCAGTTTAGTGAATATATCATGTGTACTCCGTCACGCATTATTGGGGGAAAGAAACGTTTTAACGAAGAAGAAATCAAGCATGTGTTTCATTCTGACAATTCGGCTTCCACCAACGACTTTGAAGGATTTTCTATGAATTTGTCTATGAATTTACAACAATATTATTGTATAGACCACCCGCACAACACAGCTCATTTTTGCCTACGTTTCTAAAATTCCATTTAGGGGGCTGGTAAAGCTAGAGGGAAGTTTAGCTTTGGAAAATTCGAATTTTCTTAATTCCTCCCGCTGCGTTTCTATCGATTTCAATGTATTTGCGATGGCCATTGCATGAATTTGTCTGCGTTCATCGGTTAACATTGCAAGCAGAATATTCTCTGGGTTAGCAAAATTACATTTCCCTAAATGATAGAGTAGCGGCGTAATTTGATGTATCTATCTATATATTTCATAAGAAGAATAATGTCCATAATATGCTTCGGGCCTTCTGTTCAATACTGCCTCAATTTTATTGAAAACTGCATTGGAGCGTCAACTTCGATAACAAATTTTGCCAGGGTCATCAGTTCTTTTGACGGTGCTGAACGATAGTTAATTGCAATGAAGCAGGTAAACAAACCAATGGAAAGGTTTTCTTTGGGCCATTTCCATTCTCCTGATTACTCCGGCATGGCTTCCGGTGTAAACCACAGTTACATCGAACACAATTGCTTGCGGTCCATCGATAATGATCATTTCCTCCGCTAGAAAATTCGTGATGGAATCTTAGAGGCCAATAGCTTTGCTGACACATGGAGTGACATGCCATAAGTAGCGTGAACCGGGCTCTTGAACGAGAGTTACATGCTCCTCACCTATTGTTTTTCACTTTGATTGACAATAAACGAAAGTAGTCTTTTCTCTCGTCGAAGTAAAGCGCTTGTAGTTTAACAGTTCCCACATTCCTCCGAAGAGACATGCGCAATCTTTCTCCTCCCCTTCTAACTTTGTTCTTGTGAAGGAAAAGTACATCCACCCCTTGAGTAGCCAACCCGATATCTATTAGGTGCGCAGATGCAAGCGCTGCAGAGGTATGGTTTGATATGCAGAATTATTCACAGGATGCTGCCAATCTTGGCAATTTCAAATTACTTACACTAACCTTTTTTCCATGAAATCCTCTCCTTCACTTGCGTTGCATAACTTTTTTTCAATGTCATTTCATCACCTGAATCTTCCAAATAGAAGTGTTATGACAAAATAGTGTGGAACATTTGGGTGTTTCTTTTTTCCTTCCAACCTGCAAAGCCTCGTCTTTCTTTTTTTGGTCTCCTGCACATCGATGGCGCCTATTTTGATTTTCCTGCCACTTCTCTGTCCTTAGAGAATTCTCATTCTAAACTAGGCATTTTCGAAAGAATATCACAAACAAAATCAGTCTCACTAAAGCAATTTACATGCCGCAACATCAAAAAGCTGACGTGCGTGATGAAGAAAGTCTTGCTTCATATCAATGAAAGCATTCTTGTTGACAGATCGAAGAATATTGCGATTATTTCCATTATATTGAATAATTCATCAAATAATTTGCCTACATGCAACAACTGGGATAGAGGATCTATGCCAAATGCCTTCAATGGCATAAGCGACCGTCTCCGCGATTCCCGGCAGAGAAGTAATGGTATTTTAACTTTCTTCTACAATGTACCGAGAGTAAAAAAACATTTTAATCATCTCTTCATCAGTGGGCAAATTATTACCCATGAAATTTTCGAGTGCAACAAATATCACGCACTCCACTCCACACCTGGTACGCTTTCCCTCTATTCTAACTATTGTGCCAATCCTCCCGTAATCCTTTACGGAAGACTTATAACTTGGAAGACCTTGTTAAAGAAAGATCTGTATTAGAAGTACGTTTTCCCTGCCATACACAAGCAGTTGAAAGTATGGTACAAATGATAATGTTAGCATCAAAATCCGCGTGCATTACAGAACGCAGGCATGGATGGGCATTATCGTGTATAAGAGACAGAGAAATTCAGCCGAAATTTGAAAAAATCACAAAATAATTTTGTCAGAGTAATTGTGGTGCTTTCACTAGTGGCTTTTTTTGGAAGGAGTGACATTTGTTGGTGGGCTTCTTGTTATTATATTGAAAGGGCTCTGGAAGATTTTGAGACATGGTGAACACAAGACTCATTTGGTGTAATTGTTGCCTTTAACCCTCTAGCGATGTTATTTCTACACAGCCAAGCAAATGGCGTACTTTGCCCATGTTATGTGTGTATATGATAACACTTGATTTTTGTTAAAATTACTCTTTATTTGTAGAGATTAGCTAAATCTTGTACATTTATAGGTTATACAGATATAAAGGTATACAGGTGGTACATGGCTGGTCTCGCAGCATAATTTATGCGCCACTTGTGATGGGTTCCTCTTGCTGATCTAAAAAAATTAGCTACAATACCTCGAACTTTGAATACTCACAACATAGACATTCAAAGTACATTGTAGGAATACACGAGACCATTCTAGCCCGGAATGTACGTACGATGTTGAAATCCTTGGCTTTTAAGGATTGACATATTTTATATGCCAGCATGCCCAGACCAGGGTCATCAAATCCCAGGAATTAAGATAAATAGAAATAAAATCCATGAATCTACTTTAGGTATTCATAGGTTCAGAATCAAAAAAAAACTAATATAGAAAGCAGAAAAACACCAAATTTCAATGTTTATGACTTGATATTTTGCAAATTTCAAGAAAATAGTGCAAGTTAATTATAAATAAATAATAATCTATTTTTTAAGGACTTGAGGAAATTAATTAATTTACTAGTTTACTCTGCATGTGGTATGCGTTCCTTTAAGTAGAGTGGGTCAAGAGCATCAATGCATTCATTCATTTCCACTTTTAATGAGTATTCTCAATGAAATTTAATAATGTGCATCGGAATCGCCATATATGTGTTTAATGATTTCACTGCACACATACCAAAAGTCATCATGGTAGTTTACACACTTTTCAGGCCCATTCGCCCTTTTAAAAATGTCTGCCAAAAAAGATTGGCTTGTAAATTTTTTCAAAAGATGTTTCGTGATTGTCTATTGGTAGGGATCCAATGATAAAAAAGTCAGGATAAATAAAAATGTTGAGCAACATTGCCTCAGTGATTTGAAATGGACACTTCACTAAGCTAAGACTAGAAGCTAAGACACTTCACAACGATTTCAATGCAATAAGCTGAGATCTCCTGCAAGCAACAAAATTCTCAAACTGTCTTAACGAGCCAGCAGTCCTGTACATATTTGTGGTGAAAGCTGATTATGCATTTCATAAAAAAAATGAGAGGTTATTGCAAGTTTAATTATGTTTTGTTGGGATAGGAAGGCATACCATCATAGGACAACATGTAATGACAGGAAATTTTTAGTATTTAGCTGTTCATGCTATTATGATATATAAATCAAAAAAGTTGGTACTTTTGTAAAAGAAAAAAACATACATTCAGCTGTCCTAATGAAACTAGACGTGATGGAAATAATCTAAGCCCAGAATCCCAATCAGCACAAAAATATGTCGAAGATCATCCAACGACATCTCCAGGACAAAATCTTTGTTCAACAGCATGGGAAATTATGTAATTAAAAGTACCAATGCTTTGCTTCCAATGGGAGAGTGAACTACAAATATCTCCTAGGATTAAGTGTAAGTAAATTGGTACATGAAATCTTTCACCCTAAATAATCGGACAAAGGGGTGGCCTGGGGTGATTGTGTGACTTCAGCTGAGGCCCAGTCGGAAGTCCTCCACTGGAATATTTTGAGAAATCGCATGCCTAGAAATGGATTTTGAGGCTATTCTGGCTCTTAAAACTTAGATAAAAGTTAGTAAAAAGTAGCAATTTTGTAAATAAAAATAGTAAGAAAAATGAAAATTACATAGCCTAAAAATTTAGATATTTGAAATTTGACAGTAGCAAGGATAAAATACAATCTCTGCCACTTCCCCTGCTTATTTCCACTCTTTGAATAAATCTGCTTAGAAATAAATTACTAATTAATTTAAAAAATTTATTGCCAAAAAAATCTGTGTTAAGTTTTTTCTTGAGTAAACCTTATTTATTATCTTGACGTTATCAATTGACTTTTAACAAAATGAAAAAAAATTAAAATTTGCTCAGATTCGAATCCCTTCATGACTTCAGTGCATCAAATGCTTGTGAAATAATCCTACTCAGCTACGGAGCCACATACACATTCCATGCTCACGATGAGTCAAAATATGAATCTGAAGAGAGGAAATCCTTGCCATGGAGCTCACAAGAAAACATGTCGAAGTCCCAAAATGAGCGTGGACGTGAGTTTCCTCAGGGCATTCTATCCGCTAGGGAATTTGAGCCTGCAGTTTGACTCCTGTCTCGCTAGCCCGGTAGCCCCTGCATCCGCCCTCATTGGCTATTTCTGGCGAACTGTTGAGAGATGCAGGCTACCTCATGTCCCAACCTTCCAAGTGTTTACCGACCCTACCACATCAGTTAAGTGGGGCCCGTGGGTGTCTACATACTTTTGAAAACAATAGTACATTGACAGCAAATAGGATGGACAATCCATAAGAGATATTTGGTCACAAATTACCGAAAGGAGAGGTTTTTTCTCAGTGGAGGGAGGAGGGAATATGTGTTTTCCACTGGAATGACAAGCGGGACATATAAATGATCTCTTCGGAATTTGGAAGTGACCTTAGCGCAACCACCAGACATGACAAGGAGAAACCAGAGGCGGTGGTTGCTTATAATAAATTCATGGATGGAGTTGATCATTGCGATCAGCTATTTTTTGAAAAGTAAGGTGACATGCGAAAGGCAAATATTTTTTCAAAATTTAAATGGTATTGATGCTTTAACTCCTTAAGTACGATACAGATAAATAAAATGGCCATGTGAAAGGGAAGAGGGCAAAATGTGATGCTTGTGTTTGAAGCTAAGTGCATTGACCTTGGAAAACATAGAATTGGAAAGATTTTGGAATTTCCTATGGTAAGCACTGAGACAAGGAACTACTGGGAATGGCCAGGATTGGGAAAAGTTTGGAATGGCGACAGGTGAACGAGAGGGGATCAGAGGAAAGTGCTTTCATAGAGAGAGGACAACGGTATGATGCACTTACCTACCAATATAAATATAATGACCTTGATCCTTGGGTGGATCCTTGGGACAACTGCAAGCTTATGAATGTCGGGAGTAAAGTCCATGCACCAAATGGCCCTTTGGGACTAAAGGCTGAAAATATAAGTAAAACCACATCCTAGTGTGAAGGAATTGAAATGCCGGTCATCAAATGCAAAACGTTTCCAACAGCCTGTTTGTAACAGTAAAAAAATGTAAAAATTTTGTCAGCAATACTATTCATCCCGTTAAAAATTTATAAAAACAACCAATGTGCCAGAGCAGAAAATCTTACCCTAATTTAATTTTGAAATAGAACTAGATGAAATTGTTACCAAAAAGAAGAGTCAAAGATATGTTATGGATATAAAATAAGTATATTTATAAATATGACACCTATAACTATTTATCTCTTGCTTACTCAATATACAACACAGTGAAAGCAAATAGATTTCAATTACCAGAATTCAGACACCAAAAAATATTTTCACAGAAGATTACAGAGAATTTTATCAGCATAAGAGAAAGAAATGCGGGTTGCATGATGACATATTTTCAGCGGAGGGGATGTCATTCATAAAAGTCATTTTTTTATTACAAAAAATGAGGTATAACCTACTAACTGATATTTTAAAATGGTGTATGGTAACTGAAAACACAATTACAGATATGAAAACCCAAAAATTTGAGCTCCGACATTGGGGAAGAAATTTGCATTTAGACCCGCATTGAGTGGGTTAATACAGTTACTACTTGCTGTGCACCCGTAAAAAAAGCACTAAAAATCACAATTTTATAGGAATGGCATGTTTATGATCGTTTTAGGCTTACTTCTTGTACGTGAAGAGGGTTAACATATCCACTGTACTTTAGGTTAGATAGGCAGTGGAATGAGTAAAACTTGCAGTTATTGCTTGCATGCTATGAATTGCTCCTCGCCTTGCCCACTACCAAATACCAAACTATGATATACCCCCTCGGTTCAGCATGGTTATCTTCGAACATGATAAAATGGTAGGGTAAATGTTTAAAAAATGCAGGTTTAATGATTATTACCTGCAGAACGCAGTAAGTATTGACAATGCTACAATGGAAATTCAAGGTTGGTAATAGGTCTTATATCTATATTTTCAAAGGCTTATAAGAATTGTGATAAATAAAACATCTAGCAGATGTAATCCACAAAATACTAACACGTTTTGCATGCGTAGAAGATAAAACAAAGTAAGGAATAATGATGGCAACAATATCTTGAAGCAATTCAAATTACACCTAAGTCTCAGTCACACATTCAAGCATTAGACAAATATTCATTCACACATCAGTATTTATTTGTTACATGATAGTAATCATACATTTTCTTAATTAGATGAGTGTTTTTTTCTTATTTGAACTCTATGATAGATTTTTGTACAATTTATTGTATATAAATGTCACACACAAGCTTTGAATGTTACACTAGTGAATATTGGTGTGTAGATATCTATCTATGTTATAAATAGGAATCATTATTTTTTTGTTGACTTACTAAGCTAGTTCTATGTCTCTGTATCTCTGTGTTTAATGATGCTGATTGTGGACTCATATGCAGGCACAGGCCTCAACATCTTCCCAAGGTGAAGAGGTGGATGCTGAGGGCACAGGAGCCATTGTGATAGACCTGGACTCTTTGCTAGTTTTGGCCAAGAAAGAATCTCCCAAGGAGACTGATACCACTGAGGTATGCATGAAATTCGAATTCAATTAAATTAATCGATGAAAGTGATGTTTGGGAGAAATCCTGAATTTTAAATACTGTAAGTATGGGCTTCTTGAGTCCAGATATTGAAACCATTGAAAATCATTAATTTCAAAATTGGCCAAACGTATTTTAACCAATGCCACTTGGCATGTTTCATTGGTAACTTTAAATTGGTGTGCACGAAAGAAGGAGAGCTGATGCAATATCATGTGTGAGTATGTGTGTTTGTCTGAATGGAGTGTAAAGTGTTTCTCCCTTCCCCCACGATTCCCCGCCTTCCCGATTTTAGAATTTTTCTGTGCTGTGTGATTGACCAATGAAAGGTCCACATTTTTCCCCATCCTCACCCTCCAAACAACACCTGTGAACAGCAACTGGAGAATGACAGAATCTGCTCCCCATCCCTCTACAAAATGAGAACATGCCTGTCGTGAGGATTCTAATAAAACCCACGTCTTCCTGGGTTTCCCCCACGTGCTTCAACCCCAGAATACTAACCCTCTCTAGGTTGTAAAACCCAGACAAATATCAGCTCGAGAAGACCCATTGACCCCGGCTTCGTATTGTGGCGGAATGCTATGCTGGAGAGCTGAAGGCATCTTGCCTGTCACGTGGGGGTGAAGTAGAGAGAGAAGAGAATGGTGGAAGATAGACCGAGAAGTGAATAGTGGTGAATAAGAGGAAATGGAAGAAAAGAAGGGTAGATTTCCTGCACCAAGAAGAATAAAGTCAACTCACGATGTCCAGGATTAAAGATTCTCTCATCCCACGGTGAATGAAGATGCAGCAATCCTGACAGGAGCCAGCCAAGGTGGCCATGACCTAGAGTCATAACTGTTATCCCATATCACACCCCCCCCCCCCCCGCAAGTTATGAAGATTCACGAAGAATTCCCCTATATTCCCCAATCAAGAATAGAAGATCTAATAGTGAAGAGTTCCTGTTGCCCTACAAAAATTTTCCCTTGCATTTTTTTATTCTTTTGGCCCTACCATTTTCCCTGTGAATGAGTGTATATTTTATTATTTAGGACTGTGCAATATTGGATGTTGTTTAGGATTAATGTTAGTGTTGTCACTTTATTTGTTTTTGTATGCACACCAGAGATTCATGCCCCATTTACACAACGATCGTCGTGACGTTGATCTGTATGCGCGTAACCTCAAAATGTCGTGTAAACGGGCAGAGTTACCATTGTAGACCTTATTACCTAACACTGCCAAACTTACGATGGTTAGCGCTAATGTGTCAAGAAAAAAGAATTAGGAAATGAAGATCGATGCGTATACGATTCTTTCGCACCATTGCAATCTTGATACAGTAATTGATATTTCATAAATGACTCTAATATATGAGATATATGGCAACGATTGAAGACATTATTGAGAAGATAATGGAAGGACGTAAGGGGAAAGTTTTTCTGATGCTCTACTTAGCAAATGATATCAGATATCCTATACTTTACCAGTTTAATGTATTTATTTATGCACAAGTTAACCCATAACCATGTATCCTTACATTATACTTCACAGATGATGGAAAATAACAAACATACTCAAAATATTAACCAATTAAAATCGTTGTATACAGGATTTCACAATAAAATTCGCCACAAATAACTAACATTTAGATGAAGACATGGAGAAATCAATACTTGTGCTGAATTATGTCAATATCTATGCCTTTTCTAGTTAAATAATAACAGCAATATGTACTTTCTTTAATGCATGAATATTCTTGAATATTTTGACATACTCTCTCTAAGAATCTAGATTCTTTAAGGCTTCACAGACTGTTATGACTAGTTTTAGTTTTATCTCATCATTCTGTATAGCTGAGTGTTGAAGACATAATTTGCTCTATGGTAATTAAAAACAAGCAGGGGAGGATTTGTATAGCTTTGACGGGATCCATTAAAATTTACTAATTAAGGAAAAATTTAAATATTATTTTATAATTTTGTAGAGGAGTAGGCCTTTGTTGGAGGATCCTTTGTCGTGCAAGTGTTTTCAAATTGACTAGGGAAAGAATATATGAAGTGTTTTAATCAGACCGTGAGATTCCGAATTTGTAATTATTTAATTTGAGAAATTTATTATGGACACATTTTTGCCGGATTGAGTCAATATTATAATAAAGTGGCCAGTTAACAGATATTTCAATTTGGAGCGTAGCAAAGTGACATACCTACTGTCTTTACCACGTGAATATTGTTAAAATTTGGACCGATTCCCATAATGAATCCTTCATTCTTTAAAGTTTTACTAACAGTTCGGTCTACCTTTAGTTATAGCACATGAAAACATTAATATTCCTTTGCTTCTCAATTTCCAAGATTTCAATTTTCTCATGCAGTCACGTCGTCAGTTGTTATCTGACACAATTCCCCAACGAGGGAAGCACTGAGTTAAGTTGGTAACTTTTAGACGTGTAAACGTGCAGTAGTCGCGATCAACGTCGGTACATTTGTAGTGTAAACGGGGCATCAGTAGAAGTGAAGATTAATGTTTCATTTTTTTATTATTTTCTAGATGTCATTTGTTTTGGGTAAATATGATTGATTTTGGTTTATTTTCACTTGCCAGTAGTTTGCTTAAAGTAAAGATAATTGGGCCATAATTTTATGTATTTCTGTGCATATTTTTCCTCATTGATTTTTTAATGCATTAAATTTTTTGGTGAATTTATAATCTGTGTATGTAGTAAGCACTCGATCTTTCGTGCACACCAGCAAGCCAATAGCAAAGAGCCCTCCCACAACAGGACGATCCCCTCCACCCCTTTCTTCCCCTCCCCCTCTTCCCCAACCCACGGTACATGACCGGATCCCTCCAATCGAATCCTCCCACTCCCCTTTCTTCCCCACATGTCTAGTCGTCATGTGATTTGTGGTGTTACGGTATTGCTGTCTTTGAAATACTTAATTTATATATTTAAATTATGGTGCAAAATTAATCTATTCTTAAACACATAAATTTTATTACAAAGTAAATACTTAAAAGTTTTAATTTATTAGGGCATGAGTCAACCTTAATGTTGGGTTACTAGACTCCAAACTGTAATACCCATAATAACCACCATTTGAGGGCAGCTTGAGTTCAAGTAGGGTGGCTGTTATTGTAGTGAATAATTTCTGATCATCCTGCAGACTTCAAAACATAAATTTCACAGTTAAATTATTGTAAAAAGCATAATGTTAAAAATTTTAATTTCAAACATGCACTTGAAACATTACTTCCAGCAACACTGTAAAGATATTTTTTAAGCAAATGTAGATTTGTGTATGGCAACGTTTAGAGTCCAGTGAAAAAAAACTTCTTTTTATTGGTTTTAGGGGTTTCATTACTAATTCTTGGAATTTGTGCAGCAAGACATCATTGATGTTGGTCCACCTTCAAGCTTAGATCATGGGCTCCATGCAGTCAACTTAAACACCTTATCTCTTATACTCTATCTAGGTGACATAAGAGTATTTCTTCCACGTAATGGGTAGTGTCACAAACTCTCCTGTCTTTTCTTGCAGTCCTTGAAGAAATGCATTCCTAATCATGGACAAGTCTCCATTGGCTTTGGATTTTTCTTGAATTGGCAAATGGCTTGTAATCTGATTGTCTTCTTTAAGCACTACTCCAACTTTCTTTCAGCCTGCCTCTAGGTTGCTTTCCAATGTCTTCTAAAACAACTCGCAACAGCATTGAGGAATAATTCTTTGGAAGAAACAATCATTTTAACAGAAGTAAATATTTCCAACGGTGAATAATGCCCTTCCGCTTCATTTGAGTGCCAAAAGTACACCATATCCAGTGCTTGACAGAGGTGGGATGAATTAGGGTGGAAGAAAAATTATGTGTACATCACATAATTGAATTACATTCATTGTAAGGTGTAAAGTAAGATTTTCTCCATTGACCACCTTCTTCTCATCTTGTTTCTTAAGAATTACAAGTGGGTAATTGGTGGCCCAGTCCTTAAAAATTTAAAATGTGACAACATTTCTGTGGTGAACTTGAGTGCAAACTCTTCATTCACTGAAGAACAGTAAAAGAGGTAGTAAATAACTTGAGCCCATGGCACAGAGTATATATATCCCTACTCTGTGCTCACGTGCTCATGTCAACTAAGTTTTTGGATAATGTATGCAAGTTGTACTTAACAACATACAATACAGTAAATGAGTTAGGATACAAAAAGACCTCAATTTTCTTTGGCAACAGACCTCATGAAATATGTATGCAATCATATCCAGTTTTAGGCTATTCCTGATGTCTTTATAGATGAAAGTTTGCTGAGTGATATAAAAAACAAACTCGCGTGTGAGATTATTAACCAGTACTGCTCTCGGTGGTGTCTTTTCAAACCTCCTAGACTCAATCAATGGTCTATGTACTGCCTATGCCTGCCAGCAAAGCACTTAACTAGATCGCTTTGCTGATGTTGAGAGCACACAGAGAACTAAACTTCATTTTTCAGTTTTTGGGCTCAAATTATCCCACAGGGCTCAAGTAGCCCCCATTTATGATATCTTAAATGACTGAACTTGTATACACTTTCTACAGAGGTTTTTAGTGGCCCAATCAATTCAAACTTGCTACTTTATATTATACTATTAAACTTCTTATGCTTTGTATATGAAAGAATATTCAGAGGAGAGTTATGCTGCTGATTTATGGGTGAAATTTACTAAATTCAATTTAATTTATTAATGAAAGTGATGTTTTGGAGAGATCCTGAGTTTTAAGTATTTTTAACGATTGAAATTGTTATATACCCTCTTCACAGGTTTTTAATTAGCCCAATCGATTCAAACTTGCCGACACTACTATACTATTAAACTTCTAATGCTTTGTATTGATTTTCGTATATCCTCTTCTTCTGCATATGCTCAAAGAGTACTTCTTGGAACAGCTCATCACCATTGCCCAAGTGCATGGGCAACTAACTCGACATGGTGAGGATGTACTCATGTTCTGCGATTACAAAGCAGTGTACAACAAGAGACTTTTTCATATGACCACAGAAGTAGAGAACCTTTGGCCTCTGAGCTTCATGCATACTCCTCCAACATGAGTTCAAGAATAAAATGTCACTCCTTTGTGTGGTTTAAGTTATTTCAGCCTAATTGAGTTCTTCGAGGTGCATTCATTTCAGAAGACAAGTTGATTGTTTCTTTTTATTGTTGCATGCATGCTTTGTATTTGACTTATGTTTTACAAAGTAAAATCTTGAGACCTATAAATCATATCTGATGATGGTATTGAAATAAATCAAGTTTAATCTTAATTTAATGAATAGTAGTGGCCGAAACTTGCTGGAAATTATTTATTGAGGGGGTTGAAGAAATAAAAACGTGGCTATTTCTTTATAGTGATTTATTGTGACGAAACATGTTTTCATTGCAGTGTAACATTATCAAGGTGAGGAGTAAACCTAAATATGGTGTGAAAAACTCATCTGAACTTGCAAGCCTGCTCTCACATCAGGTGTTGCAACATAGTTGCATATTAGTTTCATTCCACATAGTGAATCTAGTGCTGAGTATCCCAAGAAAGAAAGTAGAGCATTTAGCGGAAATCACCCTCATCAAGTCAGATACACCATATTCCGTGATAAGTGAAATATGTGAACTCCTGAAATTGTGCACCAATCAACAGTATTTTTTTCATTGGCAGGCATTACAAACAATTAGATAGCGTATCTATGAGATCACCTTTGTCCCCCTTCTTAGCAATTTATATGGATAATTTTGAAAAACTTCAGGTCTTTGTTATATGTCATTACCAAAAAAAGTATAAAATGGTATCAACTAAGACTGTGATTTGTGGGTGACTAGGTACGTCAAGACAGCTAATGCAATTTCTGATAGTGCTCACAATCAGTTAACAAGATTAACACATGCACTTCAGTATGGAAGTCAGGAAGGAAGGATTACTATGGAATGTTATGGGTGTAGACCATAGACTCAATTGCATAACGTTTCCACTGCTGTTTATGATTTTTATCGTTTTCAAAGTATGGCAAATCATATTTCCTTACATTTGCTGTCCTTCTTTGAGAATACATTTTTTATCATTATTATTAGATTTGCTTCTTATTCACAGGGAAATGTGAGATAATATGTGATTTTTTATGGTTAAAGAATTAATTGTATTTAATTTAGTTTGAATTAGTTGTATTCACCTGCTAATATAGTTCCAATTCCCTCTCCATTCATATTTTGATGCTTACTTTCAGCCTACTTCTATGGAGAATGGAGAGCTGATTCAGAAACAGACAATGGCCATGGAGTCTATGACGGAGGCATTGGGTAAGTGCTCTTATGTGCTTGAAAATGACCTCACAGAAAATACTTGTAACTAATTCTGACCAGGCAAATAAGCAAAAACTGGATCTCAGAATTCAATCAAATTTTGTGATCCTGGCCTGAAATTTTGTCATACATTCACTCTACTTTATATTTTAAAGAAGCATTTTATTCGTCAATATTTCTATAAATTTTGCTGAAAATTTTATTTTTATGTGTGGCTCGACACCGGGTCCTCTGGGTGACAACTGGACATGTTAAGCACTAGACTTATGCTCATCCTTTGCAGAGTGGCTCTTATACATGAGTATATTTGACCTGCAAATGTTTAACTGGATTTGTAGTTTAAAATATTGGTTGTACATGTAAACCCCATATGGGGGCTGATTCAAGGACAACTAACAATGGACTATAACACAACAAAATTTGGTTGAATTCTGATAATTGGTTTTTGGACAATCTACTTGTGAAGGATGCAGCATCTGAATTTGTCATCCTTCTATAATTTATTTTGTTTATGTTAATAGTTCTGCTGGATAATTAAATCAGGTCGGCAAATGTGTAGTAAAATTTTCTTCATGTTTGAGTGATCTAAAGCAATATTTGGAGTCATGTGCATTCATATGAGAATTCCCCCATATTTTACCTTACAATTTTGCCTTAAAGGTTGGTGTATAGAAAAAAATTGGGAAATAATGGTTAAATTTTGCTTTGATACATACGGAATCCAATTCACTTTTTGTGCTCATGGAAACTTTGCTTTATTAGGTCAAACACATGTTCATGGAAGAAGTTAAATATGGAAAATTACTGATTTGGCTAAAAATAGGCTAAACTCAATTTCAATGACTTTTGTGCAGAAGTTCTGCTTCTGCAGAGTAATGACAATAACCGACCAGGCCATGCTTACTTATTCTTGTTAGCTAAGATTTCAAGGCAAAAGTTTCATCAAAATTTTAATGGTGGTACAATGAAGTATAGGTCGTCACCCTCACTGAGGGTGGATATGAAGAGTTTGATGATTTGGATGTAATTTTACTTATTACTGCTAGGTATATTTTTTCATTAGGATGCTCGAGTACCATTTTGCGTGTAATTGTGCCCTGGGGTGCTTTCTGGAGTAGATATTTCAGTTCAGTAAGTAATACCTTACTGAATTTCTCTGAGCAGCAGTGCCACTCAAATTGTGAAGAAATGTTTGGAAACCACTGTAAAAAATTAATTTCAACATTAGTTATGTGTACTGTATTGAACCAAAAGATCGGTTGAGGTTGCAACTTTGATATGTGTCTAGTGGTTATTTTGAATTAGGTCAATGAATCATAGAATACATGTCTGACTTTACTTATATGAAATGTGAAATTCTTTTCTAGATATCCCAGCTTCTGAAAGAGCCTCAGCTTTGCTTGTTCTCCTTGAATCAAAAATTAGAGCATTAAATTCAAGGAAAGTAAGGACTGTGATGGATAAAGACATTGAAAAATGTGGTACCCTGTTTGCTGATAAAATAACTTCTTGCTCAATTCCTGATGATGAACAGTTTCATTCGAAATCCAAGCGTGTGTCTGAAATCAGAGGAGAAAGGGCAACAATGACTGTTTCTGGGGAAACAAGTGGTTGTGATAATCTAGACACCATAAAGTTTTTTGAAGTCACTAACAGTGAAAAGAGTGGCCATGAGGCAGTCATGTGGGAAAAAAAAAAGATAAGTGCTAGCTTGATCAAAAATCCTGGGCAGCGTTCCAAATCAAAGGACAATTCTTATATTTGCTTCAACTGTGGAGATGCATTCAATACCAAATATGATCTTATCAAGCACCTCAAGATTCATTTAGGTTCTGGCAATTTGGATATTGATGCAGATTTGTCAATCGTAAAAAATATTTCCCTCAAAACCCATGCTTCAAAAAGAGAAACTGATAGTTCTCATCAGTCCACCTCCTCCAAGAGTTTAAATAAGCTGATACGTAAAAGACAAGAGATGAGACAAAAAGGAAATGGGCTTTTTAAGGCAAACTTTGGAGGAACAACGGAGAAGAAAAATGTGAGGGAAGTGAGAAGCTCCATTGTAGATAGGAAATCGTACACAGATAGTCCACGCACAGCAAAGAAATCTTATTCCTGCAATGAATGTGAACAGTCATTCTCTAATAAGAGTTGCCTTGTCCGTCATATTCGGACTCATACGAAGGAGACACCTTATTCCTGCGGTGAATGTGAAAAGTCTTTCTCTCGAAAGAGTCACCTTGTCCGTCACATTCGGACTCATACGAAGGAGAAACCTTATTCCTGCGGTGAATGTGAAAAGTCGTTCTCTGGAAAGAGTCACCTTGTCCGTCACGTTCGGACTCATACGAAGGAGACACCTTATTCCTGCGGTGAATGTGAAAAGTCTTTCTCTCGAAAGAGTCACCTTATCGATCACATTCGGACTCATACGAAGGAGAAACCTTATTCCTGCGGTGAATGTGAACAGTCATTCTCTAATAAGAGATGCCTTGTCCGTCACATTCGGACTCATACGAAGGAGACACCTTATTCCTGCGGTAAATGTGAAAAGTCTTTCTCTCGAAAGAGTCACCTTGTTCGTCACATTCGGACTCATACGAAAGATACACCTTATTCCTGCAGTGAATGTGAAAAGTCTTTCTCTCAAAAGAATAACCTTGTCCGTCACATTCGGACTCATACGAAGGAGAAACCTTATTCCTGCGGTGAATGTGAAAAGTCTTTCTCTCAAAAGTGTCACCTTAATGATCACATTCGGACTCATACGAAGGAGAAACCTTATTCCTGCAATGAATGTGAACAGTCATTCTCTAATAAGAGTTGCCTTGTCCGTCATATTCGGACTCATACGAAGGAGACACCTTATTCCTGCGGTGAATGTGACAAGTCTTTCTGTCAAGAGAGTCGCCTAATCTATCACATTCGGAATCATACGAAGGGGAAACCTTATTCCTGCAGTGAATGTGAAAAGTCTTTCTCTCAAAAGTATAACCTTGTCCGTCACATTCGGACTCATACGAAGGAGAAACCTTATTCCTGCGGTGAATGTGAAAAGTCTTTCTCTCGAAAGAGTCACCTTGTCCGTCACATTCGGACTCATACGAAAGATACACCTTATTCCTGCAGTGAATGTGAAAAGTCTTTCTCTCAAGAGAGTCACCTAATCTATCACATTCGGACTCATACGAAGAAGAAACCTTATTCCTGCGGTGAATGTGGAAAGTCTTTCTCTCAAAAGAGTGGCCTTGTCTATCACATTAGGACTCATACGAAGAGGAAACCTTTTTCATGTAATGAATGTGAAAAGTCTTTCACTGGAAGGAGCAACCTTGTCCGTCACATTTGGACTCATAAAAAGGAAAAACGTTATTCCTGCGGTGAATGTGAAAAGTCTTTCTCTGTTAGGAGCAACTTTGTCTGTCACATGCAGACTCATACTTAGGAGAAATATTATTCCTGCAATGGATGTGAAAAGTTGTATGCTACCAAACGAAACCTTGTCTAACACATGCTCGTACATAGGGAAGATGCCTTATTCTTGCATTGATTGCGAAATGGCATTTTCTCAATGGATTAACGTTTTCCCTCATTTAAAAACAGTGTTAGGTCTTAGTAGTCTAATTTATTAGTGTTCATCAGTCATCAAGGTAAATTATTCTTACTTCTACGATAAATGCATGTTTGAAATGAAAGAATTGCCTCACTGTTAAAGTAATACA
The DNA here is from genome assembly GCF_921293095.1 of Ischnura elegans. NCBI lineage: Eukaryota > Metazoa > Arthropoda > Insecta > Odonata > Coenagrionidae > Ischnura > Ischnura elegans. Next base: position 1,619,209 of record NW_025791657.1, read on the forward strand.
TTAATATTCAATTAGGTCCCAGACAGCACACATGCTACTGTATACATTAAATATATGTATACGTAGTGTATAACATGCGTATACAGTAGAAGATACACGTATACTGTATACGTATATAAACCGTCTACCCACCATCTACCAAATGTATATAACGCAGCAAATGTCCTCCTACCACGCATATACAGTATACGTATACAGTATACAAGACATATATACAGTATACAAGACGTATATATGTATGAAAGCAGAAAAATTCCTGCAGAATTCCAGGTTTTCTAGGGAAATTTTACTAAATTCCAGGTCAATCTTACAAGATAAAAGCTATGTATACGAATTTTACCACACTACATTTACTTAACACTTTTAATTAATTCTATAATTATGTATTATCCTAGTTAAAATTCTTACATTTTTAAAGAAATTATTCACTTATTTTATGAATACAACACTTGGAATATCAACAAATTTGTCAAAATTGAAAAAGTTATCTAATCAGTGTTTGCACTCATAAAGTGCAATTTAAAATGCAATCAATGCATTTTGAAGCATGCATGTAAGTATATAAAATAGGCCTGAAAATTGGCCTTGCACTGACAAATTTCATGTGAAACGAGTTTGAAATAAAAGATTTTAAATGCCAAGCAGGAGCAAATATTCATGGATATTTTGAGTGACCAAAAATCATGCATATTTCCAGATTCCCAATCACTGAACACCCTGAGTATATTTTTCTTGATTGAGCAAAATCCTGAATGCAGTTGTTGACATGCACTGCTGTATTAAAACTGAAATTAAAGTAGCAAAACAAAAACTAAATCTCTGTTCTGGTGCCAGTGTGTATTTAGTGAAAGCGTGGAAGTACTAGTACATCCATTTTATCATTTAGTGTGAGTGACATCTCCAGCATTTCAGAGTGTTTACGTACATTTGAAAACATCCTGTCTAAGCAGCAGAGAGCGTTCATAAACATAATGTAACATGCTAGTGTGTTTTGCATTGTTCTGTGGGAACACTTACCAGTTTGTTTGAGACTTCTTGCTGACAATAAATTGAATAGAGAAAAAAATCTGTGAGATTCAGGTCTTACAGGTTCTACAGAGGAAATGGAAAACACATGTGTGCTGTTAAAACAAAATAATTATATTTAACAAAATATTACACATATTTTTACTAATATACCACATAATCTCAGAAATACTTAAGAGATTGAATTCATTAGACACAGTAAAGGGGCAAAGCCCGTATGGTAAACCACATTTTGTGCTTAATTATCGTCAAGAGGTTTTAGCGGATCCTCTCACAGTATTATTTAATCAGTCTATTCATCCAATGTAAAAAAAAAACATTTTATCGTATGGGTAAATTCACTAAGCATAGTAAGTCAATTTAAGAAGTAGCAAGAATTATGTCAAATATAGGTAGACAAATATTTTCTGAATATTTTGATGAGTGTTGATAAATAACAAATACCGTTAGAAATGCCTTTATTCAATGTAAACGAAAATAAAGACCAATAGGATCAATATCAATGTTTTTGCCTGATTATCCTTCCTTGAGGTCACAAGAATCCATTAAGAACAAGCTCACTTTTCCTCGTATTTCTTCATCATTGGCAATTTGGAAAATTCTTCCTTACTACACCTGTAAATAACATCACATAAACTTTATTAGAATCTATTAGTGATACATCTAATTTGTCTAGTTAAAGCCCAGTGGGGAAAGTTTGTGCAGAATTAAGTTTGAATTACTTAAAAGTATGTGCGGAGTTGAATTAATTCAGAATGAATGTGCATAGAACGTGCTTAGATCATGTAAAGATCGTTTCCCGCTGTGAACCTTGAACTTTGAACATGTGCAAGGTGAACGTTCCCAGCACATTCTTTGAACTAAATTAGGGAACTAATTCAAAGGTTGTTCATTTTGTACATTATTTCACTGATGTCCGCGGGTTGTACGATCTCAGATGCCAAAGGATTCTACTGAACACCTCCCAATTCACATGGATCTCGAAGATTATTTCATATTTTCCCCCCAAACGTCTACACAAGGTGCGAGCGATGGTCACTTGATTACTCAAGCCTTTATATAATTTAAAATTCACGGAAATTCTGATTTTAAAAATTTGGCACGCAAAGCAATAAGCTAGGTTTTATAATAGGGAAAAAACTTTCTTCTTATTATAAGAGCCAAAATGTATATGTTGCGATGTATATGTTGCGGCTCTGCTGAGCTTACGGGTGAAAGTAACAAGAGTTCGGGGAAGGGGAAGGAGGGGAGGAGAATGAAGACGGGAGAATCTCAAGTTTGTAAAGAAATAATAACGTTCGCGGAAGCATACCCCAGGAGTTGTTTTAGCGGCTTCAACTGACACCACCTACTCTGAATTGCAACTCCGTCACTCTTTCGTGAACTCGTGGTGAATGCAGTTGTGAGCTGAGAATGGACCCCAGGAACTGGAGTGGAAGAGGCAGCTATCAGTTGCGACCACTAACGCCGATTTATTCTAGGTGAGTACGTAGTATTTACCATATAACTAAATTTGTTTCATTAGTTAATATTATTATTATTACAATTTTTGGTTCTCAGATTAGATGTATGAATTTTGTGAGACTCCACACATAAGCTCACTTGTTGCATATTCGGTTTGTGGTGATCGGAGGATACTCTGCGTGGCGGGAAAGGAGGCGTGACGCTGCTTTTCCCGCTCTAGGGTGCGTGGGTCCATGGGGCATTTCCGAGAATTTGGACCATGCACTGGGGTACACTACCCTTTCCCACTGCGACCCCTTCCCCCTCACGCGCACCCCCGGGAAGTGGATATATAGGGCAGAAATTCTGTCCCGCGTGGACAGTTTTTCTTGGCAGTACAGTGAGTGCGTTTGCTGGTGCCTGGGTTGGACGAGTTCGTCGTTCGAGGACTTCTGCGAATCTCCATCCGGGGACTCTTCGGTAGTTCTCGAACAACAACTCGAGTGGGAATGGAACCGGGTACGACCAAGTCCACGACCATCAGCACCGCCTCTCTATACTCGCTGCCACGTAAGTTCTATACCCAAGCATTCCACCTCCGTGCGCGCCAGCCTCAAATCCCCCGTGAAAGTGTACGAAAGGAATAACTGCGAACAATAAAAGCTGAGTAAGTTACTCCCAATGAGCATTTGATTCGCTCTCCCTTCGGGAGCTTATCCAGGCAAAAGACCTACTAGTAGGTAGCAGTGTCGTCCCGTCGCGACATTTTGGTGTCAGGTGAAAAATTAATTTATCCAAAATTCATTTTACTTTTCGGGGGCTTACTTTGCAGTGAATAATCTAAAGGACATTTACTCAGATTTTTTTGTTATTTTCGTTATTTTATTTTATTTTTGTGTGTGTTTTAATTTTGATATTACTTCAGTATGGCCTGGCCACAGGACAATTTTCCTTTCGAACGAAACTCGAATCCATTATTTCGGCAGGAGTATAGCTCGGATTAATTGATTTTTGTCCATCCGTTAATACCATAACCCCAAATGATTCAGAGAATTTACCTCATCCGCCATTCCCTACATCTAACTCCGCAATCCCTCACTCTTGAGGGACAAGTATATTTTATTCCGTTATTCAGTGGGGATGATGACGTATCGATAGGAACCTTTTTCGAAAAATTAAATTTAATTCGTAATTTAAGTGCTTGGACCGAACATCAAACGCTATGTGTCGCGCGCTTACGCTTGGCAGGTTCCGCTGCTGAATATGTGTCGGCTAATCCACACGTAGTCAAAAACTTCAGAGATTTTCTTCGGTACTTAAAACAGAGAGAGATTTTCTGCCCGTACTCACCTCTGTCACTCGAGTGCTTATTTTCCAGCTGCACTCAGCAGCCTCTGGAAACAGTAGCAAACTACGCAACACGGCTTCGGAAAACTGCAAGTCAATTGCTTGAAACACTCGCGGATCCGTCCTTGGAAGTAGCCACGGCGATGCTAGAAAACAGGCTTCTTTTGCAATTTTTGTCGGGATTACGAGAGGAAATAGGGCGCTTCGTACAAGTCAGACAGCCAAAGAGTATGTAAGCGGCCGAAGAGTATGCTCTGCAACAGGAAGCAAATGTGAAGAGTTACGCCACCAAAAAAAAATAGACGCTGAGTATGTGCACATGTTGGATAGCTCTCCCTATGACCCTGCCTTCCACATCCCTCCACCCCAAGCTGGGAGAATCACGAGAATACCCTCACTTTCCCTTTCCTCATCTAGCTTTCCTCAAGTGAACCACATCCCTGAAAGACAAGGTCTTCGCCCACACCCTACTCCTATACCCTCTCCTGTTCATAAACCTGTCGTTCAAGATCGCCCACCAAATGCCAACCGAAGCTGCTATTCTTGCGGAAAGACAGGTCATATTTCTAAATACTGTCGGTCGCAACCTCAACGCTGTTACAGTTGCGGGGGAAAAATCACACTTCTCCAAGGAATGTCCACTTCAGTGTTGCGGAATTTGTAAAGAAATCGGCCTTCGCCCGCTCGATTGCCCCATCAAAAAGACCTCCGAGAAACCGGGAAATGGGATAACCCCGACCTCGAGGTCGAGGGCGAAGTAATTTTAGCAGTCTCACCAGTATATCGGGTATGGCAGTAAGAGTTGAAATATTGGGAAAGCCTTACCGTTTTTTAGTGGACATCATGCAATAAATACTCTACGAATTATACCTGTAATTTATAATATAAAAGTCATTTATATGTATACATTAGGAGTTCTATATTATTTTGAGTCAATGCATTTTATACTGGGAATTAATCATTAACGTATTACTTTCTTTATTCTTATTTGAAACTCAAGGATTTTTCAATGCTTTCTTGTTACAGAATTTGAGTTACCAGCTTCCTAGTAGGCTTACAATGCTCCAGTCATCATTCCATGGACGTACAGACAGGCAGAGCCAATGGGGGAAGAGGTCAATGAAGAAACCCTTTAAAAATTTCATTTTTAAGCTTCAACATATGCGTGCTTTGCCTATTCGCCTATTGCCGTGGAATAATTTTTATGTGGAAACAATTAGTATATATGTTTATTCCTTTCATGCTATGTGTCATCATCATCAATCATTCCTCAATTACTTTTATTCGCTTGCTTACACATTGTTTCTATAATATTTGCCATTTCATATGAATGTCATTTTTATGAACATAAATTTTTACATTATATACCTATATTATATTATTATTTTATACCCTCCTTCCCTTCTTCTTGGATTTATTTCCAAAATGAATGTACATAAGATTCCTCCTTCGCCTGTCCCTACAATTGGTATAGCACTGAACTTGAAGCAGCTTTGATCATTCTTGCGGATTCATATAGCCAGAGGCAGTGCATCATGCATCCTATCCTATGGATCCTATTATATCCTATTCTATGGATCACCTTTGTTCCTTCTCGCTGTAGGATTTCGCCGGGTGTAGTGCACGATGCGTATCCTAGGAAGCAATTATGAACCTTCACAATGTAGGATCTGCTAAGAGATGGTGCTCGATACATATCCTATAAAGCAACTTTGAACCTTCTCAATGTAGGATCTGGTAAGGGGTTGTGTAAGGTAAATATCCTATGAAGCAACTTTGAACCTTCTCAATGTAGGATCTGGTAAGGGGTAGGGCACGGTGAATATCCTATGGAGCAACTTTGAACCTTCTCAATGTAGTTTCTAGCCAGGGGTAGTGCACGATGCATATCCTATGAAGCAATTTTGAACATCCTCAATGTAGCGTCTAGCCAGGGGTAGTGCAAATGCATGTCCTATGAAGCAACTTTGAACCTTCTCAATGTAGCATCTAACCAGGGGAGGTGCAAAATGCATGTCCTATGACGCAACTTTGAACCTTCCCAATGAAGCATCTAGCCATGGGTTGTGCAAAATGCATGTCCTATGAAGTAGCTTTGAACCTTCTCAATGTAGTATCTAGCCAGGGGTAGTGCATGATGCATATCCTATGAAGCAACTTTGAACCTTCTCGATGTAGCATCAAGCTAGGGGTGGTACACGATGCATATCATATGAAGCAACTTTGAACCTCCTCAATGTAGCATCTAGCCAGGGTTAGTGTAAAATGCATGTCCTATGAAGCAACTTTGAACCTTCTCAATGTAGCATCTAGCTAGAGGTAGTGCACAATGCATATCCTATGAAGCAACTTTGAACCTTCCCAATGAAGCATCTAGCCAGAGGTTGTGCAAAATGCATGTTCTATGAAGCAACTTTGAACCCTCTGGTAAGAGGTAGATCACGATACATTTCCTAAGAAGCAACTTTGAACCTTCTTATCGCACGATCTGGCCATGGGTAGTGCAAGATGAATAACCAAAGAACATCCTTTGCATTACTGTAGGAGAATGTTCTTTGAACTCGGATAGTGCGCCATTTATTGATTCTTTGGACGTTCATGAAGAACATTCTTTGCACTTAAGGTGCTTCGCTGGAGAATATTCTTTGCATATCTTTTGAACTAACTTTTCCCCACTGGGTAATGTAAAATGTAAGTGATAGTGATAATTTACTTATGCAAAACTCATTTCTGCTCTATTCTTCCCTTAGTACTTGGGAAAGGGTCTTTGTAATTATGATAGAATTTATTGATTGAAGCTTTCGTGGCTCATGATGATTAAAAATAAGTCAAATACGGGTGTATGCCGCGTGTCGTGATGGAGATAGCCCCGACGTTTCGCGACCGACTGCTGGTCACTTTTTCAAGGGAATAATGTTAGGATTGGGTTTATGCTGCCTTTTTATATTTCAGGTTGGAGGGGTGGGCGGAGGGTGTGGGGAGTTAGGACTGGAGGGGGAAGATAAGGAAATGTTGCGGATGACTGGGTTCCAGGTATTGCTGATTCTTAATCCGGTATCTCTATTGTAGTTGTTCTTGTTTTTCTTTATTTCTATGGCCTCGCGGATGAGTCTGGTTTTAAAATGTTTTATCCTCGCGATGACTCTTGATTTTTCGAAGTCGATCGCATGTCCGGTGGCTTCGTGCTCCGCTACGGCTGACTTTGAAGGGTAACCCAGTCGAATGGCCCGCTTGTGTTCTTCTATCCGAGTTTTGACTGTTCGTCCGGTTTCCCCGATGTATTTCTTCTCACTCGATCGGCAGGGGATTTCGTATACTCCTTCAATTTGAAGTGGCGTCCTATCCTTGGCATTTCCGAGGAGGTGTCGTACTTGGGAGTGTGGTTTAAAAATGGCTTTAATGTCAAATTTCCGGAGGATGTTACCGATCTTAGTCGTCGTTCCTTTCACGTAGGGGAAGAAGGCTTTCTTTTGGCTAATGATGTCTTCTGAGTCTTGGGAATTGTTCCTGTTGTCCTTGTTGATAATCTTTCTAAAATTTCGGGATATAGCTCCGTTGTCGTAACCATTAAGACGTAGTATGGATTTCAGCTTAATAATTTCTGATGATAGATTCTTCGGGTCACTCAGCCGGATCGAGCGTTCAATTAGAGAGGTCATTACAGCGTTTAATTGAGCAGGGTGTTGATGAGAACTGGCATGGAGATACCGATTTGTTGATGTCGGTTTTCTATACACGGCGTGGCCTAGGCTTCCGTTGTCATTCTTCTTCACCAAGACGTCGAGAAATGGCAGTTTTCCGGATTCTTCAATCTCCATAGTGAATTTAATATTGCTTTTAAGGGTATTTTAAATATTCAAAAAAATGTTCTAACTTCTGTCGACCATGCGTCCAAGTGATGAAAGTGTCGTCTATATACCGTAACCAAATTTTGGGTTTATGCGTTGCATTTTCGATTGCCACTGTTTCTAAGGTTTTTAAGAGCCATCCTTTTTTCTCCTGGTAACGTTGGCCTTCTGATGTTGGGATGCGGAGTTCCGTTCCGTTCCGAGCGGAGTTTACGATGGGATCTCCCATCTCTCCAGCAGTGGCGAATATTTACATGGTACTGACTGTCCACTACAGCCGAAAGGATGACCGAGTGCCACCCTTTGTAATTGTAATAATCAGCTCCTCCGTGGATTGGGGTCTTCATAGGTATATGGCACCCGTCAATGGCACCGATGGTTCCCGGGAAGTTCCACCGGGTGCGGAAGCAGTTCTCCTTGGCGGCCATTTCCTCCTCCGTCGACGGGAACACTATACATTCCATAAAATATCTGTCAAGGACAGCTCTGCAGAAGTCCCTTACTGACATGCACAGTAGCTTTCCCCACGCCAAAAGCAAGGCCTACCACTCCATAATCAGCCCCAGATTTTAAATAGAAGAGGGCTACAGCGACCCTCTTCGCCACCGGTAGGGCAGGTATCCTGTCGACCGATGAACGGTGCCAGTTCTCGGCATAGCATGTCAAACATGTCCCTAGAGACACGAAATGTTTGCAGAAATCTATCTACCGGCCAAGCAGGGACGTCTCCCTCCCATACCGCTTGAGCTCGAATATAAGCCCAAGCTCTTCTCAGGGCTCTTCGTCGCCTAAAATCCATGGCAATTAACCGCTTCAGGCAAGCAATTTCTAATTGCATATTTTTTCGCTGGTTCCGTATCATACGATACCTTTGGTAAGCAGCTATAGCTGCTATTACGTTACCGAAGTTCATGACGGTTCGATGTTTCCCCTAGGAACGAATTTGCGCTATATCGAAATTGCGCTATACGAGACATGGGTATATTTTATGGTAGGGAAAAAAACAATGAGAAAAATTTTGAGTTAGTTGCATATAGTGATTCTGACTATGGTGGAGACACTAGAATCAAGGAAACAGATACGACGAAGGAGTACATCAGGTTGTCTTATAATGTGTAACAATAGCCCAACCTCGTGGTGTTCATGACGACAATCTGTAGGCGCTCAATCTACAACCGAGGCCGAACTTATCGCTGCATGTGAATGCTCCAAAGAATTGAAGTACTTAGTAGAGTTATCAAAGGAACTAACAGGAAAAATAGTGAAAAGTACATTGATAACCAAAGTACAATAAAATTAATTGGAGCTGCAAGAATTAAAACAAGGCGGCATATTGAAATAAAATACTTTTTGGTTAAAATTGAAATTTATAAAGGTTTATTTAACATCAAATATGTACCGACTGAGTATTATGTCAGAAACAGTCGTCACCTCTGACCACGAATTGTGGCGATAACCCCGAAAATGGAGAAATCCACAAAAAGTAGGATTTGCTTTATAAATAATAATATTTATTAGACATAAAACAAAACACAATTTGCATTAGTCTTTGTCGTGACTGGTATACAAAATCTTACAAATAAAGAAAATTATTATATTATTAGTTCAATCTCTGAAAATATTCAGTCACAAAATATACAAAAAATATTAAAAGATACAATGAATTATAATGAACATTTTGGTGAAATTATGGAGAATATTAAATCACAAAAAAATTAAATCACCCTTGTCGCTATCAAGGAATTCCTCGATTGAGTAGAAGGCCTTTTTTATTAGCCAGGCATGCACAACTCTCTTGAATTTGTTAACAGTAACAAATTTAGCTTCAGAAGGTAAACTATTAAACAGGTTTATCTTAGTTACATGAACTGATTTATAAGTTTTAGATAGTCTACAGTAGGGAACATTTGGAGTCTCCTTGTTCCTGGTGAAATGCTGGTGAACATTTCCTCTTGTCTCCAAGAAGTTTTGATCGATCTTTACATCAAAAAGACACTTCTTTATATATAAAGAATACAAAAGAATATAAAGAATATAAAACTCAACCTCTCGTTGAACTCCACGTTACTGTCATCTCCACGTAAGTTAACGTGAGGTTTAACCAGACATTATAAAACCGCGCCCCCAAAATTATAAATAAATACAAAATAAATATAATATACATATAAATTCAGAGGTAAGGAAAGAAAGGGATAGGAACATGGAACAGAAAAAGGACGAGGACAACGTTGCTGTGGTAGGTGGAAAAAAGCCAGAAATCAGAGGGTAAAAATGCGGCCTGACTTAAATATATATTAATTATAAATACGCCAATGTCTCGGTAGGAATCAGATTCAAGAAAATTATGTCACCAACTCAATAAAATAGTGCAACGGAGAGAGTCACGGACTTATAAGCCGATGCACCGCAAAGTTAACAAAAATGTACTCCATGATTGAAGCACAAATGGTAACATCCACACTATTTAATTTATCACTTAACGACCGACCGTGGTTTCGACACTTGGTGCCATTTTCAAGGTAATCCAACAAAAACCTCTCTCGGTATATACACCCAGGCCAAGGTAGGAGGTGGGGGGGATATGGAATCGAAGTGAGGGGAGTGGGAGGGGGAAACAGTTTAGGTGAACAAAAGAGCGAAAGCCGAAGCCAGAAGACATACAACAAGAGGAGCGTGAAGGCCAGGGTTTTGACGTCATGGGGAAGCTTAACTTTAACTTAAAGGTGAGTCTGTACAAAATAAAACATCATTAAAAAATCGATATGGGCTCTTGGCAATTTCAAATTTTTTGAAATTGCTAACAGCCTAATTTCTCTCTGCCAATATCCCATAGATCCCTCTTTTACCGCTTAACTTTTATTTTCAATTCAATCTCCAATACTTCTTCTTCTTCTCTTGACATATTTGCCTCCCGCACCAATGTAAATTACCAATTGAAAAGACTATCTTTGTGACAACGACCTTTTGTATGTTTTGTATGTGTTGAAAATTGTTGTTATTTATGAAATTTTTTTATACATGTCTATTAATTACATTTACATAATTCATTTTGAATATAAACCCAATGTAGCCTTAGTGCTGTTTTTGGTGTGATATAAGTGCATAATTGCATGTGATTTGATTCGGCAGCTTACATATAGGATCCCCTTGCAGTCCCGCAACACTCGAATACGACCGTGTAATGCGGGAAACTTGGGTTAGGATCCGTAGGATACGATGAGTCTCATTATAACAGTGAAACCTCTTTACATCGTAATGGTGGGGACCAAAATTTGGGCAACACATAAAAAACGCATGATAAAAACACAAACGGTAATTCCCACACTATTGAATGTAACACTTAACGACCGGCCATTGTTTTCACGCTTCCTGTCATTTTCAAGGTAATCCAACAAAAACTCTCTCGGTATTTATACCCAGGCCAAGGTAGGAGGTGGGGGCATATGGGATTGGAGTGAGGGGAGTGGGAGTGGGAAGAGGTTAGGTAAACAAATGAATGAAGACCGAAGCCACAAGACATACAACAAGAGGAGCGTGAAGGTCAGGGCTTTGACGTCATGGGGATGCTTAACTTTAACTTAAAGGTGAGTCGGTACAAAATAAAACATCATTACAAAGTCCATCCGGGATGTTAGCAATTTCAAATTTTTTGTAAGCAAGCTCTTAGTCAATATAATGTAAAATATCTCTGCAAAAATTGCTTAAATGGTTGTTCAGGCATAAATGATTTTCAAAACAAGATTTTCCGTCGTTATATATAAAACTTCTTCTGTGTTCCTTCACTCTGTCTTTAAATCTTCCACCGGTCTGGCCAACATAGCACAAACCACATTCCTCAAACTTTAATTTGTACACTCCACTTTTGCCCATACAACCATAATTGTCCTTAGAATTGAATATTATCTTGTCAAGCGTCAATGGGTTATAAAATGAAATATTTTAATAATTTTTATATTTAGAGAAGACATTCCGGAGTTTATACGAAATGTTTCTAATGAAAGGTAGCTTGACCCAGCGGGTAATTTTAGTCGGGACTATACACAGAGATGTCAGTAAGTTTGTGGTTCCTTTGGAGCGATAGCGTTTAAGCATCTTGCCTATGCACAGAGCATTGAAGCCATTTCTTACTGCTATGGTTTCTATAATTTTGAGTTCTTTATCAAAGTTGTGGACAGTCATGGGAATATTCATTAACCGGTGGATCATACACCTCAATGCGGTTAGCTCATGCGTATGGTGATGAGATGAACCTACCGGAATAATAACATCAGTGAACGTTTCTTTTCTGTACATTGATAGATCATGTTTGCCACCCTTAATTGAAACATTTAGGTCTAAGAAATTGATATTTTCCCCACCATTATCAATCGTAAATTTAACCTTGTCAAGGATTGAATTTTAAACATTTTTAAAATTATCTTATTGGCGTGATGAGCCTGTCCATAAGCATAAAATATCGTCTACATTGTACTCTTCAGCCAATTTATTAATTGACAGTGATATGATTGTTTGCTGTAGAGGCAGTGACTTCCTATCATGGTGATACCCTGTAACTTTCAATAATTCAGCAAATTTTAACTCTAGAAAAAAAAGCCACCGGCACATGATTCACGAGGATATCCACAGGCTTCGCATCGAATGTGACAAAAATAATTTTACCAAACTACATTGTAACATAGTTAATCAAAATTGAAGCAAATATAATTTTTTTATATTTGATAGGCATAGATATCAAACTAAAATTTTTTGTATTCTGAGATTAACAGCATTTCTTATTTGCTGATTTCGATCGAGGTGAACTGTTTATAAGTGTAACTCTCTCAGCAGAGTATTGAAGGGGTCAGCTGATGACAATTTGAGGTCTTCCACTGAAGCAAAGGACTGCATTCGAGATGCGATTGCAGGCTATTCACAGATGGTATGCTCAGTCCAACCAACTGAAATATTCATTCCAGTGCCAGACCTCCAACTTCCCACAACCAATATGTTGGTAAGTTTTATCATCATCCAGGGCTGTGGCAGATCCAGGATAGCGTCAAGGTGGAGGCTAAGAGGGGTTAAAAATACCAACAGTAGTGGGGGTTGGAAAAAATTACCATTCTATCTAGTGTAAAATGGGTACCCAAGGATAGCCCAACCCCCTACCCACCTCCCCCCATATATCCGCCACTGATCCAGGGTATAACCTGTGTTGAAAGATTCATTCTATAATTTTTGTTGTAGTAATATATTCTTTGTGTGATGAAAATGGGTATGACTGGCATTAGTATATGCATTTCTGAGTAAAGTCTTCTTTAACATTACGACCTTCACTTTCATGACAGAAGGCAAAAAGTCTAATCGCGCTCATCCATTTACTCATATTTCACTTCGTTGTACAACACCGCTAATGTTATGAATTAAATGCCGCTTATCATATGTAGTAGGCCTATGGTGAACTCTCCCAATTCTACTTACAAGCCATTAATCTACAAGCCAGTAATACTTCCTTGGTAGCCTGCTCAGTCCAACCAACTGAAATATTCATTCCTGAGCCAGACCTCGGATTGCCCACAGCCAATATGTTTGTAAGTTTTATCATCATCCACAGTAAAACCTGGTTTAGTCTTCTTTAACATTATGACCTTAACCCTTCACTGCTGTGGACGTACCTAGTACGTCCGCACGGCAGACTGCGGTGGACGTACTTTTTCTTCCTCCCTGCCATGCGGTCAGCACTTTCGCCGAAGCACTTCGAAGGGACCCACTAATCCAGGACCCTATCCTCGACCAGCTCACCCACGCAGGACCGTCTCCTCGACCCTACGAGCAGGCAGCCTACATCCCGAAAAGTGACCGCTCTGACTGCAATTTGAAAATCAATCACTCAATACGATCATCAAAAACTTATTGTTTTCATCGCACTCCTGCCAATCGTGCAATCAAGTACGTCTTTGAACCGTGTTTCTGCGATGAAAAATAACGGTTTTGTTAACTTTGATAAAATGGCCATTTTTCCGATTGTCCGCAGCCACGTTTCTAGAAAAGTTAACAAAATAGTTATTTTTCATCGTAGAAACACGGTTAAAAGACATGCTTGAATGTTTGACTGGCAGGATTGCGATGAAAACAATCATTTTTTGATGATTGGATTGAGTGATTAATTTTCAAATTGCAGTAAGAGTGGTCCCTTTTCCGGAGGTAGTCCCCCACTGGTAGGGTCGAAGAGACGGTCCTGCTTGGGTGAGCTCGTCAAGGATAGGGCCGCGGATTAGCGACCCTTCGGAAGGTGTACCACACCCATCCTGGAAGTACCTGCTCCATGGGCCCAGGAAACGCATTTTAACATTTTCGCCGCATGTGAGGAGTAGGTTTTGGGTGATTGAACAGCAGCGAAAGGGTTAAGTTATATGATATATGGCAAAATGGCTAATCACCCTTATCCATGTGCTAATAATTTAATCTTAGTTTTATTACAACACTAATGTTACGAATTAAATGTCGCACATCCTTAAGTAAACTTTCTCAATTCTACTTACAAGAAAATACTCGTAACTGTAACACGGCTAGGTGTCAAGTATGTTCTCTATTTTTTAAGTAATCTTTCTTCTGAACCTAAGTTAAGGAACTTGCCCATTTTTACGTGTGAGAAAGGAATGAAGAATATAGTTATCTAAATTGACATTAAGTAATTAGCTCAGCGTTAATTTTAACTTGGATTTTCTACTACTGTACAATTTCAACTTAATTGATGTGCGTGGCTGCGAAATAGCCCCAGAAAAGTCATCCTATGGTGAACACAATTTAAATAATAACGCCTGAAATGCATCTTTCACTTACCATGACACTTTTTAGGGCCATATCTGTAGTGTTCAGTAGGGTTGATGGGTTATATTGACAATTATTTGGTGAAAAGAACTTTTTCGAGGGGCAAACCCTGATTTCCCTTAGAGATGAAGACGATCACTGGGTTTACTATTACTATCATCGCTAACGGCTTTCGGGAGCAGCTGCGTGTTGCACTTTGTCCTGCGAGCGTTCGCATCTATTACAGGGTACATCATCAGGCAATGAATAAAAATTCGGAAAAGGTTGTCAATTAATATAGTCATCCACCCTCCTCCATCCACTGGAGTAGTAGGGGAACTGGGCAACGCTGACGTCAGCAGAACTCTCAGCCCTGTCCTTGAGTGGTAAGCGGGCTCTTTCTCGTATCTTGTGAATAACCTTGCTGGCTACATAGTAGGGCGTATCGGAAAAATCGATTTTTTTTTCAAATCCATCTGGCCCATTGAAAAAAAGTTAAGGGACGGATCAAAAATAAGGCCTAAAAAATTTGAGACCTCTAGGTGAACCCCTGACCCTCGCTCAAATGAGATTTAGGGGGGGAGGGTCCAATTTCGAAAAATATAATATTTTATGATCATTCCCTATAGATTTTGCCGAGTCACTGCCCTTCAGGGCAAAAATTTCGTGCATTTTGACGTATCTGCCACATTTCAGCCACAAAATGCCTAATTTGAGTCCGCGTCCGCGAAGAAAATATTCCAACGTCCACGCAGCGCCGCGGATACGAGAGCGGCAGGCGAATCCCGTCCCCTCCCCGCTCGCTTCTCCCCCTCCCATGCCTCGAGTAAAGCAAAATTTATCCTGCGTGTGCTGCTAGGAGGGAGTTCATCCTTGATAATATAAATCGGAAGATGGTGGAAGGTAAAATATGATGAGTAGTGGGACGACTTGTTTCT
Organism: Ischnura elegans; assembly: GCF_921293095.1. Classification (NCBI taxonomy): domain Eukaryota; kingdom Metazoa; phylum Arthropoda; class Insecta; order Odonata; family Coenagrionidae; genus Ischnura; species Ischnura elegans. The sequence goes on from NW_025791657.1 coordinate 1,634,597, forward strand.
TATTTGGCGCCTCGTCGTCGTTAAACAAATCGATGTTACCAACTTTTAGAGAAGTGACGAAAGATGGTTTTGATAAAAATCGATTTTTCCGATCCGCCCTACTACATAGTCACCGTTTTTTCTTCCGGAAGATTCTTTTCCAGGTCTGGCTGAGTGTAACGCCGCCAACTCTGTTGAAATTCTGGGGGCATTTCTCAATTTCAATAGCGGATGGGGGAAGGTGGACGAGTATATTAATTGAAAACCTTTTCCGACCTTTGTAAACAGTTGAGAGACCGCTCGCATAAAATATGAATGACCGCCTGGAACTCCGGAAAAAGACACGTTTGCCTCCCCGACTGGCTTTTTTTTGGGTTTCAACGGTTCTTTTCCAAGTCTTTTTGCATTTGCATCCATACTCAATCGCAGTGGATAGGCCACAAAAAGGTTATGTACTTACCGCCATTTAAATCGTACACAAGTTTTGAGGTGTTTTCCTTCCAGTGTGGGAAGATTTTCACTAATGTAGGAATCGTGCATCAGCTAGTAGTGGAATGCATTCACGCTTCCTCAAGTATTTACATTAAGGTTGCAGTAAAATAATTGAAATGTAGAATATCCGAACAAGTGTGTTGCAAAAATGCTTCCATTTGCGACACGGAAATATCATTATTGAAAATAAAGATGCTTGAAAATAAAATTGAAAAACAGCAGATGCTGCCGCACTGCATGAAAAAATTTCCAAACAGGAAAAGAAAATATTCAGGGAATATCATGGAAATAATGATGAATAGCTACCGTGAAATGAAAAGCAGAAGAAAATATGAAAAAAAAATTGTAGACTGCAAGAATCGACCCTTAGACCTCCGGTCAAGAGTCGTGCAGCGTAAACATTGAATTGCATTTCGCTCTCATTAGGAGCGTTTTTCGAAGGGAATATAAAATGTCTTTAACCCTTAGAGGACCAAGGGAGGGCTAAAAATGTCCGCCTTTTTATTTTTTCATTGTTTTATGAACTCAATCACCCAATACAGATTTATAACTTCGTTATATTGTCAAATATAGGTTTAAAAAGATAAAAACATCTTGATATAAGTGGAAAATTTTGTTCATGGAACGTTATGAGAGCGTAAATACGCGGTGGACACAAAGTAACCCTTCCTTGGTCCAACCTGTGGCATATTTTTCGACTGAATGGAATCGTGTAATGTGACAAATAGTTTTATTTGGCATTATAATTTATAATTGAATTTGTTTTTAAATTAAGTATTAACGTTTATTTTAATTCAAAAATAGGCTCCATATTGAATTTACGTATTTAAACTATAGGATGTAATTACTTTGATTTTATTTCACAAATTTTTACTTAACATAGTTTCAATTATTTTTCTATTCTAAAAAATCAGAATTCGTAAAAATAGTTTTCAATGTATTTATTTTACAAATTGATTAATTTTCTTTAAACGTTTTGAACTGCATGTGTAAGTAATTACTCTCTGTTTCTATTCACTTTGCTTACTCTTATAGGCTCTGCTTGGCAGAATTATGAACTGATACATTATGTCGAAAAAAAGCTTCTGAAAACCCTTCTGAAATTTTTAATGTTGTAGTCATTTCGTCAATAATACCTTAACAAAAACCTTTTCACTGTATTTATTTTATTCATTCATGAACAGGAAAGGGCACAAAGAGCTCTATCCAGCCATTCATGAAGCATCTTTTACAAAATGAATTTTTGCATCCCCCGGAAACACTTAGGTTACCAATCTAATCAGACTCACAAGAATTCGAAGTATTTTACCTTCATGTCAAACTGGAATGCCATTGATGCGAAAATATGAGTGCACCAATAACTAGCCCTCTTTCTTACCGTGATATTAGTGTTTTTAAATTTACGACACGCCGGCTAATTTACTCAATACCTTCACCCTCACCCTCAGATGCTGCGTGATTTGAACTCTCGCCATTCAAGATGCAATATGTACACAGTATAATGCAATTTATACAATCAGCATGCAATCCTAAAATTACCTATCATACGGTGAGCATTTATGGCATGCTGTCTGCAAAGCTCCTGTGAAATTTTGGTCCTCATGTTGACATATAGAGCTCCTATGCGGTGGCTTTTGAGTGAAAGGGTTTATATGTTTGAAAAGTTTTCTTATCTGCTTATCTACTTTACTGAGATTGACGTGTAATGAGAATTGGAAATTACAAGTGACACAGAATAAATCAGTTATGAAGAATTGAGTGAAACTGTAGTCTATGTTACTGAAATCAGTTCAAATAATGAAAGTAAGGAAGGTGAAGGAAGTGACTTTTGTAGGAAAAAATACAGCTAGGAAGATATGGAGTACTTTGCAAAAATGGCAAGGAAAACCTGAGTGATCCTCCTCGCGTGACTAGGCGAACCATTCAAAATATATTGTCGAAAAAGCAATGTTTACTACCTGCTGGTAAGGAAATGCGCAAGGAAAGTAAGGTAAGGAAAAGGATATGCGCAATTCATTTGAAAAAATTTCAACCCTGAAATTCTTGACATGGTTTTACGGCATACAAATGAAATAGCAGAACGAGCTCGGAGTCTAAAAAGGATACGCTAGAACTAAAATCCTTCGTAGGAGTTTTGATATTGTTCGGTGCAAACGGTGATCGGTGATGAAAAGTGACGGCAAGTTAGAACTGCATGATTGGTGGTTACATAGATTTGGAAGGTCCTCCTATATTGCTGCAAAGAGTTGAAACTGATATCAGGAACTATTGCCTTATTTGATGAAAAGTCTACTCGGGGAAAGACAAAGATGAAAAGACAAAGTTGCGCTTATTTTTCGGTATTCTAAATGGTCAATGCGATATCACCCAAATATTACATTTGTGAACCCGATATGTTAGTTGATGAAATGTTATCATTGCTTAGGGAAAGGTGTAGATTCATAGTATTCATGAAACAATAACCAGGGTAGTATGGGATACTTATAAGAATGTTCACCAACTGCTACGAGAGGTATGTGCTCAACATGGAAATAGTTGCCTGAGAAAATAATGAACCATCAACAAGCAGAGGTTCCAACAAAAAGGTGAACGCCTGGTGGTCCCAATCAAGAATTCCTGGGGAAATGTGTCAATGGGTAGATACTATAATTCTGTGGAGCCAGCAGAAGAACTTTATGAATTGACTATGGTTGGAACTATGCAGAGTAACAGAAAACGTATTCCTGAACTATCGAAGGGAACAGCTAGCCAGAAGATTTTTTCAAGTTTGTTTGAATTTACAGACCCGAGATCTGGGAGTCCACCGGTGACTGTTATCATTCATCACCAAAGAGAAGCCTAAGAAAAATATCGTTTCTCTATCCACACAGCATACAGAAATCTATTCCCTATTGGAAAAAATCAATGGGAAAAAATTCAATTGAAATGTTCCATTGAAAAGTGACAAATTTCAATGGAACAGTTCAATTGAAAAAATTACAAATACATTAATGCATCCAATATGGTAAACTTATTATTAGGTAGAATATACTTAACATCTAAATTCACGAATCCCGAATTCCGAATAAATAAAACATGTGAACAAAAATTAAAGTTGAAATATTTTTAGAAGCAGTGTCATGAAAACTTTAATTGGGCTTTTCCACATCTTACATCACTTCTCACAATCATGAATAGTTATCGAAAATCTGTATAGTTTTGCCATGATTATCAGAACAACAACTATGCCATGAGAGCCACATCTTTTACCAGTTCAAACAACGTAGAATAGTTGTCGAAAAGAAGACGTTTTTCCGCGATTAGCGATAACAACTTCACCAACAAATATCTCACACGTCTTTATCTAAGAAAGGCTTCTTTAAAATACTGATAAATATACTTCTGGTTTGACATGAAGCCAACATAACTTGTTTTTCACAACAGAAACATGTCACTCATGTTTATACAAGAACACGGGAATTTCACTTCACACAAACAAACCTGCGTGATACACACTATTCCGACAATGCAAGTAGTTTTTTGTCGGCGACGTAACGCACGTACGCATAATTAAGTTATATAATTTGCTAACATTTTAAACACAAACGTTAGTATAACCAGTCAAAAAGCTGAAGGCAAACGATACATTACTAAATGAACACACTACAGCACAACAATCACATCAAGACTTCCACTATATATATATCACGGAAGAAACACACGAATGACCTAATACAACGCTGTGGGGATCAAGCACAGGTTAAATAACAACGATACTAAATAGTCTTTTCTCCACGAGCAAAAAATTAACCACAACTGACCACAACCCAGTCAACCATGTGCACGTAAACATATGAATAACGGTATAAGGGTATTTTTGATTTCAATTGAGTATTTGAGATTTCAATGGAGTATTTGAGATTTCAATAGGATATTTGGGAATTCCATTGAAAATTTGAGAATCCAATGGAATACTTAAAAATTCAATTGTATCTTTTCTTCGAATTCCATTGAATTTCCTAATATTCAATGGAATATTCGTATTTTCAGTTGTAAATTTGAAAATCCAATGGATTTTTTGGATATTCCATTGAAAACAAGGAAATTCCATTGAAAATTGGCATTTTCAATTGATTTCAATTGGAATTTTCAATGGAATCGGCTGATTTTTTCCAATAGGGTTCATATCCGATATAAATGTCAGTAATCGTTTCAAAAAAAATGTGACGTAAATTTGCTCTACCACAACACCAAAGGAGGAGTTGATGCTATTGATCAGATGCTATGCAAGTATTCCACAAAAATGTCTACAAGAAGTTGGCCAATCTGTCTTCTTTGCACTAATTGACATTGCTGACCTTAATGGATTCTCTCTTTTTACACTCTTTATCTCAGTAAAATATCAAAAAATTAAAAGGAGACATCATTTTGACATATTTGTTGGGCCTTGAATTTGTGCGGCCACAATACAGTATTAGTTGGAAAAGACAATAGGTTTACAGATTTTAGTGAACCACATTTTATTGATGATGGAAGGGGTCGCGGATAGAAAATACAGCCGTTATATGTTGCTGTCAAAGTAATTGGTACAGGCAGTTTCCACGCGTGCAGCAAAGCACTTGCATCAAAAAGAGAAAAAACAAGCATGTTATAAAAAAATATGATAATATATATACTATGTGTAACAGTTATATTTGCGGTAAACATGGCATAAAAACTAACGTATACAATGCAGGCAATAATGCTGCCTTATCAGAAGATTCGAGTTAATTATTCATTAGTGATTGCTAATGTTAATAATTTTGTAACTTTATCGGAACGATATGGTTATTGATAAATAAATACTACGAAAAATATAGAAAAAATTTTTTTAATTAGGAGACGTATTATGATTTATCATGTACTTTTAAATAAGGTAACTGAAAGCAGAGTAAAAAATTTTAGGTTTATTTTAAATAATTATAAAATTGTTGTCCTGGAGTACGGTTGCTGAAACTTGACTTGAATTTGAAATACTATGCCTTATTGTTATTTTAAATGCACAGTTATCGGTGATTTTGAAACTTAATTTTCAAATAAGAGCATGCAACCCGGAACCTCTGTGAAGAAGTTTTATCATAATTTCGTTTATGATCAGTTTAAAAAGATTTGAAAATTTCAGTATTTTTATTGTGATTAAATGACTTTCAACTGGATAACCAACTTTTAAAATGTTTTTACAATATAAAAACACAATTCCTGAAGAAATATTCTGTTTCATAATTAGTTAAAACGAAAAAATATAAGTGAACATTTTTTGACCCTCCCTTGGTCCACGGTAACCAGAAAAAGGTTGGTCCTTTTGTGACGTTACGTCGTAAATGTAGTTGATTTTTCACGTAGGCCCAGACAAGGGAAATACTCCAACCGTCGGTCACATGCTGGATCAGGGAAAAACTCCACAAACAAGAAAAACAGCTCACAAGAAAAAGGTAGCCAAAAATAATTTACGAGTTATTACCGTTCGATATCTATTCAAAATAGAGTATTCAAAAATCAGAAGTATTACAGAAAACAATGATAGTAATTCATGATCCCAAAGAAAACATTACCAGCTAAATACCAGCAGAATAATTGCACTAAATTTGCCATGTCTCACTAGACATGTGTCAACGACGACTCCACGAGCACAAGAGAGCTTGCCTATGCAGGACAAGACAGGATGTGAGGGGAGGGATTCTTCCAGGGAGTGGAGGAGTAGCCAGGCGAATTAAACTACTGCCCCGCTGATGCGTCACTGCCCCTGCAGAAACGGCCGCTCCGCAAAACACCATTCCCTGGTTTTGAGACAACAGAATACCAGCCAGAATTTTCCCCTCAACTTCTGGGTTGGAGACATCAGTTGAATCAGAGGGATATTCATTGGAACACATGGAGGGGAAGGAGATACTGGGGTGAGGTGTTGGAGGGAGGGAGAGTTGTGATAGGACAATGGTAAAACTTCTCACTCCAAGTGCAATACTAAAGCCTTAGCACCGATTTCCCCTTGCTTGCCAAGGAGTAAGTATTTCTCCGCAGTAGTCCTATATAAGTCTTGCATTGCAGGTAGGTTGGTTCGGGGTTGGTTCGGGGTTGTTTCGGGGCTGTTTCAGAGGCTGATTCCAGAGGCTGAGTTTCCAGAGGCAGGGTTTTCAGAGACAGGATTTTCCAGAGACAGGATTTTGCTACAGGCCTTTTGCGCGAAAAATCCTTTAGGCGAAAAAACCTTAGCGCGAAAAGTTCTTGGCGGGAGAAGTTCTGCGGATAAGTTCGGAGGAAGTTCGAGGAAGTTCGAGGAATTTCTGGGGGGGAGGGGTACCAGAAATTTGGGGGGGGGGGGGGAACACTAAAACAAATGCCACACTTTAAGGGTTAAATGTGAAACTACGTTTATGGTTTAACTATTGGTTATATAAACCAATTTGGGGGTGATATGCAGACAGCTCCTGCTGGACCCCAGCACTAAAGTTTGATTAAAATCTGAGATCCGGTTTTGTGATACTCCCCTTGTAAGTGAAAAAAATTATGAGCATTCATTTATTTAATTATTCAAACAGCCAAAATGGCCTTTACATTGAATACAAAACATAAAATCTACAGCTTCAACAAATATAAACTATTAAAAAAACTGTCAAAAGGATTTAAAAAAGAAAAAAAAAGGGATTCAGTAGATGACTTTTCGAAGCTGCCTCTTGAATAATCTTACGGGCATTGAAAGATCCAGGGAAGGGTGAGTACTCGAAATGGAATTGAAGGGGGTAGGGAGTCTGTAAAAAAGTGATCTCTGAGAGAGAGAGAGAAAGACGGAATTTAGGTTGGTGTAGTAGGTGGTAATTACGGAAGGCGCGGATGAGAATATGGAGTGAAAAGAAAGGTAGCATATCTGAGGATCGGCACTTGCCATTAAAGGCATTGTAAATGAAGGAAATGTCGTGGAAATTCCTAAGAGAGGATAGTGGGACCAATGATAGGGCAGAAATTACTTCAGAGCGAGAAGAATTACGGAGGTGTTCATTCAAAATGTGGTATGTGGGTGATTTGATCCCCAAATGCTTGAGCTGCCTTGTGCTTCTTTCACTACCGCGCTCCTTCAAAATACAAACCGGAACTCGAAAATTACATGATTCGGTTTCTCCTTCATGAAATCACATAACATGTTTCACCATCTCTCTTGTGTACCTCATTATCACTGATTACTAATTTCATAGTTAGTACACATGCCACGTGCAAATAGATGTACTACCCGAGTGAGAGCTTCACGGAATCTGCTGGATGAATAAGGTATCTCATTTGGTATACGTAAGTGCGTGACACGATGGCTCTTTCGAGGGAAAGACATCCCCCATTTCATGCATGCATAAGGTCTTTCTTGCGCGTGTGTAAGGTAATGATCACAGAGTAGGGATATACAAAGAGGACAAAACGGCTGAAGGCGGTAATCAGCTCATTGCACATTTCACCATGTTCTAAATAAGGAAACGTGGCTTCAATTATTATTTGGTTGCTATCATTCGCACTTGGCGTGGAGTGTTGTCGCACAAATTTTTTTTATTCCTCCTCTCTTCAATGCTTTCACGTAGTGTGCTAGTGTTTTAAAGAAACGTGGAAAATGAAGGAAGTGGAAAATAAGACGAGAAGAAAAAGTTTTTCTTGGTGTTCAACCATTAACTGCAAAAAAAATGCGGGCATGACGGAAGCATAGCTGAGTTTCTTCAGTTTCCCTAAAGACCATGTGAGGTAAATAATTTCACAATTTTTCTGAGTTACATTGATGATCGAAAAAACTAAACTTGTATATGAGTATTATTTTGCATGCGAAATGAATTTGTCGAAAAAGTTTGATAAGAACTTGTGGTGTTGGCGCAGGTCCAAGGAATGGGCGATTCGATGTCGTCGGTCGGATTTAGAAAACAAGACTGTCAGTTATTTTCATAATAACTGCCGGATTTGTGCGTGCGATTTGGCGTTCCTTGCTCTACCTTTATTATTAAAGAAATAATTGAGCTACTTTGAATTTTTAATACTCTTTTTTCGGTGGATGGTAAATCGTTAGCACTATTTGGTTTGAATTTACCGCATAATTATACTTATTTTCAGTATTGCCGCCGTGCGATTATTCACTACAGAGAAACGTATGGTACAGCCACCCAATATCCCCTCTGTATATATCCACTCTGTGCTTACGGTAAAAATGGCCACGTAGATAATCCCACGTTGGATACATATTAGGAAACTTGGGCAAATTTGGCACCTGACGTAATACATCTCCATTATTTTATGGCCTCCTTTGGAGAGGTCATTAGAGATTTCAAGGTAATATTAATAAAATTTAGCGTTTAAGATAATATAATATTCATGAAAGTTTATACCAGAACATCAATTAAAGTGAATGTGAATGAATTTTAGGTTAATGCATGTGGAATCTTGTAATGTAATGTAAGTAACAGACATTTTCGCTCACTCTTCTCGGTCTAATGATATCCCCTTCATAATGCGCGCTGGCTTTCCATGAAAGATGTAACGTAATGATATTACGCCACGTGATGGCCACGTGAGTCATTTCGCATTGGGTTTATTCAAAGACACTTCCTTATAAATGGTACCTGGCAATATATTTCCGCCATCATTTTATAACTGTCAGTGTATAGGTTGTTGAGGATTTTAAGGTAATACTCATAAAGTTTAGGGTTTGTCCCCTCTGTATATGTATACTCTGTGATATGGTTGTTGAGGGTGGTTCTGAAAGGATAAGGTCTATCACTTGTGTACATTTGAGTGCGTGACAAGTGTTTCCTTTCGAGAGAAAGACTTCCCGCATTCCCTGCAAGCATAAGGCCTTTCTCGCGTGTGTGTAAGGATGTGGTTTTTGAGGGTGGTCCTATGAGCGAAGGATTTGCAGCATCTGCTGCACGAAAATGGTCTCTCTCCGGTGTGTGTTCGAATGTGATCGGTGAGATGACCACCCTTTCGGAAACACTTGCCGCACACGCTGCACGCATAAGGTTTCTCTCCCGTGTGAGTGCGTGCTTGTTCTTCCAGGCTGTGCCTCTGGGTGAAACACTTGCTGCAGACAGTGCATGAATAGGGTTTCTCCTTGGCGTGCGTAAGCATATGTCTGGTGACGTCAGAAATGTGAATAAAAGACTTGCTGCAGACACTGCAGGAATAAGGTTTCTCCTTGGTGTGCGTAAGCATGTGTCTGGTGACGTCAGAACTCTGAATGAAACACTTGGAGCAAATATTGCATTCGTAAGGTTTCTCCCCCGAATGTGAGCGACTGTGCATAACGAGGTTACCCTTTTGAGTAAAAGACTTGTTGCAAACGTCACAGGCAGACGGTTTTTCCCCTGTGTGCATTCGTACGTGGTCGACAATGTGGCTCTTTTTGGAAAAGCACTTGTTGCAAACATCACATGCATAAGGCTTGTCCCGTGATTGAATGTGCATGTGTTCACTTAATGAATCACATCCAGAAAAGTACTTTTTACATATTCCGCATGAATAAGACTTCTCTCCTGAATGCGTTAACATGTGCTCACCGAGGGTTCTACTTTCAGTGAAAGTCTTAGCACACATTTTGCATGAGTAAACTGTCTTTCTTGAACTCCCACAATCCTGATCACGGCGGTTTTCAATAGAAGAGTATGACTTTGAAGAAAACTTTTGTGTGCACAGTTCCCTATGTGCAGTGCCAGTTTTCCTATTTTTTCTCACATTTTCCCTCTCCCCCATTCCACCAGAATTTTTTTCAATGCGCCCATTTCCTTTACGTCTCTTCCCTTGTCTTTTAATCTTCAGCTCTTTTATCGTTCTGGAGGTTGTAGGCTGACCAGAAATGTCACTTTCTTCATTTGACACGATTGTTTCCATAGACTCATCGTCTCCCACTGACAATTCAGCATCAACATCTGAATTTCTGGCAACATGATGAGTTTCGAGATGTTTGCTCAGCTCACTTTTGCTGTTGAATCCACCTCTGATGTTGAAGGTATGATATGATCTACTCTTTGCTCTGCGATAATTCTCTGAATTTATGTTAAAGCAATTACTTTTCTCTTCCTTTTCACCCATGACCCCCTCAGTGCCACTTCCTATTTATTCGCTACGTTCGATGCAGCTAAGGGTATCAGTGGTATTTAGTGCATCAAAACCACCTCTATCCTCAACAAAATTCATTCTGGCTCCATCTCCACTGATTTTAGATGTATGACTGTATTTCGTATAACATTGTCCATCATCAGGAAATAAGCACGCTGTTAACTTATTAGGATGAGAAGTGCCACATTCTTCCAAGTCATTTTCAATCACATTCCTTCCTTCCTTCCTCTGCACGAGAAGCTCCAGACATGGATTCAAGGGTTGTCACTGAGGATGAGGGACGAAGATGGTCACAGCCAGGATCAATCCTTGCATTTCTTTCTGCCAGCAGATATGGAGCTGAAGATGTTCCCACGTGCGATATGTCAGGAGCTGGTAGACCTGAAAAAGAATTTTACATTAACATTATCACAGTTGTATATGAAATCTATATCTTGGTGACATGATTCCTACAAGTCCTTCTAGAATGATACAAAAGTTATTTTATTGATGCAGAAGTAGCAACTTCAAAGGATGATAAAATTAGTTGCTATATAGATTAAATTTAACCCTTTCCTGCCGGAGACTACGAAAGCAAAACTTAACCTCGCTACGAGTAGCAGATAAACATTTAAAAATCTCTATATGGAGCTCTTTTTTGGGCGTGAGTTGCCCGGGTACACTCGTCCCTCGGATTTGGGACCCAACTCAATTGGGCGCCCGGCCATCATCCCTGCCCCTCACCCGACCCTCGGACCCTTTCTTAGCTGGAGTCCGTCGTCAACTTATTATTTTACCGGTGTTTTTTTATAAATAATTATTAATAACGATTTTTGATAAATTACACTTACATAATAATAACTGACATATTTTTAAGCATTGTGAAATTTTAAACGGGTTTCTAGCGTTGATAATAACCTAGTTAGGAACTTTTCATTTTACAGAAGGTTAGATGTTTGGAGATTTTTAGAAGGTAAGGTCAGAAATTAGAGTGAGAATGCATTCTCGTATGGGCAGGCATAAGTACTAAGAAATAGGTTTTAGTGATAACGTTTTCATAGAAGTTGAGGATGCATTCAGCAATAAAGGAAAAAGGGTTGGGAAAAAGGAATGCAAGCCTGAAAACCTAAAAAGAACTAGCACAATAGTATTTTGAGGATCGCTTTTCTTTGAATCGGAGAGGGCCATCGAAAAATTCGGCGAAAATGTCATTAGCGCTCATCACCTGGACTGTATGAATGCACGTGCGATATCCCTGTGAGAGCGTAAGGCTTGGTTTTTCCGCGTAGTTTACCCGAGACATCGTCAGGCAGCTGAGCACATGTTCTACCCAAAATGAGTAGCTAACAATAGGGCATACAACACAGGTACGAAGTTGGATGTACAAGTTACATTACTTGAGACTACCGCGTATTAGTAATTACTCGGGGGAAAATGAATGGATCAGAAAATAAAGGGTATGCATTGTGACGGTCACACCCGTCACGGTCTTGTTCCGGGGGTTGGGCGGCGGCCGCCCTGGGCTCGCGTAATCTTCCAAAGCTAGGTCTTTCTCCTTTCTTTTCGCCTTCCCCACCACCCTTAGCGTTCAAGCCGCCAGGCATGCGTGTGTGTGTGAATGGGTATTCTGGTGATCTTGGGTCGAATGACCAAGTGGTTATATAATGATGTAACGGCCACTTGACCCGGCCGAGTTGTTTTATATAAGTCTTTTGTGCAATGTCATGTGACCCTCTCCACCCCGCAAGTGGTGAATATAAGGCGGGTGGAAGGGATTGAAAAGGGGGGGCTTCCTTCTTGGGTTCCGCGGTAGCTGGTTGTGAGGTACTGCGGAGTCCGGTGATTGATTTGGTGAAAGTTGTCTGATAAGTTGTCAGTTACTTTACGAAAAGGGTTCAGCAATTTGTCTTACGAGTGAGACTTGGACAAAGGAGAAATATTATTGGAAAAACATGGATCGAACGATTAGGACTACCGTTAGATCATGCGATCTATGCCAAAGAACCAAATACCCTAGGAAGCGGGCCGAGGGACCCATTGAAAATATAATCCCGCGTGAGCCTCGGGACTTATACGCTGTGGATATTTATGGGCCCTTGCCCAGGGGAAAATTCAAGAATAAATATGTTTTTGTGGTGATCGATGGGTTCTCCAAATTCTTACAGGTTTATCCGTTAAATAAGCCCACGGCGCGATTATGCTTAAAAACTATAAAGGAAAAACATTTTCCCTTAAGTGGCATGCCGCGTAGGATTTTATCGGATCATGGGACACAATTCACGAGTCATCTATGGAAGCAAAAGTTAGAGGGAATGGGCATCGCGGTCGTGTATTCCTCTATTAGACACGATCAGTCTAACCCGAGCGAGCGGGTGATGAGGGAATTATCACGCTGGTTTCGAGCCTATTGTTCGGAGGATCACGTGAAGTGGGTCGAATTATTACCTTGGATCAATCGGTGGTTTAATGCCCTCACCCATGACAGCACGGGTTTAACTCCGACGCAGATTCATTTCGGCAACAAACCGATACGCGAGTTGGATGGCCATTTGAACCTTTTTGGCGAACAAGATAGGCCACAAGAAGAAGTAATTCAATTGTGTTTAAGAAGGTTAGAGAGTGAAGGTCGTAGGCGTAAATGTCATCAAAAGGGAAAGAAAGTCGAGTTTCAGGTGGGAGACCGCGTACTGTTGCGAACGCCTCGTGGGTCGGGCGTCCGCATGAATTTGTGCCACAAGTTCTTTCACCTATGCACCTATTCTCTATTTCAAAGCTATCGGGCCCAAACGCATGCTATTTAGAAGATAGGAGCAATAAAGAATTGGGCGTATATAATTTTGTTAATTTAAAACTGTACCACGAACCAGTCCGGGAATGAGTTTCGCGGCCTGGGTATTAAGTTCATTTAAATTTTGCATTCATGAGGGAGGTCCTCGTAATTGGTCTTAATTATTTTTTCTTTCCTGCATTATGGAATGCCATAGTTAATTTTTTTTTCTTGCATTGGTAAACTGTGGAATCTCTGTCTCCGCCGAGATTCGCGTCCACAGTTTAGGAAGGGGCTATGTGACGGTCACGCCCGTCACGGTCTTGTTCCGGGGGTTGGGCGGTGGCCGCCCTGGGCTCGCGTAATCTTCCAAAGCTAGGTCTTTCTCCTTTCTTTTCCCCTGCCCCACCACCCTTAGCGTTCAAGCCGCCAGGCATGCGTGTGTGTGTGAATGGGTATTCCGGTGATCTTGGGTCGAATGACCAAGTGGTTATATAATGATATAACGGCCATTTGACCCGGCCGGGTTGTTTTATATAAGTCCTTTTGTGCAATGTAATGTGACCCTCTCCACCCCGCAAGTGGTGAATATAAGGCGGGTGGAAGGGAGTGATAAGGGGGGGCTTCCTTCTTGGGTTCCGCGGTAGCTGGTTGTGAGGTACGGCGGAGTCCGGTGATTGATTTGGTGGAAGTTGTCTGATAAGTTGTCAGTTACTTTACGAAAAGGATTCAGCAATTTGTCTTACGAGTGAGACTTGGACAACCATCGCTGCATCGCTTGGAAAGCTGGGCCAGGCAAAGGGCATATTGAGGTGCAAATTGGAGAACGCCGTGCTATCCGGAGTGCAAGGACTGTCTAGTCGAGGCGGGACTTGCCATCTGTCGAAATTTCGCTCCGCAGGCGTGGATGCCACAGCATCCTTCGCGAGCAGGGTGAATGACGGAGACGGAGGCATCCAGCGTTAAAGCACAAATCCTGCCCAACTTAAGCCTGCAGAGGAGGAGCGAGAAGTTACGAGCGACGAGGCAGTGGGTGTGTATCGGCCACACAAACTTGTGTCGCCCTGCCATAAACCCCCCCCCCCAAGAAAATGCCGTATAATCGCCCTCCATGTTTCCCCAGTATTTACTTCCCACTGTATAACTGGACAATAAGACAACTTCCCTTTTCTCACCACAATCGCTAAGTGATGCAAAGGACTCTATCGCCTTCAGCAATTCATAATCAATTCAATGCTCTAATGAACTGTATTTGACTCATATCTGCCTAATATTCACTTACGTTAGAAGGGTAATCGATCCACGATTATTGTAAATTCATTGTTAAATCATTGTGTGTTGCTAAAATTTAATTCATTTATGTTTCACGTACATCATCCGTAATATTGATCACCCATCACATCCCTCACTAGGATTATTCTTGTATTTTTTTGTGCCAAGGGTTATTTTTATTGGATTTGTATATTTAACCAGTGCAATATATTTATGTGAAATTGAACTAAACTCGAGTACGTGTGGTTATTTGGGGCGTCAGCTGGGGAGCTGGGGCTTGGTTGTTCCTGATTACCTCCCCCTTGAATCGTTCCTAACCCACTTCCCGATCTCAAATCCTTCGATAAATGAGAAAACGACCTACCAAAAAGGAGAAAATTCTTCGGGGTTTGTCAATATAGGGGCCGGTTGTAGGTCACCGTGGGGACGAAACGTCCCACCCTGTTGCCGAGGACCCTCCACAAGTGTTGTCGGTTCCCCCGCCTTCGCCGCGGCAACCACAGATAGCGGCGAGGTGGAATGGACCGTCACATTTATGGCGCTGCCGACAGGATACGATTTTGAAGGGATTAATTTGGGATTGTATGGGAGTGAAGCTTGCTCTCTGTTGGGTTCGACTGAATTCACAGAACTTTGCGTTCGTCGGCGAGTGTAACTTCGTCATTGATCGAACGAACAATTTTTCTTTGGATGGATGTGCTTTTATTGTGTTTAAGCCCTTAAGTGGATGGTCAGGTGTAGTTTCAGGCGATTTGAATTTGAGGTTCCGGGCGTCCGTTGGAATATTATTCGATAGGCAGTCGCAACTAGCGTGGTCAACAGTTTCCATTTACGGGTTGGGCCTTTTTAAAGGAACTTCATTACATTTTATTTTTCACAGGCATTATCACGCTGCAACCATGCCAAAAAGGGGAAGGGAAATCTGACCCGTATATGCAGTATAGGGAATCCATGGGGGTATTAACTCTAGATTCCTCGAGCGACGGGAAAGAGGAAGTTGAACCGCTCTCAGCGGAAGGGATAAGGTTTGAGTCAAAAGGTCCACCTGTAGACCAAATGAATGCGCTGTTGGTTTGGTTAGAAAAGAAGGAGAGGAAGGAGGAGGAGAAGGAAAAGAAAGAGGAGGAGAAGGAAAGGATAGAGAAGGAGGAGAGGGAATTAAGGCGTAGAAAAGAGGAGGAGAAGGAAAGGAGAGAGAAGGAGGAACATGAGGTTATAATGAAGAAATTAATGGCGATAGGTGAACGAGTAGGTCCGTGCAAAGAGCGCATAACGACGCTTGAAGGTGTTACGCAAGGACGATTTAGCCAAGTCGAAGAGAAAATAACCGAAATCCAGCGAGAGATGACGCAGGAGAAGAAGGAAATACGCGACGCAGTTGGTGAATGAGATGATAAAATGGGAAAACTGCAGGAAATAACCAGTCAGGCGTATCGGGAAACCTCAAGGGAGGCGGGGTGGAATTCATTCGCCCCGATTAATCTACCAACGTATTCCGGAAACGGAATTTCTAATCCCCTTGCCTTTATGAGAGAAGTAGAGAGATATTTTACTCTTAATGCACTTCCTGAAATGTTTAAAGTCCTGTGTTTTAAACAGATGTTGAAAGGAAGGGCTCATGTTTGGGCGGAAGATTGTGGGAATAATTTTGAATCTTTACGTTTCGAAGAAGTCAAAAGAAACTTCTTAAATATGTTTTGAGATGCACGGACAAGGGATGTGTACAGGGAAAAAGTGTGTACGGGAACATATTTTCAAGGAAGTAATGGTAGTATGCTTGATTATGCCATGAGGAAGGTGGCGGCCGCGGATTACATTGATCCCCCTATCGAAAGGGGATTGTTAGTAAGAACAATAGTACGTCAGTTGCCTATTTCCACGCAAACCCATCTATCATTAGCCGGGGAATTGACGTTGGAACGTTTATACGAGTTGCTTAAAGTTCACGACGAAATAAATGAACAAAGCGGGCGGCAAGAAGGGAACGGTAGGAATTACGTCCCGAGTCACGGGCAAGATCAAGTGGAGGCTCGAGGAAGTAACATCCCTACGAGCGGGGACCGTATGAAGAAAATTCAGGACTAGGGCGCAGTTCCGAGACAAAGTCCGATGAGACCAGGGTGTTTCACGTTAGGAAGGGGCGGCTTGAATAGATGGGAGGAGGAATCCTTCCAAAGTCAGGAAAGGAAAAGGAGCGATAATTCGAAGGACTCGGATGGCGTGTGCCACTCACCGGGGTCAAAATCGAATAAAACCCGGGTAGAAAGTAATGATGTTGCCGGGTGGATTCAACCAGATAAAGAGGTTGAGAATGCCTGGGGAAACGAGAGACTTCCGAGGCAGGAGATTCCCGCGTCTCGGAAGTAAAAGAGCTAGTTTGCGCGGCCTTTAAGGCCGCATTCTATCTCGAAGGGAATCCATTTAGTGATCTCATGCACGAGCCGCAAGGCGCAGAGGAGGTGAAGCGTTTATGCCCGGAAATCGAGGTCACATGCGGAACAATAACCTTCCGAGCATTAGTAGATACGGGGAGTGAGGCGTCCGCTATCAGCGAGGAGTAGTATGAACAGCTGGTGAATCACAAAATTAATATGCCTGTGCTACCCTTGAGAAAGTCTTACTTAATCTGCGCAAATAATAGAAAAACACAACCTATTACCAAACAAGCGTTCATTCCATTTGTTATAATGGATCATGAAATTGACGTAACTTGTTTAGTTGTTAAGAACCTCGTTAGGGAGGTAATTCTGGGAGCTGATTGGTTACGAAAACATGAGGCAATTATTAATTTTAGTAAGGGAGAGATAAATTTTTGCGTGCCTAACGATAGTAACCTCGAGCGAAAAATTTACCATATAGGCGCGGCATTAGTGGACAGAGAGATCGAAGGGATTTCGCGCGAGACGGCTATCAAGGAGGCAGTAGAGAAAGCTACGCAATTAAGCCCGGCGAATAATACGGCGTTGTTGCAGACGTTAATGACGCATCAAGAGGTTTTTTCCGCAAAACCAGGTTCAGCAAAAAACTTCGTACACCGAATACGGCTTAATGACGATACACCCTTCAGACAGTGATCTTACCCTATCCCACACGCGTATAAGGTGGCGGTTGAGGACACAATTAGAGAAATGTTGTCGGAGTAAATTATTGAGAAAGCCACAAGCCCTTATGTCAATCCGTTGGTGGTAATCAGGAAGAAAGACGGGCGCCCTCGTTTATGCATTGACGCCCGAAAGTTAAATAGTTTAACCATTCCTGAAAGAGAAGAACCGCCGCGTATGGACGAATTGTTATACGAATTTCATGGAAAGACTTACTTTTCTATCATAGATCTCACATCTGCCTTTTGGCAATTAAAATTACACGACGAAGATCAAAAGTATACTGCATTCAATTATAAATGTATTGCATACGTATTCAAAAGAGTGCCTTACGGGTTAAGGAATAGTGGATCCGCTCTCATAAGATGTTTAGACCAGGTTCTAGGGCGAGAAACGTTGGGTTTCGCTACTTGTTACGTTGACGATATATTATTTTCATCCCCGACGTTTGACGAACACTTATGCAATTAAAGATCTATTTTCAAAAAACTTAACCCTTTCGCGCCAAATCCCGCACCTGTGCGGTGAGGATTTTTTTTCCTCAACTACGAATGCCACACAAGTGCGTCCTGAATGTTCTTACCCTAACCAACGAATCCCGCGCCTGTGCGGCACAGGTCGAAAAAAGTGACCGTGTCGGACAAAATAGACCCACGGACGCGGTCGCCCCTCACGATCCGCCTTAGCGCGAGCCCAGCCCCTTCTTCGGCCGCTCAGGTCGACCCTTTCCTATCCTCTCCACGCGGTCAACTACTGTCATTAGCAGTGTGTTGTCAAAAAAATATTTGTTGCTTACTTTTGAAATCCTATGCTAGAAATGTATTCATCTTTTTTTTCTGACCATATGGAAATTTCAAACGAAATTCTAACGTTAATATCAACAGACTTATAGAACAACTAGTAAACATACTAAATCTGTCTATATGAACGTTAGAACTTCGTTTAAAATTTGGAACCAATCAGCAGAACATACAGAATGTTATTCCTCGCATTGATTTTCAATAAATGCAACATGAACGTTTTTAGTTATTCCACCTTATAAACAAATAAGTGACCATGAGCACCTTCCTTGAGTGGGACACTGAGAGCCGAAATGGGCCGAGGTAATCCCCACACGGACAATAGGAGAGGGTCGGACCTCTCGCGCCGAGGGACCCTAATGACGGTTGGGACCCACTTGGCATTCTTGACCGCGAAACCGTGAAAACACGGCCTTTGGCCATTTGCTTCGAAAAATACAGGCCGTGAAATCACGCCCTGCGTAGGGAAGAGGTTAAGAGACTAAACAGCAAATAGGTTACCAAGTTATGGTGATTCTGCGCAATGCCAGGTTACACTCATTCAAACAAGCATTCACTTACATTAGTTAGATGATTTGCATCTTTCAATTATCTCTTAGCTCACAGCAAGAAACTTATTCACATTACATATTTCCCATCCCATTGAGGCTATTGTTTAACCCATTACCGGCCGAGTAAAGAAATACTTGAAAATGCATAATTTTTCTCTTCATTTTACCTAATAACATGCTAAATAAGGTAAATTGAAAATATGGGCCTTAAAAAAAATTTGCTCATGATAAAAAAAAATGTTGCGTTTTCGCAACGTCGCACAGTGGGGCCAAATCTATAAAAGGTGGCCATAATTAGAAAAAAAAGTTCGGGGTTATGATTTCTTTTTACATGGCTGGGAAGACACTTATTTGAGCTGCTGAGAAATAAGTTCGAGAAGTAGGTAAGTGTGCACCTCTTCGTAAAAATCACTTTCAAAGTGACAGGTGCGCTGATGGGAAACATAGCCTCCCTCTCGCTTCGAAATACCCTCATCTTCTAGACTCCTCCTCAGCTACCCAATTGGCTAAATTTTAAATTAAAAAAATAGAATCAACGCAGCAATGTG
This sequence comes from Ischnura elegans, assembly GCF_921293095.1. NCBI lineage: Eukaryota > Metazoa > Arthropoda > Insecta > Odonata > Coenagrionidae > Ischnura > Ischnura elegans. The sequence goes on from NW_025791657.1 coordinate 1,654,181, forward strand.
CATAGATATAAAGAATTGCTTTGCCATAACATTGAAACAAAATTAAAATTATTATTAACATAAATATTAACCAATAAATTGCACAACTTTTATTCAAAAATAAAAATACGAACATCATTAAGTTATATTGCAGTGCTCTGCAGTGCTCTTATATAGTTATATTATTGTAGCCACAACTCTCGGCTATCAAAACAAAACAAAATTAACCACCCCAACCCGCTCCTTCGTGAATTAACCCTTTCGCGCCGAATCCCGCACCTGTGCGGTGAGGATTTTTTTTCCTCAACTACGAATGCCACACCAGTGCGTCCTGAATGTTCTTACCCTAACCAACGAATCCCGCGCCTGTGCGGCACAGGTCGAAAAAAGTGACCGTGTCGGACAAAATAGACCCACGGACGCGGTCGCCCCTCACGATCCGCCTTAGCGCGAGCCCAGCCCCTTCTTCGGCCGCTCAGGTCGACCCTTTCCTATCCTCTCCACGCGGTCAACTACTGTCATTAGCAGTGTGTTGTCAAAAAAATATTTGTTGCTTACTTTTGAAATCCTATGCTAGAAATGTATTCATCTTTTTTTTCTGACCATATGGAAATTTCAAACGAAATTCTAACGTTAATATCAACAGACTTATAGAACAACTAGTAAACATACTAAATCTGTCTATATGAACGTTAGAACTTCGTTTAAAATTTCTGCACGCACAGGAAAAAAAACACAAAATTCATTTTGAATTAAAAAAATCGATACGAACAACAAGTATTTGCATATATTCTGCGTTAATATTTTAGCTAGTTGAGCGCGGACTCATGCTAGGAAGGGGCTTTTAATCCCTCTAGGGTCTGGGACAGAGGCCGAGGAAAAGGATCGGCGCCCCACCGAGTTGGGTCCAAAAATGTTTCGGGAGAGACACACTGCCTTTAGTCCACGCGGAAAGGCTTCGTACAGAGGAGTAAAGAAAACTTTCAAGAGGCTCAATTTGAGGAAGAATTTCCTTCAACGAAGGTCCGGCGCGAAAGGGTTAAATATTTGCGCGGATTTCTGGGTGTATGTAACTTTTACTCACGATTTTGCATGAGATATTCGCATCTTACGTTTCCATTATTATCATTATTAAAGAAAGGGGTAAAATGGGAATGGACAGAACGCCTACAAGGCGCATTCGATAAAATCAAGGAGGCATTTTTAAAGACGATAGTTTTGCAATACCCTGAGTTTGATCGACCTATGTATTTGCAGACAGATAGTTCCGGTTACGGGATCGGTGCAGTTTTGTTTCAAAAGGACGAGAATGCGAGGGACATGGTACTTGCAATGGTTTCCAGAACCCTAAAAGGGGCGGAAATATCTTACACTACCACGGAAAAAGAAGCCCTCGCCATTGTTTGGTCGCTGCAAAAATTACGTAAAATAATATTGGAATCGGACTTGATAATAGTTTCGGATCATAAGGCATTAACATTTTTAAAACAATGCCATCTGAATTATAGCCAGTTGTTGAGATGGGTATTGGCGCTCCAAGAGTTGTGTTTGGAAATAAAGCATATACCAGGGAAGGGCAATACGGTGGCTGATTGGTTGAGTAGAGTTGTAGACGACCCATCGGTGAACCTAGATATTCCTAAGGATCATTTTATCTCAGCGGTGCTTGAACTGAATATTGTTGAGCTCCCCGAAGGTGTCATCGAAAACTTAGGAGAGATACAGCGGAACGACCCACAGTTGGGGAAAATATACAGGTGTTTGCGGGACAAACTCCACGATGAGGGAGGCCAGTGCGACAGAGAGGCGAGCCTAGCCCGTAAATATATGTTGCATGATGACGTCTTGCTTGCGAGAGTAGGCAGGGATCGTGACGTATTCCGTGTCATCGTACCGAAAAGCTTTTTTGTCCAGCTAATTTGGTACGCACATACCAAATACGGCCATTGTGGTAGTAATAAGGTGATGGCATGGTTTAAGGAGAAGTAGTATTGGAAAAACATGGGTCGAACGACTAGGACTACCGTTAGATCATGCGATCTATGCCAAAGAGCCAAATACCCTACGAAGCGGGCCGAGGGACCCATTAAAAATATAATCCCGCGTGAGCCTCGGGACTTATACGCTGTGGATATTTATGGGCCCTTGCCCAGGGGAATATTCAAGAATAAATATGTTTTTGTGGTGATCGATGTGTTCTCCAAATTCTTACAGGTTTATCCGTTAAATAAGCCCACGGCGCGATTATGCTTAAAAACTATAAAGGAAAAACATTTTCCCTTAAGTGGCGTGCCGCGTAGGATTTTATCGGATCATGGGACACAATTCACGAGTCATCTATGGAAGCAAGAGTTAGAGGGAATGGGCATCGCGGTGGTGTATTCCCCTATTAGACACCCCCAGTCCAACCCGAGCGAGCGGGTGATGAGGGAATTATCACGCTGGTTTCGAGCCTATTGTTCGGAGGATCACGTGAAGTGGGTCGAATTATTACCTTGGATCAATCGGTGGTTTAATGCCCTCACCCATGACAGCACGGGTTTCACTCTGACGCAGATTCATTTCGGCAACAAACCGATACGCGAGTTGGATGGCCATTTGAACCTTTTTGGCGAACAAGATAGGCCACAAGAAGAAGTAATTCAATTGTGTTTAAGAAGGTTAGAGAGTGAAGGTCGTAGGCGTAAATGTCATCAAAAGGGAAAGAAAGTCGAGTTTCAGGTGGGAGACCGCGTACTGTTGCGAACGCCTCGTGGGTCGGGCGTCCGCCTGAATTTGTGCCACAAGTTCTTTCACCTATGCACCTATTCACTATTTCAAAGCTATCGGGCCCAAATGCATGCTATTTAGAAGATAGGAGCAATAAAGAATTGGGCGTATATAATTTTGTTAATTTAAAACTGTACCACGAACCAGTCCGGGAATGAGTTTCGCGGCCTGGGTAATAAGTTCATTTAAATTTTGCATTCATGAGGGAGATCCTCGTAATTGGTCTTAATTATTTTTTCTTTCCTGCATTATGGAATGCCATAGTTAATTTTTTTTCTTGCATTGGTAAACTGTGGAATCTCTGTCTCCGCCGAGATTCGCGTCCACAGTTTAGGAAGGGGCTATGTGACGGTCACGCCCGTCACGGTCTTGTTCCGGGGGTTGGGCGGCGGCCGCCCTAGGCTCGCGTAATCTTCCAAAGCTAGGTCTTTCTCCTTTCTTTTCCCCTGCCCCACCACCCTTAGCGTTCAAGCCGCCAGGCATGCGTGTGTGTGTGAATGGGTATTCTGGTGATCTTGGGTCGAATGACCAAGTGGTTATATAATGATGTAACGGCCACTTGACTCGGCCGAGTTGTTTTATATAAGTCCTTTTGTGCAATGTCATGTGTCCTTCTCCACACCGCAAGTGGTGAATATAAGGCGGGTGGAAGGGAGTGATAAGGGTGGCTTCCGTGTTGGGTTCCGCGGTAGCTGGTTGTGAGGTACTGCGTAGTCCGGTGATTGATTTGGTGGAAGTTGTCTGATAAGTTGTCAGTTACTTTACGAAAAGGATTCAGCAATTTGTCTTACGAGTGAGACTTGGACAACCATCGCTGCATCGCTTGGAAAGCAGGGCCAGGAAAAGGGCATATTGAGGTGCAAATTGGAGAACGCCGTGCTATCCGGAGTGCAAGGACTGTCTAGTCGAGGCGGGACTTGCCATCTGTCGAAATTTCGCTCCGCGGGCGTGGATGCCACAGCATCCTTCACGAGCAGGGTGAACGACGGAGACGGAGGCATCCAGCGTTAAAGCACAAATCCTGCCCAACTTAAGCCTGCAGAGGAAGAGCGAGAAGTTACGAGCGACGAGGCAGTGGGTGTGTATCGGCCACACAAACTTGTGTCGCCCTGCCATAAACCCCCCCCCCTATAAAATGCCGTATAATCGCCCTCCATGTTTCCCCAGTATTTACTTCCCACTGTATAACTGGACAATAAGACAACTTCCCTTTTCTCACCACAATCGCTAAGTGATTTAAAGGACTCTATCGCCTTCAGCAATTCATAATCAATTCAGTGCTCTAATGAACTGTATTTGACTCATATCTGCCTAATATTCACTTACGTTAGAAGGGTAATTGATCCACGATTATTGTAAATTCATTGTTAAATCATTGTGTGTTGCTAAAATTTAATTCATTTATGTTTCACGTACATCATCCGTAATATTGATCACCCATCACATCCCTCACTAGGATTATTCTTGTATTTTTTTGTGCCAAGGGTTATTTTTATTGGATTTGTATATTTAACCAGTGCAATATATTTATGTGAAATTGAACTAAACTCGAGTACGTGTGGTTATTTGGGGCGTCAGCTGGGGAGCTGGGGCTTGGTTGTTCCTGATTACCTCCCCCTTGAATCGTTCCTAACCCACTTCCCGATCTCAAATCCTTCGATAAATGAGAAAACGACCTACCAAAAAGGAGGAAATTCTTCGGGGTTTGTCAATATAGGGGCCGGTTGTAGGTCACCGTGGGGACGAAACGTCCCACCCTGTTGCCGAGGACCCTCCACAAGTGTTGTCGGTTCCCCCGCCTTCGCCGCGGCCACCACAGATAGCGGCGAGGTGGAATGGACCGTCGCAGTATGTAGGAAGTTATTTGGATTGTAACATTCATGAGCGATAAAACGATAAAACAACAGTATCTCCCCATTACGTATTTTTCATCCCGTAAGATGAAAGAACAAGGTATTAAAGCATTCACATCAGAAGTTCTTTAAATATAACATTAAATTTCATTTAAAATTTGCCTACGCACAGAAAAAAACGAAGAATTCATTACAATAAATAAAAAAATTGAGTTTGCAACAAATTATTCTTTGCAAAAACCATTGCCGTTTCAACCACTTCACCGCAAGTTCCTGGTGTGGGAAGGATCATAAATGAGTGGGAGGGACTGGCTTAGTTGCCTAGGGGAGGCACAAGGGTCTCGCTAAGCTGGGTCTTGGGCCGCGCCTGAATACCAACGACCATAGCTACCGCTGCGGTCGGTTCCCATCCCCCGCGACAGCTATACCCGACATCAGGTCGTCTGCGTAAAAAAGTTTGCGACAGCTATACCCGACGTCAGGTGTTCTGCATATAAAATGCCCGTCGGCTCCACCCGACGTCCGGTGCGAAAGGTTAAGGAGAAGTAAATAAGGTATAATTTCTCCTCATTACAATGTTCTTATAAAAGCCTCCTTTTATTTTTTTGGTAAAAATGGCAGAATTTATTGCTTTCCAGTTAGTACAATGATATTCAATTTTCTGAATTTTCCCATATAATTTACCCATTTCCTAAATTTGCCCATACAAGACTATCTTTAACTGTAATTTTAAATTTCTCCTAAATGAATTTCCATACAGGCCTCTTGCAGTTTAATGAAAGCAAAGTAATAGTTCAGCTAGAAACTAACCCTGTAGCTCCTGTCAGGGTGCAGGCTTATATGCTCACACTTTACTATGATGATGAAGAAGTGGAATATGTCTACCAAGGTATAACGGAAGTTATCAAAGAGGGGAAGAAAATCTTATTATTTTAGGTGACTGGAATGCTGTCCTCAGCGAATGTCAACACGGAGTGACAGCTGGGAAATATGAATTAGAAAATTGAAATGACCGCAAAGAAAGGCTACTTTTCTGCACTTCTGAAATTCTGCACTGGACATACGCTAGTGATTGCCCACATTTTATTATAAAATCCTGCGCAAAGAAGATACACATGAAAGATGTCAGGAGACCTTAGAAGATACCAAATCAGCTACATTCTTGTGAAACAAAAATTCAGGAACTAGGTGAAGGACTGCAAAAGATACCCAGAGACAGATATCGACAGCTGATACAACATAGTTATGATGAAAGTCCCCTTAAATAAAATAAAAATTGAATTAAGCAGCAAAGAAAAACAAATGGCAGTTTGAGGAATTGAAGGATATTCAGGATCAACTGGCTTTTAAAGAAGCTGTCGAAAATAGAATAGGGGAAAATACGTTCAATAAATCAGTGAAAGAGAGTTGGAAAACCATTACAATTGGTCTGCAGGCAGCAGCTACGGAAGTTCTTGCAAAAAGAAAAGGCATCATGAAAAGCCCATGGATCACACAGGAAGTATTGGATCTCGTTGAAGAAATAAAATACAAGGCTGGGAAAAGAGAGGAAGGGCAGATTTGTTACAAGAAAGTAAGGAACGAAATATGTAATAAAGTGAGGAAAGCTAGAGAAGCATGGATGAAAAATATTCGTGAAGATGTACAAAACAATCTTAATCATGGAAAAGTAGGGGCCGCCTACAGGATAGTGAGGAACCACATAAAGGAATCCCAATTCTTAAGACTAAAAGAGCAGAGAACTGCAATGATTCAAGGACCATAAAACTGACCACACATTAGTTGAAGATACCGGCAAGGATCATTTATAGAAGCATAGAGCACAGAGCGGAAAAGTACGTGGATGAGGACCTTTTTGGATTCTGAAAAAAACATAAACAAAGGAAGCAATATTAGCTCTTAGGCTGCTCGTAGAGAAGAGAATGGAGAAGAACAAACCAACGTTCATTCTTAGAGAAGGCATTTGATAAGGTGGATTGGAACACAATGCTTGGAATCCTAAAAGAAATTGGGAGTTCTCTATAATGACAGAAAAATCATCAACAGTTTATGCAAAAACCAAACAGCGGTGATAAAATCAGGGCCCAGCTGTGACAAAGCAAGAATTAGGAAAGGAGTGAGGCAATGCTGTGCTTTGTAACCTGTAATTTTTAACATTTACTCAAAAAAGCAATTAATGAAATCAAAGAAAAGGCTTTGGGAGTGAATATCCACAAAGAAAAAATAAGCATGCTAAGATTTTCCGATGACATAGCCGTCATAGCAGAAACAGGGAGAACATAACAGAAAATAAACACAAAGAAAACAAAGATATCTGTGCGCAGCAGAAGAGAAGAAGTCAAGAAAAAACATTTAAATAGGGAAGCAAACACTGGTGAAAGTGGATGAATTCTGTTATTTTGGAAGCAAGATCATTAGCGATGGGAGAAGCAAGAAAGAAATTATGAGCAGAATAGCCCAAGCAAGGAGAGCATTCCACCTTATGGTGACCTGCTAACAGCTGAAAATTTAAACATGGATGTAAGGAAGCAGTTTATAAGAACCTTTATTTGGAGAATGCTCCTATATGGAAGTGAGGCATAGACAAAGACAGCAGCGGAGAAAGCAAGGATGGAGGCCTTCGAAATGTGATACAGAAGAATGATGAGGGTCAAATGGACCGACCAAGTTAGTAATGAGGAAGTCCTGAGAAGAGTAGGAGAGAAGAGAAGCCTCATAAAACCTTAATACAAGATGACCTCGTAAGAAAACGGAACAACCTTATAGGCCGATATTCATATTCAGTGGAACTTAGTACTTTCCTCCTTAGCATGTAAATTTTTCTCCTTAGCACGACGATTTCTCCTGGTTCCGGTACCATCCGAGGAAATACAGGTAAAACTATTTGGTTAATAAACCAGAAATAGTGGAACTCTCCAGTGTAATACGCTCAATTATTTGCCATAGAGCAACCTGCAAGTCGTTTGCAAGTATTTTCCGAGTGTGTAAACCTTCAAATTCATTAATTACTGAATTATTATCAAACATTGACCTTTTTTACACTCATGCCACATTTCCCTTTCTATAGCAGTGGTGCATCAAAATGCATCTCTCCGCGTGTAGAGTACGCACGTCATTGCTTGACAAGTAATGCAGGAGCAGATGATGCTTTGGATCTCCATGTGAAACACTTAACACAAAAATACTCGATCATGGTAAAAAAAAGAAAGCAGATTACATTGAACAATATTTTTAGAGAATTTCAACAGTATATTATAAAAATCTGCTCATAATAATCTTTATTGGTCTTATTACTCATGATATCAATATCGATATATCATTTAATACATTCATTGATATGGGTTCATTCCGAGAATGAATATGAATGGATGTTGCCGGGATTTACGGTTAAGAAAATGTTGCACAATTTTTTGATTTTTTTTAAAACAACCAATTCATTTACTCAGGGTTATCGTCATTTTCTACGAATAATCTCTGAGACAGAAGAAATGACCTAGCTTCAATTTGGAACGCAGCAGGAGCCGATGGCTGTGTATAAATCGCAAGCGGAAAATGTTAATTTATATACAAGGGTAAAGAATATAATTACAGATTGCTATTTTTCTATTTATTTATTGCGAGGGAAAATTTACGTTAGCCAGAATTTTAATTATCTCATAGAGAAGAGAAGATGAAATTATTACTCCTTCGCAACGGCCAATTCTTTTGTTTTTCTATATGAAGCGTATTGGCTCTCTTCAGACCCTTCTTTGTTGAAATTAGTCGCGAGTTATCGTAATGAAGCTACTGCTATAGCAGCCTCCTTCAACTTGTGAACCCACCCAAAGTTCCTTGATCCAGGAAATTATACAGGTAGTGAGTTTTAAGTTATTTAAGAATTTTAGTAGAGTCATATGATCAATATAAGCACCCTGAAACTCGAATCCCGATATCTGGACACTACGGGAAAATCGAAAAACCTTAACGATTTTTTCCTCACAGTCATAACGAATTTTTGAGAGGGCTCGGGCCCCATCAGGTCCCATGGAGTCGGCGCCACTGGTAGTAATCTGATAAGGTCCATGAATCTGATGCTCATTTGTTTATGCCCTGTGTTGACTGCGACTGGGGAGAGCTGGAAAGTTGGGCCTTCGTATGAGGGGCTGAGGGTATCACTCCCCATTCCACTTTCTGCGACGTTGCCGTTGTTGGGAAGGTGGAGCGGGGTGAGGGGAGGTAAGAAATTCGAATTGGCCCTATTCACGTCCATCGCCGCCATTTTGGGCCTGCAGTACTCCACGGTGTATCCATTTTAGGCCACGCAAATTAACATAGATACGTGTCTCAAGGTATTTTGCATAAGAAAAGTGCAGCTACAGATTGTTTGTTTTAGAATTTTTATGTTTTAGCTTGGAGTCAAGTTATAATTGGCCATAGTCCAACTTGATTTTCTCAAAAACCTGAGGACGTATTACTATTTATTTCCTTCCAATATGTGAATACGCGTCTCCTAAATACAATAAAGAAAACCGCAAGTCTCTATCTCTTCTAGTTGTTCCGCAATTGAGTGGTATGTGACCTCCGGCAGAGGGAAAAAACGATCGGCATCGGTCGCCCAGAGTGGCTCCCAGCCGTCACTACCATAACGCCTCAACGGTTGAGCTGCAAAATAATGTGAAGGCACTTCCAAAGGGGAAAGGTTACTGCCCCTAAACTTACCTCCTGTGGCCAGATGGATAAAACTAGCAGCTAGAAACATTATATAACTACATAAAATTAGCATGATACCTACCATTAATCCTATGTTTGGTAAAATATTTTACTCAAATCAAACTCATACTCAAATATTTGGTAAAATATATGAGTATCTATTCTGTAAAAGACTCATTGACTATTTCGATAAGCATAACATAATATCACTCCATCAACATGGTTTTCAGCAGGGAAAATCGACAGAACAGGCTCTATTTAATGCAATTGATAATATTACACAGAAATAAATAGTAAAAATAAGGTAATGGGGATATTTTTTTACATGAGCCGAGCATTTGATGCTGTGGATCATGACATATTGCTAAAAAAATATGAATCAATAGGTATTAGGGGCATTCCTCTAAATTGGCTTGAGACATATCTTTATGGAAGTAAACAGAAAGTAGCGTACAGGAAAGATGGGACAATCTATTTCTCCTCCACGTTAGAAGTCAAAAAGGGTGTACCACAGAGGTCAGCGTTGGGTCCTCTTCTCTTTCTAATATTCATCAATGACCCACCCAATAAAATTGTAACCCAAGATAATAAGTGTGTATTATATGCAGATGATGTAACCATCTTATCAAAATGAGAAAATATGACCGTGTTAATTGATTCCAGTCAATAATCATAAAATTCTTGCAAACTTGGTGTGATGTCAATGAACAAAGGCTAAATGATGATAAAACCCAAGTGATATTGTTTTCTGCTGGGCACAGCCCAAAGGACAATGATCTACTGCAATGTAAAAATAATTATCTTAATAATATTGAGTGTGTAAAGTTTCTTGGAATATATGTGGATAGAAATATGAAGTGGGATGCACATTTAGAGCACCTATGTAAAAAACTGAATGCGGTGCTCTATCTTATATCTGTACTAAAGCATTGTGTAAGCCAGTATGTTCTGAAAACCCTCTATTATGGATTATTCTACTCTAGAATTTCATGTGGAATTGTAATATGGGGATCTTCCTCCCTACTACATCATGTGTTTATTATACAAAATAAATTAGTTAGAAGTATGAGCAAACTAAAGTGTGGAGCTCCTAGTCGCCCTTTTTTAAAAGCCTTAAATTACTCACTGTACCTTGTGTATGTATGTATATATATATATATATATATATATATATATATATATATATACACACACTTCGAAATGTTCCTCGGCGAGGTAAGTATCATAAAAAACCCTAGGATGGGCAGTATCAGAACACACAATAAAGAATAGAAACTCAAACTCACTACATAACTAAATTTTCGGTGGCATTACCACCTTCCTCGGAGTTCGGTAAAAGACTGTAGGTATAGGGTAAAGAATAGCTGAGGGAAGGGGAAAGAGAGGGGAGGTAGGGTCCAAAGAGCGGGGGAAGGAAGTGGGTTGAGGCAATTAAGGGATTAGCGGTGGATATTTAAGCCGGGAGGAAGAAATGCTTTGAATAGCCAAATGTAACTTAATTCAATAGAATTAAGTTTGAGTGGGTGGTCTGTGGGGGAAGGGAGGCTAAAACTGAAACATTTAAGCAACCATTGAATTGACGCTGATGAGTGGCCGCATGTTTCGCCACCGGGAAGGACGCAAAGTCAGAGGAAGAGCATGATGCTCTGCGGTTTTATATATATATATATATATATATATATATATATATATATATATATATATATATATATATATATATCAGAGTGTCATATATGTAAAAAGGTATAAGGGTAGTTTTATCATGAATAATAGCATACATTCCTACGAGATGTAATGACGTTCACGTCAAACAATCAAACCTACCTCTGGTATCTAGAGGGCCTGAGTTCATGTGTACTAAATTGTACAATAACTTACCTGTATATATTAAAAGTATAGAAAGTATTAATGTTTTTAAAAAGAGTGTCTCAGTTTACTTACTAGAGAAGTGTTTTTTATAGTATAAAAGAGTATCTTTAATGTGAAATGTAACATTTTTAAATGTGAATTTGTTAATTTTGACGTGCCCTATACACTTGTGTTATGATTGTATCATGATATAATGTGTCCTTTGGGCAAATAAATATTATTATTATGCAGTTATAATAACAAACTCCTACCACAGGGTGGTTTCCTATCATATTTTTACGGCCTAAATCGAAAGATTATTACTCCTGGAGTACACATTTCATGCTTTTCCATTTTTCAATGACGATATCTATTTTTCACGATTAAATGAGAAGTGAAAATTTTCAAGCAAGCGAAAGTGCGATGGCTAAGTATGAATGCTAGGAAAACCCCGTGTGACGTCATTCTGGTTCCCGCTGTTGCCATGTGAGGTGACCATAGGGCGAGGCTTTGAGCGCTGATACGATGCAGGCTGCTAGCAGGTAGCGCTTGGCTTAAATAAGTACTATTAATACTCTATCAAATGAAAGAAAATTTCCGACCTTAGGCAGTTTTAACAGGTGATTATTAAGACATGTTCCCCTGAGCTCTGTACCTCATGCATGCATTGGTACTCTCAGACGATGTAAAACACATATCTACTGATTTAGAAACTAGATCCCTGTGATGTCACGTGGAGTTGCATCCCATGGACATCAATCTGGCCTTTTTTTAATGCGGTTAAAATTGACTATTGCCATTTGTCTGAATAGGGAATTTTAAAACCAAATAATTTGTATATAATGAATGCAGGAATGGTGAGTTAAGAATCGCACTCAATACCTTCCGTTTTCTTTGATGAAGGAAACTACCCTATTATGGGATTGAAATCAAGTTCCATTGATTCTAAGACGTAGTGATTTCATTTCTGGAGCATGCCCCTCAAGCCTATATTATGTCAACAAAATTTTCATAATAATTGCCTCTTGAATAATCTTACGGGCATTGAAAGATCCAGGGAAGTGTGAGTACTCGAAATGGCATTGAAGGAGGTAAGGAGTCTGTAAAATAGTGATCTCTGAGAGAGAGAAAGACGGAATTTAGGTTGGTGTGGTAGGTGGTAATTACGGGAGGAGCGTAAGGGAATGTGGAGTGAAAAGAAAGGCAACATATCTGAGGATCGGAACTTGCCATTTAAGGCACTGTAAATGAAGGAAATACCGTGGAAATTCGTGCGGGAGGATAGTGGGACCAATGATGGGGCAGATATTACTTCAGAGAGAGAAGAATTACGGAGGTGTTCATTCAAAATGTGGTATGTGGGTGTTTTGATCCCCACATGCTTGAGCTGCCTTGTGCTTCTTTCACTACCACGCTCCTTCAAAATACAAACCGGAACTTGAAAATTAGGCCGTTTTCCAATTCGCCATTATTCACCCTCCGTGCACTTTTCGATCGTCAACTTACGGATGTGACGACAGCAAGGGTGGATCCAATCGGCGAGGGCGCAAGGGAACGAAGGGCAAGTGAACAAGGGAGCGCGGATGCTCCCTCACTACCTTCCCCTCGTAGGAAGTGGACGTCAAAATGGTGGCAATGGAAAACTCGGAAATCTTGAACTGGAGTTGTAAATAATTTTTTGTTTATTACGTGAAGAGAGAGCGTCCAATCGGTGCCAGAAAAGTCTAAATTACAAACGTAAACAAACCGAGTAGTAGGGTGAAATTAATTCTTTAATCAACCACAAGATGTCCCAACCCGACCCTGCGCTTCACATTTCGTTAATGCCAATATTTCGCATTATTTCCGTTTACACTTTATAGCGCCAATAGAAAATTTGTAAGGGAGCAGGGTGCAAGGGAGAAAGGGAAGGAGGGAATGAGTGCATACTACGTGGATTGGAAAACGGCCTTACATGATTCGGTTTCTCCTTCATGAAATCACATAACATGTTTCACCATCTCTCTCGTGTACCTCATTATCACTGATTACTGATTTCATAGTTGGTACACATGCCACGTGCAAATAGATGTACAACCCGAGTGAGAGTTTCACAGAATCTACTGGAAGAATAAGGTATCTCGCTTGTGTATACATAAGTGCGTGACAAGATGGCTCTTTCGAGGGACCCCACATTCCATGCATGTATAAGTTCTTCTCGCTTGTGTGTAAGGATATGGTCACAGAGCAGGGATATACAGAGAGGACAAAACGGCTGAATGAGGTAATCAGCTCATTGCACATTTCACCATGTTCTAAATAAGGAAACGTGGCTTGAGTTGCTATTTGGTTGCTATCATTTGCGCTTGGCGTGGAGTGTTGTCGCACAAATTTTTTCAATTCCCCCACTCTTCAATGCTTTCACTTAGTGTGCTAGTTTTTTATAGAAACGTGGAAAATGAAGGAAGTGGAAAACAAGACGAGAAGAAAAAGTTCTGCTTGGTGTTCAACCATTAACTGCAAAAAAAAATGCGGGCATGACGGAAGCAAAGCTGAGTTTCTTCAGTTTCCCTAAAGACCCTTTGAGGTAAATAATTTCACATTTTTTCTGTGTTACATTGCTGATCGAATAAACTAAACTTATATTCGAATATTATTTTGCATGCGAAATGAAATTGTCGAAAAAGTTTAATAAGAACTTGTGGTGTTGGCGCAGGTCCAAGGAATGGGCGATTCGATGTCGTCGGGCGGATTTAGAAAAAAAAAACTGTCAGTTATTTGCATTATAACTGCCGGATTTGTGCGTGCAATTTGGCGTTCCTTGTTATACCTTTATTATTAAAGAAAGATTAGGCTACTTTGAATTTTAAACCCTCTTTTTTCTGTGGATGGTTAGTCGTTAGCACTATTTGGTTTGAATTTTCCGCATAATTTTACTTATTTTCAGTGTGGCCGCCGTGCGATTTTTCACTACAGAGAAACGTATGGTACAGCCACCTAATGTCCCCTCTGTATATACCTTCTCTGTGGTGTGGTTGTTGAGGGTGGTGCTGGAAGGATAAGGTCTATCACTTATGTACATTCAAATGCGTGACAAGATGGCTCTTTCGAGAGAAAGACTTACCACATTCCCTGCATGAATGAGGCCTTTCTCGCTCATTTCATTTCTGGAGCATGCCTTCTGGACATTCTTTCTTCAACTGTTATAAATGCAGCATAGAGAAAATAAAGAGTTTTCTAAGCTTTTGGCCCTAGTAGTTAAATAAAAAACAATTTCCGCACAAATTTTTTTAAGGACGACCATTAAAAAATACAGATTCCTACAAAAAAGCAAGTAAATATAACTCTCCTCCCTTATCCAATTGGCACTTATACTAAAGAAAACAGATAATATGGATGGATGACTAATTCAGTTTCTTAATCCTTTACAACAAGTTACAATAGCCCTTATCTGTGCACTGCTATTTGTAGCCCATTGAAGCCCTTCCCCTCTGCTTCCATTGTGGATGATTGGGCGGTGGTGCGAAATTGTCAATTAGTTCTCTGGTCACAGTAAAAATTTGCTAAATAAAAGGATAAACATGTACACCCTCCGCAATTATTAACATCAATTCCTCCATGTTTAGAGATGTTTGCAAGCCCTTGATGGTACTCACCAATTTCCTCTGTAGAATACTTTGTACACATTTGTTGGTCAAGGCCCTTCCTAGCAGCGACGGACTTGATGCTGACTGGACGAAAAAATTCGCTCTCATTTGTGGGCGCGCATGTGACTGTCAAGGAAACAACGGACAGCAAAATAATAACAACAAATGTTACATTGATAAGTTTTATCTCCTGTACGTGCGGATGTATTACTAGGTCGCAATAATGAGTGAAAGACCTGTTGCAGATATAGGAGTCCTGCGGGTTTGTGTACAAATGCCTATACTAGGAGGCTCTTTGTCGAGAGAGACTTTTGGAATCTTCACACGAATTCTCTTTCTAATTCGTGACACTAGCGAGGTTTCTCTCACCCGAGTGTGTTTGCAAATGTGTCACCAAGTTGATCTTCTTCGAGAAAGACTTTTGACATTCGTTGCATGAATACGGTTTCTCCACAGTGTGGGTGCGCACGTGTTTGTTGAGACCACATTTATCAACGTAAGATCTATCGCAGATTCTGCATGAGAAAGGCCCCTCTCCCGAGTGTGTTCGCGTGTGCAAAACAAGGGCGTCCCTCCGAGCGAAAGATTTGCTGCAGACAGTGCACGAATAAGGTTTTTCCCCCGTGTGGGTACGCATATGCGAAACTAACCTCTGCTTCCTCGAGAAAGACATTTCGCATTCATTGCAGGAAAAAGGTCTCTCTTTTGTATGCGTTCGCACGTGTGAAACAAGGCCGTTCTTCTGAGCAAAAGCCTTGCCACACACGTTGCAAATGTGAGGCTTCTCCCCTGTGTGTGTTTGCATGTGATATTTGAGAGCCTGCTTCGTTTTGAAAGATTTTTCGCAGACTTTGAAAGAAAAGGGTCTATCGCCCGTGTGCGTACGCATGTGGGAAACAAGATGCTTCTTCCCAGCAAAGGAATTGCTGCACACGTTGCAAATATAAGGCTTCTCTTTTGTGTGTGTTTCCATGTGACATTTGAGATGACCCCTCTGCGTGTAAGACTTGAGGCAAATTTCACACGAAAAAGGTCTAACTCCTAAGTGTGTTCGCATGTTCCCGACCAAACCGCTTCTTCTAGAGAACGAATTCCCGCAAATTCCACATGAAAAAGGTTTCTTTTCCGTGTGTCTACGCATGTGGAAATCAAGGTCACTCCTCTGAGCGAAGGACTTGTTGCAGAATGTGCACGAATAATGCTTCTCCCCCATATGCGCATTCGCGTGCCTAACTAAATGCCGCTTGGACAGAAAAGACTTTCCGCATTCATTGCACAAATAAGGTCTCTCTCCGGAGTGTCTACGCATGTGGGAATCAAGTCCATCCCTCCAAGCGAAGGACTCTTTGCAGAGAGTGCACTGATAAGGTTTCTCTCCCGTGTGAGTTCGTTCATGTTTAACCAAGATGCCCTTTTGATAGAAAGATTTTCCACACTCATTGCAAGAATAAGGCCTCTCTCCCGAGTGTACGCGCATGTGGGAATTAAGGCTACTCCTGTGACCGAAGGTCTTGCTGCAGACAGTGCACGAAAAAGGCTTCTCTCCCGTGTGCGTTCGTACATGCTTCCCTAAGTTGCTCTTTGATGAAAAAGACTTTTCACATTGATTGCATGAGTAAGGCCTTTCGCCAGTGTGTGTTCGAATGTGTACGGAGAGGTCCCTTTTCCAAGCGAAGGACTTGCTGCAGAAAGTGCACGAATAAGGCTTCTCTCCCGCGTGCGTCCGTATATGCTTAACCAAGATACTCCTCGTTGAAAAAGACAATTCACACTGATTGCATGAGTGGGGCCTCTCTCCTGTATGTGTTCGGATGTGTTCAGTGAGCCCACTTTTCTGAGGGTAGGACTTTTCGCACGAGCTGCATGAATATGGTCCCCCTTTCTCTCTCACGTGATCGCCTAGCTTTCTCGTGCAAGACGACCTTGAGGATAAACTCTGTGAAGTTGATTCCTCATCTACAGAGAAACTTCCCGTCACTCGTCCTACATTTTTCGTATCTCCTTTTTCCCCAACGGTTTCCCTGATGGAAACCTCCCCTTTTTGCCTCGGCCCTAGTCTTTTTGTCTTCAGACCACCCAAAGCCATGGATGTGGCAGCCAAGCAAGAGCTGCTATTGTCGCTTGACAAAAGGGGTTTCAAAGACATGTCTCTGACAGAAGATTCTACTACGGCATCAAAATTACGAGAAACAACATGAATTTTCATGTGTTTGATTAGCTCATTTTTGTTGCTGAACCTATCTCTGCAGTCGAAGCAATCATATGAATTTTCGTTTGATCTGTTACTGTTACAAGGATTTGCGATCAAGCAATTTAGTATCTCTCCATTGTTTCCCATGATAGTCTCACTACCACTTTTCTCGCTTCGTCTGATTCTGATAAGCCTAAGGGAATCCATGGTATTTTGTGCATCACAACCATCTCTATCCCCAGAAACAGTCGTTGCCACTCCACCTTTGCTTCTTTTCAGTGATTCAATGTCTTTTGTATTACACTGTCTATCATCAGGAACTGAACAGCAAGTTATCTCATCAGTATCAAGAGCACCACATTTTTCCGAGTCATTACCCATCAGATTTCTTCCCATCCCTACGTGGGTAGCTAGAGTCTTGGAATCATTTTGTGTCACCAAAGCTGTGGGACCAATGCATTCATCAATTGAATGATTCCCTGCACTTCCTTCCGCTGGCAGATACGAAGTGGATGTTGCCTCAATAGCCTTATCTTCGGCAGCTGGGACATCTACAAAAGAATTTCAAATAACCACTATCACAGTAAAACAGGAAATCAAAAACTCCAACACCCTTCATTTACAAACAATTTAACGGATGAAAAAAGCCAGAAATGTGAATGGGAACATGCCAATTTAAAAGATTTTTAGCTATCTTAAAATGGACCAAAAGCATTGTCAATTTTACATTCGTTTGAGCAAGTTCCAAGTTCACATTTCCTGTGAACATTGAAATTTACTTTCGGATACTTGATTCTGAAACCAAGTGCTTCATTCTGGTGATTTTTTGATATTTTTTAACCCTTTCTTGCCGGAGACTACGAAAGCAAAACTTTACCACGCTATGAGTAGCATAAGAACATTTTAAAACTCTCTGAACGGAGCTCATTTTTGGGGGTGAGTTGCCCGGGTACACTCGTCCCTCGGATTTGGGACCCAACTCAATTGGGTGCCCGGCCATTATCCCTGCCTCTCACACGACCCTCGGACCCTTTCTTAGCGGGAGTCCGTGGTCAACTTATTATTTTACCGGTGTTTTTTAAATAATTAATGATTACGATTTCTGAGAATTAACACTTTCATAATAATAACTTACATATTTTTGAGCATTGTGAAATCTTAAACGGATTTCTAGCGTTGATAGTAACCTAATTAGGACTTTTTTATTTTTCAGAAGGTTAGATGTTAGAAGTTTTTTCGAAGGTTAGGTTAGATGCTAGATGCAAAATTTTGGAGCACTGTGAGAACACTGCTTGCTTGGGAGCCAAAGCTGAAGTGAGAGCAAAATTAGAGAGGGAATGCATTCTCGTATGGGCAGGCATAAGTACTAAGAAATGGGTTTTAGTGATAACGTTTTCATAGAAGTTAAGGATGCATTCAGCAATAAAGGAAAAAGGGTAGGGATAAAGGAATGCAAGCCTGAAAACACATGAAAGAACTAGCACATTAGCATATTGAGGATCGCTTTTCTTTGAATCGGAGAGGGTTGTCGAAAAATTCGGCGAAAATGTCATTAGCGCTCAACACCTGGACTGTATGAATGCACGTGCGATATCATTGTGAGAGTGGAAGGTTTGGTTTTCCGCGTAGTTAACCGGAGACATCGTCAGGCAGCTGAGCAAACATTCCACCCAAAATGAGTAGCTAACAATAGGGCATACAACGGAGGTACGAAGTTGGATGTACAAGTTACATTACTTTGGAATACCGGCGTATTAGTAATTACTCGGGGGAAAATGAATGGATCAGAAAATAAAGGGTATGTAATGTAGGAAGTTATTTGGATTGTAATATTCATGAGCGATAAAACAATAAAACAACAGCATCTCCCCATTACATATTTTCATTCTATAAGATGAAAGAACAAGGTATTAAAGCATTCAGATGAGAAGTTTGTTAAAAGTAACACTAAAATTTCGTTTTAAATTTGCCCACAAACAAAAAAATACGAAGAATTCATTACAATAAATTAAAAATTTGAGTTTGCAACAAATTATTCTTTGAAAAACCCATTGCCGTTTCAACCACTTTACCTCAAGTTCCTGCTGTGGGAAGGATCATAAAAGAGTGGGAGGGTCGGCCTTAAATGCCTAAGGGGAGGCAAAACGGTCTCCCTAAGCTGGGTCTCGGGCCGGTCCTGAATACCACCGACCATAGCTACCGCTGCGGTCGCTTCCCATCCCCGCGACAGCTATAGCCGACGTCAGGTGCTCTGCATATAAAATGCCCGTCGGCTTCACCCGACGTGCGGTGCGAAAGGGCTAAATAAACTCGTCTCATAGCTTGGATGAACCATGACAGCATTCTTATAAGAATTTTAAACTGTCAAAAAAGCCATAGAGAGAAAATTTCTGCAGCATTTGGTCCAAGTAGTTGGACACTCAAACATTGAAGAAAATTGTTTTTAAAGAGGACCATTATACAACATGCAGATGACTACAAAAAAGTAAGTAAATATAACTCTTCTCCCCTATCCAATTGGCACGTATATTGAAGAAAACAGAAAATATGGATGGATGACTAATTCAGGTTCTTAATCCTTCACAACCAGTTACAATAAGCCTTATCTGTGCACAGCTATTTGTAGCCCATGGAAGCACTTCCCCACTGCTTCCATTGTGGATTACGAGCCACTGCGAAATTGTCAATTAGTTCTCTGGTCACAGTAAAAATTTGCTAAATAAAAGGATAAGCATGTACATTAGGGCGGATCGGAAAAATCGATTTTTTTCAGATCCATCTGGCTCAATGAAAAAAAGTTGTGGGACCGATCAAAAATAAGGCCTGAAAAATTTGAGACCTCTAGTTGAACCCCTGACCCTCGCTCAAATGCAATATAGGGGGGGGAGGGTCGAAATTCGAAAAATATAGTATTTTATGGTAATTTCCTACAGATTTGCCGAGTTACTTCCCTTTTGGACAAAAATTTCATGCATTTTGACGTATCTGCCACCGTTTAGCCACAAAATGCCTAATTTGAGCCCGCGTCCGAGAAGAAAATATTCCAACGCCCACGCAGCGTCGCGGATACAAGAGCCACAGGCCGATCTTCTCCCCTCCCCGCTCGCTTCTACCCCTCCCACGCCTCCAATACAGCGAAATTCATCCCGCGTATGCTGTTAGGAGGTCGTTTATCTTTGATAATATAAATCGGAAGATGGTAGAAGGTAATAAAGTTAGCTTAGTGAGACGACTTGTCCCTTATTAGGCGCCTCCTCGGGGTTAAACAAATCGATGTTACCAACTTTTAGAGAAGTGATGAAATAGTTTTAGATCCGAGAACGCAGGAAAGGAGCCGACCGTCCATGAAAAGGCCTCTCGAGTGGCTATAAAGGTGTGCAAACTATGGTGGATGGATTTAGCGGTACAACAGTAAGTACTAAAACTTACGGAAATTGCGAATAAGCCAAAAGTAGGGTTTTTGCTCAAGTAAAAAACTTAAGCACTGTTGAAAGAACATTTGAAATCATGCGATATTTTTGCGTTTAAGTGGAAGATGGAGCAGAAGGCTCCCCCTAATGAAGAAGTATTTTGAGAGATAAGCGGACGAAACGAAAGATGATGGCTGCTGGATTGAGTCCTAAAGAAACTCCACCATGTGGGATGTGCCATAATGGGCACTTTCTCAATCCCTCCGAGATCTCAATCCCTCTGAGACTTGACCCCTCTGAGACTTCATTGTTGAAATCCATCCTTAATCCACTGAAAATCCATTCTTAATAATAAAACGTTATTGTACTTTTCCACACGGTTTAATTAATACGACCGGTTTCGATGCTACGACTTCAAAATCTACAGGAAAGAGACTACCACCGACCATGTCATCCCCTCCGACTCCCGCCACCACCCCTCTCATAAGCTAGCCGCCTTTCATGCCATGTTAAACAGAGCACTCAACATCCCCCTCTCTGCCGAGAACCTCGCCATGGAAATCAAAACCATCAAAAACATTGCAGTTAAAACAGATACGAAGAAAGTGCCATAGATAAATTGTTAAGGAAGAAATACTCCCTTCGGGCACAGAAAATGATATACCATTCATCCATTATTAATGAGCATAAGAAACGCTGGTGCAAACTGAGTTATTATGGAAATATTTCACAGGCAACCGCAAACCTTTTTCCCAGAGAAGACTTTAAAATAGCATATTATAACACATCTAATTTAAGGGCGTTATTATGCAATACAAAAGATAAAATTGACTTAAATGATAGAAGTGGCATTTAGAGACTCAAGTGCAGTGACTGTGAGACCTATTACATAGGCCAGACTGGACGTTCGTTCCGAGTAAGAGCAGAGGAACACGGAAGGCATTTGAGAAACGGGGAGTTAGAAAAATCGCATTTTGCGAAACATCTATGGGAGAGTGACCACAGGAGCAATTTTGTTCCGGAAATTATCCACCTTGAGGGAAAGGGAAGGATGGACTGCTTGGAGGAGTTGGAGATAAGGAAGCATATAAAAAAATGGAATTTTAGCAAATGAAAATATTTTTGTAAACTATTCCCCGCTCTTGGAGATTCCCCTGAAGCTGAGTCACGCTCCAACCCCGACGCAACCCTCCCCTACCAACGTAATAGCAACCAGATAAACAAGAACAAAATAACTGTTATTATAACGGTTTCTGTACCTGATGATGTCGCCTCTGCGACGAAACCGGTCGTATTAATTAAACCGTGTGGAAAAGTACAATAACGTTTTATTATTAAATTATCAAAGATAAACGAATACGCGGGATGAATTTCGCTGTATTGGAGGCGTGGGAGGGGTAGAAGCGAGCGGGGAGGGGAGGGGATCGGCCTGCGGCTCTTGTATCGGCGACGCTGCGTGGGCGTTGGAATATTTTCTTCTCTGACGCGGGCTCAAATTAGGCATTTTGTGGCTAAACGGTGGCAGATACGTCAAAATGCATGAAATGTTTGCCCAAAAGGGTAGTAACTCGGCAAAATCTATAGGAAATTACCATAAAATACTATATTTTTCGAATTTCGACGCTCCCCCCCCTATATTGCATTTGAGCGAGGGTCAGGGGTTCACCTAAAGGTCTCAAATTTTTCAGGCCTTATTTTTGATCGGTCCCACAACTTTTTTTCATTGGGCCAGATGGATTTGAAATAAATCGATTTTTCCGATCCGCCCTAATGTACATCCTCCATAATTATTTACATCAATTCCTGCATTTTGGGAGTAATGTGCAAGCCCTTGTGAGTACTCACCAAATGCCTCTCGACTGGACTCCTGCACCATAGTAAAACTTTCAATTGGCTCCCCATCCTCGTCTGAAATAAGCTGGAAGTAAGGATCAAAATAATAATCATGTACAAACAGCAGACTCAGAACTTTTTTGAAAATATTAACCAAAACTAATTTATACACCACATATTATCAAAATTTATTATTCCTCAGAAACATTTTCTTTACAATATAAAAATGTTCAATGCCATCAGAGCGTTTATTATTTTCCCATTTATCTTAACTTGGAAGCAGTCCTTGAATTATCTTATGTATGCATTGTAACATCATATTTATTAAATAGCTCTGCCATTGATGTATTTTCTTCCCTACACAACCATACATGAATTAATGTTTCCTTATATATGATTTTACACTTTCCCGGCGAACAACTTTAGAAAAATCTTCTCGGGATACAGTGTGGGTTAGAATATTTAAGAGCACCGATGTTTCGGGTACCGACTCACTACCCATTCTCACCATCAGCCGTGAGAATGGGTAGCGAGTCGGTACCCGAAACGTTGGCGCTCTTAAATACTCTAACCCGCGCAGTATCCCGAGACGATTTTTCTAATGTTTCCTTGGTAATGGCTTCAACACTTATTTCTTCTACTGTTTCCAACCACATTAAGAAAACCAGAGATCATTTGATATCCACTCGATATTCTAAAAATGCATAATGAGTTTACAAATATGAATACAGCATATACTAATTCAATTTTTAGTAGGAAGTTCAACAATACAGAAGTTTAACCTTTTCCCTACTAAAAATGTAAGTATACCTGTGGATATTTCTTGACCCGGGAGACGAAAGCCATATATTTTTACCAGAGATTTTCTCACACAAGTGAACAAAAGCCAAACATATACCTTTCCTAGCTCTCCCCCTTCTGTGATAGTTGCGGCTGTACGACATCTTTGTCTTGGGACCCAACACTGTACGGTTTAGGCTTTACCCTCGGAATTCAGGAGCAGATACCCTGACCCCTCGTCTTTTATTACCCCTCCATACGGTAAGCGACTGTGGTCATGCAACTGTTTATTCAGTCATGTTTCTAAATAAATACTTCTTCTTTTCTCAAGAAATATAAACTAAGAATTGAATTCTTTGTCTTTCGAGCAGTGTTTACAATTTTTAAATGACATTCTACAATAAATATTGACTTATATCTTGAGTTATGTGCAAACAAAAATATGGAAATTGCTACTGCATTAAATGCATTAATATTAACTATAGACCTTTGTTTAAAATTTCAAAATGCTTATAAAAAATGAGGAATTCAATTCAAAGTCTGCAATT
Organism: Ischnura elegans; assembly: GCF_921293095.1. Lineage (NCBI taxonomy): Eukaryota > Metazoa > Arthropoda > Insecta > Odonata > Coenagrionidae > Ischnura > Ischnura elegans. Next base: position 1,677,707 of record NW_025791657.1, read on the forward strand.
TACGTGCAAGCAATAATTATCCATGTGCGAAATACATATAAGCCATCCATAATTTGACCACAAACCAATGCCGCAGTTAGAATCGTAAACCCGGAAAGGAGGGAGCACCACTACTCTCAGAGTCCGAGATAATGTGGAGGAGTCGAAAAAGGTTGGAGTTGAAAGCGTGTGTATATCCCCGAGACTCTTCATAATGAATGTGCTCCAAAAATGCTCAGTACCACGAGAAAGAAGAGTGTCTTGGAGCTTTGTGCAGCAGTCATGCTAAGACAAAAAAATCTGCCATCTCGAAAGGGTTAAGCAACTTATAATACTATCAACCCACTATCTAAGTACTGTCTATCTGCTACCCAAGTCGTATTCCTTTGCTAGAAATAGTAATGGCATAAATTTGAAACGAGGCAATATTTTCGGGAAGTAACACATCACTGCCAACAAAGTAAAGCTTTGAGAAAACAAAACAACATGGCATCCCTTTTAGTCCAAGGAAAACCTGGAGAAATACACACATATTCAAGAACAACACTCTTGATTGATAGACCAACAAGCCTCAGCAGCCACCAAAGTCACAGCCAAAGCATACGCAACCATAGGCTGGCCATTATTTTTTCCAAATTGAGATAAATTATGTTTTCCTAGGCTCAAAATAGTACAAATGAGGTTAAATACTCACATGCTAAAATTTAGTTACTCCTAATTAGGGGAACCCATACCTCAGGGGGCCTATGTACTGAGGACCTTCAACTGAGTTTTTTTGGAGCTGAAAAAGCACTATACTTACAAAAAATGGGCAAGTAAGTTGGAGTTCACATTTTATTCAGAGAATGGTCAAATTTGAACAAAGCTCTAACATTAATTTTGACACATTTAATGCAGCAAAAATTTCTATGTTGATGTTTATACTGGAATTGAGATGTAAGTAAATATTTATCATACAATGTTAGAACCCTGTAGAGCGGAACATGCATGGTCAGAACCTGGCCACGACATCTAATTTGAGGAGAAGAAACTTTTAGTTAAGGAGAGCCGATACTTCCCTAGATAAATCAGGGAAGCAATTGAAATTCAAAAAACACATTTGAATTTCAATAGAAAAGATGGATACTTCCTTCACAGCGCCTGGAAAAGAGTGATCAAAGAGAGAGCCGATCAGTGAGAAGTGCCCAGTCAGACGGCCAATCACAGTGCAGCTCCCATCCAGCCCACAGTATATAAGCGAGGCAGAAACCAACAGCCAACACCTTCGACCTGAAGACGCTGGCAGGATAGCCAGCAAAACTGTTGTCAACCAAACAGCTGACGCAGAAGAAAGAACCCTGAAGAAATGCACAGATCATTTATCATACAATTTCGTTTAAAAGTCGTAGATGCTGCTCCAAAGACAAAGAATTCTATTCTCTCCTAGATTTCTCAAGAAAGGAATAAGTATTTATTTTGCAAAATGACTGGATGTACAATTTTATGACTCCAGTCCCTTACCACGAAGAGGGGTGATAAAAGACGAGGGGTCCAAGAACCTGCTCCTGGAATTCCAGGGTATGGCCTACGTCCCACTTTGTTAGGTCCTGAAACTTAGATTTCACGAATCCACAACCACCAAAAAAGGGAGAGAGCATGGAAAAATTTATTTTCTGCATTCACTCTCCCGCAAATAAAAATCTCCGGCGTAAAGTTGCCACCATAGTCTCCCAGATCAAGACGTACTGCTGCCATTTTTGTCATCAATCGCAGGGAAAGAGTTGAGTACAGCCTTCCTAACAACTTTACCATATTGGACGAATTTGTAGTTTTTTTCATTAGCAAATTTTATAATTTTAAAAATTCAATTGAATACAGTAGATATCATTTAATGGGTCCACTGGTTACTTGGGGCAGCCGCTTAATTGGGGCAGATCTTGAAACACAGAACCCTATAGAGGAATATCCCTGAGTATTCTCTGCTTAATTGGGACAGCATGCTGCTTTATTGACAATGTTCAACAGAGGAATGAATTTAGGTCATAAAAAGCTGAGCAAAATAAAGGAATGAGTGTTCACTCACCAAATCATCGTTTGCCAAGGGGTCTACGGCAGCACAGGCAATTCCATCCAGAGCTGTTCCAAGCAGCACTTCATTATTTTCTTCTCTTAGGGGTTTGTTGTTCTCCTCTTTTAGATAAAACTAAAAGAAAAAGCTGGGTGTTACCTCGATTAAATCCAAGAATAATGATGAAAATAATACAGTATATTCCGTTTAATGGGTCTACCAGTTACTTGGGGCAGCCACTTAATTGGGGCAGATCTTGAAGAACAGAACCAATAGAGGAATATCCCAGAGTATTCTCCGCTTCATTAGGATAGCATCAGTGGCGGCGCGTGCATATACGCATGTTACCAAGTGCACACCCAAAGATGAATGAATTGTAAAAGAAAACTATTTCTTTGCACAGAGAAGGATAAAAATCCCGAGTGCATACGCAAGAAACATGATGCTCCAAACGCTACAGCTATTTCCTTTTCGAATTCACCGCTCTACAAATGTGCAATCCCGTGGCATCGCGCCGGGCGCATTTTTGGTCTACGCTTGAGGGTGCTCTGGTGGGACAAGGTAAGTGGGGGGTATGTACAGTTCAAATGGGTGATGGGAGCAGACACAAAACGATGCAGGTGAGACGACATTACCTACATAGTTTCAGAATTCACTCACCAAATCATCGTTTGCCAAGGGGTCTACGGCAGCACAGGCAATTCCATCTGAGAGTGTTCCATGCAGCACTTCGTTTTTTTCTTCTCTAAGGGGTTCTGTGTTCTCCTCTTTTACATAAAACTAGAAGAGAATGCTGGGTGTTACTCGATTAAATCCAAGAATAATGATAAAAATAATACATTAGATTCCATTTAATGGGTCCACCGGTTAATTGGGGTAGCTGCTTAATTAGGGCAGATCTTGAAGAACAGAACCCAATAGAGGAATATCCCAGAGTATTCTTTGCTTAGTTGGTACAGCATGCAACTTCATTGGGCCATGAGTCGGTGACATAGACTCTATACTCGCGACAAAATTAATTTTTTTCTTTCAAAATACTATTTCTTTATATTTTCCTACTTTGAGTTACTCTTGTTTTTCACAAATGGTCTTATTCTTGCCCTATTTTGAAAGCTCTTGTTGTTATATTATCCCCAAGAGGAAAGGACTTAGTAAAAGACATTCACTCAGCGTCGCCCGAGGCTGTGAAAAATATTTGTAACAAAAATGTTGTAAATCTTAAAAATGATAATACATATAAAAAATCACAGATTTAGTAATAAAATTAATATTTTAAGAAACTTATGTTGCATTTACAAACATTCTTTAGTCTTCTTTCTACAATTTAAATGTTTTTTATGCCCATAAAGAAGAGAGTTCACCTAATTGGGGCAGCCGCTTAATTGGGGCAAAGTGCACAAGTCCCGATATTCCCCAATTAACTGGAATCTACTGTACCTATTCTCTTTTACCTGAGTCTGCTAATACCAGCCAAATGCATCTATGCATGAGATTTTTGCGACTAACTTAAATGAAATGGACTTACTTTTTATCAAGTCAGGTAAAAGGTTGCTTGTTTCTAAGAAGTGAGACTGGGGACGTTCCACAAAGGAATGGATTTGTGTCACAACAAAAGTGAGGTAAACAAGGAAAGAGTGTTCACTCACCAAGTCATTAGTTCCCAAAGGGTCTATGGTATCACATGCAATTCCATCTGAAAGTGTTCCATGCATCACTTCATTATCCCCTTCTCCTAAGGGGTCTTTGCTCTCCTCTTTAACATGAAGCTAGAAGAGAATGGTGGGTGACACTCAATAAAAGCCAAATAATAATGATAAAAATAAAACCTCCGCTTTTACCTGAGACTACTCATACTGGCCAAATGCGTGTATGCACAATTTTTGTGACCAACTTAAATGAAATTGATCTGGTTTAATGCACCCTTTCTGTTAATGTTTATGAATTGCTCATTTTGGACAATTTGTTAATGAAAGACAAAGCCCTAAAATACTCGTTCACATATGGCCTAGTGAGGGAAACGTTTGTGTGTTTCCGATAGGTATTCCTTCAAACGTTCCACTAAGGAATGAATTTGTGTCATGGCAGAATTGTGCTAAACACTGCAAGAGCACACTCACTAAGTTCTCAGTTGCCTAGGGGTCTACAGCATCAGCAATCTCACCTGGAGCTGGAGTGTGTGACTTTTTGAAATTCCCTTCACTTAGATGGACTTTTTTCTCCACTTTTACTTAACAACAGAAGAGAATGCAGCATATCACTCAATAAAACTGTGCTAAGCAACATACGAGCATTCACTCACCAAGTCATTAGTTGCCAATGGGTCTACAGCCTCACATGCAATTCCATCTGAAAGTGTTCCATGCAGCACTTCATTATTCTCTTCTCTTAGGGGATCTTTGCTCTCCTCTTTTACCTGAAACTAGAAGAGGATGCTGGGTGACACTCTATAAAAGCCAAATAATAATAATAGCATACATGCACCATAGGATGACATTTCTTGGACTATTTCAAAGTCATACATATCAATTGAGTTGATATTGCACTGTGGTAGAGAATCCAAGTTATAATTAGCTTAGAGCTAATTACCTCAAGTTTATATAGGTAACTCTGTTCTTATTTGATTTTCCAATTCATATAATAAGGCAAGTTCCTTAACTGAGGTTAAGAGGGAAGGTTACTTAACACGTTGACCACCATGCCGGTCATAATGACCGGAGTCAAGTGGCTCCTGCCACGCCATGCCGGTCATACTGACCAGCCTCCGAGCGACTGTTTCAAGTGGATTTCTGACGCTGGAGTGACAAGAAACTCTTGCCAACGTATGGGCCGTGATGGTTGTAGTGTCAGAATAAATATATTTATTATAAAGTAAAGTACAAAATCACATTTAATGTTTTATGATCCGGGAATAGTTAACGGAATGAAAAACACTAATGGCGTCAGAGGACGTATCTACTAAAAACATCATGGCGGTCAACGTATTAAACAAATAGGGAACAATCTTGATAGCAATCCATGTTACAGCAAAGACTACTGGCTTGTAAGTAGAATTGAGAGAGCTCACCATTGGCCTATTACATAGGATGTGTGGCATTTAATTTATAACATTAGCAGTGTTGTACAACTGAGATTGAATTATGAGTACATGGATAAAGGTGATTAGATTTTTTGCCTTCTGTCATTCAAGTGAGGTCGTAATATTAAAGATGACTCAACACAGAAATGCATATACTTATGCCAGTCAAACCCATTTTTGTCATACAAAGAAGATATTACGACAACAAAAATTATAGAATGAATCTTTCAACACAGGTTTTACCCTGGATCAGTGGTGGATCTATGTAAGGGGGAGGGTTGGGCTATCCTTAGGTACCTAATTTACACTTCATAGAATGGTAATTTTTTCAAACCCCCACTAATGTTGGTATTTTAACCCCACTTAGCCTCCACGTTGACGCTAACCTGGATCTGCCACAGCCCTGGATGATGATAAAATTTACCGACATATTGGCAGTGGGAAGATGAAAGTCTGGCACCGGAATGAATGTTTCAGTTGGTTGGACTGAGCATGCCATCTGTGAAGAGCCTGCAATCGCATCTCGAATGCAGTCCTTCGCTTCAGCAGAAGACCCCAAATTTTTATCAGCTCCCTTCACTTGTTCAATACTCTGCTGAGAGAATTACACTTATAAACAACTCACCTCCTTCAAAATCAACAAATCAGAAATGCTTTTTATCTTGATAAAACAGGATTTTTGAAATCTCATCAATGCCATTACATAAAAATTGAAAGGTGCCTGTAAAAAAATCACTCATAAGTAGAGGTACGTGAAAATCCCACTTTCACTTTTATTTCATCGCACTTTCAATAACAGTTTATCGCATTTTTTAGTGTCTATTTTTTATTTTTGTAATGAGATAGATGACAATAAAGTGTAGGGAAACAGTTATATGACAAAATATAGAATATTTTTAATAATTATGTTGTAGAACAATTATAAATTAAGGAATAAGACACATAGTGGCGGAGGTGTAGCTTGCCCGCACCCACTTGCAGTTTGCTGCCATGTTGAGTTCCAGCCAATTAGCAGCTGGCCAGACGCTCACATGCTTTAAGTGGTGTTTATCAGCGGGGCATTTAAACTGCGCTCGGCACAAACTGTACGAATTCTGCCATCAAAAAGGCAAATTTGAGTAAAAATATCACAGATGTCAAGTCATCGCATCTATATCACATTTGCTATTTTCACGCATCTCTAGTCATAAACTACATGGTCGTTAGAAACAAAATTGGGCAAGAAGATTCTTGGTAGACTCATTTCATATTATGGCTCTATTACATCATCCTTGGGGCCATGAGAAGGCCTTCAAATCGTCCCATTCACAGCAAATTCACGTTACTCCTGGAATATCAAGGTCATGCCAAGTATCTTACTTCCCCTATTTTCAAGATCATATAGATCCCACGAGTAGCTAGGGAATTAAAGGTCCACCCATATAGAGCCCCGCTTGTATGAGTAAGGCTAAATGAAACCGGAGGTCACCTGGTTTCCGGAGTCACCCCTGCCAGAGACTTCTAACCCTCCGCCCCACCTCACGTGGTCACCTAGGCGCAGAGGTCCACTGTAGTGAAGGGAGCAGTTTATCGACCAGCCAGGTCTAGATCCGTCATGTTCTGCGAAAACCAGGGGCACCTCGTGGAGGATGTGGCTCTACACCACGCATTACGGTCTTGGCAGGCAGCAAGCCCTAAGGCCCGCTAGCCTGCCCTAGGATCACTTATCCTTCGTCCCCAGTTTTTATTGCTATGACGCGTTTCGATGCTGAGGCATCATTTTCAAGTTACCAGGGTTGTTTATTTTTCATTTCAACATGGATTTTCACAAAATCAAAGCTGAATTGATTGATTTCAAAGGCAGTGCTGTTGTCATATTCCACATGGCGACTTGGGGATTTGGAAATGGTGTTGTTGGAGACCTAACTTTTCAATACACCCTCGTAGCTCTTAGTTTTATATACCGTATTTCTCCGAATAGTCCCCCCCCCTCATTTTGAGGCTTCAGTTTCGGGAAAAGTTAAAAAAATGTGTTTGAAAATAGTCCCCCCCCTTTACTTTTACCACAGGCGTTTTTGGATAAAAAAGGGGGGACTATATTCAGACTAATACAGTAGGGTGGGCCGAAAAAAGGTTTTTTTTTCCTGATCAATTGGCCTCTAAGATTCCATCATGAATTTTCAATCGAAAGAAATGATCATTATCGATGAACTACAAGCAATTGTGTGCCATAGAACTGCTGTTAACACTGGAAGCCATGCCGGAGTAATCAGGAGAATGGAAATGGCCCTAAGATGACCTTTGCATTGGTTTGATTGCCTGCTTCATTGCAATGAACTTCCGTTCAGCACCGTAAAAAGAACTGATCACCCTGGCAAAATTTGTTATCGAAGTTTACGCTCCAATGCGGTTTTCAATAAAATTGAGACAATATTGCACGGAAGGCCCAAAGCATATTATGAACATAAGCGACATTGAGACTCTACTCTTTAATTCAGGAAAATGTTATTCTGCTCACCCAGAGAATATTCTTCTTAATATGTTAGCCGATAAGCGCAGACAAATTCGTGCAATGGCCATCACAAATACATCGAAATCGAGAGAAACTCAGCTCAACTCAGGGAGGAATTGAGGAGATTCAAATTTTCCAAAGCTAAACTTCGATGCTCCAAATTATATCGAATTGGTGGACTGGGAAGCAATTGGTGTTAATCAACCACCAATAGTAGCTGGGATGACAAACAAAGACTTGAAAGACCTTGTTACGGAAAGATCTGTATTAGAAGTATCTTTTCCCTGCCAAACACAGGCAGTTGAAAGAATGGTACAAATGGTAATGTTGCCATCAAAATCTGTGTGCCGTGCAGAATGCAGTCATGGATGGGAATTATCGTGCATAAGAGACAGAGAAATTCAGCCGAAATTCGAAAAAAAATCACAACATAATTTTGTCACAGTAATTGATGTGCCAACACAATCGTTTCCTATGGAAGATTGGCTGGGGTGGGGACACGGTTGGAACTGGATGGTAGCCTCTTCCTCGTGCTAAGTTCTGGGTAGTTTCTCCATGAAACTAACAGAGAGCTACTTAGTGAAATGCTTGGCACTCAGGTTCTGCTCTTTCTCAGCGTTGGCTGAATTTCTTGTTGAAAATAGCTCCACAGGTACGTTATTCGTCACTATGATTGATGTTAATTTAAAATTATTGACCTTATTATTACTTTTTGTGGGATTATATAATAGCATATGGTGGCTTATTTGCTAGAGAATTAAATCCAATGGAATTAAATATTATTTTACCTGCAATTTACCCCCCAAAATGGAATTTTAGAAATGTAGGGAAAAATAGTTGTGTTCTGCGGGTGGTCTATACTCTATTTTTGCTGTTAATTCATAGGCATTGTTTGAACCATAGATTTTGTCAAAAAAGCATCAAATTTCATTTTCATGAACTATAAACATGTATAACTCTTTGATATTATCGATTATCCAATATTGTCATAAAATTCGTCTTCATAGCCGTTTGATTCTAAAATCAGCCAGATTTTTCGCAAAATTTTTAACTTTAGAGCTCGGGCAGCAGTGGTTAATATCATCCAATTTGAAAAAAATTTTGTGCATGAGATCCTTATATTATTTCGCAACTTTCCCGCACAGGGCAAATTTGATCAGGAAAAAAAACATTTTTCGGCCCACCCTAATATACAGTAAATAGGCTTTGCATACTTAGCAGTAGGCATGAGAATGCATGTATCAATCGTTACCACTCGGCATGCACTGCAAAGTGCCTTAAATTGCATCTTGAATGTAGATGCAATTAGAGGCACTTCACGGCCCACGTTCAGTCCTTTGTCTCAGCAGGAGACCCAAGCCTGTCATCAGCTGCCTTCTATCCTCCCATACTTTACAGAGAAAAAGTAACAGTGATCCACATCACCTCCATCAAAATCACCACACCAGTGAAAGTTCCAACCATTGAAGAAACTGGATTTTTACAACCTCATCCACACTTTTACATGCATAAATATTGAGAGTTGGACATGAGTTACTCGATCACACAAAATCTATTGGACCAACTTAAACAAAATTTGGCAGGAAGTTACTTGGTGTCTGTGGTTCACGTTACGGCTACATGAACGTCACCCTGGAGCCCTTTTAGGCCTTCAAGTGGGCTCTTTCATGGCATATTCAACAGCAATTATAAAAAATATGAAGGTCATGCAGAGGTTTCACAATTTCCCTTTTAAATTTCCTTATCGAGGGTTATAATTTTCACAGTTAAACGAATGAAAAGAAAATTCACATTTTTCTTACACAGTAACATTTCTCTACGTAGTTGTATTTCTTACCTCAAAACCACTTAATTCTCTTTTTTCAACAATGGTGTCTTTGATTAGGATCATTGATTTTATTCAACCCTTGAAGTGCCGGGGTGCGCTATTGCGCTCCTCCTATATCTTGCTAAAAGAGCCACGAGCGCCATTGAATTTTTCTTCGATTTTTTTTAATTATAAAAATTAACTCATATTACCAAAAAATCATCAAATGCTCCATTATAAAGGTGAAACCACATATAATAAATATTTCCTAGATTTTTTTATTATATACCTCCAGTTGTTTTTGAGGTCTCATTTTTTTCCTAACCAACTGCAAAATCAGCAACAATGCCTTGGCACATTTACACCTCATTCGCATTACGATAGTTTCAGCCATCATCGAAACTATCGTGCATTCACACAACGATGGTTAAAACCTGTGCTGCCCTCTAAAGCTGACATCTAAAGTGAACGGGAAATTGACGGTTAGCAAAGCTGTTGAGGTATGCATGAACAAGATGTGTATTTACTGAATAATTTTTCTTCCACCCATATTCTTCCTTCCTAGGACAAATCCATGAAAAAAATAGAGCTACACGAGCTTTTTGTCTTTCTCTTGTCTCTTCCGGTATTCCAGGGCCTAACCATTGTAAAATGGCAATGTTCGGAACTATGTGAACTATTGTCGGGACATGCATTCACACGGCTAGTTCAGTCAACTATCATCGGGACGATGGCTCAAACGATCATAATGTGAACGAGGCATCAGTGTAGTACCCAGGAGATAGGTTGGCACTTAAAGGATCAATCAACGCTCCCACTTGCGTGTGGCCCGAGATTGTTCATAGGCTGTTGGTACTCTGTTCAGTAAATATCCAACAGGCTTTAAAGAGACAGCGACCAGGCAACAACTGTCTTTAACACTTTGAGTGCAGGCTGCTAATTTTAAAGCCCTACTGAAAAATCCAGCCTTTTTTACTAACTTCATACGTTTTTAAAACATAAGCATCAAAAAAATATTTATATCGATGTGCATTTCAGTAAAATGAGACTTTTCTTTTCTTTATGAATGAGTTGAATAACATTTATTGCTAATTTTTAAAAAGATAATTTAACAATGAAAACCTGCTGTTTTTGAAAAATAAAAAAAGTTGCAACATATGATGTACCGCCATAACATGCATAACAATTTTTTTATTACACTCAATTTGAACTATTTAAAGCATAAAAAAGCATTATTCCAAGCAAATCATTATAAATCCTAGATGACAAAAAGGGTCACTGCATCCTCAAGAAACGGTTCTTTCCGCAAAAGAATTTTCACACCAAGTGGCCTAAGTTAAGGATGCCGGTAGCTGCAGAGGACTTTTCGTCCTCAAGGCATTAGAAGAACTCTTTTTCCATCAAGGATTTCATTTTTGAAATAACAGAACCACTAAGCAGTATAGTGGAAAAGTACCACATGCGAAATATTATGGCTTCACGCGTACAAAGACAAATATATAGGAAGACGTAATATTACGTCCATGGCAATCTTCAGAAAGATTAACAGGACAAAATATTACGTCCATGGCACGCTAAGTGTTGACAGTTTGTACTCTGTTTGAAGCTTGTTCCTTAACAGGCAGGCAACAGGAATTTCGGGAACAATATGGCACAGACTCTTAAAAGGCAGGGACTGGTTTGGTTTTATGTTTCACCACACAGGGAACGAACAGAAAACATTGAACAGCCTCTCAACTAAGGGACTGGTTTGCCGTCTACATCTCCCAACCAGAGGTGGATTTAGGGGGGTAACACGGTAAGTCATGACCCTGCCTCAAAATTTTTAATTTTTTATTAGTTGAATCGTTTTTTTTGCAATTCGTTTTTATACACTGTAAATTTAAACTTCTTAAATATTTCAACTTCATCGGTTGTTAAAAACAAAAATGAATGCTAAAAAAATGGGCTGCTCTCATCTGGGAATGAACAAACAATAGTGAACAGGCTCTCAACAGGCAGGGGAAGGTTGGTTGTGCACTTCACCAAACAAGGAAGGAACAGACAACAGGCAATCAACTGACAGGGTCCAGTTGGTGGTATGTTTCACTGCACAGGGAACAAACAGACAACAGTTAACGCACTATACACCCAAGGGTAATCAATAGGTATTGATTTCTGCAAAAATAATGCCTGTTTGCTATCTAGTTTTAAGTCTGTTGGAGATTTAACGAACAGAGTATGGACAGCCTACAAACAATATCAATTTCAATGCGTACTTGGAAGTTTAATTGTGTTACACCTTCGGCATGTCAACATAAATGAACTGTTTTTAGATTTAAAAATGGACTGTATTTAGTTGTTTAATTTCGTCGTTACAAAGTGTTTTTGAAACTTTCGTATGCTGTGGAACAAGCACCTTCCACCGACCGTCGCTCTCTTGTGACTGACTGCGCAGTCGTTCCTTTCATAACACCGTCTCCTCTCCCTTCCCCTTCAGAGGCACTCCTTACAATACAATCCCCTGCCCGGGCACCCCAAACGGGGTCCATCCCCTTGTGGGGCACCACTCAGTCACTCACGTCCATTTCCATCCATTTAATTGCCGTAACAAATTGAATCTACACAAAATATTATGTGCTTAAACAGAAATTATACCTGATTGAATTCGGGTCATTCCATTTCAAATCAACCAGGCCATGACACCCACCGTCTCGGATTATCATGAAACTTGCCATGGTATTACATTCTCGTAACATTAAGGCCGTTTTACACGGTACACAGAATTGCGCAGGTTAAAGCTGCATTAATTTCTAAAATGGCGTGGAATTGAATGAATGCATGAACGAAATTAGAACAGGGGCTAATTTGCCATCTCGCATCCACGCATTCTGGCATGTGTTCTAGTAATTCACCGCTTTACACGACGTAATTTTGATTGCGCCTTCACACGTACGTCAGATTGTGCAGTTCCGTATACTGTGTAAAACGGCCTTTAGAAATTTTGTGCACTTTTAGCCTCCAATTGTCAATTGCTAATTAAATATGAGCAAATGACATTTGAGCGTCACCCCTAAAGTGCCGCAACGTGCTACACATTGTGATTTTTTTATTTTCATCCATAACTCCATTCCTGTGAGATGAAGATTTTTTTCTAAAGCTAAGAGTACATAATATTCTCACGGTTATCATCAAATATTCACTGTATGAAGTAATTCAGCTGCAAAATAATAAAGTTTTAAAAAATCTTGCTAGTACCATTTTTCACTGTCAGCATCCCCACGAAATGCCCATGCAAATACAGACTGATGGTTCAGTTTAAAGTAATCATTAATGTATGAGCAAAGATCTTGATGAAAAAAAATCGTTAGTCCGACGTTCCTTTTAGTAAAAAAAATACTCATTTATGGTCACGGGAAAAAATGGCTCTTTTTCAAGGCACATAGAAATTACACAATTTAGAAGATAAATAAGCTTATACTCATGAATACACGATATTGGAGCATACATTATCTCACTATAGCATATGCTACTGGCTCTTAGAGTAGGAAATACATAAGAAATCATGTGAATGTACTCCCCCACGTACTGCCAATTTCTTGCCTTCAGGATTATTCCTACTAAGCTATCTCTTCCATGGGTAATGGGTAAATGAAAAGTATGGTATAAAATGTGAAGGCAGAAGAGAGCCATCAGAAAGCTTTCTCCAATTTCAGTCTAAGTGAAGGTAATTAATTTCTCAGTCATATGGTACTGCCTTAGCGATATCCTGGTTGAATTTCAAACTAAGCAACTCATGCTTGTGTGACTGATAGCCAGGCTTACATTTTAACATCTCATTTGTATTGAGGTCTGTCTTGCCATGTCAGAGATAGCATTGTGCAGTGTTGGTAAAGAACTCAGTTCTGAATTTCACAAAAAGAGCTACACAAGCACAGCCCAAACTTTTTATATCAAAAAACTTCCAGAAGTGGACAGAGATTTAATTGCCCTACTGTGCAATATTCCTATTTCATCATTGTTGACTGTGTGCTCTCATCATCTTCATTGCTTCTTAAAGAAATACGAGTGTTTTCAGCTTAAATTCTGTACCCCTTAGCCATACAAAAAGGTCCTGCGAGGAAATTTCTGAGGACCATACCTCTAGAAAAGTGTAAGTCTGTGAGAGCAGTGGGCTTCCTGGTGAAGCCTGGAGAAAAAAATTGCTGTAGGTGTGACAGGAGGATTTCCAAAATTTGTAAAAGTGAAGTTGTTCCCAATGGCTTTGACGAAAGAGATAAAGAACTTACACCAGTAAAGTCTTTGGGGGAAAGTGATAGAAAATAAGATGAAGAAAACTACAGCTTGGAGGCTTTAGACTGCTTATCTTTGAAATTACATTCTTTGTCACATCATGGTTAAGGTCATCAGATATGAAACAATGAGATGAGGTGGTGAGAGTACCATCTTTCTTCAGGTAAATCAAGCAAGGGTGTATGGTGCATGATAGATTTATCCAGTGATAACTTTGAACTTCATCCTGAATTAAAAATGAAAAGTTCTCACTAAAATCCAGTACGATAACTGCCTTTTCATAACTGAGGGTTTCTTCGCTTATTTTGAAAAACAAGGATTGTACTTTAGCGACATAATAATATGGTATCAGTCTATTCATTTTGAGGCATAGAATGTCCAAGAGTTCATCAATGGATGATGTAAACAATGGAAGTTCTGTTCTATCAGTGGAAACACACTGCCTATATTTCACTGTATCAGAAGGGTCATATTTTAAAAAAATAGAAATGATGATATCCTTTAGCCTGGAAGGATCTAGACAGTAATAACATTTTCTGAGCATGCAATCTGCATTGTTTTTGCCACAGATGATGATATCCATCAACTCCTAACATATATGTTTCCTTCAATTGCAAGGCACTAACACAAGTTTCATATTTTGATGTATGACACAAACACAAAGTGAATGAGTCCCAGAAGCACCAGCCATCACAAAGTACTTTCCTGAAGTGAACAAAATTTGGAGAACTCAATTTTTTCTTGTGGATACTGCTCTTTGAAGAGCACATAAAGTTCCTTGAGGTTATATAAAATCAACCTCTTACGCATATACCCATTCTTAGCCACACTGACTTTATCTTTGGCTCCAGGAATCTGTCTAGAATTCTTGTCAAGCTCGTAAAAAATTTTCTCCAGCTCCACTATGAAGTTTGGAAGTGGTTTCCCAGCACATGGTCATGGCATAGCAGGTATTCCCTTCTCATCAAGTAACTTTTTTGCCTGTCTCTCAGTGTAGTCTGAAACATGAAATTCACTCATAATTCTTTTCCTAGACCAAAATAAAGGGGCCAGGGTCAACATTTCAATTTTACCCCACCAGCTAACTGTTGGCAATTTATTCTTAATTTTAGTCAGCAGGTCATCCAATTTGGCTTTCTTTAGCTAGATGAGTTGACTGTCACTCACATCTTCATCACTACTTAGATTTTCTAGGGATGCATTCACTAATTTCAATGCACCAGACACTTCAGAAACAAGGTGATGCTTACCCTGTGTTATCTTTCCTTTTCCATATGAGTGTCTACTATGATAAGAAAAAGCATGTAATTTCAAAGATGAGCAGTCTAAAGCCTCCAAGCTGCAGTTTTTTTCATCTTATTTTCTATCACTTTCCCCCAAAGACTTTACTGGTGTACGTTCTTTATCCCTTTTGTCAAAGCCATTGGGAACAACTTCACTTTTACAAATTTTGGAAATCCTCTTGTCACACCTACAGCAAATTTTTTTCTCCAGGCTTCACCAGGAAGCCCACTGCTCTCACAGACTCTCTAGAGGTATGGTCCTCAGAGCTCTAGAGGTATGGTCCTCAGAATTTTTTTTTTTTTTGCCCCAAAATATTCTAACAAATACATACCTACATTAACAGTGAAATTAGACACCCCTTAAGATGAGTCTTGATTAGGGGTTGCCATTACATACAAATAAGGCAATGCTCGGCAGTACATTATAATAACCTTTAAACAAACAAACAAACAAAAGTGGCTCTTCTATGAGTCCTTCATAGAAACATTTGTCCATGTGCATGTATACAATCTTGAAAACATACAAAATACGATTAGAATACAGAAATAGGAAAATTAACATGGAATGAAATTATAATAAATTTTGTAACAAAATAAGTTTAAGCAATTAAACGAACAGATTATTTAATTGTCTCAAATAAAAATTCAATATTTTTATGACTAAACAACCAGTCTCTCAGTTTTTTTGCAAATTCAGATTCGCTATTACAACCTTGTAATTTTTGCCAAAGATTTACATACAATTTAGGTGCAAAATAATTAAAGAAATTTTTATAAGCTTCAATTTTTGGTTTAGGAATACAAGTAATTTCGTGGAATCTTAAAGTTTTTGTGCATTTCCTCGCAGGACCTTTTTGTATGGCAAAGGGGTACAGCATTTAAGCTGAAAACACTCGTATTTCTTTAAGAAGCAATGAAGATGATGAGAGCACACAGTCAACAATGATGAAATAGGAATATTGCACAGTAGGGCAATTAAATCTCTGTCCACTTCTGGAAGTTCTTTGATATAAAAAGTTTGGGCTGTGCTTGTGTAGCTCTTTTTGTGAAATTCAGAACTGAGTTCTTTACCAACACTGCACAATGCTATCTCTGACATGGCAAGACAGACCTCAATACGAATGAGATGTTAAAATGTAAGCCTGGCTATCAGTCACACAAGCATGAGTTACTTAGCCTGAAATTCAACCAGGATATCAGTATGGCAGTACCATATGACTGAGAAATTAATTAACTTCACTTAGACTGAAATTGGAGAAAACTTTCTAATGGCTCTCTTCTGCCTTCAAATTTTATACCATACTTTTCATTTACCCATTACCCATGGAAGAGATAGCTTAGTAGGAATAATCCTGAAGGCAAGAAATTGGCAGTACGTGGGGGAGTACATTCACATGATTTCTTATGTATTTCCTACTCTAAGAGCCAGTAGCATATGCTATAGTGAGATAATGTATGCTCCAATATCGTGTATTCATGAGTATAAGCTTATTTATCCTCTAAATTGTGTAATTTCTATGTGACTCCAAAAAGAGCCATTTTTTCCCATGACGATGAATGAGTATTTTTTTAATAAAAGGAACATCGGACTCACAAATTTTTTTCATCAGGATATTTGCTCATACATTAATGATTACTTTGAACTGAACCATCAGTCTGTATTCGCATGGCCTTTCCCTGTGGATGCTGACAATGAAAAATGGTACACGCAAGATTTTTAGTAAACTTTATTTTTTGCAGCTGAATTACTTCACCCAGTGAATATTTAATGATGCTCTTGGGATCATTATGGACCACTTGTCTTTAGAAAAAAAATCATGCCTTTTCATCTCACAGGAATGGAGTTACGGATGAAAATAAAAATCACAATGTGTTGCACGTTGCAGCACTTAAGGGGTCACGCCCAAATTTTAATTGCTCATATTCCATTAACAATTGACGGCCAAAATTGTACAAAATTTCTAATTATACCAGAATGTATGACCATGGCATGTTTCATGAAAATCCGAGTCAGTGGGTGTCATTTGGTCAAAATATTGGTTGATTTGACATGGAATGACCCATTCATCAATATGATTATCACCAACCATAGAAAATGGCTAATAAAGTGAGCTCGAAAATTATAACAGCTATCATGGCTTATGCATGATAAATATTTACTTTGCCAATTACAGGCAGGGGATGCCTGGTTTACGTTTCACCAGGTAGGGAACGAACAGACAACAGTAAACAGGCACTCAACAGACAGGGAACATATTCATCAGACAGGGAGGTTGATCATCCATTTTACACTAAAGGGAACATACAGAAAATGGTGAACAGGCTCTCTACTGGAAGAAAAAGATGACGTATTGGACAAAAGAAGACAAAAGTGGACATGGTGCTGCCACCTACCTATGGAAGATAGCAAATGCAAACAACAATGCCGATATCTCTGAAACCATTATCTGTACATCTTTATGTGCACTGTATTGGGGCTGTTGATTTAGAGAAAAAATTTATTTTTTTGAGTGTTATTTAACTTGCACTAAATCCCTGCAGCATATAATTAAGTCATCCGTGCATACAAGTAACAGAGAAAGTCTTGATGTGATAATTGTTTTTCAGTGTGTTCCTTTAATAATTTATTGTATGACTTCAGTTTCTGAGCAATTACTAATGTTTGTATTTAAAATGTATTATGGGTATACGAGTTCCGCCGCTGATAAGAACCTACAAACATTTGTCAGAGGACTGTGCTTCTTCTAGGTTTGTTTGTGTGAAGTGAAATTATTGTCTTCATGTAAAATCATTAATGGTGTGTTTCTCTCCTCATTAATACGTATAATATTGGCAAAGTGAATACCCCAAATTGTATTCATTTAAGGAAGTCTTTCTTTGATGAAGATATGTGAAATATTTTTTGGTGTCGTGGTTTTTCTGGTAATGATGACAAAGCTTGCTTTTCGATAACTATTCAGGATTTTCATAACTCATGGAATGTGTGGAAAAGCACAATATAAGTTTTTTTTAGCAATCCTTCAAATGAATTTCAACTTTGAATTATATTTTTACATAAATTATGCCTTGTCTATTACCAAATTAGCAGCAGCAAACAGGTAAGGAACAAAGTTTGCGACTAGGGAGAGAACAGGCAAGTCACCATCTCATGGGTATGAAACAGACAAGCTGTTCCAATTAGCATTCTACCAATAGTCGCCTGCCCATTGTCACTCGGACAGTAAACAGAGATGTAACAGCCACATAAACAGGCACTGAAATGACAGTGCACAGTCCACTGGCTGGTTGGCTGTGAATCAACAAGTAAGGAACAGAGATTGCCGTATCCCACAACAGGGAAAGAACAGACAAGTTACACTCCTCTCACAGACTTGAAACAGACAAGGCATTCCAATTTACAACCTACCAACAGTCACCTGACTGTTTTCACTCGGACAAGACACAGGGAGCCAACAGCCTACTAAACAGACGACAAACTAGCGTTATTGTTAAAGAGAGCAACAGGGTTATTTTACAAATGTAATGAATTGCATTGCTTTTCAATTACTCGTTACAAGAGACGATAGGTATTTATGGTTGATTCGTTAAGTTTGGATCCGAATTAAAGTTATATTATTCTTGCAGTTCTATTCCACGAATGCTCTGATTTATTGGATATTTTTTGTACGGCTAAATTATTAGTACAATAGGGCATTGCAATATTTCCACCGAGTTTTGTTTTGACATTATGCGTTCCGTTATTACGAGTATCATTATCAAATAAACAACAACGAAACGTATAGTGTCTAAATATAACTCAGTGGAAATATAGCAATGTCCAACTTTACTAACATTAAGAACTTCCACCACATCGTGCCTCAAACAGAAATATTTTTCTTTAGTCCTTGTACACTTTTGCATTTCTCTCATCTCTTCGTGTAATAATACACTTTGAAAATGGTAAATAAACTTCAATAACGTCCGCAGTTCAAACGTTTCTATTAATGAACTTAAAGACCTAAAATTTAAATCCAAACAGGTGGTCAAAAGCAAAAGGAATATATCCTAAATATATTTCACATCTATTGTCATTTTCCTGCTTGCGTGAATGATTTAACATTACTTGATAGTTTCACCAGGCTTCCCATGGAAAACTAAAATAAAAGCACTCACCCTGAAGCAATTTCTGGGCAAAAATTTTCTCAGTTTTGCGTCCGATTTATGACAAATATCTCTAAAATCAGAGAATTCCATGAGCTTTCCCCAGCATAATGGACATAAAGTGGCGGGCAGGCCGTCTCCCACAGCAACCTGAGAAAGCAATGAAAACATATGCGTCAAGAGATTTCAGACTCATCGTGGAATATATGTTCATAGAACAGATTAAAACATGAACTAACGAAATCACTTACATTTAAATCGACTAAATCATACAAGGCATCCGCTACAGTTATCTGTCTTGCTATAGTTGAAGTGAATATGTTGTAATAATAATTATTTTTCTTCATGCAAAGTCTGCACAGGGTACCCTCGTGAATCCTTCCTGAAGACTCCGAGAAGTTCTCAATGGTCGCACTCATTTTTTCAATGAAATAACTCATTCAATCTTAAAACCACTTCACTCATCAAAGAAATCATCCACACAGCACTGGTAAAGATTGCCAAATTCCTCATACACTACGATCGTTTCCAAGACGCACGTCAATACGAAAAATTGAGACTGATCAAGGACAAGGGCATATAAAGCCACATTTGAATGCGACCTCAAATAGAAATCACTTCGCAACAGAGTGGAAATAATTCTACACGGATTTCATGCCCATTGACACCCGAGTTTATATCAGACCAGGTAAGCAAGGTTTAGTTTAGATTTCGTACTTTATCTGCGTATCTTACCACTAGAGGACTACGTATACAACGGGCTTTCTATCGAAAAATGCTATATTCTAGCATTTTTAATGGCAAATGGGCGTTTATTTTATATTCATTTAGTGGGCATTAACATGTTTTTTTTTTAATATTTTTAATTTACACAATAAGGAAATTTTGGAATCCTTTTTCTGATTTCAAGACGTTATATATAATGTGACCGTGTGCAAGCCGAGGTTGGGCTTAAATTCCGTTTATTGCCGGCATATTGAATAATCAAATGAAATTGTAGAATACGATCAATCAATGTAGTGCAATCAATTTCAAATGCAGTGTCCATTTATTTTATTTAATCAAATGGAAAGAAGTTAGTCTTCAAACGCAGATATCAGGCCTGTTGTTTAGGTGTGCTTTCTGCGGTAAAAATGGAAACTAGAAATACTCGATTCTAGGCCGGTGTTTTAATGTAATGTCTTATATTAACAAATAACATGTGGATGTGATGTTGTGTGTAAGGAATTTACAATCGTGTCAAAACTTGTTGAAAATATTCTCAGTCCATGCTATTGCGTCGAAATGTATGTGTTAGGTGAATTATTTGTTGGCGTTTTTGGTCCTTTCGTGGATCATTTCATAGTATTTTCATTTTCACACATCATTGAAGTGAATGTAGTTTCCCTGTAATTTGTGCTGCTGTATTATTATTTCGTTTTTTCCAAGAAAATTCCGATGAAACACAGCTTGTTTATTTCTATTTCAGGTTGCTGTGGGAGATGGCCTGCTCGCTACCATGTGTCCACCTTGTTTGACGAAACTCACTGAGTTCAGTGTTTTCAAAAAGATTTGTTTAGAATCAAACGCAATTCTGAGAAAAATTCCGCCACGAAATTACAGCAGGGTGAGTACTTTTCGTTTTTTCTTATTTGAAGACTTGTGCGTTATAAGTTTCGGAGAGTTATTAGTGACCCTCTTCGGTTTGTTTTAACAGCAATAAGAAATCTTGGAAGATAATTATTTGCGGAATGACATTGTTACGACAAAAATTTGTAGGGATTAACTGAATTTGGTAATAGATATTCGCTTAGTGGCATTAGCGGAAAAATATATTGTATTACTGCATGAGGCCATTTAATCCAGTACCTTTTAAGTAGAGGCACTTCGATTAACGATCGAAAGAGAGTTGAGCAAACCAATGTTTTATCTACAGTAATTGGGGACATGAAAGGCCCTCGTACGTGGTCTACGGAAAAGTGTAACAAATCCAATTTCCCCTCAAACTGTTCCCTGTGTGTGAATCATTGGCAAGGACCTAGTTATGCAGTTGGTGTTTCAAAGGCCACGACTGAAGACATTTTGTCTTCTGGTAAAACTTAATGTGTGTACTAAACAATGATATCCGGAAAGTATGGCTTTCAAATTCACAATTGATCAACTCAAAAAGGAAGTCCACCCACTAGGCTGTACCACACTCCCTTTTTAAGTATTCGATTGGGTATCCGGAGCATATTTAAGTGAAAAAACAAATTCCAGACAATTTACTGCTAATGAACGAAATGTGAGACACCCAGAAATTAGTTTGTTTGTCGGTTGTCAAGCATAGTCTCAAGTGCACGCAAACGTATGATATTTCTTTTGTTCGAGTTCTTGTTTACCCTCGACTATCATCTCTTGAGGTTTTGGTGAACTACAGTGTGTCCCAAAAAGAATGACCCGATTCTAAATAAGATTATTTATTAGGAAGAAGGGCTCAACATAAACATATTCTATACTAAATTACTCGCAAAAGACAAAAGTTTATAAAAAGCCATCATAAAAGTTCAATGTGTCCTCCATTGGCTGCGCGGACAACATCTAGCCGATAGCTGAATTCATCCCAAACTGAGCGTAAGGTGTCTTCTGTCACTGAAACTATAGCAGCTGATATTCTTGTTTTTAGTTCATCAATGTCATGAGGTAAGGGAGGAACGTAAACATGCTGTTTAACATTTCCCAAAAGGAAAAAATCGCATTGTGTCATGTCAGGGGACCTAGGAGGCCAACAGTGTAAAGCCTGTTCTCGTGGTCCTGTGCATCATCTTCAGCGAGACTGGCTGTACCTTATTGTTAGACCAATGGTCTAAGGGTTGCACGCTCCACATCGCTCGTAGTGACATTCAGCAGATTTTTCTAAAACTCTAAACAATGCCGATCACATCTGGTGCTGTTTCGCTTGCCTAGTGACATTTGTTTCAATATTATTACAAGTTGAAATCGGGTCATTCTATTTGGAACACACTGTATACCAAAATATTTTCACTGCATTTCTGAAATGGATTGTTCATTTTTAAGGTGTTTTTTTATGAATAGGTGGTGGGTACATTGAATGCAAGGGTAGCAAGGTATATAAAAATATTAATTTTTAGTACGCCAAAATTATCCTGGAAAATATTTTAAGTAATTGTACAATTACAAAGCAAATAAGGAATTTTGATGTGATACACCTTTTCTGTTGTCCTTAAGTATTTTTTTGTTCCAATTTCCAATATTTTAATTTATTTTTTTATTTTTGCGTCAACTGTGATTAATAAGATCACCAAACATATGGATAAAGCCATCTGTGTTAGTACCTTTATAAAGATTATTTGTACATGTGTTTATAAAAGCTGTTCCCTTATTGCAATATGAAAATTGAAAATTTTCTATGAATTACGTATGTGGTTAAGAAGTTTAAAGGTGACCTGTATTGGGAAAAACATTTTTATGGTTTGAGATTTTTATCCTGCAGAACAGTCTTCACAACCGTGGCAAGGCAATATTTCATTCTTAAGCCGATGTCCCACTGTCAAATTTGCATCAAAATATTTGCATCAAAATCTGATGCAACTGACGCGCACCCTGTCCCACGGTCAAAATTTCATCCAAATGGATTTGTAGCAAAAATTGGTCTTGATAGGTGATGGAAAGTCTCAACTAGGAAATCCGTGATAATGAGTTGATCTTTAATAAGAAGGAAGCGATCTTTAGAATCGCAATACAAGGAGGGATGTTTTGGAAAGAATAAAAGATTTATTTAAGGTATCGAGGCGGAATTCTCCAGGTTAGCTTTGTGGAGGGCATATAATGCGTGTGAGCAGCTAGAGAAATGACTAATATAAACTGACGATTATACCTGTGAAACACTACAGCTGCCCCTTTCTATTTATATGATTATAGGATAAGGACCTTATTTTAGCAACTGCTAGATTAGGAGAGAAAAATGTGATTTAAGTGCATGCATACAGCAGTATTTGTAACATCTCCTCAACCACAATGTCCATCATTTTTTAATAACATTTTCTTCGCGGGAATAAACTGCCTTACGTATTCTACCCTCAACTTAGCTGATAAGGGACGTGAAAATATCCTCACTTATCGTCAATTATTATCAATAATATACAGGAACATCGGCGACCAACTCCTTCTCCAACATGTTTAGCATGCTTATTCCAATGCTTTATAACCCCCTTTCCAGCCAAGGCCAAGTTCAGCATTCCTTCTGTTTTCTTTTTTTTTTGCCTCTTTAATGTTCAAGAGGCCTGTTCTGACAATTTCGCCTGCTAAAAAAGACAGAATCCTTCACTTCCACAAGTTTCCAAATTTGTGTACATAAATATGTTTCGTTTGTTTTTGATCAAAATGAGATGCATCGTGGGACACCCCCGTCCAGTTACATCAAAATATTTGCATCAAAATTTTTGGACAGAGATTTTGATGCAAATATTTTGATGTAAATTTGACCGTGGGACACCGGCGTTAAATTTTAGGGGATTGTGACTTAAATGAGTTGTAATAATGTGGGTGCAGAGTATTTTGATTCTTATAATTTATGTATTTCGAAATAAGTTTCCGGAAACCTTTTCTATATAATATTTTGTGTGGTAATTGTGTGACATTTACTATGGGATTCTGTTTTTATGTTGATAAATTTTGTTCAATGAGTGTGGATTATGCTGACAGGAATATATTATTAATGGAATGCATGAGGGAATGATTAATGCTCTTTGCTGATTTTTTCTGAGAATATCTTCGACATCATGCAGACTTCCGTGGTGAAAAACTTTTCACGTAATTTTAGAGTTTTAAATGTTAGTTCCCTTGAAGTATTAGTGTTGTATTTCAATGGTTGATGAGATAAATAATTTTAAAAACCTGGTTGGTTAGTTAGGTTATCTCTACCCTATGATATAAATGGAGCTTGCAGCATTTCTTACGGGTGACATGTCAAAGAAAGGAAACCAGCTTTACTTTCAGAGCAATGCGCAGCTACAGAAATGGAGAGCGGTGATTCCGCGAAAAGACTTGGTCTTTGAGGAGCACAATGTGATTTGCGAGCTCCATTTTGAAGACTCTGACATAATCCGGTGGTTCGAAACGAAGTTGCCTGATGGTACCACCCACAGGAATGAGAGGGACCGGCCAGCTTTAGTTCAAGATGCGGTGCCATCTATTTTCCCCAATCTCCCTCATTATTTATCAAAAAACATTCGTCCTAGAAAACCACCCACGTCTAGGACGGTGTGCCATGAATGTGTCCTGGGAGAAAATTATCCGGGAGAACTGTTGCCTTCCGACAATGGTGTCTCCTCAGGAGACAATAATGAGGCAGTGGAGAACGTACCGGAAGCAAGCGGTCTTCTCCTACTAGCAAATGCGGCCGAGTCTCGGGAAGCTGCAAGTTTCGGAAGACTTGAATTTTCTCGCTTTATTAATTCCCTTGACTCTGTAAAACTGCCTGGATTAAATTGGGCTAGGGCTTTAGTTGGAAGGAATGTCGTGTTTGTCCGCATTGGCCATGACTTCGTAACAGAGAGAACCGTGATAATATCACAGGACATGAGGGTTAACGTATGGTTTATAAATTTTATCCGATTAATTTTATTTTTAAGTTTGACAGGAAAAAGCAATTAATTTCAATAATATGTGATAAACTTCTAATCATACCTTCTTTTCCGCCAGTTCATATTCCGTGGTCTGGAAGTCATGGTTCCAGGGAAAGAAAGAGTGACAGATGTCGACGACATTGGGCCAATGCTCATGTCAGTAGATGGACTCAGGGCATTTCCTGGAGTGCCAAACAGTGAAAGGTATGAGAGGCATTTCTGTTACATGGAAAATTTTAGTTGCATTATGTCTGGTGTCAAGATATCATCATTTCAAATTACTCATGGCCATAACTGAAGTAGAATCATACATTATTGTATGATATTATGCGTCGGTGCCGAATGTAAACTTTTTTTGTATTTCCAACTTGCCTGCATTTTCTTCCTATGTTTTCAGTTGAGATAATTTTTCTTCAACTAATCACTGGATGATCTCCATTGCATAGATGTATATCAAATCATGTTTCACTGTAAAGAATATTACAGTGGAACCTCGTTAAAGCGAGTAGGGGATATAGCGACACCCCCGCTATTACGAGAGATAGCCGATGAACCGTCAATTGACCCTATAATAAGCATGTTAATAAATTTGTTTTTACGAGACCCTTTCGGTGTTGGCTCTCGCCATAGCGAGGGTTTCACCACCGGAAGACTTTCATCAAGACTCCTTAACCTCTGTAATTGCTAGCGATCTGTTAGAAGTGAAGTTAATGGAGTGCTCAGTTTCAAATTTATGTGGTAAACTGTCGTTCGATAAATATAATGATTGATGAAACAATGCTTTGCATGATTTTTATTCAGTGCGGCGCTTATAAATTGTTTGAGTAGTTAGTCGTTATTTCAGTAAGGAAATTTAGTGATGCAAAAAAACATCACCTTTCGCCTGGATTTATGCTTACGTTTATCGGATAGATGTTTATCTGTCGCCGCACCACTCCTGTTCCTGTATATCTGTTCGCAACAGGTATATTGGCTATTATTTGCTCCACCTCCGGTAAAGCGACAATTTGCTATAGCGAGTGTTTAATAGTGCACCGTGGGGTGTCGTTATATCGAGGTTGCACTGTATAAGTTTTTAATGGATTCAGATTATTTCTCCACTGTGATATTGTATTATACATAGCATAATTGACAGTTGAGTTCCTCTTCAAATGGCCAGAACATCTATTGGCTGCCTGGGTTTTGTTCCCATTGATGCCAAATCTGCCGGTGAGAGGAACAGAAGGGCTAAAATGAGATGCCCACCCTGCACAGTCGCATGGCGGCAAACAATGGATAGGAGAAGGAGGCAGAGGAATGGTGGAGAAAGAGGGTCCAGGCGTCCCGCAAGGGTCTCCTTGAAGATATGCCGTGCAAAGAATAGGAGATTGACCAGCAAGGTAAGCATGTGTAATAACCATAGGGTCATTCCACGCCATAATAACCACCAAAATGAGGTTTTGACACCTATTGATTTTAGCATTTTAATTATTATACCATTCCTTCATGAATGTACTTCCTTCGATGAAAGGATGTCGAGTATATTTAGTGTGTGAACAAAATGAATCTGTGACAAACTTCGCCTTGCGAAGGGAAATGAATTTCCCATAAAAATTTCAAAATCCAATTTCGCGAAAACTACTCTTACTGTAATTTTTTTGGCCCCCTTGTACTAGTTTGATTATTTTTAATAAAGTAATGGAGTGGGATGCCATACCTTGTCTCCTTTAAAGGTTAACCATTTGAAGGCCACGATGCAGGAGTTACAGGAGAAATGCTCCTCATCATGGGAGTCTCAGCTCCTTGCAAACATATCTAACCTTCCAGAGCGCCAGCAAGAAGGTGTGAGGGTATGCTTTGCTGCACCTCAGCTAAAAAATCCTAAGAATAGGCGCTATACACTCAGTTGGGTGTATGAGTGCCTACTTCTTAGGATTAAAAGTCGCAAAGCATATGAACACCTCAGGAAAAACAACATCCTTTGTCTCCCTGGAGCTAATACCTTAAGTAGGTACATCCGTAATGTGAAGGGGGCATACGGATTTCAGGGGGCAATTTTCCACTGCTTAAAGGAGAAGGCTGAAGGGCTAGCTGCGGAGGAAAGGAGAGGTTTGGGTTGCCTTTGAAGTTAAATGAAATTATATATTAAACTTTCTGTCATTTTGGTAAATCTGTTTTTCTTAAACTCTAGGTGTTCTACTGGGGGATGAAATGAAACTTTCAAAGGCTTTATCCTTTGATAAGAAAACATTGAAGTTGGAAGGCTTCACCGATTTGGGGGACTACAGTCCACTGCACCAACGCAATGAGAGGGGGGATCATGCGTTGGTGCTTATGTTTCAGCCATTTCGAGGCAGGTGGGTGCAATCCTTGGCTTGCTTCCTAAGCAAAGGTTGTGCAAGTAGCACTGTCCTGCACCTCATAATTTTGGAGGGCATCATGTTGGTGGAGCAAGCCAACTTCTATGTGGATGCAGTGACGTGCGATGGAGCCCAATGGAATGGAAGCATGTGGAGAAGGTTCAGAATCGATGGCGAAAACTGCAGCTGCGAATATCCCTGCAGTCAATCAAGGCGCCTGTGGTTCATATCTGACTTCCCTCATCTCATTAAGAACATGAGAAATTCTTCATTTCTCGAGATGTTTCTTGGGTATTGCTTTTTCTCATGCATGCATTATTTATAACCAAGTTATTCTTTGCCTCTTCTAAGTCCTTTCTGTTACTTTCCTCTTCAGACTCCAGATGGGCCTGTGAAGATCAGGCATTGGGATGCTGTCATCGAAATGGATAAACCTAAGGGGTTCCATTTGAAAACATGCCCAAAGCTGACCGAGGACCACATTCGCCCTAGGCCATACCAAAAAATGAATGTTGCCAGGGCATTTCAGGTACATGACTACGTACCCATAACATCTTAATGGGTTAAAACATTTCAGACTTTTTAAGTTCAATGACTTTTTATGCTAACAGTTATGTCTTTATTTTCCATTCCTTCATTTACAGTTTTTTGGACGTAATGTGGCTGCTGCTATGATGGCATACAAGACACATCATTCTCTTCTGCATGACTGCAATTCCACAATTGCTGTCATTGAGAGGGTGAAAGGGTTAATCCTGGCGATGAATTCCAGGGTTCCAGGGACAGCTCTGAGAAAGAACACAGAGCATTGGTGGGTGAGGATGTATACCTGTTATAGGTGTCTGTGTGGAAATGATATCTTCATCCATGTTCTTGCCTACAACTACGTAATATTTTTGCTTATAGGTTATTGAGAAGTTCCTGGATTACCTTGAGGAGTGGCAATTGGAGGCTGGTAGAAATGAATATCATTTCTTATCTGGGAACACATATCTTGGGCTAAAGGTAACCCTGAAGGCCACAATGGAAATACACGATTTCCTTGCCGCAAACTGCGGTTATGAATATTTGATGACTGCTCGTCTGAATCCGGATGCATTAGAAGTAAGTGCCTCACCGAAGGACTCAATAGGGTGGTTTCCTATTATTTTTTTATTGCCTAAATCGAAAGATTATTACTCCTGGAGTACGTATTTAATGCTTTTAGATTTTTAAATGACGATACCTATTTTTCGCGATTAAATGAAAAGTGAAAAATTTCAAGCGAGCGAAAACGCGACGCGTAAGTAGGAATGATGGGAAAAAGTCCGTGCAGCGCATTTCTAGTTCCCCCTCCCGCCTTGTGAGGTGACCTTGATCGAAGCTCTGAGTGCTGATAGGACGCAGGTTGCTAGCGGGTAGCTGAGTACCTTGCTGGCTGGTAGCGCTTGGCTTAAAAAAGGTTTATTAATACCTTATCAAACGAAGAAAACTTTCCGACCTTAGCCAGTTTTAATGGGTGATTATTAAGACATGTTTCCCTGAGCTCTGTGCTTCATGTATGCATTGGTAACCTCAGACGATGTATAACTCCTATCCTCTCGTGTAGAAACTAGGTCCCTGTGACGTCACGTGGAGTGGAATCGTATGAGCGCCAATCTGGTCTTTTTCAAATGAGGATAAAATTTGACCCTTGCCATTCGTCTAAACCGGTATTTCAAAAACCAAATAATTTGTGCATTATGAATACACTAATGGTGGGTAACAAATCGCAATCAATGCCTTTCATTTTCTTTGATGAAGGAAACTACCCTATTACCAAATTTATAGTTACAAAGCACACTGCAATTTAGGCGTTCTTCATGAGGGTTGTTAAAGTGTACCTTTCTCGTCAAAATCTCTTGGAAACTAATGGCATGTTTTCTTCTTCCTACATTGCAGAGGTTTTTTTGCATGATGAGGGCAGCATGTGGTGCTAATGATCATCCTGATTCAGTGCAATTTGAGCAGGTCTTCCAATTAATGGGGACATACAGCCTGGTGAAGCCACCCAAAGGCTGCAATGTGTCAGGCCCGGATGTACTCGAGACCTTGCTCAGGCTTACGGACATAACTCCTAGAGATGAGAGATGGTCTCTTTACCAGTCAACCTTGGACAGAATCATTGATAATGGTGTGTCCGTGGAAGATTTGCGGAGTCCAGTAATGGCTGAGCACACCTATGCTGCAATGTGTCCATCTGATGGCATTGTAAGTTATTTCGCTGGGTATGTGGCCAGGAAGGCAATTAGATTTACCAAATGCGAAAGATGCAAGGAGGAGTTGGTATCAAATACCAACACCATAAGTGAAAGGGAAGCATTCACTGCATACCGAGATGGGGGCCACCTAACCTATGCATCAGAGACACTTTTCCTTTTAATAAATGAGTTAGAAAAAGTTACTGGTCCACACTTTAATAGGGAAGGGATGAGTGTGGACTCAGTTTTTAAATCATCAATGAAATTGAGGAGAAATCAAATATACCTCTAGTTGGATGTGGGGACCATAGGGCTAACCTCACAGAGGCGATATTAAATTTTTTTATTACCACACGGATGCACTTTGCATGTCGTGTGTCTAACAAAAATGACAACAGAGAACAGGAAGAGACACACCTTAATAGGAAGAGGGCGAAGTTATAATGTAAATTAGAGATTCCTTAAGTAATCTCTCTGACATTCCTTAGTGCTCCTGTTAATTTTATCATGTAGTGATCATGTTCATTTTGTGACTATTTTTTGACTTCATTACCCTTTGTTGCCCTCGCATTGGGTGATAGTGTTAATTGTTACTCTCCTCCAAGCCAATTACCGCTAGGCATTAGAGATTCCTTATGTAATCTCTCTGACATTCCTTACAGCTCATGATCATTCATGAAATTCTTTATCCAGTAAGTATTTATAAACATTCGTGTATTAAGGCAGTTATTAATGATAGTGTATAGTGTATTTCACAATGCCATGATAACCATTGTTTATCTTTTTCAGATTTAATCAGTACATCACAGAGATATAATACCGAACATGTACTCGTTTATATTCATCTTGCTTCTGCTACTCATCATGGACTCTCCCACTCATCTTGCTTCGCCATGCCTTGTCCAAAGACTTCTGAGTAACTTCTGAGGTCACACTAAGCTCCTTTGTTATTGAAAAGGTGGTCACTTAGCTTCAGCCCATGACGGATGTCCTTCATCCCGTAAGTACTCATATTAGCGTTTATTAATGAGTGTGTTTTTTTCAATGCCTGCATTACCAAATATATTTCTTTTTTAGATGTGAACAATCGAATCGGGGATGTTTTCTACTCAATGTGGACTCTTTTATATCCATCTTCCTTCGTCATGTTTCGTCAAGTCCAAAGACGTCTATGTGGAATATCTGAAGTCACACTAAGCTCCTTTGATATTGAAAAGGTGGTCACTTAGCTTCAGCCCATAATGCAGGTCCTTCATCCCGTTAGTACTCATATTAGTGGTTAATAATGAGTGCGTTTTTTTCAATGCCTGCATTACCATGTATATTTATTTTTTAGATGTGAACAATGGAATCGGGGATGTTTGCTATTCAACATGGACTCCTTTATATTCATCTTCCTTCGTCATGTTTCGTCAAGTCCAAAGACGTCTATGTGGAATATCTGAAGTCACACTAAGCTCCTTTGATATTGAAAAGGTGGTCACTTAGCTTCAGCCCATAATGCAGGTCCTTCATCCCGTAAGTACTCATATTAGTGGTTAATAATGAGTGCGTTTTTTTCAATGCCTGCATTACCATGTATATTTATTTTTTAGATGTGAACAATGGAATCGGGGATGTTTGCTATTCAACATGGACTCCTTTATATTCATCTTCCTTCGTCATGTTTCGTCAAGTCCAAAGACGTCTATGTGAAATATCTGAAGTTAAACTAAGCTCCTTTGTCATAGGAAAATATATCACTTCAGACTATGGCTGATGGCCTTTTTACTGCAAGTACTGATAAATTTTTGATTATAGTAATGGGCATTTTTTGAATGCGTTAATTACCATCTATTTTTCTTTTTTAGGTTTGACCTATTCATTTCTGGACATGTGACACCCATAGGCACTCCTTGCTATTCATTCCTGCATCGTCATGAGATGTGCTATTGTTTCCATTAATATCTTCACACCCAATATCCCCACTTAAGTGATGTAGTCTGGCCAGTAACAACTTGGAAGGTTGACTCTTTAAGCATCCTGCATCTTATGCCTTCCCAGCACCAATCAGCGATGAGTTCCAACGCTTTTTCCTCTCTTTAGGTTCATCCCTAGACTCATCATTTTTGCTCCACTCAAAGGTGGCTCCGTAGCGGATCAGGTCCATTCTGTGCACATTAGGTGTTGTGCATTTCATGGAGGGTTCATATCCTATGGAATCATAACCTTGTCATTTTATAAAAGATCCATTCCTATAATAACATACCATATGCAGATGAAAGTTTAATTTTCGAATTATTATGACTTTCTACATTAACGCATTAATTACTAAACAGATTCTTTGCCAGAGTTGAAATAGGTAGAAATAAATTAGTAAATGAACTCTTGAAACTAATTAACTTACAATTAATAATACATGTATTCATATATAAAATACAGTAAATAATTGTACAATGATGACCGAAATAATGGTCATTTATGTCTTCAAACTTCTAATTCAGGCTAATCCGTGATTTTACTATGATGTCTTTTCTTCGATCTAGAATGGTAGAATTTCCACCTGGTCCTTATAGCTATTTTTTGTTCACATACCCACTGTTGGTATAGCATTTGTGCTTTCATAAATGTAATCTCTTGTATTATTTAGTTATCAAGTACTGGAAAACTTGAAAAGTATGATTATCTATCTAATTCCAATTTTATCTTAATTTAGGGTTATGAAAATGAATTTAATTAAGAGTGTGTCTGATTGTTTGGTGTGAATTTGGTTTATATAAGTAGGAATATTTATCAACTGAAAATCAACAGTAAAAGTGTAGTTTCCTTCATCAAAGAAAACAAAAGGCATTGATTGCGATTCGTTGCCTACCATTAGTGTATTCATAATATACAAATTATTTGGATTAGAATTCCTAGTTACACGAATGGCAATGGGCAATTTTAATTGCATTTGAAAAAGGTTAGATTGGTGCCCATGCGATGCCACTCCACGTGATGTCACAGGGACCTAGTTTCTATACGAGTAGATAGGAGTTTTACATCGTCTGAGATCACCAATGCATGCATGAGGCACAGACCTCAGGGAAACATATCTTAATGATCACCTATTAAAACTCCCTATGGTGGAGAAATTTCCTTCGTTTGATAGGGTAGCAATAATCCTTATTTAAGGCAAGCGCTCTCTGCTAGCTGAGTACTCTGCTACCTGCTAGATCAGCATCGCAGCGGCGCACAATATCCTCGCCCCAAGGTCTTTTCCCAGCATTCATACTTAGCCGCCTCGTTTTTGTGTGCTTGCAAATTTTCACTACTAATTAATAGCGAAAAATAGAATTTGTTATTTCAAAATCTGAAAGAGTGAAACACGTACTCCAGGAGTAATAATGTTTCAATTTAGGCAATAAAAAAATAATAGGAAACCACCCTATTATCCGAAAGGACATGATGCAAACTCTGCCACTTCCCTGACTTATTTCCTCAGTCTAGGTTGGGACAAGATCTCAATTTCCTCCCATCCTGACTTTTCCTGACTTTTTCCTGACCAAAATCTTGATATATCCTGACTTTTTCTAGCGTTCGCCATAAGTTTTAACGCATGAAGAAAGATGTCATAAGAGGTCATATACAAGGAAATAGCTCAAAATATGCAACACTTCAGTATTTTTTAATTGTAATATCAGAAAAACTTACAAGAAATGTTACTACTGTACAGTACTACACGTTAGGTACTTTGGTACTTTCCAAACAAAATATGGCCACTGTGGACTAGCAATCATTGTGACTTAATCATTAGTCAAAACAGTAAAAAAAACAAGGTGAACAAAACAATCACAATTTACTTATTTTAAGTACACTTCACACATAATAATAGTTCTTTCATAGTGACTTTCCAAACAAAAAATGGCCACTGTGGACTAGCAATCACTGTGACTTAATCATTAGTCAAAACAGTAAAAAAAAAACAAGGTGAACAAAAAAATCACTATTTCCTTATTTTAAGTACACTTCACAAATTATCATAGTTCTTTCATAGTGACTTTCCAAACAAAATATGGCCACCGTGGACTAGCAATCATTGTGACTTAATCATTAGTCAAAACCGTAAAAAACAAGGTGAACAAAACAATCACAATTTACTTATTTTAAGTACACTTCACACATAATAATAGTTCTTTCATAGTGACTTTCCAAACAAAAAATGGCCACTGTGGACTAGCAATCACTGTGACTTAATCATTAGTCAAAACAGTAAAAAAAACAAGGTGAACAAAAAAATCACTATTTCCTCATTTTAAGTACACTTCACAAATTATCATAGTTCTTTCATATTGACTTTCCAAACAAAATATGGCCACTTTGGACTAGCAATCACTGTGACTTAATCATTAGTCAAAACAGTAAAAAAAACTTGGTGAACAAAAAAATCACTATTAATTTAAAGTGCACTTCACAAATTGTCTAAGTTAGAAACTCCATTGTTAAGTTAGAAAGTACCAGTCAACTTTTTTATTTCTTCATCAATGGCATCAGCCTCCTTCTGGCTTGATGCTAACACTTTCATCTTTTTGGCTTGAAGCTCCTTAACTTCAGTTCCAATCATCTTCTCATGGGTCCTTTTTTTTTCGACCTCAGCGTCCTCAGATCGGCGCTGCTTCTTTGCTTCTTCATACTCGGAGCGCGCGTGCCGAAATCTGTTGATCATTTCAGCAGATATTTTTATGTTTTCTACGCCACCAGCAGCGTTGACTGAGTCGTACACTTGGCGCTGAGCCACCAAAGACATATCTAATTGGTTCTCTACTATTATCTCCTTATTGATGGAGAAGCCACGCTCGATGAAAGCTTGGCCATGGCTTATGATCAGAGCCATTTTAATCACTTTCACTAAACCATCTGAGCACTTATAACGATCCCAGATACCTCTCCAGAAATGATCTAGTCTCTGCCTCTGACGATCATATTCTTGACAGGCGTTAGCAAATACTTGTTTGTCACAGAGCACCTTAAAGTCAGACAAAATAGTGTCGCACTCACTTGCAGGAAGCCAATTGCGGCTGTGCAGTTGTTCCAAGAAGCCGTTCAGTCGAGTAGAAACGGCAGTTTTGGAATGTGAAATCAGTTCTGGGTCACAAAAAGTTATGGCTCTGCAGAGTTTGTAATTCAAGGGAGCCTTTTCAAGAATTTTACTAACCATAGCCTTCAGCAGGAGCACACACTCCTCCTTGAACTTCAGCATTTCTGGAGTAGATACTTGTACTTTTTTGAGAGCGTCCTTTACAGAAAAACTAAAATTGAAGTTCTTCACAGGAATCAGATTGTCTTCATTGGTAATGTCAACTTTACATACATCTGACTTTCGATTTACATAATCATTCTTGACAAAATGTCTAAGCAGGTTCGACACTAAGTTCGACAGGTCCGTGTGCAAGAACGGCGCCATTGGGTCATTGGTTTGATAAGTAGTCAAGAATGGCTCAACAAGTCTTGCAACATATGAGAAGAAGGCTAACTTAGGCCCCAACATCTTATCTTCAACAGCTTTTGCAACATACAAGAAGCCGGCAGATTTTATTTTATCCTCTTCAGGTCCAGTTCTCACTTTTTCAATAAAAGTTTTTACGTTTGGCAATATTTTGATGCAATTATCGGCACCAGGTGCATTATTCAACCACCTCACTGCACAATACTTATTTGGGAAAGTAGTAGAGCCTGTCCACTCTGTATACTTACTGCGACGGGCAGGCACATTCTTAAATATATTGTATAAGGCCCTGAGAAACATGACAATATTCCAGCCACACTTACTAACCCCCTCTTTGAAGGAATTATGAACTACGTGCAAACCACAGGACCCCATGAGCAGCAGCAGTGGCTCATCCTCACCAAACTCTGTTTTCATATAAATCTGGAGATCTTTCAGGAACTTGACATTAACATTCGGGCCATCCATGCCAACCATAAGCACATGAGACTGCACACTTCTAGGAATTGCTGTGCAGTATGCCGATATGAGATCAGTCGCCCTTGAGCGACCCAGGAACACTGAATCATAATATTTCGTCACCGTTTCATTTTGATCATCACACCAAAATTTAATGGCAAGATCCATTTGAGTCTTCTGGCTACACTTATTGAGACTCTCGTCAAATAAAACTACCACAAAATCCAGTTTGGTTAACTTAGATGTGATAACATCATGGAAATGTGGGGCTAAACCATGTACAAGTGAATAGGCGATTTTGTTCCGACCCAATTCCATTTTTGCAGCAATCATACTATCTGGGAACATTGTGGGAAATAACTGCACTGCCTTGCCCCCAGAAGACAAAGAAGTATGGCTCGTTACACAATAGATACACCACAAAATCTCAGCTTTGGTAGTATCTTGCTTCATTAACCAGGTGTTAAGACCTTGCAAACCAGCAGTCTTCGGGACGGCGATAACTTCGTTGGTACATCGCGCACATGGGCATGAACATGTGCAGGCAGGTGAAGCTGGTGTGGGGTCATCGGGATCGTCCCGAGGGTCTTCTGCAGTCCCACCCGATGCTGAGGAACCAGGTGCCGCCGCCGTGGGGTTCACCGACGCGGATGTAGAGGTAGAGGGAGTTGCTGTAGTCACCTACAAAAATCAGGCTGGGGTAGAGAACCAGAAAACCCCGAAGATTTTACAAATAACTCACCATCACTTACCTTCTTAGCGGAAGGCAAACAAAATATCTTGATCCCGTAACAGCTCTTCTTGTTCTCGACGGCAGTATTGTGGTGGGTTGATGACAGGTGTTTAGTCAGGGCACCGCGACCCATGTTGCCGAGTTGATTCGTCTTGCAGCACACCGAGCAGTAGAAAGATGTTGGTTTTCCTTCTGGCAATCCATGCTTTAATGCAGTCGAAGTCTTTGGTGAGAAGCAGCTGAAATGAAGCTCCTTTGACCAATCCTCGTTCCAATACGTCTGCTTTCCCCCGACCATGACTAGAGACGAAATGGGCCTCAGCATTCGGGTCTGAAAATAATACAATCTCATTTTGAACTACAGCACCATTAAGTTTCAATGAATAGTCGAATGGAGTGGATAAAATAACACGACAGTGAGTTTGCTAATATTCGTGACAGCCTACCTTCAATGAAGAAAACGCAACCTCCGCTGCTCTCCAGGCACACCGACTCGTCCGGACTCGTCACCGTCGCACTGTTATTGTTGACCCGCCGCGGGCGTAGACCCGGGGAGCGCGTGGGATGGCGGGGGGTGTGGGGGGAAAGGCGCGGAAAAGGAGCGACCGTGGAGCCAAGGTTTAGAGCCTAAGGTTGCCTCACTCGCTTCTGCGCATGAGCCTACCAAGCCGCTACTATGTCACAGACGACCCAATGCAACTTTGCTATTGCATTGTCGTATGGTAGTACAGAATTCATTTAAGGTTCCTGAGACGCTGCGTCGCCATGCGTTCAACACAATGTAGTCAATATTTCCTGCGCTTTCTCCGTTAATGGTCTCAGTAGTCCACAAATGATAAAATGACTTTTTGTGGAAGAAGAGCGCGTTACACTGCCGTGTATGCCGGCCTCCCGCTATACAGTGGCGACGTGCTCAAACTGTCAGAAACGAAGAAAGCTGGACGAAACGTCTCATACTACACGTGGGCACTTGAATTTAGGAATCCTTTTATTTCATGGATATACAAATCGGCACCAACAACCTCTTAATACCCCTCACACGTTAAAAAAATATCGCTGAAAGTGAATCGGTCAAAATTAATATGTATATATACCAAAGAAGTGATGTACAAGATTTGCGATGCTCCTATCACATGTGATAAGCTAGATTTTTTTCCACTTTTGAGATAAATTACCTAACATACTTATTCGTGCAAAGACAATTATGTTTTTACATCATCAACCCGAAAGGCATGACCTCCACTGTATCCCCATTGTAAGAAATCATTCAACCTCATTTCTAGACGTGAGACTAAAAACTAGTTGTAATTTTATTATTTTGTACGCCATTAAATAATACAGAGCAATTTTCCAGGCAATGGCTGAGCAGAATAACCCATAACATGTGATAATTGAAGTTCAAAAATATTTTAGCGCATTAAAAATATTTCTCAGGCATCATGGGAAAGATCGTAAATCGCATGATAGAAACCTATATTTTTTATGGTAATTATTCCTTCACTCGAACAAGCTATAAATTGGTAGTCTTGCTAAACTTCTAAGGTAAATTAGGATAAACCGTTTCAAATTTTTTTCTTTTCACGTCATATGTACTTGCAACTGTATTGAATCAGAACCTCTTCCAAGTGAAGGATTCTTTTTACTTTTGAGATTTTAGCCTGGTTATCCGATCAAAAGTCATTAATTCAGGTATTGATACTTTGCTCCAGATTTATTGGTAATCTTCATTGCGTTCAGACTTTATACTTTTCTCTATTCTCAATTATCAACTAATTTTTCCAGAGCATGATAATGAACGACAAGACGCATGGTGAGAAAATAGCGTTTTGCAATGACATGGTCATCCTTAGTGAAAAGCATATGCATATATGTGTTTTAGTTTTATTTAGCTGATAGCATACCTGACGGGTGATCGAGAGGAGCTTTAAAAGTAGGCATATGAATTCAATTATAGTGCATCTGAATTAGCAATCGGTAATTTCAAAATTTATTTTATAATCAATGATCGTTATTTTTAAGTGACTCACATTGCTGAATGTTTTCTAGAAATTTTCTAAAAATGCTTTGACTCTTCTGAATTCTCTCTGAGCTCAATATTGAAGTTGGTTCCTTTTCAATAGTCTAAATTATTTGCTAAACGTTTGCCTAATTGGAACCGCTGCAGCAAGCGATGTAAAATTTCAACCCTTTTCACTTTTTGCACTCGTCACATGTTTATTTTATTTTTTGATTACTCCAAAGGATTTCATGCATGCATGCATGCATGAGAGGGTTAAGAGTGTCTAAAGGCCGTTTTACACGGTACACGGAATTGCGCAGTCTGACGTACGTGCGAAGGCGCAATCAAAATTGCGTCGTGTAAAGCGGTGAATTGCTAGAACACATGCGAGAACCTTGCCATGCAGCGGCAGGCAGAGCGACGCCAGCACTCCTTGCTTCGGCGGTGAAGGCGGCAGCCCAGTTCGGCACGGGTTAGCACGAGGGGAAGGGAGGCGGTGAGACAGCGCGGCGCGGGCGTTCTCGGCTCATCTTGCGGCTGTCGCTTGCCGCCAGTGCGGCGTGCGGTGGCCGGCGGCACAGCAAAAGGCACACAATCCGATCCATCCTGACTCTTCGGGCGCTCATCCTGACGATTTCCTGATTTTCCTGACCAAAACTTTTTTTCCTGACTATTTCCTGACTTTCCTGACTTTCCTGACTTGTCCCAACCTAGTCAGTGAATGAATATGCTTACTAGTAGAAATAAATGTGTTAACGTAGACAGTCATTATTTTAATGAATTTGGTCTTTAATAAAATTTGGTATCCATTACTTGCAGAGGCTACTGGGTGTATTATGTAGATGTCAAGGATGATTCTTTTGCAAATTAAAAAAATTATAAGAACTTCAGATTCGAGCGCTCACAAAACTTTATCACAACAGATGCATGTGAAACAAAGTGACTGCGATACGGAGCCACATCCCTATACCTAGAAAAGGGTGAGATCAAATATGAATCCAAAGAGAGGAAAAGCCTTGACAAGGAGCTCAAAAGGAACTTTACATTTAGAAGAGGAATAAGTTTACCTATGTCATGCACTTTTCTTTATAAATACCTTATTTACAGCCTGTTTTCAGATGGTAAGTAATAAATGGATTTAGCTGATAAGAGGTAAATCTTTGTTTTATTTATTTCTCTTATTTTTTAGTAATATTGCTATCTCCCCTGTGATATGTTGTTGGCTCCTACTAGTAGCTGAAGCATCTGCTACTCTAAGAAATTTCTGTCTGCGTCTGCGTAGCAATTCCTCCTTTTCTTTATTTCTCTTTCTTAGTCTGTATGCTTCAGCATCTCTGTTCAAACTACCTGAAATGATTATTGGTTGCATGGTATTTTTCTTAAATAATTATGTTCTAGACTTTGAGGCTGTAAGGCATGTCACACCATTGCAAATTTGTATCAAAGTCATTGTCTTAGTTGATTTTTACTCTTTTCCAGAGGTCAATGAATTACATTGTTTTTGACGTATTCTACTAGATTTCTTGAGGATGGTAGTCTGTCCCGGTTTGGTATTTAGATAGAAATAGTGTGATTTTTACGTATTCCCTCTATATGCATCCATTTGTATTGCTATGCTTTTGACTGATGTTAAAATATTTTTGCAGATTCATCTGTGGTACTCATCAGGCATAACTGTGAAGAAAATGACATCAAATTGTTTTTCGTGATAATTGGTTGATTTTGAAGTGACTGGTTCCTGTTTGTTGCATCATCTATGTTTAACGTACTTATCTGGGTAGAAAATGGCTTCATATTGATTTTTGCTTGGCAGTGTTATTACTTGATAGGTGCCAGGAATGATACAGGTTCCAAGATATTTTAGTCATCATTTGCAAACTTAGGCTTCATGAATGTGATGATAAACTTTTAAGAGATGAAGCAATGCATGAATGCTTTGACATTTTATGGATTTTACCACTTCCCTGTACTAAGAAGTTCACATATTAAAGTTTGTTCATTCCTCTATACTTACACATTATATATCAAAGGTTTTTCCTATCCTGAATAAAGTCCTTCATTGCATAGGTTTTTGACTTTTGGATTTTGTACCTAACCTTAATATGATATTTATGTGTATGTCATTTTGTTCTTTTACAAGTATTACTCAATTATTTTCATTGCTTAATTAAACAAATTACTTCCTTGTATCTATGACAACAATTATTATTTCATGTTGTACTACAAAGGTTAGATGTGGAATGGTTGCTTCAAAATGTTGAGTATATTGGATGGCATGCAGCCAGCAGTAAGAGGAATGGGGTGGTATATATTGGTTTATCCATCGGGGATTTGCAGTTAATTATGAAATGGTCACTTAATTTACCTGCTGACTACCCTATAATTCCAGTGTCAGCATTGGTACGTGGAATAGGATAAAGATAAGTAATGTAACACCTCTGCTGTTCAGGGATATCTAAAATATTGGGGGGCCCAAACCAGGGATCATATCCAAGGAAATTTTATAAGTAGTGAGTTTTCTAGCATTTTAGAAGAGTCAAATGATGAATATTAGAATCCTGCTAACTCAAATCTTCATCTCTGAGGAAAATCAACAAGCCTGACATTTTTTCCTCACACCCTTAACGAATTTTTGAGGGGCTCTGCACCCATGGAATCTGCGCCACTGCTGCTGTTGTGATTTCTAGTATATTTCGCTTTATTATTACACGGAGCAGGTTATAGTATTGCTAATAGCATGTATGAAGGCCAGATGATGCATTTGTTGACTGCTGTTCAGAAATTTCATTATTTTGCACCGATACTTGGCGGTGCAGGTTTTGTTTATAGGATGCATTTTTGGCTGGTCGGTTCCAAATATTTAGCACTTTTACTCCTAGGAAATTTCATGTACTTTGTTTACAGTGAGGCAAAGTGTTTCTCGATGTGTCGTTACGTGAATTTCAGCTTTCTGTGGTGAAAAGACGTTTGCTACCGAAATAGATAATTACCGGCATTAACTCCATTGCTTCCTTTAAGCGTAATAACTGTAATTAATTATTTCGCCCTCAGGCCGACTTAAAGCCACATTTGAAAACCCGCGTTTTAGATTTTTAGTATCGCTTTCTGCCGAGTAGTGGCGCCACGACCACGAGTGGCATCGTGTGCGTTAAAAGCGGATTGTTTGGGGTCATCTGCCATTAACTCGATGAGCATCCATATGTATGTTCATGGTCATGATATTTCTCGTATGTCAAAATCGATCATCAATCGGTGCTATAGCCATCTATTGACAGACAGCTGGAACTTTT
This sequence comes from Ischnura elegans, assembly GCF_921293095.1. Lineage (NCBI taxonomy): Eukaryota > Metazoa > Arthropoda > Insecta > Odonata > Coenagrionidae > Ischnura > Ischnura elegans. Next base: position 1,718,911 of record NW_025791657.1, read on the forward strand.
GGACCTAATAAATAATTGCTGTATGATTGGTTTTTTTAAGTTTTAAGGATAGCAATATTTATCAGGGTTATTTAAAATACAGTTTTATAGTAATAATTTTGGCATTGAACATGATTTTGAGGTTTATTTTCTTTCTGCATAAATATTACACCCCATTATATCTTCCAGAGTTCAAATTTTAATAATAGCAAGAGTTCTAGAACATTGGAAATACATTGAAAACATGTTCCACATCAGTAGCTCCTAATCTAAGACTTCATTGTTGAGGAAAGAATAAATAGTAATTTTGGCATTTTGTAAGTAACTTCTCTGAAAATTTTAATTGCAGAAGCAACTTAAGTGTAAGAATAAGAGAGTTATTTTTTTCATTTTCTTAACTGCAAAAAATTGAATCCTCAATCTCTATTTTGAGAAGTCTATGTTTTTAAAATAAGACATTGCAATATTTCCACTGAGTGTTCAGCTAAACTCAGTGGAAATATTGTAATGTCTTATATTTACAATATTAAGAACTTCCACCATATCGTGCCCAGCATCATACTAGATATTTTAACAAGGGATTATTTATACCTTTGAACTATCAGCATTTTCTCTTCCAGCACTATCATTTATTTGGCATTGAAGGTTCAACGTCCATCGCCCTTGGGAAATTTTAAAGTAGACACCATGTTAACTCAGTTACATATATGAAGGATCTTCCTGCCAAATTTTGTTTCAGCCGTCTCTGTAGCTTTTCAGTGATTGAATACCTGAAATGCAGACAACACACACTTTTTATAAAGAAGCAGAGACAATATGTTTAACATATTATTTTATAAAGGTTAGGAGTATATTTTATTTGTTGATTTTTAATGGGATGAGTTGTTTATCACTGTTACTTTCTCTGCAGAATATTGAAGGAGATGGGGCTGCTGATGAGAAGTCGGAGCCTTCTGTGCGGACTAAGGAGTACATTCGAGATGTAATTGATACCACTTCACAGTTAACATGGTCAGCCCAAGCGACTGAAATATACATTCCTGTGCCAGATTGCCAAATACCCAGGGACAATGAGTTGGTAGGTTTAATTCTGGTGCTTAGTGAAAACCTGAACTGAATCACCTTCAGTTGTTCAAATCTCTAAGTTGTATGAGGAAAGAGGGTATCTCTGTCATATATGTAAGTATTTTAACCCTCTCCTTCCTAAGCCGCCCAAAATCTGCCGTAAACATTTCCCCTTCGTTCACGAAGTTTTAATACCCATTTGCCCCACTGATACTTATTTTTCTCCGCAATGAGGAACTTAAGGTAGAACCTGCGCTTCGAAATGCTGCTTTCATTAGTTAGATAAACTCGACAAATACAAGATACAATGGCTCAATATGTAATTTATAAAAATTAAAACTAATTTTAAATTAATGAAAATAGCTGTACCATGCATGAAATTTTTACTAAAAATGGAATAATGGGGAACTTGCATGAATTTTTTTTATTTCATAGGCGGACAGAAAATCATTTTCTGAATACAACAAAGAAAACCGCATGTAAATCTGAGTTTTCCTTCGCGAGATATTTAATGATAAATATAACGAATTTTAAAGCGCGGGAAAAACTCCCTCACCCCCCAAGCCACTGCCGACGAAGCCTCGATGACGTCAAAGGTGCCTAAACATCACGCGAAGCTATTGTTGTGATTGTTTGTAATAGTTGCCAGCAGTTCTGAGAGCTTCGTTTGTTAGACGTGTTGATTATTTTCTATTTAAAGATAAATATCCGACGATAGAGGCTTGGAAGCCCTAGTATTTTGCATTATTTATAATATTAATATCTGAGTAAGGGCATAAAATATAAAACTGGAGCAGTTAAACCAAAAATTTGATAATACCTAAATAACATCGTTGTAGGAGTCTGAGCCACGGCCATTGGAAGGGGGATACGTTAATTGTAAGTTGATGTTATCGACGGCATATCATTCATTTAAGTATGTAATTAGAACGATTTTGATGTTTACTAATGTCCGCTTAGCTTTTATATACAATAACTTCATCCGTTTATTTGTAGGTACCGGAGAATTCGTCGTTTAGGACTGTCGGTGCTTGTATTATGGGGTGAATTCCAGTCAATGCAACTTTTGCTCGCTGATTTGAGACATCTAGGAACATTTTTGTGCCAAAATAGTGTTATTTTCAACGTGACATCTCCCGTTAAGCTACTGCTAATAATCACAGTGACAGTGGTTGTAATGCACAAAGTTTGACAAGGTTGAAAAATATCGGCCAAGAGTTATCAGTGTTCCATCGTGATTGAATTGTAAAAAGGGCTATTACGCTATCGATAAATGTCTAAAAGTAGTGTAAAAATTGTCAGTGGCGTGCTAATCTCCGTTGTTCACCGTAGATATGACATTTCACGATCACGCTATTGACATTAAAACTGTGTGTGAAGTTTGTTATTCCATTATTTCAACGAATAGTAGTGAGAAATGTCACCTGTGTCACTTGTGTGGGCTAATTTAAGGGTTTAAATCAGTGAATAAATAGTTGTATTCATCATAACGAGTTCTGTTATTGTAAGTTGTACGTGATGAATATAATAATGTGATAGTGACATCCAGTTTTTGATAAGAGTATTTGCCTGTTTCCCACTATATTTTTATGGTATATGCTAGTATATTGTTTATGGATTTACCTATATTATTGAAATAGGTTGTAGCTTGAGTGTGTGTTGGCAGCGGAACCGATTCGCGATCTCACATGTGGATTGTGTGCAGACTGTTTTGCTGTGAATTCGTACCGTAGGACGGATAGGACTACCTTCTCCGTTAATCCGGCGTTGCCAAATTCAACAGCACAGCTTACTCTAATGTCAACAGCACAGCTTACGATCGTTATCCTCCAGTATTACAAGTTTCTTTTACAACTCGATTTTCCGCCGACGTATAGCAATAATTTGTCTTAACAAATTCCATGAGGGTCGTGGCATCAATTTTTGGTGTCCTAAAAAAGGCTGGTGTCCTAACACCCCATGCCACACGCCTTTTAGGCGGATTGCGGGGTATTTTGTAGATGTAGATGAATTTCAGGTGTACTATTCGAACGAGTGGCAACGTTATCATCCATTTTTCTGATAACGAAAACATACGAAGTGAAACGCTTGTACTTCATTATCCCGATGCCGCATTATTAATATCCCAAGTAATAATCTAGGCACAATAGCAATAGGAAAACTTGCCCCAGAATAACAGAACAAAATAAAGTGACGATGAGCGGCTAAATACTCCCTCAAAACAAATTTTACACCATGCGCTCAGCATATTTCCCTACTCCCTACGGTTGTTTAGGCACCTATGACGTCACGCCTGGCCTCGGCAACGCTCGGGTGTCTTCGCGCAGTGGTCGGCTCAGAGAAATTTTTCTCGATTTTAAATGCAATATTTTTATTTCTTTTGATGTTGAATGGAGAAACTGAAGGTATTTTTGCGAGCTAATGTATCCATTTGACTTATTCAAAATAGTTTTTAGAGCAATCTACGACCCATGCAAGTTCCTCATTCTGTGATATGAAGAATGGCTGTTATATTGACTCTTTATGTATCGATAGAATTTAAAAACTTTCCCTGGTAATGCAGGACAGCTTCATAACTACATCATTTGGGATGAATAAAAAGATCTCAACTAGTGACACATTTTTCTCTGTTAATTTTAATCTAATTGGGAAAAATGATTTATAGATAATTGCTGACCACCAACTTGACAGCCCTGTCAATTTATCTTAGTTTCACACCGGTTTGGCATCTTTGTTTGTTTACACTACCTCGTTGAGTTATGTTGCATTGTGGCAATATTACTCGTTTTATTATCCACTTAATTAGCCTTAAGTTATTAAATATACCTTTATTATATTATAAAAACTTGGTGAAAACATTTTAGTTACAAAAAAGAAATGAAGTTCTTTTTTGGGTCCTTTGAATTTCATGCATTAAGGTTCTCACGAATGAATAATAAATCCTGAACATGATTTTTATGATTTAATTATAGGTACACTATGAATGAAGAAGTAAGCAGTCGCTTAAAAGTGGAACTAATACAGATGCACCACAAGTGCCACCTACTATTGACAATTGTTGCACACTTGGCACTTGGCAGTCTTTGATTTGCGGGAAGCGAGGATCCATGTCATTTCGACGATGAAATGATGTTACTGAATTTTGGGCTCAATGAGAATATTCATTCAATGGCCCATGGGAACTCACCAACAAAAGGGTGTGTGACATGCCAAATTACTTGTTTTTCTCCACTAGCCTAGTTCTGAATGCTTTCCTGGAGGTAACCTTTGGCTCAATTAGAGCCTCACTTCTAACAAGATCAATGTGTCCCATTCTTATCATTCTCTCCTCCCATTCCTGAATTTGCCGTCGATGGCTTTCCATGGCTGAAGAAAACTGTCTATGGTATGTGGCTTTCAGTTCAGGAGGCATATCTGACCATTCCTTCCCCAACTTGCTCACCCATTCCTGAAAGAAACAGATAAAAAGATTAATGTTACAAAGACACAAGATAAATCATCTAAAATCATAATAGGGTGGATTCCTATTATTTTTTTATTGTCTATATCGGAAGATTATCACTCCTGGAGTACGTATTTCACGCTTTAAGATTTTTAAATGACGATATCTATTTTTCGCGATTAAATGAAAAGTGAAAATTTTCAAGCGCGCGAAAACGCGACGGGTAAGGAAATCTCTCCGTGTGATGTATTTCTGGTTCCCCCTCCCGCCTTGTGAGGTGACCTTGATCGAGGCTCTGAGTGCTGATAGGATGCAGGATGCTAGAGGGTAGCTGAGTACTTTGCTGGCTGGTAGCGCTTGGCTTAAAAAAGGTTTATTAATGCCTTATCAAACGAAGAAAACTTTCCGACCTTAGCCAGTTTTAATAGGTGATTATTAAGAGATCTTTTCCCTGAGCTCTGTGCCTCTTGCATGCATTGGTAATCTCAGACTATGTAAAACTCCTATCTATTCATATAGAAACTAGGTCCTTGTGACGTCACGTGGAGTGGAATCGCCCGGGCGCCAATATGGCCTTTTTCAAATGAGGTTAAAATTGACCATTAGTATTAGTCTAAACTAGGACTTCTGAAACCAAATAATTTGTATATTATGAATACACTAATGGTGGGTAACGAATCGCAATCAATGCCTTTTGGTTTCTTTGATGAAGGAAACTACCCTATTTAAGTTCTCAATTTCCAAGAGTCACACCCTCCTGTTTTGTGTGCATGACAGCATCACATCAATAAATATCACATTCTTGCAATGGCTCAATTACTTCTTAGTCTTATGTCAACGCTATACTTGAAATTAAACTTGATGGAATGTGATATAAAGGAGGGTCCAACAAAAATTTCATTAGAATATTAAAACCCATATGAGATGCGGTGAAAAGAATCCTCCTCATTAAAATAAGCTGAAGAAGATATATGTCGCTATTTTCTTTTGAATTACTGCAAGAACAAAATAATTTGTACTTGTCAGCATGACTGGTAAGCTACATGGTAGACTCGTTATTATGAAGTTCACAGGACCGAAAACCCGGATGTACGTTATAACAAAGTTTGTATTCTCGTATTTTTGGAAACGTTCAAAAATATTTATTATATACACGATTAGATTAAGCGCAAATATATAAAAATGAGAAAATTCGTTTCAGATTCTCCATAGAAGAATGCGGCATGATGAAATCGAGGGTTGATAACTTCCCGAATGCAATAATACTTCAACATATGAACTAGATGCGTTCTCAGACCTAGTTTGTAAGATGATAAACCTATGTAGAGAACAACGATTTGCTTCGTAATAACGAGAACTTTGTAATAACGTTGTTCGCATTAACAAGTCCTCTGTACATACCACACATTAAAAGTAATTGTTATAAAATTACTTGAATAATTTTGTAAATGAAGATAAGTTTTTGGAATTTATCCTCATAATAGGGTGGTTTACTAATTTTTTAATGCCAAAATCAAAAGATTTCCTGGAGTACGTATCTCATGATTTTAGATTTTTAAATGAAACTTTTTGCCATTTTATTAAAAGTGAAACTTTTCAAGCACCTCAGTTCATGCTTCTAGATTTTAAAATGATTATATCTACTTTTTTGCAATTAAATGAGAAGTGAAAATTTTCGAGTGCACGAAAACACGACGGCTAAGTATGAATGCTAGGAAAAGCCCGTGTGACGTCCAGCTGCTGCTGTGTGACACCACCTGGGTACGAGTCTTTGAACCCCGCTACGACACAGGCTGCTTGCTGCCGAGTATAGCCGTAGCCTAAAGTACCTTGCTAACAGGTAAAGCTTGGAATAAATAAGGATTATTAATACGCTATCAAACGAGGGATACAGTGAGTCCTCGTTTAACGTCACTTATCGCTCCTGAAAAATGTGACGATAAATGAAATTACGTTCATCGAAACACAATATCCCATAAGAAACAATGTAAAAAGTGAAAATCGGCTACTAGACCTCACAATTCCTACGCCAAAAAATTATAGCGTATCATATCTGGGCCATTTTTTACAATGGGAATGCCAAACTATGGCATAAATACGAGTTCCTGTCTTCATCAACGACAATAGCAGCAGCGACGTACATCTTTCTCCATTTTTGTATCTTCCCGCATTAGCTTTTCGGCTTCGCTATGGTGGTCACCCGGTCGAGCGTCGTCTGGGCATCATCATCGCTGAAACATCGTTGCAATTACAGGTAACAAGATTATTGAGAACACGGCGAAAAAAGTGACGACAAATACTCCGAGTTCTACACGGAAAAATTCCTTGAAATCACTTTTAAGGTTCCAGAAAACCATTATGTCAAGTAAAATTTGCTAAAACTTAACATGACATTTACGCACCTACCGAAGAATTCATTTGGCAGAAAATTTGCAATAAACGTAATCGCAAGTGACAATAAACACACCGTTTTACACTTCATTTAGAGTGACTGTATTACCACCCACAAAACGAACAACCTGCAACGCCCGCCGCTTCGCATTTTTTCTCATGCGAAATTTAAGAGACCTGACGTTATCGCAAAGCAAAGGTGCGATAAACGAATGACGGTCTCAAAATTTTCATGACGTTATCGCGAATTGACGTTAAACGGGGTGACGTAGAACGAGGACTCTCTGTACTTTCAGATCATAGGAAATTTTAATAGGGCATTAGTAAGAGACGTTTCCCTGAGCTCTGTGCCTCATGGATGTAGTGGTAATCTCAGATGATATAAAACTCCTGACTACTCGTATAGAAACTAGGTCCCTGTGACGTCACGTGGAGTGGCATTGCATGGGCACTAATCCGTCCTTTGGGTCACTCCATTTCAAATCAACCAGGCCCTGGAACCCACAGGTTCGGATTTTAAAGAAACATTACATGGTCATACATTCTGGTATAATTAGAAATTGTGCAAAACTTTAGCCTCCAACTGTCAATCGTTAATGAAATATGAGCAATTGAAATTTGGGCGTGACCCCTAAAGTGCCGCAAGGTGCTACGCATGGTGATTTTTATTTTCATCCTAAACTCCATTCCTGTGAGATGAAAAGCCATGATTTTTTTTTCTAAAGCTAAGTGGTCCACAATGATCCCACCATTATCATTAAATATTCTCTACATGAAGCAATTCAGCTGCAAAAAAATTAAGTTTACAAAAAAATCTCGCTTGTACCAATTTTCATCGTCAGCATCCACAGGGAAAGGCCATGCGAATACAGAATCATGGTTCAGTTTAAAGTAATCATTAATGTTTGATCAAAGATTCTGATGAAAAATAATCGTAAGACAGAGGTTCCTTTTAGTAAAAAAAATACTCATTCAACGTCATGGGAAAAAATGGCTCTTTTTCAAGGCACATAGATATTACACAATTTAGAGGAGACGTAAGCTTATACTCATGATTAAACAATATTGGAGCATGCATTATCTCACGATAGTGCACGCTACTGGCTCTTAGATTAGGAAACAAATAAGCAATCATGTGAATGTACTCCCCCACGTACTGCTAATTTCATGCTATCCGAACTATTCGATAAGAGGTAGATTTAATAAAAAAAAACTGCATGACCGATGGTAAACTATTATATTTTACATTCCTTTAATCTCAGTCCAAAGACCAGATACCTTTCTTATCCAGATGTAGTGACATCACAGGAATGTACATTATCAAATGTCAAAAGGAACTGTCGTCGATTGAATTAAGAAATTTCTCAGGTACTTCACCCTTTCAATGTTTCATTTAGTGATGCATTGGAAATTTAGTTATAAACAGTACAACTTAATTACAACCTTGAATTGAAAGTGAGCCTCCTCTTTTTAACTGGCTGACCACATTCTAAGATGTCTTAGTGTTTTTCACTAAGTCTAAATATTTTTTTAAATTTTGGCCACTTCCTCAAGAAGTAGTATGACCTCCCAGAACTTGTGGTAGCAGGAGAATTAAGCACACACAATATGTGTCCTAGTGTTACACAGCAAATATTATATCTCTCTGGCCAAGAGAATGAAGGTGAGGGCCCTTTAAGTGTCTTGAATTTAACTGAAATATCACCTTCTTCATAGTTAAGAGCTTCCACTAGTTAAATGTACCACAGTGCTTGCTGTGAATACAAGCTGCATATGAACCAACAGCCAAATTATCTGGGAAATCCACTGTTTCAAAACAAAAATCAAATATAATGCTGTACTCGTCATCCAAGCCAGTGAACTTTGCAGTGGCTTTTCTATCCAATAAAAGCACAAAATGATGGAAGTTTCTTGTGCCTGGAATTGTTTTTGCCTTGGTGGATATTTCAAGAAGTTTACTGTGTGACCAAGCCAAATCACTAGACTTAATGTAATAGATGTTGATGTTTTTCACATTATCTCTACATAATTCATACATCCAACTACTGTTTGTTGTTTGCTCTGCAATTCGTTTGATGGTAGCAAATATACCATCCCAAGAGGACTTTCCATGGCATGTGGAATAAAAATACCAGGTTGCATTCATTACACAGTCATTATAATAATGGCTCAAATTTATAAAATTTGTAGTTTTTATATTGCCCAGCACATCCATCTGTGAAGTACTTAACCTCTTGGATCAGAGGCGAAATTCTCTTTAAAAATTCTGTTAGGTGACATTGCACTTCCGTAACAAAGGCCACATCATGGTTAAGGTCATCAGATATGAAACAATTAGATGAGGAAGTGAAAGTACATACCATCTTTCTTAACAGGTAAATCAAGCCAAGATGGATGATATATTGGTCCACTGCTAACTTTGAACTTCATTCTGAATTTAAAATGAAAAGTTTTCACTAAAATCCATTACGATAACTGCCTTTTCATGACTGAGGGTTTCTTTGTTTATTTGGAAATATGAGGATTGTTCTTTATTGACGTAGTAATGTGGTATCAGTTTATTCATTTTGAGGCATAGAATATCCAAGAGTCCATCAATGGGTGACGTTAACAACGGAAGTACTGTTCTCTCAGTGGAAACCCACTACAGTGGAACCCCGATTTATCGTTCCCGCATTAATCGTTCGCCGCTCCTGGTCCAAAATTAAGTTCCATAAAGACAATGTAATTTTTTCCCGCATCTATCATTCCCTGAAGTATCGTTTTCCCGCATTGATCATTTGAAGATCGCGGTCCCGTCGTATAATTTTCCTGCATTCATCATTTGACAAAAATAAGACGAAGTGTTTACAACGTGTTGTTTATGGCTAATAACTACAGATACAAAGTTTGAATCTTCCCCAGGAGATTGAAATACAATAGGGAGAAGCTGAGTGCCGTGGGATAGTCACATTATCGCATTTCCCAAGATCCGGTATCCCCCTCCATTCAGCACTCGCCTCTCCTCGTCTGAGGCTTTCCTCTTCTCCAAAATAAAAAAAAAGGTCTAGTTACTCGAGAACATAAGAAACCTTTTTCACGCTTCCCCCTTTCTCGACCGCTGACTTTTTTTTAGCTGACTCGCTTCAAAGATCCTCTGGAGGTCAACTGCTGCATGAATCACCGATTAGCCCAAAAGGTATGTAAAAATGAATTTCGGCAATTGGTATTATACTTTTATTAGATTGAGATATTAATAATGTGCACGTATTTCAAAAAAGAATGATACCAAACACGAAGAATTTATAACGTTATTTAACCATTTTAAGCAAGGAAATAGTTGGAATAATAAGAGATGGTGATTTCTGGTGAATATCGATATCCTTGCAGCTGATAGTGAGCTTCACGGCAGTTGATGCGGATTTTTTTTCAAAAACTCTGCTCATCTACAGCTACGCTACTTATTGTTACAAATGAGTGGGTAAGCTGCCTTCTCCATAGAATAAAAAAATTTGTGCAGTCTTATGGTCATGCTTCACCCTCTGCAGTAAGCTCTGCTTACGCCGTACGCGATAGCATTAGTACCGAACTTCACCTCGAACGAGTGGTTCCATACTTTCCAGGGTGGGTTGACTTAAAACCGGCGAGTGTTTTCCGTGCGGGTTCAATAGTCCGGTTTCATTTTTATTAGTTTTATTCTTATTCGTCTTCGGACCATGGCCCTTCCGAAGACACGAGTGAGAACTTTAAAAGATAGACTGAAATTAATTTAAGACGAAGAAAAGAATCCGGGCTAGAAATGTGTGAATATTACCGCATGCCTCGGTATGTCCGCTAGCACATGACGGCAGGGGTGGGGGTAGAGCGAGATCCCTGGTGAAAACAAGAAGTGAAATGAAGCCAAGGTTCAGGTGGGCGTGCCGCTGACGATTAACGCCACATTGCCGCAATCATATTAAAAATTTTATTGCAAGAAAGGAACATTTCAAATAATAAACTATTTTTGGCCTTCTTGATCCATCCTATAACCAATCACTGCGACGGCGAAATCAGTTGTTTGAGGCATAACACGCACATTTCTCTCGTAAATACGTGTACTTGAAATGGCATTTGATGGATAAGAATTTTTACATCGGACAGAAATGCATAATAGCAGTGAAAATTCCGAGTGGAGTAAAACCTTTTTTTAGCAGGCGTGTTCCTTCAGGATTTTTGAAAGAGATATAATCCGAATCAACAATATGACCTAAGTGTTTCGATACAGGAATAATATTCCTGCAATAAGCTAAAATCTTTTTTTAAATCCATTAATGAATGTCATAATTCGCAAAAATCCAGCGTTTCCTGGGACATAGGCAACCCGGACAAACAATCCCGCATTGATCGTTTTCCCGCATTCATCGTTTTTTTCATCCATCCCCCTGAAAAACGATAAATCAAGGTTCCACTGTACCTATATTTCACTGTATCAGAAGGGTCATATTCACAAAATCTAGAAATGATGATACCCTTTAGCCTGGAAGGATTTGGACAGTAATAACATTTTCTGAGCATACAATCTGCATTGTTTTTGTCACAGATGATGATATCCATCAACTCCTTATATGTTTCCTTCAATTGCAAGGCACTAATTATCAGTTTCACATTTTGATGTCTGACACAAACACAAACTGAATGAGTCCCAGAAGCACCAGCCATCACACACCATTTTGCATGAAGTGAACAAAATTTGGTGAACCCAATATTTTCTTGTGGATACTGCTCTTTGAAGAGCACGTAAAGTTCCTTGAGGTTATATAAAATCAACCTCTTTTGCATATACTCATTTTTACCCACATTGACTCTATCTTTGGCTCCAGGAATATGTCTAGAATTCTTGTAAATATTTCCAGTTCAAATATTTTTTAACATCTCTACTGTGGAGTTTGGAAGTGGTTTCCCAAAAAATGGTGGTGGCAAAGCAAACATTCCCTTCTCATCAATTAACTTTTTTGCCAGTCTCACTATGTAGACTGAAACATGAAATTTACGCATAAAACTTTTCCTAGACCAAGATAAAGGGGCCAGGGTCAACATTTGATTTTTGACATGTTTGCTAATTGTTGTCAAATTATTCTTAATTTTAGTCAGCATGTCATTCAAGTTGGCTGTCTTTTGCTTGATGAGTTGACTGTCACTTTGATCTTCATCACTAGTAAGATTTTCCAAGGAAGGGTTCACCAAACATAATTCACTATCACTCACACTAACATGAGTTACCTAGTCTGAAATTCAACCAGGATATCACTAAGGCAGCACCATATGAATGAGAAATGAATTAACTTCACTTGGAGAAAACGTTCTGATGGCTCTCTTCTGCCTTTACATTTTATACCATACAATTCAGTTACCCATTACCCATGGAAGAGATAGTTTAGTAGGAATAGTCCTGGAGGCATAAAATTAGCACTATGTATGTGGGGGAGTACATTCACATTATTTCTTGTATTTCCAACTCTAAGAGCCAGTAGCATATGCTATAGTGAGATAATGCATGCTCCAATATTTTTTATAAGCTCATATCTCCTATAAATTATGTAATTTCTATGTGCCGTGAAAAAGACTTCATTTTTCTCCCATGACCATGAATGAGTATTTTTTTACTAAAAGGAACGTTGGACTCATGATTTTTTTTCATCAGGATCTTTGCTCATACATTAATGATGACTTTAAACTGAACCATGAGTCTGTACTCGCATGGCCTTTCCCTGTGGATGCTGACAATGAAAAATGGTACGAGCGAGATTTTTTTGCAGCTGAATTACTTTATGCAGTGAATATTTAATGATAATCGTGGGATAATTATGGACCACTTAGCTTTAGAAAAAAAATCATGCCTTTTCATCTGACAGGAATGAAGTTATGGATGAAAATAAAAATCACCATGTGTTGCATGTTGCGGCACTTTAGGAGTCACGCCTAAAAAAATAATTGCTCATATTTCATTAACAACTGACAATTGGAGGCTTAAGTTCTACACTATTTCTAATTATACCAGAATGTATGACCATCTTAAGTTTTATGAACATCCCGAGTCGGTGGGTGTCATTTGGTCAAAATATTGGTTGATTTGACATAGAATGACTCCTTTTTCAAATAAGGTTAAAATTGACCATTAACATTCATCTACACTGCGATTTCTAAAACCAAATAATTTGTATATTATGAATACACTAATGGTGGGTATTGAATCGCAATCATTGCCTTTCCTTTTTTTTTTGATGAAGGAAACTACCATATTACAAAATGTCATGTACCCTGAAGTTAAATTTTCTAATATATTATATTTCACTGAATGCAGTCCCCAAGCCCTCATTTTATAGGCTAAACATTAGGAAAAAATTCCATTGTGCCTTAAAGATTAGGTGCTCAAAGTATGCAACTTAATAAATTTATGCACTGAATAGTAGAGGCCTTCACATTGTAGAAATCCATCTTACTGATTTGTGAATGAAAAACTTTGCTGTTTCTACAATTTGGGGATCAACAAAAAAACAACAACAACAAAAATCAATACAAACCAAATTGTAGAAACAGCAAAGTTTTTCAATCACAAATCAGTAATAAATTTATTATTATGCATAATAACAAATACTGCCTAATATGTAAATCAATGGTTTAAACTGCACTATCATTCAGTGAATTCATTTTAAATTTACACATTGCCACTTATCTTATGATGAGCATTAGAAATAAAAAATTTATGGTTCTAACTCTTGAAAAATTTTAGAAAAAAAGAGGAGAAAATGTACCTTTTTTTATTCCACAAATGTCATCTTATCACTCAACTAATAGCCTTTAAAACCAGAAATAATTGAATACAGAATATACTGATTATACATTTCAAATTCAAATGTTCAATTTTGTATGAGAAGGGAAATCACGTGGGCGGGGTGGGAAGATCAAAGAAAATTACCTTGTATGGTGTATCCCCTCGAGCACTTTGTCTAAAACTGAAAAACATGACAAAAGCTGATGGTGGTCTTCGTGGTTTTCCCAGATCTTTCATTTTCTATCGAGAAAAAGCACAGGAGAAAATGCATGAAATTAGTATTAACAGATGCAAATTCGACATGGAAAACTGATTATTCTACCTCACAAAATACCTCTACAAACCCATTCCTTACAGCTTGAAAGTTTTGAACTTATCTGAGTAGTGCATTTTTTCCTCCATCTTTTTATCCATTTAAATACCCTGCCTACTGTCGGCGTCAAATTGATGTGCCGCTGTGCTTTGCAAATTTATTTCTAGATTTCAGTGCACGCCATAATAATGAATAATAAGTCATTTTTAAGAAAATTTTATTCTCAATAGGGTGGTTTCCTATTTATTTTTTTATTGCCTATATCGGAAGACTATTACTCCTGGAGTACGTATTTCACGCTTTTAGATTTTTGAATGACGATATCTATTTTTCGCTATTAAATGAAAAGTGAAAATTTTCAAGCACGCGAAAACGCGACGGGTAAGGAAATCTCTCCGTGTGACATATTTCTGGTTCCCCCTCCCGCCTTGTGAGGTGACCTTGATCGAGGCTCTGAGAGCTGATAGGACGCAGGATGCTATAGGGTAGCTGAGTACCTTGCTGTCTGGTAGCGCTTGGCTTAAAAAAGGTTTATTAATACCCTATCAAGCGAAGAAAACTTTCCGACCTTAGCCAGTTTTAATAGGTGATTATTAAGACATGTTTCCCTGAGCTCTGCGCCTCATGCATGCATTGGTAATCTCAGACGATGTATAACTCCTATCTTCTCCTATAGAAACTAGGTCCCTGTGACGTCACGTGGAGTGGCATCGCATGGGCGCCAATCTGGCCCTTTTCAAATGAGAATAAAAATGGACCATTGCCATTCGTCTAAACCGGTATTTCTAAAACGAAATAATTTGTATATTATGAATACACTAATGGTGGGTAACCAATCGCAATCAATGCCTTTCAGTTTCTTTGATGAAGGAAACTACCCTACTCTGATTTATTTTTGCTTTTTCAAAATTCAAAAATCAAAACATCTGAGTGAAATAAATGACTATGCGTACCATTAAATTAACCGTCTTGTCAATTTCATGAACTTTGGAACTCAATCTAGGAGAAACTACTACATCTACAACATTTATCTTCCACAAAAAGATGCAAACATTAGAGTGGATTAATAAAATGGCTTTTACGTATTTTTGGTACGCATATTTTGTTGTAAACTAACGAAAATTGAAAGAAACACTCCATATTTTATTTGCAATTTTTCTATGATCCGAAAATACGTGATTTTTATGTAGCATAGATTATTAAGGAACATTCAAAAAATACGTCGGAGCAAACGAATACTGTGTTGCCAGGTCTTGCGCACGTAACTTTGCTTCCTGGTAACTGGCACTGGCCCTACACAGCCCTGTTTAGCAACATGGCATTAATAAAAGTTATTAAAATTTACAAATATCAATAGTTTCATAGATTATGGATCATAGAAAATTTATAAATAAATAAAGAAATGTTTCTCTCAATTAAATTTTTTTCTTTCGGGGTAAACTGTAGGACTAGATAGTGTTTAAACATTTTCATTAGTTTACAACAAGATATGCATTCTAAAAATACGTAAAAGCCATTTAATTAATCTACATTAATGTTTGCATCTAATTGTGGAAGATGAACGTTGTAGACGTAGTAGTTTTCTCTCTGATGTGTTACGAAGTTCATGAAATTGACAAAAAGGCTACTTTTATAGTGGGTGGATTCATTTAATGCACTCGAGTGTCTTGATTTTTGAATTTTTCATAAAACAAAAATATTAATCAGAATTGAAAATAAAATTTCCTCTAAAAGAACGGGTTATTCATTATTATGGCACGCTCTGAAGTCCAGAATTAAATTTGCAAAGTACAGCGGCACATCATTTTGAAGCCGACAGTAGTAATGAGTCCCATTTTTTTATTGTCCTAGGCAACCCAGCCTAATGGCAGTGTATGCAGTAAATGGGTCAAAAGTAAATACTGAAATTAAGGCCAAACACATTTCTTTCCCTGTATTACAATTATTACGTAATAAATTCAATGATATAAGAAATGAGTAGACAAAATAGTTTCAATAAAACCAAGTAAATGGGTGAATACACATATTCATACAAGTTTCACCTATACAAAAGTCATGCAACCAATGTGTTGGGCACATGCTAAAGTGTAAACTTATGTCTCTTACCTTTGGTGATCAATTATTTTGTTACCACTGCACCTTATTTACAAAATTGATCATAAAATAAAAAAGAAAAAATGATTTATGTTCATCAAAAGGCATAAACAGAAATGATGACTTTGACATCATAGGGAGTGAATATCCAGCCATGTGCCCACATTTCAGCTCAATTTTTTATCTTGAAGAAGATGTCCAGCCACCATTTTTCAGTTAATACAACTTTATAATAGGGTGGTTTCCTATATTTTTATTGCCTAAAGATTATTACTCCTGGACTACGTATTTCACGATTTTAGATTTTTAAATGACGATATCTATTTTTCGCGATTAAATGAAAAGTGAATATTTTCAAGCACACGAAAACGTGACAGGTAAGTATAAATGCTGGGTAAACTCCATGACACATTGTTCTGATTCCCGCTGCCGCAAGTGAGGTGACCTTGGGGCGAGGCTTTGAACGCTGATATGACGCAGGATGCTATCATGTAGCAGAGTACCCTGCTAGCAGGTAGCGCTTGGCTTAAATAATGATTATTAATACCCTATCAAATGAAGAAAACTTTCCAACCTTAGCCAGTTTTAATAGGTGATTATTTAGACATATTTCCCTGAGCTCTGTGCCTCGTGCACGCATGGGTAATCTCAGACGATGTAAAGATCCTATATATTCATATAGAAACTATGTCCCTGTGACGTAATGTGGAGTGGCATCGCATGGGCGCCAATCTGGCCTTTTTCAAATGAGGATAAAATTGACCATTACCATTCGTCTAAACCGGTCTTTCTAAAACCGGTCTTTCTAAAACCAAATAATTTGTATATTATGAATACAGTAATGGTGGGTAATGAATCACAATCAATGCCTTTCATTTTCTCTGATGAAGGAAATTACCCTATTTGCATTTGGGTCAATATTTTAGCATATTTGAGACAATATGTAGCATATTTAGCATATGATCATATTTATATCTTAATTTATGATGACCTATCACCTATGCCATAAGTGCACGCATTTTTGATAGCTATTTGTTTCTCTTCTGCAGTATTTATGCTTCCCTGCTCAACCACAGCTTGTTTGCTTTTTTCAAATTTTTTATTTCATTGACGGCACAGTGGAGTACAATTGATTGGTAGGTAATTTGTGAATTGTAATTTTTACTCATCACATAAATATGGTCACATACTTTTCCAACGTCCTCCAAGAGGTGGCATGCAATTGAGAACAATTTTGCAAGGAGTATTGTCATTTACTTGGCTATGCCCAGTATTTTTGAGGTGGCCAAATGTTTTCCCAGTATTGTAGGAGTCCCAGACCTAAAAACAATGACCACAATATTGGTTTTCTGTTGTTCAGACCAACATCCAGGGTAAGTCAACTTCTTTGCTTATGAAAGTTTTGGTCCGTTTCCACAATAGCTCCCCACCTATCAGACCATTTTTCAAGGATAAATTTGCCGAGGAATGAAAACCATGACTTCCGTTTCTTTATAGAATTGGTATGCATCTATATAACCATGCATAAGCAGAGTTGTTTGCAGGAGGTATTACCCTTATTTAGTGAATTCAATACTTCATTTAAGAACATGCAGAGTTCATTGCGTAATTCGTCACACAGGTTTGTTAGCTACAACTCATTTTATTAGAAACAACGTAAGGGCACGAAAAACTTCTCCATATCATTTTGGTCAGCCATCGCCACCCTGGATTCTTATTTATCAACCCTTGACCATTCATACTTTAATAAATTGTAAAAACGGTTTGAATACAAATACAAATACGATTTGAAGGATTGCGTGAGAATCAAGAACACAACTGAGTACAACAGACTCCTGATTATCCGGCTGTGGTATACACCCATGTCTCGTATGGCGCAATTTCGATTAGCGCAATTTCGATATAGCGCAAATTCGTTCCTCGGGGAAACATTGCAACGCAGTGTAGCCTAATCAAAAATTTTAAACGCTCTCGTGATAAAAAATGAACTTGCGCTAAGTACACTCATAATTTCTATCAATTTACGCCTATTAATATTATTTCTTGCCTCAAATCTTCTTTTTTGTTTATATATTAATCGAAATTTCATTGCTGTGCAATTGCCAAAAGTATTACTCGTCATTGGGTCCAGATAGCCGGCCTACCGAAGATTTATCTCCTCTCCTTAACAGAATGATAATAAATAATTTAGATCGTTAATTAAGCATGGGGCTAGTGGAAATGAGTTTTTTTTCAGCAATACGGTTTGAGACGTATTTTTGCCGTCGTAGGTTACCGGGCGATTGACTTCCAGGTAGGGGCGTCTACGCTAAAGCCTTCAAGGTCATCGGTATTCACGGGGGAGAAATGAAGCGGTGGCCGAGTTGCGCATGAATAGCATCAACACATAAAAGGGTCCGCTATAGAGTCTCAAACACAATGGCTTCGTTCCCTCCCCGCAGTCATAGCCCTTCTGCATCTCAGGAATACAGTTCAGCAGAAGAAGGTGATTTAGATAGAGTCATACAGAGTAAAAACCAAGAGAATATGGCAAAAAATAAGAATGCGTGTAGAAAAATCAAGAATTTATCAAGAAAAACCATAAACCTAGAAGAGGACTTGAGAGAGGTCAATTGCTTTGAAAATGGAGAGCGTCAAAGCGATATTGCGTGGAAGTTTAAACTCACGATGCCTTATTCTGAATAAAGACGAAGCTAAAATATCAGTGACCTCAGCCGCACCAACTTCAACCAAGCGGTCTACACATACGGAAAGTTCATGGTGAATCAGTACAAAAAGACGAGAGTGGTAATCGCTCCGAGACATTTAGTGAAAGCGGTTGGTTCCAGAATTTAAACGACAAGCAGGTATTTTCAGTGCGGCGATATCAGGTGAATCTGCAAGTGTAGATAGCGCAGCCACCACAACATTTTCTGATGAACTCCAAGCTGTTATTGAAAGTGGCTCCTTTCCCCCTCAACTAGATCTTGTGTTGACGAGACGATATTCTTTTGGAAAAGAATGCATTCTCGTTCATTCATTTTCAGGGAAGGAAAACCTGGGTCAGGTTTCAAGGCATTTAAAGACTGTTTCACGTAGCTGCTAATGACTCGGAGGACTTCAAATTAAAATGATTTATCATTCATAAACTCTGCTAGCTATGAAATGGCATTTGAAGTATCATTTTCCTGTCATTTCGATGACCTACAAAAGGGCCTGGGTGACAAAACAGTTGTTTTTAGACTAGTTTGAAAAATCGTCAACTGCCGGCAACGCATTACGATCCCCTGAGATAAAAGATGTTAGCCCACCCGCACGACAGGATGGAATTTCGAAAGCACGTAAGAATTTTTTTTAACGTGAATAAAAGTCTTTGAATGCGTGAATACTATCTTTAAAGATGTTTTAAACTATAAATATTTATAGAAATAATGTTTTCTAAAGCTTTTTATGGGAATATAGATGTTTTAGAGGAAATTCAATACCAAAGACCTATGCTACCAGGAACGCATCCCTACCTTCCCAATGTTAAAACGCTCTCGTATAACGCAAATTCGTATAGCGCAAAGACCCCAAGGAACGCATCCCTTGCGCTATACGAGACATGGGTGTACATGTGTTGCGGATTATCTTTGTGTGATTTTTACTTTCCCTCAATACTTTCCACGATCTTCATAAAAAAAATAAATTTGGTTGCAAAATCATTGGAATTACTGCAGGTCACTCCATCACAAATCAGCCAGACCATTACACCCACCAGCTCGGATTTTCATGAAACTTTACATGGTCATACATTTTGGTATAATTAGAGATTGTGTGCAATTTTAACCTCCAATTGTCATTTGTTAATGAAATATGAGCAATTGAAATTTGGGAGTGACCCCTAAAGTGCCGCAAAGTGCAACACATGGTGATTTTTATTTTCATCCATAACTCCAACCCTGTGAGATGATAAGACATGGTTTGGTTTCTAAAGCTAAGTGGTCCATAATGATCCCACCATTATCATCAAATATTCACTGCATGAAGTAATTCAGCTGCAAAAAAATAAAGTTTACAAAAAAAATCTCGTTTTACCATTTTTCATTATCAGTATCCACAGGGAAATGCCATGCGAATACAGACTCATGCTTCAGTTTAAAGTAGTTATTAATGTATGAGCAAAGATCCTGATGAAAAAAATTTGTGAGTCCGATGTTCCTTTTATTAAAAAAATACTCATTCATCGTCATGGGAAAAAATGGCTCTTTTTGGAGTCACATAGATATTACACAATTTAGAGGAGATATAAGCTTATACTCATGATTAAACAATATTGGATCATGCATTATCTCACTACAGTGTATGCTACTGTATCTTAGAGTAGGAAACACATAAGCAATCATGTGAATGTACTCCCCCACGTACTGCTATTTGTGCTATCTGAACTATTCGAGCAGTTTTAATTAAAAAACTGCATGATCCATTGCACACTATTACATATTACATTCATTTTAATCTGTGTCCAAAGACCAGATTCATTTCATATCCAGATGTATTGACAACACAGGAATATACATTATCAAATGTCAAAGGGAACCGTCATCAAATCATTTGAATTGAGAAATTTCTCAGGTACATCACCCCTTTAAAGTTTCATTCTGTCATTCTATATCATTAAAAATTTAGGTAAAAACAGTAAAATTAAATTACTAAAAGGAACATCGGACTCCAGATTTTTTTAATCAGGATCTTTGCCCATGCATTAATGATTTCTTTAAACTGAACCATGAGTCTGTATTCACATGGCCTTTCCCCGTGGATGCTGACAATGAAAAATGGTACAAGTGAGATTTTTTTGTAAACTTTATTTTTTTTGCAGCTGAATTACTTCATGCAGTGAATATTCTATGATAATAGAGGGATCATTATGGACCACTTAGCTTGAGAAAAAAAAATCATGCCTTTTCATCCAACGGGAATGGAGTTATTGAGGAAAATAAAAATCACCATGCATTGCACGTTGCGCAACTTTAGGAGTCACGCTCAAATTTCAATTGCTCATATTTCATTAACAATTGACAATTGGAGGCTAAAATTGTAATCTATAGTTATACCAGGATGTATGACCATGGCAAGTTTCATGAAAATCGAAGTCCATGGGTGTCATTTGGTCAAAACATTGGCTGATTTGACATGGAATGACCACTGCATTAACCCTTTCGAGATGATGGAGTTTTCGTCTTAACATGACTGCTGTACTGAGCCCCAGTAGACTCTTCTTTCTCGTGGTACGGAACATTTTTGGAGGACATTCATTAAGAAGGGTCTCCCTGAACCATTTTCGACCCCTCCACGCAGGGACTTCGCATTATCTCGGACTCCGAGAGTAGTTGTGCTCCCTCCTTTCCGGGTTTACGACCATACCTGCGGCATTGGTTCGCGGTCAACTTATGTATTGCTTATATGTATTTAGCGAATGGATAATTTACGCCTGCACGTAAATTACAGACTTTGAATTGAGTTCCTCATTTTTATCTGAGCATTGTAAATTTTTAACAAAACTCTAAGGCCATTATTAACGAATTTAATGCAGCAACAATTTCCATGTTGATGTTTATACATAACTCAAGATATAAGTTAATATTTGTCGTAGAATTTCGTTTAAAAATTCTAAACGCAGCTCAAAAGACAAACAATTAAATTCTTATTCTATATTTCTTGAGAAATAAACAAATATTTATTTCGAAAATTGACTCTATAAACAATTGAATGACCACTATCCCATATCGCTGAGAGGGGTTCTAAAAGACGAAGGGTCCGGGCACCTGCTCCCGGATCCCGAGGGTTAATCCTAAACCCCGAAGGGTTGGGTCCCGAGACAAAGACGTGGTAAACCCACAACCATCCTAAAAGGGGGAGAGCTAGAAAACGTATAAATACGGCTTTCGATCGCCTGGCCGGGAAAATCTCACACGTAAATATACGCCCGTCGTCTCCCGGGTCAGTTGACGTCCACACATATATATACGTGTACAGTAGGGAAAAGGTTAATGCTAGGTTATACCAGACTTATTATTTCTATTTGAATCCCCTTCGTAAAACGGAGGCTAGCTGCATTCATGAGAGCACCGTGTTCCTGTTTACCACACTCCGTGATCACGGATACACATCCTGCAGCAGTTGCAACCCGAGAAACCTGTGCGAGACGCAACTACTTGGCGTGGTGCCTGACAGTGTAGTTTCTGACGTTGAGGAGCGGTTTTGAAGCATTCGTGCAAACCACTTTTATGTATGGGTCAATCCATTTGAAGTGATCCAAGGTAGGTTGCTTGACCAATTGTAATATTTTTAATGTTTTCTATAGGTTTTTACTACACAAATGGGAAGTTCAAAACAGATATTTTTAAAAATTATTCTACACCGTTTACATGTGGTGGCCATTTTTGTTGTGAATCACGGAGCATTTTTTCCCTTTGTAGACGTTTGCGTTAAATTGATTATCTCTGGACTGCATCGTGCAACAAGATTGAAACTGGAATCCTCTTTTTCAGTACTTTCTTCCATACATTAGTGTTTCATAATAGTCATAATCCCCTTTGCAAATTTTACCTGTCTAAACGGTCTCAAAAGCAGGGGGTCGAAAATTGAAGAATTCCACTTTTCAGAAATTAAAAAACCATGAAGGGGAAATTTATTGTTAATGGTATTATGGTATGGTTAATTAAATGGTATTGTAATTGGTGCTTTATAAAAGGCCGTCTTTGCTTGCACAAATTTTCGTTTCCCAATGAAATGGGGAGGAATCAACATCTTTGTTGTTCCTAACAAATTCGACGAGCCATATACCCCTTGGGTCAGTGATTTCTACTAAATTTAGAAAACCATCTTCATTTCATCAGAAAACGAAAACCCTTTTTTCCATAATTCAGGTAATTCCTTTGTTTTTCCATATCCGCAATGCACGTGACAGTTTACTGGGATGCAACGACAGTGTCTCCACATTAGACATCGCAATAACGGAAATAAGGAAAATACAAAACCATGCAATTTCTCATTTTAAAGGTTTACAAATTATGACATTGGAAAAAATTATCATGGCATTGTTTTAAGAAATTCAGAAATAAATATTTAAATAAATTCAAATTTCCCAATTGTTTTTCGACGATGCATTACCCCTGTCATTTTCCTCCTTTTTAATATGTTGTAGATAGCTCTCCATTCAAGAAGGTATGAGCCGTATTTTAGAGATAGTATGTTTAAGTCAAAATTCTGCAGTCATGTGTGCCTATAAATGGCACACAGGAGAAAGATGGGTGAATTTAGCATAAATAAAAAATACCCATTAATGTCTGGTGTAATAAGCAGACAAGGATGAAGCTATAGATTTGATTAGGTTTTAGATGGAAGTGGCTTTCTCTGATTTTGCTGTCAGTCACTTCTTTTTTCCCTTGACGAAAAGAGCAAGAGGTCTGTCTTGTGACTTTCACGGTGTCAAAGGCTAATATAACCGCTAAATAAAATAAAATATATAAAAAATATGCACATTACGGGAATAAAACTTAGTAAATCTATTATTAAGCAATTATCCAATTTAAGGGATCGAGAAATCATGAGTACCGTTGAACTTGGCTTCAAATAATTTTTGATGATATGAAAAACCCTTCACTGCCGGCTTCAAATACCCTCGCCGAGAGCTTACCGAGCCAAACGGCTTGCAGACGAGCAAGTAATCTCACTTGTTTCCGAGATAGACTAGAAGGGTAATTCTACATAATTAAGAATTCAGAGTTGCACCGCGACGGAAATAAATTTTCCTGAATTAAAACTTCAACACACGTTTACACGATACACGTACGAGTTAATGTACGTTTGCGTGAATGATTTTTGTGGACCGGAGCGGAACATGTACGAATGCATGAACCAAATTAGAACAGGTTATATTTTCTGTGCATGCATTTGCACAAGTAGCGTGGTTACACGGTGCATTTTGACGTTCATTCTCGCGTTCATACATTTGGACATGAACCCGTACGTGTTAATTTACCGTGCAAACAGACCTATATTAAGGATAAACTCACTGCACAGACACAAGAAAAATGAGGAATCTTTCCACAACGAACGTACCTTTTTAAGTTTTCGGTTTTCTTTTACTGCCACCATTTCCTCTTTGGCTCTTTTTAATAACTGCTTCTGATCGTCTGTCAGCTGCATTTCGTATTTATTTTTTGCATCCACGTAAACAATCATATCTTTTCTGTAATCCTCCAAGTACTTTAGCTTGGTTTCTTGAGGAAACTTTTCCCATTTATCACCAAGCAACTTCGCCAGTTCTATAAATACGTATTCAATAGACAGTTTAAATTAAAATAAAATATCACTCATTGAAAACATAAAGGAAAGCTAACAATCACCTGTCACTTTGCAGTCTGGATGGCTTTTCTTCAGATCCGGTCTCATTTCAGCCATGAACCTAAAGTAAGGTGACAGTGGCTTTTTCGGTTTCTCTGGTAAACTTCGCAAGTCATCAGCATTCACTACACTTCTTGCACACCGATGTGAGGTTATGCATGAGACAGGTAATCTGCAAGTACAAGAAAAAAATATAGAAGGATTAAAAACAGTACACGGGTTTAGGCAGTTCTTCGAGTTCTCCGACGTTTACCTGCTCTGAAGAAATACCTGGTTACCCGCAACTCTGATCGCTAAACTTCCCAGTTTTTCAAAAAACGACATAATTACTTAAGCACGAGATAACCACTACATCACTTTAGCCGATGCCCTATATACTTTTCAGGGGAAACGGTTGGGGTACCTTCAGATGTGGCCGCTGAATTACTGGCACTTAGAGCATAAAATCACGAGATGTATAATATAAGTGAAAGAATTTATGACATTCTAGCGCATATATTCTTAAACGGCATCAGCACGTCCCGTAGCATTGTTTCTCGTTGTTTACTTGGGATGACTAAACAGTTGAAGCGCAAAAGTCCTGTTCACTCTGATGAACAGGTACTATCATAAAATCTTAAATTAGCTTTAACTACCCGCATTTTAAAGATGAAAAAATTTTAAAAATATTTTTTTGTTACTTTCTTCTCTTAAAGTTACATATTAATGAATAATTTCCTCAATAACTCGACTATATTTTGTCCTACGATAATTTTCATACCAACCTGGGTGATGAATTACGCATTAAAAATCAGCGAAATATAATGCTGCGCCAAGTGTAAAATAATAATTGATGCTATTTCAAAAAGTAAAATATCAAGCCCCCAATGGCTGCATAATCACACCGCAGCACAAAGGATAACCGTTTCCAGCAGTTTTCATGCTTATTGTTAGTATAAGATAATGCAAGCAAAGATTGGCTAACATTCAAGTTCGTCTAGTTTTAATTTTTACCGTAGGGGCACACTTAGAGAGCAGGCCACTTACGCACATTTGAAGATTTATATCTGAAAAATCTTCCGTTGTAAAAAAAATAGACATTATTATAGAAATTAAATCATTTTGCGTTGACGAAAAAAAATTGTGAGTCTGGCGTTCCTTTTATTAAAATAAAATACTCGTTCATGTTCACAGGAAAAAATGGCTCTTTTTCAAGGCACCTAGAAATTACACAATTTAGAGGAGATATAAGCTAATACTCATGATTAAACAATATTGGATCATGCATTATCTCACTATAGTGTATGCTACTAGCTCTTAGAGTAGGAAACACAAAGGCAATCATGTCAATGTACTCCCCAACCTACTGCTAATTTCGTGCTATCAGAACTATTTGAGCAGAGGGAGTTTTAATAAAAAAAACTGCATGATCCATTGTACACTATTACATTCTACATATCTTTTAACCTGTGTCCAAAGACCAAATACATTTCATTTCCAGATGTATTTACATCACAGGAATGTACATTATCAAATGTCAAAGGGAACTGTCATCAAATCATTTGAATTGAGAAATTTCTGAGGTACTTCATCCTAATGCTTATTTTCAATGTTTCATTTAGTCATTCTATATCATTGGAAATTAAGGCAAAAACAGTAAAATTAAATTAATGACCTTACGAATTGATTTGAAAGTGAGCCTTCTCTTTTTAACTGGCTGACCACATTCTAAGATGTTTCATTGTTTTTCACAAAGTCTAAATATTTTTTTTTCTGTTGTCCACTTCCTCCCTCAAGAAGTAGTATGACCTCCTAGAGCTTGTGGTTGCATGAGAATAAAGTACACACAATAAGTGCCCTTGTGGCACCAGCAAACATCATATCTCTCTGGCCAAGAGAGTGAAGGTGAGGGCCCTTTAGGTGCCATGATTTTAACTGAAATATCACCATCTTCATGGTTGAAAGCTTTCATTGCTCCAATGTACCACTGCTTGCTATAAATGCACACTGTATGTGAACCAACAGCCAAATTACCTGGGAAATCCACTGTTTCAGAACAAAAATCAAATATAATGCTGTACTCATCATCCAGGCCAGTGAACTTTGCAGCGACTTTTCTATCCGATAAAGGCACAAAAGTGATGTAAATCTCTTGTTCCTGGAATTGTTTTTGCCTTGGTGGATCTTTCAAGAAGTTTACTACGTGACCCAGCCACATCACTAAACTAAATGTAATGGATTTTGATGTTTTTCATATTATCTCTACAGAATTCATGTATCCCGATGCTGTTTGTTATTTGCTGTGCCATTCCTTTAATGGTACCACCTATACCATCACAAGAGGACTCTCCATGGCTTGTGGAAAAATAGACCAGGTTGCATTCATTCCATAGTCACTATAATAATGACATAAATTTATAAAAGACTTGCAGTTTTTATATTGCCCTGCACATCCATGTGTGAAGTACTGAACCTCTTGGATCATAGGCGAAATTCTCTTAAAAAATTTTATCAGGTGACATTGCACTTCCATAACCAAGGCCACATTATAGTTAAGGTCATCAGATATGAAACAATGAGATGAGGTAGTGAGTGCACCATTTTTCTTCTGGTAAATCAATCAAGGGTGTATGATGCATGATAGATTGGTCCATTGATAGTTTGAACTTCATCCTGAATTAAAAATGAAAATTTATCGCTAAATTCCATAACGATAACTGCTTTTTCATTACTGAGGGTTTCTTATCTTATTTTAAAAAACGAGGATTGTTCTTAGGTCACGTAATAATGTGGTATCATTTTATTCATTTTGAGGCATAGAATGTCCAAGAATTCATCAATGGATGATATATACAACTGAAGTTCTGTTCTATCAGTGGAAACCCACTGCCTATATTTCACGGTATCAGAAGGGTCATATTCACAAAATTTAGAAATGATGATATCCTTTAGCCTGGAAGGATCTGGACAGTAAAAACATTTTCTGAGCATACAATCTGAATTGTTTTTGTCACAGTTGATGATAGCAATTAACTTCTTATGATTCTTTCAATTGCAAGGCACTAATTAGCAGTTTCACATTTTGATGTATGACACAAACACAAACTGAATGAGTCCTAGAAGCACCAGCCATCACACACCATTTTGGCTGAAGTGAACAAAATTTGGAGAACCCAATTTTTTCTTGAGGATATTGCTCTTTGAAGAGCACATAAAGTTTCTTCAGGTTATATAAGCTCAACCTCTTCTACATATACCTACTCATTCTTACTCACACTGACTTTATCTTTGACTCCAGAAATCTGTCTAGGATTCTTGTCAAGCTGGTAAAAATTTTTCTTCAGCTCTTCCGTGGAGTTTAGACGCGGTTTCCCAGCACATGGTGATGGCATAGCAGGAAATCCCTTCTCATCAAGTGACTTTTTTGACTGTCTCACAGTGTAGTCTAAAACATGAAATTCACTAATTATCCTTTTCCTGGACCAAGATAAAGGGGCCAGGGTCAGCATTTGAATTTTACCCTGCCAACTAACTGTTGGCAATCAGTCTTTATTGTAGTCAGCAGGCCATCCAAGTTGGCTTCCTTTCGCTTGATGAGTTGACTTTCACTCTCATCTTCATTACTACTTATATTTTCCAGGGATGGATTCACTAATTTCAATGCACCAGACATTTTAGAAACAGGGTAATGCTTAGCCTGTGTTATCTTTCCTTTTCCGTATGAGTGTCTACTGTGAGAAGACAAAGAATGAAATTTCAAAGGAGAGCAGTCTAAAGCCTCCAAGATGTAAGTTCTCTCTTCCTTTCTTTACTGCCATTGGAAACAACTTCATTTTACAAATTTTGGAAATCCTCTTGTCACACTTACAGCAAAATTTTTCTCCAGGCTTCACCAGGATGCCCGCTGCTCACATAGGCTTAGAATTTTTTTTAGAGGTGTGGTCCTCACAGGACCTTTATCTATGGCAAAAGGGTACAGCATTTAAGCTGGTAACACTTGCATTTCTTTAAGTAGCAATGAAGATGATGAGAGCACACAAGTCAATATAATCTGAGGTTTCAGGCGAGATGGAGTGGAAACGTGACATAATGATGAACTGCTTCTTCATTATTATCACACAAGTCAACAGTGATGAAATAGGAATATTGCAGAGCAGGGCAATTGATTCTCTGTCCTCTTCTGGTAGTTCCTTGAAATCAAAAGTTTGGTTTCTTTATGTGCCATTCAGAACTGTGTTCTTTGCCAACACCATACAATGCTATCTCTGACATGGCATGACAGACCTCAATGTGAAAATAGATGTTACAATTTAAGCCTAGCTATCAGTCACAATAACATGAGTTACTTAGTCTGAAATTCAACCAGGATATCACTAAGACAGCACCATATGAATGAGAAATTAATTAACTTCACGTAGACTGAAATTGGAAAACTTTCTGATGGCTCTCTTCTGGCTTTACATTTTATACCATACTATTCAGTTACCCATTACTCATGGAAGATACAGCTTAATAGGAATAGTCCTGATAGCACGAAATTAGCAGTAGGTTGGGGAGTACATTGACATGATTGCCTTTGTGTTTCCTACTCTAAGAGCCAGTAGCATACGCTATAGTGAGATAATGCATGATCCAACATTGTTTAATCATGAGTATTAGCTTATATCTCCTCTAAATTGTGTAATTTCTAGGTGCCTTGAAAAAGAGCCATTTTTTCCTGTGAACATGAACTAGTATTTTATTTTAATAAAAGGAACGCCAGACTCACAATTTTTTTTCATCAGGATCTTTGCTAATACATTAGTAATTACTTTAAACTAAACCAGGAGTCTGTACTCGCATGGCCTTTCCCTGTGGATGCTGATAATGAAAAATAGTGCAAGGGAGATTTTTTTGTAAACTTTATTTTTTTGCAGCTGAATTACTTCATGCAGTGAATATCTAATGATAATATTGGGATCATTATGGACCACTTAGCATTAGAAAAAAAATCATGACTCTTCATCTCACAGGAATGGAGTTATGGATGAAAATAAAAATCACCATGTGTTGCACGTTGCGGCACTTTAGGGGTCACACCCAAATTTCAATTGCTCATATTTCATTAACAAATGACAATTGGAGGCTAAAATTGCACACAACTTCTGATCATACCAAAATGTATGACCGTGGTAAGTTTCCTGATAATCCGAGTCGATGGGTGTCATGGCCTGGTTGATTTGAAATGGAATGACCCTTAGGATAAATTATACTTTGGTTATTGCAATAACCAAAGTATCATTTATCCTAAAATGTTATCAATTTATCAAGGTAAGCAGTAACAATTTTATTGGTAAATACTACGTATTCACAGATTACACCCCTAATCCATTTTTTTTAAGGATGCTACCTTCCTCCTCTCCGCCAAGTACGTTGTCCTCTGTGAATAGTATTTATTTTTCCAGTCATCGGCAATGGTATTGCCTCTGAAAATTACAGTTATGAAATCGCCTCTCATCTATATTTTAATCTAAGCACAATAAGTTCAACGTAGAATACATTAGCAGTGATCACACCAATGTTATCTACAGTAATCAAAGGAGAATGAAAATGCCTAACAATATCCATCTTAATGGACTCATCTCCTCCGCAATCTCTCAGAACCTGGATATCCTTTTCCCCTTGTTTTTCTACAAGGGGTTCCTCGGGTCAAAAAGATACAGCCTTTCACTCACCAAATGAATCAATGTGTCCATGGAGTGCACTTGTGCTCTGTTCCACGACATTACTGATGGGCGAAAGATTGCAATAGGGTCATTCCATTTCAAATCAACCAGGCCATGACACCCACCGCCTCGGATTTTCATGAAACTTGCCATGGTCATACATTCCGGTATATTTAGAAATTGTGTGCAATTTTAGCTTCCAAATGTCAATTGTTAATGAAATATGAGCAATTGAAATTTGGGCGTGACCCCTAAAGTACCGCAAAGTGCAACACATGGTGATTTTTATTTTCATCCATTACTCCATTCCTGTGAGATGAAAAGGCATGATTTTTTTCTAATGCTAAGTGGTCCATAATGATCCCAATATTATCATTAAATATTCACTGCATGAAGTAATTCAGCTGCAAAAAAATAAAGCTTACAAAAAAATCTCCCTTGCACTACTTTTTATATCAGCATCCACAGGGAAAGGCCATGCGAGTACCGACTCCTGGTTTAGTTTATAGTAATTATTAATGTATGAGCAAAGATCCTGATGAAAAAAAATTGTGAGTCTGGCGTTCCTTTTATTAAAATAAAAAACTCGTTCATGTTCACAGGAAAAAATGGCTCTTTTTCAAGGCACCTAGAAATTACACAATTCAGAGGAGATATAAGCTAATACTCATGATTAAACAATATTGGATCATGCAATATCTCACTATAGTGTATGCTACTAGCTCTTAGAGTAGGAAACACAAAGGCAATCATGTCAATGTACTCCCCAACCTACTGCTAATTTCCCATAATCGATTCATTAGTATGTTATGATTAATGGAGTCGAAGGCTTTGGTAATGTCTACAAATAAGCCAGCAACTCTACAGTTCTTATTCAGTCCGTCGTTCAGCTCTGAACAGAATTTTAATAATGCATATTCTGTACTCTTACCACTCATAAATCCAAATTGGTTTTTATTGAAAAAACTATGCTGATTTAGAAATTTAAGAAGTCTGACTTAAACAACTTTTTCTATTATTTTAGCAAATTCAGATAATAGGGATATTGGTCTGTAATTATTTACGTTCATTTTATCACCTTTTTTAAAAATTGGTATCACTATTGCAGTTTTTAATTGTTTAGGAAATATTCCAGTATACATACTTAGATTTTTGCAGCTGAATTACTTCATGCAGTGAATATCTAATGATAATATTGGGATCATTATGGACCACTTAGCATTAGAAAAAAAATCATGACTCTAATCCATTTTTTTTAAGGATGCCACCTTCCTCCTCTCCGCTAAGTACGTTGTCCTCTGTGAATAGTATTTATTTTTCCAGTCATCGGCAATGGTATTGCCTCTGAAAATTACAGTTATGAAATCGCCTCTCATCTATATTTTAATCTAAGAACAATAAGTTCAACGTAGAATACATTAGCAGTGATCACACCAATGTTATCTACAGTAATCAAAGGAGAATGAAAATGCCTAACAATATCTATCTTAATGGACTCATCTCCTCCGCAATCTCTCAGAACCTGGATATCCTCTTCCCCTTGCTTCTCTACAAGGGGTTCCTCGGGTCAAAAAGATACAGCCTTTCACTCACCAAATGAATCAATGTGTCCATGGAGTGCACTTGTGCTCTGTTCCACGACATTACTGGTGGGTGAAAGGTTGCAATAGGGTCATTCCATTTCAAATCAACCAGGCCATGATACCCACAGCCTCGGATTTTCATGAAACTTGCCATGGTCATACATTCCGGTATATTTAGAAATTGTGTGCAATTTTAGCTTCCAAATGTCAATTGTTAATGAAATATGAGCAATTGAAATTTAGGCGTGACCCCTAAAGTGCCGCAACGTGCAACACTTGGTGATTTTTATTTTCATCCATAACTCCATTCCTGTGAGATGAAAAGTCATGATTTTTTTCCAAAGATAAGTGGTCCATAATGATCCCACGATTATCATTAAATATTCACTGCATGAAGTTATTCAGCTGCAAAAAAATAAGGTTTACTTAAATAATCTCCCTTGCACTATTTTTCATCATCAGCATCCACAGGGAAAGGCCATGCGAGTACAGACTCCTGGTTCAGTTTAAAGTCATCACTAATGTATGAGCAAAGATCCTGATGAAAAAAATCGTGAGTCCGGCATTCCTTTTAGTAAAAAAAAATACTTGTTCATGTTCACCGGAAAAAAATGGCTCTTTTTCAAGGCACCTAGAAATTACACAATTTAGAGGAGATATAAGCTAATACTCATGATTAAACAATATTGTATCATGCATTATCTCACCATAGCATATGCTACTGGCTCTTAGAGTAGGAAACACATAAGTAATCATGTGAGTGTACTCCCCCACATACTGCTAATTTCGTGCTTTCAGGACTATTCCTACTGGGCTATCTCTTCCATCTCTTAACCTAACTGAATAGTATGGTATAAAATGTAAAATCAGAAGAGAGCAATTTCAGTCTTAGTGAAGTTAATTCATTCCTCCGTCATATGGTGCTGCCTAAGTGATATCCTGGTTGAATTTCAGACTAAGTAACTCATGTTTGTGTGACTGATAGCCAGGCTTACATTTTAACATCTCATTTGTATTGAGGTCTGTCTTGCCATGTCAGAGGTATCATTGTGCGAGAACTCAGTTCTCAATTTCACAAAAAGAGCTACACAAACACAGCCCAAACCTTCTATTTCGAGGAACTACCAGAAGTGGACAGAAATTTCATTGCCCTGCAGTGCAATATTCCTATTTCACCACCATTGACTGTGTGCTCTCATCATCTTCATTGCTACTTAAAGAAATACAAGTGTTATCAGCTTAAATGCTGTAGGGGAGGGTGGGGCACAGTGAAACAAAAATTATTATTTTGCCTATAAAAACATTGCTTTTGAAAATAAAATAACAATGAAAATATATAAATGGTGCTTGTCATTTTCTTCACTATTCCTACTTTAAAAAATGGAATTATTTAAAAAAGCAATGGATTTACATCAATTTTTGTAGTGATATGTCAATTGTTTCACTGTGCCCCATGTGTGGGGCACAGTGAAACAGGGCCTTTTTTACTTATGGGGCACAGTGAAACACATTTTTTCAGATTTTATAATACCATTTATTTTTACCTTTGGCAATATTTTCACTAGAATGAAACTCACAATGCATGAATACAGTAATGGATTAAAAAACATGAAACAAACTGCACCTTAGTCAGTGATAATTAGAAGCTTAACGAACATCTAAATTGGCAAATGAAATTTTAAATGAAATAAACCTTTTCATTCTTGCAGTTCCTTTGCGATAAGAAGGAGGTGGTAAAACTAATTTAATGTCTTTCATGCTGACAGATGCTATATCTTCAATATGTGGGAAAAAAAATGAATTTGGCACTTTGGAACTTTTTCGTAAATATGTAACTTCAGCGCCATTGTGTTTTCTTGCTTCTTTAATTATTCTACCTACATAGTAGAATTTTTTCTTCGATGAAAACTCAATCAAAACATAATCACCAACTTTTACTGTACCTACTTTATTTCCAAAACCTTCTAAAATATCCTCATTACCTTCCAAGGGGTTTGAAAGTCCTCCCTCTGACGTGGTGTCTGAATTTTGATGGGGCCCCTCACAGTTATCAATGGCAACATTGGCATTAAATAAACTTCTGCATGATTTAGTTGCCTCAGAAGTTTTTTTTCCTATAGCTGTATTTTTCTTTTCCATCATACGGATTTTTTCTGGTGTGTCTGTTATGATCATACTTTTGCCTGGTTCTCTTTTCCTGGTTGAATTTTTCCTTGGAGCGGCTTTAGGATAGCCCTTGAACTGAGCAGGACTTTGAAAAGTTCTTTTATCTTCACCTTGACCATTGTTTAAACTGGAAGTACTTGCAGTTGCTCTTAATTCTTGGCTCAATAAGTCACACTCTTCAGTTTCAGGAGAAGGCTGGTCTGTTACAGAACTACTCAAGAAATCTGCCTCGGTGAAAATGTGCCTATTATATGGATATATTCCAGTTTTTTTGAATCCATTAATAATAGTAGCTGGAGTCATAGCCTTTTGATGGGCAAAATTGACGCATCCTGCAATATGGTAGATGGAAAGAGCTTTACCTGGATTGCTTTTGTTCCAGGAATCAACTGCTGCGGCATAATAGGTCTTAAATGGAGCATAACAGGAAACATCCAAGGGCTGTAATTTGGCACTGCAATGAGGTGGAAGAGTCACAATCATTATGCCATACTCTTTTGCCAAATCTATTACTTGTATACTAATATGGCTTTGGTGATTATCCATTATTAGCAGTGTAGGGTCTTCTTTACTTGTTTTTGTATGTTTGATGAAGTGCTTAATAACTTCAGGAAATATTTCTGCTGTCATCCAACCACTTTTCGATGTCAGTCCAAGAGAGCCAGGAGGGGCATTGATCAACATATGATCACTGAACTTGACCCTTGGGAAAACAAATGCAGGGGGTATGGTGTTTCCGGATGCACTCACAAAACAGCATGTAGTAACTAGAGTTCCCCTTTCACCTGCTGTTACATTATTTACCCCTTTGGATCCCTTTTCTGCAATCACCTTGGCAGACTTATTTACGACTGTTGAGGTACCAGTTTCATCTAGATTCCATATTCTGGAACCATCACCAAAACATTCTGAACGTCTTAAGGCTGCACCAAGATTGTCAAAAAATGTTTTCACTGTGTGTGCATTAAATGATGTGCAACGAGAAAGAGAACAGTTTTCAGGCTGCCGAATGCTTAAATTTGGATTTCGCTTCAAGAACAATCGTAGCCAGTCTAAACCTGCAGCAGAGTCATCATGCCAGTTTTTTGGCACTTGTATAGAGTTCACCACTGCCATTTCATAAGCTAGCTCTCGAGTGTTACGAGTCGACTGACCATAACAGAGTTTTGAGCATGTTATCAAATAGTCAGCCAAGCACTTTTCTTGTTCAGCTGTAAAAATCAATCTGGATTGATATTTTGGTGTCATGCGAACATGTTCACCAGTCCCTTCATCACTAGCCTTTTTTTGCTTACTCACATACCTGAAAAGAATCTTTTCAAAATTATTATTTGGAAAATTTGAATGTCAGTTTACGTTTACTGTTTATTTGAAATTTAAAAAAATTTTCAGAAAACTTTCAATGTTACAAGATGTTCACATGCAAAAAACAAATAAACATACCGACTGAGTGTTACATAATTGACATTACATTCTTTGGCTGCTTTCCTGATTGAATAGTTTTCATGCAGAACAAGATGAACTGCAGCGCGCATTTCACCATCTGTGAAGGATCCAATATGGCTCTTTCTTATTCTATTCCTCATTTTTGGAATCTTTATTCTGAAAATAATGAAATTCCATCAGAATAACAATAATAATTACTATAGTAATCCACACTGCATATTTCAAGTCAAATAGTTCTTCCTAAATGAGACATGGGGCACAGTGAAACATGTTTCACTGTGCCCCATTTATCTTGTTTCAGTGTGCCCCACCAGGCCATCTTGAATAAATAAACTTACTGCATGAAAACAAATGAAGATATAGAAATATGTTTGGTGGTCTCCAAAACTTAAGAAATGGTAACAGTAAATACAATGATAAGTTAAGATTTCCCATGAAAAGGAAAAGTTTGTCAGTGTGAAATAATTCTTTGGAATTATTTACTTTTCTCACCTTAAAATAGGTTTTGATCCATCAACAGGAGACTAGAAGAGCACAAGCCATGAGACTGCAGCAGCTGTTGTGGTGTTAGTTCCTTAATATAACACAGAGAGCACTAATTCATAGAATTGTCAGGAGGAGGGAAATTTGAATTGTTTCACCCTGCCCCATGTTTCACTGTGCCCCACCCTCCCCTACCTCTTTGCCATTCATAAAGGTCCTGTGAGGAAATTTCTGAGGACCATACCTCTAAAAAAAAGTGTAAGTCTGTGAGAGCAGTGGGCATCCTGGTGAAGCCTGGAGGGAAAATTTGCTGTAGGTGTAACAAGAGGATTTCAAAAATTTGTAAAAGTGAAGTTGTTTCCAATGGCATTGATGAAAGCGGTAAAGAACTTACATCAGTTAAGTCTTTGGTGGAAAGTGATAGATAATAAGATGAAGTAAACTGCAGTTTGGAGGCTTTAGACTGCTCTCCTTTGAAATTACATTCTTTGTCTGCTCACAGTAGATGCTCGTATGGAAAAGGAAAGATAACACAGTCCAAGCATCACCTTGTCTGGTGCATTGAAATTAGTGAATCCATCTCTGGAAAATCTAAGTAGTGATGAAGATGAGAGTGACAGTCAACTCATCAAGCGAAAGAAAGCCAAATTGAATGATCTGCAGACTAAAATTAAGAATAACTTGCCAACAGTTAGCTGGCAGGGTAAACTTCAAATGTTGACCCTGGCCCCTTTACTTTGGTCTAGGAAAAGGATTATGAGTGAATTTCATGTTTCAGACTACACTGTGAGACAGGCAAAACAGTTACTTCATGAGAAGGGAATACCTGCTATGCCATCACCATGTGCTGGGAAATCACTTCCAAACTCCACAGTAGATCTACTGTGGAGTTTGGAAGTGATTTCCCTCGATTGAAGCTTGATCTGGTGAAAAATTTTTACGAGGAAAAATATTTTTTATAGGAAGGATTAGAAGAAAAAGGGAAAAAATGTTTGAAAACTTGTCCGAAATAAATACCCAGTCGACACAACAGTTGTGGCCATAGCGGGTTGGCATTATGGCCCCATATTAATTTAAACCCCCGGTTAACGGTTCAAATTTGACCCCCGGCCAAAGTGTGGCCTGCCATAATGTGGATAAAACACTTTCGTTATATCCATGGAATCAACCAACTTCCATTTTAATAACTTACCAACCAACCTGTATCAATAGCAACCGTAATATGCTTATGTTTACAAATGTTTGGTTTGCAAATCTGTGGCGTTCCTGAGACGATCCGCAGTGTGGCCATAGTTATGCATGGCAACCACAGTCTGGCCATAATATGGCAATCTGTGGCTAGCCATAGTTGCCACAAGTAAACCACAATCCGGCCACAGTGAAGCCATAGTTGTTGTGTTGACCGGGTAGCGTGGAATCACCTAATCGTGGATCTTGTCCATAACCATTCAGAAAAAAATACAGAATCCGTGTAATAATGTAAATGTAAAAAATAATGTACCGTGTAACTAGGCCTTAAGTCGTGAGGTCACTGGGGCCAACTGAGACCTGAAAATAATATTAATATAAAATATTGCTAACTGGTAGAAATCACATTCTGTGCGTGATGTGCTAGTTTAATTGTTGATAAATCATAACATGTTTTTTGTCAGCCATTCACTGGGGTTATCTGTACAAAAAAAGTATTTGAAAATGATATTGTACTATTACATTGAAAAACGGTGTCCAAGTTACCTCACAGCACCTTATTTCCCAACCGTAATGACCGCCGCGCGGCTTTTACAATCGATCAGGCGATACCTCACCTTTGAGTCGATCTTTTCGACTTCTGAGTCGATAGTGTCGAGTCTAGGCGCATTTCGATTTTCTCTTTCGCCAACATGTATGAGTCGCTTTTTCCGTTGGTGTAAATGCATAGGGTAGCTGTTCAACTTGTGTGAGGTATTGCAGTTCTCAATTAATCAAAATTCCTCATGGATATTCTTTCGAACTCAGTTTTAATAGTTAATGGTGTGAGAGATAGCTGTATGCGTAAAATGTGAAGGCTTTGTCTTCAAAAGTGTAAAAATGTTATTGATTTTTTTGGTACGAAACGAGGGCATAGCTATTTGGTTCAGAGACTGCATCTTCAAGTTGAAATACTGCATATAGATAAGGTAAGAAATGATGCAGGACGTCATTCAAATCTAGGTTAGTAGATTTCTTGTTCTTGTGTATTTAATGTGTTTATATTATTTTGTTGTTCTTGTCTTTGAGCGAAATAATTTAAGCTAACCCACGCACAAGCACTGAAGAGGTAATGGTAATGGAAGTCTTGTCGTTTTTTTGATTAAATTATTTTGTAATCTTGTATTCCCATGTGCTAGTTACCGAATCTTATTCGTGTGTCACATTCTCATTGTTAGCGGGGAAAAATGTGTCACTTCCTGTTGTTATAAATTAGTATATAAAAATATATCTATTACACACTTGCTATAATTGCCAAGTGGTACTGCTGAATCTAATACAAAAGCATAATTTCTTATCGGCACCTCACAGTTACATCATGCATGCGGTTTTTTAATTTATTTGGGTTACATTCTTGTTGTGAATAGCTAAGTCCAAAATGTTTATAGACTATTGTATACAAACATGCGTTGTGTGGCTCATTCGTAATCGCCCAAGGATGTCGTTCCCTTGTATGTATGTTATTTCGCCATGCACATTTCCTTCGTGATCTTATATCTTTTTTATGCTGGAACTATCCTGTGTAATAAATGCATCTCTTAACGAATCCAGCCACCTATTCGTCTCTGCTGGAGTATCGGTAATATTTTAACCCTCGCCAATCAAGCATTAAATATTTACAATGTTTTTATATCTTGGGAATGTATAGTGTTTGCGTAACGACCGTGAGCATAAAATGAGCGTGAATTTCAAATCAGAAACTTATACTGCTGAAAAATGCAACTGAATGTTGCCATCGCTAACGACCAGAAGTTTTTAAAATTGACTATTCCGTTTATAATTTCGATGTTTATGAAGTCATATGACGATTAAAATTTTTGAGAAGTGGTAACAAAAACGAAAAAAATATATCTAAGCATGTTGACCGTGTTTTGAACGTTGATAGCTGTGTGTTTGGATAGTTTTCTGTTAACTTACACAATGCTGTATCGTACATATTTCGGTTTAGATTGACCTAATACGAAAGTCCACTTCTCGAGCATCTGAACGAAGCTGTATGCATACGCCTAAATTTGTCAACGGTCTTTCTGTCACGAACTTTGTTTTTCAACTTGAAATAATTGAGGGTTAAGGTTGACTGATTCTAACTTCTATGCACAGAGATTCATGTTCACTCTATGAAAATTCGACCAGTCTCTCAATTGGATTTAATTCATGATATTTGTGTCTATATATTGCGAATTTAGGAAAATAAATTGTGTACATATTTTATCTGTGTGCTTTTGTTTTAGAAAGCTTATTTTCTGTCCAACCTCTCAATTTTTTTATTACTTTTACTCGAATCTGGTGTTATATGTATTTTATAAAATATTAAGATGTTTT
Source organism: Ischnura elegans (assembly GCF_921293095.1). Lineage (NCBI taxonomy): Eukaryota > Metazoa > Arthropoda > Insecta > Odonata > Coenagrionidae > Ischnura > Ischnura elegans. The sequence continues at coordinate 1,758,266 of NW_025791657.1, forward strand.
TCTCTTCACCCTTCCATTCCCACCTTGCAATGCTGCAATAACTATTTGTCTGTTTTCTTGTATTTTTTTAGAGCATGCCAATGCAGAGTTCTGTTATCATATTGTGCATATTTTCTTGCATTAATTTATTTGTAATATATGTCCTATTTGATGAGGTACGCTGATACAGTTTTACCAAAGTGGCTCCCAATCCACTTCATATTATTATCATTTTATAATGCATAGAACTACTTTGATCAAGTAAAATATTATTATTTAAGTTTTTTATAATTATTTGTGATAAACATTGGATAAATTTATGGTTTGTATGCACAATAATGGTGTGACCTTGTGGATATGAAGGAACGCATGATTGAATGACTGTGTGTACTGCCAGCTACATGGGTCTTAGCAAAGGAGCTTGTGCAAAATTTGTAGTTCTTTCTTGTTCCATGAAAGATTTAAGATTTTTTATGCGTGATTTTTGGTAAATTTAGCATATTAAAATGAAATTGGGGTATTAAAATATAATTTATAATTAATAAAGCTGTCGGCAGCTAAGAACAATATTGTTCTGTTATAATTAATCTGATAATCCAGCAGAATTTTCAAATCAACTGCTACCCTTAGGATAGACTACAATTTTTGTCAATTGCTTAATCCGTTGATCTTTCTTTTTAAGGCATTACCCAGTCAAATAATCGCATTCTGCATCCATGTTATTTTGAGAACCCCAGTTACTGCTCGTCCTTGGATTTTAATTGGTAAGTGACGGAATTACATTCTGTACATGCTAAAGTATTCATTTTCCCTGCTAACATTAGGTCTTGAGAAGATGTTAGGGTGTGCTATAAACTGACATTGTAGCCACATATTTTATTTTTTTTACTTTGTTACTGCATCAAAATCAAACTTAATTTGCTACCATTGACAATTACGATATCATGCTTATGTGTCTAAAATGAAGAAAACCATCCACTTTTGAGACGCTTTGTTGTCTATACAAAGCCACTAATAAATATCAACCGATCTTGGATGTAGTATTGATATTCTGAATACCGTATGTTCTTGCATTAATGTCATTATGCAGTATAAATAAAGTACCAATGAATTTTCAATTGAGGCATTAGTATTGAAGCTAGCAGAGGTTTGCTTTATTCACATCAACCTCTTGAATTTATCAAAGTTTGTTGCCCACAAACACGAAGAGATTTTTCTTCCTTACGTCTAAAGTACAATTAATTGCAATGAAATCTGTGGGGATAGGTAATGCTTAATATTGAGGATAAATGAATGTTTGCACACTTAACGTAAAAAATAGTAAACTAACACACAGAAGTGAAACAATAGAAATATAACAGTGCTAAGAATTTTTAAAAATAGGGTGGTTTCCTATTATTTTTTTATTGCCTTAATCGAAAGATTATTATTCCTGGAGTACGTATTTCGCACTTTTAGATTTTTAAATGACAACATCTATTTTTCGCGATTAAATGAAAAGTGAAAATTTTCAAGCGCGCGAAAACGCGACTAAAATGAAAAGGCTTAAGTATGAATGCTGGGAAATATCTCCGTACGTCGTATTTCTGGTTCCCCCTCCCCTCCGGTGAGGTGACCTTGAGGCGAGGCTTAGCGCTGATACATCGCAGGATGCTAGCGGATAGCTGAGTACCTTGCTGAAAGGTAGCGCTTGGCTTAAAAAAGGTTTATTAATACCTTATCAAACGAAGAAAACTTTCCGACCTTAGCCAGTTTTAATAGGTGATTATTAAGACATGTTTCCCTCAGCTCTGTGCCTCATGCATGCATTGGTAACCTCAGACGATGTATAACTCCTATCCTCTCGTGTAGAAACTAGGTCCCTGTGACGTCATGCGGAGTGGAATCGCATGGGCGCCAATCTGGCCTTTTTCAAATGAGGATAAAATTTGACCATTGCCATTCGTCTAAACCGGTATTTCAAAAACCAAATAATTTGTGTATTATGAATACACTAATGGTGGGTAACGAATCGCAATCAATGCCTTTCGTTTTCTTTGATGAAGGAAACTACCCTATTGCATATGAGCCATTGCAGAAATCAACAGTCTCTCTTTTCTTTTGGTGGAATTGAAGTTGGTAGCTTCGTTGAAAAATAGAGGTCCTGGTACTTTTGTTTTTCACCCTTTTTTGCTGATGAAAGATGAAGTGTGTCATTTTGAAGTGAGCAATGTGAAGTTGACCTCTTTTTATGAAGACCTACCATATTTGACCGCATATAAGATGCCCTCTTTTTTACTAAATTTGGTCTCTAAAAAGTTACCTGTGTCTTACGCGTGAAGAACACAAGTTCACTTTCAATACTGAATGCTATTTTTTGCCCAAATAATGATAACTTTTTCTACATCTTCCATATTTATTTTATCACTTAGAACTAAATTTTTGACAAAAAAAATATAGCTCAAAGGAGAGAACTGGGATGGTTTCCTTGTGACACCGCACCGTTCCCGTCAAAAAGAAATTGAAACTAGTTGCGCTTGCTCTGCCTTCAGAGCGGAAAATAAGGACATAGTACAACATTGCACTAATCGTTCAACATTTGACGCCCAACACACATGTCGTTATCGGTGCTTAAAACTTTTCTTTTAAACACCCCGGAAAATATAACTACAGGAAACGAACTTTAAAACTATACAATTCAGTATAATCTAGGAGTGTTAAACGACCCCAAAGTGCATGGAAACAGAGCAGCAGCGAGGTATTTTGGTCCACCGCCTGCTGTAAAAATTATGTGTACATGGCGACTGCAGGAAGATTAACTGAAGACTGCTAAAAAAACAACAACATAACAACACAAGCGTGCTGCATCCGCTCTTTTCAATGCAGGTCCACAGAGGGATAGGCGCGTTTTTTAATTTTAAAATGTAGAAAAAATAGGCAGGGTCTTATGTACAAATTTAATTGGAATGTTCATGTACAAATTGAGGTCAGAGGACCTCTTTAAATACAGCATTGGAAGTAATTACACTATCCTCTGTTAAACGCACATGATGACTCATACTTACGTATCAACAGGAGACTTGACTGTGGAATCAGCCACATTTTGATAAAAGTTATATAAAGAATGCGAGATATTGTTACAAATGAACAAATGTATCAGTTTGTGCACCGTTAACGTCAGGAATATTTACTGGTTATTGTTTTTTTTTTTTTTTTAATTATTTAAAAACCAATTTTAATGAACAATAGCAATATTTAGGAAGTAGGATATACCGTCGCATGTTCTCTGATAAATTCTGTTCATTTTAGTACCTCATTTGTAGGGTTTGGTTCCGTATAAGTTAAGAAAAAGGTATCTATGCAGTAGAAATAATATAGAATATTCTTGTTTTCGATGGTGGTGATAGTGAAAAGGATTTTTATGGTTTTGAAAGTGATTAAAGTCTAATATCATGTTGGGCAATGCTTTCCTTGAATCTGAGTTTTTTTGTTGTTTCTGCTTTATTTTGTATTATGTTCGATTGCTTGCGGTTCATTCATCTATTCATTATTGAAATTTACATATGATGCTCAAAATAGCTTGCGGTTTGTTAGTTTTCCTTACTAAAAATGTTTGGTAACGGTATTCAATGATTGCTTATTTTGCTTTTACAAAATGCGAGAACTTAAACCACGTTTCAACACATTCCCTGCTCACCATTTTTTAGAGAAAATGCTTGGTGGCAGACATTTTGGAAAAAATTTGTATTTTTTATTTGTATTTTAACGACGTGATCTTATGATTAGTGATGCTGGGTACACGTTTTCACTATTTTTTTCCAGAAGTAACCCTTCTTTCGTTAAAAATTTGAAATTTAAATTTCCTAAGTATCCTGTCAAAGTTGTGATACCTTCTGGCAACACAGGCATATTTCTTCGCTCTTTGTCAGTACTGCAGCGAAAACCCTTTCAAACCTAATCATTTTCTGGAAAAAACTAATAAAAATAGTAATGCAGCTAAAATTTACGCTTAACCTGGTCCCGTTGTCTATTGACGATTTGAAGTACTCTCCGAGTCCATGTGTGCTCAGAAGTTCTTATTTGACAAGTGGATGTCATGCGGACATCTTTTATTCCCCTTTTTATTTTTATTGCCCATCAGTAGCCGCAAGGAACCCTCAGTAGCTTACATCAGCTTATTTGCGCAGTGAAAGGGTTAAGTTTTCAATCTGGAAATGATACAATTAAATACAATTTTAAACGTTTTATTGCACTAAAGTAAATATTGCAAATGTTTCCAGCAAAAGTGATCTTCCCCATCATGGAAAATGTGACTGAGCTAAATGATATCCTATGGAAAAGATTGTATAATGTCATACATAGGTCTATGAATATAAAGGAAAATTTGTGTAAACGAAGAATTATTTTAATGAAACATATCGTTTTACAGATCAGAATTTGACTAGCATTTGAAGAAGATTTTTTCATTTACTAATTGCTTTATATCAAATAATATCATTTCATAAAAGAAACAAATTTACTTAGAAAATATAAAAGATATGCATTAAAAAAAAATTTTGTCGGGCTCTGTAAATAATTTTCAGCATAAAAAAATCTTGTGATACTCCTGTTAACACTCGAGACACAATGAAGGCTCAGCCAGGCAGGTGGGGCAGTAATATGATGTGTCCTAGTGGACATTCTTCTTGAAGCACTACCTAAACCTTTTCTGTTTACATCTTTTCTGTCTTTCTTGTCTGTTGCATAGTCAGGGAAATATACTGATAGTCCCCTGATTTTGGATGAAGTGGGCTAGGATGACTGTCTCTTCAAAGCAGTTGAGATATAGATATTGTCTTTAGATATTCTATAATTTGAATTCGAAAGTCGTTGAGAGGAATTTTCCAAAAATTTTCTGTGAATGAAAAAATATGGTTCAGTAACACAGTAACTGTGAGTTCAGCAGGTGAATTAACCATTTGATGGATTTCCTTTCAAATAGATTTAATGAATTAAAAATTTCTCCTTTAAAAATGATGGATGAGACATAATTTGATCCCTAGGTTTGATGCCACTCGTGTAATTGCTGTATTCAACCACCGCCAGTGGCTTTCTTGGTGTGCAAGCTTGTCTTTCCGTGGATTCAGTCATTTTTTTTTTCACTGAATTCAGTGCTGATCATCCGCAGTTCCCTTTCATCCTTCCACCTTAGGAAACAGATTTCATCCTCAGAAAAGGCCTCCACCACCTCACCTTTCTTTAATTCCTGGGAGAGCACAATGGAATGAATACCCTTCTTGGCTCACCGCAATATCCCCGTCACATAATTTTTTCCATTTGGATGGAATCTAGAACTGGCTGCACTGTTATAAAAGTCATCCATGTAAAAGGATTGGCCACAGTCACAATGATTCTCCGTCAATTTTTTACAATCTTCTCCGAATGCCCATTTTCAGACTCTTCTGAATTGGAAGCTGCTTGGTTTCGATGACCTGCTGTGCCAAACCCTTTGCTTCCGTCAGCATGTGCAACTTTATTATGTACTGGAGGTGCTTTCCCATCATATATTTGCTATATCCCAGCCTAGCTCTCAATGGAACCATAGACTCTTCCAAACACAGGTCACGTGAGGGGGTCACTACTTTCTTCATTGTTTGCTTGAATGCATCTATAATGGGGCTTATTTTGGATAATCAGTTGGTCGGATGGATGTTAGAGCTAGAGAACGTTCGTATTGTTTTGAAGGGCTTGGAGAGTTGACTTGAATTGATCAAGCGACTTCTCTCTCCTGAAGAAATCCAAGTCATATTAAGAATGAGCTTTTCAGTAATCGGAGATACAGGAAATTTTGATAATTCTTGTGAGAAAAATAAATCCAAAAAGGGTCTTCTTCCATCCATCTTATATGGTTAAATATTTTCATCTAGTAATTTTTCTTCAGGACACGCATTGCCCATTTTATATCCTCGGGTGTATATATCCTCGGACCGGATCAGTTTCTGTGAGTTTGGCGTCATGAGACTGGGTTAGTGGAAGTTGATCTCTTAGGTATATTTTGCTGGGGAGGATGCCAAATAAATGCTTGTAAGGATTTCGAATATTATGGAAAAAATCAAGTAATGAGTCTCTAATGCATATGTTAGTGAACGTAAGGATGGGGAAGTCAGGTGAAGGGGTCACTACTTTGTCCATTGTTTCCTTGAATGCGTCTATTACGGGGCTAATTGTGAATAAGCAGTCCATCAGAGGGGTACTGGAGTCAGAGAGAATGTGGATGGATTTTCGTTGAAATGAAGGGATCGGAGAATTGACATGAATCAATCACGCGAATTCTGCCTTCGGAAGCAATGTAAGTCATATAAAGGATTAGTTTTTCAATAATAAGGGATAGGGGCGATAATTATAATTTCTGTATGATAGTTAAGGCCAAAAAATAGTGAAATTCTTCCATGGTTGAATATTTCCATCTAGTAATTTCTGCTTCGGGACACACGTTGCTCAGTATACATCCTCGGACATATATATCCTCGGGCCGGATCAGTTTCTCCGAGCTCAGCGGCATGAGACTGGGTTGGGGGAGGTTGCTCTCTGAGGCATGTTTTGTTGTGGATAATGCCCAATACATACTTGTAAGCATTTCAAATATTGCATAAAAAATCAATCATGAGTCTCATGGGTCATTCCATTTTAAATCAACCACGCCATGACACCTACCGACTCAGATTTTCATAAAACTTGCCAAGGTCATACATTCTGGTATAAATAGAAATTATGTACAATTTTAGCCCCCAATTTTCAATTGTTGATGAAATATGAGCAATTGAAATTTGGGCGTGACCCCTGAAGTGCCGCAACGTGCAACACATGGTGATTTTTATTTTCATCCATAACTGTATTCCTGTGAGATCAAAAGGCATGATTTTTTTTCTAAAGATAAGTGACCCATAATGATCCCACGATTATCATTAAATATTCAATGCATGAAGTAATTCAGCTGCAAAAAAATTAAGTTTACAAAAAAATCTGGCTTTAACCATTTTTCACTGTCAGCATCCACAGGGAAAGGCCATGGGAATACAGACTCATGGTTCGGTTTAAAGTTATTATTAATGTATGAGCAAAGATCCTGAAGAAAAAAATCATGAGTCCGGCGTTCCTTTTAGTAAAAAAAAATACTCATTCATGGTCACGGAAAAAAAAGGCTCTTTTTTAAGGCACATAGATATTACACAATTTAGAGGAGATATAAGCTTATACTCATGATTAAACAATATTGGAGCATGCATTATCTCACTATAGTGTATGCTACTGGCTCTTAGAGTAGGAAACACATAAGCAATCATGTGAATGTACTCCCCTACGTGCTGCTAATTTCGTGCTATCTGAACTATTCCAGCAGAGGGAGTTTTAATTTAAAAAAACTGCATGATCCATGGTAATAATAATGTGGTATCATTTTATTCATTTTGAGGCATAGAATGTCCAAGAGTTCATCAATGGATGATGTTAACGACTGAAGTTCGGTTCTATCAGTGGAAACCCACTGCCTATGTTTCCCTGTATCAGAAGGGTCGTATTCACAAAATTTAGAAATGATGATATCCATCAACTCCTTATGTTTCCTTCAATTGCAAGGCACTAATTAGAAGTTTCACATTTTGAATTATGACACAAACACAAACTGAATGAGTCCAAGAAGCACCAGCCATCACACACCATTTTGGCTGAAGTGAACAAAATTTGGGGGAACCCAATTTTTTCTTTTGGATATTGCTCTTCGAAGAGCACGTAAAGTTCCTTGAGGTTACATAAAATCAACCTCTTCTGCATATACTCGTTCTAACCAACACTAAATTTATCTTTTGCTCCAGGAATCAGTCTAGAATTCTTGTCAAACTCATAAAACTTTTTCACCAGCTCTACTGTGGAGTTTGGAAGTGGTTTCCCAGCACATGGTGATGGCATAGCAGGTATTCCCTTCTATTGTAGTAACTTTTTTGTCTGTCTCACAGTGTAGGCTGAAACATGAAATTAACTCATAATCGTTTTCTTAGACAAAGATAAAGGGGTCAGGGTCAACATTTGAAGTTTACCCTGCCAGCTATCTGTTGGCAATTTATTGTTAATTTTAGTCAGCAAGTCATCCAAGTTAACTCCCCTTTGCTTGATGAGTTGACTGTCACTCTCATCTTCATCACTACTTAGATTTTCCTGCAACCACAAGCTCTGGGAGGTCGTACTACTTCTTGAGGGAGGAAGTGGCCAACATTCAAAAAAAAATATTTAGACTTTGTGAAAAACACTTTGACATCTTAGAATGTGGTCAGCCAGTTAAAAAGAGGATGCTCACTTTCAAATCAATTGGTATGGTTGTTAATTTAATTTTACTGTTTTTAACCAAATTTCCAATGATTTAAAATGACTAAATGAAACATTGAAAGGGTGAAAATTTTCAATTCAAATGATTTGATGACGGTTCCCTTTGACATTTGATTATGTACATTCCTGTGGTGTCAATACATCTGGATATGAAATGAATCTGGTATTTGGACATAGATTAAAGGGAATGTAGAGTATGATAGAGTACCATGGATCATGCAAATTTTTTAAATTAAAACTCCCTCTGCTATAATAGTTCAGATAGCACGAAATTAGGAGCACGTGGGGGAGTACATTCACATGATTGCTTATGTGTTTCCTATGCTTATGTAAATATGGGCATTAGTTCAAGTGCAGGGTATAAAAACAAATTTTTCCATGATAAAATCATAGCAAGTGAAATTCACTTGGAAACTTTAAATATATGAGAAAGGAAGCATTTATTATTTATCATAAGAAGTGATTTACAAATGCCTGGAGTATGTCCAAAATTAGGCAAGCAGTTAACCACCTTAGCGTCAATGAACACTGAAAATGAAAATAAAATCAAGAGAAAATATTTCCATTCGTTCTCGTAAGACCAGTTAAATAGATACTTGTTAAAAATTTTGTGAAAATTCATTAAGAAAGTCAAAATAACTTATAGTCAAGTATCTTACGTCTCCTCGTCAACTGCAAAGGGATCTTTTTTTTAATTTGGCGTTGAATATTTGTAATATTTTATTTTTTAAAAAAGGTATAGGAACAATTGGGAGCAGAAATGACTATTTTCTGCATTATAAAATGAAAGTAATAATGAAATACATATATTGTAAAAACCCACCTCCAAAGACATCCTTGCAGAGCTAAACGAGGTAAAACAGACAAAACAAAGAAAAAATTGAAAGAAAAATTTTCGGAGCTCTCAGCATGGCAAACAAGCGAAGACTTTTGACTGACCCTCTCCCATACCCTTATACCGGTGGCTGGCACTCAGGGTGAATATAACGCTGGACCTAATAAATAATACGCAGGGTGGAACGTAATCCTTACATCTTCAGTAATGCAGTGGACTGCCATGACATAGACGTTACATCATGAGCAAGGAACGTGTTACGGCAGTGTGATTTTAGGAATGCAAGTTTTGTAAGTCAAACCAAATGAGGTCAATGGCTTTTTTGTTAGAAACACAAGACTTATCTCATGCAACTGCTATGACAAAAACATGATAAATACAAGCAATCCCTAACAACCAAACAAGCTTTCCATGTGAAATGTTTCCTGCAATGTATGCAGTTATGCAAACGTAGTAAACATATTATTGTTGGTATAGGGTAAACTACCCAGTTATTGGCACTTTAAGGACCTTGACGAAGAAAATTAACTCTTGTGACCGTTGTATCACAAGTTCAGTTTATTTATAACTTGCCTTAGATCTGAGAGACATGTTGCTTTAGTATTCCCATGTTAGCGATTTATATTGTACATACAACTATTTACTAAAAATAATTGTTTATAAAGTACCATAATCCCAGTTATTGGCACACTTTATCCAGTTATTGGCACCATGTATTCCAGTTATTGGCACACCAGATTTTCATGCACTGCTTAGCACATTTTCTTTTGAGTTATAAAATAATAATGAAATATAGCCTTTTTCAGCTACTGAATCGATCATTATCTTACCTGTAAGTATATTAAAACAGTGAGAGGTGGTTAAATATCTTTAAATGAAAATCCAATGATGTACCTTTAAAATTTTACGTTTTAATGATTTTACGCTCAAAATAAATTATTTTTGGACCGAAAAAGTAAAACTTTACATGTTTATTATGTGTTTAGATTATTATTTGTTTTGTCTCTTCAAATTATCTATAGATCACTTTGGGAAGTACTGTCCTCTAGAAACTCATAGCATTCATGACAAACACATAGATTAAAGACAGTATCATCTGGAAGATGCTTTTGGTGTGTTTTTGGGACTCAATTTAGGTGATACAAATTCTTGCAACTGCTGCATTCAATTCCTACCTTCTTTTGCCACACAGTGGAGTTACGTATACCATTGGTAAATTCCTTCCAACTTTCAGGTGTGAGAACGACTTTTCTTCCAATGCCAGTGAACGATGAGATTCAATGGCGGAAGACTTTAGACAATGTTTTTGTGATAGATAATAGTTGGTGAACGGGGGAAATGAGCTCTACGGCCTCTATAATAGAGGATTCTAAAGGGGGTTCTGAAATGTGTGTGGCGCAGCAGCAATTTCAGATAATGGAATTTCAGAATCTCAGTCTCCACAGAAATCTATCGCTAGTCGTATCTTCTGTGTTATGCTGGTTATGTACAAGTTCAATTACTTTCTCACCCGTTCCTTCTTCCTCACCCTCCTTCAATTTGTATTGTAATTTGATTGCGCTCCCAAAATCTATATAGAACTCTCAATTCCTCTCCTTTTCCCAAATTTTGTTGAATACTTTAAAAATTTTCACTTTGCTCTTCCCCAACCATCAAAGAAAACTCATCTTATGGAAGTGGATTCGTCTTAAAAACTGAGATATTCACACTGACTTTGGATGAACGCTTTCCTAGGCACTTAGAATAATCTATTGCGTTAGCATTCCATGGATATAGACCTAATGCCCTGAAACTATTCTGAACTATTCTAGACAAGTCAATGTTGTTCAATATGGCTGAAAGAATGGGAACAAAATCCTCTTTTTTTATCGGCGTTAGGGTTTTTGGTCTATTCGAGTACGGCATCCTTCCACTTAGTCTTTATTGGCCTAAAGGCAGCCACATCAGCGGGTTGCAATATTTTTGTGGAATTTTGGTACAGAGCAATTAGAATAATTTGAAATTCTTTGCATAGCGAACTTCGGTGGCATAGCAGATGGGTTTTGTAGCCATCTACAAACAACACTACTGGTAATGGGATTTTATTTTCCAAAAGATAAAGATGAAAAACATTCCCAATAAATTTAAAAAAACACTTATGACCTCATCCACCCATTGCCACTGCGCCCTATTCCCCATTTTTTGGGAACCTTTTGGACTATTTTATTAGGGATCCTCTGTAGAAGGTAGATGACCATCGGAGGACACGTATTTCCTAAGGATGAAAAGGTACTTATGATGGTCAGCGTTGCCTTCACGTGACGGTGGGGGTAACTTCATATACATTTTTTGATCCAGAGGGGCAAGCACTAAGTTCTTTTCAGTGCATGACATGAAATTAGTTTAGTCGCCAATTAACTCACTATTCAGATCAGAGAGTATATCAAACTTGTTTTGTTCTTTAAGAATATCCTCCACAGTTTTAAACAAGCCTCTGATAAATATATAGGATATCGCTGACGCATGCACTTGCATCAGTTACTCCTTCAAATGAACGGTAAGAAATTTCAGGGTTTTTGCGTAAAAAGCTAAGATACCACTTATTCTCGGGAGTATTGCCCTTAAAAGGATTTCCGCGATTATTTTGCTCGAATTCTTTGACATTATAACTTATCAATTGTTTTGCTTGGAATTCTTTGAAATTATCAATTTGACTATATCCAATTATTGGCACCCATTTTTCTAGTTATTGGCACCCATGCCAAGTACTGGTTGCACTCATTTCTATGAGCCAAAATATAAAATACGCATTTATACTAGCAGTACGATGCATTTGGCGAACAAAATAAATATATAACTGTAGTTGATGAAATTTCCAATACTTGGCACCCAGTGCCAATCACTGGAATTTAACAATATCTACATACCAGTAATTGGCACCCCCTAAAAATCAATTTTAATTACGATAACAGGCTCTAAGTAAAAAACAACCTCATTGAGGTATTACTATCATTACAAATATCTAAGTTTCATACTATTTAATGGGTTGATATAGATAAAAAACGCATCCAAATGAAGTAACATTCTTAATTTTCCGCTAAGAAAACCTCCAATTTCTCCAAAGAAAATGCAGCACTTGGTTATATGGTCCACAGTCACTTCTCAAATGGTGTGAGGTGGACGGAACCGCTGACACATATCAAGTAAACTTCTTTGCTTCTAAATACAGAAGCATCAAAAATGCAATGCATCTCTGTCTCTTAATATCACACAGTTAATTAAAGAGTGCCAACAACTGGGGGGGTGCCAACAATAGGGCATTCTACCCTATATTGTGTATAATCTTGGTCTACATCAAACTTCCATGGGTTACGTTACCTGTGGACTGGAAATATACAGAATTTAAAATTCTTCTGGTGTTCTTGGGGATGCTATATAATATATAAATTCCTTAAGTAATCTGAAATTCGAGCATGGATCTTAGTATAAATATTGCTTAAATTTACTTCAATTCCTTTTATGCGCCAATCTTCCTACAAAATTATTATAGGGTGGCTCCCTATTTTTTTATTGACTAAATCAATAGATAATTACTCGTGGAATATGTATTTCATGCTTTTAGATTTTTAAATGACGATATCTATTTTTTGCGATACATGAAATTTAAAAATTTTTAAGTGCACGAAAACACGACAGCTAAGTATGAATGCTGGGTAAAGCCCGTGTTATGTCAATCTGGTTCTGGCTGCCGCCATGTGATGGTGCAAGGCTGTGAGCACTGCCTTGATGTAGGCTGCTAGCAGGTTGCACTTGGCATTAATAAGGATTATCAAACTTAGGAAACTTTCCGACCATAGTCATTTTTAATAGGTGATTATTTAGAGATGTTTCTCTGAGCTCTGTGCCTCATGCATGCATTGGTAATCTCAGATGATGTATAACTCCTGACTACTCGTCTAGCATCTAGGTCCGTGTGACGTCACATGGAGCGGCATCGCATGTCCACCACTCTGGCCTTTTTCAAATGAGGATAAAATTGACCATTGACATACGTTTAAACTGAGATTTGTAAAACCAAATAACATGTATATTATGAATACAGTACTGGTGGGTAACGAATAGCAATTAATGCATTTTGTTTTCTTTGATGAAGGAAACTACCCTGTTAATCTGTAAATGGGCTGTAACCCATTGAACTTAAATATATTCTAAATACTTTGCAATTCCCTTTAGTTCACTTTAAATCTCTTTCTCACTATGTTCAACTTTTTTCTTGGTTACATCTTTGCACTCTTCATTTCATCATTTGTAAATAATGGTCAGTGTTGATGTCTAGCCCTGATTGACTCTTGTAGTCTGTCATCTATTTTCTAAATCTATGGTTCCTACCTATAATGTACTGGAGGAAAATTTCACATGTGAAGAATGTTTTTCAAGTCAGATATGTCTATAGAAAGAACTCTTTATTGGCTGATTGAAAACTTGACATCATCTGAGCACCCAAACATGACTTCAGTGCTCAGTATTGCTGAGGACAGTGTGAGAAATTGGATAAAAATTAAGTGGCTAAAAGTCCTCAAATTAAAAAAGTGTTGGTCATAGTTTAAACACAGTTTTGGTGCCTGACAGCAAATGTTGGGTTGTTGAAAGAAAGAAAAGGGATTGTTTGTTGCGATTTAGGGAGACTTATTTGAAAATAAGTTGATTCTTTTGACTACTTGACATGGATTAGTTTTGTGCAAGTTTTTTTGTGATCCATTTAACACATTTATGTAATTTGTTTGGCATAATAACCTTATACAACTCTTAATATTATCAAAGCAGCATGGCTCTTCACCAAAAAAATTTCAAAAATGCATTTTATGGTGTACCCCATTGATAAAGCACCTCAGTTTGCCCTCTGGAAAAGATTTTTTATTTATTTATATCAACGAGCTATAGAAAAATTATGTTTAGTTCACATTCAGAGTTCTTGCAGTGTATTCATGATTTTGAATTGCAATGTGTCAGCTACTTTCCATTGTGAATTTATTTAATCAAACTTATATAATTAATTTCTTTTTTCAGGTTTTCAGACCGGTGTGTTTACCCACTGCTAAGGAAACACCAGCCATGGAAATTGAATGAAACCATTCCTGGGAACTGAGCTAATGATGAAGGTGTTAATTTTTGATGTTACAAGTAGCGGAAGATTGATCTTGAACGTCATCTCCAAGTTTGTGCGAAGTGTTTGTTCATTCACGAGTAGATGCTTTTGTTAGATTCATCTGTAGGTACCTTATCAATTCATACTGAAGGATATCATGAGGCATAGAAGAAAATCGTCATCATACCCCAAAACTGATACTGTGGTAGTACGTCTTCCAAGACTTCCTCAGTGGATAAGTAAACAAAAAACTGTGAAAGTGCTAATTAAATCTCAGGAAAGTGTCATTACCTCTCTTCCAGCTTCTGAGGAATGGAAGGAGTATCGGTATATGAACAGCTTTTGTGGGAAAAACCGGTTAGAGTGGCTGAATCAAAATTTGGTGGATGGTCGGAGGTTAACTCGCTCTACTGGTAGGAATTTGATAGTGGATTTTGCTGCCAAGTTACCAGATGATAGAAAATATCGTCGTAAAGTATTAGGGACAAGCAGTAACTATTTCCTTGGATTTGATTTGCTCCATCATGCAATCTATTTACTGAACAATGAGGCCTACCAGTGTCTTACTATACTTCAGGACAGCGTGGATTTTGTGCTTAGTATGGCGGTCACGGAACTTGGGTGCTCTGATGAAGGGCACAAAGTATATTCATCGCCAACGGATGCATCGGAGCTGACTGCATCAAATGCAGGAGGCAGTACGGTAAGGCACAGAAAGCGGCAGGGAAACCCTTAGCGAAAAAACTGTTGAAATTTCAACAGTTACCGTATTTCTCCGAATATAGTCCCCCTCTGATTATAGTCCTCCCTCCATAATTTTGAGGCTTCAGTTTCGGGAAAAGTTAAATAAATGCGTTTGAATATAGTCCCACCTTTTACTTTTACCTCGAGAATTTTTGGAAAAAAAGGGGGGACTATATTCAGACAAATATGGTAATTGGGACCACTGTTGAATCCAACAGTAACTGCAGTTGAATTCAACAGTAAATTGAACCACTGTTAAAACTGACAGTAACTGTTAAAATAGAATTAACTGTTAAAACTAACAGTAACTGTTAAAAATAGAATTGACTGTTAAAACTAACAGTAACTGTTAAAAATAGAATTGACTGTTAAAAATAGAATTAACTGTTAAAACTAACTGTAACTGTTAAAAATAGAATTAACTGTTAAAACTAACAGTAACATTTAAAACTAACAGTAACTGTTAAAACTAACAATAACTGTTAACTCTAACAGTGACAGATAAATCCAACATTTATTAATGAATTCAGCAGTTACTGTAGGATTCAACAGTTACCGTGGGATTGGTCCCAATTAACCGTTGAAATTTCAACAGATTTTTCGCTAAGGGAAATGTAGGATAGAATTTAACTCCTGGCATGGGGTGACGGTAGACCCCCAGGATACTAAATTTGTTTACTTCCAGGGTGACTTGGCTGCATCGCTTTGGTAGTAAATAACTTTAAGTCTACTTTCCCCTTCTCACCAAACTGGTTTTTGTCAGTATATCTCACCCCTGTGAAGTGTATACATCGTGCAAACTGCTCTGGGGACTTGGTATGTCCCCTCACCACTAGTTGTGTTGTAGATGCCTTATTTTTTTGGCATTGTAGTAATTACCATTGTGAGGTGAAGTGGTGTTTATTACTTTATTTTGCAATTTGTTAAAATAATTGAAATATGAGTTCACAGGACCTGAATGGAGGGAAAATTAAACATGATTTAACATTTTTACAAAAAAATGCATTTTTTTTATTATGAAAAAATATTAAATATTGAAAATATCAAAATCAAACAATCTTAAACTGTTAAAACCAGTTAAAACATTCAAAAATGCATGGTTGTTTTGATAAAATGTCACTAGTTATTAAGGAATTGAATGGACAATTCGAGGATCTGGCATGTTGCCATGCCAGTACTACATCTCAAAAAACGTTGCAAGAAGATAAGGGTTAAATGCAAAACATGTTGTCAAGTTGTTAAAGTGAAGTGTGAGGACACTGCCCTTCTGGCTATGGCCTACTGATAAGTGGGAGAATGGAATCTGGTAAAGACTTAAGTCATCTAGGATACATGTGTGACACTTTGAAAGCAAAGAGGAAATGTGAGCATTGTGGCCATGCTGATTTCATATTTATGAAACATTTTCACCATTAGACTGCGAGAACGTTTTCAAATGTTTAACCATTCGAGTGCCAACCGATTTTCTAGCCAAAAGTGCCGAGGCATTTTTGCTGATTCTGCAGTAGGTTAAGGAAAAAAATTGGGTTAAAAAAATGTTCAAAAACTTCAGGGAAATCTTTATTATTATACGTGATTTCACCTATTTATTATATTATTTGACGAATTTTTGGTAATGTGAGTTAATTTTTGTAATTTGAAGAAAGTAGTTAATGTTAATATATAATGAATATTGACAATTGTATGATTAGTTGATTGTCAGCATGTAAGAGTGACATTGCATGAGGAGCGCCAACCGATTTTCTAGGTACTATACCAAAAGTGCTGAGGCATTTTAGTGCTGATAGCGCTCCTGGCACTCTAAGGGCCGGTTTTATAATGTCTGGTTAAAATTTTGCGGAGCATGAAAACTGGAGTTAACTTATCCTTGCGTTGGAGATCATGAGTTTAACTAAACGTTATTTTGAACTACTTTTACTTACTGTAACTTGTTGACATTCTCCAGCTAAGGTTTTGGCTGTACCATGTTCCGGTTAAGGCTAACCAGACATTATAAAACCGGCCCTAAGTGTTAACATACTGACTGGGGGAAATACTTAAGCAAATATTGATATTTACTATTTAATATTGATATTTACTTATCTTTACTCATATGTACTTGTTTTGGTTTTTGTTAGCAGTCTTCAGTTAATTTTCCTGCAGTAACCATGTACAGTGAGTCCTCGTTCTACGTCACCCCGTTTCACGTCATTTCGTGATAACGTCACGAAAATTTTGAGACTGTCATTCGTTTATCGCACCTTTGCTTCGCGATAACGTCAGGTCTGGTCAGGTCTTTTAAATTTCGCGCGGGAAAAAATGCGAAGCGGCGGGCATTGCAGGTTGTTCGTTTTGTGGGCGGTAATACAGTCAGTCTAAACGAAGTGTAAAACGGTGTGTTTATTGTCAATTTCGATTACGTTTATAGCAAATTTTCTGCAAAATGAATTCTTAGGTAGGTACGCAAATGTTAAGTGCGTAAATGTCAAGTAAAGTTTTAGGAAATTTTACTTGACATAACGGTTTTCTGGAACCTGAAAAGTGATTTCTAGGAATTTTTCCATGTAGAACTCGAAGTATTTGTCATCACTTTTTCGCCGTGTTCTCAATAATCTTGGTTCCTGTAACTGCGATGATGATGCCCAGGTGACCACCATAGCGAAGCCGAAAAAACAAACGCGGGAAGATACAAAAATGGAGAAGGATGCACACGTAGCTGCTGGTATTGCCGTCAATGAAGACAGGGACTCGTGTTTATGCCATAGTTTGGCATTCCCATCGTAAGAAATGGCCCAAATATGATACGCTAAAATTTTTTCGCGTAGGAATTGTGAGGTCTAGGAGCCGATATTCAATTTTTACATTGTTTCTTATGGGATATTGTGCTTCGATTAACGTCATTTCGTTTATCGTCACATTTTTCAGGAACGGTAAGTGACGTTAAACGAGGACTCACTGTACATATAATTTTTTTCGGTAGGTGGTGGAACCAAATGCCTCCCTGCTGCTCTGTTTCCATGCACTTTGGGGTAGTTTAACACTCCTAGTTTATACTGAATTGTATAGTTTTATCGTTCATTTCCTGTAGTCATATTTTCCATAGTATTTTAAAAAAATGTTGTAAGCACCGATACCGACAGTAGTGTCGGGCATCATATGTTTAACGAGTAGTGCTATGTTGTACCATGTGCTACTCCTTGCTTCTCTACACTGAGGGCAGAGTGAGTGCTACTATACATACTTATGTATACATATATATTGTATATATACATATTTACAAGCGTGCTGCGCCCACTACCAGCGGGCTTCCCCCGCTCTTTTCAATGCAGGTCCACAGAGGGATAGGTGCATTTCTTATTTTAAAATGTAGAAAAAAAGGCAGGGTCTTAAGTACAAATTTAATTGGAATGTTCTTGTATAGATTGAGGTCAGAGGACCTCTTTAAACACAACATTGGAAGTAATTACACTATCCTCTGTTAAAGGCACATGATGACTCATACATACGTATCAACAGGAGACTTGACTGTGGAATCAGCCAAATTTTTAATAAAAGTTATTTAAAGAATGCGAGATATTGTTGCAAATGAACAAATGTATCAGTTTGTGTGCCGTTAACGTCAGGAATATTTACCATTTTTTTTTTAATTATTTAAAAACCAATTTTAGGAAACAATAGCAATATTTAGGAAGTAAGATATGCCGTCGCATGTTCTCTGATAAATTCTGTGCATTTTGGTACCTGATTTGTAGAGTTTGGTTGCGTATAAGTTGATAAAAAGGTATCTATACAGTAGAAATAATATAGAGGATACTCGACTACCTACAGCAGTTTCGCAAAATTTTTATTGCTCCCCGGGTAGAGCTCAAGTGTTTTTTCCCTCACTGTAGGTATTGCAAAACTCTCCTAGGCCATCCCAGAAAAACAAAACTTTTTAAAATGTTCCCGCAGTTTAAGAGTTAATATGTCCTAATCTTTCCCCTAGAGTTTACAGTTGGTTAACACTTTCAAGTGTTGAGGTGAAGTCGCCTGAGAATGAAGGAGCTTTGGCTGAAAGGCAGTGGAGGCCCTCAAAATGATGCCTGCACATCATTATGATACCATCGGTAGTGTGTAGTATTGGGGAAAAGTTAAGATTCTTTTGTGGCAGCTTTTTAAGTCATGGAAGAGTGTCCATTTTCTTCCAGTATTCAGTTACAAGGGCAATGGGAACAGCTAGTTCACTAAAATAGGGTTCAATCTCTTTCTCAACAACGTCGGAATGGTCTTGTTGCTTGCTGACTAATTGAAGGGGCTGAGTTTTTGAGCTTAAATTACCATGTCGAGCCTCTACTGCTTGACATCTCTGTGGCAGAGGCTCTTTATTGAGAAGTCTCATAGAGACCAAGGAAGACATAGTATGCGTAAGAGTATACGGTGATAACCGTACCTCGGTATGAATATTTTTATCTTCCTGAAATGTCCTTTGCAATTTCTCGTTTCAATGTTTTCCTGGTTTTCTGTCCTTAAGTGAAGATTATGTAGAGTGGGATGACAATGCAAGCTTGACTCTTTAATGTCCCAAAATATTTTCAAGACAATAAAAAACAGTTTTTCATTCCGTATCTGTTAAAATTACAATTGTTGATGGCTATTTTTAGCACCCATCATTTGAAAAAAGGAATAAATGTACGTCTGCACAGCTTGTAATGTAGGCTTTCACAACAAGATTCGTTTCTCGTTTCAACGTTTTCCTGGTTTTCTGTCCTTAAGTGAAGATTATGTAGAGTGGGATGACAATGCAAGCTTGACTCTTTAATGTCCCAAAATATTTTCAAGACAATAAAAAACAGTTTTTCATTCCATATCTGTTAAAATTACAATTGTTCATGGCTATTTTTAGCACTCATCATTTGAAAAAAGGAATAAATGTACGTCTGCACAGCTTGTAATGTAGGCTTTTGCAGCGAGGCCCATTGATGTCAACGGCTCCTGAAAGCTGTCGACATCAATACCTATGAACGTCACCCCATATTGTCTTCCTGGGCTATTATGTATTTTGCTGTGAAAGGGTCAATTTGAAGGCCTTCCAAGGGTACAAGGATGTTACAATGTAGCCACTATGTGCAGGGGTGCAGGTAGGAATTAAGCCTAGGGGGTTTTTAGGTGCAACTAGACGTGGTGTGTGTGGTATACCCACCAGGATAAGCGATAGGTACGGGGGCCCTCCCCTAGAAATTTTTTATGATAAATGGATGGAAATGGTGAGTTTTATGGCTTTATGAGGAATATTTTAATAATCCTCACACTCTTCTATAAGGGCATATACAGTAGATTCCGGTTAATTGGGACATATCGGGACTTGTGCACTTTTCCCCAATAAATCGGCTGCCCCAATTAGGCGAACTCTCTTGTATATGGGCATGTAAAACTTTGAAATGGTAGAAAGAAGACTAAAGAACGCTTATAGTGCAACCTAAGTTTATTAAACCATTACTTTGATTAATAAATCAGCGATTTTAGTTAAATTATTATCATTTTTAAGAATGATAATAATTTAGTTAAAAATATTTTTCACAGCCTCGAGCGATGCCAAATGAATGTCTTTTACTTAATCCTATTAAAGAAAAGTCGTATCCTTTTGCGGATAGTATAACAATAAAAGATTTCAAAATAGGGCAAAAATAGGAACATTTGTGAAAAATGAGAGTAAATCAAAGGGGAAAATAAAACAAATAGTATTCTGAAAACAAAAAAAATTAATTTCGTTGCTAGTATAGAGTCTATGCCACCGACTCATGGCCCAATAAAGTGGCTTGCTGTCCCAATTAAGTGGAGAATACTCTGGGATATTCCTCCATTGGGTTCTGTTCTTCAAGATCTGTCCCAATTAAGCGGCTGCCCCAAGTAACCAGTGGACCCATTATTAATAGAATGAAATGGATTTAACTAAAAAGTCTCCCTGAGCTCTGGGGGGGTTTATCCCCCAAATCCCCCCCCCTCGCTGTGCTACCAACCAGGGGCACATCTAGGACTTAAGGCTAGGGGGGGTTTCGGGTGTAAAACACTGGGGTGTTGAGGGTGTGGAATACCCGCCAGGGTAAGCAGGAGATGCCAGGGCCCTCCCTTAGAAAATTTTTCAAAATGGTGAGTTTTATGGCCTTCTGAGTGATATTTTATTAATATTTACTCTATTCTTTAAGTAATATTAATCCAATTAAGCGAAATAGGTTAAACTTAAAAATTTCTCTGAGTTCGGGGGGGGGGTATATCCCCCAAAACCTCCCCCTTGCTATGCCACTGCTACCGACTGTGTGAACTAAATATACCCAAGAATTGTCATGCCAAATTTTAGCCAGTTATGTAGTTTTTGAGAGATTAATAAACAGACATGCTGGCTCCACTCAATTTTTATGAAAAAGTATAGATAACGAACTTAAAAATCTGTTTCATTGAGATTAGGAAAAATCACATTTTTGTTGATTTTGGAGGAGGTGAGTTGTTGATCACTGCCACTTTTTCTGCAGGGTATCCAAGGAAAGGGGGCAGGTAATGACAAGTTGGGGTCGTCTGCTGAGTCAAAAGACTGTGTTCAAGATGTGATAAGAGGCAACTCAGTCCGAACGACTGAGATGTGCGTTCCTGTGCCAGACTACCGAGTACCCAGAACCAATATATTGGTAAGTTTTTTCTCATGTGCAGTATAACCTGGGTTGAATAACCTTGAGTAGTGAAAATTTCTGTTGTTGAAAAGTTGTTGTTAGTACTTAATCATCGATATGTGAAAATTTTGTATAAGAAAAAAGATTTCTGTTTTGGAGAAAAAAACATGAGGATGAGGGTTTAGTATTCTTCAGTGAAAAAAAAACCCACTGCAGGAAAACGCCCACAAAAGAAGGGGGCGCGAAAAACCTACGAAAACTTAATGTCATGTTACATACAATAATACAACATAGTTAATGCGGTACAAAGTATACACAAAAATTACCCCTGCACGAATGTAATTGTCCATTCAAAAATCTCTTATGGTGTAATCTGCTGGGGCAGTGTATACATGAACACATTCACGTATGCACTCGTTTAGAAAAAAAAAATAACTAGGGTAGTGTTGTCCAAATAATCTTATGATCACTCTTTTCCGTTGTTTGTGTCCCCTAAAACTGTTACTACTAAGGCATTTGTATTCATTCGAAGTCTTAAAATTGTTTTATACCAGAATTGGCAAAATGCCGAGTTTATGTGATAATTTCAAATATAATTGGGTGGTTTCCTATCTTTATTAGTTACCTAAATCGAAAGATTATTACTCCTGGAGTACATATTTCACGGTTTTAGATTTTTAAATTACGATATCTATTTTTCATGATTAAATAAAAAGTCAACATTTTCAAGGCCACGATAATGCGACGGCTAAGTATGAATGCTGGGAAAAACCCGTGTAATGACATTCTGGTTCCAGCCGCTGCCGAGTGAGGCCACCTTGGTGCGAGGCTATGAGCACTGATACGATGCAGGCTGCTAGCCCTGACCCTGAGCTAGAGTACCCTGCTAGCAGGTAGCGCTTGGCTTAAATAACGATTATTAATACCCTATCAAATGAAGGAAACTTTCCGACCATAGACAATTTTAATAGGTGATTATTAAGAAATATTCCCCTGAGTTTAATGCCACATGCATGCATTGGTTATCTCAGACGATGTAAAACTACTGACTACTCATATAGAGTCTAGGTCACTGTGAAGTCACGAGGAGTGGCATCACATGAGCGCCAATCTGGCCTTTTTCAAAAACAGTTAAAATTGACCATTGCCATTCGTCTAAACTGGGATTTCTAAAACCAAATAATTTGTATATTAGGAGTACTGAATTTTCATAGCGGTCTCACGTAGAGACCTCACATCACTTAATTGGATAAAGGAATAAACATAATGCTGGTGGAAATAATTCAAAAACTTGTTAAAAACAATTCCTAGCGATTTTTCAAGAATAGTTATCATAATTAATAATTTGTCAGGAAGCATTTTAGGTGCGTAACGTGGAAAATTAGGCACTTAATTAAAAAAGTACAATATTAATATCAACAAGTTTTTTTTAATAATAATAACTGAAGTGTTTTTGATATCAGTTTTTTGATCCTGTTTCAAATAGCAATTTTTACTGAAAATGTTGGTTTGTATTGGGAATGCATAATATTAAATATAAGGTTTATAATTGTTGAGAAGTCAACGAAACAATAATCTAACAAGGAGACATCGCGAAAGTGATGTTCAGGATCTGCATGCGGATGTTATTAACTGAAACTATATAGGTAAGGAAGAAAAAGGGTCGCGGCTTTCTTCCACCTAGGCCCGGGTTCGGGAGATATTCGCTTGTAAAGATTTCGCACAGCATGACATCCCTGGAGTTATCACTAACGGGTCATTCCATGTCAGTTCACCCAGGCATGGCACCCACCGACTCGGATTTCAATGAAATTTTTGTCACTAGCTACTATCACCTATCTAATGACCCATGTAAAATATTTCCTCTCTCACTCTCATAGTTTGCAAGATATGAGGAGTCAAAGTTTGGGATGTTTGCTCAGAAGTTGCGCTAGTGGGAGTCAAATTCCAGAGTGCAGGGCACAGGGTAAAAATTCATAACTCAGAAACCACATAACATATTTGAATGAAATTTTACCCCTTGTCTATCCAAGTACATAGCTTCCATAGTGATGTCTTTTATTCCCCTTGCATGGTTATGTTGGCCAAAATGATGTCAACAGTTGTTAATTAACCGATTTTTTTAGCTCAAAAACATTACTTCATATTTTCAGAATTATCACCAAAAGGCAGAGCAGTTAACTCATCCAATTTTTTTTTAATTGAAGGTTAATATGTGCTCCAATATACTGTGAAATAAAAATGGTGGTGTTTTGACTGCCACTATGAGTATTTCAGGTTTTACTTTTTTTTCTGCCCCTGTGAGAGGGATTTTGGACACGTACTGTAAGATAATAAGTATAAGTGTATCCATACCTTCATGAGGATATATTTGAAATATTGGTCAGTAAATCTAAGACCAAACATGTAGTCTAGTGAATGTGGCTCTAGTTCATACAATTTTTTTTAATAGCAATACTTGGCTTGTGGCAGCTGAGGGTAAAAAAATCCAAATGGCTCAGAAATGTGAAATGATGCTTTTTTCCTGGAATTTACCCATTTTTCAATTGTTAAGTTTATGGAAAAATTGGTATCAAAATACATTAGGCTCTTACTGTGCATTGGAGGATAAATGGAAATACTAATTTAAATAAAATTATTTAAATAATACACTTCAATGTGTTTAAGGCATCTCCCGAACATCTCTAGAGGCTCTCTCGGGCAAACTAAATGCTTTACAGTACCACCAATTCCATCACATGGGGATTTTCGATATGGGTGCATAAATTTCACTTTCACATCATGTTCTTCCTCGTGTTTAGAAATCACTCATCCAAAAAACCAGTGGTTATCATAAGCACATGCAATGTACAAGTTTGTTAAGATCTGTGAAAAAGTGATTAAATGAGTCCCGCTGAACTGGAGTTGTACAAATTTAGCCTCACTTTCACAGAAGAAGTATGGTTTTCCAAACCCTAAGTGATGGAAGAGCTGGCAGAGCAAATGGTATTACTTATAGATATGCAGCAGGTTGTCACCAATATCCACATTCCTTGATGGCAACTGGAGTATTAAATTTCTATTTCACTGGGAGAGGTAATGCTGACATTATGTGCCACACTGTTTTCTCCCCTGCCTCACATATGATTGTATTACATGACAAACTTGAGAAGGTAATACAATCCCACCTATTCAGCCTCACTTTTCAGTGTTATTCCATCTCCCCAAGGAATAAGAGAATTAAGTGCAACCTCTACATTAGGAAGAATAAAGTGTTACAATGTATCACAGTGAGGGCATGATAAATCAAAATAGATTCTAGGGTACCACTTTTAGTCTTCTGCCAAGTCTTCTTGTGTAAAGATGCTCCATGGGTGTCCAAGTTTATTCTGTGTGTACGATCAGTGTATTTTTACCTATATATTAATTGTGTGTGCTATGAGTTAGGCGAAGCTGCTCAATGTGAACTTCGACATTAAAAAAAGGTTAGTGTCTCTACTATGCTTCAAAATGAGCAAATTGTTGAACTGTGCAGCATTGGAAAAGTAACTGCATCTGATTGCCTCAAAAAAAGCTACGCACCAGTGGTGCAACTGAACAAAATTGAGATCATGAGTATGCTCGAAAAACAGCTGTTATCTCTCAGAAGTGGTGTACCTGGGGAAGTCCTATCCAATGTCTGCAAACATCACGGAATATACTACATATTTGAAAAAGTATGAAACCTACCAAATATATTGTCTTGATCCTTTTAAGAGCTACAAGAAGAAAATATCAAAATCACTGAGAAATGTAAGTCTTGAATTTGCAGAAAAGGCCTGTAAAATCCCAACTCTTCGGAAATTAGTGCCAGGAATGAAAGTATGCCAGCCATGTAGGGAGGAAGTACAGAAACACTCCAGGTTTGGAAATGAGCTTTCTGATGTTGAAGCAGTAGATAGTGACAGCAATGATAGTATTTTGAATTTTGAAACAACAGAATCCCAAGAAAAATCAACTGAGCTACTTAACAGAACGCTGCAAGATGTAGAGGAGTCACCTTTAAAATTTCATGGCATATCATCTCACAGAAGGTCAACCTACGCTAAAAGGAAAGTAGAGTCAGCATGCAGTAATTTTAAAAGGAAAGTTAAAAGACTTCTTGATAAAGAATTATCTCCAGAAAAGAATGACCCAAAACTGCCAAAAGAACTACTTCAGAAAGTTCATGATATAGATGTGCTCATAGACTTAACCCGTCAACGCCCACGGGTGCCATAGGGCACCCAGTGCAGTGCTGAGCCAATGCTCCGGCAATGTATTTAATATGTGAATTTTAGCATACCTTTCAGTGCACATACTTAGTAGAAGGTTTCCTCCATTATTCAGTCAGTTTGAATTGTGTTCTTTGTGTGAAGTTCATAGGTATCATATTTTTTTAAAGTGAAATATGTGTGAATTTAAAAAAAAACTTTGGACGCTGACGGGTTAATCAAACAAAAAGTTGACACATCAAGCACCCATCAAGGATAGGTACACCTGTTATCATTGGTACCAACTTTATGGAGCAGGAAGAAAGTAATGGAAGAGTATCATGTGAGTGAGTACACTGCCCGCCAAGCAAGAGAACTTTTCAGAGACGATGGAAAATTAGCTGCACCTGAATTGAGAAAAGGGAAGGCAAAAATAAAACATTACAATTAGTTAGGACTTTCTATGAAAGTGATGAGTACTCAAGAATGATGCCTGGAAAGAAAGATTCCATAAGTATCTCCAAAAATGTACATGTTCAGAAGAGATTATTACTTGCTAACTTGAAGGAATTGTATTCCACTTATAAATTTGACTTCCCCAGAATTAAAATTGGCTTTTCTAAATTCTGCAAACTAGGTCCAAAATGGTTTGTGGTAGCAGGATGTCCTGGAACGCATTCAGTGTGTTTTTGCACAATTCATTAAAATGTCAACCTACTGCTTAGTGCCTGTAATATAGAGGAAACATGCCAGGACCTAATTGGTTATTTCGTGTGCTCTAGAAATAATAGGGACTGTATACTGCGACATTGCTCTCAGTGTCCTTCTCGTGAAAAATTGAAAAGCTTACTGCTGAAAAAGTTTGAAGAATGTGACCCCGGAGATGAAGTTTCATACAGTCAGTGGGTTTCCAGTGATAGATGTCAACTGGTGAACTTCACGGTGACATTTGATGAGTACCTATCAATTTAAATTCAAAGAGTGGAAAAACTGGTGCCCCATTCATTTATTACGAAGGTACAGGCAAACTACCTTAAGAAAATGAAAGAAAATCTTGGACCCCATGAAGCAGCTGTTCTCTTTGACTTCAGTGAGAGCTACTCATATGTTATCCAGGATGAGGCACAAGGGAATCACTGGACAAGTGATAGTTGTACAGTACACCCTGTTGTGATTTATACTCTAGATCACCTGACTAAACAGCTTATTATTTCCAGTTTATGCATCTTGTCAGATGATTTGGAGCATGATGTAGCTTTTGTTTATGAAACCCAAAGAATAATATTTTGCTTTGTTAAGGAAAATTTTACTTCAGTCAAAAAATTGGTTATTTTAGTGATGGTTGTGCAGGACGGTACAAGAACTGCAAAATATTTCTCAATCTTTGCAAGCATTACCAGGATTTCTCCTCAATGGCATCATGGACATTCTTTGCTACAAGCCATGGAATATCCCCATGTGATGGAATTGGTGGTATTGTAAAGCATTTAGTTGCCCGAGAGAGCCTCCAGAGATGTTCGGGAGATGCCTTAAACACATTGAAGTGTATTATTTAAATAATTTTATTTAAATTAGTATTTCCATTTATCCTCTAATGCACAGTAAGAGCCTAATGTATTTTGATGCCAATTTTTCCATAAACTAAACACTTGAAAAATGGGTAAATTCCAGGAAAAAAGCATCATTTCACATTTCTGAGCCATTTGGATTTTTTTACCCTCAGCTGCCACAAGCCAAGTATTGCTATTAAAAAAAATTGTATGAACTAGAGCCACATTCACTAGACTACATGTTTGGTCTTA
Source organism: Ischnura elegans (assembly GCF_921293095.1). NCBI lineage: Eukaryota > Metazoa > Arthropoda > Insecta > Odonata > Coenagrionidae > Ischnura > Ischnura elegans. The sequence goes on from NW_025791657.1 coordinate 1,785,919, forward strand.
GATTTACTGACCAATATTTCAAATATATCCTCATGAAGGTATGGATACACTTATACTTATTATCTTACAATACGTGTCCAAAATCCCTCTCACAGGGGCAGAAAAAAAAGTAAAACCTGAAATACTCATAGTGGCAGTCAAAACACCACCATTTTTATTTCACAGTATATTGGAGCACATATTAACCTTCAATTAAAAAAAATTGGATGAGTTAACTGCTCTGCCTTTTGGTGATAATTCTGAAAATATGAAGTTATGTTTTTGAGCTAAAAAAATCGGTTAATTAACAACTGTTGACATCATTTTGGCCAACATAACAATGCAAGGGGAATAAAAGACATCACTATGGAAGCTATGTACTTGGATAGACAAGGGGTAAAATTTCATTCAAATATGTTATGTGGTTTCTGAGTTATGAATTTTTACCCTGTGCCCTGCACTCCGGAATTTGACTCCCACTAGCGCCACTTCTGAGCAAACATCTCAAACTTTGACTCCTCATATCTTGCTAACTATGAGAGTGAGAGAAGAAATATTTTACATGGGTCATTAGATAGGTGATAGTAGCTAGTGACAAAAATTTCATCAAAATCCGAGTCGGTGGGTGTCATTTTGAAAATTTCTGGGTGATTTGACGTGGAATGACCCTAACCTCTTAACTACGGCCGTGTTTTTCTCTCTTCTAATTTTTGAAGTCACTGTTACATTTTATCCCCATTCGTTTTATTTAGTTACTTCGAGATTTTTTAAAATATAATATCAATTTATGGATTTTAAACGAAACTCCGAATTGTGCCTTAATACGGCGATTACTCAAGGGATGTCATGTTGCGCGAAGTTTTTACAAGCGAATATCTCTCGAACCGGGGCCTATGTGGAAGAAATCCGTGACACTTTTTCTACCTTACCTTTATATTTTCAGAAAATAACATGTATCCAGATCCGGAACATCACTTTGGCGACGTCTCCTTGTAAGCAATAAAAATGACTTCGCTATGTTTTATGAATTTTTGTTTCACTGGTAGTGTAAAAGGGATTGCCCGTTACTGGTTAAGGGTTGAAAATAACACACTTCTGGGCTTGTAGTCTTAGTACCTTATATGCACTAACTTTTTTATTGTTAACGCTATAAATCTTGAGTAAAATTCCACAATCCTTAAAAAATGTTCATAATTCCTTTAGAAGAGTAAGTTATTGATGATCTATTGCAATATTTGGTTGAAAAAATATTGGTAGCACAATAAGTTGACCATGGATTCGTGCTTAGATAGGGTTAGAGGGTCTAGTCCAATGGCCGGGTTAAGGTTGAGTTGGGTCCCAAATCTGAGGAATGGAAATACCAGGGTGACTCCAACCCAAAAAAGAGCTCCATTCAGAGATGTTTAACATATTCTCATGCTACTTTTGGCACGGAAAACATTTTCCAATTGTAAGTTCCGGCAGGAAAGGGTTAAAAAATTTAACACGTTGCGTACGGATGTCGAGAATTCTCGTCATGTTTTTCCGGAACGTTCCGGACGGATGACGAAGATTCTCGTCATTTATGCGCGTTAACCTAAACAATTTTAAAGCGTACAATACGTATTTGTTAGTATGTTTTCAGTTGTTGTTTTTTATTCATAATGAATTGATGCATCATAACGTTTGATTGGGTAAAGTTATATTCTAAACATTAGCTTTTTAACCATGTTTAAACCAAAGGCATTATGCCCTAATAGGCACATATTTCCAATCTCAGCATTCCTAGGAATTAAAATACCCCGGTACGCAACGTGTTAATTCCAGCTAAGCCCAGTCTCATCACTACCATGTTTGTAGTCATATCTCCAAGCAATTGTTGACTGTTGGTAATGGTAGTGTTCCTGTTGACTAATTAAGTGGATTGATTTCATTTCCTGTCGAAAGATTAGCTCATCAACAAAGTGTTCTCGAACATGACTGATGGCCACAAAATTCACGATTGGTTGAGTGAACGAGCAATTTTTGCCGCTAAGAACAAAGATGTTACATTACTTAAACTTAGCAATTCAGTATCAAATAGTTGGCACTCTGCTGTCACTAAAATCTATTGACTGTAACAAAGGGAGACAAAGTCTCCAATTATCCATGTGCATTTTTAAACTTATTGGTTGCTCCTGGCTTACCACAGCTCAATTTACAGCTGATGGTTGGTTTGCTGGTGATGATGATGCTTTAAAATCTAAACAACCAAAACTAATTAATGTTATTTGTTTGGTGATTAAAACAACTGTTAATCAGTGCGATGCACACATCCATGCTCAAAGGAAAATTCAAAGAAAAATTCATTTTTTACTCAAAATTCACTGAAAATTTTCATTTCCCATGACTCCAACCAATTTCAGTGTTAGCGAATTGAATTTCCAATGCAAGTTGCATTTGCAATGACGATTAACTAATAACAAGGTGAGTGTTTGAGGTCTGAATGTAGAAAAAATGTATCAGATGGTACTTGACTGAAGAGATTAAATCCGAATGTGTAGGGTAGACCGGGGCACGTTTGTGCAAAGCACTTTTCCAAACTGAGTTATTAATGGCACGCGACATATTAATGCTGCTCCCTAGAAGCTATTTTTTCAAGGTTTTGAGCATGAGTCAAGTATCAGAGTAGCATGGCATTAATATGCCCTAAGAACGGGTTCAACACTGTTAACTACTTTATAAGACCACAACATCTTAAATTTCCTTAGTTAAATACATAAAAATTAGAAATTTCACTGAAGAAATCCGCGTATAAATGCCTTGGTCGATGTCCCTGGTGAAGTCTGGATAAAAAAATGTTTCTAAAGAGCTATTTTGATACTTATTTTTATATTTTTTATTGATTTTTTAAATTAATTTCTTACAATAAGTTAAATATTACTAAAATCAGTTCAGCCACTGTTGAGTAACAAATGGTGTAACTAAACTCTTCAGTGGGTATAAGGCAGTACAAAGTTTACCGGTCAGCTAGTATTTTTATGAAATAATAAATATTGGAAAGCATGGCTAAATTACTGCAGCAGTTGAACTTAAATGTTTGCTAGGCTGAACTAAGAGTGATAAGAATCTCGTGAGCACATGATTTTGTCCAGCTTGAGTTGTCTCTGGTAAAATAGTAGGTTTTCATTGCCGTTATTTAAAAAGGGTATTATAATTTTGCCATTATTAAATGACACCAAGCATTTTCTTTCAGTTCAATGTGAAAGAGGAGATTGAAGACCACCTCGGGAAGGGGAATAATCCCGTGTTTTACACAAGGGATCAAGCTGAGGTTTCAAGTGGAGTCATAGACCCCGTTGGGACTGATGACTTGGTAAGTTCACTTTTGCTTTGTTAAGCACAGTTCTGTGCTTACAGTTTTGTGTATCAAGAATATGAATCCAAAGATAGGAAAAACCTCGCCACGGAGACCGAAAGAAAACACACAGACAGCCCAACGTCTGTGGGGACGCGAATTACCTCAATACATTCCATCCGCTAATCTTAATTTCGATTGGGCACTTGCTCCTGGAGTTTGACTCCAGGTTCAGTTGCTCAGTCGCGTCCGTGTCCGTCCTCGCCGGCTCGCCGCGAAGGCAACGAATGCAGGTTGCTTCATGTGCCAACCTTCGAAGTTTACTCCGACCCGGCCCCACAATTAAGCGGGTCTCGTGAGTGTTTACATATTATTGAAAACGATAGAATATTCGGGTAATACGAAAAAGGACTTGATGGAGCGGTTTACCTGATTGAAATATTTTCCATATTATTGGTGCACTGATATTTCGGTAAAAACGTATATTATATCCGCGGAAAGCAAAAAGAGAATTTTCTCTATTCAAAATTTTAATACGGCAGCAGTTTTTAATTAAGTTAATATGAGTTAAAGTGGAAAAAAATGTTACTGCTATACTATGTAACTGAAAAAAATTGATCCGCAGAGGTTCGAACTGCCGACTTGGGATTGCTGCCGTGGTAAGTTTTCACCTCAACCACTAGTCCATCTCACACGTTGTCTTCATTATGGATTCATTGCGAGCTTTGTCAGGCAAGGAATGAATCGGTCTTCTAGTGTCACTAAATCAAGCTGATTTTAAACACTCACTTGCAATATTTACTGCGATATTGCGGCGGATATTTTATATGTATGTTATATTTACTATCGCTGATCAAATAGCTTCAGCGTTAATTGTAGAACAATATACTTCGACGGATGGGCCAACTTACGAGAGAAGGTAAATTGACGTTCTGGACGTTGATGTATTATCTAGCAGGAGCTGCATAGTTTTTGTGGTATTAAACATTTCACATTTCCCGCATACATTTCCCTTTAACGATGTTGTTATAAAAATATTACGGGAGGTGGGAATGCTGTTCAAATTTCCCTCCCCCTGGTACCATAGAAAATGCCGAAACTCGATTTCCAAACTGCGGCGAAAGTGGCGCCGCTCCATTTGTTGCAATACTTTTGAATCCGACTGTACCTGTGTTATATTTTTTATGTACCCGTTTATATTTTTTATGTACCTGACGACTCCTATATCAGTGTAATCTGGTCTTCGGATAATAAAATATACTATAATACTACTATACTACTACTGTTTAACACTTTGAGTGCCGGCAGGTTATTTTAAAGCCCTACTGAAAAATCCAGTCATTTTTACTAAATTCGCAATTTTTTTGAAACATAAGCATCATAAATAAATTTATATCGATGTGTATTTCAATAAAAATGGACCATGCTCTTCTTTATGAATGAGTTGAATAGCATTTACCGTATATGTCTGAATATAGTCACCCCTTTTTTTTACAAAAATGCCAGTGGTAAAAGTAAAGGGGGGGGGACTATATTCAAACGCATTTTTTTAACTTTTCACGGAACTGGAGCGTTAAGTTATGAAGCGTTGAGGGAAACCTCCCTCTATTTTTCTTTCTTATTTTTCTAACGGCCCATTTTGACGACTTTAATGAAAGTCAGGCCTGCATTGAATGTGTGAATCACAAGAAATTATGATTTTTAATTTAGATTTAGTATAGTAAGATTTTAATTGGAAAATCACAAGTTTTTATGTAATTCAATGATCTTGTAGAGTTTTATGTCAAATTATTTGTTGATTAATTTTAGTGGTAGGGTTGAGTCCACAACTTTATGACCCATAAAGTCACAAGGTTTGCCCATTAAGGTTATTCCTTCTACTTAGTAAGGCTTTCATTAGATTAAATGAGAAGCAAGAATTACTTTAGTGGATTAATCTTGTTTGTTGATTAAGTTATTCTACTTTCTACAAACAGGCCAGAATCGTTCATCAGGGATTATTTATTTTCTACAGATGCTCTGCAATTCATGTTTTGGTTATGATCACTTTTTCTTCTTGCTCCAATCAATGAAAATCTGTTTAATTTAGTGTTTGTCTTTCCTTTAGAGGGACTCAGGAACATGCCAGTCCTCTTCAATTAAAGAAGAACGGATCAGCAATGATGAAGAAGGATATGATCACATTGATTGCACTGATGGCGCCACAAGTGAACTCATGTCTCAAACCTCTGCTAATCAGGTAGTGTACCATATGAATTATTTATTGTAAACTGAACTTTAATGACATGTGAACTTTGTCACCGTATTCAGTTAGCAATTAAGATTGCTAACTGAATTCCCAGAGCTCTCTATCGCTCTCTACTGCATGCAAATCTATTCATATTTACAATCTTGAAGACTATTTGAAGACTATTGGAGCTATGTCCCAAACTTTGAAGACCTCTCTTTTCTCCCACTCTTCTTATCATGTCCTCATTACTTACTCATTCGATCGAATTGAATTTCAACATTCTTTAGTGGCACTTATTTTCAATGCTTTCACTCTTGACTTCTCTTCAGCAGTTATTTCTTGTGCGAAAAAATCCACAGAGGAAAAATCATTCGCCTTGACCGGGATTCGAACCCGAATCCCTCGATTTCCGGCCGAGTGCTTTAGCCAGTTGAGCTACCGAGACGTCAATCTCCCCTGTGGAAATGTGTGGACTTTTCGCACAATTTGTGAATTGCGGGTGACTCCGTAAAAGTTATTACCGTGTCTAGTCCCGGTTTACTGAAATAAGTCCAGAGCGAACACCTCTCGTGTTCAAAGTTCGGGCTTTGCTCTCCGGCTGTGGCGCCATGCGCACGACCTGGACTGCTAGTCGCATAATATGCTCAGCAGTCCATACCACCTTGTCCGGTAAAGTCCAAAAATTTCCACAGGGGAGATTGACGCCTCGGTAGCTTAACTGACTGATGCACTCGGCAGGAAATCGAGGGATCCGGGTTCGAATCCCGGTCAAGGCGAATGATTATTCCTCTGTGAATTTTTCGCACTATTTGTGCATTGCGGGTGACTCCGTAAAAGTTATTACCGTGGCTAGTCCCAGTTTACTGAAACAGTTATTTCTTGTTCCATTCATCTATGGTAACTTGGCTTCCCGTTACTTAGCTAATTAGTCTGACTTATAAGTTATGATGCACGGAAATGCTCCCATGTACCTTTTGAGGTAATTAGTTTTATATTATTCAGTCTTTTAGGCAAACTAATGAGGTTCTACAGAGATATGGGTCATTTAACTTGTGTGTAGTTCCTGAATGTAACTGTACCACCAGTAAGACATAGTGCATACAAAGTAAAATGGGCCGTCAATTTTCCCATTGAAGTTTTACTGTTTTTGTGTGTGAAGAGTTTATCTGCAGATTTGGTTGAAAAATGTCCTATTTTGATATGTGCCCAACAAAAATCAAAGAACTATCTTTTTCTCAACCTTTTCCTGCCGGAGCTTACAATTGGAAAACATTTTCTGTGCTACGAGTAGCATGAGAATATATTAAACCTTTCTGTACGGAGTTCTTTTTTGGGTTGGAATTACCTTGGTGTTTTCGTCCTCCAGATTTGGGACACAGTATAATGGGGGCGTACTTCCCTCGCCCCAGCCACTGGACTACACCTTACCATGGCATGAATCCACTGTCAACTTATTGCCTCACCAGTGTTTTCTTTTTCAACAAAACATTGTGCAGTACACTCCCGATCTTCCGGGGTAATGATGGGGAAAGACAGCACGAATAATCAGAAAACACAGAAAACCCAGACTTTCACTTAAATGTCTTGTAATGTTCTTAATTTACGTCAAACAAACTATATTATTATTAATGCAGTTATTCTGTTAATTTAGAGTGCCTCCCAGACTCATTGAGTCCGGGAATTGAGAGTTTTTCTTCGCCAGCCCGCGATCTTTTTAACGGCGATAACAAAGTTTTAGTTGTATTATTATGGCTCCATATAAGAACTGGTTACGAAAACCACCCATACGCGGCTGTGTGATCACGGATACAGAAAAGTGGTTTGCATGAATGCTTCAAAACCACTGATCAACATCGGAAAATACACAATCTGGCACCACGCCATGTTGTCTCATCTAGCACAATTGGCCTGGCTTGCAACTGCTGCAGGACGTGTACCTGTAATCATGGAGTGTAATGGCGTACTGCGAGGCTTGGAAAACAGGAGCACGGAGTGAATGCAGCTAGTGAGCGATCGCTTCCATTTTACGAAGGGGATTCTAATGGAAATAATAAGTCCCGTGTATCCTAGCAATAATGCAGTAATTCCGATGATTTTGCGTCTGATTTTATTATTTTTATAAAGATGGCAGAGAAAATTGAGTGAGAGTGATACTCATGCACGGATATTCCGCAAAACGGACACACGGTGGTCGGGTAATCGGGAGTCTGCTGTGTTTGATTTTTAGTAATTGTCTCTTCTAAAAGAATTTCTAACATTTTTTAAAAACATTTTGGAATTTTAAATGGATTTGTAGTGTTAATAAAAACAAATTTAGTAATTAAAAATTCGTAAGGCTATAAGTCCGGAAGTCTGCTATTTTTAACACTAAAATTTCATTTTTAATTGCTGACATGCAGAACAAAACAAAGAATTTATTTCTAAGTTCCAAAAAAATTGTATTGGGCGACAAAATAATTAATTGCAAAACCATTGATAATGTAACCAATGCATTACGGATTTCTGTGGTCAGGATGATGATAAATGAGTGGGAGGGTCGGGGTTTATTGCATGGGGAGTGGCTAAGCTGGTTCTAAAGGCCGTATCACACTAGCAACTGCGGCCGGCGCTGCGGCTGCGACCGCAACTGCGACTGGCCCGTCGACCAATCAGAGCGAGGCAGTCGACGCTGCGACTGCGACTCCGAAGAATAGCCGACCGGGCTATTCTTCTGAGTCGCAGTCGCAGCCAATCAGAGAGCTCCATTTCAATCTCGCGCGCTTGCGGCAGACGTGTTTGTTTGTTTTGGTTACCGTAGCGAGGGAAGTTCAAGAAGGTTATAAGATAACGCTGAGATAATTTCGGATTTTTAAAGTGAAGATGGAAGCCCAGTATATTGGATATTGCACCCAAGTACATAATTGAATGAAAATGAAGTACGTTTTAACATATATTAGGAACATTTTCAACAATTGCTGCTCTCTATCTATTCTTTGGGCATTCGTAAACAAACATGCCACAAGCAGAAACGTTCATACGTGCGCATGCGCGATCGTGGCGTCGGCCGCAATGTGTGATGGGGTGCAGCCGCAGCCGAAATCGCGGTCGCAGTCGCTAGTGTGATACGGTCTTAAGGCCGGGCTTGAATGCATCCAACAATTGCTACCTCAGCGGTCACTTCCCTCGTGTCAGCCAGAGCCGAAGTCCGCTCGTTTGCATTGGAAAATCCGCGGTAGCTATACCCAACATCGGTTGTTATGGGTTTGAAAATTCCCGTTGGCTCCACCTTATGTCTGGCACAAAAGGGTTAATTGATGGAGCACTATGTAGTTCTGCTACCATGTGAATATAATAAATTATGGCATTTTTTTCTTTTAATTTGATATCAATCAATGTGTTTCAATTCCTAGGCTATTCTTATGTATGCTGCCCAGGGCACAATGAACTTATGGAAGAGTACTATCTCTTTATTATTTACTCAGGACGTCCTTTCATTACAATTTGCCTCTGGTGGTTATTTTTAATTGCCAAAATTGATGTTAATTAACTTAAGTGTAATCCGAAATACACCAAATTTATCCCCAGCATTTAACATTTATTTTCTGTAAATCTGCTCATGGGCACTGAAATCTTATGCTTAGTGCTCTCCACTCATACTCTTTCAACAAATAAGATGGAATCTTGAGGTTGACATCTCCAGAAACTAATGCTCCGAGGATCACCGCCTCCATTTGCACTGATTTTGTCATGGGCTGGTGCAAGATGCATTAGGAATGTAGCCATGATAGCCCAGTGGCAGGTTTGAAACCCAAATTTTAAACATTTAAAAATTTAAACAACAAACAAACCCAAATTTTAAACAAACAAAATTTTGCAACATCTTACTTGAGGCAGCTTGGGTAAAGTACAGTGGCGCCGACTGCATGGCACCCTAGGGGGCCCAAGCCCCCTCAAAATTTCGTTATGGGCGTGAGGGAAAAATGTGTCAGGCTTGTCAATTTTCCCCAGTGTTTAAATATCGAGATTAGAGTGATCAGGGCTCTAATGTGGATCACATGACTCTTCTAAAATGCTTAAAAAACTTAAAACTCACTACTTATAAAATTTTCCGGGGCAAGATCCCCAATTTGTGCCCCCCAAACATTTTTCATAAGTCGGAATCCCTGGTATAGGATGTAGATTTAGATGAAGGATGTAGGGAAAAAACAAACTTTTTTTTTCTGTGGCAAATTCAGTGACAGATCTCCATTTTTTTTACCCTGTCATTAATAATACTGATTGTGGGTTCCTTTACAGACTCAGGCCTCCACTGCTTCCCAAGATGAAGAAGTGGGTGCTGATGGCACAGGAGCCATCATATCAGACCACAACTGCATGCTGGCGGTGCCCAAAAAGGAACCATCTCCTGAGGAGAAATATGATGCTGAGGTTTGCCTGAAATTCTTGTTCTCTGATCATATTATTGAATGTAGGTGATATTACACCTAGCGAAAATTTTGACTTTCAAGTTTCATTAATGGTAGAATTTGTACCTTTTACTAGGGTTCTCAAGTCACCCAATAGGGTAGTTTCCTTCGTCAAAGAAAAAGAAAGGCATTGATTGCGATTCGTTACCCACCATTAGTGCATTCGAAATCAACAAATTATTTGGTTTTAGAAATCCCAGTTTAGGCGAATGTGAATGGTCAATTTTTAACCTCATTTGAACAAGGCCAGATTGGTGCACATGCGATGCCACTCTACGTGACTTCACAGGGACCTAGTTTCTATACGAGTAGATAGCAGTTTTACATCGTCTGAGATTCCCAATGCATGCACGAGGCACAGAGCTCAGTGAAACATCTTAATAATCACCCATTAAAATTGCCTAAGGTCAGAAAGTTTCCTTCGTTTGATATGGTATTAATAATCCATATTTAAGCCAAGCGCTACCTGCTAGCAGCTGACATAGCAGCGCTCATAGCCTCGCACCAAGGTGGCCTCACACGGCAGCAGCCGGAACCAGAATGATGTCTCAAGGGCTTTTCCCAGCATTCATACTTTTCCGTCATATTTTCGCTTGCTTGAAAATTTTCACTTTTCATTTGATCGCGAAAAATAGATATCTTCATTTAAAAATCTAAGAGCGTGAAATACGTTCTTCAGGAGTAACAATCTTGTGATTTAGGCAACAAAAAAATAAACCCATGCCTCGCTTTGCACAAGGGATGCGTTCCTTGTGGTCTTTACACTATACCAATTTGCGTTTCATGATTGCGTTTTAGCATGGGGAAGATAGGGGTGTTTTCCCAATAGCATAGGTTTTGGATATTGAACTTCCTATTATCCATATATATTCCTATTTATAGCCTTAGAAGACATTACAGCAGACTCTCCTTAATGCGAACGCCGTTATTACGAAGTTCTCGTTATTACGAAGCAAGTCGTGAGTCCCGATGAAAAGCCATATCCAAACTATAGTAAAAGAAACGTTAATGCGAAATTTTCGTTTTTATGAAATTACGGACCTCAGTCCCGGCAGCTATAAAATGAACTTTATTACGAAGTTCCACGCATAAGCAACGGGATTTAGTTGGATATTCACTACGCTAAGTTATAATAATCGCGCCGCGTTTAAGTTCTCGTTTACTGTGCCCAAGAGCGTCAATTATGGTTCTTTCTTCAGTGTACACCCAACATCATAATAAGTTTCATTCCTGCTGAGCCATGGTGACCCACTCGTAACCACTCGTAAATTGGACGAACTGTTAGTCCTCTGCCTACGCACATTCGATTTACAAATTTTCAGAGATATGAGCGTTCAAAATTTTTCAATTTTCGAATTTGGCACCTTTCGATTTGGCCGATGCTCTGCGGTTTGGCTTGGCGTTGTGGAACTCTCAATTTGGGCACAATCTGAACAAAGTATCCGGCGTGAATTTGGGAACTGTTAAGCGTTTTGCCCGTTCTTCCTTACTGAGAGGAGTGATTTTTCTCAGCTCCGGCTGCATCGTACGCCCAGCTAGATCAGTTCGTAATATCGTGAGGTGGAGCACATTGTGGTGCAGTGTTGCATTTTGTAGGAAAACTGTACCTCTCAGTGCGATTTCATACAGTCCGGCCGGCGAGAGTCACCCGATGACGGCACAACAGGAGGGGCGGACAACCCTACGCCAGCATGGTTTACAGCCAATCGCTGTCCTCAAAACACACCCTCGCCTTGTCTCTCAATGTTGTCAACTGCATAAGGCCAACAAAATAAGGCTGATCCACAAAAAATCCTTTCTTTGAATCACCAAAACAAGTGAGTCTTCCTCTGGATCCTTCACGCGGCGGCCCTTCCGCATCCTTTCTTCGCTGAACCCTTTGTAGGCGTTTCCCTTTCTTAGCTGGCAACCTTGCATCCTACCCCAACCTAGACAATTCTGTGTGTCATAGGACAACTCTCGGCGGCCGTACTGTAGGTTTATCAACTTAGGAACGCATCCAGTTCGTATATCGGACTTACTTTATTAACCCTCGATTGTGTCATGCTGCATTCTTCTGTGGAGAAACTGGAACGAATTTTCCTGTTTAAACATATTTCTGCGTAATTTAATATTATTTATCAAAACTGTTTTTTTCTGATGATACCTAAAAGAAACGTTGATACGAACTTCGTTATTATGAACTTACGGTTTTTCGGTCCCACGAACTAATAACGAGAGTCTCCTGTATTTAAATAATGGTTTAGACTTAAAAATATTGTTAAAGAGAGTATGTACGCATGGAAAGACTTTTTTCTCACTAAAATAAATTTGTACGTGCTTTAGAAATTCCAACCTCTCAGGCAGGTAGCCTAACATCCAGGAAAAATGCATGCTATATCAGGGTTTCGTAATGTATTGCCGGCAGTAGACAAATTTTCAAACCAGTATAAAAACAATTCTTGTGTCACCCAGACACTTTTGTTGCTCATCCAAATGACAGACAAATGCTACTTAGAATAGCAATTCATTGCTCAAGGATTTTATGAACGAATAATCATAACTGGCTTTAATTTGAAGTCCCCCGGGGCATTAGTACCATAAGAAGCAAATTGAAATGGTCTTTAAATACCCTGAAACCTAACTCAGGTTTTCTTCCCAGAAAATGAATAAACGAGGTTGCATTCTCCTCCAAAACAATTCCGTCTAGTCAACATTAAACTGTAGTTGAGGGGGAAAGGAGCCACTCTCAATCACTGATTGGAGTTCATCAGAAAATGTTGCATCACATATGCTATCAGCGCTTGCAGATTCACCTGATATCGTAGCACTAAAACAGCAGCTCGAAGTTTAAAATTCTGGAACCAACCAGAACTTCCACCAACACAGCTTTTGCATAAATAACTGCCTGTGATAGAGGAACATCATTCAACCGTTTCTTATAAATCCAGGTAATTAGAAGTCTTTCTGTTTATTTCAGCAATGAATTTCGCGTATGAATATGTTGACCGCTGGGCTGAAGTTGGTGCGGCTGATGTAACTGACCAGGGTTCCCACTCTACCGTGAAAACCTTAAAACCGTGAATAAGCCGTGTATTTCGTCTACCGTGAAAAAAACCTGGAAAAAAACTTAACAATTTCTCAAACTCGATTGTAGAACTACAATTGACAGACCAAAAGAAAAATCGATATGTCGATCATGTTACAAGGTCAGTCTGGTGCAGACACTGTCCACGCATTTAACTCCACACGTATATTCGAAGCAAAATTATTGGTCCGTGTACCATGACGACACATTAACCCTGCAACCGTACACCTCCATTTCTGTTACACTAACCGTACACTGGGGTACTGAGTGCCCCTAAAAGTTAAAAAACGTGTAAAATACAAAAACTTATTTTTATTCTAAAAAACATTGAAAACGCGTTATTTGGGCCTTAAATTATTGCAAAAACATAAATTTAATTACTTGTTTTAATATTTTATTAAATATAATTGTAGAATTAAGAAACCTTACATTTTCTATCAAAGTCTTTTAAAGGTGCAGTTTTTTCAGTTCGTTCAACTCTTTCAGCAGGCTTTGTTGCCCAATGGTACATAGTTATTTTTACCCCTGAGGACACTTTTTTAGCTGAATAACATTTTCGGGGACTGTTTTTTCAACAGCATTTTGTTTCTGATTCTTCATATGCATCTTCCAGGTGTTTTGGTTCACCTTGCAAGTCTTGTGCGTCTTCATTTCGTCTAGGTCGTTTTCTTGCGTGTGTTGTTTGTCCTTCTTCCCCTTCAAAATCACTTCCACCAAGAACAAACTCATTTTCAGATGTGTCGGGTGAATAAAAGTCTGACATAACATCATCTTCTACAATGTCTTATTCATTTTCACTTTCTGACTTATCTTCAAAATTCTCGGGCTCAGAGGAACGAGCTAACTAACTTAAAATGTCCTCCTCAGTTCGTAATCTATCCATGACTAATACAGTGTAAAAATACTCCGGTAAAATTCCAAAAAATCTATGAAAACGAAATGTACACACTTGAATGAAAACTCCCCAGCTAGCACATTATAAGTCATTGAGATAAGGTGAAAGGAAGAAATACGGAAGTCGCTTCTCAAGTAAGCTTGTTATGGGTTTCTTACGGCCAGGGTGACAAACATCCAGAGTAATGGCAAAATGGATGCCAAACTTTCAGCACTTCCGTAGATGCTGTTATTATCCCATCGTTACAGAGTGTTAATTAAGGCCTTTATGCATTAAAACAATGTTTTTATTATTGGCGCTTCTATATTATGAGGAGAAATAACATCATACCGCCATAATTTGAAAATCATTCACATTTATGAACTGATAGCTTAACGAAGGTCGTAAGAAAAACACAATTTCACAAGAATACCAACGTAGAATAATATAAAAATGCCGGAAGGAACATCTAATATACGTATTGTAGTCATCGGGTTATCAAACCGTAATTTAAAATTCATAAATGTTAAAATGTATGGACCTTGAATAAATTCAGTTTTTCATGCACATGCCAAACAAGTTTTTTTTACATAATTGGATATTTAATTAGTAACTACGCCACCTGTTCTCAACAACTGCCGCGGTGTAGTGGTTAGCCAGTAGTACCTCTGTTCCGAGGGTCGCACGTTCGCATCCATCCTGACGTTATTTTTTTTTCTTTCCGCCGCATGGATAGAGTACTTGTACTATGCTTTATATCTTCACTAGCCGGTTGCTTGCAGTTAATTTTTTTCTATTTACGGGAAAATCTGTTATCAGTTGTTCAGCCCTTATAAAAACTCGCTGAATTTCCCCAATAGCCTTTAAATTCATGTCAAGATGAGCCGCGTAGCATGTGTAGTACGCTGTTCAGCCGCCTTTGGCGCTCCAACAGAAGTGACTTACATTGCCTGAGGATATTTGACGGCATTCCTTACCTAAACGTCCCTAACGTCTTACCCTTGCCTTATATAAGCCCCTTAGCTTACAATAAGCTGCTTATATTTTTTCCGTAAGAAAACCATAAGAAACGGTTAACTCACTTACTTTGTGCTATCTGGGTCACAGTAACCGTACACTGGGGTACTCAGTGCCCCAAAAACGTTCCACAAAAAAATGCGATGTGCCATGGTCACAGCAAACAAAGTAACTGACAGGTCGTAATGGTCAAGTAAAAATCATGGAAGCCGGCTGCAGCCAGTGTTGCCAAATAAAATTTATGGCAAAGTTAAAATTCCAAGGGGCACTGAGTGCCCCGGTGTACGGTTCCAGGGTTAATATTGAGCCTGTGAGTGGAAGACCGGTAAACTAAGTGTTCATTTACTCTGGCGAAAAATCAAATCTTCTCTTCCGTACCACCCTGCTCCTTCCATTTTCCCACTCGCAACCTCTAGCCGGCCCTGAATGTTGATATCAATAGGTGACGTCATGAGAGAGAGTACTTTCATTGCTGCGTTTGCATTCTCGACGTCTGTCGTGTTTGATAAATTTTTAGTTAGCTGGTGATTGTTATGTCATCAATATTTTTGCCTAAAATGGCTTATCAACAGACCGTGAATTTGACGACATTAAGACCATGAAAACCTGGAAAAAACCATGAATTTTATAATATAGTTGGAGTGGGAACCCTGTTGACGTTTTAACCTCGTCTTAACTCTGAATAATAGCGTGGAATGTTGACGTTGTGAGCTTAAACTTACTTGCATTATTGCTTGACAGTCTTTATTTTCAAAGCAAGTGATCACTTTCAATATCTCTTTTTGGTTAATGGCTTTCTTGATTTCTTCTTTACTTTTGTATCCCATTCCTATATTTTTTGCCATTGTTCACATGATTTTTACTCTGTATGGCTCTATTAAAATCACCTTCTACTGCTGAACAACTGCCGCCCTGTATTCCTGAGATGAAGAGGGCCTACTGCTGCTCGGTAGGAATGAAGCCATTGTCCCATTGTGTTTTGACTCTCTCTCTCACCCTTTTAGGCGTTGATGCTATTCATATGCAACTGGGTCTCGGCTCCCTGATGACCTTGAATGCTGGACGGTTGGACCCTTTATGCGGTAGTCAATTCGCCTGATAACCTATGACAGCAAAAATGACATCTCAAACCATATTGCTTTAAAAAAAACTCAATTTCACTAGCTCCAAACTTAATTAATGATCTAAATTAACTGATGTTATTCAGTAAAGGGGATGAGAATAAATTACTTTGGTATGTCAGCTGTGCGGAAGCATGACAAGTAATGTCTTTGCCCAATGGATTTCGACGAATATATAAACAAAGAATAAAATATGAGGCTAGTAAAACTATTGATATGCTATAAATGAGTATAATTACGTGTGTTCTTAGTGCAAGTTCACATTTTGTCTAGAGATGATTAAAGGTTATTTGATTAGTCGAAGCTGCATAGGAATATTTTCCCGAGGCACAAATTTGCACTTTACCCAAATTGTGCTAGTCGAAATTGCGTCAAGCGAGGCATGGGCGTTATAGGAAACCACCTTATTGTCCACGGCACGGTGAGGAGTGCAATGCAATCCAATTTTATCGAATATTTTACATTGAAATACAGTACACTCCCGATTATCAGGGAAAATGATTGGAAGATATGGCAGGAATAGTCGGAAAACACGGACAATCCAAACTTCCATTTAATTGTTTTGTGATGGTCATAAATTACATAAAACAAACAACATGTTATTATATTTGCAGTTATTCTGTTATTTAGGAGTGCTTCCTGGACTGATTGAGAGCTTTCTTTGACACTTCGCAATCTTTTTAGCGGCGATAATATGGTTGTTCTCATATTATTAATGATCCATGTAAGGCCTGGTTTCATAAACCACACTTTCGTGGCTGTGTAATCACTGGTGATCAAAATGGTTTCTGTTGTACCTTTGTTTCTTTCAGAATCTGAATTGGTCTTCATTCAGGAACTCCTCTGCTTCCTGATCTATTTTCCAGTTGATAATTCCAGTTAATATTTTTGATTGTTTCATGGATTTAAGAGAACATAAGGTAGCCTCCAAATTTTTTATTACTTCAGTGTGAAAGATACAGGTACAGATTCAAGGTTATTACTTTCCAGTTATAGTTTGTATCTTTCATTGTGTCCTAAAATTAGGAGATCAGGTATTCTTAACCTAATTTTGTTGAAAGTGTTCTATTTTGACCCATTTAAAAAAAATCGGACAGCGGTAATGTATCATGTTAGATAAAAATTTGCGTGCATATGGACAGTGTTGCTGAAATATTTTTTGAAGCATTAGTGTCATGTAGGGGTCCACTTTCAATAAGGTGTGCAGGGTATTCAGCGACCAGGAAAATGGGGAATTGTGTGTGAATTCGTAGTCCTGGAATTATGCTTGAATTATTCATGATTTTTTGACCAGGAATTTCAAAATCTTCTATTTCAAATTCGTTTCACATAAAATTTTGTCAGTTCAGCGCCTATTATATTTGCCTAAAATGTGTTTGTGGTAATTTTAAGTGTCTTAGGAGAATTTTTACTGCCACAACGAAATGTGGAATGTCTGAGAAGACAACAGAATCAAAATATCTAGCACTTGACTTGAGCAAGATTCAAAAACAGAAAGAATGGAATGCCAGGTAATGTCAACGTCAACTTATCAGGTCGAAGCAGTGTCTTTTCTTGCATTGAAGAAATTGAAATTTTAAATACAATATACACCATTCTATTCCTTGTCTATGTAAATAAAAAGATTTAATATTTTTTAACACTTTCAAGACAGCGGAGTTCTTGCCTTAGCATGACGGCAGTTTTGAGCCCCGAGGGATGCTTCCGTCCCCTCCGTATGGAGCATTTTTGCAGGAAATTCGTTAAGAAGGGTCTCGCGGATAATCACACACTTTCAGCTCTAACCATTTTCGACCCTTCCTAGTGGGGACTCTGCATTATCTCAGACTCCGAGGGCAGTTGGGCTCCCTCCTTTTGTGGTTTATAATCCTACAAGCAGGTTTGGTTTGTGGTCAATCATGCTTTGTTTATATGCATTAGCTCTATGGATAATTGTTGCTTGAATGTAAATTCTAATACGAAATGAAAAGGAGACTTTGTTGATTTCCGCTAATATATTTTGTCTGTAAGACATGTTTTGAACCATAGAGGTCATTATCAAGTCTTAATAATCTAATCTAATACATGTAATAATAATCTAAAATATGTAGAGAGAATCAAGAGACTTGATTCTGTCTACATATTTTATTGATATAGAATTCATTGAAATTTAGATTTAAGAACATCCTACCTCATAAAATTACCATTTTGGATGAATTTGTTTAATTGAAAATTTTTCTATTGAACGATTCAATTGAATATTTTTAATAGGGCTTTTTCTTTCTCTGTCGCACCAGCGGCATTAACCGTGCAGTCAGATTGTATCACTATGAACTACTGTTACATCCGTAACCGTAACCAACGTATGTGCAGGTGATGGTTGAAGACCACTTGAGTTCAGACCTTGTTAAAACACAGGTTGTGTTAACAATTGATCCATAGTTTATATTTTATTTCAAATAAGTATGGTTTCTTCTCCTTTTTCCTTGAGTCAAAAAAGATGATTATTGTTTTGTCTTAACTTTTACTCGCACTATACTTCGTTGACTGTTATGTGTTACTTTTCAAAACATTGCCTTTTTCCAATATTTTGCCATCACTTTTTCTGGCTAGGTAATCCTGTCCTTTGATAGGTTTTTAAGATTTTAGGTTCATATTGCTTCTGTGCATAGTCCAGAATCCTCTGCGGAGAAATGAAAATACTAACTGTAATATTCCTACTGGTATTAAGTTTTAATCAATGGTTGGAATATTTTGTTTATGATATCATTTGGTATCATGAAATAAATTGTAAAATGATTATATCAAGGGCTGAGTAATCACACGTATTGTTGTTATTCCAAATATTGCTTCAATGCAGACGTAAAATATTTCTGAGGCTGCTGCTCTTTCGGAAGAAATGAGAAAATTTTGAGTACTCTCAGTGTGTTTAAGAAAGTTGTACAGTGAGTCCTCGTTTAACGTCACTTACCGTTCCTAAAAAATGTGACGATAAACAAAATGACGTTAATTGAAACATAATATCCCATAAGAAACAATGTAAAAAGTGAATATCGGCTCACAATTCCTACGCGAAAAAAATGTTAGCATATGATATCTGGGGCATTTTTTACGATGGGAATGACAAGCTATGGCATAAATACGAGTTCCTGTCTTCATCGACGACAATAGCAGCAGTGACGTAAATCCTTCTCCATTTTTGTAAATTCCCGATTTGCTTTTTGGTTTCGCTATTGTGGTCGCCCGGGCGAGCATCGCCTGGGCATCATCATCGCTGAAACATCGTCTCAGTTACAGGAACCAAATTTATTGTGAACATGGCAAAAAAAGTGACGACAAAAACTCCGAGTTCTACACGGAAAAATTCCTTGAAATCACTTTTTAGGTTCCTGAAAACCATTATGTCAAGTAAAACCTTGCGCACCTACCTAAGAATTCATTTTTCAGAAATTTTGCTAAAACCGTAATCGAAATTAACATTAAACACACCGTTTTACACTTCGTTTAGACTGACTGTATTACCGCCCACAAAACGAACAACCTGCAACGCCCGCCGCTTCGCATTTTTTTCTCGCGCGAAATTTAAAAGCCCTGACGTTATCGCGAAGCGAAGGTGCGATAAACGAATGACGGTCTCAAAATTTTCGTGACGTTATCGCGAAATCACGTTAAACGGGGTGACGTAGAACGAGGACTCACTTTTTTTGTAAAAAAGTAGATACAAGGAAACTTCAAATTTTGATGAAATATGGTTTCAAACTTTGATGAAATATGTTTTCAAATTTTGATGAAATATGGTTTGTAGAATCAATGAGAGTTAATTATCCTCAAAAATAGTGCAAATGTCCGGGTCCGTATATGATTCCTTCAATGTTACTTACTTTCAGCAAGCTTGTGGTGAGAATGGGGAATCTATTGAGAATTTTGCAATGACCCATGTGTCTACAATGGCGGCATCAGGTGAGTGCGCTCAAGGTCCATTGAATAACCATACATAGTGGGCTAGTTGCAACTGATTGTGTAGGATGAAGCACCTGCTGATGCAAGGGCGTACCCAGGATTATAACTAGGGGGGCAAGTCAAGTTGTGATATTAGTTTATGAGATTATTACCTTTAAAAAGTTTAATTTTAGTTACATATCATGTACTAATACATACAATTTTTCATGGGTTTAATGAGACTTTTTTGAATACTTTCTTTTCAATTCAGTATTGATTTTTCTTAAAGACTTTGCAATTTTTGCTTCTAGGGTGGGGGCAGCTGCCCGCCCCCCC
The DNA here is from genome assembly GCF_921293095.1 of Ischnura elegans. Classification (NCBI taxonomy): domain Eukaryota; kingdom Metazoa; phylum Arthropoda; class Insecta; order Odonata; family Coenagrionidae; genus Ischnura; species Ischnura elegans. The sequence continues at coordinate 1,806,222 of NW_025791657.1, forward strand.
CCCTACCTGCCCCTCGCTGGATACGCCCTCATTCTGATGGCAGCATTCTTAGAAAATTTAAGCTTGGATTTGGTTCATTTTTAATTAATTGGAAAATTAGAATGAAACTTTGTAACGTGCACTTTCTTATTTATTTTTTTTCATGAGCTTGGCAACTGTGCTTTGATAGTCCCAACTGTAAATTGTGGATGGAGACTCCTAGGAATGGAAAATAATGGGCATATAATATGGAATTGAGAAATAATCTTGGGAAAATAAATCAAGGTGACCGAGAAACGTAACAACTCAAATTCAATACCACATGTGCGGCAGTTTGCTATTATTGTTCTGAATAACAATGATATTGTACTGAGCTTGATTGTATTGAACAATGATATTGTACTATTTTTTGTACTGAGCTCAGGGGGTCTATTCTCTAACTCGAAGCTCCCGATCTGGTAGCTTCGAACTACTAGAATTAGCTACCAAACGTATTCCCTAAATGGAAGTAGCTAACTCAGACCAAGAATTTCTGGAAGCTTTCTCAGATGGATATGGGGTATGAGAAACATTTCGTGCGAACTCAATTTTACTTTTAGGACCAATGAAATCGCTCGTTTCATTGTGTTGCCTGCGGGAAAATCATAATGTAGTCGTTCTCGGCTGACCTTTTCTTCTAGTGGAAATTAATGTGCTTTGTAAATTACGGAATGCTGAGTGCCTTTAGCTTTCATTATTATAGAAATACGTATAAATAATTATATAAGGCTATGCGGCATTTACATTGATGCAATAGTTTCGATTGATGTAGCAGTTGATGCCACGAATGATAATCATAACCAGTAGGTCATGTAAATATAGTGAAGAGAAAATGTTAGTGAACATCAAACACATAAAACCAATGCAATGACATTGTCGTTCTTATTCCCGAGAACTTTTCACTCATTGCTCCTTATGCTTCTACTCGTTTGATACAAAAATTTTGATGACCAACTGTTCCTGTGGAGAGATTGTTCCTTCTTGCACTGCGAAAGAATATCGCAATTACATGTGTATACGATAAGTATATATTATTTCGGGAATATCTTCAACAAAGTTTATGGGAAGGTGGAGATAATTATGTTTGAAAGTTACGTCATTTCGCTCAGATTGGCCAATGCAATCATTTTTCACAATAAGCTTCAAGCGATATTTACACAAAACTCTACTGTCGTTCCGTTCTCACGATGGCTAAATTAATATTTTAATGGTTTTATGAATCAGTATTACATCCCACCACCAACCTTGCAGTATTGCAAGCGAGGGCGATTCATTGTAACTTGACCATCATTTTGATAAACCAACCTACGTAGTTCCTTCTCTCAATATTAAAGTCATATTATATTATTGTTTCTGTGATGACTTCCTCCGTGGACTCCGGGAATATCCATGGCTACACTTTTTCAAATTTCAAAACAAATACACAGCCCTAACTACCGGAACTGAAATTAAATGCATATATAATGCCAAAGACACACAAATGAAAGCAGAAAGAAATCATGAACACATTCATTCATTGGAGGAGCAAGAAATTAATTAATAACTATCATGAAACACGTTACATTGAATTATAAGACAATAATATCCATCTCTACATGGTCTGCATCTATGTAACACTTAACTCTCTTCACACAATCACTTAACAACAAAGATCGTAGCTGAAAATGCACGGGAAAGTTAATCATAAATGTATAGACACTTGCAAAAATAAGAGATCCATCTCTGTGCAGTGGATACATTAGCATTGGTCATGATTTCAACGCATCACTTTGTACCAGCACTACAACACACTATCTCTCGCAGCATCAATAATAATACTACTACTGTATCCAAGTTTTGTCTTCTCCCTAGTAATGACTTCATGCAAAATAAGATTTCAGTGAAATAAAATGATTAAAAGCAACATTCTTCTTCTCCAAATAATGAAATCAGCTAGTAAATGCAATCAATAGTTCACTCCAAAACATACATGTTTAGTCACGAAATTTATCACTCATTCCAACTACTTTGTTAAGAATATAATAATTGAAGGCTTCAAATAATTTACCCAGCATTCCCGACCTCATTAAAGAAAATAATTATGGAAGACAACAAAAACAGTCAACACTTTTCTTATTTACCACTCCATCGCTAGCCGGGCCAAGAAAAATTCTGATGGGATAAAACAAAAGGTTAGCAACATGCGCCGCTTGGTTTACGGCGGTTCATATGAATTCCCTGTGTATTTTGATGGTAGCTAGCTGAAGCGCGGGGTCCCGAGGGCGCACTTCGCGAAGCTACCGTGGTAGCTAGTTTGAAGCTACGGAAGTAGCATCAAAGCCCATAGTGGATAAGGGTTGGAGCCTAATAAGCTACCGGTAGCTTCTGCTAGCTCCTTTGCCGGAGCTTCAGCATTAGAGAATACAAGTGGGAGCTAGTAGGTTAATTAACCCTAATACGGGGAAACATTTTTCTGACGTAATCCGGCAAGGTGAGTCCAATGGGCTCTTTTACCTTACGCTTTTAATTTAAACTATCAAACAGTGAAAAATATTAATTTTCACATCAATTTGTACATATTGTGCACTATAGAATCATTTAAAACATAAAGTTGATTATTTTTTGTTTAACAAAAGTTTTGCATTACTTATTAATTTCATACATAGTCAAATAGCGAGTGCAGTAGACTCTAATGACTAATGCTTTCTGTTTTCACTACATAAAACACCAAACATTTATCGTGACATGTACATAGTGATAATTTTACATTATTTTGACAATTCACACCAAGTATTTGTAAAATGTACATTACTTTTTACATTTCGTGCAAGCAGACTCACATTGCCCGGATTAGTGGGAATTCTGGGGAAAAAATTTTTTTTAATTAACTTTAATTCCGAAAAAAGTTTGAATTACTCTTATTTGATAGGAAATACACAATTAGAAGAAGTAAAAAATTTACATGCTGACATTTCAATAACAAAATAAAATTCTCAAAAATGTGATGCGATGAGTCCATGAGACTCATCTTGCCTGTATTAGGGTTAAACATCTCTCCACATGAAAGCTACCGCACTTCAAGTTAGAGAAGAGACCCCCAGATTTTGAGCTTCACTACTGGTGGTTAAACTACGTATGGAGAAAACTCCTTTCACCTCTTAAGTTTTGCATACCTAATTGATGGCAGTAAAGTAAATAATTCAGGTGACGTTAAACTAAATTTATTTTTTTGGATGATCTTGTGCTTTTTTGTGTATTGGGTCGATTGGAACAATTCCCTTATTATTTATCAAATGTCTTTGGCTGTCTTAAAAGCGACTTTTATTATTTGAGAAAAATATTATTTGAGTAATTCATAAATTTTATGTTGGACAGTGATAATTATAATGCTAAATTCTTTTCTAGGGATCTCAGAACCTCAGAGAGTGCATCTGCAAACAGTATCAACTTCATATCTGCTGGAAGAAGGAAATGTAAGGATTGATTCCAGCGACGACTGCATTGGTTCATCTGCCTCCTTGTCACTCATTGAATCCAAGACTCGAACATCCCATGCAGGGGAAGTAACAAATGTGATTGACAAGGACTTGGAAAATTTTTGTTCCCCTCCTACTGGCAAGATAACATCTGGCTCAATTCCAAATGATACACAGTGTAATTCGAAATGCAATCCAGCTTCTAAAATCAACGGAGATGTAGCAACAATTGCTGTTATGGGGGGTATAGATGATACCCCAAAAATCATAGATAGCCTTGGGCTAACCACAATAAGTCAAAACAGAGAAGGTGGCCTAGAGACTGCCACACAATACAAAGAAGAGTTAAATAGTTGCTCAATTGACAGTTCCGGGAAAAGTTGCTTGTCAAATGGTAATTCATATCTATGCTTCCATTGCAGAGCAGGATTCAACACAAAAAGTGAGCTCTCCAAACATCTCCAAATTCATTCAGGCAAAAACACTTTGGACGGTGATGAGAAATCTTTAAAGGGTAAAGATGAGTGTCTCAAAACTCCTGTATCGAATGAGGAATGTAGTAAGTCTGGCAAGCCCTCTGCCTCCAAGAAAAGAAGCAGGCTAAGGCAAAACAAAGTCGGGCTTCTTAAGGAAATGTCTGGGGGAATAGTGGAGAAGAAAAACGTGAGACAAAGGAGGAGAAGTTTTGTTGTAAATGGGAAACCACGTGCGCAAAATTTGTCCCAGAAGTCCTCCTCTGCAAATAGAAACCTTCCTAATCAGAGAAGTTCGAGCACGAAAAAGAAAACTCACTCCGGCCCAATTTTGCCCAATACTTATGTTCAACATATCCTCGGCGAAGAAAAAAGTTACGCATGCAGTGTGTGCGGAAAATCTTTTTCTAAAAAATACAGTCTCGACTACCACATGCGTGTACATACAGGAGAGAAACCATTTTCGTGCGGCATTTGCGGCAAACCGTTTACTTTCCGATATAATCTCTCCACCCACATTCGCACGCACACCAAGGAAAAACCTTACAAATGCAGCGTTTGCTCCAAGCTCTTCTCTCACAGCTCTGCATTCACCACACACAAGCGGACTCACTCGGGAGAAAAACCCTATCCATGTAGTATTTGCTGCAAGTCTTTTGTTGTGAGGAGCATGCTCAACATTCACATGAGAACACACACCGGAGACAAACCACACGCGTGCAGTGTTTGCGGCAAGCCCTTCAGCGATGCTAGCAACCTCAGAAAGCATATGCGAACACACACAGGTGAGAAACCTTATTCATGCAGTGTCTGCGGCAAGTCTTTCTCTCAGAGGGTTCACATCACCAAACACATGCAAACTCACACAACAGGTAAACCGTATTCATGCACCGTCTGCCTCAAGGACTTTGCTTACAGGTATAACCTCGCCAAACACATGCGTATGCACACAGGCGAGAAACGTTAGTCATGCAAAATTTACTTCCTGTCTTAATTACTGTATTTGTCTAAATATAGTCCCCCCTTTTCCAAAAAAGGTCTTTGCTTATAGGTATAACCTCGCCAAACACATGGGTACGCACACAGGCGAGAAACGTTAGTCATGCAAAATTACTTCCCGTCATAATTACTGTATTTGTCTGAATATAGTCCCCCCCTTTTTCCAAAAAAGGTCTTTGCTCATAGGTATAACCTCGCCAAACACATGCGTATGCACACAGGCGAGAAACGTTAGTCATGCAAAATTTACTTCCTGTCTTAATTACTGTATTTGTCTAAATATAGTCCCCCCTTTTCCAAAAAAGGTCTTTGCTTATAGGTATAACCTTGCCAAACACATGGGTACGCACACAGGCGAGAAACGTTAGTCATGAAAAATTACTTCCAGTCTTAATTACTGTATTTGTCTGAATATAGTCCCCCCTTTTCCAAAAACCGGCTTTCCAAAAAAAGCACACGGGTAAGAAACATTAGTCTTGCGAAATTAACTTCCTGTCTTAATTACTGTATTTGTCTGAATATAGTCCCCCCTTTTTCCAAAAAAGGTCTTTGCTTATAGGTATAACCTCGCCAAATACATGGGTATGCACGCAGGCGAGAAACGTTAGTCATGCAAAATTTACTTCCAGTCATAATTACTGTATTTGTCTGAATATAGTACCCCCCTTTTCCAAAAAATGGCTTTGCTTATAGGTATAACCTTGCCAAACACATAGGTAAGCACACAGGTAAGAAACATTAGTCTTGCGAAATTTACTTCCTGTCTTAATTACTGTATTTGTCTGAATATAGTCCCCAACTTTTTCCAAAAATGCCCATGGTAAAAGTAAAGGGGGGACTAGAATCAAACCCATTTTTTAGTTTCGCTTCTCGGCACGTCCCTTCCCTTTTCTTTTTCCTTGGCGTTCCCAGACTCCCATTTTCCTCCACTTCCCTTGCTTTTTCCCGCAGCACGATCGGTTTTCTCTTGGTTTCATTGTACCTTATGCCCACGAGAAATCTCTGTCGCATAAGGGACCATGAATTAGAGGAAATACCTCCATAATATAAGGCACAAATATATAAAATTGAATAGTCGGATATTGGCACTACCTTCTCCAATTTTTCATTATTTATTTATTATTTCTCCTCTTTACAGGAATTTGGATAATACTGTAGTAAAACAAGAAAAGCAAACAATTAAAAAGAACCATGCTCATTCTGTAAAACTGCTACGTGAGCATTCGCACTTGCGTTTCTTCAAATCTTCAGGGAAACATATTTCCCTTAAGTTTTTTACAAATTTCCCTTAAAAATGCCCATGGTAAAAGGAAAGGGGGACTATATTCAAACCCATTTTTTTTTTCCTGAAACTCGAGCCTCAAAATTAGGGGGGGGTATATATTTAGAAGGGAACTATATTCGGAGAAATACGGTAAGTCTTTCACCTTGACTTGTAACTTTGACTGTCAAATACATGAGTACACAGGATTTTATTCATGTTTAATTTTATGTGTATATATGTATTCATTATTTAAATAATTGACGGGTTAATTATCATTAATGTTAATTCTGTTGTAATTTAGCTTCAAGCAAATCTGAATTGAGGAGTCGTATACTTATTTATTGCTTAAATAATGAGTAATTAATAATGAGGTACCAAGTAGAGATGGTGTGCCGTCAAAATGATTCCATGAGGAAGGTTTCTAATCACGCATTTTTGGATATTCTGTATGCACTAGGGATACCAAGAATAACATGGGATGATGAAGTGGCAAATTATGTTGTTTTGAGAAAGTTGGGTGGATGCATTAGTAAACCCGAGTTTGGAAGAGCTTTTGTGTGGAATCATTGCATTTCAAAAATTAAACTATTTCTTGTAATCTATCCATTACTTTCTGAAAGTAATCGTTACTCTTATTGGCACATGCCAAACTAGAGTACTCACATTAAAAAGCAAGTGCAATGTTATATCTTTATGTTTACAGCCACATTTATTTCAAACATGATACAATTCACATGTTACTCTTCTATCACTCCATCTCCGAGAGCGGGAGAAAACGAAAAACAATCAACCCAACAGAAAACAAGCAATGCCAACCTTAGTGATATGACAGCCTGTACTCATATTCAAAAGCAAGTGCGATGGTGAGTGTGTCCCCACAAGTATATATTACTAAGTTAAAACGGTGGCTGCTGTAATCGCAGTAAATGGCAACAGGTATAATCATAGGAGCAGTTAAAATGTTTCATTAATGGCTTCATACCATTATCAACTTTGCCCTCCAACTATGTAAGGTAATGCAAGATATTTCTGTAATCTACCCTTCCATCTTAGTGTAATATAAGTTAGCTGATATTTTTCTCAACTCTGAATTTAATGTTGTGGGTTTTAAGTAAAATGCTTCATTTGTTAATGCAAAGTATGTGTATTAAGTTGTTTTTTAACATTACTCATCCAATTGTGGTGAGAGACTTCGTTTAGCATTTCTTTTCAAAACCTAACTGTAACCAGTTTAAATTTTTTAAATCAAGCTGGTAGTTGTAACTGATTGATAACCCTTGACCATAATTGCTACCACTCCCTGTAACAAATGTCTGGTAATTTATCCTCCTGTTATCTGTTATCCTTCAATATGCCTGCCTTCCTTCCTAAAGTACTCTACAGCTTTGACTTTTTGATGATGTGAATTGATGGCATTCACTGATTTGATTGTGTGTTTTACCGTATACTGTATCAACTCTGTATTAAACTCCCCCTAATCTTCCCGGGCACTGCATATGGTTACTTCTCCATGCTAATACTGATAATTCAATTAAAAAGGGCAATGAAATGGAAAAAGGTGCGTTTGGTGACATACGCTAGGATGGTGGATTTTGTGAGTATCATTTACATTCAATGTAATGGGTAACACACTTCCTTAATGTGTTCATAGCTTATAAGTTATATTTATTACTGTTACGATTGTATTGGTTTTCAAGTAAACATGTTCTAGTGTTAAATAGGTTTCTTGAACCTTCCTATTGTTATTCGAATATTTACGCTATTTAAATTATTAGCCTTTCTTTGAAAGGCTGTAAATAAATGTCCAAATTTTATATTGTTCTTGAAATTAAACTTATTTAACAATTGAGAAAATCATTTTCACCTCTCAAATATGAATCATGATCAGAATCATAATCATTTTGGAAATAGTACATAGTTTAATTTTTTAAACTCCAAATATTTTGCTTAGAATAAGGCATTTAGTCACTCTATTACATTAAAACTATGAAAATCTGTGGAAAAGTTTTACTTAGCCGACTTTCAGGCATTTCTTTAAAAAACACAACATTGTTCCAAAGTTTTGCCTTTTTGTGGTGAGGGAATTATACCATTTTATGGGATGGTGATATTTTAATTGCCATTCTGTGCATTGCTGAATTTTGGGAATCTCATTGCTTACTTTCAGCCTTGTACTTTAACTTAGAATGGAGAGTTCATTGAGAATTGGGCTATGGCCCATGATCCACTGCAGAAGCAGCAGGTAAGTTCTCTATTGGGTTAGCTAATAACTCCCTTAATTAACCTTCCGGCAGGCATAATATTTGAACTCTCCAGTTCTGGCTGAATGTGCCTGTTAGGCACGTATACGTTAAGACGTTATTAAGTCAAAGCATTGCTCAAAGCTGCAAGTTGAAATGTGTTAATATGCTATTATCATTGTAGTCTAATACTCATACCAAGTCTTTCATGTAGTATTTACTATAGGGTGGGTTTTTTTTAGAAAGGGTTTTTTTCTGATCAAATTTGCCCTATGCGGGAAAGTTGCGAAATGATATAAGGATCTCGCACACAAAATTTTTTTCAAATCGGATAATATTAACCACTGCCGCCCGAGCTCTAAAGTTCAAAATTTTGCAAAAAATCAGGCTGATTTCAGAATCAAACGGCTATGAAGACGGATTTTATGAAAATATGGGATGATGGATAATATCATAGAGTGGATACATGTTTATTGTTTATGGAAATGAAATTTCAAGTTTTTTTGACGAAATCTATAGTTAAAAAAATGTCTATGAATTAACAACAAAATTAGAGTATAGACAACCCGCACAAACCTTTTTTTTGCCTACATTTCTAAAACTCCATTTTGGGGGCTAAATTGCAGGTAAAATAATATTTATTTCGATTGAATTTCATTTCTTATCAAATAAGTCATCATATGGTAGTAAATAATCCCACAAAAAGTAATAATAAGGTAAATTATTGAAATTAGCATCAATCATAATGGTGAATAACGTACCTGTGGAGCTATTTTCAACAGGAAATTCAACCAAGGCTGAGAAAAAACAACCTGAACACCAAGCATTTCCCTAAGTAGCTGTCTGCTAGTTTCGTAAAAAAAACTACCCAGAACTCACCGCGAGGAAGAGGCTACCACATAAATTATACAACCCTAGTCCCCCCTTCATACGGCTCCAAACTGATCCAGCAAGGTGTGATTTAACATGCTATTTAGATAATGATGTTTCACTAAACGTATTCAAGCATTGAGTAGTAAACATCGTAGAAGCATCAAGTGATAATGCCTTAAAAAAATATTCTGCCAATCAAAAATACATACCTTTAAAATTGTGACAAGTTCAGGTGCAATGAGCTTCTCAGATCCAAACTTATACAACTTCCTGTGGGGACTGCCAAAGTCAAACTAAGCAAGAAGGCTGCATAGAGCGTTTCAATACAAACTTCTACAATGAGCATCAAGGGTCTATGCCGCCTAATAGTGCGAAGAAATGAAAAAGCACTCATGCTATGCCTGTCAGATCTATTGCACCCAACAGAGAGGGTTTGTTGTAACTGATTGCAAAGGATGCAGCTCCTGAATTAGTCACTCAACCGTGCTGCCTGCTTTTATTTTACCTAATTACCAAATGAAAAAGGAGTAATATTATTTTTACTTACTCTTGCTCAGTTGTAATTGCTTTCTTTTCAAGTGAAACCTAAAAATAATTTCCGTCTCACAAGGCTGACAATGAGTATTTAACTATTTTTTCCAACTTATTTGAGGTTCAGTGAAGTTCAGGTTCAATTGCAGCAGTTTTGGCAGTGTTAGTCTTATTAGATTGCCATCTCATTGGAACGAATTTTTTACCTTTTGGTTTTAGACAATAAAATAAGGCTCTGTAATCAACAAAATAAAATGAAGGTAATGATACCCGGATTAAAAATCTTGTCAGTTATTTAAGCGTGGTCCCGTGCCCCGTCCCCTATATAATGGATAAAATGTGCATAGCTGTGAGCCACTGTTTTAATAGCCGGGTGAATATGAATGAATTTGTCCTCTAGATATTTAAGTTATACTTAGAAAACAAGATATCAAGGAAATGTTTGTCAGCTGTTTTGAAGTTGATTTACAAGGTGTTGCTCCTACCAAATAGTCTTCTAAAAACATAAAATGAGCTGAATAAGTTTATTGATGAGTTCCTTGGTGTATTTACACCATGCATTCACATATTCATTACAAAAATGAAAGCTTCAAGCTTACATTGGCTTGTGGCATAATAACAATGCCGGTAAAGAATGTGGGATTTGTTGCTCGCAAAATTATCATGTGTTATTTGTAGAGAATTCATAGGGTAATTTGGTTAAGCATTTCTCAGATTGACGTGCGATGTACAGATATTTCCCAAGTTGCAGTATTTTGGATTTGATTTATGATATTCCTGAAGGTAGGCTGAGCAAAGAATTGAACAAGGCTAGAGGTCAGTATGATTAGACATTGTTGTCTCTGTTTTTCATAGTGGCTGAGCTGATGCCATTGGTGAGAAATAGCAATGCTGGTTTTTGGTTTGGAGATGCAACCCAAACATGAATGCATTTTCAAAGCCATTTGTTGAGGCTTTGCAGACCAAATATGAACATATGAAGTGCCAAAAGGCATCAGTACTATTTTACAGGAGAGACAAAAACTGAGCAAATCCATATACACCACACATACAGTTTGAAAAATTTTTTCTTTTTAAATGAATGGGCATGTAGAAATTGTGTGTATTAACTTGCACCTATCAACATTTTTTTTTTAACTTGGGCAAGATACTATTTGTGCAGTTAGCAATTCATATTTACTAATGGTGTCTGCTGGATACACTCAGAGAGTAAAGAGGCAGTACATATTGAGCAAATTTATTGCTTCACCATGTACAAAAGATTCTGGTTAATTGGGACATATCGGCATTTGTGCGCTTTGCCCCAATTAGGCGAACTATCCTGTATATGGGCATAAAACGTTGAAATGATGGAAAGAAGACTAATGAATGTTTACAATACAACATAAGTTTATTAAACTATTAATTTGATTAATAAAACAGCGAGTTTAGTTAATTTATTATTATTTTTAATAATTATAACAATTTAGTGAGAAATATTTATTGCAGCCTCGGGCGACGCTGAATGAATCTTTTAATAAGTCCTATTAAAAAGAAGTCCTACCCTCTTGCGGGTAGTTTAACAACAAGAGCTTTGAAAAAAGGGCAAGAATAGGAGTATTTGTGAAAAATAAGAGTAAATCAAAGGAGGAAAATATAAAAAAATAGTATTCTGAAAAAAAAAATTTTAATTTAGTCCCGAGTATAGAGTCTATGTCGCCGACTCATGGCCCAATAAAGTGGCATGCTGTCCCAATTAAGCGGATAATACTCTGGGATGTTCCACAATTTGGTTCTATTCTTCAAGATCTGCCCCAATTAACCGGTGGACCCATTAAACGGAATCTACTGTACTGGGAATCCTCAGGCTTATGCGCAAAACATTTCCAGGTGGAATGGCCAATATACTTATTTTTGCTGTGGGCAACATGGAGAAGGCTTTCTCGAAACCTACTTGATCAAGGAACTGTGGCCTAACCTAAGAAATAATTTGAAAATAAGGCAGCAGGCCACAAAAGCAGTGGCACCGACTCCATGGGGCCTGAGCCCCCCCAAAAATTCGTTACAGATGTGAGGAAAAAATGTGTCAGGCTTGTCGATTTTCCCCGGAGTGTCCAGATATCGAGATTCAAGTAATCAGGGTTCTAATGTTGATCATATGACTCTTCTAAAATGCTTTAAGATCTTAAAATTCACTACTAATAAAAGTTACTGGGTCAAGGTCCCAGGTTTGGGACCACCCAATATTTTTTGTAAGTCGGCACCCCTGCACAAAAGCCACTCATCATTTTAGGGTGCGTGGCTTTTAAAAAGGCACATCAAGTGTAGAACTAATTCCATAGCTAGATATGGCTCAATATTTTGTGCCTGATTACATGCATTGTATTTTCCTTGGTGTTTTTTGGCAATTTGTGTTTATGGTTTGATTCTTCAAATAATGAAAAAGAGGGGTTATTTAGTGGCAAATGCTAAAAAACAGATAGAAATTTGCTTGAAATTTTGCCTCCAAGCCAACTTACCTGGTTACCACTTAGCATATTGTGCGATGGCTTGAGGAAAGCAATTGAATTTTGTAAATGGCTCATGTTTTATCCGTTAGTTTGTTGAGTATGCTTGGTTGGTGCTATATAGGTACCTACACCATGTGGAAAGGGCAGATTTCAGAAATGGAATGGATTATTGCATTTGAGTGGGTAGGAAGCCAAGGGGTACAAGTGATTTTTTTTTCTTAAAAGAGTTAGGTAAAGTTAATTGCTAGATTAAATACACAAAAATTTGGAGTGAAGTGGATAAAATCTACACAAACTTTTACACAGAAATATTGGGTCATATAACCTCTAAAATGAATAAAAGGGAAGAAAGAAAATTCTTACCACTCATTTGATAGTATTGCATGGAGAAGTATGGACAAGTGCAAGGCTTTAATTAATCAAATCATTGAACTTTTAGCCGTACGTGGAGAATAAAAAATTAAGCAGTGAAATGAATTACCATGCATATTCTTGAATTAGAAATGGGTACTTCAATTTTGCAGGTTAAACCTGTACAATTCTTTCAAACTGATATTAATTTATATGATATTTTATTGCTTTGTGGCCAAATTTGGTCCAAGAATTTAAAATCTTATTTTTGTATAATAAATCATATGCATTTGCTTCCTAAAAATAAAATTTCATGTTTTAATCTTTCCTTTTATTCAAATGCATATTTTATTTTATTTTACAAAAAAATGGCTGAATCTGGTTGCCAAGGGATACGAGTGAGTCTATGTTCTGTGCTTACATCGAGTGAAAAATCAAATCCACTACTAAACCACTAATTGATCTCATTTGTTTCCTATACATGTACCTAATTTCTGAACCTAACTCAGTAAAGAAAAGAGAAATTGTGAATTTTTAAGGATTGAATCTTTGCATGGGCATCAGAACTACAGGCACAACCAATTACAGGCCCTCAAGGGCAGATCCAGGATTTTTTCGGGAGGAGGAGGGCACAGTGTCTGACAAGCAAACGATATCTTTGTACTTCAGATAAAAAAAACAACAATTTCTAAATGAAATGTTCTCTTCAAGGGAAAGTGGGGCAAAACCGACTGTGCGGGTCAAACCGACCCCTTTAAAATCACCCGGTAGTTTTTGCTTTCAAACAGCAACATTATAAATTAGTTGAAGTGGCCGCCAATACCAGAAGATAGAGCTTGTTTCCGTTTGCGTAGTGGCCGCCGTTTAGTTTCTGTAAATTTTCAAAATTTTATACAGTTTTCTTAAGGATTTTTATTAAGTTTGTTTTGGATCTGACAGTTATAATGCCGATCTGATTTACCAACAGCAAGTTGATATGATAATTTAGTGTTTTTAGTTGTTTTAAGCCCGTGTAGCCAAGTAGTTGATTATGGATACGATTTTATTGCCATATTTCTGATGTTGTGTGTCAAGGGGCAAAACTGTCACCGAGGAGAGTGGGGCAGGACCGACAGAGATTGGATATTCTTTTAAAGATAGGGATGATTGTAATGAAGGAGACAAGGAGGCTTGCAAATTTTGCATTCAGTTGTATTCCAGTTCCAAGAATAAAATGCGTTGAATACAATGTTTGAACTGCAAAGGATGGGCTCACGAGGCGTGTTCAAATTGTGAAGAAGAACATGACAATGTCATTTGTGATTTATGTACGTAAGTTCATATCCAACCTCACATATTGTTAATTTACAATTTCATGTTCAGAAATATCACACACATGTTAAAAGAGTGTTTGTAAAATAAATCTTTCAAAATTGTACAATAAAGGTTTTGTAAATGCAAATTCAATGGGTGTCTGTTTTGCTCCACCTATGGGGCAAAATCGTCATTATGTCAATGTTTGAAAAAAAATCGAAAGTATATGTAATCACTATAATAAAATGCATTTAAATTAATATTCTACACCCTATATGTAAAAAAAGTATGTATGTATAAATGTTACTCTTAGCCACATTTAAAAGAATATCAGCAACAGAATGATCAAGTTTTAAATGAAAAAAGGTTAACCGGTCGGTTTTGCCCCACTTTCCCCCATACATATGTTGATATGAAATTTAGTGATGGAGGCTCCACAATAAACAAGACTAACATAATTATAACTGCATTAAAAATGTTGTCTAATTTGTAAGCCTCTGAAGGGGACACATGCACCGTGTACCTTCCCCCCTTAAATCAGCCTATGGGTACAATGTTCAGTTCATTCTACATTTACCAGAAGCTGAGAAGAATAGGGTAGTTTCCTTCATTAAAGAAAATGGAATGTATCGATTGCGATTCGTTACCCACCATTAGTGTATTCATAATATACAAATTATTTTGTTTTAGAAATCCCAGTTTAGACAAATGGCAATGGTCAATTTTATCCCATTTGAAAAAGGCCAGATTGGCGCCCACGTGACGTCACAGGGACCTATTTTCTATACTAGTTTTAAATCTAGGGAGTTTTAAATCGTCTGAGAGTACCAATTCATGCATGAGGCACAGAGCTCAGAGAAACATGTCTTAATAATCACCTATTAAAACTGGCTAAGGTTGGAAAGTTTTCTTCGTTTGATATGGTATTAATCCTTATTTAAGCCAAGTGCTACCTGCCAGCAGGGTGCTCAGCTACCTGCTAGCAGCTTGCGTCGTATCAGCACTCAAGCCTTGCCCCAAGGTCACCTCACAGGACGGCAGCTGGAACCAGAAATATGTCACACCGAGTTTTCCTGGCATTCATACTTAGCCGTCGTATTTTCGCGCACTTGAAATTTTTCACTTTTCTTTTAATCGTGAAAAATAGATATCATCATTAAAAATCTAAAAGCGTGAAATACGTACTCCAGGAGTAATTATCTTTCGATTTAAGCAATAAAAAATAACACGAAACCACCCTATCGTGGACCTTTTTCGGAAAATTCTTGTTTTACCTTCCAAAGGCTAATGGCTGAATTCTTCAATTGGCACATTGGACTGAAGAAGTTGCCAAGTTGCTAAACATTAGTAGGTCTGTAATTACAGTTAAAATGCTGAAAAAAGATTGCGAAAATTATGATGAATAGATAGGAACGGAAATGGAGTAATGTGGCCCATGCCTGTTAAGTCATGCCTCCCTATCTCCTAGGGTCATTGTCTGGTTTTATGCGTGTATACCCAGGGAGTGAAGTGGATAAAATCTACACAAACATTTACACAGAAATATTGGGTCAAATAACCTCTAAAATGAGTAAAAGGAAAGCAAGAAAATTCTTACCACTCATTTGATAGTATTGCATGGAGAAGTATGGACAAGTGCAAGGCTTTCATTTATCAAATCATTGAACTTTTAGCCGTACGTGGAGAATAAAAAATTAAGCAGTGAAATGAATTACACACCATGCGTATTCTGGAATTAGAAATGGGTACTTCAATTTTGCAGGTTAAACCTGTACACATCTTTCAAGCTGATATTAATTTATATGATACTTTTGTTGCTTTGTGGCCAAATTTGGTCCAAGAATTTAAAACCTTATTTTTGTATAATAAATCAGATGCATTTGCTTCCTAAAAATAAAATTTCATGTTTTAATCTTTCCTTTTATTTAAGTGCATGTTTTACTTTCCCTTGCTTCATCAGTAAAAATTGCTTCACCTGCTTATTTGATTGATATTACTGTATACCGGTGGTCATGAAATCAATGAAACATTCTCTTTATATAGATGCCATAAAAACCCATGGGATTTTCTAAGATCCAATGGAATTCTCTAAAGGATTTTTTGTGACTCCTGAAGAATCCCTGGGACCACCAGATTGAATATCTGGCAGTTAAGGTATACTGGGATTAATCAGAATATTAACATTCCGGAGTTGCCCACAATCTAATTCTTTAACCTCTCACCAGACACAATATTGGAGTTGCTGATTTCAGGCGAAATGTGCCTAACAGGCACAGATGTAAAATGACATAATTAACTATTAGTACGGCTCAGTAGTACACCTTTAAACTTTGAGGCACCATTGTTAGTGTCGACTAACGCATATATAATTCCTTATTTACTTTGCATATACCCCTATACACACCGTCGTCTTGCCCCAGACCAATCCAGCAAGGTGCGATTGAATCTGCTATTTAGGCTATTAAGTATTATTGTATGTAATATATTTAATATGTGAATTGTATATGATTAGGGTTTCTTATTTTGCTATATTACATATCCGATAATACTTTTATTCTGCTTTACCATTATTTTACTTAATTATACCAAATAATCTGCCACTGATCTATCGGCAGAAATGCGAAAAGCAAAAGGCTGCCTATGGTGTGTCAAAACTAACAGCTACTATGAATAGAAAGGGTCTAAGCCACTTATTGGCATGGAGAAGTGAAAAAAAAACACTTGCGCTGAGCCTGTCAGATGCATTGCACCTGACCGTAGGCTAATTATTAACTTCATTTATTTAATAGGATTATTATTAAGCCTATGTCCACAATCCACAAATTGTAAGAAAAATGAATTAACTTTTTGGCAGGGGTGTACCCAGGAAGAAAACCAGGGGCAAGCCTTAGTTGCTCAAGTTGTAGATAAGATTTAAGCATGGAAAATGTGAATGAAATCGACACTCTAAGGAAACTACATATAACAGCTTTTTATTAGTTTTTAAAATTATTTGATTGAAAAAATATTATTTTTCCTAAAGACATTTGCAATTTTTGCTTCAAGTGGGCAGCTGCCCCCTCCTGCCCCTCGCTGAGTATGCCCATGATTGGCAGTTGTTGTATGTCGTGAGGATTTTCTTGGAGTTCTTAGGACTGTGAAGGTGTGGTATCCATCATTTGAATCTACTACAATCTATTCACTTAACACATTCACTGCGGGTCTGATTTTCATGAAAGTCGTCAGAATCGGCGGATTAAATGAGAAAGAGAAATAGAGGTTTTTGCGCCATATCTTCCGTTCAAATCCTGCTATTTACAAACTGCACACAGGTCAAAAGAGGGAAGCTTGCTGAAGGCCATGCAGACAATTGGAAGGCTCAGAAGTGGATATTACTCACGTACCAGGGTGGAGAAAGGGCTACCGGCCTGACTGGCTGAGCACGCCAGTTGACGAGCTCCTCGCTGAATGTGTTAATGTTTGTGAGTGAGCTTTCGTAAGAGCCCAAACAAAATCAGAAGGCTTCGCTAATGGGGTAGGGGCAGTACCAAGAGAGAGAGCAAACTTAATGTTACCAATTATATATAACCGCCCCAATTTGTCAATGAAAACGTCGGCACCGACACAATATAACTACTCTATGGAAGGTATTGAGGATAATCTCAGAAGCCCATGACACTGTCAGGTACCACGCTGAATGAGGCACCATTGTTGAAGGCATAGTTATAGATATAAGGAGAGGTTTGACAACACTGCTCCACCAGCAGATTCACGATGTTAACTCGACGGAGGTCTGAGAGCAACTGACTGAGGCCACACCTGCTGGTTGGCCAAGGGAAAGTTGCTTGCCAAGAAACTTTCCCTTCTTGTAAAAATCTCTTGAGTACATGGGCATGTGGTGGGCAGGAGGGGCTGGTGCCCCCCCCCCTTAGAGGCGTATGTAAATACAGTTCAGAATGAAAGTTTTGAACAAAGTATCTTTTGAAGAAAAAAAGATATTAGTATAGGATATGGAACTTAATAAAAATATTTATTTGACTCGAGATGAATGAGAATGTGATTTGTAGCTCTCCGGTTTCTCCTCATCGAAAGTAAATCCTGTAGTAACTTCATGAAAGTTTCATTGATGAATTTTATAAAAGCCATCAATGAAATGAAACCACAATGGGGAACACACAATTTTTTTAAATAACTTAATTATAAGCTCCTTGCCTCAAATGTACTCGCCGAAAATTTCGCGGATGAATAATACTTTTCAGCTGAGTTATGAGTCTTTAAAAATAGACCTTCATTGGCTACTTGAAAACACGACGTCATCGGAGTGTGACGTCACGGCACGGTATCCACTGATGACAGACTGAGGAAGTGGATAGAAAATCGATCCATGAGGGCTCAAATGCAAATTTGGCGATAACAATTGCTGTTTTAACGTCAAAATGAAGACTGTGAATATTTTAGGTTGCCAAGGCTTTGTTGAAACAAATAAAGGGGATTGTTTGGGGAGATTTGGAAAGATTAAATGAAAATAAGTTGAATGCAGATTGTGATCTACATTGGACACCCATATCATTTGGTTAGTGGAATTAGTGTATTGCAGCATTGATATTCAATAGACAAACGTGTGAAAACCATATATATCGTGTTTAAGGTCCCACCACTCAAGTACCTCTATTTTCTCACGGGAGAAGATTTTTGCTTGTGCCCCAAAGGACAAAAATAAGAGAAGAAAGTGGTTGATGACCTATGGAATGGAGTTAAATACTTTATTTACATTATGAACGGGATGATTCTCAACGTAAGTGCACTCTTGAACCAGGGTTACCATAGGTTTTTATCAAATCGCCAGTATTTCTCGGATGGCCACTAAATTTAGGATGTATCACTCATTTCACCTCGTAAACAACCCCAGAAATGTACCTAATAGTCCACCGATTGTAGGATTATATATATAAAGGAAGGTGGCTATTCATGAGAATAAATACTAATTATTATTAAACCACGGGTAAAATAAGGAATATACGAGAAATATGTGGCTTTTGGTAAGGTAAATTAAGTATTTGCTGCTGTGGTGCCCATAAAGTTCGCTGCATGTCAACGCAAAATCTAAAATTTCGTCTCGTTACTGCAGTGGGTTTCTTATCAAAACCTAGAACTTGAGTACAGAGTAAATAGTATTTGAAACTTATTTCTGTGTACATAAAATACTTTATTTTACCTTTTCACGATCATTAGGATCTCAACTCCGGCTGACATGGGAAGACTATCTAAGTTCCGCACAGTGGGTAACTAAGTAAATACATAAGATAGATTTTCAGCTAACAATGGATATATTAAATATATATGGACAATAAATATATATTTAAAAAGTTCGTAAAATTATTTTCATTAATTGCATGATTATTTACCAGCTTTATTTTACTCCCACATCGCAATACTGACAAGGCAATCACTGCTTTTCATAAAATCAGCCGCCAAAAGGAAGTCGACCAAAAGTAAACTGAGGTATTGTGCTTTCCTAAATCCCTCTTACCTCAATTTGTCCTTTAAGGAACTACTACAAAGCTCGATGAAGATTTTTACTTCAATATCTTGCATTCAAGGCTCCACCACTCTTCTCTCTTAGCGAAGTGAATGGTGTACCGTGCGATGACGTCAGGAGGTGTTTCAGGTCATGTGACTTCAAGCGATATTCGAGCATTTTTAATTAGCATTTATTGACGTTTGTGGAGTACTAGGAGAGTTTTGGCTTATATATTTGGAATCGTGAGAAAATTTTCTATTCAATGAGACTAACTAGCACGATGAACATATTTCATGCATGCAGAAATGCAAAAAATCTCTAAAACCACTGCAAAACTTGGATTAGGTGTGCAAATATCTCTTACTTAGCTCCCAAATGATACTTTATTCATGGCTAACTTTAAGAGAACTAATACATGAGGTTCGTTCAATAAGTCCTTAGAGTTAGATTGTTTATAAAAAATAACAAAATTGCGTTTTTTGTGGTGATAAAGTTTATGAAATGGTTAAAAGGGATAAAACATTGCCATACATAAAAAAATGAACGGTGCGAACGCTCTGTGGAAGTGTCTACCCCACAAAATGATTGACAAAATCCACAATATGGTTTTAAGTGCTAGACGAATCAATGTGCGTGATATGGTAAGGCCACAGGCATATAGTTATAAAAAATAATATTAAAAGCACAAAGTATGGAGTATATGTTAACATATACTCCATACTACTCCATAATTATTGTAAATTTAGCTAAATATTATTCATTCAGTGTGCAAGCAAACCTTTATAACAACTTGTTTATTACATACATTAAATGCAAACACCCAAAAATTAATAATTGGTTGCAATATTCAGTCAAGTGGTGTGATAATAAATAGATAATTACGTTAAAAAGATTGCAGGCATATTTTTACATGCGTGCAATCAAGGAGACTCACCTAAGAACTTTCAACTTAAAATTACTTAAATCTCAGGTGAAAAAACACATTCAATTCATGGCTTCTCTTGCATAAATGTAAAAGAGAACAACTTACTATGCATCAATACAGGAATCAATGGGCACTCTCTCAATATTCATGGCTGAGGCTAATTTTAACGCGATGTGAGCATTATTCAAGATAATGTTAAATGAAACAATAGCTAAAAATGATTTGAAACCAACTTTACGCGAGCTGAATAATCAACTATATTAAAGGAATTGTGCGGAAATAAACATCCGAGCATATTTTGCGGAGCACAAAGTTGCTTCATCGACAGAACCTAAACAATAACAATTAATGCAACCATTTACCACAGATAGCATAATTTTCCGCAATGCTTTCATATTTACTACCCATAATTTCATTGCAATACTTTACAAGCAACGAAAAAGAGTCTCAATGTAAGCTATCTGGTCGAATTATGCGAATAAGCGAATTGTACCATATTTCAACAACTGTTAATTTACTCTAGTAGACAGCCTATACAAATATACATGCCCCTCGAGTCGAAATTCCCTTCCACACATCATTCTCAATTTTCGATGAAACTGTAATTTTATTCAAATATATAGCATGGGTAGTCGAATCATTGCATACTTGCACGAAAACATGAAGGGATCACTCCGAATAGTAATAAAGTTTTCGAACATCTACGATTCTCCACTCAAATTTTCAGTGAGCATATAGTAATAGGCTGACACAAAAACATTGAGTATGAGGTCACACCACAGAGCTTTACACACGATATACTAGTTCACAGCTGTTCCATCCATCCTGAAAATTACCATTACCATTTTTTTCCTCATTTTTCCACATCTGCGGCCGAAACATCGAGATTATTCCATCATCATCCATGAAAGCACAGGTTAAGGGCGTTGCCTACTACATTTCCTAATCAAAGAATAAACACCGAAATTTAGGGAGTCTTACTTTATAAAGACAAACTTTGAGTTAATTCAGTCAAGCCATATCGTCACGACAACAGAAGCAAAGCAGCAATATATTTTAACACGCAATAAATAAATGGACGCCGAAACCTAACACAATTACGACGAACTTAAAACATATTTCCCTTTCAATGATTACTTCCCATTACATACAACATGCGTTGGACAAACTGCGAGCGGATATAGGTAACATGTTCAGCATTTAATCCCAAGAAATCATTATTATTACTATGAAACAATGACCTTACCCACCTGTGCACAGCCATTTTGAAATCTTTCCAAACCAACAACAACAATAAACAGCTGATTTCCTGAACGAGATTTTCAAAGGGTATTATATGTATCCAAGGCTTAAATTATTTTTTTAAATGTTAATAAAGCCACTACTTATATTTGCAAGTCAATATTCCGCAGAAAACAGAAACAGTTATAAATTCTCCTCTCTCTCATTGGTTGCGAAAAACTGTTATGGCGGTTTCCATATGGGAAAAGGCGGAGCTTCCCAAGAGGCGGAGCTTGCCTCGCACAAGCGCCGCCTCGCGGGTTACAGGTGTCGTGAACCCGCCCCTATTGTAAGCCTGCTATGAGTATGTGCCTCTAGCGGTAACAATCATAACTAGCCAAGAGTTAATGTAAACCAATCTTTGCTTGCATAATCTTATATTAACATTGATTATGACTCGTTAGGTCTCTATCCAATTTGCTGCGGTGTATTTTTTCTTTGAGACGATTAGTCTTTTAAGTTTTATAATTTAAACTTATCTTTCACCGTGAGCATTATAAATAACGAATTCATTCATCATTGTAATGAATTTAGTTTCCCCGACGAATTTGGAGATCTCAGTCAGTCTGTGTTGGTGGTTTCATTGACGATTTAATTTTTTCAAAGATTAATTGAGTGGTTGAAATCAAAACATGAATCGTACCGCCGGTATTTTCTCGGTTTCATCGGAAAGAAATTCCGAGAATACCCTGTGCAGACTATGCATGAAGAATAATGATTGTTATTACAACATATTCACTTCAAACGTAGCTTGCAGAATAACGGTGAAGGATGCCCTGCATGGTTTACTTGGTTTAGAAGTAAGTGGCACATTACCTGCATCTTTTCGATGTTTAGTTTTCATATAACTTTCTTTATTCAATGTCATGAGCATAATGTTGCACTCTTTTAATGTATAGCGTGTTGATTGCTCTCTTAGGTTGGATTGGGAGATGGCCTGCCTACCACCCTTTGTCCACTGTGTTTGAAAAAGCTCACGGAATTCAGTGTTTTCAAAAACATTTGTTTAGAATCGGACGCTAAACTCAGAAAGCTGTCTGGGAGTAATTTCTTTAGGGTGAGTACTTTCTTTTATTCGTATTTGAAGACTGGTGCATGGTATGTTTCGACAGCAGTGACAAATCAACGTAGATTCGGACTCAACTATAGTAGAAATTTGATAGGATTTACTCAAAATTGTAATCGATTTTTTACACGATGCCATAATTCAAGAAAATAAATACGCACATTCGATTGGAGATAAGAAAGTAATTAGAGCAAATACTTTTAAGTTATAATATGAGGGAATTTTAAAGGACTTTGACTCCGTGCAAAGTGCTTGTTACCTTGGAGATGGTGTTGCAGTGGTGTTAAGTGAAGACGTTCTGTGCTATGACACAATCCTTTATAAAATGCTGGGTAACCGTCAAATGATCAAACAAATCTCTTAATATTTCCTGATATACATGAACTGTGATAGCGCTGTAGATTAGTTTCTTTATCGATGGCCAAGCTTAAGCTCTAATGCACGAAAAAAGTATAATGTTTTAATTGAACTCTTGTTTATGTTTTAATTTGAATTCTTGAGGTTTGCGTTATTTATAAATACATACCTGCCTACGGCTCAGACACTTTTTTCCATATTCAAGGCTTATTATGCGAAAAGATGAGAAGTACAATGAATGCAAAAGTTGCCTAGTGTTGAAAATTGCGTTTAAGCTTTGAAGATGATAGTTGCAAAAAATGTCCTTAAAAACGTTTTTTAAAAAAAGACGTAAAATTGAAAACAATAAGAAAATAACTGAACTGTTTATTTGATTTAAACATGGCTTGTGTGGTGAAAAACCATTTTTAATTAATTTAGATGATTATCCTACATGTATGTAACAATCTTCACATTCGTGGCTAGGCCTATGATAAACTGTATTGCATTTTTAATATTTTGGGAGTTGTAGAACAAAGTTTTTTGTGTGAACTTTAGCTCTGTGTATTTTGATTATTATAATCAATTTTGAGGTATGTTTTTTACTAGTTTTTGAACACATTATTTTCAGATAAGTGATTCTGTAAGGTATTTACTTATTCACATAAGTTTTTGTAAGAGATTCTATGGTATGGGGAATGGATTAGTGTTGCATTTTGTAAATAACTCTTGTGTAATGATTTTTGAGTATGTGGTCAGAAATTGCCTTTTGAGCACAGAATGCAGTGAATTAGTTGTTTTAGATTTTTGTCCGTTATATTTTCAACTTTATGTTTTCGGTTAAGAACTTTTTCACCTAAATTTAGAGCTCAATATGCATACAGATAATTGAATGATCTACGGCTGTTTAACAGTTGAAAGAAAATGAATAAATTAAAAAGAAGTTAATAATTTTGGTGGATTAGTATGAACGTGATTGTCCTAGTTTTATATTTTTGTATTTTTCTTTAGTTCGAGTGGGTCGCTGGCGTAGGCGGAAGCTTGCAAACCAGAGTATGTGTTTTTGAGATTAAGACCTATGCTGAAATGTGTTCTTCGGAGCAAATCCGCATGGTGCATGAGTGTGAGCGTGATTTTCCAAGTTTTACTTTTTTGTCCTTTTCTTTTGTCATCCTTCCAAATTCCCCATCCCCACCTTTTGGCCTGGCAAAGAGTACGGCCTTGGGGAAAATATTTTCTTTCAGCTCAAAATGCATGTTAGCTGTATTTACTTTTTATTTTAATGAGTGATTAGATTAAGAATTTAAAAACGTATATGGGTCATTCCAATTCAAATCAACCAGGCCATGACACCCACCGACTCGGATTTTCATGAAACTTGCCATGGTCATACATTCTGGTATAATGAGAAATTGTGTACAATTTTAGCCCCTAATTGTCAATTGTTGATGAAATATGAGTAATTGAAATTTTGGCGTGACCCCTAAAGTGCCGCAACGTGCAACACATGGTGATATTTATTTTCATCCATAACTCCATTCCTGTGGGATGGAAAGGCATGATTTTTTTTCCTAAAGCTAAGTGGTCCATTATGATCCCACGATTATCATTAAATATTCACTGCATGAAGTAATTCAGCTGCAAAAAAATAAAATTTACAAAAAAATCTCGCTTGTACCAATTTTCATTCTCAGCATCCACAGGGAAAGGCCATGCAAATACAGACTCATGGTTCAGTTTAAAGTAATCACTAATGTATGAGCAAAGATCCTGATGAAAAAAAATCTTGAGTCCGACGTTCCTTTTAGTAAAAAAAAAATACTCATTAATGGTCACGGGAAAAAATGGCTCTTTTTCAAGGCACATAGATATTACACAATTTAGAGGAGATATAAGCTTATACTCATGATTAAACAATATTGGAGCATGCATTATCTCACTATAGCGTAAGCTACTGGCTCTTATAGTAGGAAACACATAAGCATTCATGTGAATGTACTCCCCCACGTACTGCTAATTTTGTGCTATCTCAACTATTCGAGCAGAGGGAGTTTTAATTTAAAAAACTGCATGATCCATGGTACAATATTACATCCTACGTTCATTTTAATCTGTGTCCAAAGACCAAATACATTTCATACTATTGATGTGGAGGTATCAGGATTACTAAGGTTCTTGTTTATCTTCTGTTTAATGCCGTAAACTATTCATTGCATTAGTTGCTCAGTGATTGCTCTCTTGCCTGTTGATATTGGTCCCTAGTATATCTGATAGGGTGGTTTCCTATTTTTTAAATCCTTAAATGGAAATATTATTGATCCTGGAGTACAAATTTCACGCTTTTACATTTTTAAATGGCATCTATTTTTTGTGATTTAATGAAAATTGAAAATCTTCGAGCACGATAAAGCAATGGCAAAGTATGAATGCTGGGAAAAGCCCATGTGAAGTCTGGCTGCTGATGTGTGAGGCTATGAACGCCACTACGATGCAGGCTGCTTGCTGCCGAGCATGGCTCTTGGGTAGAGTACCCTGCCGGCTGGTAGTGCTTGGCTTAAATAAGGATTCTTAATACCCTATCAAACGAAGGAAACTTTCCGACCATAGGCAATTTTAATAGGTGATTATTAAGAGATGTTTCTCTGAGCTCTGTGCCTTTTGCATGCATTGGTAATCTCAGACAATGTAAAACTCCTATCTGCTCGTATAGCATCTAGGTCCCTGTGACGTCACGTGGAGTGGCATCGCATGGGTGCCAATCTGGCTTTTTTCAATTGAGGTTAAAATTGACCATTTACATTCATCTAAACTGGGATTTCTAAAACCAAATAATTTTTATATTATGGATACACTCATGGTGGGTAATGAATTGCAATCAATGCCTTTCATTTTCTTTGATGAAGAAAACTACCCTTATCTCGAAATTTCTATTCCCCAGAGCAATTTACTATTCTGAAGGGTGAATCGCGCCTGGTAGGGTCTTCCGACCTGTCGGGGAGCGTGGGACATTTTGTGTCCATGGACATTTTCTTCTCGTGTGTGCTTTCCTTCAAGTCTATCTTCCAAGATCAGACTGAGGATTTCATACTTTTCTGCCTCAGTTAGTTCTTTTGTGTAAAGTTTGCTCTGGGATAATTAAAGTAAATTTTGAGTACTTTTTTTAACTTAAATATTTTTCAGATAAGTAATTTTGTTGGATGTTAACTTTCTCAGAAAATTTTTCTGTAAGAGATTCTCTGTACAGGGAATGATTGAATGACTGGTGTTCCACTTTGTGAGTAAATTTTGTGTTATGTATTTTGAGTATGTAGTCAGAAATTATTTTTTGAGCACAGAATGGATTGAATTAGTTGTTTTAGAATTTTTTTCTGGTATACTGTCAACTTTATGCAGATGTCTTTGGCAAAGAACTTTTTCACCTAAATCTAGAGCTCAAAAAGCATGATAGCTGTGTTTACTTTTTACTTTACTGAGTGATAAGATTTGAAAATTAAAAAATCTCTAATGCACTGAATAGTAGAGGACTTCACGTTGTAGAAATCCATCTTTCTGATTTTTGAATGAAAAACTTTGCTGTTTCTACAATTTGGAACTTTATTTTCTTAAAAGGAAAAAAAATTTTTGATTGAGGATTTTTACTTCTCAACCACAAATGACAAGTGGCGACGCCTGAAGTATGTAGGACAACCCTCTATTAAAATAGGAAATTTTCTCAAAGAAATGAACATTCATCCGGCTTACTACAATAACAGGAATCTAAAAAGCTTGCTTCCACCCATCAAAGACTCCATAAACCCAGCCCTCCATAGTGGGGTTTACCAACAAAAATGCAGTGATTGTGACGCCAAATAGGTGGGACAAACGGGGAGGAACCTAGCCATTAGAGGCGAAGAACACAGACGAGACTACATCAAGAAAACGGGGATGTCCCAGTTTGCCTCCCACCTCCTTGAAGGGACAACAGGCGGATTTCACCCCAGAGTTGCTGCACCGTGTGAAGAAAGGGTCAGAAATGGACATCAGGGAGCAACTGGAAATTTTAAGAATAGTCAAGAAGAAAGAGCCCATCACTAATGACCACCTTTTTCCATTCCACTCCCCCCTCCTGGACATCCCAATTTTGCACCCGAAAAATAATCCCCATGACGCTAACCCCTCCTACGCAAAGCGCAACAATGTAGTGCTCTACAGACATCTCCTCTCCAACCCTATCCCCTCCCCACCCCTATCTCCTCCCCACCCCTATCCCCTCCCCACCCCTATCTCCTCCCCACCCCTATCCCCTCCCCACCCTTCCCCTCTTCCCCATTTTGGTATATAACCCACTACGATGCTACTTGTACTGCTAGTCCTATGAATATGATACAGTGTATCGAAACTAGTCAGGAAAATGAAGTTCCAAATTGTAGAAACAGCAAAGTTTTTCATTAAAAAATCAAAATCTCCTAAATTAATAAGTTGTCATCTGCCAGGCTATTGCTGTGGAGCTGTCAGAATTTCTTAGGTTCTTTTTTATCTTCTTTGTTGTGCTGTACACTATTCAGTACATTGGATGTTCAGGCATTACCCTCTTGACCATTGTAATTGGTCCCAAGTATCTCTAACTGCTGTCACATGTATGATGTTTTGTACCCATGGACATTTTCCCTTTCCTTCAACTCTATCTTCCAAGATCAGACTGAGGATTTTACACTTTCCATTCTTAGAATGTTGCCAACGTATGAGATTTACGCCTTCTCTCCCAGAGTTCATCTTTGAGTACATGTAAACAAGACGTCAAGAACAACAGAAATGCATCAAAAACATATTCCACATCAAAGATTCGTATTTAAAGACACCACTGTTGAAGACAATTATTTTCTGGCTTCCATGGCCGCAAGGATGTTATAATACAGCCACTACATGAACTCATTATACCGAGAATCTTCCTGTGAAATTTCGTTCCAGCAGCTATGTAGCTTTTGAGTGATAAATTAACAGACATGTGGACACCACTTTTTTTATGCAATAGCTTAGATGACACATTAAAAATCCTGTTTCAAGATTAGGAGTATCCTTCAATTTTTGACGCTGAAAGAGGAGAGTTGTTTATCACTATTACTTTCTCCGCAGAGTATCAAAGAAGAGGAGGCAGCTGATGACAATTTGGGATCTCCAGCTGAGACAACTGACAGCATTAGAGATGAGATACAAGGCACCTCACATCTCACTTGCTCAGTCAAAACAACTGAAATATACATTCCTGTGTCAGACTCCCATCAACCTGGAGCAAATATGTTGGTAAGTTTTACTCTCATTGACAATGAAACCCGAGTTAAATATCCTTAATTTTTAGGTATTTTCTACGTTGCATGACGAAATTGCTTCTGCCCAGCGTAACTGGATGCATTTCTACAGGAAGTCACCCTCAGTCGAGTGACCATCAATTGTATGTCATGAGACAAAAAGCTTAACCACTCTAATCTATTTGCATATAACTCAATCTTAGCTATATAACACCACTAATCCTCTGTGAGAAATGTTAACGGTGGACAATCTCAATTCCCTTTGCAAGCCTATAGCCTTCACACTATCAACTACGTTGATGACCATGGATGTGAAACAGCTCCCAGTTTTGTCAGTCTATGATGCAGAACGTGCCTAGAATATGCTTCTCTCTTGGCACTAAATTTAACAGGGTTCCCACTCAACCGTGAAAACCTTAAAACCGTGAATATCCCGTGAATTCCGTCTACCGTGAAAAAACCTGGAAATAGCCGTGAATTTCGTCATAAAACCTTAATAACCTCTCACACTTGATTGTAGATCTATGATTGACTGATCAAAAGAAAAATTGATATGTCGATCACGTTTCAAGGTCAGTAACTCGCAGACACTGCCCACCCATTTATGTGCACACGTATGCAGTAAACCTCGATCTGCCGTTTTTCAGGGGGATGGATGAAAAAAATGATAAATGCGGGAAATCGATTGATGCGGGAATGTTTGTCCGGGTTGCCTATGTCCCACCAAACGCTGGATTTTTGCGAATTATGATATTCATTAATGGATTCAAACAAGATTTTAGTTGATTACGGGAATATTATTACTTTATCGAAACGCTTGGGTCATATTGTTGATTCGACTTATCTCTCTTTCAAATATCCTAAAGGAACAAGCCGCATCGCTAAAAAATGTTTGCACTCCACTTGGAATTTTCGCTGCTATTATGCATTTCTGTCTGATGTAAAAATTCTTATCCATCAAATGCCATTTCAAGTATACGTATTTACGAGAGAAATGTGCGTGTTATGCCTCAAACAACTGATTTCGCCGTCGCAGTGATTGGTTATGAGATGGATCAAGAAGGCCAATAATAGTTTATTATTTCAAATGTTCCTTTCTAGCAATTAAATTTTTTATATGATTGAGGCAATGTAGCGTTAATTGTCAGCGGCATGCCCACCTGATCCTCGGCTTCATCCCACTTCTTGTTTTCACCAGGGATCTCGCTCTACCCCACCCCTGCCGTCATGTGCCACTGGACATACCGAGGCGTTCTGAAATATTCACGTATTTCTAGCCCGTATTCTTTTCTTCATCATCAATTATTTACAGTTCACCTTTTAAAGTTCTCACTTGTGTGTGGAAAATTATTCGATGGGACCGCGATCTTCAAACGATCAATGCGGGAAAACGATACTTCGGGGAACGATAGATGCGGGAAAAAATTACATTGTCTTTATGGAACTTAATTTGGGACCAGGAGCGGCGAATGATGAATGCGGGAAAACGATCAATGCGGGAACGATAAATTGGGGTTCCACTGTATTCGGACTGCAATTATTGGTCAGTGTGTCATGACGAGACACAGACCTTAAGCCTGTGATTGGAAGACCGGTAGCTAAAATGTTCGTTAATCCTGGAAAAAAATTGACTTCCCCGCCACCCTCCATTTCCCACCCTCAACCTTTAGCCGGCTCAAAATTTTGGCAAATATTGGTGACGTCATTAGAACACTTTCATTGCTAAGTTGGCATTCCCGGTGTCTATCGCGTTTGTTAAATTTTATAGTAGTTAAAAGTGCGACCGGTTATTGTTACGTGATCAATATTTCTTCCTAAAATGGCTCACCAAAAGATCGTGAATTTGGTGAAATGTAGACCGTGAAAACCTGGAAAAAACCGTGAATTATGTAATTTAGTTTGAGTGGGAACCATGTTTAATTAACATGACATTTTTTAGGAACATATCTATAGTCTTGAGTGAAGGATGCATGTAATAGGTACAGTCGGATTCAAAAGCATTGCAACAAATGGAGCGGCGCTACTTTCGCTGCAGTTTGGAAATCGAGTTTCGGCATTTTCTATTGTACCAGTGGGAGGGAGATTTGAACAGCATTCCCACCTCCCGTAATATTTTTATAACAACATCGTTAAAGGGAAATGTATGCGGGATATGTGCAATGTTTAATACCACATAAATTATGCAGCTCCTGCTAGACAATACATATACGTCCAGAACATCAATTTACCTTCTCTCGTAAGTTGGCCGATCCGTCGAAGTATATTGTCTTACAATTAACGCTGAAGCTTTTCGATCAGCGATAGCGAACATAACATACATATAAAATATCCCCTGAAATATCACAGTAAATATTGCCAGTAAGTGTTTAAAATCAGCTTGATTTAGTGACACTAGAAGACCGGTTCATTCCTTGCCTGACAAGGGTCGTAATGAATCCACAAAGAAGTCAACGTGTGAGATGGACTAGTGGTTAGGGTGAAGACTTACCACGGCAGCAATCCCAAGTTGGCAGTTCGAACCTCTGCGGATCAATATGTTTCAGTGACATAGTATAGCAGTGACATTTTTTCCACTTTAACTCGTATTAATTTAATTAAACACTGCTGTCATTTTAAAGTTTTGAATAGAGAAAATTCTCTTTTTG
The DNA here is from genome assembly GCF_921293095.1 of Ischnura elegans. Lineage (NCBI taxonomy): Eukaryota > Metazoa > Arthropoda > Insecta > Odonata > Coenagrionidae > Ischnura > Ischnura elegans. The sequence continues at coordinate 1,837,246 of NW_025791657.1, forward strand.
CTTTCTGCGGATATCATGTTTGTTTTTACCGAAATATCAGTGCACCAATAATATGGAAAATATATCAATCAGGTAAACCGCTCCATCAAGTCCTTTTTCGTATTACCCGAATATTCTATCGTTTTCAATAATATGTAGACACTCACGAGACCCGCTTAATTGATGGGGCCGGATCAGAGTAAATTTGGAAGGTTGGCACATGAAGGAACCTGCATCCGTTGCCTTCGCGGCGAGCTGACGAGGACGGACACGGACGTGACTGAGCAACTGAACCTGGAGTCAGACTCCAGGAGCAAGTGCCCAATCGAAATTAAGATTGGCGGATGGAATGTATCGAGGTAATTCGTGTCCCCACAGGCGTTAGGCTGTCTGTGTTTTCTTTCGGTCTCTGTGGCGAGGTTTTTCCTATCTTTGGATTCATATTTGGACAATGTAATGTAATTGTAAGACAATATACTTCGACGGATCGGCCAACTTACGAGAGAAGGTAAATTGATGTTCTGGATGTAGATGTATTGTCTAGCAGGAGCTGCATAATTTATGTGGTATTAAACATTGCACATATCCCGCATACATTTCCCTTTACTGATGTTGTTATAAAAATACTATGGGAGGTGGGAATGCTGTTCAAATGTCCCTCCCACTGGTACAATAGAAAATGCCGGAACTCGATTTCCAAACTGTGGCGAAAGTGGCGCCGCTCCATTTGTTGCAATACTTTTGAATCCGACTGTACAAATATATATGTGGTAAGAATTTAGTCTTCAATGGCATGTCGTGATTTGTTCATTAGAAATAAAACGTCACCAGTGCATACATTGTTTAGTAACCGACTTTAGGGGAATATTTTATGGTGGAATGTTTCAAATTCCATCTATCTGAAAATAGGTACACAGACAATGAGGATATTACTGCCCTCCATTGCAAATATTGAGAAAATACTAATCTCTCTGCTCCTATTGTCATGATGTGGATATTTTTGAAAACCATTTACATATAATGCACTCATCATCATCATCATCGGTCAATAATCCTAAGGTTGGTTTCATGCATATCTCCACTTAATTGTCGTATCAGCCAATCTTTTCCCTATAATGCACTATAAATGACATTATAAATCTAGCTTCTACAGGATGGAATATTTGAATATTTTAGTAAGTTTTATTATCATCTGCAGTGAAACCTGAGTTAAATGACCCTAAGTGGTTGACATTTACTAGGTAGTATTAGGAAAGTAGCTTTGCGTATTGTAAATGCATGTATTTCTACAGAAAGTCACCCTCTCTTTTGTGACTTGGGGACCAGATGCCATGAGGTGAAAAATGAAGGACAGCTCCCTATTACATAAGCGATAAGAGGAAAAGTAGGCCAATTGAAAAATAATGACAATTTTATAATTTGGAACAATAAAATTAATTTGCATTATGATTTTATATATTTTTCTGTGGATCTAATTTCCCTAAGCAATTTATGTATTTGTATAAGCTAGCTATTAACACATTCAATTCGGATGCGATTTTCATGAAAGTCATCAGAATCCGTCCATAACATAAGAAAGGAAAAGAGGGAGTTTTCCAGAACATACCTTTCGTACAAACACTACTATTTACACCCTATTAAAAAAATAAAGCGAAGAAGAGTAGGACATTTTAAAATTATGAAAATTTCATAATTAAGAGTAATAAAAATTAATTAGCACTATGATTTTGTATATTTTTCTGTGGACCTAATTTTTTTAAAAGCAATTTATGCATCTTTAACAACTCTTTATGAATTTTTACTTACGCTACATTTTCTTAATTTCTCTATGCAGTCCACTGGGATTTAATCAGAGAAAGCACCCTTTCAGCATTTCTTTTGTTCCCTGGTATGCTGAAGAAATATTCAAAATGGCTATTAACGGTTTTACTATAATGACTTAATGATAGCGATGAATTGCTTGAACAGATTCGAGAATGTGTGGGTGTAAAATGGCAAAATAGCCCCTGTTCCAATTTTGTTCATGCATTCGTGCAATTCCGCACCATTTTAGAAATAAATGTAGCTTTAACCTGCGCAATTCTGTGCCCAGTGTAATACGGCCTTATCAAAGATATAGGAATTTTTGCAGTCTTGCATCACTTGGATTTTTTCATCATTGTGCCATGCCAGCTGCATTGATGCCCATAGATGTAAAATAGCCCCAAGAAAAATCAGTCTATGATGCAGAATTTGGAAATTCTACTGCATGGAATATGATTCTTCCCTGTCACTAAATTTCCTTTATGTACATTTTTCAGGAACATAACTGTAGTTTTAGGTGAGGAATACCTGTAATCAGTAGTGCAGCAAGGGGGGAGTTTTTGGGGTATGAAATGCCCCCAGAGTTGAGAAAATTTTTTAAGTTTAAACCTTACTTAATTGGATTAATATTACTTACAGACTAGATAAAATGTCCCTCAGAAAGCCGTAAAAACTCATCATTTTGAACCATTTATCTTAAATTTTTTCTTGGGGAGGGCCCCCACACCTCCAGCTTACCCTAGCAAGTATTCCATGCCTCCTGACCCCCCAGTTTTTACTAGTTGAGCCAAAACACATTCCGTGCTGACCGTATTTCAGAGAAAATGCCCTGTGGCTGACTTGTTGGCAAAAATTTGTATATTTCTATTATTAATTTAACGACATGATCTTATGATTTGTGATGCTGGGCATATGTTTTCAACTTTTTTTCTTAAAGTAACCCTTCATTTGTTAAAAAATTTGAAATTAAAATTTTCTAAGTATCCTGTCAAACTTGTGATACCTTCCCGCAACACATCTACATGTTTCCGATATTTCTTAGCTCATTGTCAGTACTGCAGCGAAAACCCATTCAGACCTTATCACTTTCTGGAAAATACTAAGGTCTGTTCACTTTATCTTTGCGGGTGAGCTGGTTTGGCTTAACCGAGTTGGAATGAGAGGAGGGAAAGTTTATCTACACGTGACTTTCCCTCTGCCAATCAGCAGACAGTAGGCGTAGCCTAGCACTTCGGAATCTCAGTCGCTCTCAGACCTCCGTCGTGTCAACTTCGTGAATGTGCTAGCTGTGTTGCCAAATCTCGCGCGTTCTCTTGGTGCTCTTCGATTCTTCCATTTAAATTCAACTTATAACTTACCTCATCCTTGCAAATTCCCTTGCACTCCCCGTTTATAAGAATGTTACGTCTATGTATGCCTTTCACCAGCGGTCTCGCATTTAGGGGACAATATTCTGGCTTCTGAGATGGGATTATCCTCAATCCCCTCTAAATGAGTAGGTAAACACTGTATGCATTGTTTCGCTGCCGGGCCCAAAATATGTGGCCACGTATGAGTCACACCTTTTCAGTGAGACACAGGGGCGGCTATGTACATTTGGCAATGTTAAGGTCGCTCCTGCTCTCTCTCTCTCGGTACTACCCCTTCCCCTTCAGTGAGGCCCCTCCCCCTTCAGCGAGGCCCTCCGAGAGTGTCCAGGATCTCATGAAAGCTGACCCGCAGAGATAAAATGAACATATAATAATAAAAATAATAATGCAACTAATTTTAATTTTTTAATCTGGAAATGATACATTTAAATACGATTTTAAATGTTTTATCGCACCAAAGTAAATATTGCGAGTATTACCAATCTTTCCTGCAAAAGTGTTGTTCCCTATAATGGAAAATGCGACTGAACAATATGATATCTTCTGGAAAAGATTTTATAATGATGTGCATTGGCTTATAAGTGAAAAGGAAAATTTGTATAGAAAAAGAATTATTGTAATGAAGCATATTGTTTTACAAATCAGAAATTTATTAGCTTACGAAGGATAATTTTTCATTTACTAATTAGTATGCTTCAAATAATATCATTTTTAAAAAGAAACATTTAAATTGAAAATATAAAAGGCATGCATTAAAAAAAACTATTTTTTCCTGCTAGGTAAATAATTTTCTGCATAACAAATTCTAGTGATACTTCTGGAAACACTCAAGACACAATCGAGGCACAGCCAGGCAGGTGGGGCTATAATACTGTATAATGTGTCCTGGTGGACATTCTTCTTGAAGCACTGCCTACATCTCTTCTGTTTTCGTCTTTTCTGTCTTTTGTGTTTTTCATATAATCGGGGTAATGTCCTGATAAGCCTTGGTTTTGGATGAGGCAGGCTAGGATGACTATCTCCTCAAAGGGATCGAAGGTACAGATATTGTCATAAGAGATTCTATAATTTGAATTTGAAAGTCGAAGAGAGGAATTTTCCAAAAATTTTCTGTGAATAAAAAATAATGGTTCAGTAACAATAAGTTCAGTAGGTGGGTTCCCAATTTTTAGTACCATTAGATGGGTTTCCTTTCAATGGGAAAGTAAGACATCATTTGAGCCTAATGATCGATGCCACAATTGTAATTGCTGTATTCAATCACCGCCTGGGGCTTCGAGGCTTTCTTGGCGTGCAACCTTATCTTTTTGTGGATTCAATCTTTTTTTGCACTGAATTCAGGAATTCAGCGCTGATCATAAGCACTTCCCTCTTATCATTCCACCTTAGGATACAGATATCATCCTCAGGAAAGGCCTCCACTACCTCACCTTTCTTGATGCCTGGGAGAGCATAACAGGAAGATTACCTTTCTTGCCTCTCCTCAGTGTCCCCATCACGTTAGTTTTTTCATTTGGATAGAATCTAGAACTGGCTACACTGTTATGAAAGTTTTTCATGTAAAAGGATTGGCCGCAGTCAAAATGATCTTCCATCATCTTCTACAAATGCCCTTTTCCAGACACTTCTGAGTTGGAAGATGCTGGGTATTCGAAGGCTTGCAGTGCCAAACCCTTTGCTTCCGTCAACATAGACAACTTTATTGCGTACCTGTAGTGCTTTCCCCTCATATATTCACTATATCCCAGCCTAGCTCTCCATGGAACCTCTTCCAAACTTAGGTCACGTGAGGGGGTCACTACTTTGTCCATTGTTTCCTTGAATGCATCTATAATGGGGCTAATTTTGAATAATCAGTCGGTCAGAGGAGTGTTAGAGTAGGAGAACGTAGATAGGTTCTCGTTGATTTGAAGGGCTTGGAGAATTGACATGAATTGATCACGTGACTTCTCTCCCCCGGAGCAATGAAAGTCATATAAAGGATGAGCTTTTCAATAATGAGACATACAGGAAATTTTGATAATTCTTGTATGAAAAATGAGGGAAAAAATTGGGGAATTTCTTCTATGGTTAAATATTTCCATCAAGTAATTTTCCTTCAGGACACACATTGCCCATTTTATATCCTCGGGTGTATATATCCTCGGACCGGATCAGTTTCTGTGAGTTTGGCATCATGAGACTGGGTTTGTGGAAGTTGTTCTCTTAGGCATTTTTTTGTTGGGGAGGATGCCAAAGAAAATGCTTGCAAGGATTTAGAATATTATGGAAAAAATCTAGTAATGAGTCTCTGATACAAATGTTAGTGAACGTAAGGATGGGGAAGGCTAGCTATTGTGCATTAAATGTAAATCGTAAAAAATTAATTGCAATGTGGAACCAGGACTTCACTGAAGTTATTGTAAAATTTATGCAAATATGGTTATTATTTCAAGCGTTGCAGCAAATAAACAGGGATAAAAACAAATTTTGCTGTGATTTCATCATAGCACACAAAATTCTCCCCAAAACTTTAAAGTTATAAGAAAGGAAGAATTTATTATTTATCATAAATATTGAATTACACATACCTAGAGTATGCCCGACATTAGGCAACCAGCCAAGCAATTTACCACCTAAGCGTTAATTGACAATAAAAATGAAAATAACTACAAGGGAAAAATATTTCCATTCCTTTTCGTAAAACCAATAAAATAAACTCATGTTAATCATTGCATGAAATGTCGTAAAGAAAGATAAAATTCCTTGTAATAAAGTATCTTACCTATCCTCGTCAGCTGTAAAAGGATCTTTTTTTATTTCGTTTTGAATATTTGTAAGTTTTTTTAAGGTATGAGAACAACTGTGAGTAATTATTGCTTTTTTCTGTATTATAAAATTAAAGTAATAATGAAATAGATTGTAAAAACCCACCTCCAAAGACGTACTTGCAGAGAAAAACCGGGTAAAATAGAAAAACAAAGAAAAAATAGAAAAAAAACTTTTTTTGGAGTTTTCCGTGTGGAAAACAGGCAAAGAGTGGTAACTGACCCTCTCCCATACCATAACACCGGTGGCTGGCGCTCAGGGCGGAATACAATGCAGGAGGGAATCAACGCTTATGGCTGATGGGGTAACCCTTACGTCATCCTCAGCCACTCGGTACCCACTGCCATGACGTAGACATTACATCATGAGCACGGAATGTGTAGCCTTGATTCCTAGCTGTGCCCCTGCCTGTAATAGTTACAAATTTTTGATGAAAATAATTTTTTTTCCATGGCATGTCTTGATTTGCTCATAAGAAGGAAAAAATTAATTGAGTAATTGTTTATAAATTGTTTGATAACTAAGACAATGTCATGATAGACTTCTTGAAATTCAAAATAAGTACACAGATAATGAGGATTCTACTGCACTCCATTGCAAATATTGAGAAAATAATGATCCCTGCACCTATCGTTGTGCTGTGGACATTTTTTAATAAAACATATTATGCACTATGAATGACAATATCAATTAAACTTCTACAGGTTGGAATAGTGTCTCCTTTATGTTGTCCCTTTGACTATTATGCTGTTTTCACTCTCCATTGGTAGCATCCAAGCTGCATTCTCATTACTTGAGTAGGAATTAAAGTTCAAGGCAGATGACGTCACTGCCTTGATTCCAACGTACATCTTGTTTCTTCAATGATAACATGGTAATTTGTTATTTGACTTGCATGTGATCAGACATTATTACTGAGCATAATTTACGTGCCACAAATCATTCAAGGGTAGCATTCTCCTTGACTATTTATAGGTAAAGAAAGTTAAAAATATTTTAACGCATTCAATGCGGGCCCGATTTTCATGAATGTCGTCAGATTTGGCCGATAAAATGAGAAAGAAAAATAGAGAGTAGTTTTTGCACCATATCTGTAACTTCCGTTGAAATAGTGCACTATTTACAAACGGTGCACACGATTCAAAATAGGGAAGCTTCCTGAAGGCCATGCACACAATTGGAAGACTCGGAAATGGATATTAGTCACTTACAGAGGCAGAGAAAGGTCCGAAAGGCAGAGCTTGTCAATAGGATAGTTTCCTTTTATTTTTTTATTGCCTAAATCGAAAGTTTAGTACTCCTGGAGTACGCATTTCACACTCCTAGATTTTTGGAATGACGATGACTATTTTTTGCGATTAAACGGAAAGTGAAAATTTTCAAGCGCGCGAAAATTCGAAAGCTAAGTAGGAATGCTGGGAAAACTCCAAGTGACGTATTTCTGGTTCCAGCTGTCGCCTTGTTAGGTGACCTTGGGGCGAGTCTTCGAGCGCTGATAGGACCCAGGCTGCTAGCAGTAAGAATTAATAAAATGTCCTTGAGAAAGCGGTAAAAACTCATTTTCAATCATTTATCTTCAAATTCCGCAATTAATTAATCTTGCACGTACCCCTTATCCTGGTGGGTATTCCATACCCCCACACATCCTGGTATTAGTTGCACCTAAACCCCCCCTGCCCAAATAGGGTGGTTTCCTTTTATTTTTTTATTGCCTAAATCGAAAGATTATTACTCCTGGAGTTCGAATTTCACACTTTTAGATTTTAAATTATGATATCTATTTTTCGCGATTAAATTAAAAGTAAAAATTTTCAAGCACATGAAAATGCAACGGCTTAGTATGAATGCCAGGAAAAGCCCGTGTGACGTCATTCTGGTTCCCGCCGCTTCAAAATGAGGTGGCCTTGGGGCGAGGGCATGTGCACCGCTAGGTGCAGGCTGCTGATGCAGGCTGTTAGCAGGTAGCAGAGTATCCTGCTAGCAGGTAGCACTTGGATTAATTATGGATTATTAATACCTTATCAAACGAAGGAAACTTTCTGACCTTTGGCAGTTTTAATAGGCGATTATTAAGACATGTTTCCCTGAGCTCTGTGCCTCATGCATGCATTGGTAACCTCAGACGATGTAAAACTCCGATCTACTCGTATAGAAACTAGGTCCCTGTGACCTCACGTGGAGTGGAATCGCATGGGTGCCAATATGGCCTTTTTCAAATGAGGTTAAAATATATCCATTTTTCTAAACTTGGATTTCTAAAAGCAAATAATTTGTATATTGTGAGTACACTAATGGTGGGTAAGGAATACAATTAGTGCCATTTGTTTTCACTGATGAAGGAAACTACCCTATTGACGTGCTCCGTATCTTGGCTTGGATGGGGCCACGTCAATGCATGCTGACTGTGTTAAAGTAATTACAACCCCCCCCCCCTTCCTCCAGAGGTCAGAGAAATTTTTATGTTTAACCCATTTTACTTAATTGGATTGATATTACTGATACAATAGTGTAAGGATTAATAAAATATCCCCCAGAAAGCAGTAAAACTCACCATTTTGAACCATTTATCTTAAAATTCCGCAATTCATTAATCTTGCACCTACCCCTTATCCTGGTGGGTATTCTATACCCCCACACAACCCGGTATTAGTTGCACCTTAACCCCCCCCCTTAGCCTTAATTCCTAGCTGCACCTCTGTACAGCAAAACATGTTGAAAATTTTCCTAACATTATTTTGTTCTATAGATTGAACTCATTGAAATTTTTTCTATTTTTTCCGGACTATTTTGTGTCTGTTATCATCGCTGAAAATAGACCGTTCGATCGATGCACCCCATGTAGGTAGTCACGACAGAACTCGGAGTGAAATTGATAGTAGTTGGTCTTATATGTAAACCAAAATCCTCTATTTTAGTCATGTATATTTTAATTACAAAATATAATTTATTTTATTTTATGGTGGATTTCTAGAATACTTAATGCTCTAATGGGTTAAATCATAAAAAAAGCATATAGTTAAATCATAAAAAGCTATTTCAAGTAGTTAGCACCCTTAATAATACCGTATTTGCCCGTGAAACTTGGATCAATTTGTCCGTCAGCGGCGTGAGTGGCGACTTCTGTAAACACATTTAAATGCACAGTAGGTGACAAAACATTAAGAGGCCGACTTGAGGATCCTGACAGGGAAAATTAACCCTTTCCTGCCGGGGTCTACAATTGGAAAACGTTCCCGTGCTACAAGTAGCATAAGAATATTTTAAACCTCTCCGTACGGAGCTCTTTTTTTGGGGTGAGTTGCCTGGGTATTTTCATCCCTCAGATTTGGGGCCTAGCTCAACGGGGCGCCGGTCCCTTACCCAGGCCACTGGACTTCACCCTCTTACCCTATCACAGCACGAATCCACAGTCAACTTATTGCGTTACCAGTGATTTTTTCAACCAAACATTGTAGTTGATTTGAAATTATCTACTCTTCTAAAAGAATTACTTACGTTTTCTTAAGCATTATGAATTTTAAATAGGTTTCTAGCGTTAATAACAACAAAGTTAGTAAATATAAGGTAATTAGACTATAAGTCCGGAAGTTCGTTATTTTTAACACTAAAATTCCGTTTAAAAATTGATTGGTCACAGAACAAAACGAAGAATTCATTTCAAAGTATAAAAACATAGAATTATGCAATAAAATATATCAGTGAAAAAACTATTGAAAACATAACTACTATGCAATGTATTCCTGCATTGAGGATGGTCATAAATGAGTGGGAGGTTTGGGCTTTATTGCCTAGGAGTGGCCCTAAAGACTCGCTAAGCTGGGTCTCAGGCCGGGCCTGAATGCATCCAACAATTGCTATCTCAGTGGTCACTTCCCTTCCCTCGTGTCGGCTAGAGCCGACGTCCGGTCGTCTGTGTTGAAAAATCCGCAACTGCTATACCCAACGTCAGGTGTTCTGCGCATGAAAAAGGCCGTCGGATCCACCCGATGTCCGGCCCGGAAGGGTTAAAGATTCCGGAGAAAATTCCTTCCGTCACGTCATTTGCCTTAATTCCTAGTCGCACACCTGTTGTCAGCCATTTCATAATAATTTGTGTATTGCGAGTACACTAATGGTGGGTAAGGAATCGCAATCAATGCATTTCGTTTCCTTTGATGAAGGAAACTACCCTATTGACGTGCTCCGTATCTAGGCTTGGACAGGGCCACGTCAATTCATTCAACTAACAGAATAGTGTAAGGAATTATAAAATATCCCTCAGAAAGCCATAAAACACACCATTTTGAACCGTTTATCTTAAAATTCCTCAATTTATTAATCTTGCATCTACCGCTTATCCTGGTGGGTGTTCCATACCCCACAAGCCCCGGTATTAGTTGCACCTAAACCCCTCCCCCCTGCCTTAATTCCTAGCTGTGCCCCTGATGTCAGCCTTTACATTAGCTGCTGTGTTTTTAGGGTGTAAGGCATGTAAGCCTTAGGAACTGTTTAGTTTAATAAATGGCCATATGTTTGCTTGATTATGCACATGTAGGGCAAGATCAGTTTACGCTGGGGCTGATGATGTTCCAAGGTTCAGGTGGCCCTGCAATGTGGATGAAACAAATGGCCCTTATTATAAATAAATATGAACAAATGATGATAATAGCTCATCTTTATTGATTGATGGAATTCAGGACTTTGAAGTCCTCTCCTACAATCAAGCTGAGGATACGCAAATATTCCGAGGCTTTGATGGGGGAAGGCCACCCAGTTGGGAATCGAACCTGCAACCTCTGGGTTGGAAGGTGTAGAATTTACCCAATTAAACTGTGGCTTGCACATTGAGAAGCGTTCCACACCAAGGTGTGCAGAGTAAACTGGTCATGTAAGCCATTTCATTTTAGCTTGCCGCTAAAATCTTGTGCAAACATGATTTCAGCCAGCTTGAATGGTCTCGGGAGGTTTTATTGTTATTTTTTTATAAACATTTACATTATTAATTGTTTTGCCTTCATTGATTGACACTCAGCATTATCTTCTAGTGTACTGTGAAAGCGGAGAACGAAGATCACCTCAGTGAAGGTATTTGTCCCGTGACGTACACACCAGATCCAGCTGGAATTCCAATCAATGCCATAGACCCATTGGCAACGGATGATTTGGTGAGTGTACTTTTGCTTTGTTTAGCACAATTTTGCTATGACACATATTCAGGAATATCCGCCATGAAATATTCCAATATCCTTTACCATAATAACTATACTTTTCCCTTACTTTATCAAATGTGAATAAGTTAACTTGAGGTGTGTTTTAAGCCTTCATTGGCCATTCATGGTTACTCATCCTCTTTGTTAATTAAAAGCTTCTCTGCTATGTGTCTGTGCAAGTTTTTGTCTAGCCCCTACATTTCCTGACCTATTCTGGCTGCTTTTTCAAGGAAGATTGAAGGAATTAAAATTCCCAAAGTTTTGCCACATTGGCCCAAAGGTTTTTTTCAACTTACATAGAGATGTGTTGTTCTTGAAGAAATGATTCAAAATGAATGGTTCATTCCTCTGAATAGAATGGGGGCATACAGCTGCTCTGATCACTCACCTTTGCTCACTGAGCAATTGAGGGCTCTGATATTATGGCATTTCCCATTTATGTGAGCATGGAAACACCATGCTCACTTCCAATCGTCACAAAACAGAAGGAAGGATCATCATCATAAGTCCTAATATTTGTTTTTGTTTGATTGGCAACTGATAAATTGGTGAGTGTTCTATTACTTTATTTAGCGCAGTTTTTCTGTGACGCAAATTCAGTCCTCCATTGAATATTCCAATATTAATTGCCAGAAAAACAAAACCTTTGCCCAAAATTTATCAAATCTGAATAAGTAAAATTTAGATGTGTTATAATTCTTCATTAGAACTTTCACGGGTACTCGTCGTTCTAGTTAACCCTTTCAAGATGGTGGAGTTCTCTCCCTAGCGTGACTGCTGGATTGAGCCTCAAAGAGACTCTTCCATACCCTCCATGCAGAGCATTCTTGCAGGTCATTCGTTAATAAGGGGTCTTGCGGACCTTTTTCCACCCTTCCTAGCAGGGACTACACATTTTCTCGGACTCCGAGGGTAATTGGCCTCCCTCCTTTAGGCATTAATAACCTTACCAGCGGCATTGGTACGCAGTCAGTGATGATTTGTTTGTATAAATTAGCTTTATAGATAATTGTTGCTTGCAAGTGAATTGCAGACTTTGAATTGAATTCCTCATTTTATTAGGAGAATCGTCAAATTTTGAACGAAGCACGACCGTCAATATTAAGGCATTTAATGCAGAAACAATTTCCATGTTAATGTTTATGCTGAAATTGAGATATAAGTTAATATTTGTGGTAGAATTTTGTGTAAAAATTATATATGCTGCTCCAAATGAAAAGAATGCAATTCTTAGGTTACATTTTTTGAGAGAGGAACAAATATTTATCTCAAAAACTGACTGAATGAACAATAGGGTAGTTTCCCTTATCAAAGAAAATGAAAGGCATGATTCGTAACCCACCATTAGTGTATTCATAACATAAAAATTATTCGGTTTTAGAAATACTGGTTTAGACAAATGGCAAGGGTCAATTTTATCCTCATTTGAAAAAGGCCAGATTGGCACCCATGCGATGCCACTCCACGTGACGTCACAGGGACCTAGTTTCTGTACGAGTAGATAGAAATTTTACATCCTCTGAGGTTACCAATGCATGCATGAGGCACAGAGCTCAGGGAAATATGTCTTAAAAATCACCTATTAAAACTGGCTATGGTCGGTAAGTTTTCCTCGTTTAATAAGGTATTAATAATCCTTATTTAAGCCAAGGGCTACCAGCTAGCAGGGTACTCTGCTACCTAATAGCATCCTGCATCGTATCAGGGCTCAGAGCCTCGCCACAAGGTCACCTCCTTGCGGCAGCGGGAACCAGAACGACGTCACACGGAGTTTTCCCGGCATTCATACTTACCTGTCGTGTTTTCGCACGCTTGAAAATTTTCACTCTTCATTTAATCGCGAAAAATAGATATCGTCATTTAAAAATCTAAAAGCGTGAAATACGTACTCCAGGAGTAATAATCTTTCGATTTAGGCAATAAAAAAATAATAGGAAACCACCCTATTGAATGATTGAGGTCCCATACCGCAAAGAGGGGTAATATAAGATGAGGGGTGTGGGTATGTAATTGCCCTGGTTTTCGAGAATACGGCCTTGTGTGGTCAGGAAACTAGGACTTCACGAACTTCCAACCGTCACAAAAGGGAGAGAGTAAGGAATCGTATATTTTTGGCATTCGTTTGCCTGCTTTGGAAAATATCTCCAAAAAAAATTTGCATCTTTTGTCTCCCATGTCAAGAAACATCCTGATGCATATTTTCGTAGTTAGTAGAGAGATTGTTAAAGGAAGGCTTCAGGGCTATGTTGCCGTGCAAATTTTCTAGTTGCCCCCCTACATTTCCAAACCGATTCTGATCGCTTTTTCAACGGAGATCAAGGGAATGAAATTCCCATAAATTTTTATTTCTAACCAAAATAGAGGTGTCTGTAGGGCTCACACTCAATGGTGAAAACCTTTAAAACAGTGAATAAGCCGTGCATTTTGTCACAAAACCTTAAAATTTCTCAAACTTCATTGTAGTGACGATTGATCGATCAAAATAAAAAATCGAAATGTCCATCATATTTCAGTGTCAGTCACAAGCAGACACTCTCCACGAATTTATCTGCACACGTATATTCAGAGCGCAATTATTTTATCCATGTATAACGATGACACATAGACGTTAAGCCTGTACCAAAGCCGGAAGACTGGTAATTAAAATGTTAATGAACGCTCGCAAAAATTCAGACTCTTTATTAATTTCCCTGGCACCTTGGTCCCCCTACTTTCCCACTCACAACCTTTAGCGGGAGCTGAATTTTGCTATCGATAGGTGATGTCGTGAGAGATAGACACTTTCATTTCATTTTTCTGCATTATAAAATGAAATTAGTACTGAAATAGATTGTTAAAACTCACCCCCAAAGACGTACTTGCAGAGCAAAACCGGGTAAAATAGAAAAACACACAAAAAATTGGAAAAAAATTTTTTCCGGAGTTTTCTGTGTGGCAAACAGGCGAAGAGTGGTGACTGACCCTCTCCCATACCATAACACCGGCGGCTGGTGCTCAGGGCAGAATAGAACGCAAATGGGAATCATTACGTAATCCTTACATCTTCAGCCACTCTGTAGCGACTGCCGTGATGTAGACGTTACGTTATGACTACGGAACATGTTAACCCCCCCTAGCATTAATTTCTAACTGTGCCCCTGCGTGTAATAGGTACACATTTTTGATGAAAATAATTTTTTTTCCATGGCATGGCAAAATGTTATTCATTAATCAATTAATTAATGACTCTTCATTAATTTCCCTGGCACCTTTGTCCCTCTATTTTGCCGCTCACAACCTTTAGCCGGAGCTGAATTTTGCTATCAATAGGTGATGTCGTGAGAGATAGACACTTTCATTGCTGTGTTTGCATTTTTGGTATGGTATTTATAGGAGGCGACCGACAGCTGAGGTCATTTGTGCCATCAGGGAAGGTTAGGTGAGGAAGGGTGGAGAGAAACCCGGTGTCGGCATTAGCCTGCTCTTAACGAAAGGCACCAAGGGGACCACGGCTTAACGTCCCATCCGACAGACAGAGTGTTGCGCTTGAAATGCTCTCCTCACAACACTCTAGCAAGGATCTGAAAATTCTCTGCTACTGCCGGGATTTGAACCCGGGCCCACCGGGTAGGAAGCCAACACTCTAGCCACCACACCAACCCGATCCCCCATTTGCATTTTTGGCGTCTGTTGCATTTTGTTAATTTTTAGTTGACGTGCGATTGTTTAGAACCATGATTGACGGATCAAAAGAAAAATTGATTTGTTGATCATATTTCAATGTCAGTCATGCATTTATCTGTACATGTATATTGGAAGCGCAAGTATTGGTCTGTGTGCCATGATGACACATTGACTATAAGCTTGCATCAAATCCGGAAGACTGGAGACCGAAGTGTTCATTAACCCTCGTGAAATTTCAGACGCTTCTCAACTACCCTTCTACCATGCTCCTTCCATTTTCCCACTCACGACCTAAAGCTAGCTCTGAATTTTTCCAACAATAAGTGATGTCATGAGGGATAGCACTTTTATTGCTTCGTTGGCATTCACTGCATCTGTCAGGCCTCCCACTCCACCGTGATAACCTTAAAACCATGAATAAGCCGTGAATTTCGTCTACCGTGAGAAAAACTGGAAATAGTCGTGAAATTCGTCGTAAAACCGTAAAAACCTCTCAAAATTGATTGTAGACCTACAATTGACGGATCAAAATAAAAATCGATGTGTCGATCATATTCAAGGTCAGTCACTCGCAGACACTGTCCACGCATTTATCTGCCCACGTATATTCGAAGTGCAAATATTGGTCCGTGTGCCATGACGACGCACAGACCTTTGGCTGTGATTGGAAGACCTCCAATTAACCGGTCAGCGCCCAAAGTTTTTTTTTAATTCACACACATTTCATTTCTAAAAAAAAGTACGATGAATATGAGCTCAACACATTGAACACAATTCAAGCTGACTGAATAATAGAGGAAACCTTCTACTAAGTATGTGCACCAAAATGTACACTAAAATTCACATTTTAAATGCATTGCAGGAGTATTGGCTCGGCGCTACACTGGGTGCCATATGGCACCCGTGGGCGTCGACGGGTAACCAAAGTGACCACTAACCCTGGCGAGAAATCAGACACCTCTTCACTGCCCTGTCACCCTCCATTTTCCCACTCACAACCTTTAGCCAGCCCTAAATTTTGCTAACGATAGGCGACGTCATAGGAGCACTTTCATTGCTGCATTTTGCATTCCCAGCATTCATCGCGCTTGCTATATTTTTAGTTAACGTACGGCCAGTGATTTTTATGTGATCAATATTTCTTCCTAACATGGCTTATCAACAGACCGTGAATTTGACGATATTTAGACCGTGAAAACCTGGAAAAAAACTGTGAATTTTATAATTTAGGGAGTAAGAATCCTGGTCTGTTGCGTTTGTTAAATTTTCAGATACTGTGAGGCCCGTGATTTTTACATGATCAGTATTTCTGCCTAAAATGGCTCATCAACAGACCTTGAATTTGGCAACATTAAGACTGTGAATGCATAAAAAAACCTGAATATTATAATTTATTCGGAGGGGGAACCGTGTGTGCCGTTCTTGAAGAAAATATTTCAAAATGAATGATTCATTGTGCTAAACAGAGTGGGGACATACAGCCGCTGTGATCCGCTCACCTTTGTTCACCATGGAAGTGGACATAAGTCATGGCACTCCCCACTTTTGTGAGCATTAAAACACCATGCTCACTTTCGATCTACACAAAACAGAAGGAAGGATCATCATCATAAGTCCTAGGATTTGTTTTAGGCAGCTCTCCTATCCACTAGACATTTTTTAGCCAACATATTTCTTCTCTTTTTCATCCTTAATGTCCTGATGTACGAAACTCATTCAAGGCTGATCCTTGCCCTTCTTCCCTTCCACCTGTCCTTCTACGATTGTTTTCATCAGGCCATCATGTCTCATAATGTGGCCAACCAAGTAGTTACATCTTCTGCTAAGGGTTTTTAGAAGACTTATCTTTCCTCAAATTCTTCTTAGCTCTTCCTTGTTACATGCACTCCCTTCTTTTGTGAGCATAGAAACACCATGCTTACTTGCAATGACTGCAAAGGAGAAGGAAGGATCATCATTAATCATTATCAATTCGAGATCATTATTAATTTCGAGAATCAATTAATTGATTATGCCTGAACGAGAAATTCACGAGGAAAAATATATCAGTCCATGATATGTGTCGACTTGTAGCTAGGAAAACATTGATAATAATTCGATTACCACAGAAACAAATTCTAGAAAAAGTTCACTGTCTTCTATTCACTCAAAAAAAAGAGTCTAATTCCATTAAGTTCCTTTCCAGCCATTCAAAGTTCCGTAATCTTTCCAGTTTCCTAAATAACTTTTCAATAAGTGAAAATGAAAATACTCTTCTGGTTTTCATTTTATTTTATATGGTTGAATTTCAACAGATAAATAAGCGTGTAAGAATTCATTGGCCGCACAGCATCCTATATGGACCTTGTGATAGGCATTGCGATGTTTTAAGATCAGAAAAATGTTTAAAGTGTGTGTGTGCAGCATCAAGTCATCCGTCACTGGGACTTGGTCCGTGGAACCTCTGACTCAAAGCATGATACTTTACCCACTACACCACCAGAATGATTGGGTTCTAAGACAGTCTCAATGCCCAATATGTCGGCTGTGTCCATTGATGTCCCGACGAGAGTAGATTCCATTCTAAGTGAGTGGAGGGCGAAGCATACTTCGGAGAATATGGCGAAGAATTCGTAGCTGGATCTTTTGCACCTTGTCATAATGCAACGGGCATGATTATTTCCCCGGTATAAGGGATATAATGCTTTTAAAACTCCCAGTTGTATGAAAGCGTTACAAGGGAAAAATTTTGGAAGACAAGTAGTTCACGAAATATAATTTTTTTTTGTTTTTTCCTGGCGAACAATTGCAGTGCGGAGGTTATCCTTGTCCACAAAGAAATAGGACACCTGAAGAAAACCTTCACTCAGAACGGCTTCAGCAGACGTCATATAGACTTGGCCCTAAAAAGGGCCTTTACCCCTAACAAGACTTCACCAAAGGAAGAGTCCACTGCGACGACCAAGGCATACCTCTCATATATTTCCACCATATCAGGGAAAATCTCTAGGATCCTGAAGAGGTTTGACATCCACACCATTCACTTGCCTCCACCAAAATTACGAGATCAACTTGTGAAGGCAAAAGACCCAACCGGGTTAAAAATTGCTGGAGTGTACGCCATACCATGTGAATGCGGAAAAACCTACATTGGAGAAACGGGCCGCACTATTGAGACGAGATTGAAAGAGCATCGCAGACACCTAAGATTAGGGCAGCTGGAAAAATCGGCAGTGGCTGAGCACAGCATCCTGGAGAATCATATGATTCACTGGGAAGAAGCGAAGCTGCTCTGTCGATCTAATGGATGCTGGTACCGCGTAGTAAAAGAATCTATTCAGATTCGGGAAAACAGAAATAACATCAACAGAGACTGCGGCCATAATTTAAGCCATATGGGACCACCTCCTAAAAATACGAGGGGACGGGCAGCCAATCATGAGACGCTGAACCGCCCTCACCCACAGAATTATGTATATATACCCCGAGAATTTGAGGAATTGGTATTGGATTCCTGAATCCCTGAAGACGATGGGCGAGTTGTTCATGGAAACCTTGGAAGGGGAAATGGAGGACCTGACCCGGTGTGAAACCCGAGAAAACTTCACTGCAAGTAGTTCACGAACTGGCCGCTCTCAGATGCCAACGAGCTTTGTGTTGATTTTTTCCGCCACTGTACATTATACTGATTTCCTTTAACAGAGGAAATCTACATTTTTGTTCTCCGTCTGCACATCTAAACAAAGATTGGTGGTCATTGATGAATGGTGTCATCAAACCATCAGGTCTCAAAATATTGCTGATGCATTTGTTCTTCCATATTAGGAAGGTTTTCCAATGGCTAATTGAAAAGGCAGAGTGATATAATTGGCTATATTTTGTTAGTCTATAGATTTATCCTGCCTTCCACTGTGAGGTCAGAAAAGCCTTTCAGGGAATTTTTTATTTATATAAGTACACTCTATATTTTATATTTTGGTTGTGATCTTTTTGTTTCTGGTAACAATGGGTGAAAACCTGTATCAATTAAGTGTTCTGTTTCTCTTAGAACGGCAGGGAAGTGTACGGGTCCCCTTCAGTAAAAGTGGAGCAGATCAGTGGTGATGACGATGGATACGTGCACAATGAGAGCTCTGGTGAGGCTGCAAATGTACTCATACCACAAGTATATGGGTCATCTTCAGTAAAAGTGGATCAAATCAGTGATGACGAAGGAGGATGTGATGATGCCGATGAGGCCACAAATGAGCTATTGCCCCAAGCCTCTGATCAGGTAATGTACTGTTTGAACAATTTATTGTACAATTTAACCCTCGAGCGGGCACGGTTTATCTTCATTGCATTCTCCTCCTATTGACCTCTTATTAATTTTACTCAGAAATTTGCCATTCCCGATTCTTGATTAACCCTCCAGCAAGCACCTCTGATATTTTTACACGACCGGGCACATGGCATACTTTTTCCACGATATGCAGTTGCATTTATGATATATATGCATTTATGTATATGATAACATTCATTTTTTTAAATATTTGTCTTTATAAGTAAAAATTAGTACAAGCTTGCACATTAGTAGGCGATACAGACAAAAAGGTATGGAGGTGGTACACGGCCGGGTATAATTTATACGTCATGGTTGTCGGGTTCCTCTTGACAATCTAAAAAACATTGCTACGATACTTTGTGCTATAAAAAAATCATGCTATAGACAGTCAAAAGGACATCGTGAGAATACATGAGGCCATTTAAGAAAAGCATATCAAAGAGTATACGGCCGGTCGCACAGCGTACTTTGTAAGCCACGGGTGTCTTTTACTCTTGCCGGTCTAAAAATAAATTTGCTACAATAATTCAAGCTTTGAAAAGTCGCACTATAGGCAGTCAAAGTTCAACGTAAGATTACTTGAGGCCATTCTAGACCAGAATGTACGAACAATGTTGAAACCTTTGGCTTTTTGAAGATTGGCATACTTAATACACCAGTGCCTCCACTCGAGTGTTAACACGATGCGTATGGATTGCGATTTTTTTCCCGAGCATTTCTGATGGATGACGAAGATTCTCGTCATTTAGGCCCGTCAACCTAAACAATTTTAAAGCGTACAATATGTATTTATTAGTACATTTTCAGTTGTTCTTCGTTATTCATAATGAATTGATACATCATAACGTTTGATTGGGTAAAGTTATATTCTAAACATTAGCTTTTTAGCCACGTTTAAACCAAAGGCATTATGCCCTTATAGGCACATATTTCCTAAATCGGCATTCCTAGGAATTTAAATACCCTGGTACGCAACGTGTTAAGTATACCGGGACTAGCCACGGTGATAGCTTTATGGAGTCACCCACAATGTACATGTGGTACGAAAAATCCGCAGAAAATATCATTCACCTTAAGTTGAACAGATTCAGGCTTCAATTGGTGGAAGCGAGACATATTGAAATAAATAAAAGATTGTAGCACTTTTCGACAAGAATTTTTAATTCATTGTTACTGAGGAAAAACTAGTTGACTTCTACCAGATGATGGCTCAGTGAGCCGAAACGCATTGTGCGCATTAAAATTAAAAATTAAAGGCAAAAGTGCTACAATCTTTTATTTATTTAAATCATTCACCTTCATCAGGATTCGAACCTGGATGCATGCAACCTTGTTGTATAGTCCACAAATTTCCACGGGGGAGAATGACGCCTTGGTAGATTAACTGGCTAAAGCACTCGACAGGAAATCTGGGTTTGAAACCCAATCAAGGTGAATGATTATTTTCTCCGTGAATTTTTCACACAATTTATTGCATGTTGAACTAGAATCGCATATGAGCTTTAACACCATCATAAGTCTGCAAGCCTTTGATTGGCATGAAGAAGCTCTCCACTCAATTCTCCATTCAAGTTATCTTTTCATATCTACACATTTCTTTTCTTTCACATCCTTATAACGTAATCCATATACATATTTTGTTGGAGGTTTTCCATTTCTGTTCTTCCCATTCCCTTGACCCTTGACAATTAATTGTCTTTATTATGCCATCATACTTCAAGATATGGCTGATAATGTTGTTGTGTCGGCCAATCAAGGTTTGTGCGAGGCTTCTCTTCTCTCCCTCTCTTCATAGGGATTCCTCATCAATTTCACATTGCCGATAAGCATCTTTAGGACTATTTTGATCCAGATTGGTATTCTGAATGGAGTAGCCATGGCTGATATTTCACCAAAGTCATTTTACATACGTAGATATCACAGCAGAAAACATTTGTACGTACAAATATACATACATTTGTATATTTGTAAACAAAGCCTAGTGTAATTCCCGCAACACACGCATACATCCGTGTCGTGATGGGAAGCCGTAACATTAGGATAACAGCAACGTGCACTGAGGTCAAATCCAGGGTGTCCTCAACTTATTTCAACTGACTAGGGTTCCCACTAGGAATGGTCTGATCGGATACCTCGGATCCAAATATCCGCGGATATTGCCCTTCATCGGATACATCGGATCCAAAGTCGCGGAAGACATCGGATCTGGATCCAAAATTTTAAATAATAGCTTCAGTGAATAAGGGTGGAAGAGTTCCGATTCTATCTTCGAAAGCGCCGTCGCATGCGATTCTTGTCCTAATCATGAACCGTTTTGTTTGAAAGCTCTCTCAGAGGTTACGTAGGAGAATTTCAGCCATGGAAAATGAAAAAGGCAAAATACGACTGGCACATAGTATGACTCTTCCCAAGTGATTGAACAATCATCGGGGGAATCTCAGCGTCAGGAATTTGAAAATGCATTTGGATCCGAAAATATCCGACCCGAAAGATCCGGCTCCGAAAATATCAAGGATCCGATCAGAATCCGGATCCCAAAAACATCCTGGATCCGTCCATCCCTAGTTCCCACTCGACTGTGGAAGCCTTAGAACCGTGAATGAGCCGTGAATTTTTTCTACCGTGAAAGAAACCTGGAAAATGCCATGAAATTCATCGTAAAGCCATGAAAACCTCTCAAACATGATTGTAGATCTGCGATTGATGCATAAAAAGAAAAATCGATTTGTCAATCATAATCCAAGGTCAGTCACTCACAGACACTGTCCACTAGAGATGGACGGATCCAGGATTTTTTTCGGATCTGGATTCGGATGGGATCCTTGATTTTGGGCGCCCAATCTTCGGATATTTTCGGATCCAAATGCATCTTCAAATTCCTACTGCAGAGCAGAGTATTAATTGAAGTTTCTCCTGGGTACATGCAATGAAAGGTATGCTGGTTAGATTTTCATACACATTTTAATATTATAGCCGATTAAAAATCATTTTTATAAGCTTTCAAGCTATTTGACGGCATTCAAATTTTTACTCACGCACGTTTCCCCCAAATTTTGTCACAGTATGCTGACTTCTGTTTTGCCTGCAAATGCTTCAGTTGTGGAGAGGTTGATTTTGCTCTTCCTCACGATAGTTTCAGGCTGAAGTTCAGTGTGGCTGTCAGGAATTGCGTTCGTGGGAGTCCAAAACCAGAGGGGAACATTTAAAAAAGACAGTGTACTAAAGTGGACGGTTTTAACCCTTCTACTGCCACTGGGCCGATATATATCGGCCCTCGCTGGTTGAGCGAAAACTGCCAGGGGCTGATTTATCGGCCCGAATTATTTCACTTTTCTCTTTTAATGATTGTGGCCTTTTCAACAGCTGTAATATAATAAAGTAAATCGCGATTCTGGGTACACGATAAGCACGGAATGGAAACCGTTAATCAAAAAGATAACGGACAGAAGGCGACAACAATGCCCCCCGGTTTGAACGGCTATATAAGCGCAGGAAGGCAGGCCTGCAGCACATTCATTCTCTGAGGACAATGGAAGAGTGTTTCGTCGAAACGTTAGACCAAAAAAGTCTCACTCGGCTAGAAACCCGAGAAATATTTATAAGAAATATTCGAGAAAAAACAAGATCATATATTAGCTGTAATATATGTTAACCCCCATAATCTATCTATGGTTCTAAGCTATAAATATACCTTAAGGTTAGGGAAAAAATCTAGATGTATTAACCCATTATTCCCTTAGACTGTATGTAGGGCTTTTAACTTTGGTTGTTTAGCATTTTCCAATTTATTTTGTTCTAATTAAGATGAACTTTTGGAATAAAAATATTCTCATCATATAATATGATTTTCATAATGCTGCGTATACGCAACGCTGGGAAATCTCCGGTAAATAAATGCAAAAAAAGCAATTTTTAAAACTTAGGTTACATCTTTTATTTTTTATCTTGATTTGTACACTCGACATCTTCGCCGGGAGTTATCAGTATTACTTCGGAGGAAATGCCCAATTCTGCCTTTCAACGGACATGCTGGGGTATGTCATTTTTTCTAGGGCGTCTCGTATGTGCGCATCGATTTTTATGAGATACGCCATCAGTCATAAAAATACAGTTATATATTAATGAAAATGTTGGTGGAAATGACAAAATTAGAACTAAAGATACTAAAAAAGGTCAGAAAAACGAAGAAAAAATTATTCTAAAGTAGAAACTTGTTCTGAGAATTAGGATTCAATAATGTTGTGTTAACGAAACGCTGGGGATTAATGGGTTAAATATCATTAAGTTAGTGAAATATTGCAAATTCCGGAAAATAGCCTTGGCAGTCTTCGGCAAAATCCCATCATCACCTCCTCGCGGTGCCGGCTGGATATCCAACCAACGATGAAGGTCTTCGACGTCAGACGGAGCGACGCGTCGGTCGAAGTATTCTCGGTCGCATAAATATGCAATGTCGAATCAAACTTTGGATTGTAAGGTTAGGGCGTCCCCCGCAGGCGACGCGCGTCGTCCTCGCCCGAACGGCGTGAGAAATATGCGAAGGCTCCCCGCTCATCCCAGTCTTCGCACATCCCACCTGAAATGGGCTGGCAGTAAGAGGGTTAAACTAGTTTTAAACTTTTCATGACCAAAAAAACTTCATGTGTCAAATTTAGTAAATTCATGATTTTTCAATATTTTGTTTCTCTTATGAAGCAGAGTAATTGTGTTTTCATATTTCTGGGGGGGGCTCCATTTTCCCTCTCACAACCTTTAGCTGGTCCGAAATTTTGCTAACAATAGGCGACGTCATAAGGGCACTTTTATTGCTGCGTTTGTATTCCCGGCGGTTATCGCGTTTGCTATATTTTTAGTTAAAGTGCGGCCAGTGATTGTTATGTGATCAATAGTTCTTCCTAAAATGTCTTATCAACAGACCGTGAATTTGACGCAACCTGGAAAAAACTGTGAATTTTATAATGTAGTTGGACCGTGAAACCCTGGTATAAACTGTGAATTTGATGACTTAGTGATAGTGGGAACCCTGTCTACACAACCTTTTTCCACACTTCTCAATTTTTCACTTTTTTTGGTAAAGATATCGTGATAAATTCATCATCCAAAAGATTATATATTAAGTAATCCCAACTGAATGTTTTTGATACGTATATTTCTCAAAGTGGCTGTCTACACTCTAACCTTTACTACTACTACTACTACTTACTACTTCCTTGGCACTACAGCCCAGTATGGGCTTTGGCCTCCCACAAGACGCCTGTCCATTCTCTCCTGTTCTGCACTTTCTCCCACCATCTGACAATCCTCATAGCCTTTATGTCTTCTTCCACATACTGCATCCATCTTTTCCTCGGTCTTCCTCTTTTTCTCTTTCCATCCATATTTCCATGTAGAATCTTCTTAGGCATCCTTTCTTCACTCATTCTTTTTACATGACCTAGCCAAGCTAGCAGTTGGGTCTTCACAAACCTCACTATGTCTTTGCCTCGGATAATATTTTCTATTTCCTTGTTTGTTCTTATCCTCCAAGTTACCCCATCTGTCACGGGACCATATGTCTTTCGCAAAACCTTCCGTTCAAATATCCGCAGAGCTTGCTTGTGTCCAGCGGAGATGCTCCACGTTTCTGCTCCATATGTCACAACCGGTCTGATAAGTGTCTTATAGATCTTGAATTTCATCTCCTTAGATAGAAGAGTTGACTTCAGGAGCTTAATATTAGCAAAGTAAGCCCTATTTCCAGCCATTATCCTCTTGTTGATCTCTTCCGTCATTGAGTTCTTACAGTTTAAATTCACACTCTAACCTTTACCTTTCCAAAAGTGGCAGTCCAACTGCTCCGAGTGATTGCAAGACTTCAGTTTACTACATAGTTAAAGAATATTTTCCTTTGAATTCGGATACATTTAAGTGTTTACATGTGCTAAGAATAGTACAGTACATCCTCGTATGAAAATCTTTGTTAAGTTTTCATAAACACAGTAAAACCTCTTTACATTTTAATGGAGGAGATCAAAATTTAGACAATTTGATGCATGGAGTTTCACTATAGGGAGGTTTTAGTGATAGGCACCATTTGTTCATATCCTTCGGAAATGAAAGACAATATGTACTGTCTCTAAACCACTATATTTATGTGTTTTAGCAAACATGCATGTATTAGTGAACATATATACATATTTATTATTCATTAATAACAGAAACCGAGCTCTATTATGTGATATTTACCATGATTCAAAAGAAAATGATGTGATCTCTTTTAATTCAACAGTCACTTAAAATGATTAGAATAGTTGGATATCTTTTTTCTTCTTTGCTGTTAGGTATGCTCTCTCATGGAACGAAATGGCCATAACTAATGATAAAAATGAAAATTACAGCATATTTAAGGTGTAAAAGAAAAAATTTAAAAATGCGTGAAAAATTTATTGCTGAAAATGTCATTCCATGTACCTAATCGCAACTGCACTAATGATCTCTAATCTTCTCGATGCAATTTGCTGAGGTAGTTTGGCCATCTTGGGGGTGTCTCCTTGGTATGATAAGTGGAGGCTTTATGAGGTAAAGAGGTTTACTACATAGAGGTTTGACTATAAATTTACATGTAAATCTGATGGAACCGTAGGGGTAGTATGAAGTATGGAGGTTTGCGATGTAAAGAGGTTCACTATATAGAGGTCTAACTGTAACAATATTTTTGTAGAACAAATTTTACAGTAATTGTATGATCACGCTATGCAGATACCATAGCAATGGAGTTAAGCAAGGAAGGCAGCATTATGACCTCTTTTTATCAATAATAGCCATTGGATATTCCTCGTGGGGACTGGGTTGATGTGGTGACTAGAGTGTTGGCTTCGCACCCAGTGGACTCCGCTTACAATCCTGGGAGGGGCAGAGAATTTTCAGATACTACCTGATCCCTGCTTGAATATTATGTGGAGGATATTTCAAGGGCTGCACTCCGTCCATCAGATGGGACGATAAGCCGTAGTCCCCTTGGCACCTTTCGTTAAGAGCAGGCTAACGCCGACGCCGGGTTTCTCTCCACCCTTCCTTCCATACCCTTCCCTCATGGCGCCAATGACCTCAGCTGTCGGTCTCCTCCTAATACCATACCCATATATTCCTCATTCACGATGATTCAGTAAGGACTTTGTGTGGCATAGCTGTTATGCTATTCAATTTACTTAATGGTTGCGAGTGAAGAATTATATACCAATCATCATTTAGCTTGGCTAGTGTAACTACTTATGGTCACATTTTTACAGCTGTAAATATTGCCAGCTGAAGCATCCATACAAATGTACCTGGGTGCTATTTTACGTGGTAGTTAGTGATGAAAAATTATGCAAAGTTATTATGTGACA
Organism: Ischnura elegans; assembly: GCF_921293095.1. Taxonomy (NCBI): domain Eukaryota; kingdom Metazoa; phylum Arthropoda; class Insecta; order Odonata; family Coenagrionidae; genus Ischnura; species Ischnura elegans. The sequence continues at coordinate 1,863,728 of NW_025791657.1, forward strand.
TTATTAGTTGTTGTTTTTATGTATTTGGCATGGCTTGTATTTTACTGCGTAAAATCCTGAGAACAATAAATCATACCATGGTAATGATTTTGAATGAAATCAATGGTTTGAGGCAAGATGTTGTTGAACGTAATGATGTTAAATGAAAATGGCTCTTCACAGTTTTATCCAGACTTACCCTTTTGCTTTTAATATTAATTGTTGAGAATTCTCTAATGATTATAAAAAACAATTTTTTAAAGAATTTCCAGCATTGCATTCTAATCCTCTGTATTGGAAGCCTTTGTTTGGTCCGCAAACAGGACGGATGTGGATTTATTCTTCTTCATTCTCTGGTGCATGATTCTTTGTTAATATCTTCAGCACATGGGTTATTAGGATAATGGTCCTAAAATCTTCACGTTTCCCCTCACTCCTCTTTTAGGGGAAAAGGAATGTTGATTTTCTTGTGGAAGTACATTGTAATGTTTACGAGGTACATTTGTAGTGCAGAGCTAATGTCTTTTCCCTTGCATTTTTGATAAGCTTGGTGGGAATATTTTCAGTTCCCTATTTAATGGGTTCAGATCATTCCAATGCCCTTTATTGTACTGTCAGTATCAGATGTTGAGATTGAAGCTTTCATTACATCCTTTTTTCACATTTGTCTTCAATTATTTGCGATGCTAAATTATTTCCTCATCACGGTAGATTCTTGTTATTACGAACAACCTTATTACGAAATCCTCGATATTACGACGCAATTCATTGTTCCGGACGAAACGGCCTATCCAATCCATGGTAAATGATACGTTATTACGAAATTTTCGTTATTACGCAATTACGAACTACAGTTCCGGTTCCTCCGTCTACAAAAAGGATTTTAGTACGATGTTCCTCGAATAAGCTACGGCATTTATGTGGATATAAACTACGGTACGTTAAAAACATTGCGCTAAGTTCTTCTCGTGGACCGTGTGCACGAGCGTCTATTTTGGTTCTTTCTTCAGTAGGAGATACATCAGTATGCACGTAACATCACATGATAAGTTTTATTCCTGTTGAATCATGGGGATCGACTCATTATCGCTCGTAAATTGGACGTAAAGTAAGTCCTTTTCTTAGGAATTTACGGTTCACGAACTTTCAGTGATGCGAATATTGGAATAATTCAAGCTTGCCCGAAATTTCAAAGTTGTCGCCTTTCGAGTTGGCCGTTGCGACGTTGTGTGGCCTAATGGAAATCCCACTTTGGGCATAATCTGAACAAAGTATCGCTTAGTGAGATATGAATTCAGGAACTATTCAGCGTTTCGCCCGCTCTTCTTTCCCGCGGACAGCGATTTTTTCGGCTCCGGCTGCGGCGCCTGCCCAGCTGCATCAGTTCGTTACAAGAGTGAGTTCACGCACAATTGTTATTCAGTGTAGCATTCTGCAGGATAAGGGAACTTCTCGATGCCTTGAATAGCTTTATAAATTAAAGATTACTTTGAGAAACCTTCATGCGAACTTCGTTATTACGAGACTCCTGTTTTCGGTCCAACGAAATTCGTTATAACGATTGTCTACTGTATTACTCCTCGGTGTACCCCTTTCATGGATTCGATCTGTCTTCCTTCACAGTATTTCTTTCTCTGGTCTCGCACCCACTTGCATTGAATTTCTTGCTCAGCTCCTTGATTTGGTTCCATTCTTCCTAATCACAGCCTCTACTTTTATTCATGTGAGGTTATTCTGCAATCTTCTTTAACCAAATTTCTCTCATTTTTCTAGCTTTGTGTTATATTTTATTCCTTTTATCTTGTACCTTCAAACCTACACTCCTTCAGCTTATCAAAAATGCAAGGGAAAAGACATTAGCTCTGCGCTACAAATGTACCTCGTAAACATTACCAAACCTTCTGTCAGGTGCAATATTAGAATTGCTGAGTTCATGTGCAATGTGTCTGATATGCAGTCATACGAAAAAACATTACTTGCGCTTAGCATGGCTCTTTGGTACAGCCTTTAATTATTAGTGTATTCTAACACTTAATGATGTCTTATGTGCTGTCCACACACCCCTTTACGCACTGTCTGAGAGTCACGGCCCGATCCAGCAAGGTGTGATTGAACATGCTCGTTACGTTTTTCAGCACGTCAATTGACGTGCTCTGCCGATCGGGCCAGGAGCTCTTTCTTCACCTCCGTACGTGACTAATATCCACCTCTGAGTTTTCCAATCGTGGCTATGGCCTTCAGCAAACTTCCTTCTTTCGAACCTTGTGCACCGTTTGTAAAAAGCTGTATTTGAGCGGAAGTTATGGCACAAAAACCTCCCTCTATTTTACTTTCTTATTTTAATGGCCGATTTTGACCACTTTAATGGAAATCAGCCCTGCATTGAATTTGAGAATCACAAGAAGTTATGGTTTGTCATTTAGATTTAGCATATTAAGATTTTTATTAGAAAATTAAAAGTTTTTTGTTGATTTCAATGCTCTTGTAGAGTTTAATGTGAAAGTATTTGTTAATTTATTGTAATGGTCGAGTCGAGTCCTCAATTTTTACGTCTTATCTCCACAATCGTATTTTTACGGCCGATTATTACGACTTAAATGGAAATTGGGCCCGCATTGAATGTGTCAACTATTTTTACATGCAATGTATTTTTGCATATGAATTCTCCGGGATCAGTTTATATTATTTTGCTAACTATGCCATTATATTGCTTTATTATGCTTAATAATCTGCTCTGCTGGCATTAATGCAAAGAGTGTTGTAAGGCTGCATAGAGCTTGTAAAACAAACGGCTAATTATGTGCATCAAGGGTCTATGCACTCTAGTGGCGTGGAAAATTGAATATATTCCCATGCTGTGCCTGCCAGATGCATTGTGCCCAGTGGAAGGTTTAGTTGTTATCATCGTCGTTAGTCAACAATCCCAAGATGGGCTAGATGCAGCTCTCGATTCCTCTCTTCTATCCACGAACCTTAACGTAGCGATATATACAGCAGACTCCCGATTATCCGGCTGCGGTATTGCGTGTTGCGGATTATCCGTGCATAATTTTTTTCAATCTTTCCCCATAGTTTCCTAGGTCTTTATTAAAAAACCAAATCTGACGAAAAATCACCGGAATTACTTCATTTTAATTCTAGGATACGCCGGGCTTATTATTTCCGTTGGAATACCCTTCGTAAAACTGAAGCGATCGCGCGCTAGCTGCATTCACGGGAGTACCGCGTTCCTGTTTTCCAAGCCCCGCAGTGCACAATGGCGCTCCATGATCTCGAATGCATGTCGTAACAGATCATCCCGGGCAACTTGTGCGAGACGCGACAACGTGGCGTGGTGCCTGAAAGTTTTTTCCGACGTCGCGCAGTGGTTTTGAAGCATTCATGCCAACTAATTTTCTTTATCCATGAACACTCAGCCGCGGATGCGTGGTTTTCGTAACCAGTTCTTATATGGAGCCGTAATAATAGGAGTAAAACCTAAATATCGCCGCCAAACAGATCGCGAACTGGCGAAGAAAGTTCTCAATGAGTCGGGGAAGCACTCCAAAATAACAGAATATCTACATAAATGATAATATAAAGTTTGTTTCACGTACATTATGAACATATTAAACTGAAATTTTTGGGTTATCCGTGTTTTCCGATTATTCGTATCGTCTCTCCCGATCATTACCCCGGATAATCGGGAGTGTGCTGTATCTTCTCTTAAACATCCTTTATTACTTATTGTCCTATGTAACTCATTCGGGGCCGTACCTTGCCCTTCTTCCCTTCAACCTGTCCATCTACGATTGTCTTCATCAGGCCATCATGCATTATAATGTGGCCATTTAAGCTGTCCTATCTTCTGCTTATGGTTTTTTAGAAGGCTTCTTTTTCTCCCACTCCTCTTAGCACTTCCAAGTTACTCACACGGTCAATCCATTTTATCTTCATCATTATTCGGTAGCAACACATTTCAAGTGCTTCCACTCTTTGACTTCTCTGCTGTTGTCAACGTCCAAGCCTCGCTTCCATAGAGAAACATACTCCATATGTAGAATTTGATGAATTGTTTACTTAGTTCTATGTTTGTATTCTCAGCTACAAGAAGATTCTTCTTTTTGTGGAAAGCCTCTTCGCCTGGTCAATATATTTGGATGTTATGTGTTATTTCCATTTAAATTTTTCATTAAATTATTCTTAAACAACCGAAACGGCCTCACTCCTCACTCAGCGGCAGCCAGACGTTGCACTGGCTTTTCACAGCATTCATTTTTAGCCTTCGAGTTTTTGCGCGCTTGAAAATGTTCACTTTTCATTACATTGCGATCAATAGATATTGTCATTTAAGAATCTAAAATCGTGAAATACGAACTTCTGGAGTATTAATCTTTCCATTTAGGCAATTAAAAAAAATAGGAAACCACTCTATTAGAATCCATGAGTACCACCCAAGCCTCACTTCCATAGAGAAACATACTCCGTTTGTAGAATCTGATGAATTGTTTCCTTACTTCTATGCTTGTATTCTCTGCAGTAAGATTTTTCTCTTTGTAGAAAGCCCTTTTTGCCTTCACTATTCTGCTGCATGAAGTTGTTATATACAAAGAATTTATGTGTTGATGCTTACTTTCAGCCTACTTCAACGGGTGATGGAGAACAGATCGAGAATTGGGCAATGGCCAATGAGTATAAGATGGAAACGGAGGGTGAGTGCTCTTTAAAGATTCACTTATAACTTTACCTAGATGTCTAGTGTTAACTCATTTAATATGCTGGTTGAAAGGGAAGAAGATTTATCATTACTTCATCTTGCATAGGATGAGCTGTTGAACAGGAAGTGGCTCATGAAATGATCGTTATGCAAATTTATAGAAAAAGCTAGTGAAGAGTTTGATCTGGAATGTAGTGTTTTATGGTGTAGAAATGTGGACACTAAGGAAGGAAGATTGGAGGTATTCAAGATGTGGGTGTGGCCTAGAATGTAGTAGGTGAATTGGATGGAGTGAAAAGAGAAATGAAGAAGTGCTGGACATGGTGGGTGAGGAGAGGCAGCTTCTAGATGAGATACGGAGGAGACAGAAGGTATGGATGGAACAAGTACTTAGCGGGGAGGGGATGTTGAAAATGGTGTTATAGGGTAGAATGTTAGGGAAATGAGGGAGGGGAAGGAAAAGAATAGGATTTTTAGATAGATTGAAAGGGAGTAGGCCTTACAGTGAATTAAAAAAGGTAGCGCTGGAAGGAAATGGAGGCTCCCAGATCACTTCTTGAATACCCCATGGAAACCTAGCTTAATAGCGAGCTTAGAGCGTTGCGAGGAGTATGGGATGAGGATTAATCACAAGAAAACTAAGGTTATGCGGTTTTGTAAAGCATCACGAGCGAGGAATGTGAGACTCAAGATAAAGGTGGGTGGTGAAAAACTTGAGCGGGTTGAGCAACTATTTAGGCAGTACGTTAGAGGAAAACGGATACAGTAGTAAGGACATAAGGAAGAGAATAGTATTAGCGAAGGAGGCGTTCATGAACAGGAAGGAGCTTCTGAGAGGATCGTTATGTAAGAGTTTAAAGAAAAGGTTAGTGAAGAGTTTGATTTGGAGTGTAGCTCTCTACGGTGCGGAAACGTGGACACTGAGGAAAGAAGACGAGAGAAGATTGGAGGCATTCGAGATGTGGGTATGGAGAAGAATGGAGAGGGTGAAATGGACGGAGAGGAAAAGGAACGACGAAGTGCTGGACATGGTTGGCGAGGAGAGGCAGCTTTTAGATGAGGTACGGAGGAGACAGAATGTATGGATGGAGTTAGTGCTTAGCGGGTCGGGGATGTTGAAAATGGTGTAAGAGGGTAGAATGTTAGGGAAACGAGGGAGAGGCAGGAAAAGAATAGGATTTTTAGTTAGAACGAAAGGGAGTACGCCTTATAGTGAATGGAAGATGGAGGTCTAAAAATAAAATGAACACGGGCCAGGTAATATGTTTGCTTGGTAATTATGCTTACAAAAATGTTTTTATACTCTGGTACAATCCAAAAAAGCATTCAGATGTTATTTTACAAAAGAGACTATAATTTCGACGTAACTTTTTGCAAACTTTATTGATTGTAACTAAGCTAATAAAAATTCGTGGTTACCTGTCAAATTTGATAAATTAAATTATAACAATAAATTATGATTGTTGTGTATGAGTTAAAAAAAAGGGTAGTGAAAAGTTGGATCTAGAGTTTGGTTCTTTGCAGTGGGGAAACGTGGGCACTTAGGAAGGAGGATGAGAAAAGAGTGGAGGTATTCAAGATGTGGGTGTGACCAGGAATGTTGAAAATTAACTGGATTGAGAGGAGAAGGAATGACAAAGTGTTGGATGTGGTGGGTGAGGAGATCCTTGAGCAATATCAATATCTGATAGGACGTTGGGAGAAAGAGAATGTTAAGATAGAATGAAGGGAGTAGACCCAATTGTGAACGAAGGGTAGACCATGAGATTACTTAGTAAATACCCAGTACAAAGCTGACTCTATCAGTAGAATAAATTAATAATAACATCAATTTTAACATGTTTAGAGAATGTTGGGTAAACTAGGGGGAGGAAGGAATAGAATAGGATTTTTACAGAAAAGGAGAGGTGCGTCAAACCAATCCTAGGATGAAACCATCCACCAGTGATGATGAAAGGTTTTAGTTGGAGGAAAGAGCTTTATGGTGAGGAAACGTGGACACTTTTGAAGGAAGATGAAAAAAGGCTGGAAGCATGTGAGTGTGGAGAGGAATAGAGAAGGTTAAGTGGAGGGAGAGGAGGAGGAACTACGAAGTGCTGAACATGGTGGGTGAGGAGAGGCTGCTATTAGATGAGATACGGCAGAGACAAGGTATGGATGGAGCGAGTAGTTAGCGAGGAGATGTGAAAACAGTGTGAGAGGGTATAATGTTAGGTAAATGGGAATGGGTGAGAACCCTTATTGTGAATTGATGAGGGAAGTGCTTGAAGGAAAGGGAGGCTACCATAATTCTTCTTAAGCACTCCATGGATAAGTACCTTAATTAGGTGGTTTCCTATTATTTTTTATGGCCTAAATCTAAAGATTATTACTCCTGGAGTGCGTATTTCTTACTTTTAGATTTTTAAATGACAATATCTATTTTTGGCTATTAAATGAAAAGTGAAAACGCGACGGCTAAGTAAGAATGCTGGGAAAACTCCGAGTGACGTCGTCCTGGTTCCCGCTGCCGAAAGTGAGGTGACCCTGGGGTGAGGCTTTGCTAGGATGCAAGCGGGTGAAAGGTTTCCTGCTAGCTGGTAGCCCTTGGCTTAAATAAGGATTATTGATACCTTATCAAACGAAGAAAACTTTCCGACCTCGGCCAGTTTTAATAGATGATTATTAATACATGTTTCCCTGAGCTCTGTATCTCATGCACGAGCGAATCTCAATCAGTGCCTTTCGTTTTCCTTGATGAAGGAAACCACTCTATTGGTAGAATACTTTTATTATACTAATAATCTTGCATACAATTGCTTGAGTTTATCCGATGGAAAAATTTTCTTTTTGGTTATACAAAATTTAACAATTTTGGCTCCCTTAAATTCATATGGGAGTCCCAACCTTTTTCAGCCGACGTTTTACCTTAAAGATTACTTTATATAAAAAATTATCGATAAATCATCTGCAAGGAGGACTCCGCATGAGATTTCAGTGCCTGGATGTCATAAGCGGCATCTATTGAATCAATAAACATGGAACGTGTTAAAATGAGTGGGAAGAAGAGCTTGAGTCTAGTGCAATTTTGATTTTTCCAGAAAATTAAGGTGAAACTTAGAAGTGGTTGCAGTAGACTCGTTAATACAAACAACATTTATTCGAAGTTCTCGTTATTACGAAGAAAAGTTTTGGTCCCGACGAAACGGCCTATCCAATCTATAGTGAAAGAACCGTTATTACGAAATTACGAAACTCAGTTCTGGTCCTGGCGGTTACAAAATGAGCTTCATTACAAATTTCCGCGAAAAAGCCAAGGCATTTAGGTGGGTATGCACTATGCTACGCTATCATCATTGATCTGCGTTTAAGTTCTCTTCTTGTGCCGTGCCCAAGAGCGTCAATTGTGGTTTTTTCTTCAGTAGGAGATACTTCAATATGCACGCATCATCATATAATAAGCTTCATTCCTGTGGAATTATGGTGATCCACTCATTAACGCTCGTGCATTACAGTAAGTGTATCCTCTTCCTACGCACATTGGATTTGCGAACCTTAAGTGATATGAACCGTCGAATAATTCAAGCTCGACTGAAATTTCAAATTTCGCGCCTTTAGAGTTTGCCTGTGCGACACGACGTGCTGTATAGGAAAGAACTCACACTCTCGGCACAATCTGAACTATTTATCATTTAATCCGGTGTGAAGTAAAGCGTTTCGCCAATTCTTTCTTCCCGCGGACGGCGGTTTATTTCGGCTTCGGCTACGTTGCAAGCAAAATCAGCTCGTCACAATAATTAGTTAACGCACGAAAGTGATGCAGTGTTGCATCCTGCTGAATAACCACTCTCCTCGATGCCTTTTATAGGTTTATCAACTTACGAGCATGCTCTCGGAACGCATCATCTTCGTATATCGAGGATATACGAAGTATATTGCGCATAATTTAATCGCATATGTAATGACTTGGCTTTGAAGATTTTAACTACAAGAGATTGAAAGGAAAATAAATTTTGGCAATATTTTTTTTTCTTTCGATGTTTCCTTAAAGAAACTTTCATACGAACTATGGTACTACCAACCTCCGGTTTTTCGGTCCCGTAAACTTCGTAATAACGAGTCTATTGTACTTCTGTATTCACATATTGTGTACTTGGCAGCCATTGTTTCTTAGACTCAACCCTTCAGCTGTGGGAACGTTTTTAAATGTTTTTTTTACGGTGACTGTGGGCAAAACGTTTCACCGTGCTTGACTACTTATGGCATTTTTCAAAAAAATGTATGGCTACCTTGGTAGAGCCCGAGTGCTGTCCCTCACTGTAAGGATCGCACATATGTTTTAACATGATTGCTCATGTATGATACCCTATAGGCTGGTTTCCTTCATCAAAGAAAACGAAAGGTATTGATTGCGATTTCTTTCCCACCATTAGTGTATTCATAATATACAAATTATTTGGTTTTAGAAATGGCGTTTCTCACAAATGACAATGGTCAATTTTAACTGCATTTGAAAAATACCAGATTGTCACCCATGTGATACCACTCCACGTGACTTCACAGGGAGTTTCACAGTGAGTGAGTCACAGAGACAAGTTTCTATAGGAGTAGATAGGAGTTTTACATCGTCTGAGATTACCAATGCATGCATGCATGCATGAGGCACAGAGCTCAGAGAAACATGTCTTAATAATCACATATTAAAACTGCCTATGGTCGGAAAGCTTCCTTCGTTAGATAAGGTATTAATAATTCTTATTTAAGCCAAGTGCTACCTGCTAGCAGGGTGCTCTACTACCTACTAGCATCCTGCATCGTATCAGGGCTCAAAGCCTCACCCCAAGGTCACCTCACTTGGCGACAGCGGGAACCAGAACTACATCACACGGGGTTTTCCTAGCATTCATACTTAGCGGTCGTGTTTTCGTGAGCTTGAAAAATAGATATCGTCATTAAAAATCTAAAAGCGTGAAATACGTACTCCAGGAGTAATAATCTTTCGATTTAGACTGTGAAAAAATAATGGGAAACCACCCTATCGAAAAATGAACTTTGAATAACAAAATCGATAGGGCTCAGAAACAGGTAGACTCAATTTTGTTACCTTGTGTGTCGCAGTTTTCTCTTATAGTTATGCAGAACAATAAGAGTATGCATCTATTTTTCTAGTTAGCTAAGGTTTCAGGCTGAGAGGCTCACCCACTTGTCTTCATGTGGTAAAACCATATATAGGGCAATCGCCATGAGGGCATAATTGAAAAGTTTGAATAACTTGGTAGTTACAACTATGCCAATTAAGTGCATAATTTATTATTATAGGCTTGTGGCCTTCTCTGTTTTCCATTAGACTTTTAATACTTTCTGATTTTCACGAAAAGTCATGCGGAAAAAATTCGTAAGTGCAATAACTTTTTACAGTCTCGCTTTGAGGTTAGTCATCTGGTTTGGATTAAAGTTTACTATGCAGTGGTTATGCACTTTTTGATTATCTATGCAGTTGTAAATTTCTGAATAACGCAGGATCATGCATTGCTATCCGATCCAGCAGTTTCATTGTGATTTAACTGCTTCTCAATTTTAATTCAGAATGAAATATTAAAACGGGGGGTTAGTTGAAAAATGACCGCTTAAATCTGATTGTGATAACTTTATCTATAAAAAGAGTATTATACAGAATCATGAAAACCAATTTGTTTTAATCAGAGTTTTTCAATTATCTACTAAACTAAACTTTCCAAATGAAGAAGCAGAAGTGAAATGGGAAAAAAGTGGAAAAGTAGAAAAGGGAGCTATAATAAAAAGAGGGGGAATATAATGTTGGAAATAAAATTTATTATTTTTAGAAGTCAAAGTCTTCATGGCCTGCAAGCCTATGAAAAATTTGTTATTATGATTTCAACTTGTTATTCTCCTATTTTCATGAGTATTACTTACTGAAACTGTGCTAGTGAACGAATTTCACGTCATCAGTTGAGGTTGACAGAATAGTATGATGTCAACAGAAAGAGATGTGCTAACAACAGTAATGGTAGAAACAAGAAAGCACTATTAAAATATTTATTTTGTACATAATTTGCTTGAAATCAGTTAGGAAATTATTGATTACTAAGTAAATGTGTTGATAAAAATGAATATGTTTAATCTCTAATTTTGATTGGAGCACCCCTATTTGATATTAAGATGCCATATTGCATGTTGATATATATTTTCATTAGTAGAGGATTGTTGCGTTAAAAATATTCAGAAAGATCTGGTCTTAAGAAATTGGTTTCTTACAAAATTTTATCCATATAAATAAAATATTTTTTGAAAAAATTATTGCACAATAAAAATATTTCCTTTTTAAATACAACTTTCATCTTTTAAACTAAATTTTAATAAAAAATAATTTTATTTAAAATGAATTACATGTAGTTCATAGTATTTTGTGGTTTCATTATGTCTGTGACGTTCATTAATTAGCTAATGATTCAAGCCCATATGGGTTGTTGTCCACCTCGCTGTATGTGGTAATTATGTCTATGGGGGAGTGACCTTTCACCTTTGATATAAGTGTTTGCGTAATAACTCTAATTGAGGGCATAAATGAGAAGTTTGAATTATTTGGATGGTAATATACCTTTAACACTTTTTAATTTATATCAATGAATCATAGATTTCATGACTGAATTTGACACTTGTAATGTGAAATTCTTTTACAGGGATTCCACCTCCTGAAGGCATTTTACAATCTTCTTATCCATTGGTGGAAATAAATTTTAGGATCGATCCAAGTGATGGTTGTATTGGTTCCTCAGCCTTAGTGACATCCACTGAATCCATGGCTGGAGCTTCCCATGAAGGGGAAGGTACGAATGTGACGTATGAGGAGTTGGAAAATTGTGGTAGTCTTCATGCTGATAAGATAATGTGTTTTACAATTCATGGTGATGGACAGTGTGCAAAATACATTCCAGCATCTGATATCAGTGGAGATGGAACCGAAAAGACTAACGTCGGAGGTGAACAACACAGTAGTTCTTGTGAGCCCACTACCTCCAAGGCTTTAAAAGGTCGTAGGAGGAAAATACCAGGGGTGGGCAACGAAGGAAATGCGCCACTCGAGGAAACTTCTGTGGGCATAGGGGTTGAGGGAAATGTGAGACAAGTGGGCAGAAGTTTCGTTGTTGATGGGAAACCACACATGCCAACTGTGTCCTCAAATTCCTCTTCCACTGAAAAACGATGTGACGACTTGGGTGCAGGTGGAGGAGAGAAACCTTACTCCTGCAGCGTTTGTTCCAGGTGTTTTTCTACAAAGGGCCAGCTTGGCATACACTTGCGTAGACACAGAGGAGAAAAACCTTACTCGTGTGGTGTTTGCTGCAAATCTTTTGCCGTGGCCAATGACCTGACCAAACACAAGAGAACTCACACCGGAGAGAAACCATACACGTGCATTGAATGCGCAAGGTCATTCACCACCAAGACGTACCTCATCATACACATGCGCAGGCACGCAGGGAAAAAACCATACTCTTGCAGCGTCTGTCCCAAGTGTTTCTGCGACAGAGGCGCCCTGGCCAGGCATATGCGGACTCACTCGGGAGAAAGACCGTACTCCTGCGCGCTTTGCGGCAAATCTTTCACCGAGAACAACAGCCTCACCAAACACATGCGGACGCACGCGAGAGAGAAGCCCTACGAGTGCAGTGAATGCGCAAAGACTTTCTCCACCAAGAGCTACCTCAGCATGCACATAATGAGGCACGCAGGGAGGAAGCCGTATTCGTGCAGTGTTTGCTGCAAGTCTTTTTGCGACAAAAGCACCCTCACCAGGCACGTGCGCAATCACACGGGCGAAAGACCTTATTCTTGCGGGTATTGTTGCAGATCTTTCCCCGGGAGTCGGGACCTGCGCAAACATATGCGTGTGCATGGAGGAGAGAAGCCCCATGAATGCAGTGAATGCGCAAAGTCTTTCTCCACCAAGAGCCAGCTCGAGTCGCACATTCGCGTGCACACCGGGGAAAAGCCATATTCGTGCCACGTCTGCCGCAAGTGTTTCGCTCACAAGCCTAGCCTTGATGTTCACATGCGCGCACATAGTGGAGAGAGACCTTATTCGTGCAGCGTTTGCTGCAGATCTTTTGCTGCGAGCAATGACCTGAGCAAGCATATGCAAATGCACGCGGGCGTGAAACCTTATTCGTGCAATGACTGTGGAAAGTCTTTCTCTAGAAAGAACGACTTAAACAGACACTCTCTCACGCACATCGAGGATAGACCTTTTTCCTGTCACATTTGCTGCATGTCTTTTGTCCATTCAAGTTCCCTCAGCAGACACGTGCGAAAGCACACGTGAGGGAGGGAGATTATTCCTGCACCATTTGCAGAAATTCGCCCACACTGATGAGTAGCCGTGACAGACACGTGCTAACCCATTCATTGCAATCTGGTGGGATTCTAAAGAAATATTGTGGATTTGTATGATCTGAGGTTTCTGCAGAGTTTCTTCATGAGAGTCTCAGCTTCTGGGCATTCTTCCACGTTTACTTGTCCATAGGTGATGGCAGCCTCTGCAGCCATCCTGCTGGTGCCTTTCAGTCAGAAGAAACTGTCGTCACCCATTGACAACTCTTATGCGGAAGAACACGTGGAAGCCGAGACTCTTATATTTTGGGTTTGTGTTCACATCTGTTTTTAATGTTGGAATTAATGCAATAGCATGAGATTGGGCAAACCAGCCGGAAATTTAGAGAAAGACTGAAAGAACTGATTGCTTGTTTTAGACATAATAAGGCCAACCCTAACTTTGCCCGAAGTCTACTGAACAAGGGTCACACCAGTGACTTATCCTTGGAAATTTTATTTTGTGCAAATAAAGGCCCCTGCTAAATGCGCTTGAACAAGTTTAAATTTTAAAATCTGTGAAATTCAATTGCAAAATTTTTATGACCTTGTATATACTTCCCGCTCTCCACTCTTCAACCTCTCCCTCATCCATTAATCCCATACCTTTGCACATTATCCCTATCCTTCAACCTTCACCTCCACTTATGTTGTTGACCATGGAAAATTTTGTACTGTGTTGATGACCTCCTGTATTCTCCCCACCCTCCCCTCCCCTACCTCTCCTTCCTTCGCCCACCTTTCACTGCAAGATGTGAGGGTTAAGGGGAGCCCTTCTAGGATACAACACACCGGGGCTGGGAACCAAGTCAGGGACTTGTACGTCCGATCACCCGGGGAGGGGTTTGGATGGGAAGGAACAAGGAAAGAGGCGCCGCCGCGATATGAGCCCATTGACGCCTCTGGCGTAGGGAAAGGGTTGGAAGGGATTGAATGGAGTAAAACACCTTACCGCTATAGAAACAAAGGGCCCACTTACTAGCAAAACCCGGCATCAGCCATGAATGTACCAACAATTCTCAAGGATTTTCAAATTAAAGAGAAAAACCCAAGCGATCAAATCGTTGGATTACCTTTCACTGCAGTCAGCTTGGGTGCTTCGGCCCCAACTACCTCACCATCCTCCCTCATTCCCAACTTTATATTGCCTTTTACAAATTCGGGAAGACCCAACCCCTCCCTTTCCACCCTCCCACTTCAAACCCTCTTCCCATACCTCTGCAGTTCTCCCTTCCTCTAGTATGCACGCCTGGTAATTATGATGATGGACTAATGTAATCCTCACCAGAAGATGACGTTAAGTGTTGATACCATGGAAGTGTGTGAATAAAAATTCTGGGGTAAAACGAAGTTCAAAATTTTCACCCATTACCCAATTGCAGTTAAATATAGCATGATTCTATATCCAAATAAATCACCTTTGCCATTTTTCCAAGGGTATAATTTATTCATTACACTTCTTTACTCCAATTATGTTGTACCTCATGCTTGCTGGTGGATAGAATATTGTGATAAATAAGTATGACGTAGGGATTTATTCATTGAAGTGGTTAAATGGTAAGTAGCCGAGATATGTACATCTACATAATACCCTGCGAGCCACCTCTAGGGTGTTTGGCAGGGGGTGATCAATCTCCAGCATGCAGCATGAAATTGGATTCCCGCATGCACACCACATGATGCAAAAAACTTCACGCTACTAATAAATTATTCTACCACATGGTTTGTAAATAATAATTATATTCAGAAGCATGCATTTAGTTATAGATAAGTTAGAATCCTACACTACAAGTCATCTAATCCATTTGTTAAACCACAAGTACTTGTTGTTTGGTTTAACCTTTTCCCTACAAAAGACATAAATATACCCGGGAGACGAAAGCCGTATATTTTCGTCTGAGATTTTCCTGACAAAGAGAACGAAAGCAGAATATATGCATTATCTACCTCTCCCCCTTTTATGACGGTCTTGGGTATACGACGCCTTTGTTTCGGGGCCCAACACTGTGGGGTTTAGGCTTCACCCTCGGAATCCGAGAGCAGGTACCCTGACCCCTCGTCTTTTATAACCCCTCTTAGCAATAAGGGACCGCGGTCATGCATTTGTTTCTCCAGTCAGTTTTCGAAATAAATATTTGTTCTTTTCTCAAGAAATATAAACTAAGAATTGAATTCTTTGTCTTTTGAGCTGCGTTTGCAATTTTTAAACGAAATTCTACGATAAATATTAACTTATACCTCGAGTTCTAAATAAACATAAACATGGAAATAGTTGCAGCATTAAAGGCGTTAACATTGACGTTAAAACTTCGTTTAAAATTTCACATTGCTCAGAGAAAAATGAGGAATTCAAGCCAAAGTCTGCAATTAACGTGCAAGCAACAATTATCCATGTGCTAAATACATAGAAGCAATACATAAGTTGACCGCGACCCAATGCCGCAGGTAGGGTCGTAAACCTGGAAAGGAGGAAACACAACTACTCTCGGAGTCATAGATAATGCGGAGTCCCAGCGTGGAGGGGTCGAAAAAGGTTCAGCGAGACCCTTCTTAACGAATTTCCTCCAAAAATACTCCATACCACGAGAAAGAAGAGTCGCTTGGGGCTCAGTACAGCAGTCATGCCAAGACGAAAACTCCGCCGTATCGATAGGGTTAAGGTTTTATGACGAATCCACGGCTTTTTCTAGGTGTTTTCACGGTAGAAAAAAATTCAGGGGTATTCACGGTTTTAAGGTTTTCACGGTTCATTGGGAACCCTAGTCAGTTAAAATAAGTAGAGGACCTGCTGGATTTGACCTCACTGCACGTTGCTTATATCCTATTGATACGGCTTCTCAGCAAAACACGGATGTATGCGTGTGTTGCGGGAAATACACTAGGCCCTGTTTACAAATATACAAATGTACTATCGTTTTCAAAAGTATGTAGACACCCACGAGCCCCACGTAACTGATGTGGTAGGGTCGGTAAAAACTTGGAAGGTTGGCACATGAGGTAGCCTGCATCTCTCACCAGTACGCCAGCAATAGCCGACGAGGACTGACGCGGGGGCGACCGGGCTAGCGAGACAGGAGTCAAACTACAGGCCCAAGTGCCCTAGCGGATAGAATGCACTGAGGAAACTCACGTCCACGCACAGGTTGGGTTGTAGGATTGTTTTCTTGCGGGCACCGTGGCGAGGATTTCCTCTCTTCAGATTCATATTTGGACTCACCGTGAACACGGAATGCGTATGTGGCTCCGTAGTGAGTAGGATGAATTTACGCGTATTTGTTGCACTGAAGTTATGGGGGGGGATTCTAATCTGAGCAAATTGTAATATTTTTTTCATTTTGTGAATGATCAATGAATCAAAAATCAAAAAAATCAATTGATAACATAAACATAATAGATGTAGTTGACTCAAGAAAAAAATTAACACCGAATTTTTAGCGACCAATTTTTTTTAAATTAATGACTCCATCTGCGTTAACGCATTCATTTCTGAGCAGATTTATTCAAGGAGTGGAAATAAGCAGGGGAATTGTCAGAGGTTTTATTTTATCCTTGCTAATGTCAAATATCCGTTGGTAAAAATCTCTATTAATATAATCGACTATACTCGATAAGTAGCCAGATGCACAAGTTGTGGAAATCAAAATTATAGCCCTAAATCATGATGTTTGCAACTCAATCGATAACACTGATCAACCAAGAAATCATTTTTTCTGTTCTAGCCATGTTTTTGGCTGATCCCTTGGTATTTTTCGGGCTGATTCCGAATCTGGGCGCAGACATTTTATATCATGTTAAGTTTTTTTACAACAACTGATTCGGGCATTCAAGTCAGTTTAAGTAAATAAATTGTGAATTAAAATAATGTGAAAAATGGGCACTTACTCGGAATTTTCTCCCATATTTAGTTTCTGACGAATCCCTTCTCAGTGTCCACCAGTAATCATATAACATGTTGCTGGACTTTTCTTGGTGCCGTTTGTGCATCAGTAAAATATTATGGTGGAAACACTTATCGTGTTGATCACTAACGGCGCCAAGGTTTGTAGGAAAAACGTCCAGGGACATTGTTTTGAGATAATTGCTTCAAAATAGTGGTATTTGCGGCTGTGAACATTGGCTGCTATTCTGGATAAGCGTTGCAATAAATAGCATATGCTATTCTGCGGGTCATTATTGCAACGACCCCGTATTCTGAATGACGTGTAGTAATAATTTTGTTCGGAATAGCATCATGCTAATTCTTGCGCGAGCTATTTGGAAGCTCCGCCTCTTCCCGTATGAAAAACTTTCTGAACAGTTTTCGCAACCGATGAGGGAGAAGATATTTGATATATTTTTCTGGATTTTACGGAATATTGACTTGCAATTACAAATAATTGCTTCATTTGCATTTAAAAATTATATAAAACCGTGGATGTATATATAATATGCTTTAAAAATCTCATTTAGGAAATCAGCTGTTGGTTGTTGTGATAATTCACAATGGCTTCAGACAGGTGGGATAGGTCATAATTTTACTGTTATAATGATGATTTATCGAGCATAAATATTGAATCATTTACCTATATCCGAATGGTCCTTTATCGTGAGATATATGTTATGCGAAATAATCATTGAAAGCTAAGTATGTTTGATTTTCTTCGTAATTGTCTTAGGCTTCGAAGTCTGTTTGTTCGTTGCATGTCAAAATAAATATGCATCAACTTTTATTGCTTTGATTGTGACGATATAGCTTTACTGTATGGACTAGAAGCTTTCGTTTCTAAGGCAAGCTTCATATTATATGACTCCCTAATTTCAGTATTCAATCTCTGTTTACGAAATGAAGTAGGTGGCAACGTCACAGCTGTGCTTTCATGTATTATGATGGAATTGTATCGATATTTCAGCTGCAGATTTGGAAAAAGCAGAGGGAAGTGATGGTGAATTTGAGGGTGGATGGAACAGCTGTGAAAAAGTGAATCTTACAATAGTGAATCGTGTGGAAAGTGCTGTTGTGTCACTTATTATTGTTTTCGTATCAGCTGATTTTAATATATGCTCACTGAAATTTTTGATAGACCCTGAACTGTGCCGATATACTGAAACTTAATAGTGTGAATAACTTACTTGCCTATAGAGGAAACAATTTGTATTGAATTCCACATGATATATATTGCATTAATGATGTAAGTACGTGGATATTCCATGAAACGATTGTGGTGAATCATATTTGTTCGGAAACTTAATTGGTGTTCGGAGAAATCCTTTGTTTTCATGCAAGTAATTCAAGTCGACTGCCCGTGTTATAATTTAGTAAATTTTAAGTTATAATTGTAGAAGGTAGCGAATAGTGGGGAAAATAATTTCGACTCGTTGCATGTATTTGTATATACTGTTCAAATGAGGAAATGAACGGCTGATCAAAGTATATGGTAATATATGGTTTTCATTGAAAGCTATAACTATTATTAAATTTGGCAAGTTAGTGTGTTAACACAACCTTGAAAATTTTCAAGAATCGACCTGATAGCCTACATTGAGGATGTTTAAGTCGCAAGTCAAGTGAAGAAATAAAATTATGAATTGTAAATATGAATAAAACACGGAAAATTTGGGCTAATCGTAGTAATTCTTTGCATTAATTGTTATTGTTTTCGTACTGTCGATGAAGCAAGCTTGTGCTTCATGTATTAAGCTCGAATGTTAATTTCTAACCAATTCACTTAACTAGTTAAATATTCATCACTTATGCTACTATTATTTAATTAAAATAAAGCATAAATCATTTTATTTTTAGCTATTATTCCATTTTTCAATACTTGATTAGGTTACTTTAACCTCAGAAAAAAATTCGACATCGCAATGCGCACGTTTTCTGGGTTGCAATACCGAATAGCTCGGCCTCGAAGACCGCGTAATATTATTGCAACCCTACCGGTTGCAATTCGCCGTTCAGAATAGTGAATTGCAACGGGCCTATGCTATTTTGAGAATTACGTCTTCCGGTGTAGTAAAAACACGAATTGCAACCGTTCTGAATACCGAATAGCATATGCGTTGCAATACGCTATATTATAGCAACATCGGTTGCAATATCGGAGAATAGCATAATGCTTTTCTATCCAGAATAGCAGCCCAGGTGTGTGCCGATGAAGTGATTTGTTTTGAATACGTAGAGCAGCCCATTTTTTGTGCGATTTTATTACATTAACCACCAGATCGCGATATTATTTAGCCATTCTACTTCCTAGTAAACCTTCAACTGCATTTTTGAATGCCTTCTACGCGCTGTTTTTGTTGAACTCTCGCTGTCAAAATTCCTAATCCTTCAGTGCTTCTTAAAAAAACCTGTGGCCAATAAAAAATCCTTTTTTCTGTTTTTCACTGATTTGATTTGTTTCAAATAAGTAAAACCTGCACCATTTTTGCAGATATCTTTAATAAAATTTTTAAAAAGACCTAATTTAATACTTAGACGTGGCAAAACGACATTTTTTTGGATCGTAAAAAAGTTGAAAAAGGACATTTTTGAATTCAGGAACGAGTGCTTACGTTGTAGCCAATCTTTTTTCAAGCAATGATTTTTTCTGTCTCTGCCTTCTCAATCACAGAAGAAGCAATAATATTTCGTGTAGTCAAACTGTAAGCCTAGTAAAACTGCAGCTCCTTTTAATTTTCCACAAATTTTGCGTAGTGAAAAATTTACTGCATGTTCTGATAAGATTCTTTCATGTCAGTTCCATGAGCTAATGCTTTCGAGGGGAGTTCAATTCCATTATGTTAAAACACAGCCTTTAAATAGACGTTAAAAGAATCAATGAATAAACCGTAATTATCTGTATTGTATTCAAAACTAAGAGTATCAATTTCAGTAAGTTTCAGAGAGTGCATCATTGCTAAAGTTAAGATTGTTTTCATGAGAAAAAATGATTTAAATTCGTCATTGAGAGATCGATTCATAGAAATTTTAGTATTTGGATCCAGCACATACCAACCCTTAAATTGTGATCTTGAGATTTCACTGTGCTTTTTAGACAAATTTAATTTGCGCCATAGATCACTTAAATCCTCTTGCGTCATAAAATGAGGTCTATCAGATATATTAGGCCAGAGAATTGGGTCTTTCGAGTTTTCGAATCCATCATTCTCACATACTTTCTGAATATTCGCTATTATTAAAATTTTGTGTGGTTCCAGCACTGGTAAATTTTTCAAGTGTGGGGCTGACTCTAGGTTGTTTGGATATTTTTCTGTGTGTTTTGACTTCGAAGTTATTCATTTAATTTCTGTTTCACTAAAATAGTAGTCAGAAATATGATCCTTAGCTTCCCGCCGAATCATGAAGACGAAAAAATTCACATGACGTTTTCCATCAGTCCAACCAGTGAGAAGCCTTTCACTCCTGCCACATATCACAGGAGGCTCCGATCCTGTATCCAGGTCACCCAACGGACAGCCAAATAAAGTCTAAAATACTGTCTCAAAATGTTAATATTCCGCCTTTGAGCCTTGAAATTAATTTCACCGCACACGTAAAAAAAGTCATTGAGGTAGTTCACGCTCTATATAGGCCCATTCGCCCTTTTAAAAACGGCTGCAAAAAAAAGAATGGCTTGTAAATTTTTTTTCAAATGGTGTTTTGTGATTGTCTACTTGTAGAGAACCAATGATAAAAAAATCAGGATAATTAGAAATGTTGACCAACATTGCCTCGGTGATTTGAAATGGATTGACCCCACGATGAAAGCTAAGACACTTCACAACGATTACAATGTAATAAGCTGACATTTCCTGCGAGCAACAAGATTCTCAAACCGTCTGCAGATGAAAAACACACGTCTTTACGTTCCGACAGTCACATACTTTTTGCAGTTGAAGCTGATTATGCATTTCATCGAAAAAACGATAGGTTATTGTAAGTTTAATTATATGTTTTGTTGGGATAGGAAGGCATGCCATCGTAGGACAACATGTTATGACAGGAAATTTTTTTTACCTGTTCTTGCTATTATAATATATAAATGAAAGAAATTACTACTTTTGTAAAAGCAAAAACATACATTCAGCTGTCGTAATGAAACTAGGCGTGATGGAAATAATCTAAGCCCAGATTCCGAATCAGCACAAAAATACGTCTAGGATCATCCAACGACCGTGAGACGTCGCGACATCTCCAGGATTATGTTCAACAGTGTGGGAAGTTATGGAATTAAAAGGACCAAAGATTTCCTTCCAATGGGAGTGCGAACTACAAATATCTCCAAGGATTATGTGGAAGTAAATTGGTACATGATATCTTTCACCCTAAATAATCGGACGAAGGATCGGTCTGGGGTGATTGTGTGACCTCGGCTGGTGCCCATGATTCGGGGGTTCTCCAACGGAAGGTTTTGGGAAATCCCATGCCCAGAAATAGATTTTGGCGCTATTCTGGCTCTTAAAATTTAGATTAAAGTTAATAAAAGGTACCGATTTCATAAATAACAATACTAAGAAAAATGAGAATTACATAGATTAAAAATTTAGTTAGGTGTGATGGTTCAATTATCTATTTAGTGTATTTGTACCTTTAAACCGCACTGAAATCTGTCGTATCCTCCGCTGCTGAGTCGTTGAGGGGTCCTGGCTGGGAGCGGGTCCTCATGAGTAGTCTGGGAGAAGGACAGGCAGGAAAATATACACACAACTACAAATTTTAGTTGACCCAGGTTTATTGGTCGTCTGGTTGGAACATGGGGCCTTACTCCGCGTAGGGAGCAGGTGTTGTCAAACAAATCACACAAATCGCCTGAAGGGCGTCCGGCCGCGGGCTGCAGGCCTAGTCAGTCTTCTGCGTTGGTCTCCTGGTCGGCTGCTTCTGAGGCGAGGGCCCAAACAACATCCTACCACCCTCGGGTCGCTGATCCTCCGGGGTAGTCTGGTCACCGGCGTAAGGGGTGAGCGGCGAGTCGAGTGGTCGCAGTCCGTATGATGGCGGCGTCGGCGGCAGCGGGCTCAGGATTGGCCAGGGGTGGGCGGTTGCTTCTGCTGCCCACTGTTGGTAGTCCTCGACACTGGGGGACTACGTTGGCCTTCTGGTCACTGGTGCTGGTGGCGGCGTCGAGCAGGAAACTCCAGGTTGGTCCGGTGGTCGGCGTGCTTCTTCCTCCTGCCGCTGGCGGGCTCTGGCGGCGTTCCGGGCGAGGCGGGGTCGTCTCGGCATTCGGCTGCACCGTGGCGAGTTGTGCCGCTTCGCAAAAAGCGCGAGTACGGCGTCGGGGTGAGGATGCGCTCGCTCCACCCCCGTAGCAGTTGAAGGTGACGACTCGAGGCTGCTCGCACTTCGATCCGTCTCCTTGCTCTCCCTCCTCCGTTCTGTCTTTTCGGGCCCTGGGGCCCCCCTTATATTCCAGGCTGGGCCCTGCTGCTAGCCAATGAGCGTTCGTCTTGGGGCCCGGGGTAGGGGAAAAGAGAAAGTCCCTGCGTCGTTGGCGTGGGTGGAAAGGGGAGTGAGGAGAAGTGAGGGGAGATTCGGGCTTCCCGGCTACGTGGCCCGGTGACGTCAACCCGTCCGTCCCTTCTCCTTGGCGTGGGAGGTGGACGGTGACGCGAGGGGAGTTAGGGGGAGGGTCCACGTGGTCGCTCTTCGTGCCGGGAGATTTAAATTTCTTTGCGCGGGTTTTGGCCATGTTGTTGGCGCACATCAAATCTAAAAACCCTCCAAGATAACTTTCAAATAACCCTTTCAAAAAGCATAAGGTTCTCTTTTATCTTCTAAAACCTTCATTTAATTAATTCTTCTTACAAACTTTGTAAGCTGATTATGCTTTAAATAAAGCAAATAACCAGAGCTTAGAATTTTATAACTGCTTTAAATAATTTGGTTAAAGTAATCAGAGTTTTTTTATTACAACTTTCATATACACTTCGGGATAGACGCGAGCGTTGTGGGGGCCCTATAACCTCGAAGGCCTCGGAGATAGCCGACCAAACAACCTGACCAGACCGCACCGATCGGACAACAATAAATAATTGTTTATTTATGACCGACTGGATATCATCTATTTCCTCAACAGATATTTGACAGAAGCAAGGGTAAAATAAAACCTTTGCCACTTCCCCTGTTTATTTCCATTATTTGAATAAATCTTCTCAGAAATGAATGCGTTAACGCAGATTGAGTCATTAATATTTTTAAATTAGTCGCTAAAAAAATTCGGTGTTAATTTTTTTCTTGAATCAACTACATCTATTATGCTGATGTTATCGATTAACCTTTCGCAAAATTACAAAAAATACTACAATTTGCTCAGATTAGAATCCCCCCCCCCCATAACTTCAGTGCAACAAATACGCGTAAATTCATCCTACTCACTACGGAGCCACATACGCATTCCGTGTTCACGGTGAGTCCAAATATGAATCTGAAGAGAGGAAATCCTCGCCACGGTGCCCGCAAGAAAACAATCCTACAACCCAACCTGTGCGTGGACGTGAGTTTCCTCAGTGCATTCTATCCGCTAGGGCACTTGGGCCTGTAGTCTGACTCCTGTCTCGCTAGCCTGGTCGCCCCCGCGTCAGTCCTCGTCGGCTATTGCTGGCGTACTGGTGAGAGATGCAGACTACCTCATGTGCCAACCTTCCAAGTTTTTACCGACCCTACTACATCAGTAAACTAGGGCTCGTGGGTGTCTACATACTTTTGAAAACGATAGTACGTATGTTTGCACACAAATGTTTCTTCATTGATATCCATAAATGCAAAATACGAAGAGTTATCGGGATCGCCACCGGATCAGAAACTGCATTACTGCCTGTTCGATACTATGCAAGACGCGCTTTTCTTGTATTGGAAATGTGCGTTGAGTGGAGCTACCATCGCCCTCTGGACACAGAGTGACCAGTAGAGCCAAGGCTCTTGTCTTCTCTCTGCTGACGATCAACTCGGACAATCGACGTCAACGCTTCTCGTCGCGGTGACAGGCCTGACAACGATTGCTGCCGTCTTATCTACCTGATCATCCTTAGACTCCACATTAATTAAGTACTGTATATTGGTATTTTTTATATGATACCCAATAGGGTAGTTTCCATCATCAAAGAAACCGAAAGGCATTGATTGCGATTCTTTTCCCACCATTATTGTATTCATAATATATAAAAAGTTTTGATTTTAGAAATCCCAGTTTAGACGAATGTTAATGGTCATTTTTAACCTCATTTGTAAAGGCCAGATTGGCGCCCATGCCTTTCCGCGTAACGTCACAGGGACCTAGTTTCTATACGAGTACATAGGAGTTTAACATCGTCTGAGATTACCAATGGATGCATGAGGCATAGAGCCTAGGGTAACATCGCTTAAGCCCGACCCTCCCACTCATTTATGATCCTTCCCACAGCAAGAACTTGCGGTGAAGTGGTTGAAACGGCAATGGTTTTTTCAAAGAATAATTTGCTGCAAACTCAAATTTTTTATTTATTGTAATGAATTCTTCGTTTTGTTCTGTGCGTAGGCAAATTTTAAATGAAATTTTAGTGTTATTCTTAACGAACTTCTCATGTGAATGCTTTAATGCCTTGTTCTTACATCTTACAGGATGAAAAATATGTAATGGGGAGATGCTGTTGTTTTATTGTTTTATCGCTCATGAATGTCGCAATCCAAATAACAATCTACATTACATACCCTTTATTTTCTGATCCATTCATTTTCCCCCGAGTAATTACTAATACGCCGGTATTCCAAAGTAATGTAACATGTACATTCTAATTCGTACCTGCGTTGTATGCCCTATTGTTAGCTACTCATTTTGGGCGAAACATTTGCTCAGCTGCCTGACGATGTCTCGGGTAAACTACGCGGTAAAACCAAACCTTCCACTCACAATGATATCGCACGTGCATTCATACAGTCCAGGTGTTGAGCGCTAATGACATTTTCGCCGAATTTTTCGATGGCCCTCTCCGATTCTAAGAAAAGCGATCCTCAATATGCTATTGTGCTAGTTCTTTCATGGGTTTTCAGGCTTGCATTCCTTTTTCCCTGCCCTTTTTCCTTTATTGTTGAATGCAACCTCAACTTCTATGAAAACGTTATCACTAAAACCCATTTCTTAGTACTTATGCCTGCCCATGCGAGAATGCATTCCAACTCTAATTTCTCACCTTACCTTCTAAAAAACTTCAAAAATCTAACCTTCTGAAAAATGAAAAGGTCCTAACTAGGTTATTATCAACGCTAGAAACCCGTTTAAAATTTCACAATGCTTAACCCTTTCGCGCCGGACCTTCGTTGAGGGAAATTCTTCCTCAATACGAGTCTCTTGAAAGTTTTCTTTACTTCCTTGTAGGAAGCTTTTTCGTATCGACCGAAGGTAGTGTTTCCCTCCCTAACCATTTTTAGACCCAACTCAGTGGGGCGCCGATCCCTTTCCTCGGCCTCTGTCCCAGGCCCTTGAGGGATTAAATGCACCTTCCTAGGACGAGTCCGCGGTCAACTGGCTAAAATATTAATGCAAAATATATGCAAATATTTGTTGTTCGCATCGATTTTTTTATTTCAAAATTAATTTTGTATTTTTTTACTGAGCGTGCAAAAATTTTAAACGAAGTTCTTACGTTGATATAGACGGATTTAGTATATTTACTAGTTGGTCTATAACTCCGTTGATATTAACGTTAGAATTTTGTTTGAAATTTCCATGTGGTTAGCAAAAAAAGATGAATCCATTTATAGCAATAGGTATCAAAAGTAAGCAACAAATATAGTTTTGGAAAACACACTGTAAATAACAGTAGTTGACAGCATGGAGAGGATAAGAAAGGGTCGACCTGAGCGGCCGAAGATGGGACTGGGCTCGCGCTGAGGCGGATCACGAGGGGCGACCGCGTTAGTGGGTCTATTGTGTCCGCCACGGTAACTTTTTTCGACTCCCGCTAAAAAAGGGTCCGAGTGTCAGGTGAGAGGCAGGGATAATGGCCGGGCGTCCCGTTGAGTTGGTTCCCAAATCCGAGGGACGAGTGTACCCGGGCAACTCACCCCCAAAAAAGAGCTCCGTACGGAGAGTTTTAAAATGTTCTTATGCTACTCGTAGCGTGGTAAAGTTTTGCTTTCGCAGTCTCCGGCAGGAAAGGGTTAATAACCACCTATTAAAATTGCCTTTGGTCATAAAGTTTTCTTCGTTTGATAGGGTATTTATAATCCTAATTAAACCAAGCGCTGCCTGCTAGAAGTCTACATCGTAGCGGCGCTCATAGTCTCGTACCAAGGTGGCCTCACACGGCGGCAGCTGGAACCAGGAAGACGTCACACGAGCTTTTCCCAGCATTCATACTAGGCCGTAGCGTTTTCTCGCGCTTGAAAATTTTCAATTTTCGATTAACCACGAAAAATAGATATCGTCGCTTAAAAATCTAAATGCGTGAAATACGTACTCAAGGAATAACAGATAATCTTTCGATTTAGACAATAAAAGAATAGGAAACCACCCTATTATGTTGAAAATGGGGTTTGCTTCCTCCACACTGCCGACGTTTCGATTTCAGACTCGGCAATCTTCGTCAGGACAACGAGTGTTGACTCCGTCCGGCCGTCCACATCAAATTTGGCCCGGGTTATTTACCAAGCATAATCAGTACTGAACAGTTGCGCCGGCTACATTGGGCCTGAGCCCCCTCAAAAATTCGTTATGGGGTGAGGAGATAATGTTTCAGGCCTGTCAAATTTTCCCGGAGTGCCCAGATATCGAGATTCGAGTTATCAGGGTTCTAATGTGGATCATAAGACTCATCTAAAAAGCTTAAAACTCACTAATTATAAAATTTCCCGCGGCAAGATCCCCGGTTTTCGCCCTCCCAATGTTTTTTATAAGTTTGGTGCTGAATTGAAACGAAGGCATTCAACAATTTTTTTTAAACCCACGAAAATTGATATGTATTAGCAAAAGATATGTAGCTAAAATAAAACTATTTTTTCGAGGAAATAATCTCATAAACTAATGTCACAACTTGGTTTGCACCTCCCCCCAGAACATGGCTTGGCGCCCCCTAAACCATGGCTTGCTCCCCCTACTTAGGATCCTGGGTACGCCGGGTTATATACCAAGGGCCAGCTCCTTGTGAGTATATATACCACGTAGATGAAGTCTTCTCGGGAAATCAGCCGGGTGGGGATGGACATCGCTACCAACGTTTCAACGGCCTTCTCTGCCATCGTCTTCAGGGCGAATGATGGATGTGGTTAGTGCCTGGCTTATATATACCCAGTTGGGGCGGTCAAGTCGTCTGTGGTTGGTCAGCTTTAGCTGTCCTTCATTCTCTTAGCTTACTCGTTATTTTGATCATGGGATTCCACGATTTTCTGTGGTTGAAACCCACGTCTCTATTCATTTCATTATTTGCGATTCTTTGCCATTGAGTCGCGCCACGTAGTCGGCATTCTCGCACAAGTTGCCCGGGTTGCGACTGCTGCGGGACGTGTATCCGTGATAACGGAGCACCGTCGCGCACTGAGACGCTTGGCAAACAAGAACTCAGAGCTCTCGTGAATGCAGCTTGCGCGAGACTGCTTCCCTTTCACGAAAGAGATTTTAAGGGAAATGACACTGTTGATGTATCCTTGCATTGATGAAGCAATTCCAATGATTTTGCGATAGGTTTTATTTTTTTAATAAAGATCGCGAACCATTGAGCGAGAATGGAATTGTGCACGGATAATCCGCAGCCGGATAATCGAGAGTCCGCTATACTCTGTTCTGATTTTGTAATTAAAATTATGTATATCTATTTCATGCCAGTGATGAGGTAAGCATCTGGCATCACCAGGGTCACGAGTGAGTATGCATTTCCAGTAATCACCTTAGGTTAGTTTCACTAATTTTTCCCTATTTTAGCTATCAGACAGTGTAAAAGACACCCCCTGTGCAAGACGCACCCCCTGCCACGAGGTCTGGTCTGGTAGAGTTAAGCCCTTTAGCGCTTCTTGTGGTGACGGAAAGTGCCCATGTGTAAGATATCCTAGTAGTGATAAAAGTTTGGGTAAATACTGCAGTAAGCGTGCAAAGCTCTCAAGAATGTTCCCGCATTCTAAGGGTTAATAGGAAAATGTTTACCACTTTTGATACTTACAATACTGCTGTGGACTTTTTATAATAATTCATGTAATATCTGCAATTTTCACAGTAATTATTAGCCCCTGTCAATTCTGTTTTTTTCTAAGGTGTATGAGTGTTTTTTTTTTTGGTGTTTGTAGTATGGTTTTAAAAAAGGAATGCCCTAATTTCATTATGGGTTTACACAACCTGGATATGCAATGTCGAACCTTGGTTACTTTGCTGAATATGTTTGTGCTAGAGGCAATGAGGGCAGTCAATTTCATGTCATACTTGAGAAAGCTTCTAATACTGTAGACCATGAGTTAATTATGTCAAAATTGTAGGTATATATGCATCTCCTAAGTGGATAGAATTTTTTCGTCCAACTGAGAAATACTCTGCAATATATTATGTTTAAGAAATGCAATTCACCTGAGTACACTGCTATTCATGGAGTACTCCTAGGATCTAACTGGGGCCCCTCGCTGTTTTTATACTAATCAATGACTTACCTACCTGTTAACAACATCGATTCTAAATAGATGTTAGCGGATGTAACAATATTTCATTAGATTTAAGTATTGGTGGTGCATGCGATTATTATAGTAACGGCGTCTATGGACTGAGATTGGCATCCCCTTTATTTTTCATGGTGCTTCGTGGAGGAAACACATTTTTGGAGAAATGAAATAATGTGGGAGGTGATTTGACATAATTCGAAGGTCACCATTTTTTATATGAATCTTGTCTAAGCATTATGGTGCTAGGATAATTTAAAGAGAAATTCCTAGTAACAGACTTAAAAGCGAGGGAGATGCTAGCAAGCCTGCCTTGGACCCAGAAAAGTTAGCCGTGGTGAAGGGTAAGGGTGCATTTCAAAAACCGTAACATTTTGGCTAAGTGCTCCTTTGCCAGGTAATTTTGGAACTTTTAATTCAAATGATCACCTAGAGTGTCTCATTTACATTTCATTAATAATAATAATAATAATTTTATTCACCTGTATGATCATACAATTAAGTAGACATAGGCTTTGTCAAAAAGAAATAACTTATGTACATTTCAATCAATTATAATTTCATAATAGGTTTTACAAAAACAACGAATATACATATAAGATGTGGCAAGTTATCATAGAACAAACTAAAGGAGTACATATTTCATAAAATTTACAATTTACAGTACATTCTTGTTGGTCAGAGTAAATTGTAGGAATGATGACTTTACGCAATGAAAATACAACAAAATGACAAATTAAAATTATCAAGATTAGACAACAACTTTTTAACAATTGTACAATATATTCATTCTCTTGGGATAAAAAAATGCTTTAATTAGCAAAAAACTTAGCCAAAGAGTTTTGACCGTGTATCTCAATTGGGCGGGAACATAACACTTTCAGTGCAAGGAAAGTGTATGTATGTTTGAAGGCTTCATTTTTGGGCTTAGGTATACAAACAGTTCCCGAACCTCATGGAGACGTATTTTTTGCCGGAGTTTATAGCATATTCAATCTGTTTTGCTCTGTTTCCCACGCAAATGTAAAACATCATGAGTACCTTAAATGCAAAAAAAAACACTTAAGTCGTAAAACATTGTTTTCGGAAAAGAGGCAACGAGAGCTCAGTTTTACACTGCCGTTATGAGTTCTTTAAGGCAATCCGCCAAGGCTCTATATGAGGATCGTAGGCTCCTTCCCAGCAAGAAATGCCATATTGCAGTCTTGATTCAAATAGAGCACAATATATAGAACCCATTTTTTCGACATAAATATCATAATATAAGGAATTTCCTTGAAATCGATAGCATTTCCATTTCGATTTTATTGACATGTTATTTCCAGGTAATATTTTCATCAATATATTATTCACTATAGTTATCCCAGATTAACTCAAAAAGAAAATTTGCTCAATTTCAAAACATGTCGAACAGGTTTTTTTCATGTCACACATGAGACATCTGTAGTAAACGCTCAATTTTTTCTAATAATTTCTTTTTCATTTAAATGTAACATATTTTGTTCATTTGCTTGATACAAATTTACATGAATGAAATTAAAATGTTGTTCCATCACATTCTATTTTTGTAAATATATATCACTCATATCGTGCAATATAAAAACCAAAGCCGTATTATCCACAAAGGAAGTTAATTTAAAATTGAATCTCCACGGCACTACAGAAGAAATTAATGTTTCTTGTCCATAAAAGTCATGTATTTTCTCATTCCCGGTTCTCCCACTGAAGTTATTCTGGAACTTTTTAGTAATGACTCCTCTCATTCCAGCTTGCCAAATTTTTTTAAAATAACAATGACTCGTCTATGCAAGCTTTCGTAATGTTTACATATTACAAAACTGCAACTTTCTAATTATTGTTGAGTGCATCAGAGATAGCAGAACAAAGCTTTAAAATGGCATCTTCTGTATTTTTTCCTTTTAAGAATCCCAATTGCACAGGGGTAAGTAGTTATTGGCGTTAACGAAATGTTAGAGCTGAATTTAAATGTTTTTTCCATGACTTTTGAGAACACCGGCAACAGTGATATTGGTATATAATTGCTATCAGTAGTTTATTAGCATTATTTTGGAAATTGGCACTACAATACCTGTTTTTAAATGCTTCGGAAATTCACACTTTATCATACTCAAGTTTGCTGTGTGTGTAAAAAACGGTGCAACACGATCACTTACCCTAATAATATTGATACTGTATTTATCATTACCCATTGAATTTTTACGATTCATTTCTTCAATAATTCTACTAACCTCTTTAACGTGAGTTGGAAAGAAGTACAATGACTGAGCCTCATCACACTTTGAAATCACAGCTTATAATAACTTTCAATACAAATATCAAAATATTGGGTTCACTTATTAGCCTTTGAACAGCTTCACTAAAATAATTGTTGATCTCACTCATTGTCTGGAGTGCAATATACAAAAAACGACTTGGTACGATTCCCATGGTACCATGGGAGATGACCCATCATCCCAATAGGTACTTGATCATTATTCATTCTTCATTGCGAAGGCAAGAATAAGGTATTGGGCTTCTCACTACAGATTTGCAATCGCTTGATTTAGAACAACTTTGACATTTATATGGATAATCTTGTCCATGACCAAACATGCCACGTGCACAGAGGTGGCCCATCCGGGGAAAGCAACACATCTTACGTAACACGAATATTGCTTATCACTTGTTAGTGCTCATGTGGCGGTTGGGATTAGAACTAACAGTGAAAAACTTGGTGCTTACTCTGAATGAATTATGTTTCACAACTGTACGTGCACACATGCAGTGGTCAAGGCCATTCCTTGCAGTGAAGTTCTTAATGAAGTCCCTGTATAAAAATGATTAATCTCATTTATGTACACCCATGTGACGGCTAAGGTGAGAATTAGTAGCAAAAGACTTGCAACAAATGTCACATTGATAAGGTTTCTCTCCAGTGTGTACTCGCATGTGATTGGACAGAGAAGAACTCTGAGCGAAATATTTTTTGCAGATTTGGCATGAATATGGTTTCTCTCCCGTGTGTACTCTCATGTGGCTTTTGAGGTGACTCCCTTGACCAAAGGACCTGCTGCACACGTTGCATTTAAAAGGTTTTTCCCCTGTGTGCGTCCGTATGTGACATATGAGATTACTACGGCAAGCAAAAGATTGTTTGCAGATACTGCATGAATGGGGTTTCTTTCCCGTGTGAATTCGCATGTGCATTCGGAGAGAACCTTTCTCAGTGAAAGATTTTTTGCAGATACTGCACTCATAAGGTTTTTCTCCCGTGTGCGTTCGCAAGTGTTTAACCCGATGTTGATTGCAACTGAAGGACTTGCCACACACATTGCATGTATACGGCTTCTCTCCTGTGTGAATGCGTACGTGTTTTACTAAGTCGGCCTTTTTAGGGAAAGACTTTTCACAATCATAGCACGAATAAGGCCTTTCTCCCGTGTGTGATCGCATGTGAATATTAAGAGTACCTTTCTCAGAGAAAGATTTTTCGCAGATTCTGCATGCATAAGGTTTCTCTCCCGTGTGAGTTCGGATGTGAATTTTGAGAGTACTTGTCACAGCGAAAGATTTTTTGCAGATTCTGCATGAAAAAGGTCGCTCTCCCGTGTGTCTTCGCATGTGTTTAACCAAGGAATGCTTCTGAGAGAAGGAATTACTGCACACATCACAGATATAAGGTCTTTCTCCCGTGTGTATGCGTACATGCTTCACTAAGTAGCTCTTAATCACGAAAGACTTCCCACACTCGTTGCAACAATAAGGTCTCCCTGCTGAGTGTGTACTTATATGTCTTACTAAGTGGCTCTTACTTGAGAAAGACTTCTGACACTCGTTGCATGAATAAGATGTCTCTGCCATGTGTATACGCTTGTGTTTGGTGAGGTCCTTTTTCCGAGGAAAGGACAAAGTGCACACGCTGCATGAATATGACTCCTCTTTTCTTCTCACACCCACGCGTTTACAAAGGTTTTTAATGCATGATGACTTTGAGGATAAATTTTGTGAAGTTGATTTCTCTTCTACAGTAAAACTTCTTCTCGCTCGCCTCATTTTTTTCTCATCCCCTTTTCTGCAAGTGGTTTCCTTGAGAGGCTCATCCCCTTTTTTGCTCAGCCCAACTCTTTCTCTCGGCAGCCCATGTAAAGTCTTGGAGGTAGTGGGCTCACAGGAACTATAACTACTCCCGCTTGATTGAAGGTTTTTGAAAGACACATCTCCTCCCATTGATGATTTTGCTTCAGCGTCCAAATTATCGCCAATCAAATGATTTTTCATGTGTTTGATTAAGTCATTTTTGTTGTTAAATACATCTCTGCAGTTGAAGCAAAGATATGAACTTTCGTTTGACTTGCAACTATTCTCAGGGTTTTTCATCAAGCAAGTGTTTATCTCTTCATTGTCTCCCATGACAGTCTCACAGCCACTTTTGTCATTTCCACTGATTCTGATAGACCTGAGGTTATGAGTGGTATCTGATGCATCACGACCACCTCTATCCCCGACAACCGTCATTGCGGCTCCGCCTCCCTTGCTTTTAAGTGATTCAATGTATTTTGTATTACACTGTCTATCATCAGGAGTTGAGCTATTTGTTTCCTTATCAGTATCTAGAGCGCCACATATTTCCAAGTATTCATCCATCAGATTTCTTTCTATTCCAAAATGGGATGCTCCAACCTTGGGATTAATTTGTGTCACCAGAGATGCAAGATCAATGCACTCATCAATCGAATGATTCATTACATTTCCTTCCGCAGACAGATGTGAAGTTGATGTTGCTCCAATGGGCATTCCTTTGGCAGCCGGGAACCCTAGAAAAAAATTCACTTTTAACCCAGGTAACACAAAGTAAGACAGTTATTCGTTTCTTAAGGTTTTCTTACGGAAAAAATTGATAAGCTGCTAATCGTAAGCTAAGGGGCTTATATAAGGCAAGGGTGAGATGTTAGGGAAGAATAGGTAAGGAATGCCATCAAATATCCTCAGGCAACGTAACCCACATAGCAACGAACCTCTCAGAGACGTCTCACTATGATTTCGAATATCGCAAATGTCTCAGACATTTCTCAGAGATGTAATCGTGAGCCGTTCAGGAAATTAAAAAAAAACTTATTTAAACGCCATCAATGCCTTCCATATATATTTTTCGGTGCAATTGCGCAGTTTTGATTATTAAAATCACGACATTTAATATGGGTTTCTTATTTTCAAAAGGTCATCCATCAAAAATTCGTCGCTAAAAATGATCGAGATAAGTAGGTCACAACTGTATAATTTGCATTTAATTATTTTTTGCCTACATTTTTAAGCATACCAGAGTACAAACTCTTATTAAACATCTCAGAGACTTATCTGAGACGTCTCCTGAGACATCTCATAGACCATTTTTTTGGACATAGTGAAATCTCAGAGAAGTCTCAGAGATGTCTCTGAAGCTCTCAGAATGTCTCTGAGACGTAACATGCGATATTCGTGACGTCTCAGAGACGTATTTCTGCTCTGTGGGAAGTCGCTTCTGTTAGAACGCCAAAGGCTGCTGAACAGCATACTACACATGCTACGCGGCTCATCCCGACATGAATTTAAAGGCTACCGGTGAAATTAAGCGAGTCTTCATAAGGGCTTAACCCTTTCGCGCCGCATTCCTCACCTGTGCGGCGAGGATTTTCTTCCCTAAACAACGAATGCCACACCAGTGTGTCCTGAATGTTCTTGCCCAAATCAACGAATGCCGCGCCTGTGCGGCACAGGTCGAAAAAAGTGACCGTGGCGGACACAATAGACCCACGGACGCGGTCGCCCCTCACGATCCGCCTTAGCTCGAGCCCAGTCCCATCTTCGGCCGATCAGGTCGACCCTTTCTTATCCTCTCCATGCGGTCAACTACTGTTATTTGCAGTGTGTTTTCCAAAAAAAAACATTTGCTGCTTAATTTTGAAATTCAATGCTAGAAATGAATTCATATTTTTTTGCTGACCACATGGAAATTTCAAACAAAATTCTAACGTTAATATCAACGGAGTCATAGAACAACTAGTAAATAAACGAAACCCGTCTATATAAACGTTAAAACTTAGTTTAAAATTTCTGCGGGCTCAGAAAAAAACACTAAATTCATTTTGAATGTAAAAATATCGGTGCGAGCAACAAATATTTTCATATATTTTGCTTTAACATTTTAGCCAGTTGACCGCGAACTCGTGCTAGGAAGGGGCTTTTAATCATTCTAGGGTCTGGGATAGAGGCCGAGGAAAGGGATCGGCGCCCTCTGAGTGGGGTCTAAAAATGGTTAGGGAGGGAACCACTGCCTTCAGTTGACGCGAAAACGCTTCGTACAAGGGAGTAAAGATAACTTTCAAGAGACTCGTATTGAGGAAGAATTTCCCTGAACCAAGGTCCAGCGCGAAAGGGTTAACAACTGATAACAGATTTTCACGTAAATAGAAAACAAATTAATAACTGCAAGCGACTGGCTAGTGAAGATATAAAGCATAATACAAATAGTTTATCCTTGCGGCGGACCGAAAAAAATAACATCAGGGAGAACCAAACGCACGACCTACGTATCTGTTGCTCTGTACTCTAACCACTACACCACGGCAGCTGATGAAAGAGAATGGTTAATCAACCTTTTTGAATACCAATTATGTAGAAAAACTTGTCTGGTATGTGCATGAAAAAGTGAAATTATTCAAGATCCAAAGAATTCTACATTTATGAATTTTAATTTATGGCTCGTTAACCTGATGACTACAATATGTATATTATAGATTCCTTCCGGCATTTTTATATTATTCTACGTCGCTATTCTTGTGAAATTTTCTGTTTTTCTTATGACCGTCGTTTTGCTTGATCGCATCCCTTAATGCATGCTCAAAAACGATGGAATTTAAACAACACCTTAGGAAGTGCTGAAAGTTTGGCATCCATTTTGTCATTACTCTGGATGTTTGTCGGACTGGCTGTAAGAGACCCATAATAAGCTTACTTGATAAGCGCCTTCCTAATTTCTTCCTCTCACCTTATCTCAATGACTAATAATGTGCTGGCTGGGAAACTACCACAGTCGAACATGAAATCTAAGACTCCTATTCCTAACTATAAAATGATTTAGTGGAAGGAAAAAGCCACAAACCATGGGGTAAAAAATTATCCTGTCTTGGCTTTGAACCCAGAAACTCTTGAAAAAACCAGGCGGGAGAGAAAGAAAGGGATAGGAACACAAAAAAAAGGACGAGGACAATGGAGCTATCATAGAATGAAGCCAGAATTCCTGAGGTAAAGTGTACATATACATTATATTTGATCCATAAATAAAAAAATACCTATACGTATCAAAGAAAGTCTAACATTGCATTAGTTACATCATTTATAACTCCAAAATGGCTGCACTATTTTCAATGATATTTCGTTGTTTGGATTCATCTCAGACCTGGATAATAGAATAAATATTAAATGAGAGAAATTTTTTTAAGAATTGGCAAAACTGCAACAGCTTGAAGTTGGTAAAAACTGAAAATTAAACATTTTTTTGTTTTTACCAATGGCAGAGCTATTTCTACTTTGACAAGGGAACATTGCACAACACGTTAATGTTACTATAATGGGTACCTCGGCAAGTGACCGCCTTTTTTGCCTCCTCTGCAGGGACCACATCATTTACAGTACACTTCTGATTATCAGGGCTATGGAGAGATACGGAACGGATAATGAAAAAACGGATAATCCAAACTTTCACTAAAATGTCTTGTTATGTTCACAATTTACGTAAAACAGTCAATCCATTATTATTAATAACGTTATTCTCTTATTTAAGAGTCTTTCGCGGACTCATTGAGTGCTTTCTTTGCCAGTTCGCCATCTTTTTAGTGGCGTCAACATGGTTGTATTCGTATTAATAATGCTCCATGAAAGGCTTGGTTTTGAAAACCACACATCCAAGCGACCTTGAGCTCTAGCTTTACAAGCGATGAAGATCAACCCTTTTCCTGCAGTGAGTAACGAAGAGCGACACACCTACAATGCAGGAGCAGTGGTTCCCAGTAGCACTGTTTGCTGAGAGTACCCTTCTTCATGGTTCCTGTTCACCTAGCTTGGCTAATGCATGAGCATTTGCAGTGTGTGTGTGTCGCTCTCCTGTAGCGTTTAAGCGTGAGTGAAATGTCCTCTTAGCCGAATTGGAAAATAGTCAACTGATAGCTTAAAAAGCGAGTCACTATCAATAAAAATATCATGCACGCAAAAAGAAAAACTCACAAGGGAAAAAACTCAGAGCTTTCACAGGCTCGGACTCAATCTCAACCTGAGTGTAAATGGGGAGAAGGAAAGGAATGTGTTGGACAAGGGAAAGAGGGATGAGATGTTCAACCCAGGGAAGTTATTGGCTTAAAGATGCCAAGTGCACGCAATGTTCGAGGGTGTGGAGATTGAGGGCGCAGCCAGTGGAGGTGAGGGAGGCAATAACTGATACTTTTATACATTCAGGATAAGGGTCATTAAGGGACAGACCACAAGTGCGGGTATTTATGCTAGGGTTTAGGGGGTGGTGCATTCGGCAACATAAAAATCAGGGAAGATGTTGCGATGAAGGAGGTACAGCAGATTCCTGATTATCCGGCTACGGTTTATCGGGGTTGAAGATTATCCGTGCATGATTTTTCACACTCGCTCAATTTTTTCCACGATCATTTTATTTTATATCGGACGCAAAATCATCGGAATTACGGCATTAATGCTAGGATACACCAGTCTTATTATTTCCGTTAGAATTCCCTTCGTAA
This sequence comes from Ischnura elegans, assembly GCF_921293095.1. NCBI lineage: Eukaryota > Metazoa > Arthropoda > Insecta > Odonata > Coenagrionidae > Ischnura > Ischnura elegans. Next base: position 1,901,127 of record NW_025791657.1, read on the forward strand.
AACGGAAGCGGTCACGCGCCAACTGCATTCGCGGAAGCTCTGTGTTCCTGTTTTCCAAGCATCTCCGCGTTCCTTAATAACGGATAATCGTCGCGCATTAATTGCAACCCGGGCAACTTGAGCGGGATGCGACTGGGCGGCGTGTTACCTGACAGTGTAATTTTCGACGTCGAGAAGTGGTTTTGAAGAATTCGTGCAAGCCACGTTTCTGTATACAGCTGCAGATGTGTGCTTTTCGAAACCAGGCCTTACATGCAACATTTATAGTACTAATACAACTAAAAGATCGAGAACTGATTAAGAAAGCTCTCAACTTGTCTGAGAAGGATTCTTAAAGAACAGAATAGCCGCATAAATACTAATAGGTTGTTTGTTTTACGTAAATTATGAATATTACAAGACATTTTAGTAAAAGTTTGGATTATCCGTGTTTTTTCGACTGTTGGTGCCGTCTCTCAATATCGTAATCCCGGATAATCGGGAGTGTACTGTAAATGACTTGTTGGAAGTACAAGTGGTGGAGGGAAATATTGGGAGGCACTTAAGTTTGGGGAGAAAAGAGCCAGGGGGTGGAGATAATACCTTAAACGTTTTATAACTTGGACAGTTTCACAGTGAGGGTCGTGTGATGCAGCGACATACTGGGATTTTTTTATGAGGGCGGGTGGCTTTGCTGGTGCTTAGAATTCATAGATTTCGTGGTTTTCTTCACTGCGGGTGCCCCGTAAAACTTTTAAACAATAAAACAAGAAAAAACGTACATTCCAAATTAGCCCGCACAGATAAAAACTGCTACCCATTCTGCACACCACCTACTTTCCTGGCCCTACAGGATATCCTTAAAGACTCATGCCCCAGTATTTGTAACCACAAATCCACCTTCCAGATTTTCCCTTGTACTCGTCCGATCATGTATAAGAGAAAATATACCTATGAATATGACAAATTATACTCTTTGCAAGTTTTATCTTACATAATCGACCAATATTTTGCAGAGTAAAGAAGTTCCTAACAATTACAATGGTAAATTTTTGACTACAGATAAGTATCTATGGAAATTATTTTACATGCATTATACCCATGCAACATCTTCAATAAATTCGGCCGAGTGCTTTAGCCAGTAAGCTACTGAAGCATAAATCTCCCCTGAACTTTGAATACGAAGAGGTGTTCGCTCTAGACTTATTTAAGTATACTGGGACTAGCCACGGTGATAACTTTCACGGAGTCACCCACAACGCACAAAAGCACTGTGGGTGACTCCGTAAAAGTTATCACCACGGCTAGTCCTAGTACATATACTTAAATAACTATATAAGTACCTAATACTAATCACCATTATGTTGATTTTGCTGATGCTACTACAGCCACTGTTGGAGTGATCAATTTTGGTAAAAGACATCGATATGTAACCAAACCTTTTTACTTTTCAGCGTCAACAACTTCAAGCTAGCATTTTCTCTGGAAAAATCATCTAAATGAACTAAAATTGACCTATGCTACACTATAGTGCTTCTTTCGCGTTATAGCTTACTCTTAAAGCCCCTCGGTCAAAGCACTTGCCGATAGTTTCACGTGTTCCTAGGTACGCCGAGACTTATACACTCGATCACCCGGGGAGAGGTCTGGATGGGAAGGAAAAAGGAAAGAGGCGCCACCGCGATAGGAGCCCATCGACGCCCCTGGGATAGGGATTGGGCTGGAAGGGATGGGACGGGGAAAAACACCTTACCGCAATAGAAGCCTACCTACTAGGGAAACCCGGCATCAGCCATTAATGTGCCAACGATTTTCGAGGATTTTCCTATTAAAGAGAAAAACCTAGCGATCGAATTACCCTAGCCCTAGGTACACCACCCTCCCCTACTTGCAAGCTTGCACTAGCCATCTGCCCTGTGGATGGAACACGACTCGAGTTCTGAAACTTCTGCAAAATGGAGAAAGACCACCCGGCTGGAAGCCCAAATAGCCTTCCTTGACTACTTTTTAAGAGGATGAGATTGACTGCTTTCTAGGTTGTTCAATAAAATACAATGTACAGTGGCGGAAAAAATTAACGCAACGCTCGTTGGCATCTGAGAGCGGCCAGTTCAGGAACTACTTGTCTTCCAAAATTTTGCCCTCGTAATGCTCTCATACAACCGGGAGTTTTAAAAGCAATATATCCCTTATACCGGGGAAATAATCATACCTATCGCAGTATGACAAGGCGCAAAAGATCCACCTACGAATTCTTCGCCATGTTCTCCGAAGTATGCCTCGCCCTCGACTCACCTACAATGGAATCTACTCTCGTCGGGACATCGTGGACACAGCCGACATATTGGGCATTGAGACTGCCTTAGAACCCAATTGTTCCGGTGGTGTAGTAAGTAAAGTATCATGCTACGAATCAGAGGTTCCACGGATCAAGTCCCAGTGACGGATCACTTGATGCTGCACACACACTGTAAACATTTTTCTGATCTTAAAACATCGCAATACCTGTCAATAGGTCCATAGGATGTTGCATGGCTATTGAATTCTTACGCGCTTATTTCTTTGTCGAAATTCAACCACCATATTGCATAGCCATTTCGGAAGTTGACTGTGGAGTGAATTTGGTGAGCAGCAGTCAGGGCAGGGAATCAACAGCAGCTTAAATTGACGAGATGGTATGCAATAACCAGAGAATTACTCTTCATGGGATAAAAAAATGTCTTGATGAAGGCTGTAGCTACATCTCTGTGTGGAACACTGGGTCAGAGGCCCTCCGTTACGATGCGTTTTCTGCCAGATGAGTCTCATAGGAGTATGTCTGCATCATGACAGTGCACGTTCACATGTGTCATATAAAACGACCACACTATTCCATGAATTTATTTGGTATATTATACGCCACCCTCCTTACCACTCTAACATAGGCCGAAGCGAATACCACTCATTTCCTGCTCTCAAAAAACCCCTAATGGGACAGAAATTCAAGTCAGACGATGCAGTGCAAGAAGAAGTCGCCAGTTAAAAATACAGGGAGAGCAGTACAACACGAGAATTAAAAAGCCAGTTACAATAATGCCAAAAAGTTATTTATCCTCAGGGCAACTATTTACAAAAATAGCTTAATGTTCCCCCTTTCCAATGATGTAGGCAAAGTTGAAAATAAACTGATTTTTCAGGATTGAAAACATTGGAAACCTTAAAAATTATTACGGAGGCTTCCGCAGTGAGTTAATTGGCGATTGTCTTTCAGGTTCCTTCCGTGTTGACTCATATTTTGTGGACAACAAAAAAAAAAGTTATTAATCCCAATCAATGCTTTTCGTTTTCATTGATGAAGGAAACTACCCTTTTATTTGTTAAACCAAACAAAATACAATAGCCAACCCCTGGAAAAAAGTGAATATGTTAATGCTTGTTTTACTATTCTACCTAATTTTCCAACTTATTTAAATTTGACCAAATATGATGCTAATTTTTGCACTTTTTTGACCAGGTTCCATGTTAACGTTTTCTATGAGCGCTGAGCGCCTAAATTTACTTTTGGATACTCGATTCTCAGCCAAGTGTTCTATTCTGGTCATTTATTGCTATTTTTTTCAATAAACCAGTCCTAAAGGTAAAAACCTTGGCTGAATTAAGGCGCAAGAATCTTAGTATCAATCTTCACTGCAAAAATGCTGCATTTCAATAAGCAATAAAGAAAATTTTCCTGGCCACTGATCCAAGCAGTTAACCCCTTCAAGACGGTGGAGTTCTCCCCTCAGCGTGACTACTGTACTGAGCCTCAAAGAGACTCTTCCATCCCCTCCGTATGGAGCACTTTTGCTGGACCTCTGTTACAAAGGGTGCCACAGATAATCACGCATTCTCAGCACCAACTCTTTTCCACTCTCCCTAGCAGGCACTCGGCTTTCAGGGTTTATAACCCTACCAGTGGCATTGGTTTGCAGTCAATCATGCTGTTTATATTAATTAGCTACATGGATATTTGTTGCTCAAATGTAAATTGCAGACTTTGAATTGAATTCCTTGTTTTACTCTGAGAATTATCGAATTTTGAACAAAGCTCTACAACAATATTAATGCAGGAACAATTTCCATGCTGATGTTTATACCAAAATCGTGATGTATGTTAATATGTTCCATTTAATTTCATTCAAAAATTGTGAACACTGCTGAAAAGGCAAATAATTCAATTCTTAGTTTATATTTTTTGAGAAAGGAACAAATATTTATTTTGCGACAAAACTGGACGAACAATTGCATGACTGCAGTCCCTTACTGCTAAGAGGGGTGATTTAAGACAAGGGGTCTGGGTACTTGCTCCCGGACTTCAAGGGTAAAGCCTAAGCCATGCTGTGTTGGGTCCAGAAGCAAAGGTATCGCAGACCCACGACCGTCATAAATGGGGAAGAGCTAGGAAATGTATATATTCAGCATTCGTTCACCTGTGTAGGAAAGTCTCCGATCAAAATTTGTGGCTTTTCGTCTCCCCGGTCAAGAAATGTCCACACGTATATTTTCGTCTTTAGTAGGGAAAAGGTTAAATACAAAAAAAAATCAGTAGAAAAATATTTTGCTTGGGAAAATCATTATTAAAAACCACATAATTACACAATCATTGAAAAGATAACTTCTCTCCCCATTTCAATTGGCAAGCAAACTAAAAAAAGAAAGTATGGATGGACTTCTAATTCATTAGCTTCATCCTCCACAATCATTTACGACAATAGGGTAGTTTCCTTCATCAAAGAAAACGAAAGGCATTGATTGCGATTTGTTACCCACCATTAGTGTATTTACAATATACAAATGATTTGGTTTTAGAAATCCCAGTTAATGCGAATGGCATTGGTCAATTTCAACCGCATTTGAAAAAGGCCAGATTGGCACCCATGCGATGCCACTCCCCAGGACGTCACAGGGACCTAGTTTCTATACGAGAAGATATGAGTTTTACATCGTCTGAGATTACCAATGCATGCATGAGGCACAGAGCTCAGGGAATCATCTCTTAATAATCACCTATTAAAACTGGCTATTGTCGGAAAGTTTCCTTCGTTAGATAAGGTATTAATAATCCATAATTAAGCCAAGTGCTCCCTGCTACCTGCTATCAGCCTGCATCAGCAGCCTGCACCTAGCAGTGCTCAAAGCCTCGCCCCTAGGTCACCTCACTTTGCAGCAGCAGGAACCAGAATGACATCAGACAGGCTTATCCCGGCATTCATACTAAGCCGTCGCATTTGTCCCGTGCTTGAAAATTTCCACTTTTCATTTAATTGCGAAAAAATAGATATCGTGATTTAAGAATCTATAAATGTGAAATGCATACTCATGGAGTAATAATCTTTCGATTTAGGAAATAAAAAAATAATAGGAAACCACCCTATTCCTCCATGAATTTATTTCCCTTCTGTGCATTCACCCAATGCTTCTGTTGTAGACTCATGGGCCATAGTGATTCCCTTAATTGGCTCCCCATCCTCCATAAATGTTGGCTGAAAGTAAGAAGTTTATGACTTTTTATGAAAGGCTCGATAAACTTATTTATAAAATGTATTGCATCAAAATTTTTGAGGCCCTCCAAAACATTTTCTCTACAAAATGACTTTCTTTCAACACACAGAAAGTTCAAAATGTTCCCAGTACCCTCAACCAGGAAGTGGTTATTGAATAATATTACGTCTGTATTGTTAAATTATATTTATTAGATAACTTTGCCAGTGATGTCTTTTCGTACGCTACCCTATCATAACTAAGGTAATATAGGAGATAGTTTCATCTCTGAATTACAATTATAATTATAATAATGTGTAGTTCAATTTCCAGTAGTAAGGAAAAGGAGCTTATAATATATTACCAACAAATTAAAAGTAATTATTCTCTTGCCAGAAAAAGTGAAGGCATAATTTTGAAACAGGGCAATATTTTTGAAAAAAAAACATCACTGTCAATAAAGTAAAAATCTGTACAAACACGACAAAATGTCGTTTTTTTTGTCCAAGTAAAAACTGGGACAAACATGCACTTATTAATTAAACACTCTTGATCTATAGTTTACGAAACCTCAATTGAAACCAAGGTCATAACCCAGCCACTGCAAGATGCCCAATGGACTTCCATTTGACATCCAGAAGTCTCTTATGGACATCCTTTGGATGTCATTCAGATGACATCCTATGAGGGTCACTACAAAGACATCCATATGGAGGCTCTAGAATGATATCCAATGGACATGATGTAAAATAGATAGTAAATAATATAAATTATATCAATTTATGACTTCTTAACCCCTCAACGCCATCATGCATACCCAGTACGCGCCCTTTAAATTTCGTATGCCACCGCCATGCGTACCCACTACGCTTCCTGACCAACTGTATATAATATTTTTTCTCCGCCAGACATTGCATGTTTAATTAAAACTAATTACTCTATCGCTTGAAGAAATGTTTTTCCTCTCCAAAAAAATATCCATAACGGCTTTATGCCTTCAAAATGTTTTTAAAATGCTTCAATAAAATTCCGTTTTAAACCAGCGCGTTGACGACTTCGGTCCAAAAACTCAACGCCTACCTTCAACTGTTCTATCATGAAAACTTCCGCCTATTCTGCTTGAGAGACGTCGAGAAGGGTCAGCTACTTTAGCTTGAGATACGGTATCTTCAGAACTGAATGCCTTCTCTCCGTCTTCTGCTTGTTTGTCGTCACCTCGAGCCCCAAGTGTGTTTGGCCCGCCTCGTTAGTCCTTAGCGTCCTAGGCGAAGGGGCCATGTGCCTCGCTCTGCATTTATTTTTTTTTATTTTTTTTCTGGACAGTAATCAACGAAGATAAGATTCCATCAAAACAGTCAGCATATACCAGGGCCCTTCGAGATATTTTCTCGTCTCTTGAGGGAGCTTCTAAACCACCAGCTTCAGTCCACTAGAGTCATTCATGCTGTGTGGTGTTCTTTCAGGCAGTGTGTTGAAATTCTCATCGGGTGTACTTACTGTGAGTGGTATTTTTTTACAATTGGGGATCCTACGAAATGGGAATAGTATTGAAAGGCAAAAAAGAGACTGGGAAGTCTGTTAGTGTGTTAGGTTATAGTAAATTCATTGGTGGGGTGAATTTCAAGGACCTGTTATTGCATTCGTAACTAATGGAAAGAAAACGCTATTACAAGTAGTGTATGAAGTTATTTAGGAGACAATTGAATGCGGCAGTCCTAAATTCATATGTTGATCATAGGAGAAACACGTATAAAAATTTGACTTATCATTTCGCGTGCCATTGGTCGAGGTGAATATCCGACGTCATACGAACTGTTTGGACATGGCCGTCACTCATTGCACAATTTAGTACCAAGACTCACAGAAATACATTCCCTAAATTCCTGCAGCTGGGAAGAAATCAAAGTTTCAAAGGAGGGGTGCAGTTTGTGCCTAATATGGGAAATGAATAGACTGCGTGTACTGGTGTGAAAAATGTGCAGTGGGATATGTTTGGATTGCTTAAAATCATGTCACACAAAGCAGATTTTCTAAGGTAAATCATTTGAATATTTACATATTGACGTTTGAAACTTTAGCATGTGATTACCTAAATGGAATGATACGGTAATAATGGAACAAAGTCAGAGAAGTGGGCGAGTGGTAAATTTCAAGAAGGCGAAAAGGGTAATCCTATCAAAAGTATCCAATCTGTTATGACATTTACAACCCCAAATAACTAAATTACATCATGTAATTGTATTTTTTTAATGCATGGAATGTTAGACATCTTGTAGCTTATTCGAAACCAAATTAAAATCTTTCGAAATTGAAAATTTATTCATAAGTTCATAAAAGGAGATACATAAAACAATAAATATTCTTTCAAATCGCTCGAAAAATTATTATACAGTAAGCGTATTATATTACGCAAGTTCACTCAGAATTTCCAACAATACTGATCGTATATTATGAAAGATATAAATTATTTAATGATAGTGAGCCAAAAAAGCGAAGTCATTTAAATCTCATCCGGCCGCTGAGATGGGATTAAAATTAAATGCCCGCCGCGCTTGAGGGGTTAAAGGTGCTGGAGATGAGTATTTCCACCAGCATTTCAAGTCATCAGTCCGAGTTTTCCAATTCCTGAAGGCCAATTTGGAACTAACACCCATGACTTACAACAATCAATCTATCGACTTTGATCGATTTAGTCAGAAATCAGGTGCCATCAACACAAGATGTCTAGTGGCAACATATAAACAGTGGTATGTGTATTATCATGAACAATGTTGATGTACTGTCACCCAAATACAGTAGCAGTTATCAATTGCGAATCAATGATCATCTGACAGTGCAATGTTTTTTTTTAGATTTTGTGGAATTTTTCCAGATTCCTCCAAAGGGTATCAACCGCTGATCGGATAAGCAGAGAATTCATTATTAAAATTCGTATTTGGCAGAGTTTATACTAATCATATAATTGTGAACCTGTTTTTACCAAGTGGATTCCTCAAATGTGTTGACTCTGCAGATATCTAGCAGGCTCAAGTTAAACTTTGATAACTAATCAGATGTTATCATTGCACTAAAATCAAAAGCTTGCTTTTTATCAAATTATATGTTTACTTTGAAAGTGCAATTCCTCAAGGCTGGAATCTACAATAGAAATACAGTAGCCTATTCTTGAATTCCAGGTTTGATACAGCATGCTTTTGCAGAGAACATAAATGCAAAAAAATAAGGTTTTGCGATTACCACAATGACAACATCTGATTCTATGAGGAAATTTGAGTAGGAGGACAACAGTTTTTGTCTCATGTCATCAAAACTTGTAATATTTTAGGGTAAGTAGGATTACAAACTATGTATTTGCCTTGAGTGCAATCAATGGATGTGATGAAAGCCTATAAGAATTCCCAGTAAAATTTTGAAACCTGGTTAGCCCAAAGAAAAATATTTGGGCCACATTGTATTAAAGTTTCACTTTTAAATCTCATCACTTTGATATTACTCTAACTGTCAAAATCTGGTCGGACAATTCCATTAAAAGAGTATTCAATACAATATCTTAACGATGATATGCTTAATAAGAAAATGCAATCAACAATTTCAGAGTTTCTCTCCAAGAGTTTGGCATGGACTATATGCATATATATTCAAGAAATTTGCTTGATGAAAATGGTCCTCGATATATAGAACATAAAATCTGTTCATTTACAACTTGATTCATATGAAAAATAGAATATTTAACTATATTTAAAGGGGTTATTCTTCATTAAACTGTGCCTAACCTCGATTTTACACTTTCCCGCAATTTACACTTTTTTTCCTTGTCCCCGTCAAAAGTGTAAAAGAGGGGTTTTACTGTAGTTACTTCCACTGACTGAATAAAAATTCTATAATATCTGTTTCAGTAAAACACCATTAGTTTGACTGAAATAACTGAATGCATAACAATTTATTTGCTCAAAAGGTGTCAACAGTGCTTTCGAGTGTATGAAATCTGATATCAACATGGTGGGAATGCAATACATCTGTGATGAAATATAAATAACAAATGATAATTTACACATTTAATTATATAGCTCTACTATCAACCACAGTTTCATCACTCTGTGTCATTTTCAAGGTCTCATATCCTTACAATGAGAAAATTATGAAACATTGAGATTAGCTATTAGTGATGCATGAACTGAGAAAGGAACAATCAGTAGAATAGCATGGACACAGAGAGCATTCTACTAAAAAGAAGAATATACTCACAGCTGAGAATACCAATCAAGAAGTAAGGAAACGATGCACCACACACTACATATGGAGCATATTTATAAACGGCAGCAAGGCTTCAAAATTGACAGCTGCAGAAAAGTCTAGAGCGGAAGCTTTCAAAATGAATTGCTCCTGAAGAATGTTTTAAAAATAAGAGGGGTCAACAGAGTAAGTACCAAGGAAGAGCAGAGAATATTAGGAGATAAAGGAATTCTTCTAAAAATGATGACCTGATAAAGACAATCCCAAAAAGAAAAGGAAACGTGTGCTGTAAGAGGGGAAAGTAATGCTTCTGAATGTGTTTCATGCATCAGATTATTAGGGTGTAAAAGAGAAGAAGATAGAATAAATGAAAAGAAATGCAGGTAGCCAAGAGCAATGGAGGGCTATATAAAACCAATTTTAGGATTGCTGACTTATGATGGCAATAAAGTTTAGATGCAGTTCAAGTTCAACTTACAATAAATAGTTCATAAATAGTATTACCTGATCAGAGGATGCTTCATTCACCGGTTTGCTTGAGGTGCCATCAGTAAAATCATTGTGTACACATCCACCTTCATTATCACTGATCTGATCTTCTTTAAAAGGAGAGGACCTGTATGTTCCAAAATCACCCTAATGGAAAGAAATAGTCATAGATAAACATTTTAATCAATTGTTACAAGCTTTGGTGTAACCATGGGGGTATGAGGGGGATAGATCCCCACAAAGAGAAATAAAAAATATTGAAAACTAAGTCTAGTTTTGACAAATAATGACTGCATATGCGTTAAATTTTAAGTGCCAAAATTTTTCAAAAATTTTGCGGGACCCCCCATTACCTAGGGGGATTCTCACCCCAGACCCCTTCATCCCCTCAAAGCATATTCCTAGTTACACCACTGGTTACAAGAAATAAAATTGATCACGCATAAAACTTGAATCAAAGGATTTCAGTAAAAATTAAATAATCCCTCGTGAACAATTCTGGTGCCTCTGTAGAAAACAGTAACTTAACCAACAATATTTGGCCAATGAAGTTATTATTACTTCTCATTTAATCGAGTAACTCGAACTCGATAAGTGGAACTTATATCATTATTATATATACACAAGGAAAAGGAGAAAAGGCAAAAGCCCATTAGAATAGAAAGGGAAGTTATGCAATCTATTTTTTTTATAATGCCTAATTGTAAATTGGGCACAATTTGTCTTCCTTTATGATGTTTTGAATACAAAAGTGTTAAAGTGATTTTGTGCATGTTATTTCATAATTAAGTGTTTCTATACCCTAAGGTAACACCAAGCTAAAAAATAGAAAGTGAATAGTGTTACAAGCTCAACATTCCCTCCATTTGATGGAACGTTAACCCGTGGTCCCCCTGGTGCATTTCTTTAAGAGCAGGCTAATGCCGATGCCAGGTTTCTCTCCACCCTTCCTTACCTATCGTTCCCACGTAGCACAAATGACCTAAGCTGTACGTTCCCTCCTCCAAATATCATTCCGCAATTAACCAAGACTATTAATTTATAGTCAGCTGTCCGAGGATTGATATGTCGTACCTCACCACTCACCTCTACTGTCAGCAATAGGGTGGTTTCCTATTACTTTTTAATCGCCTAAATCTAAAGATTATTACTCCTTAAGTACGCATTTCACACCCTTAGATTTTTGAATAACGATATCTATTTTTTGAGATTAAATGAAAAGTGAAAATTTTCAAGTGCGCGAAAATATGACGGCTAAGTATGAATGCTGGGAAAACCCCGTGTGACATCATTCTGGTTCCCGCTGTCTCCGTGTGAGGTGACCTTGGGGCGAAGTTTTGAGTGCTGATATGACGCAGGATGCTAGCAGGTGGTGCTCGGCTTAAACAAGGATTATTAATACCCTATCAAACGAAGGAAACTTTCCGACTATAGGCAGTTTTAATAAATGATTATTAAGACATGTTTCCCTGAGCTCTGTGCCTCATACATGCATTGGTAATCTCAAACCATGTAAAACTCCTGACTACTTGGATAGAAACTAGGTCCCTGTGACGTCACGTGGAGTGGCATCGCATGGGTGCCAATCTGGCCTTTTTCAAATGCAGTTAAAATTGACAATTGCCATTTGTCAGAACTGCGATTTCTAACACCAAATAATTTGTATATCATGAATACACTAATAGTGGGTAATGAATCGCAACCAATGCCTTTCGTTTTCTTTGATGAAGGAAACTACCCCTTTCTTTCATCACACATATTAATCCACTGTTTTCCATTCCATATCACCGATTCTATACATCTCATTAGAGGCTTTCAACTTTTCTTAAGATCAATAAATTACTCACATGATCTATTACAATTTCAATTTGATGTCTCCACCTTTGAATCCCAAAGAGTAGACACGTCTGCAAGATCCGCAAATTTGAGACAAGTGACATCTACATGCTCGATTAAATAACAAATGACACATGAATTTCGACAAGTAGGGTACAATTTAATGGCACAAAGCAGGGAATTGATTTGTACCTCTCGAAAATCTCTCTATATAGAAGATGTTGATGTTTCATGAAGTGAGGGAAAATGTTTTAAGTTCCTGCTGAAAGGTGTAGGGAATATTCCACAACAGAATGAATTTGTACATTAGCATAACTGTGCTTAAAAATAGGCAAGAAAAAGAAAGCACTTACCAAATCATCAGTGGCCAATGGGTCTGAGGTATTATCCGAATTTTCAGCTGTATCTGGTGTGCATATCACGGGATAATTCCCTCCACCAAGTGGGTCTTTGTATTCCCCTTTCATGTTAAACTTGAAGAGAATAATGGATGTCACCCATTAAATGCAAAATAATAATAACAAAGCATATATCCAATAATACGATAATTCTGGATGGTCGGATCGGATACCTCGGATACCATGGATATTGGCCTTCATCGGATACATCGGATCAATAGTCACAGAAGAAATTGGATCTGGATCCAAAATTTTAAATAATAGCTTCAGTGAATGCAACAACGCCCAATAAGGGTGGAAAGAGTTCTGATTCCATCTTTGAATGCACCGTCGCATGGAATACTTGTCCTACTAATGAACTGTATTATTTGAAAGCTCTCGCAGAGGTTACATCAGAGAATTACAGCCGTGGAAAATGGAAAAGGCAAAATAGGACTGGCACTGGGTGTGACCCTTCCCAAGAGATTGAATAATCATCGGGGTAATTTCAGTGTCAGGAACTTGAAAATGCATTTTGATCCGAAAATATCCGATCTGCAAAATCCGGCTCTGAAAATCAAAGATCCAATCCGAATCCAAGAAAAATCCTGGATCTTTCCATCCCTAATAATAATAATAATAATAACAATTTTAATGATGATAATTATAATCCCTATAATAATAAAAACTCTTTTCTTAAAACCATTCAAGCAGGCCAATATACTCATGAGATTATTGTGACTCACATATCAAACTCCAGAATATTAACATTCAGCCACTGCAATATTTAACCATTCTTTCACTTATTTGTCATAGATATTTATCGCCAATGCCTTTTCCTCCTTCATTCAAATTTACAAGATCATGAAAATTAAAAAGATTTACTAATGAAATTAGATTTTCATAATTTCGACACAGTGTAATCCTAAAGGTGTCTATTCATGATCTAAAGAGTCACTTTTGTATTGTTTGCAAAAATTGCACGGACAGTTTTTTTGACTGAGTCCACAAAATACTCAACTTGAGTGTTTCAACTTGCCACCATGTAGCAGTGTTCTCTGAGCCTTGTTTTGGGACGAATAGGAAGTTAGCATAGCAATGAACATACCCTAACAACCTAGGCGGGAACACACGTAGGAATCTAAAATATTGAGCTCAAAAGCCTGAACACATTTATAAATTCATTAATTAACAAAATATAAAAGCATTTGCACAGATTTACTAAATGACTAAGGAAATCATCGACATATATCGCAATGTGTTCCAGCGAATGCTATCAACGAAAGCTATTGACCATGAAGAAAAAGTTGTACTTATTGCTCATTCTCATCCAGTATTAAGCACATATAGTTTATGCTGCAGAGGCAACGGTCTTGTTTTGACATATATTGCATAAAAATTCTCAAAAAATAAAGAAGTGTACTACTTTTCCTGTGTGCTGAAGACCAGAAATCCAGAAACCCTTTGGTCCCAAGATTTCCGGATTTGATGTCCTCGACTATATTTACAGCAACGACTGACATTCAAGCAAAAAATTTGTACAACTGAAGGTCTTTCAACTCCATACGTATATGAGAATAAAACTTACCAGCATAATGTCCAAGGTTGGTTCACACTCTGGCACAGGAATATATATTTCAGTCACTTGAACTGAGCATGGGATCTGTGACGTATCTTCGGATGCATCTCGAATACAGTCCTTTGTCTCTGAAGAAGATCCTGACTCATCTTTAGCTGCACCCTCTCCTTTGATACTCTGCAGAGAAAGACACACGTAAATTCACCAATGCCTGACCCATTAAGGTTTTTTCCTTGCATGTATATCCCTACAGGAACAATTTCAATTCATGTTCAATTCATTTTAAAATTAGTAATAGGTTTGATACTTCTTCTTTAAGACTGCGTTTTTGTTGAACGTGTAAATTTAAAAAATATATTATTTTTACTTTTTACAAAATGGGCTTGAAATTCCTGACCCTCAAAATTCTCGATGCTCTTAAACCTGACCCCTGATGTTCTTGTAGCTGACCCTTTGGTTATTTTCCTGGAAAGCTATTACTAAAAAAATGTAATTCACTTTACACTTAGGTTACAGGTATTAAAAATAATTAACACACATTATCAAATGTGAGGATATATATATTTTGACTCTATAAGCTTCAAAGTTATATATGAGTGATGATATTTACTTAAAGTTCTTTATTAGACAGTTTAGCTTTGAGTTGCTTCACTTCAGGGACTAAACAAACACCCCTAGAATTTACAGCTGAGGGAGGGTTTATCTTGCCTAAAACACTATTATTATCATACCAAATCGCATCCTTTTTCTCTGGCCAACGCCAACCTGATGGCCCACTCATAGTCATTACTGAGATGAGGCATTCTTGGCCATATTTTGTTTTCCGTTTCTCTAGTATCTGTCCCGGGAAAAGTTCTTCTTCATACTCAGTAATTACATAATCATTAATATTTAAGGGGACTGGATACCACGCCAGAAAAGTGCCGTTGCAGCAAGCTACCATTTAGGTCGCTAGGGAGCCATTTTTGCATGTAACAAGGAACTGTTTCCACTAAAAAACATAGGATATATGTAGCCTTGGTTTGTATGTCTTCACAGTTGCACACGTAAAAACCTATCAGGAGAAAAAAATTGTAAACTTCCCAAAAAAATCGCCTTTTCCTCGTGAGAATTACTCCGCTCCAAATTGAGACCCAGAGATGATCAAACATTTGAGTCAAGGCTGCGTCTTTCATAATCTCTATTATATACAGCCCTTGAGGTAACTGACTCACTCATGGATACAAATTCCCGACCACTTCCAGAAGTGCTGGAGAGCTGAAATTTGGCACGCGTGCGGGGAACCCGAAATGATCCGGAGGAAAAATCCGAAAACCGGAAGTTTCCGCCACGTGTCGTCGCCAGGACGACAAAATGGCCGAAATCGGGCTTTTTCCGGGGACCGTCTTTCGGTTTTTATTTTACTGCGCGCGAACCGTTCGTGCCACATGGATGTTTAATGCATTTTTCAAAAGCTGATAAACGTGGGCACGTAATTACGTAATGTTGTTAATTTTTTTTCAAGAATATTGCAGCCAAAATGGCGTCCAAAAATTCGTTTTTCTATTTAAATTTCATTACTTCCGCTCCCTTTGACTTAATTTAAGGTATAGGTAAACGAAAATGATTATTATATATGCTCATAACATAGTCTACGAAATTTAGGTAACGTTTTTCTTTCATCGTCCTTGGTTACTGAGAATAAAATTAAAATATTCCGAAAATCACCGAAAATTACGGTTTTCAAAAGATTAACACAAGGTTTTGTCAATTTTAACTCAACCGATTTCTTTCAAACTTTGTAGTTACATACAGCTTTGCATTGTCTTTCAGAAAACATAAACATTTTAATAATTATTTAATGGATTTAACCGCGAAAAAATAAAAATGGCGGGCACTGCTAACATTTTTCAGGGACTGGTTTGCTTTTTATTGTATTACTTTCGAAATATGGATGTCATAGGGCACAATTCTTTTAGACATGACAGTAAATGAATGTGACCATATATTACCGTCATCTTTTAACCCCCCGAAACCCCCTAAAAAATTAAAATTAGCATATAAGTAGCTTTGTCGGGTACCTTTCGTCACAATTCCGCCGCTTTTCCAATCCTTACCACTCATCGCTACGGAATTGATGTGGACGATTGATGACCACTGGCAGTAAAAACCTATAAACCCCCGGTAAACCCACATAAACCCCCCCCCCCCCCAAAAATAAAATTTTCAAAAAAGTCTACTTTTTCGGTACTTTTCGTGACTATTCCACCGCCCCCAACGACTCATCCCCCCGAAATTTATGCGAATGGATGGTGACCGCCAGGAGTACACACATTTAAACCCCCGATATCCCCGTGAAATCCCCCCCAAATGTAAAATGTGTCATTTAGTCTCCTATTTGGGAACTTCTCGCAAACATTACGCCGCACTACCCGTCCCCTCTGAGCTCTAGATCCGGAATATTTGGTGAGGGCGAGCCACCGTAAACCATACGGGAAAAAATACCAGAAAACCCCCGATTACCTCCCGGAACATCGCCGAAAAAAAAATAAAACAAATTTAAATTCGCCTTTCCGAATAGTTTTCGACACAATTTAACCGGTGCCCCTACCACTTATTAAAACCCCCGATAACCCCGTGAAACCTCCCAAAAAATTTCTAATAAATAGCCTCTCCAGGGAAAAGAATCGTAAGACCACTCTTCCGGTCCCCTAGGACTTATCGGCTCGGAATTTATGAGAACTATTAGTGACCACTGGTTTAACACAAGTATAAAACCCCCGGTATTCCGTAGGAACCCCCCGAAAAAAAATGAAAAACTTGCCATTAAGGGTGCGATTCATAGACGGCACTTTAGGCTAAAGTATACTTTAGCCGGGCTAAAGTCTTCTTTTTCCGTTTCATAAACACCACTTTAGAAGAAAAATGGCCGAATCGTCACTTTACCGTAAAGTGCCCAACCGGAGCTCACTTTAGGGCTAAAGTGTCCTTTACGGATAAATAAATATGGCGGCACCGGCTGTTATTGAAGTTGAAATATGAAGATATTTGGGTTACGGAAATGAATAGGAACTAATTTTTTGGTGAGAACACAACAGCAGAGTGGCGTGTTTCAAGAAATAACCAGACACGTAATATATGTCTTTTCCCTGAAAATATATCGTGTCGGTATTGATGGAGATGACCCATTTCTTATGTTTCGAAGTTAAACTCTATCGGTCGTGTGATAATTACAACACAGTAAGTGGTTGGACATATTGGCATAATTTATGTTGCATTTGTACACAAGCTAATTGTTAAGTACTTCTGTTATTTATGCGTTTATGTTCCATGATTTTCCTAAGATACTTGAATATGATAGCAAAATTCTGTTTATATTGGCGTCAATAGCCTTCGTACGCGAAGACTTGATTTTCATGTCGTTTGGTCAGCCAAATGCTAGCTTCTATACCTTGCATTGCATTTTAAGCGTTTTTATTCAAATTTAGCTTAATGTACCTACTCTTGCCGTATGCCTCCATATCACGTTTAACATGTTTCTGTGATTTTGAAACTATATTGAGTCGAGTTTCTGTTTCCTTTTTCGACTATGCATTTGAATGTTTATAATGATGATGTAAGATCTCGTCATGAAAGGCAGCAAAAAAATTAAAACATACTTTCCTTCATAATCATATTATCTGCAGCAAAGGAATGTTTTCTCGAGGATGTAGGATTGTTATGAAATTTCATTTACACAGCATCACAGACTTCATTGACATTTTTTACTACAAAATTCGTGAATGGATACTCGGGTTAGGTATTCACATATGTCGAGGCATCATTTGAAGCAGACAAAGATATATTTATTGATATAAATCCATTCCCACATTCAAAATGTTTCATTGTGTGGCCATTCATTCATTGGTTTTGATGATGTGGGTATTCTTGAATGTCCATTTCTCTAGTATAGTATATAACGCCTTAGCTCAACATTCTAAGAATTAAAATATTGGTAAGCAGAAAAGAATTCAGCAAACACCCATACCTCATTCAAAATATGCGTCCAACTGAGACAACCACTGATCGGTATATCTTCAAATAATTGGTACAGTTTCAAGTTAACGCGAGGGAATTTCACTATTTCACCCACCTTCAATGAAAGTACACCATCAAACTTCTCCTAGCATGTAGTCCTAACAACCTTTTGCAGTTAATCATAGAAAATGTCGTGAAAATATCATCATTTGAATATTTACATCGCTGGAAACATTGAAGGGCATTACCAAAGCACGAAGCTAATTAAAAGTGAGCTTTTATTCAGCTAACTCAGTCATTAACGTATAAAAAAGGTAGTGGGGAAAAGCTTTCAATGATGCAGTATTCATTTACATTCGCACATAATATGAGAAAACGAGAAAATGCAGCTTAATAAAATCTTAGCAAAATACAACACGAAAACCCAGTCGCTAGAAACAATTGTAAACAAGTACGCATTTAAAATCGTGTGTCATCTTTTTCTTCACTTTTTCGCAGCGTTCATTGCCAACACTCAAAATTTCAATGCATGATCGAGACTTTAGGAGCTAAAGTTCCACTTTATAAAGTGAGATCCTTGGAACGACTCTGAAACGAACTTTAGCTAAAGTCTCACTTTACCGTAAAGAGAGACTTTGTTAAGTGAGCAATTTCAGTGTCGTCTATGAATCGCACCCTAAGTCTTCCTTTTTAGGGTATTTGTCGCCACTATTAATCCCCATTGCACTACCTTTTACAATCATCGCTACATGATCACTGTGGACTTTTGGTGACCGCATGCATAACACATTAAAATACCCGAATCCCCCTGGGCACCCCTCTCGGTGGGGAAGACCATTTATAAGGACTAGGCGGAGCAGCCGCGGGGGGGCTCCTGAACCCCAAGGCGGCGAAGCCGCCCCACAACGAGAAACGGGCGTAGGCGAGGGGGAGCTTCAGCAACCCCCGGGCGGCGTAGCCACCCCGATGTTCAAGCGGCGCAACCGCTGTGGACTCCCCCCACCTCTGGGCGGCGAAGCCGCCCCTTAAACGAATAACGGTGAAACAGTTCCGAAAAGCCCTCGCCCTCTGGCACACTAAACCCCCAGGCGGCGAAGCCGCCCTTCAGCGAGGAACGGCGGAGCCGTTCCGAGGAATGAGTGGGGCACCTCCCTACCCCCTGGCCGGCGAAGCCGGCCCCTAGCCGTGTTGAGATTATTCGAACTTCAAAAGTCTTCGAACGACCACAAATGTAGACGGCGAAGCCGGAACCGGGGTTTTAAGGGGCGGAGCCCCTTAACGAGCGCGCGGAGCGTGCGAGTTTCAAATATATATACCGGTAGAGCGTGCATGCAACCAGATTCGCGTTATGTTCTTGAGCGTGATGGATGTTTTGGCCTTTCTACGGCTCAACGTCTATCACAGCGCTGGCGGGGACCTGGCGCTGTCGTCTTCCAGAGGAGGATCCCCCCACCTCCACTTCCCCTCTCTTTGGCGGTCTCTCTCCTTCCCCTCTCTCTCCCCCACTACCAATCCCTTGCCTTCCTTCCCCTCACACTGCTCCACTGCGTCGGGCGTCATATTCGGAGAAAAAAATATTTTGTTTCGGGAGGCTGGAGAGTTCAAGCGTGCTACGAGAGCAAGATACACCTGTGTTTTTCGACGGGTCAGTGTCGAGATTGATTGTGGACAGCAGATTATGGAAAAACCAACTCCTTACCTGAAGTGGAGATATCGTAAGTGTTATCAGCCAAAGAAGAGGAAATATCACCCTCCAAAACCTAAGGAAGCAGGTAATTTCACAATGAAATTCAATTCATTTTGCGTTTAAAAAATGACTCTCTTGTATTGATAGTGTACCAATTATTTAAGCTTCAAGAAAAATAACGAGAATAAAAATTCCCTCCTTTGCCTGAAGCCTTATTACACATTTTTTTTGTAGCAGTTGAAACCGGAAGCGTTCATTCCGAAGAATCATCGCCATTGGGTTCCGGAACAGGTGTAGTGGAAAGGTTAATATTGCTGCAAAATAATTACATTAAATATTATACCTACGATTTAGTTGACAATAGCTCAGAAATATTCAATGGAGCGCTAATTGCTAATTATAATTAACGTGTAAATTACATCACCGTCAGCAAATTCGTTTTCTCAAAATTCGTTTTTTCCCCTAAGAACATCATCACCTCAGCCTGGATGCAGCAATTGGCATGGTGGAGATATGGACCCTAAGGAACAGGATGAATATCGACGAGCTGAGCAATCAGACGTAGACGATTGCCTTCTCAGAGTTGAGGGTCATTTGGAAAAAACGGATAGGTAATTGCAATAAGACATTGGTGGATTTGTTGATTCGGTTAGGTTGAATTACTCGGAACATAATTTTGAATACGCAAACTCACAGAATTGAAAAACGCATTTTAATGTAGTTTACCGTCTCCTATTTTGTACGCCCCTAGTTTAATATATAATGTCACCAACAATCCTGTAGATTCATACAACTCTTACGTAGCTAATGTGCATAAAATATTTGTTCATTAGAAGCTATATGCATTCATTTTCTTTCAATACTTTAGTTGGAAGTTTTTTTAAAACTTGAATATTTAATATATTTTTATCATGAAATCATTCACGATCAAACAACATCGCTCTCAAGTAATGAAATCCTTTTTATTACAGGTGATGGTGATAGTAGCATAATGAAAAGGCTGTCTAGGGAAATGCCATATGGGCAGTAGTTACCAGTGCAAAAAGTAGAATGCGTCAACCACCTGCTTAGAAATTACAGCAGTAGACTGCAAGATATTGCACGACGGCCATGAAATTCAAAAGGGGCAGTGCCCGTTGGGTACAGGAGAACAATAAACAATAACTTGCCAAGATTGAGGGTAGCTGTGAGTGGGGCAATCTCCTTCAGAGCGAAAATGGTCGGGTCGGAAAGGGTCAAACTCCTACAGAAGGACATAGAGCAAGGATCGAATCATGTTTTTGGTGACCATAATAAATGTGACAAATATTATTGCAAAGGGCCCAAAGAAGGAGAGGAAAACTTGGTCCCTCATTTCATTAGTTGCGGCATATGGGAGGATATCACCTATGCCAACAGTATATTATCTCGTCACTCCGCTAGTTTGATATATAACGTGACAATCTTGCGGAGTCCTACAACTCTTATGTAGCTAAGTACGTAGGAGGGAAAAGGTTAAATTTATGTTTAAGGGGGGCCTATGAAACTAGGTGTGCCATTGCATCGGTAGCCTTCAATGTGAAAGATGATGCACATGGCATAATTCATAAAGGACTGACGAGCAAGAGCCCAGGAGAATGCCCAAAAAAATTCTGTTTCCTCCAAAAGGAATAGGGAGTACATAAGAAAGCGACGACTGGAATTCTCTGAAACTTCAAAAAAGAAACGTCTGCGAATTGAGGGACCAGACAAACATTATGGGCTTGTTCCTGATGTACAAAGTGACATCGCATTGGCCAGCCAAGATTCCTTGAATAATTTCCTATCATCACTAAAAATGGATAAAACCTCAAGGGAAAAGTTGGAGAGGGAAACACGAGAGCAAATGCTCAATACGACGTGGCAGGCGGAAATGTGGAAAAGGTTGACGGCCTCTTTCTTTGGCCGTATTTGCAATTTAAGGCCCACAACATCTAGGGAGAAAGTGGCAGACGATATTTTGTTTCCTTCCTTCAGAAGAAACAAGGCTACAGATTGGGGAAATGCTAACGAAAAATCTGCCATCAGGGAATATGAGTCTTCAATCAAATAAAAAGGTTTACCCGCAGGACTCTTTGTTGATAAAAAATTACCTTTTTTGGCTGCTAGTCCTGATGGGGTAATATCTGATGGTGAAGGCTTGGTTGAAATCAAGTGCCCCTATAATTGTAAGTATATTACTCCTGAGGAAGGAGTTAAAAATAAAAAAGCTACCTTCATGGAAGTGAAAGAAGGAAAATATAAGTTACGCAGGAGAAACAGATATTTTTATCAAGTACAGGGACAGCTGGAAATATGGGATAAACAAAATTGCGATTTTATTGTGTGGTCTCCTCATGGGATTATAATTGACAGAATTCAAAGGGAAAGCAGTTTTGGGCCACAGCAATGGTGGATAAATTAAAAGAGTTTTACCTGAACTTTATGTTGCCTAAAATATGCCATAATACACCTGGTTACAATAAATAATTGTACCGGAGCTGATGTTTTTTTATCAATACTTTCCCTCAACTTTTTACCCTTCATTTCTCTCTGCACACCGGCCTCATGGAGACTAAATATGGTAATATTTTATCCCTGTATATCGCGGTGCGGCCAACAGCAGCCTTCTGCCCCGGCCACTGGTTTTTCCTGGATTATCGCATATATATTATGGCATGGCTGAGTAAGACGCATTTTTCTTTTCTCGGCCAATTTTATAAGTTAATTAATATTGTAACAAATTTAAGTGCGACTTCCATTAGTGCTTACAATATGCTGTACATACATCGAAATAATTAATAGCTTTCAGCCGCGCGAACCGCATTGTTTATCGAGTCACGCGCGCATCAAAAGTTTCCGGCTTCAGCCTTAAGGCCGTTTTACACGAGGTACGGAATTGCGCAGGTTAGAGCTACATTAATTTCTAAAATGGCGCGGAATTGCGCGAATGCATGAACGAAATTAAAACAGTGGGTATTTTGCCGTCTCGCATTCACGCATTCTCGCATGTGTTCTAGCAATTCACCGCTTTACACGACGCAATTTTGATTGCGCCTTCGCACGTAAGTCAGATTGCGCAATTCCGTGTACCGTGTAAAACGGCCTTTAGAGATGGGATTCTTACAGGGTAATGAGATCGCAATACATGAAGTTACTAATTCCACCTCTGAATACCCTTCACCAATTGTGAACCGAGTCGAAATTTTTCGTGCTGCGGCGCGACATTAATTTTCTCCGGGCATTTTCAAACGAGTAAGATAAAAAAATGAGGATATCATGACTCCTCAGCTTCAGTGCCGATTACAGCGCTACAGACTTCAAAGTTAAGAAAAAATTAATTTCGCATGATCCCAGGGGAGTTGAGATTTAATAACTGTGTATGAATTTTTATAAATGTAATCATAAACACGTATATGTATCATATGAAATAGACCACTTGTAAAATTTTTCGAATTTTAAGACATACTGTCACCTTTCATACTTGGAGTTGAAGCTTTCGAAATAGAGGTAATTTAGGATTCCTCCCAGCTGTACTAAAAATGATGCTGTCGTTGCCATCATAGGAAAAAATTATAATTGAAGTGCGCAATAAAACGGAGTATTGAAGTAATATAAACGTGGATTTTGTGAAGGATTGCAACAACAAACGGTAGAGAGAAAAATGAAACTGCATTTAACGAAAGTGATACACGATTTCTCGTGTTCTCGTTTCGATTAATTATATTGTGCAATATTGGTTACCGGCGTGGAATAAGTCAAGTCATACGGTCTATTTTATTTTTATATTATAAATTATAAACTGCAATCTTATTTACGATGCATTCATTGAGGTATTGGATGAATAGAAATGGGACACCGTGAAGAAAGCGAGCGGAATTCAATGCGGGAACTATCCAGAGAAAAAGAGACCGACGGAAGGGCTGATCAACTAAAGTAACACAAAAAACACAAAAAGAGTTTTTTGGGCCTCAAGAGTTTTTTTTTGCAACACAAACAACTCCATGGGGTTATCCGAGATCCCGACCGCCAGCGGACCGAAATCTGACACCGCAGAAGGGGAGTTCAGTCCCTCTCCCCAACCATGAATTTTTCTTCGCTCTCGAGTCCCCCTTCCACCCAGTCAACTTCCCCTCCAATTCAAACGCAGCGGTCGCTTTCGGAACTAAATGCCAGCGACCGTTGCAACGGAGTTCTCCCGAAGTATCCTATCCCCTTAATGAATTGTTTGAGTCATTGTTGATGTCACTTGATGTGTCATTTCTGTGATCTGCACTCGCAGGCATATCATGATTTGACGAACTAGCATTAGCACTGATAGAATCAAAAATCACCTTTGACTTTGAGCTTTGATTTGACTTGCATTTTACACTCTTTTCTTTTTGTAGCACTTTTTCGTTTGCTTTCACCTGTTTGAGTTTTTTTCTTTCTTCTTTCAAATTGGCTCTCTTCTCATTTTCTTCTCTCTTCTTTTTATGGTAGTCTTGCCACTGTAGAGATGTCACGACTGAAGGGATCTTTTCAGCTTTTCTTTTTTTCGTCACCTGTACTTTTGGTTCTGGCCAAAAAAGAGCTCTTTTGAAGGGCGAAGGAAAACATTCTTTCTCTTTATCAGGAGTAGAATGTATATTAGTTCCTCCTCGAATAGCAGAACAAGTGTCAACATTTTGACCTGGAGTCAGAACTGGGTCATTGTCAAGTACCAGTGTTATCCTGAGACTTGGGTAGTTGTTGACTGTGACGGCTCATTATTATCAGGCTCAGAGACAGCATCTTGAAGGTCAATTAGTTTCACTGGTCCTTCAAAGGGTTGATTTTCAAGATAGCACTTCCCTGGCTGCAGTTTATCACCCACTTCTTTCACTGATGACCCAATATTTCTTATAGATATATCGGAAAAATACTGTTCTTCAGTCCTTTCTGTGTGATTCGATTGTCTATTAACCTGAAGATTCATTTCCTTCCAAACCTGGAAAAGAGAGGTATCACATAAGGGTCCAGTCCATTGTTTTCCTTCTGGGACAGACTTGAATAGTTCCAGTGTAGGTTTCTCAATGAATCTCTCTAAAAACAGCAAATGTTCTTCATTTTTTTCCTGAAGACTGTGATTATCAGGATTTGTATATGCCTTAGGTGGAGAAATGTTCTTCTCAGTGATGCTGTTAGCAAAGGTTGAATCCCAAGGGTATAGTCCACATTTACGGAAGCCACTTTGTAAAACATTGGGCAGTACTTTCTCCATTATTGCTTTGTTCAAAAGAGGAGCGAAATTTTGTCTTTTCAATACCTGGGATTGATTTTCCAATCTCCACGACAAAACATGCTCCTTCCAACCAGCTTTGAGTGTCCTAAAAACTGCCACATCCATTGGTTGTAATAAATGAGTGGCATTTGCTAGAAGTGCCACCAAAATTATGCCTACACTCTTGCAAAATTCACTCAGATGATAGGACAAGTGGGAGCTGTGCCCATCAACAAATATAATTATCGGGAACTCCACATTGTCTTTGGCCCATGGGTAGAACACGTTTGCAATGTAACTGTAAAAAGTGTCACTAGTCATCCATCCACTGTCAGAGCAACCAACACGCCAGTCCTTTGGAATACTGCTGGAAATTTCTGCAGGGATTCGTTTATATTGGTATAGCACCATTGGAGGTGCAAGAAATCCAGCTGCATTTCCAGCTAATAAAACAGTTAGGCATTCTTTCGCATCATTATTTACAATGTTATACGAGGGTTGTACCAAAAGTAAGGTTCCCATATTTTTTTACAAATACAAAAATTTGTTCATTTATATTCATTTTCACATCGTTGACAAGCTTACACTTTTGATTATTTTTCAACGTAGTCTCCATTTTTTTCGACACACTTTTAAAGACAATGGTCCAGCTTTTTTATCCCTAAGTTGAAGAAGTCTCCCGCCAACCTGTTGGGAAGTGTGCGACCTCTGCTCGGACTTAATCGTCACTATTGAAGCGTTTGCCACCTAAGAGTTTTGTTTCGGGGACATAATGAAACACCCACGCTTCATCTCCGGTGACGATAGAGACCAACAACTCCTCTCCCCTCCCCCCCCCCAAAAATTGTTGAAGAAATTTGCGAGCACAGTCAAGGCGTTGCTGCATGTGTCCGTCAGTCAGCATACGGGGGACCCAGCAAGCACACATCTTGCAATAACCCAACGTTTCTGTTAAAATTCATTCCATTGTGCCGTGGGAAGCTTCAGGAATGCGTTCAACAAGTTCACGGACAGTGACCCTCGTATCTTTGAGCAGCTCACTGTTGATCTTCTGGACAATCCAAAACCGGCGGTCTTCCACTCCGTTCTCATCGTGAACTTCCGTGCGACCATCGGCAAAAGCCCTGCAACATTTGCGGACGAGCTGAAAGGACATGCACTCTTCGCCTTAAAGTCCAGTCAGTTGCTGATGAATCTCCAATGGCGGTAACTTCCTTGCAAGGAAAAATCGGATTACTGCTCGATCCTCACGGTTGGCGGGGACAAGGATCACCACTTTCATTGTTGACGGTTGCTAAGCCAATAATAAGCGACACAGTGAATCGCGGACTCGAGAGTAGGGGAACCACTGCACACGGCAATGTTGTGGGATTTAGCCTATCACCTTCGCTCAACATTGTAGCTCATTGGGAACCTTACTTTTGGTACAACCCTCGTATATGGTCTTGTCACCTCTTTTTGCCACAACTTTAGCACCTTTAGGATTAAAAAAAGGCAGATTCATCCATATTAAAAATTCTGTCCGGATGTTTCAGAATGTCTTCATTGCCTGATTTTTCCAGGTAATCCCTAACCTCCCCGAACCAACTTTTAACTTTCACCGCTGTAACATCACTTCGGCTCCTTGTAAGATTTTGTGAAACACGAAGGCTAATATTTGGGTGGCGTTTTAAAAACCCCTCATACCACTTACGACCAGGGTGTTCATTTTTAAATTCCTTTCTCAATTCACGAGCAAGTCTGGCCACACTGGCTAAAAAATTTTCTTTTGAAACTGGGAATCCAGCTTTGGCCATGTCAAGGACCCAAGTAACCAGCACCTTCTCCTCTTCTTTTGAAAGTAAAGTATTTGGCCCCATCCTCCTTTTTTCTGGGTAAACACCCTTTACTTTGTAGAGCAAGGTTGTTTTAGGCACTTTGAATTGCCTTGCTGCTGTCTTGATGCCCATTCCTCCTTTCACTGCCGAGATTGCTGCTACCTTGTCATCCTCAGGATATTTTAAAATTTTGGATTTAGGAGTAGCCATTTCTCTACCAAATAAGGTTGAAAAGGTGTCAAGAATTTATATTTAACCTTACTTAAAATTAAACCTATTAATACTGGTCAATTATTTATTACAAAGCTAAACTCAACTCAAGGGTCAGGTAAAGGTGCAGCAAAATACCACCATGTCCCAATGGTTGACCCGGGGGGTCAGCCATTAGTTCTCATTGAGTAATCAATTTCATATTAATTTTGAAGGCTTAATTGCATTTTTAGGCTTCATTGCACACAAAAACAGAAAAATATGGATTGCACCTATGCCTAACATTGGGGTCAGCTACTAGTGCATGCAGTTTAGTTTTGGTACATAAAGCTGACACCCCCTAAGTAAGAGGTAAATTAGCTCTTTGAAGTTAAAAAGTGATCTAACTCCATTACAAAAACTCCCAATAATCTATTGAAACAATAAACTTGCAAATAGTACACAAATAACCTCAGTAAAATTCTTATAAAGGCTAGCTTACCTCTGATCAGAATTCTTTACAAACGGCCTCAAATTTCATAGAAGTTATAGTCACCACTGAAAATGAGCAACTGCCAAGGAACTATTGGCTCTGTTGCTAAATCAACTGTGTTTGCAACAAAGTAACATCTTTATGATTAGTTATGTGGGTGAAGGTTACAATGTAAGGGCCCTAGGTTCTTCTTATTACTAAGTAAGGAAATGGGGGTCAGCTACTGGTTCAGGGTCAGGCATTGGTACATTTACCTTATTACACAAATGAACTCCATTTAAATCAACAAATAAGGGAGGCTCTTAATCTTAATTAAACAAGGGGTTTAATGTCTTCCGCTCATTTCTCATGGATGAGGATGGTCCACGCTACATGCACGGATAAGGTTCTCTTGACGTTAATGGAAGCTTACATAAGAGTGCGGACCATCCACATGCAGAGGAGTGGCCCTTTTGCCACACGGATTCGAACAAATCTATTAGGATCCGCAATTATTATTATTATTTATTATTCAAATAGGGTATTTAAATGTACAAGGGATTAACAAAAAACATGTAATCTTAAACAAGTTTGGATTAGATAATAAGTTTGAAGCTATGTGTTTGAGTGAACACTGGTGCAATGAAGATGAAACTCCTCTGATAAAATTAGACAATTATGATCTGGTTTGCAGTTTTACTAGGAAGGAACATATTAATTGCGGGGTTTGCATTTTTGTAAGGAATGAGTTATTCTCCACATGTTCTAAAATAGATATCGATTTCTTGTGTAATGAGCTTGATTTGGAAGCTGCCTTTGTTGTAATTGAAGCCATTAACTTAGTTATAATTGCACTGTACAGATCCCCTAATGGCAATGTGTCTGCATTCTTAGAGAAGCTGGAAGAACTTTTAACCTTTTTCAGCAAACCCTGTTTTAAAAATTATAGTTTAGTTCTTGGTGGTGATTTAAACTCTGATTTTGATGTTACAACGACAAAGTCCTCAGTGCTTGAGTTTAGGAATATCTTACGGCAATTCAATCTCAGTACTCATAATCTAAAACCAACCAGAGGATTAGCATGTCTTGACAACATATTTAGCAATGTAAATTTGGCCAACATTTGTTGCAA
Organism: Ischnura elegans; assembly: GCF_921293095.1. Lineage (NCBI taxonomy): Eukaryota > Metazoa > Arthropoda > Insecta > Odonata > Coenagrionidae > Ischnura > Ischnura elegans. The sequence continues at coordinate 1,929,651 of NW_025791657.1, forward strand.
TGTATCTAATTTTCCTTTTTCTGATCATGACTGTGTTTGGGTTAGCTTATGCAATTTAGCCGCTAATAGTGAGCCTCTAACTGAAGTTGGAAATGTATGTACATCTAGACCAATCACATATGAAAGGATGTGTTATCTGAGGGATACACTCAATGGTATTGACTGGTCTAAATACCGAATTGAATCTGATCATGCTGATACAATATTTAATAATTTCTTCAATGTCTTAACCCATAACTTTAACATATGTATTCCACAAAGAAAATGCCTGATTAACAACCCTAGAGCAAAATTTAAGTCACAGACAAGAAGTAACTTTGTGAACTGGTACACACCCCAACTTGCTGGTTTGAAAATCAGAGTGTTGCATTCGAGAGATATATCCAGAAGGGATAAATCAGAAGCTTGGAAGTTAGCCTATCTTAATATAAGAAAACTGTACAAAAATGCTATAAATGAAGCTAAAAGGGCATTCAATATATCACTCATTGAATCTGCAAACAACAAATGCAAAAAGGCATGGAATATAATCTCATCAGTCAACAAAACTAGGCAAAAGGCTAATACCGTCCCACCAGATACTCTCAATGATTACTTTGTGCAATCAGTTAACGAAGTTCACAGTAACATTATTAAAACAAACATAACTGCTCATAGTTTACTTGAGAAATGTGTTGAACCTCCAAATAATGGTTTCTTATTCAAGGAAGTCTTCCCTCAGGATGTTGTAAAAACTTAAGTCATCACATAGTAAAGATATCTATGAATTATCTACAAATTTAATTAAAAATATCATTGACTGTATTGTCTATCCTCTGACACTCTGTTTGAATAGATGTTTAGTTGATGGACATTTTCCTGATGTACTGAAAGTTTCTAAAGTAGTTCCAGTGTATAAAAAGGGACCTAGAGATTGCCCAGAAAGTTATCGTCCCATCTCTCTAGTTCCAGTCTTTGCCAAAATCCTAGAGACCATTATACATGAGCAGTTTTATGACTACCTTGACAGAAGTAATTTAATCAGCGATTCTCAATTTGGGTTTGTTAAGGGCAGATCAACAACAGGTGCAATGGTCTCATTAATTGATAACATTATCAACTCTTTTGAAAATAAAGAGTTTGCTCAGGCCACATTTTGTGACCTGAGTAAAGCTTTTGATTGTGTGGAACACTCTATTCTTTTAGACAAATTAACTCACCACGGTGTAAAGGGTACTAGCTTGAAACTGTTCAGCTCCTATTTGAAAAACCGAAAGCAAGTGGTCTGTGTGAATAAAGTTAACTCTGGTTTCACTAATGCTGATTTTGGTGTGCCTCAAGGCTCAGTGTTGGGCCCCCTCTTATTTGTGGCAATGATTAATGACTTGTCTTATTCTATTAATTCTCACTCCATACTATATGCTGACGATACTACCTTTTTTTGTAACGGTTCTAATGTACAACATCTTAAAAATACCACAGAAAATACTATGACACAAGCTGCTTTATGGTTTCAAGCCAATAGGTTTAAGTTAAATGAAAGTAAGACCCAAGAGCTGTACTTTAGTTTAAGAAATACACCAGAAGATAATTGTATGACTCACATTAAATTTTTAGGAGTATCAATAGATAGTAAACTCTCCTGGGAGTATCACATTGACTTCTTGAGTGGAAAACTCTCTAAAGTTATTTTTTTAATTAAACAGTTAAAAAATCATGTCTCAGATCATTATGTTCGGACTGCTTATTTTGCATTCTTTCAAAGTATAATCACCTACGGAATTGCTCTCTGGGGTAACTGTAGTCGCATTAATGATATCCTACTGTTGCAGAAGAAAGTAATTCGCATAATGATGAATGCTGATAAATTAGCTCACTGTAAGCCATTGTTCATCAAACTTAATATACTGACAGTTGTTAACTTATATATTTACTCTATTATATTACACACAAAGAATAATTTACCTCATCTACTTCAGAGACAAAATATTCACTGTCACAACACAAGGAACAGAAACAAATTAAATTTACCATACTACAGGTTATCCACATCATTTAATAACTACAAGAGCATAGGGATAAGAATATACAATAAGTTACCTTGTAGTATGGTAGATATACCTGCTGTTAATTTCAAAAATAAATTACTGGAATGGCTTGTTGCAAGACCATTTTACTCCTTGCAGGAATTTTTTGAATCAAAAATCTAGTGATTGCATGCAATTTGTAAAATAAATTGTATTTTGTATGATATTATTGTCTAAAATTTTGTAAGGGTACAATGAATACTGTTTTAATGTCATTAATGAGATAATTGAATTTTAATTTTGTATATGTATATGCTTGACGTTGTCTATTGCCTAAATTGGCTTAACGACAGTAAAATTATTATTATTATTATTAATAATCTTCCTATATTTCTTACTGCCGTCAACCCTAACCAAATATTGCCACTTCAAACTCTCCTAAGCTTATCATTGCACCGGTCTTCTATTGGAAAGATATGAAAACTACTCACCCCGCAGTTATCTCTCGGTGATATTTTCCTCAGTTCTGTGTCCGATTCTAAGCAAATCTTTTTGAAAATACTGAAATCCTTGAGCTTTTTCAAACAAAGTGAACAAATGGTGGTGGGAAGGCCATCTCCCTCATCAGCCTAAGAAAACAATCAAGCAATACGTTAGAGACATACGGGCATAAAAGATATAAAGCAAACATTACGAAAACGAGAAATCCAAAGGATGAAACGCGGCACTTACTTGTAAACCGACTAAATCATGTAGGGCATGCTTCACACTTATTTCGTATTCTACATTTGAAGTGAATAAGTTGCAATAATAATAATGATTCTTCCTACAAAGTCTGCAAAAGTCACTCTCTGAATTCCTTTCTAACGAATACGTGAAAATCCCGATGGTACGACTCATTTCTTCACTTCAATATTTCATTCAATCTTTAAATCGGCTCAATCAACCACTCAAAACTGATATATATCATGAAGGTTAACTCAGGTATGAACAGCAGATTATGTAGATGGACAGTATCAGATTTGAATAGATCGGAAGAAAGAGTCAAACTTTTTCGTAGACTCCACTGCAGTAAATCAAATCTTTAAGGTTCACATGCTTATATAAGATAAGGCAGGCAAAGATTGGTTTAAATTCGAGGTATGTAGTTACGTATCTCACCGCTAATGATAATACGTGTACAACAGGCCTACTATCGACAAATGATGTAGATCGATGACTTGTATATTCTTGAGTTTAATTGCATGAGTGATAATATGGCTATCTTTAAAAAAATTTTTATGTATTATACTAAAGTTTTGTTTAACCTATTTATCTCCGCAAGGCCGCAATGGCACCATGGAAAATTCCATGAAGTCACCGCACCTGCGTGGCGGCTGAAATTGCGCTCTAATACCATTTCTGACAGAAGTATTAAATTATCGCTGCAAAATATTTGTTTTTCTACCACAAATCTAAGTAAAATTGATAATTTACGGTGAAACTTCCATTTCTAGTGAGGTAGAAAGAAATTAAATCTTAAAACGCAAACAGTTAGCCTGTTCTATAGGGGTGCCGAAAACGGAAAAAACTCGAACTAAAAACTATACTACACACATATCTTCTCACATTGTCCGCTATCGTCCCATATTAACAAACTCCGTTAACGTGTTGGGCGAGCATTAAAATTGTTGAAATATTCTCAAACTATTCTATTGTGTTGTCATTTATCTTTGATTTGATTTATTAATTTTAGCTATTTTTGGATATTTCTTAGATTATTCCTTAGTGTTGTCACTTTCACTCACCATCGAAGTGTATATAGTTTTCTTGTGAGACTTTGAGATCTCTGTCAGTGTTGAGTGGATGATTGAGCCGATTTAAAGATTGAATGAAATATTGAAGTGAAGAAATGAGTCGTACCATCGGGATTATCACGGATTCGACAGAAAGGAATTCAGAGAGTGACGTTTGCAGACTTTGTAGGAAGAATCATTATTATTATTGCAACTTATTCACTTCAAATGTAGAATACGAAATAAGTGTGAAGCATGCCCTGCATGATTTAGTCGGTTTACAAGTAAGTGCCACGTTTCATCTTTTAGATTTCTCGTTTTCGTAATGTTTGCTTTATATCTTTTATGTCCGTATGTCTCTAACGTATTGCTTGATTGCTTTCTTAGGTTGATGAGGGAGATGGCCTTCCCACCACCATTTGTTCACTTTGTTTGAAAAAGCTCAAGGATTTCAGTGTTTTCAAAAAAATTTGCTTAGAATCGGACACAGAACTGAGGAAAATATCACCGAGAGATAACTGCGGGGTGAGTAGTTTTCATATTTTCCCAATAGAAGACCGGTGCAATTATAAGCTTCGGAAAGTTAGAAGTGACAATATTTGGTTTGTGTTGACGGCAGTAAGAAATATAGGAAGATAATTATTTTCGGATCCTAATAAATATATAGCATGAATTTGAAACGATGATTCTATATTGAAATGGATGACCCTAGTGCGGAGGCATAATGTTGTATGACTTCATAAGGCCACTAAATCCAACATAAACTATAAAGACACTTCTATAAGTGATCCAAAGTTAATTTGGTCGTACCTTTTGTTAATCAACAACATTAGGGGACATGAAAGGCCCTCTTACATTGTCGACGGAGCACTTAAAAAAACGTCCAATTTCCTACAATCTGTAATTATCGCAATCTGTGAAGCCTTGGCAAGGTTCTTGTTATGATGCAGTAGGCGTTTTAGCGGCAACGACTGAAGACGTGGTGTCTTCTGGTACAATTTCGTGTGTACTAAACAATCTTTCTGGTAAAGTGAGGCATCCAAGTTCACCATTGATCAAGTGATGTAAGCAATATACCCACTAGGCCATTACGTATATACCACACTTCCTTTTAAAATATTCGATTTGGTTACCGCAGCATATAAAATTGAACAAACATTTACTATTGGCTGGCAAATAATGAACTGTGACCGACCTGGAGATGAGTTTGTTTATCATTTGTCAAGCATGGACTGAAGTGCACCTAAACATATTATAACATATCTTTTGATCTGGACCTCTTGTTTATCTTGAGCTATGATCTCAGAAGTTTTAAGTCATTTGTAATTTAAACATAGTAGCTGACGTTTCAGAAATTTAATGTCCATTTTCAAGGCATTTTATATGAATCAATGAGGGTTCAACAAATGCAAAAGTGATCAAGTTTACTTCTTTCGTGCTGGACGCCGGATTTTTTATCGCTAACAACTGGATGTCGACTGTGGCTGACGCATGTGAAGGGAGGTGACTGTCGAGGTAGTAATTGTCGGAGGCATTCAGGCCGGCTTGAAGGCCTGGTTACGCGGTACATTAACACATACAAGTAAATGTATGTTTGCATGAATGATTTTGGTGGCCCTGGGTAGTGCAGGTATGAATGCATGAACCAAATAAGAACAGGTTCTTTTTTCTGTGCATGCATTTGCACAAGTGGAGTGGCTACACGGTGCATTTTGGGGTTCGTTCTCGCATTCATACATCTAGGCATTAACCCATACGTGGTGATGTATTGTGTAAGCAGGCTTTGAGACATACTCCTCAGCAATTAAGCCCAACCCTCCCACTCATTTGTAATCATCCTCACCGTTGCCTAGTGGTTATATTGACAGTGGTTTTTTTTCATTGATATATTTTGTTGCATGCAACAAATTTTTTATACCTTGAAATGAATTCTTGGTTATGTTCTGTCCATAAGTAATTTTAAAATAAAATTTTAACATGCCAAATTCTACAAAATAAATCATTCCAAAAACCATTGACAATTTATTCAGTCGGCAATGAATTGCTGCTGGGTCATAAATGCATTAGGAGGGTCGGGCTTAATTGCCAAGGAGTGGCCCTAAGTTCCCGCTAAGCTGGGTCTCAGGCCGGGCCCAAATGCATTGGACAACACTACCTAAGCGGTTACTACACTTCCTATGGGCATGCCCAGTGGGGGACCAAAGGGGGCAGCTACCCCCCTAGAAATAGAAATTGTAAAAGTCTTTACGGTATAGCAGGACTGGATATAAATGAAAGTTTTCAACAAATTTTTTTTCAAACCCATGAAAATTGATATTACTCAGTATGAGATATGTAACTAAAATGAAAATATATTTTCAAGCAAATAATTTTATAAATTATTAAAGCCCTTCCCCATGTATCTGCTAGAGCCAGCGTCCGGTCGTTTTTGATGAAAAAATCACGACAGCTATAGTCGACGTTGGGTCTTATGCGTATGAAGATTCCAAGACAGCTTCACTTAATGTTGAGTGTGAAAGGGTTAATAACATAAGAATAAATTGTCAATGCTTACCATTTTGTCACAGAAAATTTTTTCTCTGGTATGTATCATTTCTTTAAATTACTCTCAGTATCTAAATTGTCGGCATTTTATAAGGCTAAGAAACAGCTGCACTTTCATAGGGTAGACATATTCTAGATAGGTATCTACTAGATATTAAAAAAATGAGTGTTCATAATTTTGAATCGCTCCCATAAATATGTTCCAGAAGAGTTTGCCTTTGATTTTTTGGTTCATGTGCGTAAAATGACTTCATTTATCCATCCAAAAAAAGTCAGAAGCATAGCAGTTGTACTATTTTGTAGATTGAGAAGTTTTTTTTGCTAGTTGCATTGGAAGCATTCTATAACAGTCGCACAGTGGCCTGAAATTGGAGAAAGCGGGCCAAAAATCGCTGTAGGCTTAAATATTGCTGAATAAATGAAACTTTTTGCGCATTGTATATTTTAAGGATACAATGAAATTTATTTAGGATAATGTAGTCCATAGTATTATTTTAGAAGGGCAATAAAAATTAGCAATAGGTAAAAGTGATACGGGAACCCTAGTTGCTAGGGGCGACTCGAAATTTTGATGCGGGAGTATCAGGGAAAAGATAGTACTTCTTTCAACAGCCATTTAGCTGTCTGATAGCTTTTCATTAGGTAAGTGATGATTGAAAATTGCTAGTCAGTCTTTTAAACTATAATAAATATTGGTCATTGAAGAGTTATAATAAGGAACAATACCATTTACGAATATTTTTGTCGCTACTTTCTCAAAAATTAAGACGTGCCACTTTATATCCCATTCTGAGTCTGAGAATGGAGATTTCTCATATTTTAAAATATTTTCACTATAAATAAGAAGATTTTTCACCTACTCTGATAATTATTTTACTTAATAGGGAACCCCCACAGAGCATGAAATAAAAGGATCCGAATTAGTGGAAGCGTGTGGAAAAGGTCATGGTTTGTGGCAATCCTAGAAATGCTACTTTACCTTAAGTGTCATTCCATTTCAAATCAACCAGGCCATGACACCCACCGACTCAGATTTTCATGAAATTCCCATGGCCCTACATTCTGGTGAATTTAGAAATTGCGTACAATTTTAACCACCAATTGCCAATTGTTAATTAAATATGAGCAATTGAAATTTGGGAGTGACCCCTAAAGTGCCGCAACGTGCAACACATGGTGATTTTTACTTTCATCCATAACTTCATTCCTGTGAGATGAAAAGGCATTGTTTTTTTTTCTACAGCTCAGTGGTCCATACTGATCCCACGATTATCATTAAATATTCACTGCATGAAGTATTTCAGCTGCAAAAAAATAAAGTTTAAACTAAAGCATCTCGCTTGTACCATTTTTCATCGTCAGCATCCACGGGGAAAGGCCATGTTAATACAGACTCATTGTTCAGTTTAAAGTAATCACTAATGTATGAGCAAAGATCCTGATGAAAAAAAAATCGTGAGTCCGATGTTCCTTTCAGTGCCCTACTCTGCCCCAGCTTGGGGCCGAGAGGGGCACTTTTATGTCTTAATTTATTTACATCAATAGGTGAATTATACATAAAAGCAAACATTTTAATGTGGAAATGAACAAGAAATTTTTATTAAAGGTACATGAGCATTCAAATTTTAGATGGGTAACGACAAATTTGTATCACTGAACGAAATGTTTTTCATCAAAATTTAATTAATTTTATGGCTGAAGTTCTGTCTACCATCCTTTTTGGTAAATTTACTCACTTTACTCTACAATTATAGCTTTTTCTTCAATTTTGTAATCCCCTTTTTAGCTGTTAACTATGAAACTCTTTAATTTTCTTAGCAGTTGAGTTTGTTACTCAAGGAGTGTAATGGTGAGCAAAATCTTTACATGATCTTTTTCATCTTTCAAATCTTTATCTCTCAAACATGAGCAGATGTTGAAGAAAGCTGTGACACTTTTTCTACGCTACCTGGAAACTTTCAGAAAATAACATAGGCATTCAGATCCTGAACATCACTATCGTGATTTCTCCTTGTCAGAAAATTACAATGGTGGAACCAAATTGAGCAGAAGAATAAGAAGTTTTTTCTTCATTCCCTCATGAAAATTGCAACCCTCAATCTCAACATTTAGTAATGTCAGTGAGGGAATTAAGTAATCTCTGCACATAACCCCATATTCTCTTCCAGGGCCATCATGTATTTTTTATCGTACCAGTAGAAAAATATGCTGATGTTTGAAATTTAGCTTACTCCATGTCGACAAACAGGGGGGATCCAAGATTCTTTTCCGGGGAGGCACAAGGGTCTGACAGGTCATCTCATATTTGAGATTAAATACAACAATTACTGTGAAAAATATTTTCTTTATTTTGATATGAAAGTTATTATTAAATGTTATTTTAAATTGAATGATTGAGGGTCCGCAATAAACAAAATAAAATGAACGTAATCATAACTGTATTAAATTTCTTGTCTCTTTTTAAGCAAATGGGGGAAGCATATCCCCCCTCCCCCATTTCTGCCCATGTTGACAAACTTTGTCCGTTACCTTGGAGATGATGGCATTGCAGAAGTGATTCCTCAAATTTCAAACTGATAGCGCACACCACCAATAGGGAAATTCTGGTTTCTTTCTTCCACACCTGGTACGCTTTTCGTCACTTGAAGGGCTTTCCATGGCTCTTAGGATGTTGTAATATAGCCTCCAAGTGAACTAAGTGTACCAATGATATTCCTGCCAAATTTTGTAGTAGTCTGGTCTGTAGCTTTTGAGTGACGTATTCACAGACATTCAGGCACCACTCCATTTTGACAATAGCATAGTTAAGGCCTTTTTCACATGGATGCAGATGGTCCGCACTATGTGTGTGGAGTGCACGTAGCCCATGTGTCCACAGCCAGAGTAATATCAGCTGGTGCAGCTTGCATAGGTAAAAGAACACCGTATTTCCAAGTGATTTCCAAGCAAAATTGCTGTGAACCATGTTAGAAAAAACAGAAGAAAAGTCCCCCACTAAGGAGGTTTTGGGTGCACCCTATTGTGGCACAAAGGAAATTAAAAGCCGCTTTCATGACCACATTTCCTGAAGTTCATCGAGATGAAAGTTTTCCATTATTTTCACATGTCCACTTTCACTTTACATACAAGGTAAAAAGACGCACTCGCACTGTTATCTCCAAGCTATTTCACCGTATCACCCCAAGTTTATCACCCTATTTCCATTGACAAATCTGCTTGGTCCGCATCAGCCGTCCGCGTTCATGTGTAAGCACAAACCTGTCTCTGTGCCCTGTACACGAGTGGATGATCCAGGGGCAAAGTGGCCACGTGGATGGACAGAACCTTATCTGCATGAATATGGCAGACCGTCTGCATCCATGAGAAATGGGACAAAGATGTTAAACCCCCTGTTTAATTAAGATTAGGAGCCTCCCTTATTTGTTGAATCAGATGGAGTTCATTTGTTTAATAGTGTAACTTTCTCAGCAGAGTATCAAAGGAGAGGGTGCAGCTAAAGATAAGCCAGGATCTACTTCAGAGACAAAGGACTGTATTCGAGATGCATCCGAAGATACGTCACAGATCCCGTGCACAGTTCAAGTGACTGAAATATACATTCCTGTGCCAGAGTGTGAACCACCCTTGGACAATATGCTGGTAAGTTTTATTCTCATATATGTATAGAGTTGAAAGACCTTCAGTTGTACGAATTCCTCGGTTGAATGTCAGTCGTTGCTGTAAATACAGTCGAGGACCTCAAATCCGGAAATCTTTGGACTAAAGGGTTTCTGAATTTCTGGTCTTCAGTTCGCAGAAAAAGTACTACACTTCTTTTTTTGGGAATTTCAATGCAATATATGTCAAATCTGGACTGTTGCTTCCACTGCATAAACTATATGTGCTTAATACTGGACGAGAATGAGCAAGAAGTACATCTTTTTCTTCGTGATCAATAGCTTTCATTGATAGCATTTGCTGGAACACATTGCGATATATGTTGATGCTTTCCTTAGTCATTCAGTAAATCTGTGCAAATGCTTTTATATGTTGTTAATTAATGTATTTATAAATGCGTTCAGGCTTTTGTGCTCAATATTTGAGATCCATACGTGTGTCCCCGCCTAGGTTGTTAGCGTATGTTCATTGCGTGTTCTAACTTCCTGAGCTATGATGTGAGGAGGGATACGTGGGAGTGATGCTACGAGGTGGCAAGTCAAAACACTCGAGTCGAGTATTTTGCGGACTCAGTTGAAGAAACTGTTCTTGCAATTATTGGAAACAAAACAAAATTGACTCTTTAGATCATGACCTTCAGGATCACACTGCATGTCCAAATTATTAAAATTTAATTTCATTTGGAAATATTTTTAACTTTTATGATCTTGTAAATGTGAATGAAGGAGGAAAAGGCATTGGGGATAAATATCCATAGTAAATAAGTGAAAGGATGGTTAAATATTGCAGTAGCTGAATGTTAATATTCTGCAGTTTGATCTGTGAGTCGAAGGAATCATAAGAGTATGTATATTGGCCTGCTTGAGTGGTTTCAAGTAAAAGAGTAGTTTTTATTATTATAGGGGTTATTATTATCAATATTTGAGTTTATACACTTTCTCAGCCGATTAAATCCAGATGGAAATATTCGCCTATCCCAAGGTCAATTTAGGATTAGGCTCGGATGCTAAGGAAGAGAATTCACCCTATCCTACACTGTCCGATCATGCCTGACCCAGGAATCTTCTCACGATCTGGCAGGTCTGTAGTAAAACAGCTTTTTGCCCGAGGTTTATCAGTTGGTTTTTAATTCCCAGGTCTTCGAATTCTTTTTTGAATCTTTTAGACAAGACTCCCTCCACAGAGATTATCAGTGGGTGTATGCTGACGTCTTTCAACTTCCAAATATTTTTTATTTCACCGGCCAAATTCTGATATATTTGTGTTTTCTCTCTTTCCGTAGACTCAACATTGTCATTTAGTGGCATTGCTACATCGACTATGTTTGCTCTTAGCTGTAATTTGTGGATCAATAAAAGTCAGTACCAGCAAGAGCTGAGCACCCCGAAGTTATGTGTTCAATGGATTCACCCGTTTTCCCACATTTTCTACATTTATCTGCAATTTCAAGTTTTAATATATTTTTTTCATAGTTGTGAGTTCGTATAACTCTGTTATGAATTGTCATCACAAACCCTTCAGTCTCCGGGTATAAATAGCCATCTTGGAGCCATTTCAGAGAGGCGTTTCTGTCAACCCAATCCTCCTGTATGACTGTTGGGAACTTTCCATGCAAGATTTTAGACTTCCATTCCTGCTTTTGTTGATTTAGGTCTGGTATTTGAATCCGATCTTGGTTCTCTCCAAAACTAAATGGTTTGTATCCCATGTCAGCCTTTATAACCTCTTTCATTAATGCATCTTTTGATGATTTTAAGGAGGATTTCATTGACTGTTCCTGAGATCGGCATTGTCTGAGAATATTTATTATTATTATTATTATGTTTTTTCTTAAATTTTCTTCAGTTTTCACTGAGTAGCTTTAGTGTTAAGAGCACGGGTTTTCACCAAGGTAACTCTTCACTATTGAATTGCGTTGAGAAATTTTCTCGTGATATGACAGGTTGAAATTATTACAGCCTTTTGCAGTTTGATGTAAGTATTTGGATGGAGGTTGAGTATTTTGAAACTATTTTGTATGTGTTTTGGGATGATACCGGTAGCTGAGATGACAATTGGAGCTATATAAACCTGTTCCATATTCCATATTCTTTTTATTTCTATTGCCAGATCTTGGTACTTGTTAATTTTTCCTGTAATTGTCTTTTCGATGTTATGCGACAGTGGCACGGCAATATCAACTATGTAGCAAGTTCTATATTTCTTGTCAATCAACACTATATCTGGTCTATTATTAACTATAGTTTTATCTGTTTGAATTGGCAGATCGTAATAGATTTTAAATTCGCCGTTTTCAAGCACTGTTTCAGGGTGGTACACATAATATGGGGTCTTAGTATCTATTAACTTGTGTTGGTAGGCCAGTTTTTGGTGGATAATTTTTGCAACTTGATTATGTCTACTTAAATATTCTGTATTAGCTAGCATCTTACAGCCAGATATAATGTGCTGGATTGTTTCAGGTACTTGAAAACACCTTCTACATTTGTCATCTGTTATGCTTTTATCACCAAGGATGTACTTTGCATAATTTTTAGTGCGGATGACCTGGTCTTGTATTGCAAGCATGAACCCTTCGGTTTCTCCATAAAGTTCACCCAATGACAACCATTTGTTTGATGAGATTTTATCAACATATGGTTGATTGAGGTCATTGATGTGTCGTCCATGTAATTCCTTCTGGGCCCATACTTCTACCTTTCTATTTAATAGAACAGCTCCTGTGTTGGTTGCTTCATCGGTCGTGCCATTTTTTAGATTTAATGGTGTTAATTTGTTGTCGGCATATACTATTGATTTGTGAAGCTTCGAACTGTTTGATTTATCGTAGAAGAAATGTTTTAGTCCATGAATTTGGTTTTTGAGGAGCTGTTGTAAATCTATTAACCCTCTACCTCCCATATAGCGGGGTAGCGTTAGCCTTTCTATTGCAGCCTTTGGGTGGTGTAAATTAAATTTTGTGAATGTTGTACGTATTGATCTTTCTATGCCTGCTATTTCGGTTTTGGTCCAGTCAATCACTCCAAATGTATATGTCAACACAGGTACCGCAAACGTATTGATGGCTTTGATTACATTTCGTGCATTTAATTCTGTTTTAAGGATGGATGTTAGTCTTTTATGGAATTCAGTTGTTAATTCCTTCTTGATCTGTTTATGTTGTATTGATTTTGCTTGCAGGAATCCAAGGTATTTGTAGTTCTCATTTGCTTCCATAGATATTATTGACTCGTCATCTGTAACATTGAAGTTACCATGCTTGATTTTCCCTTTTTCTATGTGAAGCAATCTGCATTTATCCAATCCGAATTGCATTTTTATATCCGCGGAGAACCTACTTGTGACATCCAAAAGGTACTTGAGCTGTATTTCATTTGAGGCATAGATTTTAATATCGTCCATATATAGAAGGTGAGACAAAGTAAAACTGGTGTTTGTACTATTTTTTATTTTGTATCCATATTTAGTGCTATTGAGGGCATTTGATAATGGGTTCAACGCCAGGCAAAACCAAAGTGGACTCAATGAGTCTCCATGGAATAAACCCCGTTGTATATCGATGGTTGGTGTTATAAAGCCTTTACCCGATATATTGACCATTAGGGCTGTTTTCCACTTTGCCATAGTTGCTTCTAAAAACTTAATGATGGTGCCGTGGATTTTGTATGTAGTCAGAACTTTTAAGAGCCAATTATGTGGGACACTGTCAAACGCCTTACGGTAGTCAATATAAGCCACATGAAGGTTTCTGTTATTTTTGCGTGATTGTTGTAATACTACAGAATCAATTGTCAATTGCTCCTTGCATCCCATATGGAACTTTCGGCATCCTTTTTGCTCTTCTGCAAGTATATTATTCTGGTCAATATGGCTATATATTTTATTTGTAATACAAGACGTGAGTATTTTGTATATAGTAGGTAGACATGTTATGGGTCGATATTGTGTTGGATCTTCCGTATTCATTGTTTTGGGCTTCATGTATGTTATCCCTGTTGTGAAGAAATCAGGGAGGATTGTTGGGTTATTAATAATATCATTAAAACATTTGGCTATGGCTCCATGTAGAGACGTAAACTGTTTATACCAGAAGTTTTGAATTCCATCAGGACCTGGTGATTTCCAATTATGTGCCTTTCTTAAAACTATTTTGATGTCCTCGGTTGAGATTTTAGTAAACTGCATTTCAACTAAATTGAGGTGTAAGTTTTCTTCGTTTCCAATCCAGCTTGCACTCGAATTGCTTTCTGTTGGGGTCGACCATATTGAGGACCAGAAGTTGTACACTCCATCCTGATCTGGCAATTTACCTTCGATGTCAGTTGTTGCAGATGATCTCAGCTTCTTGTAAAATGATTTTTCGGAAGTTTTAAATTTCCGGTTTTGTTCCTTTCTATTGAAAGACTTATTGTATCTTTTAAGGCGCCCAACTTTAACTGCTAGTTTTTGTTTATTAAGTTCGAGCAACTCTTTGACATACCTGCTGTGGTTTTCATTAGCTACATCTATGTTGAAATTTTTGAAAACACATTTAAGTGATGATATTAACTTTCTTGATCTATTTCCATTTTGATATTGGGTCAATTTACCAATTTGCTGCCTTAGATGTTTTATATCGCTCTCTAAGCGTTTTCTCCATGGTGGAATTGTTTCTTTTCTTACTGGCACTGTTTCAGATCGGGAATTCGGTTTGATTTTGAAGCCTAAGTGTTTACTAATGGTGATAGAAGCAGCATAAATCAATGTATGGATGTCGGAAATATTGCTTAAATACTGGGTTAGCTGTGGTAGGATATTATTGACCATAGCGACGGTTTGCATAAACTTCGTTGATGTATTTATTTTTGGAATTTTCGGTCGCTGGCTGGGATCTGAACCGTAATATTCTATTACCGTTTTGGTTAGCAATTCTGATATTTCAGTCTCTTCAAGATTTGTCGTTTTGGACTGATTGGTGTCAATATGTTCTTCTTGGCATTGGCTATTGATGATTCCTGAGTTTCCTGTTTTAAAAGTTTCGTTCCTAGATTCCTCTGCGGGACGTGGGGTTGTTGACGGTTCAGCTTCGCTAGATGTAGGTCCAACATTTAAACTGATTTCA
This sequence comes from Ischnura elegans, assembly GCF_921293095.1. Lineage (NCBI taxonomy): Eukaryota > Metazoa > Arthropoda > Insecta > Odonata > Coenagrionidae > Ischnura > Ischnura elegans. The sequence continues at coordinate 1,944,734 of NW_025791657.1, forward strand.
TCCTCATTTATTGGAGGGTCTATAAGGCTACTTCTGGACAATTCTTTGCTTACTTGATGTTTTATTTCTTCAAGTATTGGAACTGGTAAAAGGTTTTTTAATACAATTGCACGTCTCTGGTCAGCTACTCTTTGTTCGGTGACTACACATTCTGGGTAATGCTCTTTAAATTTCTCAAAAATGTATTTTCTATAACTAGTTTTATCTATTTCAAGCCGGGTTATGGTGTAATACGCATGCATGACTCATTTATTCATTTCGGGAGTCCATTTCATACGTACACGATTTTTTCCTGCTTTAGTGGTCCCTCGATTTTCTACAGATGTAGATTGGGAAGCATCTAAAGCAGGTGTTTGCAGGTGTTTGGTGGTATTCATTCTATTATCATCGGCTGTGTTTCTTTCGGGTTCCCCGATGGGTGTCCGCCTGTTCAACCTCCCATCACTGACGGCTTGCATGCTGTCACGTCCAGCGTCAGCTCCAGACGTGCCCTGGAGAACCCCAGGCAGCGACCTTTCTCCGAGGCATCTCATACTCCGAGTCTCCATCTTTGATGGGGGATTTGCATTTTATACCTACTGCCAGGTCTTCAGAACAGCCGCCCCTGTCATGGGGACAGACGCTGACCAGGACGCCGCCCAATGTGGGAACAGACACGCCTGGATTTCAGTTTCCGTTTTGGTCCGCGGGTGGTATTTTATTTCCCACCTACCCTGCATATCTGCCGAGCATTCCCCTATCCGCCACCTGGGGACGCGCCCGATGGGGGACGGAAAACCCCACACGAGCTTATTATTATAATTATTATTATTATTGTTATTATTATTATTAGGGATGGATGGATCCAGGATTTTTCTTGGATTCGGATCGGATCCTTGATTTTTGGAGCCGGATCTTTAAGATGAGATATTTTCGGATCGAAATGCATTTTCAAATTCCTGACGCCGAGATTCACTGGATGATTGCTCAATCTCTTGGGAAGAGTCACACTATGTGCCAGTCCTATTTTGCCTTTTTTTATTGTCCACGGCTGAAATTCTCCTACGTAACCTCTGTGAGAGCTTTCAAATAATACAGGTCATGAGTAGGACAAGAATCCCATGCGACGGTGCATTTGATGATAGAATCGGAACTCTTTCCACCCTAGTTGTGTTCACTGAAGCTATTATTCAAAATTTCGGATCCAGATCCAATGTCTTCCGCGACTTTGGATCCGATGTATCTGATGAAGGGCAATATCTGCTGATATTTGGATCTGAGGTATCCGATCTGACAATCCCTAGTTATTATTGGACATATGCTATTGTTATTATAATTTTGCATTTATTGGGTGACATCCATTGTTCTCTTCAAGTTTAATATGAAAGAAGAGAACACAGACCAACTTGGTGAACGGAAATATCCTGTGATGTACACACCAAATACAGCTGAAAATTCGGATAATGCCCCAGACCCATTGGCCACTGATGATTTGGTAAGTGCTCTCTTGCCTATTTTAGCTCAGTTATGCTAACATACAAATTCATTCTGTTGTGGAATTATATGTCAAAATTAGACAATAGTTTTCAATATTTTTTTATTTCTCTGAGGCTTTGTGGGGATCTATCCCCCTCATACCCCCATAGTTACACCAGTCCTTCTAACAATTGATTAAAATGTTTATCAATGACTGTTTCTCTTTCCATTAGGGTGATTTTGGAACATGCAGGTCCTCTCCTTTTAAAGAAGATCAGATCAGTGATAATGAAGGTGGATGTGTGCACCATGATTTTACTGATGGCACCTCAAGCAAACTGGCGAATGAAACATCCTCCGATCAGGTAATACTATTTATGAACTATTTATTGTAAGTTGAACTTGAACTGCATCTACACTTTATTGCCATCATAAGTCAGCAATCCTAAAATTGGTTTTATATAGCGCTCCATTGCTCACGGCTATCTCTTTTTCTTTTCATTTATACGGTCTTCTTCTCTTTTACATTCTTAATTATCTGATGCATGAAACACATTCAGAAGCATTACTTTCCCCTCTTACAGCACACGTGTCCTTTTCTTTTTCTGATTATCTTTATGAGGTCATCATTTTTAAGAGAATTCCTTTATCTCCTATTCTCTGCTCTTCCTTGGTACTTACTCTGACTACCCCTTTTATCTTCAACATTCTTCAGGAGCAACACATTTTGAAAGCTTCCTCTCTTTACTTTTCTGTAGCTGTCAATTTTGATGCCTTGCTGTCATTTATAAATATGCTCCATATGTAGTGTGTGGTGCATCGTTTCCTTACTTCTTGATTTGTATTCTCAGCTGTGAGTATATTCTTCTTTTTTGTAGAACGCTCACTGTGTCCATTCTATTATACTGACCGTTTCTTTCTCCCATCATGCATCACTAATTGCTAATCTCATTGTTGCATAATTTTCTCATTGTAAGGATATGAGACCTTGAAAATGACACAGTGTGTCGAAACTGTGGTTGATAGTAGAGCTATATAATTAAATGTGTAAATTATCATTTGTTATTTATATTTCATCACAGATGTACTGCATTCCCACCATGTTGATATCAGATATCATACACTCGAAAGCACTGTTGATACCTTTTCACCCCTCTTTTACACTTTTGATGGGGACTAGGAAAAAAAGTGTAAATTGCTAGAAAGTGTAAAATCGAGGTTAGGCATAGTTTAATGAAAAATAACCCCTTTAAATATAGTGTTCTATTTTTCATATGAATCATGTTCTAAATGAACAGTTTTTTTATTCTATATATTGAGGACCATTTTCATCAAGCGAATTTCTTGAATATATGTATATAGTCCACGCCAAACTCTTGGAGACAAACTCTGAAATTGTTGATTGCATTTTCTTATTAAGCATATCATCGTTAAGATATTGTATTGAATACTCTTTTAATGGAATTGTCCAACCAGATTTTGACAGTTAGAGTAATATCAAAGTGAAGAGATTTAAAAGTGAAACTTTAATACAATGTGGCCCAAATATTTTTCTTTGGGCTAACCAGGTTTCAAAATTTTACTGGGAATTCTTATAGGTTTCATCTCATCCATTGATTGCACTCAAGGCAAATACATAGTTTGTAATCCTACTTACCCTAAAATATTACAAGTTTTGATGCTGTGAGACAAAAACTGTTGTCCTCCTACTCAAATTTCCTCGTAGAATCTGATGTTGTCATTGTGGTAATCGCAAAACCTTATTTTTTTGCATTTATGTTCTCTGCAAAAGCACACAGTCTCAAACCTGGAATTTCTATAATAGGCTACTGTATTTCTATTGTAGATTCCAGCCTTGAGGAATTGCACTTTCAAAGTAAACATATAATTTGATAAAAAGCAAGCTTTTGATTTTAGTGCAATGATAACATCTGATTAGTTATCAAAGTTTAACTTGAGCCTACCAGATATCTGCATAGTCAACACATTTAAGGAATCCACTTGGTAAAAACAGGTTCACAATTATATGATTAGTATAAACTCTGCCTAATATGAATTTTAATAACAAACAATCTGTTTATCCGATCAGCGGTTGATACCCTTTGGAGGAATCTGGAAAAATTCCACAAAATCCAAAAAAAATCATTGCACTGTCTGATGATCATTGATTCGCAATTGATAACTGCTACTGTATTTGGGTGACAGTACATCAACATTGTTCATGATAATACACATAGCACTGATTATATGTTGCCACTAGACATCTTGTGTTGATGGCACCTGATATCTGACTAAATCGATCAAAGTAGATAGATTGATAGTTGTAAGTCATGGGTGTTAGTTCCAAAATTGGCCCGACTGATGACTTGAACTGCTTGTCGAAATACTCATCTCCAGCACCTTTAACCCCTCAAGCGCGGCGGGCATTTAATTTTAATCCCATCTCAGCAGCCGGATGAGATTTAAATGACTTCGCTTTTTTGGCACACTATCATTCAATAATTTATGTCTTTCAAAATATACGATCTGAATCGTTGAAAATTTAAGTGAACTTGCGTAACATAATACGCTACTGCATAATAATTTTTCGAGCGATTTGAAAGGATATTTATTGTTTCATGTATCTTCTTTTATGAACTTATGAATAAATTTTCAATTTCGAAAGATTTTAATTTGGTGTCGAATAAGCTACAAGATGTCTAACATTCCATGCATTAAAAAAATACAATTTCTTAATGTAATTTAGTTATTTGGGGTTGTAAATGTCATAACAGATTGGATACTTTCGATAGGATTACCCGTTTCGCCTACTTGAAATTTACCACTCCGCCCACTTCTCTGACTTCGTTCCATTATTACCGTATCATTCCATTTAGGTAATCACGTGCTAATGTTTCAAACGTCAATATGTGAATATTCAAATGATTTACCTTAGAAAATCTGCTTTGTGTGACATGATTTGAAGCAATCCAAACATATCCCACTGCACATTTTTCACACCAGTACACGCAGTCTATTCATTTCCCATATTAGGCACAAACTGCACACCTCCTTTGAGACTTTGATTTCTTCCCAGCTGCAGGAATTTTCTTTAGGGAATGTATTTCTGTGAGTCTTGGTACTAAATTGTGCAATGAGTGACGGCCATGTCCAAACAGTTCGTATGACGTCGGATATTTCAAAAATATTACCTCGACCAATGGCACGCGAAATGATTAGTCAAATTTTTATACGTGTTTTTCCTATGATCAACATATGAATTTAGGACTGCCGCATTCAATTGTCTCCTAAATAACTTCATACACCACTTGTAATTGCGTTTTCTTTCCATTAGTTACGAATGCAATAACAGGTCCTTGAAATTCACCCCACCAATGAATTTACCATAACCTAACACACTAACAGACTTCCGAGTCTCTTTTTTGCCTTTCAATACTATTCCCATATGGTAGGATCCCCAATTGTAAAAAAATACCACTCACAGTAAGTACACCCGATGAGAATTTCAACACACTGCCTGAAAGAACACCACACAGCATGAATGACTCTAGTGGACTGAAGCTGGTGGTTTAGAAGCTCCCTCATGAGACGAGAAAATATCTCGAAGGGGCCCTGGTATATGCTGACTGTTATGATGGAATCTTATCTTCGTTGATTACTGTCCAGAAAAAAAATATAAAAAAATAAATGCAGAGCGAGGCACATGGCCCCTTCGCCTAGGACGCTAAGGACTAACGAGGCGGGCCAAACACACTTGGGGCTCGAGGTGACGACAAACAAGCAGAAGACGGAGAGAAGGCATTCAGTTCTGAAGATACCGTATCTCAAGCTAAAGTAGCTGACCCTTCTTGACGTCTCTCAAGCAGAATAGGCGGAAGTTTTCATGATAGAACAGTTGAAGGAAGGCGTTGAGTTTTTGGACCGAAGTCGTCAACGCGCTGGTTTAAAACGGAATTTTATCGAAGCATTTTAAAAACATTTTGAAGGCATAAAGCCGTTATGGATATTTTATTGGAGAGGAAAAACATTTCTTCAAGCGATAGAGTAATTAGTTTTAATTAAACATGCAATGTCTGGCGGAAAAAAAATATTATATACAGTTGGTCAGGAAGCATACTGGGTACGCATGGCGGTGGCATACGAAATTTAAAGGGCGCGTACTGGGTACGCATGACGGCGTTGAGGGGTTAAGAAGTCATAAATTGATATAATTTATATTATTTACTATCTATTTTACATCATGTCCATCAGATAGCATTCTAGAGCCTCCATATGGATGTCTTTGTAGTGACCCTCATAGGATGTCATCTGAATGACATCCAAAGGATGTCCATAAGAGACTTCTGGATGTCAAATGGAAGTCCATTGGACATCTTGCAGTGGCTGGGTTATGACCTTGGTTTCAACTGAGGTTTCGTAAACTATTGATCAAGAGTGTTTAATTAATAAGTGCATGTTTGTCCCAGTTTTTAATTGGAAAAAAAGACGACATTTTGTCGTGTTTGTACAGATTTTTACTTTATTGACAGTGATGTTTTTTTTTTTCAAAAATATTGCCTTGTTTCAAAATTATGCCTTCACTTTTTCTGGCAAGAGAATAATGACTTTTAATTTGTTGGTAATATATTATAAGCTCCTTTTCCTTCCTACTAAATTGAACTACACATTATTATAATTATAATTGTAATTCAGAGATGAAACTATCTCCTATATTACCTTAGTTATGATAGGATAGCGTACGAAAAGACATCACTGGCAGAGTTATCTAATAAATATAAATTAACAATGCAGACGTAATATTATTCAAAAACCACTTCCTGGTTGAGGGTACTGGGAAAATTTTGAACTTTCTGTGTGTTGAAAGAAAGTCATTTTGTTGAGAAAATATTTTGGAGGGCCTCAAAAATTTTGATGCAATACATTTTATAAATAAGTTTATCGAGCCTTTCATAAAAAGTCATAAACTTCTTACTTTCAGCCAACATTTATGGAGGATGGGGAGCCAATTAAGGGAATCACTATGGCCCATGAGTCTACAACAGAAGCATTGGGTGAGTGCTCAGAAGGGAAATAAATACATGGAGGAATAGGGTGGTTTCCTATTATTTTTTTATTTCCTAAATCGAAAGATTATTACTCCTTGAGTATGCATTTCACATTTATAGATTCTTAAATCACGATATCTATTTTTTCGCAACTAAATGAAAAGTGGAAATTTTCAAGCACGGGGCAAATACGACGGCTAAGTATGAATGCCGGGATAAGCCTGTGTGATGTCTTTCTGGTTCCTGCTGCTGCAAAGTGAATTGACCTAGGGGCGAGGCTTTGAGCACTGCTAGGTGCAGGCTGCTAGCAGGTAGCGCTTGGCTTAATTATGGATTAATAATACCTAATCAAACGAAGGAAACTTTCCGACCTCAGCCAGTTTTAATAGGTGATTATTAAGACATGATTCCCTGAGCTCTGTGCCTCATGCATGCATTGGTAATCTCTGACGATGTAAAACTCCTCTCTTCTCGTATAGAAACTAGGTCCCTGTGACGTCACGGGGAGTGGCATCGCATGGGCGCCAATCTGGCCTTTTTCAAATGCGGTTGAAATTGACCAATGCCATTCGCATTAACTGGGATTTATAAAACCAAATCATTTGTATATCATAAATACACTAATGGTGGGTAACAAATCGCAATCAATGCCTTTCGTTTTCTTTGATGAAGGAAACTACCCTATTGTCGTAAATGATTGTGGAGGATGAAGCTTATGAATTAGAAGTCCATCCATACTTTCTTTCTTTAGTTTGCTTGCCAATTGAAATGGGGAGAGAAGTTATCTTTTCAATGATTTTGTAATTATGTGGTTTTTTATAATGATTTTACCAAGCAAAATATTTTTCTACTGATTTTTTTTTGGTATTTAACCTTTTCCCTCCTAAAGACGAAAATATACGTGTGGACATTTCTTGACCGGGGAGACGAAAAGCCACAAATTTTGATCGAAGATTTTCCTACACAGTTGAACGAATGCTGAATATATACATTTCCTAGCTCTTCCCCATTTATGACGGTCGTGGGTCTGCGATGTCTTTGCCTCGGGACCTAACACAGCATGGCTTAGGCTTTACCCTTGACGTCCGGGAGCAAGTACCCAGACCCCTCGTCTTATATCACCCCTCTTAGTGGTGAGGGACTGCAGTCATGCAATTGTTCGTCCAGTCATGTGGCAAAATAAATATTTGTTCCTTTCTCAAAAAATATAAACTAAGAATTGAATTATTTGCCTTTTGAGCAGCGTTCACAATTTTTGAATGAAATTAAATGGAACATATTAACATACGTCAGATTTTGGTATAAACATCAGCATGGAACATTTTGCTGCATTAATATTGATGTTAGAGCTTTGTTCAAAATTTGATAATTCTCAGAGTGAAACAAGGATTTCAATTGAAAGTCTGTAATTTACGTTCGAGAAACAGTTGTCCATGTAACTAATTAATATAAACAGAGCATGATTGACTGCAAACCAATGCCACTGGTAGCGTTATAAACCCTGAAAGCAGAGAGCCCAACTACCCTCTGGAGTCCGAATTATTGCCGAGTCCCTGCTAGGGAGGGTAGAAAAGGGTTGGTGCTGGAATGCATGATTATCAGCGAGACCCTTCTCAAGGAATGTCCTGCAGAAATGCTCAATATGGAGGGGATGGAAGAGTCTCTTTGAGGCTCAGTACAGCAGCCATGCTGAGGGGAGAACTCCACCGTCTTGAAGGGGTTAACTACTTGGATCAGTGGCTAGGAACATTTTCTTTGTGGCTTATTGAAATGCAGCATTTTTTGCAGTGAAGATTGTTACTAAGATTCGTATGTATTATTTGAGCTAAGGTTTAGGACTGGTCTATTGAAAAAAATAGCAATAATTAACCAGAAAAAGCACTTGGCTGCGAATCGAGTATCCAAAAGTAAATATCAGCGCTCATGGAAAGCGTTAGCATGGAACCTGGTCAAATAAGTGCAAAAGTTAGCATCATATTTGGTCCAATTTTAATAAGTTGGAAAATTAGGTACAATTTAAAATTAGCGCAATCATTTTCACTTTTTTCAAGGAGTTGGCTCTTGTATTTTGTTTGGTTTAACAAAGAAAAGGGTAGTTTCCTTCATCAAAGAAAATGAAAGGCATTGATTGGGATTAGTTAGTTTTTTTGGTTGTCCACAAAATATGAGTCAACATGGAAGGAACCCAAAAATCAATCGCCAATTAACTCACCGTGGAAGCCTCCGTAATAATTTTTAAGATTTCCTATTTTTTTTATCCTGAAAAATGAGTATATTTTCAACTTTGCATCCATCGTTGGAAAGGGGAAAGATTTAGCTATTTTTCAAAATATTTGCCCTGAGGGTAAATTAATTTTTGGCATTATTATATCTAGCTTTTTAGTTCTCGTGTTGTACTGCTCTTCCTGTATTTTTAACTGACGACTTCTTGCACTGAATCATCTGACCTGAATTTCTGTCCCCTTAGGTGTTTTTTGAGAACAGGAAACAAGTGGTATTCGCTTCAGCTTATGTCGGAGTGGTAAAGAGGGTGGCGTATGATACACCAAATAAATTCATGGAATAGTGTGGTCGTTTGGTATGAATCATGTGAACACACACCTCTGACCCAGTGTTCCACACAGAGATGTAGCTACAGGCTTCATCAAGACATTTCTTTATCCCATGAAGAGTATATCTCTGGTTATTGTATGCCATCTCTTCAATTGAAGCTGCTGTTGATTTCCCACCCTGACTGCTCTGCTCACCATGGACATTTTTCCATCCAACAGTAAACTCCTGGCAGCATTTGCTCACATTTTTGATGTCCATACACTTCTCACCATACACTACTATTAACAAGGGATGAATGTCAATCGGGAAAATCTTTCATCGAGTGACTGAGCGTAGTTCGCACTTGGTGGTGTAACGGTTGAGCCGCAGGTTAACCCGTGGGTCTATGCTCGTCATAAGGCGTCGGATTTCTGGGCACCATAATGGGATGCAGCGTGAAGGGGAAAAATAATTTCGCCCGTACTCGGAATGGTGACAACTCCCCTGTTGGAGGGAGTAATTCCCTCAGAAAGTTGGGAGGATTGCGCTAGCGTCCAAACCACTCCCTTTTCATCACCAGGAATATGGGAGGGGACATGGGATAACAAATAAGGGATACACTTAACCTCAACTAACTACACTCCTGGCACTAGCCTCGGCATAAAGAAAATAAAACACTCCCAGTAAAAATAGCTGACTGCCTACGGTAATCCTCGTGCTCACGTCTCCTCGGAACGACTCCCTGTTCGCTCTCTATCTCTGCCACTCTGGATATACGTTCCGACCATCACCTGCTGAACCCTCCACGTTCGAGGGTAGAATCATAGGGGCGTAGTCCAGTACAAGCTCCCAGTGCTCCAAAGCACTGGAAGTGAGTCTTTGCGTGGTCCAGTACAAGCTACAAAAGCTTCCGTGGTGCTCTCGTACGTCACGCATGACGTCACTATATTCGCTTCTCTATCGCTACAAACGCTCCCGAGAAATAGGTGGGTGAGCTGGAGCGAACCGGTTTTCAGCGCGAATTTGAGCGGGAAGGAATGCAAAAGAAAATGGTATTCATAACAATTGTGGACCTGGCCAGCAATAATATGACCATTTGGAGTTGATGGAAGAAGTCGCTAAGAGAGCCAGGATGGTAAATGCTAAAAACAAATGGTTAAAGTACTATTCGGGGTATATCACGGTGAGGCAAATGGCTGTAACTCAATGGTTTAACAATTCAGAGTCAATGTTCGCCATGGGCCAGATCGAGGAAGAAATTTAGCGGCAAGTCCAAGATATCTTATAAACTTTGTTGTTGTGATAATTAATTATATATAATATTATTTAATTATTAGTGGTTTATGCTTTAGCTAGCGAGAAGTGGAGATAGAAAATGGCTATTTGAAATTTATAAGGCATGTGGTGAGTGAACCTTCCAGTCGAAGCATTCCGTCTGTTACTTCTATTAATTTTGTAAGTTATTTTGATTTATTTGTTATTTAGATCAATTATTAGTTATTTGAACTTGATATTGCGTGAAATTGAGATAGACTATGACTTCTTAGGTTAGGGTACGTGAACTTCTAGTCAAAGTATTCCGTTCGTGCTTTGTGGCGGCCAACCTTTCTCCATGAAGATTGTATTATCTCTCAAATGATGATATCTTCCTCTAATCTTCAACTTAAGTTTAATCAATTATTGATGTTCGGTTGTATTTTACTTATGTAATTTTCTTAAGGTCAGGTTGACACGCATTGCATTTATGCTTAAGGCTTGCTGTTGACGAGATTGGTTCAAGTGCAGGACTGCTTTTGAGACTATCATACAATATCACGAGTGCAATTGATAAATCGTAGAAAGGACAATCCACTTAAGGCCTTTTTACACCTACATAAACCCGTACAAGTCTAAATGTATGAACGCGAGAATGAACGCGAAATGTACCATACGGTCGCGTTGTTGCACGTTAAGTGGTTACACGTGTAACCTCTCAACTTGTGCAAATGCATGAACTGCAAATTGAACCTATGTTAGCTTGGTTCAAACATTCGTACATGTTCCGTTTCGGTCCACAAAAATAATTCACGCAAACAGGCATTAACTTGTACGTGTATCGTTTAAACGCAGGCTTTTAGGCGAGTTAAGTTAATAAGGCTTATTTTTGGTTGATTGAAATTTCTCTAATAAGGTATTTAATCAGTCTTTTCTTTTTTTATATGTATCATATGATCTGCTCTTTATAGTTTAAGTTTATCACCTTGTTGTTTGAAGGAATTGCAAACCAGTAGGTAAAATCTTCAGGACAAACATCGGTCTGTTGTGGTGTTCGATCATGGTATCCAATGAAGATCTAATATTAATTAGGTTTCTTGTGGTGTACCCCATGGTCATATTCTTTTTGTCATTTATATTACTGAACTCTCTAACAAGCTAAGTAAAGTACAAGGGGCTATAAAAATCCCTAATTCAGGCGATCTAATATCTGAGCAGACGATACTAGTAAAACAAACGACTAACAAATGCTGCAATCGCTCCAGCCATGATCCAGTAGGGTAGGACTGGGAGCGATAGGAGCGAAATTGGACCACGAATCTGTAGCGTCTGAAGCGGGAGCATTGGGAGCGTGTACTGGACTACGCACTATGAAGACAAAAAAAACTGTGAGTGCAGTAGCGTAAGGACAGGCAGCCGTTGCAGTGGGTGAGCTAAGTGGGAGCTCCATCCTAAAGTACAGCTATGTAGCTACTGAACGGGCTATGACCACATGGGTGATTCTACACTTTGGTGTAGGAACTAAGGAATGTAGTGCTGAAATAAAAAATACACAACCTTGGTTAATTTTTCACTGGAAGTTTTTATTGTTATGACACGTTTCAATGCTGAGGCATCATTTTGAAGTTACCAAGGTTGTTTATTTTTCATTTCAACACGGACTTTCCCAAAGTCAAAGCTGAATCGGTTGATTTCAAATGCAGTGCTGTTGTCACATTCTACATGGCGACTTGGGGATTTGGAAATGGTGTTTTTTGGAGACCTTACTTTTCATTATGCCCTCGTAGCTCTTAGTTTTAACTGTCTCGCCACTGGTGGTACAGGTTTACTTGCATTTATTTTGCAGCTCAGCCCTTATTTTTATTACTTTTATCTTCAAATGTTTTAATTAGGGATGGTCGGATCGGATACCTCGGATGCAAATATCCGCGGTTATTTCCCTTCATTGGATACATCAGATTCAAAGTTACGGAAGACATCGGATCTGGATCCGAAATTTTGAATGATATCTTCAGTGAACGCAACGCCCAATAAGGGTGGAAAGAGTTCCGATTCTATCTTCGAAGGCGCCGTCGCATGCAATTCTTGTCCTACTCATGAACCGTTTTGTTTGAAAGCTCTCGCAGAGGTTACGTAGGAGAATTTCAGCCGTGGAAAGTAAAAAAGGCATAATACGACTGGCACATAGTGTGACTCTTCCCTATAGAATGAACAATCATCGGGGGAATCTCAGCGTCAGGAATTTGAAAATCCATTTGGATCCGAGAATATCCGATCCGAAAGACCTGGCTCCGAAAATCAAGGATACGATCCGAATTCGGATCCGAAAAAAATCCTGCATCCGTCTATCCCTACTTTATGGTATTGCTTTTATCTTCAAACGTTTTAATAGTTAATTGAAAACCCATTCAGGAGAAATTCAAAATTACAGTAATAGATTGAGCAGTGGGGATCTTTTCAGGAAATGGGTTTGTGATTATAATAAGTCAGGAGATTTGTACATCATATTTTAGTGAACAACCTAGAAAGCTGTCAATCTCATTCTCTTAAATAAGTCAAAGAAGGGTATTTGGGCTTCCAGCTGGGTGGTCTTTCTCCATTCTGCTGACGTTTCAGAACTCGAGTCGTGTTCCATCCACAGGGCAGATAGCTAGTGCAAGCTTGCAAGTAGGTGGTGTACTTAGGGTATAGTTTACCTAGGAACACTTGAAACTATCGGCAAGTGCTTTGACCTGGGGGCTTTAAGAGTAAGCTATAACGCGAAAGAAGCACTATAGTGTAGCATAGGTCAATTTCAGTTCATTTAGATGATGTTTCCAGAGAAAGTGCTAGCTTGAAGTTGTTGACGCTGAAAAGTAAAAAGTTTTGGTTGCGTATCGATGTCTATTACCAAAAATTGATCACTCCAACAGTTGCTATAGTAACATCATCAAAATCAACATAATGGTGATTAGTATTAGCTACCTATTATTTAAGTATACCAGGACTAGAAATGGGCAAAAATAATCGATTATACGTAATAATCGATTATTTGCTTGCGATTATTGAATCGATTATGGACATCCGATTATTTTGCATAATCGATTATTTGAATATAATCGGCGGGAATAAGAAGCGTGCTCACTTGCGAGAAACGAGAGCGAGCATATACTTTTCATGACAATCTATCCTTATATCGTAATTGGTGATTGAAAAATTTGAAAGCAATCATAAGCAATAAAACAAATTCTAAATTTTTGATGGGAGAAAATATCTATTGTTGAAGGAAGACATCATAAAAAATTAGCGAAAAAAATTATGGCCGCGTTGAGTAACTACATGATCATATGGAATACAGGGGCTAATTGGTCAAGGACGAACAATTTTTTTTCAGCGCCAATAAGTAATAAAGCTAATTGGGCAACTCTTACCTAATAATCATTCGTAAATATATGTATAACACCTCGTAAGTGGAAGAGCCCGGACACCTCATCTGAAGCCGATTCACCCATAAGTCACTAAAATCCTTTGTTCGGTGTAAGCTCAGAAACGAAAGTGATATGGCACCAGTAAAGAGTCACTTTTGGAAGTACTTCCACAAAAATTTGAGTGAGAGTAAAGAAAAACAATCTCCTAGTCATGTACTAATGGCATGAAAAACCTATTGACGATATCACTGTCAAGAACAAGGCAAAAACTTAGCTACTTTATTACTACCACCAATGCCTTCTTAAGCTTAAGAAGTTCTTAAGCTTAATGCCTTCGTAAGCTTAAGTAGGCATTGCTACCACTCATCATCCGGATCTAAGATTGTCAGGGAAAAAATAACTTAATATTACAAGTTCAAAAACGAACTAAATTATTTGACACGCATCATGACACCCACCTTCAAAATACCACCATTACAGCATCCGCACAATCTCAAAATACGACAATAAAATCGATTCTTTGCATTTTATTTTTCACTCAATACAAATGAGACGGTGCGCGCCGATATCTTTAGGTCTTAAGCGTTCCTACGAGACGATTATTCTACCACACCACAAAAAGAATCGCTTCACACTCAGATAATCGGTTGCGCACGGTAGCGATTCAGGGGCCGTATTCTGTATTTCGTCGGTACCGCACCGGTCGGTTTCCCTTCCCAGCCCACCGACTGGACATCAAATCGTACCGACAACGGATTCCGCACCGACGACGACACTTTCAGCGATTCAGTAAGGTCGTCGGTTTCAAACCAGTCGGTACGGTTCCCTCCCCTTCCCAAACAGGGAAAATCCGAATGTATCCGAAGTTTCACGTGTCTCCACCAATGAAAGAAGGGTAAAAACAAGTGAAGACTCATTGGCACAGTTTGTTGTCGTCATTCTCAATCTTTTTATTTGCGGAAATTACGACTTATTGCTAGATTAAGATAAACGATATTGGATAAGTTGTTAACAATGCTTATATAGTGTGTGGTAGTAATGCTGTACCTACAGAATCGAAGGAAACAATATTACAACATCACAATAAAGTTTGTATGTGATGGAGATTGTTGTTGCTGGGGTTGCTGGAATGAATTATTGAAACTATCCTTGAGATCGTAGTTTCTTTTAAATATTGGTTCCGTATATTGCTATTTATTCATGATTTGGTAATATAGTTGTCATTAAGTAAGTTCCGTCTAAATGTTATCAACAGAAGGTTATGCCATTGGCACCGTAGCAGACGAAAATAACATACCATGGAACGTGAACGTAGGATTCAAAAGCAAATGTAAATGTCATACTAGAGGAACGAGTTAGGAAATTGTTATAAAAATAAGGAGCTGGGTGTAATTAAAAGAAGTGTAATGACGAGGAAGTAAATAAATTGTGATTGGGTGAAATACATATGTATAAGTTGCGCATTCCAAGTGAGAGAAAATGATAATATTGCGGTAAACCTCATACTTATTAACAAATATCTTCTTTTATCGTCAAGGGAATCAATGGCTGACGATGAAATGAAATATAGTTGCCTGTTACAGATGAAAGAAACTGATACCGTTGTGGCAAACTTCATACTTAAATAAAAAGATCTTATTTCTATGCCGAGAGAAACGCCAAATTGATGATGGAGTGAAATAACAGTCGCCTATTCAGAGTGATATAAAGTGATAACATTGCGGCAAAACTCATATTTAATCAAAAATATCTTTTATACGTCAAAGGAGCAAATAAATCATGATAGAGAGAAATAAAGCCTATTACAAGCGAGTGAAAGTGGTAACTGAAATGAGAGAAAGTCATTATATGTTAGCAAACCTCATTTTTATTAACCATTATCTTATATTTCTGTCAAGGTAATCAATATAGATGATGACACAGTGAATTATAGAGGCGTATTCGAAGGGGCAGAAAAAGATAAAATTGCAGAAAACCTCATTATTTATTTGGTGATGAGGTTAAAACAAAATAAAACGTGCAATGCGCACCGGGGAGTTCATGAAACCCACTAGTCGGTGGCCGTACCGACACCTTTTTGCTGTCGGTACGGCTACCGACGATATCCCGTCCTCTCGTCGGTGCCGCACCGACCGGGTTCGTACAGAATCGCACGACTTCTTACCGGGAGTCGGTGTGACGTCGCACCCGACAAATCGGTGCCGCACCGATCGGTTTGGAGTTACAGAATACGGCCCCAGGACAGAATAACAATATTCCTAGCTTATGCAGAGAATCGGTGAATAATCGAATACTTAGCCAGCCCACGATTCTTGAGACAATTATGCACCGATTAGCTTCAGCACACGATTATTTTGCCCAAAGAATCGCCCCATAATCGTATGATGATAATCGGTGCATAATCGTCTCAAGAATTGGGCGCTGGCTAAGTATTCCATTATTCACCGATTCTCTGCGTAATCGATTATTTCGGCCCGATTATTTCCCTGAATCGATTATGCTTGAATTTTATCATATGATACGATTAATCGATTATGGAAAGTTTTTCCCCATCACTAACCAGGACTAGCCACGGTGATAACTTTTGTGGCGGCTTAAGGAGAGACGCATTTCGTCAGTCAACTGTTCATCCTTACGACAGCTGCCACCAGAGTCCGCCTCCGTGGAGCATGGCAGGACAGTCTCACAACCGCTGCCGTCCAGCACGCACGACGCCATTGCTGCCGTACAGTATAGCGAGTCCGACATCTTGTCTACACCACGCCGCCTCATGGCTGTAACTTGTCGTTCGAAAATAAAGTGTTTGTTTATTGTTTACGCCTGCGTGTTACTGAAGTGTTGATATCCCCTTCAGTATTGGATCACGTCGGGGTCACCAATAGTAGGGGGGTAGTCTTTAAATTCATGTCGGGATGAGCTGCGTAGTATATGTGGTACACTCTTCAGACGCCTTTGACGTTCCAACATAAGCAAATAGCTTGCCTGAGGATAGTTGACGGCATTCCTTACTTATTCTTGATACGGAAAAAATTGATGAGCTGCTTATCAATTTTTTCCGTAAGAAAACCATAAGAAACTGTTAACTCTCTTACTTTGTGTTATCTGGGTTTAATGTGACATTTTTTCTAGGGTTCCTGGCTGCCAAAGGAATGTCCATTGGAGGAACATCAACATCACATCTTTCTGCGGAAGGAAATGTAATGAACCATTCGATTGATGAATGCATTGATCCCACATCTCTGCTGAGACAAATTGATTCCAAGGTTGGAGAATCCCATTTTGGGATAGAAAGAAATCTGATGGATGAGCTGGGTGAAAAAGGGGATGGGCCTCTCAAGGAAACCACTGGCAGGAAAAGGGATGAGAAAAAAATGAGGCGAGTGACAAGAAGTATTACTGTAGAAGAGAAGTCAACTTCACAGAGTTTATCCTCAAAGTCATCATGCGATAGAAACCTTTGTAATAGCGTGGGTGTGAGAAGAAGAGAGGAGTCATATTCATGCAGCGTGTGCACTTTGTCCTTTCCTCGGAGAAAGGACCTCACCAAACACAAGCGTATACACATGACAGATACATCTTATTCATGCAATGAGTGTAAGAAGTCTTACGTGGATGAGACCCACTTAGTAAGACATGTATGCATACACACGGGAGACAGACCTTATATGTGCAACGTGTGCAGTGATTCCTTTTCTGAGAAGAATAACCTGGTTAAACACATGCGAAGGCATACAGGAGAGAGACCTTTTTCATGCAGAATCTGCGAACAATCTTTCACTGACAAAAGTTCTCTCCGAAGTCACATGCGAGCACACACGGGAGAGAAACCCTTCTCATGCACTATCTGCAAACGATCATTTGCTAGCGGTAGTAATCTCAGAAGACACATGCGGATGCATTCAGGAGAGATGCCTTTTAAATGCGACGTGTGCAGCCGGTCCTTCACTGGTATTGGTCACCTCAATCGTCACGTGTGTGTAGGCGCGGGAGAGATGCCTTATGCCTGCCAAATATGCCAAAAACCTTTCACTTATAGAAGTACTCTCAAAACTCACATGCGAACACACACGGGAGAAAGACCTTATTCTTGCTATCATTGTGAAAAGTCTTTCTCTGCAAAGACCGACTTAGTAAAACACGTACGCATTCACACAGGAGAGAAGCCGTATACCTGCCATGTGTGCAGCAAATCCTTCAGTTGCAGTAAAGAAAGGGTTAAACACTTGCGAACGCACACGGGAGAAAAACCTTATGAGTGCAGTATCTGCAAAAAATCTTTCTCTGACGGAAGTAATTTCCGAATTCACATGCGAACTCACTCGGGAGAGAAGCCCTACTCATGCAGAATCTGCAACCGATCTTTTACTTGCAGTAGTAACCTCAAAAGTCACATACGGACGCACACAGGGGAAAAGCCATTTAAATGCAACGTATGCAGCCGGTCCTTCGCTCAAGGGAGTTCCCTCAAGGGTCACATGCGTGTACACACGGGAGAGAAACCATATTCGTGCCAGATCTGCAAAAAATCTTTCGCTCAGGGTTCTTCTCTGTCCATTCACATGCGAGTACACACCGGAGAAAAACCTTATCAATGTGACATTTGTTGCAAGTCTTTTTCTAGGAAGCATCACCTTGACCTTCACATACCTGTACATGAATGAGATAAATCATTTTTATACAGGGTCTGCAGCAAGTACTTCACTGCAAGGAATGGCCTTGACCACTGTAAGTGTGCACGTACAGTTGTGAAACATAATTCATTCAGAGTAAGCACCAAGTTTATCACTGTTAGTTCTAATCCCAACCGCCACATGAGCACTCACAAATGATAAACAATATTCGTGCTATGTAAGTTGTGTTGTTTTCCCCAGATGGACCACCTCTGTGCACCTCACATGTTTGGTCATTGGAAAGATTATCCATATAAATATCCAAGGTGTTGTAAATCAAGCGATTGAAAATCTGTAGTGAGAAGCCCAATACCTTATTCTTACCTTCGCAATGAATAATGACAAAGTACCTATTGGGATGATCAGTCATCTACCATGATACAATGGGAATCGTTTAAAGTCATTTTTTGTATTTTGCACTCAAGACAGTGAGTGAGATCAACAATCATTTTAGTGAAGCTTTTCAAAGACTAACAAGTGAACCCAATATTTTGATATTTGCATTGAAAGTCATTATAAGCTGTGAATTGAAGCTGTGGTGAGGCTCAGTGATTGTACTTCCTTCCAACTGACGTTCAAGAGGTTTTTAGAATCATTGAAGAAATTAAGCCTAAAAATGCAATGGTTTATGATAAAAAGAGTATCAATATTATTAAGGTAAATGATCGTATTGTACCGTTTTTTACACACATAGCAAACTTGATTATGATGAAGTGTGAATTTCAAAAACAATTAAAAACAGGTATTGCAGTCCCGATTTCCAAAATAGGTGATAAAACTAATGCTAGCAATTATATATCAATATCAATGTTTCCTGTTTTCTCAAAAGTCCTGGAAAATTTAAATTCAGCTCTAACATTTAATTGACACCATTAACTACTTACCCCCGTGCAATTGGGATTCTTAAAAGGTAAAAGTACAGAAGATGCCATTTTAAAGCTTTGTTCTGCCAATTTCTAAAATAATGCTAATAAACTAATGCTAGCAATTATATACCAATAATCACTGTTACCTGTCTTCTCAAAAGTCTTGGAAAAAAATTTTAAGTTCGGCTCTTACATTTCATGAACACCAATAACTACTTATCCCTCTGCAATTGGGATTGTTTGAAAGATAAAAGTACAGAAGATGCAATTTTAAAGCTCTGTTCTGCTATCTCTGATGCACTCAACATTAATTAGAAAGTTGCAGTTTTGTAATACGTAAACATTACGTGACTTGGATAGACGAGTCATTGTTATTGAAAAGATTGTTGCAAGCTGGAATGAGAGGAGTCGTTACTAAATGTTTCCGGAGTAACTTCAGTGTGCGAACCCGGAATGAGAAAATACATAACTTTTATGGACAAGAAACATCACTTTCTTCTGGAGTGCCCTGGAGATGGATCTTGGTGACGGTTCTTTTTCTTATATGTGTAAAAAAATTCAATGCTGGAATATTCAATGTTAAATTAACTTCCTTTGTGGATAAGACAGCTTTGGTTTTATATTGCACGATATGAGTGATATATATTTACAAAAATAGAATGCGATGGAACAAAATTTTAATTTTATTCATATAAATTTGTATCAAGCAATTGAACAAAATATGTTAAATTTAAATGAAAAAGATATTATTCGAAAAATGGAGTGCTTACTACAGATGTCTCATTTATGACATGAAAAAACCTGTTTGGCATGTTTTGAAATTGAGCAAATCAACTTTGTGAGTTAATCTGGGATAACTATTGATGGAAATGTTAATTGGAAATAATATGTTAATAAACTGGAATTGGAAATGCTATCGATTTCAAGGAAATTCCTTATTCCTTTGCCGGCCTCGGTGGCGGTGGGGAAAAGTCCTCGCCTGCCAAACAAGAGGTCGCGGGTTTGAGTCCCGCCTGGGTAAGTTCCCCTTATCCAGGGCATGGTTGTACGTGTACGTTTCATTGTTGAATTTGTTGAATACCCCGATTTTAAATGGCCTATGAGAGCTGTATTCGGAGGTTGGGGAATAATAATATTATATTAAGTTATTTATGTCCAAAAAAATAGGTTGTTCTGCATATTGTGCTCTAGTTGAATCAAGACTGCAATATGGCATTTCTTGCTGGAAAGGAGCCTACGATCCTCATATAGAGCCTTGGCAGATTGCCTAAAGAAATTCACAAGGGCAGTGTAAAACTGAGCTCTCGTTGCCTCTTTTCCGAAAACAAAATGTTTTACGACTAAAGTGATTTTTTTTCATTTGAGGTACTCATGACGTTTTCTATTTGTGTGTAAAACAGAGCAAAACAGATTGAATATGCTAGTAAACTCACGTAAAAAATACGTCTCCATGAGGTTCGGAAACTGTTTGTATACGTAAGCCCAAAAATGAAGCCTTCAAACGTGCATACACTTTTCATTGCACTGATAGTGTTATGTTCTCATATAGTTGAGATACTGGGCCAAAACTCTGTGGCTTAGTTTCTCGCTAATTAAAACATTTTTTTTATCCCAAGAGAATGAAAATATTGAACAATTGTTAAAAAGTTGTTGTGTTATCTTGATAATTTTATTTTGTCATTTTTTTGTATATTTATTTGAGTAAAGCTATCATTCCTACAATTTTTTTCTAAAATGTTCTGTAATCTCATTGAAATACATGTTTTATTTTGTATTTTAATTTTTTCCCTATGCTGCTGAACTTAACACATGCATGTTTGAATATCAAAATTTTTTGTGCTCTTATATTTTATATGTTCACAAAGCAGCACCAGCTGCTGCTTTAATGAACTAAGTTACGATGGTACCTCCAATTATGGATCACAGCATACCTATATTCTACTTTATTGTTTTATTTACATGCTCTTTGTAACGTACGAATAAGTGGAATAGATATTATTATTTTTGAAATGTATGTAAGGATGAATGTATTGAAGGATTGTGGCAGCAGAAGGACATGCCCAGGATAGAAGTTGAGAATCAAACAGCCGGCTTGCCTTATTTTTTTATTGAAGGCATGCCGGTTTTTTTCCATCAAAGGCGCCTTGTTCAAGGTCTCTTTTCAATTTTCGTGTCCTTATTGGTTCTGAATTTGCCTGGCATTAACCATGATTGCTTGGTGGAAATAAACAAAATGTTGTCCGTATGCTGAGAATAAAGTACTATTAGTGCAAAATAAGAGGCATATAACTGATTTTGCTAATTAAATAAATTTGTGTAACTTTTCCAATTTGAAGTAACATGATTGCATTTTTGTTCTTATTCATCTGTTTTCAAAATTTTCCATTCAAAGATGATGGTCAAAATTCAATTGATTTTCAATCCAAGTTACTTTCTTAACTTTCTTTAAAAAATTTCACCTCTGTGTCTCCAGTTCATTTTCTCTTAAATGTCAATTGGTTAATTGACAGAGATAGTGCTACACTTCAACCACTTGATTACCGATCTGTTTTAATCTTGCTTCTTCTATGTGCCTGATCTGTTTTAATCCGACATTGAAAGAAATTTTGGTATCTGCAATCTGTATCGGTTAAGAAAGTATGACCGGATATTGCTAGAGCTTAAAATTGTTTGCACTAAGAAATTTTGGGAATTTCAATTTCACGTGAATTTCCAAGAATGCGATGGTGAATATGTCTCGTTGATTGGTATTTAATCAGTTGATATAAGTACCTACTCTGCATGAAGGATAATTAAATGGGAAATTTGTAACCTTACTTGAGTGCTTATGCATGGCTACGACTGTTTCCAGTTAACCCTTTCGCGCCTGGCTCCTTCACGGGAAGTTGCTTTTGGCTGTACGAAGGCTTTGAGCATTTATTTTTCGCCGTGTACGGAGTTGTTTCTCGGCAAGGATTCGTCCAGGTAGTCGCTCCCTCCACTTAATGACCTTTTTCTACCGGCTAGTCGGACCCTTTCCTCGGCAACTGGGCAAATATAATCCTCGACCCTTTTCCCGAAGGCAGTCCATCACGGCGTACTTTTGCGGTCAGTTTACTGTTACTAATTCGATTTTCATTTTTAAAATTGTTACTATTGCATAAAATGTCAGTTCATCAATGTATACCTTTCATTTCGCAATGCCTTTAAACTTTTAAACGAATTCCTACGGTTATTTTTAGGGTTTTCAGCAAAAGGGCATTAGGTCATAGACCAAAAAATACTTTAAAGGGAATGAAATCTTTCAATGTTCCTAGCATACTTCTAGGTATTTACGATTTATGATATTAACATATTTTATAACCATGATCCCCAAAACCACACTCCTCATTCGCGTCTGCTCTCCACGAGTTCTCTGAAAACATGGGAATGAAACATTTCGAATTTTTTTAGAAGAATATTTACCCGAAAAATTCTCATAAAATTACTTGAATCTTACAAATATGTTGTTTGAAATGGCTAAATTATATGTGTAAAGCAATTTCGCTTAGATAAATATAAATTCATATTACGCACGAAATAAGAAAAAATACTAAACACTGTTTCTAGAGTCACTATCCTCGTCTTCATTTTCACTTCTGGTGAGCATTTCTAGGATCGACTGATCCGTAATTTGCCTGGACATTTTCCCAGTGCAAGGAAATTCCCGTTCAGCAAATCTGCCTAGTGCTACACTCGTCCAAGTAACTCTTAACACGTCGAGAATGTATGCAAAACTAACGAAAGCTCTAAGGAACCATCGAAAGGCACTTCAAGAAAAAAAATCCTGGCTGTATAATTCCAAGAAAAAATGTAATTCCACCGAAACATCATTTGAAATACAATCCTTGCAGGAGTAGGAAAGGGAATGCGTACAGAACATTTACGGTTGAATTTGAATACACGCCAAGAAAATTTTGAAAAGAAAATGATTTATTCCGGGAAGAATGAGGTTATCATCTTCCACATACATATTTCAGCAGGAGGATACTTGCACCAATATACTCTTGGGTGTGCCAGTTGAAGGGTAATAAGTTTTTCCAAGAAAACGTTAATGCGCTAATGTGTCCCGAAGTAAGCCCGTGAGGTGCACAGGGCTGACCACCTTCATGGATCCTGACCAGAGAACCAAGATATGAAAGTTATTACCTGGGTGGAGTAGTTCTCTTTCCATTCATGGTATGGGCTGCATTGCGTAGCAGGGTTTTACAGAAACCATCCCTTGCGTAGGCAGCGGAATGCGAACAGAGAGCTAACGGCTATATTTGAATACACGTCAAGAAATTTTTGAAAAGAAAATGAGTTATTCCGAGAAGAGTGAGGTTATTTTCTTCCACAAATTTAAGTAGGAGGCTACTTGCACCAATCTACTCTTAGATGTGCCAGTTGGAGGGTAATAAGTTTTTCCAAGAGAACATTAATGTGTCCCGAAGTAAGCCTGTGAGGTGTACATGGTAGACCACTTAAATGTAACCTGACCAGAGAACCAAGGTATGAGAGTAATTACCTGGGTAGAGCAGTGCTCTTTCCTGCAATGGTATGGAATGCTTCTCATAACATGTGTCTACGTAAAACATTCCTTATTTGTACATAAAAATTTACGAATTTTTAGGATATGCATTAATTAGTATTTATAGCGAAATTAATTTATGATACGTTTGTATTCAAAGGTTGATGAGAGGTTATTAAAAATAGTCGCTGTAATTTCGGCTCACGACAAAGAACTGAGAGAATCATATTTTATTACATTACGAGGACTTTTTTTTACATAGTAGTTAAAACGGATATTTTATCGAATTAACCGCAAATGTACACTTAAAATGTGGAAAATAGAGTAACGTATATCTTTAGATGTAAATTATTACAATATCACTCCTAGAAATGTTCTAGTAAGTTTTAAAAATAACAACTAAACATCTAACCTTAGCGCCTCCAAAATTTGTTCCAGGTGATGATAAACTCCGTTAATATGAACGCTAGAATTCCGTTTAAAATTTGGAACCGATCAACAAAACATCTAGAATGTAATTCTTAGCATTGATTTTCAAAAAATGCAACGTTAATTTTTTTATTTATTACACCTTATAAACAAATAAGTGACCATGAGCACCTTCCTTGAGTGGGACACTGAGAGCCGGAATGGGCCGAGGTAATCCCCACACGGACAATAGGAAAGGGTCGGACCTCTCGCGCCGAAGGACCCTAATGGCGGTTGGGACCCACTTGGCATTCTTGACCGCGAAACCGTGAAAACACGGCCTTTGGCCATTTGCTTCGAAAATTTCAAGCCGTGAAAACCCGGCCTTCATCCTTTAGCATCAGAAAATTCAGGCCGTGAAATCACGCCCTGCGTAGGAAAAAGGTTAATTCTATCTGGAATATAATATTTTGCTCTAAGCCTTAAACAAATAACATTGTATAGCAAAAAATACTTCTTTCATGAACAAATGCTGACAATTATTACTGATAGGGTAGAATGCCCAATAGTTAGCACCCCCAGTTTTTTGGCACTCTGTAATTAACTGTGTGATAAGAGACAGAGATGCATTGCATTTTTGATGCTTCTGTATTTAGAAGCAAAGAAGTTTACTTTATATCTGTCAGCGGTTCTGTCCACCTTACAGAATTTGAGAAGTGACTGCGGACCATATACCAAGTGTTGCATTTTTTTTGGAGAAATTGGATGTATTCTTAGCGGAAAATTAAGAATGTTACCTCATTTGGATGCGTTTTTTTATCAATACCAACCCATTAAATAGTATGAAACTTAGATATTTGTAATGATGGTAATAGCTCAATGAGGTTGTTTTTTAATTAGAGCCTGTTATCATAATTAAAATTGATTTTTATCGGGTGCCAATCACTGGTATGTAAATATTGTTAATTTCTAATGATTGGCACTGGGTGCCAAGTATTGGAAATTTCATCAACTACAGTTATATATTTATTTTGTTCGCCAAATGCATTGTACTGCTAGTATAAATGCGTATTTTATATTTTGGCTCATACAAATGAGTGCAACCAGTACTTAGCATGGGTGCCAATAACTAGAAAAATGGGTGCCAATAATTGGATATAGTCAAATTAATAATATCAAAGAATTCCAAGCAAAACAATTGACAAGTGATAATGTCAAAGATTTCGAGCAAAATTATCGCGGAAATCCTTTTAAGGTCTATACTCCCGAAAATAAGTGGTATCATGGCTTTTTACGCAGATACCCTGAAATTTCTTACCGTTCATTTGAAGTAGTAACTGATGCAAGTGCATACGTGAGCGATATCCTCTACATATCAGAGGCTGGTTTAAACCTGTGGAGGACATTCTTAAAGAAAAAAACAAGTTTGATATCCTCTCTGATCTGAATAGCGTGTTAATTGGCGACTAAACTAATTTCATGTCATGCCCTGAAAAGAACTTCGTGCTTGCCCCTCTGGATAAAAAAATGTATATGAAGTTACCCTCACCGTCACGTGAAGGCAACGTTTACCGTCATAAGTACCTTTTCATCCTTAGGAAATACGTGTCCTCCGATGATCATCTACCTTCTACAGAGGATCCTTAATAAAATTTTCCAAAAGGTTCCTGAAAAATGGGGGAAAGGGCGCAGTGACAATGGGTGGATGATGTTAGAAGTGTTTTTTAAACTTATTGGGAATGTTTTTCATCTTTATCTTTTGGAAAGTAAAATCCCATTACCAGTAGTGTTGTTTGTAGATGGCCACAAAACCCATCTGCTATACCAAAGAAGCTCGCTATGCAAAGAATTTCAAATTATTCTAATGGCTCTTAGCCAAAATTCCACAAAAATATTTCAAGCCGCTGATGTGGTTGCCTTTAGGCCAATAAAGACTAAGTGGAAGGATGCCATACTCGAATAGATCAAAAACACTTACGCCGATAAAAAAGAGGATTTTGTTCCCATTCTTTCAACCATATTAAACAACATTGACTAGTCTGGAATAGTTAATAATGGTTTCAGGGCATTAGGTCTATATCCATGGAATGCCAACGCAATAGATTATTCTAAGTGCCTAGGAAAGCGTTCATCCAGAGTCAGTGTGAATATCTCAGTTTGTAAGATGAATCCACTTCCATAACATGATTTTTCTTTGATGGTTGGGGAAGAGCAAAGTGAAACTTTGTAAAGTATTCAACAAAATTTGGGAAAAGGAGAGGAATTCAGAGTTCTATATAAATTGTGGGAGCGCTATCAAATTACAATGCAAATTGATAGATAATGAGGAAGAAGGAACGGATGAGAAAGTAATTGTACTTGTACATAAGCAGCATAACACAGAAGATACGACTACAGATAGATTTCTTTAGAGACTGAGGCAGCATTATCTGAAATTTCTGCTGCGCCACGCATACACAGGTCAGACCTAACAGAGGGTCCATGCCACGATGAAGGACCATATAGTGTAACCCCAATGACTATCATTCTTTTTTGGCCTGAAACACGAAAAAGAAAGGAAAAAAAGAAGTACCGCAAGGGTACCATTTGTACAAGACGTAAATTGACCCCAGAAAAATTGAAATAATGTCATGACAAGAAAAAAAGAATAAAATAAGAAACTCAAACAGAAAAGGAACTAAGAAAGGAGGAAAGGGAGGAGAAAAAACTGCAGAAGCAAGCAACAAAAAAGACGTTTGAAGAAAAGGCAATTAAATGACCATTCAAAAGAGAGCCAAAGAGAATGTTAAAGGCAGCTAAAACATTGATATTATGAAATGAGCAGGAATAGCTACCATCCCAAAGTATTTTTAGTACAGCTTTACCACAAAAACAATAGGCGATTAGAAAGGAGTAAAAGAGTCCATCCAGCTCTGCGATGGGTCCCAGGTTACCTAAGCGAGGTCGAGGCTGTCGCCTTGCGAAGGTGTCAATTCGGGGGTGTGTGCTTTTGTCTGTGGTAGTCGCTGGCGCGGAAGTAATTTCCGTAAACTGCCACAGGAGGGCATTCTGGTGAAGTGTTTTTTGCTTATTCCTCTGACGGATGGTGTCAAATTTTACGGCCATTTGAGAACCCCCTTTTGAATCCTCTATATATTATAGAGGCCGTAGAGGTCATTTCCCCCGTTCACCAACTATCATCTATCACAAAAACAATGTCTAAAGTCTTTCGCCGTTGAATCTCATCGTTTCACTGGCATAGGAAGAAAATTCGTACTCACACCTGTCAGTGGAAGGAATTAACCAATGGTATGCGTAACTCCACCGTGGGGCAAAAGAAGGTAGGAATTGAATGCAGCAGTTGCAAGAAATTATATATTTCTAAATTACCTAAAGTGAGTCCCAAAAACGCATCATGTGCGACCTCCAGATGATACTGGCTTTCATCTTTTTGTTTGTCATGAATGCTATGAGTTTCCAGAGGACAGCACTTCCCTGAGTGATTTATAGATATTTTGAACAGACAAAAAATATATTAATCTAAATACATAATAAACATGTAAAGTTTTACTTTTTCGGTCCAAAAATACTTTGTTTTGAGCGTAAAATCATTAAAACGCAAAATTTTAAAGTAACATCATTGGATTTTCATTTAAAGGTATTTTACCGCCTCTCACTGTTTCAATATACTTACAGGTAAGATAATGATCGATTCAGTAGCTGAAAAAGGCTATATTTCTTTAATATATTATAACTTAAAAGAAAATTTGCCACGCAGTGCATGGAAATCTGGTGTGCCAATAACTGGATGCAGTGTGCCAATAACTGGATGAAGTGTGTGCCAATATTTGGGTTTATTGGACTTTTTAAACAATTATTTTTAGTAAACAATTATTTTTAGTAAAATATAAATCGCTCACATGGGAATACTAAAGCAACATGTCTCTCAGATCTAAGGAAAGTTAGAAATAAACTGAAGTTGTGATACAACGGTCACAAGAGTTAATTTTCTTCGTCATGGTCCTTAAAGTGCCAATAACTGGGTAGTTTACCCTATGTTATTGTATTTCATCATTAAACATTAAAACTTTTGGAAAACTGAAGTCAAACAAATAAACAGCCGCAATACATAACATAATGGGCTGTTGAGACCGATAGTGTGTGAGTTAACGTACATAACAAGAAGTACCTGAAGCTCCTCTATAAAAAAAAAGTGATAGGTAAAGCATGCCATTATAAACGAGTATATTTTCATAGACCACCCTTACGAATGAAGTATAAATGTGGCACTCTTGGTGATCATTTGAATTAAAAGTTCCAAAATTGCCTGGCAAAGGAGCACTTAGCCAAAATGTTACTGTTTTTGAAATGCACACTTACCCTTCACCACGGCTAACTTTTCTGGGTCCAAGGCAGGCTTGCTTGCATCTCCCTCCCCAAAAAGGAGGGAGCACAGCAACTCTCGGAGTCCGAGATAATGCAAAGTCCCAGCAGGGAAGGGGTCGAAAAAGGTTCCGCGAGACCCTTCTTAACGAATGTCCTCAAAAAATGCTCCGTACCACGAGAAAGAAGAGTCTCTTGGGGCTCAGTACGGCAGTCATGCTAAGGCGAAATCTCCGCCGTCTCGAAAGGGCTAAGGTTTTATGACGAAATCCACGGCTTTTTCATGGTAGAAAAAATTCACGGCTTATTCACGGTTTAAAGGTTTTCACAGTTGAGTGGGAACCCTTGTCAGTTGAAATACTTAGAGGACATGCTGGATATGACCTCACTGCACGATGCTTATATCCTATTGATACGGCTTCCCGGCACGACACGGATGTATGCGTGAGTTGCGGGAATTACATTAGGCTTTCTTTACAAGTACAAATATACAAATGTAAGTATGCTTGTATACAAATTTTTTTTCTGTGATATCCTTATATGTAAAATGACTTCTGGTGAAATTTCAGCCATGGCTACTCCATTCAGAATACTCAGCTAGATCAAAATAGTCCTAAAGATGCTTATCGGCAATGTGAAATTGATGAGGAATTCCTATGAAGAGAGGGAGAGAAGAGACATATCACACAAACCTTGATTGGCCGACACAACAACATTATCAGCCATATCTTGAAGTATGATGGCATAATAAAGACAATTAATTGTCAAGGGTCAAGTGAATGGGAAGAACAGAAATGGAAAACCTAGAATACAATATACGGATTATGTTATGAAGGATGTGGAAGAAAAGAAATATGTAGATACGAAAAGATAACTTAAAGATCCGTCTGGAAAGGGTTAAGGGAATACATTCCCTTGTTTTGTGACCTGGGAAAGACCCAAAAACTTCTCCCATTCCACCCTCCCCACTTTAAACCTTCTCTCCCCTCCTCTACAGTTTACTCCCCACCTCCCTCGAGCTTATGCGTTGTGTATTTTAGATGAAGGATCAATGTACTTCTCACCAGAAGATGAAGCGTCGAAACCATGGTAATGTGTTAATAAAAATTCTGTGGAAAAACAAAATATTTTTTTTCGTGCACAATGTAACATAAGTCAGCAATATATACATTACACACCCGATTATCCAGGATAATGATGAGGTGAGACGGCACGAATCACCGGAACACACGGATAATCCAAACTCAATTTTAATTTCTTGTAATTTTCATAGTCTACGTAAGTCAAACCACTATTACTTACCCTCATTGTCTATTATTCTAGATTTCTTTCCGGAATAGTGAATATCTTTCTCTTACCGACCGCGATCTTAACAGTGGTGATAACATGATAGTACTCGTATTCCCACCAGTGGCGGCGCGTACATTGTAACCCGTCCGTCCGTCCGGGTTTCGTGGTGGTGGGGGAGGATTCTTTGGAGGGTTCGCCCAAGGTGAGCGGGTCGTGGTCCGGGGAAAAGGGAAGGTGGGGGAAACGGAAATGGAAAAGTGGGTTTGGAGTGGGTCCAATTGCTGAATGGAGGCTGGCGCGTACGAAATAACAAAGGCATACGTAACAGTTTACAATTTCAATAACACTCTTAATAAACACTTCGACTTGAAAATGAACAACAAAATACATAAATGAATTATTCTCTGCATAAAAAGAATTTTACCTATTGCTACTGGCCAGTTAAATACCGCGTGACAGTAATTATTGACTAACAAAAGAAAATAAACTCTGTTTAACAATTGTTGGCGTAAAATATAACAAAATGGTTGAATAACAAACGCCAATTCCAAATTATCACTTTCTGTCCTAATAACTACAATTAGCCATTTACACACACGGGTAAAAGGGAGGGCATAAAAAAATGTAAAAAAAATGCACGGGAATGTATCAATATTCTTCTTATCTTGAATAATGGGGGAAATGGGGCTCTTCTGGATCTTCTGAATTTTTTTTTTGGGGGGGGGGGGGGTTATAGGTGGCTAGAGTACTTGTTGCTCTTTCTGAGTTGCGGATGGATAAGGCTTCCTCAGCTGACTCCGATCAATCGTTGCTGCGTCTGTTCTCGCTGTGGGATGAGAGAACTTCTTTACTGGGCGCCGTGGAGTGACGATTTCTACTGTGCGTACTGGAAAACTCCCCTCTCGTCTCCTCTTTCCTAGTTACTGCCGTATTTAAATATTACGTCGACTTCCACGCCTTGCTGCTTCCCTCTCTCTCTCTCGTCCACAGGACTGTCTCCGTGGAGATCCAGAGCCTCCGGCCGCGAAATCAAGCCGAATAGAATGTTGGTCGTCGCCTGTACTTCGCCTCTTATAGGCCCGTGGGTCACTTTCTGGGGGGGATGGGGTGAGCAGGGGGAAAACCCAGAATAGCAGGTTCTCGGCCATTCTTCAGTAGGGGAGGGGGGGTTTTCGCCAAAGTCTGTGGAGGGCGGGGTTGGCGGGTTACATCACCTTCAACTTGCCATGTGCAGGTGTTCTTGTTTCACAGTGGGGTGGGGGGAAACTTGCAGCGAATCACGTACACATCGGAAATTTCCGTTCTTCCTAGGCGGAAGAATCGTGAGAGGGGGAGGGGGATGGAAAAACAGCACCGGGTCATTCACGCTTCACTTCCCTTTCACACGCACACATTCACACATAATTACATAAGCACATACTCGTGCAATATTACGTAAGCCTTCCCTACCTCTTAAAATCCGATTTAAATACCCATGAACCGAGCCAAACGGCAACGGTTACAACATATACCCATGTTAGCGACTAGACACTCAAAGATGAATCAATTATAAAAGAAAACTATGTATTCCTTTGTAAAGACAAAGATAAAAATCCTTTCCACACACAGATGGGATAAGAAGCTTCAGACGCTACTGCTATCTCCTTGGCAAATCCACCGCTCTACAAACGAGCGATCCGGAGGCATCGCGCCGGCCGCATAAACGGTCTACGCGATCGCTATAAGTGGGTGCTCGGGCGGGACGAGGTAAGCGGGGGAGGGGGGTATTTAGAAGGTTAAATGGAAAGTCCGATTTCAGTCCCTGAGCAAATGCTATTTGGCCAGAGGTGATGGAGCCAGAGGTATTTAGAATTGCTAAGGTTGACTTCGTGGAATGATGCAACGTTAACGACAGCACTTAGTCAAATACCCCTCCTTTATTAAAACCATTGATGCTAAATTTTAACACTTAATTCCTCCCACGTCCAATTAAATCGCCATATCTTATCCCTCTAGGCATCCCCAGGACTAAAATTGAAGCCCTATGAAATGGTTTCAATAGCAAGTGGTTGGGATTTACTAAGTGTATTCATTTAGGTTATTTTCGATTAAGACACCATGGAAGCTTAAATGATTCACCGGATCCTCTGCCGTCGTCTCAGTCTTAAAATTTCTTAAAACATTTCTAAGTCTTCAATAACGGGTTTCACCGTTAGAAACAGGCATAGCAATCAGTTTTCACGGAAATAAAACCAACAATAAGATGAGAAACTCCGAAAAATAAATTCGTCGATTTAATAACCCCAACGCTAGAAAGTTAACTAACGAAATAGAACGCTCAATAACCAACCAAATCATGGAATACAGCACAACTGAGAACATAATCAACCGGATGAGTCACGGGTGGGATGGGTATTAACATGTGCCATTTACAACACTCGAAGAGCGTCAACCGTGCCGAAGCCGTTGGCTGCGCAATTTAAGTATGGGTTCATGGTGACTTAAGTGAAGGTGTACTTAAAGGAAGCTGGCGACACCAACACTACCACCTTAAATAGAGTGCCAAGTGGTCACTTAAGGTACTAATGTAGACCCGGCATAAGCGGGGGGGGGGGGGGGTATGCCATGTTCAAATGGGTGCTGGGAGCAGACTCAAAACGACGCGAGTGCCCACGCGCATTTTTGGCGAGTAACTCGCAGGTAGCGTAGCGGTGTAGCTGCCACGTACGCTACCTGCGCTCAGGAACTTAGTCCGTCAATGCATTCAGTGCCATTTAGCAGCATTCATTTGAATTTCATGACCTTTTTCATCATCGTATGTCTTCATTAATGCAGTAACCTTGGATATATTACCACCAGCCGCCACTGAGATATTGAATTAAAATTATTACTGGAAGTAAAGAAATAAAACTTTCCTAAGAGTAGTCACCTGAAGACGTAACCACGTTACGAAACCCGGGACGTGGCCACATTAAAATAATAGTGAACCTTACTAAGTTCTATTTGTTTATTTCAAATATGGAGAGGTTTCACAAAGTAAAGCCTGAAATTGTCAGTAAACCGATTGTTACGTTATGATTGAGAGAATAATGAACTTGGAACCCTCATATTTTGTACAAATATTAGGCCAATACTGCAACCATCTGCGGAAGGATGGAACAAATTGATGATAGAATTTGGAACGCGTAGGAGCGACTATATAGGGTGGACAATAAGTATGTTAAGAAATTTTAATCCTGGATAGCTGATTTCAGTATGAAACAATTACAATAATAATGTTAAGGTGGATAAAGCACCATTTTTAAACTATGGAAACTTTGAGCCAAGAGCTTCAATTACTTCAACATGTAAACAAGAGCTGCCACATGTGACCCTTTTAAATTTAATTAAATTACCATGAGGTAGCGATGATTTGTATAATTTCACGTTACATGTGGTATATCAGAAAGCATTAGAGATATCTCTTTCGTATAAATGGTTTTGGAATCTAGGTGTTTACATTATATATTTATCTTTAGCTTGAATCACACGATAATGTTTTTGGAATGAAAATTTTGGTGTAGCTGCCACCTGCGCTCAGGGTCCCAGTCCATCAATGCATTCAGTGCCATTTATAAGCATTCATTTGAATTTCATGACCTTCTTCATCATCGTATGTCTTCATTAACCCTTCAAGCGCGGCAGGCATTTAATTAAATCCCATCTCAGCGGCCGGATGAGATTTAAAAATCCTTGCAATTTTGGTATACTATCATTTAATAATTTATATCTTTCATTATATACGATCAGTATTGTTGAAAATTTTTGTAAAACTTGCGTATTATAATGCGCTACTATATAATAATTTTTCGAGCGATTGGAAAAAATATTTATTGTTTTATGTATCTCTTTTTATGAACTAATGAATAAATTTTCAATTTTGAAAGATTTTAATTTGGTTTTGAATAAGCTACGAGATCTCTTACATTCCAAGCATTTAAAAAATACAATTACATGATGTAATTTAGTTATTTTGGGTTGAAAATTTCATAACAGATTGGATACTTTCGATAGGATAACAGTTCCGCCTACTTGAAAATTTAACACTCCGCCCACTTCTCTGACTTTGTTCCATTATTACCGTATCATTTCATATAGGTAATCACGTGCTAATGTTTCAAACGTCAATATCAAAATATTCAAATGATTTACCTTAGAAAATCTGCTCTGACATGATTTGAAGCAATCCAAACATAATCCCACTGCACACTTTTCACAACAGTACACGCAAACTCTTAATTTCCCATGTTACGCACAAACTGCACACCTCCTTTGAGACTGATTTCTTCCCAACTACAGGAATTGTCTTTAGGAAATGTATTTCTGTGAGTCTTGGTACTAAACTGTGCAATGAGTGACGGCCAAGTCCAAACAGTTCGTATGACGTTGGATATTTCAAAAATATTATCTCGCCCAAAGGCACGCGAAATGATAAGTCAAATTTTTATACGTGTTTTTCCTGTGAACAACATATGAATTTAGGACTGCCTCATTCAATAGTCTCCTAAATAACTTATACATCACTTGTAATGGCGTTTTCTTTCCATTACGTACGAATGCAACAACAGGTCCTTGAAATTCACCCCACCAATGATTTTACTATAGCCTAACACACAAACAGACTTCCGAGTCTCTTTTATGCCTTTCAATACTATTCCCATTTCGTAGTATCCCCAATTATAAAAAAATACCACACACAGGAAGTACACCCGATGATAATTTCAGCACACTGCCTGAACGAACACCACACAACATGAATGACTCTGGTGGACTGAAGCTCGTGGTTTAGAAGCTCCCTCAAGAGACGAGAAAATATCTCGAAGGGGCCCTGGTATACGCTGACTGTTTAGATGGAATCTTATCTTCGTTGATTACTGTCCAGAAAAAAAAATAAAAAAATAAATGCTGAGCGAAGCACATGGCCCCTTCGCCTAGGACGCTTAGGACTAACGAGGCGGACCAAACACACTTGGGGCTCGAGGTGACGACAAACAAGGAGAAGACGGAGATATGGCATTAAGCTTAGAAGATACCGTATCTCAAGCCAAAGTTGCTGACCCTTCTAGACGTCTCTCAAGCAGAATAGGTGGAAGTTTTCATGATAGAACAGCTGAAATAAGGCGATGAGTTTTTGGACCGAAGTCGTCAAGGCGCTGGTTTAAAATGGAATTTTATCGAAGCATTTTTTTTTTAATCTTGAAGGCATAAAACCGCTATGAATATTTTATTAGAAAGGAAAAACATTTCTTCAAAAGATAGAGTAATTAGTTTTAATTTAAGATACAATATCTGGCGGAGAAAAAATATTATAAACAGTAGGTCAGGTAGCGTACTGGGAACGCATGACGGCGGCATACGAAATTTAAAGGGCGCGTACTGGGTACGCATGACGGCGTTAAGGGGTTAATGCAAAAACCCTGGATATATAACCACCAGCCACCATTGATTCCCACTGCTATGTGTAATTCCTGGTTTCCGAAAATCACGCACCCGTGGCTGCGAGGCCACGGATTCTGAAAAGTGGCTCGTACGAATGAATGTATGAATGAACCACTGCGCGATGTCGGAAACTACACTGACAGCGAGACTGCACGGTGCCGAGTAGTCGCGTCTCGCGCAACTTTCCCGGGATGCAACTGCTGAGTGACGCGGATCCGTAAAGGCCGTATAACACTCACGATTGCGGCTGCGAATGCACCCCATCACGCATTGCGGCCGACGCCACGATCGCGCATGCGCACGTATGAATGCGACCGACGGTTATATATGGTAGCCGTCGCTCTACTTCTTTTGTTAAACGGATATCTTGCGCCGAGGAGAATTTTGCTCGTGCTTTTACTTGATGCTGGGCTTCCATTTTCAGTTTAAATATCCGAAATCATCACAACGCGTTATTCACCGGCTTCCCCCACTACATCCAACCGAAAAAAATACGCCTGCCGCAGCGCGCGAGATTCAAATGGAGCTCTCTGATTGGTTGCGGCTCATAAGAACAGCCGGTCGTCTATTCTTCGCAGTCGTAGCGTCGACTGCCTCGCTCTGATTGGTCGACAGGCCAGTCGCAGCCGCAGCCGCTAGTGTGATACGGCCTGACTGAGCCCGATCCCGCACCGCGTTGTTTGGAAAAGAAGAGCATGGTTTTCCCGTAACGGCAACGGCCACGCAAATACGCCATCGCGCAGTATCGGATGTAGGAAACCAAGACGTAAGGCAAATTGTCTGCGCAGGCGAATGCCGCGCTATTGCTCAATCCACATAATGCAGTTAAAATGCTTCCTTACAAATTAATAGGTATTATTATTCTAGAAAAATCACTATAAGTTGTTTTTAACAACTTTTTGAATTATTTCCCCCAGAATTACGTTTCCTATTTCCGATTTAGTGACGACACACACCGTTACTAAGATTCGGTTGCAAATCGGAAATAAATAATAAGAATGCTGAATTTTAAGATTGCTATGTTAACGTAGTTGTAGCGATAGAATTAACTAGCTTATCACTATTTACTCTTTTTTATTTAACTTATTCATTCTTCCTCTTTTCCTTCGTACAAAAGGTTACATAAACTTCCGTGTTCACCCCATAAAACAAACATAAACAACTCCCCATTATTGGTTCTTTTCCATGACGACTAATTTACGACTATCGAGTTATTAAGGGTTTTCTATTACATTAAAACATACACGTCAATCATCCCCCCAAAACCCTCAATAACTAATGGCCAACCCTAGGCCTTAAGTTATACCTAGGTTCGACCGTCGCCGTGACTGTAGGTATTGTTTGTTGGACCTCTTCAGGAACTCCATCTTCCCTCCGTAGTTGTCGTGGTATTAACTTCAGTTCTGATCGGTGAACCTTGGATGGAGGGTCTGTCCCTATCAAATAGACTCCATTTCCCAGTTTATTTTCCACCTGGAAAGGTCCGATCCATTTTGGAGCTAAACCAGCATGGTACCCCTGAAGCTTGTTGCTAGGTTGGTGGTTCCTCCACAGTACTAGCTGTCCCGGCTGCAAGTCTTCTTCAGTAACCTGGTCTACTGTTTCAGCTTCCATTTTAGAGCGTATGGTTGCTTCTTTGTACATCTGGTGAACTTTTCCCTGATGATTCTCAACCCAAGCCATATAGGGGATATCCTCTTCATCTTCAACAGCTTCGATTCGCCAGTGCATCGACTCGGTCTTCCCAAGAATAACTCTGCCGGAGTGGAGCCAGTGACGCGGTTGACTCGCTGTCTAATGGCAAAAAGAGACTCGTGCAGGTGCTGATCCCATCTGTTATGTTTATCGTTCAAGAGGTGTATCCGCAATATCTTCTTCAATTCCTGGTTCCTTCTCTCAGTTGGGTTTGCCTGAGGATGATAAAGAGGTGTAGTCCAGTGTTCGATTCCCCATGCCTCTAATGCTTGAGACCATCGCCTTGAAGTGAACTGAGACCCGTTGTCGGTGAGAAGGAATCTGGGATAACCATACCGACTGAATACTTCCGTCTTCAGAAGATAAAGTATTCGTTCTGACGTTGCCTCGGGAATAGCAAAGACTTCTACCTATCCCGTGAACAAATCTGTGACAACCAGGATACCAGTCTTCCCACGTGCCGTCCGAGGATAAGGTCCCATCAGGTCTAAAGACAATACTTCCCAGGGTTGATATGGACGTCTTCCTATTGAACTGGTACTGGCCTTCTGGTTGCTCGCCTTGGTGCACGCACATACTGGACACTCTTGTACATACCTCTTTATGTCTTGGCGCAAATGCACCCAGAAGAATCGCCGACGAATTGATAAGAATGTTTCCTCCTGTCCTGGATGCCCAGCTTCCGGCTCATCATGGAACTTCTCTAATATGGTCCTAGCTTCATATCTTGGAACCAAAGGCACCGGTGGCTGGTCCGAATTATGGGAGACATAAAAGAACAGGTGATAGGTGTCCTTCAGTCTCTTAGCTTACTTGTTATTTTGATCATGGGATTCCACGATTTTATGTGGTTGAAACCCACGTCTCTATTCATTTCATTATTTGCGATTCTTTGCCATTGAGTCGCGCCACGTAGTCACCTCTCTCGCACAAGTTGCCCGGGTTGTGACTGCTGCGGGACGTGTATCCGTGATAACGGAGCGCGGTCGCGCACTGAGACGCTTGGCAAACAAGAACTCAGAGCTCTCGTGAATGCAGCTTGCGAGAGACTGCTTCCTTTTTACGAAGGAGATTTTAATGGAAACAACAATGCAGATGTATCCTTGCATTGATGCAGCAATTCCAATGATTTTGCGGTAGGTTTTATTTTTTATAAAGATCGCGAAAATATTGAGCGAGAATGGAATTGTGCACGGATAATCAGCTACACGGATAAACCGCAGCAGGATAATCGAGAGTTCGCTGTACTCTGTTCTGATTTTGTAATTAGAATTACGTATACCTATTTCATGCCAGTGATGAGGTAAGCATCTGGCATCACCAGGGTCACGAGTGAGTATGCATTTCCATTAATCACCTTAGGTTAGTTTCCCTAATTATTCCCTATTTTAGCTGCCAGACAGTGTAAAAGACACCCCCTGAGCAAGACGCACCCCTGCCACGAGGTCTGGTCTGGTAGAGTTAAGCCCTTAAGCGCTTTTTGTGGTGACGGATAGTGCCCATGTGTAGGATATCCTTGTAGTGATAAAATTTTGGGTAAATGCTGCAGTAAGCGTGCAAAGCTTTCAAAAATGTTCCCGCATTCTAAGGGTTAATAGGAAAATGTTTACCACTTTTGATACTCACAATACTGCTGTGGACTTTTTATAATAATTCATGTAATATCTGCAATTTTCACAGTAATTATTAGCCCCTGTCAATTCTGTTTTTTTCTAAGGTGTATGAGTGTTTTTTTTGGTGTTTGTAGTATGGTTTTAAAAAAGGAATGCCCTAATTTCATTATGGGTTTACACAACCTGGATATGCAATGTCTAACCTTGGTTACTTTGCTGAATTTGTTTGTGCTAGAGGCAATGATGGCAGTCAATTTCATGTCATATTTATAAAAATTGAGAAAGCTTCTAATACTGTAGACCATGAGTTACTTATGTCAAAATTGTAGGTATATATGCATCTCCTAAGTGGATAGAATTTTTTCGTCCAACTGAGAAATACTCTGCAATATATTATGCTTGAGAAATGCAATTCACCTGAGTACACTGCTATTCATGGAGTACTTCTAGGATCTAACTGGGGTCCCTCGCTGTTTTTATACTAATCAATGACTTGCCTACCTGTTAACAACATCGATTCTAAATAGATGTTAGCGGATGTAACAATTTGACATTACATTTAAGTATTGGTGGTTCATGTTCACAGCGTCTATGGACTGAGATTGGCAATTCCTTTGTTTTTCATGGTGCTTCGTGGAGGAAACACATTTTTGGAGAAATGAAATAATGTGGGAGGTGATTTGACATAATTCGAAGGTCACTATTTTTTTATATGGATGTTGTCACAGCATTTAGGGGCTAGGATAATTTAAAGAGAAATTCCTAGTAATAGACTTAAAAGCGAGGGAAATGCAAGCAAGCCTGCCTTGGACCCAGAAAAGTTAGCCGTGGTGAAGGGTAAGGGTGCATTTCAAAAAGAGTAACATTTTGGCTAAGTGCTCCTTTGCCAGGCAATTTTGGAACTTTTAATTCAAATGATCACCTAGTGTCTCATTTACATTTCATTAATAATAATAATAATAATAATAATTTTATTCACCTGTATGATCATACAATTAAGTAGACATAGGCTTTGTCAAAAAGAAATAACTTTATCATTTCAATCAATTCGAATTACATAATAGGTTTTACAAAAACAACGAATATACATATAACATGTGGCAAGTTATCATAGTGCATACAAACTAAAGGAAAAAATATTTCATAAAATTTACAATTTACATAACATTCTTGTTGGTCACAGTAAATTGTAGGAATGATGAAGGAGGAACTTTACGCAATGAAAATACAAAAAATTACAAATTAAAATTATAAAGACTACACCACAACTTCTTACAATTGTTCAATATTTTCATTCTCTTGGGATAGGAAATGTTTTAATTAACAAGAAACTAAGCCATAGAGTTTTCAC
This sequence comes from Ischnura elegans, assembly GCF_921293095.1. Classification (NCBI taxonomy): domain Eukaryota; kingdom Metazoa; phylum Arthropoda; class Insecta; order Odonata; family Coenagrionidae; genus Ischnura; species Ischnura elegans. Next base: position 1,984,667 of record NW_025791657.1, read on the forward strand.
AATGTATCTCAACTGGGTGGAAACATAACACTTTCAGTGCAATGAAAAGTGTATGTTAGTGTAAAGGCTTCATTTTTGGGCTAAGGTATACCAACAGTTCCCGAAACTCATGGAGACGTATTTTTTACCGGAGTTTACTAGCATATTCAATCTTTTTCGCTCTCTTTCCCACAAAAATATAAAACGTCATGAGTACCTTAAATGCAAAAAAATACTTTAGTCGTAAAACATTATGTTTTCGGATAAGAGGCAACGAGAACTCAGACTTACCCTGCCCTTATGAGTTCCTTTAGGCAATCTGCCAAGGCTTAATATGAGGAAGGTAGGCTCCTTTCCAGCAAGAAATGCCATATTGTAGTCTTGATTCAACTAGAGCACAATATACAGAAGAACCTATTTTTGGACATAAATATCTTAATATAAGGAATTTCCTTGAAATCAATAGCATTTCTAATTCCAGTTTATTGACATATTATTTCCAGGTAATATTTTCATCAATGGTTATCCCAGATTAACTCACAAAGTTAATTTGCTCAATTTTAACCCAGATGGCACAGAATCCTCCGTATCTAATTCGTATGCAGATACTATCCATTGACTACCGCTTCGTCGCTTTTCGTCAATGGATACTATCTGCATACGAATTAGATACGGAGGATTCTGTGCCATCTGGGAAAACATGTCGAACAGGTTTTTTCATGCCACACATGAGACATCTTTAGTAAACGCTCCATTTTTTAATAATTTCTTTTTCATTTAAATGTAACATATTTTGTTCATTTGCTTGATACACATTTATATTAATAAAATTAAAATTTTGTTCCATCGCATTCTATTTTTGTAAATATATATATATTACTCACATCGTGCAATATAAAACCCAAAGCTGTATTATCCACAAAGGAAGTTGATTTAACATTGAATATTCCAGTATTGAATTTTTTTACACATATAAGAAAAAGAACAGTCACCAAGACCCATCTCCAGGGCACTACAGAAGAAAGTGATGTTTCTTGTCCATAAAAGTCACGTAGTTTCTCACTCTGGGTTCATCCACTGAAGTTACTCCAGAACCATTTAGTAACGACTCCTCTCATTCCAGCTTGCAATAATCTTTTCAGTAACACTGACTCGTCTATGCAAGCTTTCGTAATGTTTACGTATTACAAAACTGCAACTTTCTAATTATTGTTGAGTGCATCAGAGATAGCAGAACAAAGCTTTAAAATTCCATTTTCTGTACTTTTACCTTTTAAGAATCCCAATTGCACAGGGATAAGTAGTTATTGGTGTTTATGAAATGCAAGAACTGAATTTTAATTTTTTCCAAGACTTTTGAGTAGACAGGCAACAGTGATATTGGTATATAATTGCTAGCATAAGTTTTATCACCTATTTTGGAAATTGGCACTGCAATACCTGTTTGTTTTGGAAATTCACACTTTATCATACTCAAGTTTGCTGTGTGTAGAAAACGGTGCAATACGATCATATACCTTAATAGTATTGATACTGTTTTTATCATGACCCATTGCATTTTTACGCTTCATTTCTTCAATAATTCTGCTAACCTCTTTAACGTGAGTTGGAAAGAAGTACAATGACTGAGCCTCACCACAGGGAAATGACAGCTTATAATGACTTTCAATGCAAATATCAAAATATTGGGTTCACTTGCTAGTCTTTGAAGAGCTTCACTAAAATGATTGTTGATCTCACTCACTGTCTTGAGTGCAAAATACAAAAAACGACTTGGTACGATTCCCATGGTATCGTGGGAGATGACCCATCTTCCCAATAGGTACTTGATCATTATTCATTCTTCATTGCGAAGGTAAGAATAAGGTATTGGGCTTCTCACTACAGATTTGCAATCGCTTGATTTAGAACAACTTCGATATTTATAAGAATAATCTTTCCAATGACCAAACATGTCAAGTGCACAAAGGTGGCCCATTTGGGGAAAGCCATAAAACTTACGTAGCACGAATATTGTTTATCACTAGTGAGTGCTCATGTGGCGGTTGAGATTAGAACTAACAGTGAAAAACTTTGTGCTTACACTAAATTAATTATGTTTCACAACAGTACGTGCACACTTGCTGTGGTCAAGGCCATTCCTCACAGTAAAGTACTTGCTGCAGTCCCTGTATAGAAATGATTTATCTCATTTATGTACACCCATGTGACGGCCAAGGGGAGAACTAGTAGCAAAAGACTTGCAACAAATGTCACATTGATAAGGTTTCTCTCCAGTGTGTACTCGCATGTGAATGGACAGATTAGAACTCTGAGCGAACGATTTTTTGCAGATACTGCATGAGTAAGGTTTCTCTCCCGTGTGTACTCTCATGTGACTTTTGAGGTGACTCCCTTGACCGAAGTACCTGCTGCACACGTTGCATTTAAAAGGCTTTTCCCCTGTGTGTGTCCTTATGTGACTTTTGAGAGTACCACTGGCAGCAAAAGATTTTTTGCAGATTCTGCATGAGTAGGGCTTCTGTCCCGAGTGAGTTCGCATGTGAATTCGGAAATTACTTCCGTCAGTGAAAGATTTTTTGCAGATACTGCACTCATAAGGTTTTTCTCCCGTGTGTGTTCGCAAGTGTTTAACCCGTTCTTTACTGCAACTGAAGGACTTGCCGCACACATGGCAGGTATAAGGCTTCTCTCCTGTGTGAATGCGTATGTGTTTTACTAAGTAGGTCTTTGCAAAGAAAGACTTTTCGCAATGATAGCAAGAATAAGGCCTTTCTCCCGTGTGTGTTCGGATGTGAATTTTAAGAGTACCTTTCTCAGAGAAAGATTTTTCGCATATTCTACATGCATAAGGTTTCTTTCCCGTGTGTTTTCGCAAGTGAATTCTGAGAGTACTTCTATAAGTGAAAGATTTTTGGCATATTTGGCACGTATAAGGCATCTCTCCCGTGCCTACACACACGTGACGATTCAGGTGACCCATACCAGTGAAAGACCTGCTAAACACATCTCCTCCCATTGATGATTTTGCTTCAGCGTCAAAATTATCACCATTCAAATGAATTTTCATGTGTTTGATTAAGTCATTTTTGTTGTTAAATACATCTCTGAAGTTGAAGCAATGATATGAATTTTCGTTTGACTTGCAACTATTCTCAGGATTTTTCATCAAGCAATTGTTTATCTCTTCATTGTCTCCCATGACAGTCTCACAGCCACTTGTGTCATTTCCTCTGATTATGATTGACCTGAGGTTATGAGTGGTATTTGATGCATCACGACCACCTCTATCCCCAATAACCGTCATTGTGGCTCCGCCTCCCTTGCTTTCAAGTGATTGAATGTATTTTGTATTACATTGTCTATCATCAGGAATTGAGCTATTTGTTTCCTTATCAGTATCTAGAGCGCCACATATTTCCGAGTCGTCATCCATCAGATTTCTTTCAATCCGAAAATGGGATGCTCCAACCTCTGGATCAGTTTGTGTCACCAGAGATGCGAGATCAATGCATCCATCAATCGAATGATTCATTACATTTCCTTCCGAAGACAGATGTGAAGTTGATGTTGCTCCAATGGGCATTCCTTTGGCAGCCGGGAATCCTAGAAAAGAATTTCAAATTTAAACCAGATAACACAGAGCAAGAGAGTTAATCGTTCCTTCTGGTTTTCTTACGGAACAAATTGATAAGCAGCTTTTCGTAAGCTAACGGGCTTATGTAAGGCAAGGGTAAGATGTTAGGGAAGAATAGGTAAGGAATGCCATTAAATATCCTCAGGCAATGTAAGGGTGCCTTCATAGCTCGGCGTTGCGTACTTGGGGGCGGAGCTAACTCATCGCAGCAAGTTGGAGCCCTTCACAGGTCTGCGTTGCGAAAACAAATGAAAGGCAAAAGGCGTCGGCTCCTAAAAATCGGCCTATGACCATATCATCTTATGATTTCGAACCAAACGCACAATAAATATGTTGTATTCTGCATGTTTACCTAACTTCATTTCTTAAAATGTTCTTCTTCACTATAAATAGCATTTGAAGTTGATATGGCGACCATAAAGTCGATAATAATGCATGTAGTGATGACCCTTGCCTATGCATTATTATGACCTTTAAATTTTATTTCTCAACTCGGAATATTCGAAAATTAGCAAATTGCATACACTCAATGAACATGAGTAACATGGAATGTTATCAGTAATATTTATTAATGATATCTGTTGTTCAAACAGATTGTCCTAGTCATGTTATCTAAATAGCTCTAACTGAGTAGATCATGAGGGCACAATTATTGGATATAAAATGGAATTTAAACGACCTTAGCTACCAACAAGCACCTATCACGCTGTGTTCAGTTTTTGATATCATTTACGGGTATGAGTTATGCTAATCCATGCTCCTCAGTGACTGTAATCTAATTAAGGGTTAACATTTGTCATATGTTTAGGAAAGATACGAAATATCTAAGCTGAACACTTCAAAATAATAGTAATTAATGAAATAAAGAGCATTTGCCACTCCCATTAGAGCTAATCTTGCACATTTGTATACCAAGAAACAAACACCAATTCGAAATCGTCGGCGTACTGCCGCCTTGACGCAGAGAAAATCCGACAGGTTCAGTTTTTCTGCGACGATACAGCGAGCTGGAGACGTGACGTCATCAATTATCAAAGACGGGCTCTGATTGGCTCGCTAGCCGCGGCGTCAACGCAACGCCGAACTGTGAAGGCCCCCTAAGTCGCTTCTGTTGGAACGCCAAAGGCGGCTGAACAGCATACTACACATGCTACGTGGCTCATCCCGACATGAACTTAAAGGCTACCGGTGAAATTAGGCGAGTCTTCATAAGGGCTTAACAACTGATAACAGATTTTCACGTAAATAGAAAACAATTTAATAACAGCAAGAGACTGGGTAGTGAAGATATAAAGCATAATACAAATACTTTATCCTTGCGGCGGAAAGAAAAAAATAACATCAGGGAGAACCAAACGCACGACCTACGTATCTGTTGCTCTGTACTCTAACCACTGCACCACGGCAGCTGATGAAAGAGAATGGTTAATCAACCTTTTTGAAATCCAATTATGTAGAAAAACTTGTCTGGTATGTGCATGAAAAACTGAAATTATTCAAGGTCCAAAGAATTAAACATTTATGAATTTTAATTTATGCCTTGTTAACCTGATGACTACAATATGTATTTTACGCAGTACGCAGTGGTTTTGAAGAATTCGTGCAAACCACGTTTCTGTACACAGCCGCGGATGTGTGCTTTTCGAAACCAGGCCTTACATGGAGCATTAATAACACTAATACAACTAAAAAGATCGAGAACTGATTCAAAAAGATCTCAACTAGTCCGGTAAGAGGTCTTAAATAACAGAATAGCTGCATAAATAATAATAGAATGTTTGTTTTACGTAAGTTAGGAACATTACAAGACACTTAAGTGAAAATTTGGATTATCCGTGTTTTTCGATTATCCATGCCGTCTTTCCATATCATAATCCCGGATAATCGGGAGTGTACTGTAGATGATGTCGTTGGAAGTACAAGTGGTGGAGGGAAATATTGGGAGGTACTTAAGTTTGGGGAGAAAAGAGGCAGGGGGTGGAGATAATACCTTACACGTTTTAAATCTGGGACGGTTGCACAGTGAGGGTTGAGTGATGCAGCGAATTACTAGAGTTTTGAAGAGGGCAGGTGGCTTTGCTGGAGCTTAGAATTCATAGATTTGATGATTTTCTTCAATGCGGGTACCCCGTAAAACTTTAAAACAATAAAAAACGTATATTCCAAAATAGCCCGCACAGATAATAACTGCTACCCATTCTGCACACTACCTACTTCCCTGGCCCTACAGGATATCCTTAAAGACTCATGCCCCAGTATTTGTAACCACAAATCCACCTTCCAGATTTTTCCTTGTACTCCACAGATCATGTATAAGAGAAAATATATCTATGAAAATTACTAATTATACTCTTTGCAAATTTTATGTTATATGATCGACCAATATTTTGCAGAGTAAAGAAGTTCCTAACAATTACAATGATAAATTTTTGACTACAGATAAGTATCTATGGAAATTATTTTACATGCATTATACCCATGCAATATCTTTAATAAATTCGGCCGAGTGCTTTAGCCAGTTAAGCTACTGAGGCGTCAATCTCCCCTGAACTTTGAACACGAAGAAGTGATCGCTCTAGACTTATTTAATTATACTGGGACTAGCCACGGTGATAATTTTCATGGAGTCACTCACAATGCACAAAAGCACTGTGGGTGACTCCGTAAAAGTTATCACCACGGCTAGTCCCAGTACGTATAATTAAATAACCATGTAAGTAGCTAATACTGATCACAATTATATTGATTTTGCTGATTCTACTATAGCCACTGTTGGACTGATCAATTTTGGTAAAATACATCGATATGTAACCAAAACTTTTTACTTTTCAGCATCAAGAACTTCAAGCTAGCATTTTCTTTGGAAACATAATCCAAATGAACTAAAATTGACCGATGCTACACTATAGTGCTTCTTTCGCGTTATAGCTTACTCTTAAAGCCCCTAGGTCACAGCACTTGTCGATAGTTTCAAATGTTCCTAGGTACGCTATGCATCAGGTACACCACCCTCCCCTACTTGCAAGCTTGCACTAGCCATCTGCCCTGAGGATGGAACACGACTCGAGTTCTGAAACGTCAACAAAATGGAAAAAGACCACCCACCTGGAAGCCCAAATAGCCTTCTTTGACTTATTTAAGAAGATGAGAATGACTGCTTTCCAGGTTGTTCGCTAAAATGCAATGTACAAATCCCCTGACTTACTATAATCACTAACTCATTTCCTGAAAAGATCCCCACTGCTCATTCTAATACTGAAATTTTGAATTTATACTGAATGAGTTTTCAATTAACTATTAAAACGTTTGAAGATAAAAGTAATGCAAATAAGTAGGGATGGACGGATTCAGGATTTTTTTCGGATCCGGATTCGATCCTTGATTTTCGGAGCCGGATCTTTCGGATCGGATATTTTCGGATCCAAATGCATTTTCAAATTCCTGACGCAGAAATTCCCTCGATGATTGTTCAATCTCTTGGGAAGAGTCACACTATGTGCCAGTCGTATTGTGCCTTTTTAAATTTCCATGGCTGAAATTCTCCTACGTAACCTCTGCAAGAGCTTTCAAACAAAACGGTTCGTAATTAGGACAAGAATTGCATGTGACGGCGCATTTGAAGATAGAATCGGAACTCTTTCCACCCTTTTCGGGCACACGTTGCATTCACTGAAGCTTTGATTCAAATTTCGGATCCAGATCCGATGTCTTACGCGAGTTTGGATCAGATGTATCCAATGAAGGGCAATATCCGCGGATATTGGGATCCGAGGTATCCGATCCGACCATCCCTAATTAAAACATTTGAAGATAAAAGATTACCAATAAGGGTTGAGCTGCAAAATAAATGCAAGTAATCAAGTACCACCGGTGGCGAGACAGTTAAAACTAAGAGCCATGAGGGCATATTGTAAAGTTAGGTCTCAAAAAAACACCATTTGCAAATCCCCAATTCGCCATGTGGAATATGACAACAGCACTGCATTTGAAATCAATCGATTCGGCTTTGACTTTGGGAAAAATCTTGTTGAAACGAAAAATAAACAACCTTGGTAACTTGAAAATGATGCCTCAGCATTGAAACGTGTCGTAACAATCAAAACTTCCCGGGAAAAGTTACCAAGGTTTTGCATTTTTTATTTCAGCGCTACATTTCTTGGTTCCTACACCCAAGTGTAGAATCGCCCATGTGGTCGTAGCCCGTTCAGTAGCTACATAGTTGTACTTTAGGATGGAGCTCCCACTTAGCTCACCCACTGCGATGGCTGCCAGTCCTTACGCTGCTGCACTCCCAGTTTTTTTTGTCTTCATAGCATTCTACCCCCGAACGCGGAGGGCACAGCAGGCGGTGGACAGAACGTATATCCCGAGCGGCAGAGATAGAGATGGCGCAGGGAGTCATTCCGAGGAGACGTGAGCGCTGGGATTACCGTAGGCAGTCAGCTATTTTTACTGGGAGTGTTTTTTTTTCTTTTTGTCGAGGCTAGCGCCAGGAGTGTAGTTAGTTGAGGATAAGTCTATCCCTTATTTGTTATCCCATGTCGCCTCCCATATTCCTTGTGATGAAAAGACTGGTTTGGATGCTAGCACGATCCTCTCAACTTTCTGAGGGAATTACTCCATCCAACAGGGGAGTTGTCACCGAGCTGAGTACGGGCAGACTTACATCCCATACTGGTGCCCAGAAATATGACACCTTACGACGAGCCTAGACCCACTGGTTAACCCACGGCTCAACGGCACCACCAAGTGCGAACTATGCTCAGTCACTTGATAAAAGATTTTCCCGATTGACATTCATCCCTAGTTAATGGTAGTGTATGGTGAGAAGTGTGTAGACATAAAAAATGTGAGGAAATGCTGCCGTGAGTTTCCTGTTGGATGGAAAAACGTCCATGGTGAGCAGAGCAGTCAGGTAGGCCGTTTGTCGGAATCAACAGCAGCTTAAGTTGATGAGATGGCATACAACAACCAGAGAATTACTCGTCATGAGATATAGGAAGGTCTTGATGAAGGCTGTAGCTACATCTCTGTGTGGAATACTAGGTCAGAGGCCTCCCGTTACGATGCGGTTTCTGCCAGATGAGTCTCATAGGAGTATGTCTGCATCATGACAGTGCACGTTCACATGTGTCATGTGAAACGACCAGCCTACTCCATTAAAGTGATTGGGATATCATACGCCACCCTCCTTACCACTCTGACATAGGCCGAAGCGAATACCACTTTGTTTCCCTTCCTCAAAAAACACCTAAGGGGACAGAAATTCAAGCCAGACGATGCAGTGCAAGAAGTAGTCGTCAGTTAAAAATACAGGGAGAGCAGCACAACACAAGAATTAAAAGGCTAGTTACAATAAAGCCAAAAAGTAATTCCTCCTCATGACAACTATTTAGAAAAATAGCTAAATGTTCCCCCTTTCCAACGATGGAGGAAAAATAAAAAAAAACTGATTTTTCTGGATAAAAAAATAGGAAATCTTAAAAATTATTACAGAGTCTTCAGCGTTGAGTTAAATGGCGATTGTTTTTCGGGTTCCTTACGCTTTGACTAATATTTGTGGACAACCAAAAAAACTAACTAATCCCAATCAATGCCTTTCATTTTCTTTGATGAAGGAAACTACCCTTTTCTTTGTTAAACCAAACAAAATACAAAAGCCAACTCCTTGAAAAAGGCGAATATGATAATGCTTGTTTTACAATTCTACATAATTTTCCAACTTATTAAAATTGGACCAAATATGATGCTAATTTTTGCACTTTTTTGACCAGGTTCCATGCTAACGTTTTCCATGAGCGCTGATATTTACTTTTGGATACTCGATTCTCAGGCAAGTACTTTATTCTGGTCATTTAATGCTATTCTTTTCAATAAAACAGTCCTAAAGGTAATAACCTTGGCTGAATTAAGGCGCACGAATCTTAGTATCAATCTTCACTGCAAAAAAAGCTGCATTTCAATAAGCAATAAAGAAAATGTTCCTGGCCACTGATCCAAGTAGTTAACCCCTTCAAGACGCTGAAGTTCTCCCCTCAGCATGACTGCTGTACTGAGCCTCAAAGAGACTCTTCCGTCCCCTCCGTACGAGCACTTTTGCTGGACCTTTGTTACGAAGGGTGTCACAGATAATCACACATTCTCAGCTCTAACCTTTTTCGACCCTTCCTAGTGGGGACTCGGCAATATCTCGGACTCCAGAGGGTAGTTGGGCTCTCTCCTTTTGGAGTTTATAGCCCTACCAGCGGCATTGGTTTGCAGTCAATCATGCTCTGTTTATTTTAATTAGCTACATGGACAACTGCTGCTCAAACGTAAATTACAGACTTTCAATTGGATTCCTTGTTTTACTCTGAGAATTATCAAATTTTGAACAAAGCTCTAACATCATAATTAATGCAGCAAAAATTTCCATGCTGATTTTTATACCAAAATCGAGATATATGTTAATATTTACCATAGAATTTCATTAAAAAAATGTGAACGCTGCTCAAAAGGCAAATATTTCAATTCTTAGTTTATATTTTTTGAGAAAGGAACAAATATTTATTTTGCGACAAAACTGGACAAACAATTGCATGACTGCAGTCCCTTACCGCTAAGAGGGGTGATATAAGACGAAGGGTCTGGGTACTTGCTCTCGGATTTCAAGGGTAAAGCCTATGCCATGCTGTTTTAGATCCTGAGGCAAAGACAACGCAGACCCACGACCGTCATAAATGGGGAAGAGCTTGGAAATGTATATATTCAGCATTCGTTCACCTGAGTAGGAAAATCTTCGACCAAAATTTGTGGCTTTTCGTCTCCCCGGTCAAGAAATATCCAGATGCATATTTTTGTATTTAGTAGGGAAAATGTTAAATACTAAAAAAAATCAGTAGAAAAATATTTTGCTTGGGAAAATCATTATAAAAAACCACATAATTACAAAATCATTGAAAAAATAACTTCTATCCCCATTTCAATTGGCAAGCAAACTAAAAAAAGAAAGTATGGATGGATTTCTATGTCATTAGCTTCATCCTCCACCATCATTTACGACAATAGGGTAGTTTCCTTCATTAAAGAAAACGAAAGGCATTGATTGCGATTTGTTACCCACCATTAGTGTATTTATAATATACAAATTATTTGGTTTTAGAAATCCCAGTTTATGCAAATGGCAATGGTCAATTTTAACCGCATTTGAAAAAGGGAAGATTGGCACCCATGCTATGCCACTCCAGGAGACGTCACAGGGACCTAGTTTCTATACGAGTAGATAGGAGTTTTACATCATCTGAGATTACAAATGCATGCATGAGGCACAGAGCTCAGAGAAACATGTCTTAATAATCACCTATTAAAACTGGCTATTGTCAGAAAGTTTCCTTCGTTTGATAAGGTATTATTAATCCATAATTAAGCCAAGCCCTACCTGCTAGCAGCGTACCCTGCAACCTGCTAGCAGCCTGCGCCTAGCAGCGCTCAAAGCCTTGCTCTTAGGTCACCTTACTTTGCAGCAGCAGGAACTATAATGACAACACATGGGCTTTTTCCGGCATTCATACTTAGCTGTCGCATTTTCGCGTGCTTGAAAATTTCCACTTTTCATTTAATTGCGAAAAAATAGATTTAGTGATTTAAGAATCTATAAGTGTGAAATGCATACTCCAGGAGTAATAATCTCTCGATTAAGGAAATTAAAGAAATAATAGGAAACCACCCTATTCCTCCATGTATTTATTTCTCTTTTGAGCACTCACCCAATGCTTCTGTTGTAGACTCATGGGCCATAGTGATTCCCTCAATTGGCTCCCCATCCTCCATAAATGTATGCTGAAAGTAAGAAATTTAAAACTTTTTATGAAAGGCTCGACCAAATAATTTATAAAACGTATTGCATCAAAATTTTTGAGGCCCTCCAAAGTATTTTCTCAACAAAATAACTTTCTTACAACACAGAAAGTTCAAAATTTTCTCACTACTCTCAACCAGGAAGTGGTCATTGAATAATATTACATCTGTATCGTAATATTATATTTATTAGATAACTCTTCCAGAAATGTCGTTTTGTATGCTACCCTATCATAACTAAGGTAATATAGTTGATAGTTTCATCTCTGAATTACAATTATAATTATATGTACTTCAATTTGCAGTAGGAAGTTCAGCAAGGCACAAGGAAGGAAAAGGAACTCAAAATATGTTACCAACAAATTAAAAGTCATTATTCTCTTGCCAGAAAAAGTGAAGGCATAATTTTGAAACAAGGCAATATTTTTGGAAAGAAAAACATCGCTGTCAACAAAGAAAAAACCTGTACAAACAAAACATAATGTCGTCTTTTTTGTCCAAGTAAAAACTGTACTTATTAAATAAACACTCTTGATTAATAGTCTATGAAACCTCAAAGACATCCATATAGAGGCTCTAGAATGATATCCAATGGACATGATATAAAATAGATCGTAAATAATATAAATTATATAAATTTATGACTTCTTAAAGGTGCTGGAGATGAGTATTTCCCCCAGCAGTTCAAATCGTCAGTCTTGAGTTTTCCAATTCCTGTAGGCCAATTTTGGAACTAACACCCATGACTTACAACTATCTATCTATCGACTTCGATCGATTTAGTCAGAAATCAAGTACCATCAATACAAGATGGCAACTGGCAACATATTACCAGTGCTATGTGTATTATCATGAACAATGTTGATGTACTGTCACCCAAATACAGTAGCACTTAATGGCATTGAGTAGTGAATCAATGATCATCTGACAGTGTAGTGTATTTTTTTGATTTTGTGGAATTTTTCCAGATTCCTCCATAGGGTATCAACCGATGATCGGATAAGAAGATTGTTTGTTATTAAAATTCATATTAGGCAGAGTTTATACTAATCATATGATTGTGAACCTGTTTTTACCAAGTGGATTCCTTAAATGTGTTGACTATGCAGGTAAATATCTAGTAGGCTCAAGTTAAACTTTGATAACTAATCAGATGTTATGATTGCGCTAAAATCAAAAGCTTGCTTTTTATCAAGTTATATGTTTACTTTGAAAGTGCGATTCCTCAAGGCTTGAATCTACAATGGAAATACAGTAGCCTATTTTAGAAATTCCAGGCTTGAGTCTGCGTGCTTTTGCAGAGAAATGCAAAAAAATAAGGTTTTTCGAATACCAGAATGACAACAACTGATTCTATGACGAAATTCGAATAGGAGGACAACAGTTTTCCTCTCATGGCACCATAACTTGTAATATTGTAGGGTAAGTACGATTACTATGTATTTGTCTTCAGTGCAATCAATGGATGTGATGAAAGCCTATAAGAATTTGCAGAAAAATTTTGAAACTTGGTTATCCTAAAGAAAAATATTTGGGCCACATTGTATTATTGTTTCATTTTGTCTTACTGTCAAAATATGGTTGGACAATTCCATTAAAAGAGTATTCAATACAATAACTAAACCATGAAACGTTTAATAAGAAAATGCAATCAACTGTTTCAGAGTTTGTCTCCAAGAGTTTGGCATGGACTATATATACTCAAGAAATCCGCTTGATGAAAAGGTCCTCAATATATAGAATATAAAATCTGGTTGGCAGGAATTTTAATCATCTACTAACCTAGGAGCTGATGAAACATGTAAAAGGACTTCAGTGGTTCATACCCTTTGAGGGACCTAGAAGGATTCAAAAAAAGGCAAACAGAAGGGGGAAAAAGCCTTCCTTCTCTTTTTCTTGGGTTGCGAACATAAGGCCCGCCGCAGAACCCCCATCGATATAAGGCCTGGCTACAAAATATCCTGCTAACAAAATGCCTGATGACAAAATCCCCAGGTGACAAAATACACAATGACTTTTCAGTTTTCTTGGGCTGAATCATGCTTTCACATATTTTACCATGTTACTATGGACAAAAACATCACTTTTTGTGAATTATTTTTCTGAAACCTAACCTAACCTGAATGGGCTGAAGCATCCTTTTACATTTTTAAAACATTTAGGAAAACAATTCAATAAATAATTGAAGTTGATGTTTTACTACAAATTTAAATATTATTAACAAAATACATTAATAGATAACTCAAGTTTAAGCAATTAATTGTTTTTTATTTTTGTTAACTTATTTTTTAAAAAGATACATGACAAGATAACTCAAATTTAAGGAAATAGAATGTTTTTCATTTTCGTTAACTTATTTTTAAACTTTTTCAAAACTTTACATTTGTAGCAACACCTTGTAAGTAGCTGGGGGGATTTTGTCACGGTGATTTTGTCCTGGGCCTTTTGTTGCTGGGAATTTTGTGAACTGACACCTTTCCCTCGACTTATCTCTCATCCTCAGGGGATCTTCTCCTGAGGATGCTTTTCGAAATGCTGGAAGAAAAGGACGAAATTACTAGACAGGAAGCACAAGAAGTCTTTCTTCGATTGCCAAATCCTGAAAATGACATACTACAGATGTATAGAAGTGTGACATTTGGACATCTGTCAGAAGTTCAGAGGAAATCAAATGGATGTCAGCTGGTACATCCAATAGATGGGCAATGGACATCATTTCAGTGGCTGGGAACCACAAAAGACTAAACCATAGGCTGGTCCTTATTTTTCAGAATTGAGAAAATTTATGTTTTCCTAATCTAAAAACAATCCAAATGAGGTTTATACTCATATGCTAAAATTTGGTAAATTTAAAATTACAGGAGCCTATGCCACAGGGGCAATTAGTACTGAGGAACTTCAATTGAGCTTTTTGGGACAAAAAGGCACTGTCCTTGCCGAAAAATGAAAGTGGAATCCTAAATTCCAAATTTCTGTTTGTTTTGACCTATCTCCAATCGTTTCAGAGATATCCACTGTCATAATGTGAGCCTCCCTTAGAGTGCTACCCCACACTGTGGCACTGCTGATATGGCCAGCAGAAACTTCCACTCAACCCCCTCCCTGCCCTTGGCAAAGTCTTTGCCCTCACAGGTAAATTAACATTCACGTGCTAAAGACTTGAACATGCTGTTCCTCTTGTTCCATTATTAATATTGGTAAAGCTTATAACATAACTTTTAATCTTTCCAACACCATCCTACATGCTGGGTACCACCCCTTTAACCTCAAGTTGAGTTGCAACATAAAAAGGAACAAACAGCTTATTTTGAGATAAAACACTTATTTCAGTTATTTGTAACCTTGAATCAAATGGATGACTAATAATACTGTGTAGAAGAAAAAATTTTCTATCATTTACAATGATTAACTCTTTAGCTGTGGGAGCGTCAACATTTTTCTGCCACTGTGTGCAAGACACAAGCGAGGAAGATATTTTTCTGTCGACCCCGGGCGTGTGTCTAGCAGGTAGTGCACCCTCAAGGACTGCCCACACTACCCCCTGACGACGGACTACAAATTTAATGTCCTTGGTAATTACGCAGTGATGGAAGAACCACCACCGATAGTATAAGAAAGAGAGACCAATGCTTTGAAAAGAGTTTCCCTGGCTAATAGACAACAGCAAGATAAATAAATTCCTAAGAAATGCAAGGATTTGTTGGAATTGTTTTCATCGTGAATGCGCCACGGAGAGCAGGGAGCTCTCTCTCACGAAGAAGAAGGGATAATCCCCGTAGCACTCCCATTGGTGAGGGTGTCCAGTCCTCGAAAGATGCCTTCGTGCTCTCTGCCACTAGGTTGGGACGAGTTCTAGCAACTGCAGAAAGGAGGGCAATAAAATCTTAAGGAAAGGCTGCCAGTGGTAAGAAAATCTGGTGGAACGTTAAAAAATGCTTTTCCCGCACTCACTAATGCGGACTGTTTAAAAACGTTTCCGCAGCCTGAGGGTTAATATTAAGATTTATCACAAAGTATCTCCTTAATCCATTAATTTAATTGGATTACAGGAATTTCATGCATACCTCGTCATTATCTTTGGGAGATGGTTCCTTCTTGGCCCCAATCAGCTTCCACTTGAGGTCTGTCACCATGGCTCCTGAGCTCTCGAATTCCATTTCCTTGCCATGGGAAGCAGTAGAGGATTGGGCCTGCAAGAGAATCTGCAAGCATCATCACTGATTCAGTGCGGGGCATGTCAATTGACGTGGTCCTGTCTAAGCCGAGATGCGGAGCACATCAATTGATGCGCTCTGCTGGTCGGGGCGAGCGCCCTTTCTCTGCTTCCATGCATGACTAATATCCACTTGCGTCTTCCCTTTACATGTATGGCCTTCAGCAAGCTTCCCTCTTTCTAAGAATGTGTGCCGTTTGTAAAAAGCAGTATTTGAATCTAAGTTATGGGGTGGAAACCTCCCTCTATTTTCCTTTCTTATTTTAATGGCCGATTCTGACGACTTTGATGAATTTCAGGCCTGCATTGAATATTTTAATTATTGAAAAACAGAAATATATAAATACTTTTGAGAATTTGTCATTGGAATAAAATTAAAGTTTGCTTTTTATGGATGTATTCTTCACACTACCCTGCAAGCTGCCTCAAGGAAATCCAAAAATGAATGAATACTTTTATTATGATTCAGGTAGAACCTGTGATAGATAATGAACACAAGACACATGTCTTGCTCCAACAAAATATTAAACAAATAAATAGCATTTTGACAAAAATATAACAGCAGAGATACAAAGAGTCATTGTTCAGCTTTCACGATTATTTATGACCATTGCAAGGCTTAACAAGCTGTTAATTTTCAGACAAAAACTGTGACATATTCAATACATAATAACAAAAAATATAGTTTCTACCAAAGATCATTATGGACACAATTTGTGTAAATTAATTTATAGGAAGTTTTGATAACATCATAAAATAAATGCGATAAATTAACCTAAGCCCTGGACTTGAAATAAGAGTAAAGCCTTTCTTTAAATGATTGAAGTGATTAAGTTGTTTTAATACATAGTGCAGCATACATAGCAGCCTCAAAGAAATCCATAAATAAATGAATACTTTTATTATGCTTCAGGTAGAACCTGTGATAGCTAATAAACACGAGATGCATATTATGCCCCAAAAAAAATATTAAACAAAAAAATAGCATTTTGACATTAATAAAACAGCAGCGATACAAAGTCATTGTTCAGCTTTCATGATTATTTAGGATCATTGCAAGGCTTAACAAGATGTAAACTTTCAGACAAAAACGGTGACATATTCAATATCAAATAACAAAAAAAATATAGGCTCTAACAAAGATAATTATGATCACACATTTGTGTAAATTAATTTATAGAAAGTCTTGATAGCATAGTAAAATAAATGTGATAAACTAACCTAAGCCCTGGATTTCAAATGGGAGTAAAGCCTTTCTTTAAATGATTAAAGTGAACAAGTTGTTTTAATACATAGCGGTAGAGATTTCTAGAATCTGGATGCTGTTAGCAGAACCGAATGTTAGCAATTTTAATCATTTAAAATTAGGTTTTTTGAATTTACCACTTCTCTACATACCTAATACCTCTTATTTGCACTGCAAAATCCTAGCAAAAGCCATGCAATGATCCCCTGAGCATTAGTTTACGGAGTTGTAAAACTCTAGATATAACCTCACTCATAATAAAAACTTGTAAGTGGGTAACACTATGCAGGAGATTCCAGAGCCCATAGGTAATGAAATAGATTTATGAAATGTAAAAATGGTCTAAAAAGGAGAACTTTAGTTTATTGCAGGTTATAATTCAGTTAAATAACATCAAACGCATTGGTTAGTTAAATAACTAGGGCAGTTGAGATATAACGGAAGGACATTCTAAGTTTACGAAAAAGAGAAATCCGTAGATTAACTCCTTATTAGACAAGAGTTAAATAACTTCAATGGGGAAATGTGAAGAGTTGTTTTACTTTAGATGCACAGTCAATAAATGGTGCATCCTAGAGATGTAGTTACATCCACTGACTGAATACAAATTCTATAATGTCTGTTACAGTAAAACACCATCAGTTCGACTGAAAATAACTGAATCCTTCACAATTTATTTGCTCAAGAGTTATCAGACAGTGCTTTCGAATGCATGATATCAACATGGTGGGATTGCAATACATCTGTGATAAAATATAAATAACAAATTATAATTAACACATTTAAATATACAGCTCCACTATCAACCAAAGTTTCAACACTCTACGTCATTTTCAAGGTCTCATATCCTTACAGTGAGACAAATTATACAGTATTGAGATTAGCTATTAGTGATGCATGATGGGAGAAAGAAACAGTCAGTATAATAGCATGGACACAAAGAGCATTCTACAAAAAAGAATATAATCACAGCTGAGAATACAAATCCAGAAGTAATGAAACGATGCACCACACACAACATATGGAGCAAATTTATAAATGACAGCAAGGCTTCAAAATTGACAGCTACAGAAAAGTAAAGAGAGGAAGCTTTCAAAATGTGTTGCTCCTGAAGAATGTTGAAGATAAAAGGGGTAGTCAGAGTAAGTACCAAGGAAGAGCAGAGAATAGGAGATAAAGGAATTCTCTTAAAAATGATGACCTGATAAAGATAATCAGAAAAAGAAAAGGACACGTGTGCTGTAAGAGGGGAAAGTAATGCTTCTGAATGTGTTTCATGCATCAGATAATTAAGAATGTAAAAGAGAAGAAGACCGTATAAATGAAAAAAAGAAGAGATAGCTGAGAGCAATGGAGGGCTATATAAAACCAATTTTAGAATTGCTGACTTATGATGGCAATAAAGTTTAGATGCAGTTTTAGTTAAACTTACAATAAATAGTTCATAAATAGTATTACCTGATCAGAGGATGCTTCATTCGCCAGTTTGCTTGAGGTGCCATCAGTAAAATCATTGTCCATACATCCACCTTCATTATCACTGATCTGATCTTCTTTAACATGAGATGACCTGTATATTCCCAAATCACCCTAAAGGAAAGAGAAACACTCATAGATAAACATTTTAATCAATTGTTACAATCAGTTGTGTAACTATGGGGGTATAAGGGGGATAGATCCCCAAAAAGCCTCAGATAAATAAAAAAATATTGAAAACTATTGTCTAGTTTTGACATATAATAACTGCATCTGCTTAAAGTTAAATTTTAAGTGCCTAAATCATGTAAAATGTATTCACAGGCATGGCATTTTCAAAAATTTCCCGGGACCCCCATTGCCTAGGGGGGTTCACACCCCAGACCCCTTCATCCATCCCAAAGCATATACCTAGTTCCACCATTGGTTAAAAGAAACAAAATTGATCATGCACAAAACTTGAATTACAGGATTTCAGTATAAATTAAATAATCCCTCGTGAACAATTCTGGCGCCTCTGTAGAAAACAATAACTTAACCAACAAGATTTGGCCAATGAAGTTATTCTTCCTTCTCATTTAACTGAATAACTTGTACCTGATAAGTGGAACTTATATCATTATTATATATACACAAGGAAAAGGAGAAGAAACAAAATCCCATTAGAATAGAAAGGGAAGTTATGCAATCTATTTGTTATAATGGCAATTGTAAATTGGGCACAATTAGTCTTTCTTTATGATGTTTTGAATACAAAAGTGTAACAGTGATTTTTTGAATGTTATTTCATAATTAAGTGTGTTTCTATGCCCTAAGGTAACACGAAACCAAATAAATAGAGTGTTATAAGCTCAACATTCCCTCCATTGGATGGGACGTTAACCCGTGGTCCCCCTCGTGCATTTTGTTAAGAGCAGGCTAATGCCGATGCCAGGTTTCTCTCCACCCTTCCTCACCTATCTATCCCACATAGCACAAATGACCTAAGCTGTAGGTCGCCTCCTCCAAATATCATTCTGCAATTAATCAAGATTATTAATTAATAGCCAGCCATCC
Organism: Ischnura elegans; assembly: GCF_921293095.1. Taxonomy (NCBI): domain Eukaryota; kingdom Metazoa; phylum Arthropoda; class Insecta; order Odonata; family Coenagrionidae; genus Ischnura; species Ischnura elegans. The sequence continues at coordinate 2,004,110 of NW_025791657.1, forward strand.
GAAGATTGATATGTCGTAGCTCACCACTCACCTCTACTGTCAGCAATAGGGTGGTTTCCTATTATTTTTTAATCACCAAAATCGAAAGATTATTTCTCCTGGAGTACGTATTTCACTCTTTTAGATTTTTTAATGACGATATCTATTTTTTGCGATGAAATGAAAAGTGAAAATATTTGAGTGAGCAAAAAAGCGACGGCTAAGTATGAATTCAGGGAAATCTCTCCGTGTGACGTATTTCTGGTTCCCGCTGCCGCCCTGTGAGGTGACCTTGAGGCAAGGCTTAGCACTGATATGACGCAGGCTGCTAGCAGGTAGCTGAGTACCCTGCTGGCTGGTAGCGCTTGGCTTAAATAATGATTATTATTACCTTATCAAATGAAGAAAACTTTCCGACCTTAGCCAGTTTTAATAAGTGATTATTAAGACATGTTTCCCTGAGCGCTTTGCCTCATACATGCATTGGTAATCTCAGACGATGTAAAACTCCCAATACTCGTATAGAAACTAGGTCCCTCTGAGGTCACGTGGAGTGGCATCGCATGGGTGCCAATCTGGCCTTTTTCAAATGCAGTTAAAATAGACTATTGCCATTTTTCAGAACTGGGATTTCTAAAACCAAATATTTTGTATATTAAGAATACACTAATGGTCGGTAACGAATCACAATCAATGCCTTTCCTTTTCTTTGATGAAGGAAACTACACAATTCTTTCATCACTCATATTAATCCACTGTTTTCTATTCCTTATCACGGATTCTATACATCTCATTAGAGGCTTTCAACTTTTCTTAAGATCCAGAAATTACTCACATGATATTTCACAATTTCAATTTGATGTTTCCACCTTTGAATACCAATTAGTAGACACGTCCGCAAGGTTCACAAATTTGAGACATGTGCCATCTACATGCTCGATTAAATAACAAATGAGAAATGAATTTCAACAAAGAGGGTACAATTTGGGGGCATGAAGGGGGAAATTGATTTGTACCTCTCGAAAATCTCATGAAATATATGATGTATGAATTAAATCAAGTGAGGGAAAATGTTTCCAGTTCCTGCTGAAAGGTGTGGCGGAAATTCCACAACAGAATGAATTTGTATATTACCATAACTGTGCTAAAATAGCCAAGAGAGCACTTACCAAATCATCAGTGGCCAATGGGTCTGGGGCATTATCTGAGTTTTCAGCTGTATTAGGTGTGTACATCACAGGATAATTCCCTTCACCAAGTTGGTCTTTGTTCTCCCCTTTCATGTTAAACTTGAAGAGAATAATAGATGTCACCCAATAAATACAAAATAATAATAACGATAGCGTATGTTTATTAATAATTAGGGATGGTCGGATCGGATACCTCAGATCCAAATATCCACGGATTGCCCTTCATCGGATACATCGGATCCAAAGTCACAGAAGACATCGGATCTGGATCCGAAATTTTAATTAATAGCTTCAGTGAATGCAATGCCCCAATAAGGGTGGAAAGAGTTCCAATTCTATCATCAAATGCACCGTCCCATGGGATACTTGTCCTACTCATGAACTGTATTATTTGAAAGCTCTCGCACAGGTTACATTGGAGAATTACAGCCGTGGAAAATAGAAAAGGCAAAATAGGACTGGCACTGGGTGTGACCCTTCCCAAGAGATTGAACAATCATCGGGGGAATTTCAGCGTCAGGAACTTGAAAATGCATTTAGATCCGAAAATATCCGATCTGAAAAATCCGGCTCCGAAAATCAAGGATCCAATCTGAATCCTGTTTCGAGAAAAATCCTGGATCTTTCCATCCCTAATAATAATAATAACAATTTTAATTATGATAATTATAATCCCTATAATAATAAAAACTCTTTTCTTAAAACCATTCATGCAGGCCAATATACTCATGAGATTCTTGCGACTCACAGATCAAACTCCTGAATATTAACATTCAGCTACTGCAATATTTAACCATCCTTTCTCTTATTATGCCTTTTACTCCCTCATTCACATTTACAAGATCATGAACATTACAGAGATTTCCAAATGAAATTAGATTTTCATAATTTGGACACAGTGTAATCCTAAAGGTGTCTATTCATGATCTAAAGAATAACTTTTGTTTTGTTTCCAATAATTGCAAGGACAGTTTCTTCAACTGAGTCCAGAAAATACTCGACTTGAGTGTTTCATCTTGCCACCTCGTAGCAGCGTTCTCTGAGCCTTGTTCTGGGACGAATAGGAAGTTAGCATAGCAATGAACATACGCTAACAACCTAGGCGGGGACACACGTAGGAATCTAAAATATTGAGCACAAAAGCCTTAACTCATTAATAATTCATTAATTAACAAAATTATAAAGCATTTGCAGATTAACGGAATGACTAAGGAAATCATCGACATATATTGCAATGTGTTCCAGCGAATGCTATCAACAAAAGCTATTGACCACGAAGAAAAAGATGTACTTATTGCTCATTCTCATCCAGTATTAAGCACTTATAGTTTATGCTGCAGAAGCAACGGTCCTGATTTGACATGTATTGCATTAAAATTCTCAAAAATAAAAAAGAATTGTACTACTTTTTCTGCGTGCTGAAGACCAGAAATCCAGAAACCCTTTGGTCCCAAGATTTCCGGATTTGAAGTCCTCAACTGTATTTACCGCAACGACTGACATTCAGCCGACGAATTTGTACAACTGAAGGCCTTTCAACTCTATACGTATATGAGAATAAAACTTACCATCATATTGTCCAAGGGTGGTTCACACTCTGGCACAGGAATATATATTTCAGTCACTTGAACTGTGCACGGGATCTGTGAAGTATCTTCGGATGCATCTCGAATACAGTCCTTTGTCTCTGAAGAAGATCCTGGCTCATCTTTAGCATCACCCTCTCCTTTGATACTCTGCTGAGAAAGTTACACTATCAAACAAATGAACTCCATTTAAATCAACAAGTAAGGGAGGCTCCTAATCTTAATTAAACAGGGGGTTTAACATCTTAGGCCAATTTCTCATGGATGCAGACGGTCTGCCATATTCATGCAGATAAGGTTCTGTCCATCCACGTGGCCACTTTGCCCCCGGATCATCCACTCGTGTACAGGGCACAGAGACAGGTTTGTGCTTACACATAAACGCTGACGGCTGACGTGGACCAAGCAGATTTGTCAATGGAAATAGGGTGATAAACTTGGGTGATAGGGTGAAATAGCTTGGAGATAACAGTGCGAGCGTGTCTTTTTACCTTGTATGTATAGTGAAAGTGGACATACGAAAATAATTGAAAAACTTTCATTTCAACGAACTTCAGGAAATGTGGTCACGAAAGCAACTTTTAATTTTCTCTTTGCCACAAAGGGTGAACCCTAAACCTCCTTAGAGGGCGACTTTTCTTCCGTTTTTTCTAACATGGTTCACAGCAATTTTGCTTGAAAAGCACTTGGCAACATGATGTTCTTCTACCTAGGCGAGCTGCACCAGCTGATATTACTCCAGACAAGGACAGATTTTGTCCGCAACCTTCATCCGCTCTACGTGTGCTCCACACATGTAGTGCGGACCATCTGCATCCATGTGAAACAGGCCTTAACTATGCTAATGTTAAATTGGAGTGGTGCCTGAATGTCTGTAATCACGTCACTCAAAAACTACAGACCAGACTACTAGGAAATTTGGCAGTCATTGGTACACTGAGTTCACTCGCAGGCTATATTAAATTATCCTTAGAGCCATGGAAGGCCTTGTGAAGGCCATGTGACCTTGTCAAGTGACAAAAGGTACACCAGTTGTGGAAGTAAAAAGCCAGAATTTCCCTATAGATGGTGTTTGCTATCAGCTTAAAGATTGTGAAATCACCTCTGCAACGCCATCATCTCCCAGGAAACTGACAAAGTTAGTCAACATAGGCAGATTCGGGGCGGGCCCATGCTCCCCTTATATATACACTTGAAAAATAGACAAGATTTTTAATAAAGTTATGATTACGTTCATTTGATTTTGTATATGAAGGGGCCTCAATCGTTTAATTTTATATCAACATTTAATAATAAATTTCATATTAATAAAGAGAATATTTTCCAAAGTATTTTTTTTTAATTTTTATCTCAAATATGAGATGACCAGTCAGCCCCTGTGAACCTTCCCAGGAAAAATCCTCATTCTACCTGTTTGTCAACAAGGAATAACCTAAATTTAACATATTGGCATATTTTTCTATTGGTTCGTTACATAATACATGACAGCCCTGGAAGAGTGGGGGTGCTGTGCAGAAATTTCTTGATTCACATTTGAGATTGAGGGTTGCCATTTTTATGCAATGCACTTCAGTGAATGCCAATGTTATTTTCTCAAACTTTACAGGTTGCGCAGAAAAAGCATCACGGCTTTCTTCCAGACATCAGCTTTGTGACAAATAAAATCTTCCAGTTCCAAAATCGTTAGAAATATTTTTTTAATGTGGTATAAACAATCTCGACCACCTACTTATTCTGGAAGTAGAGGCTGACAAAAAAGCCAATCCTGGTAGTTAAGGAGGAAGCGATTAGTCATGGGAAGTGATGGTATGTGAAATCTTTACATGCAAGCATCTCTTGAACCAGGGCCTACCTGGAAGAAAGCGGTGAAACTTTATCTATAATACCTATATAGTTTCAGAAAATAACATCGGCATTCAGATTTCGAACATCACTCTCGCGATGTCTCCTTGTAAGTTGTCATATTCATAAGGCCAATATCACTAAGTTATTCTTTTTCAGCAGTGGTGCCTTAGAATATTAACCATTGATGTGCAATATGTGTTAGATTTATTTCTTTTATTACTGAACTCTTAAATATATATTCAAATATTAACTCTGGAATAGAATATGGGGTCATATATTTACACAGCAAGAAAAAACTGAAAATCATCTTCTATTCCATAACTATTTCATCAAATTCAATTTTTTAATTGCCCTGATACTATTATCTCTAAAATGGCCAAAACTAGTAATGCAGAAATTATCTACAAACACAAATATGAGAGAAAAATAATAACTTACTTGAAGAAAGAGAAATCTTTAATGAGATTCCAAAAAATAAAAACCTAACAACAGCACTTCAAGAGAAGTAAATACTTCAAACAATTTTTTTTTTAAGAAATGAACATAGATTTTAAAACAAAATGGAGATTAATGGCACTCCCCCTGACCTTACTGGTTTTGTTGAATATCATAAGCCTGATATATCTTTGAGGCAAGTGGCAATGTTTCAGATTTATTAAAACAACTTTTGTGTGTTTATATGTAAAATACTTTTCTTTAAATCATGTTTTGATGTATTAAATTCTACATGTAAATTTAGGTTTCATTATTTCCAAAAGTGTTTTTTTTTAAGTATCGAAAGTTTAGCTATAAAGATTAGAGTGCTATCGTTCTTGGTCAGTGCAAATTTTGCTTTAAAATCTATTTTATTTTCTTTACCAGTTACCAAGTTTACACAAATCCAAAGCTAGACCTCAAAATCACCTCCTTTGACTAATCTATTTCATAAAACCTGATTTTTTTTGCAAATGACACTGACATTATTTTACTTAAAACATAAAAAATCCTTAACACAAAAATCATGTGCAAATGTATATGTGATGGTAGAAGCAGTAAATAACTCAAACAAAAAAATCTGTACTGACCCGCATAGCACAAAATATCTACCAGAACTCTAAAGCATGTCATCACAGATTTAGATATTCTAAATAACTACAACATATCTAGAATATGACCTCAATATCTTGGACATTTTAAACATACGCTAGATATCTAGAATGTCCTTTTAGAGTGACGAATCACAGTGGGCTGAAATCGAAAAAAGCTGGCCAAAAATCAAAATATCGACTTTTTCATTTTGCAACGGAAGCAGTGTATTATCATTTTAAAATGCCCAGGGTAAGTAAAACTGGAGTTCATATTTTTTCAAAATAATTTGCCTAGTATTTATAGCTGCCAAAAAATCAGTAAAAATCTACAAAATCTTCAGAGTGCTATTTTTAAGAACAAGTTCAGTGTTTGTTACCCATGCAATGAAATAAAATTAAAATTCGGAAGTTTGAAGATATCCATTGATAATGCTAACAGTTAACTAATTAAAATAGAAATTTTGTATGAGTCATTTGTTTTTTATTAACTTTATTTTTTGTTTATAATATCACCATTATTCTTCTATTTTTCACCTAATACTAAGATGAAAATAGTAACCACCACTTGCCGATCCTGAGATAGTAACACGAGGAGTTAGACTGAAGTCTATATTAATAGAAAGAAAAGAAAAATCTTGCTCCAACTTGCTCCTCTCCAATTCTTTTGAGGCAAAACAAAATGATGTAAGGCAATTGTCACCCCCAGTGACCAGCAATAGTAGGCACTCAGGAACTTAGTGTGCCAAGCATAGCAGTCCCTTTGAAAGAATAGATTTTCCTTAAATTTTGAGTGCATTGCATATAACTACTTGTGATTTGCGGTGTATGTATGGTATGTAACCTCTTATAATGGTTTACCCCTGATTCTTTCTGTGCAAGCTGAGAGCGTATGGCAATAAACCTAAACGTACACGGTATGCTTGCTCCCCAACCCCTTGGTCCTTGGCGACTACCCCTTTATGCACCAAGACTTTTTTTAATATGAACATGTGCAAATGTTTCCATTCTACAAATTGTGATTTCCCAAAATATGCCGTCTATGCGGTAGGCATGCTCATGTGTAACCAAGAGCACAACATTAGTCTGCCTTCAGTAATCCTCGTTGAAGTGGAAGCAGAAGGACCTTCACAGAGAAGTTGCCAAGTTACGAACACAAGGAATGTGACTCGCCAAGATTAATATAGGGTGATATTGGCAAAGTTGGGGGTTAGAGGGGGTCTATAAAGCAGAAGAAATCATTCGTGTTAGAGTTTTAATGCAAAAAAACCCTTATTTTGGAAGGATTTGAGTAATTAAAAACATAGTTTGCAGACTTTATTAAAAAAATGTTTTTAATAAAGGCTGCAAAATAAAATGTTCTTGTAATTAAACACTTCTCAGTAATTTTGAGACGTGTAACAATAGTACTTTGAGTAAATGATATGCTTTACTCAGCTCATTGCCTTAAAATTACTAAACTGTATGTAAAACCTTATCCATGGTATCACATGCCACCAACTACTCACAAAGTTTTAATACATAGGGTGGATATTGTGAAAAATGCCATACTTCCAATTGGGCAGCTTTTTGAAGAGGCATTAGAAGCCCACCGTAATGATATAAGAAGATATCGTGAAAAACACAGCGGGAAAGTTTCTAGGATTGCCACGAACCATGACCTTTTCCATTTGCTTCTCCTTACATCAGATCCTTTTTATTTATTGCTCTGTGGGGGTTCCCCGTTAAGTAAAATAATTATCAGACTAGGTGAAAAATCTTCATTAATATTGAAAATATTTTAGAATATGAGAAATCTTCATTTTCTGACTCAGAATGGGATATAAATTGGCACGTCTTAATTTTTGAGAAAGTAGCAATAAATATATTTGTAAATGGCATTCTTCCTTCCTATAACTCTTCAGTGACCAATATTTATAGTTTAAAAGGCTCAATAGCAATTTTCGACCATCACTTACCTTATGAAAAGCTATTGGATAGCTAAATTGCTGTTAACAATGGAAGAAATACTATCTTTCCCTTGATACTCCCGCATCAAATTTTCGAGTCACCCCTAGCAACTAGGGTTCCCGCATCACTTTTACCTATTTATAATTTTATTGCCCTCCAAAAATAATTTTATAGACTACATTATCCTAAATAAATTTCATTGTATCCTTAAAATATACAATGCGCAAAAAGTTTCATTTATTCAGCAATATTTAAGCCTACAGCGATTTTTGGCCAGCTTTTTTTTTTATTTCAGGCCACTGACATGAGGCCAACCATGACCCTGGCCACAGACTGTTATAGTATGCGTTCAATGCAAATAGCAAAAAAAACTTCTGAATCCAGGAAAATAGTACAACTGCTACGCTTCTAATTTTTTTTTGATGGATATATGAAGTCATTGTACATACATGAACCAAAAAATCAAAGGCAAATTTTCTGGCAAATATTTATAAGAGCGATTCAAAATTATGAACACACATCTTTTAATATCTAGTAGATACCAATCTAGAATATGTCTATCCTATGAAAGTACAGCTGTTTCTTAGCCTTATAAAGTGCCGACAATTTAGATACTGAGAGTAATTTAAAGAAATGATACATACCAGAGAAAAAATTTTCTGTGACAAAATGGTACGCATTGACAATTTATTCTTATATAATTAACCCTTTCACTCTCAACATTAAGTGAAGCTGCCTTGGAATCTTCATACGCATAAGACCCAACGTCGACTATAGCTGTCGTGATTTTTTCATCAAAAACGACCGGACGCTGGCTCTAGCAGATACATGGGGAAGGGCTTTAATAATTTATAAAATTATTTGCTTGAAAATATATTTTCATTTCAATTACATATCTCATACTGAGTAATATCATTTTTCGTGGGATTGAAAAAAAATATTTGTTGAAAACTTTCATTTATATCCAGTCCTGATATTCCGTAAAGACTTTTACAATTTCTACTTCTAGGGGGGTAGCTGCCCCCTTTGGTCCCCCACTGGGCATGCCCATAGGAAGTGTAGTAACCGCTTAGGTAGTATTGTCCAATGCATTTGGGCCCGGCCCGAGACCCAGCTTAGCGGGAACTTAGGGCCACTCCTCAGCAATTAAGCCCGACCCTCCCAATGCATTTATGACCAAGCAGCAATTCATTGCTGACTGAATAAATTGTCAATGGTTTTTGCAATGATTTATTTTGTAGAATTAGGTATGCTAAAATTTTGTTTGAAAATTGCTTATGCACAGAACAAAACCAAGAATTCATTTCAAAGTATTAAAAAATTGTAGTATGCAACAAAATATATCAATGAAAAAAACCAATGACAATACATAACCACTTTGCAACGGTGAGGATGATTACAAATGAGTGGGAGGGTTGGGCTTAATTGCTGAGGAGTGGGTCTCAAAGCCTGCTAACACAATACATCACCTCGTACGGGTTAATGCCTATATGTATGAATGCGAGAATGAACGCCAAAATGCACCGTGTAGCCACCCCACTTGGGCAAATGCATGCAAAGACAAAAAGAACCTGTTATTATTTGGTTCATGCATTTGTACATGTACTGTTACGGTACACCAAAATCATTCATGCAAACGCACATTTACCTGTATGTGTTAATGTATTGTGTAACCAGACCTTCAGGCCAGGCCTGAATGTATCTAACAATTGCTACCTCGACAGTCACCTCCCTTCACATGTGTCAGCCACAGTCGACATCCAGTTGTTAGCGTTGAAAAATCCGACGTCCAGCACGAAAGAAGTAAACTTCATCACTTTTGCATTTATTGTAATACCCCTCATCTGTTCATATAAATTGCCATGAAAATGGACATTAAATTTCTGGAACGTCAGCTACTATGTTTAAAATACAAATGACCTAAAATTCGCGAGATCATAGTTCAAGATAAACAAGAGGTCCAGATCAAAAGATATGTTCTAAGATGTTTAGGTGCACTTCAGGCCATGCTTGACAACTGATAAACAAAATCATCTCCAGGTCGGTCACAGTTCATTATTTGGCAGCCAATAGTAAATGCTTGTTCAATTTTATATGCTGCGGTGACCAAATAGAATATTTTAAAAGGAAGTGTGGTATACATGTAATGGCCTAGTGGGTACATTGCTTACATCACTTGATCAATGGTGAACTTCCTCACTTTACCAGAAAGATTGTTTAGTGCACACGAAATTGTACCAGAAGACACCACGTCTTCAGTCCTTGCCGCTAAAACGCCTACTGCATCATAACAAGAACCTTGCCAAGGCTTCACAGATTGGGATAATTACAGATTGTAGGAAATTGGACGGTTTTTTTAAGAACTCCGCCCATAAAATAAGAGGGTCTTTCATGTCCCCTAATGTTTTCGATTGACAAAAGGAAGGACCTAATTAACTTCGGATCACTCATAGAAGTGCCTTTATAGTTTATGTTGGATTTAGTGGCCTTATGAAGTCATACAACATTATGCCTCCGCACTAGGGTCATCCATTTCAATATTGAATCAATCGTTTCAAATTCATGCTATACATCTATTAGGATCCGCAAATAATAATCTTCCTATATTTCTTACTGCCGTCAACACAAACCAAATATTGCCACTTCTAACTCTCCGAAGCTTATCTTTGCACCGGTCTTCTATTGAGAAAATATGAAAACTACTCACCCAGCAGTTATTTCTCGGCGATATTTTCCTCAGTTCTGTGTCCGATTCTAAGCAAATCTTTTTGAAAATACTGAAATCCTTGAGCTTTTTCAAACAAAGTGAACAAATGGTGGTGGGAAGGCCATCTCCCTCATCAACCTAAGAAAGCAATCAAGCAATATGTTAATAATTGCCTTGAGATATACGGACATAAAAGAAATAAAGCAAACATTACGAAAACGAGAAATCTAAAAGAGGGAACGTGGCACTTACTTGTAAACCGACTAAATCATGTAGGGCATGCTTCACACTTATTTCGTATTCTACATTTGAAGTGAATAAGTTGCAAAAATAATAATGATTCTTCCTACAAAGTCTGCAAAAGTCACTCTCTGAATTCCTTTCTGTCGAATCCGTGAAAATCCCGATGGTACGACTCATTTCTTCACTTCAATATTTCATTCAATCTTTAAATCGGCTCAATCATCCACTCAACACTAACAGAGATCTCAAAGTCTCACAAGAAAACTATATACACTTTGATGATGTGTGAAAGTGAAAACACAAAGGAATAATCTAGGAAATATCCAAAAATAGCTAAAATTAATAAATCAATTCAAAGATAAATGACATCACAATAGCATAGTTTGATATTTCAACAATTTTAATGCTCGTTCAATACGTTAACGAACTTTGTTAATATGGGACGATAGGGGACAATGAGAGAAGAGATGAGTGTAGAAAAGTTTTTAGTTATTATTTTTCCCGTCTAAGACACTGCTTTAGAGCAGGCTAACTATTTGCGTTTTAAGAGTAATTACTTTCTACCTCACTATAAATGGAATTTTCACAGTAAATTATAAATTTTGCTCAGATTAGTGGCAGAGCAAAAATTACTTTCAGCGAAAATTTAATACTTCTGTCAGAAATGGAACTAGAGCGCAATTTCAGCCGCCACGCAGGAGCAGTGACTTCATGGACTTTTCAATGGGCAATTGCGGTCTTGCGGAAACAAAGAGGTTAAACAAAACTTTATTATAATGCATAGAAAATGTTTGCAAGATAGCCATATTAGCACTCATGCAATTAAGATCAAGAATATATAAGTCATCGATCTACGTCATTTGTCGACAGTAGGCCTGTTGTACACGTATAATCATTCAGCGGTGATATACGTAACTACATACCTCGAATTTAAACCAATCTTTGCTTGCCTTATCTTATATAAACATGTGAACTAAAGATTTGATTTCCTGCATGGTGTAATGTATTAATCAAGATTTCCTGCAATGGAGTCTGGTGGAGTCTACGAAAAACTTTGACTCTTTCTTCCGATCTGTTCAAATCTGATACTGTCCATCTACATAATCTGCTGTTCATACCTGAGTCAACCTTAATGATATCTATCAGTTTTGAGTGGATGATTGAGCCGATTTAAAGATTGAATGAAATATTGAAGTGAAGAAATGAGTCGTACCATCGGGATTTTCACGGATTCGACAGAAAGGAATTCAGAGAGTGACTTTTGCAGACTTTGTAGGAAGAATCATTATTATTATTGCAACTTATTCGCTTCAAATTTAGAATACGAAATAAGTGTGAAGCATGCCCTACATGATTTAGTCGGTTTACAAGTAAGTGCCACGTTTCATCTTTTAGATTTCTCGTTTTCGTAATGTTTGCTTTATTTCTTATATGCCCGTATATTTCAAGATAATTATTAACGTATTGCTTGATTGCTTTCTTAGGTTGATGAGGGAGATGGCTTTCCCACCACCATTTGTTCACTTTGTTTGAAAAAGCTCAAGGATTTCAGTATTTTCAAAAAGATATGCTTAGAATCGGACACAGAACTGAGGAAAATATCACCGAGAGATAACTGCGGGGTGAGTAGATATCGTATTTTCCCAATAGAAGACCGGTGCAATGATAAGCTTCGGAGAGTTAGAAGTGACAATATTTGGTTAGGGTTGACGGCAGTAAGAAATATAGGAAGATTATTATTTGCGGATCCTAATAGATTTGTTGGAATCCGTGTGGCAAAAGGGCCACTCCTCTGCATGTGGATGGTCCGCACTCTTATGTAAGCTTCCATTAACGTCAAGGGAACCTTATCCGTGCATGTAGCGTGGACCGTCCGCATCCATGAGAAATGAGCGGAAGACATTAAACCCAATGTTTAATTAAGATTAGGAGCTTCCCTTATTTGTTGAATCAGATGGAGTTCATTTGTTTAATAGTGTATATTTCTCTGCAGAGTATCAAAGGAGAGGGTGCAGCTAAAGATGAGCCAGGATCTTCTTCAGAGACAAAGGACTGTATTCGAGATGCATCCGAAGATACGTCACAGATCCCATGCTCAGTTCAAGTGACTGAAATATATATCCCTGTGCCAGAGTGCGAACCACCCTTGGACAATATGATGGTAAGTTTTATTCTCATATACGTATTGTGTTGAAAGGCCTTCAGTTGTACAAATTCCTCGGTTGAATGTCAGTCGTTGCTGTAAATACACTTGAGGACCTCAAATCCGGAAATCTTGGGACCAAAGGGTTTCTGGATTGCTAGTTTTCAGTTCACAGAAAAATCACTTATTTTTTTTGGGGGAATTTTAATGCAATATATGTCAAATCAGGACCGTTGCTTCTGCAGCATAAACTATAAGTGCTTAATACTGGATGAGAATGAGCAATAAGTACATCTTTTTCTTCGTGGTCAATAGCTTTCGTCGATAGCATTCGCTGGAACACATTGCGATAATTGTCGATGATTTCCTTAGTCATTCAGTAAATCTGCAAATGCTTTAATATTTTGTTACCTAATGAATTTATAAATGCATTGAGGCTCTTGCTTTCAATATTTGAGATCCTTACTTGTGTCCCCGCCTAGGTTGTTAGCATATGTTCATTGCGTGTGCTAACTTCCTACTCTTCCCAGAACAAGGCTTAGAGAGTGGTGCTACGAAGTGGCAAGTGGAAACACATCAAGTCGAGTATTTTGTGGACTCAGTCAAAAAAACTGTCCGTGCTATTTTTGCAAACTGTGCAAAAGTGACTCTTTAGATCATGAATAGACACCTTTATGATTACACTGTGTCGACATTATGAAAATCTAATTTCATTTGGAAATCTTTTTAATTTTCATGATCTAGTAAATGTTAATGAAGGAGGAAAAGGCATTGGCGATAAATATCTATTATAAATAAGTGAGAGGATGGTTAAATATTGCAGTCGGTGAATGTTAATATTCTGGAGTTTGATATGTGAGTCACAAGAATCTCATGAGTATATTGGCCTGCTTGAGTGGGTTAAAGTAAAAGATTTTTTATTATTATAGGGATTATAATTATCATTATTAAAATTGTTATTATTATTATTAGGGATGGAAGGATCCAGGATTTTTCTCGCAATAGGATTCAGATTGGATCCTTGATTTTTGGAGCTGGATTTTTCAGATCGGATATTTTCGGATCAAAATGCATTTTCAAGTTCCTGATGCTGAAATTCCCCCAATCAATGTTAAATCTCTTGGGAAGGGTCACACCCAGTGCAAGTCCTATTTTGCCTTTTCTATTTTCCATGGCTGTAATTCCCCGATGTAACTTCTGCGAGAGCTTTCAAATAATACAGTTCATGAGCAGGACAAGTATCCCATGCAACGGTGCATTTGATGATAGAATTGGAACTCTTTCCACCCTTATTTGGGCGTTGCGTTCACTGAAGCTATTATTTAAAATTTTGGATCAAAATCCGATGTCTTCTGTGACTTTGGATCCTATGTATCCCATGAAGGGCAATATTGGTGGATATTTGGATCCAAGGTATCCGATCCGACCGTCCCTAATTATTATTGGACATACGCTATTGTTATTATTATTTTTCATTTATTGGGTGACATCTATTATTCTCTTCAAGTTTAATATGAAAGCGGAGAACAAAGACCAACTTGGTGAAGGGAATTATCCTGGGATGTACACACCTAATACAGCTGAAAATTCGGATAATGCCCCAGACCCATTGGCCACTGAGGATTTGGTAAGTGCTCTCTTGCCTATTTTAGCACAGTTATGCTAATATACAAATTCATTCTGTTGTGGAATATTCCCAACACCTTTCAGCAGGAACTCAAAACATTTTCCCTCACTTCATGCAACATGAACATCTTCTATTTGGAGAGATTTTCGAGAGGTACAAATAATTCCCCACTTCCTGACCCCAAATCGTACCCTACTTGTCGAAATTCATGTCTCATTCGTTATTTAATCAAGCATGTAGATGGCACTTGTCTCAAATTTGTGAATCTTGCGGAAGTGTCTACTCATTGGTATTCAAAGGTGGAAACATCAAATTGAAATTGTGACTGAGCATGTGAGTAATTTATGGATCTTAAGAAAAGTTGAAAGCCTCTAATGAGATGTATAGAATCCGTGATAAGGAATAGAAAACATTGGATTTATATGAGTGATGAAAGAATAGGGTAGTTTTCTTCATCAAAGAAAAGGAAAGACATTGATTGTGATTCATTACCCACCATTAGTGTATTCATAATATACAAAATATTTGGTTTAGAAATCCCAGTTCTGTAAAATGGCAATGGTCTATTTTAACTGCATTTGAAAAAGGCCAGATTGGCACCCATGCGATGCCACTCCACGTGACCTCAGAGGGACCTAGTTTCTATACGAGTATTGGGAGTTTTACATGGTCTGAGATTACCAATGCATGCATGAGGCGCAGAGCTCAGGGAAACATGTCTTAATAATCACTTATTAAAACTGGCTAAGGTCGGAAAGTTTTCTTCATTTGATAAGGTAATAATAATCATTATTTAAGCCAAGCGCTACCAGCCAGCAGGGTACTCAGCTACCTGCTAGCAGCCTGCGTCATATCAGTGCTAAGCCTTGCCTCAAGGTCACCTCACAGGGCGGCAGCGGGAACCAGAAATACGTCACACGGAGAGATTTCCCTGAATTCATACTTAGCCGTCGCTTTTTTGCTCACTCAAATATTTTCACTTTTCATTTCATCGCAAAAAATAGATATCGTCATTAAAAAATCTAAAAGAGTGAAATACGTACTCCAGGAGAAATAATCTTTCGATTTTGGTGATTAAAAAATAATAGGAAACCACCCTATTGCTGACAGTAGAGGTGAGTGGTGAGCTACGACATATCAATCTTCGGATGGCTGGCTATTAATTAATAATCTTGATTAATTGCAGAATGATATTTGGAGGAGGCGACCTACAGCTTAGGTCATTTGTGCTATGTGGGATAGATAGGTGAGGAAGGGTGGAGAGAAACCTGGCATCGGCATTAGCCTGCTCTTAACAAAATGCACGAGGGGGACCACGGGTTAACGTCCCATCCAATGGAGGGAATGTTGAGCTTATAACACTCTATTTATTTGGTTTCGTGTTACCTTAGGGCATAGAAACACACTTAATTATGAAATAACATTCAAAAAATCACTGTTACACTTTTGTATTCAAAACATCATAAAGAAAGACTAATTGTGCCCAATTTACAATTGCCATTATAACAAATAGATTGCATAACTTCCCTTTCTATTCTAATGGGATTTTGTTTCTTCTCCTTTTCCTTGTGTATATATAATAATGATATAAGTTCCACTTATCAGGTACAAGTTATTCAGTTAAATGAGAAGGAAGAATAACTTCATTGGCCAAATCTTGTTGGTTAAGTTATTGTTTTCTACAGAGGCGCCAGAATTGTTCACGAGGGATTATTTAATTTATACTGAAATCCTGTAATTCAAGTTTTGTGCATGATCAATTTTGTTTCTTTTAACCAATGGTGGAACTAGGTATATGCTTTGGGATGGATGAAGGGGTCTGGGGTGTGAACCCCCCTAGGCAATGGGGGTCCCGGGAAATTTTTGAAAATGCCATGCCTGTGAATACATTTTACATGATTTAGGCACTTAAAATTTAACTTTAAGCAGATGCAGTTATTATATGTCAAAACTAGACAATAGTTTTCAATATTTTTTTATTTATCTGAGGCTTTTTGGGGATCTATCCCCCTTATACCCCCATAGTTACACAACTGATTGTAACAATTGATTAAAATGTTTATCTATGAGTGTTTCTCTTTCCTTTAGGGTGATTTGGGAATATACAGGTCATCTCATGTTAAAGAAGATCAGATCAGTGATAATGAAGGTGGATGTATGGACAATGATTTTACTGATGGCACCTCAAGCAAACTGGCGAATGAAGCATCCTCTGATCAGGTAATACTATTTATGAACTATTTATTGTAAGTTTAACTAAAACTGCATCTAAACTTTATTGCCATCATAAGTCAGCAATTCTAAAATTGGTTTTATATAGCCCTCCATTGCTCTCAGCTATCTCTTCTTTTTTTCATTTATACGGTCTTCTTCTCTTTTACATTCTTAATTATCTGATGCATGAAACACATTCAGAAGCATTACTTTCCCCTCTTACAGCACACGTGTCCTTTTCTTTTTCTGATTATCTTTATCAGGTCATCATTTTTAAGAGAATTCCTTTATCTCCTATTCTCTGCTCTTCCTTGGTACTTACTCTGACTACCCCTTTTATCTTCAACATTCTTCAGGAGCAACACATTTTGAAAGCTTCCTCTCTTTACTTTTCTGTAGCTGTCAATTTTGAAGCCTTGCTGTCATTTATAAATTTGCTCCATATGTTGTGTGTGGTGCATCGTTTCATTACTTCTGGATTTGTATTCTCAGCTGTGATTATATTCTTTTTTGTAGAATGCTCTTTGTGTCCATGCTATTATACTGACTGTTTCTTTCTCCCATCATGCATCACTAATAGCTAATCTCAATACCGCATAATTTGTCTCACTGTAAGGATATGAGACCTTGAAAATGACGGAGAGTGTTGAAACTGTGGTCGATAGTAGAGCTATATATTTAAATTTGTTTATTATAATTTGTTATTTATATTTTATCACAGATGTATTGCAATTCCACCATGTTGATATCATGCATTCGAAAGCACTGTCTGATACCTCTTGAGCAAATAAATTGTGAAGGATTCAGTTATTTCCAGTCGAACTGATGGTTTTTTACTGTAACAGACATTATAGAATCAGTATTCAGTCAATGGATGTAACTACACCTCTAGGATGCACAATTTGTTAACTGTGCGTTAAAAGTAAAACAAATCATTCACAATTCCCCGTTGAAGTTATTTACCTTTTGTCTAATAAGGAGTCAATCTACGGATTTCTCTTTTTCGATAACGCAGCATGTCCTTCCGTTATATCTCAACTGCCCAAGTTATTTTACTAACCAAAGGGTTTGATGTTATTTAACTGAATTATAACCCAAAATAAACTAAATCTTTGTTATAGACCATTTTTACATTTATTGCATCTATTTCATTATCTATGGTCTCTGGAATCTCCTGCATAGCGTTACTTACAAACTAGTTTTTGTTATGAGTGAAGTTATATCTGGAGTTTTGCAACTCCGGAAACTAATGCTCAGAGGTTGATCACATGGCTTTTGCCAGGATTTTTCAATGCAAATGAGAGGTATTTGGCATATAGTAAAGTGGTAAATTCAAAAAACCTAATTTTACATGATCAAAGTTCCTATATTTCGGTTCAGCTAACAGCATCCAGATTCTAGAACTCTCTACCACTGAGTAGAAAATTAACTTGTTCACTTCAATCATTTAAAGAAAGGCTTTGCTCCCATTTGAAATCCAGGGATAAGGTTAGTTTATCATCTTCATTTTACGAGGCTATCAAAACTTTCTATAAATTAATTTACACAAATGTTTGTCCATAATTATCTTTTGGTAGAACCTATATTTTTTTGTTATTTAATATTGAATATGTCACTGTTTTTGTCTGAAAATTAACAGCTTGTTAAGCCTAGCAATGATTGTAAATAATCACAAAAGCTGAACAATGACTCTTTGTAACGCTGTTGTTATATTTTTGTCAAAATGCTATTTATTTGTTTAATATTTTGTTGGAGCAAGACATGTATCTTGTGTTCATTATCTATCACAGGTTCTACCTGAATCATATTAAAAGTATTCATTCATTTATGGATTACCTTTAGGCAGCTTGCAGGGTAGTGTGAAAAATATATCCATAAAAAGCAAACTTTAATTTTATTCCTGTTACAAATTCTCAAAAGTATTTATCACCCGCAAGTCCACACCAGTGTGGACTGAAGCCGCAGTTTCAGCTTGCTTCGTGCCTATTAAACATCTATGTAGAGTACATATGCATTATCAGTATTGTTACGCAAGGTAGTATGAAGAATGCATCCATAAAAATCAAACTTTAATTTTATTCCCGTGACAAATTCTCAAAAGTATTGCTATATTTCTCTATTTCAATAATTAACACATTCAATGCGGGCCTGATTTTCATAAAAGTTGTCAGAATTGGCCGTTAAAATAAGAATGAAAAATAGTCGAAGGTTTCCACTCCATAACTTCAGTTCAAATACAGCTTTTTTCAAAAGCGGTGCACATACTTTGAAAGAGGGAAGCTTGCTGAAGGCCTTACATGCAAATGGAAGACGCAAGTCAATATTAGTCATGTATGGAGGTGGAGAAAGGTCATGTACGGAAGTGGAGAAAGGGAGAGCACATCAATTGACGTGCTCCCTATCTCAGCTTAGACGGGACCACGTCAATTGACACACTCTGCACTGAATATGTCGATGATGATGCTTGCAGATTCTCTTGCAGGCCCAAGCCTCTACATCTTCCCATGGTAAGGAGAAGGAAGTCGAGAGCTCAGGAGCCATGGTGACAGATCTCAATTGGAAGCTGATTGGGGCCAAGAAGGAACCATCTCCCAAGGATAATGCCGAGGTATGTATGAAATTCCTGTAATCCAATTAAATTAATTGATCAAGGAGGTACTTGGTGATAAACCTAAATATTAACCCTTAGGCTGTGGGAACGTTTTTAAACAGTCCGCATAGTGAGTGTGGGAAAAGCATTTTTCAACGTTCCACCAGATTTTCTTACCACTGGCAGCCCTTCCTTAAGATTTTATTGCCGTCCTTTCTGCAGTTGCTTAAACTCGTCCCAACCTAATGGCAGAGAGCACAAAGGTGTCTTTCGAGGACTGTGTACCCTCACCATGGGGAGCGCTACGTGTATTATCCCTTCTCTGAGAGAGAGGGAGCTCCCTGCTCTCCGCGGGGCATTCACGATGAAAACAATGCCCACAAATCCTTGCATTTCCTAGGAATGTATTTATCTTGCTGTTGTCCATTAGCCAGGGAAACTTATTTGAATGCCTTGGTCTCTCTTTCTTAAAATGTCGGTGGTGGGTCTTCCATCACTGCATAATTACCAAGGACGTATTAGGTATATTTGTAGTCTGTCGTCAGGGGGTAGTGTGGGCAGTCCTGGAGGGTCCACTACCTGCTAGACACACGCCCGGGGTCGAGAGAAAAATATCTTCCCCGCTCATGTCTTGCACAAAGTGGAAGAAAAATGTTGACGCTCCCACAGCTAAAGAGTTAATCGTTGTAAATGATAGAAAATTGTTCCTTCTAAACAGTATTATTAGTCACCCATTTGATTCAAAGCTACAAATAACTGAAATAAGTGTTCTTATCTCAAAATAAGCTGTTTGTTCCTTTTTTTTTGTTGCAACTCAACTTGAGGTTAAAGGGATGGTACCCAGCATGTAGGATGGTGTTGGAAAGATTAAAAGTTATCTTATAAGCTTTACCAATATTAATAATGGAACGAGAGGAACAGCATGTTCAAGTCTTTAGCACGTGAATGTTAATTTACCTGTGAGGGCAAAGACTTTGCCAAGGGCAGGGAGGGGGTATAGTGGAAGTTTCCACTGGCCATGTCAGCAGTGCCACAGTGTGTGGTAGTACTCCAATGGAGGCTGACATTATGACAGTTGATATCTCTGAAACGATTGGAGATAGGTCAAAACAAACGGAAATTTGGCATTTAGGATTCCACTTTCATTTTTCTGCAATTACAGTGCTTTTTTGTCCCAAAAAGCTCAATTGAAGTTCCTCAGTACTAATTGCCCCTGTGGCATAGTCTCCTGCAATTTTAAATTTACCCAATTTTAGCATGTGAATTTAAACCTCATTTGGATCATTTTGAGAATAGAAAAACATAACCTTTCTAAATTCTGAAAAATAAGGAGCAGCCTATGGTTTAGTCTTTTGTGGTTCCCAGCCACTGAAATGATGTCCATTGGACATCTATTGGATGTACTAGCTGACATCCATTTGATGTCCTTTGGACTTCTGATAGATGTCCAAATGTCACACTTCTATACGTTCGGAGCATGTCTTTTTCAGGATTTGGCAATTGAAGAAAGATTTCTTTGGCTTCCCACCTGGTAATTCCGTCCTTTTCTCCCGACATTTTGAAAAGCATCCTCAGGAGAGGATCCCCTGAGGATGAGAGATAAGTTGAGAGAAAGGTGTCAGTTCACTAAATTCCCAGCAACAAAACGCCCAGGACAAAATCACCGTGACAAAATCCCCGCAGCTACTTACAAGGTGTTGCTACAAATGTAGTTTTGAAAAAGTTAAAAAATAAGTTAACAAAAATAAAAAACAATTAATTGCTTAAACTTGAGTTATCTATTAATGTATTTTGTAAATAATATTTAAATTTGTATGGAAATGTCAACTTCAATCATTTACTGAATTGTTCTCCTAATTGTTTTAAAAATTGAAAGGATGCTTCAGCCCATTCAGGTTAGGTTAGGTTTCAGAAAAATAATTCACAAAAAGTGATGTTTTTTTGTCAAAAGAAACATGGTAATAGATGTGAAAACATGATTCAGCCCAAGAAAAGTGAAAAGTCATTGTGTATTTTGTCACCTGGGGATTTTGTCATTGGGCATTTTGTCAGCAGGAGATTTCGTAGCCAGGCCTTATGTCAATGGGGGTTCTGCGCAGGGCCTTCTGTTGGTAAACCAAGAAAAAGAGAAGGAAGGCTTCTTTCCCCCTTCTGTTTGCCTTTTTTGAATCCTTCTAGGTCCCTCAAAGGGTATCAACCACTGAAGTCCTTTTACTTGTTTCATCAGCTCCTAGGTTAGTAGATGATTAAAATTCCTGCTAACCAGATTTTATATTCTATATATTGAGGACCATTTTCATCAAGCGGATTTCTTGAATGTGTGTATATAGTTCATGCCAAACTCTTGGAGACAAACTCTGAAACTGTTGATTGCATTTTCTTATTAAACGTATCATCGTTTTGATAATATATTCTATTGAATACTCTTTTAATGGAATTGTCCGACCAGATTTTGACTCTAAGCGTGAAATCAAAGTAAAGTTTGAAAAATGAAACATTAATACAATGTGGCCCAAATATTTTTCTTTAGGCTAACCAAGTTTTAAAATTTTACTGCAAATTCTTATAGGCTTTCATAACATCCATTGATTGCACTCAAGGCAAATTCATAGTTTGTAATCCAACTTACCCTAGAATATTACAAGTTTTGGTGCCATGAGACGAAAACTGATATCCTCCTACTCAAATTTCCTCATAGTCAGATGTTGTCATTGTTGTAATCACAAAACCTTATTTTTTTGCATTTATGTTCTCTGCAAAAGCACGCTGTCTCAAACCTGGAATTTCTAAAATAGGCTACTGTATTTCTATTGTAGATTCCAGCCTTGAGGAATCGCACTTTCAAAGTAAACATATAATTTGATAAAAAGCAAGCTTTTGATTTTAGTGCAATGATAACATCTGATTAGTTATCAAAGTTTAACTTGAGCCTACTACATATCTGCATATTCAATACATTTAAGGAATCCACTTGTTAAAAACAGGTTCACAATTGTATGATTAGTATAAACTCTGCCTAATATGAATTTTAATAACAAATAATCTGGTTATCCGATCAGTGGTTGATGCCCAAATATTTTTCTTTAGGCTAACCAAGTTTCAAAATTTTACAAGGCAAATACATAGTTGGTATTCCTACTTAACCTAAAATATTACAAGATTTGGTGCCATGAGAGGAAAACTGTTGTCGTCCTACTCGAATTTCCTCATAGAATCAGATGTTGTGATTGTGGTAATTGCAAAACCTCAATTTTTTGCATTTATGTTCTCTTTTAAAAAGCATGCTGTATCAAACCTGGAATTTTTAAAATAAGCTACTGTATTTCTATTGTAGATTCCAGCCTTGAGGAATCGCACTTTCAAAGTAAACATATAATTTGATAAAAAGCAAGCTTTTGATTTTAGTGCAATGATAACATCTGATTAGTTATCAAAGTTTAACTTGAGCCTACTACATATCTGCTTAGTCAACACATTTAAGGAATCCACTTGGTAAAAACAGGTTCACAATCATATGATTAGTATAAACTCTGACAAATACGAATTTTAATAATAAACAATCTGCTTATCCGATTAGCCGTTGATACTCTTTGGAGGAATCTGGAAAAATTCCACAAAATCAAAAAAATACACTGCACTGTCAGATGATCATTGATTCACTACTCAATGCCGATAACTGCTACTGTATTTGGGTGACAGTACATCAACATTGTTCATGATAATACACATAGCACTGGTAATATGTTGCCAGTTACCATCTTGTATTGATGGTACTTGATTTCTGACTAAATCGATCAAAGTCGATAGATAGATAGTTGTAAGTCATGGGTGTTAGTTCCAAAATTGGCCTACAGGAATAGGAAAACTCAAGACTGATGACTTGAACTGCTGGTGGAAATACTCATCTCCAGCAACTTTAAGAAGTCATAAATTTATATAATTTATATTATATACGATCTATTTTATATCATGTCCATCAGATAGCATTCTAGAGCCTCCAAATGGATGTATTTGTAGTGACCCTCATTGGATGTCATCTAAATGACATCTAATAGATGTCCATAAGAGACTTCTGGATGTCAAGTGGAAGTACATTGGACATCTTGCAATGGCTGGGTTATGACTTTGGTTTCAAGTGAGGTTTTGTAAACTATTAATCAAGAATTTTTATGTAATAAGTGCATATTTATCCAGTTTCTACTTGGACAAAAAAGACGACATTTGGTTGTGTTTGTACAGATTTTTACTTGATTGAGAGTGATGTTTTTTTTTTCAAAAATATTGCCTCGTTTCAAAATTATGCTTTCACTTTTTCTGGCAAGAGAATAATGACTTTTAATTTGTTGGTAACATATTTTGAGTTCCTTTTCCTTCCTTGTGCTTTGCTGAACTTCCTACTGCAAATTGAAGTACATATACTTATAATTGTAATTCAGAGATGAAACTATCACCTATATAACCTTAGTTATGATAGGGTAGCATACGAAACCACATCACTGGAAGAGTTATCTAATAACTATAATATTACGATACAGATGTAATATTATTCAATGACCACTTCCTGGTTGAGAGTTGTGGGAAAATTTTGAACTTTCTGAGTGTTGTAAGAAAGTAATTTTGTTGAGAAAATACTTTGGAGGGCCTCAAAAATTTTGATGCAATACGTTTTATAAATTATTTGGTCGAGCCTTTCAAAAAAAGTTCTAAATTTCTTACTTTCAGCCAACATTTATGGAGGATGGGGAGCCAATTGAGGGAATCACTATGGCCCATGAGTCTACAACAGAAGCATTGGGTGAGTGCTCAAAAGGGAAATAGATACATGAAGGAATAGGGTGGTTTCCTATTATTTTTTTATTTCCTAAATCGAAAGATTATTACTCCTGGAGTATGCGCTTCACAGTTATAGATTCTTAAATCACGATATCTATTTTTTCGCAATTAAATGAAAAGTGGAAATTTTCAAGCATGCAAAAATGCGACGGCTAACAGTAAGTATGAATGCCCGGAAAAGCCCGTTTGATGTCATTCTGGTTCCTGCTGCTGCAGAGTAAGGTGACCTAAGGGCAAGGCTTTGAGCGCTGCTAGGCGCAGGCTGCTAGCAGGTTGCAGGGTACGCTGCTAGCAGGTAGTGCTTGGCTTAATTATGGATTAATAATACCTCATCAAACGAAGGAAACTTTCTGACAATAGCCAGTTTTAATAGGTGATTATTAAGACATGTTTCTCTGAGGTCTGTGCCTCATGCATGCATTGGTAATGCTGGATGATGTAAAACTCCTATCTACTTGTATAGAAACTAGGTCCCTGTGACGTCACGTCATGCTGGAATCGCATGGGTGCCAATCTGCCCTTTTTCAAATGCGGTTAAAATTGACCAATGCCATTCGCATTAACTGGGATTTCTAAAACCAAATCATTTGTTTATTATAAATACACTAACGGTGGGTAACAAATCGCAATCAATGCCTTTCGTTTTCTTTAATGAAGGAAACTACCCTATTGTCGTAAATGATTGTGGAGGATGAAGCTAATGAAATAGAAATCCTTCCATACTTTCTTTTTTTAATTTGCTTGCCAATTGAAATGGGGAGAGAAGTTATCTTTTAAATGTTTTTGTAATTATATGGTTTTTTATAATGATTTTCCCAAGCAAAATATTTTTCTACTGATTTTTTTAGTATTTAACCTTTTCCCTACTAAAGATGAAAATATGCATCTGGACATTTCTTGACCGGGGAGGCGTAAAGCCACAAATTTTGATCGGAGATTTTCCTACACAGTTGAACGAATGCTGAATATATACATTTCCTTGCTCTTCCCAATTTATGAGGGTCACGGGTCTGCGATGTCTTTGCTTCAGGACCCAACACAGCATGGCTTAGGCTTTACCCTCGAAATCCAGGAGCAGGTTCCTGGACCTCTCGTCTTATGTCACCCCTTGCAGCGGTAAGGGACTGCAGTCATGCAATTGTTCGTCCAGTCATGTCGCAAAATAAATATTTGTTCCTTTCTCAAAAAATATAAACTAGGAATTGAATTATTTGCCTTTTGAGCTGCTTTCACAATTTTTGAATGAAATTCTATGGTAAATATTAACATATATCTCGATTTTGGTATAAACAATACATGGAAATTGTTGCCGCATTAATATTGATGGTAGAGCTTTGTTCAAAATTCGATAATTCTCAGAGTAAAACAAGGAATTAAATTGAAAGTCTGCAATTTACGTTCGAGCAACAGTTATCCATGTAGCTAATTAATATAAACAGAGCATGAGTGACTGCAAACCAATGCCGCTGATAGGGTTATAAACTCCAAAAGAAGGGAGCCCAACTACCCTCTGGAGTCCAAGATATTGCCGAGTCCCCACTAGGAAGGGTAGAAAAGGTTTGGTTCTGAGAATGAGTGATTATCATCGAGACCCCTCTTAAGGAATGTCCAGCAAAAATGTTGAAAATTATATATATAGTGGAACCTCGATTTATCGTTTTTCAGGGGGATGGATGAAAAAAACAATCAATGGGGGTAAACGATCAATGCGGGAATGTTTGCCCGGGTTGCCTTTGTCCCAGGAAACGCTGGATTTTTGCGAATTATGACATTCATCAATGGATTTAAAAAAGATTTTAGCTGATTACAGGAATATTATTCCTTTATCGAAACACTTAGGTCATATTGTTGATTCGGATTATATCTCCTTCAAATATCCTGAAGGAACACGCCGCCTTGCTAAAAAATGTTTCGCTCCACTCGGAATTTTCACTGCTATTATGCATTTCTGTCCGATGTAAAAAATCTTATCCATCAAATGCTATTTCAAGTACACGTATTTACGAGAGAAATGTGCGTGTTATGCCTCAAACAACCGATTTCGCCGTCGCAGTGATTGGTTATGAGGTGGATCAAGAAGGCCAAAAATAGTTTATTAATTGAAATGTTCCTTTCTTGCAATTAAATTTTTAATATGATTGAGGCAATGTGGCGTTAATCGTCAGCGGCACGCCCAACTGATCCTCGGCTTCATCCCACTTCTTGTTTTCACCAGGGATCTCGCTCCACCCCTACCCCAGCCGTCATGTACTAGCGGATATACCGAGGCGTGCTGTAATATTCACGCATTTCTAGCCCGGATTCTTTTCTTCAATTATTTTCAGTCTATCTTTTAAAGTTCTCACTCGTGTCTTCGAAAGGGCCATGGTCCGAAGACGAATAAGAATAAAACTAATAAATATGAAACCGGACTCTATAGAACCCACACGGAAAACACTCGCCGGTTTTAAGTCAACCCACCCTGGAAAGTACGGAACCACTCGTACGAGGTGAAATTCGGCACTACTAGTAATGCCGTAGCGATAGCATTTTTTAGTAATGCTATCGCGTACGGCGTAAGCAGAGCTTACTGCAGAGGGTGAAGCATGACCATAAGACTGCGCAAATTTTTTATCCTACAGAGAAGGCAACTTACCTACTCATTTCTAACAATAAGTCGCGTAGCTCTAGATGAGCAGATGAATTCAGATTGCTAGTAGGGAGAAACAAAACATCCTGAGAAGACATCCGCTTCGTTTGCACCTCAGACAAGTGAGACTTGTAGCGTAACTCGTAAATTGTAACCAGACTACCTGTTTTCGAAAAAAATCCGCATCAACTGCCGTGAAGCTCACTATCAGCTGCGAGAATATAGATATTCGCCAGAAATCACTATCTTATTATTCCAACTATTTCCTTGCTTAAAATGGTTAAATAACGTTAGAAATACGTCGTGTTTGGTATAATTCTTTTTTGAATTACGTGCACATCACTAATATCTCAATCTAATAAAAATATAATACCAATTGCCGAAATTCATTTTTACCCACCTTTCGGGCTAATCGGTGATTTATGCAGCAGTTGACCTCCAGAGGTGGGGATCTTTGAAGCGAGTCAGCTAAAAAAAAGTCAGCGGTCGAGAAAGGGGGAAGCGTGAAAAAGGTTTCTTTTGTTCTCGAGTAACTTTATATTTTCTTTCGAAGCTAAGGTCGTCGTAATACGATCCCTGCTCGAGCTGGTACCTTTTTTTGTTTCGGGGAAGAGGAAAGCTTCAGACAGGGGGAGACGAGTGCTGAATGGAGGGGGATACCGGATCTTGGGAAATGCGCTAATGTAACTATCCCACGGCACTCGGCTTCTCCCTATCAAATTTCAATCTCCTGGGGAAGATTCAAACTTTGTGTCTGTCGTTATTAGCCATAAACAACACGTTGTAAACACTTCGTCTTATTTTTTTCAAACGATGGATGCGGGAAAATTATACGACGGGACCGCGATCTTCAAATGATCAATGCGGGAAAACGATACTTCAGGGAATGATAGATGCGTGGAAAAATTACATTGTCTTTACGGAACTTAATTTGGGACCAGGAGCGGCGAACGATGAATGCGGGAACGATAAATCGGGGTTCCACTGTAATATAGGTAGAATTGTAAAACAAGCCCAATCCTTTTCACTTTTTTCCAGGGGTTGGCTATTGTATTTTGTTTGGTTTAACAAAGAAAAGGGTCGTGTCCTTCATCAAAGAAAACGAAAGGCATTGATTGGGATTAGTTACTTTTTTTGTTGTCCACAAATATGAGTCAAAGCGTAAGGAACCCGAAAAACAATCACCAAATTACTCACTGCATAAGCCTCCGTAATATTTTTAAGGTCTCCTATTTTTTTAATCCAGAAAAATCAGTTTATTTTCAACTTTGCCTCCATCATTGGAAAGGGGGAACATTTAGCTATTTTTCTAAATAGTTGCCATGAGGATGAATTACTTTTTGCCATTATTGTTACTAGCCTTTTAATTCTTGTGTTGTGCTGCTCTCCCTGTATTTTTAACTGACCACTACTTCTTGCACTGCATCGTCTGACTTGAATTTCTGTCCCCTTAGGTGTTTTTTGAGGAAGGGAAACAAAGTGGTATTCGCTTCGGCCTATGTCAGAGTGGTAAGGATGGTGGCATATGATATCCCAAACAAATTCATGGAATAGGATGGTCGTTTCATATGGCACATGTGAACGGGCACTGTCATGATGCAGACATACTCCTATGAGACTCATCTGGCAGAAAACGCATCGTAACGGAGGGCCTCTGACCCAGTGTTCCGCACAGAGATGTAGCTACAGCCTTCATGCAGACCTTCCTTTATCTCATGAAGAGTAATTCTCTGGTTATTGCATGCCAAATCGTCAATTAAGCTGCCGTTGATTCCTTGCCCTGACTGCTGCTCACCATGGACGTTTTTCCATCCAACAGAAAACTCCCGGCAGCATTTCCTCACATTTTTTATGTCTATATACTTCTCACCGTACACTACCATCAACTAGGGATGAATGTCAATCAGTAAAATCTTTTATCGAGTGACTGAGAGTAGTTTGCACTTGGTGGTGAAGTGGATGAGCTGTGGGTTAAGCCGTGGTTCTGGATTTGTCGTAAGGTAACTGATTTCTGGGCACCAGTATGGGATGCTGCGTAAAGGGAAAAAATAATTCCGCCCGTACTCAGAATGGTGACAACTCCCCTGTTGGATGGAGTAATTCCCTCAGTAAGTTTGGAGGATCACGCTATTCGACCAAACCACTCCCTTTTCATCACCAGGAATATGGGGGGGACATGGGATAACAAATAAGGGATACACTTAACCTCAACTAACTACACTCCTGGCACTAGCCTCGACAAAAAGAAAAAAAACACTCCCAGTAAAAATGGCTGACTGCCTGTGGTAATCCTCATGCTTACGTCTCCTAGGAACGACTCCCCGCTCTCCCTCTCTCTCTCTCTGCCGCTCGGGATATACGTTCCGTCCACCGCCTACTGCGCCCTCCGCGTTCGGGGGTAGAATCCTATGAAGACAAAAAAACTGAGTGCAGTAGCGTAAGGACAGGCAGCCGTCGCAGTGGGTGAGCTAAGTGGGAGCTCCATCCTAAAGTACAGCTATGTAGCTACTGAACAGACTATGACCGCATGGGTGATTCTACACTTGGGTGTAAGAACCAAGAAATTCAGTGCTGAAATAAATAATGCACAACCTTGGTAACTTTTCACTGGAAGTTTTTATTGTTACGACACGTTTCAATGCTGAGGCATCATTTTCAAGTTACCAAGGTTGTTTATTTTTCATTTCAACAAGGATTTTCACAAAGTCAAAGCTGAATCGATTGATTTCAAATGCAGTGCTGTTGTCATATTCCACATGGCGACTTGGGGATTTGCAAATTGTGTTTTTTTGAGACCTTACTTTTCAGTATGCCCTCGTAGCTCTTAGTTTTATCTGTCTCGCCACTGGTGGTACA
The DNA here is from genome assembly GCF_921293095.1 of Ischnura elegans. NCBI lineage: Eukaryota > Metazoa > Arthropoda > Insecta > Odonata > Coenagrionidae > Ischnura > Ischnura elegans. The sequence goes on from NW_025791657.1 coordinate 2,033,566, forward strand.
TGATTACTTGCATTTATTTTGCAGCTCAACCCTTATTTGTATTGCATTTATCCTCAAATGTTTTAATTAGGGATGGTCGGATCGGATACCTCGGATCCAAATATCCGCGGTTATTTCCCTTCATTGGATACATCAGATCCAAAGTCACGGAAGACATCGGATCTGGATCCGAAATTTTGAATAATAGCTTCAGTGAACGCAACGCCCCATAAGGGTGGAAAGAGTTCCGATTCTATCTTCGAAGGCGCCGTCGCATGCGATTCTTGTCCTACTCATGAACCGTTTTGTTTGAAAGGTCTCGCAGAGGTTACGTAGGAGAATTTCAGCAGTGGAAAATAAAAAAGGCAAAATACGACTGGCACATGGTGTGACTCTTCCCGAGAGATTGAGCAATCATCAGAGGAATCTCAGCGTCAGGAATTTGAAAATGCATTATTTGGATCCGAAAATATCTGATCCGAAAGATCTGGCTCCGAAAATTTAAGGATCCGCCCATTCCTTCTTATTTGCATTGCTTTTATCTTCAAACGTTTTAATAGTTAATTGAAAACTCATTCAGGAGAAATTCAAAATTTCAGTAATAGATTGAGCAGTGGGGATCTTTTCAGGAAATGGGTTTGTCATTATAATAGTCATGAGATTTATACATTGCATTTTAGTGAACAACCTAGAAAGCTGTCAATCTCATCCCCTTAAATAAGTCAAGGAAGGCTATTCGGGCTTCCAGCCGGGTGATCTTTCTCCATTCTGCTGACGTTTCAGAACTCGAGTCGTGTTCCATCCACAGGGCAGATAGCTAGTGCAAGCTTGCAAGTAGGTGGTGTACTTAGGGTATAGTTTACCTAGGAACACTTGAAACTATCGGCAAGTGCTTTGACCTAAGGGCTTTAAGAGTAAGCTATAACGCGAAAGAAGCACTATAGTGTAGTATAGGTCAATTTCAGTTCATTTGGATTATGTTTCCTAAGAAAATGCTTGCTTGAAGTTCTTGACGCTGAAAAGTAAAAAGTTTTGGTTACGTATCGATGTCTTTTACCAAAAATTGATCACTCCAACAGTGGCCATAGTAGAATCAGCAAAATCAACATATTGGTGATTGCGGGTGGCTCCGTAAAAGTTATCACCGTGTCTAGTCCCGGTATACTTAAATAAGTCTGGAGCGAACACCTCTTCGTGTTCAAAGTTCGGGCTTTGCTCTCCGGCTGTGCTACCTGTACTGTTAGTCGCACAATATGCTCAGCAGTCCATACCACCTTATCCGGTATAGTCCACAAATTTCCACAGGGGAGAATGACGCCTCAGTAGCTTTACTGGCTAAAGCACTCGGCCGGAAATCGAGGGATCCGGGTTCGAATCCCAGTCAAGATGAATGATTTTCCTCTGTGGGTTTTCCATACTTATATGGTATTTTAGACGTTATATGGAACAGTAAATTCAGCCCACATTAAAAATGGCTACCTCTTGTACCAAGGAACACAAGCCCATGATGTTCCTCGGAACATGTTTCTGTGTTTGTAATTGTTGTAGTCATTGGTAATATATGGTCTTATATTCTATGATTTGCTTTTTTGTGTGAAATTAATAGTATAATTGGACTTTAAAGAATGCTCTTAGGAGGCTTAAACCTAAGTTTACTTTTACTAGAAAGGGGTTATATTTTAAATTGAGATTTTACCTGAGCAACGTTAATTTTCCTTATAAGACACGTTAATGTAATTTCAAATTTAATTAACAAATCAAATTTATTTCCTTTTTTCACTGTTTAATTACTTTTCCCACCAATCTTACTTGTGTTCCTTGGTGTAATAGGTAGTGTTCTTAGGTACATGGACATGATGTACAGTGCAGCCCATGCAGCTAATAGTTAGAGGCCTTGAAGCGGTGCTGGACGACGCGGAAATGGTAGTCAAAATTCACTCCACAGTCAAATGCCCAAATGGTTATGCAATATGGTGGTTGATTTTCAACAAATAAATAAGCGCGTAAGAATTCAATAGCCATGCAACATCCTATGGACCTATTGATAGGTATTGCGAAGTTTAAGATCAGAAAAATGTTTACAGAGTGTGTGTGTGTGCAGCATCAAGTCATCCGTCACTGGGACTTGATCCGCGGATCCTCAGCTTCGGAGCATGATACTTTACCCACTACACCACCGGAACGATCGGGCTCTATGGCAGTCTCAATGCCCAATATGTCGGCTGTGTCCACTGATGTCCCGACGAGAGTAGATTCCATTGTAGGTGAGTCGAGGGCGAAGCATACTTATGAGAATATGGCGAAGAATTCGTAGCTGGATCTTTTGCGCCTTGTCATAATGCGACGGGTATGATTATTTCCCTGGTATAAGGGATGTATTGCTTTTAAAACTCCCGGTTGTATAAGAGCAATACCAGGGCAAAATTTTGGAAGACAAGTAGTTCCTGAACTGGCCGCTCTCAGACGCCAACGAGCTTTGCGTTAATTTTTTCCGCCACTGTACATAGGGACAATAAAAAACACTTTGAGAAGTTTTAATTAGTTCCAGTAATAGTAAAGGTATGAGTCTAAAACTTCTAAGAGTCTAAAACTAAGTTCTAGATATTTTTAGTTGTATAAGTGTTATTAATGTTTCTGGTTTCGAAAAGCACACATCTGTGTGATCACAGATACAGAAACGTGGTTTGCACGAATTCTTCAAAACCACTGCTCGACGTCGGAAATTACACTGTCAGGCACCACGCCGCGCAGTCGCATCCCGCTCAAGTTGAACGGATCGCAACTGCTGCGCGACGAGTATCCGTGATCGAGGAGCGCGGAGAGGCTTGGAACACAGTAACACGGAGCTCCTGTGAATGCAGCTAGCGCGTGACCGCTTCCGTTTTACGAAGGGAATTCTAACGGAAATAATGAGGCCGGTGTATCCTAGCATTAATGCCGCAATTCCGATGAATTTACGTCCCATTTTTTAAAATAATGATAGTGGAAAAAATTGAGCGAGGGTGAAAAATCACGGATAATCTTCAACCCCGATAAACCGTAGCCGGATAATCAGGAGTCTGATGTACCTCCTTCATCGCAACATCTGCCCTGATTTCTATGTTGGCGAATGCACCACCCCCTAAAGCCTAGCATAAATACCCACACTTGTGGTCTGTCCCTTGATGACCTTTTTCCTGAATGTATAAAAGTATCAGTTATTACCCCCCACTGGCTCCGCCCTCAATCTCCACATCCTCGAAATGGCGTGCATTTGGCATCTTGAAGGCAGTAGCTTCCCTGGGCTGAGCATCTAATCATTCCAACACATCCTTTCCTTCTCCTCATTCACACTCAGGTTCAGATTGAGTCGGAGCCTGTGAAAGCTCTGAGTTTTTTCCCTTGTGAGTTTTTCTTTTTGCGTGTATGTTTTTTTTAGTGATTGTGACTCGCTTTTTAACCTATCGATTGACTATTTTCCAATTCGACTTAGAGGACATTTCACTCATGTTTAAACGCTACAGGCGAGCGACACACACTGCAAATGATCATGCATCAACCAAGCTAGGTGAAAAGGGACAATGAAGAAGGGTGCTCTCAGCAAACGGTGCTACAGGGAACCACTGCTCCTGCATTGTAGGAGTGAGGCTCTGTGTTACTCACTGCAGGGAAAAGGGTTGATCTTCAACACTTGTAAATCTAGAGCTCAAGGTCTTTTGGATGTGTGGTTTTCGAAATCAAGCCTTTAATGGAGCGTTAAAAATACAAATACAACCATGTTGTCGCCGCTAAAAAGATCGCGAACTGCCAAAGAAACCACTCAATGAGTCCGGGAAACACTCTAAAATAACATAATAACAGCATAAATAATAATGGATCGATTATTTAACGTAAATTGTGAACATTACTAGACATTTAGGTGAAACCTTGGATTATCCGATTTTTTCATTATCGGGAGTGTACTGTAAATGATGTGGTCCCTGCAGAGGAGACAAAAAAGGTGGTCAATTGCCGAGGTACCCATTATAGTATCATAAACCTGTCGCGCATTGTTCCTTTTTCAAAGTAGAAAAAATATAATAAAAATTTTCCTGTATAGCTATAATCAATGTTGAAACTTTTATGCAGGCGCTCTCAAAATACTCGCAACGGGTCTTCAATATTTTACATTTTTCTTGATTCAGGTTTAAACTAACAACAGGGAAAAAACAATCAAAATTTGAGAAGGTTGGCATAGATAGCTTCCCTGGGTTTAACATCTCACCCCCCCCCCCTTACTCCCCTTTCCCTTGTCCAACATTCCCCCTTGCTCCTTTTCCGCATTTGTTCCTCAGATGTTGAAAGAGAAGCAATGGCTTCAAAAGCTTATACATGCGCGCGCACACTAGCTGACCCAGAAAAATTCTTACTGCATAACAATTTAGTTGCACCATTTATAAATTAAGAGCGGCTGCACCGTTTTTAATCATTTGTGACTAATTATAATAAGATATGGAAATAAAGTTCATAAAACTAGATAAACAAGTATCAAAATTGCTTGTCAGAAAGACGTATTCTTTATTCGATAGACAGGGTAGAACGAGGCAAGTTAACTTAGAACTATAGTTCAATGAAAAACGAAGAGATGACTCGTTACTTAACCTATGTATGAACTCCAAACGAAAACCACGCAAGATTCCAAAACATATCACTTTTCTCCCCTTACTCCCCTTTCCCTTGTCCAACATACCCCTTGCTCCTGTTCCTCATTTGTTCCTCAGATGTTGAGAAAGAAGCAATCGCTTCGAAAGCTTATACATGCTCACACACTCTAGCTGACCCGGGAAAATTCATACTGCCTAACAATCAATGAACAGTTTAGTTGCACCATTTATAAATCAAGAGCAGCTGCACCGTTTTTAATCATTTGTCACTTATTATATTATTATCATTATTATAAAATATGGAAAAAAGTTGATAAAATTTAAAAAAATAAGTATCAATGAATTCGCTAATTTTGATGTTTAAACATGAGAAATGTTAGACGTTGTGGTTTTATAAAGCAGTTAATCAAAATCGGCCAAAATTTTATGCATAAGTTGTTGGCTATTTGTGTTTTTAACCGTAAAACAAAATGATATTAGGCCCAAGTCTGTTGCGTAAACTTGGTAAGTTAACATAGTGCTTGACTAATGCTAGAGTTATGCTCAAAATGGTGGAAGAGCAGCCCCTAGGAGCAGCATCAATATGCAATGACTTTTGGCGCCGCAGTTATAGTAACTCAGCTTGGAAAAAGTGCACTTAGTAAACGTGCCCCATGCTTAAACGTACCATGCTGTTCCCTTCACATTCAGTTTTTTTGTCTTGAGTCAAGGGCCTTATATACCTGATGCACAACATTCTTTGTTTTTCTATCAGGTGCCAGATAAAGCGAGATAATGTAGCGAAGCAAAGAAAGGGATAAAGCGAATGGTTTACCAACTCGTGAACTTATAAAAAATAAAATCATGTTTTTTTTGTGATCACATGAGCACAAACAGCAAATCCAATGAAAGATTTATCTTTTGATTTGTTAATCGTCATCACAACTGCTACACGAATTGGAAATTGAATTTGTTTATGCTCAAAAACTATTATGGAAAAAGTTGGTGTCATAGAATCCTCGGAATGAGAACTTCCTCAATTTCTGTTTCAGTATAGTCCCATGAATCACATTCATTATCAGCTTTTTTAATCACCGAAAACATTCCGTTGCCTAGTTTTGGTTAGTTTACGTTTTGAAAGTTTATGAACACAGAGCCTTATACCTTTAGCTGTAAATTGTGCCGTGGCAAGCCAGGTACATCCAAGGACATAACAAATTTGGATGGGTAATTGGTCACTTCCTGTCTTTGTTTGTTTCTCAGTCAATATATTTGAATGAATGCTGAGTACCAACTATTCCTGATTTAACAAGTTTGAGTAATCAACATCTTCGTTCTAGGACATCAAAATTCCTCGCTCGCTCAATCAACCGTTTGTGATTTTTGTGGTGATCAATCATTTTTCGGAACACTTTGTTACTGAGCTCACCTCTCGATGGAACGAATTTGCAAAGTTTCCGAGGAAGTGAAATCAAACTGCTCAATTCGTCGACAGGAATACGGAAAATACCGATAGTAAACAACAGCTTGGAGATTAGTTTACAATTATGATAGTTAAGTGTCAACTAGAGCTGAGCTTACAATTAGCTCGAAGTAAATTGTTTATATACAATTGCAATATTTTTCGAACATTCGAAGTATAATTATTTACGAAGCTGTGTCATTAAATTGGTAAAAATAAAAAATTAATTTCCAGTTTTTACCAACTTCAAGCTGTTGCAGTTATTCCAAGACTTAAAAAATGTCTTTCTTTTAATAATTATTCTATTATCCAGGGCTGAGATGAATCAAAACAACGAAATATCATTGAAAATAGTGCAGCCATTTCATTAAGGGATGAATGTATAAGAATAATTTTTCATTTCTTGGCACTTCTATAATGTGAATAGAAACAACATTATACTGCCATAATTTGAAAATCATTCACATGTATGAACTGATAGCGAAACGACGGTCATAAGAAAAAAACATAATTTCACAAGAATAGCGACGCAGAATTATATAAAAATTCCTTTGGAGTTTTGGAGTTATAAATGATGTAATTAATGCAATGTTAGACTTTCTTTGATACGTATATGTATTTATTTATTTATGGATCAAATATAATGTATATGTATACTTAACCTCAGGAATTCTGGCTTCATTCTATGATAGCTCCATTGTCTTCCTCCTTTTTCTGTTTTGTGTTTCTATCCCTTTCTTTCTCTCCCCCCTGATTTTAATCAAGAGTTTCCGGGTTAAAGGCCAAGACAGGATACAATTTTACCCCACGATTTTTGGCTTTTTTCTTCCACTAAATCAATTTTATAGTTAGGAATATGAGTCTTAGAGTTCATGTTTGACTGTGATAGTTTCCCAACCAGCACATTATTAGTCATTGAGATAAGGTGAGAGGAAGAAATTAGGAAGGCGCTCATAAAGCAAGCTTGTTATGGGTCTCTTACAGCCAGTCCGACAAACATCCAGAGTAATGACAAAATGGATGCCAAACTTTCAATATTTCCTAAGGTGTAGTTAAGACTCCATCGTTTTTGAGCATTCATGTAGGGATTTATGTATAAGAATAATTTTTCCATTCTTGGCACTTCTAATATATGAGTAGAAACAACTGACATGATTTAAAAATCATTCACATGTATGAATCGAGGTCACAAGAAAAACACATAATTTCACAGGAATAGCGACGCAGAATTATATAAAAATTCCGGAAGGAATCTCTAATAAATATATTGTAGTCATCAGGTTAACAAGGCATAAATTAAACTTCATTCATGTTAAATTCTTTGGACCTTGAATAATTTCAGTGTTTCATGCACATACCAGACAAGTTTTTCTACATAATTGGATTTCAAACTGGTAACTTAACCATTCTCTTTTATCAGCTGCCGTGGTGTAGTGGTTAGAGTACAGAGCAACAGATACAAAGGTCGTGCGTTCCGTTCTCCCTGATTTTATTTTTTTCTTTCCGCCGCAAGGATAAAGTATTTGCATTACGCTTTATATTTTCACTAGCCAGTCGCTTACAGTTATTAATTTTTTCTATTTACGGGAAAATCTTAAATTAGTTGTTAAGCCTTTATAAAGACTCACTCAGTTTCACCGTCAGCCTTTAAATTCATGTCGAAATGAGCCGCGTAGCATGTGTAGTACGCTTTTAAGCCGCCTTAGGCATACCAATAGAAGTGACTTACGTTGCCTGAGGATATTTGATGGCATTCCTTACATATTCTTCCCTAACACCTTACCCTTGCCTCATATAAGCCTCATAGCTTACGATAAGCTGCTTATCAATTTTTTCCGTAAGAAAACCTTAAGAAAAAATTAACTCTTTTACTTTGTGTTATCTGAGTTAAATGTGAAATCCTTTTCTAGGGCCCCCGGCTGCCAAAGGAATGCCCATTGGAGCATCATCAACTTCATATCTGCTTGCGGAAGGAAATGCAATGAATCATTCGATTGATGGATGCATTGATCTCGCATCTCTGGTGACACAAATTGATCCCAAGGTTGGGGCATCCCATTTTGGAATACAAAGAAATCTGATAGACGAAGACTTGGAAATATGTGGCGCTCTAGATACTGATAAGGAAACAAATAGCTCAATTCCTGTTAATAGACAATGCAATACAAAATACATCGAATCACTCAAAAGCAAGGGAGGCGTAACCACAATGACGGTTGTTGGGAGTAGAGGTGGTCGTGATGCATCAAATACCACTCATAACCTCAGGTCAATCAGAATCAGAGGAAATGACACAAATGGCTGTGAGACTGTCATGGGAGACAATGAAGAGATAAACAATTGCTTGATCAAAAATCCTGAGAATAGTTGCAAGTCAAACGAAAATTCATATCATTGCTTCAACTGCAGAGATGTATTTAACAACAAAAATGTCTTAATCAATCACATGAAAATTCATTTAATTGGCGATAATTTGGACACTGAAGCAAAATCATCAATGGGAGGAGATGTATCTTTCAAAAACCCTCAATCACGCGGAAGTAGTAATAGTTCCTGTGAACCCACTACCTCCGAAACTTTAAATGGGCTACCGAGAGAAAGAATGGGGCTGAGTGAAAAAGGGGATGAGCCTCTCAAAGAAACCACTGGCAGGAAAGAGGATGAGAAAAAAATGAGACGAGTGACAAGAAGTATTACTGTGGAAGAGAAATCAACTTCACAAAGTTTATCCTCAAAGTCATCTTGCAATAAAAACCTTTGTAATCGCGTGGGTGTGAGAAGAAAAGAGGAGTCATATTCATGCAGCGTGTGCACTTTGTCCTTTCCTCAGAAAAAGGACCTCACCAAACACAAGCGTATACACATGACCGAGACATCTTATTCTTGCAACGAGTGTGAGGAGTCTTTCGTGAATAAGAGCGACTTAGTAAGACATGTACGCATACACACGGGAGAAAGACCTTACATCTGTGATGTGTGCAGTAATTCCTTCTCTCAGAAGCATTCCTTGGTTAAACACATGCGAAGACACACGGGAGAGCGACCTTTTTCATGCAGAATCTGCAAAAAATCTTTCGCTAGGATGTGCACTCTCAAGACCCACATGCGATTACACACAGGGGAAAAACCTTTTTCGTGCAATATCTGCAAAAAATCTTTCCCTGTGAAGGGTGCTCTCCGAAGTCACATGAAAACTCACACGGGAGAGAAACTCTACTCATGCAGAATCTGCAAACGATCTTTTTATTTCAATAGTAATCTCAGAGTTCACATGCGGACACATTCGGGAAAGAAGCCTATTGTATGCAACGTGTGCAGCAGGTCCTTCACTGGTATTGGTCACCTGAATCGTCACGTGTGTGTAGGCACAGAAGAGATGCCTTCTACTTGCCAAATATGCCAAAAATCTTTCACTCGTAGAAGTTATCTCAAAAGTCACATGCGAAAACACACGGGAGAGAAACCTTATGCATGCAGAATCTGCGAAAAATCTTTCTCTGAGAAAGGTTCTCTTCAAATTCACATGCGATCACACACGGGAGAAAGGCCTTATTCGTGCTATCATTGTGAAAAGTCTTTCTCTGCAAAGACAGACTTAGTAAAACACATACGCATTCACACAGGAGAGAAGCCTTATACCTGCGATGTGTGTGGCAAATCCTTCACCATCAATCATGAACGGGTTAAACACTTGCGAACACACACGGGAGAAAAACCTTATGAGTGCAGTATCTGCAAAAAATCTTTCGCTGTGAATGGTGCTCTCCGAATGCACATCCGAACTCACACGGGAGAGAAACCCTACTCATGCAGAATCTGCAAACGATCTTTTGCTTGCAGTAGTACTCTCATATGTCACGTACGGACGCACACAGGGGAAAAGCCATTTAAATGCAACGTGTGCAGCCGGACCTACGCTTCAGGGAGTTACCTGAAGGGTCACATGCGTGTACACACGGGAGAGAAACCATATTCGTGCCAGATCTGCAAAAAATCTTTCACTCAGAATTCTTCTCTGTATAAACACATGCGAGTACACACCGGAGAGAAACCTTATCAATGTGACATTTGTTGCAAGTCTTTTGGTACTAATGCTCACCTTGGCCGTCACATGGGTGTACATAAATGAGATTAATCATTTCTATACAGGGACTGCAGCAAGTACTTTACTGCAAGGAATGGCCTTGAACACCGCATGTGTGCACGTACAGTTGTGAAACAATTCATTCAAAGTAAGCACCAAGTTTTTACTGGTAGTTCTTATCCCAACCGCCACATGAGCACTCACAAGTGATGAACAATATTCGTGCTACGTACGTTGTGTTGCTTTCCCCAGATGGGCCACCTCTGTGCAACTGACATGTTTGGTCATTGGAAAGATTATCGATATAAATATCAAAGTTGTTCTAAATCAAGCAATTGCAAATCTGTAGTGAGTACCTTATTCTTACCTTCGCAATGAAGTATGAATAATGATAAAGTACCTATTGGGATGATCAGTCATCTCCCATGATACCATGGGAATCGTACCAAGTCGTTTTTTTGTATCTTGCACTGAAGACAGTGAGTGAGATCAACAATCATTTTAGTGAAGCTTTTCAAAGACTAACAAGTAAACCCAGTATTTTGATATTTGCATTGAAAGTCATTATACGCTGTGAATTGAAGCTGTGGTGAGGATCAGTCATTGTACTTCCTTCCAACTGACGTTCAAGAGGTTTTTAGAATTATTGAAGAAATTAAGCCTAAAAATGCAATGGGTTATGATAAAAAGAGTACCAATATTATTAAGGTAAATGATCGTCTTGTACCGTTTTTTACACACATAGCAAACTTGATAATGATGAAGTGTGAATTTCCAAAACAATTAAAAACAGGTTATGCAGTCCCGATTTCCAATATAGGTGATAAAACTAATGCTAGCAATTATATATCAATATCAATGTTTCCTGTTTTCTCAAAAGTCCTGGAAAGAAATTTAAATTCAGCTCTAACATTTAATTAGCACCAATAACTACTTACCTCCGAGCAATTGGGATTCTTAAAAGGTAAAAGTACAGAAGATGCAATTTTACAGCTTTGTTTTGATATCTCTGATGCACTCAACAATAATTAGAAAGTTGCAGTTTTGTAATATGTACACATTACGAAAGCTTGCGTAGACTAGTCATTGTTATTGAAAAGATTGTTGCAAGCTGGAATGAGAGGAGTCATTACTAAATGGTTCCGGAGTAACTTCAGTGGGAGAATCCAGAATGTGAAAATACATGACTGTTATGGACAAGAAACATTACTTTCTTCTGGAGTCCCCTGGAGATCGATCTTGGTGACTGTTCTTTTTCTTATGTTGTAAAAAATTTCTATATTGGAATATTCTAACATCCTTTGTGAGTGATGTATGTGATGTATACTTACAAAAACAAATAGAATGCGATGGAATAAAATTTGAATTTTATTCATATAAATTTGTATGAAGCAAATGAACAAAATATGTTACATTCAAATGAAAAAGAAATTATTCGAAAAATGGAGTGTTTACTACAGAAGTCTCATGTGTGACCTGAAAAAAACCTGTTCGACATGTTTTGAAATTAGGCAAATTAACTTTTTGAGTTAATCTGGGATAACTGTAGTGGATAATATATTGATGAAAATATTACCTGGAAATAACATGTCAATATAATCGAATTGGAAATGCTATCGATTTCAAGGTAATTCCTTATATTAAGATATTTATGTCCAAAAAATAGGTTGTTCTGTATATTGTGCTCTAGTTGAATCAAGACTGCAATATGGCATTTCTTGCTGGGAAGGAGCCTACCTTCCTCATATTAAGCCTTGGCAGATTGCCTAAAGAAACTCACAAGGGCAGTGTAAAACTGAGTTCTCGTTGCCTCTTTTCCGAAAACATAATGTTTTACGACTAAAGTGATTTTTTTTTCATTTGAGGTACTCATGACGTTTTCTATTTGTGTGTAAAACAGAGCAAAACAGATTGAATATGCTAGTAAACTCCGGTAAAAAAAGACGTCTCCATGAGGTTCGGGAACTGTGTGTATACCTAAGCCCCAAAATGAAGCCTTCAAACATTCATACACTTTCCTTGCACTGAAAGTGTCATGTTCCCACCCAATTGAGATACAGAGTCAAAACTCTATGGCTTAGTTTCTTACTAATTAAAACATTTTTTTATCCCAAGAGATTGAAAATATTGAACAATTGTTAAAAAGTTGTTGTGTAATCTTGATAATTTTAATTTGTCATTTTTTTGTATTTTCATTTGAGTAAAGTTATCATTCCTACAATTGTTTCTAAAATATTCTCTAATCTCATTCAAATACATGTTTTATTTTGTATTTAAATTTTTTCCCTACGCTGCTGAACTTAACACATGCATGTTTGAATATCAAAATTTTTTGTGCTCTTATATTTTATATGGTCATAAATCAGCACCAACTACTGCTTTAATTAACTAAGTTACGATGGTACCTCCAATTAAGGATCACAACGTACCTATATTCTACTTTATTGTTTTATTTACATGCTCTTTGTAACATACGAATAAGTGGAATAAATATTATTACTATTATTATTATTTTTGAAATGTATGTAAGGATGAATGTATTGAAGGATTGTGGCAGCAGAAGGACATGCCCAGGATAGAAGTTGAGAATCAAACAGCCGGCTTGCCTTATATTTTTTGAGGAAGGCATGCCTGTTTTTTCCGTCAAAGGTGCTTTGTTCAAGGTCTCTTTTCAATTTTCGTGTCCTTATTGGTTCTGAATTTGCCTGGCATTAACCATGATTGCTTGGTGGAAATAAACAAAATTTTGTCCCTATGCTGAGAATAAAGTACTATTAGTGCACAATAAAAGGTATATAACTGATTTTGCTAATTAAATAAATTTGTGTAACTTTTCCAATTTGAAGTAAATTATTGCATTTTTATTCCTATTTATCTGTTTTCAAAAGTTTCCACTCAAAGATGATGGTCAAAATTCAATTGATTTTCAAGTTACTTTCTAAACTTTCTTTAAAAAATTTCAGCAGCGTCACCTGTTCATTTTCTCTTAAATATCAATTGATTGATTGACAGAGATAGTGCTACAACTCAACCACTTGATTTCCGATGTGTGCTAATCTTCCTGTATCCATGTGCCTGATCTGTTTTAATACAACACTGAAAGAAATTTTGGTATCTGCAATCTGTATCGGTTAAGAAAGTATGACCGGATATTGCTAGAGCTTAAAATTGTTTGCACTGAGAAATTTTGGGAATTTCATTTTCACGTGAATTTCCAAGAATGCGATGGTGAATATGTCTCGTTGATTGGTATTTAATCAGTTGATATAAGTACCTACTCTGCATGAAGGATAATTAAATGGGAAATTTGTAACCTTACTTGAGTGCTCATGCATGGCTAGGACTGTTTCCAGTTAATTCTATCTGGAATATAATATTTTGCATTAAGCCTTCAACAAATAATATTGCATAGCATGAGAAGTCCCAAGCCAAAGATTGCATGAATGATTTTCATGTTGAGTTTTTGGATAGGTTTTAGAAGTGGTGTTAAATAATGTATTTATAAGAAACGCAACAGGCATTTCAGTGTCACACTTGCGTGAATGGCCAACTACCATTTGACAACAGCAGACAAAATATCAAGTGTTTTCTAAGCATGTCTTTTTAAAGAGTTAAAAATCTGTATAAAAAGGAATAAATTGCTAACATGAATAATCACCAACATATAAGATTGGAAGTAATTTAAGCCTATTTAATGATCATAGGCATATTTCAGAAACAAATGAAAATTATGATTCTCAAGTAATGAAATTGAAGACATAATTTTCACTGTATGATAGTTTCTATTTCTTATTCAATTGAAAATCATCTAATATTGGAGGGAACATTTACTTCATCACATTTTCCTTGACATCTCCCGCAGTTATATAAGTCATTTTATCAGAGATGTAAGACTTCTCATTATAATTTGTTATGCTCAAAAACTTATAAAAAAAAGGAATTCTTGAATATTTTTGTTCCACAGGCACTCTTAAAATGTATCTTAAGCAAAAAAACCTTTTTCATGAACAAATGCTGACAATTATTACTGATTTTTTATTGTATTCCATCATTAAACATCATAACTTTTGGAAAACTGAAGTCAAACATATGAACAGCCACAATACTTAGCGTAAAGTAGACATAGTTAACAAAAAGTACCTGAAGCTCCTCAATGAACATAAAAGTGATAGGTAAAGCATGCCATTATAAACGAGTATATTTTCATAGATCACTCCTATGCATGATGCACTCGTATAAATGAGGCACTCTCGGTGATCATTTGAATTAAAAGTTCCAAAAGTGCCTGGCAAAGGAGCACTTAGCCAAAATGTTTTCGAAATGCACCCCTACCCTTCCCCACGGCTAACTTTTCTGGGTCCAAGGCAGGCTTGCTTGCATCTCTGTAGCTTTTATGTCTGTTATAAGGAGTTCTTTCCAAATTTCTCTTTAAATTATTCTAGCCCCATAATACTGTGACAAGATCAACAGCAAAAATGGTGACCTTCGCATTATGTCAAGTCACCTCCCACATTAATTCCTTTCTCCAAAAATGCGTTTCCTCCACGAAACACCGTGAAAAATAAAGGAAATGCCAATCCTAGTCCATAGACGCGGTTACCATAATATTCGCATGCACCACCAATACTTAAATCTAATGAAAAATTGTTAATTATTTTGTTCTACCACAATTTTTATTAACACACTACCATGGTTTCGACGCTTCATATACTGGTGAGAAGTGCATTGATCCTTCATCTAAAATACACGACGCACGAACTAGAGGGAGGTGGGGAGTAAACTGTAGAGGAGGGGAGAGAAGGTTTAACCTTTTCCCTACTGTACACGTATATATACGTGTGGACGTTTCCTGACCCGGTTGACGACGGCTGTATATTTACGTGTTAGATTTTCCTAGCCAGGAGATCGAAAGCCGTATATGTACGTTTTCTAGCTCTCCCCCTTTTAGGACGGTCGCGGGTTTACGTCGTCTTTGTCTCGGGACCCAACACTTCGGGGTTTAGGATTACCCCTCGGAATCCGGGAGCAGGTACCCGGACCCCTCGTCTTTTATTACCCCTCTCAGCGATGAGGGACAGCGGTTATTCAATTGTTTATACAATGAATTTTCGAAATAAATATTTGTTCATTTCTCAAGAAATATACACTAAGAATTGAATTATTTGTCTTTTGAGCAGCGTTTACAATTTTTAAACGAAATTCTACGACATATATTAACTTATATCTCCAGTTATGTATAAACATCAACATGGAAATTGTTGCTGCGTTAAATGCGTTATTAATGACCTCAGAAATTCGTTTAAAATTTGACAATGCTCAGATAAAAATGAGGAATTCAATTTAAAGTGTAATTTACGTGCAAGCAACAGTTATCCATTTGATAAATACATATAAGCAATACATAAGTTGACCGCGAACCAATATCGCAGGTATGGTCGTAAACCTGGAAAAGAGGGAGCGCAACTACTCTCAGAGTCCGAGATAATGCGAATTCCGTACGTGGAGTGGTTGAAAGTGAAGTGGTTCATCGAGACCCTTCTTAATGAATGCCCTCCAAAAATGCTCCGTACCACGAGAAAGAAGAGTCTCTTGGGGCTCAGTACAGCAGTCATGCTAAGACGAAAACTCTGCCGTCTCGCAAGTTTTAAAGTGGGGAGGTTGTAAGGGGAGAACTTTTCGGGTCTTTCCCAGGCCGTAAACCAAGGGAATGTATTCCCTTAATCCTTTCGAGACGGATCTTTAAGTTATCTTTTCGTATCTACGCATTTCTTTTCTTCCACATCCTTTATAACGTAATCCGTATATTTTATTCGAGGTTTTCCGTTTCTGTTCTTCCCATTCACTTGACCCTTGACAATTAATTGTATTTATTATGCCATTATACTTCAAGATATGGCTGATAATGTTGTTGTGTCGGCCAATCAAGGTTTGTGCGAGGTTTCCCTTCTCTCCCTCTCTTCATAGGAATTCCTCATCCATTTCACTTGGTCTCATCCATTTCACTTGGTCGATAAGCATCTTTAGGACTATTTTGATCCACCTTGGTATTCCGAATGGAGTAGCCATGGCTGAAATTTCACCAAAAGTCATTTTACATGTATGGATATCACAGAAGAAACATTTGTACACAAAAATACTTATATTTGTATTTGTAAACAAAGCCTAGTGTAATTCCCGCAACACACGCATACATCCGTGTCGTGCTAGGAAGCCGTATCATTAGGATATAAGCAACGTGCAGTGAGGTCAAATCCAGTTAAGTCCTCTACACCCATGTCACGTATAGCGCAAGGGATGCGTTCCTTGGGGTCTTTGCGCTATACGAATTTGCGTTATACGAGAGCGTTTTAGCATTGGGAAGATAGGAATGCGTTCCTGGTAGCATAGGTCTTGGGTATTGAATTTCCTCTAAAAACATCTATATTCCCATAAAAAGCCTTAGAAAACATTATTTATATAAATTTTTATAGTTTAAACATCTTTAAAGATAGTATGCACGCATTCAAAGACTTTTAATCACGTTAAAAAAAATTCTTACGTGCTTTTGAAATTCCCTCCTGCCGTGCGGGTGGGCTAACATCTGCTATCTCAGGGGATCGTAATGCGTTCCCGGCAGTTGACGATTTTTCAAACTAGTCTAAAAACAACTATTGTGTCACTCACACCCTTTTGTCGCTCATCGAAATGACAGGAAAATGCTACTTTGAATACCATTTCATAGCTAGCGGAGTTAATGAATGATAAATCATTTTAATTTGAAGTCCTTCGAGTCATAAGCAGCTACGTGAAACAGTCTTTAAATGCCATGAAACCTGACCCAGGTTTTCCTTCCCTGAAAATGAATGAACGAGAATGCATTCTTTTCCAATAGAATATCGTCTCGTCAACACTAAAAACTAGTTGAGGGGAAAAGGAGCCACTTTCAATTACAGCTTGGAGTTCATCAGAAAATGTAGTGGTGGCTGCGTTATCAACACTTGCAGATTCACCTTATTTCGCCGCACTGAAAATACCTGCTTGCCGTTTAAATTCTGGAACCAACCGGAGCTTTCACTAAATGTCTCGGAGCGATTACCACTCTCGTCTTTTTGTACTGATTCACCATGACCTTTACGTATGTGTAGACCGCTTGGTTGAAGTTGGGGCGGCTGATGTTTTAACTTCGTCTTTATTCAGAATAAGGTATCGTGAGTTTAAACTTTCTCCATTTTCAAAGCAATTGACCTCTTTCAAATCCTCTTCTAGGTTTATGGTTTTTCTTGATAAATTCTTGATTTTTCTACACGCATTCCTATTTTTTGCCATATTCTCTTGGTTTTTACTCTCAATGGCACTATCTAAATCACCTTCTACTGCTGAACTGTATTCCTGAGACGCAGAAGGCCTACGACTGCGGGGAGGGAACGAAGCCATTGTGTTTGAGACACTATAGCGGACCCTTTTATGTGTTGATGCTATTCATGCGCAACTCGGCCACCGCTCCATTTCTCCCCCGTGAACACCGATGACCTTGAGGGCTTTAGCGTAGACCCTCTCTACCTGGAAGTCAATCGCCCGATAACCTATGACGGCAAAAATACGTCTCAAACCGTATTGCTGAAAAAAAAACTCTTTTCCACTTGCCCCACGCTTAATTAACGATCTAAATTATTTATTATCGTTCTGTTAAGGAGACGAGATAAATTACTTCGGTAGGCCAGCTATCTGGACCCAATGACGACTAATACTTTTGGCCATTGCACAGCAATGGATTTCGATTAACATGTAAACAAAAAAGAAGATTTGAGGCAAGAAATAACATTAATATGCGTAAATTGATAGAAATTTCGTGTGTACTTAGCGCAAGTTCACGTTTTATCACGAGAGCATTTAAGATTTTTGATTAGGCTACACTTCGTTGCAATGTTTCTCCGAGGAACGATTTTGCGCTATATCGAAATTGCGCTATACGAGACATGGGTGTACTTGTTTCAACTGGCTAGGGTTCCCACTCAACCGTGAAAATCTTGAAACCGTGAATAAGCCGTGAATTTTTTCTACCATGAAAAAACCTGGAAAAAGCCGTGGATTTCGTCATAAAACCTTAACCCTTTAGAGAAGGCGGAGTTTTTGTCTTAGCGTGACTGCTGTACTGAGCCCCAAGAGACTCCTCTTTCTCGTGGTACGGAGCATTTTTGGAGGACATTCGTCAAGGAGGGTCTCGCTGAACCTTTTTCGACCCCTCCACGCAGGGACTTCGCATTATCTCAGACTCCGACAGTAGTTGTGCTCCCTCCTTTCCGGGTTTACGACCATACCTGCGGCATTGGTTCGCGGTCAACTTATGTATTGCTTATATGTATTTAGCAAATGGATAACTGCTGCTTGCACGTAAATTGCAGACTTTGAATTGAATTCCTCATTTTTTCTGAGTATTGTCAAATTTTAAAGGAAACTCTAAGGTCAATATTAATGCATTTAATGCGGCAACAATTTCCATGCTGATGTTTATACATAACTCGAGATATAAGTTAATATATGTCGTAGAATTTCGTTTTAAATTTGTAAACGCTGCTCAAAAGACAAATAATTCAATATTTAGTTAATTTTTTATGAGCAATGAACAAATATTGATGTCGAAAACTGACTGGATTAAAAATTGAATGACCTTTCCCCCTTACCGCTAAGAGGGGTAATAAAAGAAGAGGGGTCCGGGTACCTGCACCCGGATTCCGAGGGTGAATCCTAAACCCCGCAGTGTTTAGTCCCGAAACAAAGACACCGTACACCCGCGACCGTTATAAAAGGGGGAGAGCTGGAAACTGTATATATACGGCCTTCGTTCTCCTGATCAGGAAAATCTCAGACGGAAATATACGGCTTTCGTCTCCCAGGTCAAGAAACTTCCACACACATATTTACGTCTTTAGTAGGGAAAATGTTAAGGAAAGGCTGCCAGTGGTGAGAAAATCTGGTCAAACGTTGAAAAATGTTTTTCCCGCACCCACCATGCAGGCAATTCAAAAACGTTCCCACAGCCTCAGGGTTAAGTAGGTCGATGGCTGGATCGATGGTTAACTTCCTTTTATTACCCAGAGGAACTACAGTGGAACTTGGGTATAACGGCATTGGGTGTAACGTCAACTTGGGTTTAACGTCACATTTTATACGGACCAGCCAAAATTGAACATTTTATGTTGCACGAAAACCCGTTTATATCGTCAACAAATATTGCGATGCACGGGTATAGCGTAAAAATTTTGCGATTCTTAGGTTGCAAAAATGGTAGTGTGATTGTATTATGTCCCAAAGTTCATAGAAACCATGTGTAGAAACATCAAAAGCAAAAACAGTTCACAAGCTGGACGTTGAGCTGGTGACGGGATGCAACTCTTTTGTTTAATTGGTGTCTGAAGGGAGCGGGGGCTGTCCCGCATACCTGGGTCTTATCCCTTTACCCCTACATTCTACAAGGTCACTGACACTGGCACACCATATTGTATTGTTTGTTTTGTTAGTTACGGTAGATCATAAGTCACATCACTACCTACCTCCGTGTGAGCATCGCGTATTTTGACAGTTATCTTATACATCGTTAGTTGTGTTTTGTTTGTGCAATGTCAAGTTGTGGTGTCACTCAAATTTAACGCTGATTTTTTTTATAATCTCACTGGGATATAACGTTTAAAATCTTCTGGACCCTTTGATGACGTTATAACCAAGTTCCACTGTAGATACCTGGATATTTTTGCAAACACATACCAAACAACGAACTTTGCCTACTGCCGTCCTTCAGAATAAAGGTCATCAAACTTGCTTTTTGGGCTGCATTGGTTGTTAGAGTTACTTATTGTTAGCATTAAGAGCTAATTATTCATTCAGAACTAGTGTTACCATCTCCTTCCAGTTGTAACTGTTCGCAGTTCCCAAAGAGTGAAGATATCACAAAAGCATAAGATGCAAATAGCTTCAAATGATATACTGCATAGTATTACCATGCAAAACCATTACATTCACTATATCTTTTACTGGAATACAATGTCTTTGTACATATGAGTTAGGTGAAATTCACAGTTGGTTACAAAAAAGGACTTCAGGATATTCTTTTTGGTCAACTGATTAACGAGAAAAAGGATAATGCTGAAAGTATGAATGCCTGCATGAAGGCAATGCTTCTCTATTACACGAATGATACAGATAATCTGATAAAGAGCAGACAGCTTTATAGACAATATTGGATTAAGCTGGCATAAATATTGGAATTAAAAGAGGATAACTGTCTAAAATGACTTAATTATACTCCAAAATGTGAAAAAATGCACTTTATTTCCAATCTTTCAAACGCCTACAGAAAAAGTCACTGAAAGAATACAAAATCAAATTTATAGTCAGGGATAAAAAATACAGATCAGCTCTTACAACATATTCATCCTTCAAAAACAAAATTTTCCACAAAGATTATAACTGACAGCATCAAAGAACAACTGCAAAAGCTTGCAATTGCATTTTCCAAGTGAAACCATAGAAATGACGTTAAGGAAATCAATTTTCACAGAAAGGCTATTCGAAGATAAGATCATCAAGAGTAAACCTGGCAATCAGAAAATAGCAGCAAATGGATTTATAGATATAAGGGCTTTCGGTTACATATTGAATAAAATTTCATTACTAAGCCGGATGCTGTGTTTCTTGCAGCCACTGTTTATGCAACAAACACATAAGATATAAAATAGAAACTATTCAAAAATACAAATATTCCAGCAGCATATTTAACGAAAACCTAGAAGATATTTCTCTACCTATATGTTCTCTAGCTCTATGTAAATAATTTTCACAATGACAAAATGCATCAATCAAATTAGATTAAAGAATGAAACAGTGAATGACAGGAAAATGTATGATAAAATGCATGCAAATGCGCTGCAAAACATTGCTGAATTAAATTATGGATGCAGAAAATAGTTACAGCATGTACCTTTCAATGTGATTACAAAATATGAAAGCAGTTCCTCACAGCAGGCATGAAATAAATAAAAAGTGTGACAATTACTTAACACATGAGAGTAATACGGTAAACCCAAGCCTTTTACAATACACTGAGGGGCTTGATGAAAAAACTGATGAATATGAATAAAATAATCCTCTTCAGGAATTGCCCCAATGTATCGTCAAAATTACGTCAGGTTGCCTTCATCTCTGAAAGAAGAAAGAAATGGATATCACCTTAAGGGAAATGATGCAATTACAACCGAATATAAAATTAAAATGCGCGATTACAGTATTAATATGAAGTCCATTTCCATTGTGCGATTAGGTATCCCCCAATTAACAAAACTTCTATAGCTAAAATCACACAAACAGATGTCAACTAGCTTAAAACCAACCTACATTGTGACAAAAATCATTGATTTGGTGAGTCAAGGAAAACAATGACACTTGCAAAACTATGCAGAATTTACATTCAAGAGATTGTGTAATGGATTTGAATTTTTGGCGCCTTAATCTTTTGATATCATTGAATTTATTATATCCATCACACATTTTTTGTAAGAATTTTTTAAACACAGAATATGAAGAAATTCAATGTGTTTATAACAAATTTTGATATGAAATACGGTAAAATTAAAACCATTTTCAACTACTTAATCACACTTCCAAATAAAACAATATAAAGTTTATTCTATTCTCAGTCAGAGGTTTTACTTCATTACAACCGAAATACATAAAATCAATGAACCATTTTCAGGATTCAAAGAGCATTCGACATCAACTGGAGGGCAAAACAAGAGGCCTACACATGGGACAGGAATGCTTGTTATGGTTCGTTCAATTTTATTAGGCTCAAATATGTAGAAGTTAACACTAAAAAATGAGAAGGAGACTATGTTGATGTGCACTGATTTATTTCCTCTGTACGACATGTTTCAAACCATAGATGACCTCTATGTTTCGAAAAATGTCGTGGGGACGAAATAAATCAGTGGAAATCGACAAAGTCTCCTTCTCATTTTCGACTAGTTATAGATCTCACATGAAGGCAGTAGCAGATACAGAAAAAACTCAAGGGTGGGCACAATAAATATATCTTGAGGTGCCTTTACTTTTACCGTAATAAAAGATGATCAAGTCTCAGGCAAAGAACAGGAAAATTTTATTTAAAGTGATTACACACATGTGAAAGACATTGCCATCGTATGATATAAAAAGTAACAATTGTGGTTTCGCAATGTTCGGCAATACGGGCAGACCCGCAAGGAGGGGACGTGCACCCACTTCACCCCCCATCTGTATCCGCCACTGAATGGGCAAGAAGTAGCACCTTGGGAACATGAAATGTTACTCACGTTTGCTGTCATCCAAGCTGAAACTACTACATAAATTCTATAAATTAATGATTTGATGGCTCATGAACAATGGCTTCATAAAATGCATTGAATGTTTTGATTTAACCCTTTTACTGCTGTGAACGTACTTTTTCTTCCTCCATGCACTTTCCCAAAAGCACTTCGACGGGTCCCTAATCCAGGACCCTTTCCTGGACCAGCTCACCCACGCAGGACCGTCTCATCAACCCTACCAGGGGGGCCTACCTCCCGAAAAGTGACCACTATGACTGCAATTTGAAAATCAATCAATCCGATCATCAAAAATGATTGTTTTCATCGCACTCCTGCCAATCAAATACGTCTTTGAACCGTGTTTCTGCGATGAAAAATAACTAATTTGTTAACTTTGCTAAATTAGCCATTTTCCGGTGGTCCACAGCCATGTTTTTAGCAAAGTTTATAAAACCGTTATTTTTCATCGCGGAAACATGGTTCAAAGATGTACTTGATTGCTCCATTGGTAGGAGTACGATGCAAGCAATCATTTTTTGATGATCGGGTTGATTGGTTGATTTTCAAATTGCAGTCAGATCAGTCACTTTTCGACCCCCACTGGTAGGGTGGATGAGTCGGTCCTCCGTGGGTTAGCTCGTCAAAGATAGGGTCCTGGATTAGGGACGCTTTGGAGAGTGTACCATGCCCATTATTGAAGTACCTGCCCCATGAGCCCATGAAACGCATTTTAACCTTTTTGCCGCATGTGAGGAGAAGGTTTTCGGAGATTGAACAGCAGCGAAAGGGTTATTTGAAACTGAAAGTTCTCAAAACAAAATAGGCGACAAATATGGAATACTAGATATTTAATGAAAATACAGGAAGGAAATAGAATCAGAATACAGAAATACAGAAAGAAATAGAAAAAAACTCACTCTTGCCTTAACTAGCAGCGCTGGTACCACATACTTAGCGTAGACTGAGAAGAGGAGACGGGCCTGTTCCTGCAGAATAGCTCTTCCTGCCGTTGATCCATGAAATGTGATAATCCCAGGTACTGCGGCTGCAAGGTGACATACCCTCGCAAACTGCGTCTTCTGATTCAATGCATAAATGATCCACCGATGTAATTCCCTTCCCCTCTTACTCTCCTCCTCCACCTCCAATAGAGCCCTCATCCACTCACACTCCTGTTCTGCATCCTGCCCATATGGCCTCCCCCCGTTGCCAAAATCCAACTTCAGAGATAACAGGGATAAGGCCCGAGCTAACTTGGCGCCTTCCTCCTTCTCACTGTATCCCGAACAAATCTTCGCACCTAAATAAACAGTATCAGTCCCCAAATCACAAAACGAATACCAATCATTCCCTTTCCTCTGAGTCCCACCCAAGTCCACAACCTTATCCTTCATCCTTCCGATGCGAATAAACTCACAGTCCACCAAAACCTTCACCCTGTCATCCCCACTCAGATACTTCAATACACAAGCAGTGCACTCGTCTTCATCATACAGTCTCTCATACAACCTACGCATAAACTCTACTCCATCGCCGTACACTATCTCAGTCTTGCACATCATGGCATCCACGCATTCCTGCCTAGCTTTGGCCAGATCAGACGAAAGCTTACTCACCACAGACCTCCCTCCTGGGCCAAACTTCATTGACATCACCTCCTCTGCAGTTGAGAGCACTGCCTCTTCTATACAACTCAGTGCATCACGTCCACATGCCCGCCCCTTGAGTTCCTCCAAGGAGGAGGTCAGCTGACACACAAGAGACTTCATCTCTTGCCGCAAGGCGTCCATAGAGGACTTCAGATATGCAATATCCCGATCTTGCCCAGTCACGGATGTTGTGTGGGCAGTACCCCTACTGTAAGATAATTCAAGGTGACGCCTCAGCACCTGGTCTCTCCGGTGTACCAATCTCACCAACTTAAGAACTTGCGATCGGTCAAGGTCCTCGGGAAACTCTCGAACCATCACCTCTGCTGAAGATAGTGCATTCAATTGACTCTCATCCTTTAGGCCTGGGTCCGCCCCTCTTGCCAATAACTCCTCCACCCAATCAGCCTTACCAAATCTCACTCCAACATGCAAAAGAGTACTCTGCTTTATTACCATGGCATCCACGTCTTTCAGACTGTCCAGCAGCTCTTTATGCTGGAGTAATGAACCAGTGAACAATCCATTCAAGAGCCTCTCCTCGACAAACTCCTCAGTGTTGCTAGCACCAACGTAGTTTGCCATTATTGCAAAACCACGAAGCAATAATTGTAAAAGTTTGTTCTGTTCAGATGACAGTAAGTTGCCAATGGAAATGAGGAATGGCTTTGATGGTCAGCAAGGAGAAACAAAGTAGTATCTCACAATGGGCACGAAAGGGTGAAATGTTGGCTGTAAGGAAACAAAATGAAAAACAAATTATTACCTTAGAAGTTTTCAGCATTGGTGCCAAAACAAGCAAACTGGCTTGTACATGACACGAGAAACAACTAGGAATAAAGGCTTAATTTAGTTCAACTGACAAAAGAAAGCTTTAAATGCAACAGTTATTTGGGGTTCACTTCTGAGAGAATTCTTTAAAAACTTACCATTGATTCATGATTAAACTTGAAAGAACTGTACTACATATTTGTAATAAACAGAGAGAACTCATACTAAAAAGAATTGAGGTAAATCAATACCTTGGCTGAAAAACCTCAAGTCTCTTAAAAAGTTTCACTGCTGCTTTTGAGGGATAATTAATTAACGAACATTTTTGCAGTCTAGATCATATTTTTTATCTCTTAAAATATAAATTACATATAAGGTTCAAATTGGACCCCTCAGCCGAGGGAAAATTGACGTACCTACCTCATTGAGTGTAGCAGTTGCACCAATAGAATGAGGTGATTTATTTTATATGCAGAGAGAAGTATATTGATTTTGCTAACTGTTTGATGCCGGTACGGTAGGAGTGATCCTTCAACTTCTGACAAACTTAACCCACACCATTACCCTGTCAATTCTTAATACAGCAGAGAAATCTCATCTTGGATAAGCAGCAGCAATGTGCCTCGGTTATAAATGTAAAACTAGTTTTGACAGGGAATTATATAATTTGGCTAAATAATTGACAAAACCTAGTAGGAAGATTGTTTAAAGAACTGCCTCAGGCCATTACTAAAAAAGTCAACCCAATGAGGGAGCATCACCTTCACCTACAGGTTGTCCCAACACAAGATGATAAAAGACTTTTAACATCACACCAAGCTGAGGCACCAAGTGGGTGAGATGATGCACTTAATAACAAACTAAGAAATAACAGAAAGTGCAAGTAGGAAGATCCACATGCTCTTCATCCAGAAGACAAAACTACAAAAACTTCACGATAATACCCCCTTTGAGAAAATCAAGGTTCAGGCAAGTTATTTTAGAATGTATTGCTGCAAAAATAATGTTGAATAACCACTTAATTTGACCCAAAAAGCATTAAGGTAGAAATAGAAGGACAATCATTGCAAATGCCTATTACCAGTTAAATAAACTACAGTACAGTAGTGGCACAGTTAAAATTCCATGAATATAGTAACTGCAGCTAGAGCTGTGATATGTCTTTTGAGCAATGGTAAGAAGACTAATTTAGATGTAGAAATGAACCATGACTGAAATGCCATCAAGGCATACTAATCTTTATTTCATTAGTAATTCAATATAAAAGTCGTAAGTAGCAAAATAAACACGTGATACACAGCCATCTAAACAGGACTGTTTATACACTGTGGACAAGAGAAAATACCCAATAACAAATCACCTCAGAAACTCATAAATTACAGCCCTATCTTGTGGATAGTTTCCAACATCCTCATCTAACCAAATCTTTAGTTAGAAACCTAGACTTAGCACTTAGCACATATTTGACGGAATGTGACTTCGACGACATGTAATAAATTTAAAATATTACTGAGTATTTCATAATAATCTCCAATTCTAACTCAACTAGAGGAAATACAGCGTAACTGTATTTTAAGCAGAAAAAAAATCAGAAACAAGCTATATTAGATGAAATATATAGATTCTGAACTTCCTTTATGGTCCTAATCATGAACATGTTTCCCTTTTAAAAACAGTATAATAAGAAAATACAAATACAGCACAATGTACAGTAGTGGGACAGCGAGGGGGGGGTTTTGGGGGATGAAACCCCCCCCCCCCCAGAGCTCAGAGAAATTTTAAAGTTTAATCTATTTCAATTAATTGGATTAATATTAATTATGGAATCGTGTAAGGATAAAAAAAATATCTCTCAGAATGCCGCAAAACTCACAAATTTGACCCATTTCTCTTTAGTTTTTATGGCGGAGGGCCCCCACACCTCCTTGCCTACCCTGGTATGTGGCTATGCCATACCCCCAACATTAGTTACACCAGAAACCCCCCTAGCCTTTATTCCTAGCTGCACACCTGACGCACATTTTGATATTCAATTCCAAGAATCAATTAAACAAACTGGGTAGAAAAAAAAACAAGAAATTCATTGCAATCAACAACCGGGATTGCAAATGACAATATATTGGCAGTATGGGCCAGCAGTGCCCACCTGCATGCTTTGCACCCTGGTTAATCTTCCTCGGCTACCAGCTGTTACCTTGTTGCTTGTCATGGCCCAGTCATGCGAATCATGGGCCGATTGCGTGAAAGTGTCTCAGGGAGTTTGGGGGACATGGCATTATATGTTCCATTTCAATGCCTGCTTTTCCTTTGCTACACTCATAGGCGTACCCTGCTGAGGGATGGGGCAACTAACCCCCCTAAAAGCGAAAATAAATTTAGTTCAAAACAGAAGTCATGAACAAAGTTTCCTTTTGAAGAAAAATAATTGAATCGGAACAAATAAAAATCATTATTTTTTTCTAACAAATAATTATAAAAAAGTAACAGATTGCTGCCACGAATTCCTTGAAATTTTGGTTTCATTAACCTTTTTCTGTGCAAAACAGTTACAACTTTGAACGGCCACAGCTAGTTTTGCCCCCTCCACATAGTTTTGATTCTGGGTACGCCCATCCCATGTGGAAAAATTTACTGCTCCAGTACTGGACCAGAAAGTTTTCCATATGGGCATGGCTACAGTTTTTTACAGGAGAACCAATTAAATGAGGAGGCGGGTATTAATTGCGGCTTGTCATTTTTTACCTCCCGTTTTGTAGGCTGGCTGTTTTTTGTCCGTTTCCGCACGTTTGTCATCAGGCAATGGGAATTAGTATCGCCATGTTGATAAATATAGGGGCAACACACTGCATTGACAAGCACGGATACCTTCACAGTTTATAAGAGAAAGTCGAGGCAAGAGCATAGGTATTAAATGAATGCCAGAAAATAACAAAAACCAACATTATTAGAAAGAGAATGATCAGTTTCAAATAATACAGGTGACTCCCAGCGAAGGTCTGATAACTGTACTTACATTAACGCCATGTTTTTACCCACCCTTCATCGACGGATTACCCACTTACACGAATCCCCATAACCTTTAAAATTTAACCATTCATAAAATGCTACCTTCTTCAGATCAAATCTTTATACCATGTGACTGATCATTTTCATAAAAAGTGTTTTAATTCATTACAGCGAATTTATGATTTATTATTGTTACACACCTATAACTGAATATAAGTGGGGTGAACGCGCTAAAAAAATTACGAATTGAATATACCACCTCCGAGACCCGATCATACGACTTAATTATACCAGTAGTGCATGTTTCCCACAAGGTAAGTCCTTGCAACAAGTGGCCGTAATTCTTAAAATCCGGAATGAAAACCAGTAAATGCATACAAAATAATCACTATAAAGCCAACATGAATCGTAATAAAATGATTAATTTGCTATAATGAAGTAACGTATCCCACCGGGTGCACATATATTCACGCATTAACGCAGCAATTGCGATGATAAGCAAGAGAAAACAAAAACTAAATTTTCCTGGAGAGGAAGTGGTGTTGATGATACCACATACTTAATAGTCCTCAAACTCTAAGACACTGTACATACATATTTCTTACACTTTAACAGTACCATAAAAATGATCACTCACTCAGATGCGATGCAGATCCAATTAAATTGGATTGAGGGTTGAAGAAGGCAATCAGGAACGAAAGGAATGCCAACAAATCTATGCAGAGTAGCTCTCAGACAATGATCGCATATCCAACGCCAGACGGGAAATGCGTGGGATGTTCAGGAGTTCGAGATGCAGGTATTGTCCACGAGCTAGCTAACAAATCGGTGTACTCCACATGTTTCCCTACCCTAAACCTCAGAAAAATAAACAGTTGATCTACAACTAAAATTTGAAATAAGGGCGAGTGTTATGATGCGCGTACGACCACTCACTTGTTTTCCATAGACAAATGCGAGGGGACTGCCAGGGCCGAATTGCTTAATTGCATACTGCACTTAAAAGGAATACCAAAAAGGTATGCAAACATTTCTGAGGATTTTTTCACCGTATCCTGCAAAAAAAAGTATCCTAAATCGTAGTTTACATTTGAGTATTCCTGAAAGGTAGACTCTTTCTGTGGATTTTTTTGTAATTGCCTCCAAAGGAATCATCCAACATTATTGTTTACATTTGAGTATTAGTGTTAGTATAGTATATATAGTGAGTGTACATTTTTTTAATCATAAACATGAGATAATAGCCATATCTTAAGTTAGCATTTGAGTCAACCAAAATGGTTGACTCGGTCGATTTTTTCTGCATTTTATGCCGAGGAATTGATAAAACCGTGAGTCTACCAAAAAGGTTGACTATTTCTTTCGATTTGTTTTGAATCACATACTGAGGAATTGAAAAATTCTACGAGTCTACCGATAAGATTGACTTTTTTTGCTTAAGGTTGACTGCACACCACATCGTACAAAAAACGTTACGCATACTAACAAATTATACTACTATATGCTGTTAGAAATAATAATAAAATTAAGAAACATGCATTAAGTTTTACATAGGTTAGTTGGCTACACCACAAATCATGCAATCTGTTTATGAGTTCTTTCGCTGCCGTTACAATCTCTTATCGATCGTGGAAAAAATGACATTCTGAATCTGTCAGTTGTACAATCTATCTCTCTTATTTTATTTATATGATCTGACCTTCCGTAGTATGTTGGCGTCCGTAAGATATGGTTAACTTCGTCAGAAAAGATACTGCTTTTGAATTTATCTAAAAAGTTTAGTCTATTAGGTTGAGTCTACCCGAAAGATTGACTATTTCTGTAGATTTATCTTGATTGGACTGTGCAGAGGAATTGCCTATTTGTTTAGAGTTTGGCGATTCTGAAAAATGAAGCCTTTCACTCAGATTGTTGCATACATGTACTTCATTTCCATACATACAATAACTGAATTAACAGGATTCTTTCAATTAAATGGTTTCTTTTTTCTTTATAACCTTCCCTCAATTACCCCCTGGAAAATCAATCTTGCAAAATTTTACACGAACCTTTCTCAAAATCTCTTTTAAGTCTTTGCATTGCGTTCTTTCTTTAGATGCATACGAAGAGGCGCCAAGGAGTATGATAAATGCATTGGAAAGCTGGGGCAAGGTCGGAACCCGCTTAACGCCTTTGAGGCAAGAAGGCAAGCTCTCCTGAATAAAATAAAGAGTTGTCTACCCGAAGAAAAAGGCATTTCCTGTGGAAGAGTCATCAACTGATGATGATAGTTCATTTTTGTTGCATGAACTTCCCCCAGTTCCCAGGAGGAAGAAAATTGAGATCGGCAAGTAAACTGATGCACTCCAGAAATATTCTTAACACTAGAATTCCTGGCTGGGTAAATTAGACCCAGCCAAGAATTCCTTTAAGATTTGCCAGATTTAAAAAACCTCACACTTATTTACAAATGCATAAAATACCATACTTACAAAGTTATCAAAGCTTGGTACTAAATATTTATCTGGAGAAAACTGAATACACCCTACAATGCCTATCATTTTGCAACGTGGTTTCTATATTATGAACGTCACAGTTGAGTGATGCATTGTAGCAATGAAAAGCAACTTATAATCCTCATACACAATATTAATGGATAAAATATATTGCTTACGACATAATGATAGCTTAAGTGCTTGGATTTATTTTTAGGAACTGCAGGTCTTTCAAAAATCCTGGATTTGTTTTTCATGCCAATTGTTGAAGTACCTGAGCAAAGTAATAAAAGAAATAGTATATCAAAAATGCATTGGAATTATTGTATCGAAAGTATATATGAATTCAATGGATGGCCTTCTTATCACATGAGTTTCATAAATGTAACCAAAGGTTGCTTCTGAGGCTATCCAAACATACGCAAAAGTAACTGTAGTCAGTCTACTAAATATGTTGAATGTAAACAGGTTGCTTCTTAGGTTAACTCTGTCTACTCAATAGTTAAGTTTTGAGGTTTTGCACCTGCTAATTCCACAATGACAGGTACCAGGCAACATTGCTCTAATAACTTACCTGCCTTCTCACATTAGCTGTCACTTTCACATACTGAATTCTAGTGCTGTAGTTGGGAAAAAATGTAGGCGGTACTCAGGGGCGCCGACTTATAAAAAATATTGGGGGGGCCATATCCGAGGTCTTGCCCCGGGAAGACGTTGAATTCAAAGTGTTTCGCAGCACCGAAACACTATCATGATTCACACCACCTGATTCAGTCAACCTGCTTCACCTTATAATTATTTGTTTTTGTCATGTTCTCATGAATGTTTATTCAATACTGCGTTACATGAATACAGGGAGCTGTAGACAGCCTTCAAACAAATGACATACACAAAGCACAGTATCATTACATCTCCCTTTTCCATTTACAAATTCAACACAAAGTACCATTTCAACGTTAACATCAGACTTCAAATTTTTTTTCCACAAAAGTAATGCACTTTAACATCACACAATTTACAAATAATTAATCAAATACAAAATTAATATTCAAATAATAATCATGACACTTTTTATTAATCACAGTACCTCTTAGGTTTTCTCACAATCCTGCCTGATCTAGTTTTGTAGTCACTATTAATTACATTGTTACCATTTGTTTTTATAGGGGTTATAGATTGTCTCAAATGGAATGAATTCCTTCGCAAGAACCGATCCTCATGATTTTTTATTATGTAAGACCTTGGTGTTCTATCTTTGGCCACTCCCACACCAGGTAGCCAGACTCTCTTATTTTTAATTACAATATTATCACCTGGCTGAAAGTGTTGCCTGGTTACCGCACCTCTGTCATAATATTGCTTATTTTTGAGCTGGTTGGACCTCAGTTTATTACCTACATCTTTCTGAATCAGTGGCTTTAACAATTTGCTTCTAACAGGCAATTTGGACCTTAGTCTTCGACTCATAAGTAACTGAGCTGGTGATGTACCTAGGCCAGAGAGAGGAGTGTTTCTATATTCCAACAGTGAGAGATGAACATCATCTCCACTTTCATTACATTTTCTTAGCATCATCTTACAGATTTGAACTCCTCTTTCAGCTAGTCCATTTGATTTAGGGTAAAGTGGCGAGCTTGTTCTTAACCCTATTCCCCAATCATTTGCAAACTTTCTGAAGAAAATTGAATTAAAAGGCATATTGTCACAAGTAATTACTCTTGGAATACCATGGGTTGCAAAAAGTGGTTTCAAATTTCTTACAATTGTATCTGCTGTACATGATCCTAGCAACAATAATTCAATCCAGTTTGAAAAATAATCAATTACAACTAGATAAGTCTTCCCAGCAAAATTCATTAAATCCATACCAATCTTTTCAAAAGGAAATTCTGGTATTTCATGACCAATCATTGGCTCTTTTATATTTGCAGATCTAAACTTTTCACAGACACTACACTGTTTCACATATTGTGCTATGTCTCTGTTAATGTTAGGCCAGTACAACACTTGTCTAGCCCTAGCTTTGGTTTTTTCGATTCCCATATGACCCTGATGAAGTAATTCCAGCATGTATCGTCTTAATTTAGTTGGCACTATTAACTTGTTATCAAAGAACAATAATCCATTATCCTCATGAATGTTAGTTCTAATCTTATAATATTGGCTTAGTTCACCATCAAGATCTTGCCTTCTGGAGGGCAAGTCTGTAACTCTGTTCTCTCCCGAAAATGGGAGAAAGGAGATTCGTGAAGCGCCTGCGCGAGAGTTGTCGCCCGCCCCAAGTCTCTAGGGCGCCCCGCCGGAGAAAGGAGACTATTTGTCGCCTGGGAGAGTACTAGTCTCTCGACCCAAGTCCGTAAGCCCCCTCAAGCGCCTTTGGCGCCCCAGACGGGCGCTTCAGTTACGTCCCCCTCAAGAGCCCGACGTATCTCTTTCTCCCATGGAGAAAGTGCGTATCTCGACAGTGTTTTGTTGTATTTTCTCAATATGGCGCGTTTTCTTTCAAACCATAGAATATTATTGCTCGTATATGAGGTGCATTTAAGAGAAGTGGGGCAATTAACACCAGTGAGAAATTGTTGCGGGATATTAATAAACCGTTTGAGGCGAGGGAGGAAGATTTCCGGCCGCATTAGCGGAGAAGGTTGTCCTATCCGTCCTTCGATGGTCCGATTCTCTTCCTGCTGAAAATCCATCACCCTCAACAGCAGACAAAAACACCGCAATCCTATGAAATAACAATTATCTGTAGCTCTGAATTCTTTTCGTGTAAGTAGCGGGGTTTAGAAAGCTAATGCTAATTCAGAGAGCGCAAGAAAAGCACTTTAAATAATGGAAAATAACTTCTAAACAGTTACCTATGAAAAGCAACAGATAGTTAATGAAACACAAGACATGCCCTTATTGTTAAAAGAACTTATTCCACGACAATGTAATAGAGTTTCACCATTTCATTGGTTTCACGAATACGACTGCTCAGCATAACCGTGTGCACACAACATGAGATCGCGAATCGGTTCCGCTGTCAACACATACAGAAGCTATAAATGTACTTCAATAATAAATGAATATCCACAAACTAAGTACTAGCACACACCGTAAATATAAAGTGAGACATAGGCAAATAAAATATAAAAAAACTGGAAATCACTTCCACTCTTTTATTCATCACGAACAACTTACAATCACTAAGCTCGTTATGATAAAAACAACTATTAATTCACTGATTTAAAGCCAGAAATTAGCCCACGAAAGAGGCACAGGTGACTTTTCTGACTATTAT
This sequence comes from Ischnura elegans, assembly GCF_921293095.1. NCBI lineage: Eukaryota > Metazoa > Arthropoda > Insecta > Odonata > Coenagrionidae > Ischnura > Ischnura elegans. The sequence goes on from NW_025791657.1 coordinate 2,067,192, forward strand.
TCGTTAATATACTAGAAAAAGAAACTTCACACACAGCTTTGATCTTGATAGCTTGATCGTGAAATGTCAATGTACCTATACGATGAACAACGGAGGTGAACACGCCACTGACAATGTTTACATTGCTGTCAGACATTAATCGATATGGTAATAACACTGCTTACAATTCAATCACGATGGAGCACTGATAATTACAACTCTTAGCCGATATTTTTGTACATTGCAACCACTGGCACTGTGATTATCAGCAGAAGATTTACGGGAGTTGTCACATTGACAATAACACAATTTTGGCACAAAAGATGTTTGCACAAATCTGCAAGCAGCGAGCAAAAGCTGTATTCACATTAGAAATATACTCTTAATTTTCAACTTTGGTGAGGTTGTAATTGATACGAAATGAAGAATTTACATGGTGACAAGCAAAATATACCGGCACTTGGATTTAGCTTAGCAGCCGCTTGCAAGCGAGGAATCACTGCGCGCGGTCAAAAAAGTAGTCCCGACTTTAGTAAGTCATAATGAGGTTATTATGCATTTAGATTAGAAAATATTTGCATGGATGAGTTTGACATAAAATTAAAAACATTTTTAAATTGCACACGGTTAATTTTTCGATAAATCAAGCTCCAATATCAGATTCGCCTTAGAAATTTTTCATACTACCCATCGGAGCGAGTTTTCTCCCATCCGAACGGGAGAAACAGTTCTCTCTACCGAGTTACGGACTTGGGTGGGGAGACAATTTTGGGCGACAACTCTCTCTCCCAAACGAGGCGCCCCAAGTTACCGACTTGCCCTCCTGGGCCAACCAACTTCACAGAAATTCATAACCCTTTTTAAGCTCACATCCACTGCAGTTTCTGCTTTACATTCCATCTTTCTTTTTTCACTCATTTGCAATTGATCACTTACACCAACTACATGTATTAACTCCGCTAAACAAGGTTCTTCATGGACATCGTCTTTACAATATGACCTTGACAGAGGGTCCGCTATGTACATTAACTTGCCTGGTAAATACCTTACATCCAAGTCATATTTCAATAATTTTATTCTCATTCGTTTAAGTCGAGGTGACCCAATTTTAGCTATGTTCATTTTCATTATTGAAACCAAGGGTTTATGATCAGTGTATATTACAACTGGTCTACCATATATATAATAGTGAAATTTTGATGTGGCAAAAATGACACTCAGAAATTCCTTTTCTATCTGTGAGTATGATTTTTGAGTTTCAGTGAGAGCACAGGAAGCAAAACTAACTGGTCGATTTTCACTTAGGAGGCAACACCCTAGCCCATCTTTAGAGGCATCACATTGTATTGCCAGTGGCTTATCTTTAACATCATTACTTAAGATTGGTGCTTTTGTAACAATCGATTTTAAATCATTCAATACTTTTTCATGAACTGGCAGCCAACACCAAATACTCATCTCTTTTAATAACTCTCTTAGGGGAGCTGTTATTGCTGCCATGTTAGGGATAAATTTTCTCATATAACCAAATAATCCCAAAACTCTTTTAAGCTCTAACTTATTCCTTGGCGATTCAATACTCAAGATTGCTTTAATCCTAGTTGGATCCAATTTCATACCATTCTTACAAAAAATGTGACCTAGATACTTTACTTCCCTTACTTTAAATTGAATTTTCTCTGCATTAAACTTAATATTCAATAACCTTGCCCGACTTACTACTTTGGACAATATTACATCATGCTCTTTTTCATCTTTAGCTGCTAATAGCATGTCATCAAAATAAACTATTACTCCTGGAATATCACCAAAGTTCTTTTCATTCAGCCTTTGAAAAAGTTCTGGGGCATTTTTCAAGCCAAATGGAAGCCTTTTAAACTGATAGCAACCAAATGGTGAGCTAAAAGTGCAGAGTTCAGATGCATTTTTATCTAATTTAACTTGATAGAAACCATCTTTTAGATCAAGTACTGTAAATACTGATTTATTTTGTAACTTTGAACTTATATCTTCAAGAGTAGGAATTTGGAAATAGCTCCGCTTTATGCACTTATTAAGATCGTGGGGATCCAAACACAATCGCATTGTTTTATCACCCTTCTCAATTACCACTAAATTGCTCACCCATCCCTGTGGATTTTCTACTTTCTTAATTATATTATCACGTTCAAGCTTTTCCAGCTTATCTTTTAGTCTTTCCCTTAATGCCAATGGCACTCTCCTAGGTGGATTAGCAACAGGGACTGAATTCTCATTTAACACAATGGAACAAGTTTCAGGGAAACATCCTACACCTGAGAACAAATCCTTATTATCATTAACAAACTTATCCCTTCCACAACATTTTACAATATTCACCCATTTTCGGTGAATTAATTCTAGTTCAACGCAGCCACATAAGCCCAATAATGGCTTGGTTTTAGAGTCATTGCCTTCAACAACCACAAAATTTAGTACATAATCTTTTCCACTCTTCAATACCCTACACTTCAAGTCTATCACTCCAAGTGGCTTCACTTTATGACCATTAAATGATTCTAATATTAATGACGTGGGTTTCAATCCCACCTTCATCAAATTACCACTTTCACACTGTTTCAGTATTCTGTAAGGCAGAACATTCACTTGAGCACCTGTGTCTAGTTTAAATTTGACATTAACACCATTCACATTAATAATCTCAGACCAGAAATTTGAATTATCAGTACTCAAACTGCTCACAACACTTTCAATTACAAAATCATTAAGCTCATGTTCAACTTGATCAGACAAGTCAACTGACTTTACTTTATAATTATTATACAATTTTCCACTTTTACATGCAATTGCAAAATGATTTGGCTTTCCGCACTTTTTGCAAATTTTACCAAATGCTCTACATTCTCCTTTTCTATGCTTATAATTGCATTTTTTGCACAAATAGATATCATTTACTACCGTCTTGGGTAAGTACTTATCAGTATCCTTCAATTCTTCCTGTCGCGGTCGCCATCTCGTCCCTTTCCTGATGACTGCTTCCACGGGCTTGGCTCCATGCAGGGTCTCGGCCTGTAATTTCCCCATTTCGGCTGCCTTGCTGACCTCGATGCACTTATCAAGAGATAATTCTGGTATACGCAGAAGTCTCTCTTGTACCGCCAAGTCATGTATTCCGAGAACAATTCTGTCTCTCAGAACACTCTCTGTCTGATTGCCGTAATCACAGGTTTTGACTAACTTTTTCAAGTCGGTGACAAAAAAGTCCAAGGGCTCACCTTCCTGCTGTTTGCGAGTGTTAAACAGGAAACGTTCAACCACCACGTTTTTTCTAGGATTCGCGTATTTTTCGAATTCATTAAGAACTTTATCAAAATCCGACTTATCTTCTTCTACTGGGTCAAACGTATTAAAGAGCTCAACTCCATCCTCACCAATTACATTCAGTAAAATGGCAGTCTTAACTTCCTTCGGTTTCGTTTTCAGTCCAGAAGCTAACATATATATCTCCAAGTTTTGCTTAAACTTCCGGAAATTATCACTTATATTGCCCATTAAGACTAACGGATTTGGTGGTCTCGCTTGTTTCATTCTCGAGAATTTTTCTTTTTCACTTAGCTTTGACCCTGTCTGACTACGTACTAGCAATCACATGGTCCTAACCGAGCACTGCCGACTGCGCCATGTCATGTTCTCATGAATGTTTATTCAATACTGCGTTACATGAATACAGGGAGCTGTAGACAGCCTTCAAACAAATGACATACACAAAGCACAGTATCATGACAGTTTTAACACATTGTTGAATTTATTTTAAAAGGTAACTATCGTCAAACATGGGAAATAAAAATAACCAATATAGTTTTGTGATTTCACAAAGCATAATATAACTTAATTATTTTCTTGAAATATTGAGGGGGCTCCGCCCCCCCAAACGAATCTTTGAGGGGGCTCGGGCCCCCTCAGGCCCCATGGAGTCGGCGCCACTGGCGGTACTCACCAAAAATCACTTATTCTGAAATCCATTGGACAATTTAGGGTGAGTCTATTTTTTACAGATTTAAAAAGATAGTTTAACCGGTACACTTATGACGAGTTTGGATTTTAGGGGGTACGCCATACCGGCCCAACTACAGCACTGCTGAATTCTAATTATACCAATCATCCCCCAAAGATCAGGAATTAATCCCTTGAAGGTATATACTAAGGTTTAGTGGTGTGCACATGAATTTAAGAATGAAATACATGTATACCTACTAAATGCCACCATTGATGACAACACCCAGAATTCTGTTAAAATGATACTGTAAAGCATGCCCCAGTAAAAAGCATTAACAGAATGACTAGTTGTAATGTTTCAATAATCAATGATGACAAAACTTCTACTATAACAGAGATAACCATGATGACATGATGTCATTATTCACCAGCAACCAATCTTATACAGTGGTAACCCTGCAATAGCAACAATTTGAAAGTTAAATGTATAATCTGCTTACAAAACCTATCCAAGAAATGGTAAATTAATCATGCAATATGCATACAGATATGGATGCTTAGGCTTAAATGGAGACCTCAAAGGAAAATGAGAACACCAGGTACAATAAAATACACAATTTATCACGGCCTTGTAAAAACGTCATTTGATTCACACATCATCAACATGCTAAAAAAATTATTATAGCAATAATAAAACATCACACATAATATCAAATAATTATGTACTTGCATCAGAGAAAAAAGCCATAATTACAAATTCTTTCCGAAGGTAATCAATTAACAGTAACTATTTTAATCCATTCCCATCAGCATTTTTCATGTGGGCTTTGGACCACCAAAGGCTGCTTTAAAAGTGATTCTGGTGGCGAATTACCACGCGTCAGTAACTATTCTATTATTTACATATGTGCACTCAAATTGCGCTTCCAGTGACATATTGAGAAATAACTGGATCCACTGTAAAAACTGAAGGGACAGACTCAGCAATTTTCCACAAGAAAGCTGCGATGATCGTGTCATACAGCCAACCTCTCTTAAAATCAAGGAAGACTTTACGAATTGCACTGACTTCCTCCGGTGGTATTAGAAAATCTAAGGACTTCAATTCATACATTTTGACAGAGAATGAACCAACCTTGCAAACTTCCATTGATAGACTGGCAACATCTACAATTGGCTCAGTGAAGCTGCTCACCTCATTAGATAAAAGTGATATTTTTATATCTTTCCTTCGAACATAACCAGGTCTTTTAAATAGATTAACCATGGGCCTTCTCTTCTTAATAGCAGGATGTAACTTCAGCTGAGGGCTGAGTTTGGCATTTGGAGGTACATCATGTGCTGATAATGTCCCCAAAGTGGAATTGCTTTGGTTGCATTCAATGGCACCCTGACACGTCTCCACCAGCACCTTTAATGATTTGCTAATGTAGGGAAGTAATACAGGAGAGCACTGCTGGCTTAAGATTTTCAATTTATCCAGGTGTTGACCAATGGCATGACTGTGTTTTACATTAGTGTGCTCTAATTTGCAATCCTTAGAGGTGGAAACACTCTTAAACAGTTTATCTGGAGGAAAATTTAGGATTGTTTCATGGATAGGTGCAGGAGTAGGTCTATTTCGGACAACAAATGAATGAACCTTATGTACATGTTTACAAAGAGCATAGTTGTTAGGACAAGAGCATGAATATAAGTGGCAACAAAGGTCCTGGCATGAAAACTCATTACACCTTATAAAACACAAGTCAGGGTAGAGACAAATCTGGGATATATTTTCCACCGTGTATATAGTAGATTGGTCATTTTGAGATTTAACATGCCAGACATTTTCATCGGATGTTGAAAAAATTTCATCATCGGAAATTTTCAATCCATCATGTGGTCATTATTATAGGAGTTTTGAAATCCTAATGGAGGCTTCTTACTCATTCTTTTATATGCTAAACCTAAATGGACAGTTTTATGAATGGTAAGAAGCACCTAAATTAAATCACCAAGGCGCCTATTTACTTTTCTGTTCCGATAGTGGCTTTTCAACTTATTATGAAATGATTCAACGAACATATTGGTATCTGTAGCAGCATGAGGAAAATTTCTGTAACACATGGCCCACTTCTCTTTCTTGCTACAATAGTAATCTTTGAAATATTTTGTAAATTCACCAGCTTGATCAGAATATTTGGCTAAGAAAGAGTTTAGCATAGCATTAAATACAGTATCATTTTTTTCCTCAATCAAAGTTTCCAAAACTTCGTTGACTTCCGTAATAAGTTCCTTATTTTTTACTTTTTGGTGTAGATTTTTATGCCAGTTCCTTTTCACATGCCACAAACAAAGTAAATGTTTAGTTTTGTGACCAAATACCCCCCTCACTGCATTACCTAAGGCTTCATCACCATCTGTCATGACAGCATTTACATGCAAATCAGGGGACCTATCCATAATACTTTGCAATTAGTAAGTTAGTGTCTCCTCATCTAAATGGCTTGTGATAAAATGGGCGACAGGGTAGCCAACACCATACTCATCTGGTACAATCAAGTTAAGCAAATGAAATTTGTACTGATTGGTGCCATGAGTAGAGTCTATGCATAGTATTCTACCACAGCCCTCTATCATTTCTTTTAACTGAAGTTTCTGCTGAATACCCAAAACAAAAAGTTCAGAAGCGTGTGGTAAATTATCTAAACCCTTATTGCCTATTATTGTACCTGAGCCCATAGGTTTATAAACCAAGATCGAATCCTTACTTTCATCTTTCATTAAGTGCACAAGTAAATCAACAGCAACTGCATCATCATCACTTAGGTGCTTTTTAGAATTCAAATCATACTTCATTTTGTTTATTTGAGTTGATGTGATGAAATGTTCTTTAAGGGGTAGCATATCGTTTAAACTGGGATCAGCAGGCTGAAAATACTCTTGAATTTTATGTGCTGGCACACTTTGTTCCAGAAGGGAATTTATTTTATACTTTGTTGCATTGTCCCATCGACAAAATTTAACATTTTTAAATTCCAGGTCATGATTGTGAGCATTCACATATTTCACAGACACACCCGATTCACTTTCATTTACCAACATACGTGCTATGCAGTCACTATTAGGCATACGGCCAAATTTCCTTTTTCTATTTGTTTTATTGCTCACTATGCCATTCTTGTGGTGATTGTTAAATTTGCAGATGAAATACATGAACCTTTTACCACGATTCACACGCTCCCCATTTAGTTTGACCAAGGACATGTAATTTAGCTGACATTGACTAGTTTTCCATGCATTAAAATCAAACATATCTTTGAATTCATGATCTTCAATACAAATATCTTCCTGATGTAGATACGCTTTGTAAATGACAGATCAGGATGGAGTGGCTTTGAAATTTAACATTACACCCATCATGAGGACGTACAATATATTGTGACTTTTCGTTACAGGTTTTCTTATGCCTACTATAGTTACACTTGTTAGAATATGACACCAGGCATATTTGGCACACTCTAGGATAGGAAATATTACTATCACTTTTCTCAATCCTCAGACAAGTGGCTTTATGGTGACAAAATGAAGATTTATTGGCATACACTTTATTGCAGTTAGGACACTTTCTTGGATATAAAGTTGAATGAATATCAAGTTTTCCCTCTGATGAGCCACCATTTTGAATTTTTATAGTTATTCTATCAGTAAGAGGATTTTTCAACTTGAAACCAATTTGCCTGCAAAGTCTGGCAGGGAATTCTTTAGTAGTCCCATCTTTGTTGGTGTTACGAACATCAGATATTAAAGGCAATGAGGATGGGCGGCAGAATGCTGAAGATGGAAACATTTTAGGAGAGATTGATTTTTTCTTGATACAAGACTGTTTTTTTGTACAGTTTGCTACTGAAGAAAAAGAAGGCATGAAGGAGTCATTCAAAGAGGACAGAGAAGACCACCGGTTATTTAAGGGAATTTTGAATGATGAGGTACTATGCTTTGGAACTATTTTAGGTTTATTACAGTGATGATTGCCTCTCCTAGTCACGGTGGTAAACTTAAAGCACGAGGGAGTAGAAGATGAAGGACTAAGAGGCGGAGAAGAATATGAAGAAGCATTGGTTCTAGTTACAGAAGGAAGGTGAAGAGGTCTTACAGAAGGCTGAAAACTGGAGACTTGCATTAAATCATTATGAAGGGGCAAGTTACTACAAAGAGCATCAGAGTAAGAAAAAGAAGGTAGAGAAGCATTCATGCCAGCGCCATCAGAAAACGAAGGGGAAGATAAAGGATGGTGGCCAGGAGAGGGAGCAGAGGAAGAGGCAGGGGAGGGTGCTGGGGAAGAGGCAGGAGATGGCGCAGGGGAAGAGGCAGGAGAGGTTGCAGGTGGTAGGCAGGCAAGAGAACGAGGGTAATCCCTCCTCGCTTGGAGGCAAGCACGATAGACATTACATGTGAGCACCCTTAAACCACGCCTACTCAGGTGAAGGCCATCCCTTCCCAAGAAGAACTCAAAGGGATCCTGACTCTGGGCCTCGAACTACCGCCAGTTGTCTATGAAGACCACATTCATCCTGCCAAAATCAAAGTTAGGTATAACAAACAATACAGTTAGGAACACATGTTTAAGAACAGCCCTGACTAAATGTATGAATTACCTCAAAGCCAGTTGCTTCATAAGCATGTTTAATTTGTCAATCTTCAAATTCATCTCCTCTATATACAGGTTTCGCTGTAACGTCCACGATTTGAAGTAATTCACCCTCCTCTTCAACACACTAGAGAGGAAAAGTCGCACCTTTGGATTCCTCAGGCGAATCCTCGTCAACAGTTCCTGCTGGTGCTCTACTACTCTCTCCGGTGTCTCACCTGTACATAGGGTTGTTGTAAAATCTAACAGAATAATCTCAACACGGAAATACACCCAAAGAAAACAAATACCAATGGTAAACTCACCACATATCAAATTATTGGTGCCCAAATGGACAACCGTGTCATTAAAAAATTCTGTGGCCAACAACATTGTTGAATCCACCTGGTGAACTTGCATCCCAGATACGGGTATCACACTGACATCAAATTCACCAAACTCCTGTACTTCAGGAACGGCATACTTCCACTGGGAATCACTAATTACAAGTAATCCAGTTGCAGCCATGGTCAAACTGTCACAGAAAAGTCATAAATTTAATCAGTACTGCACTGAAAGATTGATGAGTGACAATTTAGGCAAAACTTCATAATCACAACTGAAAATATGTGCCGAGAGTATAATTAAATTCATAATAATTATTAACAAACTAATCATACGGTATATCTGCTACTGATATACCTGCGGCAAGTTATTATTAAGCAAATTATAGTCACCGAGAATGAAATTTATCTCCAAAATACACAATACTCACTGAAAGTTCTCACCCAAAACACCAAACAATATGCAATGCTTTTTTAGCTTTAATTTTTAACTTTTTTAATTTTTAGCTCTTTTATTAGGCAACTGTCTATCCCCGTCCTTCTCCCCCCTCTTTCGTTTCCCCGCTGAATTTCTCATTTCTTGAGCTGCCAAAATTCCAGGAGGATTCCGAATCGGCATTGGTCGGGAGAATCTCGGATCAACAATTTCGGGAAGCATACACTCATAGTATTTTTTCAAATTTTCCGCCATAAATTTTCTCCAAAAATCGTCATCCCTTTCGATTCTCTCCACTTTTAAATCACATTTGGTCCATACGGCAAATATACAAAAATCTCGCTAGGTTATGTGCAGCTGGCCCTGAATTTGGAAGAAGTAATTATGCTTCTGGTTAATCTTCATTTTGTCAATCTTCATCCAGAAGTTTACTTTTCCTTTGTTGACTGCCTCTTCTACAGTCATCTCTGCTGCCGATGACGGACACTTTATTTCGACTATCCCACGATCACCAACAATTCCATCGGGAGTAGCTCCAAGGAAAGGAAATTCTTTGTCGACGTAAAGCCCGCATGGTTGAATGCAAATACCTTCCTTTAACTCCAATGCTGTGCGAGCTTTTTCCTCATTTATCCTCCCTGGTGAAAATAAAGTGTGCAGAAAACCGTGCATCAAGTGTGCGCACAGTTCTTTTCACACTTCTTGCACGCTCTTTTCACACTTCTTCACCGAACGCTTTATGCACACTTCTTGCACGCTTTTCATTCACACTTTTTGCACCCTGTTAGCACACTTCTTCACCGAATGCTTTATGCACACTCTGGCACCCTCTTTTCACAGTTAGCATGTTTGATTTTTGTATGCACCCATTCTTCTTATGCATGTTAACATCTTTCCTTCCACAATTAATTTATGAAATGTTCTCTTGGCCATATTTCTTTTTATCTTATGTTGAGGTGCTCAAATAATTTACAAATTAGATGGAATAATGCATGATAATGATACCATTAAGAGCTTTAACACAATGAACATGGTAACGAGTAAACTTTGTGTATATTAATCATATGCATTTGGGCAAAAAGGGATTATTTCTTTTTCGAGTCATTTGATGCCAACCAGTAGTTGTTCATTCTTTGCAAAAAAAAGGTAATAAAGGGAAAAATATAAGCATGTTTCCATGTAAACTTCCATTAAGATAGTGTGATGAACATAATTCGAGGAATTTGATGACAGATTTGGTCGATATTAAGGGCTGACTAATATTATGTCATCCCCCAAACTAAGACAAGAACAGGTATGAAAACCACAACCTCATATGCAGTATAAGTGCTTTACATGAGATTGGCGGCATGGATAACAGCTGCATCAAATGAAATCACAGACGGAGGTATTAAAAAGTAAAACAATTCAAAATTTTCAAACTTATATAATGAACACACGTCAAATTATACCTTTCCAGAATGATTTTGACACAACAGACATTTCTCAAAAGAAAATAAATTTACAAAATTATTAATAATCCTAAAAATAACTGCTACATCCTCTAATCACCGTAACAACCGTACGGTATCCTAGAAATGTAACTTTTGTCATTGAAGTGCATACATATGCACTGCCCAGCAATCATTTTCGGCTTTACAGCCATTAATAAGCCCTCTCCTTTCAAGGACAGTACATGCTTATTGTGCAGAAATATATCATCTACATCATGAAAACCATCCACTTCTAAAACTCTAATGAAAAGCAACACAGACTTCTCATTACTCGACCCAATTTGACAAATTGTCACTATTCTTCCATAAACTCCCTGTGCTAGCCAAACAACAGAGTCATTAGTCTTCTTTGCTCTCCTGTAGCTGCTACTGGTGTAGCGAACACCCCCAAGTATTATTTTGGAGAATGACAGCACTTCAGTTTCGATGACATCAAACTCCATCAAGCAATCCTTCTCCTCCTCATTGAGGCAATAAGGAGAACCTTTCCCCAGTAAAACAGTTCCGTCACTCCTGCAAAAATGTATTAATGACCTGCTGCTCAACCCTTCGCAAAAGTCCATCACATCATCTGAAACATTGTATTTTTTACAGAGAGAAGGTAAGGCCTTAAAAGTGTTGAACTTGGTCACCACTTGTTGGGAAACATTAGCAGGGCTCTTGTGGAGTTGCAATAGCTTTGTATTTTGCCCCTCAAAACAGAATGCATTGTGAGTCCACAATGGGCCCCAATTTGCAACACCATTGCATAAATGGGTCAGGAGGTGGATGTTATACACCATTTCTGTTTTTCCAAAGTACTGTTGAAACAGAAAGACATAGCGTAACAGTAAGTCATGGGCATGGGTCAAATTACTTAATGAAATACTTTTTTGAAGCAGTATGAAAATGGCAGAAGACAGCATAGAGAAATTTTGGATGTATTTTTTGGGGATAACACCTTCAAGGCAAACTGAGCTATAAAAAATGAGCCATGACCTCCACTCGGATGCTTTCCAAAGGCTCATTTCCGTTAGTCCCCGTGGGGTTCTGGTGATGGACGAAGGTGGCTGAATAGATTTTAGCCGACTCTCTATCACTGCAATTTTGTGCTCCACCCCAATATAGTAGTCTTTCCCACATGTCTTCATTAATAACTCAGTGTGATGCTTCACATTTCCTAAAAGGACAGAGTGCATGTAATCCGGCACCATTCCACGTGCTAAATTGAAATAAAGCATGTTGTGCAATGGAGTTGGGCCTTTCACTCCCTTTTCAATGAACTTTTCCTTGCCATCTCGTCTCCTTTCATGTGCGATGGCAGCATCCTTAAGGATGCTGTCATCGCACATGAATGGAGAATGCTGAATTGGCACATATTCAACATTTGGCAACGAGCCGCAGAGTTAACACTGGCACATAGTGGAATTACTGTACCATTCATTTCCATTCCGTTGAGAAACCAAGTTACTCCTGATGTAGAAATCGCATTTGCCTCTTCTACAAAAGGATGGAGAAAAAAATTCATGTTGGTATGCTTCTTATCCACATAAATACCTGCAAGAAGCATGTATTTTAATCGCATGTTAGGAGGTAGTTCATTGATAGTAACGTAAATTGGCAATATCGTCTAATTAGGACAAACTCCTCTTCAGGATAAGAGGGCAAAGACTGTTTCATTTTCTTCAACACTTGAGGAAATATCGGAGATATCTATCTGTAAAAATTAACGGTTGCAATCCTATTTTCCTATTGGAGGAGAAATCGTGAATAACAACACCACAATTTCCACAATAACAAATGTAACCCCGACCATAAATTAGCCAACACTTGAAATTTTCGATACTGCTATTAATAAGCATAACGATAACCTTATTAAAATTTTCAAGAGATACAATAAGCCGCGCAGAAGACGAAAACTTACCATCACCATTACTTTGTATTTAATAGAAAAAATAAAAACAAATTCCTTACACGTGCGTAGGAACCAATATTTCACGAATCCCGCCAATTGCGTACGATTAAATTCGGTATAATGTGCCCCTCCTTCATACGTGACAAGAAATTAACTAGTTTGGCAAGTATTTTTCCTGAAGGACTAAATGAGCTTACCTCGCGATCCTGTGCTGCCCAACGATACCGCATTGATTTCTGTGGAGGCTCTTCCGTATACAGGTACCGTTTATTCTCTTTTCTTGACATTTTGCACTTTAATCACTATTAACGGCGAAAAGTAGAGAACTTAAACATGAGTAATCAGCATTCGCCAAATAACACGAACATACCCGTGAAATAGGTATTTCGAATATCATTTCGTTGCTGTTTTCGCCTATCAATTGTCTTTCCCGCTCTTTCTGAATACCGTGATACCGTATCGCCATTGTTAGTGGCACATGTGCAGTGGTGATCAGATTTGGAATCCGTGAACCGATCAGTTTCAGAATCTGAATAAGTGTAGCAAATATGTGCGCAAACAATGTGTGCAACGAATGGTGGGCGGCCGTGGTATACAACGACGGTAAAGACGAGAATGTGCCTATAACGCACATCAAGAAGTTTGCGCCGACAAATTTGAAGGAATTTAATCCCAAAAAACATACAAAATAAAATCAGTGAAGTGGAGCGACGGGAAAATCTACGATATCTAGGTTTTATTCAGCGTTTGGCAGGTAAGTTGAATATTATTGAAACGATAGCTGTGTTATAAACAGAATGATTATTAGAGGTGGCGTGTTATTTGCATCGATGTGATTATGTACGGTATATTTTGCAATGATTTTGAATATTTATAGAAAACGAAGAGGCACTTATAGTTTCATTGGAGTCGAAGAGGCCCTGTCGACCGAGAACAAGATTCGAAGATCAAGAAGAGACTGATGGCCCAGTCAGCAGCACTGACTCCGACAGGGCTGATATCATCTCCGCTGAAAGGGAGTCGGTAAGTGTAGAATCAATGTCCCGAGTTAGCTGCTAATTCTTAGCATTAATTGAAGTGAAAATGTGGTACTCAATGGTGGATTTTCTCAGTAACGCACGACACGTTTCTCTTTGATGCAGAAAAATGGTCGGGATAGGAGAAGAAGAGAGGCAGATGTGGAGTGGGCCTCATTTAATTTAAATCGGAGGCTGCAAGTAGGCACCATTGGTGACATTTCCCAGCCAGATCCTGGTAGTCCTACGGAGGAGCTAAGGGCGAAATTTTTGATGCTAGAGAGGGAATTGGCAGTAGAAAAGAGGCGTAGGATTTCCGCAGAAGGGCGCTTAAAGGAACAAGCTGCGTTGTCGGAGGTGACGAAGAGGTTGGTCGTGGTGGATGAGAAATTAAGGAACATTTCGGGTGAGTCCAATGCTACGGAATACGATTTTTTTTATACCGATGCAATTCGTGTACCTGTATTTATTTATTTTTCTTATAGACGAAAAATGGAAAAACAACGCCTCCCCTGTGACATCAGATCCCAACTTAGAAGGGGCTGAATCAGGAACGGTGCAGAAAGTTGGGACTGAAAGTTCAACGCAGGGAGTGGCTGACGATAAGATAAGACACTGACTGGGAGTGAAAATTGGTATCTTTGTCTTTTTAGACAAGGGAATACGAATGTTAACATGAATGCATAAACTATTGAATGAGTACATAACATTAATGAATACGTTAACACGTACGACTTAATGTGTGAATGTATGAACGCGAGAATGAATGCCAAAATGCACTGTGTAAGCACCCAACTTGGGCGAATGCATGCAACCGTACATATACTTGTACGTGTTAATGTACTGTGTAACCAGGCCTTTACGAATAATCTGAATTATGCCTATGGTACTTATGATTCTCAGTGAAAACCGGGACAACTGTACACTTTTACCTCACATGAAATAGCAATTTAATCCAATTGAAACTGAAAAAGAATGAGAAATTGGCCATAATAAAGTAACTTCTCCCTTTGAGCTCAAATATTTGCATAGACAAGCCAAATATTTACGGTGCATAGCCAAACACAACAAAAGAATGAAACCACAATTTTTTAAAGCAGAAGTGCCACCATAAACTGTTCTAAAGTAAGACTTACTGCTTTCTTGGCGAACCATGTAGATGAATGTTTCGCAGGATTCCCACCCAGGTCCTGAGGAAGATGGCAGGTTTACCCACTGAAACGTGGCTCCTATAGAACAGCTCACCTGGTGAGAATCACACATTCATCCATGTTGCTCTAAAACTGTAGGAAGTGACTTCAGTCATTATGATGAGTTGTTTATCTAGTATGTTCTAGTACGTGGTGGGAGCAGGGTAAAGTCCTCGCCTGCCAAACAAGAGGTCACGGGTTCGAGTCCCGAAAAGGTAAGTTTCCCTTACCCAGGCCATGGTTGTTTGTGCACTGGCAATTGTTGAAATGTTTATCAGACCCTGAAGTAAAAGGCCAATTTGTGCTGTTTTCGATGGAATGGAATTAAAATAAATGTTTTGCATCTGAACATGAGAAAATAATTGTTTGGTCGTTTTATTGAATTTTGTTAACATTTCTGTAGGTCTCATTAGGGGAAAGAATTTTCTGCCTCCTCTCATCCTGGAAGGCGATGAAGGAATCAAAAAGCACAGCATACTGGTGTGCGGCCATTTTGCGAGGCGTCTTCGGGGAGAAGGCCAAATTGTACCGCGTTCAACCACGAAAAACAAGCCATAATTTAAGACCTTTTCCAAAGGCTTTCCTAGAAGTTGCGAAAGGTAAGAACTGCACGATTCTCCATTATTGGAATGTTGGTACAAGTTTATGGTGGAGTTTCCAGATTATATTTTGATTTTTCAGTACATTACAAGAGTTTTCTGGTGAAAATTCACTATGTTCCACCAACCATGGAGAAGGCTCTTCACAAATTGCCCGGAGTGTTGGCCGACCGAGCAACTGATATGAACGGCAGGAGGGTGAAGAATGAGTGCTAATTTAAAATTTTTAATTTACATTCTAAGTTTGTATAATATTGATTTTTGTTCGCATTGTTCATTGGTATAATATTTCTTAATGTCTATTAGAAAAATATATGTCTACATACATTTCATATCTCTATATTTTTCGTTATTTCTTAAAGCACCTATTTCCTATCAGCATCCTTATTTTTCACTGGCTACATTCTGTCAGTACACTTGTTTTATTTTCAAGTATGATGGTGCATTTTCTATACGAGTGGTCCAAGAAATTGGAATGTGAAGGTATGAATCTTTTCCATATTGAAATTAGTTTTGTGACACCAATTTTCGTCAAATCCAAGGTGAAAATTTGTGTTTTCTCTCTTTCAGTCTGTCAATGGTTATTGATCATTATGCTTTCCTAGCACTTTTGCATGCATTCTCAGTTCCCTCATATTTGTAGCACATTCATTTCAGATATCCTCTGCATGCTTCTACGGTATTCTCGCTTTCCTCAAACTGTTGGCGCACTTTTTTCACATTCTTTTCACGCTATTTGCACTTTAAGTAGTCCCAATTCACGCTTTCCTCACGCTTTTGGGATACTATGCACACTTTCTGCACTCTTTTCTCACTCTCTTTGCACTCTTTTCTCACACTTTTTGCACGCTTTCCTCACATTCTTTTCACACTTTAAGGGCATTACGCACACTTTTTGCAAACTTTCTGCACTCTTTTCTCACACTTTTTGCACGCTTTTCTCATTTCAGTAGTCCCAATTCATGATTTCCTCACACTTCTTGCACACTTTTGAGGTACTATGCACACTCCTTGCACGCTTTTTTCACATTTCTATGAACACTTTTTGAACAATTTCTGCACGGTTTTTGCACACTTTATTTTCACCACGGATAATAAATATAAGTTGTGTAAAAGAAACGCCTCGTTTCGCCGAACTTATATACGTGTATAATGAGATTTAAATAAAACTGTATTCAACTTCGCACGTGGCTTGATTACTTTTTTATTACGATAAAAGTAAAGGTAGCTCAAGATATCTTTTGCGCCCCCCCCTTGAGTTTTTTTTCCGTATCCGCCACTGGAAGGTACTAGTCTCTCTTCTAATTCATACTTATAATGAGGCATTCACGATTGATTCATACAAAGTGAATAAAAGACGCGATTATATAGTGATTCAAATAACCCATTATTCATTGCGAGAAACCAGTGGGTCAACAATCACTCAGGCTACCGGTTTAATCATATCAATATTAGATCAAACGGTTATAAAATGCTGGTAAACTCCTGGGCTTGATGATAAATTACAAATATCAGTACCAAAAAGCGGAGGAATATGCTATTGAAACGGAGATTTAAGGAAAAAAAATTAAAAAATAACTTGCCTGAAAATGCATGTTACATTATTTTTTCCCTTGAAATTTAACTCGAAGCTGACGCAGTAAGTATGTATAATTCAGACAAGAAATTTTAATAATTTTTGATTTCTCCGAGGCTTAGGGGGATACATCTTCTCATCACCCCATAGTTACGCCTCTGCCAAAAAGTTTTAAGTTGAAAATAATTAATTCACTAGCAGGTTAAGAGGTAGCAGTGATATAAAATACTTTAAAATTATAAATACTAAATGATTCTTTAATAATACGGTTTCAGGCAACAATATTATTAAGAAATTTATCAATCATTTAGGAAATGCGACTTTTTTTCCATTATATGCTTTAAGATGGGGCCGAAGAGTGTTTTTGAAAACATTAACAGGTGAAGAGCTATTTCTGATGTCACAACTTCACCAGTTAACTATTAATTCATACAGTGAACGAGATAGAAATATATTCAAATGGAGAACTCCAGATAATATGAAAATTGGAAGGCCAGTTGAAAAATGAGGGTCTCACGTAACGGTGAAAGCGAATTTCGATGAGGGTTAAAAAGCGATTCTCTAACACTCAATGAGGGGGCTGTGCCTCCTTCCGCCTCCAGATTCCTATGGAAAAGGCGCACGGTTTACTATCGCCCCTATGACCGAACACAATATCTCCCGTCGTTGTTGAGATAATAATTAACGAAATAGAGAATTAACTAGGAAGTGGCAAAATTTTAAATATGGTCTCGACACATTGTGACGGCTGCCTGTGCAAACGCTAATGCGCTCGCAGCTTTTCTTTTGTCTTCATTGGATCCCACCCCCGAACGGTGGACGGAAGGAGAGCCCGTGCGGCAGAAGTGAGAGCCTCAAGTAAAAATCCCTCAATCTTTTATCATGAATGCTAAATTGTGGGAGAAATCTGTTATGTGATCATCCACTGTAGGCTGGGTTGCGCAAGTTGTTAATTTACTGTGTTTCATATGGTTTGACAAAGGAGTTTGAATGGATTGGGTTGGGGAAATGTATTCAGCCGAACAAAGGAGCTTCAGCCTGGCATACAAGGGGGTTTCAGCCTAGCTATCCAATGGAGTTTCAGTCTAGCTGGTAGCCAAGGGAGTTTCAGTCTAGTTAGTGGCCAAGGAAGTTTCAGTTTAGTCGGCCAAGGGAGTTTCATTGGAGTAGCTGGAGTTCTTTATTGCACTGCTAGTGCACTGCCATCCCTCTTCCAAACTCCACTGATTTGTTTCAATTTCAATGCAGTTTCAGCAAAGAAGCAAGGCAGTGAGTTTCAAGGTAGTCTCAGCCCAGTTTCAGTCAAGTTGCAAGGGAGAAGTTTTTACCTGAGAGGAGTCGTTCTGAGGAGACGTGAGGGCGAGGATTGCCATAGACATCGAGATATTAATGACAGTGTTGTTTTTTTGTTTAGTGTCCAGCGTTGTTTTTAGTGCCAGAAGTTTAGTTAGTTAAAGTCCAGATTATTACTTTTTTAATCCCAATTCCTTTACCACGTTCCCGATGATGAAAAGGGAGTGCTTTTGTCGCTAGCGCGATCCTCCCAACTTACTACGGGAATTATTTTCTCCAACAGGGGAGTTGCTTCAATAGGGTGGTTTCCTATAATTTTTTTATTGCCTAAATCGAAAGATTATTACTCTTGGAGTACGTATTTCACGCTTTTAGATTTTTAAATGACGGTATCTATTTTTCGCGATTAAATGAGAAGTGAAAAATTTCAAGCGCGCAAAAACGCGATGCTTAAGTATGAATGCCGGGAAATTTTTCCGTACGACGTGTTTCTGGTCCCCGGTGCCGCTCAGTGAGGTGACCTTGAGGCGGGGCTTAGCGTTGATACGACGCAGGCTGCTAGCGGGTAGCTGAGTACCCTGCTGGCTGGTACCGCTTGGCTTAAATAAGGATTATTAATACCTTATCAAACGAAGAAAACTTTCCGACCTTAGCCAGTTTTAATAAGTGATTATTAAGACATGTTTCCCTGAGCTCTGCGCCTCATGCATGCATTGGTAACCTCAGACGATGTATAACTTCTATCTTCTCCTATAGAAACTAGGTCCCTGTGACGTCACGTGGAGTGGCATCACATGGGCGCCAAACTGGCCCTTTTCAAATGAGGATAAAAATGGACCATTGCCATTAGTCTAAACCGGTATTTGTAAAACGAAATAATATGTGTATTATGAATACACTAATGGTGGGTAACGAATCGCAATCAATGCCCTTCGTTTTCTTTGATGAAGGAGACTACCCTATTTACGTGTATAAACTGAAAAGCCATGTAATTCTCCGCGGATTCGTGAAGTGAGATAGGACTAATTTTGCCATAGAGTTCATCTGCAATGGCGTAATCTGCAATGATAAAATTAATGTCAATTAAAAAATGTGAAATGCATGGTCTCCTGTGAAAATATTCGCCAAGACACATTCCTTTCAAACCGTAAAGCATGTCTATTTTATAGAGAATTTAGGTTATATAATACAACACATCATGGGAGACACGATATATAACAATATTAGTAATAAAAATATGATGAT
Organism: Ischnura elegans; assembly: GCF_921293095.1. Lineage (NCBI taxonomy): Eukaryota > Metazoa > Arthropoda > Insecta > Odonata > Coenagrionidae > Ischnura > Ischnura elegans. Next base: position 2,086,844 of record NW_025791657.1, read on the forward strand.
ATGAGCCATAAACGTGCAATAAAATAGCGTAGGATAATATATTCGTCAATAAAAACGGCATATTCCCACGAGAGAGCAATATATGGTAATGCGGGTTGCAGAACTGCCTATAGATACCAATTTCGCCAAAGTTTCGAGTACTCGACAATTATTTTTTACCACAAGGATTTTTAAGGCCCATATTTTCAATTTACATTTTTTAGAATATTAGTAAGTAAAATAAAGAGAAAAATTACATATTTGTAGTATTTATTTACTCGGCCTCATGGGTTAAAAACTACTGATATTTTGCCAAAAACACCATCCTTTTTTGAAATTTTTAATTTTTTTCAACCGTTTCAAATACTTAGGTTTTGCTATTTTAAATATTTATTACTTGTTATATTATATATTTAGAAAAAATACTTGTATTTTTAATGAAAACGTTAATAAGTATTAAATTGTCTCTGTATTTTGATCCTTGGTACTCATGCATCAATTATTAAAACAATATGCAAATTAAGTAATATAGGACACAATAGTGTATAAATAATTTCGTTATTTTACAACAAAACTCGCACCCGCGTGTCTTCGATTTTGAAATTTTCATAACAAAGAAATAAGGATTTATAATAAAATTTCCTTTAAAATGTCCTTTTATTCATTATTATGGCATTCACAAAGATCCAGATATAAATGTGCAAATTACAGCGGCACATCTTTTTGGCGCTGACGGTAAAATATTTGCAAAGCGGTGAATACAGACAACCACTTGAACGTAATACAGTATCACAAATTAGCGCATGCAAACTTGGCTTCATAAATATCTGCATGATAGCAATGCCCTTGCATGCTTAAAAAACCGGGGCTTTGCATTCCCTGCGATAAAAATATGTACATTGACCACATTTTTTACGTGAAATATTTTGTGCATGATAAAGTCATCTCAATTGATATATCTCTATACGCAAAACCACGCGTATAGTACGACCAATTACCTAAAAGCTGTATTTATACACAGCACGGAAGTTATTAGTTTCGTGCCTGTAAACGGGACAAAGTTACCAGGAAATATATGGCCATTCACCTGAGAAAAAATACCTGACATATATCATTTAAGCATTAACCATGGCTAGCAATGTTTTCAATAGGACATATTATAGTCATTTGAACAAATAATTGCACGGCGATTGTGGTGCAGCCATTCAAACTACAACCCAATACTGATGTGATCATTGAAAGGTGTGTGTGTACATCAACAATTAAACCAGACCAGTCACTCAGTTCAGCACCCTTTTCATCAATCGTATATTGTTATGAACTTCACATTTGCATATAAATTACATAGATGCACAACATCAACTAACACTGATCAGACAATTAAGCATTGATTAATCACGCAATAAACTTTGACATTATATTGAAAATTATTCTCGAGACAAAGTGCCCTAAGCATTTATTGAAAGTGTTTAAATGCATGTCTTACGTTTAAATGTAAATAATTTCCCAACAGTGAAAAAATTAGCAGTTAAATATACAGGAATAAATTATTTTAGTACAAAAATATTTGATGATAAATAAAATAAGGTCGCAGATCCAACTGAATATTTTTTTATCATTTTCAACATTATGGGATATTTTTTCATTTCATACGAATAGTACTCATAATATTAAGAATAATTTACCATGATTGGTAATGAATATCAATTAGTTAGACAACTTAGACCTAACCCTGTATGTTTCCAAATGAAAGAAAAGGTGGATCTATCAGGAGAAAGTATTTCTACATTCATTGCAAGAATAAGTCTTCTTTCCGGTGTACCCGCATGTGATAGACAAGGTTTTGATTGGTAGTATAAGACTTTCCACATTCATTGCACGAATAAGGTTTCTTCTTATTATGAGTCCGAATGTGACGGACAAAATTGCTCTTTTCAAAAAAAGATTTATCACATTTTTTGCAAGAATAACGTTTCTCCTTCGTATGAGTCCGATTGTGACGGACAAGGTTACGCTTATGAAAGAAAGACTTATCACATTCATTGCAAGAATGAGGTTTATCTCTCGTAGGAGTGCGAATGTGACTGACAAGGTGACTCTTTTGAGAGAAAGACATATCACATTCATTCCAAGAATGAGGTTTCTCCTTCGTATGAGTTCGAATGTGAAAGAAAAGACCACGCTTACGAGAGAAAGACTTATCACATCCACTGCAAGGATAAGGTTTCTCATTCGTATGAGTCCTAATGTGACTGACAAGGTGACTCTTTCGAGAGAAAGACTTATCACATTCACGGCATGAATATGATTTCTCCTTCGTATGAGTCCGAATGTGACAGACAAGGTGACTCTTTTTAGAGAAAGACATATCGCATTCATTGCATGGATAATGTTTTTCCTTCGTATGAGTCCCAACGTGATAGACAAGGGAACTCTTATGAGAGAAAGACTTACCACATTCACTGCATGGATAAGGTTTCTCCTTCGTATGAGTTCGAATGTGACATACAAGGTTACTCTTTAGAGAGAAAGACTTATCACATTCATTGCACGAATAAGGTTTCTCCTTCGTGTGAGACCGCATGTGACGGACAATGTAGCTCTTTTGATTGAAAGACTTATCACATACATTGCAAGAATAAGGTTTCTCCTTCGTATGAGCCCAAATGTGACGGACAAGGCTAATCTTTCGACAGAAGGTTTTACCACATTCATTGCACGAATAAGGATATTCCTTCGTATGAGTCCTTATGTGAAAGACAAGGTTTTCATTGGTAGTATAAGACTTATCACATTTATTGCAAGAATAAGGTTTCTCCTTCGTGTGAGTCCGCATATGACTGAAAAGGGTAGTCTTGTGAGTGAAAGACTTATCACATTCATTGCAAGAATAAGGTTTCTCCTTCGTGTGAGTCCGCATATGACTGAAAAGGGTAGTCTTGTGAGTGAAAGACTTATCACATTCATTGCAAGAATAAGGTTTCTCCTTCGTATGAGTCCGAATGTGAGTGACAAGGGTGCTCCTTTGAGTGAAAGACTTATCACATTCATTGCAAGAATAAGGTTTTTCCTTCGTATGAGTCCGAATGTGACGGACAAGGGAACTTTTTTGAGAGAAAGACTTATCGCATTCACTGCATGGATAAGGTTTCTCATTCGTATGAGTTCGAATGTGATCGACAAGGTAATTCTTATGAGAGAAAGACTTACCACATTCGCTGCAAGAATAAGGTTTTTCCTTCGTATGAGTCCGAATGTGACAGACAAGGGTACTCTTTTCAGAGAAAGACTTATCGCATTCACTGCATGGATAAGGTTTCTCATTCGTATGAGTCCGAATGTGACGGACCAGGCTGCTTTTTTCAGTGAAAGACTTATCACATTCACTGCAGGAATAAGGTTTCTCCTTCGTATGAGTCCGAATGTGATTGACAAGGTTGCTCTTTTTAGAGAAAGACTTTTCACATTCACTGCAGGAATAGGACTTCTTTGCTGTGTGTGGACTACCTGTGCATGATTTTCCATCTACAATGAAGATTCCCCTCTCTTCCCTCACATGTTTATTCTCCCTTGTTTCTTTGTAGTTATTCTTAAGAAGCCTATTACGTTTCTGTCTCACCCCTTGCCTTTTACACGTTAGCTGATTGAAACTTTTGGAGGAGATTGGCTGACAAGAGCTGTTGGTTTCCATTTTAGAAAGAAAAGTTTTGAGGGACGAATGTGATGCTCTAATCTTTGGTTCAAGGACTGCAAACAAGGCTGAGGCTCTTTCAGTAGCTGGAGACTCTAGAAAAGAATTTCACATTAAAAATAAGTAAGGTCAAGCGTGAAATCATAGATTTGTTGAACTAATTTATAACAGCCATTAGACAGATAAAAGATAGCTCCTTTAACCAATTCTTTGTTTAGATACTATACATATAAAAAGGTGTCAGCTAATTTTTTTTACGGAGGTTTCCACTCATTTCTTCACGAATTTAGTGGCACTGCTCCTCAGAGAAATTGAGCAATATATTTGCATACTAACCTCAAGTATCTACTCCAGAAAACACCTAAATGCACTTTTTCATGCACAGAAGTAATTATAACATGAATTTACAAATGGCATGCACACATATACGATGTAATGCTGAATTGAAACAATTCTCATCATTATTAAATGCAAATAGCTTCTTGCAATGCAATACTTAAAATATGCAATAATAATGAACAATAACTATGGTGGCCAGACGGTAATAAAAAGCTCACAAAAAATCATTGCCAGCATAATAAATCATAGAGAGAATGATAAATGGGTAATAATATTCTAAAAAATCCGATTGCAGTGGATGAATCCCAATTTAGAGATGGGAGATTACAATTTCCCTTAATCATTAATAAATCTTCTGTCTCTTAAATCAAGGCAAATGTTATATTTTATAATTGATAAATAATAACAAGTACGGAGTTTGGAGGTTTATAAAAAGAGCAAACAGGTCGCCAAAATTATTCCGTGACCACTTAAACCGGCAATAATATTGATTTGCTTCATCTATTTAAGATGGCTTACTGCTAAAAGGTGTAATGTTTTATTTCCTTTGTTAGACTTGTCAACTAGTTCATTATTAAACATTATGTGAGAACTGATTCGGAATTGGAGTAGATTGTTTCCCTTCTCTTTTGCTGTTTAATTGTACACCACACTCTCTCTATTTAATTGCTGGTTATTTCATGGGTGACGTTGAGCAAAACTGATTACGCTGCTATAAAAAATCTGCCACCTGTCCTATTTCATTAAGAAGTTTTATATCCAGGAGAAAACACTTACTTGTTGCTTATATATCCTCCGTTAACCAACTCCCTGTTCCTATGACCACGTTTGCATCCTGAAATTCATGCTCAATTTTTGCGCTCTTGTTTTTAATGCTGCGGCAAATAGCTATTGCAAAGTTGATGTCAGATTTAATTGACTGACTTTCGGTTTCGTCTTTTCCATGCTTGTGCACGAGGTGTACGAATTACACTGGAACTGCTCATATCATTGATTTAATTGCTTACCTTAGAGAACGGGTTTTGGAATTTTTATTTATTTGCTGCATTACACTCCTAAGCTAGTCGGTCATAAAAGTTTCGTCATGCGGATTGCCTCAGACGCTACTTTTAGTTAACCCTTTAGCTACGGGAGTTATTGAATTTAGCTACCAGCCTGAGTGGGAGAGGAGCAAGAAATGTTCATCCTTCTAGCATGACCCAGCGTCTCGGAAGGAGTGAATACTCACAATCTGAGGCAGCACTTCTTTCTTTCTTACCAAAGGATGGGCCAGCATTTGGCCACTTGTCTAGGGCATATTAAACCTTTCGCGCCGAATGCCACACCTGTGCGGCGAGGATTTTTTTCCATAAACAACGAATGCCACACCTGTGCGGCGTTAATTTTCCTACCCTAAGCAACGAATGCCACGCCTGTGCGGCACAGGTCGAAAAAAGTGACCGTGGTGGACACAATAGACCCACGGACGCAGTCGCCCCTCGTGATCCGCCTCAGCGCGAGCCCAGTCCTATCTTCAGCTGCTCAGGTCGACCCTTTCTTATCCTCTCCATGCGGTCAATTACTGTTATTTGCAGTGCGTTTTCCAAAACTATATTTGTTGCTCACTTTTCATATCTATTGCTATAAATGTATTCATCTTTTTTTTGCTGACGACATGGAAATTTCAAACCAAATTCTAACGTTGATATCAACGGAGTTATACACCAACTAGTAAATATACTAAATCCGTCTATATCAACGTTAGAACTTCGTTTAAAATTTCTGCACGCTCAGAAAAGAAACAAAATTCATTTTGAATGTAAAAAAATCAATGCGAACAACAAATATTTTCATATATTTTGCACTAATATTTTAGCCAGTTGACCACGGACTCGTCCTAGGAAGAGGCTTTTAAATCCTTCTAGGGGTCTGGGACAAAGGCCGAGGAAAGGGATCGGCGCCCCACTGAGTTGGGTCCAAAAATGGTTACGGACAGAACCACTGCCTTCAGTTGACGCGATAAAGCTTCATACAGGGAAGTAAAGATAACTTTCACGAGACTCGTATTGAGGAAGAATTTCCCTCAACGAAGGTCCGGCGCGAAAGGGAAAATTTATTTACGGAAAAAGTCTAAGTCATTTATAACATTTATTGCTGATATATGTATATTATGCACCCATAAACAGTCATAATATAATTGCAAATAACTGTTTGCAAATTATACCATGGCTTGGCAAAGAAGTGAGTCTAAGGAGTTGCTTTAAAAAACTGCTTTTATTCTCTAAATATTTTGTTCCTATAAATAGTTTTACGTCAGTAAAGCTGTATGTAGAATTTTAGCTTTGGTCTATTTCACCGAGTGTGTTTACTTTGATCCTGCTATTTATAGGAATTTTTACAAAAATATAAAATACATTTATTGCGAATGGTACGGCAGCGAGGAGTCAAAGGGAAAATTTGCATGCTGGCTGGGGGTCGACGCCGCCAGAAAGAGGTTAACTTGCCTATTCATCTTCAACCTCACATCAGGACCTGCAGCCATTGACATAGGGTGCGGTCCAATGAATGCTACTTTCGCTACCAGACGCTACCGACGGAAGAGCTCCGGAGCTCCGGTCCATAGGCGCCACGTTCGCTACGAGAATTTCTTTTCGGACCGGTCAGGAGCGAAGTCAATATGGCGGAAATGAACGAGGATGGGCGAACTGGGATTATGATATCGAAGATGAGGTTTTAATTGCGAATTGAGGTGATTATGGTCATTGAATATTAATAAATATGTTTGAATATCATTAAAATGAATTTTATTTTTCAATATCGATGTTCTTCAAAGTAAAGGAAGAAACTTTGGGCCGTATTTCTCACACCAACCCTCGCCTACCCTTCTCAATGAAACTCTTTACCCTAGTAAAGGAAGAAGTAGGTACTCTACCGTTTTCCCAGTTATAATGGTTAACGACTATTAAAAAACATTAATCTTTTTCATGTATATCCTATTTTTCTTCTGATTTTAATTTATGGCATGAGTTAATTTGTCGATATATGTTCTTACAATCCTTTCTTTATATTACATGCCCCTTTTAATAATTTTTGTTGCCTTTTGTATGTAAAGGGTGCTTCCAAAGACATTTGAGTTCATTTTGGGGGAGATACGACAATGTTTGCGGATATTTAGTTCTTGCTATATATTTATTTAAATCACAATTAAATTTACATCCATTTACTAAGTGCGTCGACTCCGTTACTTCGTAGTCACTTTTACAAGAGAAAGGCGTCCACAGTCCGCGTCCATCAACTGCAACGTGAGTAAACTCTCCATTGCCTCAGTGCATTCCCTTCGAATTTCCGCCAAAAATTGACTCGCTCCTCCGTGACCCAAGTTTTCAGGGGAGCGTCTGGAGCTGGTCCGGAGCGAGGCGGGAAACCGGTGTATGACGTTTGCCGTGACGTCACAGCCTAACCTGTAGTGCTCCGTAGCGAATAACGGACCGCTTGGTGGCGCTCCGAAGCATTGGTAGCGTTCAACGGACCGCACCCATAAAGGGAGGAAACTTCCGCAAGTACAAAAGCATTTCCTTCCGAGCTCTCTGCCTTCTCTAGGTGAATGTACACGAAGGAGAAAATGCGGGAGCTCCTGGAAGAGAGCGGGAATCCGGTAAAGGGTGGTTTCCTATAATTTTTTTACTGCCTATGTCGGAAGATTATTACTCTTGGAGTACGTATTTCACGCTTTTAGATTTTTAAATGACGATATCTATGAATGAAAAGTGAAAAATTTCAAGCGCGCGAAAACGCGACGGGTAAGGAAATCTCTCCGTGTGACGTATTTCTGGTTCCCGCTGCCGCCCTGTGAGGTGACCTTGACGCAAGGCTTAGCGTTGATACGACGCAGGCTGCTAGCGGGTAGCCAAGTACCCTGCTGGCTGGTAGCACTTGGCTTAAATAAGGATTATCAATAACTTATCAAACGAAGAAAACCTTCCGACCTTAGCCAGTTTCAATAGGTGATTATTAAGACATGTTTCCCTGAGCTCTGCGCCTCATGCATGCATTGGTAACCTCAGACGATGTATAACTCCTATCCTGTCGTGTAGAAACTAGGTCCCTGTGACGTCACGTGGAGTGGCATCGCATGGGCGCCAATCTGCCCTTTTTCAAATGAGGATAAAATTTGGCCCTTGCCATTCGTCTAAACCGGTATTTCAAAATCCAAATAATTTGTGTTTTATGATTACACTAATGGTGGGTAACGAATCGCAATCAATGCCTTTCGTTTTCATTGATGAAGGAAACTACCCTATTCTCTGAAGACTCCCAGTTAGAAATTAGCGAGGAGGATGAACCACAGTCAGGTACTCCATTGCCTCTTTCTATGCCCGATTCCTTTATGTCAATCCCTGGCCCATTCTCTTTGTCCTAACCGTGCAACTATACCGTCAGTCCTCTTTCATACGAACGTCTTTTGCGGTGGAGGCAAAGTTCAGTGACCCCTCTAAATCTCACTTTCATAGAAAACCCAGCTCTCACCACTCCACCCCCTTCCAACGACCAACTTGTTTTTTTTTGCCTCTCCTCCTTCGTATACAGACATACTTTCTCATTATCTTCGAAAGGAAAGGTTAGGAATTGAAAACAATTGACGTATGAAGAGTTTTTTTAACTTCATAGGCCTTTTATTTCACAAGGGAAGTATTCCTATAAACAAAATATCAGACCGATGGAGAATTGATATCTTGCTTGACCTGCCTTGCTTTCAGAAATACATAATCCGTGATTGAATCTGTAGCATTCTTCAAGCCCTTATTTTTCACCGAAAACCGGCCCAAACGATGCAGTGCCCGAGTATTTCCTCTAAAAAATCCGTCCCTTTTAGGTTATTTTACTTCCCCATTGAATCCTTAATAATTCCTTCCGGAAAGCTATGCACGCTTTTTCATTAATCGTGTACCCAACGAAAAGATTTCCCTTCATAGATTCCGCCTTTCTGTCATTAGATACTTTATCCTTCCATCCTACATTCGTTTTTCCAAACCAATTTTACCATCAATATCTTAATCTCACTTCCCCAAACTCATCCAAGAGGAGGGTGGCAGAAAGAAGTATCTACGGTGCAAGCACTCTTCGGCATAGGAAAGAGACCGCGTATATCTACACTGGCTGTAAGGATTCTCCTCCACTCTGTCCCGAGTGCCTGTCTCCCTTTCACAATAAGGCTTAAATGGTATTGTATATTTTAGTTTCGTATGCTGTAAAGAGAATTATAAATTAAATACATTGTCATACGATTTTTGATAGATTTATTCCCTGAATTGGTAAATCATACATGACTGTACGTAACTGTATATTAGGCCGGCCCTTATTTTTCAGAATTGCGAAAAGTTATGTGTTCCTGGTCTCAAAATGATCCAAATGAGGTCTATGTTCACATGTTAAAATTTGGTTACTTTAAAATAACGGCAACCCGTTCCCCAAGGGCCCTAAGTACTAAGGACCCTCAATTGAGTTTTTTTGGAGTGGAAAAAGTGCTATTCCAATGTAAAACGTAAAAGTAAAGCCCTGTAGGGCCAATTTTCTGTTTGTTTTGACCTATCTCTAAGTGCTTAGGAGATATCGTCCGTCGTAATGTAATCCCCCCAGGGCGCCACCCCGCACCACGGGACCGCTGAGGTACGGCCCGCACCACTTACTACAGACTTCCCCTCAACCCCCTCCCCTCCCTCGGCAAAGACATTGCTCACACTGGCAAGATCTAGCCTCTGAATAAATGTGCTTACCTTAGAAAGAATTTAATTGCCATAACAATACTTCCAATCCAAGAGATCAATTTATTTTCACTCTCTCCATGCATTTCGGTACATTAGCCAAAATAAAATACATTTTCATTGTATTTCTAATTCTTCTGACACTGTTAGGAGCGGAGAACCACAACTCAGCGGTGCCGCGGTGCGGGGTGGCGCCCTGGGGGGATTACATTACGACGGACGATATCTCCTAAACGCTTAGAGATAGGTCAAAACAAACAGGAAATCGGCCCAAAGGGCTTTACTTTCACGTTTTACATAGAAATAGCTTTTTTCAGCCCCAAAAATCTCAATTGTGGGTCCTCAGTACTTAGGGCCCTTGGGGCACGGGTTGCCGTTATTTTAGTGTAACCAAATTTTAACACGTGAATATGAACCTCATGTAGATCATTTTGAGATTAGGAAAACATAACTTTTCTCAATTCTGAAAAATAAGGGCCGGCCTACTTTATATAATATATATATTTAATTTGAAAATAGTCATCCTTTCGATTGCACTGAATTTTTTTGGGTAATAATTAGATAGGTATGCGACAAGTATCCGCGAACACTCGAATACCTCGAATACTAGAAATTATTTGATATTCGAGGTCTCGAATAGTTATGCTAAAAGTACCGTCTCGAATACCTCTAGTACTTTGAATTTCGCGTCATACACTGTCGCACGCACGTCGTTGGTAGTTGACTCGGAAAATGTAGATAACTGTAGTAGTTTAGAGCAGGCAGCGCCGTTTTAGGCAAGTTGACGAATTACATCAAATTCGTGGATTAGAGCAGTGAAAAGAATTCGACGTGGGGAACCAAAAATTATCGGGTGAAAAATCCGAAAATCCCCGATTCCTCCCACCAGGAGACGCTCAGTTCCGTGGGATAGTAACTGCGTAGCACAATTCCCAAAATCCGCTACCCCTCCATCCATCAGCCCTCGGCCCCTACTCCGATGCTTTCCTCCTCTCCGAGAAAAGGCCCCAGCTCGCGCAGGGTTCGTATTACAAAGACCATAAATCAAACGATTCAAAATACATTAGAATAATAGAATCGTGTTTCACCCTTCCCTCTTTCTCCCCCACTGACCTTTTTCTGCCCACCTGCTTTGAAGTTCTCAATTTCCGGAGGTCAAGTGCTGCATGAGTACCGTGGGATAGTTACATTAGCGCATTTCCCAAGATCCAATTTCCCCTTCCATTCAGCACTAGCCCCCCCTCTGGGACTGTCCTCTTCTCCGAAATAAAAAAAGGTCCCAGCTCGCGCAGCGATCATATTACGGAGACCTTAGCTTCGAAAAAGATATCGGGTTACACGAGAACAATATAAACGTGTTTCGCGCCCCCCATTTTCTCACCCACTGACCTTTTTCAGCCTACCTGCTTCAAAGTTTTGAAAAGTTTTTGACCCAGTTTCTGGAGGTCAACTGCTGCATGAATCACCTATTATCCCAAAAGGTGTCTAACAATGACTTTAGGCGATTGATATTGCACCTTTATTGGATTGAAATATTAGTAATGTGCGCGTAATTTAAAAAAGAATAAGACCAAACGCTACGCATTTCTGATTTTATTTAGGCATTTTACGCAAAGAAATAAATGTCGAAATACGACGGAGACTTAGCATTCTAACGAGACTCAATATGAGCAGCAGAGCTTCTCGGAAGTTGATGCAGTATTTTTTTCCGAAAACATACATCAAGTTACAACTTATGAGTTGTGCTATAAATTTCTATTGTTACAGTCATTCTTCGCGAGGTGGTGTGTCCCCTCACAATATTTGAATCGCAATAGCAGTAAATGAAGATCACATTTTCTGATTGTGAGTGGTACACCTCTCAATTTCTAATGAAACTTTAATAACCACTACCCCTTGCATTATTTATAAAATTATTTAAAGTGTAAAGGCATGGTGTATTTATGATCTCATGCCTAGATTAACATTAGGGATGGTAAGAGGGGATACTTCATATCCAAATATCCACGGTTATTGCCCTTCATCTGATACATCGGGTCCAAAGTTGTGGATGGCATTAGAACGGGATCTGAAATTTTATATAATGCCTTCAATCAATGCACTTCCTTACGAGAAGAGTGGAAAGGGTTCTAACTTTGAATGTGCACTCACAGTGCCGCTGGTATCTCTCCCTGCCAGTCTTAGTTTGAGAGCCTCGATGGTTCAGGATGTATTGGTTTCAGAAACCACAATCAGAACAGATCAGTTATGCAGAATGTTAAAATGAGAAAAAGTGTCGTGTTTGCACAATGCATCCAACATTTTGATGAAAGGCTTTGCATGCAAAGATGCACTGAAATGGCAGACAGCACATTTTGTAACATATCAGTAGCCTCCCCCCACACTACTTCCCAACTCCATCTTACGACCATCTACAATCGTCTGGTTTCACTGGCTGACCCTGTATTCAGGGTTGAATTCACCATCTTTGTGCTAAGAGGGGAAAGTCTCATTCATGAGTCTGTAAGAATATCTATTTCATTTCCTCAATTTGTCGATTCACAGACTTCATATGAAAAAGCTGAAAGTTGGCAAAGATACCTGATTTACAGGTTGCGAACATGTATCCATTTTCCAATTCCCTAATACTTCACTTTCAATTTATCTATTTTCAGAAGCCACAATCACAATAATATTTAAACTTTGAATACACACAGAATAAATTTTCATTAAACTCTCAGTACTTAAAATGTAAAGAAATGTACAAAATACCACTAGAACGTCCAAATAAAAATAAACTAACCAGTTATAAGTTAAACCAACATCCAATTAATTCAAACTTCTCATATCGACCATCAAAGAGGTTGATGCCTTGTACTTCGCTTTAACACCTTTAACAATTTGGATGAAGCCATAACCTTGAAATCTTATCTAACGAGAATAAGTAAGCATGGCCTAGTCAACCACTGTCATTCCTCAGCAGATCTACAACTGCTGCACGCATGGTATTGAAATTGAGTTCAGCCTATTTTCAGCCACATCAGTTTTTTCCCATATCTCACTTTTTCCATGAATAACAGTTAGGCCCATTAAAGCACAGTTGCCAAGAGCACCAAACAGTGAATTGGTTGGGGTGTCTTTTGAAGCAAAATTTTACCATCATTTTAAAACTGAAAAAAAAAACCACTTGATTTCATTCCAACAAGTTCCATGTCAATACTGTCTATGGACGCCACAATTAACATGGTACATACTTGGAATCTTATGCTTATTGTTATTTACAAGTGACTTATTGGGATTTTTTTTCTATTACCCAGTCCTAAAGACAAAATTGTTTGGTAAAGTACACTGGAATTCCCATATGAATGCACATGACTGCATATATTGGTTAATGTCACTGAAGCATGACGAAAATTTCACTAGACACATGCCGACCTGATTGCATTCTCAAGCAGAACTTAAAATCATAAACAAAAGAATGTATAGATGGATGACAAATACAGATGCTACATACTTCACAAGGTAATTGTCCAAAAACCTGTTCTCAGAATTCAATTAAATTTTCTTGTGTTATACATAGTCAATCGGGGGCTGTCCTTGAATCAGCCCCCATATTGGGTTACACATATAACCAAATAGTTTAAACTGAAATGCAGTTTAAAATTTACAGGTCAAATATATTCATGTATAAGAGTCACTCTGCAAAAGGTGAGCATTAGTCAAGTGGTTAAAGTGCCCAGTTGTCATGTGGGGGACCCGGGGTCGAGCCACATGTAAAAATATAATTTTCAGTGAACTTAATGGGAATATTGACTAAAAACTAGCTTTTGTAAAATAGAGTGTAGAAAGAAATTACGAAACAGTTCAAATCTTAATCTTCTTAATTTTAATGAATTCTGAGTCTGAGAGTTGAGATTGATGAATTCATCTGTAAATAGACAAAAGAAACTATATAAAAAATTTCATGCGATGTTTGCAAAATTTAATTGAATTTTGAGATCCAGTTTTTGGACATTCGCCTAGCTGGACTCAGTTATAAGTCATTTCAGTGAAGCGTCATTTTCAAACACTGAAGATCACTCACCCTCCATCTCTGTCATAGACTCTATGGCCATTGTGGGATTCTGAACCAGTTCTCCATTCTCCGTATCAGTAGGCTGAAAGTAAGCAGATTTCAGATTTACCAAATACAAATGACATCTCTAAAATAATAGAAAAATGAAACAAAAATCTTATCTTTTAATATTTTTTTCACGTGAATATAAAAACAAATGAAGTGACAACACCAACACTAATCCTAAAATCTGACAAATAATATGATGTCCTAAATACTAAAATATACACTCCTTTCCGGGGAAAAAAGTGGGCCAAAAGAATAAACAAAGTCAAGGTACAAATATAGCAGGGCAACCGGTCTTCTTCAGAGTTAGTCCTTCTATTCTTGATTATAAAGGGGATTTCTCTGTGAATCTTCTTAACAGGGGGGAAGTCAAGTGGGATAACAGTTTTACTTATTGGCTCTCAGTCATGGATGGGGATGACCTCCTTGGCTGGCTTCTGCAACGTATTCATTCACCATGGGCTGAGAGAATATTTAATTCAAGGCGTCGTGGGTTAAACTTATTCCTCTTGGCACGGGAAATCTACCACTCTATTCTCCTATTTCCTCTTCTTATACACTCTTCACCTCACAGTCTAACCTCCACCATTCTCTTCTCTTTCTACCTCTCCTCCACCAGACAGGCAAGACACCATCAGCTGTCGGGCATAGCCTATGGCTGCATCATGAAGCCCTGGTCGATATGTCTCCTCAAAGAGAAATTCGTCCGTACTTTATTGACCAGAGAGTGTTAGTTTGCTGAGGTCGGGGCAACTGGAGGAAACTCAGAAAGAAGCAGGTTTCATGGAATCCTCACCACCGGGAGGGGGGATTGCCGAAGTTTGTTCTCATTTTTTAGAGGAAAGGGGTCCAGGTTCCGTCACACGCCATTCGGTGCTCACAGTTGCTGTTTGCAGGGAGGGGATTGGGAAAAATGTGGACCTTTCACTGATCACGTACACATCACGGAAAACCCCCAAAATTGGGAGATCGGGGAATTGTGGGGGGAGGGGGAAACACTCCACACTCCATTCAACCTTCACTGTATACGCACGCAAACACAATCACTCATGATATTGAATCAGTTCTCGTTGCCTTGTGAACGGTAATTTAAAGTTACCCATGAAATATGCCATGCGGCCAAATGCCAAATATATTGTCCCTTTTTTTGAAAATAATGGCTAAGTTTCGTATAAAGGTTTTCACAGCTTCTTTAATCAATGTTGGTGGTTGTTTTTGGGAATTTCTGCGTAATAAATAATGTTTAATGCTACAGGGTTATTGGCAAAGACGGAAGAATATCATCCGCGTCTTACACGTGAATCCGTCAAGATAGCGAAAAGGCCAAACACCTTCAAAAGGGAGGATGGATATAACCTCAGCCACATATGCAACCTCTGCACTCAAAACTTTAGCCCTCAAAAGAAACTTTTTGAAAATAGTACTATGGTGAACAAACCCAGGTCACCAAATTAGTCAATTATAGGGTAGGAGAGCTAACTGCCTGGGCATTGATAGAAAATTATGACTACTTATTTCCAAAAAAATCCACATTTTTTCCTCAGGATGAAGTTATTGGGATGTGCATGCAGTCTATTGCCCCAATGATGCCTGGGAATCCAACAATCCCAAAAAAAAGTCTTTTTTTATCCCCACAAGTTCCTCTCTTCCACTTGGAAATTGTATGACTTCTTGGTTCAGCATTGCTATACAAAATGGGATTTTTTTAATTAGCCTGCTTGATTTACTCACTATTAGTAGTTCACCAATTACTGTGTATCTGCAAAAACTTTTAAATCTCAGGAGCTTCTTAGCTTCCTCTTTACTAATTACATAAATGTATATTGCAACTTGAGGCAGGTTAAATGACAGCTACATAAAATAAACCTCAATGTGAAAATAAAAAGTCAATTAAGCTCATTCAGACCATAGTTTGTAAAGCAATTTACAATGCCATGTAAAAAAAATTTAATGAGACACAATGCAAACTGCTATTTAAGATATATTGGAGCAATTCATTTAGAAATTTCAAAATTTATATTCAACATAAATATCAAGTCATTTGGTAACCACTGCTATCATTGAATTATTCCCACCACCATTACTGCCACCATTGAATTATGATGAAAAATAGATCTGAAGGATGTTATATTGCCACGAAGAATTTATAAATGTGTACAATAAAAGGTTGGCAAGAATTTTAATCGCCTTAATCAGGTCAATTGCTCCCTTGGGAATTAGCAACAGACCAACCAGTTACATTTGGTATCTTATTATAGCTTAGTGAGAAGTCTATCGCAATATGTAATTGCAATAATCTGTATTATTCATTTAAATAACAGTCTATCTACTAGCTATGGGATGAGCTTCACTATTAGATGCACATAATTATTTCCAGGCCTAACTCTAATCAACTCATACTAGCATTACAAAGGTCCTAGCATCAAAAAAACCCAGCAGCAATTTTTTCTTTTTATTTTATTCACTTGTATTTTATAATGATAACATGTGAAGATTATCGACCTAATGAAGAAAGAGATTGCTCCATTTACATGCTTTGACTTTAAAAGAGAATCCTTAACTTAATTTTCGAACATGTATACAGAGGATGGTTATGATGAAATGATAACAGTAAGGGCACAGCATAATAAACTAATAAAGTATATGCTAACAAAGCTGCAGTATATATCAAGCTATAATTGATGTGTGAAAAAGGTAGCATGTTAAACTTTATACTTCCCATATCTAAGTTGTTTTGAACCATCACATACTATAGTTGAACAATACTTTTATATTAACACAATTCATGAATTCGTGCCCACGATCTTACCTCACATCACATACCTGACATCTATTTATCACTTCCTTATATTAGGAGCAACAAACTCATCATGCCAAAGAATTCATGGAAAATAAATTGTGATATACATCCAACAGCAGTAGACATTACTTAAAAACAATTTAATGTCGTTGATACGTAATATTCTTCATAGAAGAATATGGTAAAAAATCTCTAATTTACATTGCCAATATCTTATTAATACCACAGCTGTAAATATAATGCATGCAATGAAATTGTCGATTGCCATGATTTTACACCTTTTGTATTTATTACTATGCCGAGTATTCAAAAAGTAGTTAAGAAAATTAATAGGATTCTTTCACTGGTTTATGATTAGCCATTTATCTAACTTTTACATAACATTGTGGGTTATGTGACCCCCTCACCTACATCACCTTTATGAAGTAAGATATTTTAAAGTGCACCACTATACATTAATCATCTTAAGGATACAATTATATCATTATTACCAGTTTGCTCCAAATCCTACGCAGCAGTGTTATCAGAGTACATCACTGAGCTGAATATGACTAACTCCTGAGCGTGTATAATGAATAAGACTACATCGTTGAATACTTCTTATCTCCTGACCATTAATTAATAAAATCTACCCAGAATTTGTAGTACCACAATATAGTATAATAATACCATAATACCATTATCTTCGGTTACCTTTAAAAATAATGAGATATTTTCATATTTGCCACTGTTAAAATAATCAGTAATAGTTATATTAAGTTCACTCATTAAATTTCTAACTAAAATGTATCATCTCAAACATCACCGAAAAGCTATGCCAACAACGATCAAGCGAATGTAGGGACACATACTTTTGAAGATAATTTTCCAATGGTTTTGATTTGAATGGCCATTACACTTGATTTACACACATGAAACTAAAATGTGAAAGTGAACTCGTTATGTAAGCTGAGGTGCCAAAATGCTTATCTTGAAATTGAGGTTAACTTATGTACTTATATGGAAACTTGACATGACTATTACCATACACACAATATAATTTTACATACCATTTACTCCAACAGCAGCACTGCTATTAATACTAACTAATACAGTAAGTTTCTTTCCTCAAGATAACATCCTTCTAACAAACAGCTTGAAGTTTAACTTTACAAGCTTCGCAACTACTGACCGATTGAACTACCATTTGATTCCAAGCAAGTATACTTAATATTACATACTATTACCGCACACATAGCAGTTATAATAAAACGTATTATTTAAATACAAAACCATCACCGAAACAAGACCAACAGAAGGAATATCTTCCAACAAGATACCCGTGTCTTCATAAACAACGTCAATCTCAGCGTTACGATATTTGTTACCCTCATGTTGACAATCCGCTAAATTTAAATACAATGTGATCAAGCCACTCAATTTAACTGAAGGCTTTCCATTACGTAGAATCTTGGAGCCATTAAAGCTGTTCCACGGGTGATATGGATGATTCCTTCTGTTTCCTTTGCCCTGTTACAAATACGCTCTAGGACAAAATCAATGGCAGGTTTGGATAATCTAAATTTCATTTTTAAACTCCTTATTCTATGTATATATCACACACATTTACTTCCAAAGGACCTGTGGTGTGCACATAAGTTGAAATAATCTATAATAATATCCAACTCCTCGCCAGATGATGACAATAAATCGGCCATCTTGGTTGATCATGGTTTGATCAAAGAAAATCCATGATCAACTTTATCAAGGATGTTGATCCCTGATACCTCAAATCACACTGATTGTCGTTGGTGAAACTCAATCAGTGTGATTTGAGATTCATTGTACGGTTGATCAAGCGTTGATCAAAGTTGGTGAGATCGGCACTTATTGTTTTTCACTAAGTCTAAATATTTTTTTGAATGTTGGCCACTTCCTCCCTCAAGAAGTAATATGACCTCCCAGAGCTTGCAGTTGCAGGAGAATTAGGCACCCACAATATGTGTCCTAGTGGCACAAAGCAAACATACCTCTCTGGCCGAGAGAATAATGAAGGTGAGGGCCCTTTAGGTGTCATGAATTTAACTGAAATATCACCTTCTTCATGGTTGAGAGCTTCAACTAGTTTAATGTACCACACTGCTTGCTCTAAATACAAGCTGCACATGAACCAACAGCCAAATTATCTAGGTAATCCACTGTTTCAGATAAAAAATCAAATATTATGCTGTACTTGTCATCCAGGCCAGTGAACTTTGCAGTGACTTTTCCATCTGGTAAAGGCACACAATGATGGAAATTTCTTATGCCTGGAATTGTTTTTGCCTTGGTGAATTTTTCCAAAAGTTTACTACATGACCAAGCCACATCCCTAGACTTAATGTAATGGATTTTGATGTTTTTCATATTATCTCTATAAAATTCATACATCCCACTACTGTTTGTTAATTGCTGTGCCAATTGTTTAATTGTACCACCTATACCATCACAGGAGGACTTTCCATGGCTTATAGACAAAAAAGACTGGGTTGCATTCATTCCATAGTCATTATAATGATGGCACAAATTTATAAAAGACTTGTAGTTTTTATATTGCCCAGCACATCCATCTGTGAAATACTGAACCTCTTGGATTATAGGCGAAGTTCTCTTTAAAAATTCTATAAGGTGACGTTGCTCTTCCATAACAAAAGCCACATCATGGTTAAGGTCATCAGATATGAAACAATGAGATGAGGTAGAGAGAGTACCATCTTTCTTCAGGTAAATCAAGCAAGGGTGGATGATAGATTGGTCCAGTGATAACTTTGAAATTCATCCTGAATTAAAAATAAAGAGTTTACACTAAAATCCATTACGATAACTGCCTTTTCACGAATGAGGGTTTCTTTGCTTATTTTTAAAAACGAAGATTCTTCTTTAGTGACGTAACAATGTGGTATCAGTTTATTCATTTCGAGGCATAGAATTTCCAAGGTTTCATTAATGGATGATGTAAACAACTGAAGTTCTGTTCTATCAGAGGAAACCCACTGTCTATATTTCACTCTATCAGTAGGGGTTTATTCACAAAATTCAGAATTGATGATATCCCTTACGCCCCTTTATACCATGACGTTGATCGCAACTGCAGTGCGTTTACATGTCTAAAAGTTACCATCTTAACTCAGTGCTGTCCTCCTTGTGGAATTGTCATTTAACAACTGACGACGAGACTGCGTGAGGAAATTGAAATCTTGGAAATTAAGAAGCAAAATAATATTAATGATCTCATGTGCTAAAACTAAAGCTAGACCGAACTGTCGGTAAAAATGTAAAGAATGTAGGATTCATTATGGGAATCTGTCCAAAGTTAAACAATATTCATGCAGTAAAGACAGTAGATATGTTGCTTTGCTACATTCCAAATATGCATATAATGTTAACTGGTCATCTTATTACAATATCGACTCAATTCGGCTAAATGTGTCCAAAGTAAATTTCTCAAATTAAATATTTACGACATATGAATCTCACTGTCTGACTCAACACTTCATATCTTCAATCCCCATTTAATTTGAAAACTCTTGCACGACAAAGGATCCATCAACACTGCCTTATTCCTCGACAAATTTATCATTTCTTATTTAGAATGTCCCTATCTCCTTAATAAGTATATTTTTATGGATCCCGTCATAACTATACAAATCCTCACCTGCTTGTTTTTAATTACCTTGGAGCAAATTATGTCTTCACCTCCCAGCTTAACAGAATGATGAGGTTTTAATAAAACTAGTCATAACAGTCCGTGAAGTCTATAAGAATCTAGATTCTTCGAGAGAATATGCCAAATAATTTAAGAATATTCATGCATTAGAGACAGTACACATTGCTCTTATTATTTAACTAGAAAAGGCAAAGATTTCGGCTTAATTTGGCACCAGTATTGATTTCTCCATGTCTTCATCTAAATGCTATAGATATTTGTGATGAATTTTATCGTGAAACCCTGCATACAACGATTTTAATTGGTTAATATTTTGAGTATGTTAGTTATTTTCCATCATCTGTGAAGTATAATGTAAGGATACATGGTTATGGGTTAACCCTTAAATAAAGAAATACATAAAACTGGTATAGTATACAATATCCGATATCATTTGCTAAATAGAACAGCAGAAAAAGCTTTCCCCTAACGTCCTTTCATTACCTGCTCAATAACGCCTTCAATCGTTGCCATATATCTTAGATATATTAAGAGTTATTTATGAAATATCAATTATTGTATCAAGATTGCAACGGCACGAAAGAATTGTATATGCATCAATCTTCATTTCCTAACTCTTTTTTCTTGGCACACTAGCGCTAACCATTGTAAGTTCGGCAGTGTTAGGTACTAAGGCCTACGATGGTAACTTTGTGCATTTACACGACATTTTGAGGTTAGGCGCGTACGGATCAATGTCACACCGATCGTTGTGTAAACGGGGCATTAGCCTGGAAGGATCTTGACGGTAAGAATATATTCTTAGCATAAAATCTGCATTGTTTTGTCACAGCTGACGATATCCATCAACTCCATATGTTTCCTTCAATTTCAAGGCACTAATTAGTAGTTTCACATTGTGAAATATGACACAAACACAAACTGAATGAGTTCCACAAGCACCAGCCAACACACACCATTTTGAATGAAGTGAACAAAATTTGGAGAACCCAATTTTTTCTTGTGAATACTGCACTTTGAAGAGCAAATAAAGCTCCTTGAGGTTATATAAAATCAACCTCTTCTGCATATACTCATTTTTACCCACATTGACTTTATCTTGGGATCCAGGAATCAATATAGAATTCTTGTCATGCCCGTAAAAAAATTTTCAGCAGCTCTTATGTGGAGTTTGGAAGTGGTTTCCCAGCACATGCTGATGGCATAGCAGGTATTTCCTTCTCATCAAGTAACTTATTTACTTGTCTCACAGTGTAGTCTGAAACATGAAACTCACTCACAATCCTTTTCCTAGACCATGATAAAGGGGCCAGGGTCAACATTTGCATTTTACCCTGCCAGCTAACTGTTGGCAATTTATTCTTTATTTTAGTCAGTAGGTCATCCAAATCAGCTGCCCTTTGCTTGATGAGTTGACTGTCACTCTCATCTTCATCACTACTTAGATTTTCCAGGGATGGATTCACTTATTTCAATGCATCAGACACTTTATAAACTAGGTAATGCTTAGCCTGTGTTATCTGTTCTTTTCCATATGAGTGTCTACTATGAGAAGACAAATAATGTAAATTCACAGGAGAGCAGTCTAAAGCCTCCAAGCTGCTGTTTGCTTCTTCTTATTTTCTATCACTTTCCACCAAAGACTGAACTGATGTGAGTTCTTTATTGCTCTGGTCAATACCATTGGAAATAATTTCACTTCTATAAATTTTGGATATCCTCATGCCACACCTACAGCAAATTTTTTCTCCAGGCTTCACCATGATGCCTGCTGCTCTCACAGACTTACACTTTTTTAGAGGTATGGTCCTCAAAAATTTCCTCACAGGACCTTAGCGTTTGGCAAAAGGGTACAACATTAAAGCCTATAAAACTCGTATTTCTCTAAGTAGCAATGAAGATAAAAAGAATGTCGGAATCATGATTTTTTTCCTCAGGATATTTGCTCATACATTAATGACTACTTTAAACTGAACCATGAGTCTGTATTCAAATGGCCTTTTCATGTGGATGCTGACAATGAAAAATGGTACAAGTGAGATCTTTTTGAAAACTTTATTTTTTTGCAGCTGAATTATTTCATGCAGTGATTATTTAATGATAATAGTGGGATTATTATGGACCACTTAGCTTAAGAAAAAAATCATGGCCTCTCATCTCACAACAATGGAGTTATGGATGAAAATAAAAATCATCATGTGTCTCACAGTGCGGCACTTAAGGGGTCACGCCCAAAGTTCAATTGCTCATATTTCAGTAACAATTTGGAGGCAAAAAGTGTGCACAATTTCTAGTTATACCAGGATATATGACCATGGCAAGTTTCATGAAAATCTGTGTCAGCAGGTGTCATGGCCTGGTTAACTTGAAATGGAATGACCACATGTCAATTCAGACATGACCTCAATGTTAAAAAATTCTACAAGAACACTTTCATTGCTAAACAGTTATATAATTGTAGCTGCCTATATATTTTGTTCGTTGATGAGCAATTCTCAAAAAATTTTAAAATTTATTGTTTAATGGTTTCATTAAATGTGTTTACTCTTTTCTATGGTATGTCATCTGTGATGCTATACATAAGAAAATCATTAATGGGTTATACCATAAATAAATGAAATGAAATAATGTATTGATGACACCTTCATATAGGGTGATCAGACATCCAGGTTGGTCTAGACATGTCATCCTTTGTAACTGGGCAAAATCAATTTCGTCCAGTGCCCCTGCTAACCTATTAAGAATGGGGAAATGTCCTCCATTTTGAAAATTATGTTATATTAAGTATATTAATCTGCTATTAGCAACTCAGAATTTCCCAAAATTTCTAAATATTTCTCCAGCCTACCATGGAAAAATACAACTGCAGAAAAGGTATTTTCTCAAATTTCATCCTAGTGGACTTCAGAGAGAAACAAAATAAACATTTCCTCAGTAAAAATTTATAATTAGAACACTGTCAAAAATGAAAAAATTGCTTGAAAAATTAATATACACAAACAAAAAACAAAATCACAATGCTAATAATTTCTTTCTTCTAAATTATGAATTTGCAATTGCGTTTCAAGTGTCCAGCTTTTCCTCCATTCCCCCTTTTCTTTTAACCCTTTCGTACCTTGATGTCAGTTGGAGCCCACGGGCATTTTTATTCATAGAACACCTGCTGGTGGGTACAGTTCGGATGTTCGTCCACTATCAGGCAGATTATTGAAGATTGGGAAATTGCCCTTCTCATTGAAAACATTGATTACGTGCACAGGAAATCTGTTAACAGCTAACCTTGCTATCAGTAAAAATATGCAAAAATTGCTTAAAAAAATTAGTTCCACGAAATATATATATATATATATATATATATATATATATAACCATAGGTCTAATCAATTATTATTAATCGAAATTATGATAGGATGCAATTTTTAAGATGCCTATTTTATTCATATCTTATTTTAAACACATTCAATTGACAGGCTCTGGCAGTCAGACAAGGAGTCGTTTATCCACCTCCGTGCATAATTAATATCAACTGCAGAGTTTTTCGATTGTGTGCATGACCTTCAGCAAGGACCCCTCTTTCGAACTATTTGCACCATTTAGAAAAAGCAGTTTTTGAAGCGAAGGTATGTTGTGAAAACTCTACCTTTTTCTTTCTTATTTCATCAACCAATTCCGTCGACTTTCACAAAAGTCACATCCGCATTGAATGTGTTAATAGCTAACTAGCTGATACATACATATAAATTCCTTAACAAAATTAGATCCACAGAAAAATATATCGCTAAATTCATACAACAAATTAATTTTATTGATCCAACTTATAAAATTGATGTTATTTTCCAAGCGGCCTACTTTTCCTCTTATCTCTTTTTTAATAGGGTGCTGCCCTCTTTTTTCACCTCATGGCATCTGGTCTCCCTAGTCACAAAAGCAAGGGTGACTGCCTATACAAATGCATTCAGTTACACTGGGCAAAACAAATTTCATCTTGAACCTAGTGAATATCTATAAATTAAGGTCATTAAACTAGGGTTTCACTGTGAATGAGATTATAACTTACCAACATATTAGCTCCAGGTTGTTGGGAGTCAGACACAGGAATGTTTATTTCAGTCCTTTGGACAGGGCAAGTGAGATGTGAGGTGCCTTGTATCTCATCTTGAATGCAGTCTTTTGTGTCAGCAGAAGACCTGAACTCATCATCAGCTACCTGATCTCCTTGGATACTCTGTGGAGAAAATAACAGTGATAAACTCACCTCCTTCAATGACAACAAATGAAGCATACTCCTAACAGTGATAAAATAGGATTTTCAATGTGATATCCAAGCATTTATATAAAATTTGGCATGTGTCTCTTAATCAATAACTTAAAAGCTAAATAGCTTCTGAAACCAAATTACGCAGGAAGATACTTGGTGTACTCAGTTCACAAAGTGGCCGTATTATTTTTTTATGCATATTAAAGATTTTATGCATAGAACATCTGCCGGTTGATACAGTTGGGATGTTCGTCCGGTTTCCAGGAAAATTTTATAAGGGTGGGGAATTATCCTTGTCATTGATAACATTCATTACGTGTATAGAAAATCTGTTAGCAGCTACCGCGTTACCTGTAGAAAGTACAAAAATTGCTTAAGATAATTAGGTCCATGAAATATATATAAAATGGTAGGTCTAATCAATTTTTATTAATCTAAATTATGAAATTGACGCTATTTTTCAAGATTCCCATTTTCTTCTTATCTAATTTTCAACACATTCAGTGTGGAGCACGTCAATTGACAGGTTCTGACAGTGAGGCCAGGAGTCCTTTATCCGCCTCCATACCTCATTAATATCCACTCCCGAGTTCTTCCAACATGTGGTTGACCTTCGGCAAGGATCCATCATTTGAACCATTTGGCCCGTTTGTAAATAGCAGTGGTTGAACGGAAGGTATGTTGTGGAAAACTTCCTCTTTTTCTTTTGTTATATTATCGACCAAATCAGACGACTTTCATGAAAATCATGTGTGCATTGAATTTTAATGTTAATGGCTAGCTAGCTGATACAAATACATAAATTGCTTGAGAAAATTAGATCCACAGAAAAATATATAAATTCCTACAGAAATTTATTTTTAATCCAACTTATAAAATTGACCTTTTATTTCAAGCGGCCTACTTTTCCTCTTATCTCTTTTTTTAATACGGTCCTGTCCTCTTCTTTGACCTCATGGCATGTTCTCCCTAATCACACAAGCAAGGGTGACTTCCCGTAGGAACGCATTCGTTTACACTGGGCAAAAGCAATTTCATCATGCATCCTAATAAAATCTATAAATTAAGGTCATTCAACTAAGGTTTCACTGTGGATGAGAATATAGCTTACCAACATATTAGCTCTGGATTGATGGAGGTCTGGCACAGGAATGTGTATTTCAGTCCTTTGGACTGTGGAAGTGAGATGAGAGGTGCCTGGTATCTCATCTTGAATGAAGTCTTTTGTGTGAGCAGAAGACCTCAGTTCATCATCATTTGCCTCATCCCCTTGGATACTCTGTGGAGAAAGTAACTGCGATAAACTAACCTCCTTCGAAGTCAACAAATGAAGCATACTCCTAGTATTGATGGGATAGGATTTTCAATGTGATATCCAAGCATTTAAATAAAAATTGACATGTGTCTCATAATCAATAACTCAAAAGCTAAATAGCTGCCAATCCAACGTAGGCAGGATGGAACTTGTTATACTCAGTTCACATAGCGGCCATATCACAAAATCCTTGGGGCAACAGAAGCAGAAGATAATTATTTTCAACAATGGTGCCTTAAAATGGGAACCTTTCATGTAGCATATGTTTTTGAATAATTTCTATTGTGATTGGCCTCTTGTTAACATGTGCTCAAAAATGAACTCTGGGATAGAAGAGGTATATCTCTATACGTTCAATGGTGTCAGGCTCAACTTTGTGGAAGTTGAAGTTCACAAATGAAAAAAGGACTTCGTTTTCTTCCACTAATTTATTTTTATGGTACGACACGTTTCGACCTTGAGCGGTCATTTACGAGTACAAAATTTTGTCAAAAGTCAGGTAAATATATACCAGGAAGGGACTTGGGAAGGTTGGAGGGGGAAGTGGGTTTCCCCCTCCAACCTTCCCAAGTCCCTTCATGGTATAAATTTACCTGACAAAATTTTGTACTCGTAAATGACCACTCAAGGTCGAAACGTGTCGTACCGTAAAAATAAATTAGTGGAAGAAAACGAAGTCGTTTTTTCATTTGTGAGGTTTATCTCATATGTTGGCCACTTTCTGAGGTGGAAGAGTATGAAATCGTTAGCCTGATCCTGGATGAAAGAGTTTTATAAAAGCGATTAAGAGGAGAAGAAAATTTTCAAAGTCACAAAACCTCCACACATAACTAATATGCATTCCCGACTGTTTAGATAGTGTGTATGACCTTCTGCAAGGACCCCTCTTTCGAACCATGTGCGCCATTTGTAAAAAACAGTGTTTGAACGGAAGGTATGTTGTGGAAGACTTCCCCTATTTTTTTATTATTTTATCGACCAATTCTGACGACTTTCATAAAAATCACATCCGCATTGAATGTGTTAATAGCTAACTAGGATGATTCAAATACATAAATTCCTTAAGAAAATTAAATACACAGAAAATATACAACTTAATTCATACAGTAAATAAATTTATTGATCCAAATTACGAAATTGGCATTATTTCTCAAGGGCCTACTTTTCCTCTTATCACTTTTTTAATATGGTGCTGTCCTCTTTTTTCACCTCATGGCATCTGGTCTCCCTAGTCACAAAAGCAAGGGTGACTGCCTATACAAATGCATTCAGTTACACTGGGCTAAAGCAATTTCGTCATGCAACCTAGTAAATATCTACAAATGAAGATCATATAACCAGGGTTCCATTGTGGATGAGAATATAGCTTACCAACATATTAGCTCTGGATTGATGGAGGTCTGGCACAGGAATGTATATTTCAGTCCTTTGGACTGTGGAAGTGAGATGAGAGGTTCCTGGTATCTCATCTTGAATGAAGTCTTTTGTGTGAGCAGAAGACCCCAGTTCATCATCATTTGCCTCATCCCCTTGGATACTCTGTGGAGAAAGTAACTGCGATAAACTAACCTCCTTCAAAGTCAACAAATGAAGCATACTCCTAGTATTGATGGGATAGGATTTTCAATGTGATATCCAAGCATTTAAATAAAAATTGACACGTGTCTCATAATCAATACCTCAAAAGCTAAATAGCTGCTAATCCAAATTAGATATGAAGATACTTGGTACACTCAGTTCACAAAGTGGCCGTATCACAATAGGGTGGTCCTTATTTTTCGACTTTTCGAATTTCTTTCAGGACACCCCCTCATTTTATGCCAATTGGTGTAAAAACATATCCTGTAACATATTATTGCAATTGGGTCACGGGAAAACGTGCCGCATCGCACTCAAAGTTTGGAAATTTTGGTATTTTCGGCTGTTTTTCAGATGTATGGCGATAAGTAGGCGCTGGTTTTTTTCAACTGATTTTCTATGGTAACTAACGATACAATGGACAGTTGGCATGATTCTCCTAAAATATTTTCCTATTGTGACCAGTGGTTCCCGAGATACGGCCCCAAGAGTGAGCGCGCCCCACCCTAAGCAGACATTATTTGTGGCACGCGGGTTGAATACACTCAACATTTGTTGATCATTCTCACTCTTCGTAAAACCATAGAATTCTTTAAGTAAACTTTATTATTCGTCAATATAACCTTTAATACTATATTCATCAATGTTTATTGCCAAAATGGGGTAGTATTTGGTCTTAGTGATTTATTCTCCATAGGTTTTGAAATATTTAAAACGGAGGAACATTAGTGTCCGACGACTTCCCGATCTACGCGTCGAAGACACTTTATAAAATAGCTTGTATATGTAGTGCATTGTAGAATTTGGATATGGAAACTTTAAACGCCGATCAAATATTGTTTATAGGTCTTTATGAGAAAATATCTGTTGGCTATAAATTCCATGCAATGGACAGGTGCTAAAATTTCTTGTCTATAACTTTCTTAAGTTTTCTTTTTTAATTTGCGATATTGTTCTAGACTTTTATTGAAAGGAATTTCTTTGGGAGAAATTGCGATAGTTTCACCATAGAATCGGAAATTTGGAAATTCTTTACCATTAGTGGTTATTGCAGGACGAAGAACTGAGTCACAAATGGAAAAACAATTAAAATTCGTGCCAGCCCTCGACGGTCTACTCAACATTGCCCATGTCGATGGTTAAGAGAAGATACCTCTAAAATAAGGTAGAGAGTTTCTTCACAGTAAACGAGAAGAGGGCAGACCAGGAAGAATACTTCGATTGTTTAACTCGTTAAAACACACAGAAAAGAAGGCTATCTTGCGACTCTAATTAGCTGACGAACGGTGTATTACGACTGCGGCGATCTAAATACGACGATATGAAAGATAATTATTTGTTTTTATTTAAACCTGACGTAAACCAATCGATAATTTGCAATACTTAACAGTTTCTATTAAAATGTAATTATAATATGCAAACGTAGACCTAAATTGCTGTTAGTAACTCTTAGTGTTATGAATTTTGAAAATTTATCCTAAATATAGTTCAGTATCTTCAAAGGACAGCAATGGCGAATGTAATGTGTCCAAATGTTTTCGAAGAAAAGCAGAGAACATTGCCACCAGTTCTTTATACTGTCTGACAGTAAAGCGGGCTCGAAGGGTCCTTCACTTCACCTTCACAAGATCACTTCGAGATTTGTCTCAGTTATAAATGCAAAGTGAGGGACAGGGAAGCTCTTATTTATATTGACGAATTTATCATAGATCGCTCATCTATCCGTCACGGCCGCGAGCGTTTACGGCAGGAGTACGCATCAAACCTACGCAGAGCATTTGTATTGAAAGAGCTGGATGCAGTTACCATATACTGGACGGAATATTTCTTTCAGCATTGATGGGCAAAGAACTGGTGAATAGGCTTCCTGTCATAGCCACCAGTCCGGGAGCTAAGCATTTACTTAAGGTTACAATTTCATAATTAGGCAATGGGAAATATCAAGCTGTTGCCGTGTATCAGATGCTGAAGGAGTGGAACCTACATGAAATTGTCCAAGTATTCTACTACGATGGTACTGCGACCAACATTGGGAGACTCAGTTGCGCATGCGCCTTATTAGAGCAGCTTCTCAAAAAGGATTATTTGCTTCTACCAAGCCGGCACTACATATAAAAGCTGGTTTTAAAAAGTATCTTCGACGAGAAGATCGGGGAGTCGTCGGACACTAATGTTCCTCCGTTTTAAATATTTCAAAACCTATGGAGAATAAATCACTAAGACCTAATAATACCCTGTGTTGGCAATAAACAGTGATGAATATAGTATTAAAGGTTATATTGACGAATACTAAAGTTTATTTAAAGAATTCTATGGTTTTACGATGAGTGAGAATGACAAACAAATTTTCAGTGTATTCAACCCGCGTGCCACAAAAAATGTCTGCTTAGGATGGGGCGCGCTTACTCTTGGGGCCGTATCTCGGGAACCACTGGTCACAATAGGAAAATATTTTAGGAGAATCATGCTAACTGTCCATTGTATCGTTAGTTACCATAGAAAATCAGTTGAAAAGAACTAGCGCCTACTTATCGCCATACATATCCGAAAAACAGCCGAAAATACCAAAATTTCCAAACTTTGAGTGCGATGCGGCACGTTTTCCCGTGATCCAATTGCAATAATATTTTCCATGATATACTTTTACACCAACTGGCATAAAATGAGGTGGTGTCCCGAAAGAAATTCAAAAAATCGAAAAATAAGGACCACCCTAGTATCACAACATCCTTGGGGCAACGGAAGCAAAAAATAAATGTTTTCAACAATGGCGCCTTAAAATGTGAATCTTTCATGTAGTATATGTTTTTGACTCATTTCCATTGTGATTGACCTCTTGTTAATATGTGCTCAAAAATGAACTCTGGGATAGAAGAGGTATATCTCATACGTTGGACACTTTCTGATGTGGAAAAGTATGAAATCAACAGCCTGATCCTGGATGGGAGAGTTTTAGAAAAGCGGTAAAGAGAAGGAAAAAATATTCAGAGTCACAAAACATCATAGAAAAGACAGCAGTTGGAGATACTTGGAGCTAGAACTTTTAGAGAAGTGATGAAATATTTTTAGATCCGAGAACGCAGGAAAGAAGCCTACGGTCTATGAAAAGTCCTCTCGATTGGCTATGAAGGTGTGCGAACTATGGTGACGCTTCCCTTCCAATATGTGTGTGACTAAATGTATTTAGCGGTACCACAGGAAGTACTAAAACTTACGGAAAATGCGAATAGGCTAAAAGTAGGGTTTTTGTTGAAGTACAAAACTCAGGCACTTTTGAGGGAACATTTGAAATCATGCGATACTTTTGCGGGTAAGTGCAAGAAGGAGCATAAGGTTCCCCCTAATGAATAAGTATATTGAGATACCAGCGGACGAAACTAAAGATGATGGCTGCTGGATTAAGTCCTAAAGAAACTCGGCAACTGAGGGAAAAAAGGGAATCGTCGGAGAGCGTTGAGTCGACATCGTCAATTCTTGTATGGGAAAATAGTATCAAAAATTTTCTTCATCAATTCATCCGAAGAAAATTAAACGGGCGAGAAATTAGCCGATTTGTATCTCTACTTTCCTCATGAAATAAACATTCAGGACTATAACCTAAAATTGGAACTTCCTCAGGGAATGCGTCTGCCAACTGTGATAGAGGTATATACAAGAACAAAGTAGCAGCAATGATCGTTCCCGCAACTTTAGCTGACGCAAAAGTCATAACTTCGTAAGATACATCAAAGCTAGTGTACCAGAATTACTTTCGTAGACAGAAAAATATGCTAATTACTGTGAATAGAAAAGAGAGGTGTTATCAAAGGGCCTTATTTCATTGGAATGAAAGACTATACCCTTGTCTGATGAAAAAAGGGAAGAGGACTTATCAATAAAAGTTTAGAGGGGAATGTGTGTTGTTAGTTGAAGACACAGGGTCCCACTTTTGGAGGTTTGCCTCCCCCGTCGGAGGATTAGCAAAAGTTATAAAATCTGCGATTATTGATTCCTTTCAGAGTGAAAATTAGATACACAGAATTAAAAAGGATTTGATTATGAGGGTACCAAGCGAATACCGCCCAAAAAGGAGGCATCATCCCTTTGCTATAAGCATAATTCCAACATCCCTTGCAGTGTGGGTAGACTCTTCCCGGGATTCCCACCGGGTTAATTTTTCCATGATGGCCAACATTTCAAGCTCCGACTCGAGGCTAATCCTAAGGGATAAATTTTGTTAAACCCCGAAAAGAGTTTACCCACATCATTCGCCGGGAAAGCATCAAATCGCCTTTCATCCCTTACAGTGGTCTATTTGCTAATTGCACTATGTTGACTTGGATTTGCGTCATAAACGTTGGGAGGGTAATCTAGGGACCCAATTTGCGTTTCTGCAAGGATGCGTTTGGCGACCAATCCGAGATTTTTTAATTGCTGGATTTTAATATCGACGTAAAGGACTACCCGCTGATGATATATTGGAGAGAGACTCCGGTTCCTTCGGCTACATCTGAGCTTAGCGCAGTGGAATTTAAAAATCTATTGATGAAAGTTCAAATTTGAATTTCAATATTCCTTTTATTATACATACGGACGAGAGATTCGCGAAAGAATTTACCAAAACTTGTTGACAGCAGCAAAAGACGAGGAATGACACTTTCATAAGAAATACAGACCGGAAAGCAGGTAATTGAGTAATTCCTTCGTGATTGTTCCTCACTTGACGATGCTGATACATCAAATATTAGTAAGAATGACGAAGAAAGATGCACTTGGTGTGAATTTAAGTGCATCTGGGGCGTTCAAGAGGGGAGCGGGGAGGATACGCCGGCGGACTTCACCCTTATTCATCCATTTAGTCACAGCTGTCGGACAATACCGGAATAGAAGTGCAGAAGTTCCCAAACCGTCATAGCCACTCGAGAGGCGTCTTCATAGACCGTAGTCTCCTTTCCTGCGTGCGCAGGTCTGAAAATATTTCATCCCTTCTTTAAAAGTTGGTAACATCGATTTGTTTAACACCGACGAGGCGCCAAATAAGGAACAAGTCGTCTCACAACGCTTCCTTTATTACCTTCTAACATTGTCCGATTTATATTATCAAAGATGAACGACCTCCGAGCAGCATGCGCGGGATGAATTTTGCTGCATTAGAGGCGTGGGAGGCGGAGAAGCGAGCGTGGAGGGAAAGGGATCGACCTGCGGCTCTGGTATCCACGACGCTGCGTGGGCGTTGGAATATTTTCTTCGCGGACGCGGACTCAAATTAGGCATTTTGTGGCGAAACGGTGGCAGATACGTCAAAATGCACGAAATATTTGCCCTCACAGGACAGTAACTCGGCAAAATCTATATGGAATGACCATAAAATATTATATTTTTCGAATTTTGACCCTCCCCCCCCTATATTGCATTTGAGCGAGGGTCAGGGGTTCACGTACAGGTCTCAAATTTTTCAGGCCTTATTTTTAATCGGTCCCAAAACTTTTTTTCATTGGACCAGATGGATTTGAAAAAAATCGATTTTTCCAATCCACCCTACTGAACAGCCAATGTACTGAATAGTGTAAGGCACAGAAAGAAGATAATCAAGAATATAATAAATTCTGACCGCTCCACACCAATAGTCTGGTGGATGAAACCTTAATAATTTAGGA
Source organism: Ischnura elegans (assembly GCF_921293095.1). NCBI lineage: Eukaryota > Metazoa > Arthropoda > Insecta > Odonata > Coenagrionidae > Ischnura > Ischnura elegans. The sequence continues at coordinate 2,119,965 of NW_025791657.1, forward strand.
GTTTCTTTTAACTTTCAAATGGCATAACTCAGAAAAGTAGATGCAGTTAACATGCTATTGTAGTTATAGATATATGTGAAGAAGTTCTTTGCCAAAGAAATCTGCATAAATTTGAGAGTAAAGCAGAAAAAAATACAAAACATGAATTTCATTCTATTCTGTGCTCAAAAGTATATTCTGACTACATACTCATAATTCATTAAACAAAATTTACTTATAAAGTGGAATACCAATCCATTCTTTGTTCAAAGAAACACTTACAAAAACCTTTCCTGAAAAGGTAAACATCTAAAACAATTACCTATCTATAAAAATATTTAGGTTTAAATAAAACTGTCCGCAAAATTAATCATAATTATCAAAATACCCAGTGCCAATTTGACACAAAAACAACTTTCCTGAACAACACCTAAAAAGGAAGGGTTTGATATGGCAAGCCACGATTGTGAAGACTGTTACATATGGTTAACCATATCAATAAATAAAACATTGTATTTCACCAAATAAGCCATCTTTAAAATCAAATAAACAGAGCACGCGAATTTAGTGCATATCTTAGTTGGTATTCATAGAAATAGAACTAAGGAATTTGATAACACCAAAATTTGAAACACAGAATGCAATTTTAACAAACAGATTATTCAAAGAAACTTTATTTTGACTGAAAAACAAAATAAGTTGCAAAAGCTGAAGTGACATACATTGTTCTAGCAAATAAAACGTACTCATATTAATAAAAATGTATGCAGAAATAAAAATGTAAATATAATCTAGTGACAAAGTGACAAAACAAACATACTAAACATATTGATACTTTAAAGATACGTCACATTTATTTTGTGATCGTTATTTATTTTAAGTCGATTGTTTGCAACGTTTCTTGACATTTTTCGTAACAATCAACCTCAAAGCTTAAACGCAATTTTAAATACAGGGCCACTTATGCATTCATTGTACCTCTCCTCTTTTCACATTATAAGCCGTGAGAATTGAGAAAAGTTTTTTAACCATCAGCAGGTATGTTTTGTAATAAAGAAAACCTCCAGAATTCACATTTTGTGTTTGTGCAGTTGAGCCTATGATTGGACACTAACGTAAGGCTCCATTTCAGTTCACCCTTACAATTAGCAGGAAATGGTAAGAGATCTTTTGTTCATTTTAACATGTTTCGGCTACCCAAGTGAGTAAATACATTAAAAGGAATTTTTTCATAGCGTAGTGGGTCCATTGCCTTTTATGAGTTGACGAACTTGAATGCCCCACTTTGTTAGCTATGATTGTTTTGCAAACACATATTTGAATGAGACAACAAAACGTCTTCCTTTATCACCACCGAAACATCTACTGCGTGGTAACTAGCACTTTGCATGGAGATTGAGAAACAAAGCTTGCGGGAAACTGGGCTAGTTTCACTATTCCGTCAACCATGTACGACGGCCTTTAAAGTTCTCCAGTATTATCAATTAACAAAAATAATGATCTATTTAATTTTAATCTCTAATCAAAGCAATTTTTAAAATAAAGTTGGATTTGCCACTTTCAAGAAGTCATACAGTAGATATTCTATTTCTCAAGTCGTGGCATCAAGTGAATAATCAATCACACCTTTGACTTAATCCAATCAAACAAGTGCTAAAACTAGTTGAATCCACACATATTATATATCTGGATTTCTCATTGCTGTCGACACAAACCAAAGACTCTCACCTAACATTTTCCGAAACATACCATGCAGCACTCTTCGAAAGAGAATAAACGAAAGTACTCACCCTAAAGTAATTACTCCCACAAAATTTTCTCAGGTTTGCGTCCGATTCTAAACATATCTTTTTGAAAACTCTGAATTCCGTGAGCTTTTTCAAACATAGTGGACACATCGTGTTGGGCAGGCCATCTCCCACAGCAACCTAAGATAGCAATCAACACGCTATACAATTGAGGAAGTGAAAAATGATGCTCATAAAACGGAATAAAGTTAGCAATAGTAATAAGATAAATCAATAAGGTGTAGGTAACGTGCCACTTACTTCTAAACCGAGTAAACCATTTATGGCATCCTTCGCAGTTATTCTGCAAGCTAAGTTGTAAGTGAATATGTCGTAATAATAATCATTATCCTTCATGCATAGTCTGCATAAGGTACCCTCAGAATCCGTTTCTGATGAAGGGGTGAAACTCCCGGCGTTAGGATTCATATTTTAATTTCAATCACTCATTCAATCCTCAAATTGTTTAATCGTCGATGACATCAACACACATCAGACTGAGATCTCCAGATTCGTCACGGGAACTACATACATTTCGATGATAAAACATATATTTAGAATACTTAGGGTGAAAGATAACTTCAAATTTTAATATGTAAATAACTCATATTCACCTCAATGAAAACATACACCACAGCCAAATGGATATTAGGGTTGACCTTCTAGTTCACTGAATCAATATTAATATAAGATCATGCAGTAAAGATTGGTTTGCTTTCGCTGAGTGTTAGTTTTAATTTCTACCGCTAGAGGCAAGTATACATAGCAGGCCTCTAATCAAGGCGCGTTCCGGCAGAAGTGAACATTAAGTATGAGACTGAGTTTGCCTATCAAATGATTATGGTATGTATTATTATTTTCTTGGTACTTAAAGTGCTTTCCTCCTTCTCTTTTATATAAAATATTCAATTAAAAACATCACTTATAAAAATCAAAGGAAAAAGCTATTTTCTAAGGCTTTCTTTCAAAGTTAATTTTATACCATTAACGTATTTTTCAGAATAAATATCAATTTAAATATAATGTATCATTTACAGAGATAGTTAGTCACCTCATCTACTCTTCGCAGACTTGTTTTAACGTTGCTTTACCCATGTGCCTCTAAAAATTCTCCCATTGTACAGTCGTTTAATGTGTCTCATCAATACCGTGCAATACTGTGCTTTGTTCCGATAGCATTAATATTGCTTGCATAGTCTTAAATGAAACTTAAGGGATTTATACTCTTCCTCGACCTACACTATCAGGAAAATGGCGGGGATCACAGTCGAAAATAACAATTTTTTTCTTCCATTAAAAATACACTCATCCTCTACAATATTAGTAGTGTCGGTTAGAGTCCGAACAGTTGGCACTGGTGCCGTCAAAGTTCAGAACGCGCCCTGCTTGTAAGACTATGTATTCCTTGCGTGCTATCTATATGCATGATTTTATAATGATATTTTTCATGAATATTCTCGTTAAACTTCTCTATCCATTTTGCTGTGGTGTATTTTTTTCTTGAGGTTATTGTGAGTTCTTTTAAGTTTAAAATTAATACTAGTCTTTCCCCGTGAGCATTCAAAATATATACTGTATTCATTAATGTAGTTTCCGCGACGAATTTGGAGATCTTAGTGTGTCATGTGTAGATGATTTCATCGAGGATTTAACTTATTTAAAGGTTGAGATAGTGATTGAAATTAGAACATGAATCGTACTGCCGGGATTGTCACGGACTTGTGCAGACTATGTACGAAGAATAATGATTATTATTACAATATATTCACTTCCAACGTAGATTGCAGAACAACTGTGAAGGATGCCCTGCATAATTTCCCAAGTAACATTGACCGTTGGGCCTCTGTTGGGGAACCGTAGTCACGGTTGGCTCATTGTGGGTGGATATGCCAACCAAATTCCGCTGTTGGCCCAACGCAGATATTGTTCGTTGGCCCAACGAAACGGTTTATGCTGTTGGCCCAACGGAAATCCCCAACAATGGCCCTACGAAATGGATTATCGTTGGGCCACCGTTGGGACATCATACCATTTCCTCAATTTCCGCCATGAGCGCTGCAAACAAAATTCCGACAAGATCTTCAACGTATTTGACATATATGGTTCCAAGAAGTGGAGGCTTCTTTAATGCAACTTGTTAGTATATATATCCCGGAGGGCACATGAAAAATTGTAAACTTATAAGATCTGTCTGTTTCGAGTCTAACTTAACCGATGAAAGTTCGATATGGGCCGAAAATAAGCACGATGTATACTACGATTGCATACGTTGCAGGATACGGTTCACATGGTTCCCTACCCACATAAGACACTGCCTCCAAAAGGCGCCTTTAGGATGCCTTTTAGGTGCCTATAGGAGGCGCTAGTGCCTTATGCCTTTTTCAAGGCGCTTTAAAGGCGCCTTTCAGTTGCCTTTAGCAGGCACCCCAATGAAAAACTTGTACATAGTTTCTATACAGGGTATAAAAATGTACACGTTTTATATACACATGTATATAGTTGTATAGAACGTATAAAATATGTAAATTCTACAGAAAGTACACAATTTCCATACAGAATGCATACAACGTACACATTTTGTGCAAATTTGTGTGCAGTTGTATTGCCTGTATAAAAATTGGGCATTATATACAATGTAAACATTTTTTATAAATTTTTAGAGCCTGTATAGCAACATATGCATTGTGTACACGGTATAATATTTACACAAGTGAATACTATATACAAAAGTTTATGTGTAAGGGTCCGTTTAAAATCTGTACTAAAACAGTTACTTCTATTATCACAATAAAACTGGAAGCTTGGTTATAAGGTGTTAATAATATACACTTAATCAGCATCCATCAATATAATCGCGTTTGACGTAATTCTCTACATATGTAATCCACCACAGTAAATCCAACAAATTATTGTAGGAAAAAAAATGTGCAAACCAGGACAAGAAAGTATTTGCGCAACTTTTCATATCTACGGAAAATATATATTTGGCATATAAAAAACTCAAGTTACAAATATTTGCCCACAACGAACTTATTTTAATATTTCGGATTTAAAATCGTACTTTGAAACCAGCGCCAAAACGACCGGCGGCCATCTTGAGTACCCAAACGGCCATTGCTACTCTTTTGTTTACTTGTGTTTACTTCCGTAACTTCCGAAGCTGCTCTATTTAGTGACTTAGCGAGTTTAGCTGTGCTATAAGAACTTGTTTCGCTAGCAAATTTACGTTGAAGTACGCTGTAGGAGAGGAAAATAATCCGTATTTCGAAGTGAAATCTGGCGAAAAGGGATATGAAGAATATTGTTTCCTGCACAAGTAATAAAATCTATGTCGGAATAGGTTTCTGTGAACAGAATTCCCTGAAACAGTGTCTCTTAGTGGGACGAAGACATATAAGGAGATGCTTCTGTCAGCATCAACCCATCTCTGCGGTGCTGATCATGTATACATGTAAGTAAATGGAATATTTTTTTTGTAAATCACCGAACTTTGAATGTACCCTTGTGTTCTAATACGATTGTGTAGTATATACTATGTATGGCCAAAGAACCTCTAATTACATTCTAATAATTATATAAGGTTATTCATAATTATATTATCAGTGTAATTACAATTTGGCATGATCTTTGCTTTCGCTGGCCTACTAAAAATACAATCCATTCAGACCGACTAACTTTGTAAGTGGAAATATCAGGGTTCTCGCTGTAGAGTCCACTTTGATGGTAGTTCATTGTGACATTAAAGCATTAGTCTCATTCTCAATTAGTTCGTGTGTGAAGGGTTTTTATTGAAAATGAATAACCATTGGGAATATGTTGAATAATCATGGTAATTAATAAGGTGTTCAAAACAGAGCCATCAATTTAACTCTCTCCGATCATTATCATTTAGGTATCCATTTGTGCTTGTGTTCATTTTTCACAAATGCCTTTCAGTTGGAAGAGGATGCAGAAAACTACATAAACTTGGAAAATGATGCGTGGCCCTTTGAGAATATAGGGAACTCATATACTATAATGCCAGCATTATGACATCGCAGCCTCTCCAGATCGCCCCCTAATTAGGAAAAGAAAATTTCTCGAGGTCCTGCGGGAGCATGAAGAACCCGAGGAGGTGAAAAAGGACCATGCTATCCCTGGAAGAGATAACGAGGAAAGTGATGAAGATACCGGTCAGTTAATACTTTAATAGGGAACTTATGTCAGCCACCTAATGCTATGTTGCAAGTACTGTCTTTCTTTTACTGTACTGGCTTTCAGAAATCAGCCCACTTCATAGGCGTAGCCTTGCCCATTCTTTCTGTAAAACGACCTTTGAGCATTGCTTTTGCATTCCATGTGTACCAAGGGACAATTCGACTTAAATGGCCTATGCATGTTTTGCCAAATGGCTATTTTTCCGATGCCTAAAGATCCAAGCATGATTTCTGAACTAGAAAACCCTTGTAACCCCCATCCCACAGCCAAAATTGTTCCACTATTATGATTTTTAAGTTATTGGCTAAATTATCTTCACAGGGTGTCAAATAGATAATGAAAATAGCAATATAGTCTGTTAAAACAGCTAGGAAGAGGGTTTAACTAAAATAGAGATTCATTGACGTATTTGCATGTTATGTATGCGAATTTTTCAGTTCAATATTGGAGTACATCATCAATGAATGAGGTATTTTTAATCAGTCAATCTTTAAACTTAATTCAACCAAATATTTGACTGGTTATCAACAGTACCATGGCTCAAATTCACTCATTTTAAGGTTGTTTAAGGCAATTATAATCGCACGTTTTTGCCTAACGTTAAAAATCCAGATTACTAAATAACATGTCAAAAAGGATGGATAAGCAATAAAAACAGTTTTAATGGTGTTTAACTGTGCCCTCTATTCCTATTTATTAATGTCAAATGCTGGTATGTATTTTCAATGCAGGTGGATCATTTCAGCAGAGTTGGAGGTGACAACTGCAGTGAAATGTGTTTGCCCCTAGCGAGGAAAGTGTTCACTGTAAGACTTTCTGTTAATAAACATTCAGTCAACAAAAGGGCAAATAAAAAGGCTTGAAATCTACAGAAACTTTAAATTTCATTTAAGGTAAGTCTTTCTATTTAATACTACTTGGGCTAGTTTTTTAATTTTCATATTCACTATTGAAGTTTCATGTTAATTTTTGAAATAAACATTCAAAGTTGTTATTTAGAAATTTCATTCTTTATCCCCTAGGTGCATGGTGCAGATATTTTCAAGATTTTCACTTTGCTACAATCGATAAAGAAGCTGTATGTAAATGCAATTGGGAAATGGCTGAGAAATCAATGTCCAAAGAAATCTTGTCTTGAATAAATGCAATTTGTTATTTGGATAATTTTTTAATTTGCTTATGTCTGTGACTGCATATAGAACCATACTATAGTAGATATTATGGTGATATATTGCATAATTGTTTCAGAATCAAGGGGTCAATGAAGGGGTAAGTGCTCCACCAGGGAGCAAGATTGAGAGTGAAATCATCAGTGAAATTGCCCGATTAATTAATTTTTCAGGCATGTCCTTTGGGGACAATAGATTTTTGAATGAAAGAAAACATTTTCTTATTTAATTTTTATTGGGAATGAGTCCTTGAAAAAATACTCACACTTAGGAATTGCAACTAGTGTAGCTGATATGCCCTGATAATTGAGTTTGTAATTTTTTATATTTTGCTGCATTAATATCCTAAGTGTAAAAGCAGGTAATATTATTTTTTTAAGTTATGCTTGAGAACCCTGTATTTATATAAATTGAAAAAATTGTTACTGGGGTAGCCGATATTTGTACTGGAAATTGGTTCATAAATGCAATTCCATTGTACAACCTTTATAGGCATAGTAAACGTAAAATTTTATATGTGCCTTCAAGTAGCCTTTTTGAGGTGCCTTTCCAAGGCGCCTAAAAGGCGCATTTAAGCTAGAAGATGATAGGCACCTTATAGGCGCCTTGTGTGTGCCTTTTGAAGGCAGTGCCTTGCCTTAAAAAAGGCACCTTTAAGGCGCCTTTTGGAGGCAGTGTCTTACGTGGGTAGCAACCTAACAACCAAACAAGTTTTGGTTGTTAGGGATTGCTTTTATATGTTAATCATTCACTATGTCTTTGTGATAGCAGTTAAATAAAATAAGTCGAGTGCTTCTAACAAAAATAAGTCATTGACCTCATTTGGTAAGTCTTACAAAACTGGCATTCCTAAAATCATGTTACCTTAAACAGATAGTTTCGTGGAATTTTAAACTTTTCATCATTAATTTAGATAGATCGATATGTATATTTTTTTCAGATTGTGGCATATCTAGTATACGTGGAAGTTTTAATGAAAACAGTGTTTCAATGGACAAAGTGAGTGATTTAGTCCCCTCTGAAGAGAATGAGATTGAATTTGTATGAGTAAACCTAAATAACATCTGCACTACTATTATTTTATGGAAAATGCATCAACTATTATACTCAATCAGTGTTTCTGTGATTCCTATTAATATCCCTAAATCTCGCACTTATTAATCCTATTGAGTAAAATGGACTAAACTTAAAGATTTCGTTACCGAAGACCAGAGAATAGGAATAAATAACTCAGGGGTGTACATCTTGCAGTGTGACATGTTTGAAATTAAGGAGGATTTCTTTTATTTACCTCTTCGAAGTGGTACCATTGGTATATTTGTAGTGATAAAATTAGTACCTGGATGCAAATTGCAGTCCACCCAGATTTTATCTAAGTGTGTTTTGTTGCCCTACAAAGAAGATGGACAGTTTTTGTGTGTGCCATATTGTAATATGGAAAGGTGCTGTTGAAATTTTCCTAATTTTGTCCTAATAAAAATTGTCCTAATTTGCGAAAATAAAAGTTGGGGACTTTCTGAACTGATATTGATTTTTTGTTTACCACTTTTAACCACTGTAACCTTACTTTGTCCTATAGCATTGATTGTTAATGTATTTAATTTAATTTTGATTTATAGGGAGTTAAAGGTAAAGATTCTATTTACCGGTATCGTATCAAGTGGGAAGGTAAATTAATTTAACTTTAATTCTATAAAAATGAGAAATGCCAGTAAAATATAGCTTTTGTTGGGAAACGGATGGCAGAATGTAAAAGGGCCAACGGTATATCGTTGGAGATTTGTTGGCCTTGGGTTGGGAATACGAAGGCCCGACTGTAATGCTCTGTTGGCCCATCGTTGGGGAATCGTTGGTTGGGATACGGTTGGCGAGGTGGCCAAATCATACCATGGGCCAACCGCTGTGTCCCACCATCTGCCAACAGAGGGCCAACCAAAAATGTTACTTGGGTTACTCGGTTTGGAAGTAAGTAGCAGGATACATCTTATCGATGTTTCTTTTGCATATTGATTTCTTTATACCGTGTTATGAGTATAATTTCAGATTCATTCACTGTATGGCGTGTTGATTGCTATCTTAGGTTGCTGTGGGAGATGGTCTGCCTACCACCCTGAGTCTAATATGTTATAATAAGCTCACGGAATTAGGTGTTCTCAAAAAGATATGTTTAAAATCGGACGCAAACGTGAGAAAATTTGGTGGGAGTAATTACTATAGGGTGAGTATTTACGTATTTTCTTATTTGAAGACTGGTGCATGTATCGTTTCCCAGAACGTAAAGTTGGAGTCTTTGGTTTGCTGCCGATAGTAATGAGAAATCAAGGTAGATAATTAATTGCGGATTCAACTTATTATTGCAGTAATTTGACCAAACTCAAAATTGTTGTTGATTATTCCCTTGATAACACAACTTGAGAAATTGATTGTTGTATGACTGCTTGAAAGTAGTAAATTCATCTTTATTTTTACTTGCATCGGAGATTAAAACATAGAGCATATTAGAGATCTTTAAAGGGCGTCGTACATGGTTGACGGAATAGTGAAAATAGCCCAGTTTCCCGTAAGCTGTGTTTCTCAATCTGTGAATCCGTGCAAAGTGCTTGTTAACTTGCATTTGGTGTTTCAGTGGAGATAAGTGAAGTTGTTTTGTTGCCTGATTCAACTACGTGTTTCCAAAACAATCATAGCTAACAAAGTGGGACATTCAAGTTTGCAAATGACAACTCACAAGGCAATCCACCCACCAGGCTGCGACACAATCCATCATAAAATACTCGCTTAGTTAACCAAAGCATGTGATAATTTTCAAGGAAATTTCTTACCATTTATTAGTATGTATGAGCTGTGATATCTGTGTAGATTATTTTCTTCCTCGGTTGCTAAGCATAGGGTCTAACGCACGAAAAATATGTTTTTAGTGAACTCTTGTTTATATTTTAATATGAATTCTTGGGGTTTGCGTTATTGATAACGACATACCTGGTTATGGTTCAGACACTTATTTTCCATTCTCAAGACTTATTTTATTAAAATAGGAGGGTTACAATTAATCTATGAGTGGCCCAGTGTTGAAAGTTACTTTGATGCTTTGAAACATCTAGTTGCAAATAGTCCTTAGTAATTTAAAGGTGGATTATGTGATTAATTACCATTTTTTATTATTTGATTTTATTATCGTATGTAACAGTCTTCACAATTATGGCTTGCCATTAGATGTGCTGCATTTTTTTGGGGTTGTTGACGAAAGTGTTTTGAGTATATTTTGCACTGTGTAGTTTCATTATAATTTTGATTTGTAAGTAATTCCATAGTGTGGGGAATTGAATCGTTTTGCATTTTTATAATCAATTTAGTTTATTGCATTTTGAGTATGAGGTAATAAATATCCCTTTTGAGAATGCAATGAAATATTTGGTTGAGATTTTTTTCATTAAAATTCAACTTCATGCTGATTTATTTAGTGAAGAACTGTTTCACATAAATTTAGAGCACATAAAGCATCTTAGCTGTGTTTACTTTTATTTATTAAAAAATCTGCTTAATTAATAGGTTTCATCCACCAGACTATTGATGTGGAGATGTCAGAATTCCATAGGTTCTTCTTTGCCCTCTTTGTTGTGCTGTACACAATCCAGCACATTGGCTGTTCTGGCATTACTCTCTTGACCATTGAAATTGGTCCCAAGTATCTCTAAATGCTGTCCCATCTATGATGTTTTGTGCCCATAGACATTTTCATCTCTTCTTGGGTGCTTTCCTTAAAGTCTCCCATCCAAGATCAGGCTAATGATTTCATATGTTTCCACCTCAGAAATGGCCAACACATAAGATTTACCTCTTCTCTCCCTGATTTCATGTTTGAGTATCTATGAACAAGAGGTCAATTACAATAGAAATGCATCAAAAGCATTCCACATCAAAGATTCATATTTTAAGACGCTATATTACTAAAAAAAATATTTTCTGCTTCCATGGTCCAAGATGTTGTAATATGGCCAAGTATGAGTCAGCATACCAAGTAGTTTCCTGTAAAATTTAGTTTCAGCATCTGTTTAGCTTTTGGGTTATTGATCAACAGACACCTCTCAATGTTTAAACAATAGCTTGGATGACACATTAAAAATCCTGTTTCATTAAGATTAGGAATATGCTTCATTTTTTGACACTGAAGGAGGTGAGTTGTTCATCACTGTTGCTTTCTCCACAGAATATCCAAGAGGAAGAGGCAGGTGATGACAAGTTGGGGTCTTATGCTGACACAAAAGACTGCATTCAAGATGTGATGCAAGGCACCTCTCATCTCACTTGCCCAGTTCAAATGACTGAAATATACATTCCTGTGCCAGACTCCCAACAACCCAGAGCTAATGTGATGGTAAGCTATATTCTCATCTGCAGTTAAACCTAAGTTAAATGAACTTAATTTCTAGGCATTTACTAGGTTGTATGACGAAATTCCTTTTGCCCAGTGTAACTGTAGTCATTTCTATGGAAAGTCACACTCACTTGTGTGACCATCAGTTGTACGACACGAGACAAAACGTAAACACTAATATATTTGTGTAACAGTCAATCTTAGCTATATAACACTACTAATCTTCTGAGAGTAATGTCACTCATCTCATGTAGGGGCCAATGGTGGACTGCAATTCGACTTTCCATGCTATTATAGGTTTCACTTAATCAACTACATATGTGCATTGATGAGAAACAGCCTACAGTTTTGTCATCCTATGATGCAGAATGTGCCTGGAATATGCTTCTCCCTTGACTGTAATTTATGGAACATGATATTTTTAGTAACATATCTATAGTCTTGAGTTAAAGATGCATGTAGTAGGTACAAATATAAAGAAAGAATTTTTCGTTTGATGGTATGTCTTGATTTGCTCATTAGAAGAAATATATCACCACAATAAAAGTGCATTCGTTGTTAGTAACTCACTTTAGGAGACTATTTCATGGTGGAATTCTTGAAATTCTATATATATGAGGATTTTACTGCACTCCATTTCAGATGTTGAGAAAATACTTATATCCCCTTTTGCCATTCTGTGGACATTTTTGAAAACCATTTACATATAATGCACTCATCATTATCATCCCAGGTTAATAATCCCCAGATTAGTTTCATGCACCCTTAAACTTAATTCTCATATCATCTAATCTTTTTACTATAATGGACTATAAATGATGTTATAAAACAAACTTCTAGAGGATGGAATTTTATCTCCTTCACATTGTCTCTTTTTTACTATCATGCTGCAAATACTCACTGCAATGGTAGATTCCAAGCCAAATTCTTTCTATTGGTTTAAGGATTATAGTTGAAGGGAGATGATGTCTCTCATTTGATCCCAGCATACTTCTAGTGTCTCATTGATAACATTTTAATGTGTCATGTGACTTGCATGTGATCAACATTACTGTTGTATACTATGTCCCATGAAGAATCATTTTAATGTATCTCAATGGCCATTCATTGGGGAGAGTAAAGTTATAAACATATTGATACAATGGATGTCGTTTTGATGTGAACTCGATTTTTCTTTCTAGGTTCACTAAAATTTAAAATTTCCACCTTACATCATGTATGTGATAGTTACATGTGTCTAACAAAGACCTTTCTAGCTACCTGCACTGTATTAATACTTACTCAGTCTTCATTATTGATGTCTACCTTGTTCTAATGTTTTCAAAAGTATTTATACCTCCAGGAGTCACACTTAACTGATGGGGCTGTGCAGTTTAAAACTCCAGAGGTTAGCACATAAAGTGACCTGCATTGGTCACTTGTAAGCCACGAAGAGCTTAAAAGGAGGGAAGGGGAAGAGACCTTGCCGCCATAGCCTGAATCAAACTACACAAGCATTTACCCCATGGGAAATAAGAGTAGCAGATGGAATGTGCTGACAAATTTCATGCTCATGTTGTGCCATTAGAGTTTATTTCAGGATCTGTGACAAGGGCTTTTCTATCTTTCGATTCATATTTGTTCAGGCTACTTTATATCTACCATAAGTGGTCCTTGGCCGAGGAGGTCTACTATATGTGCAGTAGTTTTGTTAAAGGTCTAGGAGGGTTTGAATCCAAAATTATCATACTTTTTTAATTTTTAAAAGAGGCATACAGAACATCAAAACGATCTTTGCAGATAACTCAAGGAAAATATAGTATGGAATTTTTTTAAAGTACTCCAATACTGAATCAGTTCTCAAATAATGGCACTTGAGCTACTTGGCAATATTAAAGTAGTTGAGAAGAGTATGAAAGGAAATAAAACAATATGCCTTTTAGCTGTAAGCCATCTTATGTTCATGATGAAAATCAATATTATTGACAGTTAAAGTGACCACAGAATAGTTTTTGCAACCAGTTTGCTCTATTTATAGACCTTTTAACTCCTAAGTTGATGTTATTTATCATTTAAAAAATATAATATCTGCATTGACTTTGAGGGAGAGGAAATATGTAAAAATTATTTGGGGAAATTTTTACCTCCCAACTGTAATTTGGTTTTCATACACTGCAATCTGGAATCAATTAATAAGGAAATTAACATGATGTTTCTTAACGCACAAGCAATTCACTCACGCAAGTAGTTCACAAGTCTAAGAGATGTAATTAAACATTATGCCTTTTAGGAGTAAGCTTTCATAGGTTGATAATACAAATGAATATTATTGACAGTTTAAATGATCACAGAGTAATATTTGCAACTTAAAAAATTGGAGTAGACTCATTTGTAAAATTGAAAAGGAATATTTATTAATTTGATTTATGGCACTTCATTAAATTTGTCTAGATGCTTAATTAATTGTACACAGACTTAGTAGCTAAAGCTGATAATAAAAACATTGATATTTCATGGAAATACTTTTAAGAAATTGTATGGTTACTAATGAACTAATATTTTCTGAAAAAAAACTGAACATTTATGGTAAAAAATTTCACTGGTGGAACAATGATGTTAGTAGGGTCCTTGAGAAACAATGGCAATTGTACAGCCTACTGAAAAGGTAGTTTTTAATTATTATGGATAAACTAGATAAAATCGATCATCATACACATAATTGACCTATGGTGCTACATTTCATGCTGAGGTTGTTCCACTTCCCCATGCATGGTCAGTGTATAGTTTCAACATAAAAGTGACAGATAAAGGGAAGGGTCTGGCTTTATGGTAACCTCAAACCTATCATGGTGAATACGTGTAAGAAAAATTGGTGGCAGAGTCCTGAATAAGTTAGAATAATTCAAGCATATTGTGAGGGTATTTTAGGATGTTAAAGTGTTTTAGTTTATGCAGCCTCACTCCAGGGCTCCTTACATTAGCTGCAGGTGCAATGTGTCACGAGCTACTCTTCCACCCTCATTTCAAGGGAACATTCGTGTGAGACTTGGTACGTGGAACCTCTGATTTGTTGCATGATACTTTACCCACTGTGTCACTGAAGTGATTGTATGTTAAGGCGGTGTCAATGCCCAATATGTTGGCTGTGTTTGCAGATTTCCTTACTAGAGTGAACTCCATCCAATTTGAGTCGTGGATGAAGCACACTTCGGAGAATATGGGGCAGAATGCGTAGCTGGATCTTCAGCACATCCTCATAATGCAATGAATGTGATTATTTCCCCGGTTTAAGGTTGCATGAGAGTATTATTTGCACAAAATTTTGGAATATATATATTTCCTGAATTGTCCACTTTGATGTCCACTTGACACCGATGAGCTGTGCATTAATATTTTCTGCCATTGTACTTACTATACTTCAGCAAATTGTATTATTTATTCCATTTGATGGTATGATGCAGTAGTAATATCTGTTACTATTCTGCTGTGTTTCAATACGTTTCAATATGGTCCATGTGAGCTCACTTCCCTTAATATGCATTATAATGTAGATTTGTCAGTAGTAATCAGTAGACAAAGTTGGCTGCCCTGTTTTGTATGGTGCAGTGCTGGTAGGGCTGACCCTATAGTGGCGAATGAACATATGGCCTTTATTGTAAGATAAATTAAAATGAATGGTGATAGTAGTTTCATCTTTTTGATTAATAAAATTCAGGACTTTTAAGTCCTTGCCTATGATCTCATTGAAGGAGAGGCATATATCTGGAGCCTAATACAAGACCTGGATGGGGGAAAGCCACCCAGTTGGGATGCAAACCTGCAACCTCTGGGTTTGAAGGTGAAGACTTTACCCGCTTTTACTATGGCAGATAATCAGAGAAGCAATCCACACCAATGTGTGCAGAATAAATTAGTCACATCAGCCATTTTAAAGTAATTGGTCACTAAAATCATATGCCAACATGCTTTTGACTTTCATGTTAATGAGGAAGTTTTATAATTAATACTTACAAACATTAGCATAATTATTCTCATGTATTATTGTTTTGCCTTTTTTGATTTACACTCAGCTTTTTATTCTAGTTTAGTCTAAAAGAGGAGAAGGAAGACCCTCTCAGTGAAGGTAATTATTCTCTGATGCACACAACAGGTCAAGCCTTAATTTTGACTGATGCCTCAGACGCATTGGCAATGGATGACTCGGTGAGTGTACTTTAGCTTTGTTTAGTGCAGTTTTGCTAACTACATGACTTCAGCCCTCCATGGTATATTCCAATATCACTGAAGACTCATTCACACGATCATTATTTGTCATTTACAAAATATAGCTTGAGTGATCACGTGTTTGTTTAATTGGATGATGACTCTAAATTGAGCTTCGAGTGCATTTTTTTAGGATCACAATAATGCTGAGGATTCTCATTACTTTTCCATCACTCGTCGTGCCACATTTTATGTGGCTGAAACGTCATATCAGCCAATGGGAATGCTTACTCGTATGGAGAGATTGCAGTGCAGAGTTTCACAATCATGGGAACGTCATGGAGCTGCGATATCGGAAATGATGGGAGATGCAACTGCGGAAGGGACTGTGTGATTCAGAAAAATGATATTTCAAGCTGATACTTAATCGGTCCGGAAAAGCTATCACTCAAGTGATCAGAGAGGGGCAAAACAAATGAAGGTACGATTCAGGCTTTACCAGGAAAACAATAGCTTTATGCTAACTTTCTAAAATTTGAATAAGTTAACTTGACTAAGATAACGCTTCATTAGAACTTTTATGGGCTTTTGTTGTGTAAATTAATGAAAAACCTTCTCACATTTATCTGCCCACTTGTGTTCAAAGCGCATCAATTGGTCCGTGTGCCATGAAAACACATTGGCCATAAGACTTCTCAGGCAAAAAAATCTGTGCTGTGACTGCACTAAATCTGCACTGTAACTGGACTAAACTTTGCATTTAGCACAGTCACAGTAAACTCTTCTGTACTAGACTGTACTATGGAAGCTAGAATTTGAGAAGAACTGTACTGTAACAGTGCTGGATCACTGTGCTAGAGCTCAGACTGCACTGTGACTGGGCTGGGTAACATGACCGGAGCTGTACTAGGGCTCAAACTGGACTGTGACTGGGCAGGGTAACTGGACTGGAACTGTACTATAGCTCAAACTGGACTGTGACAGGGCTAGAAAACATGACTGGAAGTGTACTGTGGCTAAAAGTGGACTGTGACTGGGCTGGGTAACTGGACTGGAACTGTACTATGGCTCAAACTGCACTCTGACAGGGCTGGAATTAAACTAGTTATTGACGGGAGAAAGTATTTCCTATATTAATATAGGAATATTAATATAGGATTAATATAGGAAATACTTTCTCCCGTCATTGTGCACAACACAAGTTGTACTGTAACAATGCTGCATCACAGGGTTAGAACTGTACTGCAGATCAAACTGAGCCATAATACTGCTAGAGGTGTACTGCGGCACAAACTGCAATGAAACATCTCTAACATAGGATTGAATTGTAGCCAACCTAAAATATTTCTATCCATACTAATTGGTTCCTACCCTGAACTTCAAATGGCCTTACACTTTAAGGATTAACAATATAATTTAGCTTCTCTACATTTTTTCTCATTAATGGTAGAAGGCAGAAAATTATGTTCTGTGGTATTAGGGATGATATTAATAATTTTTGTACAATTATGGCTTCCATATCTACATTGTATCTAGTGAAGTAACTTATTAATTACATTTTCTTTCAAACTTCGTGGAAAATTGCAGGTTGCCCAGGGAAAGGAACTGCCCCCTACCCTAAATGTGCAAATTTCGCATGCCATTGGGTTAGTCTGGGTTAAGCTCTACCCTCATCTAACAAAACCAACCTTCGGCTTACAAACACTGAGTGAGTGATACCACCATGGTACAGTCGGCGAGTAAATTTGCTTGCATTGCCTGTGAGAACAGATAATGGAATGAATTAAACTTATCTCTAATCAGGAAAGAATATTAGTAAAATACAACAACAAGTTAACTCTTAGTTACTTTTTATTCCTTTTCAATCTTATTTAGGCGTCTTGAACAGTTTAATTTGTTCTCAACCTTAATTAGGACACACAACTCTAATATTTTATCAACATTCAAACTTGTTGGTTCATTAGACATAGATAACTCGGTAATAACGGGGTTCAAAGGTACATTTTTTTATTCTTACAAGATGGCATTCAGTAACTACAGCATAATAATGACTATCACGGTGGCATACAGTGGTACAGTGGCACTTTTTGAACTTAATGAAAGTTTTAACCTTGTAGAAGGAATTATTCTTTGCTAAGACCAGGGAAGGACAGCATCTAGCCCTTTTGATGTAACTCCTACTGATTATTAAATCTTTTCCCTTCTGGAGCCGCCCAAATACCCAAACTTTTGGAACAGAAGCATTATGTATGTCTAAAAGATTTCCTAAAGTACTCAGCAAAAATGATGAAACTGTAGAAATCTCTTGCAGTTTGCCCATGACAAAATTCTCTCCATTTATTTCTTCCATTTTCTTTTTGGACAAATATAGACTGTCCACAATTTTTTGCTCGAGGAGTTATATTCTAAATGAGAGACATAAAGGGGAAACTTCTGCACCATATGAAATGACTCAATAATGTTCAGTTCTGCATATTGAGTACCACTAACGAACTTTTTCATGGTACCCAATAAAGATTCCAAGGGGAAACATGACGTTTCAAATGCAGGCCCCAAGTCTCTTACATTGTTTGCTAAATGCAGCAGGGAATGGACATTTGCAGACATAAACTGAGGCCCATGAAATATTTCCAGCTGCTTCACAAACCTTACTAGATTCAAATCTGCGACATCAATATCATTAAAAGAAACAGAGTCTTGATGCAGTAAAATGTTGCATGAACAAGTAGGAATAAGTGAGAGAGAAGTGCTGGAGGCAAGACATCACACAAGACAGGTATTGCCCAGTAAAGTAAAAAGTATTTGTATTCACTAGTTTTGTAAAAGGACAAATGGGATCTTATGGACCTCGGGGCTCGGTTTATGACATTTGCCGGATTTATCTTTGCCAGGCGTGAATGTCAACATATTTGAACAAGGAAAATGTACAATTTTTATAACAAGAACCAAACCAAAGGTGTATTAGTTTCTTACACACACCCCCAAAGACCGAATGCATGGTATCGATACCCATTCCTCTTATGAAATCCGGACAAATTCTTGCAATAGCATTTATGCCTTTAAATCCAAACACAGGCTTCTGGGTTCTTTCAGCCTCTTCACAGTGATTTGTAGACTCTTTATTTGTTCGCAGTGTGAAATTTACAGAACTCTTATAATAAATGATTTTTTCTGCCTGCTAATGTTATTTTTTCGCCCTTAATTAGACATTTAGGGCATCCAAAGAATCCATTGAAATTCTTTAAGTTTAAAAGTAATGCTTTAGCTGGGAGGTCAGCAATTCCATTCAATAAAATGCATCTCACTTTAGTGACATCACCACAGGGCAAAATTAATTCAATTCCATATCTGAGGGAGGAGAATATTTTGAGCATGGGAAGCATGTGGGCAGAAAAATTTGGCTTTTGAGGTCCATACCAAAGGCCACCAAAAATGACATTCTGAGGCAAGTACCGAATGTGGTATGGTAGCTCATTTATAACAAACAAAATTGGCCAGACACACAACTTTGTTGACTTATACAACTGCATTCCATCAGTGTAGAGCATAACAGTGAAGTCAAAAACCCCACTAACGACATGCTTGAACTGATTGTAAAGAGATCCAAGAGTTACATTTTCCAGCGTAGATGAGGTTTTCTTGTTACTATGATAATTCTGTGATATACCATAAACAAAATCGTTTCTTTTAAACAAGGCCCTTATTTGCATTTTAACTGGGCAAATTAGAAAATTTTGCATTAGGGCAATTACAACAATTACCATCTTGCAGAACTTCTTTACCACAATTATTACAAAACCTCTTTGGATCAAAACTACCGAGGTCGAAAAACATTTTTAGTGAGTACATACTCATAACAACCTTGTTCTCCTTTGGAAGATGGAAAATCAAAAAGTCAATGACTTTGGACATGCATTCATATGATATTTTAAAATGGAGAAAAAGGGACATCATCATAACAGCACTCTAAAGAACTTTTATACTTGTCCCATAGTAAATTTTTTCACCACCTAAGTACTGAAAGCTTTCGATACTTGGTTCATTTTCACTTTCAGAAAAGCTTTCTGAAAAGCTATAACTGTCCGAGAAATTGTTAGAGCCTTCAGAGCTAGAGTCCTCATCGTCACCAGAAATTTTACTCGACTCTTTTCTCTCCAAGGTTATACCTATAAATGGAAACAAATACATCAATGGAAGTAACTCCAGTGCACACAAATAAGTTCATCAAATGGAGCAAATAAGACAACATGACTGATGAAATTTAAATTCTATATGAGATTTATACTTTTCGAGAATTTTATTTTACCCACCCGGAGTTTGATGTGCACTGCATTCTGATGTACTGGATGCCATCTCATCTGAATCACAACCCTAGAATAATAGAGACAATATGGAAGATTAAGTTGCGAAGATGTGGAAATGAGTTATTATTAGGGGTCAAAAAAAATTTCAATCAAGTACGACCATAATCCAAACATTGACAAGAATTCCTAGCTCTGAGAAAAACCATTCCTTAAACCCGAGGCATATATAAATCAGAATGTATTCATATTATTACATACCATTGTTGTCGTTTAAATTAAAGTAATCCGGTTCTAAAGGAGCCTTCTCAGTTGCAGGGCTTCCAACTTCCTTTTTGCGCCTTTCCTGAGTTTCATTTTCTATGGGCGCATTACTTAGGTAATTTCCAAGTGCGCCATCAATTGTCTTCCTACGTCTCCATTTCGTTGTCCTAGAATTTTCGGAGTACGGCCCTTTCGGCATTTTTTAATCGTTAGTACTAAACGCAAATACGCACTGAAAAGGAATTTCTACGACCTTTGGTGTCTGTGCTACGTAGATACCTACCACCACGGGTATTATAATTCCCACCACAACCAAACTACCCAACTGCGTATAATGAGTCATACGAACGTTAAATTTTTATAATATTAACAATACATGATGGTTATATATCATTCAAATTAATTAAAATTAAGCATACAGTGACAACTTGAGTTATTTATTCACTCATTTTTCCATTATGTAATATTACTTATAATACAACTTGATCAACAAGGACTTCCGTTGATTTCGCTCCATGTGCTTCCGTTACTGACGTCATAGACCACGCCAATTCCTGATCACGGCATAGTCGGAAACAGTTCGGTAGCTGCCATAGAACGAAGTAGTTCAGCATTTTCGGTGTGACTGAAGAGAGTACTTGGGTAAGTTAAACCTAATCAGTTACTGTTTGACGGTTTGAGTCAATTCGAGTGGCTTCCAATTCATATCATCGTTATTTTTCTCAGTGCAAGATGAATCTGATGCCAGAGGATTCCGACGACTCCATGTGCAGCGTCTCTTCCCGGAGCGTACGAGAGTTGAAGCAGAGGGCCTGCTTCTACTTTTACTCCGACGAGAGTACAGGGATTACAACGAATGTAGGATCACTTATTAAAACGGAGGCAATAGTTGGAGGGGAGTACCAGGTGCTGTGGGATGGAGTGCCTGAGAAAGTGTTGACCATAGCAGTTGGTGGTAAGTTACAATTCTCTGAAAATTTTTAATGCCCAATATACCTATCAGTAGTTTGTTTTCACGATACCCTCGTGTAACAGCGAGATATGCCGTGTTTATGTACGAACTGTTATTAACCTGTTTCAGGAAAACTTTCGGAGATAAAAGAATCCCAGGAAGAATTTGAGAAGCCTCTCAATAAAAGTAATTCGTCCCCGAAAGAGGCGGTCGAGAAGCTTGTGGGCAAGGTGCAGGAGGGGGCGAAAGGTGGGATGAGGAGGGCGATGAAATGTAAGAATTCTGCGCCCGCCGTAAATTTTCCTGGGAACAGGGACCCCATTTCCACTGCCATTGGCATTGCCCTCGGAGAGGAAGATTCCCAAGACTTCCACTTCCCGGCTCCTGCAGGCGCAACTCCTGTGCCAGTGCCTTTGCAAAGTGGCGTGATAAATGAGGGGAATACCCTGATTGAGTTGGATGGCCTACCCTCTAGGGTTTCAATTGACTCGGAGTTGGCGAATGCAGGTATGTCGTTGTGTTTAGGAAAAAAAATCTGGAATACCTTAAACGTATAACGGGTAGAATCTCGTTATTTGATCCATGCATCGCTAAAAATTAGCATCCGTTCATTTCCAGTAGACGACATGGAAAGGGGGGACATTTTGCTAAGGCATGCAAGGAAATATTTAAAAAAACACCCCTTTGGATGACTCGGTAAGCCACCTTTCAGCGTAGTATTTATCTCGAGATTTTCAAACGTTACAATGTTCAACACTTAATGCCTCTTTCATTATTTTAGGTTTTGCTGCACCCTGGCTTCAATATATTGTGACGAAAAGCCTCGTCACGGCGCATTCTGCGTCCAGCTCTTCTCCCCGATTCATATTGGCGCGCGGCAACAGCGAGTGATGAGCGACCTTCTTTTCTTTTTCCCGTGTTGTCTGCTAGAATTTAGCATGTCTTTTGTTTTGTAATGGGTATATAAGGCCCGGTATTGTGGGATGTGGGTTCGGATTCCTGAGAAAGCGGCAGTTGATCCGCTAGAGAAGACGGAGGTCAGCTGTGACAGTGCCAAGGTGGGGCGACAAGACGGGGCTGCGGCAGACGAGGGCTACGGCAATTTCGGAGGTCGGGCAACGCGACCAGGGGAAGGGCGTGCGGAGAGAGAAGCGTGGAGTACAGCGAGACACGAGAAAAGTGTCCTTGCTTTTTCGTCAGGACATCACGACATCGTCCAAGGATTTGCGGGAGGTGGTTCCCCGCGATCGACGCATCGTGACCCGGCGGCCAGGATTCGGACCCGCCGTCTTTGACACTTAAGTACTCTAAACCCTCTCCCGGGACGGGGAAATAATCCCGATCCCTCCCCCGCTCCAGCCAGCCCACGCGCCCTGTACGAAGAAAGTCCCCCAGTGTGCACGTGTGTCATCCTAATACTCATGTGGCTTCTGACACAAACTCACGTCTCTCTTTCTCGGTCTGAAGACCATTTTTAATTGTATCACGATTCTCCCGTTCTCGTCATCCCTTCTGGTTGACGTCAGACTCATTTTTGATTGAACAGAACGTGGAGCATGTAACATTTGAAAGTAGAACGACGAACATTACTCATAATTGCCTTTGAAGTGCAGCAAGATTTCGAGTGCCCGTGTCATAGCAATCTCTGAGAGTATACAGTGTTATTTTTGTCCATTTTTGTTCATTTACCCCAATAATCATCTCATCCCTCATTTATTAGATATAAGATTTCTTTTTTCTTTTGTGTATGGCATATTTGCTTCATTTTTATTTTTGCAAGTGTATCATTGATGTCTCGCCCAATTCATCATCACTATTCCATCCCTCATTAGCGTTTAAGGACAGAAGTGTTCGTTTATTTTTCTCTAATAAATTTTTGTATGACAGTTATTCGCTGTGTACGAGGTCATTCATCCCCTTGCTGTGCCATTGCGTTTAATGCCGCGAGTTCCCATCTTGACCGCGAGCCCCAGAACCTACGAAAAATTAAGAACTCGGATAATAATCTCAGTTCGACGGTGCATGGCTCACGGGAGCGTTCCGTCACATCTGGCGCCCGACAACGCGGGGCTCGATCAGGGGAGAACTTGCCATTTAATTTTAATGTTCGTTTTTGATGCCACGAGGTTGGCACGTTTTGATCAAACGGCGTGTTGGGCGCGTACCGTCACATCTGGCGCCCGACAACGCGGGGCTCGATCAGGGGAGAACTTGCCATTTAATTTTAATGTTCGTTTTTGATGCCACGAGGTTGGCACGTTTTGATCAAACGGCGTGTTGGGCGCGTACCGTCACATCTGGCGGCCATGAACGCGCAGCTCGATCACGAGAAAACTTTCCATTTAATTTTAATGTTTGTTTTCGATGCCACTGTATTGGCACATTTTGATCATTCGGCGCTCGCGTCAGCTATTAGTGCATTTCACCCATATGAATGCGCGTGACCACGAGCCAACTCGTGATTATTATGTAATTGGGTTCAGGTTAGTCGACCATTTGTTAGTTATAGTGTCACGCCATTGGCAATCCATTCTCAAGTTTGAATCCGATTGTGTGTTTTTCTTGTACCATTGCGTTGTCGGTTTTCTTTTCTATTTTTTTTGGTGTTTGTGGCCGATGAATGGTGGTCTACGGGTCGTTGGGGTATCCCTTTGTTTTATTCCTGCTGTTTAAGGGGATTCAATTATGGATACGTCCGACGATAAGGCACCCGCGTTTACCGTGTATCGGGAGGTCGCGAACGAAGTAGACGACTCCGACGACAAGAGCGCGAATTCGGGAACCGATGATTTAACTGACACATTCCGGGGAATGCTGTTAGATACGCCGGGTTCCGGCATGAATGGGCAAAGTAAAACACAGCGTGAAGGTGACAAGGGGGGCGAAGCCAGCCGAACCGAATCGAGTCACGATTCTAATGATGATTATGTGTCTAATAAAACAATCTTATTGATGTTACAAAAGATAAGCGCTCAGATTAACGCTAATAAAGAAGCCATACAGAGCATGCGCTCTGAGATGAGTACAAATAATGAAGCATTGCGTCAGGAAATTAATCATAATCTACGACAGGAAGTTAGGAGTTGTCATGGTATTCTAATGCAGGAAGTTAATAGTTGTCATGATATTCTACGGCAGGAAAAGTCCGTCATTAAAGATAAACTAAACAATGGTGAAACTCATTGCCTAGAAAAGGTGAATGAGATCGCGAAAAATGATCGCGATGAATGTCTAAGGGTGGTTGATTCACAAGTTGAAAACCTAGAGGTGCGCACAAACGCTCTAGAACGCTCTTATAATGACATTGCAAATCTTAAAAAGCACGAGGAAAATGCCGTCGAAATAGACGAACGCAGGGTAAAATCGCTCGAAGCGGAATTTGAGGCATTGAAGGATAGCGGCACGCCAGTAGCAACGGCGACGTTATCAAGTGAGTCATTGACGAAGCCCGTGTTCTCCGCTCGAGACGCCGATCACCCGATAGCGTTTTTAAAAGAAGTGGAAAATTGTCTCTCGATGATTACCGTTCCGGAAACGATGAAATCAAAAATGATTTTTACTGAAGATTCGGAAATCGGGAGGGAAAATTTAATTTTGTTTGCCACCCGCCAGTTAAAAAAGGCTGGGCTCAAAAGAAAGCGTAATCAAAACAAGACCCATTCTAATTTTCATGTCAGGGATTTAGTCTTGTTAAGGACACCTAAGGTGTCTGATACCCAGCTTGGGTTGTTTCATAAGTTTTTTCATTTGCTCTCGGGTCTATTTAGAATCTCAAGTTTAGTTTTAGTTTGTTGCTCGTTCATCTGGCTTATTCTTTCCGCGATATGCATGGATTCATCTCTTTCGTTTGGACACATCTTTTTCATTCACCCCTTAGGAAAGAGATTCATCCATGCAGGGGGGCGATGTGACGAAAAGCCTCGTCACGGCGCATTCTGCGTCCAGCTCTTCTCCCCGATTCATATTGGCGCGCGGCAACAGCGAGTGATGAGCGACCTTCTTTTCTTTTTCCCGTGTTGTCTGCTAGAATTTAGCATGTCTTTTGTTTTGTAATGGGTATATAAGGCCCGGTATTGTGGGATGTGGGGTCGGATTCCTGAGAAAGCGGCAGTTGATCCGCTAGAGAAGACGGAGGTCAGCTGTGACAGTGCCAAGGTGGGGCGACAAGACGGGGCTGCGGCAGACGAGGGCTACGGCAATTTCGGAGGTCGGGCAACGCGACCAGGGGAAGGGCGTGCGGAGAGAGAAGCGTGGAGTACAGCGAGACACGAGAAAAGTGTCCTTGCTTTTTCGTCAGGACATCACGACATCGTCCAAGGATTTGCGGGAGGTGGTTCCCCGCGATCGACGCATCGTGACCCGGCGGCCAGGATTCGGACCCGCCGTCTTTGACACTTAAGTACTCTAAACCCTCTCCCGGGACGGGGAAATAATCCCGATCCCTCCCCCGCTCCAGCCAGCCCACGCGCCCTGTACGAAGAAAGTCCCCCAGTGTGCACGTGTGTCATCCTAATACTCATGTGGCTTCTGACACAAACTCACGTCTCTCTTTCTCGGTCTGAAGACCATTTTTAATTGTATCACGATTCTCCCGTTCTCGTCATCCCTTCTGGTTGACGTCAGACTCATTTTTGATTGAACAGAACGTGGAGCATGTAACATTTGAAAGTAGAACGACGAACATTACTCATAATTGCCTTTGAAGTGCAGCAAGATTTCGAGTGCCCGTGTCATAGCAATCTCTGAGAGTATACAGTGTTATTTTTGTCCATTTTTGTTCATTTACCCCAACAATCCTCTCATCCCTCATTTATTAGATATAAGATTTCTTTTTTCTTTTGTGTATGGCATATTTGCTTCATTTTTATTTTTGCAAGTGTATCATTGATGTCTCGCCCAATTCATCATCACTATTCCATCCCTCATTAGCGTTTAAGGACAGAAGTGTTCGTTTATTTTTCTCTAATAAATTTTTGTATGACAGTTATTCGCTGTGTACGAGGTCATTCATCCCCTTGCTGTGCCATTGCGTTTAATGCCGCGAGTTCCCATCTTGACCGCGAGCCCCAGAACCTACGAAAAATTAAGAACTCGGATAATAATCTCAGTTCGACGGTGCATGGCTCACGGGAGCGTTCCGTCACAATATACATTAAAAAAGGTGATAAAATTGGGGCGCTCAGCAATGGGACGACCCCGAAAAGGTTACAGGAGGAGTTGCTGATGAGGCTAATAGGGAGGGAGTACATGAGATGCCACTCTGCTAAGGGCCAGAGAGTATCCAAAGGAGGAAATCCTGGGAACACGGATGTTCGATATTTGCTTTTGCAAGGTGTTTGTCATTAAAAATACTTGGGTTGACAGGGCATACACCGGTTGAACTAAACGTAGAAATAATATTATTACATTTAAATTCTTTTTTATATGCTGTAACCATTAACTCTGCCATGTTGCAATTAGTAATTCTCTCTACTGAGTTGTTTATAGGCCATACGCAGTCATTTTTACATTTTTTTAAAGGGCCGGACACACCGTTATCTAATGGCTGTGGCTTGTGACTACAGTGAGGTGGCAAAGTAAACATTACCACTCCATTCATTTTTACTAACTCAATATCATGAACAGAAATACGCGATTCATGGTTGTGTAAAATTAGCAATGGATTATTATCTTGAGAACACTTTGCATGATCAATGGAATGCTTTAAAACCAGTGAAATTAACTTGATAGTCATCCATCCAGATAGGTATGCTGTACGTACTGATCTCATAAGTTAAACAGTATTTTTGGGAGGAATTTCACTCCAGATAACACAAAAAATGGAGGAATTGTATTAACCTGAGAATTTATAATATAGCACAATGTCATAGAGCCCCTTTCAAAGGAGGTAACTTTACTTGTTTTTCTCCTTTGTGGGCTATCACTTTTCCTTGGAGTTGAACGATAGTGGAACCACTTTCATCATGATTGTATACACTTCCAGCAGAAAATACGTGTTTCACATAAAGACCTTACAGATCGGAAAAAAATGCACACATGACCCTCCTGTAGAGGACCATGGCTTTTGCCAGTGAAGTTTCCGGTGGCTAATCGAAGGATTCCGCTTCATAAAACCATAAAGCAAATCATCATCAGCGATTTATTTCTAATCGCAAAATGACGGGTATTTCTTTCCATTGTTCTGAGCAAACTCATATGCTAATTATTTCATGTGCAGCGGAAAATGTCTGTGGTGAATTAGTGCTGCAGTTGTCATCCACAGTTTCCTATGGTGGTTTTTAATTTTATAAGCTATGAATCTCAAAAATTCAGTTTACAAATAATTTCAATTAAATAGATCATAATACGTAACAGACATTCTTTCCTCAAAATTCTCTTTAAAAATAAATTGTAATTGCCAGTTATTCTTCCTTTCACGCAAATCACTGTAGAAAGGAGAAATGTAGCAGCAAGTAATATTTATGAGACTCTCTCCTCACTACCTAAAGCTCGGTTATGGCCAAGACTGAACTGTTCCGTATTAAGAACATTAGCTATATAACAGTTTTGGGATTCAACATTTTTAGAAAAATTGTCGCATACGATCGGGGTTCACACAAATTAATCACTTCGGCTTTAATTTTCTTACGCGCATTGCTGTTGCCATTCTTTACATTTGTCCTCACTTTTTTCGTATTGAAATGTACTGCTTCACATCCTAAAGCACCAATATGGAGCCAAAACACTATAAAGTCACCATGCCATGAAAGTAGAGTGATTTTAGGTTGCGGAGATTGATGGTTCGAAGCACTTGGGCTGTATGTCGGCGTCCAACTGTGACCCAATCCGAGTTGTCCCACTGTGCCCCAATTCAAGTTGTCCCAATGTGCCCCAATTTGAGGTGTCCCACTGTGCCCCGCATGTCCTGAAGTCTTATATTTGTCAGCAAAAATTTTAAACATGTTAATTACGGAAAATATGTTCTTTAAAATATTATACTGTCTCCAAATTATGTATTTGTCATTTTTTATGAAGCTTGTTACAATTAGGAAAATTGCATAAATATTCACAACATAAAAGTTACGAAAATAATACCAAAAAACACATTTTATTACATTTATGCGAAGCTACATAACATAATGAAATAAGATTTTTGTGCATTATTTCCCGTGACATGACTTCCTTTATTTTATTACATTCGCTCTTTGACCGAGTAAATTGTTTAAATAAATCAATTGTCCCACTGTGCCCCGTGTCCCACTGTGCCCCAGTCTCCCCTACATAACTTGACTCAGCACAATTTACCATGGAGCATAGCAAGATTATACTAATTCGGAATTTTGATATTTCGTTACAGCTTATGTGAAGACGAAACTGAAAGGGGAGGTGGTGCCCAGGCTGTCAAAGACATTTAACAATTTGGCAAAAAATCTGAGGGTGAGCAGTGGTTACCAGGCAGGAAAATACCGATACATCTCACAGAAAAGGTAAAGTTTGTATCAATTATTTGATATGTATTACTGAAAGTATAAATGTACTAAAATAAATTTTCATTCAGTAAACTCTTCCATTAAGAAGTGTTTATCAGTTTGTATCCCCTTCAATGGAACATGACATATTATTTGTGTCAATTGAATTTCCAATGCACTGCTGACTAACTATATCTCGTGTCTGTCATTTTAGGAAGCCTGTATTGGAAGGGTGTGATGAGAGCCACAGTGGAGGCACAAGGCGGGCGAACCGTTGACGGCAGTTTGGCAAAGTGGTAGGGGAGGGTGCCACTTTACGGAAAACCTCCGCGAAATGTAACACCATGAATTTATGTTAAATGAAACACCATGTAAAATTCAC
The DNA here is from genome assembly GCF_921293095.1 of Ischnura elegans. Lineage (NCBI taxonomy): Eukaryota > Metazoa > Arthropoda > Insecta > Odonata > Coenagrionidae > Ischnura > Ischnura elegans. The sequence continues at coordinate 2,149,001 of NW_025791657.1, forward strand.
CAAGTATTATTGAATTTCATTGTAAGATATTACATTTTATAATAAATGATTTTATATCTGAATTGGCTTTCATGTCATTTGTATCCAATATCAAAACAGGGTTTAGATCATTCCCTTTTCCTGCTAGTTTTTTGGGTCTTCTTCAGAGTTAATCCATGGCTTTGGATGAAATTTAGTCGGACTTCCAGTCAGCTTCTTTGGGTTCATTAAAGTGTCAAAGAGGATTCGGTTGGACATAAATATCAGTCTGGCCAAATCTGCATCGCTGCTTCAGTGGATCTGATGAAGCCAGCTGGAATGTTGGTGATTTTTCATAGAGCCATGGATAAAACGGAAGAAGACCCAAAGAAATCACTTAGACTGTACCGTGGTGACTGCACTCTGACTGTGCTGAGGCGACTGCACTCTGACTGTGCTGTGGTAACTGTATTTTACTGTACTATGGCAACTGTGCTGTATTGTTTCAATTAAGTGCAGTCTTAAGTGCATTCCCAGTCCAGATATTAAGTGCAGTTAGAGTATAGGTTTAGCTTATTTAGAGTACAGATTTTTTTGCCTGAGTTAATCATAATTTTTTTTTCAATGAAGTTCTTATCCTACTAATTTAATGTCTGCAATTTTGAGATTTTATAAATAACTTGACAACAAAAAAAAATCATAATTAATACTTTTTCTGATTCTCATTTTATGTCTGATGTAGAATATAAGAGATATTTAAAGCTGAGGTCAGATTATCATTTATATCTAATATCATTTTACCGTTATAATTCAATGAGGGGTTAGTTTTTTGATCATGTATAATATAAAAAAATCAAGTCTTCTTGAAATATGTATGATGTTCACAGCTTGGTCTATTTACTTCTTACATTCAAGCAAAAGGGAAGTTGGACGATGACAAAATTGATGAAGTACTTTAGGCAACATCAAATATGTATAAGATAAAATAATTGTAACTCAAATTGAACATAAAAATTTTCCCTAACCTAAATCACTTTGGATTTGCGTTTCCATACAATTCGAATAAACTAAGTGATTCCAATGTAGTCCTGAGAATGCCATTCTTAGAAATAGAATATCCTATCCTGCTCGGTTATTGAGCAGTTCACTGCAATACTGAATTTTAAGGAAAAAAGTATTTCTATCAGATATCAAAGTATATAAAAATTTACTCTCAATCTACTTAGGTAAACTATAAAGAATTTTTCCTTGCAATGACGGAAGAAGAATATCCCGTGATTCATAGCACACAAAGCCAATGGTTAGTTGGAGTGAATCAGAGCTGGACGAGAGATATTGGTCACATTTCACTATATAGTCAACTGCCCAAATGACTATGCGAGGTGGGAGTTGAATTTCAACAAATAAATAAGCACATTAAGAATTAAAACAATCATGGGCCATTCTCTAGATTTCCCGTTCCATTCTGTGAAGTATTACCGATCAGAAAACTGCCCATATAGTGTGTGCAGCAACAAGTTACCCGTCACTGAGACTTGATCCGAAGACCTGGTCTTCTTCTGCTGAATGATACTTTATCCACTACTCCACCGAAAAGATTGGCCTATTGCATTTTAATTGCCAATATTTCTGCTGTGTCACACCGGATGAGAAGAAACTCCAACTGAGGTGAGACTTCCCAGGAAAGAAAAACTGATTTCCAGCAGTTTTGAACCTCATTTGAATCTGATCTGAATCCTTAAAATCTCATTTGACTCTGTCTTGACACTGATTTCCACTGGTTTCCAGCGGACAGGAAATGGAAGGAAGTGATTTGAATCTCATTTCCATTGTAACTGGTTTCCAGCCGTCTTCCACATGGACTGTATTGACACTGAATTGAATGTCATTTGAAACTCTTTTCCTTATTTATTGGCTTGAAAGTGTTTTCCACAAGTGCTTTCCAACAGAGTTGAATAGTAGAATGAATTTGAAATTCTCTTGAAATGAGGGTCTTATAAAAACCTATCTCACACAGGCTTTATGACTGCGTTGATTGGAAAGTCACTTCTTCTGAGGTGTCAATGAGTATATTTAGTTCAAAATCATGGTCAGAAATAATGACGTAAATGAAATATGTACTTTGCCGTCTTGCAAAAATTCACGGGTGATGAAAAAAATTTACTGTACATCATCCACATTTTGCATTGTGCATCATTTCACCTGCTGGAACTCACCGGGCATGCAATTTAAGTGGCTAATACGGCTTAAGCACAAGATCACCTCACTTTGCGACTTCGCTTTTAAAAAAAATATAGCGGGCATAGTGCTGCCACCTAACTACAAAAGATAGCAACCCAAAGTAGCAACGCCGATTCCGTTGTAATGTTTACTTGCTTGTGGTTCTGTATTGTGCCAAAGTAATAGGGCGTGGAGGAAAAATAATCATATCAGTATTATTTAACCAGTGCTAAATTCCCGCAGCGTTGAATTAAGCCATTCGTGCATCTCTTCAGTCTTCAAGCGACAGTGTAAGTCTGATGTGATTTCGATTTTTGTGTTTTCATTGAATAATTTATCTTGTGTCACCAGATTTTGAGCGGTTACTAATATTTTTGTATGCAATATGTATAATATGTACTTGCGTTACGTCGCCGAATAGAACCTACCAGGATTTTCAGAGTATTGTGTATCTTGCTGGTTTGTTTGTGCTAAGTGAAACGACCGTGTTCGTGTATTTAAACATTAATGGCAAGTTTCTGTAGTGTAACATACAGATATCGTTGGCTTAATGCTGAACCAAAATTATTTTCATAAGTCACGTAAAGAAGTCTTTCTTTCATAAAGGCATCTGAAATATTTTCTAGTGTTGTGATTTTTCTGTTAATCAGGGAAAAATTTGTGCTCTTCGATAATTCAAGATTGTGGAATCTGATGTAAGTTGTTGTTGTTCTGGTGCAGTGACTGTTTCGATGACTTTTCAAGAACTGATAAACAATTACAAAAAGCACAACTAGTTTGTCTAACTCTCCTTCAAATGAGATTTCATCTGTATATTCTGTGTTTCCCTAAATTATTTCTAACGCATGAAATTGAGATTTTAAGTGTATTCTGCCTCAGAAGTTTACCAAATTGGATGACTATGTATTTTCAATTGAATATGTACTTCCAATAGGATTTGTGCATACTTAATAAATACGTTAATAGAGCCTTTGTTATTTTGTTTTGGTGGGAGACTTACATGAAGTTCATTTTGTTAGGCTGTATTATGTAAACTTTTTTCAGCTGAGTCTACATCCAGATTGATGATAGAGATGAAGTATGTGAAGTTAGAAACGTTGGTTGAGTGCAGCTCTGCGAAACTTGGAATTGGCGGAAATAATTATTTCCGCCTCGGGTATCAGCAGTTAACTCATGTATCCGAAGTTAACTTATGCATCAGCAGGTCATAGGAGGTGAGAATCGAGTCGCAAACAAGATTCAGATAGGTATGAAGGTGGAAAACAGATTCGAAAAAGCTTAAACGGGGAAACCGGATTCAAATCTGTTGAACAGGGTAAACCAGAGTCAAACCACATTCATGGAAATGAGTAGGAAAACAGCCGCCATGTTGGACCTTCACAACTGATTTCCCATTGTCTTCCGACTGATTTCCAGCTGTTTCAATTTTCAAAACAGATTCAAAGGAGAAGGAAATCAGTACGTCAAACCTGTTGGAAATCAGTGTCAAATCTGATGGAAATCAGTTTTTCCTTGCTGGGTTGGGCGGAGTATACTTCAAATATGAGGAAGAAATCACAGCTTGGTGTTTTACGCGTTTTTAAACTGCGACAGATGTGATTGATTTCCTCAGAACGATGGCCCTGTTCATTTCTGTACAAAATAATTATTTTCTCGTTGTCTGTTCTGTAGGCTGTTGGTCCTTGTTCCTTGTCCGGGTGACCGCAGTCCGGCAGCTGTTGGTAGGTTGTAAATTGGAACACTTTGTCTGTTTCATGAATGTGAAAAGAACCTGTCTCTTCTCTCCCTGTTGTGGGAAGCGGCATTCTCATTTCTTTCCTTACTGGACAACAGAAAGGGAACAGGTTGGGGACTGTTCACTGTCAGTTTGCTACCTGTTTATTAGGCTTTAAGTCCCTTGTTGGGTTGGAGACACCCGCAGTGCTGCGAACTGGGTGGAAATTTTGGAAGCACCGTGCTCCATCCTGCATCCACATCAGCATGGCTCTGCCTGGTTATATCCGTAAGTGGAACCCGCGACATGGGGGACACAAATTTATGCTCCCAAGCCATGTCTTCATGGTAGTGGGGCAGCGAGGAGGGGGTTTTGGGGGATAAACCCCCCCAAGATCTCAGCGAAATTTTTAGGATTAACCTATTTCACTTAATATTGGATTTTTGGATTAATATAACTTATAGAATGAATAGTGTAAATATTGCTTAAATATCCATCAGAAGGCCGTAAAACTCAACATTTTGAACAATTTATCTGACAAGGGTCTAACTGAGTGCTACAAAAGTGGGTCTTAGATTTCAATCAAACTTTGTGGTGTTGTAGTCCATCGGGAGATTTCCACTAATAACCCACTTAATGGGTTATATAGCCAATAGTTTAAACAGAAAACGCTGTTAATCATTTGCAGGTGAAATGTATTCCTTTGAGATCGCGCGTCCCTTTTCGCCTGGCGTAATCTAGTGACTACGGTACAGGATTACCACGCCGGAGGTCCTAGGATCGAGTCTCCGTATCGGCTGATTTTTTTCAGTTATAAATTTTTTATTTTTCTTTAACAAAAGTCTGCAATTGAACATTATTTTATCGATTTTCCCCGTAAATTTTAATTTTATGCAAAGAATTTTTTATCCACATGTATTATACCTTAAATCACCCTCATATGGATTTACAAAATTAGTTACGTCGTTGGATTCTCGGCGCCGCAGCGGCGCCGCGTCATTTTTTGCTATTATCTTTCAAAGTTAGCCTGAATTTACAAGTTTTTTGATTGATAATGGTAAATACATCTATTATCTTTATTTCTTACCGTGTTTTGCTAGATTTAAACCCTTATTGTTGAAGTAATAACAAAAAAAATTGAACGCTGCATTCTTTTCCATTTCTTGCCGTAATGCTCTTTATTTCAGTTCCCTTTGTATGTTATTTTTGAGTGAAAGTTTTAATTTCGTGATTGTTGTTTGAAATATTTTTCTGATATACAGAGCTCGGCAAACTCCGCTTTTTAATGTTTATATTGTTTATAATTTTATGTATCTAAATGCTAAAAATGTTGACCAAATAAAATTCGTTTATGCCCATATGACATAATTTTGCTTCAATGCGTCCACCCATATGTTATATCTTTGCAGTGTATATAGAAGGATAAGTTATTAAACGTTAATAATGGAATAGATGTAGGTTAAGTGTGAAGAGACGAGTGTAACTTTCGTGATTTTTACAAGATTCTGGCGATCAAGACAAATCTTACGAATATTCTGGGAGCTTATGTCCTGAAATTAAAAAAATCAAGTCTTATGGCTTTTAAAATATAAATAATATGGGATGATAAGCGGCGTGTCAAAGAACTCAACGCTTCTTTGGAGATGGAGCTAGAAGAGTCGGTACTCTCTTCCTACCACGGAGCCCCATTCCCCCACTGGGGACGTGTAGCCCAAGCGAAAGGTTTCCTTAGATATGGGCGTGTAAATGTTTTGCGTGGGAGTGCATAAGATTAGGTTTTACTCCTGGATTGGTGGGAAGTCCAAAAAAAATAAATTCTTAGAAGTATGTGTTATTGGTGGTAGAGGAGAATAAGCAGCTGCCTTTTTTTCGTCCAAATCTGCGTGAGAAACTGATGATAATATGCTCTGGGGTGACAAAAATACCCTCACTTTGGAAGGACTTCCCTCACATTTTCTTTCCGTTTCCTTTCTTAGCGTTTCACTGACCCAAACATTGAGACTCTCCATACTTTCCCACTAAGCTCCCTTATTCGTCATTCACCACCTTCTTACCCCCTCCCACAAAACTTGATTGAACTTCTCACCACCCTAATGACCCACCGAGCTGGACCTTCTTGGAATGAAGGGAGGGCCACCGCGGGGCGTTTTGACAAGGCTTTTGTTCCCTGTCCTTCATGCAGCGTTAGAAGGATGAAGAAAAAGCAGGCTTTTGTATCTAATTGCCTCCTTGCACTCCCAACCTTTTTTGCGATAAGGATTTTCTACTCCTACCTGTCCTAACGATCTGGGTATTCCCCGATCCTTGGCAGTCTACACACTACCGCCCCTTCACCTCAAAACAACCTCCTGGCATTCCTTCTCCTTTCTCCTTCTCACTCATCCCTTTACGTTAGTAACACCCCCAATGCATAAAACATCTGCACATTTCAGTGCACATAGAAACGAGATATATGTTTACAAATTTTCACCTCATGGTAAATTGTCTTTTCATCTATTCATAATGAAACGATTTTTACCATGTAAAGTCTAAACTCATCGTCAGGAAAGAGAAATTATTTTCTATCACGAAATTAGTTGGGTAGTTATCTTGATTTCACCTCAATGGTAAACTGTCACGTCATCAGTAGCTATATAAACGCCAGCAATTTTGTATAGACTATCGTAGCCGCAAAGGGCTTTTTTTCGAATGAAAAGTACAAGACATATAACAATAACTGTGCGATGTGTTCTTCACGGTAGTCGGTGAAACTTCTGAATCTCTTGGTAAGTTACAGTTACTCATTCAGCGAGAAATATTCACACAACGGTGAGGAAGCATTATTCTACGAATTCGGATAATGCATTGTGTTAAATTTTTCTTAGAATTGCTGCTTGGAGTAATTCTAAACAGAGTCACTCTAGTATTTACCCAAAGCTGACTATCACCACGGCAGTAACGTGGACGCGGAGCGGAGAAGGTGCCCAAGCAAAACTAAGTCGGAAGCCATGGAAAAACAACTTTGAATAGCCATGAGTTTCTATGAATAATTCTCACAAAAAGATGAAGTTTTGCCAATGAACATTATAACGAAGCAAACGTAATGATTCTTAGCTAAAAGGGAAAGCACAATTGGTATTGTAATATTTTCCTTTAGTTAAACAATTTCACTTGGTTTATAAGTTAAAAATTAAATAATAGGATTAAAATAGATTATAGAATTTCATATGAAACATTATTGCTTTGACATTAGCGTTGAAAGTGCAGACCCTGACGTAACGATGAGGAAATTCTCGGTCCAAGCAAAACTAAGTCGGCGGCCCATGAGAAAACAACTTTGACTAGCCATAAGTTTTTATGAATAATTTTGTAAAAAGATGAAGTTTTGTCAATGAACATCATATTAAGGAAAATATTTTGATTTTTAGCTGTAATAGGAAGCAAAATAGGTATGGTAAAATTTTCCTTTTGTTAAACAATTTCATTTTGTTTATAATGTTTAAAAATATAAATAATATGATAATAAATATATTATAGCATTTCATACGAAACATAAATGATTTGACATTAGCATTGGGAGTGCAGTCAATGACGTAGCGACGAGGAAATACTGAGCGCCGCAGCGGCGCCGAAAATCCAACGACGTAACTTTTTCCATTAGAGGCCAATAAAATGTAAACTATCGACACTATGCTAACAAAATTTTATACGTAGACGAAGAAGGCAGAAAAAATAGACTACTGAAAATTTCAGAATGATCCATTAAAATGGAAAATTTTTAAACCACTTTTAAAACCACGAGCGCCGCTAAGGCGCAGAGAATCCATATGAGGGTTAAATCAAGTTATTTCGGTGTCCCAACACAAAGCATTTTTTTACGATACACATTCACTTGGTTTCCTTTTATGTTGAAATATCATATGAAGGACTCATATTTTAAAATTGTCAAGTTTATTTCTAGAATCCGATTGCTTTTATTAGCTGAAATTTCAGCACAGCGGGGTGGGATATTAATAATTTAGCCGGGGAGCTAGGCGTATGTGATATCCATAAGAATCGATCATTCTCTTGCCGTGATAGTAAAAGAAAAAATTAACCAACGGTATAATATTCGGAAGCCCCTTGTCACAGATGGCTTGTATGCAGTAGAGAATAAGAATATTATATACTAAGAATGGTATTTCACATCAAAACAGATTGCTTCATCAAATTTGAAAGTGATTTATAAGGACAGGCACATACAGCGGAACCACCGTATCCCCCTACTGGATTTCAATGCATAATGGACAACTTATACAGTGGATTCGGGGGGTCCCAGGGCGGGCCCCGCGAGGATACAACTCGAGGACCGGGAACCAAGCCAGTGACTTATACGCCCGTGCCTCTCGAGAGGGGGAGGACAGAGAAAGGAATGGAGGCATTGCCGCGATGAGAGCCCGACGACACCTCCAGGGGAAGGATAGGAAAGGAAGGAAGGGGAGGAGGAGCCCCGCACCATCACAAAGGCGGGCGGGTCCTACTAACAGAGTAACCGAGCTTACGCAATTAATATGCTACCGATCCTAGTAGATTTTCATATGAGGAAGAATAATCCAACGATCAAATCGTTAGATGGACAACTTATACAAAAAAATTCTTTAATTTTGTACTTAAAAATATCCATTCTGAGGAAATGAATGTAATTTGATCGGGCTATCAGGATTTTTTTGGGCTCCGTATCCACAAGCATGACAACCTTGAGACAAAGACATGCTTAGATTCAAACAATTCCAAATGGTTTGTTGTCGTCTGCCAGTAACTGCCGATTGGCTGTTATCCTGATGTAACGCAATTGCCTCGCCACAGTGGTCAGGGTAAAAGCTAAACCCCTTCACCGTGAATTTCTCCCCCTCAATCCACTCGCCGCGTCTTGGGGTTCAGAAAAAAACCTCATGGCTCTGTTACGGCAAACACATCAAAAAACAAAAGTAAAACGGAGCACACACTGTGGTAAATTAAGGTTACCGAACATAGGTTAAAAAATATATAATGATGAAATTCTGTTTTAGGCCAGCGAGTTTACGAAGTTGGTCTTAAAAATCACTGCCTCTTCAACCGTACTATCTTTAAGATGTCAAGAAGGGTCAGCTTATTGCGAACGAAATACAATACATCTCTTATTAGTTCACTGCGTTCTGTATTTATCTTGTGCCATCACCTTGGGCCCAATGTGTGTTTGGTCCACTTCGTTAGTCCTAGGCTTACAGTCCGGCCGCCGAGAGTTGTCCGTTGACAGCTAGAAGGGGTAGGGGGCAAGGTTGCCAGGTAAGAGAGGGAAACGTCCTCATCACATTTAAACAAAAGGGTTCCGTGAAGAAAGCAGCCAGAAGGGACGACGAGCGTGAAGGTTGCAATGGAAGAATCCTTTGTTTTGGCGATTCGCAGAAAGGGCTTGTTTTGGTGGTTCAGGCTTGTTTCAGTGCTTCATATGCATGTGCCAACATTGTATGACTAGGCAAGGATGTGAGGTGCATTTGGAGGGCAGGGATTGGTTGCAAACCGTGCTGGCGAAGGGTTCTCCGCCCCTCCTTCTGAACTGTCATCGGACAACTCTCGCCGGCTGGACTGTAGTGTTACAATTCACCTTGGGTGTGGGATTCTACACCTTGAAGGAATTCATTTCCAATACGTAAAATTTTAATTCATACTATTTTACTTCTGTTTTCAGTCATTTTATAAATAATTACCAAAATACATAGAAACAAAAGTTGTCAAGCTTGCCAATCAATTAAGTACAACAAACATGCATAACAATAATTTTCTGAAATCACCTGAGTAGGTTTGTCACAAGGCTACATTCATTAACATAGTTTCTCTTAGTTGGATTATCATTATTTAGGCTAAATTATGCAATCCCTAACAAAAATACTGCAGATACCTATATTATAACTTCACATCAGCACTGGACCCTCAACGTCACAGATGTGTCAAAACATATATGCATCATCCTAACAGAAAAGACAACCAAATGGTAAAAAATGAAAAGCACTTGGAAAAAATCTGTAAGATAAATATCTCATTCCTGTGTGTATGCAAGTGTATGACTCCTTGATCACAAAGATCATATTAATCATGAACATGGTTTCTCTTGTGTGTGTGTGCGTATGTGTTTCGTGAGGTTGCTCTTCCTAGAGAAAGATTTATCACAAATATTACAAGAATGGGGTTTCTCTCCTGTGTGTATACGCTTGTGTCTGCTGAGGGCAGAACTTTGATTGAAAGATTTATCACAAATATTACAAGAAAAAGGTTTCTCTCCCGTGTGCAAACGGATGTGTCTACTGAGGGCAGAACTTACAAGGAAAGACTTTGTGCAATAATTACACGAAAAAGGTGTCTCTCCCGTGTGTGTACGTAAATGTATCGTGAGGTAGCTTTTACTAGAGAAAGACTTCGTGCACCCATTGCACGAAAAAGGTTTCTCTCCCGTGTGTTTGCGCAAGTGTACCATGAGATGGCTCTTTCGAGAGAAACACTTGGTGCAGTCGTTACATGAATAGGGTTTCTCTCCTGTGTGGGTACGAAAGTGCCTCATGAGTTTGCTTTTAGTAGAGAAAGACTTTGTGCAATCATTACATGAAAAACATTTCTCTCTTGAGTGTGTACACAGGTGTCGAGTGAGGTAAGAAGTATTAATGAAAGACTTGCTGCATATTGTACATGGATACTGTTTTCTTCCTATGTGTGTATCCATGTGATTGTTAAGACTGCTTCTCAGAGTGAAAGAGTTACTGCACAAACTGCAATTGAAAGGCCCTCCTTTCGTGCCTCCTAGCGGGTGATTTTGGAGGTTTCTAGCACAAGAGGTGGAATTTGAGGACATATTCTTTGGGTGTGGTTTCCCATCTCCATCAATACTTCTCTCTCGTCCCAGAGATTTCTCCAACCCTATTCCACCACCGATTTCTATAACAGGCATATTTACTTTTTGCATCGGCCTGTGTCTTTTCCTTTTGAATCCCTCTAATGTCTTTAAGGAGTATGACTCACAAGAATTATTTTTTTCTTCACTCGATTCGGGGATTGTGAATGACTCGTTTTTTTTCATTGATGATTCTGCATCAAGATTCAAATTGCTGATATGACAATGATTTTCCACGTGCTTGTTAAGATCATTTTTGGTGTTGAATCCATATCTGCAGTTGAAGCAATAATGTAGCTTTTCATTTATTGCGTAACTGTTCCCAGGATTTTTGATTAAGTAATTCTCTTCTACCTCTCCTCTGCCTCTCATGACTGTCTCATCTTCAATTCTGTGGTTCTCCCCTATGACTGTAAAGGTGTCCGTGATATTTGGTTCATCAAAGTCACCTCTATCCCCAAAACAAGACATTGTGGCTCCATCTCCACTGTTTTTAGACGCTGGAATATTCTTCGTATAACTTTGTCCATTGTCAGGAATTGAGTGGGATGTTACATTATCAACATGAAGAGCACTGCCTTCTTCCAATTCTTCATCTATCACATTCCTTCCTTCCCCTGCATGGGATGCTACAGTCTTGGATTGACTGCCTGTCACTGAGGCTGATGAATCAATACAGTCATAGCTCAGACCAATCCTTACATGTCTTTCCTTCAGCATACATGAAGTTGATGTTGTTTCCATCAGCACTTTGTCAGGATTTGACGGTCCTAGAAAAGAAATTCCAATCACAACTTATATAGTCATACAGGAAACATAGGACCCATTGACCTTATTTAAAAAAAACATTAGATAGATAGACCTAGCCCCTTCAATAAATAGTTTTTCTGGTTGCTATACAAGAAGAAAAGGTGTCAGTTTTTTTGTCATATCAGTATTGTTACAATTTTGTCTGAAATGGAAAAGCAGGCATCAATTACTATCACATATTTGGCTTAAAATTGCTGAAGAAAGACGAAATCAGGGATCTTTAAAAATTTGCTCATTAAAAAGACAAAAATGTTTGCTTAGTGACTTTATGTTATACATATTGTTGTATTCCTGAAGTTGATTTTTAACAATGGCAAATATTTTTTCATTTTCAGAATGCTTTAAGGTAAACCAATGTTTTTTTTAAACTTTGAGTGTTTTCTTTATCCACATATGAAACAGAACAACATATATTTAAATACTTAAGTAATACTATGATTTAATTGCTCCAGATTTTTCATATGAGTATGCCTTCAGCAGCTACTTCTTATGACTCCAGTAAGTAAATATTTTTCATTAATTACTTTGCAATCAATACAGCATATTTCACAAAAGAGTCCACAGTTCCTGCATTTTTCTTTCATAATTCAAAGGACTTTTTGGTGAAAAAAAGGATTACATCCACCATGAATCACTCAATTAGTAAGCTTTTCAATTCAATGTATAAAGAAATTAAGTTGTGAATTGACTACTGGTATACAGGCAAAGAGCAAAGGGTTTAATAATAAAGCAAAATGTAAAAAGCAACTAGAATATTCTAATGAAAACTAAAAACCATACAGTCATAAGATATTCTATAAACCAATTTATTCACACTTATAATTTCTGCACCCAATTTGGGTTGAGTGACAAAATGCTTACATTCAATGAAAAAGATAATGGCAAGGTTTTACCGCTCATGAATCGGTGGGTAAAACTATTGGCCTGAAACCTTCGATAACTAGAGAAAAACTAACGTGGACTACATACCTACTATCATAATTCTTCAGAAATATAACAGGAAACTGTCAGGGTTCCCACTCTACCTGAATAATGAAATTCACGGCTTTTTCCAGGTTTTCACTGTTATTTTTCACGTGCTCACGGTTTTTTTCAGGTTTTCACGGTCATAATTTCGCTAAATTCACGGTCCGTTAATAAGCCAACAATAAGAAAATCACTGGCCGTATATCAACAGAAAATTAACGCACGCGGCAAACGCCGTGAATGCTAACGCCGCAGTGAAAAGTGATATCAGTTATGACGTGATCTATCGTTCGCAAAATTCAGGGCCGACTAAAGGACCAGCCCAACCGCGCTCTTGCCTGTACGCCGAATACCCTTCGGACCTTCTTCCGTCCGGACACCCGAGGTCCTTTTTTAATTCCTCGCCGAGAGACTGTTTTTTGCGCACGTTGTTATTACTGCACAGTAACCGAATTACCCCCACCCCAATCTTTCTTATTTAATGGAAAATATTTTATTTAATTGTTTACAGAATATAATAAATTGATTCTCTCTTGTTTAACGGGAAATATTTTATGAAAATTGTTTATAGAACATAATAAATCGAAAAACAATTTCATACAACGTATTAGCACAAATCTAAGACAAACACGATTCTAAGTCTACCATCCTTTTTTAGAACTCCACTAGGAGATAAATATTTTTCCTAATAACGATGTGATTATAAAATGAATGCGGAAAAACGATCAATGCTTTATTTTTTGCTAGATTTCCTGTGTCCCAGGAAACTTAGGATTTTGGCGAGTAATTAAGATATTCATAAAAGGTTTCACACAACATTTTAGATAATAACAGAAGTAGTAGTACTTTATCAAGACACACATGTCATATTGTTGATTTGACCCACATCTCTTTCAAAATTCTGAAGAAAAACGCCACCTCACTAAAAAAATGTTTGCTCTTCACTTGGCGTTTACACTGCTAATATGGATTTCAGTCTGATGTAAAAATTCTTATCCATCAAACACCATTTCCAGTACACGTATTCTCGAGAGCAATGTGCATGTTGTGCCTAAAACAACCTCATTCGCCGGCACAGTGACTGGTTGTGAGATGGATGACGAACGCCAAAAATAGTCTATTACTTGAATTGTTCCTTTCCAATGAATATATTTTTAATATAATTGAGGTGGTGTGTAAAGCGTGAACAATGTTGCGTTAATCGTCAGTGGCACGCCCATCTGGATCTTCGCCTTCATATCTCTACTTGTTTTCTCCAGGTAGCTCACACTACCCCCACCCCCACCGTCATGTGCTAGCGGACAACCCCAGGCGCTCTGCAATATTCACGCGCATCTATAATAGCCCTGATTCTTTTCTTCATGTTCAATTATTTTCAGTCCATCTCTTAAAGTTCTCAATAGTTTCTTCGAAGGGGCCATGGTCCGAAGACGAATAAAACTAAACTAGTGAAAATGAAACCTGACTTTATTAAACCCACATGGAAAACACTCACTGGTTCGAAGTACAGCCACCCAGGAAAGTAGGGAACCACTCGTCCGAGGTGAAGTTCGAAACTGTTGCTATCGCGCACGGGGGTACGCAGAGCATACTGCAGAGGGCGAAGCGTGACCATATGACTGCGTCATGAAATTTTTTACCCTTAAGATACCCATTCTTTTCTAACTATCGTAGTGCAAGATGAGCTGATGAATTCGAATTGTTAGTAGGGAGAAACAAAAATCCTGAGAAGATATCCCTTCGTCAGTAACTCTGACAAGTGAGACTTATAGTATAGCTCGTAAATTGGTAACTGATAACAACCTGATATCATGTTTTGGAACAAAATGCCGAATTAACTGCCGAGTAGCTCAGTTACGAGGACATCGAATTTCGCCAGAAATCACCATTGTATTTTTTCAACTATTTCCTTTCTTAAAATGCTTAAATAGCGTTAGAAATACGTCGTGTTTGGTCTCATTCTTTTTTTAATTACGTGAAAATTACTAACATTTCAATCTAATAGAAGCATAAGAGCAATTGCTGAATATCATTTTTAGATACCTTTTGGGCTAACAGGTGACTCATGCAGCAGTTGACCTCCAGGAACTGGGAACTTTGAAGGAGTTAGGCTGAAAATGGTCAGTGGGTGAGAAGAGGGTGGAGCGCGAAACACGTTTCTATTGTTCTCGTGTAACTCGATATTTTTTTCGAAGCTAAGGTCTTCGTAATACAATCCCTGCGGGAGCTGGGACTTTTTTTTATTTTGTAGTAGAGGAAAGCGTCAGAAGGGGGGAGGCGAATGCTGAATGGAGGGGGATAACGGATCCTGGGAAATGCGCTAATGTTACTTTCCCACGGCACTGAGCTTCTCCCAATGGTAGTTCCATCCCTTGGGAAGATTCTAACCATGTGCTTGCCGTTATTAGCCATAAATGACACATTGTATTTATATCGTCTCATTTTCGTCAAACGATGGATGCGGGAAAATTATGCGTCGGAACCGCAATCTTCAAACGATCAATGCGAGAAACAATACTTAGGGGAACGATAGATGCGGGAAAAAATTACATTGTCTATATGGAACTTTATTTGGGACCAGAAACGGCGAACGATAAATGCGGGAACGATAGATCGAGGTTAAACCGCATAACTTTTCTTTTGAAAGCGGCAGTGTAATGACTTGTTTTTTCTGCTATCGTAATACTCTGAAACCAAAACTGAATCGATTTCTCTAATCAGAGGTAAATCATGTTCCCTTCATACTTTTGCTCTGGAAAATAAATGGAACGACTTTTGTAGCAGTTTATATCGCGACGGCATTGAGGCTATAACGTTACAATCCTAGGCGGATCTAGGGAGGGGCACGGGGGCACCTACCCCCAGACACTTAAAAAATATGCAAGATTTTGAATACCGTCACATTATCATTGCGCTCGTTTTGTATCATGGGGTATCCTTGTGCCCCCCCAGAAAAAAATCCTGGATACGGCTTTGCTTGTGCTCCCCACTCCCCAGAAAGAAATCCTGGATCCGCCTCTGGTTAAAATTTAGGTAAATTGTAATCAATCACACAAAAATTTTGTAAGTTCATCAAGCTCTAACTTGAATGGAGCCGAACCCAGGGTAAAGCAGGCGATCTCGCGGACACGGCAGAAGTGCAACCGGCGATTGATTGACATGCACGCTTCACCTGCTGCCTAAAATAGCAATAGTTTTTCACTTAAACACAAAATTAAATGAGCTAAATTACTGTTCAGGTATTTTTGACGTTGATTTTTCGTTGTAGAGCTATATATATTAGGTGACAAACTCTGGAGTAGTGTAAAAATGGGGATACTGGGACAGTCGCCATCTTGGATTTGTCCGCCATCTTGAATTTTTCTTCGAAGGTGCTGCCATCTGGTTAAACAAATGAATATTGAAAACAAAAAAAAAAAACGTCTCGTGGATGAACTGAGGACAGTGGGACAGCCACCATCCTGGAGAAGATGGTCTGAGGGTGTAGAGGTCAAGTGATAAATTAAAAGAATGGCTAACAATAATTATTTATTTTCAGATTATCAATAAAATTCACAAGTCTGCGTTGCGAAATCTCTGACGTCCTTAAAAATTTTATTTCCCCCTAAAACTTCCTGCTGCGTTGGCCATGCTGGCACATTTGGAACACTTAATTTATGCACCACTCGCGACTTCTTAGAGGATGAGAAACTGTAGTGGCATTCGTTATGAGGGTATTTGCATTCTCCGGTCTGGGAATAATTGTTCATGGAAAAAGTATATATAAAATACTTTTTCCACAGGTACACGTAATAGGAGACTTGAAGCGGTAGACAACAGAATTGAACACATATCTGTGGTGAACCTTCTTGAGTAAACAGTTCAATGAAATTATGGGAAATCTGCTCATTAATAAAACGGGATGGGATAGGGAGGGATCGACAAAGGTTTCTCAGTGATGAGTCGTCTACTGGGTGAACTTCATAAATGGAATGTACAAGAGACTTAATCGATAGCATTTTCAAACTCAGTGGGGTAAACTTCACTTTAGCCGGCATGCACCTTGTGAGCATCTCGCTCACAAATGGGTTGAGTTTCTGGAATAAGTGAGGAAAGAGAGGAAAATAAGTAGGAATATGGAGAAATAAAAGTTTGAAAAACAATTTAATTCATTATATATTTCCCATTTTCAAATAAAACAAAGTAAAAATTTAATTGAATTCAAGTCCAAAAAAAAGAATGCCTCAAGTATCAAAATAAAAATATATACATATAAAACTAAACTAAAAATGCAAAAAAAAATGAAAAATAAGAAATGAAATTACATATAACAGAAATCCCATGAAAAAATTAAAATTTTTAATATAAGTATGAAAAAATATTGACATTGTTCATTCAAATAGAAATATAAAAAAAATGAAATAGCTGAAAGTCCACACAAAAACACAACACCACGCAAAAATATATACAAAAACAAACAAATAATCACTTTCTAAATATTCTTTCCCCTACGTACCTTCTTTCTTACACACACCACATCATCATCATCACACACGGGTCCTCGTTTTGGGCACGTAATAACAGATGGAGTAGGTGACGGTGTAGCGGACTCGAATCGCGCCCAAATACTGGAATATTGACGCACTTGCGAGCCCGCACATGGTACCGATGGCCACTGAGTCTCCTCCTCCGTCGACCATTGTGAATCGAGGACCACGATGGATGGAGATCTCGGTTCCGGGGATGGTGAACAGCGTTCTTCGAATGGTGGCGACATCGGTGAATCTACCGCTGGTGATGATTCAGGTGGTGGTGGTGGTGTCATAGGCTGCGTCTCCGGCGGTAGGCTGTAGGGTGACACGCGTGATGGTGATGAGGAGGGCTGCGCTCCTGGTCGGGATGGTGATGTAGCTGGCGATGCCGATGAATGTGAACGAGATGCGGGCTGAGGTCGTGGTGGCGTTGTTGCCGACCGAGGGCGTGGTGATGTTGTTGCTGGCTGAAGTCGTGGTGGCGTTGTTGCTGGCTGAGGTCGTGGTGGTGAAGTTGCTGGCTTAGGTCGTGGTGGTGCCGTTGCTGGCTGAGAGGCCCGAGACCGGTCCATCTCTGAAATTGGGATGAGCGGAGGCGGAGGTGAGATGGAATCACCTGACGACAAGTCAACAGCAGCCTCCTCCTCAAACATTGTCATGAGCTCATCCATGAATGTATGACCCCGAGCAATGTCTTGAGTTAAGCCCCAGTAAGATGGGGCTTGGGACAAGCTGCTCTCCGTTCTGGCCCCGCATGCAGCTACTTGTGCGATCGGTCGGCACATGGAGCACTCATGTGCTGGCCGATCCACAGTTATGAGGGGCCCGCAGCAGATCCCACAGACAAGCCGCGGTATGACCTCTCGCGATGCGTACGTCGTGTGCCGTACCTCCACGCCAACAAGCACAACATCTTGGTTTCTTAATCGGCACCACCTGCACATAGGCACAGGGGATCGGGGCTCCGTCCGCTGCACAGCGTGATAGATAGTGACCTGAATACAAGTAAAGGACTCCATGGTGACTGAATAACGTGCTTTCCTGCACAGTCTATATAAGAGGTAGTATCACGTGGTATTATTTGATCGCGAAGGCTCGGGCTATTGGAGGAACGTCCCATCCAATGAGCTCTTATTTACGTAAGCAAACAAGTCCGGACGGAGAGTTATTTACGAGCGCACGTGTGGATGTTTGGCGTCGGCAAGGCGGACGATGAAGGTGAACGAGTGACCCTCGTACCAAGGCCAGACGGAGAGATATTTACGAGCGCACGTGTGGATGTTTGGCGTCTGCTAGGCGGAAGATGAAGGCGAGCGAGTGCCAAGGCCAGACGGAGAGTTATTTACGAGCGCACGTGTGGCTGTTTGACGTCGACAAGGCGGACGATGAAGGTGAACGAGTGCCAAGGTTAGACGGAGAGTTTGTTAGGAGCGCACGTGTGGCTGTTTGACGTCGACAAGGCGGACGATGAAGGTGAACGAGTGACCCTCGTACCAAGGCCAGACGGAGAGTTTGTTAGGAGCGCACGTGTGGATGGTTGGCGTCGGCTAGGCGGAAGATGAAGGCGAGCGAGTGACCCTCATGCCAAGGCCAGACGGAGAGTTATTTACGAGCGCACGTGTGGATGTTTGGCGTCTGCTAGGCGGAAGATGAAGGCGAGCGAGAGTCAAGGCCAGACGGAGAGTTATTTACGAGCGCACGTGTGGCTGTTTGACGTCGGCAAGGCGGACGATGAAGGTGAACGAGTGCCAAGGCCAGACGGAGAGTTTGTTAGGAGCGCACGTGTGGCTGTTTGACGTCGACAAGGCGGACGATGAAGGTGAACGAGTGACCCTCGTACCAAGGCCAGACGGAGAGTTTGTAAGGAGCGCACGTGTGGATGTTTGGCGTCTGCTAGGCGGAAGATGAAGGCGAGCGAGTGCCAAGGCCAGACGGAGAGTTATTTACGAGCGCACGTGTGGCTGTTTGACGTCGACAAGGCGGACGATGAAGGTGAACGAGTGCCAAGGCCAGACGGAGAGTTTGTTAGGAGCGCACGTGTGGCTGTTTGACGTCGACAAGGCGGACGATGAAGGTGAACGAGTGACCCTCGTACCAAGGCCAGACGGAGAGTTTGTAAGGAGCGCACGTGTGGATGTTTGGCGTTTGCTAGGCGGAAGATGAAGGCGAGCGAGTGCCAAGGCCAGACGGAGAGTTATTTACGAGCGCACGTGTGGCTGTTTGACGTCGACAAGGCGGACGATGAAGGTGAACGAGTGCCAAGGCCAGACGGAGAGTTTGTTAGGAGCGCACGTGTGGCTGTTTGACGTCGACAAGGCGGACGATGAAGGTGAACGAGTGACCCTCGTACCAAGGCCAGACGGAGAGTTTGTAAGGAGCGCACGTGTGGATGTTTGGCGTCTGCTAGGCGGAAGATGAAGGCGAGCGAGTGCCAAGGCCAGACGGAGAGTTATTTACGAGCGCACATGTGGATGTTTGGCGTCGGCAAGGCGGACGATGAAGGTGAACGAGTGACCCTCGTACCAAGGCCAGACGGAGAGTTATTTACGAGCGCACGTGTGGATTATTGGTGCCGGCTAGGCGGAAGATGAAGGCGAGCGAGTGACCCTCATGCCAAGGCCAGACGGAGAGTTATTTACGAGCGCACGTGTGGATGTTTGACGTCAGCAAGAGGGTGGGCGAATGTGTTGGGGGATGAGGAAAATTTAGTATATAATGGCGCTGCAGGACCCCCATAGCCACACTCACAGCAGCAGCCGCAGCAGTAGCAGCATATCGCCTGAACGAGAGAGGAAGCAGTATATGGAGGATTAGTCCCGAGAGAGAGAAGCACCACACTCACAGAAGCATACACAGCAGTAGCAGCATCTCGCCTGAACGAGAGAGGAAGCAGTATCTGGAGCATTAGCCCCGAGAGAGAAAGCAGCATTTCGACACTTCATTAGCCGTTTCTCAGCTGAAAAGCAGCCCTAATTATATCATCTATTCTCGATGTGAGTATAATCAAAAAAATAACTGTTAAAATATGTTTTTAAGTACATGTCCCTTAAGGACATAGCTGGAAACCTTAGTTAAAATGTTCGATTATTATGTCTCCTTCAGATGGACGCAATCAAGGCCAAGCTTCTTCTCCAGCAAGAGGAGGTGAAGTACCTAAAGAAGGAGGAGCTCAAGGAGGGACAAACTTACGAGGTGGAGAAGCTATTGCCATGTACAACAAAATACGGGAGCAGTATATTATGTGAAATTAATTTTGATGGATGTAAAAGAAAAGTATTCCTCCCCAAGCACTTCATGTTAACGCCCGAAGAAATCGAGGCGTTCAACGTCAACGCTTGGAATATAGGAATGAAATTGTCCAGAAAAGACAACTCGATTGTCATTTTGTGAAAAAAATACATCTTTTGTAATTTAAAAAGTTACTCTTACTAAAAAAATTGTTGTAACTGAAAAATAAAGAGGAACTAAGTTTGCTTCACTTTTGAAACAAAGAAATATTTCTTTAAATTTTGTTTTATTTATAAAAGTCTAAAATAAATTCAGGTATCATCTCCATAAAGGCTAATTCTTATATCAAATATTTCATTTCAAATGCAAATGCCAACCAGACACAAATGGAAGAGATGGTGTTGTGTCCGGTATGCTACGTGTATTACCACCCAAGGCACATAGCCGGTCATGAGATGTCTGAAGTCCATCGTCGTCACGCAATCAGACAAGTTGGAGGAGGTGCTTCTTCTTCTCCAATGGTGGAGATTGAATCAGCGGTAAAAGGACGACTTAAAACCTATTGGGTGAGTGGAAAAGGAGAGCATACAGACCTTGTGATGTTTTTGAACAGCAATAAGAATTTGCTTTTTGAGAAAGTTAAAAGTTGCCTCAAAAAAACGGCATTGAAAATAAACATACTGGTGAAAGCTAAATTTCACAATGATAAGAATGAAGAAAAAGTAGAGACACAGGATAGGTGGTTTAAGACAAAGAACATCAGAGTTTTTGAAGCAGATGATGTGAATGGAATTATAGAAACGCTCTTTGCGAAGTTACTGAAAGAGAAGTCTGAATGCTCAGCTAAAGGGTCAGGCTGGTCACTGAGTGAAATAATAGGTCTAGAATTGCGGATTAACAGATACAAACCGCTCAGAGGGTCATCTTTCATCGATCTTCCTGCCAAAATTAAACTCACTCACTCAGTCATCAATGTAAAGAATGAGGATTACTTTTGTTTCAAGTATGCTATATGGGGGATGAAGTTAAAAACGCATGCTGAACGTCTCTCAAAATATAATAATGATGAGTTTTTCCAAGGTTACAATTGGGATTGCATTGAATACCCGGTAGAATTATCAAAAATTTCAAAATTTGAGAGTGAAAATTCCATTTCAATAAATGTTTTTGGTCTTGATGAAAAAAATAATGTATACCCAATTAAAGTTGTTGATCAGGAATTAGAAGATCACAGGGATCTTCTCTACTTAGTCGAGAGGGGCAAGACGCATTTCTGTTGGATTAAAAGTTTTAGCAGGTTGATCCGCTCTCAAATGTCTAAGCACAAAAGTGCCTTACACGTATGTAAGCGTTGTTTTAAACCTTGCTATTCGAGTGAAGCTCTTAAAGAACATAATGTCGATTGCAGCAGAAATTCCCCAACAAAAATAATACTTCCAAACGGTGATGATAATATCTTAAAATTCAAAAACTTCTCGCGTTCCTCCAGAATTCCGTATGTTGTATACGCTGACTTTGAATGCATTCTAAAGAAACATTCCAGTTGCTGTCCCAATGATGAGCATTCATATACTAATAAGCAGCATCAACATGATGTGATGTCCTTTTGCATGCTTGCTGTCTCACATACTGGAGAGGTATTTGAACCAATTCTATACAGAGGCAAAGATTCGGTGGAAGTTTTTCTTGCAAAGCTTAAAGAAATTGCCCTTTTCGCTCGAAATATTTACAAAAAAACTATACCAATTGACGCGTTGACGGAGACTGAGAATATTGCTTTCACTTCAGCACAAATTTGTCATATATGTGGAAATGAGCTCGGAACGGATAGAGTGAAAGATCATGATCATTTAACAGGAGAATTTCGTGGGGCAGCCCATAATACTTGTAACGTGAATTTCCAGGTTCCTGACTTTCTGCCTGTTTTTATTCACAATCTCTCCAACTATGACGCTCATTTGATCGTACCTCATCTCGGCTTTGATGAGATGAAAATAACATGCATCCCTAACAATGAAGAGAAATATATTTCGTTCGCAAAATATGTAGATGAGTCATTTTCCTATCGTTTCATCGATAGCTTTAGGTTCTTAGGAACCTCCCTTTCTAAATTGGCTAGCTCCATTCCAAGGGATAAATTTACAAGAGTAACCAAGGCTTTTGGTGATAAAAGCGATCTTATGATGCGCAAAGGTATCTTTCCCTATGAATACGTAGACTCATGGGAAAAGCTCGATGAAGTTAGTTTACCTGATATAAAAGATTTTTACAGTACTTTAACGGAAGAAACTATAAGTACTGATGACTATGAATTCGCTCAGACGGTTTGGGATAAATTTAAATGCAAAACCCTGGGGGAATATTCCGATCTTTACTTGCTAACGGACGTTTTGTTGTTAGCAGATGTATTTGAAAATTTTAGAGACGTATGTTTATCAACGTATGATTTAGATCCCGGATGGTATTTTACAGCACCAGGACTGTCTTTTGATGCGATGCTCAAGCATACAGGGGTGGTACTTCATCTTTTAACAGATTATGATATGATTCTTATGATGGAGAGGGGGATACGTGGTGGTATTAGCCAATGTGTTAAAAGGTACTCTGAAGCTAATAATAAGCACATGACGGAATTTGACCCTAGTTTAGAGTCGAAATATATTGCATACTTAGACGCAAACAATTTATATGGTTGGGCGTTGTCGGAACCTCTCCCTAAATCTAACTTTCAATGGATTGACCACGTAGATGTCATGAATGTTCCGGATAATTCAAATAAGGGGTACATTTTGGAGGTGGATTTGGAATATCCTCTCGAACTACACGACTCACACTCTGATTTACCTTTCTGTCCTGAGAAAAAAACTCCGCCAAATGGGAAACATCAAAAGTTAATGACTACGCTTGACCATAAAGAGCGATATGTAATTCATTATAGAGCACTCAAGCAAGCGCTATCTTCAGGTTTGAAGCTAAAAAAGGTGCATCGGATCATTGAATTTGATCAATCTCCTTGGATGAAAACATACATTGACATTAATTCACAAAAACGCAAATTGGCTAGCAATGATTTTGATAGAGATTTTTACAAGTTAATGAACAACGCCGTTTTTGGAAAAACGATGGAAAATGTAAGAAAAAGAATTGACCTTGAACTTGTTTGTAATCCTAAAAGACTTGATAAAGTGATATCTAGTTCTCTCTTCATAGATCGCACAATCTTTTCTGAAAATTTGGTCGCGATTCATAAAAGAAAAAATTTTGTAAAGATGTATAAGCCATTGTATATAGGACAGGCAGTTTTGGATCTCTCAAAAACACTGATGTATCAATTCTATTACGAAAATCTGAAACCAAAATATGGGAATAACTTGCATCTAATGTACATGGATACGGATAGTTACATCATCGAAGTGGTAGCTGAGGATTTTTATGCTGATTTGTCAAAAAATTTATCTTATTACGATACTTCTAATTTTGCTAGAGATCATCCATGTTATTCAATGAGCAACGCTAAAGTGATTGGCAAGATGAAGGATGAATGTGGTGGGAAGATAATGACACATTTTGCGGGATTGAGAAGTAAACTATATTCCTATCGTGTTGAAGGTGGTGTGCAAGGAAAGCGTGCCAAAGGTATTAAGAAAAATGTGGTCGATAAATCCTTGACATTTGATGACTATGTCACATGCTTGAAAGACAAAATTCAATCATATAGGAAAATGACATTGATAAGATCAAAAAAACATCAATTACACACCGTAGAAATAAATAAAACAGCTCTGTGCGCAAAAGACGATAAGAGATACATTTGTGATGATGGGATAAATACCCTACCTTGGGGACATTATAAAATAAACCGCAAAAGATCGTACATAGAGGCCTTTTCCGATTCTTGATAGCCATCAAGAAATGTTCTACTTTTATCAACTGTAGTTCACCAACGCGTACTTTCGAGACTTTTTCAAGTTAGAAAAAAGAATGTATGACGCAATAAAGTTGGTATAAATACCTCACTTTCCGCAGTGGAATGCTCATTCGCAGTCATGAACGTCGACCGCGCAGATGGAGTTGGAAGCTCACGCTCTGAGGAGAAGTTGGCTGAGAAAGCGGATTACATCATCGATAGATTCTTCAGGGGTTGTATCAGCACAAACCATGCAAGTATCCCACCATTGTTTGCGGAGAAAAAAATGTCCAACGACATTTTACGATTAATGAAGAAACGATATATAAGAAAGGAGGGGAATTGTGAATGCCACCAAAAACAACAATTGGATATGCCTTGTACAACGTGCTGTTTGAGTTACCAATTTGAAAAAGTGAATTCCGTTATCAGGAAATTTCTTAACCATCCTCATATTTCATTATTACTGGATGCGGATATTATTTATCTTCCTCCATCGTTGGTGTCAAAAATATTCCCTTATCAACTGTCGCGATTTAATGAAAGAATAAGTGAGATTACAAAAAAATCGTTTGCATGCTTTGAAGTTAAGGAAAATGCTGCAACTTTTCCTTTGAAAAGTTCATTTGCTCCCATGAAATCGAATGAGGTAAAAAAACCTTCAACTGAGGAGATTATTAGCAAAGTTGATTCCACTATTAAGAAATTTTTGAAACATCCTTGTATTTCAAACCTAACTGACTCAGAAGTTGCCCATCTTCCTCCATCATTGGTGTTGGAAATAGTCCCAAGTGAAATGACGCGATTAATGGAAAGACGCGGTATAAGGGATTGGAAATACGAAAAGTGTACGGAACATTATAACAAGGGAAGAACGCAAATAGATGGTCCACCACCTTTGCGAATGGATTGCTTAACTTGTCGGTTGAAATATCTATAGAAGATTCGTAGGCGTCTTTGTATTTTTGCTTACCTTCTTTCATAATTTAAAAAAAACGCATTACAAATTGAAATGATCACTCGTTAGAAAGCTCATTTCTTCAAAAGACTCCGAAATGTGCAGAATGATGAAATTGCTCATTTTCTTAAATTTATTTTTCTTCACACTAGGGAAAAATCTCACACTTAATAATACAGCATGCGTAGTGAGTTACCTTAGCGAATATGGTTATCTTAACTTGAATACAACAGAAATAAGTCAAGTAAGGCTCGAATCAGTTAGGGATGCTATAAAAAATTTTCAAGAGTATAACAACCTCAGCATAGATGGGGAGCTTAATGAGGAAACAATGAACTTGATAAACAAACCGCGCTGTGGTGTACCAGATGATATAAGTTACTCACTCTTTTACTATAAGTGGAATAAATCTGTATTAAAATGGCGTTACGCTTTCGCAAATGCCAAACTTCATGAGCTGGCAAGGGCAGCTTTCGATGCTTGGAGTCGAAACACAAATCTAATCTTCATGCATGATTTAGACAATCCAGACATAGTAATTATGAATACTCGTCTTACACATAAAAATTTTAAAAAGGGAGGATTATGTCCTGCCTCTTTTAACGGGAGAGGAGGCGCTATTGCTCATGCAGATTATCCTAAAAGTGATGGTCGAACCGTTGAAATTCACATCGATATGGATGAAAATTTCTATTATGAATTAAATAATAGAACTGGTTACGATGAAATTAATTTGTACAAAGTTTTGGTGCATGAAATCGGTCATGCTTTAGGCATTTCTCATTCTCTTAATCAGAATGCTATCATGTATGCACAATACATGAATGGAGATAAGTTAGATCTCGATGAGGATGATGTGTTAGCTATTCAAAGTTTATACGGAGTTCGAAAACAAAATGAAGAAATTGAGGAGGATGAAAGCGTAGAAAATGTGGATAAAATCACACCGACAGAAGCTGTACAGCCAGCTATAAAAAAACCGTCACTATGCGACGTTGAAATGGATCTTAATACTTTTCTAATAGCAAACCGAATGATGTACATTTTTTACGAGAAATGGGTTTGGTTACTAGATTTGGAAGACCCAAATCGAGGTCTTCAAGGTCCCATTTCCATCACAGACTGGTTGACGTTTCTTCCGAACAGTTTTAGTAAAATAGACGCTATATATCAGAGACCTTCTGGTGAGATAGTTATATTCGTAGACGGTGTTGTATATATGATAAGATTTCCCAGCATTGAATTAGTGGATGGATATCCTAAACGAATAATAGATATAGGATACCCTCAACATACTGTGATTCAAGCCGTTGTTAACACTTACTCTGGACGAACTTATGTCTTTTTTAGTGAAAATTTTGTGATTGAGTTAAATGAATGTGAATTCAGACCAATGAGCATTTCTGGATTGTCCAGGGTGTTCCCACAATTACCTCCAGGTCTTACTTCAGCTTTTCGGTACACAAATGGACTCTTATATTTCTTCCGAGGTCGGAACTATTTTGAATTCAACGAGTTCAACAATACTTTAACTAAAGCTGGTATGAATACTATATCATTATTTGGAATCCACTGTCGCAAGAAGTCAGTCTTCCCAGAATTAATATCAAATTTGAAAAGTATTATACACAAATTAGAGGGGAATAACTCAATGGAGAGCTTCTGAAATAATATTATTAAAAGTAAAGAGAAATTTGTAGATGGGGTGTGAAAATTACTTAAAACAGATTGTTTCTACTGCTTTCCATTCTAAACCAAAGAGATGTTGAAGTGGAAACATCCTTTCACTTGCATTTTAGCCGGACCCTCCGGTTCTGGGAAAACGAGTTTCGTGTTAAAATTAGTCAATGCAAAATTAATTGATGTTGGGATAAAAAAAATAATTTGGTGTTGTAATCGTTACAGCAGACCTAAAGCTAAAGAAATAAACATGCTCAAGAATACCACTGTAATGTTTCGAAATGATATCCCAAAATTTGAGATAGGAAGCAAGAATAAGGAACCCACACTGTATGTAATAGATGATTTAATGTATGACTGTTACAATAAAAGAATTTCCGAAGTATTCACGCGAGGTTCTCATCATTTAGGTATTTCAGTCATTCTTATAACGCAGAATGTTTTCTACCAGAGCCCGCAAGCACGTACTATTTCACTTAACGTGAAGTATTTAGTGGTATTTAAGAACCCTCGTGATCAATCACAATTCTCACACCTTGCTAGACAAGTTTATCCTAAAAAACCGGATGAGCTCTTAAGAATATTTAATGAAGTGACATGCAGACCATTCACTTACTTGCTCCTCGACCTTCATCAGAAAACGAACGATCTACTTCGATTTAGAACGGAAATTTTCGACGAATGCAAAGCGATAGTATTTGTACCCGCAGATACTGCGGAATATGAAGAGGTTGAAACGTAACAAGCATTTTTTCGTACTCTTAAAGACTGCTGAACCTAAGTTACGAAAGGAAATAATTAGTAAGCTGAGCGACGATCAAATAAAAGCCTTGGGAGATTGTTGTAGCCTAATTTTAAGTGGAAAATATAGGATTAAAAAGTCGCTAGAACAGAAATTGGGAAAGCACAAGAACTTACTCAGAAAGTTGAGTTGTAAAAAAATCACCGTTAGCAAGAAACGAAACTTAATAAAACAGAAAGGTGGTTTCTTATCCTTACTAGTAAGTTCCGTGCTAGGTGGTCTAATAAGTAAGTTAGTCGGTTTAGTATAATGAGCCTAAAAAAGATGATTCTCATTGAACCGTCCTCGTTAAAGAAAGAGCGATTAACAGCTAACATCACAAATCTTGATGATCGTATGCGTAAGATTTTAACAAGTGACATGGATGACACTAAAAAGTGGCATCATTATCGTCGGGAATTAGATTCTTATTTAAACTCAGTGAGTGAACGAGGTGGGCCCATTTCATATTCTTTCTTAGAAGATTCAGCTGCTAATGAGAACGATGAAAAACTATCGAGAACAAGAAGTAGGAGTTTAAAAAGGAAAAAAATTACCTCCAAGAGCGGTAGAAAAATTTTGCGAGCTAATCGCAAAATCGGTAAACAATGGGAAAAAACGTTGGAAAGAGCGGGAAATATGGAGGACTTGTTGGAAAATCTAGAGAGAAAGATAAGCTCCGCGGAGGTGAAGTCAGAAGACTCATCTCCCGAAAGAGATATAAAAGATCTGTTCCAATCACCTCGAAGAAAACGAGCAAAAAAACCGAAAATAATATTCTCTCCGTCTTAAGTTTAACTCCACAAAGCAAAAGTCGTTCGAGGAAAAAAAAAGTTAACAAAAATTATGATGAGAATTTGAGTAAAACTGATATCAATAACCTCTTGAGTTCAACCTATTTCGATCCTGGAAATCCCGCCAGTTATTCAACGGTTGGTAGACTTTGGGAGGGTATAGGAAAAAAAATCCCGCGAAGCTATGTGAAAAAGTGGTTGGAGGCTCAGGATTCATATACATTACATAGACCTGCGCGAAAGAAATTTCCAAGGAATAAATACACAGTGTCTTATATTGACGATACCTGGCAATGCGATCTGAATGATGTTCAAAATTTGAAAAAACATAACTCAGGATATAAATATCTCCTCACTGTGGTGGATGTATTCTCGAAGTATGCCTGGGTGGAGCCCATCAAAAGTAAGTCGGCCGATGATGTTATTCGAGCTTTTAGAAATATCTTAAAAGATGGTCGAAAGCCTTTGAAAGTTCAGAGCGATAAGGGTAAAGAATTCAATAACGAAAAATTTAAAAACTTCCTTACTTCTCTGGGAATTACATTCTACACCACCAACAATCCTGATGTAAAGGCTGCCATAGTTGAAAGATTCAACCGAACGCTAAAAAGTCATATGTATGGTTACTTCACAAAATCTAACTCTCGTTCCTATCTGAATGTATTACCGAAACTCGTAAATGCTTACAATAATCGATATCACTCAAGTATCGGTATAGCTCCTTCAAAAGTGAGCGATAAAAACGCATTCCAAGTAGCGCTTCGTTTAACGGCACATGATAAAAGAAGGAAACCTCGTTTCTCTGTTGGGGACTTTGTTCGTATATCTAAAGAAAGATCACCTTTCACAAAGGCTTACACACAGAATTTCTCCAAGGAAATTTTCACAGTAGTTAAAATAAATGAAAATTCAATCGTTCCTACATATCAATTAAATGATTTAAATGGCAAACGTATAAAAGGTGAATTCTACGGTCAGGAGTTGACAAAGACGGAGGTTAGCGAGAATAAAGAATATGAAATTGAAAAGATTTTAAAGAGTAGGGGCACTGGGAAGAAGCTTGAGTACTTGGTTAAATGGGTGGGGTATGGTGATGATTTCAACAGTTGGATCGCAGCATCTCAAGTAAACAAGTTAAAATAATGGAGCAAGGAGATTTCTACGTTACCCTCATGAGCGATAGCTCGGGTTCAAATTTGAACACGATAGCCAAATTTCGATCAAAACTACAAAAGCGAGTAGAAGTTGCCGGCAAATGGGTAGTTGGACTTGTGGAAGTTATTCTACCGGACTTTGAATCACCATCGAGCAGTTACCCCGATGATGGGGAATATATTGAGATAGAGATAGTGAAGGGGGTAACTTATAAGTTGTTCGATCATCATACATACATTCTTGATAAACTGTTAATTGATATGAGAAAATCTTTAAGCAATGACTTACATCGCACTGAATTTGATATAATTTTGGATAGATTCTTTAATTCGTTGAATGCGGATAAAAAAGCATCCCTCAGCAAGGCAGATATCACATCCAGTAAAGGTTGTGAACATATAGCAATAATTGTTACGGCTACTAACCACATTGTACGGTTGGCTTGTGCTCGTTACACGCTGATTGAATTATTGAATGCGCTCTATGAAAACACCCCAAAGAAGTTTCAGAGAGGTTTTCATAATCTCTTAACAAATGCAATGCATATTAATAAACAGATAAGACGGAAAAGATCTGCGGTAAATGAAAATGATGAACTTCAGCAAGTTTTTGTTTACACGGACTTGGTAGACCCTCAAATTGTCGGAGACAAGTTAATTTCATGCATAAGGATAGTAAATATTGGTTCGGGAAACCATCAACTATTCAATCCACCATACTACATCCCACTCTCCAAGAGAGAATTTGATACCGTGAATATTGAACTAAGAGATAAGATGGGTGAGCTTTTCCCATTCACATCCAGCGTGAATCCTGCAACCTTAGTACTACACTTTGTGAGGCATTCATAAATATATACAAAAAGACAATACACGCTTCATTCATAGACGTGATGTCGAGGGATGTGGATCGATATATGAGATATTTTTCTCAGACTGGTGGTGATTTAGGCCCAGTGTATCGCGCGAGTATATATAGACAGAGAGGTAGGGGATTGGGAAGTTTTTTCAGCGGTCTTTGGAAATTTGTTAGACCTTTAGTTTTTAGCGGTGCCAGAGCTGTTGGAAAAGAGGCTAAGGAGGCTGGGTTAAAAGCTCTGTCGGATATTAACAGCGGCAAATCACTCAAAGAAATCTTACAAACACGTTCTGGAGAAGCTGTTCGTAACTTAAAAACTAAATTAGAGAGTAAAATTGGGGAAATGAGCGGATCAGGTTTGAAACGTGCGAAAATTCGTAAAGTTGCGATTAAAAAGAAAAATAGCCACACTGGCTCTAGAAAACGAAGTCAGAAGAAGTCCAAGCAGATCGGAGGGGGTCTACGAAAACACAAAACTCCGCGAAAAAAAAGGCAATCGCGTAGGAGGCGCGATATATTTGGATAAATACTTGTATAATTTATTAGGATGGCTTATTAGACGATCTGTCGTCAAAGAGTTATCATCATGTCAGAGTACATTCCATCATGTTTGCAAATTTTCCAACGTCCACCCATACAGACTAGCATTATTGGTAATAGAATTATAGAGTACAAGCCCGTTTCCTCTCTAGATGGTGCTAAGGAATTGAGATTTTCGATCAAGGACAACGGTGATCTATACAAGGATCTAAGTGGAATTGTCTTAAATGTCAGAGTGAAGTTATGTAAATCAGATGGTTCAGATTATAAGTCAAGCGATACGGACCAACCCGGTGTTGTCAATAATCTCCTCCACTCCATGTTTTCTCAATGTAACGTATTCTTCAACGGGGATAGAATGACATCTTCTGAAAATTACAATTATGCCGCATACTTTGAAAATTTGCTGAATTATGGTAACGATGCCGCACGTACACACCTTGAGTGTGACGGCTGGAGTTTAGATACCGGTGATAATTTGAATGAGCAAGGAGAGCTTAATAAGGGATTCTTAGCTAGAAAGAAATGGTTTGCAAACAGTAATGAAAGAGAATTAGAAGGAAAGCTGCACGTTGATCTATTCAATCTCCCACACTACCTCGTAAATGGTGTCTCAATTGACATAGTGCTCAAGTTGACCGAACCTGAGTTCTACATTAAAGAAGCTGAAACCGGATCATCAATTCTAAAGATAACCCAAGCAACTCTCAAAGTACCCCATTTTGATATTAGTCCTTCAATTCTTCTATCACATAATCGACTTATGCAGAAGGGTGAGGTTGCTTTCTATCCATACAAGAATGTAGAGGTTAAAACGTTCTCTGTCTCCGCAGGGAAGTCAGAAATAACTTGCGATAATCTCATACTAGGTAAACTCCCAATCACATTAATGGTAGCATTAGTAGATGACGAAGCGTTTCATGGTAGAAGGTCTAAAAACCCGTTCAGCTTGAATCATTACAGCATGTCCAAATGTGGTCTGTACGTCAATGGTACTCCTCACGAAGTTGAAATGTCTTACGATGGCTCAAGCAATCATGCCGTGCAACCCTTTAGACAACTCTATTCCGCTTTAGGTGTACATCATAACGACTGGGGAAATCAAGTAACTTTACACATGTTCACACACGGGAGCTCTCTATTTGTTTGGAATTTAACTCCAGACAAAAGTGGAAACGATGATCATATATCCAAACCGGAAACGGGCAATATAAGATTAGTGATGACATTCAAGGATGCTTTACCCAATGCTGTCACAGCAATTGTGTATGCCGAATATGAAGCGGCTCTCACCATAGATTTTAATAGGGTTGCTATGGTACAGAAAGTCTAAGTAATGAATGAGCATGCAAACAGAAGACATCGAGCGTTCTCTTTCAAAAGATTCTCGCACGAGAGCGTCTTTTCGCGGAGTTTTTCCTTCAGATAAACTTCCCAGTACTCCTAATCATGGAATTTATGTGATAAATTTTGATCCCTCCGGTGACCCAGGAACTCACTGGGTGGCAGTTAGTATCCCTAAGGCAAAGAAGAAGGCAGAGTATTTTGACTCTTATGGATTCCCTCCTTTCGTTCAAGATATAATTACCTTTCTTCAACCTTTCACTGTGAAATTTAACCGTACCCGTTTACAAAATTATGAATCAGATCTTTGTGGTGAATACTGCTGTCTGTATGCTCTCTTTAAATCCACCAAAGGGCCCCTATCCCAGTTCACCTCCCTTTTCCCGAATCCTGAATTAAACGACTGTGAAGTTGTTCGCCTCTTCTCTGAAGAGTTTGGATCAGTTAGGAGACGACGTAAGTGTCATCCGCGCTCTCAAAAGTGTTGTGCTCTGCTAGAAAAAAAATCCATGTGCAAGCGCACCATTCACGCTCGCAAAAGTGCAAAAAAAAAAATCCACATTTAAGTGACATACTTCCTTAGACGTGATCAGTTACGATGCAGGAGTCGTACGGGAAACGTCGGAGACCATCATCGGAATCTGGGGGAGAAGACGTGGAAGTTGATACATCAATTCTTGACAGACCCATCGCCATCGGCAAAAGCAAATCAGTTGAAATTGGTTGGCTCATAGACTCTTCACTCTTTCTCTCCGGACCTTGTGTGGTGATTTCATCGTTGGGGAAGACTGTGAAATTAAAGGCGCATGAGTGGACAGAACTAGAAAGCGAACAACCTGCAATAACAGACTACTTCAACGGTGCAGTGAAACCTGCGTATGTGAAATCATTCATCCGATTTCCAAAATTCTTTGGTAAACCTCACATTACTTTGGGGGAAGAACGTGTACCATTAAACGCCTCTGATTGGAAGACGTTTACACACTCATTTGAAAAGATTAGTGCGATCTTAAATTACGTTGAAAATCAAAGAGGTAGAGTGCTTCACAATCTGAGTAGGATCTGTCAAGCCTTGGAAGATTTCAACCTCGGTGAGGTGTGTATCACCTTTGGTGAGAATCCATTCAGCAAGTTAAGAATAGCATTCCCAAAGAATGTATAACGCTGAACAGTACCCCAGTAGAGGCAAGGAAATAAAGGCGGCGGTCTTGGATTTCCAAGCGCTCGTTGATGGGGGAAACAATTTTATCGTTCGCGAACTTGCTATCGAGGATCTCGAATATGACCGACGAAAGTCGTGGGTATTCCAGATGCCTTCCGATAAGCAGTTGGATGACAACAATATGAGAAATGAATGGCTGGTGAGATCTTACCATGGAATTCCCATTGATGCGGGAACCGCATCATACGAGGAATTTCCCAGAATTCTGAAGGAAGAAATCAGGTCGTACGACTTCTTATTCGGAAAGGGTGTGGAAAAATGTCAATTCCTTTCATACGCGTGCGATCGTACGGTGTTTGAATTGCAAAAATATTTTAACGTACCCTCTCTAAAGAAACTTGATTCATCGGGAGTTGAGTGCTCTTTACTGACTCATAGGAAGGATGATTTCGCATGTGCTGTGAAAAACTGCTCCAAGTTGAAAAAGTGGCTTCTTTCGAATGTGTCAAAGAACAAAATATTGGCGGTGATGGAGACTGTGACAATGAAGTGAAATAATACACATTTATCAGTGATGTGATTTTCTTTACCTCAAAGAAATGGTGATGGACCTACTATGTGGAAAAAAAATAAGATTTTTTTCATTGATATGATTTCTGTCTTATTTATCATTATAATAATGTTTTATGGGGGATTAATTACTTATGTGAATCTGGTGTTTTTATTGATGATGTACAATGTAATGATAAAAAAATATAATTATTTTCTTTCGTCATATGTGTTTCTTTTAAAAAAATAACTTCCCCACCTCATCCTCACGCATGCGCAATCCACCACACCTTCAAACATCCAATCACTATGCTCGTAGCAAAAAAAAAAGCGGGGAAATCCCAGCATCCCCAATCAACTTCCCCTCCCTATTGTCTCACTAATAAGTGTATATATACGTGGTCCCCGAGAATATTAGCTCATTCAACGTTGACATTAGCTCAAGAACTGTTGCTAAGATGCTAGCCGCTCACTCACTCGAAGCTAACATGACCTCCAGAAATGTTGCTGAGCTGCGAGGTTTACCTGTAGCCACCCTTGGGAATACCAACCTCCGGGTGGAGAGGCAGTCAGATCCTGATACTTACATTATACACATCCCTCATCCAGGTAAAGATTTTGTGCTCACGTTGTATTTTGAGGAAGAGCACATCTGCGTATTCCGATACGAGAAGAGGAAATTTACTAATATCGGAGAGATTGCGGTATTCTCAGGTTTCAAGAATGAGAGTGGTGTAGTGGAGAGATTTAATATAACTCATCAGGATGCTATCACCGATCCGGAAAAGCGGCGCCTTGCGGAAAAGCAGCACCCAATCATCTGGTGTGATGTGTACGAAAGCATCCGGCCTCGATGCTACGCTAAAGGACTTAAATGTGTTTCCACTGACGGTCCTAAACCTGTGTGTTATACTGACCATCAACGATCAAAAGTGAATTATATTACCAGAGAGGTTAATAAAGGTAGCCGTCTGCGTTGTATTAAGTTCATCCTTCAACTTGAGAACGATATGGATGTATATTGAATAAAGAAAACTTACTCGTGAAAAATTGTTGTTCTGATTTCTCCTTGAAAAAATGAACAGGGTAATGTTTCTTCATTCGTTTAATCACCTCAACCACCACGAAGTTCCACTATAGGTCATGTGAGCACAAACAACCAATCAAAACGCTGGGATATCCATACATTTCAAAAAGTGCGCGAAAAAAGACCTCCTAAACCGAGCGCACCCTCGTATTCATTTGTTTCATCACCTCAACCACCACGAGGCGCCACTATAGGTCACGTGACCACAAACAACCAATCAAAACGCTTGGATTTCGATGAATCGATATATCGAATCGAAACATTCAAGATGGCGGACAAATCCAAGATGGCGACTGTCCCAGTATCCCCATTTTTACCCTACTCTCTGGTATCAATAATTTTTTCTGACGAAAATTATGCAACCCGATTGAAGTCGAGAATTTTGCATTCGATTGTAAGAGGAACCCTCTTTTCTGCAGGAGTTAGGAGGGAAAAAAACCTTGTCTTAGATAGGTGCAATATTTTCACTTTCACTTTATTTTATCACTCGTCAAATATTTCCACACAAACTTTCCGGTTACTCCGCAACTCAATTCAGGAGGATATTGCATATGAATCTTTCACAGCAATAAATGCTCTATGTCACTAAATCAAAAATGAAATTTTACAAGCCAATGGCCGAACTAGTTAAATACTTGATAAACTTCAGCAAAACTAAATATTCTTTATTAAAAGAACGTATACTTTATATTAATGTTAAAATAAATTATAAGAATTAAGTAGAATACATTAAATTTTACGTTATTAGGAATCAGTTACTACCCAAAGTAAAGAAATATATTCTCTTATATTTAAAGACATGTTAACTGAAGTAAACAAAAATTACGCATGTATGACTAACTTATTTTTTTCATCCTTCAAAGAAGTTGCAACAATCTCTCCATGAATATCTGAAATTGCAAATTGCCTTTGAGTGCACTCACCCGGAGCCTTGGTCGTGGAGTCCTTGGTGATTTTCAAATTATCAATCGGTTTTTCATCCTCACTACACATAGGCTGAAAGTAAGAATCAACTTATTAACCATGAATGAACACAGGAATCAGCATCATTTTAGGAAATTATCAACTTAAACTGAATTTAAAACCATATTAAATCAAATTTGAAATTTTCACAGACATATTTCTTTTTACAAAATACAACTTTCTTCCACACATTCACAGTAATCAACACTTCCTCATTTCCTCTAACAAAGAAACAGCCTTTGAATTACGTTCATTCTGGATTGAGCAATAACTCTGCCATTGTTGTAACCCTTTTTACCATTTGTTATCATTGAATAGATACTCTAATGATTCATTCGCAATTTAGAAATATTATAATCTAAGATAGTAATTCCATTCCTTATATATATGCGCTTCTGCTAAATAATGTTAGCAATGTTCCACGGAGGATAGATTTGTATCACAGTACAACTGCGCTAAACAAGGCACAAGTGCACTCACCAAGTCATCAATTGCCAGAGGGTCTGAAGCCTCACTTGAAATTCCAGATATGTTGTGCGAGTTAAATAAAGGATAATTCTCTTCACTGAGAAGCTCTTCATTCTCCTCCTTCACATTACGCTAAAAG
Organism: Ischnura elegans; assembly: GCF_921293095.1. Taxonomy (NCBI): domain Eukaryota; kingdom Metazoa; phylum Arthropoda; class Insecta; order Odonata; family Coenagrionidae; genus Ischnura; species Ischnura elegans. The sequence goes on from NW_025791657.1 coordinate 2,185,673, forward strand.
AAAATGTTGAGTGTCACTCAATGAAAGCAATATAAGAATTATAACCTTTATGAATGATAATCTGTAGTAATAAAACCTTGTCCTTGAGTGAAGACCACTCAAGCTGGTTGAAAGTGTGTATGCCTGAGATTCTTATGACTGACTTTAATACACTTTCTGATTTGACGGGCGTTTTTCCGTCCAGCTTGGAGTGAAATCACTCTATATTTGCTAGACTCAGTGGCAGCTAGCAAACATCCTCGCGTGGCAACCCAGGGGTAGTAGATTTTGTTCTTCCAGTTTCACCAATGTCTCAAAATTTTCAATGTCTGTGAAAGATGCAGGAGGTCTTGATGCCAATTATCTTTTTGCTCTTACATTAATTTCCACTCTTTCATGGACATTATCATGCATTTCCTGAAAATGGCAACATTGAGACAATGCACATGCCTCCTGAAAAAATATGGAGCCAACGTTTAAAGTTTAAAGACCTCTGGCGACTATCACATGCCTCTTGAGTGAAGAGACATATAAATTGATCAAAATTGGAAGAACTATTGACACCAAGGTATTAGAGCATCAGTGTTGCTTAAGATTTAGATATAGGTACTAAGAGATCTACCGTAGTGAATCACTGCATCATATGCAATCATGCCATTCAGTTTAACAAAGCCATATTTGTCTGCATATTTAATATTGCCTTAGCTAAACGTTAATACATATGTGAAATATTTCTAAACCTGCGCAGTGGCCCGGAAAGCCAAAGGTCCGTGGTTCGATTCCCGGTCCAGGGGAATTTTTTCTCATGGCAATTCTTGTATGTTAATACATATATTCACACTTATTTAAGCCCATTTTTTTATCGAATTCGATCTTTGATAATAGCTTTCTTTACCAATTCCTGAATAATTCCTCTCATCTCTGAAGCTCCTATGCTGTAGCATGCATTTACTTATATTATCCCATATTGTGTCCAAATCATATTCTGCAAGTTATTTAATGTCCATAATTTTACTCATTTACTTTTTCTTTGATTACATAAACTGCTTCACCAGTCCATCTTTAATGCATTTAGATTATGTAGCAATCACAGGGTTACTCTCATATTAGAAATAAAAAAGTAAATATTCTGTTGCACATAAGACTGATAATTTAGTAAACATTTGGCATCCCACTGGCAATATTTTTTGCTATGATAATCGCAAGATTCGAACAAACATGCAATAGGAAATATAAAAACTCAACTGTAAATCTTCATTGATTAGAGAATATTAGAAACTCACAGCACTCTGCGCAACTCATTTTTATTTCCTTCATTTTGGTTTTTAAATAAGTCTTTTGAACTTGTAATGACAAAAAATCTGTATCAATTTAGTGGATTTTACAAATTAGTATGAAAATAACTGTCTTAAAATCGCATATCTAATGCAATATCCCCTTGCATAATTCATCTCTATACCTAAACAAATATTGAGTGTTTATAGCCATCACAAGCTGAAATTAGGGAGAAAATAAACAGTAGAAAACGTCAACAGCAATATGACTTCTATATAAATTAGTTCCATGATAATGATGGAATATTTTTTAGAAATGTATGCACAATGCAGATTTTGTTAGAAAATTAAAGGGCAAGCCTCTTTAGGGCTCTTTTAGCTCAATCATTAGCTCAATGTTTCACATACGTGAAATATATACGAAAACGTCCAACTTATCCTGATAGAGAACTGATAAGGTGGCTTGATATTTTGCTTTGAATCAGCTCTGTGATACTTCCGAGGAATGTTCCCTTGAGCGGGGGAAGAAGTACAGACCGCAACTCATCCCACTTAAAGCTAATGTTTAGGGTCTTGAAGTGAGGCTGGACGAACTGGAAAAGGTAGTCAAACTTCACTCCACAGTCAGCTGCCAAAAGGGTTATGAAGATTAGGAGTTCAATTTCAACAAATAAATATGGGCACAGGAATTCAATAGCTATTGCAACATTCTCTTAATTTTTAATATTTCCTGCAGTCTAAAGGCTATCCATTAACCATAGATTTTACATCAAACGGATGCAGAATGCATCTAGAATGCATTTTTGCAATGTAATGTAAACAAAAGCATGCCCCAAAGGCATGGAATAGTTGCATTGATAATGAAGTCCAAAGCCTTGGTTTTGTTCAGTCAAAGCATGATAAATGTCTGCATATCTACATTAAGGAGGCTATTGTGATTTATATTATACTTCATGTTGACAACTTTCTTATGGCCTGCAACAGTAATGCAGAATTAAGTCATGTGAAAAGATAACTAACGGAACGTTTAAGATAACTGATATGGGAAAGGGCCATTCCATGTCAAATCAACCATTATTTTGACCAAATGCAAACCACCGCCTCCTATTTTCATGAAACTTGCCAAGGTCATACATTCTGGTATGATTAGGGATTGCATACAATTTTAGCCTCCAAAAGTCAATTGTTAATGATATATGAGCAACTGAAATTTGGGCGTGACCCCTAAAGTGCTCTAATGTGCAACGCACGGTGACTTTTATTTTTATCCATAACTCCATTCTTGTGGGATGAAAAGGCAAGTTTTTTTCTCTAAAGCTAAGTAGTCCATAATGATCCCACGATCATCATTAAATATTCACTGCATGAAGTAATTCAGCTGGAAAAAATAAAGTTTACAAAAAAATCTTGCTTGTACTATTTTTCATTGTCAGTATCCACAGGGTAAGGCCATGCGAATACAGACTCATGATTCAGTTGAAAGATATCATTAATGTATGAGCAAATATCTTGATGAAAAAAATCGTGAATCCGACGTTCCTTTTAGTAAAAATTATACTCATTCTTGGTCATGGAAAAAATTCGCTCTTATTCAAGGCACATAGATATCACACAATTTAGAGGAGATAAAAAGCTTATGCTCATGATTAAACGATATAGGAGCATGCATTATCTCTCTATAGCATAAGCTACTGGCTTTTAGAGTAGGAAGCACGTAAGCAATTATGTGAATGTACTCCCCCACATACTGCTTATTTCGTGCCATCTGGACTATTCCTACTTAGTTATCTCTTCCATGGGTAATGGGTAACTGAATAGTATGGTATAACACGTAAAGGCAGAAGAGTGCAATCAGAAAGTTTTCTTCAAATTCAGTCTACGTGAAGTTAATTAATTTCTCATTCATATGGTGCTGCCTTAGTGATATCCTGGTTGAATTTCAGACTAAGTAACTCATGTTAGTGTGACTGATGGTGGATCATGCTTGATGAACTCTTCCTAAGAAAATCTAATAAGTGATGTAGATGAGAGTGACAATCAAGTCATCAAACAATAGACAGCCAACATGAATGACATGGTGACTAACATTAAGAATAAATTGCCAAAAATTAGCGGACAGGGTAAAATTCAAATGCAGACCATAACCCCTTTATCTTGGTCTAGGAAAAGGGTTATGAGTAAATTTCATGTTTCAGACTACACAGCGAGACAGGCAGAAAAAAGGTACTTGATGAGAAGGGAATGCTTCCTTTGTCATCACCATTTGTTGGGAAACCAGTTCCAAACTCCGCAGTAGAGCTGTTGAAAAATTTTTAAGAGCTTGATGGGAATTCTATACAGATTCCTGGAGCCATAGAAAAAGTCAGTATGAGTAAGAATAAGTATATGCAGAAGAAGTTAATTTTATATAACCCCACGGAACTTTATGTGCTCTTCAAAGAGCAGTATCCACAGGAAAAAAATTGGGTTCTCCAAATTTTGTTCACTTCGACCAAAATGGTGTGAGATGGTTGGCACCTCTGGGAATCCTTCAGTTTGTGTTTGTTTCATACATCAAAATGTGAAACTGCTAATTAGTGCCTTGCAATTGAAGGAAATATGTAAGGAGTTGATGGATATCATAATATGAGACAAAAACAATACAGACTGTATGCTCAGAAAATGTTCATACTGTCCAGATCCTTCCAGGCTAAAGGATATCATCATTTCTAAGTTTTGTGAATGCTTATGACCCTTCTGATACAGTGAAATATAGGCAGTGGATTTCCAGGGATAGAACAGAACTTCAGTTGTTTCCATCATCCTTTGAGGAACTCTTGGATATTCTATGCCTCAAAATGAATAAACTCATACCACATTATTACATCACTAAAGAACAATTGTGATTTCTCAAAATAAGCTGAGAAACCCTCAGTCATGAAAAGGCAGTTATCGTAATGGCTTTTACTGAAAACTTTTCATATTTATTCTTAACCATGATGTGGCCTTTGTTATGGAAGTGCAAAGCCACCTGATAGAATATTTAAAGAGAGCTTCGCCTATGAACCAAGAGGTTCAGTACTTCACAGATGAATGTGCTGGGCGATATAAAAACTACAAGTCTTTCATAAATTTGTGTCATCATTATAATGACTATGGAATAAATGCAACCCGGTCTTTCTTTCCACAAGCCATGGAAAGTCCTCTTGTGATGGTATAGGTGGTACCATTAAACGAATGGCACAGCAAGTAACTAACAGCAGCAGGATGTGTGAATTTTGCAGAAATAATAAGTAAAACATTAACATCCATTACACGAAGTCTAGTGATGTGGCTTGGTCACGTAGTAAACTTATTGAAAGGTGCACCAAGGCAAAAACAATTTCAGGCACAAGAAACTTCCATCATTTTGTGCCTCTATCGGATAGAAAAGTCACTGCAAAGTTCACTGACTTGGATGACGAGTACAGCATTATATTTGATTGTTGTTCTGGAACAGCGGATTTCCCAGATAATTTGGCTGTTGTTTCATGTGCAGCTAGTATTTACAGCAAGCAATGTGATACATTGGACAAGTGAAAGCACTCAACCATGAAGAAGGTGATATTTCAGTTAAATTCATGACACTTAAAGGGCCCTCACCTTCATTCTCTTGGCCAGAGAGATATTATGTTTGCTGTGTGCTTCTAGGACACATATTGTGGGTGCTTCATTCTCCTACAACCATATCCTCTGGGAGGTCATACTACTTCTTGTGGGAGGAAGTGGTCAGCATTAAAAAAAAAATATTTAGACTTTGTGAAAAACAATAAGACATCTTAGAATGTGGTCTGCCAGTTAAAAATAGGATGCTCACTTTCAAATCAATTGGTAAGGTTGTAAATTTTATTTTACAGTTTTTACCTAAATTTCCAATGATATAAAATGACTAAATGAAACATTGAAAGGGTGAAGTACCAGAGGAATTTCTCAATTCAAATGATTTGATGACGGTTCCTTTTGACATTTGATAACGTACATTCTTGTGATGTCAATACATCTGGATATTATATGTATCTGGTCTTTGGACGCAGATTAAAATGTATGCAGAATGTAATAGTGTACCAGGGATCATGCAGTTTTTTAAATTAAAACTCTCTCTGCTTGAATAGTTCTGATAGCACGAAACTAGCAGTACGTGGGGGAGTACATTCACATGATTGCTTACGTGCTTCCTACTCTAAGAGCCAGTAGCATATGCTATAGAGAGATAATGCATGCTCCAATATCGTTTAATCATGAGCACATGCTTTTATCTCCTCTAAATTGTGTGACATCTATGAGCCCTGAATAAGAGCCAATTTTTTCCCATGACCAAGAATGAGTATATTTTTTACTAAAAGGAACGTCGGATTCACGATTTTTTTCATCAAGATATTTGCTCATACATTAATGATAACTTTCAACTGAATCATGAGTCTGTATTCGCATGGCCTTACCCTGTGGATACTGACAATGAAAAATAGTACAAGCAAGATTTTTTGTAAACTTTATTTTTTGCAGCCCAGTTACTTCATGCAGTGAATATTTAATGATAATCGTGAGATCATTATAGACCACTTAACGTTAGAAAAAAAATCATGCCTTTTCATCTCACAGGCATATGTTATGGGTGAAAAGAAAAATCACAATGTGTTGCAGGTTGCGGCACCTAAGGGGTCACACCCAAATTTCAATTACTCATATTTCATGAACAATTGACTTTTGGAAGCTAAAATTGCACACAATTTGTAATCATGCCAGAATGTATGCCCATGGCAAGTTTCATGAAAATACGAGATGGTAGGTGTCATGGACTGGTTGATTTGAAATGGAATGACCCAACACCAAAATTTGAAAAACATAATACAATTTTAACTAATAGGTTTTAAAAGAAACTTTATATTTACTCAAAAAAAACAGAAAAAACTTGTAATACCTGAAGTGACATAGATTGATCCAGGAAATGTGGGGTATTCAAATTAATGAAAATGTATGCAAAAATAAAAATATTAACATAATGTTGTAACAAAATAACGAACAAACTTACTATACAGATTGATACATAAAAAGTATTTCACCACAATTTTCTTATTACTCTTTTAAATTTTACAACTAATTGTTAAAATGCTTTTGAGACACTTTTTGCAACTAGGTGCTTTATAGCTAATCACGTAATTTTAAATACTAGGTTACTCTGGCATTCATTGTAACTCTCATCTTTTAATGCATAAAAAGACTTGAAAATGGACAGTAAGTTTCATAACCGTCAGCAGGCATGTATTTCATAAATACTGTAAACCACAAGAATTCATATTAAAATATTAAGAAGCGGTCAATTAAAACAATATTTTGTCATGCATTTGAGCTATGGTTGGCCACCGATAAATGAAGTAATCTACAGCTCTATCAAAGTTTTTAATGTTCCCTAATATTATTAATAAACCAAAACATACATTTACTCTATTCGTGCTCTTTTAGGTAGTGTGGGATTTACCAACTTCAGGCAGCCATACAATAATTTATTTCTCGAGTTGTGACATCAAGTGATTAAGCAATTACAATTTTGAGTTAATCCCCACAAATTATACTCATAAAAAGTTAAGATCGCAAATAATAATCTTCCAGTATTTCTCACTGCTGTCGACACAAACCAAAGACTGTCACTTTACATTATTCGAGACATGCCATGGAAAATGTCTTCAAATGAGAAAAAATGAATGTACTCACCCTAAGGTAATTACTCCCGGAAAACTTTCTCAGATTTGTATCCGATTCTAAACAAGTCTTTTTGAAAATACTGAAGTCCGTGACCTTATTCAAACATAATGGACACAGGGGTGGTAGGCAGGCCATCTCCCACAGCAACCTCATATGTATAGCAATCAACACGCTTTACATTGAAAGAGTGCAAAATTATTCTCATAACACCGAATCAAGAAAGCAATATGAAATAGAAAATCAATAAGATGTAAGAATAGCGAGCCCTTGGGGCACGGGTTCCGTTATTTTAAAGTAACCAAATTTTAACATGTGAATATAAACCTCATTTGGATCATTTTGAGATTAGGAAAACATAACTTTTCTCAATTATGAAAAATAAGGGCCGGCCTACTAGGCATCCATGTGAAAAAATGGGATAAAATCTGATGCTGCTATATTGCAGAAAGAGATTTCCACACAGAAAACTAAATGTATCATTGAAAATCATGGAGTTAATGATGAACAGCTGACATTTGTAAAATGAAAAGTAGAAACAAATTTCCAAAAGTGCTGCATGCAAATGTCAAACCTAGGACCTCTAGGTAGTAGCCAAACACCATTAACACCGGGCTACCCATCCTACTTAAAGGGAGACCAATTCAATGCAGATATATTAGATATGTAAATGTTGAACTGCATTCCTTTTTGAAAACCATTGGCTATGTAACCCCTATAGAGGGGGGGGTGATTTGTGGACAGCTACAGATGGACTACAACACTACAATGTTTGATTGAAATCTGAGACCTGATTTTCTTAATGAGCTATGAATTATCAGTCGTAGGATTTCATACCGTAAAATAAGCACCTTCATGATGCATGACTTATTGGTCCCAGGATATTTTATAGCAAAACAAATATCGTATTGAGATATGCTTTGTCACTACCAAGATTTTAATATAGAAAAATATAAGGTAAGAAAACTACAACACCTTAATACAAGATAAAGAAGAAAAAAATGGCTTATTTTGATATAAGAATATGTACCTGTTTCAGTTATAAGTAACATTGAATCGAATGGGTTACACAGCCAGTAAATACTCATGTGTCAGCCTAACTAAGATGGAAGGAATTTGAAGAAGGGTCACTATAATTCCAATAAGTCACTGGGAATCCACGCTCCTACATTTCAGACTCTTTGTTACACACCACTGGGAAAAAAGTTGACCTTTGTCACTTGTAAAGCAAGAGCTTTAGGTCATTTGCACCTAACCTCCTTCCCTTGCAACCGGTGGCAATAAAGTATGCCTCTTGCCAAGGCACAAATAAAAGTAGCATAAACGTGCAAAACACTGTTTGCTCATGGCCCGTACATGCCCACTGCCTTTCATATGCCAATTCACGCAAACCATGTGCCAGTTACTAACATGCAACTATGTAAGGCTTTTGAGTACTTGAGCCTCTTTTGAGCCACTGAAATTCACAGGTATTTTATGTCATCACATGAATAACAGCACACACACAAAACATTATGGGCCACGTGCCCACTGAAGACCGTTTTAGGTTTATTTTATCAGTCGCAGGATATCATACAGTAAAATACAAAGCTAGAAAACTACATCACAAATGTACAACATTAAAAGGAAAAAACAGCATATAATGAGATAAGGAAACTTGTTCGAGTTCCATATAAGTAACTCTGAATCGAATGCATTGCCATCAATGCTGTGGAGTAAGCAAGATATCATATCAATAACAATGATAATTTTTTAGATATTTACCCACTATCTCCTTCAACAATTAATTAAATTCTATAACAGTAACTCCACACATACCTGGGCATTCTCCTCTGGAGATGGTTCCTCCTTTGCCCCGACCAGCGTCCAGTCCAGGTCTGCCACCATGGCTCCCCTGCCCTGAGCTTCCACCTTTTCGCCTTGGAAAGCAGTTAAGGTATTGGGCTGCAACATAAACCCCAATAATCATCTTTGAGATACAGAAAAATGGAAAAACTTTTGAGAAATCCTCACACGAATAAAATTAAAGGTAGTTTCAAATTGATATAGCCTTCATACTACCCTGCACGCTGCCTCAAGGTAATAAATGTTAGGAATGTATAATTACGTTGTTAAATTTACCACTTCACTATGCTCCTATTACTTCTTAATTTCATTGCAAAATCCTCGCAAAAGCTACGTGCAGATCCTCAATGCAATGGTTTCTGGAGTTGTAAAACTCCAGATATAATCTTATTCGAAAAAGAAACTTATTTTAAGGGAGAAATTTGCATGAGAATCCAGGGCTCAGACGTAATGACATACATTGATGGAAAATAAATAGGGTCAACAACGGAGGATAACTTATGTGTATTTTGGCTTGTAATTCAGTTTAGAGACCAATATAATAGTATTAAAATTTTGACAAATGAAAATAACTAACTCAGGCAAGATATGAAGGTTCATTTACTCTGCATGGACAATTAATAAGTAGGGATAGGAAAATTTCGCCGTTTCAAATTTAGTAGATTTGGCAAAAAAGTGTCCTTATAGAGGAAGTTACAAAATACCACAAAGTGACTGGGGAAATGGCTTTTAAACTCAAAAAATGTCGCGAATTATGTCCAAAAACTTAAATTTTTATTTTTTTGGGGAAAATGGTTGAAACTATCATTTCAAAAACAAGAAAACGCAATACATTGCACGGAATGTTTTCAATTCGATTAAAATGAACACAAGTGCAAGTATTCCTTAGGTACATGGAAGACAGCAGTTCCTACAAGCATGAATAATGTTAGGATACGATTTCGGGATGATGGCTTTGTGTGTTTTTAATTTGCAGCCACACAATGCAATAGACATCCGATCTCCCATCCTTACTCTGAAGGAATAACTGTCTATTTGCTCTCCAAGTCAAACAATGGAAGAGCAGCATGCACATTTTTTTCTCATCACATCACGAATGGGAATCTGAAGCATGCTGCTAAGAGTATTGTCACTCCATGCGCATTAAAATCAGATTTCAGCGGTATATCTGGAGTAGCCCAGTGCTAGCCTGATGAATGCACCCATGGACTGCACATGCAAGAATACAGGCTGTTTGCATCTCTGCCTTTTAGCCATATCTGTCAAATAACTATTTTCCAGTGTAATTTCTTAAGTAGCCTTGTTTTGTTGCTGGTGTCTCGGAGGTTCAAGTTATTTTGACGAATTAATTATTGCAACGCCGAATACAAAATTGAGCACAAGTGACAGGGCTTTTCAGTATCAAAAGTATAGATTTTATTGTATCGATAAAAGTATGGTAATGTGCGAATTCTGCAATTTTCAGGTAGCTTGGTAAAGGTAAGACTCGATTTAAAACATTTGAAACCTTCGAAGCATCTAATTGCTGTCAAATTTGGTAAGGATGAAAATTCTTTTAAGTTACAATCATCAGTCTCTTCCTGGATCAACTGCTGCCAAGAAGAAGCAAATGGCTCATCATTTTGGGATGTGGATAGTAGAAAATTTTATTAAAGCTGACACTGCTTTCTACAAATTCGAGATTGAGCACATGAAGTCATTTATGAATAGTAAGTACACGAGTACAGTAGCTTTTTGTAAGTTAAGTATAAGCTTTCCATTCCTTTCCAGAGTGATAGGAAAACTAACATTTTACTTATCACTGTGAATAATTTTACCTTGCTACAGTTGCTGGTGACATTCCCTGCATTTGCCAACTGAGGGACATATATATTCCTCATATAAAACTTGAAAGAGAGGCCAACATGAAGACTTGACTATAGCACAGGCAGGTAATAGTTTTCTTGATGAAACAACGGACAAGAGAGAAGAAATTGTTTTTGTGATCTAGCTAAAAATTGTCCAACTTCCTGATAGTTCCTTTGACATTGTAGTTGGTGATGTATATTCTTTGGAAACTGCTTATTCCAAAACATGCTCAAGAGCAATTTTAGGCACACTGGAGAAGTATGAAATACCACTTGATAATGTAACAGCAATAGTGTCCAACTCTGCTCGCTACATGACAACATGTTTTCATAAAATGGAGGATTCGTTGCCAGACGATGTTCTGATCATTCAGTCCTAGGCCCATGAACTTAGTTTAGTACAGTATACTCCAGGGTAACATCAGCATATCTTGCAGTAAGCAGCACCCGAAGTGAAGCTGGTATTCATAAACACGCGAAAAAGGAAGAGCCTTCATAGAAAATATATTTGGATACAACCTACCCCTAATCAGCAAGTGCCATTATTTCCTCAGCCATTTTTAACCAGGTGGAGCTCCTGGTATGAATCAGTGGCATATCTTGCAACACAAGCAAAGGATATTGTAGGGTTTATGCACAGTGAGGACATGACAAGTGACAATGCTGGGTTGATTTTCTCCATAGTATTTCAGAAGAAGACTAGGAAGCAATCCAAATACAGGCTATGTTCATCACAGAATATGGTAAACACATTGTGGAAATGATCATATTTCTGGAAGGACAATCGCAGTCACCTGTAAATATTCTAGATGGGCAACTTAGTCGAATTCAGCAAGCACTTGAACTCGTTGCATGAGGGAGTTACGGAAGCAATGTTATTAAACTGCTAGAGGATTGTGAAAGGAGAGTCAGTAGGGGCGAGATGAGTGCAGTCCTGTCCAGTGCAGCTTCCCATGCTGTAACCAAGCTACTGGAGACACGCATTAATGATCCCACTTCACAGTTTTGTAAGTATATCAATCTATTTGACCCAGCTGATATAGTACTAATGATTATCACTGAAGAACTTGAGCAGAAAATTAACGGATTAAGTTTGTGTTCCAAAGTGGATGATATTGATGTAATGCGATGCTACAAAGAACTGAAATCTTTTGAGAAGAATCTTGCAACTGGAAAGCTAAAGGTAGATGTTAAAGCAGTATTGATAGGGATGTCACTAACATTTCTAACATTTAGTGAAGCTGTGTTTGGAACGATTTGGATTTCTTGAGTAAATGTCGACTGTGAACGGTTCTTTTCTACATACACAAGAGTGGTGGGTGATAAGCGTTATTATTTAGCTCCAGAGAATCTAGAACTTTTTATTGAAGTATACTTTGAAGGTTGAAACAAACAAAATCTAGTACATTATATAGTGTAAGTATGCAAAATGTTTAGTGGCATTGACTCTCAGTTATCATGGTGGCTTGATTTGACTCTACAGTGCTACCTATGTTATTCTAGATCAAGTGGGATTTGTAAAAGAATTTAGATTGGAATTTACATATTAGAAATAATAAAAACTTACTAACCACACTAAACAGCATGCAATTTTTACACATGTCACATTCCCCATTTCACTACCGACAGGTATTACGGCTTACTTTTCAACTTAGATCGACTTTCCCGGTACCACCACTGAGGTGATTGTCTGCAGTCATGACATGGCTACAAGGGGAGCATCACATAACCGAGACATATGTGGTTAAATTATAGTACTGACCCTTTTCTAGGTTTTGAAATAAAAACTAATGTAAGTATATATTTAAACTTGTAGTTTATGAGAAAACACCGAAATGTCTATTTGAAAGAACCACATTTCCAATTACAAAGCACAGCTTTTCTCCCTCTCAAACCACCGAAAAATTCCTATCCCTACTCATAAGTGGTGTTTTCTTGAGGTATTTTACATCCAGGGGCTAAATAAAAATTTGCATTGCAATTCAAGTAGAACATCATTAGCTTTCCCGGAAATAACTGAATCATTTACAACTTATTTGCTCAAAAGGTATAAGACAGTGCTTTCAAACATGTGAAGTTGTTTCAGGTGGAAAAGGAATATATCCATGATAAAATATAAAAAACAAATGATAACGTCACCACTTTAAAGTACCTATTAATCCACTACCTACATTGACTTCAATAATATTTGATTTTCATGTTTCATAACCTTACAAACTCATATCCTAAACTACACAAACCAGAGTAACTAGTTCATTGATAAGCTACAGAAAGTCAAGCTACCATTGATGGAGGAAGCAAGAAAGAAATACACCTTGGAATAGTAAAGGCACAGGGAGCATTCTACAAAAAAGAATGATCTACTCACAGCTGAGAATACAAATACTGAGGTAAGGACACAATGCATCATATACTAAGTATGGAACACATTTATAAATGGTGGCTTCAAAATTTACAGCTCCAGAACAGTAAAGAGATAATCGTGAGTTTAAACTTCCATGCAATATTGCTTTGATGATCTCTATTTTCAAAGCATTTGACCTCTTTCAATTTCTCTTCTAAGTTAATGCTTCATTATAACTTCTTGATTTTTCTACCCGCATTCCTATTTTTGGCCATTGTTCTCTTGGTTTTCCCTCTGTATGGCTCTATCAAAATCACCTACTGCAGCACTGTATTCCTGTGACACAGAGGGCCCACCACTGCTGGGAGGGAATGATGCCATTGTGTTTGAGACTAAAGCAGATCCTTTATGTGTTGATGCTATTCATACGCAACTCGGCCACCACTCCATTTCTCACGCATGAATACCAATGACCTCGAAGGCTTTAGCATAGACCCTCTACCTGGAAGTCAATCGCCTGATAATCTATGATAGCAAAAATTACCTCTCAGACCGTACTGCTAAAAAAAAACCATTTCCACTAGCTTAACGCATAACTATTGATCTAAATTAACTATTGTCATTCTGTTAGGGAGAGAAGATAAAATACTTCGGTAGGCCCACTATTTAGACCCAATGCCAAGTAATGCTTTTGGACATTGCACAGCAATGGATTTTGATTAATATGTAAACAAAGAAGATTTGAGGAAAGCAATACAATTAATATGATTGAAATTTTTGACTTTCGTGTGCACTTAGCACAAGTTCACGTTTTAACATGTGAGTGATTAAGTTTTTTTGATTAAACTACACTGCATTATGATGTTTCCTCAAGGAACAAATCTGCACTATATCAAAATTGCGCTATACAAGGCATGAGTGTATGGCCATCTTAACCTAAAATTTCCTATGGCAGTGGCAAAATACCAATGGCAATGCCAGTAGAACATCAAAAATTCATTTTCCTCGTATTTTTTTGGACACATCGCGCAGGAAAAAAATTATAGAAAACAGGGGCGTAGGGAAAAAGCTGACCTTGTGCAACCTGCAACAATTTTCTATCCTGCTGTGCAGTTGACGGGAAGGAAAAAACACATAAGCCTCACAGGGGGATGATTTTGAGTTTTACATGTTCAACGTTGAAAGTGTTAACATAACCAACAATTGATATCTTTTGGCAATCTACTTGCATCGCTGATGCCCAAAACTAAATTCAAAAATGGTAAAGAAGGTCTAACATATCAATCATGCCCAAAGTAAATGCCTCTTCACTTTCATCACAAAATCCAAATCTGCAACATTTTGATTCCTATGAACATCGATCTCTCATAAGGAATGCAAGTTATGTAGTTGAATCTAGCTAGCAGCTACATCATGATGTCATGGTCAATCTGTTTCACCGTACCTAAATCAATAGTACTTAGTTTAACTCTCAATTCCTAACATCCCCCTTCCACTCCACGGTAAACGGAAGTGAAACTGTGTTTCTAAGATCACATAACAAATGACTGCACAGTGCCGAGATGACAGAGAGCTTACTTGCTCAGTGAGCAAAGTTGAGTGGTCAGTTTGGCAAAATACACCAAATCTGTTCATTACATTTAATTCTAATGATTCAAACATGAAAGCTCTTCCGTAGTAGTTCATGACTGAACAGGCGAGGCAAAATGCAGTACATTTCTGCTGAGAGGTCTTAGGAATAATGCGTGAAGGAATGACATTGTGCCGTAGAAAAATTAAACTATACAAGTCAAAAGTACACTCACCAGGTCATCAGTGGCCAATGGGTCTGATGCATCCCTTAAAATTCCAGCTGGATCTAGTGTGTAGAGCACTGGATAGTTCTCCTCACTCAGATGATGCACGTTCTCCTCTTTCACATGAAACTAGAAGAGAATATTGGGCATCACTCAATAAAAGCAAAACATTAATTCCCTCATTCGATAATGAAAATTCCTGTTTAAATTGAGACCACTCCAGCTGGCCAAAATACTCATGAGATTCTTGCGACTCACAGATCAAACTCCAGCATATAAATGCTCAACTAGGGAGGGGAGAGCTACACCACCAACATCACATGGTTAGAATGAGAGTATTAGAGTAGAGGCCACTTACAGTAAGGGCCCAACAGTGGGAACGATACATGGAGGTTCCACTGTACATTAAAATGTTTTCATCATTTCTTCACCGAGGCTTATGAAAAGGATCCACAATAGTTTATACTGATTCCTCAGTTAAAATAATGGAGGATGAGGGCTTGAACAAATTGAGGGCAATCATGAGAGACAGCCTTGTTATAGCCACCACTAATGGCTTGAACAGAGATCTGACAAGGGTATCCCAAATTACACTCCACGGGATAAGAGACATTTCTGTCAACAGTTTATCAATGCTGTACAACTGCTATTTACCTGCATCAAAAATATTTGTGTGGTTCCACTTCCTGCCTCATGTGTCACTACTAGAAAGAACAACATCTGAAGGTTGCATTATGCCAAAGACTTCCCACAAAAATACTTAAATTTATAACAGACACACCCCCATTCCTCATACAACCAAGAAATTTGTAAAACTGAAGGTGATTAGACTCAGTTTTCACTGTGAATGAGAATATAACTTACCAACTTATCGTCCCTGGGCAATAAGCAGTCTGGCACAGGAATGTACACTTCAGTCATTTGGGCTGAGAATGTGAACTCTGAAGTGTTTTCAATGACATCTTGAATGCAGTCCTTAGTCTCCACACAAGGCTCCGACTCCTCATCATCTGCCCCTCCTCCTTCAAAACTCTGTAGAAAAAGTAACAGGGATAAACCTTTATCTCTTTAAACACACATATATGGGATACTCAAAGCATTTAGAAGAAGAATGTTACACATATTGCCTCTGTTATCATATAAAAATAGTCTGGTCTCTGCATGCCTATTAATCAAATACTGAAAAGCTACAGCGCAAACTGAAAAAAAAATTAACAGGAAGATTTCTGATATTCCAAGTACACCCAGTGTCTTTTCTAAATATCTAAGGGGCCATGGAAGCTGCCCCTTCACAGCAAAATACACGACAGAGAATGGAGATTATTCAGATGTATCATTTTCCCGTTTTTTCAAATCATGAGAAATCAAAATAGAGATTGAAGATTCAATTTTTTGCAGTTACGAAAACGAATAATCAAGTTTCTTATTCTTGCACTCAATTTGCTTCTGCATTTATCACTTTAGTAGTAGTAGCTGTTAAAAGGCCAAAATCACTATTTATCCTTCTCTCAACAGTTGAATCATGGGAAAAAAAGCATGTGGAGCATGTTTTCAATGTATTTGTTATGTTCTCTTACCTCTTGTTAATATTCAAATATAAACTCCAGAAGAGAATACATGGTCTAATATTTATGCAGAAAGAAAACAGGCCTCAATATAATCTTCTCTTCCAAAAGTATTTCATGAAACATTTTTTTAAATTACCCTGTCATCATTATCCTTAAAACATACAAAACCAATTACACAGCAATTATGTATTACGCTCGAAACAAAGTTCCAACTGCCTGTCAATAGATGGCTAAAGCACTGATTGCTAGTCAATTTTGAACTACCAGAATAATCATAACTCAAGCTTTGACATTAGGTAAACAAACTGCTCAACAACCATGATGAATATGTCACGGCATTAGATACTTAGTGTTGAGAGAAGAGCACCATAAAGTTAACCGAGATACTGCTATAACAGAAACACTGTTACACGATTGGTATCATTGCTTCAAAGACAATCATTTCAATGATGACAACTGTTTAGGCGTAGAAAGGCCAAAACCTCAGATAAAATCAATTGGAGACATTGCTCAATGAAGATCAATGCAATACTCAAGAAGAGACTGCTTTGTGTTTGGTGTTGCCCACCAAGCCATTTCCAAGGTATTTCATGCATTGGGAATTTAGTGTCAAGCAAGGAAGTTGTGTTCCCAATGATTCAACAGTAATTCTACAGCATGAAATGCTCAACCTCACATTACAAAGCCAAGAACTTGAAACATTAAAACCTCACTGGAAACACTCAAATGAATGTGCCGAACACACACACCAGATTCCCCAGACATTGAATCATCTGATTATTATTTGTTGCATTCAATATTACATGGTCTGGCAGATCAGCAGTTGCACTCATGAATACATTGAAAAATGGCTTCATTAAGGCATAACCTCAAAAGATGAACACTTAAACCATTCCAGTATTCAAGCTCTGCCACAATGATGGGGAAAACCTGCAGCTAGCAATGGGCAACGTCCTTTCTTTTACGCCACACCCACAAGATATTCTAATAGCTATATTTCTATCATAGGGTGGGCAGAGCCTTATTAATTAACCACCATTGTAAATTATTAACCACATCAACCATTAAAATAAAAAATAAATACACATCACAAACTAAATCTTTAACTCTACAGTTAGGTGAAACAGTTTATCACCACAGTTACCTGCATGAACTCAAATGTATTCTAAAAAATCAGCAAAAAACATTTATCATTCCTTATGCACTGAGACAATATTTCTGTCAACACACTCCAAACTCATTGCGCAAAATTGATTCACAAATTAAAACAGAACCGTATTCCAAATATCATGCAATTAGTATACAAAATGTTACTAAAACAAATAAAAAGAAGTTTCAAAAGAATAGATCTCAAAATAGATTGTAAGAATTAAGCTACTCTGAGCATGAATTTATAGCCCTTATTTACGGCGATAGCCCCAAAAAAGTAAGAATGCAATAATCTTGCCCTAGGCATGCATATCATAAAAACAATTATCACAGGTTTTCCCTGCGTATAGAAGATCGTTATAAGTAACATGGGAATTCCACTGGGTCAGGTTCTCCAACTCTATATTACAATCAGCCGAAGTTTCTATGCACGAGTTGTCCATCTTCATCAGGACACCAGGGGCGGAATTATGTACACGGATACCGACGTTCGTCGGTGTCGGTAGCTACCGACGATCATCGGTAGCACCGATAGAAATGTGATTCACAAAACGCCGCTACCGACAGATTGTCGGTGCAACCGACAAATTCGTGACGTAATGCTTTTGTCGGTACGAAAGTGGCACCCGCACGCGAGGCTAGGCGCCTCGACCAATCGTATTTCTCCTCTGTTTGCATTAAACAAATGAGGCTCCGAAAACGCCATCTGTTATTCGTCAGCCCGCGGAGAAGTTAAAAAGAGTTGATCACTGCTTTGGGAGATATTTACGATGTTTAATCACTCTGCGAACACAATTTCTTACTCCCGTTAGTGCGATGTGACTTGTATTCCGAGATTTTTCTGTATTTACCATCGGATTTTTTCTAGCCTAAGTAAAAAAGCCTTTATATTCAAGGATTAAACGGTCGTTGATAGAAGAACACCGGCAACATTTGGTGCTCAATGTATTGGAATTTTTAAGTGTAATTTTCTTGAAGAGGACTTTGTCTGCTACATAATTGTTCACCTACGCTTATTATGATTGTATTCTTGGGATTAGCAGTTACGAAATTATTTTTATTAGTATTGTAACAATGTACCTTCATCTTGAGCCACGGCTTGTTTACATCGTTTGCCTCATTGTTCGACGTAAGTCCGATACTTCCACAAGGGTAATTATTTAATTAGAAAACATTTTTGTCGCTTGAATTCACATTTTGGGCCATTTAAAATACATTCGTTGAGAAAAACACCGAGATTCCGCGGATGTCACAGAAGGTATCATCAGTATCATCGCGTCAAGTGTTGTGATTGTGAACTTGTGTGACATACTTTACGCTATCTATTTGGAAGTGTTAACTTTTGCATTTTGATACCATTTGTGTGTTATTTCAAACTTTGCGTTGATATGACTTCGGCTAAATATGCTTGATCAGTGTTAATTTGTGATATACCGTTGGAAGTATGAAGGTTTTCTCGTGTTGAAATTAAATTTTTGTAGTTTTATGATGAATAATTCATTAAATGTTTCCTTGTTTCGTGCAATCATTCTTTTTATTTGCCCCTTTCTACCGATGGAATACACGGTACGTACCCACTCAGTGCTCTTATAGTAATAATGAAAATCTATCTTGAAGCCCCGTATGGTGTTTGGTTAGTAGGGTGAAGTAAATTCAGCTTTAATATTACGGGAAGTTTTGTGCACCGGTAACGACGTCAAAGAGTGAGAGGAGTTAAGTGATGCCATTTATATTCTTCTAAAATATAGTAGCAAATGCTTTTTCTATTTTGTCGTTGCTGTCTGATGCTGTCAAGAGTACTTACGAAGGTAGGAGAGTTATTTTCATTATAAACCCCATTCTCAGACGCTCACATAGAGTATTGAAGTTAATATGAAAGTGAACGAAATGTCCACGTATATATTTCATTGAAAAAGCATCAATAGGCATTCGTTTTTTATTGAAAATATAAATTAATTTCGGATCCAAACTTTACGAATCAACAATAGATACCTATCGTGTCTTGTTGTGAGTAATTTAAAAGCAAAGCAATACGTTACATACTTGAAATTGCGGAATATTTATAATGTAAAATACCTTACGCTATTGGAACGCATAATGTAATATACGTGTCACATTGGTAAAGTTAAATACGGCTGCTACTATGTAAATTTTACGTTTCAAGAGTTTAATCAATCATTGATATTATAAATAACGTACAATTAGAGCGCTTCCACGGATCTAGCGTCGTAGATTATGATTTAAAATCGTCAGCTTAGGCCGAAAAGTGTAAACAAAAGTCCGCCATGTTGCTAAAAATTTGTCGGTAGGTCCCAAGGTGATAGAAAGTAAGGTGGTCTCACTTCGCTGTTTACGTTTCGGCGGTGACATCACGGCCGACACCTCGCTCAGCCGCCTGGCAGGATTAACATGCTATGCCCGGGTTTTCCTGTCATACTTATTCACATTCTCGCCTTTGGGCTAGATATGTCGATGAAACGGCTGTGGGGTGGTGGAATTTATATGTATGACATTTGAATGCGTTCAATAGAATAGCTTGTCATGAACGAAAGGTATTTTTTAAAGTGAATAAATAAAGGACGACGTCGAACGGCTGCTATTTTTGAATTTACGAACAGAATTGCCTTGGCCGAACTAAAAAAGCGGAATTTCCGAAGAACAACTGAAAATGCCATTTTGAAAAGTAATCCTAGAAACTCGTGAAGATAAAATTTCGTAGCTACTAAGAGTTGTTTCTAAAAACTAGCATTTGTTGAGTCCAACTCTTCCCCTCTCGCCTACCAGAGTGAATTCTTATATACTGTCTTCAATTTTCTGCACCATTGTCGTTAACTATAACCATCTAGCCATAATACCATGTAGAACTTTAACGCAATTAACATTGTAAAGAGTAAATTTGTGTTTATTATTAATATGCATTTGTGCAAACGGTGATTATTTCTTTTAGGAGTCATTTGAATCACCAATAGTAGTTCCTTCCTAAGGAAAAGGTAATGAAGGGAAAACTATAAGCGTGCTTCAGTCAAGTTTTTACAGGACGTTTTTCCGTACATATTTGAATAGTTAACAGAGTAAATCTTTTCTAGAAGTACTAGTATTACCTTCATGGCTCTGAAGTAGCAATGCTTAATATGGAATAATTTGAACTTGGTAAAGTATTAGCTGAGGAACAAGATCGAAGGGTTTCCACACACAATTTTCAGGGAAACTTCCATTAAGATAGTACAATAAACATAATTCGAGGAATTTTGATACAAATGTGGTCAATTTGAAGGGTTAACCATTACTATATCATTACCCAAAATAAGACAGAAACAGGTATGCAAACAACAAGCTAATATGCAGTATAAGTGCTTTTCAAGAGATTTGGAGCATGGATAAAAGCTGCATCAAATAAAATCACAGATGGAGGAATTAAAAAAGAAAACAATACACATATTTCAAACTTATATAATATACATAAAACAGCAAATTTTACATTTCCAGAATTCAGATTTAAGAATGCTATTGAAACTATTATTTATACAACCAATGCAAAGTATGCAAATTAAAAATAAATCTCAAGTGTAATTGATGGAACATATCTATTGATATAGTTTCAAATTAGTAAAAGAATCATGAATACGTGATGAAAGCCACCACAAATCTTCCATTGTTACTGGAATAGCTGAACCTGTAATTAAAAATGTGTATAAATCGGTGAGCTTTACTAGAGGAACTAAAAAATGAACTATTCAACAATTTCAATGAATAGCACCAGAGTACACTAAATTTTCAGTCTCATCAAACGTTATAAAACCTCTTGATTTGTATCAAACATGCTATTACTCGAGTGTCTATTTCATCATTCACAGTCTGTGCTACAGGAAAACTAAGGTTGGGCAATATCAATTTGCAGAAAACATTCTGCCAGTCTAATCTAATGCGAAGATGGTGATCTTTCTGCCAACAGAGTCTTTCCCTGGACTCTTCCCTTCTTCAGCTTAAGAGCTGAAAAGCATTTATGCAAGAAATCCACGAAGAAGACATAGTGCATCAGGCATAGAAGAGCATCCAGCACAACTATTCAAGATAATTAGATTAATAATAGGAATAATGCCTCAAATAATATACCTAATCACAACAACGCAACGATTTACATACCTATGGAAGGATATTTGAAGTCCGCTCTTCTTAGCTTTGTTAGAGCTATTACCACAAGTAGCCACCGTACAACGCATTCTTTATGATGCTTTTACCACGCAAAAAGAGAAGTAAATCGGCAGTATTAGTCAGGGAGCGCAATATTCGTTGCTGAAGAAACTGAATTCCCATGCGGTTCATCCGTCGAAAATGGCCGGTGTCTGCCGTGACGTCACAGGACTTCGGCAAGGGAACTGAGACCACCTCTCCTTTACCACCTTGGGTAGGTCCTACCGAGAGTTTTGAAATCGTCGGTATGTACCGACGGGTTTACCGACAACTGTCGGTGGGATAACGACAATCGTCGGTAAAACGTGTCTCCTGAATCGCTCGTACCGAGACTTATCGGTGGGACCGGCTTACCGACACCGACAATCGTCGGTACGGTGTACAGAATTCCGCCCCAGGACAACTCGTTGAAATAGAAATGTCAGCCATGATGGAGTAGGAGAATCTGAGAATTCTTGAGCATGCCATATTCTTTGCAAAGATTTTGAAGACTGTTATGAAGGATAAGCATCTGAGTAAATCAAAATGTATTTCCTAACACAGACAACCTTTGACCATATTTATGTTAAGGTCATATTTAAACTTGCTAACCATAAAATTAGGAGAAAACTTTCAAGTTTTATAATGTATTTTTAGAAACAAAATAGTGTATCTAAAAGATTGTGTAAAAAACTGTTTTTAGAGGCACAAATTCGAATAATTTTAATAAAGCCACTAACAGAAATGGTTTTAGCCAAATATGCTGTGATTTAAAAAATCAAAGTTGATGCAAATATGAAAATTACATTCCAATATTGGAAAATAGTAAATAAAAACTAACTTAAAAAATACAGAAAAGATACACAACATCAAATTTCCAAATTTTCTTTCTAATTCTCTTTACATTTCTAATTTTACATTTTTGATGAAAATGTTTTCTGTGTTAATTTTTCCGGGCTTTCACTATTTTTAGTTATACATAACCATAGCGTCATGAGATCATAGTTAAAGGTAAGGAAGATGCTCCGACCAAAAGAAAGATATTATGTTTACGTGCACATGTGACTTTATATGACAACGCATTGACAAACTAATTTCTGGGTCTATGACACTTCAGCAAATCGTCAGGGATTTTTTTGTTCACTTTAACATGCTCCGAGTACCCAATCAAATACTTAAAAAGGTAGCGTGGTATAGCCTAGTGGGTAGATTGCCTTTCTGAGTTGATAAGTAGTGAATTTGAATGCCATAGTTTCCTGGATATCGTAGTTTAGCACACACTTAATTTTTGTAGAGGACAAAATATCTTCAATCGTCGCCACTGTGACACCAACTGCAACATTAATAGGACCTTGCCAAGGATTGACGGATAGGGAAAAACAATTAACGGGTAGTTGGACTTGTTACACTTTTCCATAAACCGTTTCGCAAAAAGTGTCTATCTTGATTCATACTGTTGTAGACATAAATCAGAGTTTCACCTTTAACTGTGCAATACTTGTACTACACCAGTAAGAAAAAACGAAAAGTACTCACCCTGAAGTAACTTTTTCTAAGAACTGCGTCCGATTTTAAACAAATCTTTTTGAAAACACTGAATTCCGTAAGTTTCTTCAAACACAGTGTACACATGGTAGTGGGCAGGCCATCTCCGACAGTAATCTGAGATTTCAATAAACAAGTTACACATCAATAGAGTTTGGAATCAAAACATGAAATGAAGTAAGCACCATTTTAAATAAAATTGATAACATTTAATGTGCCACTTACTTGTAAGCCAACTAAATCATGTAGGGCATCCTTCACAGTTATATTGTACGCTACATTCGAAGTAAATATGCTGTAAAAACGATCATGCTTCTCCCTACAAAGTCTGCAAAGGTCTATTTCTGGATTCCTATCTGAAGATTCCGTGAAAATCCCGATGGTGCGACTCATGTTTTCGATTCAAAATATTATTTACTATTTAAAAGAGGTTTATCGTCAAAGAAATCATCTACTCAGCATTGACCAAGATCAAAAATTCCAACAAGGAAACTACATTGACTAAGATGATGAGTGATAATAAATTACTTTAGAATGCTGAACGAAAGGAACACAAAAGCCAAGAAGTGATGAATCAACGGAAAGATATATCACGACTCAATAGCTTGGATTGAGAAAATTTTCAACAATTTATGATACAATTGTAAATTCTTTGGACAAGCATCCACGACAAGATTAATCCACAACGTTCACTTGTTATTATATGACTATACCATAGAGCATATACCATAGATGCTCTATGGACTATACAATCAGCCTCTGTATAGAAACGATGTTTTCTAGTTGCCATTTTATCCGCCAATAGCACACCTATAGAGCAGGCCAAACATTCGTCTTTGAAGAGTGTTTTCTTTCCATTTAAAAAAAAAGGACCATTTCATGTAAAATTCATCACATTCAATTAACTTTAGTGTAAAAATGTCTGGTTAAAGGTTATTCTATCACCTGGCCGGATAAAAAAATTAAGCCCAACTTCGGCGTTCGCCAGGTCAGATTACATCTACAGTCTTTAAATATGAATAAGAGTTAAAAAATCTTAACTGTAGAATTAAAAAAGGTTAAAAATATTTTTACTTTTCAAATAATGTAATAAACTAGCATAATATGTGACTTATTGTTGGAAATATTTCATTTTTCGATTTAAGCCTGTTGCATACGCAATCCTCTAGCGGTGAAAAATGCAAACGAAGTATGGTATGTAAATTAAACCTTAATACCTTGGTCAGTTAAGAGTCAGGGCAAATTGGAGTTGGTGTAAAATATTTGCTGTCTTTTCTGTCGAAATGCGATTGATTTTTTAGGTCCAATGTAAATGTGAGCTTTTCATGCACCTTTCCTTTATTATTCTGAAGTGTTTGCTTTGGCGTGAGTCATAGAATTTACCGTAACGTATTAGAAATTTGTAAATAACTGAGTGGTGTGTGCATGGTTTGTTTGAGGAGTGAACTGGTTTTACAGATAGAATGAGTTATTGCTGTAAAAATTGAGTATTACCACTAGGAATTTATCTGAGTCTTCAGAAAGGAATTCTAAGGGTACTCCGTGCGGACTTTGCATGAAGAAAAATTATTATTGTTACAACATATTCTTTTCAATTGCAGGAAGCCAGATAACTGGAAAGGATGCCTTAGACGATTTTGTTGACTTACAAGTAAGTGAGGATTTACATTTTATTGATTTCCTTAGTTATTGTTTTATTCCATTGTATGGGCATGTTTTCCACAGCAAGTCTGAATTCTCTTGCATACGTTTTCATTCCTTTCGTAGGTTGCTGTTGGAGATGGCCTGCCTGCCACTGTATGCCCACTGTGCTTTAAAAAGCTCATCGAAGTCAATGATTTCCGAAATATTTGTCATGAATCGGACGCAGAACTGACAAAATTTTCGTGTAGAAATAACCTCAGGGTGAGTGCATCTTATTTTTTTCATTGGAAGCCTCGTGTAACTTTCAAATATAGTGAAATCATTCTCGTAACCAAATACATATTAAATTGTTCGTGTTAACATAACGTGTTGCCCGGCCTTAATAGTTTAAAGTTCATATAGACTGAAATGAAATTTTTAATAAATGTTTGTACTTGTGGTTTCAACAGATGATAGCAATAACTTGAAAATGTAATTAATTGTGTATACGATAACAAAGTATACGACGGGCAATGTATTTGTTTGACCGGCACATTAACACGTACGGGTTAATGTTTAAATGTATGAACACGAGAATGAACGCTAAAATACACCGTGTAACCATCCAACTTGTGCGAATGCATGCACAGAAAATAGAACTTGTTCTAATTTGGTTCATGCATTCGTACATGTACCGTTCTGGTCCACAAAAATCATTCACAAAAACGCACATTAACTCATACCTGTTAATGCATCGTGGAAACAGGCCTAAATGCTTAGTGACTGCATCAATGTAATACATGAAAAAATAACTGAAAAGCACTTCTTATTAGAGAACAAAACTTAATGTAGCATTACATTTGTTAGTTAACAATATTGAATGTTATGAAATGACCTCGCCAATGATCGACGGAGCAGCGAAAAAAGTCCAATTTCCCGCATAGTGTTTCCGAATCCTGACGAGGCATTAATTAACTCGCAGTTTGTACCTCAATGGTCCGGACCGAAGTCGCTTTTTATTTTGGTTTAACTAAGTGTTTACAATTCACTCAGTCATGAAAGTGATATATTTGAATTTACCAATGACCAACTCATAACACATATCAGTGAACGTGAAGAATTTTGTGGAATATGTTTTTGATATATTTCTTTTGCTTCTTACCTCCTCTTTGGTTTTACAACAGAATAATTCAGCTGCAAAGAATATCCAATGAGGCATTTCAACAAATCGATTTGAATATTTTAAAACAAGTTTAGAGAAGTGATTCGACATATCTGGCTTTTTAGTGTATGTTTCTATAGGTGTGTGATTTCTATGAGATATTTTTGCTGTGAAATGCTATTTTTTATGTATTTAGATGTTTTTTTTCCATGCAGGAGTCCTCATAATTTTGGCTGGGGATATTGAACTCTGCAGTGCTTTTTAAATCGGTAGAGGTCGTTGCTTAACCGTTCTTGCTTAAAGGCCTGTTTACTCCATGCATTTACCTGTACTAGTTATGATCTAAATATATGAACCCATGAATGTGAACAAAAATGCACCGTGTAACGACACAACTTGTTTGAATGCATGAATAGAAAATAGAACCTGTTTTGATATAGTCAATGCATATGTACTATGGGGGAAAAAAGTATCCCAACAGAGTTTGTGCCACCACCATCGCTTCACAGGAGAATGGATTCCCTTTTTGACGGTATATAATCCTACTCATTCATGCATTCACTCAATAACTTGAGTATGTAAGTGTGTGGTGCAAACAGGTGTTAAAAATAAGTGATGATTTTGATTCTCATGATATATTGTATTGTCTTCTTTATTGGAAACGCTTATTTATATTAATATTTATATTAACGCAAGTACATGGAAAATTGTTTGTTTTTAAATGTGTTACACTCAAAGTTTAGGGTATTTTCAGAATCATATTTCGCCCATTTTTGAGGTTTATTTGCTGATGGGATGTGTTTTTTTTTTCACAGATCAATTTTGTTTATTTAATTTGGAGTGCATGAAAAAATAATTGTCTGTGTAAAGATTGCAATGAACTACTTGAATGGGAAAGTCTACTTTTCTAGTATATTTTGCGATATTTTGCAATTTTATTTTAATGACTGTCTTTGTGGGCAGTTCTAAGTATTAGTGGTGAATGACTTTGTTGAAGGAACAAGTTGTGTTAGTTCATGTAGCAAACATTGTGTCTCAGAGATACTATATGGCTTCCACTTGGTCACATTTCATCTATGGTCTTTAAATATGAAAAAGAGTAAAAAATTTCATTAATGTGGAATGAAAAAAGTTCATGTTAAATATCCATGTTTAAAATAACGCAATGCACCTCAATAATATATCACTCATCATTGGAAATACCTCATTTTTCGATTGTAAGCCTGTTGCACACTTAAAACTCTAGTGGTGCAAATAGAGTCTGGTATCTAAACTAAACCATGCTAGCCTGGTCAGCTATGAGCTAGGGCACCAATGAGCACAGAGTTCGTGTAAATTATTTGCTGCCTTTTCTGTTGAAATGTGATTTTTTTTTAGGTCATATGTTAATGTGATCTTTTTATGCCCGTTTCCTTAATTATTCTTAATTTTTTGCGTTGGCGTACGTCATAGAAATGAACGTAATGTATTAGAAATTTGTTAATCACTGAGTGCTTTGAGATTTGATAGTGAAGTGAACTGGTTTACAGGTTAAATGAGTTATTGCAGTGAAAAACACAATTATTACCATTGGGAATTTCTCCTAGTCTTTACAAAGGAATGCAGTGCTCTCCTAAAATTAAAAAGCTAATTTTTTCCAAGATTAGATAATGAAGTTTAAGATATTAGCGTATCCAAGGTAAAATTTTTGCTGATAAAATATGTATGCAATATAAATAATTCATGATTCTCAATATTCTTGCTGCTGGAGAGCTTCAAAGTTTGCAACATTTACCAAATTCTTTCATGCTACAAAAATGCCCTGTGACATCAGCGAGTAAGCAGACTTGCTCCATGGCAATAACAAAACAGTAATGACGATAGCAAACATCTATGACAATACTGATTCATATTGTGAAGGGTGTATGAAAACATATGGGTCATTCCATGTCAGTTCATCCAGGCATGACACCCACCGACTCGGATTTTGATGACACTTGCCAATTTTCATCCTTCCATGCAGGAATGAAACAGTGTAAAATATTTCTTGGCTATCTCTTATAGTTTTTTTTCACGACCATTTGAAGTTTGGGTGAAACTGCAGTTTTTCAATGAATGCGGTCTCCAGAGGCACTTGTACCTCCAGAGGGAAATAATTTGTCTCAGCCGTAGTTTTCATCCGATTCTTATGAAAATTTGCAGGTTTACTATAGAAGTCATGAGGATTCCAAAACTAATTGAAAAATATCCTAAGGAATATTAGAAATTCTCTAAACTCGTATGTTTCATAGAAAATTAGAAAATTTTCGGTCAAAAACATGGTTCTATAAAACATCAAATTTTGACCTGAGGCAATATCTGAATCAAGCTAAATTATTTTTTCTAATATTCCTTAAGGTATGACCAACCACCTGTAAAAATAAAATTCATGGCTTTTTGCTTGCTTTGTTGTTAAAAAAAATTTTATGCAAAAAATCCCTTTTCACGACTCTGGTAGTCAGTGTTGGGTCCTCCTTCAAGTGTGATGAAATGCTTGTGTTAACTATTTTCTATATCTAAGAAAATATTTACAACATGAATGTAGTGCATGATATGTTCAAAAATTAAAACATTTTTTATGTGCAGGTTGTTTTTCTCCCGATAAGAAAAATATATTTTTGAAATAGAATATTTTAAGGAATTCATAGCACTTACCCATCATTGCTGGGGAAAACTTGATTGTTGCTATATAAAACACATCAAAATACAGGATGCATGTCAATACAAGTTAACTTTCTCCATTTTGTATTGGCATAAAACTTCACGAATGTTTTTTACCTCATTAATGTTGCACAACTTCTAAAAGAACAATCACAATATATAGTCACTTTTGTCTGTGCATCAGTTTGTAGTTAAATAGGATAGTATCCAAGGTCTTCACTGAGGCCTATCTCTGAGAAAGCTTATATTTCAGTTACACTAGAGTAACATTTTTTTCCCAATTCCAAGTTTTCCTTTTAAATTCAACAGCCGTCGGTTCACACGTTCAATGTCTTTCTCCTAGAAGTAATACATTTGTCCTGAGCCTCTTGTGGTAGGAGTTTCCACATAACAAATGACATTATTTACAGGAACATTGCAAATATCTTCTTTCTCTTTTGGCCAGTAAAATGATAAAGAATTTCACTTTTATATCACATGGATCAACATCCTTTGACATAAGTAGCCTAAAAAACCAGTGATTGTCTTACAAGCAGGCCACAAAAGAATTGGTATAAGTTTTTGTCAAAATTTCTTCCCAACTTGGCTTTATCAATAAATTGTGGATAGAACTGTATGCGGTATCAAAGCTTATTTTTTTTGTCGCAATAATGTATAGAAGAATGGTAGCTATGAGTGCCTGGGATTGTTTTTACAAGGTTCCAGCGAGTTTCTAATTGTTGCCGAATCATTGATAATTGTTCTTTTTTTAAAATGTAAAATGAAATTTTATACACTTTGTACTTGCAGAACTCAAACACCTTTTCAATGGAAGTCATTGTGTTACCCAGATCCCGCTGAAGGCTTTTTCTTGTAAATATGCGCTTAACTGTTCCACCTATCCCATCACATGGAGATTTCCCATGACTAGTTGAAAAAAAGACCAAGAAGCATGCAAGTCAAAGTCCAGGTGATGATGGCACAGGTTTATAAAGTTTTTGCAGTTCTTATATTGGCCAGCACAACCATCACTAAAATACAGTGCAACCTCGATAAAACGACACCACACGGTGCACCAATAAACACTCGTTATAGCGAATTGTCGCTTTACCGGAGGTGGAGCAAATAATAGCCAATATGTATACCTGTTGCGAACAGTTATTCAGGAACAGAGTGGTGCGGTGACGGATAAATTTTTATCTGATAAACGTAAACATAAATCCAGATGAAAGGTGATGTTTATTTGCATCACTAAATTTCCTTACTCTAACAACGACTGATTGTTTGGTGTTTTCTTGGCCATGGCGTCTGCCATCAAATGCTTTCTATTCATGCAACTCATGGACGTGCGGGTATGCTGATGACTGCTTTATGCCGCCTGTGGAACAATAGAAGACCAAGCATTCGCTGATGCTAATGCCACAATATTTTCGCCAAAATTAACTACTTATTTATCAAACGACAGTTTACCACATAAATTTCAGACTAAGCACTCCATTAACTTCATTTCTAACAGATTGCTAGCAATCACAGAGATTAAGTAGCCTTGATGTAAGTTTTTCCGGCGATGAAACCCTCGCTATGGCGAGAGCCAACTCCAAAAGGGCCACGTAAAAACGAATTTTTTAACACGCTATTATAGGGTCAATTGACGGTGCATCGGCTATCTCTCGTAATAACGGGGGTCTCGCTATAGCCCATACTCGCTTTAACGAGGTTCCACTGTATTGCACTTTCATTACTTCAAGGAACTTTTCTTTTAAAACTGAGTGACTATTTTTTGCGTTTCAAATACGAAAGCTACATCATGTTCTAGATCGTCACAAAATACACACAAACTTGACACACAGAGATCTTTCTTCAGCTGTCCACGAGTATAAATTACCTCTGGATGTAGGGAACAACCATCCTGATTTCAGTGATGACCCTGAACCTCATCTTGTATTACATAATAGTAGTTTTCACTGAAATCCAGCAAAACGATGGCTTCATCTGGCTGTAGGTTGTTTTTTAGTTCTTTTAGGTATCTTGCCTGGGATTTGTTTATGAAGGAATGTTGGAGAAGTTTTTCCAGATTGCTCACCAGACAATTGATGTATTCATCCAGAGTCACTGTTTACCTAATTTGTTGGGTTCGATCTGTTGTCACCCATTGTATGTCACTTCATCTTCAGGGTCCCATTCCTCAAATTTACTTTTCAGATGTTCCTTCAGTCGTTTGTCAGACATACATTCTGAACAATGCCGTAACATGCAATCCCTGTTATCTTTGGATAATACCAAGTAGTCAAATAGGTGATTGTAGGTCTCCTCTATGGAGCATGCGTGGAGAAGAAATGATGCATTCTGATGGATAGCACAGACATACACAGAATGGGTTTCAGAGGAGCCTGCCAACATGCACCATTTAGGTCGCAACAGACAGAATTTTGAAAACCCTATTTTTACGTGTGGGAATTCAAATTAAAAAGCTGCATACAGCTCATTTAGGTTACTTTGAAGTAACCTCTTTTGCTTGTGGACATTTTTGGACACACTCACTTTATCTTTCATTCCTGGCATAAGGCGTGAATATTCGTAATTTTGGTAGAATGACTGAACTAAGTCCACTGCAGTTTGTTCTATGTTTGTGCCCCTCCTTGGATCTGGTATGGCTATGATGCCTTTCATTCTTAGAATTCCCTAGCATGCTGAATTGTATATTCACTAACGTTAATTTTGGTGGCTACTTTTTTCCTACTCCACGAAGTT
Organism: Ischnura elegans; assembly: GCF_921293095.1. Taxonomy (NCBI): domain Eukaryota; kingdom Metazoa; phylum Arthropoda; class Insecta; order Odonata; family Coenagrionidae; genus Ischnura; species Ischnura elegans. The sequence continues at coordinate 2,217,099 of NW_025791657.1, forward strand.
GGAGCTAGTGTTAGTAGCTGAATTATCTCTCGCTGACTGCCTGCTGTCACCAGTTTTTCTTTTAGTAACCCAACTAGCTTATCCATATCACTCGCTTAATCAAGAACTTCTGAATCATGCTCTGGAAGGAAATCTTTATCCAGTACTTTGCAAACCTTTTTGTTCAAAGTAGAACAACATTAATGTGGTAAAAAACATTCGTGAAGTTTTTTGCCAATACAAAATGGAGAAAGTTTTTTGATGTGTTTTATATAGCAACAATCAAGTTTTCCCCAGCAATGATGGGTAAGTGCTATGAATTCCTTAAGATATTCTATTTCAAAAATATATTTTTCTTATCGGGAGAAAAACAACCTGCACATAAAAAATGTTTTAATTTTTGAACATATCATGTTGTAAATATTTTCTTAGATATAGAAAATAGTTAACACAAGCATTTCATCTCACTTGAAGGAGGACCCAACACTGACTACCAGAGTCGTGAAAAGGGATTTTTTTTTGCATAAATTTTTTTTTAACAACAAAGCAAGCAAAAAGCCATGAATTTTATTTTTACAGGTGGTTGGTCATACCTTAAGGAATATTAGAAAAAATAATTTAGCTTGATTCAGATATTGCCTCAGGTCAAAATTTGATGTTTTATAGAACCATGTTTTTGACCGAAAATTTTCTAATTTTCTATGAAACATACGAGTTTAGAGAATTTCTAATATTCCTTAGGATATTTTTCAATTAGTTTTTGGAATCCTCATGACTTCTATAGTAAACCTGCAAATTTTCATAAGAATCGGATGAAAACTACGGCTGAGACAAATTATTTCCCTCTGGAGGTACAAGTGCCTCTGGAGACCGCATTCATTGAAAAACTGCAGTTTCACCCAAACTTCAAATGGTCGTGAAAAAAAAACTATTAGAGATAGCCAAGAAATATTTTACACTGTTTCATTCCTGCATGGAAGGATGAAAATTGGCAAGTGTCATCAAAATCCGAGTCGGTGGGTGTCATGCCTGGATGAACTGACATGGAATGACCCATATGTGAATTGTTTAAAAATGTGAACGTATGCAGTGTTGAGGTTAAGGTAACACCAGAACGTTATGTGAGAACAATAAGCTTATGCTGCAGAAATCGCCGTGGATGAGGAGGATGAGAAAGTAATAAGTGCTATTTGTCAAGATGGTGCTGCATCTTCCAGTTTGAATACATTCTTTAAACCTGTCAATTATTCGGGATAAATCTTTCACATGACTAATGATGGAATTAAGGTATTAAAAAATAAATTGTATAGAAAGATGCATAGGTTTTACTAAAACTGGGACAAATAATCTACTGGGACCATATAAACCTATTGTTTACTGGCCTCTGAAGTTACACTCAGCCAACATTGCAATGGGTCGTTTTGAGCGCAATATTAATGTATAATTTTTAAAGTGAAGTTTTACGAATAATACACAGCTTAGAGAAGAACTGCTTTCATTTAAATTTACAGCACGAAGGATATTATTTTATCACATAATCATTCAGTTTCAGTAGAATTCCCCATTGCAAAGGGTACCCCTGTGCAGACTGCGTGAAGAAAAACTATATTCACTTCAAATGTGGCAGGCCAGATATCTGTAGAGGATGCCTTATATTATTATGTCTGCATAGAAGTAAGTGTGGGGTTACATTTTATTGATTTCCTTAGTTATTGTTTTATTCCATTCTATGGGCATACTTTCCACGACAAGTCTGAAACCTCTTGAATATGTTTTCATTCCTTTTGTAGGTTGCCTTTGGAAGTGGCCAACCTGCCACTTTATGTCCACTGTGCTTGACAAAACTCATCAAATTCAATGATTTCAGATATATTTGTCATATTTTGAGGGCAGAATATTATCTTAAAAATTTTGCAAAATTTTGTGTGGAAATTGATTCTAATTTTTTTTTCATTGAAAGCCCTTTGTAACTTTCTAATAATGTGATATCATTCGCGCAAGCAGATATTAACTTGTCCGTGTGGATGAACCGTGTAGCTCAGCCATAATAGTTTCAAGTGTATATCAACGGGAATGATAAATTTAGCAGAATTTTTGTATTTGTGGGCTCAACAGACTAAAGCAATGGATCTACAACTAAATCTTGTGTATTTGATGAATAACTTGCCATTGCGGGCAAAGTATAATGCTTAGTGACTGCATCAAAGTATTACGTGCGAAATTTACGAAAAAGCAATTCAATTAGACATCAAAACTAAATGGAGCATTAAAGTTGTTAATTAATAATATTAAATGTTATGAAAGGACCTTGACAATGATCGACAGAGCAGTGAAAAATGTTCAGCGTTCAATGAAATACATGAATTGATTAATTTTTACAAATACATATAACCCATAAATTTGATGTTTGAATAGAGTGAAACATGTCTTGAATTCTATATTCCTCGAGTTATCACGGACAGTTCCATCTGGTTTTAGTTTTAGCTCATTATAACCTTAATAACCCAGCGTTACTCACGCAAGATTCCCCTACAAGGTTACTCAAGTGGGGTGCTACTGGCACCACATAGAACATTTAAAAAGATGGGTTAGACAACATTTTATTTGAAAAAATTGCTAAGATTAATGTATTTTTAAGTATAGCATCATTGAATCTACAATGGGTCATGGCATTAAAAAAAAAAATAATCATGGTTATTATCAGTGCCCAAATGCAATACAGTAAAGGTGAACAAATGGAATTAGATTTTATAGTGAAGGAAGCTAATACAAGGGAAAAAATTTAAGCTTGAGTTATTCATTTAATCATCTCAAAGTACTTATTATGATTTAAATCAATTTTTACTTGCAGTTTTAACTTGAAGGTAGAGTGTCATCCTCACCGCAGACGTGACTCACATTTCCCCAGAAAAACGATGCTGGATTATAGTGTTGACATGTCTGAAACAATGACCACTGTGACCTGGTGTTCCATCTGAGAAATTTTGTTCACACTTACCTTCACCTCACCAATATGTACCTGGTGATACTTGGATTATCCTGAGATTATACTTGGGGGTGGTGTTCCCCCCAAATTTTATAACCTAATCCTCATCTGTCTCCTACAAAATTTACTTACTTCCTCAGAATCTTCAATATGCACTGTGAATAATGTTATCGTGGCATTAGCACGGTACTCCTTTTTTGCCGCGTGCTGACTCATATTTCCGTAACTTATGAAAGTTTCGTAGTCTAGGTTCTTAATGAACATAAACATGTATGGATATTTTTACACTTTATTTCCCTCATCAGTGATCCTTAGAATTTTTCTTACAATCCTTGAAAATAAAAATCATATGGCTCACGCACATCCAATTATTGCACGAGCAACAGAACAATTTTGTTTTAATGTCTTTATTCTGCCGACATACTATACATCTACCACTTCTTTCTTTTCTTTGCTTTGTAGCACTTTCACGTGTTGATAAATCATTGAAATAATCTCTTTCTTTTTCAGCTCATTTGAGATCATTTTATTTCTTGTCTTCTCCTTATCAATGACTACCAACTCCCTCAACATTTTTTCCAGGAATTTTGATCTATACATCTTTCTTCCTAGATTTATGTTATTGTACAGACTGTCCCTAGTTGAGTGCAAGCAAAATTTTAGAATTTTTATTTTTTGACCGTACAATGTGGGCCCAAACATAAAATTTTCAATGTTAAAAAAATCGAGATGGAAAAAAGTCTGAATTTCATTGATCAGGATGTCCATTCTTAGGTTTTCGGACATGAGGAGACCGAAAATAACACTTTAGTTCACGAAAATTCAACTATTGACCCAGTAAGGTCACAGTCAAGGACATAAGGGTGGCCAAAAGAAAAGCATACAATCAAAGGTGTCAATTCTTTGGTTTTAAAGGGTGCCCAAGTCATTGGTATTGTCCAAATACTCGTCTTATCCAGTTTTTGACCTCCAAGGCTAATGCTGAGGTCGAAGGTCATAGGGGTAAATTTCGGGCCATCATGACAACCAACGTCAAACCACAGGTTTTAAAGGGTTCTTAACTCATTTTTGCAGTTCATTTACCAATATTGTTGATATTTTGACCTTAGGAGTTTACAATGGGGGTCAAGGGTCTTAGAGGTAAACGTCGGGCCATGGTAACAACCAGCGTGTCAAACCATGGGTTTTTAAGGGTGTTTACGACAGTTTTGCAGTTCATTTATCAGTATTGTTGATTTTTTGACCTCCATAGGTTATAATGTGAGTCAAAGCTCACAAAGGCATGCTTTGATATATCAAGGAAACTAATGTCCCCAACCAAAGGGTGACCAAGTGAGTGAATAGTGCCCATTTTGTTGAGTCGTTACCCTCCTGAGGTCATAAGGTGGCCAACATTCGCTGAGGTTTGCACAAAAATATCCAGGAAATAAACCTGCTAGTCGGAAGGTTTTCAAGTGTGCCCCAAGACAATGGAGCGGTAAACACCATGCTAAACTAAAGGTTTAAAATGTGTTCGAAAGGGTGGTGCCATTCCCATTCCAATGTTACTAAATGAGTGATTAAGAAGGGGGTTGCTTTGAGCCAATTTCAAACTTAACTGTGCATTGAAATGAAATTAAAATTTTGGTTTAAATTAATGAGAAAGTCTAAGTCATATTTATAAATGATAATAAAATTAAATATTAAGTACCCATTATTCAATGTGCCCTCCCTCCAGTGACGCATAATTGAATTCACTTGACAAATAATCCACTAAAAATGTCCTCAAGCAAATCAGGGTAATAAACTCTGCACATCTTATTATCTCTCTTTTCTGTTCTTCAACATTATTAAATGTTTTTTTATACCCTAGCTGCTTTAAAAACCCCCATAAAAAGAAATCGCACGGAATGACGTTGGGGTTTATTGGTGGGCACTCAACTTCTGTCCCCATGGACATCAGCTGATTTCCAAACTTCTCTTTTAGCACATTGATGTCTGCCTTAGACCTGTGTGCAGGAGCTCCATCCTGCTGCAATCACTTTTCCTCTGCATTTCCAAAGTTTTCACTCTCCATATCCCGGGCAAGGCTTTCCTCCAGCATAGCCTGTTAGGTGTCTCTCCTCACTTTCTTTTCGAAAAAGTATAGCCCAAAAAAATGGCTAGCTGTAATGGCCAGGAACACCATTACACCATTTCAGTTTAATGACCGCTCATGCCGTGCCTGGGGATTACTTGTTACCCAAAATCGCGTGTGGGTTGATGACACAGCACCATTTGAAAAAAATATTGCTTCGTCCGAAAGCATAAGCTGGAACATAAAAGCAGTGGATGATTTTCATTTTTAATTTAGATACATCATACAAGTTGATATAATATTATCAAAAGACATTAAGAGCAAAGAAAAATAACATAAAACAACAGAATGAATGAGATACTAACCTGAAATGCGAACATAGGGTTTTCATTAAGCTTGTCACTCATCCAGTTGCTGAAATGCTTTCAATAGCCATGATCTCCTTCACGAAGCTCCTGCACCATTCTCACTTTATAAGGCTTCAAGTTTAGAATTTTTAAAGTGTGTTGTAACACAGATCTGGAAATGTGCAATGAAAGTGTGCGACGGTTGATGGATCTTGATGGAGATGCAAAGACTGAAGCCACAACTGCGTTTCTGTGCTTTGTTAAGATTGTTGTGTGTCCTTTGCAATTCCTCTTCTTAAGATGTTCCACGGTTAAACTATTTCCCTTCCTAAATTTGTTGTATAACCTGTGGTCCACTGTTAAGATAGATAAGCTTGCTGTCTGCGGGTTTAAAGGCCTCTTATTGAGCCACAGGATGAGCATATCTCTTTCAAGTTGCATGTGAGGAACTGATGTGCCATCTTGTGGCTCAAATTCTATTATCTTACAATTATTTGTCGGTCGTTTTGGATTAAGATTTCTGTAAGTTTAAAAACGGCATTGAAAGAAGAGGTTTTCTTCATGAGAGTGAAATAATTTTCTCACGTCAGTAACAGAAGTATTTCATTTTACGTTTCAGGATTGACTTCTCTGTGTAGCAAATAGGAGAGCCAAGGAAGGAGCAAATACTAATTTCAACTAGATTGCGGTTTTTATTCGGTGAGTTTATCCCAATTTTAGCATGTGGTCTGTGGGACCGATGCATTTTTTAATTGCTAATACGTTCAAAATTACTATTTTAAATGTTAATAATTATTACTATCATCTCCTTTTGGAGTAATTAGGACAAAAAATTGTTAAAAATTAATTTTTTGTAAATTACATATTGACTAGAGGACCTGGTAAACCTCACATCACCTTCATTTATTAAGCTATGCATAGAAAAATCTATTCTTCATTCGCCTTGCAAAAATCTGCTGGCTAAAGCGACCTTCTTCTCCCAACCATGGCACGGATTATATTATCATTATGTTATAAATTATTATATCAACAAATAGGCACTTACCTTTAATCTATTTTATTAAGTGCTGTTTATGGGCTATCTCTGTTGAATGTGATTTTTTAATAATACTTGCTTACAATTGGATTTTAAATTCTTCTGTTGAAGAAGCATTTGCAGTCCTTGAACAGTAATTTGCTTCACTGTTGGCTTGTGTGCACAACGCCTACAAGCTTTCGTATCTGGATTGCCCATGGGGGTAGAGGCTAGCCAGTGTGTTCAGCTTAGAATCTATTGCCTTCATCTTCATTTGGTTATCCTATGTCTCAATAATCACACCGAAAATCACAACCAATCCAAAGAAAAATAGTAAAAAGTTATATCTGTCCTTATCCATTATGTTCAGATGAGAGTATCTCAATTATTTTAGCCAGAGTGATGACTGGCATTATTGTAAATTGGCAATCCCTGTACTTCCATTTTTTATAAGGCACTAATGATTAGACAAGCCCGTTCTCTGTGCGTGTAAAGGCCTTTTTTTAAGCCACGGGACGGGCTGACATCGTTCGAGTTGCATCTGACAAATTGGTCTATCATTTTTACTTTAACTCCTGCTATTTGAGAAGTGTTATTACATCACTTTGAATTGAGATTTCTGTGAGTTAATAAAGTCATTACTTAAAAGTTTGCTTCAAGCGAGTATAATAATTTTCCCATGTCAGTGACAAACTTATTTTACGTTTCAGGATTGCCTTCTCTGTATTGGGAATAGGAGAGCCAAGGAAGGAGCGAATACTGATTCCAACCAGATTGCCTAATCTCATGGGTAAGTTGATTTGAATACATTTATTCTATGCTTTTCTTTGAATTATCCATTACTGCATGATTGCCTTACTTTAAATGAGCATGCCTTTCAACTGAAACATTTTATCTTATACAGTAGACCAACAGAGTTTAAACGCCATGAATGTTAAGGATGGAGAGCAAGTATTTCTTTTGTTGTATCCAGAAAAGGTTTTTCACCACAGTGAACTTTTACTTATTCCACAGTTGCAGAACATTGATCCAAAAATTTATTTCAAATGTAATCCACCAATTTCTATTCCACGAGACATAGTGCTATCACAAAATGATATCTACGAAATAACTTTTTAACTGCCGCAATCAGAGTTTACCATTAGTCAGTTCTTATGATCTGATTATTTTTGGCTTTTGGATATTATGCTGTTAAAATCTATCATATACTCTCATCTTACTATCGAGAATATCTACCATATCATTTTTAAAACAATGTTTGTTAATTTAAATGTTTAAGAAAGGCCATATGTTACTGTAAAAATGGAGAAAATGTTGGACCGGTGGCCTCGCTAATAATTAATGCATAAAATGTGTTTAATTATTCTGCAAATATTACCAGAAAAAACTGTTAGAAAAATAAAATAAAGATAACGTATGTCCTGAAATGGCATAATTCCCAATATTACTATTTCATTTCTTCAGAGAAGCAGAAAAACATAATTTTCCTAGCAACCAAAATGAAACAGTACAAACTGAAATAATTAAATCTCAAAAATGGATTAGCATCAATTTCAAAGTATGGCTGAACATGGAAAAGTCTTGCAAGTGTGACACCTGAAGTTCTATTTCATTATATGCAATTATCACAATCCTAAATAACCCAGTTGAATTTTCGTGAACAAAATTACGCTCAGTTTGAAAGTTAAAGATTCGATCTTCAGTGAGCTACTTTTCATGGTGAGGTGATAGATAATAATTCTGAAAGATAAGACTATTCAGGCATCTCCATTACCATTGGGAATAGTTCAAAGAACGCTACACTGCACTCTCGACGGAAGTACTTTGGAGCACTGGTCCATAGGCAATATGTTCGCTACGAGAATTTCTTTTCTGAGTGGTCAAGAGCAAAGTCAAAATGGCGAAATGAACAAGGGCTGGCTGTATTATGAGATTGAGGAGATGGTTCGTTGAATATTAATGGTTATGGTGGAATATAATTCAAATAAACTTCATTTCGAATGTCGTGGTTCCACAAAGTAAAACAAGAAACTTGGACTACATTTCTCACACCTACCCACGCAAACCTCTTCTTAAATAAACTCAATATCTTAGTAAAGTAAAAAGTGGGTACTCTACGGTTTACACACTTGCAATATATTTACTAATTATGGCTAACGGCTATTATAAAACATGTATCCATTTAAATTATTTTTCTATCCCGCTTTCCTTCAGATTTTAAATTGTGGCACGAGATGATGTACCTAACAGGGTCCCCACTCAACCGTGAAAACCTTAAAACCCTGAATAAGCTCTGAATTTCGTCTACCATGAAAAAACCTGGAAATAGCCATGAAACCTTAGAAATCTCTCAAACTTGATTGTAGCACTAGGATTGGCAGATTAAAGGAAAAATATCTCTTTCGATCATGTTTCAAAGCCGAGTCATGTGCAGTTACTGTCCACACCTTTTTCTGCGCATGTGTATTCCAAGCACAATTATTAATTGGTCCATGCGCCATGACAGCACATTGATCTTAAGCCTGCGATTGGAAGACATTTACCCTGGCAAAAAATCAGGCACTTCTTCTCTCCTTCCTGCCACCATGCTCACTCCATTCTCCCGCGCACACCCTTTAGCCAAAGTTGAATTTTACTAGCTATAGGAGACGTCATAAGAGATTGCACTTTCATTGCTGCATTTGCATGGAAGGCATCTTCTGCATTTGTTAAATTTTACGTTAACATATGGCCGATGATTGTTACATGATCAACATTTCTGCCTAAAATGCCTGATCTACAAACCGTGAATTTGATGACAGTTAGACTGTGAAAACCTGGAAAAAACCGTGAATTTTATAATGTAGTTTGAGTGGAAACCCTGGTCTAAATATGTTTTTACAATCGTTTCTACAACTACATATCCCTTTAAATAATTATTGTGGCTTTCTGTGATTAAAGGATGCTTCCAGAGGTGTTTGAGTTTATTTCGTAGGAGAAAGGAGAATGTCTATGGAGAGATAGTCCTAGTTATATATTCATTTAAATCACAGTTATATTAATATCTTACCTGTGAACACCAGTGTCTTCTCATATTTGGGATTAGGAGCAACATACAGAATTAGAGTACAAAATATTCTATTTATTTCAATAGGAATGCTATTAATATGACATTTTATGATTGAAACTTAAACCAAAACAAACAAATGATAACCATATTATAAATCTTGTCTACTTTTAAAGAATCAGGTGGAAACGTGCACCTGTACTCCTCCCTAAAATCTGGATATGTACTCTTGTCGTCTGAGCATTGTGCAACTTAGGAAATTTTACTCTTTAATAGGAAACAGAATTGTTTTTTCCATCCAATTTTCTTGTAAAAATATTCAACGTGTAATGAGTGAAAGATAGTAAATTTTTGCTCCAGTATAATTCATACAATATGAGGCCACCTCTAACATCTGTAAAGACTTCTATTTTACTGAAACAACTGGGCAAGATCGTGCATGTTATTAGGGCCACAAGTGTGAATAATTTAAATTGTAATTTATGCCATAAAAATCAGATAAGTGAAATATCCAACTGCGTTATCCATATGATCCATTTTTGTTTCAATTCATGTACACCAAGACACTGGCGATGAGAAATTTCCAATACAGATTAATAGGATATCAGGGGGAGATAAGAAGTGGAGTATGTAAGGAAGATAAGCAGGGGTGGTTTGGGGTGATTGGGGCCCTTGGCTGGGGCTCAAGATCTTATCTTCTTAGCTGGGGGGGCCCTGCCTTCTAATATTTTTTAAAATCCATGGTGCAGAAATGGATTTTGAATCCATTCTGCATTTAAAAATGTAGATTAACACTTAGTGTGCCATGGACGTAATATTACGTCCTTTTGATCTTTCTGAAAATTGCCATGGACGTAATATTATGTCTTTCTATTTAATTGGCTTTGTACGCGTGAAGCCATAATATTTCGCCCATGGTACTTTTCCACCATACTGCTTAGTGATTCTGTTATTTCAAAAATCAAATCCTCGATGTAAAAAGAGTTCTTTTAATGTCTTGAGGATTAAAAGTCCTTTGCAGCTACTGGCATCCTTATCTTAGGCCACTTGGTGTGAAAATTCTTTTGCGGAAAGAACTGTTCGTTGAGGGTTCAGTGACCCTTTTTGTCATCCAGGATTCATAACGCTTTGCTTGGAACAATGGTTTTTTATAATTTCCATGCTTTAGATAATTCGAATTGAGTGTAATTAAAAATTGTTATGAATGTTATGGCGGTATATCATATGTTGCAACTCAATTATATTTAAAAAACAGTAGGTTTTCATTGTTAAGTTATGTATTTAAAAATTAGCAATAAATGTTATTCAACTCATTTATAGAGAAGAGAAAAGTCATGTTTTTACTAAAGTATACATCGATATAAATATTTTTTAATGCTACTGTTTAATGTACAAATTTGGTAAAAATGGCTGGATTTTTCAGTAGGGCTTTAAATTAAGCACCCAGAACTCAAAGTGTTAAAATTACAATCTTGTAAAAAAAGTACTGTAAATAGTGAGAATTGCACAGCTTATAAAATTCCATTATGTACATGGGCTGTTATTCTCAACCTCCTATGGGTTATGATCAGAAGATGAAGTGATTGAATAAAATTATTCCATCCTAAACATTGAGCACACTTGTGGTGTCCTTTCGACATAATTGCCTCGGCGATTGAGGGATTGGTCATGCCAGTAGACACGACTTAATAAATCTTTATAGGATGTTGCCACCAATGATTCCCAACAAATTTTACCTTCGTCCATAAGCTCGTTGCCCGTTTTGAAACACTTCCATCCTAGCCACGCAATTCTATATGTCAGATGGAATCTTTTAAAAGGAAGACGAAGTGATTAATTATAAATTATTCCATTACTAAAGACTGAGCACACTTGTGGTGTTCTATAGACATGATTGCCTCGATGAATAAGGAATTGGTCATGCCAGTATACACATTTTATTATGCCTTCTTCATAGGATGTTTCCGGTAATGACTTCCATTAACTTTGCCTTTGTCCTGAAGCTCATTGCCCATTTAAAAATGCTTCCATCCTAGCCACGTATTTACTTCAGCGTAAAAAAGGAATAATGGATGGATGGAGATAAGAGGATCACCAATTGTGATCACCAACTCAGATGGAATCTTTTAAAATGAGATATTGTCCATTTCCAACATATTTTAAGGTTATGCAGTCGATTTGGTAGTCCCATGGTTAATTAAAGTTACATAATATAAGTGATGGTGTGTAAGGGGAAGATAAATGAGAACTTAGGTACATAATTAGCATTTCTTAGAAGAGAAAAGGAAGTGAGGAGGAAAACCAGGCGCAATCATGCTTTCAATGAATGGCACCAAAAGGAATAAGACTGCATATCATTTGACGAAAGAAATATTACACTTGAATTGCCGTCCAGATAGTAACCAAGCAAATATTGATAATTTTATGATGTATTTCCACCCATGCTGGCGTCCCCATTAAGAAGTTAATCAGGAACATTTTTTTTCTAATGGTATACAAGTGAGAAGACACACATAATTATTTACGATCTTAATTTAGGAAGGAATACTTTTTTCCACAACATTTCAATGTGAATGATGCATTTCAGCTCACAGAGTCATCATCTGGTACAAGAATTGTACATCAAATATTGAGGATAAGTGTTACCGTCTTCAATTTAAATATTTCAAACCTACACCATGTAGCACCTGCATCTGATAAACTTCTTCTATTGTTCTAATTTCTTTCTTTCTGTTTTGCTTTTTTTCAGCAGCCTCTTTTCCCATCTTATCATGTCACATCATAGATTTTCGTGCATATCATCTCTATTTTCATTCTAACCTCACTTCCCTCATTATTATAGGTTCTGTTATAAATGATCGGTACTTCTGCTTGGTAGAAAACTGTCCCGACATTTTTAGCATAGTTACATCTGTTTTGGTCTCCAACGGAATTATTTCCTCATAAAAACGATGGTTGTGAGTGATTGAATTTCAAAAATGCCATTCCAGATCATTTCATTTTTAATCTGCATTGCATAGTTAGCGAGATATTTTTTCTCGGGTCACGCTAATGCTAGTTGTTATGTTCCCACACTGCTATTGACAAATTTTAAGATAGTAATTTGATGTTTCTTCTTTTTCTTTGCAGTCAACATTTATTCTTTTCAAACCAACGCTGAGATCGTGTGTTACTCCTTCGTGACCATTGCCACCACGCCTGCTTTATACAGCCAACCTCTGCTGAATCCACTTCTGCTCAAATAAATTATTTCTTTTTTCCCCAATCATGGTAAGCAACATTTCTAACAGCAATGCTGAGCAATTTGTTGAGGAGAGGCTTCTTGCTGGATTGGTGACTGGCTCATTCCTCCAGCATAAAGACCTACTGGACAAGTTGGAAGATGTGAATAGCAGAATGATAAAGGAGAAAACACTCTTGCATGTTGGAGTGGGATTTGGAAAAGCTGATTGGGTGCAGGAGCTATTGGCAAGAGGAGCTGACACAGACAGTACAAATGAAAGTCAACAGAATGCATTGTCTTCAGCTGAGGAGATGGTGCGGCAGTTCCCTGATGATGCAGAACGCTCAAAAGTTCTGAATTTGGTTACGTTGGTTCACAGGAGGGACCAAGTTATTTTGCGTCGTCTGGAAGCATCTTCGAGTAGGAGCACTGATCATGTGACACCTGTGGCTAGCCCAGAATGTGATATTGCATCTCTCAAGTCCTCCGTGGACTCATTGAGGCGAGAGATGAAATCTCTTGTGCGACAGCTGACCTCATCGTTGGAGGAACTGAAAGCGCAAGTGTGTGGATGCGATGTACTGTTGCATTGTCTGGAAGGGGCCGTTACATCAACAGCGGAGGACGTGACATCTATCAAGTGTGGTCTGGGAAGTGGGGTGTATTTAAGTCAACCTACATCCGATCCGGCCAGAGCAAGGCAGGAGTGCGTGGACGCCATGATGCGAAAGACACGGATAGTGTATGGAAACGGAGTTGATGAAATGCGTAGATTGTATGAGAGACTGTATGATGGAGATGGATGCACTGCTTGTGTTATTAAGTTTTTAAGTGGGGATGGTCGGGTGAAGGTGATGGTGGACAATGATTCTTATAGCATTGGAAGGATGAAGGAGAAGGTTGTGGGTTTTGATGGGACTCAGGGGAATGGGAGTGCATTGATATCATTTTGTGATTTTGAGAGTGAGACGGTGTATTTCGGTGCAAAGGATTCTTGTGGTGTTTGGGAGAGTGTCCAATGTGCTAGGTTAGCGTGGGCCCTCTCACAATTATCCCTAAAATTAGTTTTTGATAATGAGGGGAGTCCTTATAGCAAGGGAGATGTGGAACGAGAGCGTGAGTGGATGAGGGCTCTAGAGGAGTTGGGAGGAGAGGAGGAAGAGGGGAGGGGGATTAGATGGGTGTATCAAATTAGCATTGGATGGGAAGACACCAAAGGCAAAGTTATGTTGGCTTGCGGCAGCTGTCCCTCGTCTTATCGCTTATAATGGATGCACACAAGGAACAGCTATTCTGCAGCAGCAAGCCCCTCTCCTCTTCTCTCTCTATTCTAACAATGTGATTGGAAAACTTCTAGCCAGGGCAAAGGTGGGTCCTACGTCTATTTCTTAGGGTTTTTTCTTTACATCATGGTCTTCATTTAACCATTGAAATCATTATTTGAAGCTGTTTTAGTATATAAATTGGTAGTTAATAAATGTAAATGTATAAAAAGTTTTGAATAGTTGAAAGATTTGTTTGTAATTTAATTTTCCATGATTTCCCAAAAGTGGGCCTCTCATTGGTTTGGCATTTAGAGGTGAAATGAAACTTCTGGTACATTGGCTCCTCAATCCTTAGCTGTTCCTCCTATGTGTTCTATAAGTAGTTTGATTTAATGAGAGTGGGGTTTTGTAATATTAAAATATTTAAATACAATTTATTTTAGTCAAACATTCTACTTCTTGATATTCCAAGATGCAGATTTCTTTTTAAAAGATAACATGTATTAAAGATCGTATATGTCATAAGTTTAACCCTGCAGGACTCGCGCCCCTTTTTGGAACGCAAGTACTCGCGCTGAGCCTGTCAGGCTCAATTTTCTTTTTCAAGTCCTCACCTATTAAAGTCGATTATTTTTCCTCTTCTTGTGTTTAAATCTTACTAATAATGCTGAAATGGTCCATTTCATGAAAATCAAGTCCATTTACGTCTGATAAAATATGTAATTATTTCTTCATATTGAGTGGATTATAAAATAGATAACGATTACTTGCTATTGATTTATTGACTAGTAAAACCACTACACAGTGTTAATATTAGGACAGAAAGAATATTATAAGGCAAAATTAGCTATGATCATTATTCTGCAAGCATGCACCATACAATAAATGTGTTTGCTCGAGACAGATACACTTCCCACTATTTTCGCAGACGTACCCCGTAAATATATTTTTCATGTATCCACAGTCTTTATACATTTTTCAAATTTCAGTGAACCTTGGATTCTCTGTTTTTTTAGTTGCCTTTGGTTAATCTATTCTATTAGTCTTGATAGGCTCGTCTAATAGTTAGCCCTAACTCTTTGGGGAACGATTTTATGGTTCCCCTTCTTTACCCGTGTTCATCTACGAGCCCAGCTGACAACTGCCTAAATAACGCTCTCCGAGATTTCACTTCTAAGTTTTTGTTTCCGAGGTAAAAAAATGTAGGAATTTACCACAGCAATATTTAGCATAACGTAAATACTTGGCATAGGACAAGGCCGTGCATTACTTGATACATTGTATGCCATGCATAACTGATGTAGTGTATCTACTCCCGATTTTGTCATGTCATAAAAAGGTATCATTTCTGGCTTTCTTCCATCTCCACTACATTCATCATGTTTTTGTTATAGTTCATAGTTGATATCATAAACACAAATTTATTCTTTCTTGGAGTGTATGACGCAAAAAAACAGATCTTGGAGAAATTAAATGAGCTGGATTTCTTATTTTTTGTTTCAACGAAAAAAAGTAGGCAATTCCCGCTTATTTTTCAGAATTGTTCTAATCGCGGCAAGTCGGAATTTCAAGAGTTCATTTCCTACACAAAAACTGGCAAATAAATTGTCAATCGAAATATTTCTACCAGTACTGCTTATGGGGAGCATAACCTTTTCACGATATCAGAAGGGCTGTTGTTGACCGAAAACGATCCATCAGGTGGTTTACCAGCATACACTTCAAAGTTCTATATATAAAATATTATAGCAACTACCTAGCAAAGCAAAATTTTTTATCGCGTATTTGTTGAGCACACTTGGTATTTATTGCTGGAATTGGAAAAGACCTCGAAAATTCACAATTTTCTCATAAATGGTTGTGTATTCACCAATAATGTATGAACTTTTACGATTGTCAAATTTTTCAAATATCTCATGAAAACAGCTATCCTATCATTTTTTGTCTTCTTCGCTGTTATTCTTCGTATTTTCTATAATTTTCGCAATCAAAAAATCACTGTCCGTATGCTAAAAAAGAATACGGTTTTGTGGCGGAAACTGGCGCAGTTGAAACTTCAGCGAGAAGAACACCTCCGATTTCTGTACACTCTCCAGTCAGAATGACCGTGTCCTCCGAATTTTATGGCCACCGAGTGGCGATGTGAATACACTTTTATAGGTGTAATTATAACGAGCCGTAACTTATAACATTGTGTGAAATCAATGCAAGTAGCTTACTTTGTGTCAACTATAGCGTGCTTGTAAATACAGTAGGACGAGCAACAATGGCTTCTCAGACATATTCCCATGTAAATAGTTTTGACTTTCAAAATATCAAGCCGATTTGGCAGAAAAAGAACCTTTACTAGGAGTGTAGTGTTAGAGGTTATCCATAACAGCCTACATTGTGTCTATTCTGGCAATCAGAGTAAAAGAATAGGCTAAGGGTGAGAATCAAAAATGTAACGCGAGCACTCGCGTAGAGCCTGAGGGGCTCACACCGCGTGCATACGAAGCAAAAGTATCATATTCAAACCTTATGATAGGTTGATCGGGATATTCTGCGCAAGTAAAACGTAGTTAAAAGAGTAAGGAAAAGGTAGAGAAAATCCAAGCGCATTATTGAGAATTTGTAAAGAACTATTAAGAAAATATCAACAATGTGAGCCTGTCAGGCTCAGCGCGAGTTCCGGAGGGTTAGAAAGGATGTACATTTAGGAAAAGTCACAGCTTCAAATTCAATTTCAAGCATTTTTGACATGATTATAAACTTTCAAAACTACCAACCGGGTCCATTGGACCCAGTCCGTCGTTCTAGGGTTAAGAAAGTGACTTCAAAACTAACTAACTCTAATGGATAAATAATGAAGTTAAAGAAAAAATATAAGAAAATTGAAGAGTGTCTATATTCAAATCCATGATATATCAATCCAGTGATAAATCTGTAAATTCCAAACAATAGGGAAAGTCTTCCAATGTTTTTCACTCATAAAATAAATGAATCTTGTAGAGCATGGGCTTCTCGGAAGATATTTAATAATTATTACCTATAATTTCTGCCATTGCATTTTTGTGAATGGAGGTAATATTTTATCTCACTATGAATATTGACCTAATTTTGACATTGAATTTTGTTTGTGATTGCACTACTTTTCATTCCATTAATTTATATTTTCTGTTTAAGAGATGAATTTGGTGCTGAAGAGGAACATCCCGTTTGCTATCATTTATTTTCTTTAAGCCTCTCAGTTTTAATTGGGTTAACTTAATTACTCATGTGTTTAGTGTAATCATTACAAATATCTTATGATTATACTCAGACATTTGTTGATTTCATGTTTGCTAAATGGCACTTTTTCATTGGGTAGGACATTACATTTTGAGATGCATGTTGTATTAATCTTGTGGGCACACAATTTTAGTCAGTCTTTTCCTAGTCATGCCGCTGAGATATTTGTATTTTTGATTATATATCACTTTGCATCTCATTTACGCTATAAGTAAATGGAATGAATGTACCAATTTGGCTAACCAATGTAATCCTACAGTTTATCTGAAAGTCATCGTGCCCATATATCTATTTGCAACATATGCCGCTCTTTCCTATTTGTTAGAATTATGTTATGCTGGATGTTCTCATGTTTGTGTAGCCCTTTAGTGAACATTGGTTTGTTTTGCTTCATTTGTCTGGCCTTGTTTGACCCATTTACTTGACAGACATTTTCCTATAGTTTGCAACTATAATGATGTAGGGATAATATTGTGAAGTGCAATGTATTCGTTAAAGATTATTAATTTCAGATATATGGTGTACAATTTCAATGTGATGTAGAATTTTATTTTGCAATCTTCAGTCATACTTTAACAAAGGCTTAGATGTGATTTTTTTCAATTAGCAGTTGTAAATTTATGCATATTTTTGGTATAATTGAATTATTTTCTTTCGTGGTATTATAACATATGTATTCTGTTACAATACCATTCTAGGCACACTCAGAGAAATAACATTTCATTGAATGTGATGTGATTAAACTAGAGTTTTTTAATTTTTGCTGCAAACTGTTGTGAAGTTTTATTTAACCCTCTGGTTACCGACCCTCATTTTATTACGTTGGTTACCGCTGGGGTCCTTTAGGGACCCCAACGTATTTGTTTATGAATGAGGGAAATGAATACAAATTTTAACATGAATGCATTGATGTTATTGAAAAACATTATAGTAGGCCATAATATTACTAAAAATTAAACAATTTTCGCATGAAAATATTTATAAATAAACAAAAAAATTGTTCACAAAAAATATGAAAATTCAGCTACCTACTTAACTCAATTATTGATTTTATAATTAAAGGTCAGAACACACCATAATAATACAGAAAATTATACAATGTTTTCATAAAAATATTATTGAGTGAACAAAATTTGTTTGTTAAAAAGAGGAAAATTCTATTACGCCCTTCATTATTACATACCATTGTGACAGTCTCAGTCAGATGTTCTGAAAAACAAAGGTTTTACACTCAGAGCATCTTACATTTACCTTAAAGTCAGTATTTCGTGGACAAATATGGCATCTGCCCCTCTTGGATTTGCCGTAACTGGGTTCAGATTCGGCCATTTCTGAATTTGCTTTTTTACTCATCATGCCAGATGAGCAGAAGCAACAAGTGTACTATTAGCTTTTCTGCGCGTTTTTTCATGCTTCGTAGAAAAAGTTCATGCCCTAAGCACTTAAGAAATATTCTCCTTCTAAACGAGGTCTTGTTATTCCATTCTGGATTTTTGTTCATAAATATGATAAATGCATACTAGCTGCTATATCTATTATATTCATGAACAGCCTATAAGTTATTTTCTGGCACATATGTATTCTCTTATGAGTTATTCTGCCTTTTCTACAGCTCCTTTTGTTTTATTATATTCTGATATCATTAGGGGTTTTTTACATTCACTGTCAGATATTTTGTTATGCAAGTATAGCGATGTTAGTAAGTACACCATTTTATTTTTCTTTGGCATGTACGAGACCATGGCCTTCTTTATGTAAGAAAGCAAACTTAGAAGAAAAAATTCACAATCTTTTGTGCTATTCAAGTCATAATGAGTTTCCAGCTTATTCATTCACTTTGTTCCTAGAAGAGTTGCGTTTTTCGATGCAAAAAAGGGTGCCAACTCCACGAAAGTAAAACACTTTTCCGTTGTGACACTGCGGCCAGTGTTTTATAGAGACTCAATGAGATCTTTGACCACTCTAGTCCCTTGGTTCTTCTCAGCTTACTGCCCAGGTAATTTCCCTGTGTAAACTTGCAAATTGAAGAGATACGAAGTTTTGACATCAGCTGCAGCCCAGATTTTTATCGCATATCTCTCGGGTTTGGATTTAATATATTGCCTAAAAGGGCACTTTCCCCTGAAGGATACCAGTTGCTTATCAACAGTCACGCAATTACATGGATCAAACATATTTTGGCAATTCCAACGAAAATATCCCAGACATTACGGACAGCAGCTAATTTGTCAATTTGTTTTCTTTGGGCCCTAGTATCTTTGTCATCAAATCGCATGAATATCGTGATTCGTTGAAATCTTGTGCAGGACATAGATGCTGTGACAAAAACTCTACGAATGCTGATATCAGTTGACCACAACTCCTTTACATTCTCTTTTGCACAACGAAGAACACCTGCAGTCAATAGTATTCCAACAGACAATGGCCTTCTTTCATCCAGTTCATCCAGCATCCAGTTCATCAATACTCAAAATTGTCAAGTTATTTTCTTTATAGTGCTTTACTAACAACTCATTGAACACTTTTTGGGCGTTCAAATTATTGCATTCCTTTATTTCACTATAAGTAACATCTTTGATATCGTCGTTCATAAAAAAATATTGGACTGTTGAATATGCTCATTTCACGTTCGTAAACATAAAAATTCTAATACATTCCGGTGGGAGAGGGAATGGGCATCGGGCATTGAAGGGTGGTTTTGAAAGCAGAAAGAGGGGTTGTGGTAGGAAGAAGGGTTGGGAAGGCATGGGGCTGAGTTAGGCCAGTTGGGGTTTTCCTACGTTTAGGGTATTTGGGCAGTGGAGGTGTAGTTGAGAAGTGGAATGGGAAGGTTTTGCGCGGAACACATCAATTCGGTGTACTTTATTAGAATTTCTATGCAAAATAGGGAATGGTTATAGGCGAGTCCAAACCATTGATGGAAATGCTGTTGATTTGGAGGGAAGATTGACGAAGGGAGTGGAATGGCACTTGCACTGTCATCGGGATAACTATTTCTTGGAATCTACTAATGTAACTAAGCTAACTTATGGTTCAGTCACAGGTAATCTTTGTGAAAAGGTGGTCAGAAAAAAGAGGCTCTGGAGATGTTATCATTTGTGTAACAGTTCACCGAGTAGAACGGAAAATACGGGGACATGAGACCCAAGCCCAAGCAAGTGAGGAAACAACGTGTCCCCTCGCATTCCATCCCATTGGGTTGATATTGGTGCTCATCCGGGGGCTTACTAATAGCTTGGACTTGCTGATCACTATTGCCTACTGTGCATATGAATTCCAAGAAAATACACCGCATTGATTCGTTCCTTGCTAATGCTTCCCTTTTCTCTTCTCAACTGTTGCACCCCCCGCTGCCCGAAGGCCTTCAATGCAGGAAAACCCAGGCCAGCCCTTTATCTTCCCCAACCTTTTCTCCCTCCCACACCCCTTCAGCCTCCTATACTCAGCACTACCCTTCGATACCCAGTGTCCAATCCCTTTCTTACCGGTATGCAACGCAATTTGTATACATGCTGATGCGAAATGATGCAAAACCTGGGTAGTAAATATATAACTTTGTTAGTGGTCCATCACAATTTATGATTGCTATTTTTACTACGGTAAGAAGTCAAACTGGACGTTATGATCGATGAAAAAAGTTGAAATTTCGATGCGTAAATGGTATTACAACACTAAGTTAGATCGAAGATAGCAGATATTTACCAGCAAGCAAACTTGTTGAAACGTAAAATGAAGTCAAAACATTTCGAATGCGAATTACCTCTGTAAAAGTAGATATATGTATAACTGAAAGGAGCAGATGCGACGAAACAGTATTTCACAGGGAAAATGTATGGATTATGCTTACGGACGACATGTGCTAAAGATCACCAGTGAAGGAACGTAAAACAGGACAGAGGACCAAAACATAGATAGAGAAGTGGGGATAACCTATCAAGAGGCTCTTTCCGTGCGATAATTGAAATATTACTCTAAGAACACTCGTGCAGTTTGAGACGACTGACAGTAGGCTAAGTAAATACAATCCCATGTTAAAAATTTTCTTGATCAGATATTATTTATGAAAATCGCCAAAATCCAAATCTTGATGACAGAGAATAAAAATAATAATACTTAATAATACCAATTGTTTATAATTAAATTAGTTGTGTGAATAGAAGAAACATATATTAATAATTATTAATAAGGAATCAGTTGTACACGCACACATTTGCAAAAAAGTCAAATTTTCAGTTTGGAACGTTGGTTACCAAGTGGGGTCCTTCTGGGACCCCATCCGTATTTTTAATGATACAGCTTCCAAATAAATGAAATTTTGATCCTACTTTGGCCAATAATTCGGATTTAAAAAATTGTTCACATACCTGGAGACACATGAACGTGAAATTGTTTTTCCCCTATTTATTAACAATTTTTCAAGTGTGGGGTCCCTAAAGGACCCCGCTCGGTAACCAGAGGGTTAATATTGCATATCATGCTCCATAGAGATAAAATAAATTTAGTATGGCTTAAAGTTCCTGTGATTTATTTTGCTTTGAAATGAGTATATCCCATATGGTGCATAAGATTCAATCACGACAATTTTTCTAACAAGGTGCAGGAGGACCATCTGATGTACACCTCCTATTTGCCATGATGCTTTTTAGTGCTGTGCTCCATAACGCACCTTATCCTTAAAATTTTTTAATCTTATCGCTGATCAAAGGTATTATTATATTTTTCAATTTTGTTATGCACATGATATGAATCCATTTTAAGAGTAACAATGATAATTATCAGATTCAACAGACAATTATTTGAATTGAATGGTATTACCTTCCAATCATGAGTTTATAAACTAGGACCTCCTTTCCCCCCAAATTCTAGTGTGGAAATTTTTATTTGCAACATAACGTATGTTCAGACCCTTCATGTACTTAATACACTCCCCAATATCTCAAGGCAGTGGAATAGTATTTTTTTCTGCTGAAACGTTTCCCTGTGCCCAATGGAAGCACAGAACATGTATTGCTGTCTACAGTGACACAGTTATCATTCCATCAAACAATACTGACCTACAGCTTCATTGAATGCTTGTTTTCCTGATCCTCTCGGTTTGATGCCGATGGTTTTGCTATATTCTTTCAGACACGCCCTTGTTCTATTTTCACGCAGGGTTCTGGTGTCAAAAAATCCTTTTTCTTTCAACACAATAGATAGTGTGCATGGTGTAAAGAAGTCATTGAAAAACATACGATTATTAGAGGGTTTAGGGATAACCTAGAAAATATGCAGAATAACACTTGCTTCCAGGTCTAACTTTCAATCGAAGTCGTTTCCCATCGCCTGGTTGAATCCTAAAGCCGTCTGAAGACCATAATCACCGAAGTATAAAGCGAAATGAAAGGCTTGTCTTTAAATAATATTTTTGAATTGTGGCGACCAAATTCAGGTATCATTTGCTCAATAATTGACAAGTGATGCGCACGTATTCCAAATTGTAGAAATAATCTATTCAAGTCGTCAAATTAGATGCCATAATGTACACATCTGTGATTTCCGTCCCGACAGAAATTATTTGAAAAGTGTACTTTTTATTAATCTAAATATGTTTCGGCTCAATGATTTCCTAACGAAGTCCAAGTCCAGTCCAGAACGTAACCAGTTCACAACTGTTCCGTTTAATACGCATGACTCTAATTTGTATAACAGTTCATTGTGAGGTAGAGTGTCGAAAGCTTTCGTAATATCTTGAAATAATGCGTCAACTTGTCTTTTCGATTAACCGGGTTTTATAACACCGTGAAGGAAGAGCGCGAGCTGTGTTTCGCATGATCTACCTTATAAATCTTAAATATAGTGTGTGCCTAGAAGACTCGACAAATCCACCTCCCCCCACCCCTTCCCCCTTTCAGTGTTAAAACATCCCGCTGTATGTATTACCATCGTACTATAGTAGACGTGATCATGAGAATAAAATAAAAGAAATAGACAGCAAAACATAGAGATTAAAAATGTCATTCTTCCCTCGTATTGTTGAGGATAGCAACGTTTTCTCAATTGATAGTATTAGTGGCGTCGCTTGCTAGGATCACTCATTGCATGTTTTTTCATAGTTCTAACCTTGCTAATGCTTAGTAATTCCAAGAGCAAATTCATGCAAGTTTTTTTTTATATGAATAAGCATGTATATTTTACTAGTATGCGAAATATTTCTATGACCGTGTGGTGTGCATGTGGCGGTCCTCTTGCATGCTGCATGTTGGTGATTTGTCATCCCCTGCCAAACTCCCTAGAGGTGGCTCGCAGGGTATTATGTAGATTATTGTACGACATACCGTGAACCCAACAGCCCAGCCACCCCCCTGCGCCCTCAGAAGAACCTTTAGGTTCTTAGGATGACCGCTAATCCGACCGGCTGCCTGCCTCCTCCAACGGCACCGCAACCATTCATGCATGCACTCCCTCCCGAAACAACACCCCCCAATTCCACTGGAAAGGAAGACCGCCGCCACGTGGATGTTTGAATGTTTCTGAGAAAAATTTGTTGGCCCCAAAAAACGCTGCATTTCCCACGTCTCCTCCCTAACCAACTCCCACCACAACTTTCTCTGGTTTTTTCCCAATCATCATCTTACCCCGCTCTCTATTCCGTTCTCATTCCTCTTCAAGTGTCTCCATCTCCTCTCTCCCCTTAGCGACGTTGCCACGGCTCAGCCAAGGGGGTCGGATCACCTCATCTGGGACCCCCAGCTTAAGTAAAACGCTGCGCTGTTGTCATCACCTCTCTCTCACATGGCGCGTGTATTTGGTTGCTTTCGGATTTCTTCTGAGTGTGGTTCTTCTCACTGAGCTCATAAATGACAAAGTTAGCGGCGCGTGCTCGAAATGGGATTGCGGATGAGACCAACGTCCTTACTTGAATATTATAATACGTTCCCAGTGAACAAAAAATTTGAAAGCCTTTACCGTCGTCGCCTTCTCGTCAGCGTTCTTGTCATCTTCTCGCGGTCACCTTCATAGCCATTCCATTGATGATCCAAAACATTCCTAATATTTAATAAACGGAGTCATAATATACCAAATATACATTTATGACTTTTTTCGCTGCAAAAACTTCAAAATTCTCTAATTAACTGGTAACAAAACCTGAGGAAGTATTATCGCCCAGGCCTACGAAAAATCATCTCAATTATTCTAAATTCATCTCCTTCCGTAGAAGTACCACAGATAATAACTCGGGAATACACTGATCTGCCAAAATAAATCCGTTAATTATCTGCTTTGTTAGAAATTTTTCCATGAAATACTTCAGCCTCCTGCTGGTAGCACTTGGCTCGCCGATTCTCAAGTGTTCTTAGACTTTCAGTCATTCCCATCAGATGGCTAGGGGTCGACTTAAGCCTCTCGTTAAGAATGGGTTCGCGCTGAGCGATTAGGTTGAGCTAAGCCGGATGAGCTGATCCGAGCGTGTAGAACAGGCATTACTTCCCCAACACAAATAAAACAATAGGGTAGTTTCCTTCATCAAAGAAAACAAAAGGCAATAATTGCGATTCGTTACCCACCATTAGTGTATTCATAATATACTAAATATTTCGTTTTATAAATGCCGGTTTAGACGAATGGCAATGGTCCATTTTTATCCTCATTTGAAAAGGGCCAGATTGGCGCCCATGCGATGCCACTCCACGTGACGTCACAGGGACCTAGTTTCTATACGAGAAGATAGGAGTTATACATCGTCTGAGGTTACCAATGCATGCATCAGACGCAGAGCTCAGGGAAACATGTCTTAATAATCACTTATTAAAACTGGCTAAGGTCGGAAAGTTTTCCTCGTTTGATAAGGTATTAATAATTCTTATTTAAGCCAAGCGCTACCAGCCAGCAGGGTACTAGGCTACCCGCTGGCAGCCTGCGACGTATCAGCGCTAAGCGTCGCCTCAAGGTCACCTCACCGGGCGGAGGGGGAACCAGAAATACGACGTACGGAGAGATTTCTACTTACGCGTCCATCATTCCTACTTACGCGTCGTGTTTTCGCGCGCTTGAAATTTTTCACTTTTCATTTATTCGTGAAAAATAGATATCGTCATTTAAAAATCTAAAAGCGTGAAATACGTACTCCAGGAGTAATAATCTTTCGATTAAGGCAATAAAAAAATAATAGGAAACCACCCTATTGTGTCAATTAAATGCACCACGCACCAATTGTACCGCAAAGATTGAAACCGAGGTCGACATAAATTCTTTTATTATCGTGAAACATTGCAAGTGTTAATTTCAATATTTAAACTAAGTTCAACAGGTTCAGGCCTCAAAATTGTGGTTTCCTATTACTTTTTATTGCCTTAATCAAATGATCATTACTCCTGGAGTACGCATTTCACGATTTTAGATTTTTTAAATGACGATATCTATTTTTCGCCAATTAATGAAAAGTGAACATTTTCAAGCGCTCGAAAACGTGACGGCTAAGTATGAACGCTGGGAAAAGTCCGTGTGACGTCGTTCTCGTTCCCGCTGCCGCAAGTGAGGTGACCTTGGGGCAAGGCTTTGAGCGCTGATACGACGCAGGATGCTCGCAGGTAGCAGAGTACCCTGCCTGCTGGTAGCACTTTGCTTAAATGAGGATTGTTAATACCTAATCAACCGATGGAATCTTTCCGACCTTAGGCAAGTTTAATAGATGATTATTAAGAGATGTTTCCGTGAGCTATGTACCTCATACATGCATTGGTAACGTCAGAATATGTAAAACTCCAATCTACTCGTGTAGAAACTAGGTCCTTGTGACGTCACGCGGAGTAGTATCGCATGGGCGCCAATCTGGGCTTTTTCAAATGAGGATAAAATTGACCATTGCCATTCGACTAAACCGGTATTTCTGAAACAAAATAATTTGTGTAGTATGAATACACTAATGGTGGGCAACGAATCGCAATCAATGACTTTCGTTTTCTTTGATGAAGTAAACTATCCTATTGGTGGAAGTTGCGCTCCTAATGTATGTAATCTATTTGCCTTTGCTGGTGACTAGTAGTTTCCTCTGTTGAGATGATACGAAAATGTGTGAGTATAAACTTGCATCTGCTGGGGGGCAATTTTTTATTAGATTTGAATGGATTAAAAATTTTTACCATAGGACTACATTGAAGTTTGGAAATTGAAATATATTTCCTTCACCCGCGGCGACGTTTCTTTTGTTGTTTTTATATATCAATAATATCGAAGCGTATTGACACACTGGAACACTTCGGTGTTGTCTTAAGCCGTGGGATATCGTTTCTGAACTACTTTCATGGCAATCATCTCCGACTTGTAAACCCTACTTAAGACCGAATTGAAGTCTGACTGCAAGATGAAGTGCCAGATGCTTGTTAAGTAAACAGAATTATCTCAACCACAGAACCAATCAATTCGCCCCACATTTTTCGAACTTCGCGCGTTATTTATTTCTTTCATTTTCACTCAGAGGAGTTATTACGAAGCGACGATATATTTCGTGTTAGGTAAATTGTCAAGGGCATAAAACAGATGTCTTGCTGGTTCATCTCAAAATATTTTCGACCATAACTGCAATTCTTCGCCCACTTGCGATGGAGTGATGCATTTTATCATTGCGCTACTTTCAATGTAAAAAATTTCAAAAATAGCGGAATAACTCCTTGATATTTGGGTTAAATATGTATTCTCGTTTAGCACCTAGGGTGCCGGCTGCTTAAGTTAAAGCCCTAATTAAAAAATCCACCCATTTTTTACTATATTCGTACATTTTGTAAAACATTATCATCAAAA
Organism: Ischnura elegans; assembly: GCF_921293095.1. NCBI lineage: Eukaryota > Metazoa > Arthropoda > Insecta > Odonata > Coenagrionidae > Ischnura > Ischnura elegans. Next base: position 2,244,066 of record NW_025791657.1, read on the forward strand.
ATATATTTATATCTATGTTCATTTCAATAAAAATGGACTTTGCTCTTATTTATTAATGAGTTGAATAACATTTATTGTTAATTTTTAAATATATTATTTAGCATTGAAAACCTACTGCTTTTGAAAAATAAAAAAGATGCAACACATGATGTACCGCCATAACATGAATAATAATTTTTTTATACAATCAATTTGAACTATTTAAAGCATGGAGATAAAAAGCATTGTTCCAAGCAAAGCATTATTAATCCTGAATGATAAAAAGGGTCAATGCACCCTCAACGAACGATTCGATTGGCCCAAATAATTTTCACATTAAGTGGCCAAAGATGAGGATGCCGGTAGCTACAGAGGGCTTTTCGTCCTCAAGACATAAAGTGAACTCTTTTTCTATAGAGCAGTTGAATTAAAAAAAACAGAACTACTAAGCAGTAAACTGGAAAAGTACCACGGGCGAAATATTATGGCTTCACCCATACAAAGCCAATTAAATGGAAAGAAGTAATCTTACGTCCATAGCAATCCTCAGAAGGATTAGCAGGACGTAATATTACGTCCATGGCACGCAAAGTGTTAAATTGCACTATTTAACTTTTAATTTCACTTGAAAGTTTCGATTTTTTCATATGAAAGTGTATCGACTCCACACATTTTTCTATTCTAAACTTCAATAAAAAGTTTAAAAAGCCATGAAACCCATAACTAGACCAAAGAAAAGAAACTTAACATAAGCACGTAAAATATTAAAAATAAAACCTAAGAAGTATGAAAAATATTAAACAACAGCGTTACTTCTGGTATTATCTTTAAAGAAGTTTTGTGAATTGCGTGCTATTATCCATTAACAGACGCCATTAACAATCCTTGTGGGATAAAACTCATGTCTGTAATGTATTAATATATTTTGTGTGTTTTTGCAAGAGAAAAAGTACAGAGAAAGTACTTAGTGTTACAATTTCTTCTCTCTGTGAAACCCAACTATACCGTTTCCTTAAAATACTAATTCCTTGATTCATACCTTAATAGTGCGACATTTTCGCTTGGATTAAGGAGTATTTTTCATTTTCCTTCAATGCGATTTGGCCGGCTTGCACCAAACAAAAGGGGTCGCTGCTCTGACTTATTATTCTCCTGTGCGTCAGACTGCGCGGCGATACAATAGTGTATTTGTGTGTTGCATATACGGCAGGATGCAAATACATAATATTAATACTCGAGCTATGCAGCTTGTAGGCGAATAAATTCGCCAGTCTTCGAAAAGCAAGGATTTCAACATTGTACTGATATTCTGTTCTAAATTGGCCTCGTGTACTCCTATATTATACTTTAACTGTCTACAGTGTGATTTTTAAAAGCTCGAAGTATTGTAGCAGGTAGCAGGGAAAGTACTTTATGTTAATATTTATTCTCTCTTTGAAACCCAACTATACCGTTTCCCTAAAGTACTATGTCCTTGATTGATAGCTTGAAAGTGCGAAATTTTCGCTCGGATTAGCGATTATTATTTGTTTTCCCTCAATGCGATTTGGCCGGCCATCACCAAACAAAACGGGTCGCTGCTTTGACTTTTCATTTTCCTGTGCGCCAGACTGCGCGGCGATACAACAGTGAATTTGTGTGTTGCATATACGGCAGGATGCAAATACATATTATTAACACTCGAGCTATGTAGCTTTTTGGCGAATACCACACGTAAAATAACGGTAAGGCAGTTTTAAGAAACTAAAAATGAGGTCGACAGAATGAAAGAAGAAAAAGGTGAGTGCAACATATTCACTGATAGTAGAATTTCTGGTGAGGTTTTCATGGGTTTTCCATCTGGTGAGATGATTGTATGTCGACGTTTCGATGGCAGAGGTAGCCATTCAAGCATCGGCCTACAATGAACTCACCTGGTGGGAAACCCGATAAGACTTAACCAGCATAATGTGCAGGGAATGAGTCGCCATTTTGAGAGGCGGCAGAGTTCGACTTACCATCAATTTTGTGCTCCCATCCAAACGAAGAAATGACTTTAGAGACTGAAGGTGAAAGAAGGATTTGATGCTTTCCCGGCGAATGGTGTGAGTAAACTTCTCTCGGGTTTCCCACAGGGTTAAAGGCTTCATAATGGCCGACGTTTCGAGCTCCGGCTCGACGCTCATCATCAGCGCTACTGGATGCTGTGGTGCGGGAATAGGTCTGCTTAGATGCTGCCCTTCTCCGGTCAGGTTCCTCGGGGTTGGCTGGTAGTTTCCCGCCTGGTGGGGTTGACTCCGGATTGGTCTGTTCGTCGTATCGTATCGAGTACGGTGAGGCAATACATTGGAGAAGCTGGCCGCACCATCGAAGCAAGGCTTAAAGAACATAAGTGGCATCTGAGGCTTGGTCAGCTAGAAAAATCTGCCATTGCTGAGCATAGTGTCGAACACGCCCATAAATTTCAATTTAAAAAAAAGATATTTTGTCATGACAAAAGTTTAAGAGAGGCCATCCAAATTAAACTGGAGAGGAAGAACTTTAATCGCGATTCAGGGTATTCCCTTAGCAGCACTTGGAAACCCGTTCTGAAAAAACTGACGGAATGCAGGGAAAGGACGATACGACCGTCAGACCAATCCGGAATCAACCCCACCAGGCGGGAAACTACCAGCCAATTCCCGAGGAACCTGACCGGAGAAGGCAGCATATAAGCAGGCCCATTCCCGCATCACAGCATCCAGTAGCCCTGATGATGAGCGTCGAGCCGGAGCTCGAAACGTCGGCACTTTTGAAGCCTTTCACCCGGTGGGAAACCCGAGAGAAGTTTACTCACTGAAGGTGAAATTTTGCGTAGCGAACTATTGCGGCCCTGTGTGAAAGCCACCAAGGCCGCCAAAATTCGACTTCTGACTGTCCTGAACTCCTCTTTCTGTTGAATTTCAGAATATTGACTCGCTCCACCCACTTGCTCTCCCTACTCCACCTTCTTATTCCCAGAATGCAATCCTGGACCAAGCGCTCGCCTCCATATCACCTCTCCTCCCATCTGAATTATTTCCATCCTTACATCGATCCTTTTTACCTGTCGTGCAAGAAATTCACCTCACAAGTACCGTAAATTGGCGTCATGGCTGTATGTCAAAAAACACCTAAGTAATAAATAAAAAGAACAAGGTCATAACGTGGAGGATTTCGGGGTTACTACCGCGTAGTTTCATCTTTGCGGACGACAGTTCTTCCGGCATTGTAGCAGGCTTCTTCAGGTCAATGAAGTGGAGATTCGTGGTATTGCTGTCTCTTATGCACCCCGTCGGAGGCCGGTGTCTTCTCATTGGCTGGTTCATGAGGCCCAGGTGGCTTCTCATTGGTCCCCACCTCCCGGCTCTGTCCCGTCTCTCCGGGTTTACTCTTGAGGACTCTTCTCCATGTTTTAGGGAGCTGGTATCCATTCTCCCCATTGAGGTTGTTCGGTGTCTTCATTATCTCCATAGCTTCTCTAATGATCTGAGGGAAGTATCTCTTTCCATTGGCAATGACGTTCGCATTCTCATAGTCGGGATTGTGATTCGGTCCATCTATATGTGCTCAGCTATGGCCGAGAGGCGCAGTTGTTGATTCCTTGTGGCTCTTTCATGTTCTTGGAGCCGCACCTTGACTGGGTCTGCAAGTTTGTCCGATATATGCTCTGCCACAGGTGCAATTGACTCGCTACACCCCACAATCGTTTCCTGCGGGGACTTTACCTTTGGCTCTGCTCTCCAGATGTTTGACCTGAAGAAACCTGCTACAATGCCAGCGAAACTGTCGTCCGCAGAGATGAAACTACGCGGTAGCAACCCCGAAAACCTCCACATTGTGATATCCTCCTCTTTATTCATTTATTTAAGGAACTTTTCACATACAGACACGATGCCAATTTACAGCAAATTTTTTTAACTATTACATGAATAAAACACAACACAATAACAATATAAAAGCTAACAAAGCATTAGAAAGAAAGAAAGCATACAGAAAGGAAAACATTCAATTGGCGGACGGATGGGAAGGAACATGTGAGGTGAATTTTTTTGTATGGCAGGTAAAAAGGATCGATGTATGGATGGAGAGAAGTCAGATGGGAGGAGAGGTGATATAAAGTTGAGCGCTTGGTCTAGGATTGCATTCTGGGAGTGAGGTGTAGTAGGGAGAGCAATCGGTTGGAATTTGCCAGTTTTCTAAAATTCAGCGGTGTCAGGGTGTCGCTTGCCGTCTCGTGTCAGCTCGGTTTCGCTCTAGGGGTAACGGAAGAATCGCAGAGTCACGTTCGAGTGATGGGTCCAGTATCTGAAACTCATAACACGTTGCAACCTCTCGCGTGGGATCCATCCTCGTGCATGACTTTGACACCGTACTCCGATTAATAACTTGCTCTCGCCTGGGAATTGGTCTCCGCGTATTCCTCCGACACTTTTTGCCGTAACACGTTGCAGTATCTTGGCTTGGTAAGGCGTATGAAATGCATTATCTTGCGGCCTTTCCCGGCCAATAGGAAGACGCCGAGAGGGTCACGGGACGGACGCGACACGGGAGGAAGCCCCTTGGAGGGAATAGACACGAGGAGTCTTACGCTGTAGCTCGGAGGGGGATTTTGTACCTGTGCTCTGACAATTAAACGTGTGGAACCAGACTTGTCATCTCATTCTGCCTTCTACGAACCTAGCCCTTCCTAAAAGCTTAGTGCCTACAAAAGGTAAGTATTTTATTTTATAAAATCTCCTATATTCAAACAAATGAATTACTTGCGCAATTAGGTAAATGTAAAGTAATTGCCGGAAATGAACTTTAAGTCATTATCTTTTTTGGAACCCTGCCTCAAGCATTAGCTGCACAAAAAATGCATTCTTCCTGTTTTTCATGAATGCTCTGAATGGTCACATTAAATGCTGCAATAGTTACAATACTACGGGGGATGCAAATTTATCTCTTCGGCACATGCCTCACCCAGTGCACGTTATGGCTGAAAACAATACTCTGCCCCTTTTATGCTAATTGTACAATCACTAAACTTGAAAACGGAATACTGTTAAAAGATAAACTGTTTTCATCATGATAACGAAAGTTTTTTAACCATCTGCATCAATATCCTACCTGTTTCTGCGTTCACTAGGTCCTGTCTCCGGCAAGCGTCGATCCAATGTCTCCATCTCTCCAAATCTTTGGGAAAACGAAAAAACTTCACACTTCCTTTGCATTTGCGATAGCTATTGCCGCAGCAAGAAACCGAGCAATAACACATCGCAGTTCCTTGGGTTAAATATCCTATAAGAAAAAGTTGTTCGCCACAAGATCCAGTAGTCTTCTCAAGATGCACGTTGGAAATGAAATCCGGTTGACGTCACGCGACCGTCTGCATGCGCAATGGCTTCCCTATTTTAGTACTACCATGCAGAATACGTACTCATACGGAAGTAGGGGGAAAGTTGATTCGGTTGTCAAGACAGTTCACATCGAAAGCCTCTCTCCGGTCTTCCTTGGTTGGCGTGGATCATTCAGTGTTCATTTCTGAGTGAAATGCCTCCATTTTTGGATATTGATTTCTTGAGAACCGTCATTTTAAATTCCCTAAAATCCGATGCAGAATACAAGAAAATTCCTTTCGGGGTATCTGAAATTGTCTCAATACCGCGACATTGAACAGATTTTCGGAGGAGGGATTCAATTTTTGCGTAAATGAAGTCCTGAAATACGGCACAAAAGATGGGCATAAACCATTGCCCGGGGATAGGGAATACATTACGTTGACCGGTCTTCTACCGACGGTCAAAATACTACTTAATCGAAAATATTAAAGATTATTGACAAATATTTTCAAAAAGTACCGTAAAATTCAACATTTGAGTGCGAAATATTCTTCGAAAGCATTAATGTTTTTACAATAATAAATTCAACTTGGAAACGCCAAAAAACACAACTGTTAACGATATTTGCAAAGAAGTTGCTGTTGAATACCTTAATCTACGCAACCAAGATTCTGAGTACGTGGTGAAGATAACCTTGTCGCATTTCAAAACTGCCCCAAAATTACGATTTAAGCTGCAAGGAAAATAGAATAATTATTATTTAACCTCATTCTTGTGAATATTTGAGAGTTCTGTTTCTATTAACTGACTTACTGTTTCTTTAACCGCTTATGCATTTCTATTGCATATATTAAAGAATTTTCTCTTTCTTGACCAAACAAATCAGACTGAACCTGCCCATGTTGTGTTGGCGCGTAGAAGGCAGTTGAACAACAAATAAGGACGTCCATAAATCACATGGAGTCATTAAAGAAAAGTTGCAAACCTATGGAAAGCAGTTACACATGAATCTTCTCAGTACACAGCAGTTACAATACGAATGATGACGTCTGGAAATCCTGACGAATCGTTAAAAAGGAGTTCCAAACGTGTAGAAAGCGGTGCCTAACAAATACTCTTTGCAAAAAGGAGTTAAAAAGGTGATTACAAATGAGTTGAAAACGTCTTCATATTGTCAACTTTTGGTATAAATGAGTGGAAATTGAGTTCTACAGCATTTCAATGAGGGATTTTGGCGTTTAAAAAGGGTTCCAAAGCAGTTAGAAAGCAAAAATATTTCCCTGAGAAACCATGGCTGGCAATATATTGTTTTCAAGAATACGCATTTTATTGTCATTTGTACAAATAATTGCCTGGTGATTATGGTGCACGCATTGTAACTAAAACTCAAACTGAATCTTTGGCCTTTCCTTCAAACAACGAATAAAAGTTTATGAAACAGTAATTGCTGCTACAAATGTAAAAGAAAATGATAAGTAAACAGATAAGCTATTTTATACGTGAAATTTCAAACCCCTTCCCCGGATTTGATGACTTCTAACATCAAGCAATATTATGTTTTTTCGAAATACATTATCTGTAATTTTATCATCAAATTCGTATAAAAAATATTTTGCGACTGATTCAGTGCTTTTATGGGTTATCTCGGATAATGAAACTCTTCCAACGGTTTATAATGTAAATCTACTTACCTGTAAAAGTGAGTTTTAAAACGTGAGACTTTATTTCTGAGAACTAGGGAGTAAACTCGGAAATTTTTAGGAAAGCCAGAAATTATTCTTTTAAAAAGAATTCAATGCGACCGATTTCTTGCGAACCATTCTCCTCTGTTTTCCACATTCTTTCTCAATGAAATATAGATCTTCCCTTTTCGTAGCTACACAAACATGGACTCCACCTCCTCAACACCTGATACTTTTTCCTGGAAACTAACCCTTCCCTATACCAACCTCGTAATAAAAACGGCGCAAAGTGGTCCGAATAGCGAAAAAGTAGGACAAAAATCAGATTTTTGTCGGATTGTTTTGAAAATTGCACCACTAATGTTTTTTTTCGCATACTCACTCCATTTCTGCAGTTATTTTTGCAATAACAACAGTATTTTAGAAAATCATGAGAAATTATAATTCATAATTATAATCCTCCTTAGCATACCTGGAATTAGGGTGGTGACAGTTTCCAATGGCGTATATGCACCTCATTGATTGTTTTGAAAATTGCACCACATATGTTTTTTAACGTACTTGCTCCATTTCTGCAGCTATTTTTAAGATTAAAAATTATTTTAGAAAATATTGTGGTATTGCAAATGAAAAACTGTCTCATATTAACGCTGGCATCATAAACAACCTTAAGTTATTAATAAACATGATTATGAAATGGAATTCTTTAAAATGTATGATTTAACCCTTTCACGCCGGACCTTGGATCAGGGAAATTCTTCCTCAATACGAGTCCCTTAAAAGTTTTCTTCACTCCCCAATACGAAACGTTTTCGCGTCAACTGAAGGCAGTGGTTCCCTCCCAAACCATTTTTGGACCCAACTCAGAGGGCGCCGATCCCTTTCCTCGGCCTCTGTCCCAGACCCTAGAAGGATGAAAAGCCCCTTCCTAGCACGAGTTCGCGGTCATCTGATTAAAATGTTTATGCAAAATACATGCAAATACTTGTTGTTCGCATCGATTTTTTACATTCAAAATGAATATTGTGATTTTTTACTGAGCGTGTAGAAATTTTAAACGAAGCTCTAACGTTGATATAGACGGATTTAGTATATTTACTAGTTGGTCTATAGCTCCGTTGATATTAACGTTAGAATTTTGTTTGAAATTTCCATGTGGTCAGCAAAAAAGATGAATTTATTTCTAGCATTGAATTTCAAAAGTAAGCAACAAATATTTTTTTTGAAAACACACTGCAAATAACAGTAGTTGACCGCGTGGATAGGATAGGAAAGGGTCGATCTTAGCGGCCGAAGATGGGACTGGGCTCGCGCTAAGGCGGATCGTGAGGGGCGACCGCGTCCGTGGGTCTATTGTGTCCGCCACGGTCACTTTTTTCGACCTGTGCCGCACAGGCGCGGCATTCATTGGTTAGGGTAAGAACATTCAGGACGCACTGGTAGGCATTCGTTGTTTATGGAAGAAAATCATCGCCGCACAGGTGAGGCATTCGGCGTGTAAGGGTTAATGACAACTAAAATTACTAAATAGCCAAAAACGGCAAAAATGTTTGGGTGTATAATGACTTACGTTGAAGAGAGATCTTCAGACTTCTTGAGATACTGCTATTTGGACCAAAACGAAATATATAAGGTTATGATTAGTTATGTAAACGTAATATATAAAATTTGGAAACGTAATATATAAGAATTTTAATAAGATTTTGAACAGTGTTGGATTGAAAGTTAACTCCTACATTTTCATTAGAGCGTGTTTAGAAATGCTACTTGAGTTTTGAAACACACCATGGATTACTTTTTAACTATGCAAGTGAAACGCATTTTATTTTACAGAAATAGTTTCTGATGTTATTGATATTTTTGGCAACGTAAACACTAAATCTGACCAAGAAACTAATCAGAACATGAAACATTTTTCAGAACACTTCTATCCTCGTTACGTTGAACTATGAAGGGAAAGCGAATTTCTGAGAGCGCAAGGAAAGGGCGAACGGTCAATGACCGCTGGCGGACATTATAGGTATGCGGCTTGCCTCGGTCATTCTTGTGTAAACACGTGTGTTTTACTTGCAGCCAAACTGCCTCTAGTGTAGCAATCGAGTCAAGTTGGGTGGTGCACCAAAGCGAAATAGCAGAATGTCCCAACTGAGGACCGCTTCCCACTTCCCTTGGGTGCAGCAGGTGTTCGAGTAACATAACCAAAACGCGATTAAAGTCCTGCATGCATGCGACAAAAGACAATATTTTTCTCCTTTCCCTGCATCAAAAATGCGCTTAACATCGAACAACAAAATTGTTTTATTGTTACATTAGTAAGTTTGGATAGTGATAAAATAGATAATAATAATTAAATGATTAACTTCTTTTTATAAGTAATTGAACGATAAACGGCTGCTGAACAGTTGAAAGAGAAAATAATTCCCCACGGAAGTACTCCTTGGTGGGCAAACAGGGTTAGGAAGTAGGTTTGTCTACCTTCTTGTCACCATCTTAGGTTTCCCCGCAAATCCGCGACACTCCTTTGTAACTCAACATTAACGCGATTTTTAAAGATATTCCTCTTCATCTTTATCCTGCAGCAATCATCACCATCCCTAAAAGGTTGATATCTAGAATTTATGATAGTATATGGTCTATATTCATAAAGTACAAAGTTCTTTTGTCCAAAATTATTGGCGCAGCAAAGTTAAAAACATTATCCAAAATACGTCATTTTTTAAAACCGAAATGCACGTTTCCGTTAGAAAAAGCGCAACAAGGACGCATAATATCTACGTTACAATTTTTTTCATGAAAAGTAAGGTTGAAGTGAGGTGAACCATATTTGAAAATAACTCTGACGGTAAAAGATGATTTTCAAAAAGTCCAAAAACTTATTTGTCTTCATTTTTCCGGATCCGCACCACTACGCGGAGTTCTCTCGCACTATTTGGATTTCCTGTTGTGTTTTGCATTCCTCTCCCTTCTACTCCCTGTTGAGGCCCACTTACCGCGTCGTTACCCTGAGTAACTTCCCGACCCTTCCTTTACCACCGACACTCGCAAATCCCTCAATGGGACACCGGCAGTCAGTAAACTATTACTGCTCCCTCCCATTTTTTCTTTTCCAAATTCATTAGGTTTTTGCCTGCCCTTTCTCAACCTCGCCCTCTTTTATGAGCTCTCCGCCCTCCCCTATTCAGGAATATTAACCCTTTCACTGCTGTGGACGTACCTAGTACGTCCGCACGACAGACGGCGGTGGACGTACTTTTTCTTCCTCCCTGCCATACGGTCAGCACTTCCACGAAGCACTTCGAAGGGACCCACTAATCCAGGACCCTTTCCTCGACGAACTCACCCACGCTAGACCGTCTCATCGGCCCTACCAGCTGGGGCCCTACCTCCGGAAAAGTGACCGCTCTGACTGCAATTTGAAAATCAATCAATCAATCCGATCATCACAATATGATTGTTTTCATCGCACTCCTGCCAATCAAGCAATAAAGTACGTCTTTGAACCGTGTTTCTGCGATGAAAAATAATGATTTTGTTAACTTTGATATAATGGCCATTTTCCGGTGGTCCGCAGCCACGTTTTATTGCAAAGTTAACAAAATCGTTATTTTTTATCGCAGAGACACGGTTCAAAGACGTACTTGATTGCTTGATTGGCAGGAGTGCGATGAAAACTATCATATTTCGATGATCGGATTGATTGATTGATTTTCAAATTGCAGTCAGAGCGGTCACTTTTCCGGAGGTAGGGCCCCGCTGCTAGGGCCGATGAGACGGTCCTGCGAGGGTGAGTTCGTCGAGGATAGGGTCGGGGATTAGTGACCCTTCGGAGGGTGTACCACACCCATCCTGGAAGTACCTGCTCCATGGGCCCAGGAGACGCATTTTAACATTTTCGCCGCATGTGAGGAGAAGGTTTCCGGAGATTGAACAGCAGTGAAAGGGTTAATATTTTGTCCAGAGACCTGTACACTAGGCCGGATTGCAAAAATTGATTTTTTTATAAATCCATCTGGCCATATGAAAAAAAGTTTTGGGACCGATCAAAAATAAGGCCTGAAAATTTTGAGACCTCTACGTGAACCCCTGACCTTTGCTCGATTGCAACTTAAGGGGGGAGGGTCAAAATTCGATAATTATAATATTTTACGGTCATTTCCTATAGATTTTTCTGAGTTACTGCCCTATCCGGGCAAATTTTTCGAGCATTTTGACGTATCTGCCATCATTTAGCAAAAAATGCCTAATTTGAGTCCGCGCCGGCGAAGAAAATATTCCAACACCCACGTAGCGTCGCGGATACAAGAGCAGCAAGCCGATCCCGTTCCCTCCCCGCTCACTTCTCCCCCTCCAACGCCTCGAATGCAGCAAAAGTTATCCCGCGTGTGATGCTAGGAGGGCGTTCATCTTTGATAATATGAATCAGAAGATGGTAGAAGGTAAAAATCGATGCGTAGTGAGACTTGTCCCTTATTTGGCGCCTCGTCGGCGTTAAACAAATCGAAGTTTACAACTTTTAGAGAAGTGATGAAATATTTTTAGATCCGAGAACGTAGGAAAGGAGCCTGTGGTCTGTGAAGAGGCCTCTCGAGTGGCTATGAGGGTGTGCGAGCTATGGTGACAACCTTCTCTTCAATAATGAATGTGACTAAATGGATTTAGCGGTGCCACAGGAAGTACTATAAGTTAGGGAAAATTAGAATCGGCCAAAAGTAGGGTTTTATCGAAGTATAAAACTGAAACAATTTTAAAGGAACATTTTAAATTATGCGATATTTTTGCGTGCAAGTGCAAGGAGGGGCGCACAGTGGTCCCAAATCAAAAAAAGCTGGCCAAAATTAATTACGCTATTGTTATTATGTATACATTTGACCTAAAGGTCTATTCTTATTGTTTTTGACCCGCTTATTCTGCATTTAAAATTATTTTTTATGTATTTTCAGTAATTTTATTGTTATTTCACATTTTGTTTAAACAATTAATGTTTTTAACATTGGAATTTGAGATTATAATGGCGATAGTAAATAAAAATTGTGCATATCACAAAACAGAATTAGTAATTTATAACATACATAAATACGTATAAAATGACTGCATTGTTTATTTTTGGACAAATTTTGAACAACTGATTTTGAATGAACCAAGAGAACATTTTCTACTTTATCATATGTTTGATCGTATTTGATGCGAAACATAAGTTAATATTAATTGGAAATTTATATTATAAGTAAATTATTAGTATTATTGTACTACATTTTTACAGTTCCTTGTCACGTGCCAATGGATTTGGAAGCAATTTTAAACGGGGTTCCTTATTTCACAAGTTTCAACGGAGGCATTATTACAATCATTGAACTGTTATAAACAATATTTCATTATTCCTATAACTCAAGTTAAACGCCAAATTTATTGATACGCTTGCAATGAGCTCTCTACGCAGTAAGGCATCAATTTAACGAGCACATGATTTGGTACGAATAATTAAATGAGATTTTCCATTAATTTGGGCTTTTTTAATTATCAAATAAATAAGTTAACATTTCTCTCTATCTTTCTCAGTCATTGTTACGAAAAAAATTTAAATACATTCATAATCACTATCCGACAAATCCTCATCACAGTCGTCATCCACTCAATTCTTTCAGGATTAATTAACTCTTTACCTCGACTGGTAATTGAAGTAATTTCCTTCTTTGAGCCTTAGAAATACTTGATATCATTGCATCTGAAGTTAGGAGTAATCTTTTAAACAGGTCTTCAGTCGTTGCTATCCAGGAAAATGTCCTTGCATGGTGCTCCCTGAATCTTCTTATGTCCTTATTCCTCACCTCCATGGCCTCCTCGGACAAGTGGAATATAGGAAGGGCAGCTTCTTTAGATGTCCGTTGGAGGAGCAAGTACTGATGTTTCGTGAAATTACCAGAAACGATCATGGAAAGGGCTTTTTCGTGGAAAAATTTACTTTGCCTCACATCCTTGGCTCTCCATTTTGATAACACTCGCCGCGCTCTTGAGTGGTTGTTGTCATCTCATTTATTATTTTCGCCACGAACTCATCACCTTTGCTTCGATAACTCATGGATGCTCTACTGGCGATGTGCTAGCTCTAAGATCCTCCGTTTTCCTTCTCTAGGCCCTTTCACTGGACTTCTCAAATTTTTTTTTGGTCGACCAATTTCAATAAACCTGATGAACCTTCAAAAGTAGCAATTTTGACGAGCATATTGAATTAAGTGCAATGAATATCACTCTAAATTCATCACAAATTCCACACTATATACTAACTGGATGTAATGGACTGACGTTTAAATAAAGGCGGAGGAAATTTCAACTTCTCATTTCGGCAATCAGCGAACTTTCTTCTACAAAACCTGTCAATTCTTTTTCTTTCCTTCTACCGGTGAAGATAATTTGAGAGAAAAAACACTTCTCCGCAATTTTTTTAGGATAACTTTGAATTAACGTCGTCATCTAACTCTAACATGTTACTGCAGCAATCCAATAAGTATTGGTTTTTAAATGATACGGACCCTTTTCCACTTTCAAGAAATTTTTCATGCATCTCAAGACGCGTGAAAATTTTCAGAGTTATCGAACTAAAACACTATGGGAACTCTTCTTCAACCCCACAAGTCTTCTTTAATAAGTTCGAGGATATTTGACTTTTTCAAGACTCGATCTTCACGCTTGAGGAAACTAACTTTCACGTCTTTCGTTTGGCAAAATCTGACTAAAACTGAGTTTTGGCGGGAAAATTTCGGGCAAGCGATGTCTAGAAGTAATTTGGGGGTTCCACAGTGTGAGGTTTGCGATGATTATCTCCATTTTCTAGGAAATATCACATTTGAAGGGTGAAAAGGCTTACTCCGTTCATCCCCGGTGGCCAAAGTGCAATTCATAACAAGTGTACAGAGAGCGGTGGTTGTGTTTTCCCGATGGGCGCAATAAATAGCCTAGGCCTTTTCGGCAGTCGTTTGCCCTGCATGCGGTTGAGGAGGCCGCTAAGGAGGCGACAGAGGGACAATGTGCCGCGTGAGGGAAAAAACTAATCCGTCTAACGGAAGGAAAAGGTGGAGTAGCATTTGAGGGATTCTTTTTTGTTTTGAATGCATTCAAGTTTTTGAGGATTACTATAAGCATAGCTGCGAACTTTCGTTCCATAAATATATCCTTCCGCTCGAGTCCTTAAGCAATTTTTATGAGAGCATGGGCACGCGTAAATAAAAGGTAAGGTCAAGTGGAAACTATTAATGATAAAATGTTCTACGCATGGCAAGAGATGTTTATTCACAGGGTAAATATTTTTAGTAGAAATAAAATATCCAACAATGTTGAATAACACCCATAAATACTGGATTTCCTCGAGCCCTACCACGTGCCAGCCTGGCCGCCGCCCGCGCCAGCGCATTGCATCATTATAGTTAAATCAATGCTGAGGTCGGAGTAGCAACTAGTAGCAAAAATTTTCTTCACTACTGCGTTGCATATACTTTTCCCTTAGTATTGGTGCAAAAGACACCGTGCATTCACGTGCCTCTCTAAACGATATTGTACATTTTTTTTAAATTTGGGTAAAAAACACTAAAAGTTACAAAATATATATAAAATAGTAAACATAGTAAAATCCGAATAAAATTTATGTCCCACCATGTAATAATGATTATATTTGTAGTTGAAAATGTTTTTTTGGCCAAATATATCGCGTAAAGATTGTCCTGCATGACGCTGAACTCCATCAAAATCGACCGATTTCACGCAACTGTGATTTTTACGGTGAATGCTCCATGTTTGACGGATCACTGCAGCCGCTCTGATGAACAAAAATACTAACTTAGTAGTGTAATTGGTAGACCATATCCTGTAGAGTCCGAATATAAGGTCCAAAAATTCCTTGAAAATTTTCTAAAAAACGACTTTTGGCCAGCTTTTTTCGATTTGGGACCACTGTGGGGCGTAAGTTTCCCCGAATGAAGAAATATTTTGAGAGACAAGCTGACGAAAAGAAAGATGATGATGGCTGATGGATTGAATCCCAAAGCAACTCGACAACTGAGCGAAAAAAGGGAATCATCGGAGAGCGATGAGTCAATTACGTCCATTATTGTACGGGAAAATAGTATCAAAAAATTTCTTCATCGATTCATCCGAAGGAAATTAAACTGGCGAGAAATTAGCCGATTTGTATATCTACTTTCCTCATAAAATAAACATTGAGACTATAAACTCATATTGGAACTTCTTCACGGAAAATACGCAAGCACCAAGCACCATACGTATATGCAAGAACCAAGCACCAGCAATGATCGTTCCCGAAACTTAAGCTGACGCAAAAGTCATAACTTCGTAAGATATATTAAAGCTAGTGTACCTGAATCACTTACGTAGACAGAAAAAGATGCAAATTACTGTGAATAAGAAAAGAGAGGTGTCATCAAAGGGCTCCATTTTATTCGAATGAAAGACTATACTCTTGTCTGATGAAAAAAGGGAAGCGGACTTATCAATACAAGTTTAGAGGGGAATATGTGGTGTTAGTTGAAGAAACAGAGTTCCACTTTTGGTGGTTTCCCTCCCCATCGGAGGATTAGAAAAAGTTATAAAATCTGCGATTATCGATTCCTTTCCGAGTGAAAAGCAGCTGCAAAAATTTAAAAGGTATTTGATTATAATAGTACCAAGCGAATACCGCCCAAAAAAGAGGTATCATCCCTTTTCTATAAGCATGATTCCAACTTCCCTTTGTAGCGTGGGTAAATTCTTCTCGGGATTCCCACCGGGTTATTTTTTCCATGATGGCCAACATTTCAAGCTCCGACTCGGGGCTCAACCTAAGGGATAAATTTTGTTGAGCCCCGAAAAGAGTTTACCCACATCAATGTATTCTTCGCGGGCGCGAACTCAAATTAAGAATTTTGTGGCTAAAAGGTGGAAGATACGTCGAAATGCACGAACGTTTTGTCCTAAAAGGGCAGTGAATGGAAATTCTCTCGGAATGACCATAAAATATTATATTTTTCGAATTTTTACCCACCCCCAAAATTGCATTTGAGCGAGGGTCAGGGGTTCAACTAGAGGTCTCAAATTTTTCAGGCCTTATTTCCCAAAACTTGTTTTCATAGGGCCCGATGAATTTGAAAAAATCGATTTTTGCGATCCGCCCTATTGTGTATAGATATTATTTCATTGCCTCATTTAATGGTGCCCATAAGTTTCATATTGTAGCTCAGTATCAAGTCTTCCGAGAAAGTACCATTGGCGATATTAAATTTCAATTTTGCCTATGTTACAGTACCGCTCTGCGAAAGGCTGCAGTTCTTCGGCAAAGGAATCATTGTTTCGCATAGTGTTACCATGCTGTATATAAAAACCACTCCAACCTCCATTCGATATTCGAGCATATCTCCCATCGCAATTTTGTCATAATCCGTGGTGGTCGAGTACATATTTTCGTGACGCTATTAACTTGATAGCCTATTCGTTTTGTTTATCAATATACATATTTATATCGCCCAAGGCCCCCTGAAAATTCCCTCCCTCTTCTGCCTGGCGTTCAGGCTTCGATCTTCGAAGTACATTAGAATGTTTCAATACTTGTTCACAGCTGCATGCTGTAAAACTGTTTAAGTGATAATGGGGAAAGCTAAGCAGAAGAGAAGATCGATGGATTCGTGGAGGACGCAGCTCGCCAAGCGTGTAAGAACCCCTCTTACAGGACCCTGACACAACGTCCCAATTCCGCATGCTTGTAGGAGAGAGACTATTAAGCTATTCTCTCGGTCCGAGACGAAGATCGCCTTCTCTCAGCCGAAGGCGATGAAGACGGAGTAAGAGTTAGGAAGTGGGAAGGAAGAGAAAGAAGAGAGGGAATTAGAACAATCTTGAACGATCTCAACGGAACTCTCGCCTCTTGCTCGCAACTCCGGAGCAATATATCAGCTTCTTAAAAATTAAAATAGTAAATACGATTCCCTCCTATGCCGTGAGCCTTCTAGAATATACTTTCTCTATAGTTTAGAACTATCTTAATCAGTCGTAAATTATCAACTTGATATTTTCATAAATATTACATGGAAGCACTACATGAACCAACATCGATCAGACAAACTATTATTAATTAACCATGCAGTTAGAATTTATACCACTTAGAATTTATTATTCTTGAGACTAAATGCCTTAACCTTTTATCAAAAGTGTTGAGACGCTTGGATACCATTTAAAGTCGAACACTTTTCTACCATTCACTCCATCTACCAGTAAAAATAGCAGTTTAAGATAAAAGAATAATTTATTCGATCCTTGAAAATATAGTACAATTACTAAACATTGAGAAATTAGGTCACAGACCTAAATGAATATTATTGTATTATTTTCACATCATGAGGCAATTCTTTCATTTCAAGCATGCAGTTATCGCAGTAATAACAATTATTAACCTTATTAGCCAATGAACACTGATGAATTAGAATCCTTAGACTGTTTTTTAAATTACAGAAAACGTGAATTTATTGAGACGTCTTTTCACAATCAATGCAAGAATAAGGCTTCTTTCCTATGTACACACATGTGTAAGACAAGGTTTCGTTTGGTAGTATAAGACTTTTCACATTCACAGCAGGAATACGATTTCTTCATCGTATGAGTCCAAATGTGATAGTTTAGGTGACTCTTTACAGAGAAAGACTTTTCACATTCGTTACATGAATAAGGTTTCTTCTTTGTATGAGTCCGAATGTGATTGACTAGGTTACCCTTTACAGAGAAGGACTTTTCACATTCACCGCAAGAATAAGGTTTCTCCTTTGTATGAATCCTCATGTGACAGACAAGGCTGCTCCTATTAGAGAAAGACTTTTCACATTCACTGCAGGAATAAGGTTTCTCCTTCGTATGAGTCCGAATGTGACGGACAAGGCTACTATTTTGAGAGAAAGTCTTTTCACATTCACTGCAGGAATAAGATTTCTCCTTCGTATGTGTCCGAATGTGACGGACAAGGCTACTATTTTGAGAGAAAGACTTTTCACATTCACTGCAGGAATAAGGTTTCTCATTCGTATGAGTGCGAATGTGTTGGACAAGGTGACTCTTTTGTGAGAAAGATTTTTCACATTCACCACAGGAATAAGGTTTGTTTGTTGAACGTGGACTTTCTGTGTATGAATTCTCATCTGAAATGGAGCTTCTCCTCACTTCCCTCACATTTTTCTTCTCCATTGTTCCACCAAAGTTTTCCTTAATAACCTCTTTTCCTTTTTGTATCACCCCTTGCCTTTTAAATAGCGGCTTTTTTAAACTCTTGGAGGAGGTGGGCTGATAAAAACTATCAGTTTCTCCTCTTGAGACAAGGGTTTTCAGAGCCAATTGTTTTCCGATGGACAAATTTGCAACTACATCCAAGCTGCCAGAACCAAAATGAATCTTGAAGTGCTCGCTGAGATCATATTTGGAATTGAATGCATCTCCACAGTTGAAGCAATGATAAGAATTGTCCTTTGATTTGGCAAGCTTCCCAGGATTTTTGATCATGCTAGTACTTATCTCTTTGTTTTCTCGCACGACAGCCTTGGGGCCACTCTTTCCACTGTCAGTGACCCTGGAAACCTTTGTGCTTTCTGGATTATCACAATCACCTATTTCCCCTGCAACAGTCGCTGTTGCTCTATCTCCTCTGATGTTAAGCACACGCCTAGATTTCGAATGTAACTGTCCATCACCAGGAATTGAGCTCAAAGTTATTTTATCAGCAAGCAGGGAACCACATACTTCAATGTCTTTATCCATCACCTTCCATGCTTTGCATAAATTTGACGCTTTAATTTTTGGTTCAAGGAGAGCAAAAAAAGCTGAGGCTCTTTCAGGAGCACGGAGATCTAGAAAAGAATTCCAAATTTTAATTAGGTAAAGTAGGACATGTAATCTTTGATTTTTTGCCTATTTTATGATAGCCATTACGCAGATATCAAAGTAGCCACTTCAACCAATGTTAAAGTTACATGATATGCCCATAACAAATTTGTGAGTAAATTTTATATGGTGGTTTACATACATTGTTTTCACAAGTTGAGTGGCGCTGCTGCTGAGAGAAATTCAGCAAGTTATTATATAGTTACCTCAAATACATACTTCAGAAAACACCCCAGTGCACCATATTATGCATTAAAGCAACAATTAAGACAATTTACGAATGGCATAACAAACACATAATGTTAAATTGAAACAATTACCATTATTATTAAACAAAAATATGTTCTTCCCAGCAGTACAAGACGTAAAATATACAGAATAAAAACGGACAGGAACTGCAGGTACCAAAAGGTAATTAAAGCCCACAAACAAATGACTGCCAGCTTAATAAATAATTGAGGGGAAGATAGATGGGCAAAAAAACTGTATATTATACGATTTTACCTTCAAGGATAACACAAATTCAAAAAACGAAATATTTCAGGTGCATAACCAAGGAAACAATGGCAACAAGTGAAGATCAATTTCTCTTCAGGGCAGTCCCTTCAATTTCTAAAGAAACTTAAGTAACCACTGTACCTTGCAATATTGATACAATTCTTTCAAGTGTAAAGGGCTAGGGTATTATTGACATCATACCTAGGTAAAAATTAACCATGGGCAGATGGGATGCCTTATATCCAAATATCCATTGATATTGCCATTCATCAGATACATCAGATCCGAATTTGCAGATGGCATCGGATCTGGATTTAAAGTTTCAAATTATAGCTTCAGTGAATGCACACCCCATTAGAGTAGAGTGAAAAGAGTTCCGATTCCCTCTTTGAATGTGCCATCACAGTGCCGCCCCTATCTCTTTCTGCAAGTCTTAGTTTGAAAGCATGGATGAGTCAGGATGGATTGGTTTCCGTCAGAACAGACCAGTTATGCATAATCTTAAAATGACAAAAAGCTTGTCATGTTTGAACAATGATTCCACCATTTTGATAAAAGGCTTTGCATGCAAACAGGAATTTAATCGGCAAACTGTACAATTCGTAACGCATTCAAACCACATTACTTCCCAGCTCCATCCTAGGGCGACCTAAAATCGTTCGTTTTCATTGGCAGGGTTGAATTCACCAATAATTAGGTATAGCCAGCAATCACCCTAAATGCCGGATTCATGAGTTAGTCTGTAGGAATATGTTTTGCATTTCCTCACTGTCGATTTATAGACTTAATTTGTAAAAGATAAAAACATCAATGATTCCTGATTACCCGGTGCTCGACAAGTATCAAATTTTTAATCCCTAACTCTTCCCTTACAGTAAATCAATTAGTTGCAGAAAGGACCACAATTCAAGATATTACTTTAATTTTGAATATGACCTGAATCAATTTTCATTAAAGCCAAGGTATTTAATATGTAAAGCAATGTACAAAATGGAGGTATAGTATTCTAATGAAAAAATATACCTAGCAGTCATAATTTAATTACATCCGAATTATTCAAACTTCTCATATCCACCGTCAATGAGGGTGATGCCTTGTACTTCATTGTATCACATTAAAATTTGGATAAAACTATAGCCTTGAAATCTTGGCTACGAAGAATAAGCAAGCATGGGCTGGTTGTTTACAGTCATTACTCTGCGGAACAATAACTTCTGCACAAGGCATTAAAATTGAGTTTAGCTCATTTTTAGCCAAATCAGTTTTTTCCATGCTCACTTCTTCCATGAATAGTTGTTTGGCCTAATAAAGCACAGTTGCCATGAGCACAAAATGGTGAATTGGATGGGGTGTGTATCAAAGCCGAATTTTCCCATTATTTCCAAACTGAAACAAACTATTTGTGCTCATTTCAACAAGTTCCACGTCAACTTTGTCTATGGACGACACAATTGACATGGGAGCCGGAATCTCATGCTTAGCATGCTTCACAAGTGATTTCTTAGTACTAATTTCCTATTGACCAATATTAAAGGCAAAATTATTTAATAAAGTTTCAGGGCTATTCCCATATGAATGGGCATGATTGCAAATATTGCTTTCTATCACTGAAACATGAAGAAAGTTCTAATAGACAATTGCCGACCTGGTTAAATTAACCAGATGAACTATTAACATAAACTAAAGAAAGTATAGATGGATGACAAATTCAGATGCTACATCCTTCACAAGTGGAGTGTCTGAAAACCTAGTCGCGGAATACAACCAAATTTTGTTGTTATAGTCCATTGCGAGTTGTCCTCAAATCAGTCCCCATATGGGGTTACATGTATAACCAATATTTCAAACTACAAATCCAGTTAAACATTTGCTGGTCAAATGTATTAACTAGAGATGGGTCGAATAGCAGATTTCTCGAATTCGAATATCGAATTCGAATATTAAATCATTGCTCGAATATTCGAATACCTCTAATTTCGAATACCTCGAATACTAAATGATGAAATCTGGTATGTTTGACTCGGTTGCCTATGCAGCAGGCAACAAAAGATTTTGGGGAGTAATTTTGATTTCCTTTAAATGATTCGAACAGGAATTAAGCTGATTAATGAATATTTTAATTTTATGGAAACAATTGGGCATATTATTTATTCAACTAACATCGCTTTACCCCCACTCTTGCTGCCAAGTGCTAGCTGACAATCTGTGGCATTTTGCAAAATACAAGCTCTTTTCCACCGGATTTTCTTCAAGTATTTTCAGTCCATCTTTGGGAGTTCTCATGAGATAAGAAGATGAGTTGGAATTGCTATCAGGGAGATACCAAATATTCTGAGAAAATATCCCTTTGTCTGGGACTGTAACAATAAACATTTATACCACCACTCATAAATTGTAACTTGATATATATTTTCGGAAAAAAATACGGCATCAACTTCCGAGAAGCTCTGCTGCTCATATCGAATTTCGCCAGAATGACTCAGTCGTATTTTGACATTTATTTCTTTGCGTAAAATGCTTAAATAAACTCAGAAATACGTCGTGTTTGGTCTTATTCTTATCGAAATTACGCGAACATTACTAATATTTCAATTCAATAAAGGTGTAACATCAATTGACGAAAGTCATTCTTAGACACCTTTTGTGCTAATAGATGACTCATGCAGCGGTTGACCTCCACAGAAATGGGGAACTTCGAAGCTGGTAGGAAAAAAAGGTCAGTGGGGGAGAAAAGGGAGGGCCGGAAACACGTTTATATTGTTCTCGTGTGACTTGGTATTTTTTCGAAGCTAAGGTCTTCGTAATATGATCCCTGCGCGAGCTGTGACCTTTTTTTATTTCGAAGAAGAGAAAAGCCTCAGAAAGGGGACTAGTGTTGAATGGAGAGGGATACCGGGTCTTGGGAAATGCGCTAATGTAAGTATCCCACGGTACTCACACAGCTGTTGACCTCCAGAAATGGGGAACTTCAAAGCAGGTAGCCAGAAAAACGTCAGTGGGTGAGAAAAGGGGGGAGGGCGTGAAACACGTTTTTATTGTTCTCGTAACTCGATATTTTTTTCGAAGCAGGTGTCTTCGTAATGCGATCCCTGCGAGAGCTGGGACCTTTTGTTTGATTTCGGAGAAGAGGAAAGCGTCAGAGTGGTTGAGGCAAGTGCTGAATGGAGGGGGATAGCGGATCGTGGGAAATGCCCTAAGGTTGCTATCCCACAGCACTGAGGTTCTCCTGGTGGGGGGAATCGGGGATTTTTGATTTTTTTACCCGACCATTTTCGGTTCCCCTCGTCGAACTCTTTTCACCGCTAAAATCCACGAATTTGATGTAATTCGTCAACTTGCGTAAAACGGCGCTGCGAGCACTAAATGACTACAGTTCTCTACATTTTTCCGAGTCAACTACCAACGACGTGCGTGCGACAGTGTATGACGCGAAATTCAAAGTATTCGAGGTATTCAAGGCGGCACTTTTCGCATAACTGTTCGAAACCTCGAATATCGAATACTTTCTAATATTCGAGGTATTCGAGTATTCGCGGATACTATTCGCACATCTCTAGTATTAACGTATAAGACCCACTCTGCAAAGGGTGAGCATTAGTCTAGTGCTTAAGCTGTCCAGTTGACAAGAGGACCCCGTGTCAAGCCACGCATAAAAATAAAATTTTCAGCAAAATTTATAGAAATATTGACGAATAACATGCTTCTGAGGAATAGAACGTAGAATGAAAGCACGAAAACTTTCATGCCAGGATCGAAAATTTGATTGAATTCTGAAATCCAGTTTTGGGACATTTACCTAATCAGAATTAGTTACAAGTCTTCCCTGTGAAGAGTCATTTTCAAGCACTTAAGAGCACTTACCCAATGCCTCCGTCATAGACTCCATGGCCATTGTCTCTTCCTGAATTAGTTCTCCATTCTCCATAGAAGTAGGCTGAAAGTAAGCAACAAAATATGAATGGACAGGGAATTGGAACTATCTTAGCAGGTGATTATATACCACTAATTCTTAAGCCACATAAACTCACAGATTAGCATATATTTTCCATATGACCAAGAAGTAAATGAATAATATTTATGATAAAATATGAATTCTCTATGGATGACAGCAAATTTCACTAAATCCGATTTTCCAGTCTTTCAAAACGATAAAAAAATCATAAACAGCAGTGGATATGTAATCCAATTGGCTCTGTGGTCTACACCCATTACATTCCATTGTATGCCTTCTGTCTCGACTTCCATACTAAAAATTGTATTTATTCATGCATTAGTGTATTTATCCTTTGAATTGAGAACTCACAGAAATCGCATTAGCAGTAATGACATACCTTGTGACTCTCAAAACCCATTTTTTGCATATCGATATCATTTATGCTTTTTTTAGGAGGACATATAATAGGGAACTGAAGTTTTTCAAAATTATCCATACAAATTTCAGGTATGACAGGGACGAAGGTGACCCCATAGCTACGCTATCTAATTATTTGTAATGCCTGCCAATGAAGAAAAAACTGTTTCGATTTGTGCTCAATTTCAGGAGGTCACAAAGTTCACTTGTCACTGGATATGGTGTATCTGACTCGATGAGGGTGATTTCATCTAAATGCACTACTTCCTTTCTTGGGATACTCGGCAATAAATTCACTATGTCAAATGAAACTAACAGGTAACTATGTTGTAACAGTTGTTGTGAGAGCCGGCTTGCAAGTTCATCGTCACAATAAATCACTAAAAAGAAAGACAAGTTTTTATTTCTTCAACTCCTACAATAAAGGATTTCCACATAGTTCCAGCGCTATTACCAATTATATTAAAATTACACTTGATTTAATTCAATACTATTACAGATGTCATTTATAGGTCCAACTATTTCACTTAGTAAAATATAAGTCAATTATAATGCATGCATGCAACTATAACAAGAAACAATCAACTTGTCTTGTGATGTGAAAGAACCTCCAACAACTCATTTAGGCAAAGTAACTTACATCACACAAAGAAGTTTCATTTTATACTTGAACTAACGTCTCAGAGAAGTGTAAATGATGCTCTGAGGCGAAAGATTCTTTACTTTGGTGGCCACATGAAAGGGTCTCTTGCTGTACACTGCTGTGAAATTGCAGACAATGAATACATCCTCACCATGTTGAGTCAGTTTCCCATGAACTTGGGTAATGGAGATGAGCTTTTACAAAAAGTATTCTTTGAGTATAAGCAGAAGAATAAGATATATGAAAAGAGATACAAAGCATAAGAAGTTTAATAGTATAGATAGGACAATGTTGGCAAGTTTGAATCGATTAAGCTTCTTAAAAACCTGTGTTGGAAGTATGTATGTATCTAGTTCAATGATTAACAATACTGAAATTCAGGATGTCTCCCAAACATCAAAATCATCAATAAATTCAATTGAATAATGTAAATTTCATCCATATCTCAGCAGCATTATTCTCCTCCCAGTATCCTGTTATGTACAGAGCATACAAAGTTTAATAGTATGCTTAGGACAATGTTGGCAAGTTTGAATCGATATGGTTACTTCAAAACCGGTGTAGAAAATATATAACAAGTTCAGTCATTTAGACACGGGCTACTTGAGTCCTGTGAGCTAACATGAGCCAAAAACTGAAAAATGATGTTTGGTTCTCTGCGAGCTCTCAACTCCAGCAAAGAGATGTAGTTCAGTGCCTTGCTGGCAGGTATAGGCAGAAGGTGGACAGTAGATCATGTCTAGGAGGTTTGGAAAGTCACCATCAAGAGCAGTACTGGTTAATTAACTGACACACACCTTTCTTTTTTCTACCACTTGGTAAACTTTCATCAGTAAAAACATCAGGAAGAGCATAAAACTGGATATGATTGCATATATTTCATATGAGGTCTATTGCCGGAGGAAAGTGAGGCCTTTTTGCGACCTAAGTAACTCATTTTTTGTACTGTATGTTGTTAAGTACAACTTGTACACATTGTCCAAAAATTAGGTGACTTGAGCACGTGGGCACATAGTAGGGATGTATCTACTCTGAGCCGTGGCCTCCAGTAATCTATTACCTCTTTTAATGTTCTTTAGTGTACGAGGGGTTTCCACTCAAGTTCCCCACACAAATTTTGTCACATTTAAAATTTTTAAGGACTGGGACACCAATTACCCACTCATAATTCTTAAGAAACAATATGGGAAGAAGGTGGTCATTGGAGATAATCTTACTTCACACCTCATTATCAATGTAATTCAACCCTGTGATAAACCCTTTGTTTTTCTTCCCCCTTATTTATCCCAATTCACGTAGCACTGAATGTGGTGTACTTTTGGTACTCAAATGGAGCAGAAGGGCATTATTCACCGTTGGAAATATTTACTTCTGGTAAAATGATCGGTTCTCCCATAGAATGAGTCCTCAATGCTGTTGCGAGCAGTTTTAGACGAAATTGGAAAGCAACCTATGGGCAGGCTGAAAGAGCCCATGGAGCCCATGATCTATGTTTGGAGGTGGACCAAAGTCAATGATATCTTGCCATAAGTGCCCCCAGATATTTTGAAAATTTGCAGGCTCGGATTCTTGTAATTTCAACAAATGCTTTTAATACTAACCTGCTCAATGATTTTCCCCAAGCCTTTGAGCATATTCGAAAGGATTATATACCAATTATCACCGATTCTGTCATATTCATGCAGTAATTCAAAAATTAAAGCTAAACAGCATTACCATGAACAATGATTCACATTTATCTTAATGTGATAGGCAATGTTAATTTTTATTCTTAATCAATAATATTAGAAACTGATCAAAAATAGTTGCTCTCAACAATCAAATCAAATATACTCCTGAAATACATGGATGCAAATGGCGCGAAGCAGTTATGTGTGTTTGACCGTGTTCCACCAATTTTAAAAATCTGGAAAAAAATTCGAAATATATTTTACAGTTTGGGTAACAACATATATTTTCGGCATGTCTATTTTTTCCTTAATTTTTAAATTTAATTTTGAAAATTTCAAACTTACACAAAAGTTTAGTTTTAGGACAAAAAATTTGAAAAAAAATCAGAATGGCAGAACATAATTGTATTTACATTTTAAAATCAAGACAATGATTTAAAAAAAATAAAAACTAGAGATATGGTTAAAAAAACCAAAAATAGTGTTTCCATTTTTTTGGGGTTATTATCCATTTTTAAGGCCTGAAACTTTGGGGAAACATAATTTTGGATTCATTGTAAATGCATATTTTTTATTTTTCGAAATATCAGGGTGCGGTTTTCACCATCTTAACCGCCTAGACCCTTTGAGGAAATAGTAGCAGGGCCCCTTTGCAAATAAAAAGAAGCATATTTTCTTTTGCTGGAATCTAATAATTGCCACACACAAATCTAATTGTGTTTGAATAATATGTTTATAGGCTTGCTGGAAGTAATGTTTCAAGTGCTTTATAAAAATTGAAATTTATAAAATTATGTTTTTTATAATAATTTATTTATGATATTTATGTTTTGAATCCTGCAGGATGATTAGAAATTATTCACTACAATAACAGTCACCCTACTTGAACCCAAACTCCCCTCAAATGGTAGTTATTAAGGGTATTACAGTTTGGGGTCGAGTAATTCAATATTAAGGTTACCTCAAGCCCAATTTAAGAAAAACATACAAGTATTTACATTGTAAAAAAATTATATGTTTAAGCATTGATTCATTTTAAACCATAATTGAAATATATAAATGAGTATTTCAAAGACAGCAATGCCACAACACCACGAATCACATGAGGATGTGACGTGGGGGGAAGAAAGGAAAGTGGGAGGATTCGTTTGGAGGGATGTGGTCCTGTACCGTGGGTTGGGGAAGAGGGGGAGGGGAAGTAAGGGGGGTAAGGGGAGGGTCCCATTGTGGGAGGGCTCTTTGCTGATGGGTTGCTGGCGTGCACGAAAGAACGAGAGCTTACTATAAACATAGGTTATAAATACAACAAAAAATTTAATGCATTAAAAAAATCAACAAGGAAAAATACACAAAAAACATGAAATTATTGCCCAATTATCTTTCTTTAGGCACACTACTAGCAAGTGAAAAGAAATCAAAATCAATCAAATTTACCCAAAACAAATGACATGTAAAAATAATTTAAAGATGAAACAAGAATCTTCACTTCTAATGAATCTCTGGTGTGAATACAAAAACAAATGAGGTGACCAAAGCAACATCAATCCAAAAACTATCCAATAATACATTCTATCCAAGATACTAAAATATACTCAGTCACGGGGACAAAAAGAGGGCCAAAAGAATAAAAAAATACAAAGGAAAATATTTGTAGGGCAACAGGAACTCTTCACCGTTAGTTCATCTATTCTTGATTGGGGAATATAGGGGAATTCTTCGAGAATCTTTTTACCTGGGAGGGCGTAATGCGGGATAACTTTACGTTTTACTTATTGACTCTCGGTCATGGATGCGTATGACATCCATGGCTGGTTCCTGTCAGGGTTGCTGCATCTTCATTCACCATGGGATGAGAGAAATGTAAGTATGGGCATTGTGGGTTGACTTTATTCCTCTTGGTGCAGGAAATCTATCCTTGTATTCTCCTGTTTCCTCTTCTTCACCACACTTCTTGATCTATCTTCCATCATTCTCTTCTCTCTCTACCTCACCTCCACGTCATTGGCAAGACACCCAGCATAGCCTTTGGCCGCAATACGAAGCTGAAGCAATGTGTCTTCTTGAGATTCACATCCTAGAGGTGGGTATTATTCTGGGGTTGGAGCAGGTGGGGGAAACAGGAGGAAGTGTGTTTTCTTATAATCCTCACCAAAGCATGTTCTCATTTTGTAGAGGGAAGGGGTGCAGATTCCGTCATTCTCCATTCCCTGTTCACAGGTGTTGTTTGGAGGGAGGGGATGGGGAAAAATGTGGACCTTTCACTGGTCACGTGCAAAACACCAAAGTCGGGAAGGCCCAGAATTGTAGGGGGAAGGGGGAAACACTTTACACTCCATTCAGGTTCGATTGCACACACATACACACACTCGCATGATATTGCATCAGCTCCCCTTCCCTCGTGCGCACCAATTTTAAATCACCAATGAACAGTGCCAAGTGGCATTGGCTAAAATACGTTCGGCCATTTTTGATAATAATAACACATGCTTCAATATCTGGACTCAAGAAGCCAATGTTCACAGTATTTAAAATTGAAGATTTCTCCCTAACATCACTTCCTTCCAATATTTTAATTGAATTTTAATTTCATACATACCTCAGTGGCATCAGTCTCCTTGGGAGATTCTTTCTCAGCCAAAACCGGCATAGAGTCCAGGTCTATCATAATGGCTCCTGTGCCTTCAGCATCCACCTCTTCACCTTGGGAAGATGTTGAGGCCTGTGCCTGCATATGATCACAATCAGCATCCTTAAACACAGAGATAAAGAAATATAGAAATAGCTTTGTGGGTTCACCAAAAAAATAATGATTCCTACTTATAGCATGGGTATGTAACTACACACCACCCTAAAACATTCACTTGTGTAATATTCACAGCTTGTGTGTCACATTTATACACACCTAATTGCAAAAAATGTCTATCATAGTGCTAGAATAAAAAAAACCACTCGCTTCATCAAGAAAATGTAGGGTTAGTATCAAGTAACAAATCAATAGTAAAGTGTGAATGAATATTTGTCCAATGCTTGAATGTGTGACTGAGACTTTGGTGTAATTTCAATTGCTTCAAGATATTGTTACCATTATTATTCTTAACTTTGTCTTATCTTCCTTGCATGCAAAAAGTTTTTGTCTCCTGCAGATTATATCCACTAGATGTTCTATTTATCAAAACTCTTATTAGTCTTTGAAAATATCGATAAAAACATTCAATTTTGGGAAAATCACTCAAAAGAGTACAGAAAAATTACTAAGCATGCTTTGCTGAGAGATGGATTAGATGTGATTACTCACATCGTAGGAGTGCATCATACCATCAGCTCATCCTACTGTAATGCCTGGACTTTTTACCAACCTTGGATTCCCATGATAGCCTTTTCAAAACCTCCTGGGTCATTCCATGTCAGTTCGTACAGGCATAACACCCACCAATTCTGATTTCGATGAAACTTGGCAATTTTCATCCTTCCATACACAAATAATACAAAGTAAAATATTTCTTGGCTATATATTATAGTTTTTTTCACAAACATTTGAAGTTTGGGTGAAACTGCAGTTTTTCAATGAATGCCATCTCCAGAGGCATAGTACCTCCAGAGGGAAATAATTTGTCTCAGCCATAGTTTTTATCCGATTCTTATGAAAATTTGCAGGTTTGCTAAAGAAGTCGTGAGGATTCCAAAAACTAATCTTAAACTAAAGACTACTAGAAAACTATCCTATGGGGAATTGGATATTCTCTTAACTCAGGCACCACACCACATAGTCACCTATTGCACCAGTTTCCCTGTTTGCAATTGCTGCGGGACTTGTATCCATGATCACAGAGCGTGGACACATGCTACGAGGCTTGGAAAACCAGAACACGGTACTCCCGTGAATGCAGCTAGCTTGTATTGCTTCTATTTTGAGAGGGATTCTAACAGAAATAATAAGCTTAGTGTATCCTAGCATTAATGAAGTTATTCCAATGATTTTGCATCCATTTTTTTTAAGGTCGCCAAAAATATTAATCAAGAGTGAAAATCATGCATGGATAATCCGTAACATGGATTAACTGCAGCCGGATAATTGGGAGTCTGCTGTATTTACAACCTCCTTGCACGCATTCCTTTTTCTGTCACTCCACATGTCCCATTTCTGTCACTTTAATCATCTAAAATACTGTCTTTCTGCCGAACAAAATGCTAACAGCAATTGTAATGCCATGCTTTTAATTAGCAGGGTTCCCACTCTAAATAAATACTAAAGTTCACGCTTTTTTCCGGTTTTCACGGTCTGAATGTCGTCAAATTCACGGCTTGTTGATATGCCATTTTGGGTGAAAATATTGCTCACATAACAATCATCAGCCGTACATTGACTACAAATTTAATAAACGCAACAGATGCAGTGAGTGCAAACACAGCAATAAATGTGCCATGTCTCATGACGTCACCTATCGTTAGGAAAATGCAGGGCCTGGTTGTGAGCGGAAAAATGGAAGTAGAAGGGTGGCAGGGAAGTGTACAAGTGTCTGATTTTCGCCAGGTTTAATGATCACTGTACTGGTTACCGGTTCTTCCAATCAAAGGCTAATGTGTCGTCATGGCACACAGACCAATAACTGCTCTGCCAATACACATGTGTAGATAAATGCGTGGACAGTGTCTGAACGTGAATTGCCCTTGAAACATGATTGAAATATCCATTTTTCTTTTCATCTATAAATCGTAGTTCTACAACAAATTTGGAGAGATTTTTAACGTTTTATGATGATATTCATGGCTATTTCCAGGTTAGGACCAAATTCACAGCTTACTCATGTTTTAAGGTTTTCACCGTAGATTGAGAACCTAATGAGTGAGTGAGTGAGAATGCCGGGAAATTGGCATACCCCAAGAATGCCAGGAGGGTGTCATTTTGACACCCATGTTCTTACAACCATGTTGTGTTGTAGATATTTTTTTTTCTTAGTTGCTATTGTTTAAGCGTCATCTTCATTGCAATACTTGTTTTCGGTTCCTTAATATTTTCAAAAAAATAATGTTTTTTAAGAGCTTTCCACAGAAGAAAAAAAAGCAAAAAATTCTGTTCTCTTAGACTGCAGCAACTCGTTGGACTTTGGACTTGTTTCACTATTTCTTCGACCACGCATGAAAGTCTTTTAATTCTGCTAATATTGTAGACTAAAAAAGTGTTATCAACTTATCTATCATCTATTTCATCATAAACTCACTTTCTAATCACCGTCAGTACAAGTGCTCTTTTTTACATGTTGAATTTACTATTTTATGCAGTCATTGCATGTGAGTGCTCACTAAATTTCTCCACTGAAATTCCACTAATTCTCACTAAATTTCACTAATTTTCTAAGAGAAATGTACTGAGCACTCGCATTATCACTAGAATGCCGGGAAATTGGCACACCCCAAGAGTGCCATGAGGGTGTCATTTTGACACCCATGTTCTTATAACTGTGTTGTGTTGTAGACATTTCTTTTTCTTAGTCGCTATTGTTTAAGCGTCATCTTCATTGCAATACTTGTTTTCGGTTCCTTAATATTTTCAAAAAAATAATGTTTTTTTTAAAGAGATTTCCACAGAAGAAAAAAAAGCAAAAAGTTCTGTTCTCTTGGACTGCAGTATCATTCTGTATATCTGGTTTTTGTCTTAGAATGTGGAAATTTGATTTTAAAGATGAAAATTTGAAAAAAAATAAATAAAATCAATTACAATTATTTAACTACAAAATTTGTGTAAAAGAAAAAAACAAATACTTTGTAAAAAAACAAAGAAAATCGAATATTTTTTACCGACTTCAAAAAAGCTTTATCTAAATAGCAGATAATCTTTACATTTTTGGCACTTTTGCACTGTTTTGGCCATACATAACTTTTTACCCTTCTTGCAAAAACCAAAATTTCTGTTTTCATTGCATTTTATATTTACTTGACAGTTTCTAGTCCGTTCTGGTTCAGTTTTGGGCAATCTCTTAGGGTTTTCACTAATGACAACATGAGGGTGAAGAGAGCTTATTACAAGAACCCATTTTGTTGGTTTGCCCTGATAAATGGTAAGTGTAACGTAACCGTTTTTATAAAACTTATTTGAATACAACTCTTCCTGAGAGGCTTTTATTCCAGCAGAGATATCTTTCTTTCTCTTCTTTATGGAACCCAAAAGGTTTGTACCCTTTCTTTCAAGCAAAACCAAGCAAAGTGATGTGAAATTGACCATTAGTGATACTTCTGCCTTTGGTCAAGTAGGGCTGCATAAGTTTCAATACAGCATGACCTGTAAAGCGAATCTCAGCTTGACGAGAGTCGTCCTTGCCAAGGTAATGAAATCCGTTTGTCAAATAATTACTATCCTTATCCACTACAAGTCAGTATTTTTGCCCATATTTATCAGCCTGTGATGCCATGAACTGCGTGAATGGGTATCTAGCTTTGTTTGGAAACAGCTGTTTGCCAAAGGCTATGTGTGGCCCAGGCAGTGGTTCCACAGAATGGCCATATCCTTCTCAGGTAGGATCCTGAATGAGAAGGTGTCGTCGCTTTGAAGCCTGGCCAGCACCCCTTCCACATCGGCGCACAACCTCAAGAATACGCATAAATTTCTTCTGTCCGATAGCCAGTGCTGACCCAGGTTCGTCTAAAACACAATGAGGAACGCATCGCTAATACCGTACGTAGCAGATACAAATACTCAATAGTGTGTACATGCTAAGATGTTTTTCCTTCGTAACTGAAGTACTACAATGCCCTTACCATAGCCTGGACCACACATAACCATTGACGAACAGCTGTTTCCAAACAAAGCTAGATGTCCATACATGCAATTCATGGCATTTAAGACAAGAATATCATTCAATACTGCAATAATTTTCTCTGGCATAATATGTCTATACAGTGCCATTATCAAGACCAAACTGCTGATGCAAGTCAAGAAGCACATCTTGACTGGTTGTGACATGCTAGCGAGCCAGTTTGTCAAATTCCGTGCCAGGCAGCCGGTCACAGAGGCTCGGAAGAAGTGAAGTGCATTGTTAGACCCGTCTCTACACTTATGTTTCATGGCAAATAAAGCGGAATATACTTGCCTTACGAGCCAATAAATTTTCAAAAAAATGATAACAGCTGTTATTTATTGAAATTATGTAAAACATAAACAATCGTGAAGGTAATATATTATTTTAAAATACTAATTTGGCAAGTAATAATCAAACTGCATCCCATGAAACACCTAAACCGAACGAAGAAATCATAAAATATACTCGGTGTCATAATGACACCCTCCGGCATTCAAGGTAAATTTGAATATTTAAGACCAAAAAAGGAGAGCAGGGTTTTCAGCAAAACGGCACTATATCATTACGTTAAATTTTCGAATTTTTAGGATATGCATTAATCAGTACTTATAGCGAAATTCGTTTATAATACCTTTGTATTCAAAGGTTGGCAAGAGGTTATTAAAAATAGCCGCTGTAATTTTGGCTCACGACAAAGAACTGAGAGAATAATATTTTATTACATTACGAGGGCTTTTTTTTCATAGAAGTTAAATCGGATATTCTATCGAATTTCATCCCAAATGAACACTTAGAATGTAGCTAACAGAGTAACGTATATTTTTAGATGTAAATCATTACAATATCGTCCCTTAACCCTGCGGCACTCGCGCGGGATACAGTTGTAGCCCAGACATTTTGTTTACTTTGTTTTTTCGCCATGTGTTGTCAGGGGTGGGGAGGAGTCTCAGTACCTTCGAGTTAGGCCCTCTCACACGCTCAGTGTGCATTAGCACGTCACGAAGTGCAGTATTCAGTGGGGTATTCGCGATCAAAGTTGCCTGGGCTACAAGTGTAGCCCGCGCGAGTGTTAGTGCTATGAGTGACCCAAAGCGTGTTCGTTTGTGCAATGAAGACATTGTAGCTGCTTTGAACAACATTGACAGTGATGATGAGCCAGACGATATATCAAATGACAGTGATGATGGG
The DNA here is from genome assembly GCF_921293095.1 of Ischnura elegans. Lineage (NCBI taxonomy): Eukaryota > Metazoa > Arthropoda > Insecta > Odonata > Coenagrionidae > Ischnura > Ischnura elegans. The sequence continues at coordinate 2,278,093 of NW_025791657.1, forward strand.
GAGAGTGATTTCAGTGAAGAAGAGATACATTTAGAGGATGAGGAGGCTTTGGAACCACTGACTAACCAAGAGGTAGACACTGAAGATGAAGATTATACGCCTCTAGGTAGCTTGTATTTTTCCAAAGATAAGGATAAAAATGTGATAAAGAGGAAAAAGACCCCCCATTCTGTCCCTAACGATCGTACAAGAGCTAGCAATATTGTTTTACGTTTACTTGGGCCCAAAGCCGCAGCTCGGAATGCCAAATCTGAGCGTGAATGCTTTGATATTTTTTTTGACGATCAAATAATTCGATTAATTGTTTGTAGCACAAATATTTAGATTTCTACTCTAACAGAAAATTTTGCACGTGAGCGAGACGCACGAGAAACTAATGAAACTGAAATTTGTGCTCTGATTGGGATTTTGCTTCTAACAGGTTGTTTAGGTGGTTCCAGAAAGAATTCTAAAGGAATATGGGATAACTTTCATGGTAGTGGGGTTGAGTCATGTTATTTGGCTATGAGTCGAAACCGATTTCATTTTTGATGAGGTGTTTAAGGTTTGATGACATACGCGACCGCAATGCAAGAGGAGAAATTGATCGCCTAGCTGCCATGAGAGAATTTTTTGAAATGGTCGTGAACAATTTCCAAAGGCATTACACGCCAAGTGAGTTTTGTACTGTGGATGAACAATTAGTAAAGTTTCGTGGCAGATGTCCTTTTAAAATGTACATTCCTAGCAAGCCTGGAAAATATGGGATAAAGGTATATTCACTAGTCTGTGCAAAAACGATGTACACGGTACATTAGGAAGTGTACGCGGGAAAACAACCTGAAGGTCCCTTCAAAGTTTCGCCATCAGCAGATGACGTTACAACTAGAATGTGTGAGCCAATTGCAGGAACCAACCGCAACGTAACTACTGATAATTGGTTCACCTCAATCGCTCTGGCAGACAAATTTTTCGCCGAAAAGAAGTTGACCCTAGTTGGAACATTGAGAGCTAACAGAGTAGGTATACCCAAGGAGTTAAGAGCGAGTAAGGTCCGTGAGGTGTACTCATCCCTGTTCGCACATCATAAAGAAAAGACTCTTGTGTCATACTGTCCAAAGAAAAACAAGGCTGTTAATTTACTAAGTACAATGCATTATGACCAGCAAATAGATCCAGCAACCGGTGCGTCTCGTAAACCAGAGATTGTTTCTTTTTATAAGAAAACAAAAGTTGGAGTCGATTCAGTTGATCAGATGTGTAGCAAATACGATATCTCAAGAAACACTAAACGCTGGCCAATGGTTCTCTTTTTTGATCATGTAAATATATCTGGGATAAATGCTTCACGTGTTTATGCGTTCAACAATCAAGATCAAATCACAAGGAGAAGAAAATTCCTTGAGAGCCTTGCATGGGATCTCATCCATCCCCAGATAAGAAAACGTCTAGAATCCCCAGTTCTTCCTAATGATATGAAAGCAAGAGCACGAAGAATCCTGGGGATAGAAGAACCTCGACCTCAACCAGTTCCAAAAGATGACAGAGTGGGCCGGTGCTACCTGTGCGGCCGGGCTCGTGACCGATCTACCCGGAAGTGCTGCGACTTGTGTGGCCACAAGGTGTGTCCAGAACATTCCAACATTGTATGCCGTCTTTGCCTAGACCGTCAGTAAAATAAGATAATACATAACACTTTTTAAATATTTTTTCTTCTCTAACAAACATCAATAATTCAAGTTTCATTTTCATGCAAATTGCGCAATGTTTTCATTTTTAATAGTTATTAGGTATAAATATGGAATTTATTGTTAACATATAATACTCTATGTATCCAGCAATAAATTTTGTTCATTGTAAATATGGTTTTTATGATTCATATCTTGGAAAAAAAATTAGTTTTACACAACCAAAGTTAGGTAAATTTTAAAAGCTGAAAATGTCTCAAAATCGTTCTATGATTCAATGTTTTTCAACATGTCAAATGGAAAAAATATAGTAATTATTAATTTTTCACCTTAAGTAATGTTACAATGAACGTAAAAAAATAACTTGAGATAAAAAATGTTGCATGTGAGGTAATTAAAAAGAAATTGCATTGGGCTACAGCTGTATCCCGCGCGTGTATTCGTGATTCAGCATACCGGGCTAGTGCTGCAGGGTTAAACTTGCTAGTAAGTTATAAAAATAACAATAAAACATCTAATCTTAGCGTCTCCAAAAATTGTTCTAGGTGATGATCAACTCCGTTACAATGGACGCTAGAATTCCATTTAAAATTTGGAACCAATCAGCAGAACATACAGAATGTAATTCCTCGCATTGATTTTCAATAAATGCAACATGAACGTTTTCAGTTATTTTAACTTATAAACAAATAAGTGACCACGAGTACCTTCCTTGAGTGGGACACTGAGAGGTAATCTCCACACGGACAATAGGAAAGGGTCAAACCTCTCGCACCGAGGGACCCTAATGGTGGTTGGGACCCACTTGGCATGCTTGACCGCCAAACCGTGAAAACATGGCTTTTTCCCTTTTGCTTCAAAAAATTCAAGCCGTGCAAATCCGGCCTTCCTTCCTTAGCATCAGAAAATTCAGGCCGTGAAATCGCGCCCTGCGAACGGAAGAGGTTAATTTCCACTCCCACTATAATGAGGACTCTTATATGGGACAAATTACTCAATATGTACATAGAAAATAGTACTTCACAACAAAAGAATCTATTAGAAATATCATACCTATAGGAATGTCCCACTTTCACCGTGAAATAAATAAAAACCATACTTCCATCTTTGTTAGCACCAAAATTATGTACACAAAATTACATTTACCAAAAAATTATCTGAATGAGCAGGTAATTTAAGTAAGCAAGCACTTAAATTTTTTATAAACAACTGACATAGATAACTTAAGCAATTAATATAGTGTAGCGGCGCCTGTGTGTGCAGTGGCATCGCTCGATAACGAGTTGTTTATGGACATGGATTGATTCCTGTGATGGAAGTAAATGGTTGTGATATTATATCGTGCTGTTTTAAAGTGTTTTAATTAAAGTTTGGCGTTATTTGCAAGTGTAACCAGCTTATTTAGTTGAAAACCCATAACAATTGGTGTCACAAGTGGGATATTTTTTTTTGATTAAATTGAAATGGCTGGAAAAATTACACTCAGTCAATTAAAAGTGGCCGACCTAAAACGCAAGTTGGAGGAACGCGATTTGGATACTTCGGGAAAGATGTCTGCGTTACAAGACCAACTTAGATAAGCCTTATTGGAGGAAGGAAAGGACCCTTTAAGTTTTCTGTTCGAGACAGCAGACATAAGCCAGTTGCTCACTTCCTTGAAAAATTGGCAGGAGAAAGTTCATGAAAGTATTTCAGCTCTCCAAGGGGATATGAATGTATTGCAAGACTCTTTGGACAAAAAAATTGCAGGACTTGGAGATGTTAAGAATGAAGAATTGAATAAAATCAAAGATGATTTGAAAGCAATTGGGGATCGACTAAGGCGGCTTGAGTGTGGGGCCGGAATTTCCACTAATCAAGGAAAGGTGACCAAATCCATTGGAGTTTCTCAATCGTCTGGGCAATCAGTGACAGGACATTTCCAAGTGCGAGCTATGGAAGCTGACGCCATTGGAGCTTGTAGTATTCAAGAGATATTGAAGATGTTGGAAATTTAAAAAAATAAGAAGAGGAAAATTCGATGCTGGGCTTGTGGTGAGGTTGGGCACAAAAGGAATAAGTGCACTGCGAAATCAGTTGATAAGGTGCATGTAAACTAAAGAGGGTTGATAGGGAGGGGCAGCTGTCTACCCGCGACAAGAAGACCCCGAAAACAATAAAAAAGTAGCATCCTTTTGCTCACATCATGACAACAAGGAAGGCACCTTGAGAAGAACTACTGTCGTTGCTGATCTTTGGGAAAGTGACACACTTCGGGAACACCAGGAGGAAGATCCTAACCTCAAATATCTCTGGAGATGGAAATTTTCTCGTGAAGGAAGACCAGCTTGGCAGGAAGTGGCTCCTCTCTCACCATGTGTTAAGACATACTGGGCTCAGCGGAACTCGATTGTGGAAGATGCTGGTGTGCTGAAAAGGGTGATTAAAATTTCAACTGGAGGCATAAAGAGGCATCAGGTTATTGTTCAACAAAACCCCATATCTGAGGTTTTGAGGAGTCTGCACGATGGTGCTTCTGGAGGACATCTTGGTCTACACAAGACACTAGAAAAAGTCTGGGAGAGATTCTACTGGCTTAATTTGAAGAAGGACGTCAGAGAATGGTGTAGGAAGTGTACAGTGTGTTCAGCGGCAAATGGTCCACTGAAAAAGAGAAGAGCACCAATGAGGACCTACAATGTAAGGGCACCTTTTGAGCATGTGGCTATTGATATAGCTGGACCTTTTCCTCTGACAAAGGATGGGAACAAATATATCCTTGTAGCCATGGACCCTTTCAGTAAGTGGGTTGAAGCATATGCCTTTCCAAATCAAGAGGCTACTACAGTGTCCGATGTGTTTGTGAAACAATTCTTCAGTCGCTTTGGGGTCCCATTAGAGCTTCACTCTGATCAGGGAAGAAATTTTGAGTTAGAAGTATTCACCCGAGTGTGTGAGTTGATGGGCATTAGGAAAACCAGGACAACACCACTTCAGCCACAGTCTGATTGCATGGTTGAGCGTATGAACCGAACCCTAGGTAGATACCTGACGAAAATGGTTCCAGACAATCAACATGATTGGGACCTGCATCTCCATTTCTTCCTTATGGCCTACCGAAGTTCTCTCAATGAGACAACCAAAGAGACACCCGCTTGCATCATTTTTGGGAGAGATCTGCGTTTGCCTTGTGATCTCCAATTTGGGTGTAGGCCTGGGGAGGATGTTGAGATAGAAGACTACATCACAAAGCTCAGGAAGAGTATGGATGAAACCCATCAAAGAGTGCATTCAAATCTTGAGGAAGCAAGTGGCAAAATGAAGGAGAGGTATGATATCAAGACTGACCAGGGTGGCTACCAGGATGAAGATTTGGTGTGGCCCTACAACCCAAAAAGGATTTGTGGGTACTGGATTAGCTGAATCAGGATCAGGATCTGGATTAGCTGAATCAGGATCAGAAACTGGACCAGGATCAATGATGTGGTGTACACGATCAAGAAACCTCCAAGAGGGAAGCCAAGAGTAGTCCATTTCAATTGCTTGGCCCCTTTTCATGGCTGTAATGGAATGGAGAAAATACAAGCAGCTGAGATGCAGTGCACATTGGCATCTGAGGGATTTAGGGGTGACATTGATCCTCAGTTTCCCCAGAAGTATTATGTGATTAATGGTACATGTCGCGACTAGGATAAAACCTTCAATGCTTGCCGCTCAGTTGAAGGAGATGTTGAGACTGATCATATGACTTCTGTTGAGGGACACCTTATAATGCATCGAATGGCGTATTTCAACCCACAGATGACTTCGTCACCAGAGTAAGAAGAAGAGCATGAGGAGAAGGATATGGGTGAGGAGAGCTGTTTGGAGGAAGCACAGCCTGAGTCTGCCTACATTGAGCCAAAGACTTATACTACCCTGGTGTGATCTGGTGGCCCTGAAAGTGGATGATTTGCTACATCCAGTGGGTCAATTCCTGGTATCTCCGCCACTCATGGCCCATGCTCACTTAATTATAAAAATTCCTTGTGATTTTCTAATAAAAATTGATGAAAATCAATGAAATAGTTTCAAACCTAAAAATAACAGTAAGATAAGCTACCAGTATAGTAAAATACACCTAATTACATATTTGTCGCAATGATTCATTTATTTTAAATGATTCGTTCATGAAAAACACAGCATTTCTGCTCCTGTTAGGTCAAGGGAGGAAAAATGTCTTGCCCTTCTGCTGAGTGGTGCTGGGGATGTTCCACCCGAGAATGGATTTGTGTCATCGCATAACTGAGCTAAACAATGCAAAAGTACACTCACCACGTCATCCGTTGCCAATGGATCCGTGACATCAGTCGAAATTCTGGCAACGTTTCGTACGTGCAGCATGGGATAACTCTCTTCCATAAGATGGTCTCTGTTCTCCTCTTTCACATGACACTATAAGAGAATGCTGAGTGTCACTAAATATGGGTCAAACAATAAAAATAACCTCTATAAAATTATAATAAAACCTCCTCTACTAGCTGAGACCACTTCAGCTAGCCAAAAGTATGTATGTACTCATAAGTTTTTTATGACTCCTTGCTTGCAGTTCAACTCCAGTAGTATTTAACTGCTATTTCCATTATTTATTATTTCTTACAGATAATTATCTCAACAGCTTGAGGGATGGAAATCCCATCTCTTTTTCCGTTGCTAGTATTTTCTTTCAGCCAATCACAATGCATAGCCTCTAACAGTGATTGTAACACCACAATTGGCTCTCAACTGAATGAAAGTTGTAAATAGGGTAGTTTCCTTCATCAAAGAAAACAAAAGGAAATAATTGCGATTTGTTACCCACCATTAGTGTATTCACAATATACAAATTATTTCGTTTTAGAAATGCCGGTTTAGACGAATGGCAATGGTTAATTTTTATTCTCATTTGAAAAGGACCAGATTGGCGTCCATGCGATGCCACTCCACGTGACTTCATAGGGACCTAGTTTCTATAGGAGAAGATAGGAGTTATACATCGTCTGAGGTTACCAATGCATGCATGAGGCACAGAGCTCAGGAAAACATAACTTAATAATCACTTATTAAAACTGGATAGGGTCGGAAAGTTTTCTTCGTTTGATGAGGCATTAATAATCCTTAATTGAGCAAAGCGCTACCTGCAAGAAGGGTACTCAGCTACCTGCTAGCATCCTGCGACGTATCAGCGCTAAGCCTCGCCTCAAGGTCACCTCAATGGGCGGGAGGGGGAACCAGAAATACGACGCACGGACAGAGTTCCCGGCATTCATACTTATGCGCTGCGTTTTCATGCACTTGAAAATTTTCACTTTTCATTTAATCGCGAAAAATAGATACTGTCATTTAAAAATCTAAAAGCGTGAAATACGTACTCCACGAGTAATAATCTTTCGATTTAGGCAATAAAATAATAATAGGAAACCACCCTATTGCGTGAAAAAATCCACAGAGGGAAAAAGTCATTCACCTACACCTGGATTCGAGCTCCAATCCCTCGATTTCCACCCGAGTGTTTTTAGCCAGTGAACATTCCAAGCCGTCCCCTCTGGATATTTGTGGACTATACTGCACAAGGTGATGCTGGATTGCTGAGCATATGATGCCAAAAGCACTCCAAGTCGTGCACATGGCACCACAGCCGGAGAGCAAAGTCTGAACTTTGAACACATAGAGGCGTTCGGTCTTGACTACTTTTAAGTACACCGGCATTAGCCACGGCAATAACTGTAGCAGGAGTCACCCACAAAGCACAAATTGTGCAAAAAATCCAAAGAGAAAACGTTCCTACAGTTTGTGCATTACGGTTTACTACATTAAAATTTATCACCTCTGATTAGCATTCAAGTCATGAACATCAGTCACCATGTCTCCTTGTAAGTATCACATACGCCTAAATTTCATTATATTAGACGAAATTCTTGCATACCTTGGCAGCATCTTTCTCCTCTAGGGATGGCTCTTCCTTAACTCCAACTAGCTTCCAGTCAAAGTCTGTCACGATGGCTCCAGTGCTTTCAGCCATGCATTCCAACCCTTCTCCTTGGAAAGGAGTAGAGGTCAAAGGCTGCACAAGAATCCACATATAATAAGTGCACAAATAATGAGAGAGTTAGAGAAATGAGGAAACACCTCGTTGAGTTAGTGACAGAAATAAAATTAGAGGTTGATTTTTATGTAAAGTGTTTGTCTTAATCTACAGTCTACTCTACAAACTGTCTCAAGGAAGTAATGGTAAGGAAATTTAACTGCTTAAAAATTGGTTTGCATGTTTTCCATTTGGTTATCTTTGCCATACTCATAACGCCTCTTTTTTGCACTTCAAAATTTATGAAAAGCCAAAAATGATCCTCAGAGCAATATTCTGGAGATGTCTACCTCCTCATACCATCTTATTTGTGATGATGACTTATCTGTAGGGAGTACCTGGCATATGATTTCAGTACCCATGCATTAACGCATATTTACAGAAAACATATACATTCAATATCAGAGAATTTAGCCAGAGATATAGTGCATTTCGGGTTATACTTTGTTTTATTAACATCAACTTTGGCAAATAAAAATAATACTCATTTTCATAATTCTATGTCATTATTTCACAATGGCCATTGAATAAAATTCTAAAAATAGCCTATTTCTTTGATCCCAGGGAAAAAAGTCAGTTTTCACTGGTTTATAATTTTTGCACTACCATGTTGGAAGTTTCTTGTAAGAGATCAATTTATTCTTAATTTCTGGAAATATTATCAAAGAAGCTGAAACTTCAATTGGTTGGGATATATATATGCTCCCATTGTTGGAAAACCAGAAAAAAGTGCCAACTTCAACATTTTTTAAAGCAATTAAATACTTTTTACTGTCCAGGGTAATGAGTTTCATCAACATTCATGGTATGTGAGGTAGGTGTGACAAATTCAGTCTTAAGTTTGTTGCTTTACTTTGTGGAACCAGGATATTGGAAAAATCTCATTTTAAGATATTCGACCATAATCATTAATATTCAATGATAATTATAGCCTCAATTTGCAATCAAAACCATCTCCTAATGTGTTAAGCCCCCCTCATTCATCCTACATTTTGACTTTGCTCTTGACCCATCTGAAAAGAAATTCTTGTCGCAAACATAGCCACTGCGTGCTGCTCCGCAACACTTCTGTCCAAAGTATCTTGGAGTGAATGTGGCATTCATTGGATCGCACCAGCAATGAGCAAAGTTGAATGGCAGAACACACCTATTCTTTTCATTACAATGCATAGTTCATTTTGAAGGGTGCAGTCACAAATGACACCTCTGTACTCTATGATTCAACTATCATCAACTCAGGGAAAATGTTGTTTTCCTGCTGAGTGGCATTGTGAATATTCAACCATGGAGTGAATTTGTATGATAGCGCAACTTCACTGACCCATGCAAGAGTACACTCACCAATTCATCAGTTGCCAATGGATCTGTGACATCCCTTGATATTTCCGGTGGATCTGGTGTGTACATCGCTGGATACTTTCCTTCACTGAGAGGGTCTTCGTTCTCCCCTTTCACATGAAACTAGAATAGAATGCTAGGTGTCACTAAATAAAGGCAAAATAATTGTACTAAGACCCTCTTTAACACATTCAATGCGAGCCTGATTTTCATTTAAGTCATCGAAATTGGCCGATATATTAAGGCAGAAAAATAGCAGGAGGTTTCTGCAACATAAATTCCATTCAAATACTGCTTTTTACAAACGGAGCACACGATTCGAAAGAGGGAAGCCTGTTGAAGGCCATACACACAATCGGAAGACTCAGAAGTGGATATTAGTTATGTATGGAGAAAGGGCTTCCAGCCCTCTAGCAGAGCAAGTCAATTGACGTCCTCTGCACTGAATGTGTTGAATGATAATAATAAAACTTCCCTTTTCACCTAAGACCACTCAAGCTGACCAAATGCATGTAATCATGAGATTCTTGTCTCTCCCACTTCAAAGTTAGGAACATTTAGTTCAACCTCTGCAATAATTTTACCATCCTTTCCATTATTTGTAATTTCATATAAATAATTATGCCCAATGTCATTTCTTTTTTTTGATCAAAATCATGAGACCATAAAAATTCAATGGATTAGAGAATGAGGTAATACTTTTGAAATTTTGATACACTTTTTTTATTTAGAGCATGACCTTTAGGAGGAGCTTAAGAATTGTTTCCAATTATTTTAAGAAGAGTTTTTTATTGGAATTCCATAACAAAGCAAAATATTCAATTCAGGCTCTAACCAGTGCATTTTTCGGTATTTAAGCGTAAAAAAAACACATACTGAATATTAATTACTGTTTGATCCAAGCTGCCAATAGATCTGTAAAATGAAGTTAAAATTTCTGATGGCATATTCCACCAAATGCTTAAGTTTTCTATGATATATCTTACGAGTCGATCCAATATGTACTTAGATCTGTAAAATGAGGTTTATATTCCGGCAGGCAAAATCCACCAAATTCTTAAGTATTCTATGCTACTTCTTACAAGTGACAACAGATATAATTAATATAATGATATCCACATTCAATCACAGTTTTACACCTGCCTCTTGAAACACAAAACTTCATTCCATGCTATATGTAAATTTGAGCTTTCTTACAATTAGTGATGGGTCGATTCCAAAATTTTATCGATTCCGATCCCGATTCCGATTCTGACATTTCGACTCCGATTCTACCGATACCGATTCCATCGATTCTGATGCCAAAGGCTCCAAGAAAAATATCACTTAATTCCAGGCAACAAGAAAACCACTTTAAAAAATATTACTCTGTGAAAGAGAGTTGACAAAAGCATCTTTCATATCATCACTATGTAATTAAAATATAATAGCTAAATTTCAAGACAGAACATACCTGAAAAGTGGTGTTACACGATAGACACTCATAATGTCGACCATATCTATGTATCCAAACTACAAGGGAGAGCCCTGAGTACAGACATTTTCATAGCTGTAATAAAGATTACATACTACGTAAGTATATGAATCGTGAAATATTTTCCCTTTCAAATTTTCAAGCAGAAAAACCAATTATTCTACATGCTCAGCCAGCAGGTTTTGACGTCTCCATGTTACAGTATTACTGCCTGCAGAAAATTGCCTTTTGCTACTCACTTGTGTGATTGAGCAAGTACTTTCCTACCAAAATTGCAAGATTTCGGAGACTTTGCAATTTTTATTAAAAATTATATCAACGATTTTTTTGGATCTTGAATCCTCATGGAATTCAAGTGGACGAAGCGAACGAACTATAGAACTAAACTTTAGTTTTGTAGAGCCAAAAAATTCTATACTTCTCACATCATTTAATCAACCTTAAAATCTCTTGCTTTTTTTAAGTTCAAGAAAGAAACTAAACGCTACAAATGAATATCACATCGGACGGACGCAGTAATAAAAAAGGCCAAAAGAGCCTTGTGGTGTGAAAACTCCCCCTTCCGCGCGACTCACCTCGGCGAAGGTGGAAAGGGAAAAAGGGTATCGGTTGTTGCCTTTCACGGAAACAGTTCATTTTTCTCTCTCTTAAGCTTGCTGACTTAATCTCTTCACTTTACTTCAATACCCGAGGCATATTCCTTATGCGTGGGATGGTTCCGAAAAATATGCAATCCTTAGTATTTTCACTCCAATAGTGCGCTAAATGTTCTAGTCGATCTAAACATAATCCTTTTTAACATCCTCAGTTTAGTGTTTTAAGTCAATGAAGACGATTACCAATGCTTTACATGACGATTTTCAAGACTAATGCTTTAAAAAACTTGAAAAATCGGCCTCAGTTAGCGTTAGAGTTCCGCAGCGTGTAGCTCAGCCTTGACGCGCGATTGAAAAATCGCACTTATTTCCTTCGTCGCACACTTTTTTTTTCCAAGATTTCTAATTAGTACTCTTTATAAATCTGTACTTTATATTGTGGTTCAAATTTTCCGAGTTATATTTTTCGTAAACGAAAGACAATGTCTACTTTATGTCAAATTTCACGTGAAAAACGGGTCGGCCATTTTGCGTCGTAAAACCAGACAGATGAGAGCCAAAATCTGCAAAAGTCATTGAAAGTATAGGCGGTATAGGCTAAGCACCAGATCAAAGGAATATTGCGTTTTTTATTCCATGAAACTCATACCAACGCAAAACCACTTGGATAAATTCAAAGATTTTTTGAGGAAAAACGATATCTCGCGTGGCATTGAAAAATTGGTCATGTTTGGGCCTCTGTATCTCACTAAATGTTCGTATTTATGTAAAATGGCATATACATATATATATGGTAATGATTTATGAGTATTTACGCTAAGTTTCAAGTCTCTATCCCCAAAAAGGTCATTTTGGACTTTATTCCAGCTTTTTCCGATTTTGGACCAGTGTGCGCCGGGTAGGAAGACGATCGGCCGCCGCGGCTGGCGTAAAGGTATTCGGCGCCCACGGCTTGTATACAGCAAGCTGAAACTACAAGGCCAAGGCATTAGAATGACTTATCGGCTTTAAAAACTGCATTATTACTTGAGTTTCATGATAGCACTTCCTGTCGGCAGATTCCTGGACCTACTAGCCTGGAAAGCTCTGTAACCTTAACTACTCGACTCGACATTTGTAATGCTACTCGAAACGCTCGAGTCGAGTACCAACTACTCGATCGACTTGAATTTTCGAGTACTCGCACATCCCTAGAAGATATGTGTTTTGTTATTATGATTACGTGGCGCGAAAATTCAAATGACTGTTGGAAACGCGGTCGTATATTTTGTTGTTTGAAGTACTACTGGAATCGGAATCGATTTTTCACCTTGGCAAGTACTCGTTTTCGATTCCGGTTCTTGGTCGAGAATCGATGAATCAAAAAACAGTGCCTTTAAAGGAGGGAAATCTATCAAATGTTAAGGAAAGATGATCATAATCACCAATATCCCGGATATTGACAACTTAACAACGATCACACGAACCCACGACCTTCAGTTAGTCAGGCAAGTACTTTATTCTGCCGCCACTGCATTTTAGGTAACACTGCAGTAAGTGTAGATTGTAAAATTTATACTCAATACTGGCAATAGAGTGTTTAAGGTTGCTATAGGAAGCATGGAAAAGCTATGAATTGAATTACCTTTTAAATGCACCCTGTAGTATATATAGAGGGCAAGAGCCTAACAATCTTCCTTAACCCTCTTATGGATTCTCTTCACCTTAGAAGAGCTCATAGTTTTCCTTCTTTCTTACCATCTATAACCCATACTTTTTTTATCTCCCACCAATCCAGGAGTAAAACCTAATCTGCCGCACTACACCACATCACATTTACCCGTCCATCTCTAAGGAAACGTCCTCAGTGAGGGAATGGGGCTCTGCGGTACAAAAAAATACCAGGTCTTCTAGCTCCACTCCACAGTGGCATTGGGTTATTTGACATGTTGCTTATTATCCCATATTCTTTACATTTCAAAACCCATAAGACCTAATTTTTTTAAATTGCAGGATATAAGCTCCCAGAATATTCATAAGATTTGTCTTGATTGCCAGAATCACTGTAAAAATTACAAAAGTAACACTTGTCTCTTCTCACTTCACCTACACCTGTTCGATTATTAACGTTTAAGAACTTAGCCTTCTATGTACACTGCAAAGATATAACATATAAGGGGACACAGTGAACCAACATTATATATCACATGGTTACCTAAGACTTATTCGGTCCTCATTCGTTATATAAAGAGGTAACATGAGAGTTTAGGCACGTTTCATAATCAAGGTGAAGCGGGAAGATTGAACAAACAGGGAAGTATCTTGAAACCAATCAGTGTTATACATAAGAATATTTATTAGCTTGCAAGCAAACTCAAGCTATCTCAGTTCATTTGCCATGCAAATTTCTGCCATAAGATTAAGACTGTTCCACAACAAACATCGCCACAAGTGTAAATAGATAATAGTGATTAGGCTATTTGACTCGCATAAACTTGCTGTTCCGTACAACTGAGAGTTGTAGAATAGAATTGAGAATAGCATCTATTCATGTCAGGCACACCCATTTTCATTATACAGATGAGAAATTTACACAACACAAGGTCGTCCAACTCAGGTGTTACTGCAGGTGAGAATAAAACTTACCAAAGCATCTGGTCTCATTTCTTGGCAGTCTGACACAGGAATGTATATTTCAGTAGTTTGGAATGCACATGGGAGCTGTGAAGTGCCTTCATTTGCACTTTGCAAGCAGTCCTTTGAGTCAGTAGAAGACTCTAAATTGTCATCACCTGTCCACTCTTCTTTGATACTCTGCAGAGAAAGTAATGGAGATAAACAACTAACCTTCTTCAAAGTCAACAAATTAGGGGCACACCTATATATAATGAAAAAGGATTATTGAAATCTTACCTCTAATACGAGAAAAGATTACGTTAGATTGAAGGGCCAAGCATGCATCGCTAAGCCACTCCACTTGAACTGCATTTAAGGACGAAAGATCTAGAAAACACTGTCACGAGGCATTGGTGAGGATATTTCAGGGTGACAATAGTACACCTACAGAGGTATGGTTATTAAGGTGTACTCTTCAGCTAACACTTTTTTCTTTGGTTTATTTAAGACTCAATTCTCCCCATATAGTAACTGCTGGAAAAGAGGGACGTGAAGTAGAGAAGGGTCATTTTGGCTGAATACCTGAGCCTCTTCCATGAATTGCCAAGCAGCAAAGGGAATTTCAACATTGGGAGAGAGAGAAAGAGATTGTACACTATTTTAGCAAACCAGCTTTTCCCACCGACCAGGTAACAGGATACATATTGGAGAACAACACACTCCCTGAACACTTAATAGGCTAGCAATAAATAATCATAATATTTCCCCAATACTAGGCACTATTGACTGCCATCAAAATGATCCCTCCCTTCTCAGATGACCTCTCAGCACTAAAATCTGTCAACAAAATGGAGTCTCTTGCGGTAAAATTAGAAACAGTTAAAGAAGGTTTTGAAAACATGCAATCAGCATGGCCACAATGCACGCACTTCCCCTTACCTTTCTATCTGCAACCCATGCATCCCAGACCACAAAAGTCTTTACCACATTCTGCTTTCCTATTACTCAGTGGACCATTACCAGAACTAAATTATGTCTCCTCACTCTTTAATAACTTGACCACATGTATTCCACTTAACTTTACTCCCACCTTTTCCCTGGTGCTCTCAAAAACTTACCAGGCTGCCTCCAGGATTTGATGCTGCTAGCCAGGGTGCATCCATCAGCAATGAACATTCTTTGCACTCTACATCAGAACACTGAGCTTCAGTGATGGCCATACTAAGCACAAAATCCATGTTCTCCTGTACTTTTCTAAGACACTGGAAGGCCTCATTGTTCAGTAAGTCGATTGCATGATGACACCAATCAAATACAAGGAAAGGGTTAATGCAAGCCCCTATTATTTTAAAACAATAATTTATGTCATCAGGTAACTTGGCCATGAAATTCACTATCACGTTCCCAACAGTAGAGTGAGTTAACCTCTGACCATTGACCAAATCTTGGTTTTGTGACGGCAACAAGTTTTTCCCACAAAAGCTGTTCATAAATCGATACTCCTTCCATGTTATAGAAGATGGTAGAGAGGTAATTACACATTCCTGAGATTTTATCAACACTTTCACCGTTTTTTGTTCACTAATCCATTCAGGAAGTCTTCCCAGATGCACTACCACATTATCAGTTTTGGAGTGTAACGGCGATTTACATTGATTCATGATATCCTAATACAAATTTATAAACACTACAGACAAATCAAACAGAAATATCTGCTTTTTAGTCAACAAATAATTTGCATAAAATTTGGGGTGATGTTTGAGATCAATCTTCCACTAGTTGCAATGTAAAATATGAACATCAACAGCTGTGCATCAGTTCCCAGGAAGGGTATCATTAAATGTCCATGGCTTGTATTTTAATAGCAGTAGGCCAACAAACCCTGAAAAAATAAATGTTATTATAGACATTTAGATAAAATAAATTCACAACAGTAAAAGACACTGCCCAGCATAGTAATGGAAACCCATAGAGACACTGTTATCTTATAATGATACATGTTATTATATCTTGCTAATCCATTGCGAACAATTCAAAAATGAAGAAGTGGGAAACCTTCCAATGCAATGAGTGGATATCAAACGACGAGGTTAATGACCAAAGGTCACTAGGAAAAAGGTCCTCATTCAAAGAATTCACGATTATATTGTGCATACCAATGTGATAAATTTAATTCAAGGTGTATAACTAAACAAGAAAACCAATTCTGAGGATCTCTTTTGCCTGAACGAAGCAATCAATTTCATTGCCACCAGAAGCATGAGAGAGAGTACACAGTTGCGATAGGTCATAAAAATCCTCTGTTCCATAGTGCTTCATTCATTACATGTTAGTTTATTCTCATTATAATAATTGCACTTAAATTCATGTTTCCCAAGTTTGCGAGCCTTAATATCCCTTATTTTTCATTCCAATGACTCACAGTTTGGATGCAAGGACGCTAAAATTATTCCCATCTGTTTGAGAGTGACAAATTTTAAAAACCATGAAAATTGAAGATGATGCTTTAACGATGCAAATGTCTGCTAGTTTTAGAACCAATGGCTCAATTGAATGCCTATTGGTACTGTTATGTAATGCATAATGTCTTCAATGCAGCTGGTAAGAGTTTATAAAAGAGAGAATCAGTCAACCTTAACCTTCAGTTATTTTGGGTAAAAAAACTAGTGCTGTTGCTGATCACACCATCACGCATGGAATGTCCTTTAACATCAGGCATGCTGAGGCATAAACAGAGAGACCAAAAATAAACCCCAATGCCTGCTACAGAAAGACTGTTGAAAAATTAAGGCTAAATAATTTGGCTTAATTTTAATAATTCAGGAGCAGACTTAAGCATTTGGTCAATCTAAACTGGAACTGAGCTTGTCACCATTTCGTACCACTGAGCATATCATTCTGTGAATATTGGCCGGTGAAAAGTTGTTTCGTCTGAAAGCTGCCTTAATGTAGCACTGGCTGCATTTAACGCCATAGACGGCACACCATCGGGCCACACTGAGTAAACATACAAGTTTTCTAACAAACAGTATCCAAAGTATTTGCAACCGAGTAAAGTAATCTCCCAAATATCTGAGTGTGGATTTGAGCTGTAGATGAAAGGAATTTCAAAAACTCCATCATGAATTAGTCTTCAAATTTCATAGCAAAAAATGAAACATTTACAATTAAGTCTGTCTTCTCATTTTAATTTTTTGCCTTCTTGTGAGTAAATCAGAACATGCAAATAAAAAATTCCTCCCATAATTTTTTTGTTTCTATTTCAGGTACCCCTCACTTAACTATAAACATTTTCCTAAAGAGTGTCATACTAGCACATTTCATGCTAAGTGAGGTGTTTTTAATGCATAACAATACAACTTATATCCTGTGCACCACAAGATGACTTTTCTGGGGCTATTTTAGATTTTAGAGCAAAGTTGCTAATGCACAGTGATAACAAAATCCAGGTAATTATTATCTTTTGTAGAACCATTTACTTCATTAATACATTGGATTGTGTTCTCCTTTGCTTTTCCCATTCTAATTAAGAGGTGACAGTAGGTTTAGAGTTAGCACTTTAGCTGATGTAAAGCATGAATTTTCCTTGAACATTTACAGAACAATCTTTCATTCCAGCCATGTTTTACCAAATACTATTGCCTTGAAAATAGAATTGAGATTGTTTACCATTGGCCTACTACATTAGATACAAGACATTTCTCCTAGGAGATTAGCAGTGTTTTAGTGATTTAAAACTAAGAGTGACTTAAATGAAAATAATTACGGTTATGCTTTTTGCCTCATATCATACAAGTCATACCGCTGAAGTTCGCACAATTGACAGTGACTTCCCGCAGAAATATTTCTACTAGGCAAACTCACTTCCTTTTTTTCACCAAGAACTTATTGTATCTGGAGGTTTTTTATCCCAGGTTTCACAATAGATGAGAAAGAAACTAACCAACACATCGGCTCTCAGTAGATTACAGTCGGGTACAGGAATGTGTGCCACAGTTGTAAGGACAAAGCATGTGAGCTGTGAAGTGCCTCCAACCGCATTTCGAATGCAGATGTGACTGAAGGCACTTCACAGCCCCCATGCAGTCCCTCGTCTCTGAAGAAAAATCCTACTCGTCACCAGCTGCCTCCTCTCCTTTCAGAGAAAGTAACTGTGATAAGCAACTCACCTCCATCAAAGTAAAAAAGGAAGAGATGCTCATAATCTTGATGAAACAGGATTTCCAAATATTCTATCTACACTTTCAAATAAATATTGAGCATCGTCCATCTATAGCTAAGTGGCTTGAAAACTACTGAACCAAATGAAATTTAATTTGGCAGGAAGAAACCAGGTAAACTTGATTCGTATTCAGGCAATGTAACGACCTTTGAGCCCTCAAAGTGGGCCCTTTCACAGAAAAATATATTATGCATATGGATTAGAGTATTAAGGGTCGTGCAGATGTGGTTTTATTCCCTTAATTTAATTGTAATTATATTCTTAACAGCAATGTTGATGAAGGTTGTCATTGTCACATTTAAGTGAATGAAAATGAACATTTTTTTTATTCCCGCACTCAATCAGAATATCAGGAATTTCTGAGTAAAGAGTTATAAGCTATCAATATCACTTAATATATTTTATTTAAGCCCAAGTCTTACCATAGAAACCATTGACATAGCATATGCTTTCGATATACTTCTTTCATTCTTGATGTCTTCTTTGTGTTTAAAGATTATCTCTGGGGCTTACATCATTATGAAAAACATACTTGCTGGCTTAAATAAATTTATTTTCTACTTTCTATTATGCATGTGAATTGATTAGAGCATAAAAAATCAAAAGTGGTCAAGCACTAAAAACTTATTATACGTAGTAAAAAATGTCCAACATTGAATTCTAAAAAAATGAAATTAAAATTCTATAAACAAATTAACAAAATATATCTGAAATACCTTCATGTACTTGTTCCATTTGTATGCAAGTTGCTAATTTGTGACATCATAATCACGTTTATTATATTTACATCAACTTTGACTATCCAGATTATCATAGATTTTACTTAAACCAGCATTGTGAGTTCTATCATTACAATTTTAGTATGCCTTCATGTAAACAACCCTTTTTTAAAACAGTTGTGATACACTATATCCAGGATAGAAAATTATAGTTTTTTCATGGCCAAAGGTATGGTTTCCACTATTCTTCAACCAAACCATAGAGATGAGTGGGAGTAATACCATTAATAACCTACTTAATACAGTTGCAAAAACGACACACAAAATAATATTCTATGCTAAAAATATTTTATTTATCATGATTGTTTTCAAATAACCCTTATAACTGAAAAAAAAACAATAACACAGCAATCATGAGCAAAATATAACCACCGTTCTTTTCTGGCCTGTGCACACCATGCAAACACTTGAACAAGATAATGTGTGGGCGATTATAGTACACCAGAATGGAACAAGTACACATGTATGAACCATATTAGAACAGGTTCTATTTTTTCTTCATGCACTTATACGATTTGGGTGGTCAAACTGTGCATTTTCGTGTCAATTTACGCAATCCTACATGAAGACATTAACTAGTACAGGTAGGTACCATGTAAACAGGCATTTACCGTTGCACCAAGAACATTATTTAAGAAAAAAGAAACCTCAAAGTCATCTTCTCCTACAAAATTATTTCATGAAATTATTTTTTTAAACAACCCTGATATTCATATCCTTAAAACTTGTAAAACCAATCATGCAACAATTATGCATTACCCTCTTAACTTTTCTTACACAGAAAAAAGAAATATAATATGTTTATATTCACTTGGAACTAAAATTGACAACCGATCAACAAACTATTTGCAAGGTCTCTCACATTTCATTATTTAGCAGCATATGGTCAGAGGTTTCTTTGTTCTGAAAAAAATGGAGTATGGAAGAGCCATGTGTGTGAATTGCCTTGCTAAGTTGATACTGGGTGAATTCGAATCCCATACTTTCCTGAATATCATTGTCTATTAAACACTAAGTTTTACCAGAAGATGAAAAGTCTTCAGTCTTTGGCACTGAAAAACCAACTGCAACATAAATAACATCCTGCCAAGTGCTCAGAGATAAGTAAAAACCGTTTATGGGAATTTGGACTTGTTACATTTTTTCGGTAGACCATGGACGAGGACCTTTCATGTGCCCTATTATTGTAGATTACCAAAAGGTATGCTAAATTATCTTTTGACCGTTAATCGAAGCGCCTTTTTAGTTATCATTCCAATTAATGGCCACCGGTAGTACTACAACATTATATTTCTCCAATTTTGTCACCAAGAATTTAATCGATTACAATATAGAGTTAATCCTCACAACTTTATACAACAAATATTTCAGTCCGCAAAATTTATCTTTCAAGATTCCTACTGTTGTCGACAAAAACCGAAGAGTGTCACCCTTAACTCTGCCATACTTACACCACGTCAGTCATCAAATTAAGAAAAAAGGAAAAGTACTCACCCTGCAGCAACTAGTCGGCAAACTTTCTGTCAGAACCGCGTCTGTGATGATAAAATCTTTTTGAAAACACTGCATTCCGGAAGTTTCTTCAAGCACGCTGGTCTGGTAGTGGGCACGCCATCTCCCACAGCAATCTGAGATATTAATAAACAAATTATTAACGTATCACAGCGATTAAATTCATGTAAATATCATTAGACACTCTGTTTTATTCTCAATACACTTTATTTACACCCACTTCAAGATGGCTCTCTGATTAACAATTTATTATTTATCTTTTATCACCATAGCATGGTCTCAAACAAATAAATAAAAATAAAAACAAACATACTCACAAATAAAAAAAACAACAAATGAACTTAAAAACAGAAAATAAACTAAGCATTTACAAAAGTGATTTTGGTCATAAAGGCACATGCATCATTATACATCAACAGATCTCGTAATTATCTTGGAAAAAAACAAAATAAATGAAGCACCATTGTAAAGAAAATCGATAGCACTTTATGTGCCACTCACATGTAAGCCGACTAAATCATGTAGGGCATCCTTCACAGCTACTATTGCATGCTACATCCGAAGTGAATATATTGTAATAATAATCATGATTTTTCCTACTAAGTCAGCAATTCCTTCCTGAAGATTCCGTGAAAATCCCGCTGGTGCGACTTATGTTTTCACTTCAAAATCTCATTCACTGTTTTAATCAGGTACATCGTCAAAGATATCATCCACTCACTGACAAAGATCTCAAAATCACACAAGGAAACTACATTCAGTACGTTGATGTTTGAAAATGAAAATACTTATGATTATTATGCTCAACGAAAGGACCAGCGACGCCAACAAGGAACAACAATCGCCTGAGAGACATTTCACGACTCAATAGAAAGGGCTGAGAATATTTTCAACAATTTATGACATGGTTGTAAATCTTACGAATACATCATGCACGACCGCAACGTTTACTTGTTATTACAAGAACATGCAATCAAGCCTCAGATTAGAATCGATGATATCTAGTTCCCAGTTTATCCGCAAACAGCACACCTATAGAACAGGCCAAACATCCGCGTTTCAAGACAAATTTCTTTCCATTTGAAAAAATAAAGGGACATTTAATATATATTCGTCAATTTTCTTTCAATTTCTGGTAGTATTATAATTTATGTTTAATTATTATTCTATGCTTAGGACAGAAACTGAATTTAAGGCCGACTTAAGCTTCCACACGGTCACATTTCATTTACGATCTTTAAATATGAAAAAGGTTACAAAATATCTTGAACGCTGAATTTAAAGAGTTTTAAATATTTATGTTTAAAAAAATTCAAGTAAGCTCAATTAGATATATCTAATCGTTGCAAATACATCATTTATCGATGTAGGCCTATTGCGTACGTAATCCTCTAGTGGTCAGAAAGGCAATTAAAGTCTGGTATCTGAACTAAACGTTTCTACCTTGGTCTGTTATATCGTAGAACGTCAATAAACATGGAATTTGTTGAAGTATTTGCTGATTACTCTGCTGCGATGTGATATCTTTTTGAGGTCATAATTAAATGTGAGCTTAACACGCCCTTTATCTTAATAATTCCAATGTTTTTGCACTGGTGTACGCAATGGAAATGATCGTAATTTATTAGGAATTTAGTAATCACTGAGTGCTGTGCGGATGCTTTGCTTGAGAAGTGAACTGGTTTAGAGACTGAATTAGTTATAGCAGTGAAACCATGAGTGCTACCACTGGGAATTACTTAGAGTCTTTAGACAGGATTTCCAAGGACACCCCGTGCAGACTTTGCTTGAAGAAAAATGATTATTATTATAACATATTCACTTCAATTGTAGCAAGCCAGATAACTGTAGAGGATGCCTTATATGATTTAGTCGACTTAAAAGTAAGTGGCGGGTTACATGTTATCGATTTCCTCACCTCTTGTTTTATTCCGTTCTATGAGTACATATTTTCCTTGGTACGTCTGAAATCTCTTGCATATGTTTTCATTCCTTTCTTAGGTTGCTGTGGGAGATGGCCTGCCTGCCACTTTATGTCCATTGTGCTTGAAAAAGATCATCGAATTCTACGATTTCAAAAATATTTGTCATGAATCGGACGCAGAACTGAGAAAATTTTCGTCCAGAAATTACTTCAGGGTGAGTGCTTATTATTTTTTTCATTGGATGCCTCGTGTAACTTCCACATGATGTTAAATCGTTCTCGCAAACAGATATTAACTTGTTCGTGATTATGTACCGTGTAGCCCGGTATTAGTAGTTTTAAGTTTATATCAACAAGAATGAAAAATGTAGCAAGATGTTTGTATTTGTTGGTTAAACTGGTTATAACAGTTACTTTAAAAAGTAAATTGATTGTGTATTTGATGAAGCACTTGCTACGACGGGGTAAGTATAATGCTTTATGACTGTAGCAAACTGGTACGTGCAACGTTTGTTAAAAATAGCTTTGATTAGGCATCAAAAGTTAATGGGGTATTAAATTTGTTAATGAACAACATAAGATGGTACTAAAGGCCCTTGTGCATGATCGACTGAACAGTGAAAAGAGTCCAATGTCCAACATAGTGTTTCCGAATTAGTTAATCCTGACGAGGCATTAGTTAACTCGCATCTGGTTACTCAATGGTGAAGGGTGAAGTCGTTTTTTTATTTTGGTATAACTAAGTGTTTACAATTCAATCATAGCCGAAAAAGTGAATCATTTGAGTTCATGAATACCCAACTCAAAATAGATATCAATGATCATGAAAATTTTGTGGAATATGTTTTCGATGTATTTCTTTTGCTTTTTACCTCCTGTTTGGTTTTAAATTCCAGCACTTACAGTTTAGATAATTTATAGAATCGTACTTGCCGACTTTTAGAAGTTTATTTGCCATTTTGAAGTTGAAATGCACGAAGATATATCCAATGAAATATTTTAACAAATCGATCTAAAATGTTTATAACAGGTTAAGAAAATTTATTGTACATACCTGGCTATTTAATGTGCTTGTTCGTTGCAATGTTACAATATTAAGCATATGCATTATTTTATATATTTGTAACATATCTGATTGATTTGATAACAATATTATTTGCTAAAATTATCTTTGTCAGCTGTTTATGAAATTTTTTATGTCTTCGCTCATATAAACCGTAAATTCATACAATTCTTCAATAATAATATTTTGTGTACATGATTTTGGTGCTATCAAAAATCATGTACACAACAGTGTGTTTTTTATTTATTGACAGTTTGGGTTTTAGTTATTACACTGTAAAAATGGGTACATTTCTATAGGTATCCTAATTTTAAGAGATGTTTTTCGTTGTAAAATACTATTTTTTATGTATTGAGATGTTTTTCCCATGTAAGAATTGTAATAATTGTGGCTGGGGATATTAAACACTGTATTGCTTTTTAAATCGGTAGGGGTTATTACAATACGGTTCATGGTTAAAGGTCTGTTTACTCCATGAATTTAACTGTGCTAGTTATTGTCTAAATAAATGAATCCAGAAATGTACACAAGAATGCATTGTGTAACGCACCCAACTTGTGTGAATGCATGAATAGAAAATTGAACCTGTCTGATTTGGTCCTTGCTTTCATTATTCATGCATTCACACATTAAGTTGCATATGTTATTGTTTGGTGTAAACAGGCCTTAAAAGTATGAGGTGATGATTTTGATTCTCATGATATATTTTTTCCGTCAACTTTTTTGAAAATGCTTATTATTTGTACAGATATTTTTTTTGCAAATAGCTTCATGGCATAGGGAATGGGATGTATTTCATTTTATAGATATATTTTGTTCTACGAATTTGAAGTGCATGGAAAAATTGTTGGAGTAGAGATTGGAATGAACTACTTGAATGGGAAGGTCTTCTTTTCTTGTATATTTTTGGGATATCTTGCATTTTAATTTTAATGGCTGTCTTTCCAAAATCACCACCAGGTTATGACACGCACAATAAAAACTGTAGAAAGCAGCTTTCCTGAGGCCATAATATCATACTCTGTTGTGTATGAGTGTGTTACTTTGCTTTGTGCAATATTTCTCCAGCAGACGCTCGCTCGTTGGCATGTATTTTTGCATTGCACGATTCGTTGTCTCTTCTTGAAATGTACAACCCATGAAGCACTGGCTTAGAATTCAAATCCTGGAGATATGTGCTGAAATCACCCTGAAATAGCCTATTCTTGTAAAGTCCGCATCATCACCTGTTCATTCCTGTTCCTGGCTTCCACAAAGCGATCGTATACCCATCTGTTGATCATTTCAAGCTTGTCAATTTTCATTCTCCCTGATTTTATATCTTTCTCCCACATGGAACCTGGGTAACTCTTTAGAGACAGTACATTTAAAATCTTTTGCTCTGAAAATAAGTTCCCTTCATTTTGATGCCAGCACCACAGTTTTACCACTCCTGTTTGGATGAATCTTGGCGGCATAAATGTCAATATAGGGCTTATTCTCAAAAAGCAGTCAAACCCGGGCTTATATGGACAAAACCCTTCAACAGTATTCATATCTAATTGTCTACTTTCAAATAAAGAAGGTTTCATCTTCTTTCTTGACATTACAAGTAAAAAAATGTGATATGTATGAAATCAACTAATCTGAAGAAGATGGAACAGATTAGAGAAAAGGTTGTTGGGTGACTGGAAAAAATTTACCCTCTCCGAGTCTCGAACCCTGGTCTTTCGAAATGATAGTGCAGTACGCTACCACTAGGCCAAACTGGCATTGAAACAATGAGCCAAATTATTTAATGAAATTCAATGTCATTATTTTTTAATTTAAATGCTTTTTTCCCTCAAACCCGGGCGTATATGGACAAAACCCTTCAACAGTATTCATATCTAATTGTCTACTTTCAAATAAAAAAGGTTTCATCTTCTTTCTTGAAATAACTTGCACAAAGTCTCCATGAGGCTGTAAGAGATACTTCATGGTGATATCAGGTTGCCTTAGGGGATCCCATTTTTTATTTGAAATCAATTATCTATGCTTTCATTAAACAGCCATAGTGGACATTAACATAAAATAATTTTTACAAATCTTCCTTCCTCAAAATTGTAATCTGCATTGTTATCTCCTATTTATCTCAACGGAATTTAATGGTTAACATCATTTTTATACAGTTATAAGAAGTGATATAACTTCAATGGAGCAAAGCGTATTTGAGTAATGTAAAGGAACTCTTACTTGATTAATTTCATTAGAGAAACCTAAGGATACGTAATGTTGTATTCATTTAAGGATACATTGGTAACGATTTTTTTAATGAATTAAACGCTCTCATGAGTAGGTAGATCTGTGTATGAAACTAAGAACTGGTTTATGGTCTCTATCCAAATCATTATGTTTTTTGGTAGTTTCATTGTTCATGGAAGGAGTTATTGTTGTTTATAATCAATTTTCTTTCCTTTGAAAAGTTTTTTTTAATAATGGAACTTACCGTTGATCAATGTTATGTTGTCAGGTTCTTAAGTTAAACAATGTCAGTACAATTATTTTTCAAAATTTGAGTTTCTTAATATTTCTTTACCGTAACCATCGCTTGAGACACGTGAATATCGCAAAAGCGATATGGATGCGATGTTCGCAAATAAATGCCAGATAGATGCGGTGACTGGAATTTCATGATATTTTACGCAAATTTGCTGTTTAGATCGCAAAATTCATACCTTATGTGCCAAGCACAGTTTGAATGCTCTGCCGACACTCACTGCTTAAAACATGTGAGCCACTTGCCAGCTGCTAGTTGGCTAGGACTCTACATGGCCACGAGCTACAAGTGGGCATGGGCAAGCTACACCTCCGCCACTATATGTCTTGTTCCTTAATTTATTGAAGATACGTCTCTTTCGGGTAATACACCGCGTGGGTCCATTGTTCTCGGACGACAGTTTCGCCGGCGTTACAGTCGGCTTCCTCAGGTCAGTGAAGTAATGATGCAGTGCATTGGCCGCCTTATATATCTGTCCGTAGAGGCTAGGTCATCTGTGATTGGCTGTCGCTGCTGTGTCTTTTTCCACGCAAAACTCGTTTCCAGGCATGCGGAAGGGGATAGCCGTCTTCCCTATTGAAATTATCTTGAGTCTTGCTTATTTCGATGGCTTCCCGTATCAGGCGTGGAAAATATCTCCTTTCTTCGGAAATAAGCTTCGTTTCGTCAAAATTGATGTTATGGGTAGGGCCTGTCCATATGTGCTCTGCTATGGCAGAAAGTCGAAATTGTCTGTTTTTAGTTGCCCTTTGATGCTCCATTAGGCGGCACTTGAGGGATCTGGAGGTCTGGCTTATGTAGCTACTCCCACAGCTGCACTTGACTTCATACACTCCGCTCTTCGACTGCGTAGGAACTCGGTCTTTTACTCTGACAAGAAGGCTTCTGGTCTTGGAGACGCAATTGAACCTTGTGATTACATTGCGTTTGCCGAGAACGCGTGAAATCCTCTCTGTGGTTCCTGCAACATAGGGGATCATTGCGAAAGCGGCAGGTTTCGATTTTTCTTCTGCAGGTTGGTCATCGGTCTTTAAAAGGGCCATATTCGCTTTCCTTTCTTCCCTCCGGATGATGTCTCGGTGGTATCCATTTTTCCCCATTACTTTCCTCAGGTGTTTTTTCTCCTTATCTAGGGAATTGTCGTCGCAAATAGTTAGGGCTCGGTGGAATAGGGTCCTGATTACAGAGCTATTCTGCAGTGGATGGTGGTGTGAAGAATATTGTATGTACCGCTCCGTGTGGGTCTTTTTCCTGTAGACCTCATGGCCTAGTGTCCCGTCGGTCTTCTTCTTCACGAGGACGTCTAAGAATGGTAGGCATTTGTCTTTTTCTATCTCCATCGTAAACTTGATGGAGTCGTC
Organism: Ischnura elegans; assembly: GCF_921293095.1. Classification (NCBI taxonomy): domain Eukaryota; kingdom Metazoa; phylum Arthropoda; class Insecta; order Odonata; family Coenagrionidae; genus Ischnura; species Ischnura elegans. Next base: position 2,305,224 of record NW_025791657.1, read on the forward strand.
TTGCTGGTTAAAATGCTGTAGGAATAGATACAGCTCTTTCTCTCCGTGCTGCCAAATGACGAAAGTGTCGTCTACGTATCTTAGGAAGAGTTTAGGTACAACCCTAGAGGTACTCAGCGCCTGCTCCTCGAACTTTTCCATATAGAGGTTGGCGATGACTGGCGAGAGAGGAGATCCCATGGCCGCACCTTTCTTTTGTTCATAAAATTTCCCATTCCAAAGGAAATATGAGTTCTTTAAACATAACTCCACCATCTTCGGGATGTCGTGCGGTAATCCTTCCGATACGAGTGCTCGCCCAGCCTGCACCGCCTCTTCCACTGGTATGCTTGTAAAAAGGGACTCCACGTTGAAACTCACTAGGAGATCAGTCTCTGTGGTCTCCGTGTCCTTGCAGATCTGCACGAAATGCGATGAGTTCCTTACGAAGGTCGACGTCGTACCGGTGAAGGGTTTCAGGAGACTCGCGAGGTATCTTGCCAATTTGTGTGTGGGTGAGTCCACGGCACTAACAATGGGGCGAAGAGGGACGCCCGCTTTGTGGATCTTGGGGAGCCCGTACAGCCGAGGTGGTTTGGGAGCCGGTTCAATGAGTCTTTTCCTCTCTTACACTGGGATTGATGATTGGTACATGATATCTTTCGTTTTTCGCTGTATACTTGACGTCGGGTCGGACTTCTATGTTGCAGGAACCACAGAGAGGATTTCACGCGTTCTCGGCAAACGCAATGTAATCACAAGGTTCAATTGCGTCTCCAAGACCAGAAGCCTTCTCGTCAGAGTAAAAGACCGAGTTCCTACGTAGTCGAAGAGCGGAGTGTATGAAGTCAAGTGCAGCTGTGGGAGTAGCTACATAAGCCAGACCTCCAGATCCCTCAAGTGCCGCCTAATGGAGCATCAAAGGGCAACTAAAAACAGACAATTTCGACTTTCTGCCATAGCAGAGCACATATGGACAGGCCCTACCCATAACATCAATTTTGACGAAACGAAGCTTATTTCCGAAGAAAGGAGATATTTTCCACGCCTGATACGGGAAGCCATCGAAATAAGCAAGACTCAAGATAATTTCAATAGGGAAGACGGCTATCCCCTTCCGCATGCCTGGAAACGAGTTTTGCGTGGAAAAAGACACAGCAGCGACAGCCAATGACAGATGACCTAGCCTCTACGGACAGATATATAAGGCGGCCAATGCACTGCATCATTACTTCACTGACCTGAGGAAGCCGACTGTAACGCCGGCAAAACTGTCGTCCGAGAACAATGGACCCACGCGGTGTATTACCAGAAAGAGATGTATCTTCATACTCATCGACCCGCGGAAGCCTGCATAAGGAATCCTTAATTTACTATTGTTATACTACATAATTATTTAACATATTCTGTATTTTGTCATATGACTGTGTTTCACTACATTTTATCATCATCTACCTCATTATGAAAATAAAAAATAGACGCTACAAAATGCGATAAACTGTTATTGAGAGTGCAATAAAATAAAAATGAAAGTGCCATTTTCACGTGATGCCAGTTTTAAGTATAATAATAGTATAGTGGTTATTTGAAAAATATCCTGTTTTTTTTAAATAGTTTAGGCATAGGAGAGGATTATTTTTTGCTTTTAAATTGTATTAATTTGGTCATTGGTAAATAAAATAAATAGAGGTTAGAACATAAGGTGCACTGACCTAAAAAAGTAGTACTCTTAAGTTGTAGGTAGTATTTTAGATGCTGCATAAAATCTATCAAAATCATTATTAATATATGTATTTTACATGTAAACAAAAAATTGTAATAATTGGTTAGACAAAAGTAGTTTTACTAAACTTTATACCAGTCAAATTCATCAAAAGTGAAGCAAATATAAGACATGTTATTATAATATTACAACATATAATCAAGTAACTAACAAACTAAAGGACCCTAATTTTTAGTTCCCATATAACTATATGCAAGAGTTAATGAAATGTAAGGAAAAATTATTCCACATCAATGATCCTATTCAAAGACACCATAGTTGAAAATTGAGAATTTGGTGGTTTTGACGCAAGAGATCTTTGCAGCTTGCAGGCTGTGTACTAATTACTAAAGCATACATTCCTGTGACAGACTGCAAACTACCAAAAGCCCATATCTTGGTAAGTTATTTGCTCTTCGACATTAAAAACAGAGGTGAATAACCTTCAGTTGTGAAAGTGTAAATATATGTGTTCTTATGGGTAGTCTCTCTAAATAGTATATCCTTCAGCTGGGCAACTTAATTAATTGTACAATACTAGGCAAAAAGCATATCCATGCTGATCTATTTTCATGTAAGAAAATCCTAGCTTCACAAAACTGCTTGTCTTCTGTCAGAAATATCACATGCCACATGGAGTAAGAATATGGTAATCGGAGACTATTCTATTAAGAAGCTACATGTCTTCATATTGGACCCCATATTTTCTTCAGTATGACATGTTTATATATATTAAGAGGTCATCAACAAAATAAATACATTCCTCTTCAGTTTCTGAGACACCACTGTGTAAAATTATTAGGTAGTGATTTTATCCTTATAAACGCAACTTCTCTGACTATTATTGCAGAAGCGAATTCAGCATTAAAAAATTTAGTTTTTTTTGTTCATTTAACAATGATAATTGTTACCCTATGTCTCTATTTTAAGTACAAGCTTGTAACTTAAAAAAAGGAAGTTAGGATACTTCACATGAACATAATATTCCAGGGGTAACGTGAATTTTCTGCGAATGGGACGATTTGAAGGCCTTCTCCTGGCTCCAAGAATTTTGTGATAAAGACATAATATGAACTGAGTTTCAACAAGCTATAGCTTAAGCTCCATCTGGCAAGGTCACCAGGTCCCACGCTTTGTTACACTTAAAGGACTGCATTTCCTGATGCAGTGCCCTTTTCCAATATGACCTTTCTGGGCCAGCCAAGGCCTCATCGACTGAAATAGGATCCTTGCCACTAAAAAAACTACTCGAAGCTAAAATGAAGGTACAAAGTCAGGGTAAAGCTTAGGGGTCCTATTTCTTAAAGGGTATTTTCTCTCTCTCACACTACTGGATTCCCTGACTTCAATGGATTCACCACAATTTTCAATACCAAGGACATCGTTATTGGAGTCTACTTCCCCATCCAAAACACAATCTTGACTTTCTGTCATTGGTCCTTCCATTCTAATCTCATTAAACCCAATTGACTTAACATTATTTAAAGGCAAACTAGATTCATTCCTAGGATAAAATGATAAAAAATGGTACACTGCATCATTCTTACCCTAATTGGGTACACTTTCATCCCTTACATTTGGCTTCGCATAATTTTCTAACAAAACATGCCTAGCCTTTATGACTTTTGAGGTATTATTTGGATCAACTTGTATATAACCTTTTCGTGTTTCACAATACCCAACAAAATTAACCTTTTCCCCTAAGCATCCCACTTATTTCTTTTCTGATCAGGAACATGATCATATGCTGGACACCAAAACACCCTTAAATGTTTGAATGATGAAATTTTTCCTCTCCACAACTCTTGTGGAGCCTTACCTTGAATAGCTCTATGTGGTACACGGTTTTTAATGTAGACTGCAGTGTTACAGGTCTCCACCCAATAACCCTTTGGTAAGCCTGAATCAAACAACGTGCATCTAGTCTTTACACATATTGTGCGATTAGCACATTGTGCCACACGATTCTGTTCAGAAGTATATGGGGTGCTAGTCTGATGCTCTATTCCATGTACCCTTAAAAAGAATCAAACTTTTGATTAGTTATCACAAGACCATTGTCAGATCTTACAACCTTAATCCTTAGATCTGTCCTGTTCTCAGCCCAAGCTTTAAATTCATTGAATCTATCAAATGTTTCACTTCTGGATTTCAAAAAATAGCAAAATGGCTTCATGGAATAATCATCAACAACCACAAACATGTTTTTTGCCCCGCCAACTAAGACATCACCTATTCGACCACAGAGATCCATATTTACCAGACCCAAAACTTGATTAACAGGCATGCTGACACCACTCCATTTTTATATGAAAACATAGACAGTATGTTTAACATCCATCTTGGTATTACTTTTGAGCATCCCATGCATGTATTTTTAAGGAGATGAGTGTTTTTTCACTGTTACTTTTTCTGCAGAGTTTTGAAGGAGGGGCAGCTGATGACAATTCGGGGCCTTCTGTGGAGACTAAGGGTTGCATTCAAGATGTGATTGAAAAGAATTCACAGCTCACATGCTCAGCCCAAACCACTGAAATATACATTCCTGTGCCAGACTTGGTACTGCCCAGGGAAAATGAGTTGGTAAGTTATGTTCTAGTACACAGTGAAACCTGATTTGAACCACCTTCAGTTATACAAATTTCTCCGTAGCAATAAAGAAGACGGTGTGTCTGTCATAAATATATGTATATTTATGGGAAGTCACTCAAAGTAATGCCACCGTCAGTTGAGGGATTTTCTAGTTGTAACATATGAAGCAGAAAACTGAACCACACGAATATTTTTCAGTCAATATCACCTGTACAACACTGGAAATCTCCTGATAGAAATTACTTGTATCTGATGGAGTAGGCTTGTAGATAACGATGTGAAATGTCTGTTTAAGTCATTTGTCTTGGCTATAATTGGGCAGTGTCTCATTATTGCCCTCTCTTTGTTTTAAGCCATCTTTCTCCTTAATTTCAATGAAGGATCCAGCTTTAACTGTTGTGACACCTTATTACAAGCATGGGTAAAGAAATTATTAAGTCAATTCAATGTACAGTGGAACCTCAATCTGTCGTTTCAGCTATTTTGCCTCTGCTGTAAGTGGACAAAACTCTCATTCAAATCACACGCCCTTTGTGACATAACTCTCCCTCCCTAGTTGAACGTTGATATTCTGGAGTTTGATCCGGGAGTCGCAAAAATATCATGAGTACATTGGCCAGCTGGAATGATTTCAAGAAAATGAGTATTTTTTATGATCGAATGGGCTTAGTATTGTTTTTTCTTTAATTGAGTGAAGCCTATTACTATCTTCCAGTTTCAAGTGAAGGGCAAGGATGAAGGTAACCTCAGTGAAGGGATTTATCCTATGCTGTACACATCAGATCCAGCAGGAATTTCAACTGATGTGTCAGACCCATTGGCCACTGATGAATTGGTGAGTTGACTTTTGCCTTGTATAGTTCTAATTTTCTACGGCACAATATCATTCCTTAGTGGATTATTCCCAACACCTCTTAGAACAAACGTAAAGCATTCTCCTACTCCTGATCAATAATGACCAGCTACAGCATACATTTCATGAATGAATAATTTTAAATGAATTATTTATTGTAATGAACCTTTTTTTTGCCTTTTTATGCAAAACTGACAGCACAAATTTATTTACTGAGCAAGTGAGAGCACTGTCATTACATCACTGAGCAGTTATTAATGTTTTGATAGTGTAACACAGCATTTAAATCCGGTTTTGATAGATTGGAAGGGTGATTAGGAATTGAGAGTTGAGAGGAGCACTGTTGAGTTTGGAACAGTTTAATAGCATGACCATGACATCATGATGCAGCTGCTAGCCCGGTCGAACAACATAGCTCGTTCCTTATGAGAGATTGATATTCACAGGAATCAGATCAGATATGGAGTTCGTGATAAAAGTGAATAGGAATATATAACAAGGACTAGGGATTTGTCCTTTACCATTTTTGAATGGGGTGTTGCACGTTGGCAATGCAAATCCATTACCAAAAGACATCAAATTTTAGTGAGGTGAACTGATTTTTATTTACTTTGACTCAATTTTCTGCTGTTGTTGTTCATAGTCTTGAAACTCTTCCACTATTAATGTAATATTAATATTTTGCTTATTCTTGGATTTATATTATTTTCTTAGAAATCAGTGCTCTTTGCCTTGCTCATTTTTGAAAATTAATTTAATGCCAGGGGAAGTCTGCAATTTTAAGAGCTATTTACTCTCAAGATTTTCCCAATAAAGGGGTTCCTTCTTCTCACTAAGAATTTCATTAGATTATATTGAAACAATAAGAAATTTATTAGCCAAATGTTGTTGGTTGATTAAGTAAATCTATTTCTACAAAGAGGCAAGAATCGTTCATTAGGAATAATTTATTTTGTACCGACATCCTGTAATTAAAGCATTCTTCATGATCACTTTTGCTTCTTGTACCAATTGATTATAATATGTATCAATGGAGGTTCCTTTTTCCAATAGAGTAATGCGGTAACATACAAGTGCCCTTCTGTTAAAGAAGATCATATCAGCGATGATGAAGATAGATATAGACTCAATGATTGCACTGATGGTGCATCAAGCAAACTGATTCATCAAGACATTTCTGGTCAGGTAATACTATTTATGAACTATGTATTGTCTGTTGACCTTGAGTTACACATAAAATGATTGGCATCTTCCTAAAATTGGTTTTTCTTACCTTTAAATATTTATTTTCTTTTTCTGTTATAAATCCTTATTAATCTAACTAATGATATATGTACATCTAGAAGCATTCTTATCCCTTCTTCCCATCCATTTCTCCATTTCCCTTTTGACTAATGTCTTTATAAGTGTATCATATCTCATGCTGTGGCTGATGAAGTTTTGTTTTTTCGAAGACTTCTCCATCTATTTTCTGTACTTCCTTGGTACTTCCTCATTCGATCCCTTTTACCTTCTACATTATTCATGAGCAACACATTTTCAATGCTTTCACTAATGACTTTCATGCGGCCGTCGATTTAGAATCTAGCTATCATTTTTAAATATGCTCAGCATGTAGTGTCCAATGAATATTTTCCATATTTTAGTATTAGTACTCTCAGCTGTGTGGAGATTCCCATTTTCTTTAGAGTTCTCTTTGTGCCGAAGCTATTCTATTCACTATTTCTTTCTTGCTTCATCCATCACTGATAACTAGGCCTCATGTAGCTTGTGTGCTTTTAAGGTTATGAGACATGAAAATGACAGTGTTGAAACCATAGTCAGGAGTGGAGATATATGTGAAAGTGTGGAAGTTATCATTTGTTGTTCATATTTTATCATAGATAATTATTGTATTTACACCTGAAACAATTTCATACACTTGAAAGCACTGTTGTATAGCTTTTGAGCAAATATGTATGCAAAGGTTTGTTATTTTCGTGCAAGATAATGACATTCTTCTTAAAAGCTCAGTGCTCTTTGCTCTGCTCCTTTTGGGAAGTTAACTACAATGATAGGGGAAGTCCCCACCTTTAAAAGATATTCATTCTCATTATGTACCCAATGAAGTTGTTCCTCCCTTTTCTTAAGGCTTTTATTGGGTTGTATGAGAAGGAAGAATAAGTTAACTGACTGAATCTTGTTAGTCAATTAAGTTACTCTGTTTTTTACAAATAGGCCAGAATAATTGATCAGGGATTACTTGTTTACTACAGACACCCTGTAATTCAAGCTTCGTTCATGATCACTTTTGCTTGTGCACCAATAGATGAAAATGTGTATCAAAGTGTGTTCCTCTTTCCAATAGAGTGATCCAGTAACGTACAAGTGCTCTTCTGTTAAAAGCGATGAGATAAGCGATGATGAAGAAGAATATGTGTTGAATGATTGCTCTGATGGTTTTACAAGCAAACAGGTGCATCAAGATTCTTCTAATCAGGTGTTACTATTTATCAACTATTTATTTTCCATTGAACTTGAATTGCATATGAACTACATTGCCATCATACACCCACGTTCCTTAAATTCATTTCATAGAGTCCTCAAATCTTAACTAACATCTGCTTATCTTTCCATTTTAATGCTCTTCTTGTTGTATATCCTTAATAATCTGACTTATTAAAACTTTCTGAGCCATTTTTTCCCTACTTTCAGTCCACCTGTCTCTGTCTGTCTATTCTTATTACAAGGCCATCATATCTCATGATGTAGCCGATTAAGTTAACATTTTTAGAAGACATCTTATCTCCCACTCCTCTTTGACTTTTCTGCAGCTGTCAATTTTGAAACCTTGCTACTATTTATAAATATGTTCCATATGTAGTGTTTCATGAATTGTTTCCTTACGTCTGTATTTTAATTCTCAGCTGTGAGTAGATTATTCTTTTTTTGTAGAATGCTCTCTGTACCTGTGCTATTCTACTTACTATTTCTTTCCCGCTTCATCCATCACTGGTTATTCTGCTTCCCTTAGTATAACATGTCAGTCAGTTTTTAAGGTTATGAGAAGTGAAAATGAGATAGTGATGAAACCATTGTCAGTAGTGGAGTTATACTTTATAGAGGTGAAGTTATCATTTGTTGTTTATAATTATTACGGATATATTGCATTTATACCAGAAAAAATGTTCACATCGTTGAAAGCACTGTCGCATACCTTTTGAGCAAATAAGTTGTTAAGAATTTAGTTATTTCTGTGAAAGCTAATGACAATCCATTTCAATAAACATTATAAAATTTTTATTTAGTCACTCGTAGTAAGAACAGCTCTATTACACACCACTCATCAATTGTTTGTGCAGAGTAAAATAAACCTTCATATTTTCCCATTGAAGTTAAGCATCTCTTGTCTTATAAGGAGTTCATGTATGGATAACTTTTTCATCAACTTGGAATTGCCACCTGTTATATCTAGACTGAGTAACTTATTTTTATTAATCAAAATGTTTAACAAACTGACTTATAAAGCAAAACACAATAAATTATTCACCTTTATTGACCCTATTAATTTTCCATGTATGTGTGTTATTACATTTGTGCTCTGGACTCTCATGGAAATTTCTCCCATAAAATAGGTTTCTAATAAGAATAGGATTACATCTGGAGTTTTACATTTCCAGAAATCATTGCCCTGATGATCGTTACGTGGCTTTTGAAGGGATTTTGCAATGAAAATAAGAGGTTTTAAGTCTTTATTTAAGTGGTAAATTTAATAAACATAAGCATAAACATTATAAAATTCTGACATTATTTACTTTGAGGATGCTTGCAAGGTAGCATGAAGAATGTATCCATCTTGAATGAACTTTAATTTTATTCGTGAGACAAATTCTCAAAAGCATTTCTTTTTTGTATGTGAATCATTTATGATGATGATTTGGCATTATGTTGCAGCCCATAACCTTAACTGCATCCCAAGGTGAAAAGGTGAAAACTCAGGGGACAGGAGCCATGGTAGAAGACCTGGAGTGGAGTCTGATTGGGGCAAAAAAGGAACCATCTCTGGAAGAGAATACCCAGGTATGTAAGGAATTCTTGTTATGGAATTAAATGAATTGATGACGGCTATATGTAGTTGGTAAAAATTTAAACATTTATCATTGTAAATGGTAGGACGTTTTGCTTTCTGAAGAGCTGTTAAGGTTACCCATTTGATTCAAAGTTTCTAATTCCTGAAGTAGTATTCATGTCTCAAAAGAAGCCGTTTTCATTCCTCTTTATGTTTTATTTATGTGTGATAGTATGCTTTCCTTATATTTTACAAAAGTAAACGCTTGTACTAATAAATCATCTCATTAAGAATATCAGGTCTTACATTTAAATCAAACTTTTTAGTGATATAATATGTCGGAAGCTGTCCATGAATCATCCCTGTGTGGGGTAACATTACCAATGCTTTGATTAAGAAATGCAGTTCAACATTTACATGTCTATTTTACTCCCTTATACATGGTCTACCTTCATGTAGGAGCGATAGCCTGGCGACTATGCTGTGTGGCTACTACCTGGAACTTCTAAGTACTATTTTTGCATGCAGCTGTTTTCATAATTTGTTCCGACTTTTCATTTAACAAATACCTTATGTTCATCAATATCTCCATGATTTTCACAGAAAAATTTACATTTCAGTGTCATTATCTTCTTCTGCAATGAGGCTGCATCAGATTTTATCCCATTTTTTGACATGATGTATAGTTTCAAACATGTCATTTTGGTTTTTCATTACCAAAGAAATCTTAATTCTTTTATGGTATCTTATGAATAAAATGACATCAATCGCAGAGTTTACGAATAAAAGTAATATTGCAATGCTGGCGTAGCGTAAATTCAAGACCACTTCTTTGTTGAAAGAAATGCAAAAATATACAATTCTCTGAGTGTTGAAAAAATGTTTATTTTGAATGGAAAATATTTGTTGGGAGTTCCAACTTTTGATGCAGTGTGGTGTATGAAGTAGTTTTAGTCAATCCTTAAAAACAATTTCTGAAACCTTTGTGCATACATGATTCATATGTTGATGATTACTTACAGCTTACTTTAGGCGAGGATGGGGACCCAATTGAGAGATTGACTATTGCCCATGATTCCACTACGAAGGCATTTGGTGAGTACTCTTAATGGTTGAAAGTAACTCTATACATGAAGGAAATGATGCTAATGTGGAGGATGCACATGTTAATGCTTTCATTTAGCCAACTTTTACTGTTACAAGGGACATAGTTTAAAAGTACGACAGTGGCCAATGAGTCCGCAATGAAATCAGTGGGTTAGTGCTCTCCAGGGCTACAAATAGCAGTATATAGATAAGGCTTATGCTGCTTTCTGATGGGATGTCTTTTCACTGGCCACCATCCCAAGCGTGCTGGCGTGCTTTCAAATAACCATACGTCTTTATGGATGCCTTCAGATGAGTCTAATCACACCATGGTCTCCGCAGCACCCATTTCATTCCGGAATGGAACCGTGCCATCGACACCATCAACGGGCCAAAAAATTGAGGCCATTTTCAAATGTGACGACTTGCTAGATTTCATGATGACGTGTCGTGAATGGTGGATTGTACTGTGATGTCATATTTCCTGAAAGTGGCCTTCTTGTGACTGATTAGTCATCCATCCATATTCTCTGTTTTCTTTAGCTTAAGTGCCAAATGGATAGGGGAGAAGAGTTACGTTTACATGCTTTTTTGTGGTCATCTATATCATTTGTAATGCTTTACAAAAATTTTGTTGTATTGAAATTTTTAATATTTAACTAGCCATGTTTTGAGACCAGTTTATTGAAAAAATAGCAACAAATCACCATAATGGAGCACTTGATTTGATTATCGAGCATCGAAAAGTCTTAATAGAGAATGTTAATATGGAAACTGGTCATGTGAATTGAAAAATTATCTTTGCTTTTGGCCCATTATAAGTTAGTGGCAAAATTATGGAAAATATTTTAAATGTGTGCATTCCTTTTCGCCCTTCTTTCCCTAGAATAGGCTATGGTGCTTTGTTGGGTTTAACGGAGAGCCAAGCATGAAGCTTCCTTGGTGGAGAAAATACTGTTGACATAATATAAAATCGATAGTAATGCGCCAGTAATGGAATCAGTATGGCTAAGAATAGCCAAACTTGATTTCAATCCCTTAATTGTAGGATTTTGGTGTTATAAAACAGTATATTATTGATAGTGGGTGTCATGCTAACTTTGGTTAGTAAGGTAATGATTCTAGCTGTAAGTTTTATCCATCTCACAGCAGGATGTAAATTTAGGGGCAGTCACTTTTTCCCTTTTAACACTTTCACGCCAAATGTGGGTCGCAGCCGACGGGCATTTTCATGTCATACACCTAACGTCAGGTATAGCTGTCGTGGATTTTTCAATGCAAACGATTAGACATCTGCTCCTGCCAATGCGAGGGAAGGTAAGATACGCCTGAGTTAGAAATCATCAGATGCTTTCAGTGGCCATACTCTATATTTCGAATTTATTTAGTATTAGAATGTAAAGTTATGGGCAGTCACCTATACCCTTTCCTGCCAGCACCTATGGTTGGAAAATGTTTTAGTGCTACGAGAATCATTAGGACATTTTAAACATTTCTGTACGGAGCTCTATTTTGGGGGGAGTTGCATGGGTATTTTAGTCCCTTAGAATTCGGACCCAGCTCATCATTGCATCTATCCCTCACCCCAGTCTCTAACGCAGTCATAGCATTAATCCACAGCCAACTTATTGCATTACCAATGTTTTTTCAACCAAACATTAAATTTTATTTTCAATAATTTACTCTTCTAAAAGAATTCCTGCAGTGAGGATGATCATAAATAAGTGGGAGGGTTCCGGTCCTCTACGTATGAAAATGTTCATCGCCTCCACGCGACGTCGGGCACAAAAGGGTGTAGCCCAACCCACCCACTCATTTATATCCTCTCCCCAGTACTCCGTCGTGAAGTGTTTCACTGTCATTGGTTTTTGCGATGATATCTTTCGTTGCGTACTACATACTGTTGAATTTTTTTACTTTGAAATGAATTTCCATTTTTTCTCTGTGCATAAGCAATTTTTAAAACGAAATTTTAGCATTAAAAATAACGAATTTCTGAAGTTATAGTCTTAGGACCTTGTGTTCACTAACTTTGTTGTCATTAACACTACAAATCCGTTTAAAATTCCGAAATGCTTAAAAGAGGTAAGTAATTTTTTAGAAGGTTAAATTATTGAAATCAAGTACTACATTTGGTTTAAAAAATACTGGTAACACAATAAGTTGTCCATGGACATGTGTTAAGATAGAGATAGAGGCTCAAGTGCAGTAGCAGGCTTAAAGGAAGGGCACACCGTTGAGTTGTCTCCCAAATCTGAGTAATGAAAAAACCAACGGTGACTCTACTCTAAAATTAATCTACACACAGATAGACTCCAAACATTCTCATGCTGTTCATAGCGTGGAAAAGGTTTTCCTAGTGTAGGTGCTTGCAGGAGAGGGTTCTAGTGACTGCCCATAATGTTGCATCCCAACCCTTTAACTCTTTAGTAGGCATGAGGGGCACAAAGGTGGTCGATAGTGTGTCATCAGGTGTGCCATTTATCATATGATGGCATATTATGCACCTGATATTAGTAGCTGTACATCATTTAGTCCTCTAAAGCCTCACACAGTTGTATGTTAGTAATTGGCACATGGTTAGCATAAATAGAGCAAGAAATGAAGCTGGTGTGACTTGGCCACATGACTTTGCCTCACGCCGGTGAAAATTTTTTTGTCAGCATTGCTTATAAATATGCAACAAATTTTGTGTGATATTTTTCTACATTGATGAAGACAGTGTTTCACACATCTAAGTTACTGCTATGGGTTCCTTGTAAAGTGGCCTGCTTTATTGCCTCCTCTGCAGGGAAGGGTAGTGGGAATGCAAGAGACCTTAAGCTGGTGCTTTTCAAGGGACAAAGTTCAACCGTTTTCCCTGCAGTGAGTTACAGAAATCCACTCTCCTAAAATACAAAGCAGTGATTCGCAGCCGTACGATTTATTGAAGGTACCCTTCTTCTGGGTTCTTTATCTCTTATCTTAGCTGATATGGGAGTATTTATTGTGGGTGTCACTCCCCTGTCGCGTTTAGATATAGCGTATCTTCTTTTTAGCGGAATTGCTAAATAGTCAACTGAATAGGAAGTGATTCGCAGTTTCCTTTTCATTTTCTATTATAAACTGTGAATAAGCGGTTCTGTTTTTGCAACAGTTTTTCATGGTAACTTTCTTTTATAGAACTAATTTTACATATTTTTACAGCCCAAAGGACCGTACTGAAGTAGTAATTCAGCTGTTGATATTGTTATTCTGTTAGTTCAGCGATTTGTGGGTGCCAAAAGGTACATGTGATAACTAGTTCACTATTGTTTCCCTGGCCCAAATATTTGCAGGAAAAAAGGCTTTCATACATTGGTACGATCAAAAGTAGTTAAATGTAAATTAGGAAAGGATTTTTACCCAGCAAGAGCAGAACATTGAATTAATCTCTCTTTAATTTCCAAAAGAATTGTATGTTCATGTCATACTGCCCAAAGACCATATATCAGTTCTTGTTCATTTCACAATGCTTCACGATACTGCCATTGATGTTGAAAGTGGTAGCTAAAAGAAATCTGATGTGTGTACATCTTACAACAAAACTAAAATTGGCGTCGACCAACTGTGTGAAAAATGTAATGTGGCTCAGTGATTGTGTAGTGATTTTCTGCAGAAGATAGCAGGGATAGCAATAAAGACGCTAATTATGATAAAGAGTGGAATCACTACTATCCCAACGTAAATAATAGCTGAGGCGTGCGTGCAATCCTGAAATATGTAAAGTTATTTTGGTTATTTTATTGCTTTAAGGTAGTTTGAGCGAAAAATCAATCATCATAGAATTCTATGATTTTTATCTCATTGTAAAGAAAAAGTCTTGATCTTTCCAGTGATATCATAATATACACCCCTTACCGGGCTAAATTCAGAGATATTTGTGAGCAAAGAGAAGCTGATTTACATGGCATAGATAGGAGCCATGCGCTTTGGCGACAGAATTTATTTAAAAAGAATTATTTCCCGTTTATAGAAATCGACAAAAAACTAACTGAGTGTATTAAACTTCATTTATGAATTTTTGGTTGCATTAAAATTATAGGTCACCGGTAGTATAATTAAAATATAAAAGAAAAACTTTTCGTCGAACAGGCATTTCCTGCAGACGACCGGATGCCGGAAGATTCGGCTTGGCAACGCTGCTTTAGAATTAAACGTAAACAAACATGATCGCATACGACAGCATACAAGGAATAAGCATTACTGGATATAATTGATTGCGTAAGAGTTTAGTGTACTGACTTTCCATATTGTCGCAGTAAATTCCAAGTACAAAAATTACTTCGTGGTGGATATTGGGAAGTGAAATATGAGAATCGCGATTCCTAATACTATTTGGGTTTCTGTAAACTTCGAATAAAGAGATTTCTTATGTGTACGTAAATATTATTTGGCATGCTTTGGGAGGAAAGATATTACCGATTTTACGCATACTAAAGGTGTCTGCATATTTACTTTCACCAGTACGATTCTCCATCCGCATTAATGAACTTGCTATTTGTGGTGAAATCGAGTGGCTCAAACCATCTTTTAGGTATGAGCCGTGCGTGAAACCTATTGAACAACGTTAACAGGTAGTTATTGACAGGTACTTTTTATATTTAAGTCAACGCAGTCCGAACCTTACATAAACGAAAGGATAGGATTCAAAGCGAGATATTATGAGTGTAGTCATGCGTTTACACTTAAGTCAAACAACACATTTCGTTTATGGTAAAATTCTGTCGAATCATCTCCCTTTTGGAAATCAGAATTCATCCCACAATGCATAAAACCTACTAAATCTTGTTGCCTAAACCGAATTTGAGGAAACCTTTCGAAAAAATGAATGTAGAACCAGCCCTCCGAATATATTAACATTGGCCGACATCGATTTTAAATTACCTATCTTTTCTTCCACGTAATGCAAAATTACAAGATTGCTCTGTTGGAAAGTTCTTGCTCCAGTAACTGTAGATTTGCACGTCATGAATGCAGAGCTGACTACTAACCACGAAGCAATCAAATGAATCTAATCTTTAGATAGAACGTAACCGAAGTATAAATTAATCTTCCAATAATAGTCATATTGAGTCTAAAAGGAAGTGCATCTTGCCATTTCCTTACAACAATCCCTTAGGAACAAGAAATTCACACCAAATGGACTTCTGCTTACATCATTACAGAGATACTAAAAGCTAAAGAATCGCAATATTGAGCTTCAACTACTAAAATCTCCATAACACTATTCTAAATGAAGCTTGCCATTCACCTTTATGCCTACTGCAATACCCCCTTACCTTTAGTTAAACTGGATACAATTTCAATATTCTGCTTTTCATCTCAAGGCCCTATTCTGGAAATATATGCACATAGCTACCAACTTAGGGTTTGTAGGAAGGAATCAGACAAAAAAATGATATATTACTACACTTCTGGTATGCATATTTCTTATTAATACATAACAAAAATTACAAAATATTTACAGAAAAGCACTCTACAATGTTACATAAATGCAGCAATACACATTTCAGTTTCACTCAGTGTTGGCTAAGAACATAAAAAGGAGAGCCAGGGCTCCCAAGAGACATTAAATTGGCTACTATATACTTTATTTGTTTGTATATGAGGTATTTCTCTGCTGTCTTATCACTCTAACTTGCTTGTGATAATGTTCCCTCATATTTCCAACATAGTAGTGGGATTTTTTCCTTAAAATCAGTGTTAAAAAATACACTTCAGGCATTCACAGTAAATTTTGAAGAAATGGGCAGAGGCTAGTCTTAAAAAGAAACATTTCTTTGCTAGCATTCAACACTGCATATGCCCCACTCCAGCAGAATAGAAGAAAAAATGAAGGCTACAGTAAGGAGGCAAGTTACAGTCCCTGTGAACCAACTTTGGTTGTTCCCGAAGTCATTCATTGTAAGAGCAAAAGATATAATACGAAAGGGAATATGTTACCAATGTTAGCTATGTAAGCTGATCTTGATTGTGATTAACTTCAGGAGCCAATAGCATTGTACATGGAGACCACCAGATTTGCCTTAACCTTATTTCTACATAATATAGAAAAGCTGGTGGACATTTTCAGGTTAATTTTATATATAAAGATATTTATATACATAGAGTGGAACACAATGTCTTTCAGTAATTAGATGGCAATTAGTTAAACAGTACTTTAAAATAACTTTCACCGATGCAAATATAATAAAATCCTTGCTACCCTTGTAACAACAATCCCTTGGGAGGGACAGCATAATTTTCTTGCCAATCAAGGTGCGCAAAGAAATTGATCAGCCCTATTGACAAAATCCCACTAACAATACAGGAGGGAGTTTCTAAAGAGTCATTCTCACTCAAAGGCGTTGACGCATTAACCAGTATACAAGATAATCACCCAAAAGAAAAAATGGAAAAATTGCCCAATATTATGTCACGCAAACCTTTAGACCCTTGCAGCAAACCTGAAGATACTAGTTAAAATACTCAGGAGACACCTGTTACCACAAGCCAGAGGACGTGGGGAGAATCTTAAAGAAGCTAAAAAATCTCTAATAGACTTTACAGTATGACCATTTCTACTATGTACATTTACAACCATGCTATACATAAGGCATAAGATAATTTATCAGTCTACTCTTTAAGTTTTCTCAACTCCTCAAAATATTTACTAATAGCCTCAATAGACTTGTGAAACTCTATTCTCCTTTGGATGGTAACATGGGGCTTACCATTGATACTCTCTCACATGTGTACTTAATCTTATTCCCTCAGTTCCACATTTACTGAGCCAGCTGTAGCCACCACCAGTATTTCCACCAGCTTCTCCATATTAATGCCAGCTGTAGCCATTTGGGAAATCATTAAGCTTGAAATAACACTCCACAGGGTTTGTAACATTGCCACCTTCTGTGTCTTCTACACATTGCACAGATAGTGCTGCATACATAATACGCAAGTAATTTTTTGGAGTGGTAATCAATGACAGACCAATGCCCTGTAAATGTAAAAAGAAAGACATTTTAACTGTTAACATAATAAAGAGGAACAATTTATACATAATTTATTTCCCAGAAAATATGATGGAATTTACCAGGTTTACTGTCATATGATTACCCATTGCCTTTCTTCTGCCATCCATAATCATAAGAGGCAATGATATCTACCTCAGCTCCATCATTGCATTGCATAGGAGACTCTTCACTGGGAGTCATGCCACTGAAATAAATTATGTACACTGAATGAGGGGCCACATATTAATTAGCCAATGCACTGCACTTAGATTTCTGTGACTGGGTGGAATTAAAACTAAGGAATAGAAATAGTATGATAACATTGGAGGTAATCTACCGCTTAACTTATGATATTCTTGATTCAACATTAGGGAGGACATTGTATATGTGTCAGACACTTATACCCTGTCATTGGTTAATGTGACACAAATACATTTTGCCACTTTGGAACTCATTAGCATAACAAAAACATTAATCAGTATGTATAATGAAGTCTTACTAAAATTATAAATTGCAATATTTCCACTGAGTTTTATTATGACAAAACGCATTTCATTGCTACAAACAACATTATCAAGTGTTGTTGTCATAATAAAACTCAGTGGAAATGTTGCAATGTCTTTTAAATTGTACTAATATTAAAAACTTCCACCATATTGTGCCCAACATCATACCAGATATAGTGAAGTAGGTTGTAATTATGATAAATGTAGGAAAGCAACCACAATCAGGACAGAACCATCAAGAACAACAGGGAGATGATGTCGATGGATAGGAACATTTTCCTGCAATATTATTTCCACTAGTAAAATATGATTATATGCAATTCTTTTAGAAATATAAGTTCAATGTGATCATTAACATTCACTCAATGCAACATTAGGAATTTGAAATGAATAAGGGTTTGCAAATAGTATGTCCAGCCTTGACTTTTAAAAAATTAACGACAGAGAAAACATTTCTTCACATTGCATAAAAAAATAAGTTGAGAGAGAAGGATGAGCATCATAAGTGGAAAGGGTATGGCCACGGAAACAAAGCTGATTGAATTATAACTAATACTCCTCTTCTGGCAAGCACATGCAAATAGCTGTTAGAGGAGACAGGTAATCCCTTTAAGAAATCAAGAAAAGTTATTGATCCACGAAGAATATTGAAAGTCTTAGATAAATAAGTAGCATGTAAAATTATGGCATAGAATAATAGTTGCAACACTGAGCACACCAGTAAAAGGGCTGTGCTGAGTACTTTACCTCTTTAAGAAACAATGACTAAGGAATGATAATCAAGGAGAAATTAGATTGTCTTCAATTGCTGAATAAATACTTAAGATAAGTATACTGTAGTTGAAAATATATGTTAGATAGACTTCTAATCCTATGACCTGATAACAGATCACCATAATTAATCAACTTATAATCCACATTAACACAATCCAGCAGTTATTGATTTTCTATGTTAAAAACAGTAAATCTGTGGTAATTCTCTGGTTCTAAATATCAAACACTTTATATAGCTCACATCACCAAATTCCAGTCAACAGTCACTTAATCAATTATGGTTTCATCCAAAGGAACCAATAACAAATTACATTGAAGGACAATAAAAAATTAAATGAAACTTAATTTAAAATTACACTTGAACAAAGTAATCATCAAAAAAATTAAAGCCTCTGCATTTACTAAATTTTAGTTTATATATTGGACCTACTACTGGTAATGTTCATGGAATGCAATGTACATGGAAATAAAAAGCACACCGACTGAATATTTCCAAGAGATATGAAAGAACGTAATGCAACCACAAAGCACATTAAAAAAAATGAATTAACATTCACATTGGGTTTCGGGGGACCAATAACGCTACTGCTTATAGTCTCATTTTTTTACTGATGCGGTGAAACTTACGGTGTTAAGGCCAAAGTGAGAAGCTTCTCCACCTCCACAGCTTCCGTACTCGATTGCATCTTCAACCTTTGACCCCACAGATCGCTCCTACCTTTTCCAAGTGGAATTGGCGACAGACGGAATAACTAGGGTTGCCAAAACCCGATTCATTTGCTCATTCCCAACACATGACAGGACGCACACTATAAATGAAACAAAAATTTATTTTCAGCTAATAACATACTTCCATTCTTAAATTCGCAATGAGGTATTTACTAGAACACTTACCTATATTCACTGAACGTTCGAGAAGAACTCTTCTGTCCCTTCGTAAATTCCTTCTTCCGCACAAACCGCCCCGCTTTACTAGTGGATGGCTTCATCGTTGAAGCAGAGAAGGCTGAAAAACTGGCATATTTCACTAAAAAGTTAGAGAAATACTCGACTTTATAAAGTATATTTCAACATCGAAATCTCTGCACTCCTGTAACGCTTCAAGCCATTCACTTGTTTCTCTGAGAGTCGCACCAACCTAAGAAATTTGACGTTGTTGCCAAGTCGAACGTCTCTTAGACATATGTCATTTCTTGCGATACAATGCTTTAAAATTGCTTTCTAATATAAGTAACTCTTATAGTTTTATGTTTGAACATTTCAGATGCCAGGATATCGTACTCCAAGTCGGGATTAAGTCCATACTATATTAAGGAAACTTATTATTATATTACTAAAAGTACGGTTGGTACCTTTGGTAATAAGTCAAGATAGAGTTTAAAATACGTATATTTTGTTCATTACCGAGAAAAATAAGCAACTGAAGCAAATATTTTCCCAACAAAAAATTATAAAATTGTATCAAAAACCTTAACAACTCTTGATATTTGTAAATTTTGAGAAGATTCAGTCGCTGTTGTGACTACGGATCTATCTCGCTCAAACTACCTTAAGCTTTAAATGTTTAATAGTTTTATGAAAACTAATTCAGTAATAATTTAAAAAATATTTACGAGATGTTCGTCTGTAGTGCCACAAAATTTACGATTTTAATTTTTTAATTTTTAATTGGTTGATTGAATCATGTTTTAATTTACAAAACATTTGCCAATCATAAGATATTGAATTGAATAGTAAATTAATTTATATTTTTAAAATATCTACCTTAGGACTATTCAACTTAAAGAAAATAGGTTTAAATCACAGTCTGCCATAGAAAGGACAAATTCTTAAAATGACCTGATTTTATTCTTTTTTATCAATTGTATGTCAGATGTGCTGTGTGCATGTGTTTTGGCTTTTGTATTAATACAATGGGTTATAATGATTCATGTTGTCCTAGACGTTTTTGTGTTATGTGTTTCTTTCCCAATTTTTTCCCATCTATTTATTTTCTGTTTATTTTTGCTTCTGGTTTCAAGTCCAAGCCAGGCTAGATTTTAACTCAGTGAATTATGCCTTTTTTCATCCATTAAATCACTTTTGAGTTGTAGGTTTAGGAATCTTAGTTTTCATGTATAACTATGATAGTTGTCATTTGAAATTATTTTCTAGGGGTCCAAACAACCGATGGAATGCCGATTCAAACAACATCAACGTCATATCTGCCTGCGGAAGGAAATGTAAGGAGTTATACAAATGAGGAATGCACTGGTCCCACAGCTTTGGTGACACAAAGTGATTTCAACGCTGGAGCATCCCTAGTAAAGACGGAAAGAAACCTGATGGATGAAGACATGGAAAAATGTGGTGCTCCAGCAACTGACATGAAAAAAAATCGCTCAATTCCTGATGATAGACAATGCAATGTGAGAAACAACAAATCACATAAACTCAGTGGAACTGGAGGCGCAAAGACTTTTTTTGGGGAGAAAGGTGGTTTTGATGCACCAAAAACTATGAATAGCCTAAGGAATATCAGAATTATTAGAATTGAAAGAAATGGCTGTGAGACCCTCGTGGGAGACAAGGAGGAGATGCCTGATTGCTCGATCAAAAATCCTAGGAGCAGTAACAGGTTAAACAAAAATTCATTTCACTGCAGAGATACATTCAACGACAAAAATGAGCTAATCAAACACACAAAAAGTAATTCTGATGCTCATAATTTTGATGCTGTAGCAGAATCATCAATCGCAGAGAAATCTTATTTGTGTTCAGTCTGCAAAAAGTCCTTCTCTCTGTGTAATGACCTTGTTTCCCACATACATTCACACACGGGAGAAAAATCTTTTTCATGTAATGAGTGTGAAAAGTCTTTCTCGAATAAGAGCAACTTAGTTGCACATATTCGTACACACACGGGAGAGAAGCCTTATTCTTGTACAATTTGCTCCAAGTCTTTTACTGAGAAAGGCAACCTCAATTCACACATCCATGCGCACACAGGAGAGAGACCTCATTCTTGCAACTATTGTGAAAAGACTTTTTCGAAAAAGAGCTACTTAGTTACACATATTCGCACACACACGGGAGAGAAACCTTATTCTTGTACAATTTGCTTCAAGTCTTTTACCCAGAGTGGCAACCTCAATGCACACATCCGTTCACACGCGGGAGAGAGACCTTATACTTGCAACTTGTGTGAAAAGTCTTTCTCGAATAAGAGCCACTTAGTTAGACATGTACGTACTCATTCGGTAAAGATACCTTTTTCATGAAATGATTTTGAAAAATCTTTCTCAAGAAAGGGGGACGTAGCGACACTTTTTCGTGCACACTCGGGGGAGAATCCTTATTCGTGCAGAAGGTGCGAAAATTCTTTTCCTGTGAGCAACTTTCTGGTCGGACACATTCGAACGTACGCCGGAGGGAGACCTTGTTCATGCAGAATTTGCAAAAACAACATTCATTCAGAGGTGATCTCTCAACAGTCACATGCGAAACAACCCAGAGGAGAAATGTTATTCGTGCGGTGACAAAGAGCCTATGGATATGTGTGCACACCCAATAGGATATTTATTTTTGCAACATCTGCAGCAACTATTTCACTCGTTTATACGACCTAGTTACACATTAGTACACAAAGAAAAGATAAAACTTTTCAATTTAACATTTGTTGTATATATTTTGATGTGAGTGCTTACCTTCACAGTCACATGCATGCTCACATGTGAGAGCAGCTATTTTTATGCATAGCCTGCATCAATCCGTCACTGCAAGGAAAGGCCTTGACCACCACATGTGTACATTAAAAGCTTTGAAACATTATTAATGTTGAGTTTGTGCTATTTATTTCACTTTGTGTTTCAACCTCTACTGCCACATTGGAACACAAGTGAGAGACATTATTCATGTTGTGTATGCTGTGATGATTTCACTGGGATAAGTCGCCTTTGTGCATGCAACATATTTGCTCGGGGACAGGATAATTCACATAAATGTTACAAATGTTTCTAATTCAATCTCATGCAAATATGCACTTAAAAGCCCAATAGTAAATTCTTGCCTGCACAATTAGGACTGAAGGATAGTTAAGTGCCGACAGGGATTATTGGCAATCTATGTAAATGCATGAAGAATGTACCAAGTCATGTATTTTTAGATTTTCAAAGTGAATATTGGAGGAAAGTAGTTGCAGAAAAGGGTACAGCCAGTCTCGCAGATTGGGATGAAGCAGCCTGCATTCCGCATTTTATATTGAAGACGCCCACAATATTCACTTCAACGTATATTGCTCTAAGTCCAGCCTTTTTGGTCATCTCATAAATGGATCTGAATATTCATGGAATATCATGTGTCTTTTGAATATGCTTGGTGGAAATAATAACTTTCGGGGATCAGGTTGGTGTGGTGGCTTGAGTGTTGGCTTCCCACCCGGTGGGCCCAGGTTCAAATCCCGGTAGCAGCAGAGAATTTTCAGAGACTGCCCGATCCCTCTTGAATGTTGTGTGGAGGACATTTCAAGCGCAACACTCCGTCCGTCGGATGGGACGTTAAGCCGTGGTCCCCTTGGCGCCTTTCGTTAAGAGCAGGCTAATGCCGATGCCGGGTTTCTCTCCACCCAACCTTACCTACCCTTCCCTCATGGCGCAAATGGCCTCAGCTGTCGGTCGCCTCCTCCAAATACCATACCATACCAATAATAACTGTCTTTTCCCCATGTTATAAATAATGCGATATTATTGCATAATAATAGACTCATGTCAGAGTTAGCTAATTAAATGAATGTAGTACGTTATTTATTTTTATTCTTAAAATATTTTCAATTTTATTCCTACATTTTTTTATTTTCAGTCAAGGCTGAGCTGTAAACCACCAAATACATCTGATGTGTTGCGGTTGTTGGGTAAAATTTATTATATAAAGTTTAGCGGCCATATAAGAAAGTTTTCTTGTTGAATAATCAGTCATGGACAAATGGTGGTATTACCCTAAGCTGATATGAGTCTATCCCCGGCCAAGATAGGCTATCTAAATGATACATAAAGCCTGTGAAGATGCCGTGATTTTGTGATATGAGGCTTCCCTAATTGTGCTTCACAAAGCCTGGGGGAGAGGGCAGAAGCTATTCTTCATATGAGTGAAGGTGGAGACCACAGTGGTCTACACGGCGACACTCTTTTCACTGCAGGCGTGGGAACATGTACTTAAACAGCTGTAGTACTGCAATGTGGAAGGCAAGGGAAACCATCAAATTATTGTCTGACCAGTATTTCTTCTTTCACTTTTTTCATATTTCAGTGAATGAAGAATTCTTTCACTCATTTAACTGTGAAAATTATAACCCTCATTCTCATTTTAAGGTTATTTAAAAAGGAGATTGGAGGCTGTGAACAAATCACTGAAACATACATTCCTGTTCCAGGCTGCAAACTACTCAAAACCTATACTTTGATAAGTTATTCACTCTTCTACAGTAAAACACAGAATAATGACCATTAGCTGAGAAAGTTTAAGGATATGTGTTCCTATGATTAGTAACTCCAAGTTGTATGACCTTCAGTTGAGCAACTTGACTAGTTGTATGATGAAAGCCAAAAAGCCTAGCCATGCTTATCTATTTTCATGTTAGCAAATCAAGCTCTACAAAACCGCTTATCTTCTGGCAGAAATATCACACTCCATATGGAGTAATCTTATAGCGATATGCGTCTATTCTACTGAGAAGCTATTAGTCTACGGTGGACCCCATATTTTCTTCCATACACCACATATAGATACATAAAGAGGTCATTAACATAATACACACATTCCGGGTCAGTTTATGAGACATCACTGTGTTATATTATTATTTAGTGATATGTCTTTTTAAATGAAACTACTCTGAAAATTATTATCGCAGAAGCAAATTCAGCAAAATAAAAAAAAATTGTTCATTCAGCAGTGAAGATTCTTACCCTCAATCTCTATGTAAATAACAAGCTTGTAAAATGAAAAGAAGTGAATTAAGATATATTGCATGATCTTGACATTCCAGGAGTAACATGAATTAGCTGTGAAAGGGACGATTTGAAGGCCTTCTTATGGCACCATGGATGTTGCCATAGAGAACATAATATGAACAATTTGAGATCTTCTACTGAACAAAGGACTGCATTCAAGATGTGATTGTAGTCGCTTCACAGAAAGCACGCTTAGTCCAACCAACTGAAATATTCATTCCTGTGCCAAACCTCCAACTTCCCACAAACAATTCTCATATACGTAAAATCTGAGTTGAAAGATCCGTTCCTTTAATTTTAGTTGCATTAATATATAATATGCTATTTGTGAGATGAAAATGGGTATGTCTTGCATAAGTATATGCATTTCTATGGGGCGTCTTCTTTAACATTACAACCTTTACCTGTTTCATAGTAGACAAAATGTCTATACACGCTTATCTATTTATTCATAATTAGAAAGTTGTTCAACGCCGCCAATGTTTTGTTTTTAATTTCGCACATCCTATCAGGAAAATTACTAGAATCGAAAAAATACTAGATTTTTTGGCTATCTTTGAATATCCATAGGTCGAACGAATTTCGAATAATTAACTTTTTTCGATTTTCCATTGTCGAGATGGGGAATTTTGAATTTCGGATTTCGGCCTTGGGTCTTTGCCATATGAATATTCGGAATCTCCACAAAAAAATCGTTAAGGGAGCTTCGAATTATAACGGTCTTCCCTCGTTTTCCCGCAACCCTCTCGGTTACTTCAAAATAATTAATCGAAATCGCGACCCTTACAACGTTTGGTAACTTACAACACAGCCGCCTAGAAGTTTGAATCTCACCAACGCACAATTTTCAGATTTTTCGGAATTTGTTAGCCACTTCCCGAGTAGGTAGGGACACCAAATTCACGTGAGTGATGTTTTTTATGTTCCCCTTTCTGCCGCTACCTGGTGAACGCGGAATGTTTACTTTAAAAGGTCGCAAAAAGAATTTTTAGTGATGGAAGGCGACAACGCATAACACGGGAAAAGCACCTTAAGATCCGCGATAACCCCCTGCAACTTTCAAAAACAAAATTTGTAGAAAAGTCGAATTTTTCGGCAAATTATCATCCCACATTTGTAAATTTTAATGTAACCCACTATGTATATTTTAATCGATTCACAAAGGCTTAGGAAGACGCTTTCTCCCACGTCACTTTCATTTCTCCCGGACTATTGACGGATCTGCATAAAACTTCAAATTTGTAAATGTACATTTCGTCATAAAATAATGGTATCAAAATGAGAGTTTTGGGGTACTGACAGCTTAACATAACTTTTTAAAGCACTTCCCGACAAGATACGGCCACGAAATTCACGTGGATGATAGCTAATTGGTGCGCCTATGCACCGCTACTTGGAGAACGCGGAATTTGCAATGTTAGCGGTAGTAAGAGTCGAAAAATCATAGTTCCACTAAAGCTAGAGAGCTGGAATTTTTACTGTGAGCGGACAAACCGATGTTGTGAAGGAAAATCTCTGGAACACTCCGTTGGCTCCCTGAAAAAAAAACCCGAAAAAATTAACTTTTGTAATAAGTCGGAAAATATAGTCGTTTTCGCATATTTCTACCGCAATACCGCGCCCCTATGACTCTAGATACGGAATGAAGGTGGACGACAATGTACGAAGTCACAACACCCATAAAAACCCCCGGCAACCCCTCGGATCCCCTTAGGGAAATTAAAAAAAGGAAACAGGCCGCAATCACGAGTATCATGCGTCTAAATTCCGCCGCATTCTTTTCGGATCGGGAAAATCGATTTTTTTTTCTAAAAACCATATGGTGTAATAAAAAAAATTGTGGGACCGATCAAAAATAAGGCCTGAAAATTTAGAGATCTCTAGGTGAACCCTTACTCAAATGCTATTTAGGGGGAGAGGGTCAAAATCCGAAAAATTTAATATTTTATGGTCATTTCCTATAGATTTTGCTGAGTTACTTCACTTCTAAGACAACACTTTAATGCATTTTGACGTATCTGCCAGCTTTTAGCCACAAAATGCCTAATTTGAGTCTGCATCCGCGAAGAAAATATTCCAATGCCCACGCAGCGTCGCGGATACAAGAACGGCAGGCCGATCCCGTCCCCTCCCCGCTCGTTTCTTCCCCTCCCACGCCTCAAATACAGCAAAATTCATCTCCGTGTGCTGCTAGGAGGGCAGGGCGTACATCTTTAAATAATATATATTTAATTCATAATATAAATCGGAAGGTGGTAGAAGGTAAAAACTGATGCGTAGTGAGACGACTTATCTCTTATTTGGCGCCTCGTCGGCGTTAAAGAAATCGATGTTACCAACTTTTAGAGAAGCGATGAAATATTTTTAGAACCATTCCGGTTATTGTCCGACAGCTGTGACTAAACGGATTTTGGGTGACGGCCGCTCGCGTCCCCTCCCCGCTCGCCTCTCCCACGCCCAAAATGCACCAAAATACACACCCAGTGCGTCTATATTGGTGATTCTAACTAATATTTAATGATTCAGCATCCTTTGCGGAGAAACTATCACGAAAGAACTACTCAATAATTGCTTTCCAGTCTGTATTTCTTATGTCAGTGTCATTTCTCGTCTTTCGCTGCAGTCAAAAATTCTAGATACCCCAACTCGCCGCTGGTAACGCCCTACGACGGGATGCAGGGAACAGTTTGCTTATATAGTCCTGGATTACTTGGATAAAAATTAAAATATTTTGAAATTCGCCGAAAATTAAGATTCCAAAACATCGACAAAAGATTTCTTCAACTTTTGCCTTTTCGATGTCGTTTAAAGTTTGCAATTACAATAAACACTACGTAGTGTTTAAGAAAATTTCAAAATTTAAAGAATTCTATCATCGATACACCCGCAAAAAATTAAATGGAGTAAACTTCCAATTTTTATCAAGGATGACGTTTGCCATATACTGAAATAATCTCGAAATATGGATGTCATTGGGCTTATTTCTGTTACTTATTAAATCAATGGATGTGACCCCGTATTATTGTTATTTTTAAGTGGGTTTTTCGTCTTTAGTTGCGAAAATGCCGTCCGAAAATATGCTTCACGGAAAAAATTTCAATGTTTTCCATCATCTCTTCTGCCATCAACGTACTATTGATACGTGGACCAAGAAAAATATAATCATAGAAAGTGAGTGTTTTCACTATAGATAGGTAATAATTTTCTTACAACACTATTACTTTGCGAGATAAAAATTAAATTATTCTGACAGTCACCGAAAATTACGATTTTCGAAAGAATAAGACATTATTTCGTTGAAATATAGCCGGCTTAATCCTATTAATGATTGTAAGAACATCAATCACGGTATTTGCCATTAGAAATGGACAACTTGTCGAAAGCTTTGACCCCGATTACCCCGCAAAAAAGGCGGACGCATCGGATGCTTTCTAAACGGATAAAGCAGGACTCAAGATGCATAGGAACGAGGAACAGTGAAGCCGTCCAGAGGTTTGCCGCCCACGGCAGTCCATACCGTTTCCCCTGGCCGCGGAAGCCGGCCCCGGGGATTTACGGGGTACAGAGTGTGCCGGCGAAGCCGACTGCGTCGTAGCCGAGTGCTCGATTTACTCCCACCCCCCCGAGTAGGTTTGTCTTATATCCCTTGTACGCTTTTTATAGTATATACATTTTTTATGGATAATTGTGCATTTCCTGTAGTTTTATTTGTAGTTTGTAAAATGTTGTGCCCGGGTAAATCCACGTCAATTCTACACAGAAAAGTGACATTTTCAACCCGACCATGTCAGATTTCTTTCAAATTTGATGTATTCAATGGTTCTGGTATGTGATGGAAAAATACCAATTTGTAGAGGTCAATGATGATTTTGACAAAAGTTACAGGTCCGCAAATGTTGTGAATTTGTCGAAATTTCAGCGTGTCTCTTTAAAGATAAATGACTATAATTCCGGTTCTATTCAAGGTAGAAAAATGAAACTTATGGTTTTGGAGAGGTAATATATAGGGCTTTACAATGATATACAACACGGCCTATTTATAATAATTTTAATACTCGATGTCATTGACCTTGACCTTTGACCTTGAATATCTCAAAACATCCCCCTTTCAATTTTTTATAAAAATATGTGTTAATGCTCATACATTTTTCTAAACGCATACAAAATATCAAGATGGCACACTTAGGGCGCCATGCCCAAAAAATTATTTGTCTACAAAACTACTTAAGCAAAATGCAAGAAGTACCACTTAAATATGAAATGCCCATTGTTGAACGGTATAGGTCATGGCTATATCATTACTGTGTTACAGAAAACAATGTGATGGGTAGCTTCAATGAAAATACAGTTTAAATTGGTAATATCCAGGGGTGGTTACAAAGAGGAGCTGGGGGGGCTAATCGCCCCTTCGGTATCCAATTTACACTAGATGAAATGGTAATTTTTTCGGTCCCCCTCCACTGCTGCAAGTTTCAGGTCAATGCCTTCACTATTATTGTCAAGATGAAAGAGACAGAAAAGCAGATGATAATGAACCACGGAGGAAAGCAATCAGCGCCCCCATGCAGAACACACAATCGCTAAGAAAACACATAAATTGGAGCGTGAGTGGAAGAATATCTTCTGTGAGGGTCCACCAGACGCTGCTCCTAAAGGAAGCATCCTAGAATCAGCTGGAAAAAATATCATTAAAAAATACGAGCACGCAAACGAAGGCAATGAAGAGGCACAGAATGAAAGCAGGCAGATATATCTCATATACACTTACCAAAAGTACACAAATGAAAGTGTAAGAGATAGGAAATCTTAATGAAAGACTTGGACGCCTTTGGTCTATCGCCCACGCTTTAGGCAGGGCATTTAGAAGACGCATGCAGTGCGTTGCGCACTCTTAGAGTGGAACTACGGGCATTTATCGTCACGCTTGAGTGGTTAATCTAATTAAGACTAATTTGCAGTTAACCTAATTACATATTTTCATTATTGAATCAAACTGTGAGAGACTAATCTGATTAGATTCAGAGAGTTTAATTTAGAGTGAGAATCATACAGTCATTTAAGCTACTTATCTGTTGCTTGTCCCATGGATGTCACTTCAGTAGGAACTACAGTGAAGTGTATGTGTGAGAATCAGACAGTCATTTAAGCTAATTATCTGTTGCTTTTCCCAGGATGTGACTTCAGTCGGAACTACAGTGAAGTGCATAAATGATTTTAGCACTATTTATTTTATGTGTAACATTAGTTAGTGAAAAATGGCTTTCAAGTCAAAAATGTACTGTTGCAATCCATTTAAAGAAGAAGGCCTTGCAAGAGTAAAGAAAAATTTGAGAGACGTTCAGGATTGGATGGCAAATGAATCACCTAATGTATTGATAGGTGGGAAAATTTGCACCAAAATTTTGTATATCATTGTAAAGCCCTATATATTACCTTTCCAAAACCATAAGTTTAATATTTCTACCTTGAATAGAACCGGAATTATAGTCATTTATCTTTATAGAGACACGCTGAAATTTCGACAAATTCACAACATTTGCGGACCTGTTACTTTTGTCAAAATCATCATTGACCTCTAAAAATTGGTATTTTTCCATCACTTACCAGTACCATTGAATACACCAAATTTGAAAGAAATCTGAGGTGGTCGGGTTGAGTGGTGTGTTGAATTCACATGGAATGACCCGCCCGTTAAAATAAATATATTATTATTAATTACAAATATTAGATGGAAAGAATTTTTTGGCAAACCCTGATTTCCTTTTACGAACAAAACTGTTTTATATGGCTCTAAACCGGTTTTGGCTTCATTGGAGTCATTTGTCCCTCATATTGCCATCCTTGATAAACCGTGGGGGGCTAACACCTAGTAACATTAGCGTTGGTGCAATTGCCATGGGAATGTGCATTGTGATCTTCACTGTCACCTAGTGAGCCATGGTTCAATTTGTAGTCCATGAGGAATTTTTTTCATGGCAATCCGAGCGTATTTCATACGCAATAGGATTCAAACACGACGATAAAAATGTTATGGTGAGAATTAACTGAATTGCTCATGGGAAGGAGAAAAATTAACATTGGGGTACTTTAGTGTTAAAATTACATTTAGCTTCACTGAAGACGACATTTTAATGTTTGTAAAGACATAATACAAGAAAAATAAAATGGATGTTAGGGCTAACTAGAAATTTGGAAATGAGGAAAGGGGAATTCCTGTAGGTAAGGACAGAACTCCAGAAATTTTCGACGAACACGAAATTTCCGACCGTCTCTGACCACATGATTTGCTTTAGAAGACGCAGACCATGGAATGCTTTGTTTACATGTGCGCTTGAACATATTTTTGTATTGCTTGTACTTTCAGAGAGGTATTACGTCTTAAGTATTTAGAGATATTTGAATGGTACAAATTGATAGCGGAAAGCCAGTTAAATAAATCGTGCGTTTTGTGATCCCGTAACGAAGTACCTACTACCTAATAAGTTGTATTCCCCGCAGATGATTATGCTTCAAGATAGTAAACCTTAAACATAATCATAAGGAAACTTACTCTTCAAGTTGCTATCCGAAAACTTTTCCTTTCCGATTCAGTAAATTATTAAGTAAGTGAAAAAATAATTTGGGAGAAAACTGCACGGAAAAATCCACCCTTATGGAGACGAGTCCCATACTGGTGTCGCAGTATCCAGCTCCAATAAAAAAACATTAAGATTCTTAAAGCAAAGGCTCCACATGGGTTAAGGCCACACGACAATGAGTTTTCATGTTCAGGTTCTCTTCGGGTGCACAGCCTTCACAATGTAGGTGAACAAAGGTCACTCCTGTGCGAGAGAAAAAAGGAAGAGGGAAGAGAGAAAAGGAAGGGATCTGCTCTATTTTCCTTTCGAATAATTGTGCAATTTCTGTATTTCAATTTGTAATTTGTAAAAGGACTTGTGCTCGGTAAAATAAATATATTATTATTAATTACAAATATTAGATGGAAAGACTTTTTTGACAAACCCTGATTTCCTTATAAGAACAAAACTATTTTATATGGCTTTAAACCAGTTTTGGCTTCATTGGAGTCATTTGTCCCTCATGTTGCCATCCTTGATAAACCGTGGGGGGCTAACACCTAGTAACATTAGTGTTGGTGCAATTGCCATGGGAATGTGCATTGTGATCTTCACTGTCACCTGGTGAGCTATGGTTCTATTTGCAGTCCATGCGGAATTTTTTTCTCGTGGTAATCCCAGCGTATTTTATATGCAATAGGAATCAAACGCGATGTAAAAAATGTAATGGTGAGAATTAACTGATTTGCTCACGGGAAGGAGAAAAAATAAACATTAGGGTACTTTAGTGTTAACATTACATTTAGCTACACTGTAGACGTCATTTTATGTATATAAAGACATTTGGATAAATAAAATGGATGTTAGGGCTCACTAGAAATTTGGAAATGAGGAGGGAAGGGGGATTTTGTTAGGTAAGGACAGAATTCCAGAGATAGGAAAATGTTCATGATATTTGTATTCAGCGTACCTGGAATGTAAGATGCAATCCAAGGACCAAAACAGAACTCCTTTCCTAGGAGTGTCTATCTGTCATTGGGTGGCAACTTTGCAAGCATCAGTCTCCAACTTGTTACAGGCGGCTGCAAATAAACCTGATGGTAAAACAATACAGTTTTTTACTACGTCCACAATAGTAACCCAATGCCAATAACAGCTCAAGCAGATGGATGTGCTTCTGAGAATCCTCACTTACTGGTGACCAGTAAAGCCGGGTGGGAGCATGCACACATAATATGGAACCAAGGACTTAACTGCTTCTTCATGCAAACGTAATACCAAATCAATATAATGAATCTGACACGCCTTTATATTTTTCAAGAAATGCAGTATTGTTTGATAATTTTGTAGCCCACCACAATAACAAAATTCAATTTGTACTTGCAAGTGTCCATCATGATGGATTATGTCAGTCGTAATAATTTTATTGTAAGATAAAAATGGTAAAAGTGAATTCGTCTTTATTTATCAAACAATTTCAGTGGCATAAAGTGATTCTGATGAAGTTGGTGGACTCTCATATATATCTACACACTGGAACCCACCCAGGTGGGCTTCAAACCTTTAACCCCTGGATTAATGACAATTACTCGGTGTACTAGAACTTACTTACTCCCATGTCCATTTATACCACAAATGGTATTTAGCCTCGCCGTCTGTCTGTCTCCAACGCTTTTGAACTTCTGCATCCGCCTTGCTGACACCCATTCTCCCGATACCAATCCACACCTCATCCTCCCACCTTTTTTGGTCTTCCTAGAGGTCGTCTTCTATCAGGGTTTTCTGCCCAGACTTGTTTCACCAGGGCCTCTAGCTCTCTTCATATCATGTGTCTTGCCCATCGCATTCTGCAGATCTAGTTTTAGCTATTACTTTTTCAAGTTGAAATGATCCCTGTGTATTATTTTCCAGTTTTCATTTTTTCTTGCAGGTCCAAAAATTTCCTAAAAACTTCATATTAAAAGATACTTACTAAATTTTTCTGTTTTATTGTCGATTAATATTGCTCCGTACAGAAGGATAGGTCTTATAATGGTTTCATATTTTTAGTTTGGTTCTGATGGGTAAAATATTTTTTATGTTAGGACTTTGTTGAGGGCATACATTCTCTTACTGCATTAAATATAATAATTAAAAATATGTTATTATTATTAGAACTTTATTCCTGGTATGACTCGGCAGAAACACACAAACATTTCCCTAACTTAATCAAATGTCAACAAGTACTCTAGGGCTTTGCATTTAACGAAGAAATTTTCCAAAATGGGCGATTAATTATTATTAACAGAATAGGTCATTCAACCACTCAAGGAAAGTCAATTGCTCAGCTGGACAGGAAAGGAATGTCATGTCTGCAATTTTATTTAAGTTGGTCACATAAATCTCATGCATAGGTGCATTTGACCAGCAAGTGTATTATCCGTTAAAATGGTAAGTTTTACTGGTTTCATTATTATTTGGATATAAGTTAGTGACACACAGTATTCTCTTCTATTTTATGCAAAAGAGGGGAACAACGACCCACATAGAGAAGAAAATAATGACGTTTTGCGTGGAACAGCTCCAGGTGGATCTCAAATTGATGCCTTAGACCCCTTGGATAATGATAACTTGGTTAATGAACACACTTTCATTGTTTTGCAGTTTTGTTAAAATGCATTCCTCAGTGGAACATTGCAACATTCCCAGCCTCACGTAGTGGAAACAAGCAACCTTTTTCCTCACTTGATAAAAAGTGGACAAGTACAGACTTACTGTATTGTGAATTAATGAATCGTTAAAAATGAACCACTAATTGTGATGAGCAAAATGTCTGCCAGATGCTGTGTGAGGGAAAATTGGTGCGAGTGCCGATATGATCCAGGCTGCTAGCAGGTACTAAGATTGGCCGAATCTCCTACCTTCCGTTGCACATAATCTTCACATTTTTTCCATGCTAAAATACAGATATAAGTTGATGGTGTCAGAAGTTCAGAAACTAGGAGTCACCAGTTTAAAACGTCGCGGGAGTTCCTACAATTTAAAACTATATAAAAGTCTTGGCAGTTCAAGCATGTGCGACATTAGGAAGTTTTAAAATGTGGTTGTAAATAAATTATTTAACACTACTTCTCAGACAAATGAAAATACTCAACGAGGAAAATATGACTTCATTATTTTTGGCCAGGGTATCCCATGCTTTACGACAATATGAGTCAAATTCTTCATGCAGTATATTATTTTAGATAAAATCGTCACAAGACATAGTCCTAGCATTGCATAAGCATATATTTAAAATAGTAAATTTTTCATATCAATTTTCCTTCACATGTAGAAGGGACAACTGAACAACCGGTTGACTACCAACAGATGTGAGACAGTTACCCTGGCATTGTTGGAAATTCATTTGAAAATAAAATTCCCTATCCCAAGTAGCCATGAATATCGGCTAAATATTGGTCCAATATAGGCTTCAGATTGATATATCGGCCCCTCATTGCCATCATTCTGCCAATGTTGGCCCGATATTGGCATCTTATATAGGACCGACATCATCTGCTGATGTTATGCTATGAGTCAAAAATCTAAGTGCCAATAAGAGCATGTTTTAAAATGCAATTCATGAAGTATGTAAACTATTAAACATTAGGTCAAAAAATTTTTTACTCACTTTAGACTTAACCATTTTTTGGCCCAGCCTATTTGACCCTCATTGCCATCATTCTGCCAATGTTGGTCCCATATTGGCTGCCTTTATAGGACCGACATCATCTGCTGATGTTATGTTATGAGTAAAAAGTCTACGTTCCAAAAGCATGTTTTAAAATGCAATTCATTAAGTATGTAAACTATTAAACATTAGGTCAGGAGTTTTTTTACTCACTTTGGACTTCACCATTTCTGGCCCAGAACATTTTCCCCTCATTGCCATAATTCTGCCAATGTTGGTCCCATATTGGCAGCCTACATAGGACCGACATCATCTGCTGATTTTATGCTATGAGTCAAAAATCTAAGTTCCAAAAGCATATTTTAAAATGCAATTCATGAAGTATGTAAGCTATTAAACATTTTGTCGGGATTTTTTTTAACTCACTTTGGACTTAACCATTTTTGTGGCCTAGTGAAAAATTGCTTATGAAACAGATATTGATGAAGCAGTAAAGTATCTTTTGTTTCAAAAACACTCTTGGAAATATGATTTTAATTTTTTTTAATCCATTGGAGCGATGGAATGTATTTGGTACTTCTTCCAGTGGTGAATATTACTTAAGCCATCAGTCCGCTTTTCCCATTCCTGAATGCCTATTTTCAAACTCCCGCTCGTAGTTTAAAAGTATCGACCTACCGGCTACCATCGATCTAATCGTATATCGATTGCCATCGATAGAAAATGTCCACTATTTTGCTGTTTCCTGCCACCGCATGCCACAATTGCATCACCTTGCTTAATGACTATGAGTATTACCTTAGAATGCAAAGTTATAGTGCTTTAATGAGTGTTACTGTGATCCAAATCAAGTTGCAATCATGTGCATTGAGCTGCGAATCAATGGTTATCTGACAGTGCGGTGTTTTGTTTACAATCTGTGTACTTCTAGATCACTAGAAAGGGTTTCGACCGTTGAGATTCTTTTACTAGCTTCATCAGAACTGGTGAGTAGATTTTTTTGTATTGAAATTCATACTAGGCAGCATTTATATCCATAATATTGTGAACCATTTTTACTTTGTGGACTTCTTGATTGTTTGTTGTCAGCGCAATTATCATGTAGACTAGGGTTTCAACTTTAACAAGTAATCAAATATTATCCTAGCGTTAAAACCAACAGCTTTCTCAATATCAATTCATATATTTACTGTGAACGTGCGACTCCTCCTAGCTAGAATCTGTACAATAGAGATGCAGTAGTCCATTGACAAAATTCCTGCCTTGAGGCACCGAGTTTTCGCAGAAAACATGTTATGCAAAAATAATAAGGTTTTTATTTTATCCCAATGACTGATTCCTACGGGAAATTTTAACAGGAAGGCAACGATTTCGCTCATGGCGCATGAGGCATAGTTGTTGAGAATAATTAAATTTAAAAACTAAAGAATGCCAATAAGAATGCTCAGTAAAATTTTGAAATTTGGTAAACATGAAGAAAAACCTGATGGCTGCAGTGTTTTAAAGATTCATTTGGTGTCAAACTCTTCGAGTTGCCATAATTCTAACGCAAAAAACGTCCGAAAATTGCATTAAGAAATTGGTCGGTAAAAAAATTTATAAATGATGACCTGAATCACTTTAAAATGCAATGATCTCTCCCAGAGTTATTTAAGTTTAAGTCTGCAAGAGTTTGGCGTGGGCAAAACATATTCTAGAAATCCACTTGGTGGAAATGGTTCAAGATGGAATGAATATAAAATATGGCTCATAGGAATTTTAATAATCTACTCATCTAGATGCTGCTGAAGCAAGTGAATAAGTTTGATACCCTCTCGAGGAATCTGGAAGGATTCCTTAAAAGGCAAATGGAAAGAGACGAACATCCTTTCTTCTCTTGTTTTATTCCAAGCAATCACAATTAAGTGTCAGCTGGTATAAAGTTATTGCCATCGAAGCTGTTTCTTAGCTCACGAAATGTAATATTGCTGTTCTACTTTTAATGGAGCAACTAGAAAAGTGTTAAACACATAATTCACAGTGTCCGGCGATATACAGCGGAAATGTTTTATATTCATGAGGATAAAATAAAATGGTTAACTTCCACACACTTTTTTATTAACAAACTACCGACCCGGTTTCGACACGTAGTGTCATTATCAAGGTTCACCACATCGAATTATTTTATCCTCATGTTAAACACATCCACTGATATGGATATTCAGGCCTGCATAAGCAAGATTTTGGCTGGTGCTAAAGACAGAGGAGACAGACATGAAAGAAGACTGTCAAAAGCTGTGGTTCAGTAGTTTAGTTGTAGCAATAGAATGTTATTAAATATTAAATTCACCTTAAAAGTGTTTTTTCATTCCTACTCCTTCATTATAATCATCAAATCAATCTCAGTCTCTGCTATGACTGCTATGTCATCCACTAATCGTAGCATACTAATTCTTTATTCCTGGATATTAACACCCAAGGCCTTCCTCTTGATTTCATTGATGGCCGTCTCGATGTAAACATTAAATATTGCGGGGGACAATGCATACCCTTTTATCAATCCTTTAGCTATTCTTGCTTCTGCACAGCTAGGTCCCCATTTTATCATAACTATTTGGTTTTTATACAAGATGTGCACAGGTCTAAGATCACTGTAGAGTACTCCAATACCATTCATGACAACAAATGCTATCATATTGATGTTTTTTACTGGTTTTGGACACGTCTTGTTCAATTCTCATTTGTCATTCTAAATATAGGTCCAGCATTTGCAGAAGAAATCAGATCAATCAATATTGGGTGAGCACCAGTGAAGTGGGTAAATATAGGCTGCCAATATCGGCAATAAGACTGAAAACGTTATAATATGGCCATTTGCCCTATATTGGCAGTCAATATTGGTCCGGCAATGGCTGAAGAAAGCGGAGCAATATCGGTCCAATATTGAGTGAATGCCGGTACAGTGGGTAAATATATTCTGCCATTATTGGGCCAATATGAGCTGCCAATATCGGCTAAAAAACGCAAAATGTTACATTTGGATATTGGCCCTATATTGGCAGACAATATAGGGCCGACATAAGAACACTGGCAGATGATATTGGTCAGACATATGCCCGATATTGGGTGGCTACTTGGGATGATAGAGTAATGTACATTTTTAAGACAGTCTGAGAAAACATTGCTTTCATTTGAATGTATGTAATAATATTTGTACGTATATTTTAAAAAAGACAATTTGGAATAGAATTGATAATAATTAGAAACTAATGAAATAACAAAATAAATTAATTTAATTGGCAAACTCTATCTCATACTTATAATTATACAAAAATGGTACATTATTTCGAAGAAACACAATAATTTGTTTATTTCAAGGAAGGATGCTGCAAGCATCATGACCATTTTCAGAATAAGTCAGAACCATTAGGTACATGACAAATGAGAATGGAGTTTGAGAAAGACACCTTAGACTGAGATTTATGAGCACACCTTCACCTGCTAGCGAGGACATGTGTCTTTTTCTGCCACCGCTATCCTCAAATATTCATTTCGAAATCCAAAAATACATGAAGCTCGGAATAAGGACACACGTACATTCCGCATGAGATTCAGTAGGAAGCACTCCAGATAGGCCATAAACGACGACCTATTCAAAAGACTGCCCTTAACGTCTGATCTATTTCTTTCCTCTACACTGACATCAACTCGGAGAAGTCCAAAGGAAATGCCAAAAGATTTAAGAGATCTGCTGATTTTGGATGATGTTGAAGAAATGGACTCACACATCAGTGACGACAGTTCATTCGGATGGTGAAAGTTAAATTACCGTCACTGAAAAAAGACAATCTAAAAATTAAAAAAAAAGCGAAGGAAAATGTGAATTCCGAAGTATGTATCCGTTTTACATTCTTATATAATTCTTCGCATTATTATAATCTGTAAGTTTTTGAGCTAATGATTGGTAGTCCATTAATGCTACATTGTTTTCTATTGAAATATTCCATGACGAATAAAAAAAAACTGTTTTCAAACTTTATAAAACGCAAATGTTACATTTCATAATGATTTTTGCATTTATCAAACGTGTTTCTTGTTTGCTGTATAACGATGGATTGAAAGTGAAATTTGATTAAATCAAGTTAACTCTTTATTTACCATTTTAATATAGGTAATATTTAATTATGAATTCAAGGATAAAAGATTATCTTTTCTTCTTCCTTCAAAATTCCCCTGTGTATGGTGACATCAAAAAGGAAAAACCTGTGTAGAAGGACCCTTTACATACAGTTGCCTTAAAAGGCCTTGCGTGGTCATAAAACGCCAATATCCGCGCGACCCTCTTCGGCGAGGATTGGAAAGGGAGGGTAGCTACTGGTAGGGGCAAAGAGTAGAGGTCGTTGCCTTTCCCAGAAACTGTTTACTTCTCTCTTTCTTTCGCATGCCAACTGAATCTCTTAACAATACTGCAACATCTGAAGCATACTTCGTGAACGTATAATGGTTCGGACAAAAATCTAATCCTGACCATCTTCACTAGAGTAATGCGCAAAACGGACAAGTCGATCGACCCATTATCTTGGTAATAGTGTTTTAGGTCAATGCTGACTATGTGCCATGCTTCAAATGGCGATTTTTAAGAGTTAATTCTGAAAAAAAAACTTGATAAATCGGCCGCAGTGGCCGAGCTTCAGAGTCCCGCGTCGCGTAGCTCAGACTTGACGTGCGACCGAAAAATCGCTCTCATTTCCGTGGTCGCAAACATTTTCCAAGATGCCTTCGCAGTATCCTTAAAAAATGTCTACTCCACACTGTAATGTAAATTTTTCGATTACCATATTTCGTAAACGAAAGATAATTTTACTCTAATTTATTTAAAATTTCACGCCAAAAAAGGTGCGCCATTTTGTGTTGTAAAACCATGTAAATATGAACTAAAATCTTCAAAAATCATGAACAATATGGCCAAAGCATTTTCTCAAAGGGTTGTTTTTTTTATTTCATAAAAATCATGCAACTGCAACACCGCCTGCTTAAGTTCAAAGATTTTCGCAGAAAAGCGAGTTTTTGAAAATTGGCCACGTTTGAGCTGCTGTATCTCAACAACAGATCAAAATTATGAAAAATGGCATTCAAATTCATGATTTGCTATTATTTTAGAGTATTTGTGCCAAGTTTTAGGTCCCCATCTCAAAAAAAGACATTTAGGACTTTTGTCTGGCTTTTTCCGATTTCAGACCACTGTGCGCCGTCGGGCTCCTATCGAGGCATTGCCTCCTTCCATTTTCGTTCCCGTCCTCCCCCTTCTGTGGTGCTCACGTGATAAGCTTATTGTTTCAGACTTCGTCCAAGGAGCGCAACAGTACAAGTGCGAAATGGCACGAGGTACTGCAGTACATGGTGTCATTTTGAATGCTTCCAAGGCCTTAACATTGGTTTCATATAATCCCTCGACCAATAATATCTACTTATTATTAAGCCTTTCCTGCCAGTGCCTACAACAGGGAAACATTCTCTGTACTATGAGTAGCATTGAAATGCTTGAAAATTCTCTTTGCGGCTTTCTCTTTTGGGGAGACGTTACCGATTACGTTACTGTTATTTTCGTCCCTCAGTCCGTCCCGGCTCCACTGCCGTGATAAGCAAGGGAAGTGAGCGGGAGTATTACATTTAGGTATAATCTCGTTAAGCTCGGCATCTCGTTCAAGACTACGAGTACTTCGAGAACGTGCTATTGGAGGAACTCCGGCATTTAAGCTAATAACCAAAAGAAAATCCGTGTTTAACTAGCTACTGATGTATAGTTATTTTACGATGTCATATTTCTTTGTATTATTATACGTATTGGCTGAATTGACAATATGTTTTAATCCTCGATAACCGGTGCATGTGGATTGTATGCTCAACTCGAAGCTATGTTTTGCTGAAAATCTGCTTCCATCCCACACGTTATTGCGATTCGTGCAAGCCAACTCCAACAGTTTCCTGTCACCGGATAATTAAGGTGAGGTATGATTTATCTTTTATTGTGGGTGAAACGATTGATACCACTGTAAACCATGCACGCAGTTCTCCATTGTGTTTCAAGAGAGTATTTTCGTACGTGTATTCTTCACTATTTTGACTAAAGATGAACTATTACACGATTAATATCTTCTATTTATAAGTTATTTGGCAAAATTACGTCGCAATTATATTGTACCCTTACATAGACTCCAAATATTGAGTATATTTATGTGTTGATCACATTGTGCCAATAGATGTACCCAAGGATAGATTCCTCGACGTTCCAAGGCTTAAGAAAAAGGTGCGCACGGCCCAAATTAATTAATTCTAATTTTCTTTTCATGCTCTTTCGCGCATATCCAGCGGGTGACGATGTAAATAGCTTGGCCAGAACAAAAGGAGAATGGAATACGGAAAAAATCGGCGAAGCAAAGCCAGAAGACCCAGAAGAATTGTTAATACCGAGGTAAGCTTTAAGGGAACAGAATTTTATCCATAATGGAGAGGTTTCTATTAGTTAAGCCTGAAATTATCAGTTATATATGAAATTTATTGTTTGAAAATTTGCTATCACAAGTTTTATCTTTTTTCTGTGTGAATCATCCGCAACTAAATCATGGTGCTAATATATTAGTATCATGTACTAAATAAGCATACCAATGGATAAACTTTTTCCTTGTTAATTTATATTTAAAAGTAGTCATGTGATCTTTTCTCATATTTCTCAGTCTTCTTAAGAGAAAGGCCATTAATTTTGTATAATGAAAGCATATCCCCAAAATATCTGATTTCTCAAAGGACAAGGTGAATCTGTGCTAGCTGGGACCTTGACATAATTAACCCACGTAAGACACTGCCTCCAAAATGCGCCTTAAAGGTGCCTTTTTTAAGGCAAGGCACTGCCTTCAAAAGGCACACACAAGGCACCTATAAGGTGTCTATCATCTTCTAGCTTAAATGCGCCTTTCAGGCGCCTTGAGAAGGCACCTCAAAAGGCTACTTGAAGGCACACGTAAAAATTTTATTTTCACAGTGCCTTTAAAGTTGTACAATGGAATTGCAATTATAAACCAATTTCCAGTGCAAATATCGGCTACACCAGTTACAAGTCTTCCAATTTATATGAATACAGGGTTC
This sequence comes from Ischnura elegans, assembly GCF_921293095.1. Lineage (NCBI taxonomy): Eukaryota > Metazoa > Arthropoda > Insecta > Odonata > Coenagrionidae > Ischnura > Ischnura elegans. The sequence goes on from NW_025791657.1 coordinate 2,347,152, forward strand.
TCAAGCATAACTAAAAAAAATAATATTACCTCATTTTACACACGAAATATTAATACAGTAAAATATAAAAAATGACTAACTCAATTTTCAGGACATATCAGCTACACTAGTTACAATTCCTAATTTAGAGTATTTTTTCAAGGGTTCATTCCCAATAAAAATTAAATAAGAAAATGTTTTCTTTCGTTAAAAAAGCAAAAATCTACTTTCCCCAAAGGACATGCCTAAAAAATTAATTAATCGGGCATTTTTTTTTTACTCTCGATCCTGCTCCCCGCTCAAGTAAAAATTTCTCCCTTGCAACTTGACTGAAACTGGGCTAAAACTACCTTGAAACTCACTGACTTGCTTCTATGCTGAAACTGCATTGAAATTGAAACAAAACAGTGGAGTTTGGAAGAGGGATGGCAGTGCAGTAGCAGTGCAATTAAGTACTCCAGCTACTCCAATGAAACTCCCTTGGCCGACTAAACTGAAACTCCCTTGGCTATCTACACTGAAACTCCCTTGGCTACAGACTAGAATGAAACTCCCTTGGTTACCAGCTTGACTGAAACTCCCTTGTTTGGCTGAATACAATTCCCCTGCCCAATCCATTAAAATTCCCTTGTCAAATCCTATGAAGCACAATAAATTAATAACTTGCGCAACCCAGCCAACAGTGGATGATCATATAACAGGTTTCTCCCACAATTTTGCATGCATCATAAAAGATAAAGGGTGCACTGGTGATTGCGATCAACAATAGTTATTACTGCAATGATTACAACATTTTTTAAGAAACTATTTATTGTAACATGAAAATACATAAATAAATAATTGTTAAAAGCATATGCAAAAATTTTCTAAGTGGAAGAGGTCCCGGAAGTTAGATGCTCCTGCAATAGAAAAGAAACATTACTGATGAGAGTCACAAACGACTTAAATCATAATAAAATTAGCAATATTGCTCATTAAAAAAACTCATGGCTTATTAGTTGTATGGTATATTAATGTGAAGCATTCAAAATATAAAAAGCAAAACTTAAATTATCACTGAGGAAGCATGCGCTTTGCATGAAAGTTCAATTGAAAAACGAAGCAATGACTCGTTACTTAGGCTATGTGTGAACTCCAAACAAAAACCACGCAAGCTTCCAAAACTATTAGCAGTAACTAACAAGTATAAGCAGTAAATTTACATTGCACTATAGCGATACCCACCCGCATTCCTTATTTCTTCGTAAGCCCACTCGAGCTCACCGAGTTCGTTAGGGACTCCACAGGATGACAAACGGAAGGCGTGGCATCCGCGGCATTGATGACCGGTCGGTGTATTCTCCTCCTCGTCCGGGGTATCCATGAGCAGGAAAAGTGGATGGCAGTCGCCAACGCGTTGAAAGAAGAATTCGTTACTTGCGGCATGAACCCCGAAAAAGGAGCTCGAAATCCTTCCTGCCTGGATTAAAACACTAATTCAATATCAACGTTCTCATGGCTAAACATGGAAGGAATAAACATGCCATCAGAGAACTTAAAACGCTTACCTCCAATTTTGACTGCAGTCACCACCACCGACCTCATTCTCCCCTTCACCTTAATTTCGATTAATTCTTGCCGTTAACAACTGTCTAAGTACCGGAAAAATAATTATGCCATCAATCTTTTCATGCCAAAACCCATGCTCACCACTCGTCTTTTGCTCCTAGCAACTTGAGAGAAATAACGGCAACCGACAGCTTTACGCGCGGGAAAAGATGTACGTGTTGCCAAAAGCTAACTTTAAAAAATACATTGCCGCTGAAAACCGGGGTCGCTTATTTGTCCGGTAGATGGGTTCCGTATGTTGGCAAAACATACGATGGGTAGCACACACGCAGCAAGGGAGAAGCTGTTCAAATTTATGAGGGAGAGGGGATACCCAAATGTTGCAGCAGATCTGTGGCAGGGCAGTAAAGACATGCGACAAGAGAGATGCAGTGGTGTCATAAAGTCGGCCTGACCTGAGGCTATTGTGGCATTTTTAGTGCCCCCCCCCCAGATATTCCTCGAACTTCCTCCGACCTTATCCGCAGAACTTCTCCCGCTAAGGACTTTTCGCGCTAAGGTTTTTCGCGCAAAGACCCTGTTTCGCAAAACCTTGTCTCCGGAAAAACCTGCATCCGGAAAGCAGCATCCGAAAGCAGCATCCAAAAGCAGCATCCGAAAGCAGCACCCGAAACCAGCCCCGAAACCAGCCTACCTTCAATCCAAGACGTATATAGGACTACTGCGGAGGAATACTTACTCCTTGGCAAGCAAGGGGAAATCGGTGCTGAGTCCATAGTTTATAACTTTGGTGAGAAGTTTTACCATAGACCTATCACAACTCTCTCTCCCTACAACACCTGACCCGACTATGTCTCTCCCCTCCTTGTGTTCCAATAAATATCCCTCTGATTCGACTGATGCCTCCAACCCAGAAGTTTGAGGGGAAAATTCTGGCTGGTATGCCGTTCACCCAAACCCAGGGACGATGTTTTGCGGAGCAGCCTGTCAACAGGGGCAGTAACGCCGCGAATGAATTCGCCCTGGCTACCCTTCCGCTGCTTGGAAAAACCCCTCCCCTCAAATCCTGTCTCGTCTTGCAATAGGCAACCTCTCTTTTGCTCGAGCCCTGGTCGTGGACGCATGGCTAGTGAGACATGGCAAATTTAGAGAAATTATACTACTGGTATTTAGCTGGTAATGTTTCCTATAGGATCATGAATTACTATCATTGTTTTCTGTAATACTTTTGATTTTGAATACTCTACTTGCAATAGATTTTGAACAAAAATACTCGTAAATTTTTAGGCAATTATTTTCTTGTGAGCTGATTTCTTGTTTGTGGAGTCTTTCCCTGATCCAGCTTGTGACCGACGGTTGGAGTTTTTCCCTATGTCTGGGCTTACGTGAAGAATCGACCAGATTTAGCGACGTAACGCCACACTATTGCCCAGTTCAGTATCAGTGGGGCACACATGCAGCAAGGGAGAAGCAGTTCAAATGCAATGGACTTGCAAGGGAGAATGGCATCAGAGTTTCAGTTAAGTGCCCTTTTTCTTGTTGCAGTGCAGTGCAGTTACAAGGTTGTTTCAAGGAAGTTTCCACACATTCAGTGAAGTTTAAGCCCAGAATCAGCTCTGTTTCAAAGGAAAAAGTTTTACTTGAGCAGGCTCGAACGACGCTCTACCCCGTAAAGCATTTGGGCAATTCCATTTGTGACGGAATTACCTTTAGAAAAAATTATGCAATAGGATATTTCGATTGATTTGTAAAATACAAAAAAAATTGTAAAACCTTTAACTGTGCATGATCAAAAAGTATTTATGAAGGTGATTTTCATGTACATAAACAAAATTAATTATCGGAATACCTTCTAAACAAGCCCATAGTTAGCATGTGACGGAATTAGTGCGAGGTCAACCTCCAAAGTGTGATGATTTTAAACATCTTCAAAGCTCTGTGAATCGAAGTATAGTTTGAAAACTTTTAGCAAGGCTGTGAATAATATTTTAAACATTGATTTCTTGAAATTCAATCAATCAGCTGTTGATTTATCAAGATAAAATATTTTCAGCCTAAATTTTAATCTGTGAGAAAAAGTTGACATTTTCATGGAAATGCCCATTTACGTGTACCCTTTCATTTACATTTCTCCAAAACGATAAAACCTGTCCCGATTCTACAGCAACGGTAATGTAGTCAAAACGTCTTCATTAATGATCTACCCACTCGGATGACCATTCGGCCTCACGCTGACGACTTGGCAATTATTTCCACGTCCTTCAATCAAATCACGGATGTGGACTTCATCCCGGATCACTTGCACTAAGTGGAAGACTGAATTACCACCAGAAAGCCTCAACTTAAACCTAAAAAATAAGGAGATGCCGTTTACAAGGAAGAATAGAGGCTCTACCTGATTTCTCATTTACAATGGCTCCTATAGAACCAGGCGAGGAAAAACACAATGAAATTTCTAGGAGGTACTGCGGATGAAAATATGACTCAAAGCGCAAATAACACAGCACCAATCAATTGTGCAAAAAGTGCATCTCCTGCCATAATACTGTGAAAGTTTTCGAAATGGTTATGATCCAGCCAAAACTAACGTACGCCTATCCCGGTTAATCCCTCCAACGTCCATTCGATATTCGAGCATATCTCCTCTCACAGTTCCATGAAAATCTGTGGTGGTCGTGAATACTTCCGTGACCGTATCTAACTGATAGTCTGTTCGTTTAGCCCCCATGAAAATTTCCTCTCTCTCCTCTCGGCTTTCGGACTGCAATGTTTGAACTGCATAAGGCAGTTTAAACACTTATTCACAGCTGCATGTTATACAAATGTTTCCAGTAGTAATGGAGAAAGCCAAGCAGAGGGAAGAGGGAAGGATTCGTGGAAGATGCAGCTCACCAGGCGGGAAAGATATCCCTGAAGGGTCTGCATTTTTTCTCTCACAATCAGCCCGTGGCAAACATCGTCTTCCCTTCCTTGGATGCTTGGGAGACTGACGGAGAGTTAGGATGAGGGGATGGTGGGAAGGAAAGGGGAGAAGCGAGGGGCAGGTAATGACCTTGAAAGGTGACTCTCTCGCCTCTTGCTCGCCACTCCAGGGAAATCTATTAGCTCTTTGAGAATGAAAACTGTCGATACGATTTCCGCCTACGCCGTGAGCCCTCTAGAATATACTTACTCTATGGTTATGTCTTTATTTTTGCTGTTTCAGAAAAAAAATTGGAATTGGTGTCAGCTACAGCTGAAGATTCAAACAAACTTTCCGTTTCGTACCTTTATTTAAATTTCCCATACACACGGCAAAAATTCACTAAAAATCGAGTAGACATGAAATCTCATCAATTATCATAGAAGTCCACAGCAACCTAACTTGTTTCATACCGGGCAAGGGTATAGACTAACTGCCCACCAAGTCCATAGAATTATTAACACAGCGTTGTTATAATAAATAAGGCACTAAAAAAATTAAAGCACTTAATAAAACTTAAGTATTGATGCATAATATGAGTACTTATTTAAAGGCCGTATTCAGAAACGGTGATTCAACTTGCAACGGCGCGCTCTGTTGACTGCTATATCCAGAAACCTCACTACTCCAAATGGGTGGGAGATATGTTGCCACATTCATTTTGGACTAGGTTGATTACGCAGACGAACGTAGCGATATTGAAATCAAGAGGAACTAAGGGAAATAATTGAATAACGAATGTGTCAACGTGAGATGTGCGAGGTCGTTCTTTTCAAAGATTCCATCTTTATGATTCAAGTCATTGGGGTGATTACAACAACTGATTCAGTCATTTCGATCATTCATTCATTTTGATTGATGACCTGGAATTGATTGAATCAAGGAATGAGAGGATTGAAACAATTCAACTAATGAACACCGATGATAGACGGATAAAAACCTATCCATTGAAATGAATCGCGTGACTTTAATGAATTATGATCGAGATATTGAAGAAACTTATTTCAATAAACGCAATATGAAAACTATAGTCAACTGCTAATTTTAAATGAATCATCTCCTGTAATAAAGTGCTAATAGCGATTCTGTATTTGAAGACACGGAGAAACATTTTTGCATAGATAGGGTAGAGTCGGACAAAACCGGGTAGGCGGGTCAAACCGGGTACCTCCATAATTTTGTGATGGGTGCATCTATCTAGCGGTTGAACACTGGAACTACTAGCGACAGCCATTTCATGCAGTTGGAGAGAACAACAGCAGCAGAGAAGTACGTTTTCTTATTTCTAAGAATTTTTAAAGTTTTAAGCTGTAAATTTTTCAATGTTGTTCTGTTTGTTTGATGAGTTTGAAGCAGTATAACATCGTCTAAAGCTAGAGGTAAGTGCATATCTTGATTAAGTATATTTCACTGAATATTTTGACGTTCCTTCCATACACCTGCAGCAACACATAACCTAGTGACGCCATTTTCAAGTCGACAAGTCGCTATTGGGTCAAACCGGGTACCTAAGTGTGGGGCAAAACAGGGTACCCGGGTTTGGCCCACACATCAGAAGTAATATACCATTATTGTTTTGATTGCAAAATAGCAGTTAGGACGCTTTGAATGGAAAAAAACACTTAGGTAAGGGATTGCTATTATTACTGATCATGATAATATGAATATAATACAAACTTCTTCACCATAAAAAAATGAGTTTCAAGAAGAAGTTAAAAAGAAACAAGAGGGAGAAGAAAAAAAATTGAAAAGAAGACTTTTCAAGCTCAGTAGGTCTACAATTATTAGTAGGCCTGTATATAAAACAAAATTCCAGAAAGGAAAATGTTCCAAAATGATAAAATCTGTGGAGAAACAAATCAATCTCAACAACATGTAGACTGGCGAAAGAATAAAAGAAGATGTTTGATGAAAGTTCTAGCTCTTCAGAAAAAGAACCCTAAGGAAGCTTGCATATTTTGCAAAGAGTTGTATGCACAGTCTCATTCAGAATAAGGATGGATTCAGTGCATTTCCTGTCATGGTTGGGCACATGAGGCGTGCTCCAACGCCCAAGAGGAGGACGACAAATTTGTTTGTGATTTCTGTTCTTAGTTGATTAGGGCTAAGTTTGGTTTGCAAAATTTGTTCAGTTCTTCAAAATTAATAATTAAATTTAAAGATTTTTTTATATGCCTATTATGTTTATTTTATAATGTTAGAAACTGAAAATTTACCTTATAAAGTGAAATTGGACTAATAACATTGATTTTTAAGTATTTTAGGCCGAATTTTTGGTATTTAGTAAAGGAGCTTGTGGGAGCCTAGACTATTACATTTATTGACATATTCGAAGTTTGTATTGAGTTAAAAGGTTTTAAATAAAAATTTCACAAAAGTATACATTGTTTTGTATTGATTTAAATAGGTACCCGATTTTACCCAACCCATGGGGTAAAACCGGGTTTTTACACCTGCTGAACAAAAAAATTGTAAAAAATTGTGTTGATTTTAAAGTAAAAACATAATAATGTTGTTATATAAATGAGTCCTAAAAAACTATGGTTTGTAGATCTATTGCTAATAGATATGTTTTTATAACCATTTCAAGTTATGGTACCCGGTTTTGTCCGACCTTCCCCTACATTCTTGGAGAGATTTACGAATTTTGAGGGAAAGATGTTTCATGAAAGGAAAATTTGTAAAAGCATGTCTGAAATAAAAAAAAAACCGATTTCGGATTAAGCATGCTAAATCCAATTGATCTTCTCTCATTGAATTCTAATGTTGCTCTTGAATCACCCAACACCGATACTCATTGCTATACTAAAATTTTAGAGGGTGCAAATCATACATGTGCCAAGTGCAATTAGTTAATTTCAAGCAGAATGTTTTTCACACATTTCATCAGAAGTGACGATGAAAAATAAAAGATGAAACCAAAGTTTTGAAATATTGTTCTTTTAGTTACCACATTTTTCCCAATGAATTGCGGAAACGCAATATCTTAACATTTTGTAAATCATATTAAGGGATGAATATCACCATTACTTCCGAAAATTCATCTTAAGTAGACTTAAGCAATCCGTAAAATACGAGAAAAATAAGATAAAAGTCGTATGTACAGTCAGGGTAATTACGGCTTAATTATGTTTAAATTATCTATCGTACGACATTAATATGAATTATATTACGTATCTAAATATATGAATATACGTATATTAATTGAAATGTGTATGTCAATTAATATTCATGAAATTACCTGCTAATACAGCACGGATATAAAAAAATACATTGCGTAATGGGCGAAAAAAGCGATTATAGGAAAGTAAACGCATGAAAACATCAATTGGGTTCACAACGCACAACAGAAATATTTTCACACCAAGAGTGGGAACATTGAATCAATAACTGAATAAATAGGAAGTCTGATTGATCCAAAGACCGAAAAAAAACGGAAGTCGGGCTGATTGATAACAGACCATGGAGCCGTAAGTCGTGCTGATTGATGAACGACTTTACTTTGCGCAACGAATAATGAGTAATTTGAATCACTGGATGATTAAACAATTTTGAACGAATCGATCAAGAACGACCCATCACTAGTGGCTTTGTTTGTAAACAAAATGGAAACGAGTTGTAAGTAGAATTTCGGCGTAGGAGAAGATTCTGATTTTAAAATTAATTATTGATCGGAAGGTTGTATTGGAGTGAAAGAAAGCCGATGCTGTGGGTCTTTCTTTAAAGACTACGGCATGAAAGAAGGTGGAGGTCGAATTTAATCAACACGACGGCGTGATGAATATAAGCACAGTGTAGGTAAGGTAGATTTGTAAAAATTCTGTAAAAACGTTTTTTTTATTCTTCAAATCTGAATGGAAATTATTGATAAAATTTCTCTTTTCCATGATCTTTTAGACATCTTCATGATAGAAATGCCTTTTCGGACTTAAAAAGCCGGAGATTTTATTTCCTTACGATAAAATTGTTTATTGCTCACATTGTTTACTTCGTCCGTAATGAAATGATCTCAATTTATGTATCTCGACACGCAAAACCAAGCGTGTAATACGATGTTTTCCTAAAATATAATCTATTTGTACAAAGCAGGGAAGTTAATTTGTTCATGCCTATAGATGAGACACAGTTACCAGTAAATTTATGGCCACTTACATGAGAAGGAAATTCCCTGCATTCATCATTTAAGCCTAACCATGGCTGGCAATGTTTTCAAGAGGACGACTTCTATTGTCATTTAAACAAATAATTGCTTAGTGATTGTGGCTGGTGAATTAAAAAACGACCCAATATTGATGTAATAATTGACAGGAAAGGGCGTACAGGAACAAGTAAAACAGACGAGTAACTCAGTTTAACACTCTTTATCAATCGTAAAATATCACCAACTTGATATTTTCATAGAAATTACAAAGAGGCACTACATTAACTAACGTCAATAACACAAATTAACATTGATTAATAAAACATTGAACATAGATATTACACAAAAAGTTACTATTAGGACAAGATGCCTCAAACTTTTGTCGAAAGTGTTGAAATACATGGCCTACATTTAAATGTAAATAATTTTCAACCAGTAAAAAATTAGCAGTAAAAAACACAAAAATAAATTATTTAATCCTTGAAATAATGGTAGAGTAAATCTACATTTATGACATTAGGTCGCAGACCAAACTGAACATTGTTATATTATTTTCAACATCATGGGACAATTTTTACATTTAAAAAAACAGTAATCGTAATAATAAAAATTATTTACCTTGATGGCTAAAGAAAGTCAATTAGATTACTTAGACCTAACACTGAGGGCTTGCAAATAAAGAAAAGTTGGATCTACTGAGAGTCCTTTTACATTCATTGCAAGAATGAGGCTTCTTTCCTGTGTTCCCGCATGTGTAAAAGAAGGTTTTTTTTTGGAAGAAGTAGACTTCACATTCCTTGAATGTGTAAGGTTTTACCTTTTTATGAGTACGGATATGAACGAAAAGGCTTCTCTTTTGAGAAAGAGACTGCTTAGTAACGGTAGGAATGAGGTTTCTCCTTTGCATGAGTCCGAATGTGGACGACAAGGCAGTTCTTTTGATAGAAAAGTTTTTAACATTATCCGTAGTAATAAGGTTTCTTCTTCGTATGAATCATCATGTGTTGGACAATGTTGCTCTTGACAGAGGTAAACTTTTCACATTCCTTGCATGAGAAGGTTTCTCCTTTGTATGAGTCCGAATGTGGATGACAAGGCTGCTCTTTCGAGAGAAAGACTTTACACATTCACCGCAGGAATAGGATTTCTCCTTCGTGTGAGTCCGAACGTGATACACAAGGTCACACTTTCGGGAGAAAGACTTTTCACATTCATTGCATGGATAAGGTTTTTCCTTCGTATGAGTCCACATGTGATTGACAAGGGTGCTCTTTAGAGAGAAAGACTTATCACATTCATTGCATGAATAAGGTTTTTCCTTCGTATGGGTCCACATGTGATTGACAAGGGTACTCTTATGAGAGAAAGACTTATCACATTCATTGCATGAATACGGTTTCTCTTTCGTATGAGTCCGAATGTGATGGACAAGGTTGCCCTTTAGAGAGAAAGACATTCCACATTCATTGCATGGAAAAGGTTTCTCATTTGTATGAGTCCGAATATGATGGACAAGGTTGCACCTTAGAGAGAAAGACTTTTCACATTCATTGCATGAATACGGTTTTTCCTTCGTATGACTCCGAATGTGACTGACGAGGTCATTCTTTCGAGAAAAAGACTTTTCACATTCATTGCATGGATAAGGTTTTTCTTTCGTATGAGTCCGAATGTGACGGACAAGGTTGCCTTTAATAGAGAAAGACATTCCACATTCATTGCATGAAAATGGTTTTTCCTTCGTATGAGTCCGAATGTGGATGACAAGGCTGCCCTTTGTAGAGAAAGACTTACCGCATTCATTGCATGGATAAGGTTTCCCATTCGCATGAGTCTGAATGTGACATAGTAAGTTGCTCTTTTGAGAAAAAGACTTGTCACATTCATTGCACGAATAAGGTTTCTCCTTCGTATGACACCGAATGTGACGGACGAGGTCACTCTTTTGAGAGAAAGACTTGTCACATTCATTGCACGAATAAGGTTTCTCCTTCGTATGACACCGGATGTGACGGACGAGGTCACACTTTTGAGAGAAAGACTTGTCACATTCATTGCACGAATAAGGTTTTTCCTTTGCATTAGTCCGAATGTGACGAACAATGTCACTCTTTTGAGAGAAAGACTTTTCATATTCATGGCAGGAATAAGACTTCTTGGCTATGTTTCGACTACCTGTGCATGATTTCCCATCTATAATGAACCTTGTCCTCGCTTGCCTCACATTTTTCTTCTGCCTAGTTCCTCCTAAGTTTTCCTTAAGAATCCTATTTCCCTTTTGCCCCACCACTTGTCTTTTACATAAAAGCTGATTTAAACTCTTGGAGGAGGTGGGCTGGCTAGAACTAACAGTCTCCCTTTTTGAAGCAAGACTTTTGAGGGGCATATCTTTTCCGATTGACAAAGTTTCTTTCTTCACCTTCTTTCCTTTCCTTGAACGTGATGCTCCAATTTTTGGTTCAAGGAGTGCAAAAAAGGCTGAGGCTCTTACAGGAGCAGGGAGCTCTAGAAAAGAATTTCACATTAAAAATAAGTAAGAGATGAAATCTGTAACTCTTTACCCTTATTATAACAGCAATTAGACAGATATCAAGGTAGCCTCTTTGACTGACCTTTAGGTTAGATGCTTTCAAGGCGTAAGTTTATTTTTAAGGTGGTTTCGAAATGATTCTTCACAAATTGAGTAGTACTTCTCCTCAGAGAAAATGTGGCAAGTTTGGCATGTTAACCACAAGTATCTACTCCAGAAAACAACTCAGTGTAATTTTACATGAACAGAAGTAATCATAAACTCGATTTACCAACGGCATGCATACACATAACATTGATTTGAAAAATTATCATTATTAACAAAGACAAAAACTTCCTCGAATTGCAAGGCTTAAAATATGCAAAATACAAAGTCCCAGTAACAACAGAGGCCATAAGGTAATTGAAGCTCACAAACAAACCATTTCCAGCTTAATTTATCTTTGGGGGAAAATAAATGGCCACAAATATATGGTTTACTATATGAAATTATCTTCAAGAACAACAATTACTAAAAAAAAGAAATTTTGGTATTGGACCAACAACAAAAAAAGCATTAAGTGAACACCACATTTTCTTAGGGGCGGATCGCACTATGTCAGAAGAAACTTTTGTAACCACTATACCTTGCAATATTATAAAAAACATTTCAAGTACAAAGACATGGTGTATTAATGATCTCATACATAGGTTAACATTAAGGATGGTAAGCTCCGATGCCTCATATCAAAATATCCGCGGATATTGCCCTTCATCAGATATAAAGCAATAAGAACAGACTAGTTACATAGAATGTTAACACAAAATGCACAATACTACCACAACTTTGATAAAAAGCTTTCCATGCAAAGAGGAACTGCATTGGATAAACTATACAATTCGTAACTCATCAGTAGCCTTCCCCCACACTACTTCCCAACTCCATCCTAGGGCCACCTAACATCTTCCGGTTTCACCAGCGGAGCATGTATTCCAGATTGAATTGACTATAGATTAAGTCTTGTAAGCAATCACAGTAAAGCCTGATTCATGAGTGACTCTGTAAGAATGTCTATTACAATTCCTCACTTTCAATTCTTGTCCAGAATGAATTTTCATAACACTCAAAGTATGTCAAATGTGAATCAATGTACAAAGTGCCACTAGAGCATCTTATTGAAAAAATAAACCTAGCAGTTACACGTTATATTACCATACAAATAATTCAAACTTTTCATATCCATCCTGAATGATGGTGATGCCCTCTACTTCGCTGTACCACCTTTAAAAATTTTGGGTGAAACTAAGTGTTGAAGTCTTAGGTAACGAGAATACGTAAGCATAGTGTGGTCACCCTTTGTCATTACTCTGCAAAAGAAAACCTTCTGCACAAAAGGTATTGATATTGGGTTTAGTCTTTTTTAACCAAATCAGATTTTCTCCAAATTTCCCTTCTTCCATGATTAACTGTTAGGCCTAGTAAAGCACAGTTGCAAAGAGCGCAAAACAGTGAATTGGATGGGTTGTGTATCAAAGCCAAATTGTACTATTAAGTCATAATTGGACTACACTATTTTCACTCATTTCAACAAATTACATGTTTATTATGTCTATGTTCGCAATAATTGAAATAGGAATTGGAATCATATGCTAAGTATTCTTCACCAGTGATTTATTGGGAAATGCTTTCAATAATGAGTCTCAAAGGCTAAATTGTTAGGTAAGGTGTGCTGGAATTCCAATATGAATGCATATGACTACAAATATTGGTTTACATCATTCAAGCATGGCGAAAATTTTGCTAGACATTTGCCGACCAGCTTAAATTCTTCCGTAAACTATTAACATAAACTAAAGAAAGGTTACATGGTTGAGAAATTAAGATGCAACATCCTTCAAAGGGGAGTGTCCACCAATCGGGTGTCAGCATTCAATAGAATTTTCTCACTTTATACAGTCCATTGTGAGCTGTCCTTGAATGAGCCCCCATTGGGTTTTATAACCAAATACTTAAATCTGAAATGCAGTCAAACATTAACAGATCAAATGTATTCATGCATAGGAGCCACTCTGCAGAAAATGAGCGTTAGTACAGCGGTAAACCCATTACCAAGTGGTTAACTCAATGTTGCCTTTATGCAAAATTATGGAATTTTAGTTTTTAGAAATATCCTACACTTCAGGATAATATTTTCTTCGGTTTACTGACATTTTGAAACATCCTAATATTTACTGTTTTTCGTCAAAAGTTTCATAAAATTATTTATATTTTTTTTAATTTGAAAATTACCTTTTTCAAAGCATTGATATACTACAAATTTTAAATGATATTTCCTTAAGATTAACTGATGAATCTTACTGCAGACAACTTTTTCTCTCACAAGGGAAATACATGATCTTCGGTTGGCCGACCGAGCTCAAATTTTCCGATTTGACAGATCATGGCTATCAATTCAAGATGCCGAAGGAAAACAGTGCACCTCTCGTAATTTTTCATGAAAAAAGCCATTGAAAATCGTAAAAAAATGGGTCTACGTCGCAAATACGTATTTCCTATCACTTTCTTCCTGACATTGGTGGCTGGGTAGTTACGATGGTCGAATGCTAAAGTAGGAATTTGGAGTTCAATCCTCTCCTTTTGTTTTCTTATCTTCTTTACCTCAATAAAAATATTTTTATTAATATTTCTCAATAATAATGTGCTGAAAAGGGTAGGAAATGAAGCAAGGGCTATATAATAACGTTTCTAAGGGCGATCTTGTTTTTATTTGTTCTCTCTAGGTATATTAGGATATTCCGAGTGTAAATTGACTTCTGCAGGGGTGGGGACGGAATAATGACATTTAAGTTAATAATAGGGTAGTTTCCTTCATCAAAGAAAACGAAAGGCATTGATTGCGATTCGTTACCCACCATTAGTGTATTCATAATATACAAATTATTTCGTTTTAGAAATACCGGTTTAGACGAATGGCAATGGTCCATTTTTATCCTCATTTGAAGAAGGCCAGATTGGCACCCATGCGATTCCACTCCACGTGACATCACAGGGACCTGGTTTCTACACGAGATGATAGGAGTTATGCATCGTCTGAGGTTACCAATGCATGCATGAGGCACAGAGCTCAGGTAAACATGTCTTAATAATCACCTCTTAAAACTGGCTAAGGTCGGAAAGTTTTCTTCGTTTGATAAGGTATTAATAAACCTTTTTTATGCCAAGCGCTACCTGCCAGCAAGGTACTCAGCTACCCGCTAGCATCCTGCGTCCTATCAGCGCTCAGAGCCTCGATTAAGGTCACCTCACAAGGCAGGAGGGGGAACCAGAAATGCGTCGCACGGACTTTTTCCCATCATTCCTACTTACGCGTCGGGTTTTCGCGCGCTTGAAATTTTTCACTTTTCATTTAATCGTGAAAAATAGATATCGTCATTTTAAAATCTAAAAGCGTGAAATACGTACTCCAGGAGTAATAATCTTTCGGTTTAGGCAATAAAAAAATAATAGGAAACCACCCTATTGGGAAGGAAATCCACCCCATAGACAGATTATGCTTTCAATGGGAAATGGAAATGGATCAGCTTGGGGTAATTAACAGAATGAAAAGTGGACAGAAACCCGGCGTCGGCATTATGCAACTCTTAACGAATGGCGCCAAGGGGGCAAAAGTATAATGTCCCATCCGACGGACGGTGCACTGCACTGCTGGTTTAATCCACATTACACGCATGGATTGAATGCAACGACTGCCCTGTATTTTTGACGGAATACACGCATCATTCACGGCGGGGTGCGGCAGCGGAAGGAATGCGTTCTCCGTTTGTTCGAGTACTATCCTGAAACTTGCAAACAAAGAATTTCCTGGAGTGGTCAGGTAGTGTACTGGCCATCCACGTCCAAATCTTGGTAAATAATTTAAGAGCATTTCGAAATTCAATCCCTGTATTCTGTGTGGTATTCAGAGGTTGTGAGTAAACAAAGCAATGGGAGAATGGCATTGGGAATTCCATATGGTCATATCTACGCATTTTCGATTCAACACTTCATCACTTAGTTCAGCAAAATTGTTGCGCGCCTACGTGGAACTGGTACACGGCAAGATCATTCGCTGGAAATGTTACTTAGTAGACGTTCAATTCAGCTTTTCATGCATTCAATTTTAGAGAGGATAGAATGACAGGTTTATAAACGTTTAAGTTGAAGCAGGAGTATGACAGAAGGTGTAGTGTTGCTGTGGTTGCACCTTGGACTTTTCTCACTGCTTGCCATTCCTTCTTCTCGCGCTTAGATGGTTAAGGCTAAGAATCAGAGTTCAATTGGGTAGATATCAGTTAAATAGTCCTCTGAATTTCCTCTTTATCACTCTCTCAGTAATCATATTAATAATATTTCAATATTTTTTGGTCGGCTTGTTGTCACAAAATTCTCCCAGATGAAAAAGTGAGGAAAATTTTATGCCTCAGAAGTAAACCTTGGAAGAAATGTCAGGATGGTAACTGAAGAATATTAATTAACGTGAGAAGTAGGGTATAATATTTTCTAAGCTTAGTAAGTCCAATAAAGATTACAGTATTAAAGATATGGATGATTTCAAGGGTACATCACGGCTGATGAAATAGTGGCTGCACTGCTAGTACTTAGGGAGGGAAATAATGCGGTTGTACTTAAAATATGTGAACTCACCGAAGAAGAATATAGTCATAAATGATGGTGATATTCCTCTGCCTTAGGATATTACTGATGCTTTTAAAATACATTCAAACCTGCTTCAAGGCAAGCCACAGTTGAAACCAGTAGAATCTAAAGATCAATTATCAAGTTAACGCGAACATCCAGGTAAAAGATACAGAAAGCAAACCGGTATCCTAAATTCAAAAAATAAGAGTAACTTCCATTCGAGCCCCAAATGTCTTTAAGAGTAAAGCAACAGAAACACAAATTACTCAGTATGCATGACATTCAGCAATTGAAATCATTCACTTATTTATCAGTGAAGAATCACTTGAATTAATTTTGAAACATTCAAATGAGTATGCTAGAGAGAAAAATAACCATATTTTTACTCTGAGAATGGCAGATTTAAAATAAATTCATTGGGATACTAATACTGTCGAGGTACAATCCATTACTGCTCACTAACTAGTACATGACAAATCAAGAGGGCATGTGTGTCCTAATAGTGAGGTGATGTATGATACGGAAAAGATTTCATAACATTCAAAAATATCTGCATCTCTCCGATGATTCTCAAATTGACAAAAGTGAAAAATTCAGGCCTTTCCTCAGTAGACTAAATTAAAATTGCATTCAGTGTGGAATTTTTCGAACAAATTTTTCCATTGATGAGCAAATGGTTCCACATTTCGAGCAACACTAAGCTAAAATGCTCATCTGCAAGAAACCAATTAGATTTGGTGGTAAATTGTGGTGTCTTGCCTCATCTACAGGCCATTTCTATCAGTTTTTGCCATATCACTGTTCTATATTTGTTGAATTTTTATAGTCTCCAAAACATCTAACCATGTATTTTTATAATTTTCTCACCCATTACATTCTGTTGGCAACTCAAAGTGATTAGGGTAATTTTGCAGTAAGAACAGAAGGAGAAAATAGAATGGGAAACTGTGCTGTTATGTCTTCGAGAGATTTGGCAAAAAACCAAAAAGGGATTTGTCGGTATTCATTTGACAAGTGAAAAGATATTTTCTTAGTTTGATGGCATGATAATTTTGTCGTCACCATTGCATCAAACTACTGAAATATTGAACCTATAGTAAGGACGAAAAGGTATAACCGGAGGCAGAAGAAAAGAGAACAAATTCCACAACCAAATGTCATTAATGATTACAATCAGAAAATGGGAGGGGTAGAAATACATGATAATTCTGCAGCATGTTACCCTATCCAAATTAGGGGAAAAAATGGTAGTAGCCTCTATTTATAATTGGGCTCACATAAAAATTTTTCTGTGAACTTTATGGTAATATTGAAGAATAACAGGCCTATATAACATAAAAAATAGAAAACTGCATTAAAATATCCATGTTAGATTTGTAAAATTTGATTGAATTCTGAGATTCAGTTTTTTAATATTCCCTTGTCAGAATTAGTTACAAGTTTTTTCAGTGAAAGTTATTTTCAAACATTGAAGAGCACTCACCCACAGCCTCCGTCATAGACTCCACGGCCATTGTACGATTTTGAATCAGCTCCCCACTCTCCATACCAGTAGGCTGAAAGTAAGCAGATTTCAGATTTACCAACAACAAATGACATCTCTAAAATAATTTAAAATAATAAAACAACAATCTTCACTTCTTATGAATCTCTGGCATGAATACAAAAAAATATGAAGTGATAACACCATCATTAATCCTAAACAATATCTAATTATTCCCTTCTCTCCTAAATACTAAAATATGCACCCCTCACAGGGAAAACTAGAGGGTAAAAAGAATAAATTAGGCGAGGGACAATTATCGTGGGGCAATAGGATTTCTTCACAGTTAGTACTTCTATTCTTGATTAGGGGATATAGAGTACTTCTTCGTGAATCTTCTTAACTTGGGGGGGATCAGGGATGCAGACTTACAAAAAATATTGGGGGGGGCCAAACCAGGGATCTTGCCCCGGGAAATTTTCCAAGTAGTGAGTTTTACGTTTTTTAAGGATTATAAAGAGTCATATGATCAACATTAGAATCCTTATAACTCGAATCTTGATATCTGGACACTCCGGATAAAATCGACATGCCTGACACATTTTTTCCTCTCACCCATTATGGATTTTTGAGGGGGCTCGGGCCCTCTCAATCCCCATGGAGTTGGCGCCTATGGGAGGGATGTAATGTGGGATAGCTGTTTAACTTATTGGCTCTCAGTCATTCATGGGGATGACGTCCTTGGCTGGCTGCTGTCGGGGTCGCTGCATCTTCTTTCATCATGGGCTGAGAGAATATTTAATTCAAGGCGTTGTGGGTTGATCTTATTCCTCTTGGCATGGGAAATCTACAATTCTGTTCTCCTATTTCCTCTTCTTTACCACTCATCACTTTTCAGTCTAACCTCCAAGATTCTCTTCTCTCTCTAACTCTCCTCCACATGACAGGCATGACACCTTCAGCTGACCAGCATAGCCTTTGGCAATAAATGAAGCCAGGGTCCATGTGTCTCCATGAGCTGAAATTCGTCCATATGTTATAACCCAGAAAGGTTTAGGTTTCTGGGGATGGGGCAGGTGGGGGAAACCAGGAATGAAGCAGGCTTTCTTAGAAACCTCACTACGGGGAGGGGGGTTTGCCAAAGCATGTCCTCATTTTGTAGAGTGAGGGGCTATAGATTCTGTCACCCTCTATCCCCTGTTCATAGGTGCTGTTTGAGGGAGGGGTTGGGGAAAATGTGGACATTTCACTGGTCACGTACAAAAAACAAAAAAAACAGGAATCAGGAAAGCAGGGAGTCGTGGGGGGAGGGTTAAACACTTTATAATTGAGCCCATTCCTGCTTCACTATGCCCACAAACATACTCAGTCACCACATTGCATCAGCTCTTTTTCCCTCGTCAACACCGATTTTAAGTTACCCATAAACCATGCCAAGTGGCATCGGTTACAATACTTTGTGCCCAACTTTGAAAATAATGATTAAGGTTTCGAAATCTGGAATCAAGTAGCCCATGTTTACAGAACTTGAATTTCAGCATTACCCCCAAATATCACTTTCATCCATTAATTTAATTCAATGTGAATTTCATGCATACCTCAGTGGCATCAGTCTCCTCGGGAGATAGTTCTCTCTTGGCTAAAACCAGCAAAGAGTCAAGGTCTATCACAATGGTTTCTTTGCCATTAGAATCCACCACTTCACCTTGGGAAGATGTTGACGCCTGTGCCTGCATTTGAGTCCATAATCAGCATCATTAAAGACAGGGGGACAGAAATATAGAAACAGCTTCGTTAGTTTGCCAAAAAAATTATGGTTCTTATTAAAAGCATATATATGTACATACCAACCAAAATAATTCACTTTTGTAGTATTAACATGTAAACAGCTTAAGTGTAACATTTTTATGCACTAAATTGTACAATAATCTACCATAGTTTTTGAAAAAACACTCATCTTATCAAAAAAATGGTAGGATTAGTATCAAGTAAGAAATCACTACATACATGTGAATGAATATT
Organism: Ischnura elegans; assembly: GCF_921293095.1. NCBI lineage: Eukaryota > Metazoa > Arthropoda > Insecta > Odonata > Coenagrionidae > Ischnura > Ischnura elegans. Next base: position 2,366,473 of record NW_025791657.1, read on the forward strand.
AGTCTAATGCTGGAATATGTGACTGAAACTTGGGTGTAATTTGAATTGATTTAAGATGTTTTTGCCACTGATTACATTGACTTAACTTCTGCTCATGCAAAAACTATTTGTATTCTGTGAATTTCATTAGCTAGATGAAGAGTGATGATGATTTACATATCGGTAGGTCAATGATGTTCCATTTGCAGCATGCTGCAACAATGAATGAATTATTGAATGAGACACTCCTGTTGTGAGATGCAACGAGATTTTTATTTCCCCTCATATTTGAGTTGTATACTGTAATAAATGTATACATACAACAAGCTCCATCAAAATCAGCAGATGGAAAAAATAATTATCCATCTCAACAACCAACCTGGTCTAGCAACATCCAATACTCTTTTCAAAAATGGTAAAGGACAAATCCTGAGTCCCCTTCATAATTTCCTCTACACAGTTCACACAATATCCAAATCTGATATAATTAAAATATGCCTTACATTAATTCTTTTTTGGGAATAAATTTTCTTTGGAAGATACGACTAGAAACTACATGATCAATTGATTTTGTAGAAATGCAACCAACCACAGCCAACACAAGCAAATTTCATTTCAAATTTATCATTCATAATGAATGCTTTTGTTCATTTTGTACGATTTCACCAAAGAATCATGACTCTAATCATTTGGTGTAGTTAGCCACACTATACTCGGTGATCAGTTAATCATCACTTCACGAGCACTGAGTGTTAGAGTACCAATTACTACAATAAGTAACATGAATGTCACTTGCTTTCCTTCCATATGGAGTATGTCTCTTTATGGAAGCGAAGCTTGGACATTGACAGCAGCAGAGAAGTCTAAAGGAGAAAGCATTTCAAATGCATTACTACCAAAGAATGACGAGGTCAAAGGGGATCCACCATGTATGTAACAAGGAAAAGCTAGGAGAGAGAGAGTGAGAGAGAGAGAAGATAATTTTTCCAAAAACCCTTAAAAAAAAAAGATAGAACGGCTTAGTTGGCCACATTATGACACATAACAGTGAGATGAAAACAATTGTAAAAGGACAGGTGGAAGGAAAGAAGGGCAAGGAGCGGCATTGAATGAGTTTCATAGCCCAGGTCTTCAAGGATGTAAAAGAGAAGAAATATGTGGGCTAAAAAATGTCTAGCAGATAGAAGAGCTGCATCCAACCAATCTTAGGATTGCTTACTTGAGATGATGCTCCTTCCTTCTGGTTTGTGTTGATCAGAAGTGAGCATCGTACATATATCTATGTTCACAAAAAAAGGAAGAGTCAGAGCCCTCACCTGTTCAGTGATCAAAGGTGAGTAATCAGAGAAGCTGTGTGCCCCCAACCTGTTCAGTACAATTAATAACTCATTTTGAATATCTTTTTCAAGAACGACACACAGGGTTCCCACTCTAACTAAATAATAAAATTCACAGTTTTTTTTCAGACATTCATGGTGTAAATGTTGTCAAATTCATGGTCAGTTGACTCACCATTTTAGGCGGGAACACTGATCAAGTGAAAATCACGGGCCTCACAGTAACTAAAAGTTTAAGAAACGCGAGATTCAGTGAATGCAAATGCAGCAATATCAGTGTTATCTCTTATGACATGACCTATAGTTAGAAAAATCCAGTGCTGGCTTAAGATTGTGAGTGAGAAAATAGAGAGAGCAGCATAGCAGGAAAGTTAAGAAGTGTCTGAAATTTCACCAGGATTAATGAACACCTTCATTACTGGCCTTCCAGATTCGGTGAAGCCTTGTGATTTCATGGCACATGGGCCATTACTTCTACTTCGAATATGTGTGCAGATAAATGCATGACTGACCTTGAAATAAAATCCACGCATAGATTTTTCTTTTGATCCCCAAATTGTAGTTCTACAAACAAGTTTGTGAGATTTTTCAGGTTTCAAGACAAAATTCACGGTTTTATGGTCTATGACATACCATTGATTGTCAAACTCAGTGCTGAAATCTCTCCATACAAGTATGTGTTCCGAATGGCTGATATGAGGCTTAAGCAACAGAAAAAGCAACTGAGTTATGGAAAAAGTGATGGGAATCCACAGCATTAAGGTTATTGAAAAAAAAATTTTGCTCGACGCTCACTTCAGAGCCATCACTGTATTCAACAAACAAGAGCGATCACTGTAGTCATCATTTGAAAATGACGAATAATGATCTCGCGAATCAGTCTTCAGTGATATTGGAATATTCAATGGAGGACTGAATTTAAGTGGTAGCAAAACTGCGCTAAAATAAACAAAAGTACACTCACCCAGTCATCCGTTGCCAATGGGTCTGAGGCATCAGTTGATGTTATGGCTGGATCTGTCGTGTGCATCACAGAATAATTACCTCCGCTGAGAGGGTCTTCGTCCTCCTCTTTTAGATTAGACTAGAAAACAATGCTGAGTGTCAATCAAAAAAGGCAAAAGGATAATGCATAATTATGCTGATGTTCATTAGTAATAACAATAAAATCTCATTTACATGAAAGCCAAAAGCATGTTTGTGTAAGATTTTAGTGACCTACTACTATTAAATGGTTCACATGACTAGTTTATTCTGCACACATTGGTGTGGAATGCTTCAGCATTTGCTAGCCACAGCAGAAGCGGTAAAAGTCTTCACCTTCCAACCCAGAGGTTTCAGGTTTGCATCCCAACTGGGTGGCTTTCCCCCATCTAGGTCTTGTATTAGGCTCCAGATATATGCCTCCCCTTCAACTTGATCGTTTCAATGGAGAGAACTTAAAAGTCCTGAATTTTATCAATCAACAAAGATGAAACTATTCTCACCATTCCTTTAAGTTTATCTTAGAATAAGGCCATATGCTCAGTCGACACTAAAGGATCAACTGACCCTTGATATATCATCAGCACCAACATAAATTATCTTGCCAAAAATGTGCCATAAAAAACCATACAGACGGTCAATTTTAAATTAAATGGACCCAACATGAGGTACCTGAACAAGCCCTACACCCGACATAACATGGCAGCCAAATTTTTTCTACTGATAATTACCAATTTATCTACATTTTAATGTATATTAAGGGAGACTAGCTCATATGAACCATTTTTAAATGTTTCCAAACACAGCAGAAAGGTAATAGGTATTACTACCACATCATATAATTGAATGGAATAAATAATAAAATTTTCTGAAGTGTAATATGTACAATGGATGAAAATATTAATGAACAGCTCATTCGTGTCTGAAAGCAGGCAATTGAGGATCTACATGTCTTCCCAAATTTTGCCCAAATAATACTCTCACACAACTGGAAATTTAAAAGCTCTATGCCCCTTAAAACGGGGAAATAATCACATTCATTGCATTATGAGGATGAGCAGAAGATCCAGCTACGCATATTCTCTGAAGTGTGATTTGTCCACGACTCACCTTGGATGAAGTTCACTCTAGTCAGGAAATCTGCAAACACAGTGAACATAATGGGAATTTAGACTCCTTCATCATATAATCTTTTCAGTGGTATAATGGGTTAAGTATTAAGCGAAGTATCAGAGGTTCCACGCATCAAGCCTCACATGAATTTTCCGTTGAAATGAGGGAGGAAGACTAGCCCACGACACATTGCACCTGCAGCTAATGTTCGGAGCTTTGAAGCAAGGCTATGTAAACTAAAGCACTTTAACATCCAAATATACCCTCACAAAATGCTTGACTCATTCTCACTTTTTCAGGATCCAGCCACCAATATTTCTGACACGTATCCTCCATGATAGGTTTGAGGTTATCATAAAGCCAGACCCTCACCATTATCTGTCACTTTTTTGTTGAAACTATCCAGTCCATTCATGGGGAAGTGAGACAACCTCGGCAAGAAAAATAGCCCCATAGATCAATTATGTATATGATGAACAATTTTGCCTAGTTCATCCATAATAGTTAAATAGGAACTTTTCAGTAGGTTGTACAATTGCCTCCATTTCTTAAGGACCCACATAATATCAATGTTCTACCAGTGAAATTTTTTACAATCAATTTTAGTTTTTACAGAATATATTAGTTGATTAGTTGGCACAGAATTTCTCAAAAGTATTTCCATGAAACGTCAATGTTTTTTATTATAAGCTTTAGCTACGAAGTCAGTGTACAGTTAATTAAGCATTTCGACAAATTTAATGAAGTAGCATTCATCAAATTAATTAATATTCCTTCTTGATTTTACAAATGAGTCTACTCCCATTTTTAAGGTTGCAAAAACTATGTGATCTCCTAACACGTCAATAATATTGATTTGTTTTATCAAATTAAGAAGGCTGACAGCCTAAAGGCCTAATTTTTTATTTCCTCTCACAGACCAGTCAACTACTTGTGTGATTGAGTGAATTGCTTTTGCGTTAAGTAGCATCATGCTAATTTCCCTATTATTTAAATTTGGATTGCAGTGTATGAATCCCAATTTAGAGATGGGAGATTACGATTTCCCTTCATCATTCGTACGCCTTTGCTGTCTCTCACATTCAGTCAGATATTATATTTTATTATTCATAATAATATCAACTACTGAGTTTGGAGGTCTATAAAAAGAGCAAACAGGTTGCAAAAATTATTCCGTCATTACTTAAACCATCAATAATTTTTTATTAGCTGCATCAACTCAAGAAGGCTTACTACTAAAAGAATTAATAAATGATTTATTTCCTTTCATAGACTTGTCAACTACTTTATTATGTAACATTATGTGAGAACTGATTCAGCATTGGAGTTGGCTCTGTTTTCCTTCTGTTCTGTAGTTCATCGAAGACCACACTCTCTCTATTTAAGTGCATGTTTTTCCATGGGTGGCGCTAAGTAAAAGTGATTAAGCTACTATAAAAACTCTGCCACCTGTCCTATTGAATCCATTAGTTTTATATCCAGGAGAAAAACCTTAATTGTTGCTTATATACCCTCTGTAAGCCAACCCCCTGTTCCTATGACCGCGTCTGCATCCTGAAATTTATGATCGATTTTTGCACTCCTGTTTTCAATGCTACAGCAATTAGCTACTGCAAAGTTGATGTCAGATTTAGTAGACTGACTTTCAGTTTATTCTTTTCCATACTTGGTCTCTAGGTTGAAGAATTACAACGGAAGTGCTCATATCATTGATTTAATTGCTATCCCTAGACAACACCTTTTGAAATTTTTGTTTATTTTCTGCATTTCACTCCTAAGCTAGTTGATCTTTAAAGTTTCGTAACGCGGAATACCTCAGAAGCTTTTTTAGTTAACTCTTCAGCTGCGGGCAGCTCTTGAATTTAGCTACCAGCTTGAGAGGGAGAGAACCAAGAATTATTCATCCCTCTAGCCTGACCCAGCATCTTGCAAGGAGTGAGCCCTTACAACCCAAGTCAACCCTTCTCTCTTTCTTACCAAGGGACATTTGTCCTATTGTATCCATAAGGAACATTTGTCCACTAGTCGAGGGCATATTAACAGTGGAGTGGAAAGGAAACAATATTATGTGGGCATGAGGATTGGGAATTCTGGGAGGCACACCCTGCTGTGAGGGATGACCTGGGAGAGTTGAACCCCTTAGAAGTCACAACAGAGAGAGAAAAAGCAATTGGACTCTAACAAGTTCGCAAAGGAAACTGGCAGAGATTGTCGAGCAATGGTCACATGTTGGAAAACGTTTTTCCTGCAGCAGGCAAACAGCCCATTTGAAAACATGCTCGCAGTCTAAGGGTTAAAATTCTTCAGACATTAAAAAAAAATCAGTACTACATTTTCTGGAGTCATCTGCAAAGATTATGTTGATGTTCTGTATGTTCCTTTTAAAAATAAAAAATACGATAATTTGGGATTCAAACCCTCCTAGAACATTACCGCAACTACTGCACATAACATAGATTGACTCGGCCATGGGAACACTTATGGTAGATATAAAATAGCCAGTCCGAATATGAATCTAAATATAGAAAAACCCTCGCCACATATCCGGCAGGAAAACACCCTGATGGCATAACATGAGTGTGAAATATTTCAGTATACTCCACATGCTAATCTTAATTCTAATGGGGTTTATACTCCTGGAGTTTCACTCCAGCTTCGGTGGCTTCCTATTCTCTCCTTTTAAGCTCTTGGTGGCTTACGAGTGACGGTTGCAGGTCAATATACCAACGCTTTGAACGTAGGTTTTCGCAGCGAGGGGCATCGTTGATAATGGCTTCCGGGTGCAGCTGCGTGTTGCGCTTTGTCGTGCGAGCTTTCGCGACCGTTGCAGGACGCATCATCGGGCGATGAATGAAATTACGGAATTCGGTGGTCAATTAATATACTCGTCCACCTCCCCCATCCACCGGAGTAGTGGGGGGAGGGGGGCGGAGTTGACGTCAGCAGAACTCTCACCCCTGTCCTTGAGCGACGAGCGGACTCTTCTTGTCTGGCGAATAACCTTGCTGGTAACATATTTGTCGTCTTCTCTTTCGGAAAATCGTTTTCCACGTCTGGCTGAGTTTAACGCCGTCCACTCTGTTGAAATTTTGGGGGCATTTTTCAATTTCAATAGCCTCCCGAATTTTATCATCGACGACTAATTCGGGAGGCTATTGAAATTGAAAAATGCCCCCAAAATTTCAACAGAGTGGACGGCGTTAAACTCAGCCAGACGTGGAAAACGATTTTCCGAAAGAGAAGACGACAAATATGTTACCAGCAAGGTTATTCGCCAGACAAGAAGAGTCCGCTCGTCGCTCAAGGACAGGGGTGAGAGTTCTGCTGACGTCAACTCCGCCCCCCTCCCCCCACTACTCCGGTGGATGGGGGAGGTGGACGAGTATATTAATTGACCACCGAATTCCGTAATTTCATTCATCGCCCGATGATGCGTCCTGCAACGGTCGCGAAAGCTCGCACGACAAAGCGCAACACGCAGCTGCACCCGGAAGCCATTATCAACAATATACCAACCTCACAAGTCTTTACCTATACCACCCCATCAGTTAAGCTTGACTCCTGGGTGTCTACATGCTTTTGAAAACAATAGTACTAGGTAGGCATCACTAATGAGGACTAAGTTAGTATTAATAAAGTGTGGGTAGAAAGCAAGGGTTATGTTAGACACATGTAACTATCATATACATTATATGAGGTGGAAAATAATATTATTAGTGAACCTAGAAAGAAATATTCAGTACACATGAAAATGACATACAATGTATCACTATATTTTAAACTTTACTCACTAATGAAAGGCCATTGAGCTACATGTGAATGATTTTTCATGGCACATAGTACACAACAGTAATGTTGAATGCATGCGAGTCACATGACACGTTACCATGTTACCAGTAAGACAAAATAAGTATGCTGGGATCAAAGTTGTGATATCATCAGCCTTGAACTATAGTCCTTACACCAATAATAAGAATGTGGCTTGGACGCTACCAATGCCCTGAGTATTTGCAACATGATAGTCAAAGAGACAATGCCAAGGATACAAAATTCCATCCTGAAGAGGCTTGATTTATAATGTCATTTGTAATCCGTTATAGTAAAAGATTAGCTGATATGAGAATCTTGTGTAGGGTGCATGAGGCCAAACTGAGGATCATTGACCAGTGACGATGATGATGAATTCATTATATGTAAATGGTTTTCAAAAATGTCCACAGAATGGCAAAAGGTGATATAATTATTTTCTCAAGATCTGAAATAGAGTGCAGTAAAATCCTTATTATCTGTGTACCTATTTTTTTATAGATAGAATTTCAAGAAATCCACCATGAAATTGTCTCCTGAAGTGAGTTACTAAACAATGAATTCAAAATTACTGTGGTGATGTATTTCTTCTAATGAGGAAATCAAGGCATGCCATTGAAGACAAAGTTCTGACTATATATTTGTACTTACTACATGCATTACTTGCTCAAGACTATAGATATATGTTCCTATAAATATGTATCATGTTATGTAAACTAGTATCCAGAGAAAAGCATATTCCAGGTTATAGGAATTCAGGCAAATTCTGCATCATAGAATGACATAATTGGGAGCTGTGCCACATCCATGGTCATTAATATAGTTGATATAGTGATAATTATACGCTTCAAAGGAGAATTGTGGCAGTCCACCATTGGCCGCTCCATGAGATGTGTGACATTTCTCTCAGAAGATTAGTGGTGTTATAAGATTGAGTCATATGCAAATAGGTTAGAGTGGTTACTTTTTTTCTCATGTGGTACAACTGATGGTCACGTAAGTGTGGGTGACTTCGCATAGAAATGACTAGTTACACTGGGCAAAAGTAATTTCGTCATACAACCTAGTTAATATCTACAAATTAAGGTCATTTAACTCAGTTTTCTTTGAGCATGAGAATATAGCTTACCAACATATTAGCTCTGGATTGATGGGAGTCTAGCACAGGAATGTATATTTCAGTTGTTTGGACTGAGCGAAGGAGATGTGAGTTACCTTCTATCACATCTTGAATGCAGTCTTTTGTGTCAGCAGAAGATCCAAACTTGTCATCAGCTGCCTCCTCTCCTTGGACACTCTGTGGGGAGAGTAACAATTATAAACAACTCACCCCATTCAGTGTCAACAAAGGAAGCATATTCCTAACCTTGATGAAACAGAATTTTTAATGTCTCATTTAAGCTATTGCATAAAAATTGAGAGGTGTCCTTTAATCAATAACTCAAAAGCCAAACAGCTACTGAAACCAAATTATGCAGGAAGACACTTGGTGTACTGACTCACATCTTGGCCCTATTTTAACATCCATGGGGCCATGGAATCAGAAAATAAATGTTCGCAGCAGTGGTGTCTTAAATATGAATCTTTGATGTGGAATATGTTTTTGATCCATTTCTATTGATATTGACCTCTTGTTTATACGTACTCAAAAATGAAACCTGGGACAGAAGAGGTAAACTTCATATGTTGACCACTTTCTGAGGCAAAATGGTATGAAATCCTCAGTCTGATCTCGGAAGAGAGAGTTGAAGGGAAGCGCACAACAGGAGAAGAAAATGTCCATTATCTCAAAACATCATAGATGGGGCAGCAGTTAGAGATACTTGGGACCAATTACAATGGTCAAGAGAGCATTGCCTGAGCAGCCAATGCACTGCATTGTGTGTAGCACGACAAAAAAGATAAAGAAGACCCGAAGGAATTCTAACAGCTCCACATCAATAGTCTGGTGGATAATAGATATTCATTCTGCAGATTTTTTAATTATCAAACCTCATCACTCAGTAAAATAAAAAGTAAATACAGCTAGCATGCTTTTTGAGCTCTGAATTGAGGAGAAAAAGTACTTTACCAAAGAAGTCTGCAAGTTGAAAATATTTCAGAAAAAAATCTCAAACAAATATTTCATTGCATTATCAACAATGCAATTTCTGACCTCAAACTCAAAATACGAATAACTAAATCAATTTAAAAAATGTAAAACCATTCTATTCCCCAAACTATAGAATTACTTAAATATCAAAATAGTGAGAATACCCAGCGCAAATTTTACTCAAAACAACTTCCTCACCAACCCCGACAAAATGGAGCATATCTTATGGCTAGCCAGAACTGTGAAGACTATTAAATAGGATAATCATCTATATTAATAAAAAAGGTAATTTAACACATAAGACATCTTTTAAGTCCACAACACATCTTAGCTAAACAAACATAAAAACAACCTAGGAATTCCATAACACCAAAATTTAAAAAAACGGAATATAATTTAAACTACAAGATTAAAAAGAAACTATTTTTTACCAGCATAAAGAAAAAATTTGTAATTGCTGCAGCGATATAGATGGGTCTAGCAAATATAGCGTACTGAAATTACACAAAATTGGTGTACACAAATATAAGTAAAATTATAAATTTTGTAACTAAGAAACTGATGAACAAAATAAACGGATTGATACATAAATGATTATTCACATCCATTTTCTTCTTTTTAAAAAAAATTACATTTTGATTTTTAATACGTTTTAGTACTTTTTTGCAACTAGATGTTTAGGTATCAAAATAATTTTCAACACTGGGCCACTTATAAATTTATTTTACCTATCATATTTTAATAAAAAATGCCTTGAGAATGGAAAATAAATGTCATAACCGTTAGCAGGTATGTTATTGCAAATAAGTTACACCTCAAGAATTCATATGGAAATATAAACAAGAATTCAAGTAAAACATAATATTTTTCATCCATTAGAGCCTATGCATATCCACGGATGAATAAAATAATCTACAGAGCTATCACAGCTCATGCAAAGCAGAAAAAATGTAAGAGATTTTCTTGAATATTTTAACATGCTCTGGTTACCCAAGCGAGGATTTTATACTGGACTATGTCATAGCTTAGAGGGTAGATTGCCTTTTGAGTAGATCATTTGCGACTTGAATTCCCCACTTTGTTAGCCTGATTGTTTAACAAACTAGTATTTGAACCGAGCAACAAAAACTCTTCACTTATTACCACTGAAACACCAACTGGAAGGCAAAAAGCACTTCGCATAGAGTCACAGATTCAGAAACACAGCCTCCGGGCAACTGGGCTAGTTTCACTATTCCGTCAACCTTGTACGACGGCCTTTAAGGTTCCCTATTATTATCAATTATTCAATAAAATGTTCCATTTACTTTTTATCTCTGATTTAAGTACTTTTAAAAATAAAGTTGAATTTACCACCTTCTAGCAGTCATAAAAAACTCTATTTCTCAAGTTGTGGCATCAAGTGAATAATCAATCACAATTTTGAGTTTTATCAAATAACTACTACAATAAGTTGAGTCCGCATACAATTATCTACCTGGATATCTCACTGCTATCGGCACAAACAAAAGACTCCAACTTTACGTTCTGGAAAACAATGCATGCACCAGTCTTCAAAAAAGAAAATACGTAGTTACTCACCCTAAAGTAAATACTCCCACAAAATTTTCTCAGTTTTTCGTTCGATTCTAAACATATCTTTTTGAAAACACTGAATTCCGTGAGCTTATTCAAACATAATGGGCAGAGGGTGGTAGGCAGGCCATCTCCCACAGCAACCTAACATAGCAATCAACACGCTTTACATTGAGAGAATCTGGAATTATACTCATAACACGGAATAAAGAAATCAATATGAAATGAAAAAAATCGATAACAGTTACCGTGCTACTTACCTCCAAACCGAGTAAACCATGCATGGCATCCTTAACAGTTACTCTGCAAGCCACGTTTGAAGTGAAAATGTTGCAAAAATAATCATTTTTCTTCATGCAAAGTCTGCACTGGGTGCCCTCGGAACTCCTTTCAGAAGACTCCGAATAATTCCCTGGTAAAGCACTCATGTTTTCACAGCAACAACTCAAACAATCTTTAAATCAGTTCTTTCATCAAAGATATCATCCACAAACCACGCTTAAAAATTTCCAAATGCCTAATGCATTACTATCATTTCTATGACGTACGGCAATGGAAACACTTTAGACTACTCACGGAAAACGGAAGAAAAAAGCTGTCATTGAAATATGACCTGAAGAAGAAATCTTATTGATACGGAAGACAGAAAATTTGTTATGGAATTTCATGCCTGTTGACACCATAGTTTGCAGTTTACACCAGAACAGGCTAGGAAAGGTTACATTAGATTTGCAATTTTAGTTGCGTGATCTATCACCAGAGTAACACATATACAACAGGCCTACCATCGAAAAATGACGAAAACTTGCATTCGCAGGATAAAATTATATCTTTGAGCTTAATTGTAGGAGCCGTTGAATGGCTGTTTTTAAAACCTTTATTTTTATTATTGAATGAATAAGTTTAGAATCCATTTTTTGACACAATTGGAAATAACCATGTGGGTGCCACATTGGGCTTATTCCTTTTTGAGCGACTTATTATGCATTTAGTAACAAATACTTGTTACTCCACCATCAATAAAAGAATCATTGATGAAGTTTATTTGAGATTTTCATACATATTATGAAATGGAAATAAATTAGTCTTCGAACAAGGATATTTGGCCTAATCTACAGGCACGCGATCCGCGGATGAAATAGCAACTACAAAACCCCCATTCTACATCAATCTTTGCTTGCAATGTCATATATTGATAAGTTACGCTACGTACCCGGATGTTATTTTGTAATCGTGTCAAAGAGCCTGAAAATTCTTGATTATATTTTCAGCCCATGCAGTTCCGTCGTGATATATCTTGAGATGAGTTATTAATTGTTGGCTTTTTCGGTGCATCGTTGAATAATCCAAAGTATTTTCATTTTCGCACGTTATCGAAGTGAATGCAGTTTTCGTGTTGGATTTTTAGATCATTGTCAGTTCTGTGTAGAAGATTAATTGACTATTGAACTGATTTGAAGATTGAATGATACATTGAAATGAAAAAATGAGTCGTACCACATGTATTTTCAAGTCAGAAAGGAGTTCAAAGAGTGACCTTTGCAGACTTTGTAGGAAGAGTAACAGTGTGTATTACAACATATTCACTTCTAATATAGCATGTAAAATAACTGTGAAGGAAGCCCTGCATGATTTAGTCGATTTACAAGTAAGTGGCACTTTACATTTTATTGATTTTGTTGAAATAGAGATTACTTCATTTCGGGTTATGCAGGATAATTCCGAATTCCTCTGACGTATATGTTATTTATTGCTATCTCAGGTTGCTGTGGGAGATGGCCTGCCCAATACCATGTGTCCACTATGTTTGAAGAAACTCACGGAATTCAGTGTTTTCAAGAGGATTTGCTTAGAATCAAACACAGTTCTGAGAAAATTTTCGCCTAGAAATTGCGGCAGGGTGAGTACTTAACGTTTTCTTTTCTCATTTACAGGCTACGGCGATTTCAAAGTTAAAATAAATGGTTTTTGTCGACTGATGTATGAAATTTAGAAAGAAAATTATTTGCGGACTGAATATTAATATCATAAATTTGTAAGGATTAACTCAATATGGTTATAGATTAATCCCTTGGTGACACAATTGGAGTTCACAATACAACACAAGTATTATAGTTTAACTGGATTAGGACATTAAATCCAGTATGAACTATGTAGGCACTCAGATAAACAATCAAAACTTAATTGAACATTCGTCAATCTACGGTAACAGGGCATGAATGGCTCCGTATATGGTCTACGGACAAGGGTAAGAGTAACGAGTTCATTTTCCCACAAGGGGTCTTTCCTATCTATTAATCCGTGGCAAGGCACTAGTTATGTTCCAGTATGTGTTTCAGTGGCGACGCCTAAAGAAATTTTGTTTTGAGGTAAACTTCAGTGTGCTCTAAACAATCATATCCTGTAAAGTGGGAAGTTAACATTCATTATTAAACTCAAAATGGCCCTCTAAGCTATACCACAGTCCTTCCGTATTTGATTGGGTAACCGGAGCATATTAAATTGACAAACAAATCCCTGCCGATTTGCTGCTAAAGAGTGAGACGTGAGAAACCCAGAAATGAGTTTGTTTATCGGTTGAGAAGCATAGTCTTAAGTGCATGCCATCATTATATTTCATTGTTGGGGACTACTTTTTTCCTTTGACGACGATCTCATGAGGTGTAGGCCATGTATTCTGCAACATTTTTCTGAAGGTTAAGAAATTGATTGTTCATTTTATAGGCGTTTCATATGAATAGCTGCTGGGCGAAATGAATCAGTATATGATGGGCAATTGTTAATAATTAATTTTAGTACAAAAAAAACTATCTGAGTAAACATTTTAACAGAATGATGTAAAATTAGAAATCAAAATATTTAAAATTGATATGAAATATATTTTCTGTAGCTTCTAAGTTTATTTGTTGTTTGTTTTATTCCAGTATTTAAATACATTTATATATTAGTTTCCTCTATTATTGATTTGATCAGAAAATATGTGGCAAAAACCATTTGTTAGTTCCTCAGGTATAATTATTTGTGTGTGTGCTTACATATAGAAGTCTTAAGAACCTTCTTCCTCTTGGAGTAACTGTGATAAACATCTCATCTCATTAAAAATCTGCAAATAAAATATTCCTCAAACCGTCATAAAACAAGGTGTTAAACATATTGTTTCTGCTTCTTTATAAAATGTAATTGTGTCTGCATGTTAGTTATTCAATCACTGAAGAGCTGCAGAGACAACAGAAATGAAATTTGGGACAAAGTCCCTTGATATACCAAGCTCATTCATGTCCCCTATTATTGTAGATTAGGGACAGGTATGCTCAGTTAACTTTTGATTGTTAATATAAGTACCCTCACAGTTAATATTAGATTTTTAAGTGTGTAGTAAAAGAAATATTTAAAAGTTCTCTTCTTTTTTTGAAATGGCATGATAGAAATGGAAAGTTTTCAATGAATTGTGCGACTCACAAGTTTAAAGATGAACAGTGTTGGGTAATACAATTTTTAGGTATTTCGATGAATATCCTACGTAACCGTCTTCACAATTTTGGCTGGGTATATGATATGCTTGCTGTTCAGCGTTCTAAAATGTTTTAGGGTTATTTTCTGAAATAAAGTGTACCTACTAATGTATTTTCAGAGCATTTGAATTCTTATGATGCATTTGAAATCAGTTTTCTAGAAACCTTATTTAATTTTTTAATAACATTTTGTGTACTCACTGTGTGATATTTAGAATGGGATGCTGCTTTTTTGTCGATGGAATTTGCTAAATCAGTTTGGAGTACGCAGACAGAAATATATATTTTTTGGTACGTAGTTAAATGATTGATATAGTTAGCTGATTTTTTTTCCCAAGTATATCTTTGACAACATGCATATTTATGTGGTTAAAAACTTTTTCACGTAAATCTTGAATTTTAAATGTTGGATCGCTAGATGTATTTATTTTGTACTTAAATGGTTTATGGGATTTATAATTTAAAAAAACCTGGTTGGTTGAAGGAAGAGTTCTCCGCTTTCCAACCAGGTCCAACGGGTTTTTTTAGCAGCGACATTTCAAGTGCTAAGTCTGCCATCATCTTCAGGGTGAATGCTTCATCCACGCATCATTCACCTTAAAGACGACGGCAGGCTTATCCTTCAAAATGTCGGTGCTGAAAAACCTTAGGACCCGGCTGGAAACCCAAGAACTCTTCCTTGAGTCAATTCACCAGGAAAACCTTAGAACCTGGTTGGTTAATTAGGTTCTATCTACCAAATGACGTAAGTGGAGTTGTCAGCATTTCTTATGAGTAACATGTCAAAGTAAGGAAGTTGTCAATGGCTGAAAATTTCCATATCTTTGTTGCTGGGCTCAAATACCGTGATGGTAAAACTTTTCATCTTTAGAGGCTACGCATGAATCAAGCCATTTTTTAATGTTTATGTACACACTTAATTCCTGATCTGCCAGACCTTGTGCCATCAAATGGGACAAGTAATAATCAGATGCTGCAGTGCTGGAATTTGGTGGGTGCATTTGGTCTTCACATGAAAATGTCTTCAGCTTTGTGTTAATCGGTTTTGCTAGTTGAGGTCGAGTATTTTCATGCAGTAGGATCACTGTCGAATTGATAGGAAACCAAATTTCTTGCTTTTGAATAATTGACAATGTATGCTATTGCTTGGAAATGACTTATTGGGTTGCTCATAACACAGAGCCAGCTCTTCCAGTGTTTGGCATTGCTCTCCTTTGAGCAATGCCTCCAAAAAGCTTATTTGGAGGTTTTTGTTCTTACTTCACATGGACAGTTGTCAGTAATGAAATGACCGGCTTTGAAGCAATGGAAACAATCTCAGCTGGTTGTCTTGGGCAGCATATCTGTAAACTTTTTGGAGCTCTCAATGCGGGTCATTCCATGTGAATTCAACACACCACTCAACGCGACCTCGTCAGATTTCTTTCAAATTTGGTGTGGTGGAATGGTACTGGTAAGTGATGAAAAATACCAATTTGTAAACGTAAATGATGATTGACATAAGTTACAGGTCTGCAAATGTTGTGAATTTGTCAAAATTTCAGTCTCTCTCTCTAAAGGTAAATGACTATAATTCCGGTTCTATTCAAGGTAGAATATAAAACTTATGTTTTTGGAAAGGTAATATGTAGGGCTTTACATTGACATACAACATGGCCTATTTATAATAATTTCAATACTTGAGGTCGTTCACCTTGACCTTGAATATCTCAAAACAATTCAATTTTTTCAATAAAAATAAATGTTATTGCTCAAACATTTTACTACACGTGTACAAAATATTAAGATGGCACACTTAAGGCAACATGCCCAAAAAATTATTTTTCTACGGAACTACACAAGCAAAATGCAAGAAGTACCACTTAAATATGAAATGCCCATTGTTGAATGGTGTAGCACATGGCTATGTCATTGCAGTGCTACAGAAAACAATGTGATGGGAAGCTTAAATGAAAATACAGTAAAACTAGGCTTCAACTCACCTCATAAGTTTCCAATTAAATTTTTGATGTTCACCAGGACTGATCCTGGGAGACCATATATCCTTCCAGTTTGTGTCAAATGATCGAGCCTTTTGAGAATGTCATGTGTTTTTAGGATATGATTGTCTGGTTTGGTAGGGAAAACAAACGATGGAGATTGTACATGTGGGTGCAAGAATCGGGTCTGTACTTCATCAGTGTCTTGGTAAGTGTGTTCGACACATGCAACCCACCATGGATTATTGTATAAACAGGCAACAAATCCATGTTTGACTGTAAACAGCATTTGTCTCACCATAGTTGTCACTGACTCTTCTCTACACTCTGATGAGGTGGAATATGCCTTCACCATACCTTTTTGTAATAGGTATTACGCAATGAAGTTTATGGTTAGCTGGAATCGTCCTAGTATTCTCGAAACGTTGCTTTAGCATGGCCATGTCTTCGTCGTGATGGGAAGTCGGTGTATAGTTGAAGGTACATGAGGGGATATTTACTTTGCTCCACTGAAACAACTCTCGTGCTGTCAATATATGGTTATTGAAAGGTCTCTTGAGGCTTGCAAGTGTGGCTAGTCTTTTTACGGTCCCTACAACCCCTACACAAAGTCATTTGCCATGAGCCATTGTAAAATGTGCTATTCTGCTGTAACATCAAAGTCTTCCTGATGGTAGCTCAGATTGATGAAATTCTTTCTATTTTTGTATTGGGCAGCGCATCCATCCAAAAAATAATAAATGTGCTTTGGAGTTGAAAAGTGGCATTTAAGGAAATTGATGAAATTGCTCTGGAGACAATACACACATACGGTATCATGGTGAAGGCGTCAGATATTTCTACATTTTATTGGATGTAAAGTTTCAAAATAAGCCACGAATGGATGAATTTAGGCCTGTGAGTTATTCCAGTGAAATGCTTGAACTTCATCTTGAATGATGAAGGAGTGATTCTCTGCAAAATCACAAACCACAAGATTCATTCACTTTGAGTTCTTCTTTCGTAGTTTGAAAGAATTGTGACTGCTGTTGTGTTATGAATGAGTGTGGTATTAGCTGCTTTAAACTGGATGAAAATGCTTCTAGTAAATCATCCATTGATTTTGTTAATGTCTCTAAAACTGCCCTGCCAGTGGTTAAGCAACAATTATACAAAACTTCATCTAAGCCATTTCTACTAAACAGTTCAAAGAGATAATCATTCAGTTTTTCTACACTTGGACAATAGGGACATGCACCTAAGAATCATGCTGGATGAGCGTGATTGCAATTAACAACTGCTAAACAGTGCTTGTATGATGGTAACATATGTTCTACATGATTGGTTAGCTCCTTTTATTTACATCCTTCAAACATTAACTAAAAATGTCTTGTGGGAGATGCAAACAAACAGAATGGGTTCCACTAGCATCTGCAAGAACACAGATCTTCGGCCGCAATTCACAAAATTTGGAGATTCCAATTTTTAAATGTCGATATGTTTCCTTGAAATATCTGTAAATTTCCTTAAGACTGTTCAACACTAGCTGCTTCTGCTTATGCAGTCTAACCCCATTTTGTTTCACAGACACAGTCCTTTTTTCCTGGCATCATACGGCTCATGTTATAGTCACAGTAAAAGTCACATACACATTATACTGTTTTCTCTCGTAATGTCGTATCTGTCTTTGGATTTGGTGTTACTAAAATACCATGTTCTGCCACTAATTGGTTGGCTCTCCGTACCATTTAATCTGAGGCAAAAAATCGCTCATGGTTTTCCTAACACTCCAGATCTTCGGAAGCACAGTCATAATCTGTACCTTGTCACATACACTATCTAAACTATGAAACTTATCTTTGAGCTGGGCTATGATTTCACTTTCTGCATGTTCTACACTCTCTTTTTCAGGTTGCTCCAAATAAGTATGCTCCAAAACTGAGGCTACCTTTTTCAATTTTTCTTTTGGGTAATTTTTCTCATTTTGAAGTCTCTTTTTCTTCACAGGAGATGCACCTAAACACTGAAGGCTACTATTTAAATAATCCAGGGCAATAGCAGGTGCTATTTCATCTTCACTTACATCTTCTTTGGAAATCCCTGGCATAGCAGAGGCTACTTCAGCATGTTCTGTCAACTTCTGCGATAATTTTTTTAGGGGATTTACGGCAAATTTTCCCACCTATCAATACGTTACGTGATTCATTTGCCATCCACTCCTGAGGTATCTCTCGAATTTTTCTTTGCTCTTGCATGTCCTTCTTTTTTTAAATGGATTGCAACTGTACATTTTTGACTTGAAAGCCATTTTTCACAAACCACTGTTTCACTTGAAAGAAATAGTGCTAAAAATCACTTATGAACTTCACTGTAGTTCCAACTGAAGTCACATCCTGGGACAAGAAACAGATAATTAGCGTAAATGAGTCTGATTGCACTTATCGGCAAAATGAAACTTTTTTTCGCTCCCACGAACGAAAATAGGTGACTCCTCTAGATTTCAAGCTCCTGAGTCTGAATACGTAACCCGTATTTCTCCACGACGTACCAGTTTTCAGGGAGGAGGGGGTTTTCAATATCCCCCCAAAGATGCAATTCTCCATCCATAATAATTTTCACGTTATCATTAAAAATCAAAATAAATTATGCAAATAAAATTGCATAAAGATTAAAATATTAAAACTTACGTGTCACTTGGTGTTCCTACTCCTCTTATAATTACTACAGGGTGTCTCACGTGTTACATTCCAACAGAAGTCTGCTAACATATTCACACTCCATTTACCACTGTAGCGCCTCTCCATGGTCGCTATTTGCGGGTGAAACTTTCTCCATGTTCGTCAGAGACCTCCCCCAAGCTGTACATTTCAGGGAATAAATCCAGATGGCAATGCAGGAAGTGTAACATTAGGAACATATTACATTCAATTTGACGAAATGAAGTTATTAAACTGTCCACAATGTTTTTGTTATCAGGTGACTTATGATTCCCTAGAAAGTTATTGCACACTTCTTGAAAGGCCTCTCGAAAGCCTCATTCTCTTTTTCAAAAAGCTTAGAAGCAAATGTATCCTTAAACAAGTCTGTCATTTGAGGTCCCGTAAAAACACCTTCTTTCTCCTTGGCCTCGCTGAGTCTTGGGAATAGTATTCTGAGATGATTAAATGCTTCACCATCCCGGTTCAGGGCCTTAACGAAGACCTTCATGAGCCCTAATGTGATATGAAGGGGTGGTGAGAATATTTTATCCAGATCCGCAAGACGTTAATGAGCCACGGTAATCTCCCCTGGGACCAGTTGCTTCCTTGGCGGCTATTTTGCGATGGTGTACTGATCTTTGGCTCGACTATCCCAGTGACACAGGAAACAGCAGTGCTTTGTGTAACCTCCTTGTAAACCGGTAAGGATGGCAATAACCTTCAGATCACCGCATACAGACCACTGGTACTATTCGTACGTGATTGGTTTCATTAGGTATTTCGCGTATGTTTTTTTTTCATATTTACAGCATGAGCGATAGGGATGGATGGCTTTTCATTACCATTGTGTAGTAACACAGCCTTGAGACTTATCCTAGAGGAATCTATGAATAGCCTCCTATCCTCAGAGTTGTAGCTCGACTTAAGTTATCCCATAAGCGATGGAATGTCACTGCAAAACACCAAATCACCATCCTTTGTAGAATTAGGAACTAGGTTCACCTTTATTTTCCTCTACATAGATATATTGACATTTTGATTTAGTGGATTCCATTGTTGAAGTCGTGATGCAAGCAACAGAGCATTGGACTTGGGAAGGTCTAAGTCTCTGATCAGATCATTCAGCTCTTCCTGACTCATCACAAGTGGTTCATTAATGTCAGGCACTGGAGCGTAATTGGGGTCTGACTGTGCACTCGTAGATTGTGCGACATCCTCACAGGCTGCAGGTTCTTCTTCGGATGAAACACCTCGCAGGGTGTATGAGTCTGGTGGTACGGGTACAGGCAGACAAAAATCATGTTTCACAAGTCTCCTCGCGGAATCCAAGTTAGGATACCATATCATATGCTTCATGTTTTTTGAGAGTCCTTTCATATTGGCCAGGCAGATGTAACTGTCTGAAACATGATCATGGGGCTCGCGCCAAACCATAGGTGCGACGGACGGCATCGATGTTCATGTGTGTACCTTTCAACCATCCTGTGAGAGAACGCGCACACAAGTTACAACTTTGTTTCGGAGCCCAAACGTGATCCTGGTCGCCAAATTTACACCTGAAGTACAGATGGTAGGCTGTCTTCACGAACGGTGACAATGGCCTACTTTTTCCCTTGAAAATCAATTCCACACATTTACAGCAGAATGAATCTATGGAATTGTTGCAAGATCTCGATACGTTCGTTTAACACAATATAGGACGTGGCGTGGTGTTACGACACAGCGTAACACCATATTGTAACACCAAGATCAACTCGAAACTGAAATATTTGTTCCACTCGACCATGTGGTGTGTGTCTTGACGCCTTTTTTTCTTTGTCTGTCATCTAGACAGAACGGAGATGACGAATGATTGAAAACAGATTACGAAACCTTCATCCGTCAATAATGCCTAAGTGTTAGTGCATGCAGTGTAGAATGACAATTAATATGTGCAACCCTAGGGGAGGGGGTATGTTTCCAGGATTTTCAGCTAGAGAAAAGAATGTTACTGGATGTAGCCAAGTAACAGTTCTTGGATTAAGATAAAAATTCATAATTATGCCCTCAAAACACTGAAAACATATTAAATACCAAAAATACGTCTGTCAAAAAATTTTCAATCGCTTATGGAAACACCACCCTGCCAAAAAAAGCCTTACGTGCTGGAACTTTCTTAATGAGATATTCGTAATCAACATCTCGAAATCTAACCGGTACACCCTCGTGGG
The DNA here is from genome assembly GCF_921293095.1 of Ischnura elegans. Taxonomy (NCBI): domain Eukaryota; kingdom Metazoa; phylum Arthropoda; class Insecta; order Odonata; family Coenagrionidae; genus Ischnura; species Ischnura elegans. Next base: position 2,387,739 of record NW_025791657.1, read on the forward strand.
AGGATTTTTATGCCGACCAGTGTTATCACTCTTAATTAAACTCTCTGAATCTAATCAGATTAGTCTTTCACAGCTTGATTCAAGTATGAAAATATGTAATTAGGTTAACTGCAAATTAGTATAATTATATTAACCCTCAAGTGTGACTATAAATGCCCCTGGTCCCTCTCTCAGCGTGTGCAACGCACTGTATGCGTCTTCTAAATGCCATGCCTAAAGCCTGCGCGATAGACCAAAGGCATTCGAATCTTTCATTAAGAATTTCTATCTCTTAAGCTTCCACATATGTACTTTTAGTGAGTATATATGAGACATATCTGCCTGCTTTCGTTCTGTGCCTCTTTGCCTTTGTTTGTGTACTCGTATTTTTCAATAATATTTTTTCAGCTTATGCTTCCTCTAGGAGCAGCATCTGGTGGACCCTCACAGATGATATTCTTCCGCTCACGCTCCGATTATGTGTTTTCGTAGTGATTGTGTGTTCTGCGTATGGGCGCTGATTGCTTTCCTTAGTGGTTCATTATCATCTGCTTTTCTGCCTTATCCTTTCCTTTCTCTTTTATCGTGGCAATAATAGTGAAGGCATGGACCTGAATCTTGCAGCAGCAGAGGGGGTCCGAAAAAATTACCATTTTATCTAGTGTAAATTGGAAACCCCGGGGGGATTAGCCCCCCTAGCCCCTCTTTGGAACCACCCCTGGTTTTTACCAATTTTAACTGTATTTTCATTCATGCTACCCATTACATTGTTTTATGGAATACTGCAATGATATAGCCATGACCTATACCGTTCAACAATGGGTATTTCAAATTTAAGTGGCACTACTTGCATTTTGCTAGTGTAGTTCTGTAGACAAATAATTTTATGGGCATGATGCCTTAAGTGTGCCATCTTGATATTTTGTATGCGTGTAGTAAAATGTATGAGCAATAACATATATTTTTATAAAAAAATTGAATTGTTTTGAGATATTCAAGGTCAAGGTGAACGACCTCGAGTATTGAAATTATTATAAATAGGCCATGTTGTATGTCAATGTAAAGCCCTAAATATTACCTTTCCAAATGCATTAGTTCCGTGTTTCTACCATCAGTAGAACCGCAATTATAGTCATTTACCTTTAGAGAGACACGCTGAAATTTCTACATATTCACAACATTTGTGGACCTGTAGCTTTTGTCAAATCATCATTTACCTGTACAAATTGGTATTTTTCCATCACTTACCATTACCATTCTACCACACCAAATTTGAAAGAAATCTGACGTGGTCGCGTTGAGTGGTATGTTGAATTCACATGGAATGACCCGTGTTTCTAATGATATCCTGCATTTTTAGGGGTTGTTGAGGAAATTGTTTTTTTTTGTGTAGAATTGACACTGGGTATTAAAATAATTATGAAAATTTTTGAGGTCTGTTATTTTAACGTAAATATTTTTTCAGATGGTTAATTTTGTTAGATGTTTACCTTTTCAGGAAAGGTTTTTGTAATTGCTTGTACAGGGAATCGATTGGTATTCCACTTTGTAAGTAAATTTTGAGAATGTAGTCAGAAATTAGGTATCTTTTGAGTACAGAATGTAATAAATTTGTTTTGTTAATCTTTTAGATATTTTTGTTTTACTCTCAAATTTTTGCAGAAATCTTTGGCAAAAAGCCTTTACACATAAATCTAGAGCTGAAAAAGCGTGTTAACTGTATTTACTTTTCTGGGTGATGTGATTTGAAAATTAAACAATCTCCTAAATTATTAGGTGTCATCCACCTATTGATGTGGAGCTGTTAGAAATTCTTAGATTCTTGTTTATCTTCTTTGTTTTGCCGTACACTATTCAGTGCATTGGCTGTTCAGGCATTGCTCTCTTGCCCGTTGAAACTAGTCCCATGTATCTCTAACTGCTGTCTCTTGTATTATGTTCTGTGACTTTGAACATTGTTTCCTCCTCTTTACGGCTTTTCTAAAACTCTCTCATCCAAGATCAGGCTGATGATTTCATACTCTTCCACTTCAGAAAGTGGCCAACATATGAGGTATACCTCTTCTATCCCCAAGTTTGTTTTTGAGCACATATAAAAAGTAGGTCAATTACTATAGAAATGAATCAAAAACATATTCCATGTCAAAGATTCGCATTTTAAGACAACACTGTTGAAAGCATTTGTTTTCTTTCTTTCATTGCCCCATGTATGTTGTAATACGGCCACAATGTGAACTGATTATACCAAGTATTCTCCTGCCTAATTTGGTCTCAGCAGCTATTTAGCTTTTGAGTTATTGATTAAGAGACATGTCAATTTGTACGCAAATGCTTGGATATCATATTGAAAATCCTATTTCATATAAGGAGTATGCTTCATTTGTTGACACTAAGGAAAGGTGAGTTTATCGTAGTTACTTTCTCCACAGGGTATCCAAGGGGATGAGGCAGCTGATGACGAGTTGGGGTCTTCTGCTGACACAAAAGACTTCATTCAAGATGAGATACAATGCACCTCAGGTCTCACTTGCTCAGTCCAACGGACTGAAATATACATTCCTGTGTCTGACTCCCAACAACCTGGGGCTTATATGTTGGTAAGTTATAATCTCATCCACAGTGAAACCCTAGTTTAATGACCTTAATTTATAGATATTCACTAGGTTCAAGATGAAATTCGTTTTGCCCAGTGTAACTGAATGCATTTGTACGGGCAGTATCCCTTGCTTGTGTGACTAGGGAGACCAGATACCATGAGGTGAAAAAAAGAGGACAGCACCCTATAAAAAAGTGATAAGAGGAAAAGCAGGCAGAATAAAAAATAACGCCAATTTTATAAGTTGGATCAATTGCCGGCCTCGGTGGTGGCGGGGTAAAGTCCTCGCCTGCCAAACCGGCGGTTGTGGGTTCGAGTCCCGCCTGGGTAGGTTTCCCCTATCCAGGGCATGGTTGTGTGATAGTTGTTGTTTCATGTTATACCCTCTGATGTAAAAGGCCTTGTGAGCTGTTTTCGGGGCGATGGAAAAAATAAAATAATAAAATAAAATAAATAAAAATAATTAACACTGTGGCTTTCTATATATATGTGGATATAATTTTCTCAAGCAATTTATGTATTTGTATCCGCTAGCTAGCTAGCTATTAACACATTCAATGCTGACCTGATGTTCATGAAAGTCATCAGAATTGGTCAATTAAAAAAGAAAGAAAAATAGAGGGAGTTTTCCAGGACATTCCTTCCCTTCAAACACTGCTGTTTACAAATGGTACACGCGGATCGAAAGAGGGATCCTTGCTGAAGGTCATACACAGGATCGAAGAACTCGGGATTGGATATTAATGACGTACGGAAAGGGCTCCAAGCCTGTCTGGCAGAGCATGTCAATTGACGTGCTCCAATGTACACACACACATGCTAAATGTGTTTAAAATGATAAAAAGAAAATAGGCATCTTGAAAAATTGCAGAATTTTGATGATTTAGATTAATAAAAATTGATTAGACCTATGATTATATGTACATTTCGTGTACCTAATTTTTTCAAGCAATTTTTGTATTTTTTCCAGCTAGCAAGGTAGCTGTTAAAAGATTTCCTATAATCATAATCTATATTTTTAATGAAAAGGACAATTTCCTACTCTTAAAAAATCTGCCTGGATACGGGACGAACCTCCTAACTATACCCACTGGCAGGTGTTCTATGAATAAAAATGCCCACTGACTCCTCCCGACATCAAGGTGTGAAAGGGTAAAAAAGAAAGGATGAATGGAGGGAAAGCAGGACACTTGAAACGTAATTGCAAATTCACAATATAGAATAAGAAATTATCAGCATTGTGATTTTGTGTTTTGTTTGTGTATATTACTTTTTCAAGGAATTTTTGCATTTTTAAAAGTGTTCTGTTTTTTAATTTTTACTGAGGAAATGTTTATTTGGTTTCTCTTGGTGGTCCACATGGATGAAATCTGGGGAAATACACTTTTTGCAGTTGTATTTTGCCATGGTAGGCTGAAGAAATATGTAGAAATTTTGAGAAGATCTGAGTTGCTAATAACAGATTAATATACTTAATATAACATAATTTTCAAAAAGGAGGACATTTCGCCATACTTAAAAATATCAGCCCAGGCACCGGATGAGCATCTACAAAGGATGACATGTCTGGACCAACCCAGATGTCTGGTCACCTTATATGATGGTGTCATCCATCCATTATTTCATTTCATTGTTTATGCGATAACCCATGAATGATATTCTTATGTATAACATCACAGATGATTGACCATAGAAAAAAGTAAACACATTTAATTAAACCATTAAATAATAAATTAAAAAATGCATAAAAATTGCACATCAATGAACAAAATATATAGGCAGATACAATAACATAAATGTCAAGGTACATAAGTGTTCTCTTAGTAGAATTTTTAAAAATTGAGGTCATGTCTGAATTGACATGTCCAGATTAAGCCTCATCTGGTCACCCTATGTGTGACCATTAGTTGCACAGCATGAGGCAAAATGTCTAACCACCCTAACATACTTAAGTATATAGGTCGACCTTAGCTTTAATACAGCACCATTATTGTGAAAGAAACCTCATACATCCCATGGAGGAGTCCAATGGTGTACTGTCTCCTTCCTAGCCTTTTGTCTTTGCTACCGCATGGCTGAATATCAAGAATACTCTTTTTTTTCTTCAATCAATCTTCCTACTTTACCTCAACATAGGAAGTAGCCAGAACCCTCATATAACTTTTTTATGAGGAAGAAAAGTACAATAAAGAGCAAAACTCAACATATTCATTTAGTAATTTAATCTACAAAAGATAACAATACAAATAATGGTAACATGAAGGAAATATGTTTCCTTTATGTTGGGTGAATGTTCTTCTTTCAACCAAAGGAGTTTCCTTTGTGTTGTGTGAGTTCACATGTCGCAACCGAAGAAACCATGGCAAAGTACCTTCATCCATTGCATAGGCTTCCTCTTAGCTGAGTGCTTGTAATGGGTTTTGGGTTGAGATGATGGGGTTGGTTACTACTATGAATTCTTCCCTTCCAGCAAACCAACACAGTATTTGTTTTGTCCTTCCACTTGATCCTTGCGTTACGGCCATAGGAGACTATTTTTCATGTTTCAGGATTGAAGCTTTAGAGCTCCCTTAACCTGTTCTTTAGCACAATATGACGTGTGTACGAAAGTACAGTCAAAATTGCGTCTTGTATAGGAGTGAAATGCTACGACACATGCTAGAATGAGTGAATGTGAGATGGCAAAATAGCCCGTTCTAATTCTATTCATGCATTTGTGCAATTCCTAGCCATATAAGAAATAAATGCCATTCTAATTTGAGCAATTCCGTTCCCTGTGTAAAATGGCCTTATCAAAGATTTTGGATGTTTGCAATCTTGAATCACTTGGATTTTTCCGTCATTGTGCCATGTGAACTACATCGATGCCCTTCGATGTAAAACAGCCAGCAAGCAAATCAGTCAATGATACAGAATGTGGAAATTTTATCGCAAGAATGGAATTTGCCTCTTTCCTGTCACAAAATGTCCTTAACATGACATTTTTTAGGAACATATATGTAGTCTTTGGTGAGGGATACCTGTAGTAGATTCAAATATTTGATGAAAAGAATTCTTTCTTCCATGGAACATCTTGATTTGCTCATAAGAAAGAAAAAAATTACTCGAGTATTGTTTAGAAATTGTTTAGTAACTGACTTAAGGAGACAATGTCATCATAGACTCCTTGCAATTCAATCTATCTCAAGATGGATTCACAGATAATAAGCATTTTACTTCACCCCATTGCAAATAACGAGAAAACACTAATATATCTGCACCTATTGTTTTGCTGTGGTAATTTTTAAAACAATATATAATTCACTACAAATAACATTATAAAGTAAGCTTCTATGGGATGGAATAGTGTCTCCTTCATGTTATCCGTTTGACTATTATGCTGTTTTCACTCTCCATTGGTAGCATCCAAGCTGCATTCTCATTACTTGAGTAGGAGTTATAGTTCAAGGCAGATGACATCACTGCCTTGATTCCAACATACATCTAGTTTCTTCGATGATAACATGGTAATTTGTTATGTGACTTGCATGTGATCAGACATTACTACTGTGCACATATTTACGTGCCATAAATCATTCAAGTGTAGCATTCTCCTTGACTATTTATAGGTAAAGAAAGTTAAAAATATTTAGATACATTTTATATAATTATAAAGTGTGGTGAACTTTTCTTCCTAGGCTCACTGATATATAAATTTTCCACCAAACTACACACATGTAATGGTTATGTGTGCCTAACAAAGACCTTGCTCGCTACCTGCCCTGGTATTTGCTTTAAGTCCTCATTATTTATGCCTACCTTGTACTTACAACTTCCTTCATGGTAGTAGCCTTTGGTAAATCGAAGTTACTTTTTTAGTTTTTGCATTGCAATCATCACTTTTTGATGGCAATGGTGACGTTTTGTGTCTGGGGAAACAAATCTGTCCACGTTAACGAAGCAAGAACCTTGGGAATTCCTTGTTAAAATCCAGATGTCGTCGCTTCAGGCGAAGTGTGTGACATGGGTTCACAAAATTTGCTACTCGGAGCGGTGATGGTATACAAACACAAATTTCATGGGAAAATGATCAATGAATGGACATTTCATCTAAAATTTTATACAGGGTGATAAAATCCATGTACATAATTCAAACCATGTCAATGCAAATTATTGTGATCCTTAAACACCTTTCGCAAATTTCAGTAAAAGAAAATAATGGCTCTGCACTTATCACCCCTTCATCCAAAAAGACATATTTAGCCTTAATTTATCCATAATTTGAAAAGAGATGAAATATATTTTGAAATTCAGGTAGAGCAAGAAATAAACCCTACAAATAGGCATGACATAATTTTTGGTCTTTAATATGACTTAACTTGCTGGTTATTTCATTCTATAAAAACTTTTAAATAATTATGCATTTAAATGCACTATTGTTGTGGTACTTTTGTTTACTGATTAATTTTTAATGTCTCACATTCGACATCGCCTAACTCCACAAAAGCCAGTTTACTGAAAAATGAAGCATCAAAGTAATTTTGGATGATACTTAGCATGAGATTCATGCACCCATGCAGGTCATTGTTGTTATCAATACGGAGAGTAAGATCTGAACTTGGCTAAATCAACACAAAAGTTGGGGTGTGTTTTTTCCGTTTCAATTTATGGGAAATGTGCTGTATGATTTTGTATTCCTCAGTTTTTTAGCCATACCAGTGTAAATGAAGTGAACGGTATAGACTGAAAAGACTGGTCTCCACAGTGGTCATCTGCAGTTGATCTTTCTGGTCTAGAACTGGAAATTTTCGCTGCTGTTGAAGTTCATGCTGCTTTAACTTCCATTGCATTCAAAGTTGTAATCAGAATTTTTCAACACGTTATTTTTTGTAATGGAATCTCCTGCTTGCCATTAGTATCATCCATTAATTATTATTAAGCATTTTACTAGTCATTCTTCTTTGATCACTTAATGTGTCTTTTTTCTCTGTTTATATTCCAAAATTATTGTCCATTACACTGATTAAATTTTGGTTAGTAATTTAATTTTTGGAAATATTATTTTATGCTTTCCCAGCAGATAATGTGGGAAAACTCTTCTCAGGACACTGATGAGGATAATTTATCCATATTTGTGTATGTTTCAAGCTCCAACTTTGGGCTCATTCTCAGGGAATTTTTTTTTTTAATGTGACGAAACAATATTCAGCAGCCTTTAGGATGAGCCGTGAGTCGGAGCCTGAAACGTTTGCCAGCATTGATAAATTAACCTAATGGGAATCCGGAAAGTAGTTGAGTCAACTCAATTTCTGTGTGCTCTGCCCCTCATTTGATGTTATTCTGAGCTGTGGAAGTACGAATAATAAAGTAATAATGAAAGTAATGAAGGTATATGAATCAATCAATGAATTCAAAGGCGAGCTGACTCAGTATTTTAAAAGGAATGCTTACTAATCTATTGGCGAATTCATGCAGCAATAAGTATGTATACTAAAATTGTCTTTATGTGTTGCATATTTGTGTGCAAAAAAGTGGTGCCCGAATGAATGATCATTATTATGTGTGTAACATACATACAGCCTGCTACAGCATCCACAGCAGCTACTCAACACACATAATAGCTGCAACAGCTGAAAGTACCCCTGAGAATTTTCTTTTACCAGAGGCTAGTCAAGCCGGCTGCATGGATGCACCAAAGTAATTGGCCAATAACGTTATCCTCTTTATTATATTTATTTACCTTCAAATAAAAAGGGGAATTTCATGTGACTGCATTGCATGTAAGGTATGCAAAGATGTCAGACCATTTCTTGGTTAACAATAGTAACTATTAAGAATTTGCTCTTGCCCAGTATGTGGCATTTTGAGAAAACTCTTTTAGGCCTGCTTTCCTCGGTCACATGACTGACCGGTCAATTGACCATACACATTTGTCTTTTCATAACAAGACCTCAGTCCTACATACGTGATTGGTGGGGGTGATTCCGTTGCCAAGTTCTCTGAAATGACTTAAATGATGGTCCAGCTCCGATATTCCGCTCTGGTTGCATGGTGGGAGCTAACCATAAAACTAAGGAATGATGTCTGATAACTTTCAAGTGTATGGTCAGGGCAATGACTCAAGTTAAATAAACAATTGTTATTGTCACCCAGGTTGTGTCAGTACATTATCAATCGCCAGAAATACTTTTATATACAGCCAGAAGTAGTCATATTGTCTATAATGACTTCAAAAGCAGTCTGTACCAGTTTGTGGTAGGTACACAAGGCAAATATGATCATTGACGTAGGAACTTATGTTGCGTAAAAAAAAGTTCGGCATTTTTCAAGGTTATTCGCTTTTACCCTCTGTGGTTCAGTAAATTACTTGCCTAATAGTATCGTGAAAATATGTTTTCAATGATTTTAAGTGTGGGAAATACTGGTTTCTCAAAAGCATACCTTGAGCTAAACATGTAAATATCGTTATATATTGGCATAAGCAAGGAGCATGCATGCCACTTTTGTTTATGTATTTTATTTCAAACAATTTTATAATTTATTTCAGTTGATGGATATAATGTGGTCATATTATTACTATTTTGTTGTTGCTGTATAGAAATTTATGTGAACTATTCTCCCTTTATATGTAGCATAATATAGTTTCCTTAATTGAAATGATCAGTTGATGGCAATTCGCCGCCATGTTTTTTAGGGTCTAAGGCATGCAAGCTTTAGGAGCTGTTTAGTTAAAAAAAAGAGCATAAGTAGGTTCGACTATGCACATGCAGGCCAAGATCATTTTATGCTTGGGCTGATGATGTTCTAAGGGTCAGGTGGCCCTGCAATGTTGATGAAACAAATGGCCCTTACTCTAAGTAAATGTGAACAAATGATGATAATAGTTCATCTTATTTGATTGATGGAATTCTGGACTTTGAAGTCCTCTCCCACAATCAAGTTGCGAATACGCAAATATTCCAAGGCCTGGATGGGGGAATGCCACCCATTTGGGATTTGAACCTGTAACCTCTGAGTTGAAAGGTGTAGAATTTACCTACTTCTACTGTGGCTAGCACACTGAGAAACATTCCACACCAAGGTGTGCAGAGTAAACTGGTCATGTCTGCCATTTCATTTTAGGTTGTCACTAAAATCTCGTGCAAACATGATTTCAGCCAGCTTGAGTGGTCTCAGGTGAAAGAGGAGGCTTTTTTGTTATTATTTATAATTATTTACATTTTTATTTTGCCCCCATTGATTGGCACCCAGCATTATCTTCTAGGAAACTGTGAAAGAGGAGAAAAAAGACCCTCTCAGTGAAGGTAATTATCCTGAGATGTACACACAGGATCAAGCTAAAATTTCAAGCAATGCTTTGGACCCATTGGCCACTGATGACTTGGTAAGTTCACATTTGCTTTGTTAAGCACAGATTTGCTGCTACACAAATTTAGTCCTGCATGGAATAATCTAATGCCATTTATCATAATAACAATATCTTTTCCCTTCCTTTGTCAAATGTGAATAAGTTAACTTGAGGTGTGTTTTAAGTATTCATTAGAACATTCACATTTCCTCATCATGTTGTTTGAAGAAAAGCTTCTCTGCTATGTTGTCATGCAAATTTTTGGCTATTCCCTACGGTTCCTGAACTATTTGGGCTGATTTTTCAAGGAAGATTAAGGGAATCACAGGTTCTAAAGTTTTGGCCCATGGGCCCAAAAGTATTTTTTAAAGTATAAACAAGGAGATGTTTCATTGTTGACAAAATCATTAAAAATGAATGGGTCATTGCACTGAACAGAATGGGGACATACAGCTGCTCTGATCACACACCTTTGCTCACTGAGCAACTGATACCATCTTTGGAGAGAGTATTGAATGTTTCAAACCAGGTTGGTTGTTAGAGGCATCAATTATTTTCCATGAGCTGATTTTGATGTAACATGTTGTATATTCAACTTTGATTGAAGTATAATGTAATGATTCCCTTTAATGGATGAAATCAACATTTTTGTCTGGGCATGTAGACAAAAATTCGTGGTTGCCGATGAATGATGTCATGAGACCTTCATATCTCAAAATATTGCTGATAAATTTCTTCTTTCTTCTTCGGAATATTTTCTTATGGCTAATTTTAAAGGCAGAGTAACTTGGTGGCCCATATTTTGTTGGTCAAAAAATGTATACTGCCTTCCTTTCTGAGGTCAGAAAAGCAATTCAGGGAAATTTTCATTTGTACATACATTTGATGTTTTGGTTGTGATCTTTTTGCTTCTTGTACCAATTGGTGAAAATCCATATCAATGAATTCTTAATTCTCTTCCTATCAGAGTGGCTTGGGAACATGTGGGTCCCCTTGTGTAAAAGCTGACCAGATCAGTGATGATGGAAGAGGATATGTGCACAATGATAGCACTGATGAGGCCACAGATGACCTTGTGCCCCAAGCCTCTGTTCAGGTAATCATCATAATAATTATATTTAAAAAGGTCCAGTGATTTGTTTGGACAAATATAAGACATGCAATTCATTATGTAAGATACAAAAATAGTACAAACGAAGGAAGGAGAAAATGTTTATACAAAGGAATGCATCATAATTATAAATATACTTTTTGCACAAGCATTAGAATCATACTTGAACACACAAGTGTAAGGTAATATAGTCAATTTTTGAAGCGGAAGGAGTCATGCTGTTTAAGGGCTTTTTTCATAGAAGTTAAATCGGATATTCTATCGAATTTCACCGCAAATGTACACTTAGAATTTAGCTAATAGAGTAACGTATATTTTTAGATGTAAATCATTACAATATCGCTCCTATAAACTTGCTAGTAAGTTATAAAAATAACAATTAAACATCTAACCTTAGCGTCTCCAAAAATTGTTCTAGGTGATGATCAACTCTGTTAATATGAATGCTAGAATTCCGTTTAAAATTTGGAATGAATCAGCAGAACATACAGAATGTAATTACTGGCATTAATTTTCAAAAAATGCAACATTTACGTTTTTAGTTATTCCACCTTATAAAGAAATAAGTGACCATGAGCACCTTCCTTGAGTGGGTCACTAAGTGCCGGGATGGGCCAAGATAATCCCTACTCGGACAATAGGAAAGGGTTGGACCTCTCGCGCCGAGGGACCCTAATGGCGGTTGGGACCCACTTGGCATGCGTGACCGCGAAAACGTGAAAACACGGCCTTTGGCCTTTTGCTTCGAAAAATTCAAGCCGTGAAAAGCCGGCCTTCCTTCTTTAGCATCAGAAAATTCAGGCCGTGAAATCACGCCCTGCGTAGGGAAGAGGTTAAGGTTCGAAAGAGGGGTCCTTGCTGAAGGCCATACGCACAATCGAAAAACTCAGGAGTTAATATTAATTATGTACGGAGGTGGATAAAGGACTCCTGGCCTGACTGGCGGAGCCTGTCAATTGAATGTGTTTAAAATAAGATAAGGAGAAAATAGGCATCTTAAAAATAGCATCCTTTCATAATTAAGATTAATAAAAATTGATTAGACCTATAATTTTATATATATATTTCGTGGACCTAATTTTTTAAGCAATTTTTGCATTTTTTTACTGCTAGCAAGATACCGGTTAAGAGATTTCCTATGCACGTAATCAATATTTTCAATGAAAATGACAATTTCCCACTCTTAAAAATTTGCCTGAATATCGAATGAACATCCGCACTATACCCACTGGCAGGTGTTCCATGAATAAAAATGCCCACTGGCTCCTCCCGACATCAAGGTGCAAAAGGGTTAAAAAGAAAGGATGTATGGAGGAAAAGCAGGACACTTGACACGTAGTTGCAAATTCATAATTTGAGAAAAAGAAATTTACAGCATTGTGATTTCGTTTTTTTTTATATATATTACTTTTTCAAGCAATTTTTGCATTTTTACAGTGTTCTATGTATGAATAATTATTGTGGATATGTTTATTTTGTTTCTCTCGGTGGACCATAAGGATGAAATTTGAGAAAATACCCTTTCTGCAGTTGTATTTTGCCATGGTGGGCTGAAGAAATATGTGGAAATTTTGAGAGGCTCTGAGTTGCTATTAGCAGATTAATGTACTTATTATAACATAATTTTCAAAAAGGAGTCCAATTCCCCATTCTTAAAAAACCAGTCAAGGCACCAGAACATCTACAAAGGATTACATGTCTGGACCAACCTGGATGTCTTGTCACCCTATATTAAGGTGTCATTAATGCATTATTTCTTTTCATTTATTTACAGGAAAACCAATTAATGATATTCTTATGTATATAATCACAGATGATAGAACATAGAAAAGAGTAAACACACATTTAATGAAACCATTAAATAAGAAATTAAAATATCTATAAAGAATTGCACATCAATGAACAAAATATATATGCAGATAGAATGATATAAATATTAAGATATATAAGTGTTCTCTTAGTAGATTTTTTTAAATTGAGGTCATGTCCGAATTGACATGTCGAGATTAAGCCTAACATCTGGTCACCCTATGTGTGACCATCAGTTGCACAACATGAGGCAAAAAGTCTACCCACCCTAATCTTCTTAAGTATATAGGTAAATCTCAGCTTTGCTACACCACCATTCTTGAGAGAGAAATGTCAAATGTCCCATGGAGGAGTCCAATGGTGGACTGTCTTAATTCTCCTTTCTAGCCTATTGTCTTTGCTACAGCATAGCTGAATATCAAGATTGCTCTTTTTTTTCAACCAATCTTCCTGCTTGACCTCAATATAAGAAGTAGCAAGAACCTCATATAACATTTTTATAAGCAAGGAAAGTACATGGAGAACCAAATTTAACTTCTTAATTTAGTAATTGAATCTACAATAGATAGAAATTCTAATAATGAAAACATGAAGGAAACATGTTACATCTTTGATGAGTGAATGTTTCTCTCTCGACCAAAGGAACTGTTGCAAGGTCCCTTCAACTCTTGCAGTTTCCTTGCATTGTGTGAGTGCACATGCCTCAACTAAAGAAACCCAAGCAAAGTACCTTCATACATTGCAAAGGCTTCCTCTTAGCTGAGTGCTTGTAATAGGATTTGTCACCAAAGTCTTGTGTAAACATGATTTCAGCCAGCTTGAGTGGTCTCAGGTGAGAGAGCAGGTTTTATTGTAATTATTTATAACTGTTTACATTTTTATTTTGCCCCATTGATTGGCACCCAGCATTATCTTCTAGGAAACTCTGAAAGAGGAGAACAAAGACCCTCTCAGTGAAGGTAAATATCCTGAGATGTACACTGTAGATCCAGCTGGAATTTCAAGAAATGCTTTAGACCCATTGGCAACTGATGAATTGGTAAGTTCACATTTGCTTTGTTAAGCACAGTTTTGCTACTACACAAATTCAGTCCTCCATGTTATATTCCAATATCATTTACCATAATAACAATACCTTTTCCCATCTTTCATCAAATATGGAATAGGAATAGGATTACTGGAGTATTTCCTCCATGGAATATTCCTGTATCAGTTGCCATAAAAGCAAAACCTTTACCTTAACTTTGTATAATGTGAATAAGTAAACTTTAGTTATGTCATAAGTCTTCATTAGAACTTTCAAAGTTAGTCATATCAGCTAAAGAAAAGCTTCTTTGCTATGTTGCCTTGCAAATTTTTGGGTGACCTCAACATTTCCTGACCGATTCTGGTTTCTTTTTCAAAGGAGATTAAGGGAATCCAAGTCCCAAAAGTTTTATCCACTGGCCCAAAAGTTTTTCAACTAACATACAGATGTGTCGTTCTTGAAGAAATAATTCAAAATGAATGGTTCATTGTTCTGAACATAATGGGGGCATACAGCTGCTCTGATCACTCACCTTAGCTCACCGAGCAAGTGAGGGCTCTGATGTCATGGCATTTCCCATTTTTGTCCGCACAGGAGCACCATGCTGTCTTCCAATCACCACAAAACAGAAGGACGGATCATTATCATAAGTCCAAAGATATGTTTAAAGGCCTGGTTACACGGTGCATTAACCCGTATGGGTTAATGTCTAAATGTATGAACGCGAGAATGAACGGAAAAATTCACCGTGTAACCACCCCAAAATGTACAAATGCATGAACGCGTGAACGGAAAATAGAACCTGTTCTAATTTCGTTCATGCATTCGCACAAGTTCATAACAGAGCCACCTGGTGGGAAACGACACATTTAGTTGTCATCTGCAGGGCTATTCCACGGCCGTCTTGGCTATTCAGTAACACTTTACGCGTATTTGTTCATTTGTACTGTATCGTAAGTGCTTGAATCCTACCACAAACTCACCAATTGCATCTACACTAATATTCGTATAGATTATCCCTGCATGTATGCCGGGCATACCAATTTTATGCCTATGGTATTATTGGTTGTATTATGCCGGAACAAAACAATCGATGAGGTTGTCACAGAGTTTTCAACACGACATTTGTGAAATACAACGGCTATCATACGACTTATAGAACACCTTTAAACGTAATTTATATCATATGAATTAACGACAATTCTACCTTTTATACGTCCGAGGTGGGAACGCGCTGGCCCACCACAAAAATACGACTCACATTACGCAAGTTCATAAATCGACAAGACATCTAAACCAACATCTTTTCCATCAACAGCAAATATCTTCTTAACTTTATAACCGTCCCGGACAAAAGTAGAACAAAGTTTTAAAAATATCTACTCTCATACATCATCTACACTCAGTGTAACAGATGACAGAAAAATGTCTAGTAATAAACATGGCTTAAAAACAATATGCGTCTTCAAATTTTCAGCCTAAGTATTAACTTTGATAACGGTTTGAAATAAATAGAGTACTATTGAGATATAGAATTAAGCGAGCGATAACGATAAATATTAAATATAAATAAATATTACTGGCACGAAATGAAACAACTTCGGCAACTACAATAAAAACCACTGTTTACACGGCAGCGCAAATATATTACCAGCACGTGAAATTTCCTGGTCCTATAGGAAACAACGAAAAGGGAATTATTTTCTGGTAGGTATCGTCTGCTTCCTACCTAATGATACTGTTTTCACATTTAAATTTTGCGCACTGTAAAGGGAATAAACAAAAATTAAACGCCTCGCGTTACGAGAAAATGTGTGAAAACTTGTGCGAACGCATGTACCGTGTAACCGCTCATTCATGCTCCTCGTTCACGCAAACGTCCATGAATTCAGACATGCAAACAGACACGCATTCATACATTAACCCGTACGGGTTAATGCACCATGTAACCAGGCCTTAAGGCAACTCTGCTGTCCGCTAACTATTTCATTGGGATGTATTTCTTCTATTTTACATCTTTTATAAATTTTACTGTTCTTCCAGCAGTCCTCCTACAGCTGTTTTTATCAGGCCAGGATCATCCCATTATGTGGTCAACTACTGGTGAAGTCGTTCCAAATGAGAAAAACCTTTCATGGTGAATGATAAATCCGTTGTGTTGGTTCTGGTTGGCTGTATTGCTACGTAATCAGGTGATGCTGTTTCTAGCCAAATCTACCAAACATGAATTGCTCCCAAAAAAGAATTTATATAAGGCTTATTCTAACTGTAGCAGATGTGGATGTGGTGAAAACTGTATGGAGTAAATTGTATGTAGGACTCGGGATTTGTCCTTCATTATCTGTGGAAAGGGTATAAGATGTTGTTGAGAGGCATCAATTTCTTTCTGTGATTCGATTTTAATGGAGCTTGTTATACCATATTTCTCCGAATATAGTCCCCCTCTGAATAAAGTCCCCCCCCTCTAACTTGAGGCTTTAGTTTTGGGAAAAAATTTTGAAAATGCATTTTCATTTTGTACTCCATCTGCACAAGTAGTCAATGATTCTAGGTCGTTGATGAAATATGTCATGAGACCATGATGTCTCAAATTATTGCTGATAAATTTGTTGTTCCTTTTTAGGAAGAATTTCTTATGGCTAATTGGAAAGGCAGAGTATCTTAATGGGCCATTTTTTTAGTCGATGAATTTCTCCCGTCTTCCTCTCTGAGGTCAGAATAGCTTATCAGGGAATTTTCCAGTTATGCACACGCCCTATATTTTATGTATTGGTTGTAATCTTTTTGCTACTAATACCAATTGGTGCAAACCTGTATCAATGAAGTGTTAATTCTCTTTTTTTCTCAGAGTGGCATGGAAATATGTGGGTCCCCTTGTGTAAAAGCAGATCAGTTCAGTGATGATGGAGGAGGATCTGTGCACAATGATAGCACTGATGCGGCCACAAAGGACCTCATGTCCCAATCCTCTGATCAGGTAATCATATTAATAATAATAGATATTATATGCAGAATTAATATATATATATATATATATATATATATATATATATAAATTATTTATATATATATATATATATATATAAATAATTTAAGTTAATGTCAATACACACAGAGACACAAAAAAGAAACACTCACTTTGGATAAATAAACTTGTGAAGCTATCGAAGCACTTCCGGCTTCTTCGTCAGCTGAAGAATGAATGGTGAGGAAAGGAGAGGGTTGGAAAAAGGAAAAAGAGGGGTAAGGGGAGAGGTGTATGGGGAGGGGGGAGTCAGGAATAGGGGTTAGGATGCAACGTTCAAACCCGGGAAGGTATTGGCTTGAAAGTGCCAAATGCACGCCAATTCGAGGGTGTGGAGGTTGAGGGCGGAGTCGGTGGGAGGGCGGGAGGCAATAATGGATACTTTGTAGCATTGATTGAAAATGGAATCATGTGAAAGACAATGTGTGGGAACTGGTAGAGAGGAGTGGGGGGAAGATGGACAACAGGAGGCGCGATGATTGTTAATTCTTAGATTGAGAGGGGTAGTGCATAGGCCTATATAAAAAGCGGGGCAGAAGTTGCATTGAAGGAGGTATATGATGTTGGTGGAGGTACAGGTGGTGGAAGGAGATATCGGGAGGAATTTTAGTTTGGAGAGGAAAGAGGCTGGGGGTGGAGAGAGAATTTTACAGGTTTTACATCTAGGACGGTTGCACGGTGAGGGTGGGGTAGTGGGGACTGAATTCAATTTTTGAAGGGGGCGGGTGGCTTTGAAGATGGTGCTGAGGTTAGGTGGTCTCTTATACGTGATCCGTGGAAGAGAGGGGAAAATTTGTGAGGTGGATTTGTGGTTGGAGAGAATGGGGTACAAGTCCTTCAGGATGTCCTGTAAGGCATGAGCACCGGGGAAGTAAGTGGTGAGAAGAGATGGAGAGCAATTCTTTTCCGCACGGGGTTTATTGGACCTGTAGGGTTTTTTTCTAATTTTGTTGATTAACAGTTTATCGGGATACCCGCGGCGTAGAAGAGAAGTGTGTAGATTGGAAAGGAACTTCTCGAGGTCTTCGGGGTTGTTGCAGATTTTGTGACCACGGACGGAGAGAGAAAAAGGGATTGAACGTTTGGTATGTGGTGGGTGGCAACTGTCATAGTGGAGGTATTGCTGTCTGTTGGTGGCTTTGATGTGGACAGATGTCTTGAATTTGTTATTTTCGGAAAGAAGAATGTCCACATCTAGGAAAGTGATGTTAGTGTTAGAGATGGAAGAAGTGAAAGAAACTGAGGCGGAAGAGTTAAGCGAAGAGACAAAGGTGTTAAGGGAATTGATGTCATGCGGCCAGAGAATAAATATGTCGTCAATGTATCTGAGCCAAAGGAGGGGTTTTAGAGGGTAATTTGATAGGAAATTTTCTTCGAACAGGCCGAGGAAGAGATTTGCATAGGAAGGGCTAAACCTACTTCCCATAGCACAGCCGGAGATTTGCAGATAGTGGTTGTTATTAAAAGAGAAGGCATTGTGGGTGAGAATGAAATGGGAAAGATCAAGAAGAAATTCAGTGCTAGGGTTTTGAGGAGTGGGTCGTAATGAAAGATAGTGGCGGAGAGCAGCGAGTCCCTCAGAATGAGGGATTGAAGTGTAAAGTGAGGTTACATCAATAGTGGCCATGGTAATGGGCTGATTTGGGGGGAGGGAAATGGAATTGAGTCTAGAAAGGAAGTCATGGGAATCTTTGATGTATGATGGAAGGGACTGAACGAAGGGTTGGAGATAGAAATCAACGAAAGCCGAAATGCGCTCCGTGGGAGAGTTTTGAGAGGAAACTATGGGGCGGCCTGGGTTATTCGCTTTATGAATTTTTGGAAGGATGTAGAAAGATGGCGAAGTGGGGTGATCTGGTAAGAGAAGGGAAATGTCTGACTGGTTTAGGCCCTCGGAGGGAGCTTTTGTTTTTAGTAGGGCGTTCAATTCTGTGTGGAAATCAGAGGTAGGATCTGATGAGAGAGGGGAGTAGGAGGAAGGGTCTCCTAGTAGTCGGTTGCACTCTGATATGTAGTCACTGGTGTCAAGTACAACGACAGTGGAGCCTTTGTCGGCCGAGGTAATCACTATGTTGGGGTTTTTTTGGAGTTTTCTCAACCTCCACACCCTCGAATTGGCGTGCATTTGGCACTTTCAAGCCAATACCTTCCCGGGTTTGAACGTTTGAACGTTGAAAATTTTACTTCCTATTGTAATTGAGGGGAAGGATTTCGAAGTAGTTTGTCTCGTAATCAAACATTTGATTAAACCAATGAGTCTTGGAATTGATTTTCTCTCTGATAATAAAATTATCATTGACTTTCTAGACAATACGATAAAGGTCCCGCGTATAAATTCTACAGTTTTATCTATTCCGCTTGGATTTCATCAAACGACAGACCAAGAGGTGTTTTCTATGACGTGTGAAAGGCACGCCGAGGAGATAGAGAGCGTTGTAAGCAAATCGACTCAATTGACCTCTGAGGAAAAGAGTTCCTTATGTCAACTACTAAAAAAATTTGAGTCACTGTTTTCTGCGACTCCACGCCGAATAAAAGGTTATCTCCACAGAATTAACGTCTCTGACGATCGTCCGTTTGCCCTGAAATCTTATCCGATCCCGTTTGCATATAGAGCCGCAGTCAAAACAAAAATCGACGAAATGCTCGAGCACGGCATCATTAGGAAAGATAAAACGGCGTTTATAAATCCACTTTTGGTAGTAAAGAAAAAAGATGGTGCGGTACGCCTATGTTTAGACGCTCGGCACCTTAATAGTATTACAGTACCTGAGAATGATATTCCCCCGAGAATAGATGAAATCTTACAAACCTTTCACGGTAAAAATTATTTTACATGTCTTGATTTCACAGCTTCTTATCATCAGATGGAATTACATCGGGATGATCAAAAGTATACTGGTTTTGTGTACAACTCATGTAGCTATGTATTTTTATATTTTCTTTATTTTTTTTGCCAAATTGGCAATTTCTTTTTTTCTTTGCTCACGTAAGCGTGAACTCATTTCTCATCCGGACCGCATCACCCCGGAAAAGAAATTCATTCACGCTGGGGGTCTATGTGATGACTCGAGCAGGGGATAAAAAAAAGAAATAAAATAAAATAAAAGAATATGTTCTGTAGCAATATTTGATTCATTCATCATTGTATTAAAAAATTTAGTGTATGTTGTTCGCTTAGTTCAAATAGTGGCCACTACGTCGGCTCTGCCAGTGCCGAGTGCAGACGACGTCAAGTGGTTGGGATTATGGGTAGGTGACGACGGATATATAGGGAAACGTCCCCAGGTGACGAGGAGGAGAAAAAGTGAGACAGTGAGTTGTGAATGAGCAATGCAGGGTGATTCATGCCCAGTTGGTCGCGGATGCAGAGGAGAGAACATCTACAATAGGAAGGAAAGTGGGAAAGGGCCATTTTGGCAGTGGATGACGTCGACGCCGGTTTGAGTGGAAGAATAGAGGACTTGCCACGAATGAACAAACGCAAGTAGATATTTGTTCTTGCAGAGTTCCTCTACAAGTTATCCTCACCGGAAAAACGGAAGCGTAAGCACACCACGCCCCAGTCCTTTTTTTTCCCAAAGTGAAACTTTCCAATCCTACGTGAAAGTGTTCCCCAAGTGCGCGATAAATGCTCTCATATTTTCTTCGTGTTATGAAGAAGAACTCATTTGCAATAATCTCTCACTGTCATTCAAGATTCAATTAGTTTTGATTTTCAAGTACTGTTCGTTAAAGAAAAGTAGTATCATTCTCATCAGGGTACTTTTTGTGTGTTTTTGGAAAGTAAAATATATTGTTTCATTGTAATCATCATCATCAGGGTATTTTTTGTGTGTTTTTGGAGGGTAAAGATATATTGTTTCATTGTAATCATTATCATCAGGGTATTTTTGTGTGTTTTGTTTGGAAGGTGAAAATATATGTGTAATATGTTAAAGAATGATTTCTCTGGCGTGATCATTCCTTTGCTCGATCTCCTTCCTACCCTATATGTGATGTCGTGTTCCGTCACATATAAATGGCGCCCAACTCGCGGCTCGATTGTTAAGGTGCTTACTACGTTATTTAACTCAATGGTGCATATCGCGTCCGTTTATGTTCATTTTGTATGTCACCATCTATAGATCACTCGAGACCCCGCGACCCGATAAAAAGTGAAAAAACGTTTTTTTTTCTCGAAAGTCAAAATTCATTTCGTTCAGAGAGCTTGTGAATGTTTGAAACGCTTCACCGGTTTTTTTTTGTGTGAATTGAGTAATGCGAAGTGCAGTCCCTTGTTTCTTTTTCTTATGTTGATTGTATTCGCGAAGTTATATTTTAGTTTTACGGTGTGTTCGGCTTCCCGAATTCATAATTCTTTTCGCTTCATATTCTTTAGATATGACAATTAGACTAAGCTATGGAGGGATCCGATAATAAATCGTCTGCTTTTATAATAATAATAATAATAATATATAATTTATTCCATTTACAATCAAATATTACATTTTAGAACATAGTTAAATAATTTTGGAATATATAGGTACCCCTTTGAGTAGTTTTGGGGCTACCATCTTAAACTTTTTACATGGGTCTGGTGCTAGCACACATGAGAAGTAAAATTTCTTTGTATTCAGTTATTTGTTCTATTGCCGATTGCATTCATTATTACAAAACGTATTTCAAATATTTGGACAAGGATAACTATTTTTATTATATAACGCATAATTACATACATAGAATATACAATATACCTTTTATTGTAGACTTTTTAACCCACCTTTCTTAGTAGAAACTCTACTTCCTCACACCTCATAAGCCATTTTTTTACTGCGGATGCAAATCCCCATCTTTTTTCCGAGTTTGCTACATTACTCGGCAACATGCTAAACAATTTAGGCCCTAAGTAATTGTACGACTGTCGATAAATTTCGGTCGTCGGCCTAGGTATATGGAAGTTTCTCCAAGCTCTAATGTCATAGTTTTGTGGTCGGGCCTTTTCACCACTACGGTTAAAGAATATTCTAAGGACTTTATAAATGAATAAATGCCTTAGTGGGAGGATATATAATTTTTTGAACAGAGGAAATGAG
Source organism: Ischnura elegans (assembly GCF_921293095.1). Lineage (NCBI taxonomy): Eukaryota > Metazoa > Arthropoda > Insecta > Odonata > Coenagrionidae > Ischnura > Ischnura elegans. The sequence goes on from NW_025791657.1 coordinate 2,409,688, forward strand.
TGGCTTTTCCTATATGATCGTGTTATAACCCTGATAACCCTTTTTTGTGCCACTATCAATGGATTAATGTTGATAAAATATGCTCCACCCCAGCAGGCTATTCCGTATTGCAATCTTGAATTAACGAGAGCATAATATACCATTTTTAACACTGATTCAGGGCATATGTATCTGAGGAAGTAGAATTTTCTTACAATAGAAATCATTTCTGATTTTAATTTATTTATGTGAGACTTCCATTTACAATTTTGGTCAAAATATATACCTAAATATTTTATGTGACTAACCTGTTCTATCAAAATACATTTATCACAGGAAGTGACATTATCTTTTATACAATTTGCACATTGATAGTATAGTTTACTTTTGTTTGAGGTAGATTTACTCATGCTAAACATAATATATTTCGTTTTTTCACTTAACAACATATAATTAGCCGAAAACCACATATTGAGTGTTAATAGATCACTTTGTATGTGTTCATATAGATCATCAACACTATTAACAGAGTAACTTAGTGCAGTGTCATCTGCGAATGACGTTAATTGACCTTTAAACCTGCCAGCACATAAATTGTTTACATATATTAAAAACAGTATGGGTCCTAACACAGAACCCTGTGGCACACCACAGGTGAGTCGAATCTTTTCGCTGTAGCAATTTTTGAGACGCACACATTGATCTCGATCACAAAGATAGCTTTGAAACCAATCATATGCGGTTCCACGTATACCCGCTTCCCATAATCGATTCATTAGTATGTTATGATTAATGGAGTCGAAGGCTTTGGTAATGTCTACAAATAAGCCAGCAACTCTACAGTTCTTATTCAGTCCGTCGTTCAGCTCTGAACAGAATTTTAATAATGCATCCTCTGTACTCTTACCACTCATAAATCCAAATTGGTTTTTATTGAAAAAACTATGCTTATTTAGAAATTTAAGAAGTCTGACTTTAACAACTTTTTCTATTATTTTAGCAAATACAGATAATAGGGATATTTGTCTGTAATTATTTACGTTCATTTTATCACCTTTTTTAAAAATTGGTATCACTATTGCAGTTTTTAATTGTTTAGGAAATATTCCAGTATACATACTTAGATTAGCAATATGGGCAAGGACCTCCGAAATATTTGCATTTACTTCTTTTATAACTTGTGTAGAAATATTATCAACACCTTTAGATTTTTTAGACTTTAATTCCTTAATAATGCTGCTTATTTCTTTCGCATCAGTAGGAACAAAAAACAGTGAGTCAATTGAATTGGAGGTTGGGAATATTTCTTTGTATTTATTCGTATTACTTTCAAAATAATTGTTCTGGGTCAATGCTTGAATTACTTTACCATAATGTGAACTAAATTCGTTTACAATGTCATGGCACTTAGTGACAACGATACCATTACTAGTTCTAATTTTTACACAATTCTCATTTCCTTGCTTTCCTCCCGTGAGTGAATCTAAAATGCGCCATTGAGCAGCGGTATTATTGACATTACTATCAAATAGGTCCCTGTAATACTTTTCTTTGCGCTTTTTAATATCATATTCTAGTCTTTGCGTGTACGATACGTAGTACCTATTTAGCTTTTCATTTTCAGGGTGTTTCCTCATTTTTTTGTACAGAAAATTTCGCCTAGAAATTCTCCCGCATAAAGCGTAAGTCATCCATGGCCTCTTCATTCCTCCCGATCTGTTACTGTCTGACACGTATTCAGCTTTTTCAATGCAGCATTTCAATTTATTTATAAATATTTCATAGGCTTCATTGACATTTTGTTGTGAATAAACATCATTCCAGTCGCATCTTAGCAAACTATTATTTAGATGGTTAAAGTTTATCCGGCAATGGCTTCGATAAACTCGTTCGTACATATTAATGGGTACATTAATATTTAAAGAACATGATACAGCATGATGGTCTGTTAAACCCCAATCGTCCGCTCTTCCCTCATACTTATAGTTATCTCTACTTCTGCAAAAAATGTGATCTATACATGTACTACCCGTTTTGCTAATTCTAGTTGGTACTCGAATAAGCTGGTCCAGTCCATGACTAGCCATAAGGGTTTGATATTCAAAGGAAATATCGTTGGGTTGTAATATACATAAATTAATATCACCAATTACAATTAAATTCCTCTCACGAGAGATGGTTAATACATTCTCCAATTCACTCAAAAAATGTTCAACAGGGTTAAAATTAAGTCTATATGCACCAATAATGCTTACCCAAGAAGAGTCATTTATCCCTACTGATATTTTAACCATATCAGCAGTTTTTAATTCACCCAGATCAATAGAAAAACACTCATAAGTATCTGCTACATATGCAATAACTCCTCCAGCCCTGTAGTTATTATTACACACATCAAAACTCCGATAGCCAGTTATTTGATACATAGATACTTCAGTGTCATTGACCCAAATTTCTGTCAAAACTATTACAGCGGGTTTTATATCGAGATTGATTAGTTGAAATACAAATTTATCAAAATTAGCTCTTAGACTTCTTATATTTTGGTGCAAGACAAGGAACCTGCCACCATTAAATCCACTATCATTAACAGTACTCTGCATTTTGTTAGTAAAGATAGGTTGAAGACATACGTAACTCACTCACAGAATGCTTACAGTTTCTCCAGGTCATCAGAGGATTTCAGAGTGATTACTTGATCATTCTCCTTCTTCCTCATGAGTATTGTCCCATGCCTTAGCCATAAATATTTGTATCCCTTTTCTTTCTTCGCAAGACGCGCAGCAGCGAAGAGTCTCCTCCGACCTGGACTCAGGCTCTCGTTTATGTACACCGGAGTATCGGTCGCCAAGCCCAGGTGCCGTGTGGAGATGGTCCTTTTCACTCGCCTCTTTTGAAGAATTTCTTCTTTTGTATACCTACGGACGAATTTGACTATGATACCTCTCGTTCCGCCTTCGTGTCCCTTCTTTCCCAATCGGTGGCATGTGTTCACCATATCGTCGGTTATTTTTACACCAAGGGCGTCCCCCACACTTTTCACGATTTCTAAGGTATTTTCATTTGGTTGCTGGGGAATGCCGTGTATTTCAAGGTCATTAACGCGAGAATATTGCTCTTGGTCGTCTAACCTCTTTTCTAATTCACTCACTCGAGATTTTAAGCCAACATTTTCTTGCCTAAGCAAGTCTATTGTCGCTAAATATTCAGCAATCTGCGTTGAGTTTTCTTGAAGCACTTTAGTATTTTCATCTAATCTATTGTGCACAAACTCAATAGCCTTGTTCAAGTCCAATTCCATGCGTTTCCTGTCCTCTTTAGCTTCTTCTAGAAGGTTTATAATATGAGAGATACTAGCAGTGTCCGTATCCGCCAGTGGAACTACTGACATGCTCTTACGTTTTTCCGCAGCACAGGTAGGACAACGCCAACTTTGCTTTTCAGCGCTAATATACTCGATATCCTCTTTGGACAAGTGAACACAAGTAGCGTGACACTGGGTTTGACATTCACTGCAGGTAATCCTTAGCTGGCGCTTAAGAACATTCACATTACATACACTGCAATTAGCCATTTTAAACTGCGGTTTCCACTTAATATTAGTAACTCGAGCTTCTAAATTGAGTAGGAAGTTATCCTCGTAATTGAATGCACTTATACTCTGGACGCAACTGAACACATCACTGAGGCACCTGCCTGTCTCGAGCGAAGCACCAGCCCACGTGTGTCTCGCGTGGAAGCTCAACCATGACTTTTACTCAATATCGTGAGGTCAGGAATGACACCGACGATTCCGATGTACGAAGCGAGCATTCCGAAACTGATGAACTCACGAGCCCATTCAAGGGCATGCTATTGAGCACGCCCGGTGCGGAGGTTAGTGAATCCAATATCACTTATGGAGTAGGCGACGGCGAAAACGAAACCAGTCAAACGGCATCCCAACACGATACTATAAGGACTCTTTTGTCCATAATGCAAGAATTGAAAACAAGTAATGAAACAATGCGACAAGAGATAAAAACGAGTAATGACAAAATGCAGTCAAGTAATGAAACAATGCGACAAGAGTTAAAATCAAATAATGAATCGATACGACAGGAATTAAAATCCAGTAATGAATCGATCCGACAGGTGCAAGTGGAAATAAAAAATATTCATGACAATTTCTGTTCTGAAGTTGCGCGAATTAATGACAAACTAAAAGAAGTTGAAACCAAACGCACGCGAAAAATAACTACAATGGCTCAAAATGTTCGTGACGAATGCTTAGGGTTAGTTCGAATTGAAGTGGAAAACCTAAAGGTAATGACGAAAAATATGGAGCGTTCAAATGATAATAATGCTGAGGTGCATGAAGATCGTTTAAAATCGCTAGAGGTTGAAATCGCCACATTAAAAGCGAAAGAAACGGTCTCTGTGACCCCAACCGTTTCAGCACAATCCATATCTTTACCTACCTTTTCAGCCAATATTACTGATCACCCTATAGCGTTTATCAAGGAAGTGGAAAATTACTTTTCACTGGTAACTGTGCCTTCAACCTTGCAATCACGTTTGTTATGTCAAATGTTGGCTGGGAACGCGAAGACTTGGGGAGACACGCTGCTACCATTCCCTGCTACGCTAAAAGAATTCAAAAAGAAATTCTTGGCTAATTATTGGGATGCGGATACGCAGTACAGTTACCGTATGAAGGTGATCACGGGTAGATATTTCAGGGGTTCTTCGGGTACCATGAAGCAGTTTGCCACGGAGAAATTAGCTCAAGCACGCTTGTGCTCGCCACCGTTGAACGAGCCAGAAATCCTCCACGCATTGATAAGACAATTTCCTCCGAATGTACAAAACTTGTTAAAATCGGTTGAAAACCTATCGCTTGATCGATTATTAGTATTACTGGGTTTGTATGATCAATCAGTCGAATCAGCAATGACTATGAGCGGTAACAATGCTCATTATAGTCAACCGCACAATAATCCGAAACAAAATACGAATGAAAAAAATCCGCGAATCAATACGATTCAACGCAAAGCTGGACCCCAGGCGTCTAAACAAGATTCCGATAGGCTCTTAATTGATCAGCCAAGTGCGGGGGGTTGTAAGAGTAGAACTCAAACAAACGCGTCCTCAAATGGAGAAAATGAGGAAGCGTTAAACTCCCGGCGTCTGGTTTGAATAGCCTCCGCCAGCCAGGCGATGGAGTGGAACTGGAGGTCTTGTCCGCGATAGTTTCCACATGCGAGGTTGACCGGAATTTTTGGCATGACGAAGATAGAGATAATATTTTGCATAAAAGGCGAGTGTGTCCGGAAGTTGAGTGTCTGGTAAATGGGATTAAGGGGAAAGCTCTGTTAGATACAGGCAGTGAAATTTCCGCGGTGTCTGTTGAGTTCTACGATTACGTGAGGACAACAGGGGCAATTCCTTCTTTTCCTTTAAATCGGTCACGCATTATTTGTGCCGACGGGCGTAAGTCGTCTCCTGTTACTCAACAAATTTTACTTCCTATTGTAATTGAGGGGAAGGATTTCGAAGTAGTTTGTCTCGTAATCAAACATTTGATTAAACCAATGAGTCTTGGAATTGATTTTCTCTCTGATAATAAAATTATCATTGACTTTCTAGACAATACGATAAAGGTCCCGCGTATAAATTCTACAGTTTTATCTATTCCGCTTGGATTTCATCAAACGACAGACCGAGAGGTGTTTTCTATGACGTGTGAAAGGCACGCCGAGGAGATAGAGAGCGTTGTAAGCAAATCGACTCAATTGACCTCTGAGGAAAAGAGTTCCTTATGTCAACTACTAAAAAAATTTGAGTCACTGTTTTCTGCGACTCCACGCCGAATAAAAGGTTATCTCCACAGAATTAACGTCTCTGACGATCGTCCGTTTGCCCTGAAATCTTATCCGATCCCGTTTGCATATAGAGCCGCAGTCAAAACAAAAATCGACGAAATGCTCGAGCACGGCATCATTAGGAAAGATAAAACGGCGTTTATAAATCCACTTTTGGTAGTAAAGAAAAAAGATGGTGCGGTACGCCTATGTTTAGACGCTCGGCACCTTAATAGTATTACAGTACCTGAGAATGATATTCCCCCGAGAATAGATGAAATCTTACAAACCTTTCACGGTAAAAATTATTTTACATGTCTTGATTTCACAGCTTCTTATCATCAGATGGAATTACATCGGGATGATCAAAAGTATACTGGTTTTGTGTACAACTCATGTAGCTATGTATTTTTATATTTTCTTTATTTTTTTTGCCAAATTGGCAATTTCTTTTTTTCTTTGCTCACGTAAGCGTGAACTCATTTCTCATCCGGACCGCATCACCCCGGAAAAGAAATTCATTCACGCTGGGGGTCTATGTGATGACTCGAGCAGGGGATAAAAAAAAGAAATAAAATAAAATAAAAGAATATGTTCTGTAGCAATATTTGATTCATTCATCATTGTATTAAAAAATTTAGTGTATGTTGTTCGCTTAGTTCAAATAGTGGCCACTACGTCGGCTTTGCCAGTGCCGAGTGCAGACGACGTCAAGTGGTTGGGATTATGGGTAGGTGACGACGGATATATAGGGAAACGTCCCCAGGTGACGAGGAGGAGAAAAAGTGAGACAGTGAGTTGTGAATGAGCAATGCAGGGTGATTCATGCCCAGTTGGTCGCGGATGCAGAGGAGAGAACATCTACAATAGGAAGGAAAGTGGGAAAGGGCCATTTTGGCAGTGGATGACGTCGACGCCGGTTTGAGTGGAAGAATAGAGGACTTGCCACGAATGAACAAACGCAAGTAGATATTTGTTCTTGCAGAGTTCCTCTACAAGTTATCCTCACCGGAAAAACGGAAGCGTAAGCACACCACGCCCCAGTCCTTTTTTTTCCCAAAGTGAAACTTTCCAATCCTACGTGAAAGTGTTCCCCAAGTGCGCGATAAATGCTCTCATATTTTCTTCGTGTTATGAAGAAGAACTCATTTGCAATAATCTCTCACTGTCATTCAAGATTCAATTAGTTTTGATTTTCAAGTACTGTTCGTTAAAGAAAAGTAGTATCATTCTCATCAGGGTACTTTTTGTGTGTTTTTGGAAAGTAAAATATATTGTTTCATTGTAATCATCATCATCAGGGTATTTTTTGTGTGTTTTTGGAGGGTAAAGATATATTGTTTCATTGTAATCATTATCATCAGGGTATTTTTGTGTGTTTTGTTTGGAAGGTGAAAATATATGTGTAATATGTTAAAGAATGATTTCTCTGGCGTGATCATTCCTTTGCTCGATCTCCTTCCTACCCTATATGTGATGTCGTGTTCCGTCACAATATATATATATATATATATATATATATATATATATATATATATATATATATATAAATGCCATGATAGGCCACAAAAACATAGACACAAATAAAAGAGAACCCACACATTAGTTTCAAACTTTCGACCCCTTAGGGTCTTCGTCGGGAGGGAGGCAAGGAGATACTGAGGATGAGGACAAAGGATGCCCAAAGGCTGAGGGGATTAGGATAAGATAGGGGAAGGGAGAGGGTGGGGAATGGGGGATGGGAAAGAGGAGAAGGCTATGGAGATCAGTGGGCCCTGTTAAGACCAGGCGGGTTGAAAGCTTGGTATGGCCAAATGGAAGACTGCTCAAGAGTTTTCAATTCTAACGGTGAGGCGGAGGGTGGGAGAGAGGCAAGTATTCCTATGTGAAAGCAATCATCAAATTCTAAGTTGTGGGAAAAGGCGTGGGTAGGAACAGGAAGCGAAGCAGATTGGGAAGTGGGTTTGCAAGAAGCTCGATGGTTGTTAATCGGTTGGTTGGGTGAGGTGGTGGTTAAACCAATGTAGAAGGGGGGGCAGGAATTGCATGAAAGGATATAAATTATATTGCTAGTTGTACAGGTGGGGGATGGAGTGGAAGGAAGCGGAAAAGTGAGAAATTTGTCAGGAAGTGACTGGGTAATGAGGATAGGACACCTTTTGCACCGGGGTCGTTGGCAAGGGATAGGTAAAGAGCTAGTACGGGTGGTGAACCTTGAGAGTGGTTTAGTCGTTTTGAGAATGGAAGATAGATTTGGCGGTCGATGGAAGGATAAGGATGGACAGCTAGAGAAGATTTTTCCATTAGTGACATTGTTAGAAAGAATCGGAAAAAGGCTTTTGATGATTCTGTTCAAAGCCTGCACACCCGGGAAGTGTGTGGTGGAAAGGGAGAGGTGTGTGGGTTGTTTCTTGGTATGAATTTTGGGTTTGTAAGTATTGTGTAGGATTTTCTTATGCAGAAGGTTCTCAGGATATCCTCTACGAAGAAGGGAGTGGTGAAGATTATTAAGAAAAATGTCCAAGGATTCGGGATAATAGCAAATTCTGTGGTCTCTTACTGAGAGAGAGTAAGGAAGGGATTGTTTAGTATGTGAGGGGTGACAGCTGTTGAAGTGAAGATATTGTTGTTTATTAGTAGGTTTAATGTGGACTGAAGTGATGAAACTTTTATTTTCTAGGGAAATGGTAACATCGAGAAATGTTATTCGGGAGGGGGAGTGGTTAGAGGTAAAGGATAGTTCGGAGAATTCATTGAGTGCTGAAATAAAAGAGCTCAATGAGTCTTCTCCATGAGGCCAGAGAAGGAAAATATCGTATATATAGCGAAGCCAAAGTGAGGGTTGAAGTGGGTAGGATGATAGGAAGGATTCTTCAAGGAGACCAAGAAAAAAATTTGGGTATGAAGGGCTGAATCTGCTTCCCATGGCGCAACCTTTGATCTGCAGATAATGTGTATCGTTAAAGGAGAAGGCGTTTTTAGTGAGGATTAGGTGAGAGAGATCGACTAAAAAGTCAGTGCTGGGTATCTGAGGTGTAGATCGTTTGTCAAGAAAGTGTCAAAGGGAGGCAAGGCCTTCTACATGAGGTATAGAGGTATATAGTGAGGTCACGTCGATAGTGACCATAATGATGTCTTTATCAACCGGGAGAGAGGTAGAATGGAGGAGATTGAGAAAATCGTACATATTTTTAATGTAGGAAGGAAGGGAGTGTACAAGAGGCTGAAGATAATAGTCAACAAATGAAGAGATTCGTTCTGTGGGGGAATTTAAAGAGGAGACGATTGGGCGACCAGGATTGTTTGCCTTGTGAATTTTCGGTAGAATGTAGAAGGGAGTGGTTCGAGGATGGGGTGGAGATAGTAAGGAAATGTCACCACTAGAAAGGCCCTCTTTTGGTGCTTTCCTTTTTAAAAAGGATTGGATGTTTCTGTGAAAGGCAGGGTTGAGATCATGCGAGGTAGGTGTGTAGGAAGAGGTGTCAGAGAGTTGTCTTTGGGCTTCGGTTAGATAGTCGGTGGAGTTGAGCACAACAATAGTAGATCCTTTGTCTGAGGAAGTAACGACAATATCAGAATTTTTTCTCAGATTGCTTAGTGCTCATTTTTTGGTAGTGGAGAGGTTTGTTGGAGGATGAAGAGAGTTAAGAAAAGCGGGGTCCGAAACTTTGGAAAGAAGAAGATTGGTGAATATTTCTACCGGGTGATTGGCGGGAAGAGGTTTCGGTTCGCAAGGCGAAGGAGGTTTGAATTTAGCTAGAGAGGGATGAGAGCTAGGAGATTGAACAGCGGCCGGAGCCAGTGGAGAGGACTGAGCGTCCCAGAAGAATTTCCATTTCAACCGTCGGCAAAACTTGATAGTGTCGCTTACGAGCATCACAGGATCGACTTTGGGTGTGGGTGAGAAAGATAATCCCTTATCTAGCACGGATATTTCGTCTGGAGTGAGGGAGTAGGATGATTAGTTGACCACCGTATGCTCCGGAGACTGATTATCACCATAAGGGGGAGAGGAGGAGTGGGGGGAGGAGAGAAAACGCGCTGCGGGATCCTCTGTGGAGGAGGCCGGGAGGCTTGGGCGGGAGGGGGAGCAGGGAGATTGAGAGGAAGTGCAAGGTCAGGTTTATAGAGGTGTAGAGGTGGACTGGCAGATGGGGGATTTGCAGTTATTAGTGGTAAAGATAGTCCGTTTTGAAAAAAGGAATGGCAGAGGGAAGACAGTTTCTTCAGGGCTTTTTGACGCCTCATAGTGAGGGAATCATGAGCAGAAGTAAGAATTTTGTGGATAATTGAGAGTGACTATGGGCTGCAGAGATTGATTAGATTAATTAGAGATTCAATGTAAGATGTGTATTGAGAAACCAGGGTTTTGTATTGGAAAAGGACGCAGTAGCACATGTTGAATGATAGTTGGAATTTAAGAGAATGGAAGAAGGAGTGAAGACTTGGAGGTAGCCCTGAAAGGGGTAGCCTAATGGTGAGTCTATTGGGCACAATGCCTAAGGAAAGACGGGAGGATAAAAATTCCACGTGACAAGTATACTGACCAAGCTTAAGCAAGTACATTCTAATGTTACGGATCCAAATGGCTACATGATCAAGGGCAGGCATGTCGGGAAAGTTGGGTCAGAACAGGGCAAAAGGTGAGAAAAAGGAAATTTTAGAATGGAGAAACAGTGGTGAAAGGAGGGATAGGACGACGAACAGTTGCTAGCAGCTGAAGACTCAGGAGCTCGATGGTAATCACTGCAGTCGTTGAGCCGCTCGAGGACAGAAGTTCTCTGGGTTCTCACTCTCAAGGTTCACCACCCGTACTAGCTCTTTACCTATCCCTTGCCAACGACCCCGGTGCAAAAGGTGTCCTATCCTCATCACCCAGTCACTTCCTGACAAATTTCTCACTTTTCCGCTTCCTTCCACTCCATCCCCCACCTGTACAACCAGTAATGTAATTTATATCCTTTTATGTAATTCCTGCCCCGCCTTCTACATTGGTTTAACCACCACCTCACTCAACCTACGGATTAACAACCATCGAGCATCTTGCAAACCCACTTCCCAATCTGCTTCGCTTCCTGTTCCTACCCACGCCTTTTCCCACAACTTAGAATTTGATGATTGCTTTCACATAGGAATACTTGCCTCTCTCCCACCCTCCGCCTCACCATTAGAATTGAAAACTCTTGAGCAGTCTTCCATTTGGCTATACCAAGCTTTCAACCTGCCTGGTCTTAACAGGGCCCACTGATCTCTATAGTCTTCTCCTCTTTCCCATCCCCCATTCCCCACCCTCTCCCTTCCCCTATCTTATCCTAATCCCCTCAGCCTTTGGGCATCTTCTGTCCTCATCCTCAGTATCTCCTAGTCTCCTTCCCGACGAAGACCCTAAGGGGTCGAAAGTTTGAAACTAACGTGTGAGTTCTCTTTTATTTGTGTCTATGTTTTTGTGGCCTATCATGGCATTTATTTATATTCATATCACCTGTGGTGTCCTTCAAAAGTAACATATATATATATATATATATATATATATATATATATATATATATATATATATATATATATATATATATATATATATATATATGATGTAATGATATAGTTATAATAATTATTAAAAAGTTATTAATAAGGAAGAAACCCTTGTGCCCTGGAGGCCCCTGAAATGGATAAAAATGCATCATATGCAGGGCTCAGGCCTGGGCAACTGTTCCCAGAAACAGAAGGATTTATGATCGCAATGCAAGACTAGGTGGTGAAAACAAAAAATTATGAAAAATATGTAATTAAAACCCAAATTTATTGGATGACAGATGCAGAAAATGTGATAATGCCTCTGAGATGATGCAGCACATCACACATGGATGCACTAACTTATCCCAAAAAGACTATCTGCACCATCACAATCAAATTTGCAACATCATCCACCAGAAATTAGCTCTTAAGTATAAGCTCATAGAAAATGGAGTTCCTTATCATAAGTACACACCTATAATTTATAGCAATAGACCTGATCTAGCAGTGCAAGACAAAACTCACAACCTAATTCGCAAAATATCACTACAGCCTACACAAGCAAAATGGAAAAGTGTGAAGAACTAAAAATGAAATTAAGATATTGTGGAAATCAGATAAAGGACACATAAAACCAATCATTATCTCTGCCACAGGAGTAGTGCCTCATTCAATCCATCAAGGTCTTCAAACCATTGGACTGCCAAAAAACTTGTTTACTGCAATATAAAAAGCAGCAATTTTAAATACTTGCCGGATTGTCAGAAAAATTTTCAACACTGAGTAAAAAGACGAGAGTGCTTGGTGATACCCGTACCAACAACAAAATCCAGCAATAATACTGTGAAAATATATTTTTTAAATAATAATGATATTAACAATATTTTAATTGGTCCAGTGATTTGTTTGGACAAGCATAAGACATGTTAAGGAGTATGTAAGATACAAAAACAGTACTAATGAAGAAAGAAATAAAATTTTATAGGAAGAAATTCGTCGTAATTATGTATATAGTGTTTTGCACAAACAGTCGCAGTATACATGAAAACAAAGGGGTGATGTAATATAGATAATTTTTGAAGTAGAGGGTGATATGCTGTGTAAGGAGACATTTCACCTAAGAGCTGCAGTATCCTCTTTTGAATTTAGAAAATTATTTTATAATTGGGTCTAGGGCCCCGGATGAGGATACTAAACATCACTTTCAGGTAGAATTCACCATAATAAATTGGCATTAATTCATCAGTAACTAAATTTATCTGATTGAATAAAAAATCAAGTAGACGTCATTTTTCTGCAGAACTTCTGAATATGCTGCTCCAAGGAGTCTTCATTATCAAGTTTTTAACCCAGGTAAGGAGAACTAAGATTTTGTGGAATATACATATTTTTTACAGAGATCAGTTAGTTTGGAGCTGGTTGCATACACTGTTGAGTCGCAGGCATTGGTAAACCTTAAAATTTCTTAAAATTACATATTTAGATTATTACCTTAAAAAGTTATATTCGTTTGCTTAAAGTAATATACATTTAATACAGTTACTACCTGTGAATCACCCTTAAAAAAGCACCAAATATCAAAATGTTATGATTATAACATGCTATCGATCGTTTTAGGCTTACTTCTTGTATGTAAAGAGGGAGGTAACTTACCCACTGTACTTTAGGTTAGATAGGCAGTGGAATGAGTAAAACTCGCCGTTATTGTTTGCAAGCTATGAATTGCTCTTTTATACTCCTTAGCTATTTATTGCCTGGCTCACTACAGAATAAAAAACTGTGCTTTACAGACGCATGGAATTACAACCCCTCGGATCATTGTAGTAATCTTGGTAGATGAAAGAATTGTAGGGTAATGCTCCAAAAAAGCAGGGACTATGATTATCACCTGCAAAACGCAGGAGAATTTGAAAAGCCTACCATGGAAATTCAAGGTTGGTAATAAGTCCAGGCATTGCAGTAGGATGAGTTAATGATATGATGCACTCTTGTCAAGTGAGCAAACACATCTCATCCATGTCTCAGCAAATCATGCTTTGTATTTTTTCTGTACTCTCGTGAGTGATTTGCCCAAAATTGAATTTTACATGTATATATTTTGAAAGACTTATGAGAATTTTCATCATGATATAAAACATCTGGCGGATAAAATTCCTAACTGAATCGAATATATGTTTAGTCTTTTGAGATAAGGTCCGACTGTCAAAAATGTATCCCTTTTGTGTAGCTAAGAACTATTGAATTGCTGTCGATATTTATTTAATTCATCGAACCGAATCTGTATCATACAGGGTGGTATCCAGAAGTAGCAGGACTGATTTTTTCCGCGGATAAAGGAGAGAGAATAGATTGAGGGGGGTCTTCAAGATTGGATATTGTGGTGGGGAGTCTTGGGAACAATTTTCGACATACGGCAGTCGCCTGCGTGCATTAGTTGAGTGTGGACAACTGTTTTAGTGACCTACTGTTTAGACGCCTCGTCGTTATTTGCGATGGAGCAAAATTTAGAGCAGCGGTACTCCATCAAGTTTTGCTGCAAAATTCTAAAATCCGCAACCGAAACCAAGAAAATGCTTACGCAGGCCTACAAGGATGATACTATGAGCCATTCTTCGATATTTGAGTGGCACAAGTTGTTTCAGGATGGCAGGGAGCTCGCCGAGGACGACCAACGCGCCGGGCGTCCGTCAACCTCGAAATCGAAAGTGAAATCGATGTTGATTGCATTTTTCGACCGTCATGGAATTGTCCATGAGGAGTTTGTACCTCCTGGACATTCTGTAAACGCAAGATTTTACGCGGAAGTGTTGCGAAATCGGATCACACGCGTGCGATCAGACCTGTGGAGCATTGGAAGCTCCACCACGACAATGCACCGTGCCACGACGCGTGGATTGTGAGGGATATCCTGGCCAAATTCGGCGTTTCCACGTTGCCTCACCCCCCTTTACAGCCCTGATGTGGCACCACCGAACTTCTTCCTGTACCCCAGGATCAAGAGGCAGCTCAATGGGTATCGTTTCGACACGGTGGAAGCGGTCCAAGCGGCGACGACGAGGGCGCTGAACAACATTCCGGAGGACGACTTCTAGAAGGCCTCCACGACGTGAAAGACTCGCTACCAGAAGTGTGTGGATGCCCAAATGGGCGGTTTTGAAGAGTGTTGAGTCGGTATATCATAATGTTCGATAAATTAATTTTTTTCAAATCAGTCCTACTACTTCTGGATACCACCCTGTAGTCCATTGCCTCACAATTGCGACAGATATCTCCTCTTGGTTTAAAGTATACCGGGACTAGCCGCGGTGATAACTTTTAACGGGAGTCACCCGCAATGCACAATCGTGCGAAAGATCCACAGAGAAAAAATCATTCGCCTTGACCGGGATTCGAACCCGGATCCCCCTATTTCCGGTCGAGTGCTTTAGCCAGTTAAGCTACCGAGGTGTCATTCCTCCCTGTGGATATTTTCGGACACTACCGGACAAGGTGTTGGTGGACTGCTGAGCATATGATGCCATATGATGCGCCTCGGTAGCTTAACTGGCTAAAGCACTCGACCGGAAATCGGGGGATCCGGGTTCGAATCCCGGTCAAGGCGAATGATTTTTTTCTCTGTGGATCTTTCGCACGATTGTGCATTGCGGGTGACTCCCGTATAAGTTATCACCGCGGCTAGTCCCGGTATACTTTAAACTAGTCTAGAGCGAACACCCCTTGTGTTCTATGTCCGGTCCTGCTCTCCGGCTGTGGCGCTGTGCGCACGATTTGGACTGCTAGTGGCATCATATGCTCAGCAGTCCACCAACACCTCGTCCGGTAGTGCCCGGAAATATCCACAGGGAGGAATGACGCCTCGGTAGCTTAACTGGCTAAAGCACTTGACCGGAAATCAGGGGATCCGGGTTCGAATCCCGGTCAAGGCGAATGATTTTTTCTCTGTGGATCTTTCGCATCTCCTCTTGGCTTGTCCAGTACTACGTAGTGTGCAGTAATATATGATACCCCAACAACATTATGATTCCAATTATTTTTTAAACTGCCTTACTCCGAGTAAATTTATGATTATTTATCTTCTCAGTCAGTGCAGTTATTCGAGTAGCTCAAAATTAATTCAAGTAATTTTCCACTGAGAAATAAGTGACAGATCTCAATTGGTGTTTGGCCTCTATACTGTGTAATAAGTGTTTCTAATGCTTTTTTTTCACGAAGAAATTAGGGACTACCTTGGAAGTAGATTCTATTTTATTCAAGGTTAGATGAACCTGTTTGTCCTCTGCATCTTTTACTTGGGCGATTATTTAATTTACATTTAATGGGCGATTTTTCTTTAGATACTGCATGAGTAAATTGTGATTTGCCTTGCAGCACCACCTGAAATCGTTGATATTTGAAATACTGGGATGAGGTAATCCCCATTGTAGTTCCAAAGTTTAGAAAATATCATACATCACCTCTACTATTTATATTCTTCAGTTACCTACTTGATGCTTCCTCCAAAGTATTGCCCAAAATTAAATTTAACATGTAAATATTTTGAAAGACTTATGAGAATTTTCATCACGATATAAAACATCTAGCAGATAAAATTCCTAACTGAATCGACAGCGTGATGCGTAGAAATAACGGGTAAAATTTTCCTCTTTTTTAATCTGAATGAAACCCCTGGATGAATTGTTTTGCAAAAGGCCCAGCATAAACTACTGAGGTATTAATGATATAATTACTGGATGAGAGATAAAGATGCATTTCAGAGGAATATGTCACTGGTATGGACCCAACTGAAGCTAGATTATTAGCCTTACAACACCTAAGCGATGGAAGAAAAGAGAGGTAACTCAGGATTGCACGGAGAAAGTTCCAAAGAGTGACTGGAGGAAAACTCCACCTTCCATCACAATCCTGCATCAACTAACACGTTTCTCACCCTCTCATTCTACCGTCTCTGAGATATAATGCATCTGAAGCTGAATGTACCGTCTAGGAAGAAATACTTCCACTCTACGATATGGGAATGACATTGCCCTGTATCAGTTCCATGTTTGCGCGTAACAGGTTGACTCTACGAAGTACCAGTGTTTGATGTAAAATTCGTACAGATGGCCGTGCTGGAATTCAAAATGCCATTCACGCTTTACTTTGTAAACTCACAACCTGTGTGTGCCAAAAAATGCAGCTGAACTGCCTCCGAAAGACTACAATGTTTATTATTTAAGCCAAATATGATAAATTTTGCTATGCTTTGAGAAAAGCCCTCTGGTCTACCAGAGAATTCCCATCGTTGTGTAAACGCAACATTATTTACAACAGCCATATTTATACCAGTACTGGCGAAAGTTAGTGACAAAAATGAACATGATCAATAAAGAATCTTAGAACTTAGAGAAAAAATTACCTCTTGTAGGATTACTCAATAAATCTGAGTAAAATATGATTTACCATTTGTAGTACTTCAATGCGTCTAAATATTCAAGTAAAATAAAAATTATTATTTTAGTGAATTTTTTACAAAAATAGCTGAATAAGAACAAAATATATTTCTGAAATTCAAAAACCTGATAAAAAAGTATCCTGCATAAAGGATTTTCCTAATAATTACGATTCAATAATGTTGCGTTTACGCAATGCTTGGGATTGATGGATGAAAGTGATGTGTGGGGGAAATCCTGAATTTCAAGTACTGTAAACACGGGCACTTAAGCCCAAATTTTGAGATGTTTATCATTATTTTTAAATTTGTGCACGTCATTATAACCGTTGCCGCATGGAATTTTTCATGGGTATATTTAAATCAGCGTTCACAAGGTAAGGAGAAGTGATTCAATATCGTGTGTGAATATGTGTGCGTGTGTATACAGTGAAGATTGAATGGAGTGTTGAGTGTTTCCCCCTCCCCCCACGATTCCCCGCTTTCCCGATTTAGGGTTTTTTTCCGTCATGTGTACACGACCAGTGAAAGGTCCACATTTTTCCCTATCCCCTCCCTCCAAACAACACATGTTAGCAGCAAATGGAGGGTGACAAAATCTGCACCCCTTTCCTCTACAAAATGAGGACGTGCTTCGGCAAACCACTCTCCCCGTGGTGAGGATTCTAAGAAAACCCGCTTCTTCCCAGGTTTCCCCCAGTTGCCCCAACCCCAGAAAACTAACCCAGCCGGGTTATAAAATACGGACGAATTTCAGCTTGAGGAGACATATCGGTCGCATCTTCATGTTGCAGCCAAATGCTATGCCCAACAGCTGGAGGAGTGTTGCCTGTTAGGTGGAGGAGAGGGAGAAAGAGAAGAGAATCGTGGAGTTTAGACTGTGAGGTGAAGAGTGGCGAAGAAGAGGAAATAGGAGAACTGAACAGTAGATTTGCTATGCCAAGACAAATAAGGTCAACCCACGACGCCTTGAATTACATATTCTCTCAGCCCATGGTGAATGCCCCCGCTGGAGACAGTCGAGGAGGTCATCCGAATCCATGACGCAGAGCCGATAAGTAAAAATGTTACAGTATACTCACATTCATACGAACAACGTTATTACGAAGATCTCGGTTTTGCGAAGCAAATCGTTGGTCCCAAGGAAAAGGCCTATCCAAGCTATAGGAAAAGAAACGTCATTACGAAATTTTCGTTTTTACGAAATTACGAATCTCAGTCCCGGTCCTGGCGGATACAAAATGAACTTTATTAAGAAGTTCCACGCATAAACTATGGCACTTAGATGCATATTCACTACGCTAAATTTTAATAATCACGCCACGTTTAAGTGCTCTTTGTGCACTGTGACCAAAAGCGTCAGTTATGGTTATTTCTTCACCATGCGTGCATTATCATGTAAGAAGCTTCATTCATGGGGAATCATGGCGACAGACTCATTACAGCTCGTAAATTTGATCTACAGTTATTTCTCTTCCTAGACACATTCGATTTTCGAACTTTCAGAGATTTAAGAACTTTCAATACTTTCATTGAAAATTTTCAAATTTAGAATTTGTCTCCTTTTTATTTGGCCGTTGCTACGCGGTGTGGCGTAGAGGCATAATCTGAACAAAGTATCATTCAATCTGGTGTGAATTTAGGAACTGTTCAGCGTTTCGCCCGTTGTTCCTTGCCGCGGAGAGCGATTTTTTCGGCTCCTGCTGCATTGCACGTCCAGTTAGTCACAATCGTGAGTTAGCGCACAGTAGTTATGAAGTGTTGCTATCTGCGGGATAGACGTTCTCCTCGATGCCTTGCATACAGTCCGGCCAGCGAGAGTTGTCCGATGACGGCACAATAGGAGGTGCGGATAACCATTCGTCAGCACGGTTTGCACCCGATCGCTCTCCCCCATGCGCACCTCACACCATCGCCTAGTCATACAACGTTGTCAAATGCATAAAGAGCACGAAATAAGCCTGAACCACTAAAACATACTCTTTCTTCGAATCCCCAAAACAAGTGATTCTTCCCCTGGGTCCTTCACGCTCGTCGTCATTTCCGTCTCCTTCCTTCATGGAGCCCTTTATAGGCGTTTCACTTTCTTAATTGGCAACGCTGCCCCGACCTAGACTCTTTGTCATATGAAAACTCTCTGGGCCCGCACCGTAGGCTTATCAACCTAGGAACAATGTCTTGGAACTCATCTAGTTCGTAAATCGGACTTACTGTACTCGGGAGAATATCCACCTTCGATTACGTCATAACGCATGCCGAAACTGAAACAAAATTTCTTGTTTTTATATATTTCCGCGTAATTTAATCGCGTTTATCACATACGGTTTATTTAGACGAGTCCTAAAAGAAATGATCTAACGAACTTCGTTATTACGAACCTCCGGTTTTTCGATCTCGTGGACATCGTATTAACGAGAGTCTACTGTATGCCACATGACTCCCCCTCCCCAGTTAAGAAGATTCACGGAGAAATTCCCTATATAATGAAGAATAGAAGGACAAACTCAGAAGAAGACCCATTACCCCGCAATATTTGTACCTTGCATTTTGTTTATTCTTTTGGCCCCTCCCTTTTCCCCAGAGAGGAGTGTATATTTTAGAATCCAGGACAGTGTATTTTTGTGAGTGTGTTTAGGATTAGTGTCGGTGTTGTCACTTCATTTGTTTTTGTATTCACGCCGGAGGTTCCCAAGAATTTAATTTAATTTTAGAGATATCATTTGTATTTGGTAAATATGAAATCTGCTTACTTTCAGCCTACTGATACAGAGGATGGAGAACTGGTTCAGAATCCTACAATGGCCATGGCGTCTATCACAGAGGCGGAGGGTGAGTGATCTTTAGTGTTTGAAAATGACTCTTCACTGAAAAGGCTTATAACTAATTCCAACTAGGCGAATGTCCATGAACTGGATCTCAAAATGCAATTAAATTTTGCAAACATCACATAATTTTTTTATGTATTGTTTCTTTTGTCTATCTTACAAATGAATCCATCAATATATCTTTCAGACTCATAATTCGATAAAAGTAAGAATTTTTTTCGTACTTTCCTTCTAAACTCTATTTTACAAAAGCTAGTTTTTCGTCAGTTTTGTCATTAAGTTCAATGAAAATATTTTATTACAAGTGTCTCGACCCCGGGACCTTGGCGTGACAACTGGGGACTTTAACCACTTGAATTATGCTCACCCTTTGCAGAGTGAGTCTTATACATGAATATATTTGACATTTAAATTTAAAACTGCATTTCAGTTTAAACTATTTGGTTACATAACCCCATATGGGGGCTGATTCAAGGACCGCCCCTGGTGTACAATGTATAAAACAAGAAAATTTGATTGAATTGTGAAACCCGGTTGTTGGACGCTTCCCTTGTGAAGGATGTAGCATCTGTATTTTTCATCCATGTATACATTCTCTAGTTTATGAATTATAGTTCTGCTTGAGAATTAATCAGGTCGGCAAATGTCTAATAAAATTTTCGTCATGGTTCTGGGACATTAAACTATATATGCAGTCATGTGCATTTATATGAGAATTCCAGTGTACTTTACCTAACAATTTTGTCTTTAAGACTGGGTTATAGAAAAAAAATTCCCAATAAATCACTTTTGAAGAATAATAAGCATAAGTTTCCAATAATGTACCATGTCAACTGTGGTGTCCATAGCCAAAATGAACTGTTTTGTGCTCTAGGCAACTGTGCTTTAATAGGCCTAACAGTTGTTCATGGAAAAAGTGAGATATGGAAAAAATCTATATAGGCATAAGGTATGAGATAATTAATTCCCCCCTTCCTTTATACTTATAATAATTTTGTAAATAAAGCAAGGTGTTGTGGTTATGAAAGTTTAGTTAGAAATGGAGAATAGTGCCCCTAAGAGAATGTGATCTTCAATAACTGCTATTGTTTCTCATACAAATATTTCTTTTTTTAATATATGTAGACCTTGAAAGTAAGTTCTTATAATATGCCATATAATTGGCCCTCCGTCTTCCTCTCTATGATTTATTAAGCTGGCAATGATGTTTTTGTGAACTTAAATTACCTTCTAGCCCCCATAGTTATTTTCAATTTTTATTGTATATTGTATATTTTTAGTCTTGCATTACTAGAAAGTATTTGCATTTAATAATGTTGGAAATTGTTTCAATTCAACATTATGTGTATGCATGTCATTTGTAAATTCCGTTTATGTTTACTTCTGTGCATGAAAAAAGTGCATGGAAGTGTTTTCTGGAGTGGATACTTGAGGTTTTTATGCAAATACTTAGCTCAATTTCTCTGAGGAACAGTGCCGCTCAATATGTGAAGAAAAGTATGGAAACCACCTTTACTCACATCTTGTTAGGTGTATAGCATCAAAACGAAGGATCGGCTTAAGTAGATTCCTTGATATCTGTCTAATGGCTCCTATAAAATAGTTCAACAAATCATAGATTTCATCCCTGAATTTACTTATTTTTAATGTGAATTTCTTTTCTAGAGTCCCCAGTTCCTGAAAGATCCTCAGCCTTCTTTGCAGGGAATAAAAATGTGAGGGAAGTGAGGACAAGCTTAATTGTGGATCGGAAATCATGCACAGGTAGTCCACACACAGCAAAGAAGCATTATTCATGCAGTGAATGTGATAGGTCTTTCTCTCGAAAGAGCACCCTTGTCCGTCATATTGGAACTCATACGAAGGAGAAACCTTATTCTTGCAATGAATGTGAAAAGTCTTTCTCTCGAAAGAGTAACCTTGTATGTCACATTCGGACTCATACGAAAGAGAAACCTTATTCTTGCTATGAATGTGATAAGTCTTTCTCTAAAAAGAGCAACCTTGTTAGTCACATTCGGACGCATACGAAAGAGAAACCTTATTCTTGCAATGAATGTGATAAGTCTTTCTCCGAAAACTGCCACCTTTTCCGTCACATTCGGACTCATACAAAGGAGAAACCTTTTTCTTGCTATGAATGTGATAAGTCTTTCTCTGAAAAGAGTCACCTTGTCAGTCACATTCGGACTCATACGAAAGAGAAACCTTATTCTTGCTGTGAATGTGATAAAGTCTTTCACTCAAAGTAGCAGCCTTGTCCGTCACATTCGGACTCATACGAAGGAGAAACCGTATCCATGCAATGAATGTGATAAGTCTTTCTCTCATAAGGAAAGCCTTGTCCGTCACATTCGGACTCATACGAAGGAGAAACCTTTTTCTTGCTATGAATGTGATAAGTCTTTCTCTCAAAAGAGCACCCTTGTTAGTCACATTCGTACTCATACGAAGGAGAAACCATATTCTTGCAATGAATGTGATAAGTCTTTCTCTGAAAAGTGCAACCTTATATGTCACATTCGGACGCATACGAAGGAGAAACCTTTTTCTTGCTTTGAATGTGATAAGTCTTTCACTGATAGGAGCACCCTTGTCCGTCACATTCGGACTCATGCGAAGGAGAAACCTTATTCTTGCAATAAATGTGTTAAATCATTCTCTCGTAAGAGTAACCTTGTCTATCACATGCGGACTCACATCAAGGAGAAACCTCATCCATGCAATGAATGTGATTAGTTTTTTCCGAAAGAAGCAGCTTTATCTGCCACATGTGGATTCATACTAATGAGAAACCTTATTCGTGCAATGAATGTGAAAAGTCTTACACTACCAAATAAAACCTTATCTTACACATGCGGGTACACCGGAAAGAAAACTTATTATCGCAATGACTGTGAAAATACTTTCTCCTGATAGATACAGCTTTTCTTTCATTGGTATTCCAATAAATTGGTCCAATTAAATTGTATTCATTAGCAATAAAGGTAAATAATTCTTAATATTATGAGTTTTGCTTGTATGAAATGAAAAAAATCTCCTATAATGTTGAAAATGATAAGAAAATATTCAGTTAGGTCTCTGACCTTATTTCATATATTTTAAGTATATTTATTTTGCTACATTTTCTAGGACTTAATAATTTATTCCCATATATTTAACTGCTAATTTTTTTACTGGTAGAAAATTATTTATATTTAAAAGTAAGACAAGCATTTCAACACTTTCAATAAAAACTTGAGGTCTCAAGAATAATTTTCAAAATATTGTCCATAATCATTGTGTAATTAATCAATGTTTAATTGTCTCGTCAATGTTAGTTGATATAGTTCTTCTATGTAATTTATATTTAAATATGATGTTAATAACAATATACGATTGATAAAGAGAGTGTTTAATTGAGTGACTGGTCTGTTTAAATTGTTGATGTACCGGCATGCCTTTCAATTACTACATCAGTATTGAGTTGTAGTCTGAATAGTTGCACCACAATCACCATCCAATTATTTGTTCAAATGACAATAATATGTCCTCTTGAAACCATTGCTAGCCATGGTTAATGCTAAAATGATATATGCACGGAATGTTTTTCTCAGGTGAATGGCCATATTTCCTGGTAACTGTCCCGTTTATAGGCACGAAACAAATAACTTCCATGATGTGTACATATAAATTTTTTAGATAATTTTTAGGTATTACACGCGTGGGTTTGCGTGTTGAGATATATCAGTTGAGATGATTATATCATGGAGAAAATATTTATCGTAAAAATTGGACAAAATACGTATTTTTTTATCGCAGGGAATGAAAAGCACGGTTTCTAAGTCCGCAAAGGCATTGCTATCATATTGATTTTTTGGAAACGAAGTTTGCATGCGCTACATTGTTATACTGTATTGCGTTCAAGTGGTTGTCTGTATTCACCGCTTTGCAAATATCTTACCGTCAGCGTCAAAATGATGTGCCGCTGTAATTTGCAAATTTATATCTAGATCTTGGTGAATGCCATAATAATGAATAAAAGGACATTTTTAAGGAAATTTTATTTTAAATCCTTATTTCTTTGTTATGAAAATTTCAAAATTGAAGACACGCGAGTGCGAGTTTTGTTGTAAAATAACGAAAATGTTTCGTTCACACTATCGAGTCCTATATTACTAGTTAGCATTTTGTTGTAATATTTGATGTATGAGTTCCCAGGATCTTAATGCAGAGAAAATTAAATAATACTTAACGTTTTCCTTTAAAATACAAGTTATATTTCTAAATATATGCACAAGTATAAAATATCAAAATTCAATAATCTAAAACGGTTGAAAATTTTAAAATTTCAAAAATGCATGGTTTTTTGGCAAAATATCAGTAGTTATTAACCCATTACGCCGAGTAAATAAATACCTAAAATATACAATTTTCTCTCTTCATTTTACCAAATAATATTCTAAAAAATTTAAATTGAAAATTTGGGCCTTCAAAATAACATTCCTTGTGGTAAAAAATAATTGTTGAGTTTTCACAACTTTGGCGGAATTTGCTATTCATAGGCTGTTGTGCACCCGCATTACCATGTATTGCTCTTTCGTAAGAATATGCCGTTTTTATTTTCGGATATAAGGCTAAGCCATTTTTTGCCAAGTATATGGCTTATATCGTAATATTTGATAATTAATATTCATATGTATTTTATTGGTTCAACGTCGGTTGCCAAGATGAAAACCACCCATAAATGATAAACCTCCTTAAATTGCCAGTCAGGACGATTTATTGAAAGATTTAATTTAGCATTACAATAAATGCGGGGGATTCCCGTTCGCAGCTTGTTTCGTGGAGAAGAGATCCAAATTGTAGTAAGGCGCGTGACGACTCGGCGGCAGGTGAAGGTAGATAAATAGGTTTCGTAGGAATACCCAAAGAAATGCAAGGACCTTTTCATTCAGCATTCGCACAAATGTATTCAAAAATTGTGCCATAATGGGCACTTTCTCAATCCCTCCGAGATCTCAATCCCTCCGAGACTTAATCCCTCCGAGACTTTCTTCCGAAACAAGGTTTTCTTGGTAATTTTCAAAACTATTAATGAATGATCATGTTGCCAATATTGTATCACGAGTCCAACGATAATAATGTTAATAATAATGTCTTTTGAACAATTAATAATTGCTAGTTGACTTAAGGAAACACTATAATTATGTAATATGCTATATCGGGGGGTTTTGAGTGGTCAGAAATAAATGTTTTTCAATATTAATAGTTCACTTATTTGCTTATTGTTCTGGGGAAGCTCTTTATTGGAAGGGATATCTGTTCTGGGTGAAAAAGTCTCACCCCCACCTTTAGTTCATATTGTTCAAAAACACATCAGTGGGTGTATGTGTCATAATGGGCACTTTCTCAATCCCTCCGAGATCTCAATCCCTCCGAGACTTCATCACGAGGAGACGATTCGCGAGCGCCTGAGTGCAACTCTCGCGAAGCGCTGGAGTGCGTCGTGCCTGCCTGATCCACGCGTGCCGCTGATCCTCGCGTCCTGTGAAGTGCTCACAATTTATAGTGAATTCACCAACGGTGTCGGCCTCTTTATGCCATGTGTGAACTTCAATTACTTTCCGCCACCACCTAGCCAATTGTAAGGTGAAACGTCGCTGTAAAACCTGTTTCCCCTCCTCTGCCTACGCCTCCCCTCTCACGCCTGCTTCGAGCACGGTGGCCGGCTGTCAGCCGCCTGGCTCGCGCTCTCTGCTACTGACCTCGGACAAGGAAGGAACTCTCTCGTGCCCGGCATCTTCCCAACGGCAAGAGTACATTAACTTCAGGCAATTTAGTATTTTATGTATTGTGCTCCTAAAGCTTACTTTGGATATTAAATGTTATAATACTGTTGGAAATCAACCATATTTGTTTGTTATTTTTTCACTCCTAACCGCCTATTTCTCGTCAATTCATTCTCGCGACGCGTGTGCGTTGCAGCGTGTGCATGAATAACTGACATTATTCAAGGTCCGCCAAGATATTACATTTATGAAATTTAATTTATGTCCTGATAACGCGATGAATACAATATGTATATTAGATATTCCTTACGGCATTTTTATATTACTCTACGTTGCTATTCGTGTGAAATTGTGTTTTGTCTTCCGTCCGTCGTTTCGCCATCAGTTCATTGATGTGAATGATTTTCAAATTACGGACATTTGATGTTATTTACACTCATACTTTTGAAGTGCAAGGAATGGAAAAATTATTCTTATATGTACATAAATCCCTTAATGAATACTCGGAATCGATATATGTAATAATTACTGAAGTGCTGTAAGTTTGGCATCCATTTTGTCATTACTCTGGATGTTTGTCGGCCTGGCCATAAGAAAACCATCACAAGCTTACTTGATAAGCGTTTTACTTACTTTCACTTTATCTCAATGGCTTATAATGTGCTAGCTGGGATGCATTTAGCACAATCCCAAATACTCTGAAAACAATACGCTGAGTTTTAAAGTTAAAGATACGATCTTCAGTGATCTACTCTTCAAGGTGAGGTGATTGAGAGTATAATTCTGAAAGTGGATAATGCTATATAGAAATCTCCGTTACCACGGGATGTGGTCCAAAGTACGCTACATTCGCTACAGTGCGATCTCGAGGAAAGTGCTCCGGAGCAGCGGTCGACAGGCGATACGATCGCTATGAGAATTTCTTTCCGAAGCGGTCAAGAGTGGAGTCAAAATGGCGGAATGAACAAGGGCAGGCTAGCTGGATTATGAGATGGAGGAGATTGTTTCAATTGTGACTAGAGGCGATCAAGGCCATTGAATATAAATGGTTGTGGTGGATTATAATTAGAATAAACTTTATTTGGAAGATCGTGGTTCCACACAGTAAAACAAGGGACTTGGGGCTCATTTCTCATGCCTACCCCTGCATACCTCTTCCTTTATAAACTCATTACCTTACTAAAGAGAAAAGTGGGTGATCTACAGTTTAATAATGCCCCGTTCACACTACGTCCTTTTTACGCCGGTTAGCCCCGACCATGGTTACAAAACGAGGTGTGAACGCAAGTTCCCGTTAACCGTGCTTGGGATTCTGACCACCGTTTTCCGACCATGGTTGGCGGTAGTTCATGCATGTGTGAACGCAAGTTGGTTAAAAGCTGGTTAGAAAAAGAAGAAGGCGAAGCAGCAACGAAGTGGGATAGGAGGAAAGAAAACAGAAAATAAAGTTTCGAAGAGGAGACGGCCGTTATTGTTGAATTATATTCGTCAAAATTAATTCAAAGGAAAGTGCTATTGATTCATTCCGTAATGTGTTGTATAGTATGAGATTTTAAACCTGATTTAAGTTATGCGATATACTTTATAGTTCGTAGTGAATTAGCTATTAGCTCGTATTGTATTGTTACGGACAGATTGAATAATCTATATTAATATTTTGCTAGAATTAAGTAAAATGTGCGATACTACCATAATAAAAATCCGAAGGTCACAATGATTTTAATGTTTTGGTAAGAGTTCTTTGTCCCAGTTTGAAAAAGATCACTTATGTTCATCCTTGAACAAAAGTTCTTCCCATATCAATATAATTAAGTATCAGGCTAACGGCTAGTCAGATGTAACGATAGAAAATAAATTTAGAAACGTCGCGTCGGGTGATACCACATATCGCAAAAATTACCAGGTTCTCTCTCTTATTTCATAAGTTAAATTTCAACAATCGTCACATTTCTGCAAGTTATTCGTCCACATTTGAAGAAGAGGTAAAAGAGTTTTAATTTACGGTATAGCATCAGAGTTCATGTCCTTAGTCAAAGTCAGAAAACAATAATAGCTAAGAATGTAATGCAGCGAAAAGTGTATCTCCATCCCAAATCACAAGTGTCTCAAATTGAGGCTCAAGTCTCAAGATTAGGTCCTCGATTTTCTTCACCTACATCAATGATTTGTCGACACATCCGAATCAAGGGCAAGTAGTAGTATATGTTGTTGATATCAACCTAATTATCAGTAATATTCGCTTTCATTCGTATTAAATAGAGCAGTAGAAGAATGCAAGCCACACTATGGATGAAATGATTAGTTGGACGAACACATTTGAATTACCTTCTACGTAGCGAGGAACAATGATTGTCGACGCTGGAATGCAATTTTTAATTCATAAGCAGCTCATAATATGCACATATGTTTAAATTCATCATCAATATCATTGCAATTAACACAAGAACTTTTCCCTGCACATTCTATATTTCCTTCCAACAAGTTATTCGCTCTTGTCAATTCATTTTTCACTTGGAATTACTCTACCGACTCTACCACTCATCAGATGTCGCCAGGGTCTAACCATGGTTGAGTGTGAACGCGCGTTGGTTCTGACGTCATCTTACGCTGGTTAAGAAAGATAGTAATGTGAACGGGGCATAACTTGCAATATATTCACTTATTATGACTAGCGACTATTATAAAACTTAAGCCAATCCATTTATTTTATATATTTTATTTTCCTTCAAATTTTACTTTGTGGCATGAGATGAAGTGTCTAAATATGTTCTTATAATTGTGTCTACGACTGCATGCCCCTTTTAATAATTATGTTGCCTTCTGTATGTGAAGGATGCTTCCAGAGGCATTTGAGTGTATTTTGGGGGAGATAAGAGAATGTGCACGGAGAGATAGAGCTCGCCTTACATTCATTTCAATCACAGTTAAATTAATATACCTACTACCTGTGAATGCCAGTGTCTTCTTTTAATTGGGATTATGATCAACATACGACAATTATTGTACCAAAATATTATCTTTATTGTTAATATGATATTTTATGATTGATACTCAAACCAACACAAACTCAATGGTAACCATATTAAAAAACTTGTCTCTTTTTTAAAGAATCAGGGGGGCACATGAACCTGTACCCCTTCTTAATATCCCCATCTGTACTCTAGTCATCTGAGCGTTAGTTAGCCAACAAATTTTACTCTTTGATTGATGACAGAATAGTTTATTCTTATTCTCAAGTAAAAATATTCATCATGTGCTGAGAGAAAGAAAGAAATGTTGTTCTCCAATATAATATGAGGCCACCTTTAATATCTGTGTGGACTTATTTTTTACTGAAGAAACTGGACGAGATCGAGTACGTGAGTAGGGCCAATATCGTGAAGAATTAAAATCATAATTTATGCCATAAAAAGCGTATAACTTAAATTTCCAACGATGTTATACGTAGGATCCAATTTTATTTAAATTCATGTACACTAAGACACTGGCGATAAGAAATTTCAAAGATACATTAATAGGATATCAGGGGGAGATAAGAAGTGGACAGGAGGAGTATGTAAGGAAGACAAGCAGGGGTGGTGTGGGATGATTGGGGCCATCAGCTGGGGCTAAAGATCTTATCTTTTATCTCCTTACCCGGGGTGCTCTGCCTTGGAATATTTAGGAAATCCCATGCTAAGAAATGGATTTTGACAGGGTTCTGCTTCTCAATAACTGGATATAAGTTTATGAAAAATAAATATTTCATAAGATAAAGTTTTGTGAAATGTGGGAATATCACAGCTCATTAAATTCAATAATGTATTAGTGCTGTTTTTCTTCAACTTCCGATGTGTTATGAACAGAAGACGAAGTGACTAATTAGAAATTATTCCTTTGCTAAATATTGAGCACACTTGTGGTGTTCTTTAGACATAATCGCCTCGGTGATTGAGGAATTGGTCGTGCCTCTAGACTGGATTTACTATGCCTTCTTCATGGGATGTTGCCGCCAATGACTTCCATCAATTTTGGCTTTGTCCTGAAGCTCATCGCCCATTTTAAAACACTTCTATCCTAGCCACGTCTATACTTCAGCGTAAAGATGGAATGATGGATGGGTGAAGATAACATGAACACCAATTATATATGACAGATGGAATCTTTTAAAAGGAGCTATTGTCCATTTTTCTACATATTTCAAGGTTACGCAGTCAATTCGGTGGTCCCATGGTTAAGTAAAGTAACATAATATAAGCGACGGTGTGTATGGGGAAGACAATTGAGAGCAAAGACTTGCATTTCTTAGAGGAGATAAGGAATTGAGGAGGAAAACCTGGTGTAAGCATGCTTTCAATGAATGGCTCCTAGGAGAATAAGACTGCGCTTCATTTGACGAAAGAAACATTACACTTTAAGTGCCCTCCAGAAAGTAACAAAGCAAATATTGATAATTTTATGGTGTATTTCCACTCATGCCGGCATCTGCTTTTAAGTAGCTACTCAGGAACATTTTTCTATTCGAATACAAGAGGGGGACAAGAGAGATTTGAATACAAGAGAGATTTAAATACAATATCTAGCACTTGTCCGCAATATTTTAATCCACTCAATACGTTTCAGCTCACAGACCAATCATCTGGTACAAATCTATTCTTGTGTATTTAATATCGTGGAAAAGTGTTATCATCTTCAATTTAAATATTTCGAACTTCCACCATGTAGCATCTGTTGAATTTATTCTAGTGTTCTAAATTCTTTCTCTTTTCCTCTTTTTCAGCAGCCTATTTTTCCATCTTATCATGTCACATCGTATATTTTCGTGCATATCAACTCTACTTTCATTCAAACCTCACTTCCCTCATTATTATAGGTTCTGTAATAAATGTTCATACTTCCGCTTGGTTGCAAGTTGAAGACGGAAGAAGAATTAAAATCATAAGTTATGCCATAAAAATCAGATAAGTGAAATATCCAACGGCGTTATCCATATGATCCATTTTTTTTCAATTCATGTACACCAAGACATTGGCGATGAGAAATTTCCAATATAGATTAATAGGATATCAGGGGGAGATAAGAAGTGGACGGGAGGAGTATACAAGGAAGATAAGCAGGGGTGGTGTGGGGTGATTGGGGCCCTCGGCTGGGGCTCAAGAACTTATCTTCTTATTCGGGGGGGGGCCCTGCCTTCTAATATTTTTTTAAATTCCATGGGCAGAAATTCTAGATTCTAGATTTTAGTCTAGATTTTTAAATGCCATTCCGCATTTAAAAATCTAGATTAACACTTTGCGTGCCATGGACGTAATATTACGTCCTTTTGATCTTTCTTAAAATTGCCATGGACGTAATATTATGTCTTTCTAATTAATTGGCTTTGTATGTGTGAAGCCATAATATTTCGCCCATGGTACTTTTCCACCATACTGCTTAGTGATTCTGTTATTTCAAAAGTCAAATCCTCGATGGTAAAGGGTTCCTTTAATGTCTTGAGGATGAAAAGTCCTTTGCAGCTACTAGCATCCTTATCTTAGGCCACTTGGTGTGAAAATTCTTTTGCGGAAAGAACCGTTCGTTGAGGGTGCAGTGTCCCTTTTTGTCATCCAGGATTTATAACGCTTTGCTTGGAACAATGCTTTTTTATAATTTCCATGTTTTATATGGTTCGAATTGAGTGTAATTAAAAATTATTATGCATGTTATGGCGGTATATCATATATTGCAACTCTTTTTTATTTAAAAAACAGTAGGTTTTCATTGTTGAATTTATATTTAAAAATTAGCAATAAATGTGTTTCAACTCATTCATAAAGAAGAGAAAAGTCTCATTTTTATGGAAGTATGCATTGATATAATTATTTTTTTAATGCTGTTTTAAAAAATGTACTAATTTAGTAAAAATGGCTGGATTTTTCACTAGGGCTTTAAATTTAGCACCCGGCACTCAAAGTGCTAGAATTACAATGTTGTAAAAAAAAGTACTGTAAACAGTGAGAATTGCACAGCTTATAAAATTCCATCATGTACATGGGCTGTTTTTCTTTAACCTCCGATGGGTCATGATCAGAAGACGAAGTGATTGATTAAAAATTATTCCATTGCCAAACGTTGAGCACACTTGTGGTGTCCTTCCGACATAATCACCTCGGCGATTGAGGATTTCTTGGAGGAGATAAGGAAGTGAGGAGGAAAACCTGGCATAAGCATGCTTTCAATGAATGGCACCAAAGGGAATAAAACTGCGTATAATTTGACGAAAGAAATATTATACTTGAATTGCCGTCCAGAAAGTAACCAAGCAAATATAGATAATTTATGATGTATTTTCACCTATGCTGGCATCCGCCATTAAGAAGTTAATCGGGAACATTTTTTTCTATTTTTATACAACAGAGAAGACACACATTACTTACGATCTTACTTTAGGAAGAAATACACTTTTCCACTACATTTAAAAGTTAATGATGCATTGCAGCTCACAGAGTCATCAATTGGTACAAGAATTGTACATTAAATATTGAGGAAAAATGTTACCGCCTTCAATTTAAATATTTCAAACTTCCACCAAGTAGCACCTGCATCTGACAAATTTCTTCAGTTGTTCTAATTAATTTCTTTCTCTTCTCCTTTTTTCAGCAGCCTATTTTCCCATATTATCATGTCATATAGATCTTGGTGCATATCGTCTCAATTTTCATTCTAACCTCACCTCCCTCATTATTAGAGGTTCCGTAATAAACGATCGGTACTCCTGCTTGGTAGAAAACTGTCCTGACATTTTTGGCGTAGCTAATCTATTTTGGTCTCCAGCAGAATTACTTCCTCATAAAAACGATGGCTGTAAGTAATTGAATTTCAAAAATGCCATTCCATATCAATTTCCTTTTTAATCTGCATTGCATAGTAAGCGAGATATTTTTTCTTGGGTCACGCTAATGCTAGTTGTTATGTTCCCACACTGCTATTGACAAATTTTAAGATAATAATTTGATGTTTTTTCTTTTTCTTTGCAGTCAACATTTATTCTTTTCGAACCATCGCTGAGATCGTGTGTTACTCCTTCGTGACCATTGCCACCACGCCTGCTTTATACAGCCAACTTCTGCTGAATCCACTTCTGCTCAAATAAATTATTTCATTTTTCCCCAATCATGGCGAGCAACATTTGGAACAGCAATGCTGAGCAATTTGTTGAGGAGAGGCTTCTTGCTGGATTGGTGACTGGCTCATTCCTCCAGCATAAAGACCTACTGGACAAGTTGGAAGATGTGAATAGAAGAATGATAGGGGAGAAAACGCTCTTGCATGTTGAAGTGGGACTTGGGAAGGCTGACTGGGTGGAGGAGTTATTGGCGAGAGGGGCCGACACAGACATAACAGATGACAGTCAACAGAATGCATTGTCTTCAGCTGAGGAGATGGTGCGGCAGTTTCCTGACGATGTAGAACGCTCAAAAATTCTGAATTTGGTGACGTTGGTTCACAGGAGAGACCAAGTTATTTTGCGTCGTCTGCAAGCATCTTTGAGTAGGAGCACTGATCATGTGACACCCGTTGCTAGCCCAGAATGTGATATTGCATCTCTCAAGTCCTCCGTGGACTCATTGAGGCGAGAGGTGAAATCTCTTGTGCGACAGCTGAGCTCATCCTTGGAGGAACTGAAAGTGCAAGTGTGTGGACGCGATGCACTGTTGTGTTGTCTGGAAGAATCGGTGACGTCAACAGCGGAGGACGTTACGTGTATCAAGTGCGGTCTTATTGGGGAGGCATCTTTAAGGCAACCTACATCCGATCCGGTTGTAGCAAGGCAGGAATGTGTGGACGGCATGATGCAAAAGACTAGGATAGTATATGGAAGTGGAGTTGATGAAACTCATAGATTGTATGAGAGACTGTATGATGGAGATGAAATCACTGCTTGCATAATTAAATATTTGTGTGGGGATGATCGGGTGAAGGTGCTGGTGGATTTGGAATATGAGAACATTGTAAGGATGAAAGAGAAGTTCGTGGATTTGGATGGGACTCTGGGGAATGGGAGTGAATGGATATCATTTTATGATTTTGAGAGTGAGACTGTGTATTTGGGTGCATTGGTTGATTCCAGTAATAGTGAGAAATACGTATGTGCTGAGTTAGCTTGGGCCGTCTCACAATTATCCCTAAAATTAGTTTTCGATAATGAGGGGAGGCCATATAGCAGGGGAGACGTGGAACGAGAGCGTGAGTGGATGAGGGCTCTAGTGGAGTTGGTGGAGAGGAGGAAGAGGGGAGGGGGATATGATTGGAGTATCAATCGTGCATTGTATAGGAAGACACCGAAGGCAAAGGTATGTTGGCTTGCGGCAGCTGTCCCTCGGATTATCGCTGATGATGGATCCACAGAAGGAAGAGCTATTCTGCAGCAGCAAGCCCCTCTCCTCCTCTCTCTCTATTCTAACAATGTGATGGGAAAACTTCTAGCCAGTGCAAAGGTGGGTCCTATGTCTATTTATTACAGTTTCTTCTTTACATCATGGTCTTCATTAAAACATTGAAATCATTATTTGAAGCTGGTTTAGCCAATAAATCGGTACATAATAAATGTAAATTTACATCCTTTTGAATAATTGAAATAATTGTTCGTAATTTAACTGTCCATGATTTCCCAAAAGTGGGCAACTAATTGGTTGGCATGTAGAGGTGAAATAAAACTTCTGGTACATTGGAGTTCATCCTCTCATGTGTTCTATTAGTAATTTGATTTAATGAGTGTCGGATTTTGTAGTATTAGAATATTTAAATGCAATTCATTTTAGGCAAACATTCTACTTCTCAAAATTCCAAGATGAAGATTTCTTGTTAAAAGGTAACATGTTCTTAAGATCTTATATGTCATAAGTTTAAGAAAGTGGCTTTAAAACTAACAAACTCTAATCTAATGGATAAATATCGAAGTTAAAGATAAAATAATAAAAGGAAATTGAAGTCCCTAAATTCAAATCTATGATATATCAATCTAGTGATTTTTATGTGAATTCCAAACAATAGTGAAAGTCTTCCAATATTTTTCACTTATAAAATGAATGATTCTTGTAGAACATGGGTTTGTTCGAGGATGTTTAATAATTGTTGCTTATGGATACTGCCATTGCATTCTTGTAAATGGAAGTAATATTTTATCTCACTATGAATATTGACCTAATTTTGACATTGCGTTTTGTTTGTGATTGCACTACTTTTCAATCCATTAATTTATATTTTCTGTTTCAGAGATGAATTTGGACTGATATACTTCAGAGATTGTGATGGAGCCAGTCCTGAAGATGAAATTTTGTTCATATTCATTTATTCACTGTAAGCCTCTCAGTTTTTATTGGGTTATTTGAATTACTTGTGTATTTAGTGCAATCGTAACACCTATTTTATGATTATACTCAGACATTTATGTTGATTTAATGTTTGCTACATGGCACTTTTTCATGTGGTAGGTAATCACATTTTGAGATGCTTGATGTTTTAATCTTCTGGACACATAATTTAGTCAGTCTTTTCCTAGTCATGATATTGGGATATTTGTATTTTTGATAATATATCATATTGCATCGCATTTGCGCTGTTAGTAAATGGAAGGAATGGACCATTTTAGCTTACCAATGTAATGCTACAATTTATCTGAAAGTCATTGTGCACATAAATCTATATGGAACATATACAGCTCTTTCCAGATTTATAATCATATTTTGCTGGATGTACTCATGTTTGTTTAGCCCATTGATAAACATTAGTTTGTTTTGGTTCATTGCTCTGACCTTGTTTGGCCTCATTCCCCTGTCGATTTCTGTAACAATAAAGTCTGTTCATTGTCTGTCAGTTGGCTGTTCGTTTCCTGTTCCCTGACCAAGAGAGAACAGGCAGGCGACTGTTCGTTGAATGTAAATTGGAACGCCTTGTCTGTTCCTTGTCTGTGAGTAAAGGGTTACTTGTCTGTTCCCTCCCTGTTAAGAAAGCGGCATTCTCTGTTCCTTACCTGTTGGACCACAGACAATGAACAGGCAGGGGGACTGTGCGCTGTCAGTTCATTGCCTGTTTTCTTCGGCTGTTAGTTCCCTGTACCTTGACCAAGAGAGAACAGGCAGGCGACTGTTCGTAGAATGTAAATTGGAACGCCTTGTCTGTTCCTTGTCTGTGAGAATGTGAGAAGACGGTTATTTGTCTGTTCTCTCCCTATGCGCATACTTTGTTCCTTAACTGTTCGCTGTTGCTAAGTTGGGCGTAATAGACAAGAGATAATTAATGTTAAAATAGAATTAAAAGTTGAAATTCATTTGAATGATTGTAAGAAAAACTTTTATTATGCTTTTCCACATATTCCATTAGTTATAAAAATCTTGAATAGTTGTAGAACAGCAAGCTTTGTCATCATTAACAGAACAACCACTACACCAACAAAATATTTCACATGCCTTCATCAAAGAAATATGTACTTCCTTAAATTAATACAACTCGGATTCTGCACTATGTCAATATATAATACGTGTGATTTTAAAAGAGAAACACGCCTTTAAAGAATATTTATGAACACGATGATTTCACTTCTCACAAACAAACCTACAAGAAAGACAGTCCTCTGACAATGTTTGTCGGTTCTTATTGGCGACGTAACGCACATACGCATAATACAAATACAATACAAATCTCAGTACTTGCTCAAAAACTTAAGAGACACAATAAATTATTAAATAAACACACTCAAGAACACATATCACTTCAAGACTTTCACGATCACTGAATGGATGCACGAATTACTTAATTCGTCACTGCGGGCATTTAGCACAGGTTAAATAATACTCAAATAAATAACTCTTTTCTCCGCAACCAACAACTTCACCACAACACAGTCGACCATGTGCTCGTAAACTGTCCGGATAACGGTATCGGTTATTGGCGTCATTGTTTGCGTTTGCTATCTTCTATAGGTAGGTAGCAGCACCACGCTATCTTTCCGTCCTTGTTGAGAACCTGTTCTCACTAGCTTTTCACTGTTTTCTGTTCGTACCCTGTACCGTGAAACGGACTATGAACAGGCCCTTGCCTGTTGAGTGTCCGTTCACTGTTGTCTGTTCGTTCCCAGTCCGCTGAAACCACAGAGTACATACTCTTTGGCTGAAACATATGGCCCCTGCCTGTAATTGGCGAAGTAAAGTATTTAACGTGCGTAAGCCGAGCAGATAGCTAATATAATTTGCGTGCTCACTTCAATAACCGTCATCCGTGGTTGATGGTAATCGTGATAATGAATTCAACCGTATATAATTACTGTTTAAGTAGATGATATTTTCATTGGATTCAATCAAACTTCCTTGTACTCAATTAAATTTGGATTAATCCAAATTGTTGTCCAAATTCGGAAACTTAAAACAATTGTTCGTACGTTGTTCATAATCTGTTCTCAAAATCTCCATAAGGTTCCAAACTAACAGCGAACAGGCATTATTTTTACGTTAATCGATAGAGTGTTTAGTGTTTGTTCACTGTTGTCTGTTCATTCCCTGTTCGGTGAAACATACTACAAACCGGCCCCTGCCTGTTAAAAGCTTGTTCACTATTGTTCCCGAAATGCTTGTTGCCTGCCTGTAAGGAACAAGCTGCAAACAGAGTACAAACTGTTGCTAGGCTGTTCGTAAGTTGTTCCTACTTGTGAGTGACCCGAGATTGTTCGTTGGCTGTTTATACTCTGTTCACTAATCTTTAACAGGCTATCGACAGACTTCAAACGGACAGCGAACAGGCATTGTTGTTTCAGAAATCGACAGGGTCACTTGTGAGACATTTCCCTGTAGTTTGCAATTATAATGATGTAGGCATAACATTGTGTAGTAGGCAAAACACTATATTTGTCAAATACTATTAATTTCAAAGATATGCTATACAATTTAAATGTGATGTAGAATATCAATTTACAATCTTGTCATATTTGACATACAATAGTTTAGATGGGATTTTTTCAGTTTTTACTAGTTGTAAGGCATTTATGAAATGTCGTAATTAAGTAATTAGGTTCTTTAATTCATTTTCCTACATGTTTGTGACCTAAGTCCGTTTATATTCTTGCTGGTCTTTTTCAAACTTTCACTGACGTTAGAGAAGATCATTGCAATCATTCATGCCCGTATATATTTTCAACATTCACATATCCTTTGTATAGTATTCAGTTGACTGGAAATGTGCATTTGCTTATTTATAAGCAAACAGTAAATGTCTCATAATCCTCAGGATTGCTGCTTGGTTTTCAAGGATTTAAGTGAATATAATGGTTAAACATGTTACCAGTTCTCTTCATAAGAAATATAACTATTCCTTAAAGAAGAAAAGGAATTTCTCAATTGGCCGTATAATTCTCCCTGCTCGTCCACCTTGCAAGTCGAAAACAATTTTGCTGCGTTGGTGTGCGGGAAGGGGGAGAAATTCCCCGCAGGGACCAAACACCAGCCTCTCAACCAGAAAGCCCAAAAAAAACACACACACTCACACAATCACTCACTCAAACATACACAACAAGATCCTTTGTGGGGGCTGTAGGGACCTCCGCTAAGGATTCATGCTCCACAGAAAACTGGGAATCTTCACAGGATGGGCCTGTTAAAGACGGCCAGTGATCCGTGGAAACACTTTCATTCAATAAGCAATCACTCACTTGTGGATGGCTTCAATGTTCCGGGAGAAAAAAGGTTTGCTCCAAAAGAGCGTCGTCGGGGGGGTTCGGAAAGGGGACGAGAAAAACACACGTATACATATTTCGGCTACAAAGTAGCCCTCTTCAGCGCGCTGAAGGACGAACCAAAGTCACTTACAACACGAGGCTGAAAGTGAAGGGGACGGGAGGACAACCAAGAAATATAACTAAGAATAAGAAGGGGGGAGGGTTGAAGATGGAGGGGCTAGGGGGGAGGATGAAAACAGTATTAGGTGTTAAACGGAAGATGGGAACCTATGGCAAAAAAGGGTCCGAGGGGAACGGGGGAGGAGAGTGAAGTGATTGGCTAGTGGCGTACTGTGGTAAAGGGGGAAGGGGGAGGGGTTAAAGTGAAGGAGAGGGTAGGGAGAAGGGAGGGGAGGACTAAGGGAAGGGGGGGAGTGAGGTGCTTGAGGGAAATTTTTTAACGGTCGTTGAAAATTGGCAAATATTCAAATATGAAAAATTTTTGGAAAATTTTTAAATTTGAACTGTTGAATATGTCATGTTTGGTGATGGAAAAAAGGGAGCTGTGAGGGATAGGTCCATGGTCACTGTTAACGATTTTATTCTTGTTTTTGTATATAAATAGACTTTCATAGGCGTCTAGTAAGTGGTTGGGTGTTTGTTTTAGTAATTTAAGATGGTTTTCTGATGTTACATGTCCAGTATCAATTAAATGTTGAGCCATACTAGATATTTCTAGCCTGTTGTATCTGAAGTGGGCCATGTGTTCTTTGAATCTGGTCATAATATTTCTACGTGTCTGACCAATGTAGAGGCTTTCACAAGAAGAATAAGAAATTTGATAAATTCCAGATTTTTTGTGTGTGTCAATTTTGTCCTTAGTATTCCCCAGTAAATGTTTCAGTTTGTTGTTGTTACTAAATGCGATTTTTGTGTTTACCGTTTTAAAAATTTTTTAAAAAATTTTTAAAACGGTAAAAATCAAGGCCTTTTGTTAGTTGTGAGTGGAAAGGAAGTTTTATGTAGCGTGGTGTTTGGCCACTTGCCAATGTAGTGGAATTATTTAGGAGTTTTTTGAATTTCTGTTTTTTAACTAAATTGTCTATCAAGGATTCTTTAAATCCATTTAATTTTGTAATGCGTTTTATGTTGTTTATTTTTTTAAATAATTATTTCTCCCAAGTGGAATATTTATGAGTCTGTGGACGAGGGCATTAAAAGATGAATATTTAGTGCTAGTGTGAACAAGAGTCCCGATGAATATAATTGTCAGTGTGGGTAGGTTTACGGTATATATCAAAAGTAAGTCTGTCATCTTTTCTGGTGAGTAGTAAGTCAAGAAAAGGAAGTTGATTGTTGTTTTCAATCTCATGAGTAAATTTAATGGTGGGGAATAAGTTATTTAAATCATAACCAAATTGATGTAAGTCATACTTATTGGTGACGAAGATGGCAAAAATGTCATCTACGTATCTTAAGTAAATGGATAGGAAATAACTGAATTTACTTTTAAAAATGTTTTGAAAATGAGTCATGAAAACATTAGCAAGAAAGGGCGAAAGGGAGTTACCCATGGAAGTTCCGAATTCTTGTTTATAATATTTGCCTTCAAATGAAAAATAATTTTGATTCATCACAAGATTGGTTAATTTAATTAATTCTTCAATTTGTGGCCGTTGAAGCTCAATCCCCATTTTTCCATATAGCTATTGCTATTTCATGGCTTTGTGATGCCTCCTTTCTTTGAGTTTCATCTTATATCTAGGTTTTTTCTTAAATGGCTCTCCGTTTGTCCAATCTCCATTTGGTAAATGGGTTTGGGGTTTTTTTATTACTTTTTATGTTTCACAATTTTACTTTTTCTATTTTTTGCATTAGTATTTGTTGCTCTTTCGTGTCTGTAATTATATAATTTGGTGTTATTTTATTGTCTCTCTGTAACCTGGTGGCAACAGAAATGTGGTTGTTATGTTATGTAGTTTTTTCCAAAAGAAAATCCATTTACAACGATTGATTTTTTCTAAGGTATTTCTGAATTGATAATTTTACCTGTGCTACACCACCATAGTTTGTAAGGCAAGATTAACCATCCAGATTTTGTAAATATGATCCATTAGATATAAATATAATATATTTATTTCGTTAACTAATCTGCAGTAGTGTCATTATATGTGGATTTAAAAAATATTTTATAACTATATCTGATGGTAAATACTTTACATGTAAATTGCTTTATGATTATTACTTGTAATTGATTATCTAGGATAATGAATGCATATGTATGAGAAAAACAATGCATTTCTGAATAATTGTCTTTTGAATTTTTCTCAGTTGGCTTATCTCTGAAGAGGAATTGCAAGATATCCTCACTTCAGGTATTGCTTGTTCTCATTTATTTTGCATTATTTTTCATCACATTTATTTTTCTTCTTAAAAATGTCATGATACTATGAGGAAGTAATGTATTTATTTTTTCAATAATCAAATGGATTATCATGTAGTTGTAAATGTATGCATATCGTTTCTATAATTAAATCACTTATGTGGTATCACACTATATTCTGTACGATGCCATTCTAGGCACATTTGTAGAAATAGCATTCCATTGAATGTGATATGATTAAACCAGTTTTCTTATTTTTGCTGCAAACTGTAATGGACCTTTATCCAATATTGCATTTCATGCTCCACACAGATAAAATAAATTTTGTAATGCTCAAAGTTTCAGTGATTTGTTTTGGTTTGATATCAGTATATCCCGTAAGGTGTATCAGATTCAATAATGACAAATTTTGTAAGAAAGTGCAGAAGGACCTCCTGATGTTCACCTCGTATTTGCCATGATGCTTTTTAGTGCTGTGCTCCATAGCTCACCTTATCCTTAAAAAATTTAAGTCTAATCGCTAATCAAAGGTAGATATTATTATATTTTTTAAATTTTGTTATGCATATGATGTGAATTCATTTTAAGAGTAAAAGTAATAATTACCCAGCTCAACCCGCAGTTATTGTAACTACATTGCATTTACTACCAATCATGAGATTATAAACTAGGACCTCCTTTCCCTACGAATTTTAATGTGGTATTTTGAATGTGCATTATCATTTATGTACAGACCTTTTATCTATTTACTACACTCCCCAATAACTCGAGGCAGTGGAATAGTATTTTTGGTTGCTGAAACGTTTCCCTTTTGCTCAATGTAAGCACAGAACATGTATTGCTGTCTACAGTGACATCCGAGTTATCATTCCATCAAACAATACTGACCTACAGCTTCATCAAATGCTTGTTTTCACGTTCCTCTCGGTTTTATACCGATGTTTCGCTAAATTATATCAGGCACTCCCTCTATCTATTTACACATATGGTGCCAGTGTCAAAAATCCTTTTTCTTTCAAAACAAATATAGTTTTTTAAGATGTAAGGAAGTTATTGAAAAACATATGTTGATTAGTGGGATCAGGGAAAACATTGACAAATTATAAGAGGGTTCAGGGTTATTATCTTCAGGATGCTTATTTTCATGTTTCTCTCGGTTTTATGCCGACGGTTTTACTATATTCTATCAGACACTTCCGCATTCCAGTGTGAAAAATCCTTTTTCTTTGTGCCATAATGGGCACTTTCTCAATCCCTCTGAGACTCAACCCCTCTGAGACTCGACCCCTCTGAGACTCGACCCCTCTGAGACTTGACCCCTCTGAGACTTCACCACGAGGAGACGATTCGCGAGCTCCTGAGTACCAATCTCGCGAAGCTCCAGAGTACGTCGTGCCTGGCTGATCCACGCGGGCCGCTGATCCTCGCGTCCTGTGAACTGCTCACAATTTATAGTGAATTCACCAACGGTGTCGGCCTCTTTACGGCATGTGTGAACTTCAATTACCCTCCACCACCGTTTACCCAATTGTAAGGTGAATCGTCAGCGTGAAACCTGTTTCCCGTCCTCTGCCTACACCTCCCCTCTCACGCCTGCTTCGAGCGCGGCTGCGATCTGGTAAGCGGCCTGACTCGCTCTCTCTGCTACTGACCACAGACAAGGAAGGAACTCTCTGTCGTGCCCGGCTTCTTCCCAACGGCTAGAGTACATTATCCTCAGGCAATTTAGTATTTTATGTATTGTGCTCCTAAAGCTTACTTCGGTTATTAAATGTATTATTACTGTTGGAAATCAACCATATTGTTTGTTAATTTTTTACTCCTAACCACCTATTTCTCGTCAATTCATTCTCGCGACGTGTGTGCGTTGCATCTTTCAAAACAATAAATAATACACACGATATAAAGGAGTCATTGAAAAACATGCGATCATTAGAAGGTTCAGGGAAAACCTTGATAAATTCCAGAATAACACTTACTTCCTAGCCTAACTTTCGATCAAAGTCGTTTACCATCGCCTGGTTGAATCCTAAAGTCGTCTGAAGAACATAATCACCTAAGTTTAAAGCCAAATCCAAACGGCTTGTTTTTAAAGAACATTTTTGCACTGAGGCGAAGTGAGGTATCATTTGCTCATCAATTGACAAATAATGCGCAAGTATTCCGAATATTAAAAATTTATAATTCAAGTCGTCAAATATAGGCAATAATTAACAAATCTCTCATTGTCGTCCAGAGAGGAATTGTTTGAAAAGTTTATTTTTTCAATAATATAAATATGCTTTGGCTCAATGATTTCCTAACGCAATCCACGCCATCGTCTTCTTTCGACCAATATCTTGTTTTGGAAGTCAGTGATAACCTTAAACATTAAAAAACGGAACTTTTCTGATATCTATTATTGACAGACGCAAAATATGCCTATTGTGGTCAATAGAATATCTATTTGAGAAATACATAATTTTTCTTACACAAAATCATTAAAAGACCTGGTGAAAATTTTAAATTTAAGAGTATCAGCTCAATTCTTTTTTTATTTTTTCCACAAATACCAACGAAAGAATTAGGAGAAAATATTAATGCAACATTTTAGGTCTTCCTCTACTTAGGACACAACTCCGCTTTTTGAAGATGAATTAAATAAAAAGTACTAATACCTTTTATTGGGTGTTTCGAAAGAGAACTGCCATGATGCACTACACCAGATGTCTCGTCCTGTATTTCAAAGGCTCCGTTTACGTCACCAACCTCATTTTCAAAAT
Organism: Ischnura elegans; assembly: GCF_921293095.1. Taxonomy (NCBI): domain Eukaryota; kingdom Metazoa; phylum Arthropoda; class Insecta; order Odonata; family Coenagrionidae; genus Ischnura; species Ischnura elegans. Next base: position 2,452,857 of record NW_025791657.1, read on the forward strand.
TTATATGAGTGTACGAATTTTGTGTTCCATTGCACCAATATGCATTAATGTATTTCATAAATAGACCTTAATTTTTGTTATTCGATCTGCATCGATAAAATTAATGTCAATTAAACATGCGAAATAAATGTTCTTCTGAGCAAATAACATGTTTTTCTGAGCAAATATTCGTTATGACTTAATTTCTTTCAAACCGCAATGCGTATATTTTATATTTTGGATAGATTAAATAATACAACATCTTACTGGAAAAATAACATCTAAGAATTTTAGTTATCAAATATTACGATTTCTGCCAAATGCGTGGCATAAAAAGGCGAAGATGATCCTGCGTAATCATACTTTGACAGTAAAAACTGCATATTCCTACGAGACGGCAATAGAAGGTAATGCGGGTTGCACGACTGTCTATATATACCGAATAGGGCCAAGGTTGCGAAAACGCAACATAATTTTCCAGATCCAATTTTCGCTTAATGTTGACTTCCCGAAGAAATATAAGCTGTAACATCTATTAATTGAAATTTTGAGGTTTAGGTATATGGACGAATAGAAAACTTGATGAAGGAAATAGCTACTCTTAGGAAAACATATTTATCTTACGTATCAGGTGACTTGATAATAGACACATTTTGAGTGTTTTTTAATAATATCTAAATAGTTATAAAATGTCATTAATATCTCTCTAAATCAGTTCTACCTTATATTTATCGAAAATAGTGAGTTCTATATCAATAAAATTCAATAGAAACACTTTTTTGCATTTATTAATAACGTTGCGTTTTCTCAACTTTGGACGTGAATTTATACCTAGTTAGCGGCCATAGGCACATCGCAATGCACAATTGCTTTAATTTGTACGAAAACTTGGGCGAGAAAAAAAATTTCGGCAAGATCACTGCCACGTTTGCTCACAAATATAGTAAAGACAATCGCGTGGTCAACTCAAAAGGTTGTTTTGGCCCTTTTACTTCGCATTCCTGGAGATTTTCCACGTTGAAACATTACCTTCGATGAAGTATGGATTCATCACTATACTACATAGATAAAGTAACGGGTGAAAAAGGGGATTTTTTAAGATAAAGGCTCCAAAGCAGGCGAAGAGTGTGATATGGGCCTTTCAGGTCATGTCAACGATGTTTTGGATGCATATGGAATAATCTACATCGAATACGTGGAAAAATTAAAAACGGTAACAGGGGAGTTTTATGATCGTTATTGGCAGTGGCGCAGCGAGGGGGGTTATGGGGGATAAACCCCCTCCCCCAAGGCTCAGAGAAATGTGTAAGTTTAATCCATTTTACTTATTTGGATCGGTATTACTTGTAGAATAGGGCTAGGATTATTCAAACATCGCTCAGAAAGCCGTAAAACTCGCAATTTAGAACCATTATTCTTAAAATTTTCTGGAGGAGTGCCCACACAACTCCTGCTTACCCTGGTAGGTATGTGGGTGGGTATACCCCACACCCCTAAGTATTAGTTGTGTATAAATACCCCTAGCCTTAATTCTTAGCTGCGCCCCTGCAACACATAACATCGTTGTAACAGCATAAATCGTAGCTTTGTTTCCTAACAATCGTGAACTCAATCATATATATTCATCCATGAAAGGTACTGTGTCTGACTTAAAGGAGAGATTTCACTGATATAAAAGTGGATTGCACCTTTTATTACAGATAGAAAATATATAAGATATATAGAAAATTCTTATCTATTATAGATATATCATTCGAGTCCGTGCGTGGCAAGGTCTACTGAGGTCTTTTTTTTATATTACTTAAAAATATCCTGCTATCCAGCAACGACGTAATATTTCTTGTCAATGATATATATTTGCAACGGCTGGCAATGAATTATAAGGAAAACATTTTTTTTTTAGAGAGTAAGAAAATTTTCTAAGGGCAGGAAAAGAGTAAACGTATTTTAAATTGGTCCAAACAGATTGCTGTAAGTTCTGTGATCAATGGTAATCGCCGTTTACGTAACAAGTGATCTTGCTACACGTTTCGCAGAAAATGATTTGATTTTTCTTCACCTATGATGCAATGAGTTAGATTGACGCAAACGAGAACCCTCGTGACATCACCAACTCATGAAAGACTGGCAGTAACCTTCAGGTTTTCTTACTTTTCGCGTGCAAGAAAATGGCTTGATATAGAATATTTTTATTCGTTTGAGTTCATCTCCACTAATATAGTTATACGATCAAGTCAGTCTTGGATTAATCCCATAGTCGCAAAACTGTGTATATCTCTGCCTAAAAACTCTCCCAAATGTTATGCAGACGACTCAATCGCTCGTGCGCGTGGATTTCGTAGGCAATGTAATTCATCGGTGAAAGTGGCCGTTAGACAATGTCCCTCGTGGCTTTTCTCATTGGTCCCAGCGAAGTAAAAGAGCTCCGTGCATTTTGGACTTCTTTCCTTCTTGCAATTCTAATCCACTGCGCTTCCATTCTGCCAATCTCATCCAAGCATAATCTCTCATCCCTGGTACCTCTCTGCAAGGTTTTTGCAGTAATACGTAAAAATATATTGTCTCACTTTCGCAACGTGTCAACAAATAAACTCTCCTCCCTCTTAATCCATAATCTACATCTACGAACTACGCCATAATCCCCTAAAAAAGGCTTGTGGACGGGGGTGCTAGGACAACAGCCATCTACATATAAATAGCAAATGCTCAAACAAGATTAAAACTAGCATAGAGTAATAATTGACAATATGCGTATGTTTAATTATTAACTACACGAAATTGAGATGTGAAACGATATAAAATATTTATCAGCTGTGGATTCCAAATTATTCTGCACGATTAAAAAAATTTAAATAAGTACAATTTAAATTTCAATATATTTAAAATATGAATACAATTATTTGCGAATATTGTACAATTTTACGATGACGGTGGAGAGGAATAACCAGTGATGATCATGGACGCAAAGATCCAATTAGTGGCTGGTTATTCAGGGCATAAGCTGGTGACAATGGTCTCCTTTCAAATCTTTGAGTACTGTCTGCGGTATTCTCTTATTTCTTATTTAGAAATTCTTCGGAAAACATAAATTCATTGATAACAAGTAAGGACCCAGTGATTAAGGTTAATTTCTTCTTGCGTGGCCTTTGGCGAGGGCATCACTTATTGGCAACCTGAATGAGTATAAGCTTAGTTTTGGCGTGCCAGGAGATAGGAATTCAAAAGCAGTAGATGCGTCACTCGAATCCCTAATCTCTTGAACCTTTTTAAAGTTTTATGATCATAGGGATAGTATGACATGAGTTGGTCGTCACGAAATTTATTAAATGATGAGAAAGGTTTCTTGCCGTCTTGAAAAATAAGCATTCTAGGGAAAATGTCAATCCTGACGATTTTTTCCGATTTTATATGCCCCATGTAAGTAAATCTGTAGACCATATTAAATCTTTTGATCAAAAAGTCTTCCCGAAGCATGCTGAGGATGTCCTTCTTTCGCCTGCAGCTGAAAGATTGCCGCCATGGGTGGAGAACTTCATTCTTAAAATAAAAGTAACCTGAGGTTTAATTTCACGAGGTAAAGAGTTATTTTTAGGGGTATTTTTAACTAATAATCACTAATATCGTAAACAATACAAAAATATCCTCTCCGAGAGACCCTAGCAAAACAAAAAAATCATCGATTATTTTTTCTATGCGTTTTTAAAGAGAGGACTATTAGCAATGAATTAGTGGAGAAATGTTGAGAAAATTAAATATAAAAATTATTAATAACACCACCAACACAATTAAGAGAAAATTACCTCATAAAAAGTGTAAGAACTTTCGGAGGACGCCGGTGACAGACAGTGGCGCCGACTCCATGGGACCTAAAGTTGCCCGAGCCCTCTCGAAAGTTCGTTACGGGTGTGAGGAGAAAATGTGTCAGGCTTGTCGATTTTTGTTATCAGGGTTCTTATGTTGATCATACGACTCTTCCAAAATGCTTAAAAGACTTATAACTCACCACTTGTAAAATTTTCCGTGGCAAGATCCCCGGATTGGACTCCCCTTATATTTTTTGTATGTCGGCATCCTTGGTGACAGAGGAAAGCTTGAAACCAGAACTGACGCAAAATGCTAATGCCTGAGAATCTGGTGCCGACGTTAGTGAAGGTTCGAGACCGCTAAGCAAAGGAAAAGCGAAGAACGAAGATTTCAAGGTTGAGGCTACCGAGCGCAGTCGGCAGCCTCACGCTCGATGACGCTCGGTTTCAAGGCGATATACCTCAGGGGTTCAACTTGCAAAGGATATTTTCCCATCATTTCCTGAAAGCGGTTTTTTCGAAGGGAGATGTTGACAGTTATTTCCTCTAAAGTGAAAAAAGACAGGCGATGGCAGAGTGAATGTGGTGGGGAGATAAGATATCGGGAATGGAGAGATATCCGTATTCACGACCTCAACGCTTCTCCATTTACCTTTGGACGCTGAGTTTAGCCAAGAGAGTTGAAATAGTTCCAGTGCGGTGGGAATTTGGAAGATGGGCTAAAATATAACACCCTCAATGACTTGAATGAATTTATATCGTCCAAAAATGAAATAGGAAATTCAAAAAGTATATCTTGTTTGCGTCAGAGATACGTGCATTAATTGTCTCAAATATAGTGAAGATCTGATTGCGGAAAAGTGTATTCTCTACTCTTTTAATTGCAACGCAGTAAAAGAATTCTCCCGTCATTCATGGTTCGAATAAAAAAAACACGCTTGATCGCCTCACGGGTAAAATATTTACGAACATGCATGCTCGAAAATTTTCGGAGTATTTCAAAATGGACGTAATCATGGGGTAGTTTTTTCCATTTCTTTAACCTGCAGTCATGTTAATTTTTCCAATGAACGTTGGTTTACAATTAATCCAACGCTTAGTTTCCATTAAGATTATTTCATGGCTTTTCTGCATGTCTTTAAGCTGTAATTAACTCACATTAGATTAGTATAAAAATAGTCAAATTCTGAGATCACAAATAAGGACAACATTTCTGTAGTTTCCCTATATACTACTGAAAAAACTACCTAATCACTCAAATCATTTCTACGAAAAATTTTCTTTTAGCTAATACTACCGCTTGATTACGATCAATTGACATTTTTCCGGTCATTCCTTCACAAAATTGGAATTACTCTCCAACTTGATGTTAAATAGTTATTTTCAGCATCATAAAACGTGATGTAAAATCTTCAAATACGGTTATAAAGTAAAAATATTGAGCGAAGCAGCGCAAATTTAAACAGGAGAATTATTGATGCAATTTATCTCCCAATGCCACTGTGAATCATTTAACTATACAAATTAAACTCGTTGACACATTATTTCTGCGTCTTTAATAGTCTTATTACTCTTCTCTTATATTCTAACCACTTTCTGCTGTGAGCGCTTCTCTCTTAATTCATTTTCCCAAATTTTTCAACTGCAGCCAATCCTTTGACAATTAAGGCGACAACTTTACCTTTCTTGTCTGCATTCAATGGCACATCAATATAAGGACTCACATAATTTTCAATGCAAATAACATGTACTGAAGGTGAACACTTCACTCCTAAAGATATAACTTCTTCCAACTCAACGGCTTTCTTCTGAGTTACCCATCCAATCTGAAAATTGGCTGTCTTTTTCTCTCAGAATGAAACCCTTTGTATTGCGTTGGGTATTTTGAAAAATAAATCCGTTTTGGTGTTTTCATTTCGTGGGGAAATGTGAAGTAAAACTCAAGGAACGATTCCAAAGCAGTGAAATTTTCTCAGGTTTCACACCGGGTCAGGTCCTCCATTTCTCTTTCCAACGTTTCGGTCGACAACTTGCCCATCGTCATCAGGGATTCAGGAATACATTGGATATTGGACTCTTGAATCCCCGATGACGATGGGCAAGTTGACAATCGAAACATTGGATGGAGAAATGGAGGAACTGACCCGGTGCGAAACCCGAGAAAACTTCACTGCAATTGTTCGCCGGGAAAAAACAAAATTAGATTCAAAAGCAGTTAATTATCACCTTATCTAGTTAACCATCCGGCCACAAAATATTGGCCGTCACGAAACCAGCTTTCGCAGATGGTGACCCGATAAACCGTCGCTTAATTTGGACGAAGATAAAATGGCGATGGTTCGCCTTGTCTTGTTCAAATTTTTCTCGTCGAAAAATGCGTATCGATAAATCGTTTTACAAATGCATATATCCCCTGAGCGATAGTAAAAGAACAAATTTCAATGGGATCCCTTTTCCTGTCGAACAACGATTCGTGTTTTAAGACATTTGACTAATGATTTCTGGGTAGTTTCTTCACGAAACTAGCAGAGAGAGATATTTATTTTTAGTGAATTTTCTGGTTTTCAGGTTCTACTCTTTCTTACCCTTGGCTGAATTTCTTGGTGAAAAGAGCTTCACAGGTATATGTTATTCGTTATTACAATTGATATTAATTTAAAATAATTGACCTCATTATTTAATTTCGTGGGATTATTTATATCAAGTGATGACTTATTCAATAAAAAATGGAATAAAAATCGAAATTAATATCATTTGATCATGAATTTTTAACATTTGAAACGATGCTCAACGTAGGTAATTATGTATTGTGTTTTGCAGATGGTCTACACTATAATGTTATTCTATTCAAATGAATTTTTTGAGCCATAGATTTTGTCAAATAAACTTCAAATATCATTTTTGTAAGCTGTTAACGTGTATCCTTGTCTTCATTATTATCCACTGTCCAACATTTGCATTCAATTAGTCTTCATAACCGATTGATTCTGAAATTAGCCGGATTTTTCACAAAATTTTAAACTTTAAAGCTCGGGCAGCAGTTTCTGACGTAATCCGATTTTAAAAGATTTGAGTGCAATATCCTGATATCATTTTGCAGCTTTCCCGCAAAGGGAAAATTTGATCAGGGAGAAAACTTTTTTTCGGCCCACCGAACTGCTTATCTCCATCGCGTTTATCTCTTATTTTCTTTGTGTCCTCCTTCTCTTACTTCCCACTTATCCCGTAAGGCGGCGAATAAGTTCAACATATACACTATTGAGGGATTTGGAGGAATTCCTTAAAAGACAAACAGACGGAGGGAAAGCATTTAAAGCAATTGCTACTAAGTGTCTGCTGGGATTAATTTATTGGATTCAATGCGGTTTCCGGACTCACTAAAAGTAATTTTACTACGTTTCACTCTTTAAGGAGCCCCTAGGAAAGTTTTTAGCACGTCCACTTATATGGATACTCAGGCCTGCGCAATGGGGAACATGCAAAATTTTTAAAAAGTGCTTTAATAAGAAGGTCTCTACCTCAAATGTACTCTTCGAAAATTTCGTGGATGAATTATGATTTTTAGCCGAGTTATGAGTCTTTAAAAAATAATCTTCGTCGGCTGCTTGAATACACGACGTCATCGGAGCGTGACGTTACGGCACTGATAACAGACTGAGATAGTGGATGGAAAATCGATCTATGCAGGGGCTAAAACGCAAATTTGGCAAAAATAATTGCTGTTATAACGTCAAAATGCCGATTATGAATATATTGGGTTGCCAAGGCGTTGTTGAAAGAAATAAAGGAGATTGTTTGGGGAGCATTGGAAAGATTAAATGAAAATAAGTTGATTGCACATTGTATCTACGCTGCACACCTACATCATTTGCTTAGTGGAATAATTGTATTTCAGCATGGATATCCAATAGGAAACGTGTGACATCGTGTATCCCCGGCGCTCAAGTACCTCTATTTTCTCGCCGGAGAAGGTTTGCGCTTGTGTCCCAAACGACAAAAATTATAGAAGAAAGATTGACGACCTACAGAATGGAGTCATATGCTTTATCTACATTATCAACGGAATATTTCTCAACGTAAGTACACTCTTGAATCAGGGTTACAGTAGGGTTTTATCGAATTGCCACTTTTTCTCGATAGCCACCAAATTTAGGATGTATCACTCATTTCACTTTGTAAGCAACCCTAGCAATGTACCTAATAGTATACCGGTTGTACGGTTAAATATAAAGGAAGGTGGTTATTTACGAAAATAAATGCTGATTACAATTAAACCGCGGAGAAAAATAAGGAATATACGAGACATGTGAGACTTTTGACAGAGTAAACTCAATATTTGCCACTGTCATGCCAAAAAAGTTCGCAGCATGCCAACGCAAAACCTAAAATTTCGACTCGTTTTTGGAGTATATTTCGGTTCAAAAACAGGAACTTGAGTTAATACAGCGTTAATAGTACTTGAAACTTATTTATGTGTCTATCAAATACTTTTTATTGTCATTTAACGATCATTTGGATCTTAATCTTGGACAATTGGGGAAAACTATCAAAGTTCCTCAAGGTTATTAAGTAAATACATAAGATATATATTTCAGCTAGCAATGAATTTATTTACTCTTAATGGACAAGAATAAATAGTTTAAAACGTTCGTAATGAAATTTTGATCAACCGCATAATTATTTACCTGCTTGTTTCTACTCCAAGTATCGCACTAGTGACGAAGCAATCACTGTTTCAGAAAATCAGCCGTCATATAAAGGAGTCGACTAAAAATAAACTGTCGCATTGTGCCTTCTAAAATTCCTCTTAAGTCAATTTGTCCTTTTAGGAACTACTAAAAAGCTCTTTGATAATTTTTTACCTAGTATATATATTGTTATCAAGACTACAGCTCTACTCCATTAGCGAAGTGAATAGTATACCGTGCGATGACGTCAGAAGGCATTTCAGGTCACGTGATTTCAAGCGATATTCGAGCACTTTTAATTAGCATTTACTGACGCTTGTGGAGTTCTAGGAGAGTTTTGGCTTGTATATTTGGAATCGAGAGAAAATTGTCTACTCAATGAGACTTACTAGCATGATGAAATAATTTCATGCATGTTCCCCATTGTTCGGCTGTTGCTAAGGGGCATTCAATAATCACGTCAGCCGTTTAGCGGGGGGGAGTCGAGCCAAATATCACGTGGGGAAGTGTGGGTCCCGGCAAGGATCATTTAATTTTTTTCCGAAAGAAACAAGACCTTAGTGATCTTAATTTTCTAGTTTTAAATATTATAAAGTATAAATAGCTAAACAGGCGATAGCAAATATAACGCAATGAAGCATGGACTAAATAGTATTTTCACATCAAATATTGCCGAAATCACCTCACGTAATTAATGGGCAATCCCTTACGTATCTTGGATATTCTCTTTCGCCTTCCGCAAATCGAATATTGTGTGCGTGACCACTTACGCCTGTGTTCAACCTAACCGTAATGGATTAAACGCAAAACGTCGTTGCCATTTTGAATGATCTGGTCATAACCACATATGTGGTAGTTTTACTACCTTACATTCGTGTCCTGAATGACGCGCTCATCCACGAAATATCTGCCTTAAAAAGAGATATTTTAGATATAAGGGTGTGTCCCGCCTTTTTTTTACATCTAATACAGAAAATCGCCTCACGTAGTTAATGGAAAACCCCTTATCTTTCTTTGAAATGATTTATCGCCTCCTCAAAATCGAATCCTTTGTTTGTGACCACCTACGGCTGTGTCACACACCACTTGAAATGATAGCAAAATGAATCCAATGCGAATAATATCGTTGGAAAATCCTGTTTCCGCCTTAAATAAATAGGTTTGGCAGATATGTGGGTGGGTCTCGGGTTAATTCCAGCATCATTTATTATTCCAATCTTATATATGATGAGTTAGAAGGGAAGGTGTACAAGTGATTTTTTTTCTAAACGGAGTTACGTGCAGAAATTATTTAGAATGATTATACAATAGCGCGGTGGCCAGGGGATACAAGTGAGTCTCCGTTTTGTGCATATATCGAGTGGAAACTAAAATGTTTTTTTAGTATCCAGTTGGCCTTGTTTGTTTTCTTTACCTAATATCTGTACCTAAATCCGTTTAGCACAAAAAAGCACTAGTAGGTATCCCTCGGCTTCTTAGCTCCTTTAATTTACAACAAAGTCTAAAATTGTGCCAGTTACTCCATTTATAACTCAAGAAGGACTGTACTGATTAGGATGGTATTTGGATTCGTCTCAGACATGGATAACGGAATAAACCTCAATTTCACAAAAAAAAATTAATCATAATCTTAGAAGTATTTTTAGAAGGTTAACACTGATACCCTTTCAGATGAGTCAATATTTCAAAAATGGGTCACTGGTCTGCGTATCTCCATTATGTTTATCTCTTATCTTATTTGTATTCTCCTGCTGTCCACCTCTTATCTCCTACTCCAACCGCTTTCGATCTTTCTTTGAAATTCGCGATCGCTTTCTCTAGACTGAATTCTGTGTGCGTAACAACTTACTCTTGTCTACCCCCACACGTGCAAAGAAATTGAAATGGAGCAGAGCGATAAAATTGATGGAAAATTGAGTCATCTGGTGATAACGGCAAAAGACGTAATTTTATTAGTTTAAAGTATACCGGGACTATCAGCGATGATAAATTATACGGGAGTCACCAGCAATGCACAATCGTGCGAAAGACCCACAAAGAAAAAATCATTCGTCTTGACCGGGATACGAACCCGAATTTCGGTCGAGTGCTTTAGCCAGTCAGGCTACCGAGGCGAGATATTTTCGGACACTACCGGACAAAATGTTGTTGGACTGCAGAACATATGATGCCACAAGCAGTCCAAGTCGTGCGCACAGCGCAACAGCCGAAGAGCAGGCCCGGCCATAGAACACAAAGAGGTGTTCGCTCTAGACTAGTTTAAAGTATACCGGGACTAGCCGCGGTGATAACTTTTTACGGGAGTCACCCGCAATGCACAATCGCAGACTGCATGGAAAGAGTATTTTTTGAATGCATTTCTTGATTCTTAGACTTATCTGAGTCTTTAGTTTCAATTAAATATTTGGCTTTTAAATAAACAATAATAGCCGCAGCTGCAATTGAATTTCGAAGAAAATATATTAAAACGAAAAAAGCTGCGATTATAGGGAAAAAAGAAAGAACATCGCACAACAAAAAATTTAAAGAAGTTATTTTTATAGCGAACAAGAAGAAAAATTATTCGCTGAATCAAGAAAAAGAAGAAGTTCAATTTAGGACGAAAAAGAAAAATATATTGCTCATTAAAAACGTAAACAAAACATTTTAATATTGAGCAAGGTGAGAATTTCAAAATTCACTCACGTTCTCTCTCTCAAACTTGCAATGAAATGTAAAACTGTTCCCTTTAGACTCGCTCGTGTCATTTGTACCCTATTAGTCCATCCTGTTTTACGATCCCTTCCCTTGAAGATAATTCTCATTTTGTACTCGGCTCAGTGTATAAAAGAGGCGGTTAAGGTGCGTTTGGTGGGGACTTGACTTGACTTTAGTTTATTTAACCTGGGTTGTGTGAGGCCAGGTGGCCCCATCTTCCCCCAACCCAGGGCATTTTTGTCAGCAGTAAAGATTCCTTATATACAAAGAACTTTGCCGCAATTTTATTTCATTTCTCTGGTGAAAATACGTAAAAGGACTCGCAGTCACCGTCTAAAACTCACACAACCTATCCACCTTTCGGGTGTTTTTTGACTTTTTGAAGCAGTTCGACTGCTTTAACCCTTCAATATCCGACTTAGGGAATAATTGACCCTTTATCTCGACCCTTTATCCCGACCCATTCCAAAGCGCTGTTGCCATTTTCCGGTGGTCCGCAGCCACGTGTTCAGCAAAGTTGACAAAATCGTTATTTTTCATCGCACAATCACGCTTCAAAGACGTACTTGATCGCACAATTGACGGGAGTACTATGCAAACAATCATCTTTTGATAATTGGATTGATTGATTGATTTCCAAATTACAGTCATAGCGGTCACATTTCGGGAGGGAGGCGCCCCGCTGTGAGGGTCCAAGACACGGGCCAGAGAGGGCGAACGCGTCGAGGAAAGGGTTGACGATTAAGGACCCTACAATTGGCGCAGTAAGGAAAAAAAATTATCTAAAATACGTAAATTTTGAAAAAGAGAAAAGACACTTTTACGTTAAAAATAGCGAAATAATGACGCAATGTATCTAACTTTAAATTTTTTCATAAAAAGTAAGCACGGAATGTGGTACCCCAGACATAGTAACATAACTCTCATAGTAAAAGAGGGTTTCAAAAAATCCAAAAATCATTTTTGTCAACATGTTTCCGAATCCGCACCACTGTGCGGCGCTCTCTCGCACCATTTCAATTTCCCAATGTGTTTTGCATTCCTCTCCCCTCTACTCCCTGTTGAGCCCCACCTACCGCGTCGTTACCGTGTAAATTCACAACCTTTCCTTCACCACCGACACTCGCTAATCCCTCAATGGGACACCGACAGTCTCTACACTATTCATGCTCTCTCACATTTTTTCTTTTCCAAATTATTTACGTTTTTATCAGTCCTTTCTTAACCTCGCCCTCTTTAATAAGCTCTCCGCCCTCCCCTATTCAGGAATTGTAATATTTTGTCCAGAGACCTGTCCACAGATAATATTTAATTGCGTTCTTCAATTTTGCCCCTTTAAGTTCCACAATGTGGCTCAGTACCACGCCTTCCGACAAAATACCATTGGCGATATTAACCCTTTCGCGTCGAATGCCTCACCTGAGCGGCGAGGATTTTCTTCTCTAAACAACGAATACCACACCAGTGCGTCCTGAATTTTCTTACCCTAACCATAGAATGCCGCGCCTGTGCGGCACAGGTCGAAAAAAGTGATATTCGCGGACACAATAGAACCACGGACGCGGTCGCCCCTCACGATCCGCCTTAGCTCGAGCCCAGTCCCATCTTCGGCCGCTAGAGTCGACCCTTTATTATCCTCTCCACGCGGTCAACTACTGTTATTTGCAGTGTTTTTTCCAAAAAAATATTTGTTGCTTACTTTTGAAATCAATTGCTAGAAATGAATTCATCTCTTTTTGCTGAACACAAGGGAATTTCAAACAAAATTCTAAAGTTTATCTCAACGGAATTATAGAACTAGTAAATACATTAAATTCGTCTAAAAACGTTAGAACTTCGTTTAAAGTTTCTGCACGCTCAGCAAAAAACACAAAATTCATTTTGAATGTAAAAAAATCGGTGCGAGCAACAAATAATTTCATATGTTTTGCATTAACATTTTAGCCAGTTGACCGCGAACTCGTGCTAGGAAGGGGCTTTTTATCTTCCTAGGGTCTGGGACAGAGGCCGAGGAAAGGGATTGGCGCCCTCTGAGTTGGGTCCAGAAATGGTTAGGGAGGGAACCACTGCCTTCAGTTGACGCGAAAACGCTTCGTACAAGGGAGTAAAGAAAACTTTCAAAAGACTCGTATTGAGGAAGAATTTCCCTGAAACAAAGTCCGGCGCGAAAGGGTTAAATCTCTATTTTGCCTATTTTCCAGTACTGCAATGAAAGAGGCTGCAGTACTTTGTCAAACTAATCATTACGGACACATATTATTAGCATGCTGAATATGAAAACCTCACCAACCTCCATTCGATATTCGAGCACATCTCTTCTCACAATTTCGCCATAATCCGTGGTGGTTGAGTGAATATTTTCGTGACGCTATTAACTTGAAAGCCTATTCGTTTAGTTTATGAATATATATTTAAAGGGCCCGAGGCCCCCCTGAAATTTCCCTCCCTTTTCTGACAAGCATTCAGACTTCGATCTTTGACGTACATGATACCGTTTCAACACTTGTTCACAGCTGCATGTTCTTAAAGTGTTTTCGTGGTAATGATGAAAGCCAAGCAGAAGAGAAGATCGAAGGATTCGTGGAGGACGCAGCTCGCCAAGCGTGAAAGAACCCCTCTTATAGGACCCTGCCGCAAGGTCCCTATTCCGCATGCTGATAAGAGAGAGACTATTAGACTATTCTACCGGTCCGAGGCGAAGATCGTCTTCCCGCGGAGGCGATGGAGACGGACCCAGAGTTAGGAAGAGAAGAGGGAGGAAAGGAAGGGGGAGAAGAGAGAGAAATAGAACGACCTTGAACGATGGATCTCTCGCAACTCCGAGGCCATTTATCGGCTCTTTCAGAATTAAAACAGTTAATACGATTCCCTCCTATGACGTTAGCCCTCTAGTATACTTACTATATACTTTAGATCTCTCTTCATCAATCGTACATCATCATTAACTTGACATTTTCATAAAAATTACATAGAAGCACTACATGAACTAACATCTATCAGACAAACAAGCATTATTTAATCATACATTTAGAATTAATGCCACATGGAAAATTATTCTTGAGACTAAGTGCCTCAAACTTCTATCAAAAGTGTTGAAACGAATGGATTTTATATAAATATAGCGTTACGTCGTTAAATCTGGGAGATTGTCCACGTAAGCCCAGATATAGGGAACTCCAATCGTCGGTCACAAGCTGGTTCAGGGAAATACTCCACAAACAAGAATTCAGCACTCAAGAGACAATTTTCAAAATATTTGCGAGTTATTTTCAATCAATATTTATTTGAAGTAGAAGTATTCAAAATCAGAACAATTACAGAAAACAGTGATGATAACTAATGACCCCATAGGAAACATTTCCAACCTAAGTACCAGCTGTATAATTTTTCTAAAATCACCCATGTCAGTCACGCCATCCATCCACCACGAGCGCCCGAGCAAAAGAGAGGGCTTGCATACTCCACGACCTGTCAGGGTGGAGGGTAGGGATTTTGCAATGTGTAGGGGTAAAAAGGACAATGTTCAGTCAGCTGCGTATATGCCCCTGTTGGCTAGCAGCTCCGCCAAGCATCCGTCATCCCAGCCGGGGTAGAAGGGGGGAACAGCGTGCAGGCCGGAATTTTCTCCTCAATCTTCTGGGTTGGAGACATCACTCGAATCAGAGGGAAATTCATTGGAAAACATGGAGGGGAGAGAGATAGTGGGGTGAGGTGTTGGAGGGAGAGAGAGCAGTGATGGGACTATGGTAATACTTCTCACTCCAAACTCCATATTGGTGCCTCAGCACCAGTTTCCCTTTAATTGCAGAGGGGTAGGTATTCCTCCGCAGTAGTCCTATATGAGTCTTGCTCTCCACGTATGGCTTGATTCGGGGCTGATTTTCCGGAGGCCGGATTTTTAAGAGACAAGAATTTCCGATACTTTGAGTCTCCGAGCCTTTGAGTCGAAGGGCCTTTGCGCGAAAAGTCCTTAGCGGGAGAAGTTCTGCGGATAAGTTCAGAGGAAGTTCGGAGAAATTTCTGGGGGGACACCAGAAATTTAGGGGACTGGCACACTAAAAAATGCCACATAAATTTAAACACTTTACTACCAATAAAAAATAGCAGTTAAAGATAATTTAATAATTTATTGATCCTTGATAATATAGTAGAGTAAATTTACTCGAACATTAAGAAATTAGGCCACAGACCTAATTGAATATTGTTGTATTACATGAACAATTAGAGAAAATTTTTCGATTTCAAGCATGCGGTTATCGTAGTAATGAGAATTATTTATCTTTATGACTAATGAACACTAATTAATTAGACTACTAAGACCTAACACTGTTTTAAATGATAGAAAACATGAATGAATTGAGAGAAAGTCTCTTCACAATCAATGAAACAAAAAGGCTTCTTTCCTATGTACACGCAAGTGTAAGACAAGATATCGCTAAGTAGCATAAGACTTTTCACATTCATTGCATGAATAACATTTCTCTTCCACATGAGTTTGCAAATGACGGACAAGGTTGCTCCTAAAAGGGAAAGACTTTTCACATTCACCGCAGGAATAAGGTTTCTTCTTTGTATGAATCCTTATGTGACAGACAAGGTTGCTCCTTACAGGGAAAGACTTTTCACATTCATTGCATTAATATGGTTTCTCCTTTGTATGAGTCCGAATGTGACGGAGAAGGTTACTCTTTTGAGAGAAAGACTTTTCACATTCACCGCAGGTATAAGGTTTCTCCTTCGTATGAATCCTCATGTGACAGACAAGGTTGCTCCTATCAGAGAAAGACTTTTCACATTCACCGCAGGAATAAGGTCTCTCCTTCGTATGAGTCCGAATGTGACGGACAAGGACACTCTTTTGGGAGAAAGACTTTTCACATTCACCGCAGGAATAAGGTGTCTCCTTCGTATGAGTCCGAATGTGACGGACAAGGTCACTCTTTTGGGAGAAAGACTTTTCACATTCACCGCAGGAATAAGGTGTCTCCTTCGTATGAGTCCGAATGTGACGGACAAGGGCAGTCTTTTGGGAGAATGACTTTTCACATTCACCGCAGGCATAAGGCTTCTCCTTCGTATGAGTCCGAATGTGACGGACAACGTCACTCTTTCGATAGAAAGACTTTTCACATTCACCGCAGGAATAAGGTTTCTCCTTCGTATGAGTCCGAATGTGACTGACAAGGTTACTATTTTGAGAGAAAGACTTTTCACATTCACCGCAGGAATGAGGTTTCGCCTTCGCATGATTCCAAATGTGATGGACATGACAACTCTTATTAGCGAATGACTGTTCACATTCATTGGAGGAATAAGGTTTCTTTGCTGAGTGTGAACTATCTGTGCATGATCTCCCATCTACAGTGAAGCTTTTTCTCACTTCCCTCACATTTTTCTCCTCCCTTGTTCCTCCAAAGTTTGCCTTAAAAAGCCCATTTACGTTTTGTCTCATCCCTTTTCTGTTACATATCAGCTTATTTAAACTCTTGGAGGAGGTGGGCTGATGAGAAGTATTTGTTTCCTCTCCTGAAACAAGAATTTTGAGGGCCAAATATTTTCCAATTGTCAAATTAGCATCAATATTGAAATTGCCAGAACCAAAATGAATTTTGAGGTGCTTGATGAGATCATTCTTGGCATTGAATGCATCTCCACAGTCGAAGCAACGATAGGAATTGTCATTTGATTTAGCACACTTCCCAGGATTGTTTATCATGCTAGTACTCATCTCCTTGTTTTCTCGCATGACTGCCTCATGGCAACTCTTTCCACTGTCAGTGACCCTGAAAAACTTTATGCTGTCTGGATTCTCACAACTACTTGTTTCCCCAGCAACAGTCATTGTTGCTCTATTTCCTCTGATTTTAGACACTTGCTTAGATTTCGAATGAAGCTGTCCATCACCAGGAATTGAGCATGAAGTTATTTTGTCAGCAAGCAGGGTACCACATTTTTCAATGTCTCTATCCATCACTTTCCTTTCTTTCTTTGAATTTGATGCTGTAATTTTTGGTTCAAGGAGAGCAAACAAAGCAGAGGCTCTTTCAGAAGCTGGGAGATCTAGAAAAGAAATTCACAATTAAAATAAGTAATGTTAGTCATGTAATATATGATTCGTTGACCTAATTTATAACTACCATTAGTCAGATATCAAAATTGCAACTTCAAACGATCTTCTTGTTCAATGCCATACACATCACCAATGTTGCAAATGATTTTTTATACTGTTTTCCAAACATTTCTTCACAAATTGAGTGGCACTGCAACTCAGAGAGATTAAGTAATGCATTACATAATAACCTCAAATATCTACTCCAAAAAACACCCCAGTGCACCATTTCACACAAAATGGCTGTAGAGCATCCTTATAAAAAATATACCATGCAGTTATTTGTAAAAACTACATACAAATTATTCAAACCTCTCATATCCACCCTCAATGTGGGTGATGCCCTGAGCATCATTGTACAACCATGAAAATTTTTGATGAAACTAGAGCCTTGAAATCTTAGCTAACAAGAATAAGTAAGCATGGGCTGGTCGCTTACTGTCCTTTATCTCCAGAACCAGAACTTCTGCACACAAGACATTGAAATTGAGTTTTGCCTATTTTTAGCCAAATCAGTGATTTTCCACATTTCACTTCTTCCATGAATATGTAATTGACCTAATAAAGCACAGTTTCCATGAGCACAACAGAGTGAATTGGAAGCGTTATGTATCAAATTAAATTTTTTCTATTATTTCAAAACCGAACCAAACCTTTTGTCCTCATTTTAACAAGTTCCATGTTAACTTTGTCCATCGGTACCATGACTATCAAGAAATAGAAGGCTATGAATTTTTCTATATAGCAATATTTCAGTGAAATATTAATATATTTCACTGAAACACGAAGAAAATTTTACTAGAAATTTGCCGACCTGATTAAATTATCCAGCAGAACTGTGAACATAAACTAAAGAAAGTATAGCAGGATGAAAAATTCACATGCTACATCCTTCACAAGTGGAGTGTCCAAAAAGCTGATCTAAGAATTTAACCAAATTTTGTTTTTGCAGTCCATTATGAGTTGTCCTCGAATCAGCCCCCATATGGGGTAACATGTACAACCAATATTTTATACTACAAATCCAGTTAAACATTTGAGGGTCAAACATATTAATAAATAAGAGACACTCTGCAAAGGGTTAGCATTAGTCCCGTGCTTAAAGTGCCCAGTTGTCACCCAGAGCGGTCACGGTGTCGACCCACTCATAAAAATAAAAATTTCTTTAAATTTATGGAAATATTGGTGACTGTGACTGCTTCTGTAAAATAAAAAGTAAAATGAAAGTACGAAAAATTTCATCAGAAAATTTGATCAAATTCTGGGATCACAAAATTTGATTGAATTTTGGGATCACAAAATTTGATTGAATTCTGAGATCACAAAATTTGATTGAATTCTGAGATCCAGCATTCGAACATTTGCCTGGTCAGAATTCGTTACAAGTCTTTTCTGCGAAAAGTTATTTTCAAGCACTTAAGAGCACTCACCTACTGCCTCCGTCATAGACTCCATGGCCATTGTTTGATTCTGAATCAGCTCTCCATTCTCCATAGAAGTAGGCTGAAAGTAGGCAAAAATATGAATGGTCAGGGAAATAAAACTAACTTAGCAGGTGATTACGTACAATTTATTCTTAAACCATATAAACTCGCATATTAGCTTATATTTTCCATGTGAACAAGAAGTAAATCAATAATATTTATGATAAAATATGAATTCTCTATGGATGACAGCAAATGTAAATACATATGATTTTCAATCCTTTCAGAACGATAAAAAAAATCATAAACAGCAGTGGAAACGTATTCCAATTGAGTCTGCGGTCTACACCCATTACATTCCATTGTATGCCTTCCTCCTCGACTTCTGTACCAAAAATTGTATTTATTTATTCATACATGTATTTATCTTGTGAATTGAGCACTCTCAGAAATCGCATTAGCTGTCATGACATACCTTGTCAATCACAGTACACATTGACTACATATCGATATTATTTTATGCTTTTTGAAGTAGGGTATTATAATAGAGAACATAAGTATATCAAAATCATCCATAGAAATTTTGGCTAGGACAGGGGACAAAGGTGACCCCATAGCTAGGCTATCTAACTGTTTGTAATGCCTGCCAATGAAGAAAAAAGTGTTGATTTGTGCACAAATTCAGGTGTTAACAAACTTCACTTATCACTGGATGCAGTGTATCTGACTTGATTAGGGTGATTTCCACTAAAAGTGCTATGTATTTTCTTGGGATACTTGGCAATAGATTCACTACGTTGAATCAAACTAATACGCAACTATGTTGTAACAGTTGTTGTGAGAGCATGCTTACAAGTTCATCATCACAATAAATCACTTAAAAGAAAAAGCCAAGATTTTATTTCTTCAACTCCCACAATAAAGGATTTCCACCAAGTGTCAGTACTACTATCAATTATATTAATATTACACTTGATTTAAATCTATACCATTATTAGATATGATTTGTAGGTCCTATTATTTTACTTAGTAAAATATAAGTCAAATACAATGCATGCATGCATGCTCAAGTAAAAATTTCTCCCTTGAAACAGAGCTGATTCTGGGCTGAAACTCCACTGAATGCGCTCAAACTGCCTTGAAACAACCTTGTCACTGCACTGCACTGCCTTGTCCTCAACAAGAAAAGGAGCACTCAACTGAAACTCTGATGCCATTCTCCCTTGCAAGTCCATTGAATTTGAACTGCTTCTCCCTTGCTGCATATGTGCCCCACTGATACTGAACTGGACAAAAGGCTCAGGCCAGGCCGAATTTATGACAACCACTGCGTCTCTCTTGCCGCATTTTTTTTACTGCCTTGCCACAGAGCTGCGGCAGCATTGGGTATCCCCTCTCCCTCATGGATTTGAACTGCTTCTCCCTTGCTGCACATGAGCTCTACTGGCACTGAGCTGGACAGTAGGCTCAAAGGCCAGGCCAACTTAATAACTCCACTGAATCTCTCTTGCCGAATGTCTTAACTGCCCTGCCACAGAGCTGCTGCAGCATTTGGGTATCCCCTCTCCCTCATGAATTTGACTGCTTCTCCCTTGCTGCGCGTGTGCTACCCATCGTAAGTTTTGCCAACATACGGAACCCTTCTACCGGACATATACGCGACCCCTGTTTTCAGCGGCAATGTATTTTTTTACTTTAGCTTTTGGCAACACGTATATCTTTTCCCGCGCGTCAAGCTGTCGGTTGCCGTTATTTCTCTCAAGTTGCAAGGAGCGAAAGACGAGTGGTGAGCGTGGGTTTTAGCATGAAAAGATTGATGGTATAAATATTTTCCCGGTACTTCGACGTTAGTTAACGGCAAGATTTAACCGAAATTAAGGTGAAGGGGAGAACGAGGTCGGTGGTGGTGACTGCAGCCATAATTGGAGGTAAGCGTTTTAACTTCTCTGATGGCATGTTTGTTCCTTCCATGTTTAGCCATGAGAACGTTGACATTGAATTCGTGTTTTAATCCAGGCACGTTTAAGGATTTCAAGCTCCTTTTTCGGGGGTCATGCAGCCAATAACGAATTCTTCTTTCAACGCGTTGGCGACTGCCGTCCACTTTTCCTGCCTCATGGATACCCCGGACGAGGAGGATAATACACCGACCGGTCATCAATGCCGCGGATGCCGCGCCGCACAGTGGTCCCAAATCGAAAAAAGCTGGCCAAAAGTCGTTTTTTCGAAATTTTTCATGGAATTTTTGGACCTTATATTCGGATTCTACAGGATATGGTCTACAAAGTACACTACTAAGTTAGTATTTTTGTTCATCAGAGCGGCTGCAGTGATCCGTCAAACATGGAGCATTCACCGTAAAAATCACAGTTGCGTGAAATCGGTCGATTTTGAGGAAGTTCAGCGTCATGCAGGACAACCTTTCGGCGATATATTTGGCCAAAAACATTTTTAATTACAAATGTAAACATTATTACATAGTGGGACATAAATTTTATTCGGATTTTACTATATTTACTATTTTATATATATTTTGTAACTTTTAGTGTTTTTTACCCGAATTTTCAAATAAAATGTACAATATCGTTTAGAAAGGCACGTGAATGCACGGTGTCTCTTGCACCAATACAAAGGGAAAAGTATATGCAACGCAGAAGTGAAGAAAATTTTTGCTACTAGTTGCTACTCCGACCTCAGGATTGATTTAACTATAATGATGCAATGCGCTGACGCGGGCGGCGGCCTGGCTGGTGCGTGGTAGGGCTCGAGGAAATCCAGTATTTATTGGTGTTATTCAACATTGCTAGATATTTTATTTCTACAAAAAATATTTACCCTATGAATAAACATCTCTTGTCAAACGTAGAACGTTTTATCATTAATAGTTTCCACTTGACCTTACCTTTTATTTACGCGTGCCCATGCTCTCGTAAAAATTGCTTAAGGACTCGAGCGGAAGGATATATTTATGGAACGAAAGTTCGCAGCCGTGCTTACAGTAATCCTCAAAAACTTGAATGCATTCAAAACAGAAAAGAATCCCTCAAATGCTACTCCACCCTTTCCTTCCGTTAGACGGATTAGTTTTTGCCCTCACGCGGCACATTGTCTCTCTGTCGCCTCCTTAGCGGCCTCCTCAACCGCATGCAGGGCAAACGACTGCCGAAAAGGCCTAGGCTATTTATTGCGCCCATTGGTAAAACACAACCACCGCTCTCGGTACACTTGTTATGAATTGCACTTTGGCCACCGGGGATGAACGGAGTAAGCCTTTTCACCCTTCAAATGTGATATTTCCTAGAAAATGGAGATAATAGCATCGCGAACCTCACACTGCGGAACCCCCAAATTACTTCTAGACATTGCTTGCCCGAAATTTTCCCGCCAAAACTCAATGTTAGTCAGATTTTGCCAAACGAAAGACGTGAAAGTTAGTTTCCTCAAGCGTGAAGATCGACTCATGAAAAAGTCGTGTATCCTCGAACTTTTTAAAGAAGACTTATGGGGTTGAAGAAGAGTGCCCATAGTGTTTTAGTTCGATAACTCTGAAAATTTTCACGCGTCTTGAGATGCATGAAAAATTTCTTGAAAGTGGAAAAGGGTCCGTATCGTTTAAAAACCAATACTTATTGGATTGCTGCAGCAACAAGTTAGAGTTAGATAAGGACGTTAATTCAAAATTTATCCTAAAAAAATTGCGGAGAAGTGTTTTTTCTCTCAAATTATCTTCGCCGGTGGAAGGAAAGAAAAAGAAATGACAGGCTTTTTAGAAGAAAGTTCGCTGACTGCCTAAATGAGAAGTTGAAATTTCCTCCGCCTTTATTTAAACGTCAGCCCATTACATCCAGTAAGTATTTAATGTGGAATTTGTAATGAATTTAGAGTGATATTCATTCTACTTAATTCAATATGTTAGTCAAAATTGCTACTTTTGAAGGTTCATCAGGTTTATTGAAATTGGTCGACCAAAAAAACAAAATTTGAGAAGTCCAGTGAAAGGGCCTAGAGAAGGAAAACGGAGGATCTTAGAGCTAGCACATCGCCAGTAGAGCATCCATGAGTTATCGAAGCAAAGGCGATGAGTTCGTGGCGAAAATAATAAATGAGGTGACAACAACCACTCCCTCAAGAGCGCGGCGAGTGTTATCAAAATGGAGAGCCAAGGGTGTGAGGCAAAGTAAAATCTCCCACGAAGAAGCCCTTTCCATGATCGTTTCTGGTAATTTCACGAAACATCAGTACTTGCTCCTCCGACGGACATCTAAAGAAGCTGCCCTTCCTATTGTCCACCTGTCCGGGGAGGCAATGGAGGCGAGGAGGAATAAGGACATAAGAAGATTCAGGAAGCACCATGCAAGGAAATTTTTCAGGATAGCAACGAATGAAGACCTGTTTAAAAGATTACTCCTAACTTCAGATGCAATGTTATCAAGTATTTCTAAGGCTCAAAGAAGGAAATTACTTCAATTGCCAGTCGAGGTAAAGAGTTTATTAATCCTGGAAGAATTGAGTGGATGACGACTTTGATGAGGATTTGTCGGATAGTGATCATGAATTTATTTAATTTTTTTCGTAACAATGACTGAGAAAGATAAGGAGATAATGTTAACTTATTTTTTTGATAATTAAAAAAGCCCAAATTAATGGAAAATCTCATTTAATTTTTCGTACCAAATCATGTGCTCGTTAAATTGATGCCTCACTGCGTAAAGAGCTTATTGCAAGCGTATCAATAAATTTGGCGTGTAACTTGAGTTATAGGAGTTATAAAATATTGTTTATAATATTTCAATGAATGTAATAATGCCTCCGTTGAAACTTGTGAAATAAGGAACCCCGTTTAAAATTGCTTCCAAATCCATAGGCACGTTACAAGGAACGATAAAATTGTCTACTTAATTAGAATTAGATATGATAATTTTTAAACAAATAATGCAGTACAATAATATTAATAATATACTTATAATATAAATTTCCAAATAATATTAACTTATTTTTTGTATCAAATACGATCAAACATATGAGAAAGTAGAAAATGTTTTCTTGGTTCATTCAAAATCAGTTGTTCAAAATTTGTCCAAAAATAAACAATGCAGTCATTTTATATGTATTTATGTATGTTTTAAATAAATAATTCAGTTTTAAGATATGTATAATTTTAATTTACTATCACCAGTATAATCTCAAATTCCAGTGTTAAAAAAATTAATTGTTTAAACAAAATGTGAAATAACAATAAAATTATTACAAATACATAAAAAATAGTTATAAATTCAGAATAAGCGGGTCAAAAACAATAAGAATAGATCTTTAGGTCAAATATATAGATAATAACAACGGCGTAATTAATTTTGGCCAGCTTTTTTCGATTTGGGACCACTGTGCGCCGTCCGTTAGTCATCTTGCGGAGGACCGGACTCAGTGAGCTCGAGCGGGCTTTCGAAGAAATAAGGAATGCAGGTATGCTTCGCTATAGTGCAATGTATATTTACTGCTTATACTTATTAGTTACTGCTGAATGTTTTGGAATCTTACGTGGTTTTCGTTTGGAGTTCACACATAGCCTATGTAACGAGTCATCGCTTCGTTTTTCATTTAACTATGATGCAAAGCGCATGCTTCCTCAGTGATAATTTAAGTTTTGCTTTCTATAATTTGAATGGTTCACAATAATGCACCATATAACTAATAAGCCAAGTAAAGGAGAGTTTTTCATGTGCAATTTTGCTAATTTGATTTTGAGTTAAGTCGTTTGTGACTCTCATCAGTCATGTTTCTTCTCTTTTTCAGGAGCATCTAACTTCCATGACTTCTTTCATTTGGAATATTTTTGTATGTGCTTTTAACAGTCATTAATTTATTGATGTATTTTCATGTTCTAATAAATTGTGTCTTGAAAAATGTTGTGGTCATTGCAGTTATAATAACTATTGTTGATCGCAATCACCTATCCACCCTTTATCTCTCATCATGCATGCAAAATTGTGGGAGAAATCTGTTATGTGATCATCCACTGTTGGCTGGGTTGCGCAAGTTGTTAATTGACTGTGTTTCATATGATTTGACAAGGGATTTTTAATGGATTGGGTAGGGGAAATGTATTCAGCCAAACAAGGGAGTTTCAGCCTGGCATACAAGGGAGTTTCAGCCTAACTATCCAATGGAGTTTCAGTCTAGCTGGCCAAGGGAGTTTCAGTCTAGCTGGTAGCCAAGGGAGTTTCAGTCTAGTTAGTGGCCAAGGGAGTTTCAGTTTAGTCAGCCAAGGGAGTTTCATTGGAGTAGCTGGAGTTCTTAATTGCACTGCTACTGCACTGCCATCCCTCTCCCAAACTCCACTGGTTTGTTTCAATTTCAATGCAGTTTCAGCATAGAAGCAAGGCAGTGAGTTTCAAGGTAGTTTCAGCCCAGTTTCAGTCAAGTTGCAAGGGAGAAATTTTTACTTGAGTGCAGCAACATAAGGAAACAATCTACTAGCCCTGTGATATGAATACACTTCGAAGAACTCTTTAAGGCTGAAGTAATTTAAATTACACGAAGAAGTTTCATTTTATACTTGAACTCATGTCTCAAAGGAATATATATGATGTTCAGAGGCAAAAGGTTCTTTACTTTTGTGGCCATAAGAAAGGGTACCTCGTTGTACACAACTGAGTAATTGGAGAGCATGATTACATCCTCACCATGTCGAGTTAGTTTCCCATGAACTTGGGCAATGGTGATGAGCTGTTTCAAGAAGTATTCTTTGAGTATATGTAGAATAAGAAGGTATACGAAAATATTATTATTATTTAAATACGAAGGCTTTTATTCCAGCAGAGATATCTTTTTTTCTCTTCTTTATGGCACCCAAAAGGTTTGTACCCTTTCTTTCAAGCAAAACCAAGGCAAGTGATGAGAAATTGACCATTAGTGATACTTCTGCCTTTGATCAAGTAGGGCCGCATAAGTTTCAATACAGCATGATCTGTAAAGCGATTCCCAGCTTGACGAGAGTCGTCCTCGCCAAGGTAATGAAATCCGTTAATCAAATAATTACTATCTTTATCCGCTACAAGCCAGTATCTTTGCCCATATTTATCAGGCTGTGATGCCATGAATTGCGTGAATGGACATCTAGCTTTGTTTGGAAACAGCTGTTCGTCAAAGGTTATGTGTGGCCCAGGCTATGGTTCCACAGAATGGCCATCTCCTTCTCAGGTAGGATCTTGAACGAGAAAGTGTCGTCGCTTTGAAGCCTGGCGAGCACCCCTTCCACGTCGGCACACAACCTCAAGACTACGCATAAATATCTTCTGTCCGATAGCCATGTGTACATGCTAAGATGTTTTTCCTTCGTAACTGAAGTACTAAAATGCCCTTACCATAGCCTGGACCACACACAACCATTGACGAACTGCTATTTCCAAACAAAGCTAGATGTCCATACATGCAATTCATGGCATCTAAGACAAGAATATCATTTAGTATTACAATAATTTTCTCTGATGTAACACGTCTATACAGTGCCATTATCAAGACCAAACTGCTGATGCAAGTCAAGAAGCACATCTTGACTGGTCGTGACATGCTAGCAAGCCAGTTTGTCAAATTCAACGCCAGGCAGCCGGTCACAGAGGATCAGAAGAAGTGAAGTGCATTGTTGGACCCGTCACTACACTTATGTTTCACGGCAAATAAAGAGGAATATACTTGCCATACGAGCCAATAAGTTTTCAAAAAAATGATAACAGCTGTTATTTATTGAAATTATGTAAAACATAAACAATCGTGAAGGTAATATATTATTTTAAAATACTAATTTGGCAAGTAATAATCAAACTGCATCCCATGAAACACCTAAACCGAATGAAGAAATCATAAAATATACTAGGTGTCAAAATGACACCCTCCGGCATTCAAGGTAAATTTGAATATTTAAGACCGAAAAAGGAGAGCAGGGTATCCCTAATACTGTTGTTTTATCAAGCCCTAAAAGTGATTAAAAGTCACGAAATATTTCGCAGCCTGCAATCTTAAACCTTTACTTATCTCTGGTTGTAATCTATGCAGTTCTCTGTCCTTACCCATAAAAATTCCCCTTCCCTCCTCATTTCGAAATTTCCATCAAGCCCTAATATCCATTTTATGTATTATTTATCATGTCTTTACAAATAATCTAGAAAAAAATGAGTCCTAATTTTTCTCCATTACCTGACTTTCACAGTACTACAGTCACAGTCTTATTTTAATTGTTATTATCAGATATGGATGGATGATTTTGTTGTTGAAAAACACAGAGTATAAATAAATCTTAACCTTTCACTCATATCTGCCAATTGTTCGTTGGTCTATTACTAGGGGACCTAACAAACCCTAAGTTTTGATACACCATTTGCCATGTAATTCACAACATTTACATTTTATATGCTTCTTCAAGCCATAAAATAACGATATTAGGCAATGAATGCAAATATTTGAATTAAAGTGAGTTTATAACTATTCATAATCACTAAATAGAGTTTTATAGTACATTATTTCTTAGGGGAGTTGCTTAATTTTTCCTATAGGGCTCGTTGGTGAACAAATATTCTCTCACAGTAACTCACTTGATGCAAATGATTGGCATATGTTTTAACGGGAGTGATTGCCAGATTCCCCTATTCTAATCTTATTACGGTCCTCCTCTCTAAGATTGAGAACGAGGTATGGATGAGAGCACAGATAAGAGTATTTTCAGTGCTATTGGTGCTATTTTTCTATACTTTCAGTACTATTCCTTTGGGGCTCATTGGTGAGGACATTCCCCATACTCACTTGATGGATATGAATGGCACATGTGTTTACCAGAGCAGTTGCCAGCTTTCCCTCTTATACTGATATCCTTACTCCGAGAATTAGAATTAGGCTTGGATACCCGCAATGATAAGAGTATATACATCATAATTGGCGAAGTGACAACACAAAAGGGACCCCATTCCAATGCGTACAACCTTGACAGATGTTGTCATATAAGATGTATTATAAATGGTTCACAGAAATTTCTGCAGCATGGAAATGAGAGAAGAGAGTTGCATTCCCTCCTGATATTTGTCACAGAATGAACTTCCAATTACCTGTTATATAGACTTTGAGTTCTTGATGAACGGAATTTCACCAAATCTAACATGAAATTGTCTTCTACAGTGAAGCTTAATGCACAGTTAACACTTAGGTACACTTATGTTAATTTTTTCTCCTTCAAATGAGAAAATCAGGGCATGCTCACTGAAAAAAGTTTCCTTTTCGTGTTTCAGTTACAATTACAAAGGAATACACATGAATTGCAATGAGAAAAAATTCCCTTATACTGCAAATTCACCATGGTTATCCAGGCAACTGTGCAGATCACAATGCAGATTCCTACGGCTACTGCACCAATGCTAACGTTACCACATTTTAGGCCCCCAACCATTTATCAAGGATGGCAACATGAGGGAGAAAGGACTTCAATGAAGCCACAACCGGTTGAGAGCCTCACGAAATACTTTTCCTCTTAAAAGGAAATCAGACTCTGCCTAAAAAAATTCTTACCATTTGATATTTGTAACTTTAACAGTCACCCCCACTGAAAATTACAGATATTGTCCTAAATAGTGCATTGGTAAGTGAGAGATACATTTCAGGCAGTATAACATAAATTCTGTGCACCATAGGATGGCTTTAGTGGGGCTATTTCACAGCCATGCCTTATCCTCATTACATTAACCTTATCATCATTGCAGTTCCAAACAGGACCACCGAATGTTTTCCTTCATGACCCTCTGGTGATTTCAGGACCAACGAGACACAGTTCGTTTAAAATCGGCATATAATGAGTTTTATCGCTCAAGAGTTGACTGGAGAGCTGCTTATATGTTAAAGCAAGGCCATTTAAATGCCCTGCCATGCTGTGATAAATCTGGGATTTTGAGCTGTCCCTTAAAGGTTAAGCTGATATTGCAAAGTGGTTGAAAATCCTAGCTGTAATAAACTTGGAGATAATTACTTGTATGAGATGTATACATATATGTACTCGCCGCGGTGCGCGCGCTCGTTAGGGGACTACGCCCCCTAAAACCCCCCCGCATCCGGCTTCGCGGGCTGCCCAAACCGGACGGCTTCGCCGTCCCGGCGGATCCTCGGAACGGCTTCGTCGTTCCTCGTCCGGGGTCGGCATCGCCGCCCAGATGTTAAGGTAGCCCTCTGACGAAGACCCGCCAGTACCTGGGAACGGCTTCACCGTTCATCGTGGAAGGGCGGCTGGCCGCCCAAGGGTTACCCGTGTCCCCCCGACGCGTCGACTCCTGAGAACGGCTTCGACCTTCCTCGTGATGGGGCGGCTTCGCCGCCCAAGGTTTACTGCGTCCCCCCGAGCCGTCGACTCCTCGGAACGGCCTCGCCGTTCCTCGTCTATGGGCGGCTTCGCCGCCCAAGGGTTATCGGCGCCCTCCCCCCGTAAGCCTCCTCGTGATGGGGCGGCTTCGCCGCCCAAGGTTTACTGTGTTTCCCCACGAGCCATCGACTCCCCCTAAAACCCCCCCGCATCCGGCTTCGCCGGCTGCCCCCACCGGACGGCATCGCCGTCCCACCCGCGACTCCTCGGAACGGCTTCGCCGTTCCTCGTCCGGGGTCGGTTTCGCCGCCCAGATATTGAGGTAGCCCTCTGACGGAGACCCGCCAGTACGTGGGAACGGCTTCGACGTTCATCGCGGAAGGGCGGCTGGCCGCCCAAGGGTTATCCGTGTCCCCCCGACGCGTTGACTCCTGAGAACGGCATCGACCTTCCTCGTGATAGGGCGGCTTCGCCGCCCAAGGTTTACTGTGTCCCCCCGAGCCGTCGACTCCTCGGAACGGCCTCGCCGTTCCTCGTCTACGGGCGGCGTCGCCGCCCAGGGTTATCGGCGCCCTCCCCCCGTAAGCCTACTCGTGATGGGGCGGCTTCGCCGCCCAAAGTTTGCATGTGTTCCCCCGGGAAGTCGACTCCTCGGAACGGCTTCGCCCTCCTCGTGATTGGGCGGCTTCGCCGCCGAAGGTTTACTGTGTTTCCCAACGAGCCATCGACTCCTCGGAACGGCCCTGCCGTTCCTCGCCTGTGGGCGGCTTCGCCGCCCAACGGTTATCGTCGCCCTCCCCCCGTAAGCTTCCTCGTGATGGGGCGGCTTCGCCGCCCAAGGTTTACCAGTGTCCCCCCCAGGACGTCGACTCCTCGGAACGGCTTTGCCGTTCCTCGCCTGTGGGCGGCTTCGCCGTTCTCCGCCTGTGGGCGGCTTCGCCGCCCAAGGGTTATTGGCGCCCTCCCCCCTAGTAAGACACCCATTCGGCTGTTCCACTTGTTGGAGCGGATTTGCCGCCCGAGGGTTCTCGGAGGTTTTCCGCGCCTCTGACTCCTCGGAATGGCTCCGTCGTTCTTGGGGCGGGGCAGCTTCGCTGCCTGGGTTTTCACTTCTCACAGAGCAATGCGTACTACCATCTATCCCCCATCGTTTACAAAGGCTGCCGGGGGTAATGTAGCAGAATGTAGACGCATGCTAGCCGTGATTGTGGCATTTTAGCTTATGACGATGTTTTGAAGGTGGTCCGGGGGGTTTCCAGGGGTTTTTATGAGTTTACTTACTACGGTCACAATCATTGCCATTAATTCCTTAGCGATGAGTCACAGGAGAAGGGAATTACTGCTTAAATATGCGAAAATACTAAAGAACATGCTATTTACACAAAAAAAATTATTTTTTTCCTGGTCTTCTAGGAAGCCACGTGAAATTTCGAGGGGTTTTCCTGCATAAAAGGTCTTTGTCTACCTACAATAAAAATTCCAGCGATCTAGCTGTAGGGGAACAATGAATTTTCCCGTATTACTCATATTTAGATTACCAATTCTGTGTTATCCACATAGCGGTGCATAGGCGCTTTAATAAGGCGTAACTCCTGTGAATTTCGTAGCCGTACCTTATGGGGAAGTGGTTTAAAAAATTCGCCTTTAGGTGTCCATGTCCATGAGCCCCTTTATTACTCTACTATTTTGTTAAGGAATGTACATTTAAAAATTCGAAGTTTTATTGCGGGTGAGTAAATGGGGCAGGATAATTGAACATGACGGGTAAATGTAGCCGACACAATTCCCAGTCAAAATAAATAAAAACGATACAACTCCGACGAATGGTACACGAAATATGCCACTTATTAGGTAATTTTTATTTTTTTTGAGGGGTCACAGGGGGTTATCGGGGGATTTTATTTGCTTTTCCCGTAAAACGCGGCATCAATTACCTTCGATAAAAATTTCGGCTCTCTACCTGTAGTGCAAGCGTGGTTTTTCGACGGTGTCATACGCTTAAATTAAATATTCTGCGTTCTCCGGAAAGCGGCACGTAGGGGCAACAGAAAGACGTCACTCACGTTAATTTGGCGGCCGTACGTCCTCGGGAAGTGGCAGAAAAAAATCCGAAAAATTTAAAATCGTGTGTTGAGGGAATGCAAACTTCACGGCGGATGTGTTGTAAGTTACCAAACGTTGTAGGAGTCGCAAATTCAATGAAAATACATAGTCGTTAATTACTCGAAATTCTTTCGTCTTATGGATACATGAAGAGGGCCAAAAAATTGAATAAAAAATCTAGTATCTTGCATTAAATTGAATTGGTCCTACGATTATTGCAAATTGGTCAAAAATATTCCCAAAGTGTGCCCATAAGAAAAGCATTGAAAATTTGAAACGGTTAAAAAAAATACTTAAAATTAAAACATTGCAAAGAAAACCACACCAAAAAATCAACCAAACAATCTTGTATCTCATACGCTAAGGACTTATTCCTACAGCTATTGGAAGTTGGTTTAAAAAAAATCCAAAGATAGGCCCATAAGAAAAGCATTGGAAATATAAAAAAAATATAAAAAAATACTTTTAATCAAAATATGGCAAAATGTTTCGCATCAAAAAATCGGCCAAAAAATCTAGTTTCCGTCATCGAAATTTCATGTTCCAAGGACGCATACAAGTAGGCGATGAAGGGAAAAAGTTTTAGTCCCATAAGGCTCCAATGTTAATTCGGATCGATATATCTCGAAAACCGATCGACTTTTTCGAGTTTTCGGACTTTTCCCCCCGATGGATATTTTTTCTCCACCACCTGTAAAAATTTCGTCAGTTTCCGTCATCGAAATTTCATGTTCCAAGGACGCATAAAAGTAGGCGATGAAGGGAAAAAGTTTTAGTCCCATAAGGCTCCAATGTTAATTCGGATCGATATATTTCGAAAACCGATCGACTTTTTCGAGTTTTCGGACTTTTCCCCCCGATGGATATTTTTTCTCCACCACCTGTAAAAATTTCGTCTTCCCAGCACGTCCGGAAGTGGTCGGGAATTTGTATACGTGAATGAGTGAGTGGTCAGTGAGCTATCTGTCACACATCGGGTTGTATATAATATAGATAGATGTATTTCAGTAACTGTATTCTCCTTTGCTCTTCCATGTTTATATTAAGGCAAGGTCCCTTACTGACTTTATGAAGGGATATTGCTTAAACAAATAGCTGTGTAACAGCCAAGACTACTGGCTTGTAAGTAGAATTGAGAGAATTCACTATAGACGTACTACATGGGACGTGCAACATTTAATTCATTTCATTAGCCGTGTTGCGCAACTAAGATTGAATTATGAGTAAACTGATAAGCAATTTACCTTATAACATACAACTTATGATCCAAATGTTAAAGAAGACTCCCATAGAAATGCATATACATATGCTAGGCAAACCTATTTTCATCATACACACGATGCATTAATATAAAAAAGCTAAAATAATGAATCTCACAACACAGGTTTTACTGTATATGAGAATAAAACTTACCAACATATTGGCTGTGGGCAGTTGGATGTCTGGCACAGGAATGAATATTTCAGCAGGCTGGACTGAGTATGCTACCTGTGCAGTGCCTACAACCGCATCTTGAACGTAGTCCTTTGTATCAGGAGAAGACTTAAAATTGTCATTAACTGCCCCCTCTCCTGCAACACTCTGCAAACAGAGTAACGCTGATATAACAACTCACCTACTTCAAAATCAACAACTAAGGACTTCTGCTAATATTTATGACACAGTATTTTAGAAATGGTATCTATGTCATTCAATAAAAATTGAATTGTGTCTGTAAATAAATCACACAAAAACTACATGGCCACTAGAAACCAAATTGGGCAAGAAGATTCATGGTGAAACTCAGTTCATACTATTATGGCTTTATTACAGTATCATTGGGGTCATGAGAATGCCTTCAAATCATGGCATTCACAGCAAATTCATAAAACCCCTGGAATATCAAGGTCATGATAAGTATCTTAACTCCCTTCTTTTAAAATTACAAGCTTTTACTTAAAATAGAGATTAGGGTCACAATTTTCACAAGTAAATTACATTTATGTGTACATTTATTCCAGTGTACTTTCATGGGTTAATTTATTGGACAATAACTAGTAAGGTGAGGTGGGGTGAATGTGACAACCCTCACGGAAGATGGTATTTCCATTCTCGAAGCACGTGGTGGTCGTACAACATATTCCACACATTGTAATGGAACACGAGCCAACAGTATTTTCCCTCGAATTCTCGTTCCACATCCCTAATGTTCAGAGAAAAAAAACGTTTGGGATAGTTGGTGCCCTCCATAAAATACAGGATAGTAGTGGAGATTGGTTTCTGGCTATATTCAGTGGTAAGAAGGTAGTTGCTCACTATATAGGGAGAATTCTGGAGAACAATGAATCAGGTGATCTCGTGGTTTGCTTTCTGAGAACATTTTGTAGGACTGAAATAAGTATCACCTATCCACAGATTAAGAATTGAAGCGAAATACCAAGGGAAGACGCTGTAAAAATATTGCCTGATCCTTTGGTTGGCTGTGGAGGATAAGTTCACATTTTCCCTATCTCTCTCGGGTTAAAACCTGAGTTAAAAATTAATCAATACTGAAGGCTCAATTGTTGGAAGGCCATGAGTTTTTCTTCATTTTGTTTCTTTATACTGATAATGCAAGCTACATTATAGGATGAATTTTTTGTTTCTTTCAACCTAGTTTACATTCAGATATATTTTCATATGCAAATTCTATGCTATTTTTCCTACTATTTATTCAGCTTCTATACAAATTAGCTATTTGTAATATGCTTGTAAATTAATTTATGAAATTGGAAGACTGTCACCATCGTTATCAAAACAAATTTGACTAAATTCCTTATTGTAATACCTAATTAACAAGAAGATGCAAAAAATCTACTTCCATTACCTTAGATAAAAGCCAATTTCTCAAGAATGGTTAAACATAATTTGGTACCTTAAAAAGCAATGTAATGCTGAATTTCTGGGCAAATCACACTTACCCCATGTGCCACTTCATGTGGAAATATATGACACATCAGCCATGGAGTGCACTTGCTCCATGCACAGGGCAAGTGCGATCTCTTTACAAGATTTTAAGAAATGATTTAAAAATTACCACTTCACTGAGAGAGGAACGTAAATATAATTTTCTTTTTTGGTCAATAATACATATATTTTACGTTGAATGTCAGGATTTTAGCAAGCCTAGAAAAATTTCCTAGGCTAGTTAAAGTTGATATATGCTATTTAGGGGTTGCATTCATCCCACCTTACAGGTAAAAGTATGGTGTAAACAAACCTTTGAACAAGAACAGTAAAGCAACAACTCCTACCTATTTAAAAAGTAATGCAGAGTTTAACCTTTTCGTGCCGAGCTCCTTCAAGGGAAGTTGCTTTTGGCTCAACGAAGGGTGTGAGAAATTCTTTTTCGCCCCGTACAGAGTTTTTTCTTGGCTTGGGACTGTGCAGGTAGTCGCTTCCTCCCCTTAATGACCTTTCCTAGCGGGTTCCCGGACCCCTTCTTTGGAAACTGGGCAAATATTATCCTCGACTCTTTTCCCCGAAGGCAGCCCATTCCGGCGTACTTTTGCGGTTAGTTAATTGTTGCCAGTGCAATTTTGATTTTTTTAAATTGTTACTGTTGCATTAAATGTCAGTTCATCAATGTATTCCTTTCATTTTGCAATGCCTGTAGAAATTTTAAACAAAGTTCTACGGTTATTTTTAGGGTTTTCAGCAAAAACGGCACTACATCATAGCCAAATGAGCTTTTCCGAGAAGCATGAGGTTATCATCTTCCACGTACATATTTCAGTAGGAGAAGACACGGAACGAATATCTACGTAAAACATTCCCTATTGGTACATTAAATTTTCGAATTTTTAGGATATGCATTAATCAGTACTTATAGCGAAATTCGTTTATAATACCTTTGTATTCAAAGGTTGGCAAGAGGTTATTAAGAATAGCCGCTGTAATTTTGGCTCACGACAAAGAACTCAGAGAATTATATTTTATTACATTACGAGGGCTTTTTTTCATAGAAGTTAAATCAGATATTCTATCAAATTTCACCACAAATGAACACTTAGAATGTAGCTAACAGAGTAACATATATTTTTAGATGTAAATCATTACAATATCGTCCCTTAAACTTGCTAGTAAATTATGAAAATATGAATAATATGAACACTAGAATTCCATTTAAAATTTGGAACTAATCAGCAGAACATACAGAATGTAATTCCTTGCATTGATTTTCAATAAATGCAACATAAACGTTTTTAGTTACATATTTTAACTTATAATCAAATAAGTGACCATGAGTACCTTCCTTGAGTGGGACACTGAGAGCCGGAATGGGAAGAGGTAATCCCCACACAGACAATAGGAAAGTGTCGGACCTCTCGCGCCGAGGGACCCTAACGGCAGTTGGGACCCACTTGGCATGCTTGACCGCGAAACCGTAAAAACACTGCCTTTGGTCTTATGCTTCAAAATATTCAAGCCGTGAAAAGCCGGCCTTCCTTCTTTAGCATCAGAAAATTCAGGCCATGAAATCACGCCCTACGTACGGAAGAGGTTAATATCCACTCCTACAATAATGAGGACTCTTATATGGGACAAATTACTCAATATGTACATAGAAAATAGTACTTCCAAACAAAAGAATCTATTAGAAATATCATACCTATAGGAATGTTCCACTTTTACCATGAAATAAATAAAAACCATACTTCCATCTTTGTAAGCACCAAAGTTATGTACACAAAATTACATTTATCAAAAAATTACTTGAATAAACGAGTAATTTAAGTAAGCAAGCACTTAAATTTTTTTTATAAACAACTGACATAGATAACTTTAGCAATGAATATAGTGTAGTGGCGCCTGGGTGCGCTGTGGGATCGCTCGGTAACGAGTTGTTTATGGACAAGGATTGATTCCTGTGATGGAAGTAAATGGTTGTGATATTATATCGTGCTGTTTTAAAGTGTTTTAATTAAAGTTAGGCATTATTCCCTAGTGTAACCAGCTTATTTAGTTGAAAACCTGTAACAATTGGTGTCAGAAGCGGGATATTTTTTTGATTAAATTGAAATGGCTGGAAAAATTACACTCAGTCAATTAAAAGTGGCCGACCTAAAACGTTGAAGGAACGCGATTTGGATACTTCGGGCAAGAAGTCTGCGTTACAAGACCGACTTAGAGAAGCCTTATTGGAGGAAGGATAGGACCCTTTAAGTTTTCTGTTCGAGACAGCAGACATAAGCCAATTGCTCACTTCCTTGAAAAATTGGCAGGAGATAGTTCATGAAAGTATTTCAGCTCTCCAAGGGGATATGAATGTATTGCAAGACTCTATGGACAAAAAAATTGCAGGACTTGGAGATGTTAAGAATGAAGAATTGAATAAAATCAAAGATGATTTGAAAGCCATTGGGGATCGACTAAGGCGGCTTGAGTGAGGGGCTGGAATTTCCACTAATCAAGGAAAGGTGACCAAATCCATTGGAGTTTCTCAATCGTCTGGGCAATCAGTGACAGGACATTTCCAAGTACGAGCTATGGAAGCTGACGCCATTGGAGCTTGTAGTATTCAAGAGATATTGAAGATGTTGTTGGAAATTTTAAAAAATAAGAAGAGGAAAATTCGATGCTAGGCTTGTGGTGAGGTTGGGCACATAAGGAATAAGTGCAGTGCGAAATCAGCTGATAAGGTGCAGGTAAACTAAATAGGGTTGATAGGGAGGGGCAGCTGTCTACCCGTGACAAGAAGACCCCAAAAACAATAAAAAAAGTAGCATCCTTTTGCTAACATCATGACAACAAGGAAGGCACCTTGAGAAGAACTACTGTGGTTGCTGATCTTTGGGAAAGTGACAAACTTCGGGAACACCAGGAGGAAGATCCTAACCACAAATATCTCTGGAGATGGAAATTTTCTCATGAAGGAAGACCAGCTTGGCAGGAAGTGGCTCCTCTCTCACCATGTGTTAAGACATACTGGGCTCAGGGGAACTCGATTGTGGAAGATGCTGGTGTGCTGAAAAGGGTGATTGAAAATTCAACTGGAGGCATAAAGAGGCATCAGGTTATTGTTCCCATATCTGAGGTTTTGAGGAGTCTGCACGATGGTGCTTCTGGAGGACATCTTGGTCTACACAAGACACTAAATAAAGTCCGGGAGAGATTCTACTGGCCAAATTTGAAGAAGGACGTCAGAGAACAGTGTAGGAAGTGTAGTGTGTTCAGCGGCAAATGGTCCACTGAAAAAGAGTAGAGCACCAATGAGGACCAACAATGTAAGGGCACCTTTTGAGCATGTGGCTATTGATATAGCTGGACCTTTTCCTCTGACAAAGGATGGGAACAAATACATCCTTGTAGCCATGGTCCCTTTCAGTAAGTGGGTTGAAGCATATGCCTCTCCAAATCAAGAGGCTACTACAGTGTCTGATGTGTTCAATGAAATACACTTTTGTATGTTCCACAATAGTTTTTAATCGCGACCCAGGTTTCGGCAGTACACACTGTCATTATCAAGGTAATGACAGTGTGTACTGCCAAAACCTGGGTCGGGATAAAAAACTATTGTGGAACATGCAAAAGTGTATTTCATTATGTTTCCTGTGAACAAGTTCCACCAAATATCGCCTTCCAACCTTAAGCTGATCTGATGTGTTTGTGAAACAATTCTTCAGTCGCTTTGGTGTCCCATTAGAGCTTCACTCTGATCAGGGAAGAAATTTTGAGTTAGAAGTATTCACCCGAGTGTGTGAGTTGATGGGCATTAGGAAAACCAAGACAACACCACTTCAGCCACAGTCTGATTGCATGGTTGAGCGTATGAACCGAACCCTAGGTAGATACCTGACGAAAATGGTTCCAGACAATCAACATGATTGGGACCTGCATCTCCATTTCTTCCTTATGGCCTACCAAAGTTCTCTCAATGAGACAACCAAAGAGACACCCGCTTGCATCATTTTTGGGAAAGATCTGCGTTTGCCTTGTGATCTCCAATTTGGGTGCAGGCCTGGGGAGGATGTTGAGATAGAAGACTACATCACAAAGCTCAGGAAGAGTATGGATGAAACCCATCAAAGAGTGCATTCCAATCTTGAGGAAGCGAGTGGCAAAATGAAGGAGAGGTATGATATCAAGACTGACCAGGGTGGCTACCAGGATGAAGATTTGGTGTGGCCCTACAACCCAAAAAGGATTTGTGGGTACTCTGCAAAGCTCCAGAAACAGTGGGAAGGACCGCATGAGGTAGTTACCAGGATCAATGATGTGGTGAACACGATCAAGAAATCTCCAAGAGGGAAGCCAAGAGTAGTCCATTTCAATCGCTTGGCCCCTTTTCATGGCTGTAATGGAATGGAGAAAATACAAGCAGCTGAGATGCAGTGCACATTGGCATCTGAGGGATTCAGGGGTGACATTGATCCTCAGTTTCCCCAGAAGTATTATGTGATTAATGGTACATGTCGGGACTAGGGTAAAACTTTCAATGCTTGCCGCTCAGTTGAAGGAGATGTTGAGACTGATCGTATGACTTCTGTTGAGGGACACCTTATAATGCAGCGAATGGCGTATTTCAACCCACAGATGACTTCGTCACCAGAGTAAGAAGAAGAGCATGAGGAGAAGGATATGGGTGAGGAGAGCTGTTTAGAGGAAGCACAGCCTGAGTCTGCCCACATTGAGCCAAAGACTTATACTACCCTGGTGTGATCTGGTGGCCCTGAAAGTGGATGATTTGATACATCCAGTGGGTCAATTCCTGGTATCTCCGCCTCTCATGGCCCATGCCCACTTAATTATAAACATTCCTTGTGATTTTCTAATAAAAATTGATGAAAATCAATGAAATAGTTTCAAACCTAAAAATAACAGTAAGTTAAGCTACCAGTATAGTAAAATACACCTAATTATTTGTCGCAACGATTCATTCATTTTAAATGATTCGTTCATGAAAAACACAGCATTTCTGCTCCTGTTAGGTCAAGGGAGGAAAAATGTCTTGCCTTTCTGCTGAGTGGTGCTCGGGATGTTCCACCTGAGAATGGATTTGTGTCATCGCATAACTGAGCTAAACAATGCAAAAGTACACTCACCACGTCATCCGTTGCCAATGGATCCATGACATCAGTCGAACTTCTGGCAAGGTTTCGTACGTGCAGCATGGGATAACTCTCTTCCATAAGATGGTCTCTGTTCTCCTCTTTCACATGACACTAAAAGAGAATGCTGAGTGTCACTAAATATAGGTCAAACAATAAAAATAACCTCTATAAAATAATAATAAAACCTCCTCTACTGGCTGAGACCACTTCAGCTAGCCAAAAGCATGTATGTACTCATAAGTGTTTTATGACTCCTTGCTTGCAGTTCAACTCCAGTAGTATTTAACTGCTCTTTCCATTATTTATCACTTCTTACAGATAATTATCTCAACAGCTCAAGGGATGGAAATCCCATCTCTTTTTCCATTGCTAGTATTTTATTTCAGCCAATCACAATGCATAGCCTTTAACAGTGATTGTAACACCACAATTGGCTCTCAACTGAATGAAAGTTGTAAATAGGGTAGTTTCCTTCATCAAAGAAAACAAAAGGAAATAATTGCGATTCATTACCCACCATTAGTGTATTCACAATATACAAATGATTTCTTTTTAGAAATGCCGGTTTAGATGATTGGCAATGGTTCATTTTTATCCTCATTTGAAAAGGACCAGATTGGCGCCCATGCGATGCCACTCCACGTGACGTCACAGGTACCTAGTTTCTATTGGAGAAGATAGGAGTTATACATCGTCTGAGGTTACCAATGCATGCATGAGGCACAGAGCTCAAGAAAACATAACTTAATAATCACTTATTTAAACTGGATAGGGTCGGAAAGTTTTCTTCGTTTGATGAGGTATTAATAATCCTTAATTGAGCAAAGCGCTCCCTGCAAGAAGGATACTCAGCTACCTGCTAGCATCCTGCGATGTATCAGCGCTAAGCCTCGCCTCAAGGTCACCTCACCGGGCGGGAGTGGGAACCAGGAATACGACGCACGGACAGATTTCCCGGCATTCATACTTATGCGTCACGTTTTCGCGCGCTTGAAAATTTTCACTTTTCATTTAATCGTGAAAAATAGATATTGCCATTTAAAAATCTAAAAGCGTGAAATACGTACTCCAGGAGTAATAATCTTTCGATTTAGGCAATAAAAAATAATAGAAAACCACCCTATTGCGTGAAAAAATCCACAGAGGGAAAAAGTCATTCACCTACACCTGGATTCGAGCTCCAATCCCTCGATTTCCACCCGAGTGTTTTTAGCCAGTGAACATTCCAAGCCGTCCCCTCTGGATATTTGTGGACTATACTGCACAAGGTGATGCTGGAATGCTGAGCATATGATGCCAAAAGCACTCCAAGTCGTGCACATGGCACCACAGCCGGAGAGCAAAGTCTGAACTTTGAACACGTAGAGGCATTCGGTCTTGACTACTTTTCAGTACACCGGGATTAGCCACGGCAATAACTGTAGCAGGAGTCACTCACAAAGCACAAATTGTTCAAAAAATCCAAAGAGAAAACATTCCCACAGTTTGTGCATTACGGTTTATTATCTTAAAATTTATCACCTCTGATTGGCATTCAAGTCATGAGCATCAGTCACCATATCTCCTTGTATGTATCACCTACACCTAAATATCAATAGATTAAATGAATGTCTCGCATACCTTGGCAGCATCCTTCTCCTCTGGGGATGGTTCTTCCTTAGCCCCAACTAGCTTCCAGTGAAAGTCTGTCACGATGGCTCCTGTGCTTTCAGCCATACATTCCAACCATTCTTCTTGGAAAGGAGTAGAGGTCAAAGTCTGCACAAGAATCCACATATAATAAGTGCAAAAGTAATAAGAGAGTTAGAAAAAAGAGGAAACACCTTGTTGTGTTAGTGACAGATATGAAATTAGAGGTTGATTTTTATGTATAGTGTTTGTCTAAATCCACAGTCTACTCTACAAGCTGTCTCAAGGAAGTAATGGTAAGGAAATTTAACTGCTTAAAAATTGGTTTGCATGTTTGCCATTTGGTTATCTTTGCTATACTCATAACGCCTCTTTTTTGCACTGCAAAATTTGTGAAAAGCCAAAAATGATCCTCAGAGCAATATTCTATATGTCAACCTCCTGACACCATCTTATTGTAATGATGACTTATCTGTAGGGAGTACCTGGCATATGATTTCAGTACCCATGCATTAAAACATATTTACAGAAAACATATATTCAATATCAGAGAATTTAGTTAGAGATTTAGTGCATTTCGGGTTATACTTTGTTTTATTAACATCAACTTTGGCAAATAAAAATAATACTCATTTTCATAATTCTATGTCATTATTTCACAATGGCCATTGAATAAAATTCTAAAAATAGCCTATTTCTTTGATCCCAGGGAAAAAAGTCAGTTTTCACTGGTTTATAATTTTTGCACTATCATGTTGGAAGTTACTTGTAAGAGATCAATTTATTGTTAATTTCTGGAAATATTATGAAAGAAGTTGAAACTTCAATTGGTTGGGAAATATATATGCACCCATTGTTGGAAAACCAGAAAAAAGTGCCAACTTCAACATTTTTTAAAGCAATTAAATACTTTTTACTGTCCAGGGTAATGAGTTTCATCAACATTCATGGCATGTGGGGTAGGTGTGACAAATTCTGTCTTAAGTTACTTGCTCTACTTTGTGGAACAAGGACATTGGAATTTAAAGATATTTGACCATAATCATTGATATTCAATGATAATTATTACCTCAATTTGCATTAAAAACCATCTCTAAACATTTTTAGCCCCCTCATTCATTCTACATTTTGACTATGCTCCTGACCCATCTGAAAAGAAATTCTTGTAGAGAAAATAGCCCCTGCGTGGTGCTCCACAACACTTCAGTCTGAAGTGTCCTAGAGTGAATGTGGAATTCATTGGATCGCACCCGCAGTGAGCCAAGTTGAGAGGCAGAACACACCTATTCTTTTCATCACAATGCATAGTTTGCTTTGAAGGGTACAGTCATGAATGATACCTCTGTACTCTACGATTCAACTTTCATCAACTTAAGGAAAAATTTGTGTTTTCCTGCTGTGTGGCACTGGGAATATTCAACCATGGAATGAATTTGTATGAGAGTGCAACTTCACTGACCCATGCAAGAGTACACTCACCAATTCATCAGTTGCCAATGGATCTGCGACATCCCTTGAAATTTCTGGTGGATCTGGTGTGTACATCGCTGGATACATTCCTTCACTGAGAGGGTCTTCTTTCTCCTCTTTCACATGAAACTAGAATAGAATGCTAGGTGTCACTAAATTAAGGCAAAATAAATAGTACTGAGACCCTCTTAAACACATTCAATGCAGGCCTGATTTTCATTTAAGTCATCAAAATAGGCCGATATAAAAAGAAATAAAAATAGCACAAGGTTTCGGCGACATAATTTCTATTTAAATACTGCTTTTTACAAACGGTGCACACGGTTCAAAAGAGGGAAGCTTGTTGAAGGCCATTCACACAATCCGAAGACTCGGAAGCGGATATTAGTTACGTATGGAGAAAAGGCTCCCAGCCATACCAGCAGAGCATGCCAATTGACGTGCTCTGCGCTGAATGTGTTCCTCTTTCACCTAAGACCAGTCAAGCTGACCAAATGCATGTAATCATGAGATTCTTGTCACTCCCACTTCAAAGTCAGGAACATTTAGTTAAACCTTTGCAATAATTTTACCATCCTTTCCATTATTTGTTATTTCATATAAATAATTGTGCCCAATATCATTTCTTCTTTCAATCAAAATTATGAGATCATAAAAATCCAATGGGTTAGAGAATGAGTTAACACTTTTCAAATTTTGATACACGTTTTTATTTTCAGCATCACCTTAAGGAGTCGCTTAAGCATTTTTTCCAATAATTTTAAGGAGTTTTTTTTATTGGAATTCCATAACAAAGCAAAATATTTAATTCAGGCTTTAACCAGTGCATTTTTTTAATATTAAGGTGTTAAAACACATATTGAATATTAATTATTGATTGATCCGAGCTGCTAATAGATCTGTAAAATGAAGTTAATATACCTGACGGCAGATTCCTCCAAATACTTAAGTCATCTATGATATATCTTATAAGTCATTCCAATATATACTTAAATCTGTAAAAAGAGGCGTATATTCCTGTGGGAAAAAATCCACCAAATCCTTAAGTATTCTAGGATACTTCTTACAAATGACAAAAGGTACTTAATATAATGATATCCACATTCAATCACAGTTTTACACCTGGCTCTTGAAACACAAACCTCATTCCTTGCTATGTGTATATTTCAACAGAAATTTGAGCTTTCCTACAATAATGAATGAATAAAGTGTGAGTAGTCCATATATATATCTTCACCACCCCAAAAATGGTGCATTTGGTCAGTTTGGCAGGCAAGTACCTTATTCGGCCGCCACTTCTGAGACCAGCATTTTAGGTTACACTGCAGTAAGTGTAGATTGCACAATTTCCACTCAATATTGGCAACAGAGTATTCAAGGTTGCTAGAGAGAGCATAGATAAGCAATGAATTGAATTACCTTTGAAATGT
Source organism: Ischnura elegans (assembly GCF_921293095.1). Lineage (NCBI taxonomy): Eukaryota > Metazoa > Arthropoda > Insecta > Odonata > Coenagrionidae > Ischnura > Ischnura elegans. The sequence continues at coordinate 2,496,591 of NW_025791657.1, forward strand.
ATCCTGTAGTATTTATAGAGGGCAACAACCTAACAATCTTCCTCAACCCTCATATGGATTCCCTGCACCTTAGTAGAGCTCAGAGTTTTCCTTCTTCCTTACCATCTATAACCCATACTTCATTATTTCCCACCAATCCAGAAGTGAACCCTCATCTGCCGCACTCTACCACGTCACATTTACCCATCCATCTCTAGAGAAACGTCCTTAGTGAGGGAATGAGGCTCCTCGGCAGGAAAAAAATACCCGCTCTTCTAGCTCCACCTCCAAAGTGGCATTGGGTTCTTTGACACATTGCTTATTATCCCATATTCTTTACATTTCAAGACCCATAAGACTTAATTTTTTTAATTGCAGGATAAGCTCCAAGAATATTCATAAGATTAGTCTTAATTGCCAGAATCACTGCAAAAATCACAAAAGTAATACTTGTCTCTTCTCACTTCACCTACACCTGTTCGATTATTAACGTTTAAGAACTTAGCCTTCCATGCACACTGCAAAGATATAACATATAAGGGGACACAGTGAACCAAAATTATATATCACATGGTTACCTAAGACTTATTCGGTCCTCATTCTTATATAAAGAGGTAACATGAGAGTTTAGGCACGTTTCATAATCAAGGTGAAGCGGGAAGATTGAACAAACAGGGAAGTATCTTGAAAACAATCAGTGTTATGCATAAGAATATTTATTAGCTTGCAAGCAAGCTCAAGCAATCTCAGTTCATTTGCCATGCAAATTTCTGCCATAAGATTAACACTGTTCCACAACAAACATCGCCACAAGTGTAAATAGATAATAGTGATAGGCTATTTGACTCGCATAAACTTGCTGTTCTGTACAACTGAGAGTTGTAGAATAGAATTGAGAATAGCATCTATTCATGTCAGGCACACCCATTTTCATTATACAGATGAGAAATTTACACAACACAAGGTCGTCCAACTCAGGTGTAATTGTAGGTGAGAATAAAACTTACCAAAGCATCTGGTCTCGTTTCTTGGCAGTCTGACACAGGAATGTATATTTCAGTAGTTTGGAATGCACATGGGAGCTGTGAAGTGCCTTCATTTGCACTTTGCAAGCAGTCCTGTGAGTCAGTAGAAGACCGTAAATTGTCATCACCTGTCCACTCTTCTTTGATACTCTGCAGAGAAAGTAATGGAGATAAACAACTCACCTTCTTCAAAGTCAACAAATTAGGGGCACACCTAGATATAATGAAACAGGATTATTGAAATCTTACCTCTATTACTAGAAAAGATTATGTTAGATTGAAGGACCAAGCATGCATTGCTAAGCCACTCCACTTCAACTGCATTTAAGGACGAAGACCTAGAAAACACTGTCACGAGGCGTTGGTGAGGATATTTCAGAGTGACAATAGTACACGTACAGAGGTATGGTTATTAAGGTGTACTCTTCAGCTAACATTTTATTCTTTGGTTTATTTAAGAATTCTACCAAAATAACTGCTGGAAAAGAGAGACGTGAAGCAGAGAAGGGTCATTTTGGCTGAATACCTGAGCCTCTTCCATGAATTACCAAGCAGCAAAGGAAATTTCAACATTGGGAGAGAGAAAGAGATTTAACACTTTTTAAGCAAACCAGCTTTTCCCATCAACCAGGTAACAGGATACATATTGGAGAACAGCACACTCCCTGAATACTTAATAGGCTAGCAATAAAGAATCTTAATATTTCCCCAATACTATGCACTATTGACTGCCATCAAACTGATCCCTCCCTTCTCAAATGATCTCTCAGCACTAAAATCTGTTAACAAAATGGAGTCTCTTGCGGTAAAATTAGAAGCAGTTAAAGAAGGTTTTGAAAACATGCAATCAGCATGGCCACAATGCACACACTTCTCCTTAACTTTCTATCTGCAACCCATGCATCCCCGACCACAAAAGTCTTTAGCACATTCTGCTTTCCTATTACTCAGTGGACCATTACCAGAACAAAATTATGTCTCCCCTATTGGAAAAAATCAGCCGATTCCATTGAAAATTCCAATTGAAATCAATTGAAAATGCCAATTTTCAATGGAATTTCCTTGTTTTCAATGGAATATCCAAAATTTCAATTGGTTTTTCAAATTTACAACTGAAAATACGAATATTCCATTGAATATTCGGAAATTCAATGGAATTCGAAGAAAAGATACAATTGAATTTTCAAGTATTCCATTGGATTCTCAAATTTTCAATGAAATTACCAAATATCCTATTGAAATCTCAAATACTCAATTGAAATAAAAAATACCGTTATACCGTTATTCATATGTTTACGTGCACATGGTTGTTGTGGTCAGTTGTGGTTAATTTTTTGCTTGTGGAGAAAAGACTAATTAGTATCGTTGTTATTTAACCTGTGCTTGATCCCCACAGCGTTGTTTTAGGTCATTCGTGTGTTTCTTCCGTAATATAGTGGAAGTCTTGATGTGATTGTTGTGCTGTAGTGTGTTCATTCAGTAATGTATCGTTTGCCTTCCGTTTTTTTAACTGGTAATACTAACGTTTGTGTTTAAAATGTAAGCATATTTATATAACTTAATTATGCGTAAGTGCGTTACGTCACCGACAAAAAAACTAATAGCATTGTCGGAAAAGTGTGTATCACGCAGGTTTGTTTGTGTGAAGGGAAATTCCCGTGTTCTTGTATAAACATTAGTGACATGTTTCTGTTGTGAAAAGCAAGTTATGTTGGCTTCATATCTAACCAGAAGTACATTTATCAGTATTTTAAAGAAGCCTTTCTTAGATAAAGACGTGTGAGATATTTGTTGGTGAAGTTGTTATCGCTAATCGCAAAAAAGGGTCTTCTTTTCGACAACTATTCAGCGTTGTTTGAACTGGTAAAAGATGTGGCTCTCATGGTATAGTTGTTGTTCTGATAATCATGGCAAAACTAAACAGATTTTCGATAACTATTCATGATTGTGAGAAGTGATGTAAGATGTGGAAAAGCCCAATTAAATTTATCATGACACTGCTTCTAAAAATATTTCAACTTTAATTTTTGCTCGCATGTTTTATTTATTCAGAATTCGGGATTCGTGAAATTTAGATGTTAAGTATATTCTACCTAATAATAAGTTTACCATATTGGATGTATTAATGTATTTGTAATGTTTTCAATTGAACGGTTCCATTGAAAATTTTTCAATTGAACTGATCCATTGAAATTTGTCACTTTTCAATGGAACATTTCCATTGAATTTTTCCAATAGGGTCCTCACTCTTTAATAACTTGACCACATGTATTCCACTTAACTTCACTCCCACCTTTTCCCTGGTGCTCTCAAAAACTTACCAGGCTGCCTCCAGGATTTGATGCTGCTAGCCAGGGTGCATCCATCAGCAATGAACATTCTATGCACTCTACATCAGAACACTGAGCTTCAGTGATGGCCATACTAAGCACAAAATCCATGTTCTCCTTTACTTTTCTAAGACACTGGAAGGCCTCATTGTCCAGTAAGTCGATTGCATGATGACACAAATCAAATCCAAAGAAAGGGTTAATGCAAGCCCCTATTACTTTACAACAATAATTTATGTCATCAGGTAACTTGGCCATGAAATTCACTATCACGTTCCCAACAGTAGAGTGAGTTAACCTCTGACCATTGACCAAATCTTGGTTTTGTGACGGCAACAAGTTTTTCCCACAAAAGCTGTTCATAAATCGATACTCCTTCCATGTTATAGAAGATGGTAGAGAGGTAATTACACATTCCTGAGATTTTATCAACACTTTCACCGTTTTTTGTTCACTAATCCATTCAGGAAGTCTTCCCAGATGCACTACCACATTATCAGTTTTGGAGTGTAATGGCGATTTACATTGATTCATGATATCCTGATACAAATTTATAAACACTACAGACAAATCAAACAGAAATATCTGCTTTTTAGTCAACAAATAATTTGCATAAAATTTGGGATGATGTTTGAGATCAATCTTCCAGTAGTTGCAATGTAAAATATGAACATCAACAGCTGTGCATTAGTTCCCAGGAAGGGTATCATTAAATGTCCATGGCTTGTATTTTAATAGCAGTAGGCCAACAAACCCTGAAAAAATAAATGTTATTATAGACATTTAGATAAAATAAATTCACAACAGTAAAAGACACTGCCCAACATAGTAATGGAAACCCATAGAGACACTGTTATCTTATTATGATGCATGTTATTATATCTTGCTTATCCATTGCGAACAACTAAAAAATTAAGAAGTGGGAAACCTTCCAATGCAATGAGTGGATATCAAACGACGAGGTTAATGACCAAAGGTCACTAGGAAAAAGGTCCTCATTCAAAGAATTCACGATTATATTGTGCATACCAATGTGATAAATTTAATTCAAAGTGTATAACTAAACAAGAAAACCAATTCTGAGGAGCTCTTTTGCCTGAACGAAGCAATCAATTTCATTGCCACCAGAAGCATGAGAGAGAGTACACAGTTGCGATAGGTCATAAAAATCCTCTGTTCCATAGTGCTTCATTCATTACATGTTAGTTTATTCTCATTATAATTATTACACTTAAATTCATGTTTCCCAAGTTTGCGAGCCTTAATATCCCTTATTTTTCATTCCAATGACTCACAGTTTGGATGCAAGGACGCTAAAATTATTCCCATCTGTCTGAGAGTGACAAATTTTAAAAACCATGAAAATTGAAGATGATGCTTTAACGATGCAAATGTCTGCTAGTTTTAGAACCAATTGCTCAATTGAATACCTATTGGTACTGTTATGCAATGCATAATGTCTTCAATGCAGCTGGTAAGAGTTTATAAAACAGAGAATCAGTCAACCTTAACCTTCAATTATTTTAGGCAAAAAAAAACTAGTGCTGTTGCTGATCACACCATCACGCATGGAATCTCCTTTAACATCAGGCATGCTGAGGCATAAACAGAGAGACCAAAAATAAACCCCAATGCCTGCTACAGAAAGAATGCTGAAAAATTAAGCCTAACTCATTTGGCTTAATTTCAATGATTCAGGAGCAGACTTAAGCATTTGGTCAATCAAAACTGGAACTTAGCTTGTCACCATTTCGTACCACTGAGCATACCATGCTGCGAATGGTGGCTGGTGAAAAGTTGTTTTGTCTGAAAGTTGCTTTAATGCAGCACTGGCTGCATTTCACGCCATAGACGGCACACCATAGGGCCAAACTGAGTAAACATACAAGTTTTCTAACAACCAGTACCCAAAGTATTTGCAACCGAGTAATCTCCCAAATATCTGAGTGTGGATTTGAGCTGTAAATGAAAGGAATTTAAAAAAATCTCTATCATGAATTAGTCTTCAAATTTCATAGCAAAAAATGAAACATTTACAACTAAGTCCGTATTCTCGTTTTAATTTATTGCCTTCTCGTGAGTATATCAGAACATGCAAATGAAAAAATTCCTGCCATAATATTTTTGTTTCTATTTCAGGTACCCCTCACTTAACAATAAACATGTTCCTAAAGAGTGTCATACTAGCACATTTCATGCTAAGTGAGGTGTTTTTAAAGCATAACAATACAACTTATATCCTGTGCACCACAAGATGACTTTTCTGTGGCTAATTTAGATTTTAGAGCAAAGTTGCTAATGCACAGTGATAACAAAATCCAGGTAATTATTATCTTTTGTAGAACCATTTACTTCATTAATACATTGGATTGTGTTCTCCTACGCTTTTCCCATTCTAATTAAGAGGTGACAGTAGGTTTATAGCTAGTGCTTTAGCTGATGTATAGCAGGAAGATTGCTTGAACATTTACAGAGCAACCTCTCATTCCAGCCATGTTTTACCAAATACTATTGCCTTGAAAATAGAATTGAGATTGTTTACCATTGGCCTACTGCATTAGATACAAGACATTTCTCCTAGGAGATTAGCAGTGTTTTAGTGATTTAAAACTAAGAGTGACTTAAATGAAAATAATTATGGTTACGCTTTTTGCCTCATATCATACAAGTCATACCCCTGAAGTTCGCACAATTGACAGTGACTTCCCGCAGAAATATTTCCACTAGGCGAACCCACTTCCTTTCTTTCACCAAGAACTCAGTGCATCTGGAGGTTTTTTATCTCAGGTTTCACAATAGATGATAAAGAAACTAACCAACACATTGGCTCTCAGTAGATTACAGTCCGGTACAGGAATGTGTGTCACAGTTGTAAGGACAAAGCATGTGAGCTGTGAAGTGCCTCCAACCGCATTTCGAATGCAGATGCGATTGAAGGCACTTCACAGCCCCCATGCTGCCCTTTGTCTCTGAAGAAAAATCCAACTCGTCACCAGCCGCCTCATTTCCTTTCCGAGAAAGTACCTGTGATAAGCAACTCACCTCCATCAAAGTAAAAAAGGAAGATATGCTCCTAATCTTGATGAAACAGGATTTTTAAATATTCTTTATACACAGTCAACTAAATATTGATTATTGTCCATCTGTTGCTAAATGGCTTGAAAACTACCGAACCAAATGAAAATAATTTTGGCAGGAAGAAACTCGGTAAACTTGATTCTAATTCAGGCAATGCAACGACCTTTGAGCCTTCAAAGGCCTTAAAGTGGGCCCTTTCACAGAAAAATATATTATGCATATGGATTAGAGTATTAGACGTCATGCAGATGTGGTTTTATTCCATTAATTTAATTGTAATTATATTCTTAACAACAATGTTGATGAAGGTTGTCATTTTCACATTTAAGTGAATGAAAAGAAACATTTTTTATTCCTGCACTCAAATAGAAAATCAGGAATGTCTGAGTAAAGAGTTATAAACTATCAATATCACTTAATATATTTTATTTAAGCCCAAGTCTTACCATAGAAACCATTGACATAGCATATGCTTTAGATATACTTCTTTCATTCTTGATGTCTTCTTTATGTTTAGAGATTATCTCTGGGGCTTACATCATTATGAAAAACATACTTGCTGGCTTACAGAAATTCATTTTCTACTTTATATTATGCATGTGAATTGATTACAGCATAAAAAAATTAAAAGTGGTAAAGCACTAAAAACTTATTTTACGTAGTAAAAATGTCCAATATTGAATTCTAAAAATTAAAATTCTATAAACAAATTAACAAAATATATCTGACATACCTTCATGTACTTGTTCCATTTGTATGCAAGTTGCTAATTTGTGACATCATAATCACGTTTATTATATTTATATCAACTTCGACCATCCAGATTACCATAGATTTTACTTAAACCAGCATTGTGAGTTCTATCATTACAATTTTAGTATGCCTGCATGTAAACAACCCTTTTTTTAAACAGTTGTGATACAATACATCCAGGATAGAAAATTTTAGAGATTTCATGACCAAAGGTATGGTTTCCACTATTCTTCAACCAAACCACAGAAATGAGTGGTAATATTACCACTAATTACCATCTTGATACAATTGCAAAAACAACACAGAAAATCATCTTCTATGGTAAAAATATTTTTTTTATCACGATTTTTTTCAAATAACCCTTGGGTCATTCAATTTCAAATCAACCAGGCCATGACACCCACCGACTCGGATTTTCATGAAACTTACCATGGTCATACATTTAGGTATGATTGGAAATTGTGTGCAATTTTAGCCTCCAATTGTCATTTGTTAATGAAATATGAGCAATTGAAATTTTGGCGTGACCCCTAAAGTGCCGCAACGTGCAACACATGGTGATTTTTATTTTCATCCCTAACTCCATTCCTGTGTGCTGAAAAGCCATGATTTTTTTTCCTAATGCTAAGTGGTCCATAATGATCCCACCATTATCATTAGATATTCACTGCATGAAGTAATTCAGCTGCAAAAAAATTAAGTTTACAAAAAAATCTCCCTTGCACTATTTTCCATTATCAGCATCCACAGGGAAAGGCCATGCGAGTACAGACTCCTGGTTTAATTTAAAGTAATCACTAATATATGAGCAAAGATCCTGATGAAAAAAAATCGTGAGTCCAGCGTTCCTTTCAGTAAAAAAAAATACTCGTTCATGTTCACGGGAAAAAAATGGCTCTTTTTCAAGGCACATAGATATTGCACAATTTAGAGGAGATATAAGCTAATACTCATGATTAAACAATATTGGATCATGCATCAGCTACCTATCAGGTAACTGATGATGCTGTAAAGCGAAACCGGTAGTACCAATAAATTTAAAATTGTGGAAACTGCTCCTTCTTCATTATGTCACGTTTCCACTCAAACTCTCCTGAAACCTCAGATTATATTGACTTGTGTGCTCTCATCGTCTTCTTTGCTACTTAAAGAAATGCGAGTGTTATCAGCTTAAATGCTGTACTCCTTTGCTAAACATAAAGGTCCTGTGACGACCATACCTCTAAAAAAAGTCGAAGTCTATGAGAGCAGCGGGCATCCTGGTGAAGCCTGGAGAAAAATTTTCCTGTAGGTGTGACAAGAGGATTTCCAAAATTTGTAAAAGTGAAGTTGTTTCCAATGGCAGTGAGGAAAGCGAGAGAGAACTTACATCAGTTAAGACTGTGTTGGAAAGTGATAGAAAATAAGAAGAAGCCAACTGCAGCTTGGAGGCTTTAGACTGCTCTCCTTTGAAATTACATTCTCTGTCTTCTAACAGTAGACGCTCACATGGAAAAGGAAAGATAACACAGGCTAAGCATGACCTTGTTTCTAAAGTGTCTGGTGCATTGAAATTAGTGAATCCATCCCTGGAAAATATAAGTAGCAATAAAGATGGGAGTGACAGTCAACTCATCAAGCGAAAGGCAGCCAACTTGGATGGCCTGCTGACTAAAATTAAGACTAATTGCCAACAGTTAGTTGGCAGGGTAAAATTAAAATGCTGACCCTGGCCCCTTTATCTTGGTCTAGGAAAAGGATTATAAGTGAATTTCATGTTTCAGACTACACTGTGAGACAGTCAAAAAAGTTACTTGATGAGAAGGGAATTCCTGCTATGCCATCACCATGTGCTGGGAAACCACGTTTAAACTCCCCAGTAGAGCTGGAGAAAATATTTTACCAGCTTGACAAGAATCCTAGACAGATTCCTGGAGTCAAAGATAAAGTCAGTGTGAGTAAGAATGAGTAAGTATATGGAGAAGAGGTTGATTTTATATAACCTCAAGAAACTTTAAGTGCTCTTCAAAGAGCAATATCCACAAGAAAAAATTGGGTTCTCCAGATTTTGTTCACTTCAGCCAAAATGGTGTGTGATGGCTGGAGCTTCTAGGATTCATTCAGTTTGTGTTTGTGTCATACATCAACATGTGAAACTGCTAATTAATGCCTTGCAATTGAAGAAAGCATAAGAAGTTGATCGCTATCATCATCTGTGACAAAAACAATGCAGAGTGTAAGTTCAGAAAATGTTTTTACTATCCAGATCCTTCCAGGCTAAAGGATATCATCATTTCTAAGTTTTGTGAATATGACCCTTCTGTTACAGGGAAATATAGGCAGTGGGTTTCCACTGATAGAACAGAACTTCAGTTGTATATATCATCCATTGATGAACTCTTGGACATTCTATGCCTCAAAATGAATAAACTGATACCACATTATTACGTCACAATCCTCGTTTTTTTAAATAAGAAAAGAAACCCTCAGTCATGAAAAGGCAGTTATCATAATGGAATTTAGTGAAAAATTTTCATTTTTAATTCAGGATGAAGTTCAAAAATATCAATGGGCCAATCTATCATGCATCATACACCCTTGCTTGATTTACCAGAAGAAAGATGGTGCACTCACTACCTCATCTCATTGTTTCATATCTGATGACCTTAACTATAATGTGGCCTTGGTTATGGAAGTGCAACGTCACCTGATAAAATTTTAAAGGGAACTTCGCCTATGATCCAAGAGGTTCAGTACTTCACAGATGGATGTGCTTGGCAATATAAAAACTGCAAATCTTTTATAAATTTGTGCCATTATTATAATGACTATGGAATGAATGCAACCCAGTCTATTTTTCCACAAGCCATGGAAAGTCCTCTTGTGATGGTATAGGAGGTACCATTAAACGAATGGCACAGCAAATAACAACCAGCACCGGGATACATGAATTCCGTAGAGATAATATGAAAAACATCAAAATCCATATATTACATTAAGTTTAGGGATGTGGCTTGGTCATGTAGTAAACTTCTTGAAAAATCCATCAAGGCAAAAACAATTCCAGGAACAAGAAATTTCCATCATTTTGTGCCTTTATCAGATAGAAAAGTCACTGCAATGTTCACTGGCCTGGATGATGAGTACAGCATTATATTTGATTTTTGTTCTGAAACAGTGGATTTCCCAGATAATTTGGCTGTTGGTTCATATGCAGTGTGTATTTATAGCAAGCCGTGGTACATTGGAGCAATGAAAGCTTTCAACCATGAAGATGGTGATATTTCAGTTAAATTCATGACACATAAAGGGCCCTCACCTTCATTCTCTTGGCCAGAGAGATATGATGTTGGTCGTGTGCCACAAGGGCACCTATTGTGTGTGATTAATTCTCATGCAACCACAAGCTCTAGGAGGTCATACTACTTCTTGAGGGAGGAAGTGGACAACATTAGAAAAAAATATTTTGACTTTGTGAAAAACAATGAGACATCTTAGAATGTGGACAGCCAGTTAAAAAGAGAAGGCTCACTTTCAAATCAATTGGTAAGGTCATTGATTTAATTTTACTCTTTTTGCCTAAATTTCCAATGATATAGAATGACTAAATGAAACATTGAAAATAAGCATTAGGATGAAGTACCGGAGAAATTTCTCAATTACAACAATTTGATGATGTTTCCCTTTGACATTAGATAATGTACATTCCTGTGATGTAAATACATCTGGATATGAAATGTATTTGGTCTTTGGACACAGATTAAAAGGTAAGTAGAATGTAATAGAGTACAATGGATCATGCAGTTTTTTTATTAAAACTCCCTCTGCTCGAATAGTTCTGATAGCACAAAATTAGCAGTAAGTGGGGGAGTACATTCACATGATTGCCTTTGTGTTTCCTACTCTAAGAACCAGTAGCATACAATATAGTGAGATAATGCATGATCCAATATTGTATAACCATGATAGTTGTTTAATCATTGAGTTTATATCTCCTCTAAATTGTGTGATTTCTTGGTGCCTTGAAAAAGAGCCATTTTTTTCCCGTGAACATGAACGAGTATTTTTTTTACTAAAAGGAACGCCGGACTCATGATTTTTTTTCATCAGGATCTTTGCTCATACATTAGTGATTACTTTAAATTAAACCAAGAGTCTGTACTCGCATGGCCTTTCCCTGTGGATGCTGATAATGGAAAATAGTGCAAGGGAGATTTTTTTGTAAACTTAATTTTTTTGCAGCTGAATTACTTCATGCAGTGAATATCTAATGATAATGGTGGATCATTATGGACCACTTAGCATCAGAAAAAAATCATGACTTTTCATCTCACAGGAATGGAGTTATGGATGAAAATAAAAATCACCATGTGTTGCACGTTGCGGCACTTTAGGGGTCACGCCCAAATTTCAATTGCTCATATTTCATTAACAAATGATAATTGGAGGCTAAATTTGCACACAATTTCTAATCATACCTAAATGTATGACCATGGTAAGTTTCATGAAATTCCGAGTCGGTGGGTGTCATTTGGTCAAAATATTGGTTGATTTGACGTGGAATGACCCCCTTATAACAGAAAAAAACAATAACACAGTAATCATGAGCAAACAAATAACCACCGTTCTTTTCTGGCCTGTGCACACCATGCATACACTTGAACAAGATAATGTATGGGCGATTATAGTACACCAGAATGGAACAAGTACAAATGTATGAACCATATTAGAACAGGTTCTATTTTTTCTTCATGCACTTATACGACTTGGGTTGTCAAACTGTGCATTTTCGTGTCCATTTATGCATTCCTACACGAAGACATTAACTAGTACAGGTAGGTACCATGTAAACAGGCCTTTACCGTTGCACCAAGAACATTGTTTTAGAAAAAAGAAACCTCAAAGTCATCTTCTCTTACAAAATTATTCCATTAAAAATTAAAAAAAACCCTGATATTCATATCCTTAAAACTTGCAAAACCAATCATGCAACAATTTTGCATTACCCTCTAAACTTTTCTTACACAGAAAAAAGAAATATAATATGTTTACATGCACTTGGAACTAAAATTGACAACCGATCAAGTATGGAAGAGCCATGTGTATGAATTGCCTTGCTAAGTTGATAAAGGGTGAAATCGAATCCCATACTTTCCTGAATAACATTTGTCTATTAAACACTAAGTTTTACCAGAAGATGAAATGTCTTCAGTCTTTGGCACTGAAAAACCAACTGCAACATAAATAGCATCCTGCCAAGTGCTCGGAGATAAGGAAAAACCGTTTATGGGAATTTGGACTTGTTACATTTTTTCCGTAGACCATGGACGAGGACCTTTCATGTGCCCTATTATTGTAGATTACCAAAAGGTATGCTAAATTATCTTTTGACCGTTAATCGAAGCGCCTTTTTAGTTAGCATTCCAATTAATGGCCACCGGTAGTACTACAACATTATATTTCTCCAATTGTGTCACAAAGAATTTAATCGATTACAATATAGAGTTAATCCTCACAACTTTATACAACAAATTTTTCAGTCCGCAAAATTTATCTTTCAAGATTCCTCCTGTTGGCGACAAAAACTGAAGAGTGTCACCTTTAACTCTGCCTTACTTACACCACGTCAGTCATCAAATAAGAAAAAAGGAAAAGTACTCACCCTGCAGCAACTACTCGGCAAACTTTCTGTCTGAACTGCGTCTGCTGATGATAAAATCTTTTTGAAAACACTGCATTCCGTAAGTTTCTTCAAGCACACTTGTCTGGTAGTGGGCAGGCCATCTCCCACAGATCTGAGATATTAATAAACAAATTATTAACGTATCACAGCGATAAAATTCATGTAAATATCACTAGACACTCTGTTTTATTCTCAATACACTTTATTTACACCCACTTCAAGATGGCTCTCTCATTAACAATTTATTTTTTATCTTTTATCACCATAGCATGGTCTCAAACAAATTAATAAAAATAAAAACAAACATGCTCACAAATAAAAAAACAACAAATGAACTTAAAAACAGAAAATAAACTAAGCATTTACAAAAGTGATTTTGGTCATAAAGGCACATGCATCATTATACATCAACAGATCTCGTAATTATCCTGGAAAAAACAAAATAAATGAAGCACCATATTAAAGAAAATCGATAGCACTTTATGTGCCACTCACATGTAAGCCGACTAAATCATGTGGGGCATCCTTCACAGCTACTATTGCATGCTACATCCGAAGTGAATATATTGTAATAATAATCATGATTTTTCCTACTAAGTCAGCAATTCCTTCCTGAAGATTCCGTGAAAATCCCGCTGGTGCGACTTATGTTTTCACTTCAAAATCTCATTCACTGTTTTAATCAGGTACATCGTCAAAGACATCATCCACTCACTGACAAAGATCTCAAAATCACACAAAGAAACTACATTCAGTACGTTGATGTTTGAAAATGAAAATACTTATGATTATTATGCTCAACGAAAGGACCAGCGACGCCAACAAGGAACAACAATCGCCTGAGAGACATTTCACGACTCAATAGAAAGGGCTGAGAATATTTTCAACAATTTATGACATGGTTGTAAATCTTACGAATACATCATGCACGACCGCAACGTTTACTTGTTAATACAAGAACATGCAATCAAGCCTCAGATTAGAATCGATGATATCTAGTTCCCATTTTATCCGCAAAGAGCACACCTATAGAACAGGCCAAATATCCGCGTTTCAAGACAAATTTCTTTCCATTTGAAAAAATAAAGGGACATTTAATATATATTCGTCAATTTTCTTTCAATTTTTGGTAGTATTATAATTTATGTTTAATTATTATTCTATGCTTAGGACAGAAACTGAATTTAAGGCCGACTTAAGCTTCTACACGATCACATTTCATTTACGATCTTTAAATATGAAAAAGGTTACAAAATATCTTGAACGCTGAATTTAAAGAGTTTTAAATATTTATGTTTAAAAAAATTCAAGTAAGCTCAATTAGATATATCTCATCGTTGCAAATACATCATTTATCGATGTAGGCCTATTGCGTACGTAACTCTCTAGTGGTCAGAAAGGCAATTAAAGTCTGGTATCTGAACTAAACGTTTCTACCTTGGTCTGTTATATCGTAGAACGTCAATAAACATGGAATTTGTTGAAGTATTTGCTGATTACTCTGCTGCGATGTGATATCTTTTTGAGGTCATATTTAAATGCGAGCTTAACACGCCCTTTATCTTAATAATTCCAATGTTTTTGCATTGGTGTACGCAATGGAAATGATCGTAATTTATTAGGAATTTAGTAATCACTGAGTGCTGTGTGGATACTTTGCTTGAGAAGTGAACTGGTTTAGAGACTGAACTAGTTATAGCTGTGAAACCATGAGTGCTACCACTGGGAATTACTTAGAGTCTTTAGACAGGATTTCCAAGGACACCCCGTGCAGACTTTGCTTGAAGAAAAATGATTATTATTACAACATATTCACTTCAATTTTAGCAAGCCAGATAACTGTAGAGGATGCCTTATATGATTTAGTCGACTTAAAAGTAAGTGGCGGGTTACATGTTATCGATTTCCTCACCTCTTGTTTTATTCCGTTCTATGAGTACATATTTTCCTTGGTACGTCTGAAATCTCTTGCATATGTTTTCATTCCTTTCTTAGGTTGCTGTGGGAGATGGCCTGCCTGCCACTTTATGTCCATTGTGCTTGAAAAAGATCATCGAATTCTACGATTTCAAAAATATTTGTCATGAATCGGACGCAGAACTGAGAAAATTTTCGTCCAGAAATTACTTCAGGGTGAGTGCTTATTATTTTTTTCATTGGATGCCTCGTGTAACTTCCACATGATGTTAAATCGTTCTCGCAAACAGATATTAACTTCTTCGTGGTTATGCACCGTGTAGCCCGGTATTAGTAGTTTTAAGTTTATATCAACGAGAATGAAAAATGTAGCAAGATGTTTGTATTTGTTGGTTGAACTGGTTATAACAGTTACTTTAAAAAGTAAATTGATTGTGTATTTGATGAAGCACTTGCTACGACGGGGTAAGTATAATGCTTTATGACTGTAGCAAACTGGTACGTGCAACGTTTGTTAAAAATCGCTTTGATTAGGCATCAAAAGTTAATGGGGTATTAAATTTGTTAATGAACAACATAAGATGGTACTAACGGCCCTTGTGCATGATCGACAGAACAGTGAAAAGAGTCCAATGTCCCACATAAGTGTTTCCGAATTAGTTAACCCTGACGAGGCATTAGTTAACTCGCATCTGGGGCCGTATTCTGTATTTCGTCGGTACCGCACCGGTCGGTTTCCCTTCCCAGCCCACCGACAGCACATCATTCCGTACCGACGACGGTTTCCATACCGACGACGGCTAATTCAGCGATTCAGTATGGTCGTCGGTATCAAACCAGTCGGTACGGTTCCCTCTCCTTCCCAAACAGGGAAAATCCGAATATATCCGAAGTTTCACGTGTCTCCACCAATGAAAGAAGGGTAAAAACAAGTGAAGACTCATTGGCACAGTTTGTTGTCGTCATTCTCAATCTTTTTATTTGCGGAAATTACGACTTATTGCTAGATTAAGATAAACGATATTGGATAAGTTGTTAACAATGCTTATATAATGTGTGGTAGTAATGCTGTACCTACAGAATCGAAGGAAACAATATTACAACATCACAATAAAGTTTGTATGTGATGGAGATTGTTGTTGCTGGAATGAATTATTGAAACTATCCTTGAGATCGTAGTTTCTTTTTTTAAATATTGGTTACGTATATTGCTATTTATTCATGATTTGGTAATATAGTTGTCATTAAGTAAGTTCCGTCTAAATGTTATCAACGGAAGGTTATGCCATTGGCACCGTAGCAGACGAAAATAACATACCATGGAACGTGAACGTAGGATTCAAAAGCAAATGTAAATGTCATATTAGAGGAACAAGTTAGGAAATTGTTATAAAAATATGGAACTGGGTGTAATTAAAAGAAGTGTAATGACGAGGAAGTAAAGAAATTGTGATTGGGTGAAATACATATGTTTAAGTTGCGCATTCCAAGTGAGAGAAAATGATAATATTGCGGTAAACCTCATACTTATTAACAAATATCTTCTTTCATCGTCAAGGGAATCAATGGCTGACGATAAAATGAAATATAGTTGCCTGTTACAGATGAAAGAAACTGATACCGTTGTGGCAAACTTCATACTTAAATAAAAAGATCTTATTTCTATGCCGAGAGAAACGCCAAATGATGATTGAGTGAAATAATAGTTGCCTATTCAGAGTGAGATAAAGTGATAACATTGCGGCAAAACTCATATTTAATCAAAAATATCTTTTTTATGTCAAAGGAGCAAATAAATGATGATAGAGTGAAAGAAATCCTATTACAAGCGAGTGAAAGTGGTAACATAAATGAGAGAAAGTCATTATATAGTGGCAAACCTAATGTTTATTAACCAATATCTTATATTTATGTCAAGGTAATCAATATAGATGTTGACACAGTGAATTATAGAGGCCTATTCGAAGGGGCAGAAAAAGATAACATTGCAGCAAACCTCATTATTTACTCGGTGATGAGATAAAAACAAAATAAAACGTACAATGCGCACCGGGGAGTTGATGAAACCCACTAGTCGGTGGCCGTACCGACACCTTTTTGCTGTCGGTACGGGTACCGACGATCTCTCGCCCTCACGTCGGTGCCGCACCGATTGGGTTCGTACAGAATCGCACGACTTCTTACCGGGAGTCGGTGTGACGTCGCACCCGACGAATCGGTGCCGCACCGATCGGTTTGGAGTTACAGAATACGGCCCCTGGTTACTCAATGGTGAAGAGTGAAGTCGTTTTTTTGCGCTAAGTGTTTACAATTCCATAATAGCCGAAAAAGTGAATCATTTGAATTCATGAATGACCAACTCAAAAAAGATATCAATGAACATAAAAATTTTTGTGGAATATGTTTTCGATGTATTTCTTTTGCTTTTTACATCCTGTTTCGTTTTAAATTACAACACTTACAGTTTGGATAGGTAATTCACAGAATCGTACTTGCGGACTTAAAGACGTTTATTTACCGTTTTGAAGTTGAAATGCACGAGGATATATCCAATGAAATTTTTCAACAAATCGATCTAAAATTTATAGGACAGGTTAAGAAAATGTATTGTGCATACCTGGCAATTTTGTGTACTTGTTCGTTGCAATGCTTCAATATTAAGTGTATGCATTTTTTATATTTGTAATATATCTGATTGATTTCATAACAATATAATTTGCTAAAATTGTCTTTGTCAGCTGTTTATCAAATGTTTTATGTCTTTGCTTATATAAACCGTTAATTCATACAATTCTTCAATAATAATATTTTGTGTACATGATTTTGGTGCTATCAAAAATCATGTACACAAAAGTGTGTTTTTTATTTAGTGACAGTTTGGTTTTTAGTTATTACACTGTAAAAATGTGTACATTTCTATAGGTATCCTAATTTTAAGAGATGTTTTTCGTTATAAAATACTATTTTTTATGTATTGAGATGTTTTTCCCATGTAAGAATTGTAATAATTGTGGCTGGGGATATTAAACACTGTATTGCTTTTTAAATCGGTAGGGGTTATTACAATACGGTTCATGGTTAAAGGTCTGTTTACTCCATGAATTTACCTGTGCTAGCTATTGTCTAAATAAATGAATCCAGAAATGTACACAAGAATGCATTGTGTAACGCACCCAACTTGTGTGAATGCATGAATAGAAAATTGAACCTGTCTGATTTGGTCCTTGCATTCATTATTCATGCATTCACACATTAAGTTGCATATGTTATTGTTTGGTGTAAACAGGCTTTAAAAGTATGAGGTGATGATTTTGATTCTCATGATATATTTTTTCGGTCAACTTTTTTGAAAATGCTTATTATTTGTACAGATATTGTTTTTGCAAATAGCTTCATGGCATGGGGAATGGGATGTATTTCATTTTATAGATCTATTTTGTTCTATGAATTTGAAGTGCATGGAAAAATTGTTGGAGTAGAGATTGGAATGAACTACTTGAATGGGAAGGTCTTCTTTTCTTGTATATTTTTGGGATATCTTGCATTTTAATTTTAATGGCTGTCTTTCCAAAATCACCACCAGGTTATGACACGCACAATAAAAACTGTAGAAAGCAGCTTTCCTGAGGCCATAATATCATACTCTGTTGTGTATGAGTGTGTTACTTTGCTTTGTGCAATATTTCTTCAGCAGACGCTCTCTCGTTGACATGTAATTTTGCATTGCACGTTTCGGTGTCTCTTCTTGAAAGATGCAACCCATGAAGCACTAGCTTAGAATTCTAATCCTGGAGATATGTAATGAAATCACCCTGAAATAGCCTATTCTTGTGAAGTCCGCATCATCACCAGTTCATTCCTGTTCTTGGCTTCCACGAAGCGATCGTATACCCATCTGTCGATCATTTCAAGCTTGTCAATTTTCGTTATCCCTGATTTTATGTCTTTCTCCCACATGGAAACTGGGGAACTCTTCAAAGACAGTATGTTTCAAATCTTTTGCTCTGAAAATAAGTTCCCTGCATTTTGATGCCAGTACCACAGTTTTACCACTCCTGTTTGGATGAATCTTGGCGGCATAAATGTCAATATAGGGCTTATTCTCAAAAAGCAGTCAAACCCGGGCTTATATGGACAAAACCCTTCAACAGTATTCATATCTAATTGTCTACTTTCAAATAAAGAAGGTTTCATCTTCTTTCTTGACATTACAAGTAAAAAAATGTGATATGTATGAAATCAACTAATCTGAAGAAGATGGAACAGATTAGAAAAAAGGTTGTTGGGGGACTGGAAAAAATTTACTCTCTCCGAGTCTCGAACCCTGGTCTTTCGAAATGATAGTGCAGTACGCTACCACTAGGCCAAACTGGCATTGAAACAATGAGCCAAATTATTTAATGAAATTCAATGTCATTATTTTTTAATTTAAATGCTTTTTTCCCTCAAACCCGGGCGTATATGGACAAAACCCTTCAACAGTATTCATATCTAATTGTCTACTTTCAAATAAAAAAGGTTTTATCTTCTTTCTTGAAATAACTTGCTCAAAGTCTCCATGAGGCTGTAAGAGATACTTCATGGTGATATCAGGTTGCCTTAGGGGATCCCATTTTTTATTTGAAATCAATTATCTATGCTTTCATTAAACAGCCATAGTCGACATTAACATAAAATAATTTTTACAAATCTTCCTTCCTCAAAATTGTAATCTGCATTGTTATCTCCTATTTATCTCAACGGAATTTAATGATTAACTTCAGTTTTATACAGTTATAAGAAGTGATATAAATTCAAATGAGCAAAGTGTATTTGAGTAATGTAAAGGAACTCTTACTTGATTAATTTCATTAGAGAAACCTAAGGATACCTAATGTTGTATTCATTTAAGGATACATTGGTAACGATTTTTTTAATGAATTAAACGCTCTCATGAGTAGGTAGATCTGTGTATGAAACTAAGAACTGGTTTATGGTCTCTATCCAAATCATTATGTTTTTTGGTAGTTTCATTGTTCATGGAAGGAGTTATTGTTGTTTAAAATCAATTTTCTTTCCTTTGAAAAGTTTTTTTAATAATGGAACCTACCGTTGATCAATGTTATGTTGTCAGGTTCTTAAGTTAAACAATGTCAGTACAATTATTTTTCAAAATTTGAGTTTCTTAATATTTCTTTACCGTAACCATCGCTTGAGACACGTGAATATCGCAAAAGCGATATGGATGCGATGTGCGCAAATAAATGTTGAGATAGATGCGGTGACCGGAATTTCATGATATTTTACGCAAATTTGCTGTTTAGATCGCAAAATTCATACCTTATGTTCCAAGCACAGTTTGAATGCTCTGCCGACACTCACTGCTTAAAACATGTGAGCCACTTGCCAGCTGCTAGTTGGCTGGGACTCTACATGGCCACGAGCTACAATTGGGCATGGGCAAGCTACACCTCCGCCACTATATGTCTTGTTCCTTAATTTATTGAAGATACGTCTCTTTCGGGTAATACACCGCGTGGGTCCATTGTTCTCGGACGACAGTTTCGCCGGCGTTACAGTCGGCTTCCTCAGGTCAGTGAAGTAATGATGCAGTGAATTGGCCGCCTTATATATCTGTCCGTAGAGGCTAGGTCATCTGTGATTGGCTGTCGCTGCTGTGTCTTTTTCCACGCAAAACTCGTTTCCAGGCATGCGGAAGGGGATAGCCGTCTTCCCTATTGAAATTATCTTGAGTCTTGCTTATTTCGACGGCTTCCCGTATCAGGCGTGGAAAATATCTCCTTTCTTCGGAAATAAGCTTCGTTTCGTCAAAATTGATGTTATGGGTAGGGCCTGTCCATATGTGCTCTGCTATGGCAGAAAGTCGAAATTGTCTGTTTTTAGTTGCCCTTTGATGCTCCATTAGGCGGCACTTGAGGGATCTGGAGGTCTGGCCTATGTAGCTACTCCCACAGCTGCACTTGACTTCATACACTCCGCTCTTCGACTGCGTAGGAACTCGGTCTTTTACTCTAACGAGAAGGCTTTTGGTCTTGGAGACGCAATTGAACCTTTCGGCAGCGGCAGGTTTCGATTTTTCTTCTGCAGGTTGGTCATCGGTCTTTAAAAGGGCCATATTCGCTTTCCTTTCTTCCCTCCGGATGATGTCTCGGTGGTATCCATTTTTCTCCATTACTTTCCTCAGGTGTTTTTTCTCCTTATCTAGGGAATTGTCGTCGCAAATAGTTAGGGCTCGGTGGAATAGGGTCCTGATTACAGAGCTCTTCTGCAGTAGATGGTGGTGTGAAGAATATTGTAGGTACCGCTCCGTGTGGGTCTTTTTCCTGTAGACCTCATGGCCTAGTGTCCCGTCGGTCTTCTTCTTCACGAGGACGTCTAAGAATGGTAGGCATTTGTCTTTTTCTATCTCCATCGTAAACTTGATGGAGTCGTCTTGCTGGTTAAAATGCTGTAGGAATAGATATAGCTCTTTCTCTCCGTGCTGCCAAATGACGAAAGTGTCGTCTACGTATCTTAGGAAGAGTTTAGGTACAACCCTAGAGGTACTCAGCGCCTGCTCCTCGAACTTTTCCATATAGAGGTTGGCGATGACTGGCGAGAGAGGAGATCCCATGGCCGCACCTTTCTTTTGTTCATAAAATTTCCCATTCCAAAGGAAATATGAGTTCTTTCAACATAACTCCACCATCTTCGGGATGTCGTGCGGTAATCCTTCCGATACGAGTGCTCGCCCAGCCTGCACCGCCTTTTCCACTGGTATGCTTGTAAAAAGGGACTCCACGTTGAAACTCACTAGGAGATCAGTCTCTGTGGTCTCCGTGTCCTTGCAGATCTGCACGAAATGCGATGAGTTCCTTACGAAGGTCGACGTCGTACCGGTGAAGGGTTTCAGGAGACTCGCGAGGTATCTTGCCAATTTGTGTGTGGGTGAGTCCACGGCACTAACAATGGGGCGAAGAGGGACGCCCGCTTTGTGGATCTTGGGGAGCCCGTACAGCCGAGGTGGTTTGCGAGCCGGTTCAATGAGTCTTTTCCTCTCTTCCACTGGGATTGATGATTGGTACATGATATCTTTCGTTTTTCGCTGTATACTTGACGTCGGGTCGGACTTCTATGTTGCAGGAACCACAGAGAGGATTTCACGCGTTCTCGGCAAACGCAATGTAATCACAAGGTTCAATTGCGTCTCCAAGACCAGAAGCCTTCTCGTCAGAGTAAAAGACCGAGTTCCTACGTAGTCGAAGAGCGGAGTGTATGAAGTCAAGTGCAGCTGTGGGAGTAGCTACATAAGCCAGACCTCCAGATCCCTCAAGTGCCGCCTAATGGAGCATCAAAGGGCAACTAAAAACAGACAATTTCGACTTTCTGCCATAGCAGAGCACATATGGACAGGCCCTACCCATAACATCAATTTTGACGAAACGAAGCTTATTTCCGAAGAAAGGAGATATTTTCCACGCCTGATACGCGAAGCCATCGAAATAAGCAAGACTCAAGATAATTTCAATAGGGAAGACGGCTATCCCCTTCCGCATGCCTGGAAACGAGTTTTGCGTGGAAAAAGACACAGCAGCGACAGCCAATCACAGATGACCTAGCCTCTACGGACAGATATATAAGGCGGCCAATTCACTGCATCATTACTTCACTGACCTGAGGAAGCCGACTGTAACGCCGGCAAAACTGTCGTCCGAGAACAATGGACCCACGCGGTGTATTACCAGAAAGAGATGTATCTTCATACTCATCGACCCGCGGAAGCCTGCATAAGGAATCCTTAATTTACTATTGTTATACTACATAATTATTTAACATATTCTGTATTTTGTCATATGACTGTGTTTCACTACATTTTATCATCATCTACCTCATTATGAAAATAAAAAATAGACGCTACAAAATGCGATAAACTGTTATTGAGAGTGCAATAAAATAAAAATGAAAGTGCCATTTTCACGCGATGTCTGATTTAAGTATAATAATAGTATAGTGGTTATTTGAAAAATATCCTGTTTTTTTTAAATAGTTTAGGCATAGGAGAGGATTATTTTTTGCTTTTAAATTGTATTATTTTGGTCATTGGTAAATAAAATAGAGTTTAGAACATAAGGTGCACTGACCTAGAAAAGTAGTACTCTTAAGTTGTAGGTAATATTTTAGATGCTGAATAAAATCTATCAAAATCATTATTTATGAATGTATTTTACATGTAAAGAAAAATTGTTATAATTGGTTAGACAAAAGTAGTTTTACTAAACTTTATACCAGTCAAGTTCATCAAAAGTGAAACAAATATAAGACATGTTATTATAATATTACAACATATAATCTAGTAACTAACAAACTAAAGGACCCTAATTTTTAGTTCCCATATAACTATATGCAAGAGTTAATGAAATGTAAGGAAAACTTATTCCACATCAATGATCCTATTCAAAGACACCATAGTTGAAAATTGAGAATTTGGTGGTTTTGACGCAAGAGATCTTTGCAGCTTGCAGGCTGTGTACTAATTACTAAAGCATACATTCCTGTGACAGACTGCAAACTACCAAAAGCCCATATCTTGGTAAGTTATTTGCTCTTCGACATTAAAAACAGAGGTGAATAACCTTCAGTTGTGAAAGTGTAAATATATGTGTTCTTATGGGTAGTCTCTCTAAATAGTATATCCTTCAGCTGGGCAACTTAATTAATTGTACAATACTAGGCAAAAAGCATATCCATGCTGATCTATTTTCATGTAAGAAAATCCTAGCTTCACAAAACTGCTTGTCTTCTGTCAGAAATATCACATGCCACATGGAGTAAGAATATGGTAATCGGAGACTATTCTATTAAGAAGCTACATGTCTTCATATTGGACCCCATATTTTCTTCAGTATGACATGTTTAGATATATTAAGAGGTCATCAACAAAATAAATACATTCCTCTTCAGTTTCTGAGACACCACTGTGTAAAATTATTAGGTAGTGATTTTATCCTTATAAACGCAACTTCTCTGACTATTATTGCAGAAGCGAATTCAGCATTAAAAAATTTATTTTTTTTTGTTCATTTAACAATGATAATTGTTACCCTATGTCTCTATTTTAAGTACAAGCTTGTAACTTAAAAAAAGGAAGTTACAATACTTCACATGAGCATAATATTCCAGGGGTAACGTGAATTTTCTGCGAATGGGACGATTGGAAGGCCTTCTCCTGGCTCCAAGAATTTTGTGATAAAGACATAATATGAACTGAGTTTCAACAAGCTATAGCTTAAGCTCCATCTGGCAAGGTCACCAGGTCCCACACTTTGTTACACTTAAAGGACTGCATTTCCTGATGCAGTGCCCTTTTCCAATATGACCTTTCTGGGCCAGCCAAGGCCTCATCGACTGAATTAGGATCCTTGCCACTAAAAAAACTACTCGAAGCTAAAATGAAGTTACAAATTAAGGGTAAAGTTTAGGGTTCCTATTTTGTGAAGGGCATTTTCTCTCCCTCTCAATACTGGATTCTCTGACTTCAATAGATTCACCACAATTTTCAATACCAAGGACATCGTTATTGGAGTCTACTTCCCCATCCAAAACACAACCTTGACTTTCTGTCATTGGTCCTTGCATTCTACTCTCATCAAACCCAATTGACTTAACATTATTTAAAGGAAAACTAGATTCATTCCTTGGAAAAAATGATAAAAAATGGTACACTGCATCATTCTTACCCTTATTGGGTACACTTTCACCCCTTACATTAGGCCTCGCATAATTTTCTAAGAAATCATTTCTTGCCTTAATGACTCGGAGGGATTATTTGGATCAATTTGTCTATAAACTTTTCTTGTTTCACAATACCCAACAAAATTAACCTTTTCCCCTTAGCATCCCACTTATTTCTTTTCTGATCAGGAACATGATCATATGCAGGACACCAAAAAACCCTTAAATGTTTGAATGATGACATTTTTCCTCCCCACAACTCTTGTGCAGCCTTACCTTGAATAGCTCTATGTGGTACACGGTTTTTATTGTAGACTGCAGTGTTACAGGTCTCCACCCAATAACCCTTTGGTAAGCCTGAATCAAACAACCTGCATCTAGTCTTTACACATATTGTGCGATTAGCACATTCTGCCACACGATTCTGTTCAGGGGTATATGGGGTGCTAATCTGATGCTCTATTCCATGTACCCTTAAAAAGAATCAAACTTTTGATTAGGTAATTCAAGACCATTGTCAGATCTTACAACCTTAATCCTTTTATCTGTCCTGGTCTCAGCCCAAGCTTTAAATTCATTGAATCTATCAAATGTTTCACTTCTGGATTTCAAAAAAATAGCAAAATGGCTTCCTGGAATAATCATCAACAAGCACAAACATGTTTTTTGCCCCGCCAACTGAGACATCACTTATTCGACCACAGAGATCCATATTTACCAGACCCAAAACTTGATTAACTGGCATGCTGACACCACTCCATTTGTGTATGAAATCATGGACGATATGTTGAATATCCTTTTTCGTATTGCTTTAGAGCATCCCATGAATGTATTTTTAAGGAGAAGAGTGTTTTTTCTCTTACTTTTTCTGCAGTTTTTTGAAGGAGGAGGGGCAGCTGATGACAACTCGGGGCCTTCTGTGGAGACTAAGGGCTGCCTTCAAGAGGCTATTGAAAACAATTCACAGCCCACATGCTCAGCCCAAACCACTGAGATATACCTTCCTGTGCCAGACTTGGTACTGCCCAGGGACAATGAGTTGGTAAGTTATGTTCTAGTACACAGTGAAACCTGATTTGAACCACCTTCAGTTATACAAATTTCTCGGTAGCAATAAGGAAGACGGTGTGTCTGTCATAAATATAAGTATATTTATGGGAAGTCACTCAAAGTAATGCCACCGTCAGTTTAGGGATTTTGTAGTTGTAACATATGAGGCAGAAAACTGAACCACACTAATATTTTTCAGTCAATATCACTTTTACAACACTGGAAATCTTCTAATAGAAATTACTTTTATCCGATGGAGTAGGCTTGTAGATAACGATGTGAAATGTCTGTTTGAGCCATTTGTCTTGGCTTTAACTGGGCTGTGTCTCAATATTGCCTTCTCTTTGTTTTAAGCCATCTTTCTCCTTAATTTCAATGAAGGATCCAGCTATAACTGTTGTGACCCCTCATTACAAGCATGGGTAAAGAAAATATTAGGACAATTCTATGTACATTGGAACCTCAATCTGTCGTTCCCGCTGTTTTGCCTCTGCTGTAAGTGGCCAAAACTCTCATTCAAATCACACGCCCTTTGTGACATAACTCTCCCTCCCTAGTTGTACATTGATATTCTGGAGTTTGATCCAGGAGTCACAAAAATATCATGAGTACATTGGCCAGCTGGAGTGATCTCAAGGAAATGAGGATTTTTTTATCATCGAATGGGCTTAGTATTGTTTTTTCTTTAATTGAGTGAAGCCTATTACTATCTTCCAGTTTCAAGTGAAAGACGAGGATGAAGGTAACCTCAGTGAAGGGATTCATCCTATGCTGTACACATATGATCCAGCAGGAATTTCAACTTATGTGTCAGACCCATTGGCCACTGATGAATTGGTGAGTTGACTTTTGCCTTGTATAGTTCTAATTTTCTACGGCACAATATCATTCCTTAGAGGATTATTCCCAACACCTCTTAGAACAAACGTAAAGCATTCTCCTACTCCTGATCAATAATGACCAGCTACAGAATACATTTAATGAATGAATAATTTTAAATGAATTATTTATTGTAATGAACTTTTTTTTGCTTTATTTATGCAAAACTGACTGCTCAAATTTGTTTACTGAGCAAGTGAGAGCACTGTCATCACATGACTGAGTAGTAGAAGGGTGATTAGGAATTGAGAGTTGAGAGGAGTACTGTTGAGTTTGGAACAGTTTAATAGCATGACCATGACATCATGATGCAGCTGCTAGCCCGGTCGAACAGCATAGCTCGTTCCTTATGAGAGATTGATATTCACAGGAATCAGATCAGTTATGGAGTTCGTGATGAAAGTGAATGGGAATATATAACAAGGACTAGGGATTTGTCCTTTACCATTTTTGAATGGGGTGTTGCACGTTGGCAATGCAAATCGATTACCAAAAGACATCAAATTTTAGGAAGGTGAACTGATTTTTATTTACTTTGACTCAATTTTTTGCTGTTGTTGTTCATAGTCTCGAAACTTATAGTTTATATTATTTTATTAGAAATCAGTGCTCTTTGCCTTGCTCATTTTTGAAAATTAATTTAATGCAAGGGGAAGTCTTGTATTTTAAGAACTATTTACTCTCAAGATTTTCCCAATAAAGGGGTTCCTTCTTCTCACCAAGAATTTCATTAGATTATATTGAAACAATGAGAACTTTATTAGCCAAATGTTGTTGGTTGATTAAGTAAATATATTTCTACTAAGAGGCAAGAATCGTTCATTGGGAATAATTTATTTTGTACCCATATCCTGTAATTAAAGCATTCTTCATGATCACTTTTGCTTCTTGTACCTATTGATTATAATATGTATCAATGGAGGTTCCTCTTTCCAATAGACTAATCCGGTATCATACAAGTGCCCTTCTGTTAAAGAAGATCATATCAGCGATGATGAAGATAGATATAGACTCAATGATTGCACTCATGGTGCATCAAGCAAACTGATACATCAAGACATTTCTGGTCAGGTAATACTATTTATGAACTATGTATTGTCTGTTGACCTTGAGTTACACATAAACTGATTGGAATCTTCCTAAAATTGGTTTTTCTTATCTTTAAATATTTATTTTCTTTTTCTGTTTTAAATCCTTATTAATCTAACTAATGATATATGTACATCTAGAAGCATTCTTATCCCTTCTTCCCATCCATTTCTCCATTTCCCTTTTGACTAATGTCTTTATAAGTGTATCATATCTCATGCTGTGGCTGATGAAGTTTTGTTTTTTCGAAGACTTCTCCATCTATTTTCTGTACTCCCTTGGTACTTCCTCATTCGATCCCTTTTACCTTCTACATTATTCATGAGCAACACATTTCAAATGCTTTCACTTATGGCTTTCATGCGGCCGTCGATTTAAAATCTTGCTATCATTTTTAAATATGCTCAAAATGTAGTGTCCGATGAATATTTTCCATATTTTTGTATAAGTATTCTCAGCTGTGTGGAGATTCCTCTTTTCACTAGAGTGCTCTTTGTGCCGAAGCTATTCTATTCACTATTTCTTCTTGCTTCATCCATCACTGATAACTAGGCCTTATGTAGCTTGTGTGCTTTTAAGGTTATGAGACATGAAAATGACATTGTGTTGAAACCATGGTCAGGAGTGGAGATATATGTCAAATTGTGGAAGTTGTCATTTGTTGTTTGTATTTTATCATAGATAATAATTGCATTTACACCTGAAGTAATTTCATACGGTTGAAAGCACTGTTGTATAGCTTTTGAGCAAATATGTATGTAAAGGTTTCAGTTATTTTTGTGCAAGATAATGACATTCTTCTTAAAAGCTCAGTGCTCTTTGCTCTGCTCCTTTTTGGAAGTTAACTACAATGATAGGGGAAGTCCTCACCTTTAAAAGATATTCATTCTCATTATGTACCCAATGAAGTTGTTCCTCCCTTTTCTTAAGGCTTTTATTGGGTTGTATGAGAAGGAAGAATAAGTTAACTGGCTGAATCTTGTTAGTCAATTAAGTTACTCTGTTTTTTACAAATAGGCCAGAAAACTTGATCAGGGATTACTTGTTTACTACAGACACCCTGTAATTCAAGCTTCGTTCATGATCACTTTTGCTTGTGCACCAATAGATGAAAATGTGTATCAAAGTGTGTTCCTCTTTCCAATAGAGTGATCCAGTAAGGTACAAGTGCTCTTCTGTTAAAAGCGATGAGATAAGCGATGATGAAGAAGAATATGTGTTGAATGATTGCTCTGATGGTTTTACTAGCAAACAGGTGCATCAAGACTCTTCTAATCAGGTGTTACTATTTATCAACTATTTATTTTCCATTGAACTTGAATTGCATATGAACTACATTGCCATCATACACCCACGTTCCTTAAATTCATTTCATAGAGTCCTCAAATCTTAACTAACATCTGCTTATCTTTCCATTTTAATGCTCTTCTTGTTGTATATCTTTAATAATCTGACTTATTAAAACATTCTGAGCCATTTTTTCCCTACTTTCAGTCCACCTGTCTCTGTCTGTCTATTCTTATTACAAGACCATCATATCTCATGATGTATCCGATTAAGTTAAGATTTTTAGAAGACATCTTATCTCCCACTCCTCTTTGACTTTTCTGCAGCTGTCAATTTTGAAACCTTGCTACTATTTATAAATATGTTCCATATGTAGTGTTTCATGAATTGTTTCCTTACGTCTGTATTTTAATTCTCAGCTGTGAGTAGATTATTCTTTTTTTGTAGAATGCTCTCTGTACCTGTGCTATTCTACTTACTATTTCTCTCCCGCTTCATCCATCACTGGTTATTCTGCTTCCCTTAGTATAACATGTCAGTCAGTTTTTAAGGTTATGAGAAGTGAAAATGAGATTGTGATGAAACCATTGTCACTAGTGGAGTTATACTTTAAAGAGGTGAAGTTATCATTTGTTGTTTATATTTATTACGGATATATTGCATTTATACCAGAAAAAATGTTCACATCGTTGAAAGCACTGTCGCATACCTTTTGAGCAAATAAGTTGTTAAGAATTTAGTTATTTCTGTGAAAGCTAATGACATTCCATTTCAATAAACATTATAAAATTTTTATTTAGTCACTCGTAGTAAGAACAGCTCTATTACACACCACTCTTCAATTGTTTGTGCAGAGTAAAATAAACCTTCATATTTTCCCATTGAAGTTAAGCATCTCTTGTCTTATAAGGAGTTCATGTATGGATAACTTTTTCATCAACTTGGAATTGCCACCTGTTATATCTAGACTGAGTAACTTATTTTTATTAATCAAAATGTTTCACAAACTGACTTATAAAGCAAAACACAATAAATTATTCACCTTTATTGACCCTATTAATTTTCCATGTATGTTTGTTATTACATTTGTGCTCTGGACTCTCATGGAAATTTCTCCCATAAAATAGGTTTCTAATAAGAATAGGATTACATCTGGAGTTTTACATTTCCAGAAATCATTGCCCTGATGATCGTTACGTGGCTTTTGAAGGGATTTTGCAATGAAAATAAGAGGTTTTAAGTCTTTATTTAAGTGGTAAATTTAATAAACATAAGCATAAACATTATAAAATTCTGACATTATTTACTTTGAGGATGCTTGCAGGGTAGCATGAAGAATATATCCATCTTGAATGAACTTTAATTTTATTCGTGAGACAAATTCTCAAAAGCATTTCTTTTTTGTATCTGAATCATTTATGATGATGATTTGGCATTATGTTGCAGCCCATAACCTTAACTGCATCCCAAGGTGAAAAGGTGAAAACTCAGGGGACAGGAGCCATGGTAGAAGACCTGGAGTGGAGTCTGATTGGGGCAAAAAAGGAACCATCTCTGGAAGAGAATACCCAGGTATGTAAGGAATTCTTGTTATGGAATTAAATTAATTGATGACGGCTATATGTAGTTGGTAAAAATTTAAACGTTTATCATTGTAAATGGTAGGACGTTTTGCTTTCTGAACAGCTGTTAAGGTTACCTATTTGATTCAAAGTTTCTAATTCCTGAAGTAGTATTCATATCTCAAAAGAAGCCGTTTTCATTCCTCTTTATGTTTTATTTATGTGTGATAGTATGCTTTCCTTATATTTTACGAAAGTAAACGCTTGTACTAATAAATCATCTCATTAAGAATATCAGGTCTTACATTTAAATCAAACTTTTTAGTGATATAATATGTCGGAAGCTGTCCATGAATCATCCCTGTGTGGGGTAACATTACCAATGGTTTGATTAAGAAATGCAGTTCAACATTTACATGTCTATTTTATCCCTTATACATGGTCTACCTTCATGTAGGAGCGATAGCCTGGCGACTATGCTGTGTGGCTACTACCTGGAACTTCTAAGTACTATTTTTGCATGCAGCTGTTTTCATAATTTGTTCCGACTTTTCATTTAACAAATACCTTATGTTCATCAATATCTCCATGATTTTCACAGAAAAATTTACATTTCAGTGTCATTATCTTCTTCTGCAATGAGGCTGCATCAGATTTTATCCCATTTTTTGACATGATATATAGTTTCAAACATGTCATTTTGGTTTTTCATTACCAAAGAAATCTTAATTCTTTTATGGTATCTTATGAATAAAATGACATCAATCGCAGAGTTTACGAATAAAAGTAATATTGCAATGCTGGCGTAGCGTAAATTCAAGACCACTTCTTTGTTGAAAGAAATGCAAAAATATACAATTCTCTGAGTGTTGAAAAAATGTTTATTTTGAATGGAAAATATTTGTTGGGAGTTCCAACTTTTGATGCAGTGTGGTGTATGAAGTAGTTTTAGTCAATCCTTAAAAACAATTTCTGAAACCTTTGTGCATACATGATTCATATGTTGATGATTACTTACAGCTTACTTTAGGCGAGGATGGGGACCCAATTGAGAGATTGACTATTGCCCATGATTCAACTACGAAGGCATTTGGTGAGTACTCTTAATGGTTGAAAGTAACTCTATACATGAAGGAAATGATGCTAATGTGGAGGATGCACATGTTAATGCTTTCATTTAGCCAACTTTTACTGTTACAAGGGACATAGTTTAAAAGTACGACAGTGGCCTATGAGTCCGCAATGGAATCAGTGGGTTAGTGCTCTCAAGGGCTATAAATAGCTGTGTATGAATAAGGCTGAGGCTGCTTTCTGACGGGATGTCTTTTCACTGGCCACCATCCCGTGTGCCGCCATGCTTTCAAATAACCATATGTCTCTAGGGATGCCTTCAGATGAGTCTAATTATACCATGGTCTCCACAGCACCCATTTCATTCTGGACTGGAACCATGCCATCGGCACCATCAACGGACCATAAAATTCAGGCCGATTTCAAATGTGACGACTTGCTAGATTTCATGATGACATGTCATGAATGGTGGATTGTACTGGAAGTCATCATCTCTTCTGAAAGTGTCCTTATTGTGACTGATTAGTCATCCATCCATATTTTCTGTTTTCTTTAGTTTAAGTGCCAAATTAATAGGGGAGAAGAGTTACGTTTACATGCTTTTTTGTGGTCATCTACATCATTTTTAATGCTTTACAAAAATTTTTGTTGTATTGAAATTTTTAATATTTAACTAGCCATGTTTTGAGACCAGTTTATTGAAAAAATAGCAACAAATCACCATAATGGAGCACTTGATTTGATTATCGAGCATCGAAAAGTCTTAATAGAGAATGTTAATATGGAAACTGGTCATGTGAATTGAAAAATTATCTTTGCTTTTGGCCCATTATAAGTTAGTGGCAAAATTATGGAAAATATTTTAAATGTGTGCATTCCTTTTCGCCCTTCTTTCCCTAGAATAGGGTATGGTGCTTTGTTGGGTTTAACGGAGAGCCAAGCATGAAGCTTCCTTGGTGGAGAAAATACTGTTGACATAATATAAAATCGATAGTAATGCGCCAGTAATGGAATCAGTATGGCTAAGAATAGCCAAACTTGATTTCAATCCCTTAATTGTAGGATTTTGGTGTTATAAAACAGTATATTATTGATAGTGGGTGTCATGCTAACTTTGGTTAGTAAGGTAATGATTCTAGCTGTAAGTTTTATCCATCTTACAGCAGGATGTAAATTTAGGGGCAGTCACTTTTTCCCTTTTAACACTTTCACGCTAAATGTGGGTCGCAGCCGACGGGCATTTTCATGTCATACACCTAACGTCAGGTATAGCTGTCGTGGATTTTTCAATGCAAACGATTAGACATCTGCTCCTGCCAATGCGAGGGAAGGGAAGATACCCCTGAGTTAGAAATCATCAGATGCTTTCAGTGGCCATACTCTATATTTCGAATTTATTTAGTATTAGGCTGTTAAGTTATGGGCAGTCACCTATACCCTTTCCTGCCAGCACGTATGGTTGGAAAATGTTTTAGTGCTACGAGAATCATTAGGACATTTTAAACATTTCTGTACGGAGCTCTATTTTTGGGGGAGTTGCATGGGTATTTTAGTCCCTTAGAATTCGGACCCAGCTCATCATTGCATCTATCCCTCACCCCAGTCTCTAACGCAGTCATAGCATTAATCTACAGCCAACTTATTGCATTACCAATGTTTTTTCAACCAAACATTATATTTTATTTTCAATAATTTACTCTTTTAAAAGAATTCCTGCAGTGAGGATGATCATAAATAAGTGAGAGGGTTCCGGTCATCTACGTATGAAAATGTCCATTGCCTCCACGCGACGTCGGGCACAAAAGGGGGTAGCCCAACCCACCCACTCATTTATATCCTCTCCCCAGTACTCCGTCGTGAAGTGTTTCACTGTCATTGGTTTTTGCGATGATATCTTTCGTTGCGTACTACATACTGTTGAATTTTTTTACTTTGAAATGAATTTCCATTTTTTCTCTGTGCATAAGCAATTTTTAAAACGAAATTTTAGCATTAAAAATAACGAATTTCTGAAGTTATAGTCTTAGGACCTTGTGTTCACTAACTTTGTTGTCATTAACACTACAAATCCGTTTAAAATTCCGAAATGCTTAAAAGAGGTAAGTAATTTTTTAGAAGGTTAAATTATTGAAATCAAGTACTACATTTGGTTTTAAAAATACTGGTAACACAATAAGTTGTCCATGGACATGTGTTAAGATAGAGATAGAGGCTCAAGTGCAGTAGCAGGCTTAAAGGAAGGGCACACCGTTGAGTTGTCTCCCAAATCTGAGTAGTGAAAAAACCAACGGTGACTCTACTCTAAAATAATCTACACACAGATAGACTCCAAACATTCTCATGCTGTTCATAGCGTGGGAAAGGTTTTCCTAGTTTAGGTGCTTGTAGGAGAGGGTTCTAGTGACTGCCCATAATGTTGCATCCCAACCCTTTAACTCTTCAGTAGGCATGAGGGGCACAAAGGTGGTCGATAGTGTTTCATCAGGTGTGCCATTTATCATATGATGGCATATTATGCACCTGATATTAGTAGCTGTACATCATTTAGTCCTCTAAAGCCTCACACAGTTGTATGTTAGTAATTGGCACATGGTTAGCATAAATAGAGCAAGAAATGAAGCTGGTGTGACTTGGCCACATGACTTTGCCTCACGCTGGTGAAAATTTTTTTGTCAGCATTGCTTATAAATATGCAACAAATTTTGTGTGATATTTTTCTACACTGATGAAGACACAGTGTTTCACACATCTAAGTTACTGCTATGGGTTCCTTGTAAAGTGGCCTGCTTTATTGCCTCCTCTGCAGGGAAGGGTAGTGGGAATGCAAGAGACCTTAAGCTGGTGCTTTTCAAGGGACAAAGTTCAACCGTTTTCCCTGCAGTGCGTTACTGAAATCCACTCTCCTAAAATACAAAGCAGTGATTCGCAGCCATACGATTTATTGAAGGTACCCTTCTTCTGGGTTCTTTATCTCTTATCTTAGCTTATATGGGAGTATTTATTGTAGGTGTCACTCCCCTGTCGCGTTTAGATATGGCGTATCTTCTTTTTAGCGGAATTGCTAAATAGTCAACTGAATAGGAAGTGATTCGCAGTTTCCTTTTCATTTTCTATTATAAACTGTGAATAAGCGGATCTGTTTTTGCAACAGTTTTTCATGGTAACTTTCTTTTATAGAACTTATTTTACATATTTTTTCAGCCCAAAGGACCGTACTGAAGTAGTTATTCAGCTTTTGATATTGTTATTCTGTTAGTTGGGCGATTTGTGGGTGCCAAAAGGTACATGTGATAACTAGTTCACTATTGTTTCCCTGGCCCAAATATTTGCAGGAAGAAAGGCTTTCATACATTGGTACGATCAAAAGTAGTTAAATGTAAGTTAAGAAAGGATTTTTACCCAGCAAGAGCAGAGCAATGAATTTATCTCTCTTTAATTTCCAAAAGAATTATATGTTCATGTCATACTGCCCAAAGACCATGTATCAGTTCTTGTTCATTACACAATGCGTCACGATACTGCCATTGATGTTGAAAGTGGTAGCTAAAAGAAATCTGATGTGTGTACATCTTACAACAAAACTAAAATTGGCGTCGACCAACTGTGTGAAAAATGTAATGTGGCTCAGTGATTGTGTAGTGATTTTCTGCTGAAGATAGCAGGGATAGCAATAAAGACGCTAATTATGATAAAGAGTGGAATCACTACTATCCCAACGTAAATAATAGCTGAGGCGTGCGTGCAATCCTGAAATATGTAAAGTTATTTTGGTTATTTTATTGCTTTAAGCTTTAAATGTTTAATAGGTTTATGAAAACTAATTCAGGAATAATTAAAAAAATATTTACGAGATGTTCGTCTGTAGTGCCACAAAATTTACGATTTTAATTTTTTAATTTTTAATTGGTTGATTGAATGATGTCTTAATTTACAAAACATTTGCCAATCATAAGATATTGAATTGAATAGTAAATTAATTTATATTTTTAAAATATCTACCTTAGGACAATTCAACATAAAGAAAATAGGTTTAAATCACAGTCTGCCATAGAAAGGACAAATTCTTAAAATGACCTGATTTTATTCTTTTTCATCAATTGTAAGTCAGATGTGCTGTGTGCATGTGTTTTGGCTTTTGTATTAATACAATGGGTTATAATGATTCATGTTGCCCTAGACGTTTTTGTGTTATGTGTTTCTTTCCCAATTTTTTCCCATCTATTCATTTTCTGTTTATTTTTGCTTCTGGCTTCAAGTCCAAGCCAGGCTAGATTTTAACTCAGTGAATTATGCCTTTTTTCATCCATTAAATCACTTTTGAGTAGTAGGTTTAGGAATATTAGTTTTCATGTATAACTATGATAGTTGTCATTTGAAATTCTTTTCTAGGGGTCCAAACAACCGATGGAATGCCGATTCAAACAACATCAACGTCATATCTGCCTGCGGAAGGAAATGTAAGGAGTTATACAAATGAAGAATGCACTGTTCCCACAGCTTTGGTGACACAAAGTGATTTCAACGCTGGAGCATCCCTAGTAAAGACGGAAAGAAACCTGATGGATGAAGACATGGAAAAATGTGGTGCTCCAGCAACTGACATGAAAAAAAATCGCTCAATTCCTGATGATAGACAATGCAATGTGAGAAACAACAAATCACATAAACTCAGTGGAACTGGAGGCGCAAAGACTTTTTTTGGGGAGAAAGGTGGTTTTGATGCACCAAATACTATGAATAGCCTTAGGAATATCAGAATTATTAGAATTGAAAGAAATGGCTGTGAGACCCTCGTGGGAGACAAGGAGGAGGTGCCTAATTGCTCGATCAAAAATCCTAGGAGCAGTAACAGGTTAAACAAAAATTCATTTCACTGCAGAGATGCATTCAACGACAAAAATGAGCTAATCAAACACACAAAAAGTAATTCTGATGCTCATAATTTTGATGCTGTAGCAGAATCATCAATCGCAGAGAAATCTTATTTGTGTTCAGTCTGCAAAAAGTCCTTCTCTCTGTGTAATGACCTTGTTTCCCACATACGTTCACACACGGGAGAAAAATCTTTTTCATGTAGTGAGTGTGAAAAGTCTTTCTCGAATAAGAGCAACTTAGTTGCACATATTCGTACACACACGGGAGAGAAGCCTTTTTCTTGTACAATTTGCTCCAAGTCTTTTACTGAGAAAGTCAACCTCAATTCACACATCCATGCGCACACAGGCGAGAGACCTCATTCATGCAACTATTGTGAAAAGACTTTTTCGAAAAAGAGCTACTTAGTTACACATATTCGCACACACACGGGAGAGAAACCTTATTCTTGTACAATTTGCTTCAAGTCTTTTACCCAGAGTGGCAACCTCAATGCACACATCCGTTCACACGCGGGAGAGAGACCTTATACTTGCAACTTCTGTGAAAAGTCTTTCTCGAGTAAGAGCCACTTAGTTAGACATGTACGTACTCATTCGGTAAAGATACCTTTTTCATGAAATGATTTTGAAAAGTCTTTCTTGAGAAAGGGGGACGTTGCGACACTTTTTCGTGCACACTCGGGGGAGAATCCTTATTCGTG
Source organism: Ischnura elegans (assembly GCF_921293095.1). Taxonomy (NCBI): domain Eukaryota; kingdom Metazoa; phylum Arthropoda; class Insecta; order Odonata; family Coenagrionidae; genus Ischnura; species Ischnura elegans. The sequence goes on from NW_025791657.1 coordinate 2,533,562, forward strand.
CAGAAGGTGCGAAAATTCTTTTCCTGTGAGCAACTTTCTGGTCGGACACATTCGAACGTACGCCGGAGGGAGACCTTGTTCATGCAGAATTTGCAAAAACATCATTCATTCAGAGGTGATCTCTCAACAGTCACATGCGAAACAACCCGGAGGAGAAATGTTATTCGTGCGGTGACAAAGAGCCTATGGATATGTGTGCACACCCAATAGGATATTTATTTTTGCAACATCTGCAGCAACTATTTCACTCGTTTATACGACCTAGTTACACATTAGTACACAAAGAAAAGGTAAAACTTTTCAATTTAACATTTGTTGTATATATTTTGATGTGAGTGCTTACCTTCACAGTCACATGCATGCTCACATGTGAGAGCAGCTATTTTTATGCATAGCCTGCATCAATCCGTCACTGCAAGGAAAGGCCTTGACCACCACATGTGTACATTAAAAGCTTTGAAACATTATTCATGCTGAGTTTGTGCTATTTATTTCACTTTGTGTTACAACCTCTACTGCCACATTGGAACACAAGTGAGAGACATTATTCATGTTGTGTATGCTGTGATGATTTCACTGGGATAAGTCACCTTTGTGCATGCAACATATTTGCTCGGGGACAGGATAATTCACATAAATGTTACAAATGTTTCTAATTCAATCTCATGCAAATATGCACTTAAAAGCCCAATAGTAAATTCTTGCCTGCACAATTAGGACTGAAGGATAGTTAAGTGCCGACAGGGATTATTGGCAATCTATGTAAATGCATGAAGAATGTACCAAGTCATGAATTTTTAGATTTTCAAAGTGAATATTGGAGGAAAGTAGTTGCAGAAAAGGGTACAGCCAGTCTCGCAGATTGGGATGAAGCAGCCTGCATTCCGCATTTTATATTGAAGACGCCCACAATATTCACTTCAACGTATATTGCTGTAAGTCCAGCCTTTTTGGTCATCTCATAAATGGATCTGAATATTCATGGAATATCATGTGTCCTTTGAATATGCTTGGTGGAAATAATAACTTTCGGGGATCAGGTTGGTGTGGTGGCTTGAGTGCTGGCTTTCCACCCGGTGGGCCCAGGTTCAAATCCCGGTAGCAGCAGAGAATTTTCAGAGACTGCCCGATCCCTGCTTGAATGTTGTGTGGAGGACATTTCAAGCGGAACACTCCGTTCGTCGGATGGGACGTTAAGCCGTGGTCCCCTTGGCGCCTTTCGTTAAGAGCAGGCTAATGCCGATGCCGGGTTTCTCTCCACCCAACCTTACCTACCCTTCCCTCATGGCGCAAATGGCCTCAGCTGTCGGTCGCCTCCTCCAAATACCATACCATACCAATAATAACTGTCTTTTCCCCATGTTATAAATAATGCGATATTATTGCATAATAATAGACTCATGTCAGAGTTAGCTAATTAAATGAATGTAGTATGTTATTTATTTTTATTCTTAAAATATTTTCAATTTTATTCCTACATTTTTTTATTTTCAGTCAAGGCTGAGCTGTAAACCACCAAATACATCTGCTGTGTTGCGGTTGTTGGGTAAAATTTATTATATAAAGTTTAGCGGCCATATAAGAAAGTTTTCTTGTTGAATAATCAGTCATGGACAAATGGTGGTATTACCCTAAGCTGATGTGAGTCTATCCCCGGTCAAGATAGGCTATCTGAATGATACATAAGGCCTGTGAAGATGCCGTGATTTTGCGATATGAGGCTTCCCCTAACTGTGCTTCACATAACCCGGGGGAGAGGGCAGAAGGTATTCTTCGTGTGAGTGAAGGTGGAAACCACATCTGTCTGTACGGCGACACTCTTTTCACTGCAGGCATGAGAACATGTACTTAAACAGCTGTAGTACTGCAATGTGGAAGGCAAGGGAAGCTACCACATCATTGTACCGAGGAGTTGCTGCAACTCCAACTTTAATTAATCATACATGATGGAATTCTCTCAGGTAAAACATGACGGAGTTGAGCAGGACCGCAATTCTGATCTCCAGGAGGAGACTGCCATAGAGGGTTAATTTGTCAACTGTGTTACAGTTATGACGCAAGGTACATGAAATGTGATATCACCAAGTACCTGCGGTATGCTAGAAAACATTATTTAGGGAATTCGAAATTTAAATCTCATGTTGAATATAAGTCTTTTTATCGAGTTAACTAGGAAAAACGTCATTAATTTAACTGTGAAAATTATAACCCTCATTCTAATTTTAAGGTTATTTAAAAAGGGGATTGGAGGCTGTGAACAAATCACTGAAACATACATTCCTGTTCCAGGCTGCAAACTACTCAATACCTATACTTTGATAAGTTATTCACTCTTCTACAGTAAAACACAGAATAATGACCATTAGCTGTGAAAGTTTAAGTATATGTGTTCCTATGATTAGTAACTCCAAGTTGTATGACCTTCAGTTGGGCAACTTCACTAGTTGTATGATGAAAGCCAAAAAGCCTGGCCATGCTTATCTATTTTTATGTTAGCAAATCAAGCTCTACAAAACCGCTTATCTTCTGACAGAAATATCACACTCCATATGGAGTAATCTTATAGTGATATGCGTATATTCTGCTGAGAAGCTATTAGTCTACGGTGGACCCAATATTTTCTTCCATACACCATATTTAGATATGTAAAGAGGTCATTAACAAAATACACACATTCCGCGTCAGTTTATGAGACATCACTGTGTAATATTATTTACTGATATCTCTTTTTAAAATGAGACTACTCTGAAAAAATTATTATTGCAGAAGCAAATTCAGCAAAAGAAAAAAAAATTGTTCATTCAGCAGTGAAGATTCTTACCCTCAATCTCTATGTAAATAACAAACTTGTAAAATGAAAAGAAGTGAATTAAAATATATTGCATGACCTTGAAATTCCAGGAGTAACATGAATTAGCTGTGAAAGGGACGATTTGAAGGCCTTCTCATGGCCCCATGGGTGTTGTAATAGAGAACATAATATGAACAATTTGAGATCTTCTGCTGAACAAAGGACGGCATTCAAGATGTGATTGTAGTCACTTCACAGATAGCACGCTTAGTCCAACCGACTGAAATATTCATTCCTGTGCCAAACCTCCAACTTCCCACAAACAATTCTCATACACGTAAAATCTGAGTTGAAACATCCGTTCCTTTAATTTTAGTTGCATTAATATATAATATGCTATTTGCGAGATGAAAATGGGTATGTCTACTATAAGTATATATATTTCTATGGGGCGTCTTCTTTAACATTACAACCTTTAGCTGTTTCATAGAAGACAAAATGTCTATTCACGCTTATCTATTTATTCATTATTAGAAAGTTGTTCAACGCCGCCAATGTTTTGTTTTTAATTTCGCACATCCTATCAGGAAAAATTACTAGAATCGCAAAATACTAGATTTTTTGGCCTTCTTGGAATATCCATAAGTCGAACGAATTTCGAGTAATTAACTTAATTCGATCTTCCATTGTCGAGATGGGGAATATTGAATATCGGATTTCGGCCTTGGGTCTTTGCCATATGGATATTCGGAATCTCCACAAAAAATCGTTAAGGGAGCTTCGCATTATAACGGTCCACCCTAGTGTTCCCGTAACCCTCTCGGTTACTTCAAAATAATTAATCGAAATCGCGAATCCTACAACGTTTGGTAACTTACAACAAAGCCGCCCAGAAGTTTGAATCCCACCAACGCACAATTTTCAGATTTTTCGGAATTTTTTTGCCACTTCCCGAGTAGGTAGGGACGCCAAATTCACGTGAGTGATGTTTTTTATGTTCCCCTTTGTGCCGCTACCTGGAGAACGCGGAATGTTTACTTTAAAGGGGTGCAACTGCCGCAAAAGCCGGCTTGCACTACAGCTAAAGACCCGGAATTTTTAGTGATGGAAGGCGACTACACATAATACGGGAAAAGCACCTAAAGATCCTTGATAACCCCCTGGAACCTTCCAAAAAAAATTTGTCGAAAAGTCGAATTTTTCGGCAAATTATCATCCTACATGTATTTTTTAATTGATTCACAAAGGCTTAGGAAGACGATTTCTCCCACGTCACTTTCATTTCTCCAGGACTATTGACGGATCCGCAAAAAACTTCAAATTTGGAAATTAGATTTCGTCATAAAATAATGGTATCGAAATGAGAGTTATGGGGTACTGACAGCTTATCACGATTTTTTTAAGCACTTCCCGACAAGATACGGCCACGAAATTCACGTGGATGATAGCTAATTGGTGCGCCTATGCACCGCTACTTGAAGAACGCGGAATTTGCAATGTTAGCGGTAGTAAGAGTCGAAAAATAATAGGTCCACTATAGCTAGAGAGCTGGAATTTTTACTGTGAGCGGACAAACCGATGTTGTGCAGGAAAATCTCTGGAACCCTCCGGTTGCTCCCTGAAAGACCCCCGAAAAAAATTAACTTTTGTAATAAGTCGGAAAATTTGGTCGTTTTCGCATATTTATACCGCAATACCGTGCCCCTATGACTCATAGATACGGAATAAAGGTGGACGACAATGTACAAAGTCATAACACCCATAAAAACCCCCAGCAACCCCTCGGATCCCCTTCGTAAAATAAAAATAAGGTAACAGGCCGCAATCACTAGTTACATGCGTCTATAAATTCCGCCACATTCTTTGCGGTTCGGAAAAATCGATTTTTTTTATTCAAATCCATATGGTGTAATGAAAAAAAATTGTGGGACCGATCAAAAATAAGGCCAGAAAATATTGAGATCTCTAGGTGAACCCTTACTCAAATGCTTTTCAAGGGGATAGGGTCAAAATCCGAAAAGTTCAATATTTTATGGTCATTTTCTATTGATTTTGCTGAGTTACTTCACTTCTAAGACAAAACTTTAATGCATTTCGACGTATCTGCCATCTTTTAGCCACACAATGCCTAATTTGAGTCTGCGTCCGCGAAGAAAATATTCCAATGCCCACGCAGCGTCGCGGATACAAGAATGGCAGGCCGATTGCGTCCCCTCCCCGCTCGTTTATTCCCCTCCCACGCCTCGAATACAGCAAAATTCATCTCCGTGTGCTACTAGGAGGGCGTTCATCATTGATAATATAAATCGGAAGGTGGTAGAAGGTAAAAATGGATGCGTAGTGAGACGACTTATCTCTTATTTGTCGCCTCGTCGGCGTTAAACAAATCGATGTTACCAACTTTTAGAGAAGTGATGAAATATTTTTAGAACCATTCCGGTATTGTCCAACAGCTGTGACTAAATGGATTTTGGGAGACGGCCGCTCGCGTCCCTTCCCCGCTCGCCTCTCCCACGCCCAAAATAAACCAATATACACACCCAGTGCGTCTTTGTTGGTAATTCTAACTAACATTTAATGATTCAGCATCGTTTGTGGAGAAAAAATCACGAAAGAATTACTCAATTATCCGCTTTCCAGGCTGTATTTTTTATGGTACTGTCATTTCTCGTCTTTCGCTGCAGTCAAAAATTCTAGATCCCCCAACTCGCCGCTGTGAACGCCCTACGACGGGATGCAGGGAACAGTTTGCTTATATAGTCCTGGATTACTTTGATAAAAATTAAAATATTTTGAAATTCGCCGAAAATTAAGATTCCAAAACATTGACAGAAGATTTCTTCAATTTTTACCTTTCCGATGTCGTTTAAAGTTTGCAATTACAATAAAAACTACGTAGTGTTTAAGAAAATTTCAAAATTTAAAGAATTCTATCATCGATACACCCGCAAAAAAACTAAATGGAGGACACTTCAAATTTTTATCAAGGATGACGTTTGCCATGTACTGAAATAATCTCGAAATATGGATGTCATTGGGCTTATTTCTGTTACTTATGAAATCATTGGATGTGACCACGTATTATTGTTATTTTTAAGTGGGTTTTACATCTTTAGTTGCGAAAATGCCGTCCGAAGATATGCTTCACGGAAAAATTTCAATGTTTTCCATCATCTCTTCTGCCATCAACATACTATTGATACGTGGACCAAGAAAAATATAACCTTAGAAAGTGAGTGTTTTCACTATAGATAGGTAATAATTTTCTTACAACACTATTACTTTGCGAGATAAAAATTAAACAATTCTGACAGTCACCGAAAATTACGATTTTCGAAAGAATAAGACATTATTTCGTTGAAATATAGCCGGCTTAATCCTATTCATGATTGTAAGTACATCAATCACGGTATTTGCCATTAGAAATGGACAACTTGTCGAAAGCTTTGACCACGATTACCCCGCAAAAAAGGCGGACGCATCGGATGTTTTCTAAACGGATAAAGCAGGACTCAAGATGCATAGGAACGAGGAACAGCGAAGCCGTCCAGAGGTTTGCCGGCCACGGCAGTCCATACCGTTTCCCCTGGCCGCCGAGGCCGGCCCCGGGGATTTACGGGGCACAGAGTGTGCCGGCGAAGCCGACTGCGTCGTAGCCGACTGTTCGATTTACTCCCACCCCCTCGAGTAGGTATGTCTTATATCCCTTGTACGCTTTTTATAGTATATACATTTTTTATGGATAATTGTGCATTTCCTGTATTTTTATTTGTAGTTTTTAAAATGTTGTGCCCGTTAAAATAAATATATTATTATTAATTACAAATATTAGATGGAAAGAATTTTTTGGCAAACCCTGATTTCCTTTTACGAACAAAACTGTTTTATATGGCTCTAAACCGGTTGTGGCGTCATTGAAGTCTTTTGTCCCTCATGTTACCATCCTTCATAAACCTTGGGGGCCTATAATCTTGTACCATGAGCGTTGGTGCAATTGCCATGGGAATGAGCATTGTGATCTTCACTGTCGCCTAGTGAGCCATGGTTCAATTTGCAGTTCATGAGGAATTTTTTCTCATGGCAATCCCAGCGTATTTCATACGCAATAGGATTCAAACACGACGAGAAAAATGTTATGGCGAGAATTAACCGATTTGCTCATGGGAAGGAGAAAAATTAACATTGGGGTACTTTAGTGTTAAAATTACATTTAGCTTCACTGAAGACGACATTTTAATGTTTGTAAAGACATAATAAAAGATAAATAAAATGGATGTTAGGGCTCACTAGAAATTTGGAAATGAGGGAAGGGGAATTCCTGTAGGTAAGGACAGAACTCCAGAGATTTTCGACGAACACGAAATTTCCGACCGTTTCTGACCACATGATTTGCTTTAGAAGTCGCAGACCATGGAATGCTTTGTTTACATGTGCGCTTGAACATATTTTTGTATTGCTTGTACTTTCGGAGAGGTATGACGTCTTAAGTATTTAGAGATATTTGAATGGTACAAATTGATAGCGGAAAGCCAGTTAAATAAATCGTGCGTTTTGTGATCCCGTAACGAAGTACCTACTACCTAATAAGTTGTATTCCCTGCAGATGATTATGCTTCAAGATAGTAAACCTTGAACATAATCATAAGGAAACTTACTCTTCAAGTTGCTACCCGAAAACTTTTTCTTTCCGATTCAGTAAATTATTAAGTAAGTGAAAAAATAATTTGGGAGAAAACTGCACGGAAAAATCCACCCTTATGGAGACGAGTCCCATACTGATGTCGCAGTACCCAGCTCCAATAAAAAAACATTAAGATTCTTAAAGCAAAGGCTCCACATGGGTTAAGGCCACACGACAATGAGTTTTCATGTTCAGGTTCTCTTCGGGTGCACAGCCTTTACAATGTAGGTGAACAAAGGTCACTCCTGTGCGAGAGAAAAAAGGAAGAGGGAAGAGAGAAAAGGAAGGGATCTGCTCTATTTTCCTTTCGGATAATTGTGCAATTTCTGTAATTCAATTTGTAATTTGTAAAAGGACTTGTGCTCGGTAAAATAAATATATTATTATTAATTACAAATATTAGATGGAAAGACTTTTTTGGCAAACCCTGATTTCCTTATAAGAAAAAAGCTATTTTATATGGCTTTAAACCGGTTTTGGCTTCATTGGAGTCATTTGTTCCTCATGTTGCCATCCTTGATAAACCGTGGGGGGCTAACACCTAGTAACATTAGTGTTGGTGCAATTGCCATGGGAATGTGCATTGTGATCTTCACTGTCACCTGGTGAGCTATGGTTCTATTTGCAGTCCATGCGGAATTTTTTTCTCGTGGTAATCCAAGCGTATTTTATATGCAATAGGAATCAAACGCGATGTAAAAAATGTAATGGTGAGAATTAACTGATTTGCTCACGGGAAGGAGAAAATATAAACATTAGGGTACTTTAGTGTTAACATTACATTTAGTTTCATTGTAGACGTCATTTTATGTATATAAAGACATTTGGATAAATAAAATGGATGTTAGGGCTCACTAGAAATTTGGAAATGAGGAGGGAAGGGGGATTTTGTTAGGTAAGGACAGAATTCCAGAGATAGGAAAATGTTCATGATATTTGTATTCAGCGTACCTGGAATGTAAGATGCAATCCAAGGACCAAAACAGAACTCCTTTCCTAGGAGTGTCTATCTGTCATTGGGTGGCAACTTTGCAAGCATCAGTCTCCAACTTGTTACAGGCGGCTGCAAATAAACCTGATGGTAAAACAATACAGTTTTTTACTACGTCCACAATAGTAACCCAATGCCAATAACAGCTCCAGCAGATGGATGTGCTTCTGAGAATCCTCACTTACTGGTGACCAGTAAAGCCGGGTGGGAGCATACACACATGAAATGGAACCAAGGACTTAACTGCTTCTTCATGCAAACGTAATACCAGATCAATATAATGAATCTGACACGCCTTTATATTTTTCAAGAAATGCAGTATTGTTTGATAATTTTGTAGCCCACCACACTAACAAAATTCAATTTGTACTTGCAAGTGTCCATCATGATGGATTATGTCAGTTGTAATAATTTTATTGTAAGATAAAAATGGTAAAAGTGAATTCGTCTTTATTTATCAACCAATTTCAGTGGCATAAAGTGATTCTGATGAAGTTGGTGGACTCTCATATATATCTACACACTGGAACCCACCCAGGTGGGCTTCAAACCTTTAACCCCTGGATTAATGACAATTACTCGGTGTACTAGAACTTACTTACTCCCATGTCCATTTATACCACAAATGGTATTTAGCCTCGCCGTCTGTCTGTCTCCAACGCTTTTGAACTTCTGCATCCGCCTCGCCCATTCTCCCGATACCAATCAACACCTCATCCTCCCACCTTTTTTTGGTATTCCTAGAGGTCATTCCATCAGGGTTTTCTGCCCAGACTTGTTTCACCAGGGCCTCTAGCTCTCTTCATATTATGTGTCTTGCCCATCGCATTCTGCAGCTCTAGTTTTAGCTATTATTTTTTCAAGTTGAAATGATCCCTGTGTATTATTTCCCAGTTTTCATTTTTTCTTGCAGGTCCAAAACTTTCCTAAAAACTTCATTTTAAAAGATACATACTAAATTTTTCTGTTTTATTGTCGATTAATATTGCTCCGTACAGAAGGATAGGTCTTATAATGGTTTCATAAATTTAAAGTTTGGTTCTGATGGGTAAAATATTTTTAATGTTAGGACTTTGTTGAGGGCATACATTCTCTTACTGCATTAAATATAATAATTAAAAATATGTTATTATTATTAGAACTTTATTCCTGGTATGACTCGGCAGAAAATACAAACATTTCCCTAATTTAATCAAATGTCAACAAGTACTCTTGGGCTTTGCATTTAACGAAGAAATTTTCCAAAATGGGCGATTAATTATTATTAACAGAATAGGTCATTCAACCACTCATGGACAGTCAATTGCTCAGCTGGACAGGAAAGGAATGTCATGTCTGCAATTTTATTTAAGTTGGTCACATAAATCTCATGCATTGGTGCATTTGACCAGCAAGTGTATTATCCGTTAAAATGGTAAGTTTTACTGATTTCATTATTATTTGGATATAAGTTAGTGACACCCAGTATTCTCTTCTATTTTATGCAAAAGAGGGGAACAACGACCCGCATAGAGAAGAAAATAATGATGTTTTGCGTGGAACAGCTCCAGGTGGATCTCAAATTGATGCCGTAGACCCCTTGGCTAATGATAACTTGGTAAATGAACACACTTTCATTGTTTTGCAGTTTTGTTAAAATGCATTCCTCAGTGGAACATTGCAACATTCCCAGCCTCATGTAGTGGAAACAAGCAACCTTTTTCCTCACTCGATAAAAAGTGGACAAGTACAGACTTACTGTATTGTGAATTATTGAATCGTTAAAAATGAACCACTAATTGTGATGAGCAAAATGTCTGCCAGATGCTGTGTGAGGGAAAATTGGTGCGATTGCCGATACGATCCAGGCTGCTAGCAGGTACCAAGATTTGCCGAATCTCCTGCCTTCCGTTGCACATCATCTTCACATTTTTTCCATGCTAAAATACAGATATAAGTCGATGGTGTCAGAAGTTCAGAAACTAGGGGTCACCAGTTTAAAACGTCGCGGGAGTTCCTACAATTTAAAACTATTTAAAAGTCTTGGCAGTTCAATCATGTGCGACATTAGGAAGTTTTAAAATGTGGTTGTAAATAAATTATTTAACACTACTTCTCAGACAAATGAAAATACTCAACGAGGAAAATATGACTTTATTATTTTTGGCCAGGGGCATCCCATGCTTTACGACAATATGAGTCAAATTCTTCATGCAGTAAAATATTTTAGATAAAATCGTCACAAGACATAGTCCTAGCATTGCATAAGCATATATTTAAAATAGTAAATTTTTCATATCAATTTTCCTTCACATGTAAAAGGGACAACTGAACAACCGGTTGACTACCAACAGATGTGAGACAGTTACCCTGGCATTGTTGGAAATTCATTTGAAAATAAAATTCCCTATGATAGAGTAATGTACATTTTTAAGACAGTCTGAGAAAACATTGCTTTCATTTGAATTTATGTAATAATATTTGTACGTATATTTTAAAAAAGACAATTTGGAATAGAATCGATAATAATTAGAAACTAATGAAATAACAAAATAAATTAATTTAATTAGCAAACTCTATCTCATACTTATAATTATACAAAAATGTTACATTATTTCGAAGAAACACAATAATTTGTTTATTTCAAGGAAGGATGCTGCAAGCATCATGACCATTTTCAGAATAAATCAGAACCATTATGTACAAGACAAATGAGAATGGAGTTTGAGAAAGACACCTTAGACTGATATTTATGAGCACACCTTCACCTGCTAGCGAGGACATGTGTCTTTTTCTGCCACCGCTCTCCTCAAATATTCATTTCGAAATCCAAAAATACATGAAGCTCGGAATAAGGACACACGTACAGTCAACTCCAAAAGTAAATGTGGGAAGATCAGCCGCGCCATACCTAGGACCCAGCTCGAACCACGTCAAATTCGCATGGTAAACTTTCGGATGTTGGCACTGCATTTGAAAAAAGACGCGGTAAGAGGAGTTTGGGGTAGTTGGGGTGAAAGAGAAGTGGGATGAGGAAGCTACGAACTGCGAGAAGTTCTTTGGTTTGCGCCGTATAGTGTGAGTTGAATGGACACTACCTTTCGAGCTATTTTATCGGCGACAAAAAATCTTTCGTGGACTAAAAACATATGAGCGGGATCCCAGGCAGTACAATCTTAGCCGGCATGAGTGACGAAGAAAGGCCTTAGAGAGCCCCTCGATTTTCCGATGCGTTGTGTTACGGGGCAACATCGCAACACTCGAATTTCAGTCCACTAATTCTATTTAAGCTCAAAAATTTTTAGAAAGGCGTCACTTATCCCTGCATCGAGCTCCAGATAATTTCTCAAAACATTTCTGATAGAGTGCTATTAAAATACTGCATAAAACGATTTTGGACGCCTCATGACCTCTCGCCTCCCCTATGAGAGACAACGTGAAATTCTAATTAGGGATCTCACCCCTCCAATCTTACACAAACAATTGTCTAGTTTTCTTAGTTATGCACATAGCAAAAATTCACTTTTGAATTTCGTTTTCAATAAGAAATGTTTTGAGTAGGGTTTGATTGTCATGGAAATGGTGAGAGAATTTTAAGGATTTTTTGCTGCAACTAAAAGTTCCTGACTGCTAAGAAGAAATAATTCGATGGCCGGGGGCGTGAAACAAAAAATCTTTTGGCTGGGGTGGTTTGGATTCGCAATCAAGAGTGATAGGTCTTAACTAATTCTTTGGATGTGAGAATTGAACGCAAGGAATTTTACAGCCAGCACAGCATTTCACCGTCCTTTAGGTGGGAGACTCAAACCTTTAAGTGCATTACTCTTACCTATTCGGATGCGATATCTAGCTGTTAGGTTGCATGCAGCCACAAACAGTAGTTTTAGGCCACAAATTCGCTTCTGGACATTTAAATTTGTTTTTGCATTAAATAATGACAGGTGTTTTTACGTTGATAGATAAGTATTGTGGTGGAAATCATTGGTTAAATATTTCGACAAAACAAACGGAAAACTCTCAACTCACAATTTCTAATAACCATTTATTTTCTATTTTGGCGAACTATAATTATTCATGTTTTCATGCAAATGATTACTACAGTGCTTGACGTGTAAGAAGCGCAATGGTTTCGAATAATGAGAATGATAATAAAAAGACGCTCAGGAATTTTATTCAGCTTGATGTGCGCCATAAATATATTTAATCGGAATCGATGCTCTATCACTCTGTCAGTGGGATGGGAATCGGAAGCGAGTTTTTACTGGCCAAGATGTTATGCGCCAAGTCAGCACCGATAAGTGTGCTAGTATCTTAGTGACCAGACACCAAGTATATTGGAGTGATTGGGGAGATCCTTATGGCATAATCCTCTGGGAGAATTAACTTGACACCTTAAGCGTTTACAGATGTGGGATCCTCCATAAGTCATATAGGGACATAGTCCGAGAAAAACCCTATGATGAAAGAGAGTAAAGCGGCCTTGCTTGGGCTTGGAAGGCGTTTTATTTCACTTGCCAACCCTTCTTCCGCGAACCGGCAATCTAGCGCCGCGGCGCTACATTATGATCATAACATCCTGTCAGTGTTTGGTCAGGTTAGGGAACTTGGATCCTAAAAAAAGTATTTAATTGCTAAACGTTTCTTGAAGTTGGAATTATTCATAATTATGGCGGATCATGTTGGGAATATTATTATTGCTTTCCAAGCAATCTATGCATTGAAAGCTTGATTATTTTTTTAAAGATATTAATTAATAAAAATACTATCGGCAGTTCAGTTTTAATATCTCAACCCTGAGAAATCAGTTGTCGGTTTTACTTTACTATGGAGTAGTTTGACTGATATTATGTGCTGTCACAAACATATCTGCTGGTAGAAATGCACAATTTGCAGTTATTTATTAAAAGATACTCTTGATTAACCAACATCTATTGAGAAATTTGTTGTGAATACAATTTTATGCAAGATTATTTCCGAGTCCCACACGCCTCTACGGAAAAATGCAATGGTGCCGACACCAGGTTCATGTCGTTGGATACACTGTTCTCCTGATAACTTTCTCCTTTCCTGCCTCGCTACTCTCCTCCTGGCTCTCTACCTCGCTCTTAGCTTCGTCACTCGTGCCAGCTGCGATCGTACTGCCTGGGATCTCGCTCGTATGTTTTTAGTCCACGAAAGAATTTTTGTCGCCGATAAAATAGCTCGAAAGGTAGTGTCCATTCAACTCGCACTATACGGCGCAAACCAAAGGACTTCTCGCAGTTCGTAGCTTCCTCATCCCACTTCTCTTCCACCCCAACCACCCCCAACTCCTCTTACCGCGTCTTTTTTCAAATGCAGTGCCAACATCCGAAAGTTTGTCATGCGAGTCTGACGTGGTTCGAGCTGGGTCCTAGGAGTGGCGCGGCTGAGCTTCCCACATTTACTTTTGGAGTTGACTGTACATGCCATTATCTACATTTTATTAATTCATTTATTTCTCGGTTACGCTGACGACAAGACTCTCGTCAACTTTTCTACCTTGAACTGCCTCATCGTATTTCTCGCTCCTCGTTTCTCGCTTTTGCGTTCGTTTGCAAATTGATATTGACATTAAAATTAATAGACGCACTTAAACAGTGATGATCCTTGTAAATAGTACGACATTATTCGTGAAAACCAAGTCACTAAATTAACAAAAAAACGGAAAATTAATATTCGATAAAAAGTGATAGTTTGGATATTCAAAATGTTTGTTATATAATTTTAAATACAGTGATGCTAATTTTCCAGTTCGGATGTGAAATAACCTCATCATTACGTCTCAGGCAAAAAAATCTGTACTCTAAATAAGCGAAAGCTATGCTCTAACTGCACTTAATATCTGGACTGGGAATGCACTTAAGACTGCACTTAATTTAAACAATACAGCACAGTTGCCATAGTACAGTAAAGTACAGTTACCACAGCACAGTCAGAGTGCAGTGGCCACAGCACAGTCAGAGTGCAGTCACCACAGTACAATCTAAGTGATTTCTTTGGGTCTTCTTCCGTTTTATCCATGTCTCTATGAAAAATCACTAATATTCCAGCTGGCTTCATCAGATCCACTGAAGCAGCGATGCAGATTTGGCCAGACTGATATTTATGTCCAACCGAATCCTCTTTGACACTTCAATGAACCCAAAGAAGCTGACTGGAAGTTTGACTAAATTTCATCCAAAGCCATGGATAAACTCTGAAGAAGACCCAAAAAACTAACTGGAAAAGGGAATTATCTAAACTCTGTTTTGATATTAGATACAAATGACATGGAAGCCAATTCAGATATAAAATCATTTATTATAAAATGTAATATCTTACAATGAACTTGGTGAATTTTACATGGTGTTTCATTTTACATAAATTCATGGTGTTACATTTCGCGGAGGTTTTCCGTAAAATGGCACCCTCCCCTACCACTTTGCCAAACCGCCGTCAACGGTTCGCCCGCCTTGTGCCTCCACTGTGGCTCTCATCACACCCTTCCAATACAGGCTTCCTGAAATGACAAACACGAGATATAGTTAGTCAGCAGTGCATTGGAAATTCAATTGACACAGAAAATATGTCATGTTCCATTCAAGGGGATACAAACTGATAAACACTTCTTAAAAGAAGAGTTCACTGAATGAAAATTTATTTTAGTAAATTTACACTATCAGTAATACATATCAAATAATTGATACAAGCTTTACCTTTTCTGTGAGGTGTATCGGTATTTTCCCGCCTGGTAACCACTGCTCACCCTCAGATTTTTTTCCAAATTGTTAAATGTCTTTGACAGCCTGGGCACCACCTCCCCTTTCAGTTTCGTCTTCAGATAAGCTGTAACGAAATATCAAAATTCCAAATTAGTATAATCTTGCTATGCTCCATGGTAAATTGTGCTGAGTCAAGTTATGTAGGTACTAATAGTGAGCACAGAAAAAATGTTGTAGTACACTTTTAGAGGTATAAATATAAAGAGAACATTTTACATCATTGAATTAAAAGTATTTGACAAATTACTTATTATGCTCCACTTTCATATCGCTATACAGCTAAAGAAACAAAGAATACTGTTGAGGCCACAGGAACATTCACAAAGGGTCATTCCATGTCAGTTCATCCAGGTTCGATGAGGTTAACTTGTATTGACATGCATCCTGTATTTTGATATGTTTTATATAGCAAAAATCAAGTTTTCCCCCGCAATGATGGGTAAGTGCTATGAATTCCTTAAAATATTCTATTTTTAAAATATATTTTTGTTATCGGGAGAAAAACAACCTGCACATAAAAAATATTTTAATTTTTGAACGTATTATGTACTAGATTCACGTTGTAAATATTTGCTTGTATATAGAAAACAGTTAACAAACGCATTTCATCACACTTGAAGGACTCAACACTGACTACCAGAGTCGTGAAGAGGGAGTTTTTTTTTGCATATTTTTTTAACAACAAAGCGAGCAAAAAGCCATGAATTTCATTTTAACAGGTGGTGGGTCATACCTTAAGGGATATAAGAAAAATTAATTTAACTTGATTAAGATATTGACTCAGGTCAAAATTTGATGTTTTATAGAACCATGCTTTTGATGCAAAATTTTTAAAACCTTATGAAACATATGAGTTTAGAGAATTTCCAATATTCCTTGGTACATTTTTCAATTAGATTTTGGAATGCTCATGATCTCTATGGTAAACCTGCGAATTTTCATAAGAATCGGATGAAAACTATGGCTGAGACAAATTTTTTACCTGTGGAGGTGCAAGTATCTCTGGAGACCGCTATTATTGAAAAACTGCAGTTTCACCCAAACTTCAAATGGTCGTGAAAAAAAACTATTGGAGATAGCCAAGAAATATTTTACACTTTCATTCCTGCATGGAAGGTTGAAAATTGTCCAGTTTAATCAAAATCCGAGTCGGTGGGTATCATGCTTGGATGAACTGACATGGAATGACCCAAAGCATAAGAAAGCATTGTTAATCTATGTAAGTATAACACTCTCAAAGTTACCACCATAGTAATTACCATCAATAGCGTCCATTGTGGCTCTGCATGCTGCAGGATTCCCTCCTTTGGATACTCTCTGGCCCTTAGCAGAGTGGCATCTAATATACTCCCTCCCAAATAGCCTCATCAGCAACTCCTCCTGTAACCTTTTCGGGGTCGTCCCATTGCTGAGCGCCCCAATTTTATCACCTTTTTTAGTGTATATATGGAAGCCAGGGTGCAGCAAAACCTGAAATAATGAAAGAGGCATTAAGTGTTGAACTTTGTAACGTTTGAAAATCTCGAGATAAATACTACGCTGAAAGGTGGCTTACCGAGTGATCCGAAGGGGTATTTTTCAAATATTTTCTTGCATGTCTTAGCAAAATGTCCCTCCTTTCCATGTCGTCAACTGGAAATGAACGGATGCTTATTTTTAGCGATGCATGGATCAAATAACGAGATTCTACCCGTTATACGTTTAAGGTATTCCAGATTTTTTTTCCTAAACACAACGACATACCTGCATTCGCCAACTCCGAGTCAATTGAAACCCTAGAGGGTAGGCCATCCAACTCAATCAGGATATTCCCGTCATTTATCACGCTACTTTCCAAAGGCACTGGCACAGGAGCTGCGCCAGCAGGAGTCGGGAAGTGGAAGTCTTGGGGATCTTCCTCTCCGAGGGCAATGCCAATGGCATTGGAAATGGAGTCCCTGTTCTCAGGAAAATTTACGGCGGGCGCAGAATTCTTACATTTCATCGCCCTCCTCTTCCCGCCTTTCGCCCCTTCCTCCGCCTTGCCCACAAGCTTCTCGACCGCCTCTTTCGGGGACGAATTACTTTTATTGAGAGGCTTCTCAAATTCTTCCTGGGATTCTTTTATCTCCAAAAGTTTTCCTGAAACAGGTTAATAACAGTTCGTACATAAACACGGCATATCTCGCTGTTACACGAGGGTATCGTGAAAACAAACTACTGATAGGTATATTGGGCATTAAAAATTTTCAGAGAATTGTAGCTTACCACCAACTGCTATGGTTAACACTTTCTCAGGCACTCCATCCCACAGCACCTGGTACTCCCCTCCAACTATTGCCTCCGTTTTAATAAGGGATCCTACATCCGTTGTAATCCCTGTACTCTCGTCGGAGTAAAAGTAGAAGCAGGCCCTCTGCTTCAACTCTCGTACGCTCCGGGAAGAGACGCTGCACATGGAGTCGTCGGAATCCTCTGGCATCAGATTCATCTTGCACTGAGAAAAATAACGATGATATGAATTGGAAGCCACTCGAATTGACTCAAACCGTCAAACAGTAACTGATTAGGTTTAACTTACCCAAGTACTCCCTTAAGTCACACCGAAAATGCTGAACTACTTCGTTCTATGGCAGCTACCGTACTATTCCCGACTATGCCGTGATCAGGAATTGGCGTGGTCTATGACGTCAGTAACGGAAGCACATGGAGCGAAATCAACGGAAGTCTTTGTTGATCAAGTTGTATTATAAGTAATGTTATATAATGGAAAAATGAGTGAATAAATAACTTAAGTTGTCGCTGTATGCTTCATTTTAATTAATTTGAATGATATTTAACCATCATGTATTGTTAATATTATAAAAAATTTATGTTCGTATGACTCATTTTACGCAGTTGGGTAGTTTGGTTGTGGTGGGAATTATAATACCCGTGGTGGTAGGTATCTACGTAGCACAGACTCCAAAGGTCGTAAAAATTCCTTTTCAGTGCGTATTTGCGTTTAGTACTAACGATTAAAAAATGCCGAAAGGGCCGTACTCCAAAATTTCTAGGACAACGAAATGGAGACGTAGGAAGACAATTGATGGCGCACTTGGATATTACCTAAGTAATGCGCCCATAGAAAATGATACTCAGGAAAGGCGCAAAAAGGAAGTTGGAAGCCCTGCAACTGAGAAGGCTCCTTTAGAACCGGATTACTTTAATTTAAACAACAATGGAATGTAATAATATGAATACATTATGATTTATATGTGCCTCGGGTTTAAGGAATGGTTTTTCTCAGAGCTAGGAATTCTTGTCAATGTTTGGATTATGGTCGTAACTTGATTAAATTTTTTTTCGACCCCTAATGATTTACTCATTTCGACATCTTCGCAACTTAATCTTCCATATTGTCTCTATTATTCTTAGGTTGTGATTCAGATGAGATGGCATCCAGCACATCAGAATGCAGTGCACATCAAACTCCAGGTGGGTAAAATAAAATTCTCGAAAAGTATAAATCTCATATAGAATTTAAATTTCATCAGTCATGTTGTCTTATTTGCTCCATTTGATGAACTTATTTGTGTGCACTGGAGTAACTTCCATTGATGTATTTGTTTCCATTTAAAGGTATACCCTTGGAGAGAAAAGAGTCGAGTAAAATTTCTGGTGACGATGAGGACTCTAGCTCTGAAGGCTCTAACAATTTCTCGGACAGTTATAGCTTTTCAGAAAGCTTTTCTGAAAGTGAAAATGAACCAAGTATCGAAAGCTTTCAGTACTTAGGTGGTGAAAAAATTTACTATGGGGCAAGTATAAAAGTTCTTGAGAGTGCTATTATGATGACGTCCCTTTTTCTCCATTTTAAAATATCATATGAATGAATGTCCAAAATCATTGACTTATTGATTTTCCATCTTCCATAGGAGAACAAGGTTGTTAAGTGTATGCACTCACTGAAAATGTTTTTCAACTTGGGTAGTTTCGATCCAAAGAGGTTTTGTAATAATTGTGGTAAAGAAGTTCTGCCAGATGGTAATTGTTGTAATTATCCTAATACAAAATTTTCTAATTTGCCCAGTTGAAATGCAAATAAGGACCTTGTTTAAAAGAAACGATTTTTTATGGTATATCACAGAATTATCATAGTAACAAGAAAACCTCACCTACATGATTTGACAAGTTTGTAGCAGCTGTGATGCGACAAGTTTGCAGCAAGTTAGAAAAAGCGTAACTAGGAGTTGATTCAAGCTTGCAGCAAATGCGCAGGCTTGTCATGACAAGCTTGCTGAAAACTTGCAACTTTGCCCTGACAAGTTTGTGGCAAGCCAGTAGCAAGTTTAGTATGCTATCTGGGACACTTCCTCAACACTACCTGACTGTCGACCCTTCGCTTACCGAAGGCTTCCTCACCACTTCGTGGTTGAAACACTTCCTGGACGCTTTCTGAGCAGTCCCCGTCTCTCGACTCTTCGGCTTCGCTATTTTGGTCATAGGACTTCGCTCAAAGGATTGCTTATTTGTAATTAATAAAGTAAGATGGAAAGGGTAAACAACACCGTTGAAGTTGTACTTGAGAGAATTCACAAACAACCCACGAGAAACGGGAGCGTCGATGAAGTATTGCGGGAGTGGAAGTAGCGGTTGAGTGTTGTGGGAGCATTTTAATTGTTATCATGGGAGTGCACAAAAACAGCTGCGGCTTTACACAGTGCAGTTTATGGTAGTGAAGAGGATGGACGTGCCGCCGTAGATTTCCCGAGTCCCACCGCCGCCAGCGAGGGTCGCAGCTGGTATAATACCTTAGGAGAACCACATCACTACCTAAGAGCGGTAGACAGGTTACCGAATCCGACTCGAACCCGGACCTAGGGTCTAAGGTTCGATTCTTGGACACAGGTTTTTTTCATAAATAGTTTCTACCTTTCATTTTACAAAAACCTACTGTTTATTATTATTTCCATGATTTACAATTCAAATTTTATTTTTCTATGCGGAAATCTTTTTCTGCAATGTGGCAGCGTCAGGTGTCGAACGGACACTTCCTAAGCGCTTCCGGAGGCGTTCTAAGTGGGCCATAATCTGCTTCCCTTCCGCACTTCCGCAACACTTGCCCGCTGCTTCCAGAACACTCCGTCCGACGCTTCCGCAGCACTTCCTTAACGTTGCCATTTCGCCTGGGATTGTTCTTAAGCTCAAGTACGAGGTAACCCCTTACCTGTCAGACCCTTGTCACTCCCCCCATAGAAATAAATTCTGGATACGCGATTGATCAACCATCTCTTCAGCTTCATAACGATTACTCACCTGAATACGAGCCATCTGAAACAAGAGACACTTGAGAGGCGTATTGTAGGTAAATTTTGATTTAATTAACGTCACCAAAGAAATCGTAAATTCTTACTGGTAAGGAATGTAGAGTAAATTAGTGGAGTGAAATAGTTTACGGAACTGTTATTTTTCCGCTATGCAGAGCTGAAATTTAAACTATCAATGCACTACGATCCGAAATAGGCTTGAATTGAAAGAATGAACGTAAAATATCGTATACCGTGCAAATAAAGTAAGAATAAATGGATCGCTCGATCCCAGAGATGAGTGTGGATCTACACTCATCGCTGGGATAAAAACCTACTCAATTACTCCCAAAGGAACAATAAAAATTTAACAATAATAGTGCGCGGCTAAGGGATATATATGTACTAGGGTCTCCTCAAATTCACACTAATAATTAGACATTCGCGATTTATTCATACAAAGTGAATAAAAGACACGATTACTTAGTGATTCAAGTAACCCATTATTCATTACGAAAACACAGTGGGTCAACAATCACTCAGGCTCACAGTTTAATCATATCAATATTAGATCAAATGGTTATGCAATTCTGGGAAACTCCTGCGCTTGCTGATAAATTAAAATATATTAGTATCAAAAAGCGGTGGAATATGTTTGGGGAAATATGCTTTGGAAACGGGTATTTAAGGAAAAAATTAAAACAAAATAACATGCCTGAAAATGCATTTTACATGATTGTTGCCCTTGAAATATAAACTTGAAGCAGACGCAGTCAGTATGCATCAAATCCAGATAAGAAATTTAAATTAATATTTGAATTCGCTGAGGCTTTTGGCAGGATATATCCCCTCACTCTCCCCCCACCCCCCACAGTAACGCCACTGCCAAAAATATTGAAGTTGAAAATATATTAATTGACTTGGAAGTTAAGAAGCAGCACTGACATAAAATACTTGAAAATTATAAAAAATGAATGATTCTTTAATGATACGGTTTCGGGCAACCGTACTGTTAAGAAATTCGTCCATGAACTAGGAAATGCGACTCTTTTCCATTCTATGCTTAAAGATGCTACAGAAAAGTGTTTTGGAAAACATTTACAGGTGAACTGCTTTTTCTGATATCACAACTTCACAATTTAACTAGTAATTGATACAGAGTACGAGGTAGAAATATATTGTAATAAGAGCTCCAAAAAAATAAAAATTAGATGGCCAGTTGAAAAATGAGCGCGTGACGTAAAGGTGAAAGTGAATTTCGATTAGGATTAAAAAGCGATTCCTTACGCTCGATAAGGGGGCTGTGCCAACATTTTCATTATTTTACAACAAAACACGCAATCGCGTGTCTTGAATTTTGAAACTTTCATAGAAAAAAAATCAGGATTTAGAATAAAATTTCCTTTGAAATGACATTTTATTCAATGCTACAGGATGCACTAAGGTCCAGATATGAATTTGAAAATTACAGCGGCACATCATTTTGACGTCGACAGTATGGTATTTGCAAAGAAGTGCATACAGAAAACCACTTGATTGTAACATAATAATCAATATAGCGCATACAAAGTTGAGGAAGAAATAAAATACATCCAATAAACATGGGGTCGAAACTCCTTAGTTACCAAGCAATGGAAACGCAAAAATGTTGTTGGACACACTTTGCAGTTGGTTTTTAGTTATGGTGTCAATTTAGTGCCGTCACAGCACAGTTTTTTTGTATGGGAAGCATCATAGCCGGCCAATCCGCGGTTCACCAAATAACCCCGCCCATGGAACAAACGCAGCAGGTCTTCAATATCAGAAAATAGTTGACTGGGGTGTTTCTGGATCAATCCAAATGATGTGACATGAGTCTGCTAAAAGGGATTCTTTTGTGAACGCCTCTCATATCCCGATTAATTTCATCAGAATCGCCCAATGTTAACTTTCAGATAGAACGCCATTCTTCCCAGTAAACCATTTACGTTTTTACATACACCCTATAACATGCAAGGCTCACCAACGAAAAATCCAGTCCCCAATCTTAATCTACGAAAATGTAATCCAAACGTCTTCATTTACGACCTATTAACTCGAATTAACATTTATCCTCCATACTGAATACTTCTCCATTTTCGCACGTCCTTCAACCAAACCTCGGATGTGGACTGCATCCAAGAACACCAGGACTACGTCGAAGACTGGATTACCACCAAGCTTCAACTTAACCCTAAAAAACTCAGGTGATACAGTTAACAAGGAAGAACGAGCCTTTTACATGAATCGTGATTTACTATGGCACCTATAGAATCAGGTGAGGCAAAACATAATAAAATTTCTAGGAGGTACTGTGGGTGAAAACATGACTCGGCGCGCAAACAACACAGCACCAATCAAAAAGCTACTCAAGTGCTCCCGGCTAATATAAGGACTGGAAAGGAAAAGGTTATCTGCCCAAGGCTGTTGTTAAGTCGTATATATAACCATCGTTTTGCTGTTTGTCAGGACACTTTTTAAAAAAATTAGTGTCTACAGAAGCTGAAGATCCGAACTATATTTCCGTGTCGTAACTTTCTTTCAATTCTTCATTCACATGGCAAAAATTCACTAAAAATCGAGTCAACATGAAATCTCATCATTTATCACGCAAAAGTATATTTAATTTTTATCATTTATTGAGGCATCGCGATAGGAGCCCGACGACGCCTCCAAGGAAAGGACGGGGAAGGAAGGAAGGGACGAGGAGTCCTGCACCGTCACAAAGGCGGGCAGGTCCTACTACTAACGAAGCCACATTGTGGATTGTTACTAATATGCCAAGTCTAATTTAATGTAAAACTTTATATTGCCAAATAAAAGAAGTGTTAATAAAAATTGCCGGCCTCGGTGGCGGCGGGGTAACGTTCTCGCTTGCCAAACAAGAGGTCGCGGGTTCGAGTGCCGCCTGGGTAGGTTTCCCCGATCCAGGGCATGGTCGTTTGTGTACGTTTACTTGTTACATTTGTTGAACACCACGGTGTAAAATGACCAATAAGAGCTGTATCTGGTGGTTTGAGAATAAAATAAAAATAAATAAATAAAATCCACAGCAACCTAATTTCTTTCATGCACTGCATGGGCATATACTAACTGCCCTTAAAGTGCATAGAATCATTACCGCAGCGTTGATTTAATAATTTACCTAAATAATTCACTCAAAAATTAAAAATACTATAAAACTGAAGTATGATGGAAATTATGAGATATTAACTACAGTTACTAAAATTAGCAATGTGAAGAGAGCTCTGAAATTTTAAATTGTAAAACACAAAAGTAAATGCCGAAGAAATTCCTTCCACTTCAATCTTTTTGTTGATAAATTTGACATAAATTATTGAAAAGGTAACACCAGAATGTCAGTCAGACATGTTGTATGATTAAATTTTTATGACTTCGCTCCCAAAATATCTACATGATAGCAACGCCTTTGCGGACTAAGAAAACCGGGGCTTTCCATTCCCTGCAGTAAAAATATGCGTACTCACCACTATTTTTGCGTGAAATATCTTGTACTTGATAAAATAATCTCAGTGGATATATCTCCACACGCAAAACCACGAGTCTAATACGACCAATTTCATTTTTTTTAACTATTTATACACAGAAGGGAAGTTGTTTCGTGCCAATCAACAGAACACAGTTACCAAGAAATATACGGCCATTCGCCTGGCGAAGAAATTCCTTGATTGATCGTTTAAGGCTTAACCATGGCTAGCAATGTTTTCAAGAGGAAATATTATTGTCATTTGTACAAAGAATTGAACAGTGATTGTGGTGCAGGCACTCAAACTACAACACAATACTGATATAATCATCGAAAGGCATGCGGGTAAATCAACAATATAAACAGACCAGTCACTCAGCTTAGTTCTCTCTCCATCAATCGTATATTATTATTAAGTTGATATTTGCATATAAATTAAATAGAAGCACTTAATCAACTAACATCGATCAGACAATAAAACATTGATCAATCACACAATTGACATTGACATAACATTGAAAATTATTCTTGGAACAAAGTGCCTGCAGTTTTTAGAGAAAGTGTTGCAATGCATGGCTTAGATTCAAATTTAAATAATTTTCTACCAGCAAAAAATAGCAGTTATACATAAAGGAATAAATTATTTAGTTGAAAATATAGCACAGCAAAATTACATGAACATTTATTAAATTAGGTCACAGACCTAATTGAATTTTATTATATCATTTTCCACATTATGGGATTATTTTTTATTTCATAGAAGCAGTTCTTGTAAAAATAAGATATATTTACCTTGATTGCTAACAATTAACAATAACTAGTCAACTAAAACTTAACTCTGTGTGCTTGCAAATGAAAGTAAAGGTGCATCTATTAAGAGAAAGTCTCACCGCATTCATTTCAAGAATAAGGTTTCTTTCCGATGCACCTGCGTGAGTAGGACAAGGTTTTGTTTGGTGGTGTAAGACTTTCCACATTCACTGCACGAACATGGTTTCTCCTTCGTATGAGTCGGAATGTGACGAACAGGGTGACTATTTTGACAGAAGTACTATTCAAATTAATTGCAAGAAGAAGGTTTCTCCTTCGTAAGTGTCCGAGGGTGATTGACATGGGTATTCTTAAGAGAGAAAGACTTATCATATTCACCGCAAGAATGAGGTCTCTCTTTCGTATGAGTCCGCATGTGACGGACAAGTGCGACCTTTTGAGAGAAAGACTTATCACATTCACCGCAAGAATAAGGTTTCTCCTTCGTATGAGTCCGCATGTGACGGACAAGGGTGATCTTTTGAGAGAAAGACTTATCACATTCATTGCATGAATAAGGTTTCTGCTTCGTATGAGTCCGAATGTGAATGTCAAGGTTGATCTTTTGAGAGAAAGACTTTTCACATTCATTGCATTTATAAGGTTTCTCCTTCGTATGTGTCCGAAGGTGATTGACTAGGGTAATCTTAAGAGAGAAAGACATATCACATTCACCGCATGAAAAAGGTTTCTCCTTCGTATGAGTCCGCATGTGACGGACAAGGTTCATCTTTTGAGAGAAAGACTTATCACATTCATTGCAAGAATAAGGTCTCTCTTTCGTATGAGTCCGAATGTGACTGTCAAGGTGACTCTTTCGAGAGAAAAACTTATCACATTCATTGCACGAATAAGTTTTTATCTTCGTATGAGTAAGATTGTAACGGACAACGCTGCTTTTTTCAGAGAAAGACTTTTCACATTCACTGTAGGAATGAGACGTCTTTGCTGTGCGTGGAACATCTGAGCATGATTTCCCATCTACAATATAGCTTCTCCCCACTTGCCCAACATTTTTATTCTCCCTTGTTCCTCCGAAGTTATCCTCAAGAAGCCCATTTCCTTTTTGTCTCACCCTTTGGCTTTTACACATCAGATGTTTTAAACTCTCGGAGGAGATGGGCTGAAAAGAAGTATTAGTTTCTCCTCTAGAAACAAAGGTTTTGAGGGACGAATCTTTTCCAATTGACAAATTTGAATCAATATCCAAATTGCCACAACGGCAATGAATCTCAAGGTGCTTAATGAGATCATATTTTGCATTGAATGCATCTCTGCAGTTGAAGCAATGATATGATTTTTTCGTCGAACTGGCACGCTTCCCAGGATTTTTGACCATGCAAGTACTTTTCACTTTGTTTTCCCGCATGGCTGTCTTGGGGCCACTCTTCCCATTCTCAGTGCTCCTGAAAAACGTTATGGTTTCTGCATTATCACAACCACCTCTCTTCCCTGCAATAGTCATTGTTGCTCTATACCCTCTGATTTTAGATGCATATCCAGATTTCGAATGTAACCGTCCATCATTAGGATTTGAGCACAACGTTATTTTATCAGCAAGCAAGGTGTCACATTTTTGAATGTCTTTATCAATCATTTTCTTTCCCTTCCTTGAACGTGATGCTCTAATCTTTGGTTCAAGGACTGCAAACAAGGCTGAGGCTTGTTCAGAAGCTGGGGACTCTAGAAAAGAATTTCACATTAAAATAAGTGAAGACAGGCATAAAATTTACGATTCGTTGAACTATTTTATAACAGCAAATATACAGATATCAAGGTAGCTACGTAAACCGATTCTTCGGTTAGACGCTATACACATAACGAGGTGTCAGTTAATTTTTTACGGTAGTTTCCATAAATTTATTCACAAATTCAATGACACAGCTCCTCAGAGAAATTGAGCAAAATATTGCTTACTAACCTCAAGTACCTACTCCAGAAAACATCTCAATGCACTTTTTCATGCACAGAAGTAATCATACACTGAATTTAAAAATGCCATGCACACACGTAATGTTGAACTGAAACCATTATCACCATTAATAAATGCAAATACTTTCTTGCAATGCAAGGCTAAAAATATGCAAAATATAAATGGGCAGGAACTACACGTGTCAAAAGGTAATTGAAGCTCACTAAAAATCATTGCCATCTTAATAAATCATTGAGAGAAAGATAAATGGGTAATTATATGGCATATTATAAGAACTTACCTTCAAGGACAACATGTATTAAAAAAGAAATATTTGCAGTGCGTAAACAAGAACACTAACAGCAGTAAATGAACATCATATTGTCTAAGGGGCACACCTCTATTCTAAAGAAACTTAAATAACCATTACACCTTGCATTATTTATAAAATTATTTCAAGTATAAAGGCATAGGGGTATTAATGATCACATACCTTATGTCATTATACATTATATAAGAATGATCAGATGGGATGCCTCATATCCAAGTATCCGTGGTTATTGCCTTTCATTGGATAGATCGGATCCAAAGTTGCGGAAAGCATCACATAATGATCCGAAGTTTTATATTATGGATTCAGTGCATGCACACCCCAAATGAGAAGAGTGGAAAGGATTCTAACTCTCTCTTTGAAAGTGTCCTCACATTGCCGCTAATATCTCTTTCTGCCAGTTATAGATTGAGTGCCTGGATGGTTCAGGATGGATTGGTATCAATAACCATCAGAAGAGACCAGTTATGCAGAATGTTAAAATGAGAAAGGGCTTGTCATGTTTTCAAAATGCATCCCACATTTTGATAAAAGGCCTTGCATGCAAAGACGAACTGAAACGGCAGACAGTACATTTTGTAACATATCAGTAGCCTTCCCCCACACTACTTCCCAACTCCGTCTTAGGGTCATCAGTAATCGTCTGATTTCAGTGGCTGACCCTGCATTCTAGGTGGAATTCACCATGGATTAAGTCTATCAAGCAATCACCAAAAAGCTTGATTTATGAGTAAGTCTGTAAGAATATCTATATCATTTCTCACTTTGATGTTTCACACTTTATACGAAAAAGCTGAAAATTGGCAAAAGATACCTGATTTCCAGGTTGTCCACATGCATCCATTTTCTAATTCCCTAACTCTTCCCTTATAATTTATCTATTTTCAGAGGCAATCAACACAATAATATTTTAATTTTGAATGCATCCAGATTGAATTTTCATAAAACTCTAAGTACCTAAAATATGAAGTGATCCACAAAATACCACTAGAACATCCTAATAAAAAATAAACTTAGCAGTAATAAGTTATGAGCAGCATCCAATTAATTCAAACTTGTCATATCCATCCTGAAAGAGGGTGATGCCTTGTACTTTGCTTTACCACCTTTGACAATTTGGATGAAGCTATAACCTTGAAGTCTTAGCAAACGAGAATAAGTAAGCGTGGCCTAGTCACCCACTGTCATTACCCTACAGAATTATAACTGCTGCATACTAGGCATTGAAATTGAATTTAGCCTATTTTCAGCCAAATCCGTTTTTTTTTCCTTATCTCACTTTTTATATGAACAACTGTTAGACCTATTAAAGCACAGTTGCCTAGAACACAAAACAGTGAATTGGTTGGGGTGCCTTTCGAAGCAAAATTTTACCATCATTTCAAATCTGAAAAAACCACTTGATCTCATTTCAACAAGTTACAAGTTCATTTTGTCCATGGACGCCACAGTGTACATGGCTCATAAATGGATTCTTATGCCCATTATTCTTCTCAAGTGATTTATTGGGATTTTTTCTATTACCCAGTATTAAAGACAAAACTGTTAGGTGAAGTAGACTGGAATTCCCATATGAATGCACAAGACAGCATATATTGGTTAATGTTATTGAAGCATTGTGAAAATTTTACTATACACATGCTGACCTGATTATATTCTCAAGCAGAACTATACATCATGAACTAAAGAATTTTTAAATAGACGAAATAAACATATGCTACGTCCTTCACAAGGGAAGTGTCCAAAAACCCGGTTCAGAATTCAATCAAATTTTCTTGTGTTAAACATAGTCCATTGGAAGCTGTCCTTGAATTAGCCTGCATATGGGGTTATATAACCAAATAGTTTAAGCTGAAATACAGTTCAAAATTTACAGGTCAAATATATTTATGTATAAGAGCCACTCGGCAAAGGATGAATATTAGTCCAGTGGTTAAAGAGCCCAGTTGTCATGCCAAGGACCCGGAGACAAGCCACATGTTAAAATAAAATTTTCAGTGAACTTAATGGAAATATTGACAAAAAACAAGCTTTTCTAACATAAAAGTGCATTAAGAATGTAGGAAAAAAATCAAATTTAAAATTTTGTTGAATTCTGAGATACAGCTTTTGGACATTTGCCTTGTCAGAATTAGTTAAAAATCTTTTCTCTGAAGAGTTATTTTCTAAGCACTGAAGAGCACTCACCCACATCCTCCGTCATAGACTCCATGGCCATTGTTCGATTTTGAATCAGTTCCCCATTCTCTGTAACAGTAGGCTAAAAGTAAGCAGACTTCAGATTTACAAATGACAACTTTAGGATAATAAAAAAATGAAACAAAAATATTAAATTCTTGGGAATCTCTTGCGTGAATACAAAACCAAATGAAGTGACAACACCAACACTAATCCTAAACACTCTCCAATAATACACTGTCCTAAATACTAAAATATAAACTTCTTTCCAAGGAAAAAGGGCGGGCCAAAAGAATAAACAAAATGCAAAGTAAAATGTTGCTCGGCAACAGGTCTTCTTCAGAGTTTGTTCTTCCATTCTTAATTATATATGGTTTTTCTTTGTGAATCTTCTTAACTGAAGAGGGGGAGTCATGTGGGATAACAGTTTTACTTATCCACTCTCTGTTATGGATGGCGATGACTTCCTTGGCTGGCTCCTGCTGCGTCTTCATTCACCATGGGCTGAGAGAATATTTAATTCAAGGCATCATGGGTTGACCTTATTCCTCTCAGCACAAATAATCACATAGGATATTGAATCAGTTCTCCTTGCCTTGTATATCCTGATTTAAAGTTACCCATGAACCATGGCAAGCGGCATTGGTTACAATACATTGTGCCAATTTTTGAAAATAATGATAAAGGTTTCAAAATCTTGGTTCAAGTGCCCAAGTTCACAGTATTTGAAATTGGGGATTTCTACCAAACATCACTTTCATCCATTAATTTTATTGAATGTGAATTTCATGCATACCTCAGTGGCATTATTCTCCTTGGTGGATAGTTCGTTCTTGGCCAAAACCAGCAGAGTGTCAAGGTCTATCACAACGGCTCTTGTGCTTTCAGCATCCACCTCTTTGCCTTGGTAAGATGTTGAGGCTTGTGCCTGCATATGAGTCCAAAATCAACATCATTTAAGACAGAGATACAGAAATATTGAAAGAGCTTTGTGAGTTCATAAAAAAATAATGATTCCTATTTATAGCATTGATAAATATCTACACACCACCTCAAAACATACACTTCTGTAACATTCACATCTTAAACACTTGTGTTATACATTTACATACAATAAATTGTACATTAATCTATCATAGTACTCGAAAAAGAAAAAAAAACTCTTATGTTACCAAGAAAATGTAGGATTAGCCACAGTTAAAAGATCAATACTACTGTGTGAAAGAATATTTATTTAACGCCTCAACGTGACTGAGATTTAGGTGTAATTTGTATTGCTTCAAGATATTGAAGCCCTTAATATTTTTTTCCTTTGACAAATATTCTTTGCAAGCAAAAAGCGTTTGTATTCTGTGGATTTTATCTACAAGATAGTTTTACCACTCAAAATTCTCTTTAGTCTTTAAAAATATAGACGTAACATTCAATTTCAGGAAAATCACACACAAGAGTACAAAAAAATACAAAGCATGCTTTGCTAAGACAAGAATGAGATGTAGTTACTCAATTGACTAAAGTGCATCATATTGTTACCTAATCCTACTGCAATGCCTGGACTTACTACCAACCTTGGCTTCCCATGGTAGCCCTTTCAAATTCTTCAGCATTTTGCAGATGATAATCATAGTCCCAGCTTCTTTTGACATTTACCCTACCATTTCTTCGTTTACCAAGGTTACTACGCTGATCCAAGGGGTTGTAATTCCATATCTCAATATAGCAGTTTTTTTATTCCGTAGTAAGCCAGGCAATAAATAGATAAGGAGTATAAAGGAGCATTCGTTGCAGGCAAACAATAACTGCTAGTTTTACTCATTCCACTGTCTTTCTAACCTAAAGTAGGGAGGATATACAACCCCACTTTACGTACAAGAAGTAAGCCTAAAACGATCCTGCACATACTATTATTATAACATTTTAATTTTTGGTGCTTTTTAGGGGTGCATCGTGGGTAGTGACTGTATTAAATGTGTATTACTTTAAGCACGCAAATATAACTTTTTAAGGCAATAATCTTAATAATTAAACAAAATTTTGAGGTTCAAAAATTCATGTGACTCAATGGTGAATGCAACCAGCTTTACACAACCAGATCTCTGTAAAAACTGATGTAAAATCCACAAAATCTCAGTTATCCTTATCTGGGTGTAAAACATGATAATCAAGTCTCCTAGGAGCAACAAAATCAGAAGCTACCCAGAAAATGACATCTACCTCTTTTATTATTCTATCAGAGAAACTAGTTATTTAGTATCCTCATCTGGGGCCCTAGAACCAATAATTTAAAAAAATTCAAAATTCATACAAGGATACTGTACCTCATTGTTAAAATGTCTACTTCAACAGCATGACTCACTCTACTTCAAAAATTGTGTGCACATAATACCTCATACTTGTGTGCTCATGTATGCTGCAAGTTTTTGTGCAAAAAATTATATTTATAATTATGATGAATTTCTTCCCATACCTTTTGTTTCTTTTTCAGTTTGTACTGATTTAGCATCTTACACACTGAGTGACATTTCCTATATTTTTCCAAACAAATCACTGGACCAATTTAAATATTACTATTATAATGACGATTACCTGAACAGAGGCTTCTGCCACAAGGTCATTTGTGCCCCCATCAGTGCTTTCATTGTGCACAGATCCTTCTCCATCATCACTGATCTGATCTGCTTTTACACAAGGGGACCCACATGTTGCCATGCCACTCTGATAGAAACAGAATTAACACTTCATTGATATGGGTTTTCACCAATTTGTACGAGAAGCAAAAGATCACAACCAAAACATCAAATTTATGCACAAATGAAAAATTCCCTGAAATGGTATTCTGACCTCAGAGAGGAAGGAAGGATAAATTCATTGATCAACAAAAAAAGGTCCATTAAGTTACTCTGCCTTTCCAATTAGCCATACTAAAACCTTCCAAAGAATGAAGAGCAAATTTATCAGCAATATTTTGAGATATGATGGTCTCAAGACATTGTTCATCGGCAACAAAGAATTTTTGTCTACATGTCCACACAAATATGTTGATTTCATTTATTAAAGATAATCATTACATTTCATTTCAATGAAAGTTGACATGCTATGACCATCATAAGGACATGACATGCTCCATCAAAATCAGCTCACAGAAAATAATTGATGCCCGTCAACAAACAAACTGGTTTGCCAACATCCAATACCCTCTCCAAAGATGGTATCACTTGCTCAGTCAGCAAAGGTGTGTGATCAGAGCAGCTGTATGCCCCCATTCTGTTCAGTGCAATAACCCATCCATTTTGCATGATTTCGTCAAGAATGATACATCTCTTTGTTACTTAAGAAAAAGCTTTTGGGCCTATGAGCCAAAACTAACTGCAACTGTGATTCCCTTAATCTTCCTTGAAAAAGCAACCAAAATAGATCAGGAGACGTTGATTGTAGACAAAAATTAGCACGTAAACATAGCGGAGATGTTTTTCTTTGACCAACATGATGAGTAACAGTGAAAGTTCTAATAAAGACTTATGACACATGTAACATTTACTTATTCAGATATGATAAAGGAAGTTAAAAAGTATTATTACTATGGTAAATGATATTGGATTATCGCATGGAGGACTACATTTTTGTAGTAAAAAAACTTTGCTTAACAAAGCAAACGTTAACTTACCAAGTCATCAGTTGCCAATGGGTCCAAAGCATTGCTTGAAATTCCATCTGGATCCGGTGTGTTAATCACAGGATAATTACCTTCACTGAGAGGGTCTTTGTTCTCCTCCTTCACAGTTTCCTAGAAGATAATGCTGGGTGCCAATCAATGGGGGCAAAATAAAAATGTAAATAATTATAAATAATAACAATAAAACATCCTCTTTCACCTGAGACCACTCAAGATGGCTGAAATCATATTTGCACAAGATTTTAGAGACAACCTAAAATGAAATGGCTGACATGACCAGTTTACTCTGCACACCTTGGTGTGGAACGCTTCTCAATGTGCTTGCCACAATAGAAGTGGGTAAATCCTACACCTTCCAACTCAGAGGTTACAGGTTCGAATGCCAAATGGGTGGCCTTCAAGAATCCAGGCCTCGGAATATTTGTGTATCCTCAGCTTGAATGTAAAACAGGACTTCCAAGTCCTGAATTCTATCAATCAATAAAGATGAAGCTATTATCATTATTTCTTCATATT
Organism: Ischnura elegans; assembly: GCF_921293095.1. NCBI lineage: Eukaryota > Metazoa > Arthropoda > Insecta > Odonata > Coenagrionidae > Ischnura > Ischnura elegans. The sequence continues at coordinate 2,566,978 of NW_025791657.1, forward strand.
TATGTAGAATAAGGGCCATTTATTTCATCAACATTGCAGGGCTACCTGACCCTTGGAACATCATCAGCCCCAGAATAAACTGTTGTTGCCCTGCATGTGCATAATCAAGCCTAAATATGGCCAAATTTTTAACTAAACAGCTCCTAAGGCTTGCATGCCTTACACCCTAAAAAACACGGTGGCTAGTTGTCATCTACTTTTCTACGTTATTCTGCATATAGAGGGAGAAAAGCTCACATAAATAGTTTTAAAATGTACAGAAACACAGCAGAATAGTAATAATACAACCACATCATATCCATCAAGTGAAATAAATAACAAATTGGTTGAAATAAAATAATAATACTAAGTGGCATGCATGCTCCTTGCTTATGCTAATGTATGGCAATATTTATATGTTTAGCACTAGGTGTGCTTTTGAGAAACCAGTATTTCCCTTACTTTAAATCATAGAAAACATATTTTCACAATACTATTAGACAAGTAATTTATTGAACTACAGAAGGAAAAAGTGAAAAACCTTGAAAAATGACGAACCTTGTTTATGCAACGTAAGTTCCTACATCAATGATGATATTTGCCTTGTACCTATGACTAACATGTACAGACCAATTCTGAAGTTTATAGACATTATGGCTCTACTTTGAGCTGCATATAAAAGTATTTGTGGCGATTAATAATGAACCAACACAACTTGGCTGACAATAACAATTGTTTATTTAACTTGAGTCATTGCCCTGACAATACACCTGAAAGTTATCAGACATCATTCCTTAGTTTTATAGTTAGGTCCCATTATGCAACCAGAGCAGAAAATCCACGCTGCACCATCATTTAAGCCATTTCAGAAAGCATGGCAAAGGAATCACCCCACCGATCAAGTAGGTAAAACTGAGGCCTTGTTATGAAATAACAGATGTGTATGGTCAACTTACCGCTCGGTCATGTGACTGAGGAAAGCTGGCCTAAAAGAGTTATCTCATAATGCCACATGTTGGGCAAGAGCAAAGCGTTAATAGTTCTGTTACTATTGTTAACCAAGAAATGTTCTGGCATCTTTGTATACCTCAGTTGCAATGCAGTCACATCTAAGTCCACTTTTTTATTTGAAGGTAAATAAATATAATGAAGAAAATAACGTAAGTGGCCAATTACATTGGTGCATGCATGCAACCGGTTTGAGTGGCCTCTGGTAAAAGAAAATTCTCTGAGGTACTTTAAGCAATTGCATCGGTCATAGGTGTTGAGTCGCTGCTGTGGATGCTGTAGCAGGCTGTATGCATGTTACAAACATAATAATGGCTGCATGAATTCTCCAATGCAGTAGGAAGCATTCCTTTTTAAATACTGAGTCAGGTCACCTTTGAATTTGTTCATTGATTCATATATCTGTATTACTTTACTTATTACTTTATTATTTTTTCTTCTACTGCTCAGAATAACATCAACTGAGGGGCAAAGCAGACAGAAATTGAGTTGAGTCAACTACTTTTGGGATTCCCACCAGGTCATTTTATCCATGCTGGCCAACGTTTCAGGCTCTGAGTTGGGGCTTATCCTCAGGGCTGCTGAATATTCTTTTATCATAAAAAAATAAAAAACATTTATCCCTGAGAATGAGCCCCAAGTTGTGGCTTGAGACATAGACTAATAGGGATAAATTATCCTGATTGGAGTGCTGAGAAGAGTGTGCCCACATTATCTGCTGGGAAAGCATCAAATAATATTTCCAAAAATGAAATTACTAACCTCAACTTAATCCGTGTAATAGACAATAATTTTGGAATATGTAATGAGAAAAAATACACAATATGTGATCAAACGGAAATATAAGCAACACGATCTTCAACAGCAGTGAAAACTTCCAGTTCTACACTAGAGAGATCAACTGCAGTTAACCACTGAGGAGACCTGCCCATTCAGTCTATACCGTTCACTTCATATACCCTGGTATGACTAAAACACTGATCAAAACAAAATCATGCAGCATGTCTCCCGTTAATTAAAATGGAAAAAAACACACCCAAATTTTTATATTGATTTAGCCAAGTTCAGAACCTACTCTTTACAATGATAACAACAATGATCAGCATTGGTGCATGAATCTCACGCTAAGTACCATCTGAAATTACTTAATGATTTATTTTTCAGTAAACTGGCTTTTGGTGGAGTTAGGTGATATTGAATGTGAGACAGAGATTAAAAACTAATCAGTGAACATAAGTACTACAATAATAGTATGATGGAATGCATAAATAATTAGAAGTTTTTATAGAAAGACAAAAGCAGCAAATTAAGTCATGTTACAGACCAAAAATTATGTTATTGCCTATTTATAGGGTTTATTTCTTGCCCTACACGAATTTCAAAACGTGTTTCAGCTTTTTCTCAAATAATAGATAAATTAAGGCTAAATATGTCTTTCTGTATGAAGGGGTGATGAGTGCTAAGCTATCAGTTTCTTCCCAAAATATGCAATAGGGTTTTTAGGATCACAATAATTAGCATTGACATGGTTTGAATTACATGGATTTTATCACCCTTTATAAAATTTTAAATGATATGTCTATTAATCGATCATTTTCCCTTGAAACTTATGTTTGTATACCATCACTGGCCCAAGTAGCCAATTTTGTGAACCCATGTCACACCCTTTGCCTGAAGCGACGACATCTGTATTTTAACTAGGTATTCTTAAGTTTCTTGCTTCGTTAACGTGGACAGCTTTGTTTCCCCAGAAACAAAACATCATCATTGCCATCAGAAAGTGATGATTGCAATGCAATAACTAAATATAGTAACTTCATCTTAACAAAGGCTACAGCCATGAGGGGAGTTGTAAGTACAAAGTAGGATCGATAATGAGGACTTAGAGTAAATACCAGGGCAGGTAGCTAGCAAGGTCTTTCTTAGGCACACGTAACCATTACATGTATGTAGTTTGCTGAAAAATTTATACATCAGTGGGCCTAGGAATAAAAGTTCACCACGCATTAAAATGACATAATATTTATCAAAATATTTTAAACTTTCTTCACCTATGAGAGGTCAAGGAAAGAGATACTCTTGAATGATTTATGGCATGCAAATATGTACACAGTAATTAAGTCTGATCACATGCCATTCACATCACAACTACCATGTTGTCATCGAGACACTAGACGTATGTTGGAATCAAGGCAGTGATGTCATATGCCTTGAACTTTAATTCTTACTCAAGTTATGAGAATGCATCTTGGATGCTACCAATGGAGAGTGTAAACTGCAAAATAGTCCTGGGACAACATAAAGGAGACACTATTCCATCCTGTAGAAGCCTAATTTATATTTTCATTTGTAGTGCATTATTATTTGTTTCAAAAAATGACCAGAGAAAAACAATAGGTGCAGAGAGATTAGTAATTTCCCATTATTTGCAATGGAGTTAAGTAAAATCCTCATTATCTGTGAATCCATTTTGAGATAGACAGAATTTCAAGAAGTCTTTCATGACATTATCTCCTAAAGACAGTTAGGAAACAATTTCTAAACATAACTCTAGTAATTTTTTTCCTTCATAAGAGCAAATCAAGACATTCCATGGAAGAAAAAATTCTTTTCATCAAATATTTGTATCTACTACAGGTATTCCTCGCCAAAAACTACAGATATGTTACAAAAAACGTCATGTTAAGGAAATTTAATGACAGGAGAGAAGCATATACCATTCCAGCAGTAAAAATTCCACATTCTGGATCATTGACTGATTTTTTTGTTGGCTGTTTTGTATCTATGGGTATCGATGTATCCAAGTGATTCAAGATTGCAAACTACAAAATCTTTGATAACGCTGTTTTACACTCGGCATGGAATTGCTCAGAATGGCATTTATCTCTAAAATGGCAAGGAACTGAACAAATGTATGAATGGCATGAAAACAAGGGCTATTTTGCCATCTCACAGCCATGCATTCGTGCATGTGTTCTAGCATTTCCATCCTAAACAAGACATAATTTTGACTGAACCTTTGCACACACGTCAGATTCTGCTACAAAAAGGTAAATAGTGCCTTACAGCTTCGATCCTGAAACATGAAAATAGTCTCTTATGGCCATAACCTAAGGATCAAGTTGCAGGTCAAAACAAATACTGTGTTGGTTTGCTGGAACAGAAGAATTCATAGTAGTGACCAACACGAGCCTCTAAACCGGAAACCCATTACATGCACTCAGCTAAGAGGAAGTTTTTGCGATGGATGAAGGTGCTTTGCTAGGGTTTCTTTGGTAGAGTCACATGCACTCACACAATGCAAAGGAAACTCTTTGTGAGAGTTGATGGGACGTTGAAACAGTTTCTTTGGTTCAGAGACACACACACTCACACAACGTAAGGAAACATGCTTCCTCATGTTTAAATTACTATTAAAGACTATTATTATGCTTTATCTATCTATCTTTTATAGAGTCAATTACTAAATGAATAAGTTGAATTTGGATCTTAATTATACTTCCCTTACTTATAACAAAGCTACACGAGTGTTCTAGCTTCTTCCTATGTTGAGGTCATGCACGAAGATTGATTGAAGAAAAAGAGAGGAATCTTGAGATTCATCTACGCTGTAGCAAAGACAATAGGCTAGAAAGGAGAATTTAGATTGTCCACCATAACACTCCTCCATGGGATGTGTGACATTTCTCTCACAAGAATGGTGGTATAAGAAAGCTAAGATCCACACACATGCCTATGTAGATTAGGGCGGTTACACTTTTTGCCTCATGTTGTGCAACTGATGGTGACACACAGGGTGACCAGATTTTCCGATTAATCTGGACATGTTAATTAGGACATGACCCCATTTTAAAAATTCTACTACGAGAACATTTTCAAAACTTAACATTAATATTATTGTGTCTGCCTATATATTTGGTTCATTGATGTGGAATTCTTCATAGATTTTTAAATTAATTATTGAGTGGTTTCATTAAATGTGTGTTTAGTCTTTTCTATGGTCTATCATCTGTGATGTTATACATAAGAATATCGTTAATGCGTTATCGCGTACATAAATGAAATGAAATAATCTACTGATGACGCCTTCATATAGGGTAACCAGACATCCTGGTTGGACCAGACGTGTCATCCTTTATAGATACAGTGCCTGGGCAGATTTTTTAAGAATGGTGAAGAGTCCTCCTTTTTGAAAATCATTATTATAAGTACATATATAAATGTGTTAATAGCCACTCAGAACTCAGCAAAATTTCTGAATATTTCTTAAGCTTACCACGGTAAAATACAACTGCAGAAAGGGTATTTTCCCTAATTTCAACCCAGTGGACCACCGAGAGAAACAAACTAAACATTGCCTCTGGTCGTGTTCCAATCCATAGGGTGCACCCTATGTAGTTGTGCTCTAACACTCTTATTGGCTCTTTTGCTCTTTCCTGCTCTGTCTGCAAGTGGTGCCACCACTGTACAGTGGCGATTTTAAAACTGAAAAAAGTTGACTAGTGAATTTTGGCGTTAAGAGAATGTTACTGCTGTTGTCTATTAATTATTGCAATATTTACCGCACTAAATGTAAATGTGGAAGTGATAACATATAAAATACAGCAGTGACAATAAGGAGTGGATGCAATTGTAAACATTACACTTCACAATAAATTTATTAATTTTGGACACCAATTTCGTAAAGCATAAGGTTCAGAAAAATTTAAGTGGTTTTAAAACAGAAAACAATTTAATAAATGTGTACTTAAAATTTAAAATATTAATCACTGTGAATAGCTACCCATCACAACATTTCACACGCAGTAAGTTGAAAAATTTAGGGTGTCTAGCCAACCAAAGCAGAAAAATTCTTCTGTTATTTGTGATTTTTCCAGGGAAACTTTTCACCTTGATGTTACGTGATTTCTGCGATAGATAATAAATTTATAAGGCAAAGGAATGGATCAGTCAACACACACTTTATAATCATATTTTATTTAATCATTTCAATTTATTCAATGCAAGTCAAGAAGATACTTCAACATCATAACTAGATGCTGATGCCACCTGTCCTATTCCACTACTTTTTGAATCTTACTTGAGACAATAGTGCTTGGAATTTTGATTCTGTAGTCTTGTCTGACTTTTAATGGTTCGATGCAACTGTAAAAATTCCACTCAGCTACAGCACTTATGATTATGAAAAACACTTTTTACACCAGATAATGGGCGTTGAACTTTAAAAATTATGCCTGAAATGAATTTAACTGCCAGGCTGGAGAAAATTTTCAAGAATAATTCATGCATAATTCCAGACACTTAAAATTCAATCACAATTCCCGATTTTCCCGGCCACTGGACACAGAGATTCACATGTAACCTAGATTAACTTGGATTTAATATCCACTCTATTCATTATGAACAATTTAAAGAACCAATTCACCACCTCAAATCATATTCTATCTGAATTCACATAATGAACAGAAATTTCTACCTCTAGTGGTCATAGCCAACGTGTTGAAGAGCAAGTAAGGGTGAATCCTTGCCCTCTCTTGTGCTCTTCGATTATGCACTCTTCAGAGCAGGACCCTAATGGACTGGAATCTCAATAGGTGACAACATCACTTCCCAAATGTGACCATCAAAAAGTGCTGAGTAGAGCGCAAGTGCATTTACGGTGGATTGGAACATGGCCTCAGTAAAAGTTAAAAACTAAGCATTGTCAAAAATGCAAAAATTGCTTGAAAAGTTAGACCCACAAACAAAAACAAAACCACAGTGCTAATTAACTTCTTATGCTCTAAATTATGAATTTGCAATTAAGTTTCAATTGTCCTGCTTATCCTCCATACGTCCTTTACTTTTAGTCGTTTCTCACTAGATGTCTGGCCGAGCCAACAGGCATTTTTATACATAAAACATCTGCCACTGGGTAGAGTTGGGATATTCGTCTGGTATCGGGGTGGATTTTTTATGAGTGAGACATTTTCCTTCTTATTGAAAATATATGATTTTTTGCATAGTTAATCTGTTACCAGGTACCTAGCAAGCTGTAAAAAAATGCAAATATAGCTCGAGAAAAATTTTTCCACAAAATATTACAAAATCATAGGTCTAATTAATTTATACTGTTCTAACTTATGAAATTGCCAATATTTTTCAAGTTGCCTACTTTCTCCTTGCCTCATTTTTAACACATTCCGTGTGGAACATGTCAATTGACGTAGTCCCGTCTAAGTCAGTATATGAAGCTAGTCAATACAAGTGCTCTGCCAGTTGGGCCAGTAGGCCATTCTCCGCCTTCATAAGAAACTAATAGCCATTCCCAAGTTTTTTGATTGTGCGGATGACCTCCAGCAAGGAACCCTTTTTCGAACCGTGCACACCTTATGTAAATAGCCTTGTTTGAACTGAAGGTATGTTGTGGAAAACTCCCTCTTCATCTTTCTTATTTTATCAACCGATTCTGACGACCTTCATAAAAATCGCATCCGCATTGAATGTGTTAACAGCTAGCTAGCTTATACAAATACATAAATTCCTCGAGAAAAATAGGTACACAGAAAAATATATAAAATCATACTGCAAATTTATTTCATTGTTCCAAACTATAAAATTGTCATCATTTTTCAATTGGCCTACTTTTCCTCTTATTGCCTATTTAATTGGGAGCTGCCCTGCATTTTCACCTCATGGCATCTGGTCTCCCTATTCCCACAAGCAAAGGTGACTTCCTGTAGAAATGCATCCATATACACAGCACAAAGCCACTTATGTAAAACAACCGAGTAAATGTCAACAACTTAGGGTCATTAAACTCAGCTTTCACTGTGGATGAGAATAAAACTTACCAACATATTAGATCCGAGTTGTTGGGAGTCTTCCACAGGAATGCATATTTCAGTCCTTTGGGCTGAGCAAGTGAGATGTGAGGTGCCTTCTATCTCATCTTGAATGAAGTCTTTTGTGTCAGCAGGAGTCCCCAAATTGTCATCAGCTGTCTCATCCCATTGGATACTCTGTGTAGAAAGTAACTGTGATAAACTCACCTCTTTCAATTTCAACAAATGAAGCTTACTCGTACTATTGATAAAATAGGATTTTCAATGCGATATCCAAGCATTTTTGTAAAGCTTGACATGTTTCTCTCAATCCAAAACTCAAAAGCTTTTTTATGCTGCTGAAACCAAATTAGGCAGGAAAATACTTGGTATAATCAGTTCACATAGTGGCCGAATTACAACATACATGAGGCATGGAAGAAAGAAAATACACAAATTTTTTCAACATATGTGTCTTTAAATGTGAATCTTTGATGTAGAATATGTTTTTGATTTATTTCTATTGTAATTGAACTCCTGTTTCTATGTACTCAAATACCAACCCAGGGAGAGAAGAGATATATCTCATATTGTGGCCACTATCTTAGGCAGAAGGGTATGAAATCATCAGCCTGATATTGGATGGGAGACTTAAGAAAAGCGGTGAAGAGGAGAAAAAATTGTTCTAGGACTCAAAACATTATAGAAGAGACAGCAATTAGAGATACATGGGACCAATTTCAACGGGCAAGAGAGCAATGCCTGAACAGCCAATGCACTGAGTAGTGTACTTCATAGCAAAGAAGACAAATGAGAATCTAGGAAATTCTGACAAGTCCACTTCAATCACCTGGTGGACGAAACCTTACTAATTTAGGAGATTTTTATATTTTTAAATCTCATCGCTTAGTAAGGTAAAAAGTAAATACAGCTAACATGCTTTTTCAGCTCTAGATTTAAGTGAAAAATTTCTTTGCCAAAGAAACCTGAATTGAGTTGAAATTTTATCAGAAAAAATTCTAAAACAACTAATTCATTAAACAAAATTAACTTACAAAGTGGAACACCAATCCGTTCTCTATACAGAGAATCACCAAAGAAGTTAAATTTCTAACATAATTACTTATCTGAATAAAATATAAAGTTATAAAAAAACAGACCTCAAAATTTATCATAATTATCAAAATACCCAGTGTAAATTTAGCACAAAAAAGTTTTCCTCAACAACCCCAAAAATATGCAGAATATCAGATTCAGTGATCATCTTAATTGGTATTCAAAGAAAAAACCTAGGGATTTTATATTATTTAAAGCAACTATATTTTTACCCAAAAACGAAATTATATGTAATAGCGGAAGAGACATAGATTGTTTTAGGAAATATAATGTTCTCATATCAACATACATTTTTGCTAAAATAAAAATGTAAACATTACCCTGTAACAAAGTAACTGTCCAACAAACTAAACAAATCGCTACTCAAAAGATACATCTCGTCCATTTTCTCATTGTGTTTAATTTTATGTATAAAGTTTAAGACGTTAGTAATGACATTTTTTGCAACTATCAAGTTCAAAGCTGAAATTTAATTCCAAATACTGGGCCACTTCTATATACATTGCACCTCTAATCTTTTCGCATAACAAGCCTTGAAAATCGAGAGAAGTTTTTGAACTGTCAGCTTGTCTGTTTTATTAAAAATAAAGAAAACCTCAAGAATTCACATTTTGTGTGTGTGTAGTTGAGCCTATGATTGGACACTAATTTTCAGCTGAATTTAAGTTCACAATTACGATTAGCAGGAACCAGTAAGAGAATATTTCGTTCTTTTTAACATGCCTCGGTTACCAAAGTTAGCACAAATATTTAAAGAGATGGTTTCATTGCGTTGTGGGCGCATAGCCTTTTATGAGTTGACGAATTTGAATGCCCCACTTTGTTAGCCATAATTATTTTACGAGCACATAGCTGAATCAGACAAAAAAACGTCTTTACTTATCATCACCAAAAACACCAACTGCAAGGTAAAAATCACTTTGCATGGAGATTGATAAACAAAGCTTGCGGGACACTGGGCTAGTTTCACTACCCCGTCAACCATGTCCGACGGCCTTGAAAGTACTCCAGTATTATCAATTAACAAAAATAATGATCTATTTATTTTTAATCTCTACTCAAAGCACTTTTTAAAATAAAGTTGGATTTACCACCTTCAAAAAGTCATACATCATTCTATTTCCTAAGTTGTGGCATCAAGTGAATAATGATTAACAATTTTGAGTTAATCCACAACTAATGATTCAACTTGATTTCTCACTGCTGTCGACACAAAACAAAGACTCTCACTTAACATTTTCCGAAACATGCCATGCACCAGTCTTCAAAAGAGAATAAACGAAAGTACTCACCCTAAAGCAATTTCTCCCAGAAAGTTTTCTCAGCTTTGCGTCCGATTGTAAACAAGTCATTTTGAAAACACTGAATTCCGTGAGCTTTTTCAAACAAAGGGCACACAGGGTGGTGGGCAGGCCATCTCCCACAGCAACCTAAGATAGAAATCAACACGCTATACATTGGAGAAGTGCGAAATGATGCTGATCACATGGAATAACTAAAGCAACATGACAAAGAAAAATAAATAAGTTGTAGGTATCGAACCACTTACTTCTAACCCGAGTAAACCATTTATAGCATCCTTCACAGTAATTCTGCAAGCTACGTTGGAAGTGTATATGTTGTAAAAGTAATCATTATTCTTCATGCATAGTCTGCACATGGTACCCTCAGAATCCCTTTCTGACGAAGCGGTGAAAATCCCGGCGGTACGATTCATGTTTCAACTTCAATCTCTCATTCAATCTTTAAATATGTTAAATCGTCGATGAAAGTACCAACACACGACAGAATGTGATCTTCAAATTCGTCACTGGAACTATGTACCATTCGATGATATACCCTATATTTAGAATGCTTACGGTGAAAGACAAGTTTAAATTTTAATATTTAAATAACTCAAAATCACCTGAACGAAAAAATTCACAGCAAAATTGATATTACGGTCGACCTTCTACTTCACTGCAATAATCTATGTCAATATAAGATCATGCAATAAAGATTAGTTTGCTTTCGCTGAGTCTTAGTTTTCATTTCTACCGCTAGAGACAGATATACATAGCAGGCCTCTAATCAAGGAGCGTTCCGGCAGAAGTGAATATTAAATATGAGACGGAGTATGCCAATAAATTGAATATTGTTTGTATTTTTATATTCTTAGTACTTAAAGTGTTATTCTTCCTATTCTCTTTATAAAATATTCTACTCAAAAACGTCACTAATAAAATTCAAATGAAAAAGTTGTTTTCTAAGGCTTTCTTTCAAAGTTAATTTTGTGTCATTAACGTATTGTTCTGAATAAATATCAATTGAAATATAATGTATCATTTACAGAGATAGTTTTCACCTTATCTACTCTTTGAAGGCTTGTTTTAATGTTGCTTCATGGAAGACTTCTTTCATGGTTGCTTTACCCATATGCCTCTAAAAATTCTACCATTGTATAGTCGTTAAATGTGTCTCATAAAAACCGTGAAACACTGCTCTGTCCCGATAGCATTAATATTGCTTGCATAGTCTTAAATGAAAAGTCTCCTCCTCCTTCCATGCTAATGCAGGTTAATTTCGGAACGCGCCTTGATTAGAGTCCTGCTATGTATGGGTGCGGTCCGTTGAACGCTACCAATGCTTCGGAGCGCCACCAAGCGGTCCGTTATTCGCTACGGAGCGCTACAGGTTAGGCTGTGACGTCACGGCAAACGTCATACACCCGTTTCCCGCCTCGCTCCGGACCAGCTCCAGACGCTCCCCTGAAAACTTGGGTCAGCGGAGGAGCGAGTCAATTTTTGGCGGAAATTCGAAGGGAATGCACTGAGGCAATAGAGAGTTTACTCACGTTGCAGATGATGGACGCTGAATGTGGACGCCTTTCTCCTATATAAGTGACTACGAAGTAACGGAGTAGGCGCACTTAGTAAATAGATGTAAATTTAATTGTGATTTAAATAAATATATAGCAAGAACTAAATATCGACAAACATTCTCGTATCTCCCCCAAAATGAACTCAAATGTCTTTGGAAGCAGCCTTTACATACAAAAGGCAACAAAAATTATTAAAAGGGGCATGTAATATAAAGAAAGGATTGTAAGAACATATATCGACAAATTTACTCATGCCATAAATTAAAATCTGAAGAAAAATAGGATATACATGAAATAGATTAATGTTTTTTAATAGTCGTTAGCCATTATAAGTTAATATGTTTCAACTGGGAAAACGGTAGAGTACCTACTTTTTCCTTTACTAGGGTAATGAGTTTCATTGAGAAGGGTAGGCGAGGGTTGGTGTGAGAAATACAATCCAAAGTTTCTTTCTTTACTATGTGGAGCCTCGGTATTGAAAAATAAAATTCATTTTAATGATATTCAAACATATTTATTAATATTCAATGATCATAGTCACCTCAATTCGCAATTAAAACCACATCTTCGATTTCATAATCCCAGTTTGCCCACCCTCCTTCATTTCCGCCATCTTGACTTCGCTCCTGACCGGTCCGAAAAGAAATTCTCGTAGCGAACGTAGCGCCTATGGACCGGTGCTCCGGAGCACTTCCGTCTGTAGCGTCTGGTAGCGAAAGTAGCATTCATTGGACCGCACCCTATATGTGCCTTTAGCGGCTAAAATGTAAACTAAAACTCAGTGAAAGCAAACAAATCTTTGATGGCATGATCTTATATAATCATAGTTACAGAGAACTGCAAGGTCAATCGTCTTATCCATTTTGCTGTGGTGTATTTTTCCGTTGAGGTGCTTATGAGTTATTTAAACTTTAAAATTTAAACTTGTCTTTCACCGCAAGCATTCTAAATATAGGTTATATCATCGAATTGTATGTAGTTCCCGTGACGAATCTGGATATCTCAGTTTGTTGTGTGTTGTTGATTTCATCGACAATTTAACATATGTAAAGATTGAATGAGAGATTGAAGTTGAAACATGAATCGTACCGCCGGGATTTTCACCGCTTCGTCAGAAAGGGATTCTGAGGGTACCATGTGCAGACTATGCATGAAGAATAATGATTACTTTTACAACATATACACTTCCAACGTAGCTTGCAGAATTACTGTGAAGGATGCTATAAATGGTTTACTCGGGTTAGAAGTAAGTGGTTCGATACCTACAACTTATTTATTTTTCTTTGTCATGTTGCTTTAGTTATTCCATGTGATCAGCATCATTTCGCACTTCTCCAATGTATAGCGTGTTGATTTCTATCTTAGGTTGCTGTGGGAGATGGCCTGCCCACCACCCTGTGTGCCCTTTGTTTGAAAAAGCTCACGGAATTCAGTGTTTTCAAAATGACTTGTTTACAATCGGACGCAAAGCTGAGAAAACTTTCTGCGGTGAATTGCTTTAGGGTGAGTATTTTAGTTTATTCTCTTTTGAAGACTGGTGCATTGTATGTTTCGGAAAATGTTAAGTGAGAGTCTTTGTTTTGTGTCAACATCAGTGAGAAATCCAGTTGAATCATTATTTGTGGATTAAAGTCGTTATAGAAGTTGTTTGATTGGATTTACTCAAAATTGTGATTGATTATTCACTTGATGCCATAACTTAGGAAATAGAATGTTGTATGACTTCTTGAAGGTGGTAAATCTAACTTCATTTAAAAAGTGCTTTGAGTAGAGATTAAAAATAAATAGAGCATCATTTTTGTTAATTGATAATACTGGAGTACTTTCAAGGCCGTCGGACATGGTTGACGGGGTAGTGAAACTAGCCCAGTGTCCCGCAAGCTTTGTTTATCAACATCCATGCGAAGTGATTTTTACCCTGCAGTTGGTGTTTTTGGTGGTGATAAGTAAAGGCGTTTTGTTGTCTGATTCAACTATGTGTTTGTAAAATAATTATGGCTAACAAAGTGGGACATTCAAATTCGTCAACTCATAAAAGGCAATGAACCCACTACGCAATGAAACAATCCCTTTTAATAAATCTACTCACTTCGAAGCATGTTAGAACGAACAAAAAAACCTCGAACTGGTTCCTGCTAATCATGATTGTGAACTTAAATTGAGCTGAAACTTAGTGTCCAATTATAGGCTCAACTGCACACACACAAAATGTGAATTCTTGAGGTTTTCTTTATTTATAATTAAACATACCTGCTGACAGTTCAAAAACATCTCTCAATTTTCACGGCTTGTTATACGAAAAGATGAGAGGTGCAATGTATATAGAAGTGGCCCAGTATTTAAAATTAAGTTTCAGCTTTGAAATTGATAGTTGCAAAAAATGTCATTACTGATGAAATATATATTCGTAAAGAGTCCTTTGGTTCAGATTGTGAACAGTTTAATTAGTATATAAGCACAGCACACCATACACCTTTTTATATTCACCACAAACTAATCTTTTTCCTAACAACAATCAACCATAAACAAACTATTTAATAAAACATAAATAAAAACATATCATGGCAACCTATGCAACCTGGCATGTTGCTTCCACATCATATTGCAAATTGCCATATTAACACCCCCCCTCAATTTGACAATTCTTGTATCACATTTACTTTTTCCCTTAAAATACAGAAACGTGTGGTGCCAAGTGGCTTAGTTAACATATCAGCCTTTTGATTGCTTGATGGCACATATTTTACATTAAAAATGTTTTTCTGTATAAGATCACTCAGAAAATAATATTTCACCTCAACATGTTTCATTCTACTATACTTATGTCTAAACAATAAATGAATACAGGACTGATTGTCCTCAAACAAGATTACTGGTTTCTTTACATCTATACCGAAGTCTTCTAAAATTCCAATTGTCCATTTGGCTTCGCATGCACCCTCACACAATGCCACAAGCTCTGCTTCCGTTGTGGATAGTGATACATTCGACTGCTTTCTTGTACTCCATGATACAGTGCCACCAAAGACTTCCACTACAAAACCAGATGTGGACTTTCTGTCTTGTGAGTCTCCAGCCCAATCTGCATCAGCAAAACACTACGGATTCAAGTGAATCCTTCTTAGGAAAAAATAATACGTAATCAAGTGTACCTTTAATGTATCTAAGCACTCTTTTAAGCCCTTTCCATAGTCCTTCAGTGGGCCTTCTCTGATATCTGCTAAATAAATTTACACTTAAAGATAAATCTGGTCTAGAAATAGACATCAAATACATTAAACATCCAATAAGTTCCTTCACTGGTTTATCAGTTATAATAGGCTCATTATCAAAATCAGTACCACAAAATTTTTCTTCAATTGGAGATTTGGTAGGCTTGCAATCAGACATATTAAATCTACTCAACATATCTTCCATGTACTTCTTTTGAGATAAATACATACCAGCTCTATCCATGTCAATCTTGATTCCTAAGTAGAACTTTAAATTTCCAAGATCAGTCATCTTAAATTTTTCCATTAATTTTCTTTTCACATAACTCAATTCTACATCACTACTACAGGCAATAAGCAAATCATCAACATAAAGTAGAATATAAATCACAATAGCTTCCTTAATGTACACATACAGACACCTATCATGCTTTGACTGAACAAAACCAAGGCTTTGCACATACTTATCGAAACAACTATTCCATTCCTTGGGGACTTGCTTTAGTCCATACAATGGTTTCTGGAGCTTGCAAACCAAGTTTCCTTTAACATTAACTCCTGGGGGTGGTAGCATGAATATTTCATCATTTAAATTACCTTGGAGGAATGAATTCTTTACATCCATTTGACCTGAAACTAATGATTTATGGTTAATGACAGACAATAATATACGAACTGTAGACATTCGAGCAACAGGGGCATATGTTTCTTCATAATCAAGTCCTCTTCTTTGAGCGCATCCCCTGATGACTAATCTTGCTTTGTATCTTGAAGTGTTTCCATTTTCATCTTTCTTCACTTTGAATATCCATTTTGAATCAATAGCTTTCCTTCCTTCAGGCAGTTCACACAGTTTCCAAGTTTTATTTTCTTCCAACGATGATAATTCCTCCTTGATGGCTTCCTTCCACAGTGGTGCATCACTCCTCTGCTCCGCTTCTTCAAATGTGGCTGGTGCATCACTAACATAATCTTCAGCCATTAGAGCATATGCTACTTGGTCATCAGTTTCTATATCTTCCACATAATCTTCCAAATATTGTGGTGTTGTCTTCTTCCTTTTTCCTCTTCCAAGTTCTTGTGAATCATTGTTACGACTTCTTGGTAGTTGTATTGGCTCTGGAGTTTCTTGAGTCTCTGTTTGTAGTTCTTTTTCTATTCCTTGAAAATTTTCATTTTGCATTTCATTAGCTTCATTCTTTCCTTCTTCCTGATCAGTACTGGAATAGAACTCTTCATTCTTCTTTAATGACTTAATTGTTCTTTTCTCATCAAATATAATATCTCTTCCACTGATTAACTTATTTGTTTTGATATCCAAAAGTCTGTATCCATTTGCACAATATCCAAGCATTATACAAGCTTTAGAGTGGGTATCAAGTTTCCCTTTTCTTAATTCTTTTGGTATATGAAGGTGAGCAATACATCCAAAAACTTTGAGCTTCCCATTATTTTGTTTTCTTCCATACCACAATTCTGCTGGAATTGCATTTTTTAAGGCTAACGTGGGACATTTGTTTATAGTATAAACTGCTGACATTACTGCTTCTGACCAGAATTTCTTTTCAAGTCCAGAGTCCGACAGCATACATCTTGCCTTGTCCATTATGTTCCTGTTCATCCTCTCAGCTACACCATTTTGAGATGGTGTGTATCTCATAGTCTCATAGTATATTCCACCTGTATTCCTCTTTTAGCAGAAAATTCTTTCATCATAGTTGAGACATACTCTCCTCCATTATCACAACGGAGTCGACTCAATGGCAAATTGAAGTGAGCTGTTGCCATGGCTGTATACATCTGAAAATACTTAAAAACTTGATCTTTTGATTCAAGCAAATACGCAACTGTAAAATGAGTGAAGTCATCAACAAATATTAAGACATATTCTTTGCCGTCATAGGATGTAGGACTAATAAGCCCCATCACATCACTATGAATAATTTCCAATGGACGATTTGCCCTATTCCTTGAAGTATTGTGTGGCAGCTTTGTTTGTTTTCCTTCCAGACACACAGTACAAATGTCCTTTTCCTTTTCTTCTATTCTCAACCCATCAACAAGCTTTTCTAATACTTTCATGTTTTCATAACCAAGGTGAGCCAATCTTCTATGCCAAATTGCAGTACTTGAAGTTCCTGAGCTAATTAGGGCCTTTTCCATATTGTTTTTCTGTAATATCAGCTCTATTTCATAAAGCTTCTTTTTCCTGTATCCAATTCCTAGTAGAGTTCCTTCTTGATATATTTTCCCTGTTCCATTCTTAAACATAACTTCGAGTCCTTTCATGTCTAATTGAGCAACTGAGATGAGATTGATGTCCATATCAGGCACTATTAGTACATTATGCAAGGTTATGTTCCTCCATTTTCCTTCCACATTTGTCTTTACATTTATATCTCCTTTTATTTCAGCAATTAAGAAGCTATTTCTTTTAGCGATCTTTATTTTAATTGGAACATCTAGCTTTCTGATATTAAAAACTTCATCCTTCAAGCAGGTCAGATGCTCTGATGCCCCTGAGTCAATAATCCATTTATTCCTTAAATCAAAATATTCTAATTCTGAGTACTCAGCATTCAATGTCATGGATGGATTTTCAAATTTACAGGTTGTTAAACTGTAGCTTACTTTTGTTTCATAGATGTTATTTTCTCCTTTTCCATGGTCACTGGAGTCAGCTAGATTAGCTCCACCACTATAATTTCGAAATGTTTGTTGAGGCTTTCTGCATTGAGCTCTTGTGTGGCCTATGGCTATACCACAATTATGACATGTAAAAGGGAAAGCTGGTATTTTCTTTTGTGAATTTTGGAAATCGTTCTTCTTTTTATATTCTTGTGCCTGTGGATTTCCATGAAAATTAATAGGATTTCTCATATGTTTTTCACTTTTATACTTTCCTTTTGACTGGGCAGCAAATACTGAAATTGGCTGGTCTTCACACATGGGTTTTTGCTTGCTTGTTCCTCATTTGGATTCCTCATCTATTAATCGTCCTTTTACAAAAGATAGAGTTAATTCTTCGGTACGAATGGTCTCAATTGCTGTTACAACTGCATCATATTCCTTAGGCATGGTTAATAATAAGTGGCAAATAATGTCATTCTCTTCCATCGTTTTTCCTGATGTTTTCAATTTTCTTATAGCTTTATCAAACCTTAAGAGGTGAGCTTCCAATTTTTCCTGAGATGGATTGAATCTCATGCAGAGCAATCTCTTCATTAGTTGTATTTGATTTGTGATACTTTTCCGCTCAAATATAGTCTGCAGTGTTTCCCAGGCTTCAAATGCTGTGGCCTTATCCTTTACGTATTCCAAGTGGCTGTCTGATATTTTCTGCACAATAAGGCTTTTACATTTTTTAGCATTTCTCTGTACTTCTGTGTATCCCTTTTGTTTCTTAACTTTATCAGCCTCACTGTCTTCCTTAGATCCAATAAAAGGTGCAAGTTTGGTATATAATGGCACTTCCACAAATTCAATTAAGTTTTTCTCATCCAGGAGAACTTCCATTCTAAATTTCCAATTGCTGTAATTAGTTCCGTCAAAAAGTGGTACATGGTACCTAATTCCCTCTTCATCAGCCATTTTCAATTTAATTTTCAATTCAGTATTTCCAATTCTGACCAAAGGTTTCCTGGGCTCCCATAACATGATGAAATATATATTCTTAAAGAGTCCTTTGGTTCAGATTGTGAACAGTTTAATTAGTATATAAGCACAGCACACCAACTAATCTTTTTCCTAACAACAATCAACCATAAACAAACTATTTAATAAAACATAAATAAAAACATATCATGGCAACCTATGCAACCTGGCATGTTGCTTCCACATCATATTGCAAATTGCCATATTAACAATTACTAACGTTTTAAACTACATACATAAAACTGAACTCAATGAGAAAATGGATGTGATGTATCTTTTAAGTATCAATTTGTTTAGTGTGTTGGACAGTTACTTTGTTACAGGGTTATGATTAAATTTTTATTTTAGTAAAAATGTATATTGATATGTGAACATTATATTTGCTAAAACAATCTATGTCACTTCTGCTATTACAAATGATTTCGTTTTTGAGCAAAAATAATGTTTCTTTGAATAATAAATTAGTTAAAATTGTATTCTGCATTTAAAATTTTGGTGTTTTAAAATCCCTAAGTTTTTTCTTTGAATAACAACTAAGATGATCACTGAATCTGATGTTCTGCATTTTTTAGGGTTGTTGAGGAAAAGTTTTTTTTCAACTTCAATATTTTTTCAGATAAGTAATATTGTTAGAAATTTACCTTTTCAGAATAGTTTTTTGTTAGTGATTCTCTGTACAGGGATCGATTGGTGTTCCACTTTGTAGGTAAATTTTGTTAATGAATTAGTTGTTTAAGAATTTTTTTCTTATAAAATTTCAACTCTATACAGGTTTCTTTCTCGAAGAAATTTTTCACCTTAATCCAGAGCTGAAAAAGCATGTTAGCTGTATTTACTTTTTACTTTACTAAGTGATGAGATTTAAAAATATAAAAATCTCCTAAATTAGTAAGGTTTCGTCCACCAGATTATTGAAGTGGGCTTGTCAGAACATCCTAGATTCTCATTTGTCTTCTTTCCTATGCCGTACACTATTCAGTGCATTGGCTGTTCAGGCATTGCTCTCTTGCCCGTTGAAATTGGTCCCATGTATCTCTAATTGCTGTCTCTTCTATAATGTTTTGAGTCCTAGAACAATTTTTTCTCCTCTTTACCGCTTTTCTTAAGTCTCCCATCCAATATCAGGCTGATGATTTCATACCCTTCTGCCTAAGATAGTGGCCACAATATGAGATATAACTCTTCTCTCCCTGAGTTGGTATTTGAATACATGGAAAAAGGAGTTCAATTCCAATAGAAATGAATCAAAAACATACTCCACATGAAAGATTCACATTTAAAGACACGTTTGTTGAAAATATTTATGTATTTTCTTTCTTTCATGCCTCGTAATACGGACACAATGTGAACTGATTATACCAAGTATTCTCCTGCCTAATTTGGTTTCAGCAGCTTTTTAGGTTTTGAGTTTTGGATAAAGTGAAACATGTCAAGCTTTACGCAAATGCTTGGATATTACATTGAAAATCCTATTTCATCAATATTAGGAGTATGCTTCATTTGTTGACTTTCGAGTGGATGGATTCTGAATCACTGTTACTCTCTTCACAGAGTATCCAAGGAGAGGAGGCAGCTGATGACAAGTTGGGGACTCCTGCTGAGACAAATGGCTGCATTCGAGATGAGATACAAGGCACCTCACATCTCACTTTCTCACCCCAAAGGACTGAAATATACATTCCTGTGGAAGACTCCCAACAACTCGGATCTAATATGTTGGTAAGGTTTATTCTCATCCACAGTGAAACCTGAGTTTAATGACCCTAAGTTGTTGACATTTACTCGGTAGTTTGACGTAAGTGGCTTCGTGCAGCGTAAATGGATGTATTTCTACAGGAAGTCACCTTCGCTTATGTGAATAGGGAGACCAGATGCCATGAAGTGAAAAATGCAGGAGAGCTCCCTATTAAATAAGCAATAAGAGGAAAAGTAGGCCAATTGAAAAATAATGATAATTTTATAGTTTGGAATAGTAAAATTAATTTGCGGTATGATTTTATATATTTTTCTATGTATCTATTTTTGTTAAGCAATTTATGTATTTGTATAAGCTAGGTAGCTATTAACACATTCAATGCGGATGCGATTTTCGTGAAGGTCATCAGAATCGGTTGATAAATTAAGAAAGACAAAGAGAGAGTTTTCACCAACATACCTTCAGTTCAAGCAAGGCTATTTACAAAAGGCGATCATGGTTCCAAAGAGAGTTCCTTGCTTAAGGTCATACGCACCATCAAAAAGCTTGGGAATGGATATTAGTTACTTACGAAGGCGGAGAATGGCCTCCTGGCCCGACTGGCAGAGCACTTGTATTGACCAGCTCCATGTATTGACTTGGACGGACTATGTCAATTGACATGTTCCACACTGAATGTGTTAAAATTGAGATAAGAAGAAAGTCAGCAACTTGAAAAATAATGGCAATTTCACAATTTAGAACAGAATAAAATAAATACACCCTTGATTTTGTAATATTTAGTGGACATTTTTCTCAAGCAATGTTTGCATTTTTACAGATAGCTAGGTAGCTGGTAACAGATTAACTGTACTTAAAATCATGATTTTCAATGAGGAGGGAAATGTCCCATTCATAAAAAATCCAACCCGATACCAGACAAACATCCCAACTGTACCCAATGGCAGGAGTTCTATGAATAAAAATGTCTGTTGTCTCCGCCCGACATCTGGTGAGAAAGGGTTAAAATGAAAGGATGCATGGAGGAAAAGCAGGTTTGGTTTTTTTTGTGGATCTAACTTTTTCAAGCAATTTTTAGCATTTCTGACAATGCTAAGTTTTTAATTTTTACTGAGGCCATGTACAAATCCACCATGAATGCTCTCTTGTGCTCTAACCAGCACTTTTTGATGGTCACATTTGGGAAGTGATGTCAGATGGTGCGATTCCAGTCAACCGGTCCTGCTCTGAAGAGTGCATAGTCGAAGAGCAAGAAGAAAGGTGATGATTCACCCTTACTTGCTCAACACAGGTCGAAATTTCTGTTCATTATGTAAATACCGATAGGATATGATTTGAGGCAGTGAGTTGGTTCTTTAAATTGTTCATGATGAGTCGAGTGAATATCAAATCCAAATTATTCTAGAACAAATGTGAATCTCAGTGTGTCCAGCAACCGCAACAGCAACAGGAAAATCGCGATTTATGCAAGAATTTTAAGTGCCTAGAATTATGCTGAAAATTTTCTCCAGCCTGAAATTTAAAATTCATTTCCAGCTTAATTTTTCAAGTTCAATGGCCATTTTATGGCATAAAATGTGTTTGTAATAATCATAAATGCAGTAGCTGAGTGGAATTTTTACAGCTGCATCGAAACGTGGAATGTCAGGCAAGAGTGCGGAATCAAAATTCCTTGCATGCTTGTCTCAAGTAAGATTGAAAAACTCGAAGAATAGGACAGATGACATCAGCATATACTTATGAGGTTGAAGTAGGTCCTTGGCTTGCATAGAATTAATTTAAATGATTAAATTAAATTTGATGATGAAGTGTGTGTTAACTGATCCATTCCTTGGCCTTATAAATTTCTAATCTATCACAGTAATCACGTAACATCAACCTGAAAACTTTCCCAGTAAAAATCACGTCTACTGGAAGAATTTTTTTGCTTTGGTTTGCTAGACACCCTAAATCTTTCAACTTACTGCATTTAAATTATTATGATGGTATCTTTTCACAGTGGTTAATATTTTTAATTTTAATGACACATTTATTGAATTGTTTTCAGTTTTAAATCACTTCAATTTGTCTGAGCATAATCCTGTACGATATTTGTTTTCCAAAATTAATAAATTTATTGTGGAGTGTAATGGTTACAATTGCAGCCACTCCCAGTTGCCTCTGCCGCATTTTATACATTATCACTTCCGCAATTCCATTTAGTGCAGTAAAATATTGCAACACTTAATAAACAACAGCAATGACACTCTTACCGTGAATATTTAGTAGTCAACTTTTTTCAGTTTAAAAATCGCCACTCCGCAGTGGTGGCACCACTTGCAATCCAAGCAGGAAAGAGCAAAAGAGTCTGCAAGAGTGTAAGAGCACAAGAGGGTAGGGTCGACACCACCTAGAGAGAAGGCCTGAGGACTCGCGCGTGACGTCATAACCCAAAGGCCATGCGGCCGATTGTGAACCATTCATCGTACTGAAAGCTCATCTCTTGTAAATGTATGGGAATTATCTATTTTGTCCAACTCCGAAAATCAAAGGATGAATATAACTAGTACAACCGCGTATTTATCATAACCATTAAATTCGCGTCTATGCAAACCATGTCCCACTCGATGAAACTTTACCGTAAATGCATATTTTCCACTTTTAAACAAACCGTAGAAAGCCGAACTTTTTAAAAAATATCAAAACCCATTAATCGGATTTGTCAGATAGTAGAAAGACTTCATCTAAATTCCTTCACAATCGGAAAGCTTTTTTAGAAATATTAAAGACCCTTGGACGAATTATAACAGGAACCAGTCAAATTTCACTTGCCATTGATAAATCTTGCGTTTATTCGAGGTTCTCAAAGAAAAACAATGCGAACGTGCGATTGAATAATACACCAGGATCTAATGAAAAAAACTGTAATAAATAATCAAGAATACAAATTCATTATATTGCTATATTTATTGATGCTCAATCACTTCACAAGTTTCATAATCTTTCTTGCATTACTAACACGACAGCATTCGTCATTCTTTCTACAACACTAATTTTTTAAAAAGATGTTGGCACAAACATACACAATTTTTTTGATTGCATTATTCACTTGGTGCCCATTGTCACAGATATTGTCATTTACGTAGTCATTTAGAATCAACGTATTCATGCTGACACTGTATAATGCATTCCTCTGACTGACTTCTTTTAGAAATCCTTCTTCTAAATCACTGCTGATGATTATATTTATCGAGACATGTACATGGACAACAGCATTCACAGCATCCTCGCGAGGCACAAAAAGACCACCTCGACTAAGGCACTTCACAAAATTATCACTGTCTACCTCTTCTAACATTCTTTCCTTCACTAACATTTTTTACAAAATGGGCAATTAATCAATTTTAAATGTGATCTCACACAATACCCAGCTATGTATGTCAACACAGATAGAGCATTGCTTACATTTTTTATATCGTCAGACTCCACAGATATATTGTAGTGTAAAAACGAATCAACTGATTTTTTGGCTCAAGTACATCATCATCATTTACACTGTCCACTAATATAGTTTTGAATGATTGAGACTTAAGCTTCAGAGGTAAGTAGTTTTGAAGCCTTAATTTGGTCGCTAACTCGTACAACTGCCTGATAGAAATGTGATAGTTAGAGCCAGCAAGCTGCCTGTAGAGACCAAATCGCTCTTCAAGGCAGTCGGTTTGAACTTTGCCAGGCAACATAAACTCCATCCCTAACTCCACCGTACAATAGGATGCCATTTCACAGAGGGCATGTGTGGTATGCATGAAGGCGGAATGGGTTTCTTTTGACAACCCACCCCACGGTACCAACCCACCTCTGCACCCAATCAAACACTCTCTAATACCTTTCTCCCTTCAGAATCCAAAGTCATAGGTGTTTGCAAGGGGTCTTTTAATCTAATCCCTTTCCTGGGAGTCTTCACATAAACCACCTTCCACCAATCTGAAATTATTTGAACAAATTCAGCAGTTTCATTGTGATGCTTCAAATTTTTATCTTTCCCAAAGTCTTAAGGGCAGTGACCACATAGTCATTAAATATTTGCAACGCCAGCTTCACATTCTGTCTCTCTATGTTTGAAGGGTAGAGTGCTTTCAAGGTGAGTGGATGCCCAAACCTAACAACCTCACCACACTCAAGAAAATAAAGTTCCCTGATAGTCTGAAAGGACGCAGTCAATTTTGGTGCACTGTCATCATTCAAATCAGGGAATAAGAATGACTGCACATTACGCTGATTTAACCAATTGTTCCTAACACATTTGATTAAGTAAACGGAATCGAATACAAAAAATAGGGGCCGTGTTGTATCTGTTGGTATTTTATTGGAAAGCACTGGTAGTTGTAAATGAATTAAATGCAATAACTCTTCATATTTTAAAAGTTTTAGTAGTACCGTATTTTAACTTCACACACATAAGGATTGTTAACAAAAAAAAGATCAATAAACAATCTTGGTAACCAACCAACAGAGACAAAACACAACTGAAAATTACAAATGTCAACACCCCCCCGTAATTGAAGATGTGCTGAAACAGCTCTTTAGCATTTCCATCAAATGAATTACAAATTTTTTTTTTTTTTTTAATTATTTTTAAACCATGCCTAAACCTCTCATACATTTTTCATGTTTTATACGATTTAAGCCCTTGGTAAGTATGTCAGCTGTCATTTCCTCAGTGGAGAGAAAATCTACGTTTATATTACCGTTTTCTACTTGTTCTCTAACAAAATGGTATTTCACATCTACATGCTTCATTCTATCATGGAAAACAGGATTTTCTGCTAACTTGAGAGCGCTCTGATTGTCCTCAAAAATAGTAATAATTTCTTGTTCCTGAAATAATTCGGAAATAAGATGTTTTAGATGAATAGCCTCTCTAGTAGCCTCGGAAAGAGCAATATATTCTGCCTCACAAGACGATTGGGCAACACATTTTTGTTTTCTACTACTCCAGGAGACTGGTCCACCTGCACAAGTGAAAACATATCCAGAGTATGAATGCCTATCATTTAGATCATTTGCAAAATCTGCATCAGAAAAACCAAAAATAGGCTTCCCAGTGCATTTGTATGTGAGTCCCATTTCCATAGTACCTTTTAGATAACGAAGTACCCGCTTGGCCATCTTCCAGTGTATATCTGTATGCTTCTTATTAAACTGGGAGAGATAGCTAGTAATGAAGGAAATATCTGGCCGCGTGTTGACGGAGAGATACATGAGAGTTCCAATTAATGACTGGTACGGGACATCTATGATATCCTTTCCCTTCTCTTTCATTTGACTAACGTCAACTGGGGTCGAAACAATCTTACAATCTTCCATGCCAAAACTCTTCAAAGCATCTTTAATGTATTGTTTCTGGTCTATCTTGAATACTCCCCTCTTCTCATCTCTTGTAAAATTCATTCCCAGGGCATGTTTGATCTTGCCAAGATCCTTAACCCTTTCGAGACCGCGGAGTTTTCGTCTTAGCTTGACTGCTGTAC
Organism: Ischnura elegans; assembly: GCF_921293095.1. Lineage (NCBI taxonomy): Eukaryota > Metazoa > Arthropoda > Insecta > Odonata > Coenagrionidae > Ischnura > Ischnura elegans. The sequence goes on from NW_025791657.1 coordinate 2,592,816, forward strand.
CGAGCCCCAAGAGACTCTTCTTTCTCGTGGTACGGAGCATTTTTGGAGGGCATTCGTTAAGAAGGGTCTCGCTGAACCTTTTTCGACCCCTCCATGGTGGGACTCCGCATTATCTCGGACTCCGAGAGTAGTTGTGCTCCCTCCTTTCCGGGTTTACGACCATACCTGCGGCATTGGTTCGCGGTCAACTTATGTATTGCTTATATGTATTTAGCAAATGAATAATTGTTGCTTGCACGTAAATTACAGACATAGAATATAATTCCTCATTTTTATCTGAGCATTGCCAAATTTTAAACGAAGTTCTAAGGCCATTATCAAAGCATTTAACGCAGCAACAATTTCCATGTTGATGTTTATACATAACTCGAGATATAAGTTAATATTTGTCGTAGAATTTCGTTTAAAAATTCTAAACGTGGCTCAAAAGACAAACAATTCAATTCTTAGTTTATATTTCTTGAGAAATGAACAAATATTTATTTCGAAAATTGACTCTATAAACAATTGTATGACCGCTGTCCCTTACCGCTGAGAGGGGTTATAAAAGACGAAGGGTCCGGGTACCTGCTCCCGGATTCGGAGGGTTAATCCTATACCCCGAAGCGTTGGGTCCCGAGACAAAGGCGACCCAAACCCACGACCGTCCTGAAAGGGGGAGAGCTAGAAAACGTATATATACGGGTTTCGTTTTCTTGACCGGGAAGCTCTCACACGTATATATACGTCCGTGGTCTCCCGGGTCAGGAAACGTCCACACGTATATATACGTGTACGGTAGGGAAAAGGTTAATGACAAATCTCTTCTTCAATTCTTCCTTCAATTTCTTCTTTTCTTTCTCATCATTGGAGAATATAAAGAAATCATCAACATATAATGTAATAATAACTATTTTAGTTCCAATATGTTTAAAGTAGACACAGGGTTCATGTTTTGATTTAATATACCCTATCTCATACAATAACTTGTGAACTGTTTTGTTCCAAGCACGACTAGCCTGCTTGAGTCCATAAATAGACTTCTGTAATAGACAAACCTTCTTCTCTTCACCTACAGCTATGAAACCTTCTGGTTGTGTCATATAGATGGTTTCATCTAAAGTGGCATTTAAAAAAGCAGTTTCGACATCCAGATGTTCAACATCAAGATTCAGTTCTGCTGCCATAGCCAACAGCAAACGGATAGTTGAACCTCTGACTACCGGAGAAAAAGTTTCTTCAAAGTCTATACCATGAGTTTGAGCAAAACCTTTAGCAACTAAACGAGCTTTGTACTTGATGATCTTACCACCATTGTCTCTTTTCAATTTGTAAACCCATTTACATGGTATTACACTTTTATTTGCAACTCGCACTAGCTTCCAAGTTTCATTTTTTCTAAGACACTCTAATTCCTCCATCATTGCTTTCATCCAATGCTCTTTGTCTTCACTTTGCATAGCCTCTTCAAATGTGGTAGGTTCTTTGTCAAAGAAATTTTTTGCTTGTAAAACAACATGATCAGGAAATTGTTTCTTGTTACGTACCCTTTGAGGATATCTAGGACTCTTAGCAGTTTCTTGAACATTAGTCCCAGCTTTATCTTCTGTTGAGTCTGCATTTTCACAAGGAGAATCCAAAAGAATTTTAACAGCAGCCGCAGCTTCATCTTTTGTTGAATCTGCATTTTCATTGTAAGAATCCAAAGGAATTTGAGCATCAGTACTGCTCTCACCGGAAAAATTATTTTCTAAAAACACAACATCTCTAGCATGGACTACCTTCATATAATTAGAAAGATCCCTAAATTTGTAAGCTTTCTTATTCTCACTATATCCTACAAATATATGTTCCTTGCTTTTGCTATCCCACTTCTTGCGTTCCTCCTTTGGAATATGTACAAAAGCTCGGCAGCCAAATACTCTTAAGTGTGTCAAGTTGGGACGCTCACCTGTCCATTTTTCTTCTGGAGTCATTCCTGTAACGGATCTATGAGGTGATTTATTCTTGAGATACGTAGCAGTTCTCACAGCTTCTTCCCAAAATGACTTAGGTAGTCTGGCACTATGCAACATGGAACGAGCCTTCTCCACAATGCTTCTGTTTCCCCTTTCAGCAACACCATTTTGCTGAGGAGTACGGGGTATGGAAGTCTGGTGAATAATTCCTTCTGACTTAAGATAATCTGAGAATTCCCTATTAACATACTCAGAACCATTATCTGATCGTAAAATTTTAATTTTCTGGCCAGTTTGCTTTTCCATGAGGTTTTTAAACTCTTGAAACTTTACTCTAACTTGATCTTTTGTTTTAATGAAATAGGTAAACATCATTCTAGAGTAATCGTCTATAAATACAAGTAAATACTTATTTCCTTCTAATGATTTTACACTGAATGGTCCACAGAGGTCAGAATGAATCAACTCTAGGCATTTAGTCGCCCTTTTACTTTTGATTTTAAGAAAAGGTTCTCGACTCTGTTTCCCTTCTAGACATGCAGTACATACAGTTCTATTTTCCTCAGGGGCGTAATCAACTCCATCAGCTAATCCATTTCTCAGTAGATTCATACCATAGCGGCAGAGATGTCCCAACCTCCAATGCCAAAGAGATTGCTGAGAAGGGTTAGTTGTAGCAGCCAGGGACTTTTCTGATACCTGTGACTCTATCTTATATAACCCGTTACTGGGAAGAGCAGTCATTAAAACATTCCCTGAAATACTACAATCATTATCATGAAAAAATTTAGCACCTTCTTTCGTAAATACTACAACAAAACCTTTTGAAACACATTTTGACACAGATATAAGATTTGTAGCAAGATTAGGCACATGAACAACTTCAGAAATACTACTAATACTGTTGTTGTTATTACTTTTGTGAATCATGACATCACCTATACTGTCACTCTGCAACTTACGTTTATCAGCACACACAATCTCCAAACCAGAGTTACTTTTAACATTGAACAGAATATCTTTATGAGGAGTCATATGGGCAGTTGCCCCGGAATCCACAAACCAATCATTTTTATTGCTTTGAGCACAACCACCAACACCTAAATCCGAGAATAAAGTGTATTGTTTCTTGTGTAGCTGCTTGTGGGTTGAACTCGATGTCTGTGCCGTTTTCTTGGTCTTGTTTGGACAGTCTGGTTTTTTATGGCCGGGTTGGTTGCATCCATAGCAGACGATACCATCTTGAGAGTTGTTGCGTTTCGGGAACTTCTTTTTCTTCGGAATAGTTCGAGACGCATTGGATGCAAATGCAGTCTCAGTTGCACCATCATTTTTGGACATTTCATTTAAGAGTTTAGTTTTCACCATGTTCACCGTTACTTCAACTCCTGAATTCTCGAGTGCCATTACTAGGGGGTCGTAATGTGAAGGAAGACCTCCAAGCAAAATAGCAACTAAATCCTCATCAGGAATCTCCTTCCCAATATCAGCAAGCTTCTGAGCGGTATCCATTACGGCAGTTAGGTACTCTTCAATGGACGTATAATCTCCGAGGGATAACCGGTACAAAGTCTTTTGAAGGTTAAGTCTCCGGGCAAAACCCTTATCTTCATATGCATCGGCAAGAACTTTCCATGCTTCAGCAGCTGTTTTGCATTTTCTTACATGTATGATAGCGGAATCGTCCACGCACAAACAAATCTTAGCTAGGGCACGCTCATCCTTCCTGGACTTTGAAGCAGCATCAGTATGATCATCATTTGGGTATCCATCAACAGCATGCCACAAGTTTTGATCTATTAAATACGCCTTCAGCTTAAATTTCCAAGTTGGATATCCTTCACGCCCACACAACGGCTTAATGTGAGACGATATACCGGATGCGTCAGACGACATTATGAAGACTTCACTTACTTCTTATAATTTACCAGTCCTGGGCCCATAACCTCTGTTGGTATTTTATTGGAAAGCACTGGTAGTTGTAAATGAATTAAATGCAATAACTCTTCATATTTTAAAAGTTTTAGTAGTACCGTATTTTAACTTCACACACATAAGGATTGTTAACAAAAAAAAGATCAATAAACAATCTTGGTAACCAACCAACAGAGACAAAACACAACTGAAAATTACAAATGTCAACAGTATCGCAAGGATGTGGATATACAATGCTCACCACTCTATCTAATACCCTCCAATGTGATGATTATTTTTTTGTTACATCATGCAATTCCCTAGCAGAAAAATTACACACTGCAATTATATAAGCCACCTCTTTAAATGGTGACATTAAACTTGAAATCATGAAAACATGTGCAGTTTTGGCAACTGAGGAAGAGTTATGACTAAAGCCAACTACATTACCCCCTTTGTAATCAACATATGTCTTCAAATGAATTTCATCCATCATGAGAATGACATTTTTTTCGTGGCATTTAAGTTTGAGAAAGACAATTTTGGCATATGTAAGTGAGTTACATAAATCTGCTACAGGGCTTAAATTTTGACGTGAACACACTTGACGAATGGTTGCGGGATGTGGAAGGGAGAACATGCCTGAATTCCTAGCAAATTTATATGCATGAGGAGAAATTGTAAACAATTTACAAGAAAAACCTTATGTCTCACTTCTATAGCGATAGGTAAACTTGTTCATCATCATAAGCTTCAGTTGTTCAATGATAAAGTTAACTTTCACTCCTACTTCATCATCTGCTGCCATAACATCTAAAATAGACAAAATGACCTCTAACTTAAGGCATATTTCTGACTTTTCAACCTTGGGTCTATTCCCCATCAAAACATTTAGCCCATCCAAAATTTCTTTCAGTACATTCATATCATTAACATGCATGGGAAACTTATATTTACTAACTTTTTTCAAGGAAACAGTGCCCAAAAAGCTTCTGACTTCCAAATCATTTCTACAAACATTAGCATTGAGATATTTCAGCGAAAAACTAAATACCGCAATATTTCAGAAATATATCTCGTAATTGCCTGGTTACACAAGATGAATGAAAACATAAGAGATAATATACGAGTGTACGTTCCAACAAAAAACAACAACCTGCACGAATGCAGTGGTTATGGATGGCCATAAAATAATAGCGGTTCAACTTTCGTACAGACCCTCCTATATTTACTCGTAAACATTAATTAATTGTAGAACCAGGCATTAAGATTGTTCATACCCTTGCCAACTTACCCTAGAATATGTCGTAGGGATGAAATTCTCCCTCGGAATTCTCCTAATCCATTTCTTCTTCAGCTCGTCGTCTTCAGGGAAACGAAAAACGGAAACCTTCTCACCACCCGCATAATTGCCTCTGCTTATTCACCACTTATTCACCATTTCACCACTTATCCACTCGTTAACTTCAAGTTTTTTTTTTAATCTCCGAAATCCGCGCAAAACTTCACTAATACAAGCAGGCATGCACGCAGGGTACACGTTTTAACTGCACTTTTCACGTTATTTATTATTAGGTCTCGCTAGCAACGAGAGGGTAGCCAGAATTCGCTACGCCTCCGCCTCGTGACGTCAGAGGATTTCAAGCCTTCAGCACTCAGGCCATAGTCTTGGTGGTGTTGGTAGGGTGCACCCTACGGATTGGAACACGGCCTGAGGCAATGTTTAGTTTGTTTCTCATGGTGGTCCACTGGGTTGAAATTAGAGAAAGTGCCCTTTCTTTAGTTGTATTTTCCCATGGTTAGATTAAGAAATATCCAGAAATTTTGTTGAAAGTTCTGTTTGGCTATTAACAGATTTATATATTTATAATCATGATTTTCAAAAAGGAGGACATTTCCCATTCCAAAAAAATCTGACAAGACTATCAATAAAGACTATCTATAAAGGATATCATGTCTAGACCAACCTGAATGTATGGTCCCTATATGAAGGCATCATCATTACATTATTTCATTTCATTTATTTACGGGATAACCCATTTACGATATTCTTATGTACAACATCACAGATGATAGAACATAGAAAAAAGATAACACATTGAATGAAGCCATTAAATAATAAATTTAAAAAAATCTAAAGAATTGCTTATCAATGAACAAAATATTTAGGCAGATTCAATAATGAAAATGTTAAGATATAAAAGTTTTCTCGTAGAAATTTTTTTAAAATTGAGGTCATGTCCGAATTGACATGTCAGATCAATCCGAATGTCTGGTCACCCTATGTGTGACCATCAGTTGCTCAAAATGAGGCAAAAGGCTGACTGCACTAATCTATAGACGTATATACCTAAATAGATTAAGGCCTTAATCTACTTAGGTATATACGTCGATCTGAGGTTTATTGCACCACCTTTCTTGTGGAAGAAATGTCACACATCCCATGGAGGAGTCCATTGGTGGTCTGTGTCTATTCTCCTTTCTAGCCTATTGTCTTTGCTTCAGCATAGCTGAATATCAAGAATACTATATTTTTCTTCAATCAATCCGCCAGATTGACCTTATCATAGGAAAAGCCAGAACCCTCATGCAGATTTGTTATAAGTAAGGGAAGTACAATGAATAACCAAATTCATCTTATTCATTTCATAAATTAATCTACGAAAGATAGATAGATAAAACATTAAAATAGCCTTCAATAGTAATGTAAAAATGAAGGAAACTGGTTTCCTTTATGTTGAGTGAGTGTGTGTCTCTCAACCAAAGAAACTGTTGCAACGTCCCTTTAACTATCACAAAATTTATATGGGTTGTATGAGTGCTTGTGACTCTACCGAAGAAACCCTAGCAAAGCACCTTCATCCACTGCAAAGGCTTCCTCTAAGCTGAGTGCTTATAATGGGTTTCTGGTTTAGAGGCTCGGGTTGGTCACTACAATGGATTCTTCAATTCCACCAAACCAACAAAGTATTTGTTTTTACCTGCTACTTGATCCTTACGTTACGGCCATAGGTGGCTATTTTCATGTTTCATGATTGATGCTGTAGATCTCGCTTTACCTGTCTCAAGCACTATCTGACGTGTGTATGAAGTTGCAGGCAAAATCGTGTCGTGTGTAGGATGGAAATGCTAGAACACATGCGAGGATGTGTGCATGTGAGATGGCAAAATAGTCCCTATTCTAATTCCGTTCATGCATTCGTGCAGATACATGCCATTTTAGAAATAAATGCTATTCTAACCTGAGCAATTCTGTGGCTAGTGTAAAACGGCCTTATTAAAGATTTTGTATGTTTGCAATCTTGCATCACTTGTATTTTTCCATCATTGTGCCATGCCAACTGCATTGATGCCCATAGATGTATACAGCCCAGAGAAAAATCAGTCTATGATCCAGAATATGGAAATGCTATTGCCTGGAATATTCTTCTATCCTGTCATAAAATATCTGTAACATCACTTTTTTTGTTATATATCTATAGATTTCGGTGAGAAATACCGGTAGTATATACAAATATTTGATGAAAATAATTTTTCTTTCATGGAACATCTTGATATGCTCATAATAAGGAAAAAATTACTAAAGTAATTGTTTAGAAATTGTTTAGTAACTGACTTAAGGTGACAATGAAATGAAAGACTTCTTGCAATTCTGTCTATCTTAAGATGGATTCACTGATAATGAGGATTTTACTTCACCCCATCGCAAATAATGAGAAAACACTAATCTCTCTGCACCTATTGTTGTGCTGTGGACATTTTTTTAACAAACAATAATGCACTACAAATGACAAAATGAATTAAACTTCAATGGGATGGAATCGTGTCTCCTTAATGTCATTATGTTTACAATTATGCTGTTTTCACTCTCCATTGGTAGCATCCTAGCTGCATTCTCATTACTTGAGTAGGAATGAAAGTTCAAGGCAGACGTCGTCACTGCCTTGATTCCAATGTACATCTAGTGTCTCGATGATAGCATGGTAATTTGTAATGTGACTTGTATGTGATCAGACATTATTACTGTATATATATTTACATGCCATAAATCAATAAAGGGTAGCCCTTTTCATGACCTCTCATAGGTGCCAAAAGTTAAAAATATTAAGATACATTTTATGTAATTTTAAAGTGTGGTGAAATTTACTTCCTTGGCTCACAGATGTATAAATTTTCCACCTAACTACACACATGTAATGGTTACTTGTGCCTAACAAAGACCTTGCTAGCAACCTGCCCTGGTATTTGCTCTAAGTGGTCTTTATTGATGCCTACCTTGTACTTACAACTTCCTTCGCGGTAGTAGCCTTTGGTAAATCGAAGTTACTATTTTTAGTAATAGCATTGCGATCATCACTTTTTGATGGCAATGATGACATTTTGTGCTTGGGGAAACAAAGCTGTCCACGTTAATGAAGCATTAATCTCAAGAATGTCTTGTTAAAATCCAGATGTCGTCGATTCAGGCGAAGTTTGTGATATGGCTTCACAAAATTTGCTACTCGGGCCAGTGATGGTAGAGAATTACAAGTTTCATGGGAAAATTATCAATGAAGAGACATTTCGTCTAAAATTTTAGATGGGGTAATAAAATCCATGTAATTCAAACCATGTCAATGCTAATTATTGTGATCCTAAATACCCTATTGCATAATTCGGGAAAAAATAAAGGCTCTGCACTTATCACCCATTCATCCAGAAAGACATATTGAGCCATAATTTATTCATAATTTAAAAAAAATCGAAATATCTGTCGAAATTCATGTAGAGCAAGAAATAAACTGTATCAATAGGGAATAACCTAATTTTTGGTCTAAAACATAACTTAATTTGCTGCTTATTTCATTCTAAAAAACTTTTAATAATTATGCATTTCATCATACTATTTTTGTTGTACTTATGTTTACTGATTAGTTTTTAATGTCTGACTCACATTCAATATCACCTTGGTCCACAAAAAGTCAGTTTACAGAAAAATAAAGCATCAAAGTAATTTTGGATGGTACTTAGTGTGAGATTCGCCTATGCCGGTCATTGTAGTTATCAATTTGAAGTTTAAGGTTTGGACTAGGCTAAATCAACGTAAAAATTAGGGTTTTTTTTCTCCATTTCAATTATTGGGAGATGTGCTGTATGGTTTTGTATTGCTCAGTGTTTTAGTCATACCAGTGTAAATGAAGTGAACCCATATAGACTGGTCTCCACAGTGGTTATCTGCAGTTGATCTCTCTAGTCTGGAACTGGAAATTTTCACTGCTTTTTAAGATCATGTTGCTTAAACTTCCATTGCATTCAAAGTGGTAACCAGAATTTTTCAAAATGGTATTTATTACTGGAATTTCCGATGTGCTATTAACCTTTTCCCTACTTTACACTTATATATATGTATGGACGTTTCCTGACCCGGGAGACAACGGGCATATATATATATATATATATATATATACGTGTGAGATTTTCCAGGCCAGGCGATCGAAAGCCGTATGTATACGTTTTCTAGCTCCCCCCCTTTTAGGATGGTCGTGGGTTCACGACATCTTTGTCTCGGGACCCAACGCTTCGGGGTTTAGGATTAACCCTCGGGATCCGGGAGCAGATACCCGGACCCTTCGTCTTTTAGAACCCCTCTCAGCGGTATGGGACAGCGGTCATTCAATGGTTTATGCACTCAGTTTTTGAAATAAATATTTGTTCATTTCTCAAGAAATATACACTAAGAATGGATTATTTGTCTTTTGAGCAGCGTTTACAATTTTTAACTGAAATTCTACGACAAATATTAACTTATATCTCGAGTTATGTATAAACATCTACATGGAAATTGATGCTGCGTTAAATGCGTTAATAATGGCCTTAGAACTTCGTTTAAAATTTGATAATGCTCAGATAAAAATGAGGAATTCAATTCAAAGGCTGTAATTTATGTGCAAGCAACAATTATCCATTTGCTAAATATATATAAGCAATACATAAGTTGACTGCGAACCAATGCAACAGGTATGGTCGTAAACCCGGAAAGGAGGGAGCACAACTACTCTCGGAGTCCGAGATAATGCGAAGTCCCTGTGTGGAGGGGTCGAAAATGGTTCAGCGAGACCCTTCTTGACGAATGTCCTCCAAAAATGCTCCATACCACGAGAAAGAAGAGTCTCTTGGGGCTCAGTACATCAGTCATGCTGAGACGAAAACTCCGCCGTCTCGAAAGGGTTAATGTCATGACAATGACAATTAGTGGCCGTGTTTTTAGGGTGTAAGGCATGCAAGCCTTATGAGCTGTTTAGTTTAAAAAATGGCCTTGTAAAGGCTTGATAAGGCACACGTAGGGCAAGATCAGTTTATGCTGAGGCTGATGATGTTCCAAGGGTCAGGTGGACCTGCAATGTCGATGAAACAAATAAATATGAACAAATGATGACAATGGCTTTATCTTTATGGATTGATTGAATTCAGGACTTCAAAGTCCTCTCCTACAATCAAGTTGAGGACACCCAAATATTTCAAGGCCTGGATGGAGGAAGGCCACCCATTTGGGATTAGAACCTTTAACCTCCTGAGTTGGAAGATGTAGAAATAACCCACTTCTACTTTGGCTAGCACATTGAGAAGCATTCCACACCAAGGTGTGCAGAGTAAACTGGTCATGTCTGCAATTTCATTTTAGGTTGTCAATGAAATCTCGTGCAAACATGATTTCAGCCAGCTTGAGTGATCTCAGATGAAAGAGGAGAGGTTATTGTTATTATTTATAATTATTCACATTTTTATTTTGCCTCTATTGATTGGCACCCATCATTATCTTCTAGGTAACTGTGAAAGACGAGAACAAAGACCCTCTCAGTGAAGATAAATATCCTGTGATGAACACTCTGGATCCAGCTGGAATTTCAAGTAATGCTTTGGACCCACTGGCAACTGATGACTTGGTAAGTTCACGTTTGCTTTGTTAAGCATAGTTTTGCTACTACATAAACTCAGTCCTCCATGGAATAATCCAATATCTTTTACAATAATAACAATACATTTTCCCTTCATTTATCAAATGTGAGTAAGTAAATGTTAGATGTGTCATAAGTCTTAGTTAGAACTTTCACTGTTTTTCATCATGTTGGTTAAAGAAAAACCTCTCTGCTATGTTGACGTGCTAATTTTTGTCTAGCCTCTATGTTTCCTGGTCTATTTTGGTTGCTTTTTCAAGGAAGATCAAGGGTATCACAGTTCCTAAAGTTTTAGTCAATAGGGCCAAAAGTTTTTTTTTGCAACGAAGAGATATGTTATTCTTGAAGAAGTCATTCAAAATGAATGGGTCATTGTACTGACCAGAATAGGGGCATAAAGCTGCTCTGATCACACACCTTTGCTCACTGAGCAACTGATGCCATCTTTGGAGATAGTATTGAATGTTGGCAAACCAGGATGGTTTTTAGAGGCATCAATTATTTTGATGGAGCATGTTGTATGTTCAACTTTGATTGAAATAAAATGTAATGATTACCTTTAAAGGATGTAATTAACATTCTTGTACTCCGTCTGCACATATAGAAAATGATTCTTAGTTGTTGATGAATGATGTCATGAGACCATCATGTCTCAAAATATTGCTGATAAATTTGTTCTTCCTTCTTTGGAAGATTTTCCTATGGCTAATTGAAAAGGTAGAGGTATTTGGTGGCCCGTATTTTGTAGGTCAATAAATTTATCCTGCCTTCCTCTCCGAGGTTAGAGTAGCAATTCAGGGAATTTTTAATTTGTGCATTCACCCTATATTTGATGTTTTTGTTGCGATCTTTTTGCTTTTCCTACCAATTGGTGAAAACTCATAAATGAATTGTTAATTCTCTTTCTATCAGATTGGCATGGGAGCATGTGGGTCCCCTTGTGTAAAAGCAGATGAGACCAGTGATGATGGAGGAGAATATGTGCACAATGATAGCTCTGATGGGGCCACAAATGACCTTGTGGCCCAAGCCTCTATTCAGGTAATCATCATAATAATAATATTTAAATTGGCCCAGTGATTTGTTTGGACAAACAGGAGACATGTAAAGGAGCATATACGATACAAAAGCAACACAAAGAAAGAAAGAAAAGAAATGTTTATGTGAAGAAATTCATCAAAACTATAAATATACTTTTTTGCACAAACATTTACGGAACGCATGAACACACAAGTGTGAGGTAATATAGTCAGTATTTGAAGTAGAGTGAGTCATGCTGTTTTAGTAGACATTTTACCTATGAGCTTCTGTTTCTTTCTATGAATTTTGAAGATTATTTTGTAATTGGTTCTAGGGCCACAGAAAAGGATATTAGACAACATTCAAGTAGAATTCACTATTATAAATTGACATTAAGGCATCAATAACTAGTTTCTCAGATAGAATCAAAAAGAGGTCGATGTCATTTTCTGTGGAGCTTCTGAATTTGTTGCCCCTAGGAGACTTGATTATCATATTATGCACCCAGATAATGAGAACAGATTTTGTGGATTTTACATCAGCTTTTACAGAGATAAGTTAGTGTAGAGCTGGTTGCACATGCCGATAAGTCACATGACATGGTAAACTTCAAATTTAGTAAAATTATTAAGATTATAGCCTTAAAAAGTTATATTCGTGTGCTTAAAGTAATACACATTTAATACAGTTACTACCCACGATGCACCCCTAAAAAGCACCAAAAATGAAAATGTTATAATAATATTATGTTCACAATCGTTTAAGGCTTACTCCTTGTACGAAAAGAGGAGTTTTATATCCTCTGTACTTTAGGTTAGAAAGGCATTGGAATGAGTAAAACTAGAAGTTATTATTTGCATGCAATGAATGCTCCTTTATACTCCTTAGCTATTCATTGCCTGGCTCACTACAGAATAAAACCTGCTCTACCGACATATGGAATTATATCCCCTTGGATCAGCGTGGTAACCTTGGTAGGTGAAGGAATGGTAGGGTAAATGTAAAAAAAGCAGGGACTTTGATTATCACCTGCAAAGCACAGAAGAATTGATAAGGCTACCATGGGAATCCAAGGTTGGTATAGAGCGTTCCACATTTAGTTGACAGTATGGGCTCTTATGGAGAATAGTTTCCCATGTTAATCTCCATAAGGCCAGGAGCGCGGTGTTGTCAACAACAGCACGAAAATTAATGTTGCATTTTGCACTGCTTAAAAATTGCATTCTAATGTAGAAAGAGATGATGCATTCATTGCTGCCAATAGTTTTTCGATAAAAATTATAACAAAAGCTATAAAAAACATTTCCTTAAATTTCCGTCAGAAAGGTGTATTTTTTTACTTTATCTTCTTCTCGCAATTTCTGCCTGACCGTTGTCTGTATTGAATTGAATCTTCTGCAAAAATTTCTTCACACTATTTTCTCCTTGAAGGTCTTCACCAATTGTACAAATATTGAGTTTAAATGTTGTTACACCGATGTAACACCCTTTAGGACAAGAAAATTATTATTTTTGCAAGGTAAAAAGTAGTCGCTTACTAAGTTACGTTTCTTACGTCGTAGGTCCCTATATGCTGCGTATCAAATGTGAAAAAATTATAAGGTTATTTCTGGTGAAAAAATCATTAACGTACATCAATTCTGAAGCGATTTACAAGGTTTTGATCTTAAGAAAAATATTACGGTGCCACTGGGCCGGGCTTCTTGCTTTTTTTTTGCGCGCAGAGGGAAGGAAAAGGAATTTTTTGTCAATGCATACTATGAAATGTATTTATCTATTCATTTGATATCCTAAACAGAGAATACTCATACATCATAACAGGAGTTTTTTTATCTGAATACATCGTGGAAACTAAGAAAAAGAATATCTCATAATCTGTGCGAAATACTACCCCATCCAGTGTACCCCTTTTATAAATGGGGGCTTGGGTTTTTTTCTGAGTTCCTTTCATAGCGTACCATAAAACCTGCACCAAAAGCGACCCTAGTCGAAGGGGCCGTGGGAAGAATTTACGAAGGCGTTCAGTTTGTCATTGCATTTTTTTGGAGTGAACAAGTGTTGTGTGGTCTGCTGAATTTGAGAATTGTGATGTGTGTGTTACACTTACCTTTGCTGTAACACGCCCTGTGATCGATATGTCTGTCGTAAACGCTCTGTAATTAATATGTCCGATACAAAGAAGAGGAGAAAAGGTGAGAAGCTCATAAGCCACGAAAGACAGTTAGTGCTCAAAGTCTTCTCGTACTTAAGGAAATCTCTCAGCATAAGTGAGGCCTGCCGAGAAGCTTCGAAGGCTACTGGGTGCTAGGAGTTCACTATTTACAGAGTGAGAAAGGAAAGCTCCCGTGGTCCATTGGTAACTCCTTCAAAAACTAAAGAAATTAGACAGCCTTACAAAAATTCGAGAGCAGTGATTTTCGACAGTTTGGTGAGATCAGGAATTAGAAGTAAGGTACATGAATCTTTCGTGAAAAATATTCCTCCGACTTTAACACCCATCTTAAACTTGGTAAATATGGATAGTATTCTCCCAGATTACAAAAGGACAACACAATATCGTCTTATTTTGGACGTAGGTTTCATGTACGAACGCAGGGGGAAAAGAATCATCCTTATCGAATGGGATGATATTATTCGTTGGTGGCACAATTAATTAGTTAATGCAGCTAAAAAAATATGGTCGTGAAAACAGGACAAATGTATTCACAGGCAAAAATTGGATTAATGTTGGACAAATAGTAATCATTAGTTTGCGAAACAAACAATTAGAAAATCCGCATCAAGCTTTCCTTGCTGGACTAAATACTGGGCTTGGCCCCCACTTCCCGAGGAGGACGATTTGCAATTATACACACAGGAACGGAAAATGGGTTTATAAAAGGAGCATCGCATGTGTTTCTGTACGAAAAACTCAATGGATGAGCATGAAGAAGTGGGTGGCGAGTGTTATGAGAGATGGTTTGAGCACTCACTTCTTGCAAACTTACCCGAAGGATCAATTATAGTGGTAGATAATGCCTCTTATTACTCAAGGATATTGGAATCCTTGCCTACTATAAGGTGGAGGAAAGAGAACATTAAGGAAATTAGCTTTGAAGATGTCAGCTTGAAAAGATATTTAATTTACAATAAACCAAGTACGGGAAAATTTTGAAAAATAAAAGGTTGACGTCTTATACAGCATCGCCTTTCATGTAATACTAGCCAGAGCCAAAAAATATTACATAATATGGAAGGAATAGAAATTTTGTCTCATTCAGGAGTGGCAATATTTTTATTATCCTTCCATTTATTGTTATTTTTTACATTACAGATTATTCATTATTCAGCTTGTGCATTGAATAAGTACGTACATAAAATAACAAAAGACTTTGTTTTATAAGGCAGCAAAGGTATTGTAATTTACGCTAAAAAATTCCTTAATTTATACCGTCTTTCGTGCGATCCCTAACACCTTTTTGAACTAAACCATTTTGGCGCCATATTATGTGTGGTTGCATATGCTATTAGGATGCCTGCCTGTGGAGCGGAAGCTTGGCAACACTGTTATCCATAAGGCCCGTACTGTCAACTAAATATGGAACGCTCTATAGTTAGTCCAGGCATTGCAATAGGAGGAACTAACAATATGAATCACCTTAGTCAAGTAAGTAACCACATCTCATCCATGTCTCAGCAAAGCATGCTTTTATTTTTCTGTACTCTTTTGTGTGATTTTTTCCAAAATTGAATGTTATATCTATATTCTTAAAGACTAGTAAGAACTTTGAGAGTCGTAAAAATATCTAGTAAATAAAATCCACTGAATACAAACACTTTGCTTGCATAGAATATTAGTCAAAGTAAACAGTAATATAGGCAGCAATATCTTGAAGCAATTCTAATTACACCTAAATTTCAGACACATTGAGGCATTAGACAAATATTGGTTCACACAGTAGTATTGACCTTTTCATTGTGACTAATCCCACATTTTCTTGATAACATAAGAATTTTTTCTTTTTCGAATAGGTACTATGATAGATAATTGTACAATTTATTGCATGTAAATGCATAACAAAAGCTGTTAAGATGTGAATATTACAGAAGTGTATGTTTTGAGGTGGTGTGTAGATATTTATCAATGCTATAAATAGGGATTATTATTTTTTGTGAACTCAAAAAGCTTTTTCTATATTTCTGTATCTCTGTCTTAAATATGCTGATTTTGGACTCATATGCAGGCACAGGCCTCAACATCTTCCCAAGGCAAAGAGGTGGATGCTGAAGGCACAAGGGCCATTGTGATAGAGCTTGACACTCTGTTGGTTTTGGCCAAAAACGTACTATCTCCCGAGGGGACAGATGCCTCTGAGGTATGCATGAAATACACATTCAATTAAATAAATGGATGAAAGTGATGCTTGGGAGAAATCTTCAATTTCAAGTACTTTAAACTTGGGCACTTGAGCCCAGATTTTGAAACCTATACCATTATTTTCAAAATTGGGCATAATGCATTGTGAACAATGCCGCTAGTCATGGGTTATGGGTAACTTTGAATCAGCATTCACAAGGTAAGGAGAAAAAATTCAATATCCTTTGTGATTACTTGTGCTAAGAGGAATAAGGTCAATGGATGACGCCTTGAATTAAAATTTAAATGCCATGGTGAATGAAGATGCTGCAGGAGCCAATCGAGGAGGTAATCCCCATCCATGACAGAGAGCCAATAAGTAAAACTGTTATCCCACATGACATCCCCCCAGTTAAGAAGATTCACGAATAAATCCCCTGTACAATCAAGAATAGAGGAACTAACTCTGAAGAAGACCTGTTGCCCCACAATATTTGTACCTTGCCCTTTGTTTATTCTTTTGGCCAACACTTTTTCCCCGGAAAGGAGTGTATATTATAGTATTTAGGACAGTGTAATATTGGATAGTGTTTAGGATTAGCGTTGGTGTTGTCACCTCATTATTTTTTGCATTTAAGCCAGAGATTATCAAAAATATAAGATTTTTGTTTCATTTCTTTATTATCTTAGACATGTCATTTGTAAATCTGAAATCTGCTTACTTTCAGCCTACTGTTACGGAGATTGGAGAGCTGGTTCAGAATCGCACAAATGCTATGGAGTCTATGACAGAGGCAGAGGGTGAGTGATATTCATTGTTTTAAAATGACACTTTACAGAATGACTTGTAACTAAATCTGACTAGGCGATGAAAAACTGGATTTCAGAATTCAGTAAAATTTTGAATTTGATTGTTGTTGTGCTTTCTTTCTACACTCTCATTTTACAAAGGCTTGTTTTTCATCAATATTTCCGTTAAGTTCATTGGAAATGTTATTTTTACATGTGGCTCGACCCCAGGTCCTCGGCGTGACAACTGGGCCCTTTAACCACTAGACTAACCCTCACCTTTTGCAGAGTAGCTCTTACACTTGAATATATTTGACCTGTAAATATTTAACTGCATTTCAGTTTAAACTGTTTGGTTATATAACCCCATATAGTGGTTGATTCAAGAACAGCTCCCAATGGACTATGTATAACACAAGAAAAATGGATTAAGTTGCGAGACCAGGTTTTTGGACACACTGCTTGTGAAGGATGTAGTATTTGTATTTGTCGTCCACCTAAAACTTCTTTAGTTTATGATTTATAGTTCTGCTTGAGAATATAATCAGGTCGGCAAATGTTTAGTTAAATTTTCGTCATGCTTCTTTGACATCCAGCAATATATGCAGTCATCTGCATTCATATGGGAATTCCAGTGTATGTACTTCATCTAAAAATCTTGTCTTTAAGGCTGGGTAATAGAAAAAAATCCCAATAGATCACTCGTGAAGAATAATTAGCATAAGATTCCATTTATGTACCAATTCAATTGTGGTGTCCACAAACAAAATTAACATGGAACTTATTGAAATGAGCTCAAGTGGTTTTTTTCAGTTTTGAAATGATGGTAAAACTTTGCTTCGAAAGACACCCCAACCAATTCACTGCTTTGCGCTCTTGGCAACTGTGCTTAAATGGGCCTAACTGTTATTCATGGAAAAGTGAGATAAGGGAAAAAACTGATTTGGCTGAAAATAGGCTAAACTCAATTTCAATACCATGCGTGCAGCAGTTGTAGTTCTGCAGAGTAATGACAATGGGTGACTAGGCCATGCTTACTTATTCACGTCAGCTAAGATTTCAATGTTATAGCTTCATTCAAATTGTTAAATGTGGTACAGCAAAGTACAAGGCATCACCATCTTTGATGGTCCATATGAGAAGTTTGAATTATTTGGATGTTGATTTCACTTATAACAGCTAAGTTTATTTTTATTAGGATGTTCTAGTAGTATTTTGTACATTGCTTAACATTTTAAGTACTTTGATTTTTATGAAAGTTTACTCTGAATGTACACAAAATTAATATTATTGTGATGATTGCTTCTGAAAAGAGATAAACCATAAGGGAAGTTGAAAAATGGATGCATGTGGGCAACCTGGAATTCAGGTATCTTTTGTCAATTTTCAGCTTTTTCATATAAAGTCTATGAATCGACAAAGTGAGTAAATGAAATAGATATTCTTTAAGACTTTTCAATGGATCAGGATTCATGGTGATTGCTTGCAAGACTTAACCCATGGTGAATTCAACCCTGAATAGAGGGTCAGCCTGTGAAACCAGACGACTGTAGATGGCCCTAAGACGGACTCGGGAAGTATCATGGGGGAAGGTTTCTGATATGTTACAAATTGTACTGTCTGCCATTTCAGTTCGTCATTGCATGCAAAGCCTTTTATTAAAATGTTGGATGCATTTTGCAAATGCGACAAGTTTTTTGTCATTCTAACATTTTGCATACCTGGTCTGTTCTGATGGTTTTTGATACCAATACATCCTGAACCATCGAGGCACTCAAACTAAGACCGGCAGAAAGGGATATTAGCAGATCTTTGAGGGCACATTCAAAGAGAGAGGAAGAACCCCTTTCACTCTTGTCATATGGGTAGTGAATTCACTGAATCCATAGTATAAAATTTTGGATCCTTATCTGATGCTTTCCCCAACTTTGGATCCGATGTATCCGATGAAGGGCAATAACTGCAGATATTTGGACATGAGACATCAAATCTGACCAATCTTATATAATATATAATGACATAAGGTATGCGATCATTAATACCCCATGCCTTTATACTTGAAATAATTTTATAAATAATAGAAGGTGTAGTGGTTACGAAAGTTTCCTTAGAATAGAGAGGTGTGCCCCTCAGAGAATGTGATATTCATTTGCTGCCATTGTTGTTCTTATTTACGCACCACATATATTTCTTTTTTAATAAATGTGGTCCTTGAGAGTAAGTTCTTATAATATGCCATATTAATACCCATTTATCTTTCGCTCAATGATTTATTGAGATAGCAATGATTTTTTGTGAGCTTTAATTTAAACCTTCTAACCCCCATAGTTCCTATCCATTTTTATTTTGCATATTTTTAGCCTTGCATTGCAAGAAAGTGTTTCCGTTTAAAAATTATGAGACTTGTTTCAATTCAATATTATGTGTGTGTGCATGCCATTTGTTCATAAATTCAATTTATTATTACTTCTGTACATTGAGGTGTTTTCTGGAGTAGATACTTGATGTTAGTATGCAATATGTTGCTCAATTTCTCTGAGGAGCAGTACCATTCCATTTGTGAATAAATTTATAGAAACCGCCGTAAAAATTAACTGAGACCATGTTATGTGTATAGCATCTAAACGAAGTATTGGTTGAAGTCGCTATCTTGATATCTGTCTAATGACTGTTATAAATTAGTTCATCGAATCATAGATTTCATGCCTGACTTTACTTATTTCTAATGTGAAATTCTTTTCTAGAGTCCCCAGCTCCTGAAAGAGCCTCAGCCTTGTTTGCAGTCCTTGAACCAAAGATAAGAGCATCACATTCAATGAAGGGAAAGACATTGATGGATAAAGACACTAAAAAATGTGATACCTTGCTTGCTGACAAAATAACGTGCTCAAATCCTAATGATGGTCGGTTACATTCGAAATCTATACATGCGTCTAAACTCAGAGAGTATAGAACGACAATGGCTATTGCTGGGAAGAGAGATGGTAGTGATGAGGCGGACACCATAAAGTTTTTCAGGAGCAATGAGAATGCGAAGAATGGCCCTGAGGCAGCCATACTGGAAAGCAAAGTGAAAAGTACTTGCATGATTAAAAATCCTGGGAAGCGTGCCAGTTCAAGGAAAAAATCATATCATTGCTTCAACTGCGGAGATTCATTCAATGCCAAATGTGATCTAATTAAGCACCTTGAGATTCATTTCGGTTCTGGTAATTTGGATATTGATTCAAATTTGTCAATCAGAAAAGATTTGTCCCTCAAAACCTTTGTTTCTAGAAGAGAAACTAATAGTTCTTGTCAGCCCTTCTCCAAAAGTTTAAATCAGCTGAACTGTAAAAGCCGAGGGGAGAGGCAAAAAGGAAATAGGCTTCTTAAGGATAACTTCGGAGGAACAAGGAATAAAAAAAGGGTGAAGGAAGTGAGGAGAAGCTTCATTGTAGATGGGAAATCATGCACAGTTATTCCACACACGGTAAAGACGTCTTATTCCTGCAGTCAGTGTGAAAAGTCTTTCCCTCAAAAGGGTAACCTTGTCCGTCACATTCGGACTCATACGAAGGAGAAACCTTATTCTTGCAATGAATGTGATAAGTCTTTCTCACGAAAGAGCATCCTTGTCTGTCACGTTCGGACTCATACGAAGAAGAAACCTTATTCTTGCAATGAATGTGAAAAGTCTTTCCCTCAAAAGGGTCACCTTGTCCGTCACATTCGGACTCATACGAAGGAGAAACCTTTTTCTTGCAATGAATGTGATAAGTCTTTCTCACGAAAGAGCATCCTTGTCTGTCACGTTCGGACTCATACGAAGGAGAAACCTTATTCCTGCAATGTATGTGATAAGTCTTTCTCTCATAAGACTACCCTGGTCAGTCACATTCGGACTCATACGAATGAGAAACCCTATTCCTGTGGCGAATGTGGTAAGCCTTTCTCTGTAAAGAGTCACCTTGTCCGTCACATTCGGACTCATAAAAAGGAGAAACCTTATTCTTGCAATGAATGTGATAAGTCTTTCTCTAATAAAAGCATCCTTGCCTGTCACATTCGCACTCATATGAAGAAAAAAACTTATTCCTGCAATGAATGTGAAAAGTCTTTCTCTCAAAAGGGCAACCTTGTCAGTCACGTTCGGACTCATACGAAGGAAAAACCTTATTCTTGCAGTGAATGTGATAAGTCGTTCTCTGCAAGAAGCAGTCTTGTCTGTCACATGCGCATTCATACAAAGGAGAAACCTTATTCCTGCGGTGAATGTAATAAGTCTTTCTCTCAAAGGAGTCACCTTATCCGTCACAAGCGAACTCATACGAAGGAGAAACCTTATTCTTGCAATGAATGTGAAAAGTCTTTCTCTCAAAAGTGTCACCTTGTCTGTCACATTCCGACTCATATGAAGGAGAAACCTTATTCGTGCAATGAATGTGAAAAGTCTTATACTACCAAACGAAACCTTGTCTTACACATGCAGGTGCACCGGAAGGAAGGCTTATTCTTGCAATGAATGTGAGAAGACTTTCTCTTAATGTATCCACCTTTTCTTTCATTTTCAAACACACAGGGTTAGGTTTTAGTTGTCTAATTCTCTAAAAGAAGGTAAATAACTCTTGTTGTTACGAGTAATGCTTGAATGAAAGGGAAATAACTGTCATAAAATGTTGCAAATTATGTAATAATATTCATTAGGTGTGCGACCTAATTTCATTAATGTTTAAGTAAATTTACTGTACTACATTTTCTAGGACTAAATAATATTAACTCTGTTCAATCTTTCTTGTTGTCTTTTCCATAAATACTATGGTAACAATATTTTAGGAAACTTTTCATATTTCCAAACCTTATGAGTATTATAATTAACCTCAGCTAATAAAAAATAAGAGCTCAAGACAATAATGCTTATAAACATACTCACTTTTAATATTGAAATTTGCTACCAACCTTCTGATAAATGTATTTGAAATACCACTTTTCATAACATGAGTCAAACAAGTGGTTGACCCGGGTTGTCCTGTACATAACGGGCACCTCTTTTTCTAGCATCAGTAACAACAAATGGTTAAAGCAAATACTATATCTTGAAAAAGTTTAGGCCAACACTTTACAGTTAATAACCCTTTCAACGGAAAACAAAAATTATTAGGAGAAAATAACATTTTGATGTTGAGTTGAAAAAATCAGTACAAATGTCCCGAACCTAATGGTGAAATGGCCCTTTCACATACCTAAGTCATAAGTCTTGTAAGTCATATACCTAAGTATTCTAACCTCAAAATAAACTTTAAATGCTATAAATATAGGCAACATTAAGTTTTTAACGCTTTACTATAATGAAGTAAGCCATTTACTTCAGCTGCACAGAAATCTTTTGGAAGAGGCAAAAAGTCATAAGAGGGAAAGCAACTCAACTTTAATCTGCCACAACCGTACATACCCACAATAAGCGTCTTTGTATTTACTTACATTGTATTCATTTTCCAGGGCCCCATTTACATAATCAGTAGAATTCCTGGTACCTTCCCAGCCAGCACAGAACAGGACGTTGCACCGTAAATTACGGCAACTTTCCATCAACGATAAAGAAACGGCCGAATACGTTGCTATAAACATTACGGCAACGAAGGGGCAATAATACCGTTAAATGTCGCCAACGTTAAGGCAACAGTTTCTTTTCGGTGACGTCACAGACACAAGGGACACCTACCGGCACTTTCGAGAACTAACTGAGCAGCAACGCGACAGTGGCGCCATCTTGCGGGTTTTTTATATCACGTTGATACTGCTACCACCGCGGGGTATTCCGATAAATTCAAATAATAATTGCTAGGTCTGGGTTTAATAGAGAAATCAATCATTGACAAAATTTGGAAAATAAACTTTTATTTTCGCTGCAAACATTAAAATCCATTATATATTCAAGCAAACGGTATTAAAAGGTCACAACAGCAATGGTATCACATGCACCAAACACACCACAGAGAAATTAATTTTGTAATCAAAACAGCCCCACCTGGGGAAATGAGAGTTGGAAAAAACAATGAGCTACAGGATAGTTCATAGCACAAAATGGAAAGAAATAGACAGGTCTCCGTCAATACAAAACAAAACATATTGCTAACCAGAAGATAGCATGATCATTTTCAAGTGGACATTATAGAATTACAGCAATACTTATGTAAAAGCCTCAAGCATAATAGATCCCCCACGAGGAACAGTACGAAAAATATCAGTCTCACACATGACTCCAATATCAAAATAGGAGAATTAACAAATTATAGTTTTACATCATAAATTATATAGTAAGGGTTGAGGTCTTACCAGAAACTTGCATTCAATTTTTTGGAGTCTAGATTTAATTCATTTTCAAATTTTCTGTTGCAGCAGATACTAATGGGCAGGGAAATATTTTTTAGTTATATTTGACATAATATTGAAGTCTTATTACGAACACGGAGGCATGAAATTCAATAGCAACACTAGTGTGCCCTATTTAATGTGGCCTCTCCTTTTAGTGGTCAACTCCTGAATTGCCATGGAACACAGCCATTTCATACGAGGACATACACTTTCAAGCTTGTGGTGACAGGGAACATCAGCATGTGGTAATTAGGAAATGTTATTTTTAAAGAAGTTTTCTTCATACACTTTACACATTCAGTTGTTCACTGCCATAGCCAGCACGATTATGAATGCCCTATTATGAAATTGCTGTGTTCTATGACGATAAGGAAGCTGATCACCACAAGCAAACACACCCTAGCGTTCCTGCAGCATTTTATGCCTCCATATATGGAATAAGATAATCTTCTCCACTTCACCAATGGAGCTGTATAAGGGTAGGGCATTCTATAGCATTTGAGTTAGGTTCACAGGAAAAAAATGAACTAAAATTAATTTATTTCATCTACACGAAAGGCTATTCAACCAAACTTGTCCCTATTCCTAGCAGCATTTGGCATTCTGAAAATCATAAAAAATAGGATATTTAAGAAGGCAAAGAAACATTCCTACTCCCTTGTGAGACAAAAATCAAGGAGCATTAATGACATTTCTAGCTGTGTCTGTCGTAACAGTGATCAGTCGCTGACCTCACCTTATCCCACAATCATGTTATGAGACTACAAGCAAAAGTGCCCTTCCAAACTAGCAGGTTCGCAGATAGGCAAATTGGAAGAATCATATTTCTTCGAGACCTCCTTTGAGTTGCCTTTCAGAACACTTTCTCGTTTCTTATTGAAGAGAATTTCAAAGTTTCATTATTTATTTTGCATTTTGTTTTAATAATTGAAGAATGAGTTCACAGGATCAGAGCGGTGAGAAAATTTAATGTGATTTAATTTTTTCATAAAAATACAAGTATTTTTTCAAAAAGATATTTAAAAAAATAAATATTTATAATATTAGAAATTAATAATCTAAAACTGTGGAAAAAATGCATGTTTTTATGACAAAATATCTCAGTATTTATTAACCCATAAGGCCGAGTATATATACCTAAATATATATAATTTTCTCTCCTTATTTAACTTAATAATATGCTAAATAATGTAAATTGAAAATATGGGCCTTCAAAAAAATTGCTTATGGTAAAGAAGAAATTTCGAAAAGAAATGTGCAACATTGGCGAAATTGGTATCTATACGCAGTTGGGAAAATCGCATTGCCATATATTTTGATACCACATACTCTGTCGAGGGAATATGCCGTTTTCATTGACGGATATAATCCTACGCTATTTTATGGCAATTTTCTGGGTTATACGTCATATTTGATAACTAATATTGTTCGATATCGTGTTTTTAATGATACGTTGTACAATATAACCTAAATTCTCTATAAAATAGGCATGCTTTACGGTTTGAAAGAAATGAGTCGTAGCGAATATTTTTACAGGAGACATGCATTTCACCTTTTTTAATTGATATTAATTTTGCCATTGCAGATTAAGTCTATGGCTAAATTCGTCATTTATTCCTTCACGAATCCGCGAAGAATTACATGGCCTATCTGTTCATGGACGTATATTGCATAGGGGTACGTCATATACTCACTCCTTCGCTTCACTTATTAGATGCGTCCCTGCTAGATACGACTTGAAGTATACCAGTGACATTTACTTCCGTTGCATAGCCTGTACTCTTTCCAGGCTTCAGTGCAAACGCAGTCTAGTATGCTGATAAATTAAGACTTTTTTCCGCAGAACTCTATTGCGTTAATTTGAATTTGAATTTTGTGTAGGTCCACAACTCCAAGTTATTTACTATACTCCCCAATAACTCGAGGCGGTGGAAAGTATTTAATTTTTTACTTAAACGTTTCCCTGCGCCAAATGGAAGCGCAGCACTTGTATTGCTGTCTAGACAACCGAGTTATTATTCCATGGAAGAATATTAAAGACCTACAGCTTCATCAAATGCTTATTTTCATGTTCCTCTCGGTCTTATGCCCATGGTTTTGCAAAATTTAATCAGGCACTCCACCATTCTATTTTCACGGTGAATTCGATGCACCCGTGTGGAAATTAAATTTGCTCTTGGATTCCCTGTCTTATCCCAAAATGAAATACTTTTCAAGGATAAATTGAATTTTTGCCTAAAGTGAACTTCAACATGATTTAACGTCAAACGTCTCTTTTCCGTTGTAAAACGGATTTTATTTCAGGTACTTTTATTTCATTGCGTATAGTAGGCCAGTTTTACAAGTGTTCCTCTAGTGATAGGAAACGTAGGTAATTACTCGCGATGGTTAAAATGAAAGAAATGAGTTGGTACGAGTTTATAGTCTCCAACGATCACGTGCCCATCGAGTATTTAGAAGAACATGCACCGAAAAGTGAGTTCACCTGGAAAAGATTGCTTGTCACAAAGTCAGTATACATGAAGACGCACTTCCGAGGTTTCACCGACTGACGTACTCACTCACACCTATGTTTACAGTGAACGAGACGAGATACGACAAAGAGACATTGAATCACTCCCCTCAAAAATCGACAGAAGACCATGGAAATACTGTCGCAACTCTTAAGCCTCGGGAAAAAATATTTTAGAAGTTTGACTATTGCTGGACTACATACGTCATTTTCCCATAGTTTTAATGCCTCCCAGGTAGAGCCTAAGAGTACTTTTCCTCACTGTAGGGATCGCTAATGCGTTTCAACCCTTTCCTGCCGGACACTACGAAAGCATAACGTTTTCTTGCTACGAGTAGCAGAAGCATATTTTAAGACTCTCCGTACGGAGCTCTTTTTTGGGGGTGGGGTGCCCGGGTATACTCTTCCCTCGGATTTGGGACCAAATAAGGGACAAATCGTCTCACTACGCATCGTTTTTTACCTTCAACCATCTTCTGATTTATATTATCAACGATAAACGACCTCCTAGCAGCATGCGCGGGATGAATTTTGCTGTAATCGAGGCGTGGGAGGGGCAGAAGCGAGCGTGGAGGGGAAGGGATCGGCCTGCGGCTCTGGTATCCGCGACGCTGCGTGGGCGTTGGAATATTTTCTTCGCGGACGCGGACTCAAATAGGCATTTTGTGGCTAAACGGTGTTAGATACGTCAAAATACACGACATTTTCGTTCTAAAAGGGCAGTAACTCGGCAAAAATCTATAAAGAATGACCATAAAATGCTATATTTTTCAAATTTAGACCCTCCCCCCCTAAAATGCATTTCAGCGAGGGTCAGGGGTTCACGTACAGGTCTCAAATTTTTCAGGCCTTATTTTTGATCGGTCCCACAACTTTTTGTCATCGGGCCAGATGGATTTGAAAAAAATCGATTTTTGCGATCCGCCCTATTGTACAAGTTACATAACTTTAGAATGCCGGCGTATTAGTAATTACTCGGGGGAAAATGAATGGATCAGAAAATAAAAGGGTATGTAATGTAGATTGTTATTTGGATTGCAACATTCATGAGTGATAAAACAATAAAACAACAGCATCTCCCCATTACATATTTTTCATCTCGTAAGATGAAAGAACAAGTCATTAAAGCATTCATATGATAAGTTCGTTTAAAATAACATTAAAATTTCATTTAAAATTTACCTACGTGCAGAACAAAACGAATAATTCATTACGATAAATAAATAATTTGAGTTTGTAACAAATTATTCTTTGCAAAAACCATAGCCCTTTCAACCACTTCACCTCAGTTCCTGCTGTGGGAAGGATCATAAATGAGTGGGAGGGTCGGGCTTAATTGCCTAAGGGGAGGCACAAGGGTCTCGCTAAGCTAGGTCTCGGGCCGGGCCTGAATACCACCGACCACAGCTACCGCTGCGTTCGCTTCCCATCCCCCGCGACAGCTATACACGATATCAGGTCGTCTGCGTAGAAAAGTGTGCGACAGCTATACCCGACGTCAGGTGTTCTGCATATAAAATGCCCTTATAAAGGTGCCTTAAAATTATAACATGAGAAAAGTGAATTGAAAATACAATATATACCATAGAGCTGGAAGGAAAAAACTTAAGTACCACGAGTCGTGTTAATGATTACCGGGATTGTTTTCTTCTGTTATCAGTACTACAATTTTCTCAAACGATTAAGAATTAATCTCAAGGAAAATGTCATCTCAAATATGTGTGATGAGTAAATCTATTTCACATGTTTACTCTAGCGAACCCATCTACCTTAGAGCTTCCACTTGCGAAGGATATTTTTTCCATCACGCCTGTCAAGCGGCCTTAGTAGCAGATTGATGTCTGGAGTTATTTCCTCCTCATCGAAAATGGAGAGGTGATGGCAGAGTCAATGTGAGAGGGGGATAGTGGGTCTCTGCAGTTACAACCTCAATGGCCTTTTATCTTTGGAATCAGGCGTTAGCCAAGTGAGTTGAAATGTTTGCAAAGCGATGAGAAGTCCAGAGGCAAAGTGCCGTTGAGGTTGGTAAGGACCTCTCTGTTCCGCTACCGTTATCTCCCTCTCACATTGACTCTGCCTTCACCTCTCTTTTTTCGATTAAGAGGAAATAACTTTCAACATCAATTGGTTCTAAGGCCGCTTGAAATAAGTGATGGAATAAATATCCTTCGCAAGTGGAATTACTAAGATATATGAGTTTGCAAGAGTAAACATGTGAAATAGATTTGCACATCACACGTATTTGAGATGACATATTCCTAAAGATTTTTCCTCAATTGAGTGAGAAAATTGTTGTGCTGATAACAGTAGAAAACAATCCCGGTAATCAATAATACGACTCGTGGTACTTATTTATTTTTTCTTTCTAGCTTTATGGTTTAATTTGTATTATGAATTCACTTTTCTCATGTTATTTTGTCTAAGCATATGTTTATTTGTAGTTATGATTCATTTACGCGAGATTTATACTTAACCTGCACTTATAGACATTTCTAAAAAAGAATGCAGATTTTAGCATCAAAATTAAAGAAACTTCGAACATATTTGACTCTCAATGTTTCATTGGAGGGAGCGATATATGCTCTGAAAGAGTTCACTCCATCGTTACAAATATTAAAGTTTCATTTTTATCAACACACTCATCTTGTTAGCCTTGTGCTGAGAATTAAAACGTGCAGGGAGTGTGGTCACGCAAAAGTTATTTTATGTGTTTGCAAGTGCGAATTTGTGTTTTGATTTAGTTACATTAGAATATTATATGCTGAAGTAGCATATTTCTTATCGCATAGTGTCTGCTCGTTACGATTTGCGTACGAATATTTGGGATAAATATTTACTTAAAATTACGTCTTACGAAACAAATTCTGTAAATTTCAAAATAATGTGCGAAAAATAGGTAGAACGAAATGGAACAAGTGGTTCGAATGTAAACGATGAATATTTACAGTGTTAAGTAAAATTAATGTAAGCTGCTCATGATTCTGAGATCTGAGTTACAGTCATAAAGGAAAGCTATTATTTATTCGTAAGGAAAACTTACGGTGGGGTCAATTATGCATCAAAGTCCATGGGAAAAGTTAGTATGAAAGCTGGTTTAAGAAACGGAGAAGTTGCCGTATGATTTGATCGATTTATTAACTCACCGAAAAAAATCAAGTTCGCACGGTCCTTTTCCCACGAAGGAGTTTCCACAGTAATTATTTGCTCCCTGAGGCGATCATGCATATTTTTTCATTCGAGCCGTGAATTAAATAAGAATCCTTTTACCGCGTTTCAATAAAAAGAGTAAAAAATTGACTTGTCCGTTAGCAGTTCTTGATTGCATTTGAAACGCTGATGGAATGTACTTATCTCTGCCACAAAATGACATATTTCTCGAAGTTTCTGTTTAGTTTTTGGTTAGTATGAAGTCGTCGAGTATGTGATATTAGCCAATCTAACAAATTCTAACAGCACTGCAAGTACTTCAACTGTCGTGGCTAATCTCAGCGTCCATTTGTTATGTATATTTAGAGGAAATAACCCCCTTCAAATCTAAATTGCAAGGGTCTCTTTATAGAAACAATGAAAAAATATAATTTGCATGCGGAAGCCTTGACCAATAATGGATCACTGTAGCAAAATATGGGAAATAGATTTAGATGGGTGAACATTATTTCGTTTGTATCACACTTTTATCGTCTGAGATAATGTTTTACTGACAATTTTAAATTTCTAGCCCTTTTTCAGATTTCAGAGGGGTTTTAGCTTTAAAATAAAATGGTCTTAACAATATTTGTCATCCGATATTTCATTGGATGGCTCGATACATGCCTGAAAGAAGCTCACTCAACCTGTAAAAATACTTCAATAAAACAGGATTATATGTATCAATTTACTCATATTTTATGTATGAGCAGATTCCTGACAAAGGAAATGTACAGGAGTGCTGTAACACTAAAAATGAATTTATTTTGTTGCAATTGCAAATTTGTGTTTTGATTTGCTTACACTAGAAAATCATTACCTAATCAGATAATATTTGACCCTGTCGATTCGCGTTTGATAATTTGGGACGAATGTTAGCCAGAACTTACGTTCTGCCAATTCACAAAAATGTGCGATGAATTCGATGATTATAAATTGGTCTAACGGAATGGAATAAGCGGATGAAATGTTAACGAAGAATATTTATAATTTGAACTGAAATTGACATCAACTGCACATGTCTCTGGTCCCAAATTAGCAATGAAATACATTTATTTACCAATGAAGCTGCTATCTATCGCTAATCTTTGACTTTGAGTAATATTAGGTAGGTACTCAAACCTAATCGGGGCGAATGCACGGCCGTACATTTCTTGCAATTGTCATCAAGCCATCCCCATGCTTTCGTTCCACTTCGAACTTTCGAAAAAACTATGTGCTGTCATTAAACAACGTGCGAATCATACCACTATAAATTACATACATTTAGTAACAAAATTAGGCGAGAATATTTGTAAGACAGAAATGAGCTCCCACCAAGTATGCATATCTTCATGAAACGAAAGATGTTATATCGAGGCATGAAAAGTAAGATGAACTCAACGAAGGTGTATGCAGAAATCTGTAAACAGACATTGTAATATTCACGTGTAATTATTCACATGCAAAGCTAACTACCCGTTTCAGTGACATCAATTGCTGCAGAAATATCTATTAGTGTGCCAGAGCAGCTTCAACTAACCAGTGCACCAGGAAGAATATTCTCCACGTGCAAACACGCATAGAGGTAAGTTCACAAATGTTTAGATAAAAACGTGCAAGTGTCACTCACGACTATGCTGCCTGCGCTAGCGCTAAACGTTTTTACGTTTATTTTAACTACAAGAATCATAATAGAAATATAAGTAATTTTTAAATTGACTGCTTAAATAATTTTTTTATCTTTCAATGAGATACTTTAAATTTTCAAAATATTGTTTTCTTATTAATGTTTGCTAATACTCACTATGTTGGGAAATAATTATATTCATACTGAGGTAAAATATTTTTTTAAATAGTAATGACTTCGAAAAGATTACTAACAGAGCAGGGAATTGAGAGAATCGCCGAGGACAGTGACTGCGACGATTTTTTTGACAGTAATAGTGAATTCCTCCCAGCAGAATTCACATCTGAATCAGAAGATAATTTGAAAGAAGTCAAGGAGGGGCCATTTGACCAACTGCTTGAAGAGGAAGATATTTACCGTGATGTGGAGGTAATTAAAAGCACAGATTACTCTGATATTAGGGTGTCAAAATCAAGGCGTGCGTGGGAAAAAAATCCTTCAGAAACTACAAAAACATTACAACGAAACATACTAACTGTAAATAAGGTCCTTCAAAGTATCCCAGTTGTGTTTGTTCAATTTGAAAAACTTTTAATCTGTTTATGAACGACGATATCAAAGGTATTATAAGTAAATGCACTAATTTGTGCCCCCAAAAAGTGTTAAATGAGTTGTCAGTGACGCCCTATGAAGAAAACAATTGGAAATTTTGAGTATAGATGAACTTGATGCATATAATGGATTAGTATTCACTGCAGGTGCTCTTCAATGTGCGAATAAGAACGTAAAGGAGTTAGGGTCAACTGATACCAGCATTTGTAGAGCTCTTTCACAGCATTTATGTCCCGCACAAGGTTTCAAAACATGATGAGAGTCGTGTGATTGGATGACAAAGGTACTAGGGCCGAAAGAAAAAATTGAAAATATTGAGTTCCTAAAGGACCAAAAACGGTAACTAACGTAATAAAATGTGGGCAGGTTACCTGAGGGTTAAAAACGTGAAAATTTTCTACTAATCATAATTATTGTGAAAGCTCCATACTTTACCATCAAACAAAGGAGCACGTGGTTAACCCATTAATGCCCAGAAGATTTTTTTCAAAAAATTTTAATTTTTTTGCTTAAATTTGATTAGACATCATATTAGATGCGGGAAAAAATGTTCAAAAAAATCTCTAACATTTGCATAGTACTTAATCCTATACGTATCTTAAGATACGTCTGGGCACTTGTGGGGTCAAAAAAATTTACTTTATCATTAAATTGTGTTAATGCACGTTTTTGTTATATAATTCATTACTAATGCCTTCATCAGTAGTTTCTTAATATAGTAATGAAGTAATTATAGTGAATTTGAATTTTTGTGCATCAAATAATATAATGTTGAGTTTTATTGTAGTATTCTTGCGTGAACAATTTGCATTTGCACTTTGAAATTTTACAGCTTTTGATTTTTGAAATGCAGCTTTTTCTGGTAGGTTATATACATTATTGGTTCTATTTTCACGAAGTGTTCAAGTGCCACACAAGCTCCTTCCAGTCAACTTTGTAAGCAGCTTTTCTGATGTGAATAAGTTTAAATTTAAACAAGTATGTTTGTACCTAGTGGTAATTTACACTCATCCACCAGTCCTAAAACTACATCTCCTCCTTGACCAAGATCTGTTCTCTACAATTTTGAAAGTCTTGACCAAAATCTCAAACAAAAGTTGAACTCTATGTAGCCTATCCTTGCCATCATTTTTCCCATTATAATAAGTATCTGCCAAATGCAGAAACCTTAAAATATCTTCAAACTTGTTCCTTCGCATTGATTGAGAAACTATTTCGATGGTGCAGTCTGGAGATGACCTCCGATAAAGCCATCGACTAGGAAGACGATGATAACCTGAGAGTAACGATATTCCTTTATAAATAACACTTTATATATGTATTCGATTTGTACGTACGAATGTACTAACATTTTTAACAATTGTTCAGAAAACTTGTCTTGAATTTTTGTTTTGACAGCGTTGATGGTAGAGCTATTTCAGATGTGTTTCACCTCAGCTCATTCACGAAGGTACCTCTTCTCTTCTCAGCGGTAAATGGGAGCCCCTATGATGTTTTCCTGACTCACATAGCAAGGGGTGTGCAACAAAAGTAACAAAAAATCATTTACAAAAGAAACGGTAGAGAAGTTTTTAAAGCTCCGATTCCTCCTTATGTCAGGTGTATCCATCGGAGACTCGATTACAAAATACAAAGTATGGGGTGACATAGCGTGGTACATAGTTTCTTTACCAATGTTCACTAAAGTTACTTATTTCCTACTCTGATTTCCGTTTTGCAATCTGAATATCATTGCCAGCGGAAAGTTTAACGAGAAACAAAGTTATCAATCCATTCCACCGTCGGCGATAAAGAATACAAGTGATGCCACGACAGCGGCAGGTACGCATGGTGGGAAGGGGGCGCGCGCCCCCCTCTTACGTGGCCGCCTGCATTGTCTAACATTGCAGAACTACAATTGTAACTCCTTGACATCATAAGATGGCATTACGTTGTACATATACGTGTATAATAATTTTAAATACCTTTCCTAAACTTTGAACGTGACTTGATTAGTTTCCGTTACGATACAAGTATAGGTAGCTCAAGATATCTTTTGCACCCCCCTTGAAATTTTTTTCTGTTTGCGCAACTGTACCAGGATAGGCTACTTGATATAGCGAGCATTTGCGCCTCCATAAATTCAATACTGATTCATTTCATGCTACCAATGAAGGTAATTTATCACAATTCAAATGAGGATACACCACAATTCGGAGAAAATAGCTGTTTATTGCTGCATTTACCTAATTGTTCAATATTATACTTCATGAAATGGCAGAAATATAAAATTGTCTTCAAGCTATCACATAATTAGGCTTATAAAATAATTATTTATTTATTTAATCAATAAATAAAATGAAACATACTTACAAGTCAAAACTTGAATTTTTAGTGCCACAAGTGCCCAGACGTATCTTTAGATACGTCAAAACTTTACTGATTAGTTTTGTAATGAGCTTGAAAGAAAAATAAATGTCTTTATACAGATAATATTTCTTAAACATTCAAGATAAAACAGGTAAAAACTGGATTCAGATAACTAAAATACTTTATACGAAAATTAAATTTTCACATGACCATAGCGTAGCGATTTCAGAGTAGTTCATGGACAGCCATGTGAAATTAAGCATAAAAATTGCAAATATAGGCTTAAATAATCTAAATCGCTTGTATGCCATTCGAAGACTGCCTTTTGTCATATTACATAAATAAATTGCGTAAACAACATACTTAAAAGTATTTAGGAATTTTTAAAGTATGACGTATCTAAAGATACGTCTGGGCATTAATGGGTTAAAATGCTTTCTGAACAAAACTGTAAATGTACGCGTTTTTGATGTTACTTAGAAGCATTAAAACTGGGATATAAAGGGTTAATGAGATTAACAACACCATTGAATAAAGTGTTTTTTCATCAGCAGCGTTTAACATTTAGTGGCGTAAATGATAACGAATTCATGTTAGCCAAAAAAACGCAGCTTTGCTTCGAATCCTCTCATGCGCGATGGTTTATTTCTATTTTTTCCGATTATGTGTGAATTAATCTATATTGACGGAAGGCTTTTTCTCGGTGGATGGCCCTTGGTTGGTGGATGCTCCCGGGGTGGGGAACCTGGGACCCCCTTTCATACGGACCTGGTTTGAATTATGCAGTGTACCGGACTGCTCAGTAAACTGCAGGGGCGAAGTCTTCAGTATTTTGCGATTTGGTGAATGAGCAACAGGATAGCTTTCCCCGATGGAATGTGATATAATTTCGTGTTAAATGTATCTGATCTGCAAATCAAGGGCCACACCGACGATAGATAGGGCTGTGGGCCCCAGAAAATCCGAGAAAAAATAAAAAATTAGCAACACCCTACTGTGGGGATAAGATCGATCGTCAGCTCCCACTAACAATGGAGAGCTGTGAGGCGAGGCGACAAGACAAAGGGGACACCATAGAGCTTACTGGAGGGGGCGACTCATATTCTCCGTAATGGCCAGAAGTGAAGGCTAGGGGTCGCTGCATGCTGGCGCATTTAGCCATATTCCCAGGCACAGCTATAACAGTCTTTGGGGGGAATGATCAAGTTTTTCTCTTTATTCTTAAAATAATGCCTTTCGGGATTTTTCGCGGTAGGTTCCATGATAGTAAGCAGTGATACGTATCGAAATGAATTAATTTGCATTAGATTAGTACAGTTTTTCCCGTAGGGGCAGGATTATTATTAAAGTATTCTACCGATTAAGGTAGGTCTCCATGGAGTGTTTACGAAGGATTCCGGGAGCATTCCCTTACATCTTGCACTTCCCTCTTCAGCGCACAGTAAGACCTTATACCTTTCATTCTATCTATAAATCCTATTCTTTTCCTTCCCCTCCCTCGTTTACATAACATTCTTCCCTCTAACACTGTTTTCAACATCCCATCTTCGCTAAGTACTCGCTCCATCCATACCTTCTGCCTTCTCCGTATCTCATCTAAAAGCTACCTATCCTCCTCACCCACCATGTCCAGCACTTCGTCGTTCCTCCTCCTCTCCGTCTACTTCACCTTCTCCATTCTTCGCCACACCCACATCTCGAATGCCTCGAGTCTTCTCTCATCCTCCTTCCTAAGTGTTCACGTTTCTGCACCGTAAAGCGCTACACTCCAGATCAGGCTCTTCACTAACCTTTTCTCTAAATTCTTACATAGTGAACCTCCCAGAAGCTCCTTTCTGTTCATGAACGCCTCCTTTGCTAATGCAATTCTCTTCCTAATATCCTTACCACTACATCCATTTTCCTCTAATGTGCTGCCTAGAGGCAGGATTATCAATAGACAATTCGGTATTTTTTCAATCGATTGACCCAACATTTGCTGGCAAAATAACAGCTGTCATTTCGAAAATTGCAATAATTTCAACTTTCTGTATCCTATTCCCGAAACTAAAGACAGATTTGGGTATGGGGCATCCAGGACCAGCAGTGGGTGGGGTTGGGGAATTCAAGCCAATATCGTTCAAGTTGTTACGTTTTTGTACAGAAAATGTTAAGGGAACCAAAATTTAACATAAATTATGACAGTCTTAATCAGTTAATAAAATTATTTGCTTGACAAAAAAAATTATTTCTATTATATTTCCATGTAATTTTCGTTTTGAGTTAAAGTTATTTCCGTTTTTAAGGGCAGTTGCCCCCTTCCGCCTCCCGCTGGGTACACTCATGGTTTTGTGCGATTGTTATGCAACCATCGTTTATTCTTCGAATGTAACTTTTCATCGTTAAAAACGCCAAATTATGATATATATTTATGACAAATCCAAAGTAAGATAATGTTTTCAGTGGCATAATACCGAATAATCTTTATACTTTGTTTTCTATTTATATTTTTACATTTTCGCCGAAAACCTCCGGGAAAAGAGTCGCTCTGTCACTAAAAATGCACGTTTGTACTCGAAAATATGCCTGCTTCTCAATTTAAATTTACGGATAGAGCGAAACATTTTTTAGGTAAACGAAAGAAAAATCAAGCCTGAGCATTTACTGAATTGAAAATTACAATACAATAATTAACAATGCAATTCGATTTTGACGTTGTTCACTTAAACACTTCCCTTCGTTGTTCGATCAACTTAAAATCTAAGTGAATGCAATACATTAGTGATGTAAAAAATGCAGAACTTAAGTGTTGATGGTACTAGGCGTTTGTAATTCACAACTGTTGCAGTCAGTAACGGTCGCCTGCTACCCTTGATATCGAGAAAGTAAATCGGAAAAGGCTTAATAAATGGGATATAAAATAACTTGAGACTCCAAGCGAGACACTAGGGCAGGGTAGAGGGTAAAATATTTCTGTTTCTTCCCGCACAGGCTGTTAGCTAACATTTTATCCTAATTTAATCCTAATATTATATCCTAATTTAATTATAAGTGCTACTCCTGAAGATAAGGAGTTAAACCTCTTTGAATGGAACTCCATTTTGGGGTGAAGTTTCCCTGGTTTTCTCGTCCCTCCGATTTGAGGAACAACTCAACATGCGCCGTGCCCCGGTCACTGCCCAATGCATTATATGTCTTATTATGCAATGCAATATTATGTCTTATTTTGCATAATACATATGTTTATTTCAGGTCACTAGACATTCTAACCCTATGTTAGCGCATGACCACGGTTAACAGATTGCGTTACCTCTCTATTACCTCCACCTGGTCTTCCGTGGGGGTAATTGAGAGGAGCGTTTACTCAGCCATGTTTACTCAGCTTAAAATCGATTTCCTTCACCTTTATCTCGTAGCCCTATGCATCAATCATCTTGTAAACGATCGCAAACAATCCAAAGAAAAAGCGTAAAGAGCGATATATATTCATCTATCCAGCATGTCCAGTTGAGATTACTAATGTAATTTTAGCCCGAGCGTTGACTGACAGTACCGGTATTAGACCATCTCTATACCTTCATTTTAATGCTGCACTAATGATTACATACTACCGCTATCTGTGGCTATAAATACCTCTATATTAGCTAAATGAGGAGCACATCCTGAGCGAGTTGAATCTGACAAACTGATCCGCCATACGGTTCTTCAAATAACCACCTTCGTGCCTCCTGAGAAGAATTTATCCGTCACTTTGAATTTAGATTTCTGTAAGTCTTAATAAGAATGGAAGGAAGATGTTTTCCTTATACTATTGTAATAATTTTCCCATATCAGTTACTGAAGTAATTTATTTTATCATTTCAGGACCTCCTCAGGAGCCAAGGGGGTAATAAATTTCATTTTCATTTAGATTGCCTAGCCTATTTGGTAAGTAGTTGCGAATGCATTTAATCTATGCTTTTCTTTGAATAATCGATTCTTACGTGGTTGCCATTCTTTAAATAATCATGCCCGTGAAGCGAAACGTTTAATTTAATGCAATCGACCAACGGAGTTTGAACGTAATATATGATAGGTATATAATACCTAGAAAATATTTGTTTTGTTGTATCCATATTAAGTTTTTCCCCACAGTGTACCTCAGTCTAATGCCACACAAACAGAGTTAAAACGCTATTTCAAAACTATATTTCAAGCGAAATTATTTTTGGCTCTAATTTTAGATGAACTTACCCAAAACCAGTTTTTGAGAGACCGCTGGGTTTTTAAAGTCATCAATACTTTCTAAATGATTATGATATATGTGAAATATTGACGTTATTTTAATATTTTCTATGCTTCTGGAAAAATATTCTTGTAAATTCACGTTTTCATTTGTGTGTGTACCCGACTGTATCCAACACCTCACATCACTCCCGTAGAATGGTACATCCAGAACAAGAAAAAAAAACGAAAAAAGCTCTATTTTTTCCTTTTAAATTTCATTTCTTATTTCATTTATAAGCATATTTAGAAACATGGCGGAGTATTGATTATTAAAAATGATGATTTATTATTTTTTAAATCAGTTTTGGATTCTGTTTCAAATAACTATTTACCGAAATATTGGTTCGAATAGTTAACCCTTTCGAGACGGTGAAGTTTTCGCTTTAGCATGACTTCTGTACTGAGCCCCGAGAGAATCTTACGTACCCTTAGTACAGAGCATTATTGCAGAATATTCGTAAAAAAGAGTGTCGCGGATAATCACACACTCACAGCATTAACCTTTTTTACCCTTCCTAGCGGAGACTCCGCATCATCTCGGACTCCGAGGGTAGTTGGGCTCCCTCCTTTCGGGGTTTACAACTCTACCAGTGGCATTGGTTTGCAATCACTCATGCTTTGTTTATATGAATTAGCTGTATGGATCATTGTTGCTTGAACGTAAATGGCAGACTTTGAATTGAATTCTTTGTTTTATTTTAGCTATTGTATTTTTTTAACGGAGCTTTACTGTCTATATTAGCGCATTTAATGCTGTAAGTATTTCCATGCTGATGTTTATACTGAGATCGAGACATAATTAAGTGATTATCGAAGAATTTTGTTTAAAATTGTAAACGCAGCTCAAAAGGGTAATAATTCAATCCTTTAGTTACATATTTTGAGAAACGAATAAATATTACTTCGCAAAATGACTGGATAAACGGTTGTATGACCGCAAACCCCTTACCGCTAGGAGGGGTAATATAAGGCGTGTGGTCCGGGTACCTGCTCATGAATTTCGAGGGTACGGCCTATGCCCCGCAGTGTTGGGTCCCGTAAGAAAGACATGGCACACCCGCGATTGTCATAAAAGGGGAAGAGCTAGGAAACATATATATTCGGCATTTGTTGACCTGCGTAGGAAATATCTCCAACGAAAATATGAGGCTTTCGTCTTTCGGGTCAAGAAACGTCCAGATGCATATTTACGTCTTTAATAGGGAAATGGTTAACGCACAAATGAAATATAAGTTGAGGAATAATTCAGCAGTTATAAACTTTAAACAAAGCGATAGAAATTGCGTCTACACCTTTTATTAATACTTGATTCGTTGGGGTTACTCAGAACTTTGCGTTTCTGGTTACGTAACATAAAATACAATTCACCGGTTATTGATTTATCTTTTACATATCGTTTCCAATGTTCTTTCGGCTTACTATCGAGGATTGATAAAATTTTCAATTTTTAATAAAAGTTTCAATAGAAACATTTTATAGTGACCTACTATGATAGTAAAATGAGTGAGAATATTGGACAGGTGATATCATAAATAATTGATAGAAAATATTTTTACTGATTATTTGCAATTCTTTCTCAGCGAAATGAAGAGAGAATTATGCCCCCCCGGAAAATTCTCCGTCGCTTGTGTCCACAGTGACCATAAATTACTGCAAAAAAGAAGGACATCAGAATTTTCCAATTAACTTGAACAAAAATAAAAAAAAACCTGGAAAAGGATTTCTTATGCATTGAAAAGTTTGGCTGAGTATCATGAAATCTTTTAAGGGTGACCTCAAGTTTTCTGTCATTTTATGTAATTAGCATCAATCCCAATACCAAGAAAAAATTACGCTGTCTTTGAAAAGTAAAGATATGACGCAAATAAGCTTCATTCTTCCATGTGGGGTGATATGGGATAAAAATCGGATAGAAATTGGATAAGACTTTTGAAATATCTCCGCAACGATGGGGAGCATGTCAGGAATCTGAAAGTAATCGTCTAAGTCATCTTCCCCTCCTATCTATAAATCTTGAAAAGGGTAAATGGCATGCATTTTTTCAGTGTGGTCAATCATTATAAATCTTTTTCAGCATGGTATTATGTTTTTATGTTGCAGTTTATCAGCGCTAATTCTAGTAGTGATTTGCACAGGATATCATGAGAAGGCATTTTTCCAGTGAAAGGGAGTTAGGATGAAAATTATATGTTTACTTTTGAGAAAAAACCTCTTATTAAAAAAAATGCGCCCAAATCCACATTACTAATTAGTGTCTTTGGACTTGGACAATGTATAGCATCATTCTACGATGCTATTAATATTAAACGCTTTCATGATATTCTTTTCAGCAGTTTTCTACTGGGGTCATCTCTGATTGGTTACAAAGATTTTTCTGAAGCTTTGAATTTTGTTATCTATAACTTAATCAGTGGCGTAAATATTAGAGGTTGATCGGGTAGATCCTCCAAAAGTTTCAGACATTAAAAAATATTTAAAAATTGCCTTGTTTAACAATTTAATTACTACTTTGGCTTTTATTTAAAGGTTTTGTGTTAAAATGATGGAAAATGAATTTCCAGGCATGTCATTTCTTCCCTGGAACCACCAATACATGGGAAGTGTTTTCTAGGCCATCCAATGCCCACTAATCATATTCCTGGCTATGCCACAATTCAGAATTATCATGTGACTGAATAATGAAACAAAACCGAGTGCACGGGAAATCAGCCGGGTGTGAATGGACATTGCTGCCAACGTTTCAATTGCCTTTTCTGCCATCGTCTTCAAGGCGAATCATGGACCTGGTTGTTACCTGGCTTATGTACACCGTTGGGGTGGTCAACAATGTCCATCCTTACCCGGCTGATTTCCCGTGAAGACTTTATCAGCAGCATTCGCCGGGAAAGCACAAAATCATTCTTTAAAACCAAGTGCACTGTCCCCATCATATTTTTACGTAGTCAATGAGGCAATAGTTTTCTTTGCACGTTCACTACCGTCTCCGAAATCTTTTTCCTCAACCAGATTGTTTCAGTACATTTAGAGATTGTTATTTAGTCGCAAAAACGATGATTGAATGTGATGAAATTTGATGGATGCCACTTGTGATCAGTTTTTTAGTCCGGGTTGCGCAGTAGGCGGGAAATTTTGGTTTCAAAAGTAACGCTTACGCTAGTTCTATTGTTCAAACACAAATATTGACAACGTATTATGTTATAAAGGCATATTCATTCTGTTTACTTCCAGTCAATCTTTCAACCTTACGTGTTAACACTGAGAAAGGTTCTTACTCCTCGCTGACCACCGCCACCACATTGTTTCTACTTGCAACTTTCTGTCTGCCAAGTTCAACAAACTTTAAAATAATTACCTCATTGTTTAGCAACAATGGCGAGCCACATTTCTGTCAGTAGAAGTGAGGAATCTGTTTTGGAAAGTCTATTTAGAGGATTGCATTCTGGTTCAGTGCTCCAGTATAAAGAGCCACTGGACATTTTGAGAGGTGTAAATGTGCGTGGAGATTGGCGAAGAACACTCTTGCATGTTTCAGTGCGGCTAGGGAAGCCCGATTGGGTGGAGGAACTGTTAGCTAGGGGAGCTGACCCATGCCTTGTTGATGGTACCGGATTGAACGCAATTTCTTCGGCCGAAGAGAGGTGTCGCCGTTTCCCTAACGACCTGGACTGCTTGCAAGTCCTTAAGTTGGTGACATTGGCTTACATGAGAAATCAGGAGATGATGCACCATCTGCAGTCAATATCAAGT
Source organism: Ischnura elegans (assembly GCF_921293095.1). Lineage (NCBI taxonomy): Eukaryota > Metazoa > Arthropoda > Insecta > Odonata > Coenagrionidae > Ischnura > Ischnura elegans. The sequence goes on from NW_025791657.1 coordinate 2,634,361, forward strand.
CATAGTGCTCACAGAAAAAAAAAAGATTTGGGTTCTCCAAATCAACATTTTGAATCTTTGAATTCCTCCGTGGACTCATTGAGGCAACAGATGAAATCTCTTGTGCGTGAGTTGCACTTCTCCTTGGAGGAACTCAAGGCGCAAGTATCAGGACGCGACATAGTGTTGCGTTCCGTGGAAGAGGCAGTGACGTCAGTGGTTGAAGATGTAGGGTTAATTAAGTTAGTACTAAGAGGAGAGGCTGGGGTGTGGCCATCTCTTTCAGATCGAGCTACAGCTAGACATGAGTTTGTGGACGCCATGTTGGAAAGGACGATAGTGAAGTACGGAGATGGATCTAACATTATGCGAAAATTGTATGAGAGACTTTATGATGAAGACGATGGCACTGCTTGTATTGTTAAGTGTTTAAGTGGATATGATCGGGTGAAGGTGGTTGTTGACTGTGGTTCTGAGAACATAGAAAGGATGAAGAATGAGGTTGTGCTTTTGGATTGGACTCAAGAGAGTGGCAGAGAATGGAATTCATTTTGTGATTTGCAAAGTGAGACTGTATATTTGGGTGCAAAGGTTAGCGATGTTAACAGTGAGATAAACAAATGTGCTTGGTTAGCTTAGGCCCTCTCACAATTATGTCTGAAGTTAGTCTTTGAAAATGAATGGATGCCTTACAAAAAGGGAGATATCGAACGCGAGTATGAGTGGATGAGGTCCTTACAAGAGGTTGAGAAGAAGACTGGGGAGGAAATTAGTTTTTGGCTCACTTTTGCATTTGAACGGAGGACACAGCACGCACAGATATTTTATCTTGCAGCAGGTATCCCACGTATTATCGCTTTACATGGATTCAAAGAAGGAAGAGCTAAACTGCAGGAGGAATCCCCTCTTCTCCACGCAATGTACTCTAACTTTGTGATGCCAACAATGCTAGCCAACACGAGGGTGAGTCTTTTTTTCTATTCTTCACACGTTAACTTCCCCTTTCTCCATATCACCTCAACAAATATTATTTGCTGCCTTATAAGTGGTCCTCTTTATTGTAATAGTTTTTTTCTGAACCATCCTAATAATTGGACGAAATGCATTTCAGACTTGTTCCTCATTGTTAATGCAAAAAAATAAATGAAAAGATCTTAATATACGATTTTATAGACATATAACGCCATTTTGAAAGATTGTATTAGTTATTTATCATTTTATTTTCCCAGTTTTCCCAAAAGTGGGTCATTTATTGAAGAAATGTTTTGCATATAGTGGTGAAATTTAAATTCTGGCACAAAATACAATTTCTTTCCTTGTGTTCCATAAGATGTTTAATTTTACGTTGGAGAAATGTCTTGGGTTTACCTTATTCAGTAACACTGTAGTCATGAACTTCATATTCAGATATAAAGAGATCTCTTCTTTTCCCGGTTTTCTGGCGCGTTTAGTCATCAGAAGTGACAACAGTTACGCCAAAATTCCACCAGGCTACTTCAGGTCAAAGTGATAATTTCCGTAATTTTGTCGCGTTATATAGTTCTACTTCCTCAAGCCCGTATGACACTTCCCAATTTATTGGCCAATCCATTGGATATTGGATTGTGGACCCACTGATACACACCAATTTCTAGCCCAATCTCCGTTTCACAATATTGGGCACAATTTCTTGGCCAATCTAGATTTTAGAACGGGTTCTATTTTCTCGAGGCCAATCTCCAATCAGAACTCAGTCTCGTCGACTCCTAGTGGCCAAATCTAGAAGCTCTTTGCAAAACATTTCACCTCGGAATTTTAATATCATATATAAAAACTTTAGAAGCAAAGCAATCCATGGAATAGCTCAAATAATTAATATGTACTGTCGCGTCACGGGGCCGTTGTGCTCCGCCCGAAATGCAATGCATGCAGGGCCGGAACTAGCCTTACATTTACGACGAAAATAATAAGAAAAGAGAAATGAGGGACTGGAAACCAAAATTTAAATAAAGTGAAAGGAAGAAATGACGGGGGTGGAAGAAAATAAGTAAGAGAATCCCGCCTTACCTTGGCTTCCGCCCGAACTCTACACCCCATGCGTCCGTCCACCACTTGATTCTCGTCAGAGCTTCGACGAGATAAACGCGTCTTCGCCTTGAACTCAGGCGAACGAATGCTGTCGTCTTCGCCCGGACCCAAGCGAATGAATGAATAGCGGTGCCGCAGGCCAGCACCGTTCTTCCGGTGCTGCTCAAGCCCTCTTTAGGCAAAAAAGTACGGCACAAAACAAAAAAACCAAGGCAGGCGGGAAAAAGAAGAAAAGAGGGAAATTCAAATGGAAGAAAAGAAGGCATAAGGCTGTTCCGGCCCGAACATACCGCCCACCTGAATTTAGCAAAAATTCACCTCTTTATAACGAAAACTGAAATAAGCTGCGTTCTTAGTCCTATTCTAAGAGTTGGGTTTGGGATACTATAGCTTCACTTCCAGAGGCCCATCTGGAAGACTTACTACAGGACTCAGGTTAGGCCGTGGATAGGGAATTAGAAGGAATAAGAATGTTAAAAACGAAACTAACGCGTAACTAGCGAGGAAAAAAAAGAAAATCTTACATCCGATCTCACAAGTGCTCTACCAGATATAATCCAAAATTTTCTGACTATTAATGCCTCTACCATTCGAGGTCCCCCGTGCAGAGATGCAAAGTGATAATGTCGCACAATCAATCTAGAGAGATGACTCTCTTTAGGCAACAAAACAGGTTGTTTTTGTGATTGAGGCAATGCGGAATTAATGAGCCTGCCGCCCACCCTGAGGATCCCTTGATCATCAATAATAGGAGATAAACGAGCAAAAGTAGAATGAAGACACTTGTTTCTAGAGATAGAATGGAGGACATCCTTGAAATGACATTTCTGAACCAGTTTTATGATGAGGTTAAGAGATTCGGTCCATTCAGATTCCAAAATAAGAAGATTGGATGGTCGCTGCACTCCCTTACAACCAGAGATAAATCTACGCACAAATACAACTGTTCGTATTAATTTCAAGTAGCAGGAGTACGCCTTCATCCAATGACATGAACATCCCTTTTCATCTTGGATGGCCCCTGCCCATTGCGCTTGAATCTTAACCTCCGGTAGATCATTTGCATATTTACTTTCCGAAGGTATTGATGGCCACTTTGATTCATCCTCTTTTAGAAATTCCGGACCTGACCAATATAAGTCACATAGCAGCAACTGATTTGGCATCATTCCCCTCGAAACACAATCCGCTGGATTGTTGGATGATTCAATATGTCTCCACGAAGAACTGGGAATTGAAGCCGTAATATTAGTGATTCTGTTAGCAACAAAGGTCTTTAATAAATGAGGTGACATTCGGAACCACGCCAACACAATCTGAGAATCGGTCCAGGCATATATTTTGAGGATCTGAAGTCTTTTGTCCAAAAAAGATGACAAACGGGATAGAAGCTTAGATAACAAGTACGCTCCCATTAACTCAAGCCTTGGAATAGATAAAGTTTTCAAGGGAGCAACTTTACTTTTAGCTGCAACTAGATGAACATTAATTTCTGATTCTGCGATCGTTCTTATATACACCACCGCACCGTAGCCGCGCTCCGATGCATCACATAATCCGATCAGTTGCGCCTCTGAAGACCGTGGAAATATATTTCGAGGAAACTTTATCTGCTGCAACAACTGACTCTGCGAGACAAAATTATCCCATTGATTCTTAATGACTTCTGGAAGGGAATCATCCCAAGATAATTTTTCATTCCACAGGGATTGCATCAAAACTTTAGCCCATAAAGTTACGGGAGACAAAGCCCCAATCGGGTCAAAAATTCTGGCAATGTTCGAAAGCAGTTTTCTTTTTGAATTGACCACCGTATCAAAATTGACATGATAGGAAAAAGTATCGGATTTTGGTGACCAATACATTCCCAAAACTTTTAAAAGGCAAACATCGCTCGAATCAAAATTTAAAATTGATACCCATTTCTCCTCGGGAATATGACTTAACAATTCCGGAGCATTGCTTGCCCATTTTCCAAGAGAAAAGCCTCCTGATAAAAGCAAGGAAATTAATTGCTTTTGCAAATTTAGTGCCTCTGCAATCGAGCTCGCTCCCGTGACGATATCATCAACATATGTGTCATGAAGAAGCACCTTTGAGGCTAACGGGAAATTTTGTCCTTCATCACTGGCGAGTTGATGTAGAGTTCTGATCGCTAGAAAAGGTGAAGAAACAACTCCGTAGGTCACCGTATTCAATTCATAATCCAATAATGAGGACGATGGATCCTCTCGGAAGACAACGTGTTGATAGGTGCGATGGTCGGGATGTAACGATATTTGTCGATACATTTTCACAATGTCGGTAATAAACGCGACCTTATGCGTCCTAAATCCAATTAAAAGGTCAAAAATGTCCTTTTGAAGTTTGGGACCAGTTTCTAAGACGTCATTTAGTGAATTACCGAGTGATGTCTTCGCCGAGGCATCGAAAACAACACGTATTTGACCGCACTGAGAAGCATCCTTAAACACGGCATGATGGGGCAGATAATACGATCCGGGACTCGTAGACCTGGACATATGTCCCAGCGACTCGTACTCGCTCATGAATTTATGGTACTCGCCTTTTAAACGCGAGTTCCTTGACAATCTGCGCTCCGTGTTCATCCAGCGCGTGATAGCATATCCATGAGAATCTCCCAGAGTGGGAGGACATGCCTGAAATGGCAACATAACTTGATATCTACCGTCAGGCATACGACGATGCGTATTTTGAAACCCTACTTCGCATTGCACGTCTTCAGGTCTCGGTAGAATTTCGACCTCCACTCCTTCCACTTCCCAAAACCTTTTCAGTTGATTAAGAAGAAGTGTCTCCCTCTTACCAATAGCCAGCGAAAGTACCTGAGAAGGATTCTGGGGGGCAATGGTTGGATAACTTCCCATTATAACCCAACCGAACACAGAATTCATAGCTATCACATTTGCGTAAGACAATGATTTCCGCCCACCAAGAAGAATCCTAGGAAATAAATCCATGCCCAATAACATTTCTACGGGGGCCGGTCTATCGAACTCGGGATCTGCGAGACGCAAATGTGCAAATTTTTTGAAAAGATGGAGTGGGATAGGAGTTGTTGGAAGTTCATTTAAGACCTCCGATACTACAACCGACCTCGTGGTCAATACGGGGGATGACGTATGTCTTGGAGATAAAGAGCATAAAACCTGACCGTTGGGTTGCTGCAGGGGAACATGCGCTAAGCCAAATAGCTCGCCCTCGTAAGCGGAGATGGGCAAAGATAATCGCCTTACCGCCGAGGACGAAATAATGGATAACTGCGAGCCCGGATCTATTAGAACTCTGATACGCTCCCACGCCCCATTACCAGCCTGAATCAAGGCAACCGCTGTGCCTAGAATAGTCGAATGCTGCCGATCACTCCGAGTGCATGACGATATGATAGCAGGGGGTGTGGATGAGGTGGTAGATGTTTTTGACAAGGTAATACCCTCTTGACTATCGTCACGCAATCCGGTGGAAACCTTTCCTGCGTCCTTCGCGCCGACTAAGTTCCCGTCTTCGGCAGAATTATGTAAAGACGTGTGGTGATAGCGTTTACATCTTTGACAGCGCATACCTCTTGCTTGACACTTGGGAGCCCAATGACCCGGCCTTAGGCAATTGAGACACAGCCCTTTTGAACGCACAAAAGTTGAACGTTGATTACAACTCATTTCAATGAAACGTGGACATTTAAATAAAGGATACAAGGAGGAACACAATGGGCAATTATCACGTTTCTCTGAATAATTAGACATCCTTGAAGAGGCTTCGTTGGCTGAAACTGGCAGAGAAAATTTAAATCTACCTCGAGAATTCGTGGAGGTAAATTTAGAAACCGATCCACTTGATGTTTGCAGAATTTTAATTCTTTTCTTTACAAAATCAATTAGATTTGTTACAGAAGGGAACATGTTTCCACTCAGCAATCCTTCAAACTGGGATAATATCTCAGAATTCAAAACTCGAGCGGCTAAGCGGAATAAAATAAATTCTCCCAAATCTGGAATATTCAGGGTCCCTAAGGCCGCATACATTTCTGCAAACGTTGTCACGAATTGTTGTAACTCTGCTTGATTATTAGAAATTTCTGGAAACGACAACATTTTGTCCAAAAATGAAAATCCAAGAATGCGAGGATTATCATAAAAATCGTTTAATTCTCTCCAGGCGGATGGATAATGAGCTTCGCCAAAAGGTACAGAGGCAATTATTGCCAATGCCTTACCTTGGAGAGAAGATTTAAGATAGGAAAATTTTTCAATGGCGGATATATCATTCCGGTAATGCACCACCGATTTAAATATATCGCGAAAAGCGGGCCATTCAGAAAACAATCCCGAAAACTTCGGAACATCAATGGCTGGGAGTTTACATTTTTGAGATTGCACAGGGGCTTCCCCGTCCACATCGCTCGTGGACGCCCTCAATCCATCAGAAACAGACAAAATAAAATAATACTTCTCCTCGAACTCCTTTGCCAAAACGGAATCTATCTTATACACGTCCGCGCGATTGCAATTATTGCAGTGCTCAAAAATTGCCAAATTTTCATCTAAAAAACCACGATAAACCTCCTTTAGACTAGAACACCTGGCAGAAAATACGCCAAAATTAGGATGCTCCCTGACTCGCCCCTGGTATTCACTCAACTGACGTGCCAAATCATACGCGACCGAAAGAGTGGCTTTGAACTGGTCCCGTTTGAATCGCAGAAGGGATAGACGCGATTCGAAATTCTGTCTCGTGGTTATTTCACTTTCTGGCATGATTGCACTAAACGCACTAAATAAATTAAAATAAAATAAAGCCTAATGATTTCCAAATCTGTCCCGGGTTTCGGCACCAAAAAATGTCGCGTCACGGGGCCGTTGTGCTCCGCCCGAAATGCAATGCATGCAGGGCCGGAACTAGCCTTACATTTACGACGAAAATAATAAGAAAAGAGAAATGAGGGACTGGAAACCAAAATTTAAATAAAGTGAAAGGAAGAAATGACGGGGGTGGAAGAAAATAAGTAAGAGAATCCCGCCTTACCTTGGCTTCCGCCCGAACTCTACACCCCATGCGTCCGTCCACCACTTGATTCTCGTCAGAGCTTCGACGAGATAAACGCGTCTTCGCCTTGAACTCAGGCGAACGAATGCTGTCGTCTTCGCCCGGACCCAAGCGAATGAATGAATAGCGGTGCCGCAGGCCAGCACCGTTCTTCCGGTGCTGCTCAAGCCCTCTTTAGGCAAAAAAGTACGGCACAAAACAAAAAAACCAAGGCAGGCGGGAAAAAGAAGAAAAGAGGGAAATTCAAATGGAAGAAAAGAAGGCATAAGGCTGTTCCGGCCCGAACATGTACTTTGAGAGAACATAAATTCACAAACATCAACTGTCTAGAGTGGGTAATTCGGAAATAACATTTCGGATATTTAATGAATAAAAACGTCGTGATTCTCCTCGATTGCGTCTACATTTTGCTTAAATTACAGTTATTAAACTTTTTTTCATGATTTGAGCGCTAAAGTTTCGGGTGAAAGTCCCAATTGATGACAAATTCTCTGTTTATTCGATGAACAAATTCCAGCCAAAACGAGCCGCTACGTTATCTTGGCTCACCTATGAGATCACAATATTTCCTATCTCTCATCATTCAAGGAACTCACCCGAATGAAATTTCGAGCAATTCGAGAATACCATTGCAGCCCCTCGAAATAGTTATTAAATTTACAATTATTATGCCACCTCCCATTTTGTAGCTCATTGGCAATTAATCTGCGTCTTGTGATGCTCTTTTGTCATTTTGTGTTATGTGGCGTTCTCTAGTGGAGTAGTAGAACACTATAACGGCCAATATTGGTGTAAATATTGGTACGTGTCGTACAATGCCTAAAGTTCAATATTTTAACCAATATTGCGCGCCAATATATTGGCCAATAAATTGGAAAGTGTCATACGGGCTTCACGGCCACGATGTTGTCCGGTTACTCTTGCTGCTAGGCCGTGGTTGGCCGGAATTCTGAACACTCCTACAGGCGTTAATTATGTTCTATCCTTATCATCTCTTGAAATACTAGTCCGTTTTAATGATCACTATTGCCTCCCTACCAAAGCTTGTAAGAGAGTGTGTAGAAATCAGGCCAATCCCGCGCAGTAGCAAGGGTTATCCGACAACACCGCAGCCTCGAGGAAGGAGATCTAGGGTGCGGTCCAATGAATGCTACTTTCGCTACCGGACGCTACTGACGGTATTGCTCCGGAGGTCCGGTCCATAGGCACTACCGGCGCTTCGAGAATTTATTTTCGGACCGGTCAGGAGCGAAGTGAAGATGGCGGAAATGAACGAGGGTGGGCAAACTGGGATTATGAAATCGAAGAGATGGTTTTTAATGCGAATTGAGGCGATTGTTGTCATTTAATATTAATAAATATGTTCGAATATCATTTAAATAAATTTTATTTTCCAGTATCGAGGTTCCACAAAGTAAAGCAAGAAACTTTGGACCGTATTTCTCACGCCTACCCTCGCCTACCCCTTCTAATTGAAACTCATTACCTTAGTAAAGGAAAAAGTACCGTTTTCTCACTTGAAACATTAACGTATTATGGATAACAACTATTATAAAACATTAATCCATTCCATTTTTAACCTTTTTCTCTTCAGATTTTAATTTATGGCATAAGTTGATGTATCGATATATGTTCTTACAATTCTTTCTTATAGTAAATGTCCCTTTTAATAATTTTATGTTGCCTTTTGAATGTAAAGGTTGCTTCCAGAGACATTTGAGTTCATTTTGGGGGAGATACAAGAATATCTGCTGAGATACAGTGCTTGCTATATATATGTTTAAATCACTATTAAATTTACATCTATTTACTATGTGAGTCTACTCCGTTACTTCGTAGTCACATTTACAGAAAGAAGTCCACATTCAGCGTCCAACAACTGCAACGTTACTAAGCTCTCAACTGCCTACGTGAATTCCCTTCGAATTTCGAACTCGAAGTATGATAATCCATACTTCGAGTGACAATATCATTTACATCATTATTATAAAAATTTTTATGTCTACAATATGCTCCTGAATGTCAAATGTTTGAAGAGTGAAAGTATAAATCCACTTAACTTCAGTATGTTGTTTATTTATATAGGTTTTATACATTATTTTAAAGTGTTCACTTTTGACTCATTAAGACAACGATTTTTGTCAGAATACAGATTTTTCAGATTAGGGACAATGCGAACGGTTATGTAATTTTTGTTTAAGTTGTTTCGTTAATCGGGCCAGGAACTTGTCTTACTATAAATATATTGACCCAATATTTCTGTTTCATTTTCGCTATAATTGCTTAGCACTTATCAAGGTGACATAATTTTTTTTCTTTTTATTTCTTTCAGTGCTGAATGTGGCCTAATGTACTTCGGAATGTTCTATAGGGCCAGTCCTTAAGAGGAATACTCCTTAACATTCATTTTAATTTCATCCTGGCTATAAATGTTTCGTAATACAGGCTATTCTCTCTTTTTCTTATGTTTCGAGTATTCATAACTCTTATTGTATATTAAAACTTAAATCTTGTTTATTCATATCATGCTATTGTACATCGCATTGCCTACATAAATTTGATAAACACACTCAGAGATGTGCGTTTTCAATTATTAAGTGGATTAATCATTTAATTTTCCGAGTGAGGAATATAAATTGCATTAATTTTTGCTTATTTATACATGCTCCATTTGCAAGCATCTCATTTGCCTCGATTTGGAGTATGTTAAGGAAGGGAATAATAGAACTAGCAGTCTCTGTAAGAAAATAGTCTTTTGACTAATCAACATAATTTTATTTATAGTTTTCTGAATGCAATCGTACGCATAAATCCATTTACAGCTCTTTCTTGTTTCGAGTGTTCTATTTTTCCTGATATTCATATATAGTTCACCTAGCCATTTTTCTATGTGGATCTTTTATTTAATTTTTGATACCATGTAGTATAATTGCATGAGATGTAGCGTAGTTTATCTATTCATTATTTTTTAAAAATCTATTATCGTGATTTTACTATGCAATAATTGTTTGATATTCACTTTCAGTTCGAGCATCTGTCGGGAGGGACTTTTCTTCAAATACATTTTTAGTTATTATGCTGGAGGACTTGCATTTCTTTATAAGATTACATTTCAAAACTCATGTGTGCCATACATTTTTGCTCGCAATACAGCATTTTTGGCTTACCAACTTAATTAGATCCACAACGTAACTGAAAGTCTATGTATACATAAATCCTTTTGCAACATTGGCTGCTCTTTTCTGGTGGCCGGAATTATATTTTTCCTCATGCAATTATGTTTTTCTATCTCTTCGATGAGCATTGGTTTATTTTGTTTAATTTCTACGGCATTGCTTGGCCCATTGAATTGGGATCCATTTGCCAGTGGTTTGGAATCATGTGTCTGCAACCACAAAATTTTGTTATGCAATCTATTTATCAAAGATGATAAGGTTCAAAAAGCTGGTGTATACATATTATCACTGATTTTGCAATCTTTCAGTTGTTTTTATTGAATATTTTGATGAGATTTTATTAAAATTTCAAACTTTATAAATGCTCGGAGCCATTTAAGTAATTGAAGGAAGTTCTCATATTTTTAATCGTTTACAGTAGTAACCATCGTCCATTATCATCCGTTTTTCTGCTTGCCGTTTCTCATATTTTCAGTGGTGTCCGAGAAGAACATTGCCTTAGTTCATGCATAAATATATCTTTCACTATTCTTGTCATTTAGCTAATGATGATAATTAGTGGGTTGACCCAAAGGAATATGCTCTTGGTTATTTTATTGCCAACAGTAAATTTCACGTAACTTCCCTGTCGATTTCTGTAACAATAATGTCTGTTCGTTGTCTGTTCAGTTGGCTGTTCGTATCCTGTTCGTAGACCAAGAGAGAACAGGCAGGCGACTGTTCATAGAATCTAAATTGGAACGCCTTCTCTGTTCCTTGTCTGTTAGAAAAGGGTTACTTGTCTGTTCTCTCCCTGTTAAGGAAGCAGCATTCTCTGTTCCTTACTTGTTGGAAAACAGCCAGTGAACAGGTAGTGGACTGTGCGCTGTCAGTTTGTTGCCTGTTTTTAGGCTGTTAGTTCTCTGTTCCTTGACCAAGAGAGAACAGGCAGGCAACTGTTTGTAGAATGTAAATTGGAACGCCTTGTCTGTTCCTTGTCTGTGAGAAAAGGGTTACTTGTCTGTTCTCTCCCTGTTAAGGAAGCAGCATTCTCTGTTCCTTACTTGTTGGAAAACAGCCAGTGAACAGGTGGGGGACTGTGCACTGTCAATTCATTGCCTGTTTTTTAGGCTGTTAGTTCCCTGTTCCTTGACCAAGAGAGAACAGGCAGGCAACTGTTTGTAGAATGTACATTGGAACGCCTTGTCTGTTCTCTCCCTGGCCACATAATTTGTTACTAGACGGTTCTTACCTTGTAATATTCTTTTACCTTTTTGCTTGCTGATGGTGTATACGCTGTTCATAGCCCGTTCTCAAGGCGTTATGTAACAAGTCCTCTAGCTGAGAGTTTGTTTGTCTGTTTGTTCAAGTTCGTTGGTCTACTATAGCTGGCCAAAATATGCAGAAATGAAACTACGAACTTACCACTCTTTTGAGATTAATAAACACTTGAGTATTAAGCACTTATTGATCAACTAATCATTTTTTTACCCCAGCAAAAAATACTTCAAGACAGTGACACAAAAACTAGTACAAATCTCTACTGAAATTCCTCTTCAACATGATTAAACCATGAAAATTATACTTGTACTCTCATTATTCCAGGATGCAATGTTTTCTCCTTTTAAAAGACAACATAGTTTGCAGCATTAAATCTTACTAAAGGAGTCCAGCTAATAATCATGTGATACTACATCCATCTTGATAACCGGCAAGTATTTTTACCTCACAGACACACCATGTTAAGGTTAAGGTGGTGACCAAAAAGAAAAGGTCTTGGATTCTGATGCAATCAAAACACTTAAACTGAAGATAAAAAATTGATTATTTAATTCCATAGTAAAATTGTTTTAACATTAAAAATTCATTCCACCTGTTGGTGGCGGTAAAACAGGGGACGTTGGTGGAGGTGAGACAGGGGACCCTACAGGGGAATGGTCTCTGAAACTGCCTCTTTCACTGCCTTGGTCCTCACAGGCCCTTGCCTGCTTATCGGAAGGGGCCTCAGCCTGCCCCAGTAAATCATCTGCAGTCCTCTTGGCCTGCCTCACTACCTGGCGCTCCTCAAATTTAGCTCTCGCCTTGGGAGACACCATTGCCAAAACTTCATTCGGACTGCGCCCCTCTGCTACTGCTGCCTTAATTCTGGCATCGATGCCTCTTTTCGGTCCCATGTTGGTGGCACACTCCGCCAACTTGCGAGGCAAGTCTGCCACCAGCTCCACCACTTTGGAAGGGCTGTACTTCCTCTCTTCTCCTTCTCCTTTGCAGCCTTCCAGCCATTCCATATACAGATCTGTGTAAAGATAATTCATCATTAGATTTATTTTCCTAATAACATAAGCCTGATTGTAATCAGTTTGATTTCACTGTCTTACCTTGGGCAGCAACTAAAAACTTTCTTGAGAACTTTTCAGTATTTGCAGTTTTACGCACCCTCATTTTATGAGGCTCAGCATAACAGCCTGTTAAGAGGGCATTATGCCACAAACTCAGGTTGCCTGGATTGCACTTCAGCAATTTATAGCTTCCCCCACTGCACCAGACGTCCCCAATTAGAACCTATAGTAGAAAAGGAAAACATTAAGGAAACCATAATTTTAAATACCATAATGAAATAACGTATTGAAAGAGGCATTCACCTTGGAAGACTCAGCACTTGGTATTTCACCATCCAATGCAAGGTTGCCGTCAGAGCTGGCCCCTCTTGAGCTACTACCACGGTCGGCTGTAAGAAGATGAAAGAATGCATATAATTGAGTGAAAATTATCACCTGTAAGAAGATAAGTGACTACATTTAAATGAACCTTGACAAGAATCAATCTCACTAATCTATAGCACTCTCCTAAGTGGAAAAGAGTGCCACAAGGCAACAAGCACACGTTTAATTGCAAAGAGAGGAAATAATTCACATGGTTCAACATATCAGCGAGTGAAATTCTTAGATGGTGGGCAAAATCTAGCATGATTAATGGTGATTTGACCCGGAATAACCCTTTCGCAGAGAAGGTTACATACTTACTAGGGAATAATTGATCAAAATGGCAATGTATGAAATATCCTGATTCCAAGAATGAAGACTAAATATGGAATAAAATTTAATAGCCTTCAAAACATGATTAACAAGAACTAGATTTTTTTCATTACAATGACACATGCCAACGAGTTAAATGTATCAATGGACTAGTTCACAAAAACATAGCAAGGAAATTAAATTATTCTATTACCATGACTTCCTCTCATTTACCCTAATGGTACTCTTCTGAGCCCAAAACTTAAACAATTAGTGAGGTAGGGTGGAAAGCAAGTCCCACACATGTTATTAAGGAAAGGCACTTACACAGGAGGGGGCTCATCCTGGCACAAATGGCACCGGCAATTTCCTCTGCCAGGCTTTCGCGAAGGGCTTCCATTTTAGAACTTATCATGGCCTCCACTTTCTCAAAAAATAACTCGTCATCCTTAGCTGTTCGTAACTCTTCCTCCCTCAGCTTTGACGAGGCCCTCTCCTTCCTCAATTCACCCTCCAAAACCTTAACACGCTCCTGGAGCCTTACCAATTCTTCTTTCCCGTTTAAACCCTTTTCGGAAGACCCACTATTTTCGGCGTCACCTACTCCATCTCGCATCGAGAAAAAACCGTCTTCCGATAGCTTCTCAAGGGTTAGCTTATCATTTTTCCACCGCAGCGCCGAATTATGTTTCTGCAAAAATATTTTTAAAAATGAAACAATTTTATTTCGTTATGGTTTTTAAAAATCACGCTTAAGTAATAAATACATTTAAAAGTAAATTCAACCTTACAGTTTCGCATAGGAAAATGCACTTACTTTCACCGTTCTGGCATCCTGCAATACTTTGGAGGCATTGAAGAGCTCCTCTTCCGTTCCGGACGTCAAAGGGTCTCCGGATACCTCCTCAGACCTTATCACGGGCCAGTTTACACGCTTCGAATCCCTCAATTCTGATTTAGAAGCTGAAATCAATTACGATAATAATGAAATCCACTAATCTCTAGTTCACCATGAAATATTATCTCACATGAAAGCGAACACATGAACACAGGATGGGCCTATATGATATTATAACCTTACCTGCTATCCTTCCGATCCTAGCATAGTAGGAATGCTTCCGACCGTCAGCACTGCCCGTAGCTGTTCTGACGCTGTACCATTTTCCAGCTTCGAGGTCGGCACAACTTTTTGGGAGGAAAGGGGTTCTTGCATACCCTTTGCTATGGTCCACATCCGAAATATCCACAACGGGCACATCTTCCACCTTTCCATCCTTGTACTTCACGGTGGCGTACATTAATTTATATGGAACATCGGCCATCTTTCACTAGACGCAGTATCTAAACCAAAAGAGCGATAAATGTTGCAGCTACAGCTATGTGACTCTATGGTGACAACAAAATCAGTGCTAATGGCAGCTAATGGCGTCATGCAGCATGAGGTCACAAGCGTCACAAGAATATGCGCGGGATTAAGCCAAGTGCATTTTGGGAGTAAAGATGAAAGCTTATGAATTACAAAAAAGTAATAATACATTTGGAGAGATTAAATTTCAGTAGTAAGTTTCGTCATTTACTATTGGATTTGTCTTAATTTTCTACGTCCCTTATAAATTAACTTTTGGCAATGTATCTGTGTCACAGAAAATTTTTCATACGGATAAATTATCAACGTTATCTTTTATACCTATTCCACATGTCATACTTGTTTAATTAAAAAAATTAGTTATGATCAATTCATTTTTGGTATACTTTGTCTACATTATATAAGATATATATATATATATATATATATATATATATATATATATATATATAGTGAGTAAATTTTTAGAATGTTCTTCTTGAATATTTCTCATATTCTAACAAAAGAAAGTCACAAGCGCACAGGCCAAGGGTGAGAACGCCAAACAGTTTTTGTTACAGTTTTTAAAATAGTAGTTGGCGGATGTTGAAGTTGGTATGGTTAAACATCGTCGTTCCCCACCTTGTGCTATTGGCATTTATTTGCGTTCATAAATTTGCTGTTAAATATATGTATATATATATTTATACATATCACGATCCCGAGGTACAACTGACGACAAGGTCAGCACAACTTTAGCTTGATAGTGAACAAAATGCCGAAATACCGGCTGTATTTGCTAAATGGAGGGAAAGTCCCGAGAACTACGCTTTACAACAGAAGGAAAGTTCAGCAGCGGAGAGCAGCGCTTCAAGAGGTGAGTTTCTTGTAATTGATGTTTTGTTTTACACTGCCAAGGCATTAGACAAAGGAGAAAAAATTAACGCCTCAAGTTCTTTTTTCTTGTATAGGGAGTGAACCTCCAGAGACAAGGTACCAGGAATTCTACTGATTATGAAAATGGGGCCCTGGAAGATGAATACAATGTAAGTGAATGCAAAGAAGCTTATTGTGGGCTTGTACGGTTATGGCAGAGAGATTAAAGTAGAGTTGCTTTCACTCTTATGACTTTTTGCCTCTTCCAAAACATTTCTCTGCAGCTGAAGTAAATGGCTGCCTTCATTGTAGTAAAGCGTTAAAAACTTAATGTTGCCTTTATTTATAGCATTTAAAGTTTATTTTGAGGTTAGATTACTTAGGTATATGACTTACAAGTAAGTAAAATTACCAATACTTTCCCTTGCCTCGTTTTTAACAACCTGTGGTACTGAATTGCAAATCAGAGGGGCCTATTTATCTCAAATCAGGCAGATATTGCAGAATCATATCTGGTGACCATCACCGATGTATTTGAAAGTTATGTAAGTGAAAGGGCCATTTCATCATTGCGATCGGGACATTTGTACTGTTTTTTCAACTCAACATCAAAATGTTATTTTCTACAAATAATTTTTGTTTTTGTTGAAAGGGTTATTTACTGTTATGTGTTGGCCTAAACCATTTTTCAAGATATAGTATTTGCTTTAACCATTTGTCGTTACTGTTGCTAGTTAAAGAAGTGCCCGTTATGTACAGGACAAGCCGGGTCAACCACTTGTTTGGCTCATGTTATGAAAAGTGGTATTTCAAATACATTTATCAGAAGGTTGATAGCAAATTTCAATATTAAAAGTGAGTATTTTTATAAGCATTATTGTCTTGATCACTTAACTTTTATTAGCTGAGGTTAATTATGATACTAATAAGGTTTGCAAATATTACAAGTTTCCTAAAATATTGGAGGAAGAGTTCTCGGGTTTCCAGCCGGGTCCAAAGGTTTTTCTGCACCGACGTTTCGAAGGCTAGGTCTGCCATCGTCTTCAGGGTGACTGACCCTGAAGACGATGGCAGACTTAGCCTTCGAAACGTCGGTGCTGATAAACCCTTGGACCCGGCTGGAAACCCGAGAACTCTTCCTCCAATCTATTCACCGGGAAAACCTTAGATCCTTCATTACTAAAATATTGTTACCATAGTATTTATGGAGAAGACAACAAGAAAGATTGAACAGAGTTCATATTTTTAGATCTTTAACCCATCAGCGCCCAAAGTTTTTTTTGAAATTCACACATATTTCACTTTTAAAAAATATTATACATAGAACTTAACACAAAGAACGCAATTCAAACTGACTGAATAATGGAGGAAACCTTCAACTAAGTATGTAAACCGACGACGATTGGGACATAAAGAAATTGAATGTTAGGGTATCTTTAAATGTATGTACGGGTATATTAACACCCAATGAAGTCATTCATGGTGGGATATGGAATATTGTGTCTTTATACCTGAATTTATAAGTTGGAGTTGTAAATTGGACAAGCATTATGCCACAAACTACAACCTGAGAAACTTCAATTCTGGGGAGTACATTCAGAAATGTGGGTCAAACCACACATGCATACAAGCTGTGACACTAACAAATTTATATTTACGCAGAGTATATAAGAGAAATTTAAAAGAAAATAAAAGGTGGCCTTTTTAAATAATACTTTGTTAAATAATCACTCATTTTTACTAAACAAGTCCTATTTGTACATTATTATTTAAAATTACTTGAAAGTTATGTCATAATGTGAATTAATGCATATTCTTCTAAATGAAACAATAATCAGCATTTATGTGATTTTTCATTTTTTACTGTGAGGCCTAACTTAGCAACATTCAAGGGATAATAACTCTCTAACGGCTCGGTTTTGAAGTGACATAAAGTGATCATTATTCATTGTAAGGATACTGCTTTCATATAAGTATATAACTTTCAGAGAAATTGGTGATGGTCACCTGACACCCCTCTGCCTGATTTGAAGTGAAATCCCCCAGAGATTAAAGAAGAATGCTTCAGTGCTAAGTGTAATGATGAGCAATGACTGTGGTAGACTTCATCCAATGATGCTGATAGTGTGTTGTTTATTTTCACTTTCTCATGCACAGGTAGGAGACTCCGAAAGATTCAGTTGCTCTTATGTCTCTTACGATGGCTCAACATCCTCGAGTAACACTAATTGTGATGTTCCTTCAACGGCAGTTAGGGAAGTAAGTGTCTC
The DNA here is from genome assembly GCF_921293095.1 of Ischnura elegans. NCBI lineage: Eukaryota > Metazoa > Arthropoda > Insecta > Odonata > Coenagrionidae > Ischnura > Ischnura elegans. Next base: position 2,652,131 of record NW_025791657.1, read on the forward strand.
ACTTTTCTTCTGTAAATCTGACTATTTTGGGGGTTAACTTTTCACCAAATTGGTTACCAATATTTCATGTCATAATGAAATGGTTATTATATATTTCACAGCTGATAATTTTATTTCTTATATTTTTCAGGGACAGAGGAGGAGAAAGAAGCGAAAGTCATACAAGAAGCCTCATTGTCAGTATAAAAAGGACATTTCTCAGCCCAATACTTCAGAAGAAGGCTCTGGTGGCATTTCTTCTGATGGATCCTATTCTTACTCTTCACAAGGTTTGCAAGGCTAGAACCATTCCTGGTCATCGGTATCTGCACCACCAACACCCCTTGGAATGCAATCCACCTTTTCACCCTGCCACTCTCCAACTAACGTTGAATCTCAGAACCCCCACAGTTTTCCCCCCGAAAGTGATGATGATGACCCATTATAGGCAGTACTTTGAAAAGCTATGCCCATGCACTGATGTAACTGCTGGAGATGTCATTTTTATGACTTTAGCTTTGGGTTGTAGGCATGGATTAACTTGGGCAGCCCAGAATGACATTCTGAGAGCTTTCCAGTCAATTTCTGGTAAGAGATTTCCACAGAAAATTCAATCTCTGTTAAAAAATTTTGAGAATTATGAAGTAAATGTTAAATTTCATATTTTGCCATGTATGTGATAAATATTTAGGGCCCAGAGATGAATTGCTAGATGGAAATTGTTCAAATGAGGACTGTAAGGCAAATTTAAAAATGAAAAGTTCCCAGAACTATTTTTTATCACTTTCTATGAAGTCGCAATTGCTCTCATATCTGAAGGACAAAAACTTCATAGAAATGGTTCTGAAATATAGGTTTCAGAAGCCAACCTGTGATGGAGTATACTCAGACATTTATGGTGGATCTGTGTACAGGAAATATTTAGATAATGGAGGAATATTGTCCAACCCATACAACTTCTCTTATTCTTATTTCCTTGATGGCTTGGCATATGGAGATTCATCTACTCAAAGTGTTTGGCCTATATATGTCACTATCAATGAATTGCCTTATGGTCAGAGGTCGAAATATTTAATATTAGCTGGCCTTTATGTAGGAAAAAAGGAGCCCAATTTCGAAAACATTTTGGAACCATTTGTGACTGAGGCCAATGAGCTAAGTGAACACGGAGTCCAATGGCTCCAAGATGGTGAGCCTGTGACAAGCCGTCTCATACCGCTATGCTGCATAGCAGATTCTGGGGCTCGGCACAAAATACTCAACATGAAAAAGTTTAATGCTTATCATGGCTGTACTTTTTGTTACAAACGGGCTGAAAATACGAGAAAGGGGATTCGATACCCCATTGGTGAGATTGCACCTTTGAGATCAAATGAGAGCATCTGTGGGGATTTAAAAGAAGTTCTTGAACGTATGAATATGCCTGGGGTCAAAGACAAGTCTTACAGAGGTGTCAACGGTTTGACTCCTCTCATGCATTTGAGTAATTTTAATTTTGAATGTAGTGTTGTTGTGGACTATATGCACAACATTCTACTTGGGACAACAAAGCACCACATGGAATTGCTTCTGGCCTCAGAACGGAAAGATAAATTTTGGGTTGGCATGAACGACAGAATGGGAATGGAGCACTTAAAGTGCATCATTGATAAAAGGATTTCCAGATTGCAGTCCAACTCCTCAGTGATTAGGGACCCTCGCCCTCTGACTGATATTGCAACATGGCGAGCGAGTGAATGGAGGGCCTGGCTACTCTTCTTCATGTTTCCTAGCCTGCAAGATCTGTTAAAAGAAAAGCATTTACGTCATCTGGCTATGCTAAGCAGTAGCACATACATTCTTTTAAAGAAATCAATAACATCGGAAGAAATTAATGCGGCCCACAAGTTATTGATGCTTTACTCCTTCTATTTCCAGAAGTACTTTGGCCCAGAGGAGATGCGTTATAATGTTCATCTCCTCTCACATGTAGCCGAGGGCGTTCAAAATTTTGGACCTCTCTGGACCCATAATGCTTTCTTGTATGAGGCTCAAAACAGGTACCTCAGAAAATTATCTAAGTGTCCATCATCAATTATTCTGGAAATGGCCAAAAAATTCATAGTCTTCCGCTCATTACCACAGCTGCAATCAAAGCTGGTGAAGTCAAAAAAAACTATTGAATTTTGCTCCGAAATAGAAAATTCATCAAGACTGAAGAAGTGTTTGCAGTCCGAGGATGGTTTCGTTCTCCTAGGGGGTGGAGATCTGTGTGCTCTAACTGAGGATGAACAAACAATTCTTACAGAGTATGCCAATGTGTCACAGTATTACAAATGCTACCAGAGAATACTTTGTGGCCGTACAAAATATTGCACAGCTGTGTACAGCAAGGGAAAGAAGAATGATGATTCATGTGCATTGTTATCTGATGGGCGCTATGTGTCAGTGAATCATATTCTCCTGTTGATCGATGGCTCTATTGCGATTATAGTAGAGGTGTTAAATATTTCAAATACCAGAGTGGTTTCAAATATCATGGCAAATACTGATCACATCAAATTCTATGAAAATTCTGGAAAACTTAAGTGCATAAATCCTGCAAACCTTGCACAGCCGTGCATTCGCATGTCTCAAGGGTGTCATAATTATGTGTCGATTATTCCGTTTGGTTGCACAGTTGAATAGCTAATCTGCATATTCATTTCACTGTTCTTCTTTGTAATAAATGAAGTTATTTTTTTTATTACTGCCCTAAAATAATTTCTGTATCATGTGATTTGCTGCAAATCTTTCAATGGTAAAGTAATTAATCAGCATATTCATTTCACTGATCTTTTTTGTAATAAATTGAGTTAAGTTTTTTAAAATTGCTACTCCTGAAATTATTTCTGTAGTGTACAGTGTAGATTTGATGTAATTCTTTCAATGGTAAAAATGTTCATCTGCATTTTCAATTTCTGTGATCTCGTTTGCTATGTATTAATTTTTTTTAACTTTTGTTACAAATAATTTCTGTATGGTGTGATTTGTAGCAATGCTTTCCATTCTTGGGTGTGTAATGTGCATATACATTTCACTGATCTTGTTTCTCATACATGAAGTTTATTATTTTTAATTGCCACTCTGAAATAATTTCTGTATGATGTGATTTGTAGCAATGCTTTCCATGGTTGAGTGTTTAATCAGCATATACATATCTGTGATATTTTTTGTTATTAATGAAGTTAATTTCTTAAAAATTGCTACTCTTGAAATATTATCTTAGTGCAGTGTAGATTTGAAGTAACTCTTTCAATGGTATAATAATTAATCTGCATATTCATTGCCCTCATGTCGTTTGTAATAAATTAAGTTAATTTTTTAAATAATTGCTACACTTGAGATAATTTCTGTACAAAGTAATTTGTAGCCATGCTTTCCATGGTTGAGGATTTAGTCTGCATAAACATTTCTATGATCCAAGATTATAAAAATTAATTTATATTTAAAAAAAATACTGTTACTCAAAAATAATTTTTGTACAGAGTATATGAAAGAATTTTTGTTTGGGTATTTATATATATATTAAATAAAGAGTACTTTTTTACAAGTGCTTTTGAAAAAAGAATATTATCTGTGTTATTGGACCACCTTAATTGCCTTTTGACTGTTCGTTCCTTGTTAGGTGAAACCTATAACCAACCTGCCCCTGTCTGTTTAGTGCCTGTTCACTGTCCGTTCCTTGTTAGGTGAAACAGATAACCAACCTGCCCCTGTCTGTTTATTGCCTGTTCACTGTTAGTTCCTTGTTAGGTGAAACAGATAACCAACCTGTCCATGTCAGTTTATTGCCTGTTCACTGTTCATTCCTTGTTAGGTGAAACAGATAACCCACCAGCCCCTGTCTGTTTATTGCCGGTTCACTGTTCGTTCCTTGTTAGGTATATCCTATAACCAACCTGCCCCTGTCTGTTTAGTGCCTGTTCACTGTCCGTTCCTTGTTAGGTGAAACAGATAACCAACCTGCCCCTGTCTGTTTATTGCTTGTTCACTGTTCGTTCCTTGTTAGGTATATCATATAACCAACCTGCCCCTGTCTGTTTAGTGCCTGTTCACTGTCCGTTCCTTGTTAGGTGAAACAGATAACCAACCTGCCCCTGTCTGTTTATTGCCTGTTCACTGTTAGTTCCTTGTTAGGTGAAACAGATAACCAACCTGTCCCTGTCTGTTTATTGCCTGTTCACTGTTCGTTCCTTGTTAGGTGAAACAGATAACCAACCTGTCCCTGTCTGTTTATTGCCTGTTCACTGTTCGTTCCTTGTTAGGTGAAACAGATAACCCACCAGCCCCTGTCTGTTTATTGCCTGTTCACTGTTTGTTCCTTGTTAGGTGAAACAGATAACCAACCTGTCCCTGTCTGTTTATTGCCTGTTCACTGTTCGTTCCTTGTTAGGTATATCCTATAACCAACCTGCCCCTGTCTGTTTAGTGCCTGTTCACTGTCCGTTCCTTGTTAGGTGAAACAGATAACCAACCTGCCCCTGTCTGTTTATCGCCTGTTCACTGTTAGTTCCTTGTTAGGTGAAACAGATAACCAACCTGCCCCTGTCTGTTTATTGCATGTTCACTGTTAGTTCCTTGTTAGGTGAAACAGATAACCAACCTGTCCCTGTCTGTTTATTGCCTGTTCACTGTTCGTTCCTTATTAGGTATATCCTATAACCAACCTGCCCCTGTCTGATTAGTGCCTGTTCACTGTCCGTTCCTTGTTAGGTGAAACAGATAACCAACCTGTCCCTGTCTGTTTAGTGCCTGTTCACTGGTAGTTCCTTGTTAGGCGAAACAGATAACCAACCTGCCCCTGTCTGTTTATCGCCTGTTCACTGTTAGTTCCTTGTTAGGTGAAACAAATAACCAACCTGTCCCTGTCTGTTTATTGCCTGTTCACTGTTCGTTCCTTGTTAGGTGAAACAGATAACCAACCTGTCCCTGTCTGTTTATTGCCTGTTCACTGTTCGTTCCTTATTAGGTATATCCTATAACCAACCTGCCCCTGTCTGATTAGTGCCTGTTCACTGTCCGTTCCTTGTTAGGTGAAACAGATAACCAACCTGTCCCTGTCTGTTTAGTGCCTGTTCACTGGTAGTTCCTTGTTAGGCGAAACAGATAAACAACCTGCCCCTGTCTGTTTAGTGCCTGTTCACTGTTCGTTCCTTGTTACGTATATCCTATAACCAACCAGCCCGTCTGTTAAAACAATTGTTCGTACGTTGTTCATAATCTGTTCTCAAAATCTCCAAAAGGCTCCAAACTAACAGCGAGCAGGCATTATTTTTACGTAAATCGATAGGTTGTTTAGTGTTTGTTCATTTTTGTCTGTTCATTCCCTGTTCGGTGAAACATACTACCAACTGGCCCCTGCCTGTTAAAAGCTTGTTCACTATTGTTCCCGAAATGGTTGTTGCCTGCCTTTTAAGGAACAAGCTGCAAACAGAGTAAAACTGTTGGAAGGCTGTTCGTAAGTTGTTCCTTCTTGTGTGTGACCCTAGATTGTTCGTTGGCTGTTTATACTCTGTTCACTAATCTCCAACAGGCTATTAACAGACATCAAACGGACAGTGAACAGGCATTGTTGTTTCAGAAATCGACAGGGTATCCAACAAACTAAACAAATTGATACTTAAAAGATACATCACATCCATTTTCTCATTGTGTTTAATTTTATGTGTATAGTTTAAAACGTTAACAATGACATTTTTGCAACTATCAACTTCAAAGCTTAAACTTAATTCTAAATACTGGGCCAGCTATGCAATCACAGTTCCTCTCATCTTTTCGTATAACGATTAAGCCGTGAAAATTGAGAGAAAATTTTGAAATATCAGCAGGTATGTTTGCTTATAAATAAAGAAAACCTCAAGAATTCACATTTTGAGTGTGTGCTCTTTAGCCTATGATTGGACGCTAACTTACAGCTCAATTTAAGTTTAGAATAACAATTAGCAGGAACCAGTAGTAGATTTTTTTGTTCGTTTCAACATGCTACGGTTACCCAAGTGAGTAAATATATTAAGGGGGTTCTATCCTAATTCAAAAATCCAAATTCAACCGTCGCCGGATTTTAGTTGCGAAGTCGGCCGCTACGGCCAGTGGAATGGGAAGCCTCCTTGGGTGGAGGGGAGTGGTCGCCGATGGAAGGAAAAAAAGAAAAGGAGAAGGGGTCGAGCTTCGCTTCGACCGAAAACAACACCCGACCCTGTATCAAATTTCACTGCGGAGGGGCGATGTTGAGAGTGGTCAGGATTCGGAGGTTGATTTTTGCTCTCTGGTGGCATTAGTCCCATCTCAGCCACTCGGCTGACGTTTCTTGGAAGGATCCAAATACGCACGCTCTCCAAGAGGCTGGTAGGTACGGCCGGCTTCTAAGAAGAAAGGTGATAACTTGCATTGTTCTCTCCTTATTCGACTCCCCCTCGAACGGGAGAGCTGGTCAACGTTCGCATCACAAAATTTTTAAGTGCTATTCAAAGTATCGTAAAAGTAAATTACGCTAACCGAAATGCGCGTACTTCGTGAAACTTTTTTTTAACGTCCAACTTTACATTTTTACGTTATTCCTCAGTATGAATGAAATAGTGATCACCCACGTCCATTTGAAAACGTGTATTCAATACTGTTACTTTATGAAACGTGTTTATTCAGCAATCATAGCGTTACAGGTAGAGCACTAATGAATGTGACGAGTAATGAATGAACGAAAACAGATTTTCAATTATTTTTAAAATTTATTGATTTATATGGCAAGAACATCATAAATTGCATATTGCATCATACATCGCATACAGCTTTAATAAGGCCAATAACCCTGAACAGATCGCATCGGGTCAACTTGACTTTTTCCTTCGATGTTTTTTATTAAAATGATGGCGTTTGAATTGGAGTTTTTCCTGTAATTCTCTAATTTCATGTAATTCTAACTCTAAGTAACGTTTAATATTCAAAGTGTTCCCTAGTTTTGCTGCAACCGATGTTTTGACCCGATGCGACCGTAAGTGGTGCAATTTATTCTCGCTTCCGTTCCATCGTGAAGACGATGAAAATTCATTCGCTCGCATTTGGATTGATTAAATCACCGATGGTCCATCTTCCTGGAGTACACCCATGTGCAAAAGCTGAGTGAAATGAATCATCAGCATTTCGCCTATTTTTGCGCAGAATTATTAGATATAATAGTGGAAATCACAAATCCCTACTTTAATTCTGTTTGTAGAAATTATGCAAGAGATCGTGGTACTAGGCAGGTGAGTGAAGATGATTAACTGACTTTTATTTGTCTCCTTTTTCTCTCAGGTGCGAATAAAATTCTCAATGTTGATATTAGGGAGATTTGGAGCAAAGAAGTATGTTAAATTTTTCTCTTACACTGAGCTATCGGATTTTTTTCTACGGTGCAATATTTTTTTGACCTAGAAAGTCATAGACTAGACTAGAAAGTAAGAAAAGTGACTAGAAAGTCGCAGTTACTGAGTTCATTAATAAAATATCCAACAAATTTGAATTTGCAAATACACAATCAGAATACATAACGATCCTTGAGCAACTTATATCATTTCGATGCCGATAACGCAGTATCTATCCAAAAGCCAAAGAAATATAGTATTAAAGTCATTACTGTGGTGGATGCTAGGAAATTTTACCTAAAAATTGAAATTTATATGTGCACATAGCCAGATGCCCTTTCAAAGAATCCAATTCACCTCATGAAAGTTTCAAACGCTTAGCTGAACACATTGAATGCAGAGGAAGAAACGTTACCATTGGCAATTAGTGTACCAGCAGTCTTTAACAGTAGAACTTTATTTTTTTAATTGGCTATAGTAAGGACGATGAGTAATAACAAAGAAGGCGTTCCTCCTGAATTTCTCCCAAGAAAAAATCGAACCTTACATCATGGGCGAGGGGCAGAGGAGGGGCAGCTGCCCCCTCCAGAAGAAAAAATCTCAAAAGTATTTAAGCAAAATCAGCACTGAATTGAAACGAAAGTATTCAACAAATTTTCTGTAAATCCACGAAAAGTGATATGCATTAGTAGGAATAAGATATGTAAGTAAAATAAAGATATTTTTTCTAGGAACCGATACCATAAACTAATAAGCGCTGTTATTATTTTCTTAAAATATTTGTTTCATTCACCTTTTCTATGCTAAAATGTCGCAACTTGGTTTGCGCCCCCCTCTAGATCATGGATTGCCCTCTCCCCCCTAGTTATGACCCTGGGTACGCCCTTGTCTTACATCCTTGCCTTTTTGGCTTTACTCCAGACACTTCCGCGTTATAATGTCTACGTTTCAATAAAATCCCTGTAGTACTTATTTCTGCCATTATCCATGAGGCAAGTATAATAAAGCCTCATAAATTACCGCCTCAAGTGGTAACAAAATGCTTATATATTAACATTATATCATTTTACAATACTGTCAAGGGGGTGTGGATTCAAATAATCAGCTTCACTCAAATTATTACAGTATCGGCCGAAGAACGAAAATGTGTCCCTTTCCGTGGTATTGTCTCCCTTTTCTGACGCAGAGCGACTGATAACCTTCCTGTTTTGTTTGATTTCTCTGCGATTTCCCTCAACCTGTTGCAGTAGTTGCACAATAAATGATTTATGCACTCTAACTATTGGGCAGTTGATACCGTAGGGCAGTACTTCAATCAATTTCTTCCTAACGCTGCTGTCACCATCACCTACGAATGAAATGATAGTATTATAGTATTTTCTAGAACAATGACACTGAATTATTCCGTGCCTTATATTATCGTACCAATTATCCAATGATATTTTAATTCGTGCATTTTTATACCTGTTCTGAACTCTTTGACTAATATGTCAGCTTCCAATGCTGCCGAGGATTTGCTGCAATTTTTGTACCTTAGCTCTTTCACCTCCGATTTTTTATCTCTACTTCTCGCACAAATACAGCAGTATCTGTTCCTCACTTCAATAAACAAGACCTTTTGAGTTCGAAAGCCGACAATACAGGCCTGTGAAATGAGAGAGAATTTTAATTGTAATTCTACCAAAATTTAGTTTAAAATAAAAAAATACATCCAATATTGTCCAACAGAATAATCCCTGTCCTACCCCAAAACCAGATTTTAATGCCAGTGTGTTGATAAAATTCACCCTGCTACGTTTGGGCTATAGTACACGCTGTTGGACAAATATGCTTCTGAATATTCTGCTCTTCTAGGTACCAAGGGATTATAGGTATGAAATCATAATAATTTGTCAACAATCCTTAGATTGATTTGACTCAGCTCTCCATTCCTCTCTCCTATCCTCTAGCCTCCTCATAGCGACATATTTCTTCCCTTTTAAATCCTTTATAACCCTTTGCCCTATGTATAACTCATTCGGGGCCGTCGCTTGCCCTTCTTCCCTTACACATGTCCTTCTACGATTGTTTTCATCAGGCCATCATGTCTCATAATGTGTTCAAGTAAGTTGTACCGTCTTCTGCTTAAGTTTTTAAGAAGACTTGTGTTTTCTCCCTCTTTCTTAGCACTCCTTCATTACTTACACGTTCGATCAATTTTATCTTCATCATCCTTCGGTAGAACCACATTTCGAATGCTTCTACTCATTGACTTCTCTGCTGAGCATATGATGAATTGTTTCCTTACTTCTATGCTTGTAATCTCAGATGTAAGAAGAGTCGTCTTTTAATAGTAAACCCTCTTCGCCTGCGCTATTCTACTGATTATTTCTTTCTTGCTTCGTCCATCGTTGGTAATCCGGCCTCCCAGGTAAGAAAACGCTATCACCTCCTCTAGCTTTTGATTTCCTAGCCTAATGTTTGTCCCAGCCTCCTCTCTTTTGCTGCATACTAATATCATAGTCTTCCTTTTGTTAATTTTCAAACGATATCTGGCAATATTCCTTTCTATATTTGTAAAATCCTTCTTAAAATTCTTCTGTCTCTGCTATGACTGCATTGCCATCAGCGAATCATAGCATATGTACTGTTTTTTATCCGTTAATACTGACACCCAAAGACTTCTCCTTCCAATTACCTTAAATTGTAAGGTTTTCTCCGCCTCTTACCTGTTTGATTACTGCTGTGATATTTTCGTAGACGCCTTTGACTTCTTCATCCTAGTAGTCCGTCATAGATATGTAAACCTGTACCACTACGGTATCTACCGGCTTAGTCTCTAGCTTTACCATAATTATCCATTTATTTAGGGCGGAACCTTTTCCTCTGAATTTCGATCTTATGCCCCTTATCTTTTGGGGTAAAAGGATGACATTGAAGCAAGCATCTTAAGATCGGAATTTGACGCTGCAGTAAGAGACCTGAGAAAGGATAAGGCTCCAGGAATAGATGACATTCCAGCAGAGTTAATAAAAAATGCAGGAGAAAAGGTCTTAACTCAACTGTATAAAACTATTTGCGATATGTACTCAACAGGAGTTTTACCTGGTGACTTTGAGAAGAACATCATCATTCCCATACCAAAAAAGAAGAGAGCTGAGAAGTGCGAAGAATTTAGGACCATAAGCCTGACCACACATACGGCAGATTCTGACAAGAATCATTTACAGGAGAATTGAACGAAGAGCAGAAGAATTCCTGGATGAGGACCAATTCGGATTTATGAAAAGCAGGGGCACAAGGGAAGCAATTTTGGCACTTAGGATGCCAAAAATAATTAAAATAATTTGATAGTGTATTTATTAGCTGCATCACGTTTTTTTACAGATTTTACGTGGACGAAAATACGTGTCTAAAGATATAAAAACAGTTAATAATGTATCACACTTAAAAAGGATTATTCCTAGTACTTATTTTCTACCTTCCCACAAAAGATATGCTTCCTATTTTCTCCTCTATTGGTCTTCATATTCTTCTTCCTCTTAGATTTCCTTTCACTTTCCTTGCATGAGAGCAGAAAACTTGAAAACTCGTGCTCCCCCCGTTTCAAACACACCGCTCGCAACACAACACGAGGCTTCGGATGATAAAGAAAAAAAACTGTTGGCTCGCTGGGGTCAGAAGATGGGCGAGAGAGAGGAAAGGAGGAGACACAAGAGACGTTGGAGGGGAAGTAGTGAGAGAGACTGCTGTGGGGTGGGAAGCTCTTTCCTCGAGAGTGGGGGATCACACAGCAGCGCCATGGAAGAAAAGATCGTAAGCGCTTGACGTTGAGAAAACACGCTCGGGAATTTGAACTACAGCGTGGTTATTACAAAGATGACATTCATGAATCGTGTCTTATTTCCAAGAAGATGGACGAATGTTCTCATTTCCCGAAAAAAAAATTCAAATCGCGTTTTCTACGAGGTAGAATTACATCGAGAAAACAGGCGTTTTATTGTGTTTTTCAGCGCCAATAACTAATTAAGAAATGCTTTTCAGATTATTTTTTTTCACTAGCCTTCAACAATAATCTTAACTTAAACCATATCCAAAAGAAGTTCTCTCCAGAGTGGAGAATAAGCGAGTAAATGGCGAGCAAATTGAAGTCTGCAGAGCCGTTTTTCGCGGAGGTATAGAACACCCTTAAGAGGGATTGTTACATTTCGTTGTGGATGCATTGCCTTTAATGAGTTGTCCACTTGAATGCCCAAATTTGTAATCCATAATTATTTTACAAACACTTAGCTGAATCAGGCAAAACCGTCTTCACTTATCACCACTGAAACATCAACTGCAAGGTAACAAGCACTTTACATGGAGATTGCGAAAGTTCTCCAATATAATCAATTTAAAAAAATAATGCTCTATTTATTTTATATCTCTAATCCAAATTAATTTTAAAATAAAGTTGGATTGACCACCTACATACAGCATTCTATTTCTCAAGTTGTGGCATCAAGTGAATAATCAATCACAATTTTTAGCTAATCCAATCAATCAACTCCTATAAAAACTTTTAATCCACAAATTATAATCTACTTGGATTTCTCGCTGCTGTCGACACAAACCAAAGATTCTCACTTAACATTTTCCGAAACATACCATGTACCAGTCATCAAAAGAGAATGAACGAAAGTACTCACCCTATAGCAATTACTCCTAGAAAATTTTCTCAGCTTTGCGTCCGATTCTAAACAAGTCATTTTGAAATCACTGAATTCCTTGAGCTTTTTCAAACATAGTGGACACAGGGTGGTGGGCAGGCCATCTCCCACTGCAACCTAAGATAGCAATCAACACACTAAACATTGAAGAAGTGCGAAATGATGGTCATATCACGGAATAATGAAAGCAATATCAAAAGGATAAACCAAAAAAATGTAGGCAACGTGCCACTTACTACTAAACCGAGTAAACCATTTAGGGCATCCTTCACAGTTATTCTGCGAGCTACGTTGGAAGTGAATATGTTGTAATAATAATCATCATCCTTCATGCATAGTCTGCACAAGGTTTTCTCAGAATTCCTTTCTGATGAAGCGGTGAAAATCCCGGCGGTTAGATTCATGTTTGAATTTCAATCACTCATTCAATCTTTAAATATGTTAAATAGTCGATGAAATCATCAACGTATAACAGATTTCAGATCTCCAGATTCGTCACTGAAACTACATACATTTCTATGATACAACAATTTTTTAGAATGCACACGGTGAAAGACTAGTTTAAATTTTTATATTAAATAACTTATAATCACCTCAACCAAAAAAATACACCACAGCAAAATATTACGTTTGACCTTGCAGTTCACAGTAGCCATCGTTAATGTAAGACCATGCAAGAAAGATTGGTTTGCTGTCGCTGAGTGTTAGTTTTTTTTTCTACCGCTAGAGGCACAACTATATAGCAGGCCTTCAATCAACGCGTGTTCCGAAATTCACCGGCAGAAGTACCAACTGTTTTGATTTTAATTTAGCATAGTGGGTCATCACTAGTCGACAACATGCGCAGTCGGCCTACAATAGATAAATAAGATATTTGCAACGATGAGTGATATTGCATTGAGCTTTATTGTATTATTTTAAACATAAATATTGTAAAAATTTTTTAATTCAACTGTCAAGATATTTTGATATATTTTTCAAGACCGTAAATGTACTGTGACCGTGGGGAAGGTGAAGACGGGCTTAAATTCTGTTTCTGGCCTAAGTATTGAATAATATTCAACTATAAATTATTATGCTACCATTAATTGAAAGAAGATTGACGAATTAAAATAAATGTTCCTTTATTTTGTCAAATGGAAAGAAAATAATCACCGAACGCGGATGTTTGGCCTGTTCTATAGGTGTGCTGTTTGCGGATAAAATGACAACTAGATATCATCGATTCTATGTTGAGGATTGATTGCATGGTCTTGTATTAACAAATAAGCGTGGCGGATCAATGTTGTGTTCCCTGGAATTTGCAATCGTCTCATAAATTGTTGAAAACATTCTCAGTCGATGCTATTGAGTCGCGATATGTCTCTCAGGCGATTGTTGATTGTTGTTGGTCCTTTCGTTGGGTATTGAGTACTTTCATTTTCAAACATCAACTTAGTTAATGTGAGTGTAGTTCCCTTGAGAGATTTTGTGATTGTGGTCACTGAGGAGATGATGTCTTCGACGATAGACCTGATTTAAATAGTGAATGAGATATTGAAGTGAAAACATAAGTCGCACCAGCGACTAGATATTCACGGAATCTTCAGGAATTAATTGCAGACTTTGCGGGAAGAATTATGATTATTATTACAACATATTCACTTCGAATGTAGCATGCAATATAACTGTGAAGGGTACCATACGTGATTTAGTCGGCTTACATGTGAGTGGCGCATTAAATGCTGTCGATTTTCTTTACAATGGTGCTTACTTCTTTTTGTTTTTTTTCCAAGATAATTACGACTTATGTTGACGTATAATTTGTTTATTAATATCTCAGATTGCTGTGGGAGATAGCCTGCCCATTACCATGTGTCCACTGTGTTTGAAGAGGCTTACGGAATTCAGTGTCTTCAAAAAGATTTGTTTAGAATCAGACGCAGTTCTGAAAAAAAGTTTGCCGAGTAATTGCTGCAGGGTGAGTACTTTTCCTATTTTCTTATTTGATGACTGGCGCAGTATAAGTATGGCAGAGTTAAAGGTGACACTCTTCGGTTTTTGTCGACAACGGTAGGAATCTTGAAAGTTAAATTTTGCGGACTGAAGTAGTTATGGTATAAAGTTGTGAGGATTAACTCTATATATATTGTAATCGATTAATCTCTTGGGGACACAATGGGAGAATTATAATGGTATTGAACGACCGGTGGCCATTGAATCGAATACTAACTTAAAAGGCACTTTGATTAACAGTCAAAAGATAATTTAGCATACCTTTTGTTAATCTACAATAATAGGGTACATGAAAGGCCCTCGTCTATGGTACACGGAAAAGTGTAATAAGTCCAACATCCCATAAATGGTTTTTCCCTATCTTTGAGCCCCTGGCAAGATGCCTATTATGTTGCAGTGGGTTTTTCAGTGGCAAAGAATGAAGACATTCAGTCTTCTGGTAAAACTTAGTGTTTACTAGACAGTGATATTCAGGAAAGTATGGGATTCAAATTCACCATTTATCAACTTAAAAAGGCAATCGACGTACTCGGCTCTACCATACTCTGCTCTCTGACCATATGCTGCTAAATAATGAAATGTGAGAGACCTTGAATATAGTTTGTCGATTGGTTGTCAAATATAGTTCCAAGTGAATGTAAACATAATATAAATATTTATAATATATATTTCTTTTTCTGTGACCTCTTCTTTAGCTTTAACTATGATCTCATCAGGCTAAGATTATGTGTAACTAAAAATATCGAAGCGACATTTCGAAAATTGATTATTTTCAAGGCATCATCGATGAATAGATGGTGAGTACAATGAAGGTGTAGCGATTTACTACGCTGAATAATACGTTTGTACGCTTAATAACACACTTGTGTCGTTTCTGTTATGAAGCGAATGTTCTCACTTCGAAGTAAAGACTCAACTGACTGAATCATTGTTGGCCGAGATCACTTGTTTATATAGTAACGGCGAACGCCGGGCTGGAAGTTCCTTGAACGTTCCCGATTTTCTCTACTGCGTTTCGTGGCGGATTTTGCGCCACAATGGCAAGATTGGCAATGTATCATAAATTAATTTTAGTGCACAAAAATTACCCTAGAAAACATATTCATCAAAAATGTAAAATTAGAAAAAAATCAGGAATTTTGATGTGATATATCTTTTCTGTAGCTGTTCAGTTTATTTGTATGTACTTTTTTCCAATATTTAAATATAATTTTAATATTAGCGTCAAATTTGATTAATTAGATCACAAAATACATGGCTAAAATCCTTCCTGATAGTGCCTTTTTTGAAATTATTTGTGTTTGTGCTTGTAAAAACTGTTTCTTTAAATAATCTTATAGATAAACACTAGTTTGTTTTTTAAAATGCATTATAACTTTTGAAAATTTTCTATGAATATTGTGGTTAACAAGTTAAAATTATTTATTATATTAAAATATATTGTGGTTTAAGTTTAAACATGACCTTAGCATAAATAAGTTACCTGTACCTTTATTGTTACCATTGTTGAGGAATACATTTTTTAAGTACTGAGTGCGTATCCTACGTAGCAGCCTTCAAAATCTTGGCTAAGGATATGTTATGCAGGAGGTTACCCAGGAATTACTCTGGGTCAGATTCTTCAACTCAATCTCGGCTCAATTTTCTATGTACCAGTTGCCCAGGTGCCCTGATGATGATGGACAACTTGTGCATCGAAACTTCGGCTGATTGTGAGATCGAGTTGGAGAACCTGACCCAATGGAATTCTCAAGTGAACTTCCACAATTATGTATGCCGGGCAAACCTGTGATAATTCTTAATATTATATGAATGCCTGGCAAGGTTATTGCGTTTTTAATTTTTTTGGGGCTACCAACTCAAATGAGGTGTAATAATGTATGTTCAGAGTATTTAAATTCCTAAAATCTATTATTAGGTCTATTAGTTAAAACCTTTTTTTAGTTGTTTTGATAACATTTTGGGTAGTAATTGCTTGAAATTTATTGCGTCGTTGCAAGACTGATGTTAAAGGAGATTCCATGGGAGAAGGCGTGATCAGCAACAGCACTAGTTTTTTTACCTAAAATAATTGAGGGTTACGGTTGACTGATTCTCTCTTTTATAAACTCTTACCAGCTGCATTGAAGACATTATGCATTGCATAACAGTACCAGTAGGTATTCGATTGAGCCATTGGTTTTAAAATTGGCAGATATTTGCATCGTTTAAACACCTTCTTCAACTTTCATGGTTTTTTAAAATTTGTCACTCTCAAACAGTTGGGAATAGTTTTAGCTTCCTTGCATCCAAACTGTGAGTCGTTAGAATGAAAAATAAGGGATCAAAAGGCACTCAAACTTGGGGAACATATACAATCTCTTTAATATCTCTTAACAAGATAATAATGTCTCCATGGGTTTCAATTACAACATTGAGGCCATGTTTTTTTCTGTTGTGAATTTCTTTGATCTTAACATATATAATAATGTTTATTTTTTCAGGGTTTGTTCGCCTACTGATATTAAAACATCAGCCATGGACATTTAATGATACCCTTCCTGGGAAATGATGTACAGCTGTAGATGTTCATATTTTACATCGCAAATAGTGGAAGATTAATCTCGAACATCATCTCAAATTTCATGCAGATTATTTGTTGACTAAAAAGCAGAGAGTTCTGTTGGATTCATCTGTAGTGACTTTATAAATTGTATTAGGATATCATGAGATATAAATCATCATTACACACCAAAACTGTTAATGTGGTGGTGCGTCTGGGAAGACTTCCTGAATGGATCAGTGAACAAAAAACAGTGAAAGTGTTGATAAAATCTCAGGAATATGTAATTACCTCTCTACAATCTTCTCTACCATGGAAGGAGTATCGAATTATGAACAGCTTTTGTGGGAAAAACTTGTTGCCGTCACAAAACCAAGATTTGGTGAATGGTCAGAGGTTAACTCACTCTACTGGTGGGAACGTGACAGTGAATTTCATGGGCAAGTTACCTGATGACATAAATTATTCTTGTAAAATAATAGGGGCTTGCATTAACCCTTTCCTTGGATTTGATTTCTGTCATCATGCAACCTACTTACTGAACAATGAGGCCTTCCAGTGTCTTAGAAAAGTACAGGAGAACATGGATTTTGTGCTTGGTATGGCCATCACTGAAGCTCAGTGCTCTGATGAAGAGTGCATAGAATGTTCATTGCTGATGGATGCACCCTGGCTAGCAGCATCAAATCCTGGAGGCAGCCTGGTAAGTTGTTGGGAGCACCAGGGAAAAGGTGGGTGTGAAGTTAAGTGGAATACATGTGGTCAAGTTATTAAAGAGTGAGGAGACATAATTTTGTTCCAGTAATGGTCCATTGAGTAATGGGAAAGCAGAATGTGGTAAAGACTTTTGTGGTCTGGGATGCATGGGTTGCAGATAGAAAGCTAAGGGGAAGTGTGTGCATTGTGGCCATGCTGATTGCATGTTTTCAAAACCCTCTTTAACTGGTTCTAATTTTACCTCAAGAGACCTCAGTTTGTTGCCTCTTTTTAGTGCTGAGAGGTCATCTGAGGGTGAAGGGATCATTTTTATGGCAGTCAATAGTGCATAGTGTTGGGGAAATATTAAGAATCTATTTAGCTAACCTATGTTTGGGGAAAATGTGTTGTTCTCCAATATGCATTAAGTTACCTAGTCAGTGGGAAGAGCTGGTTCGCATAAATGATGTTCAATATTTTTCTCCCAATGTTGAAATTTCCTTCGCTGCTTGCTAATTTATTGAAGAGGCTCAGGTATTCAGCCAAAATAATTCTCCTCTGCTTCATTTCTCTCCTTTCCAGCAGTTATTTGGGGAGAATTCTTAAATAAACCAAATAATAAAATGTTAGCTGAAGAATACACCTTAATAACCATACCTCTGTATGCGTACTATTGTCATCCTGAAATATCCTCACCACTTTCTCAAGACAATGTTTTCCAGGTCTTTTGTTCTTAAATTTAGATCAATTGGAGTGGCTAAGCAATGCATGCTTGGCCCTTCAATCGCACAGAATCTTTTCTAGTATTAGAGGTAAAATTTCAATTATCCTGTTTCATTACAACTAGGTGTGCCCCTAATTTGTTGACTTTGAAGGAGGTGAGTTGTTCATCTCATTGTTACTTTCACTGCAGGGTATCAAAGAAGAAGAGGCAGCTGACGACAATTTAGGGTCTTCTGCTGAGAGATACAACTGCTTGCAATTTGTCAATGAAGGCACGTCACAGCTCCCATGTGCAGTCCAAACTTTTGATGTATACATTCCTGTGTTAGACTGCCAAGAAACGAGACCAGATGCTATGGTAAGTTTTATTCTCATCTACTGTAACCTCTGAGTTCGACGGCCTTGAGTTGGGTAAATTTCTCATACAGTGGAACCTCGTTAAAGCGAGTACGGGCTACAGCGACACCCCCGCTATAACGAGAGGTAGCCGATACACCGTCAATTGACCCTATAATAAGCGTGTTAAAAAATTCGTTTTTACGAGACCCTTTCGGTGTTGGCTCTCGCCATAGCGAGGGTTTCACCGCCGGAAGACTTTCATCAAGACTCCTTAAACTCTGTAATTGCTAGCGATCTGTTAGAAATGAAGTTAATGGAGTGCTCAGTCTCAAATGTATGTGGTAAACTGTCGTTCGATAAATATAATGATTGGCGAAACAATGCTTTGCATGATTTTTATTCAGTGCGGCGCTTATAAATTGTTTGAATAGTTAGTTGTTATTTGAGTAAGGAAATTTAGAGATGCAAAAAAACATCGCCTTTCGTCTGGATTTATGCTTACGTTTATCGGATAGATATTTATCTGTCGCCGCACCACTCCTGTTCCTGTATATCTGTTCGCAACAGGTATATTGGCTATTATTTGCTCAACCTCCGGTAAAGCGACAATTCGTTATAGCGAGTGTTTATTAGTGCACCGTGGGGTGTCGTTATATCGAGGTTGCACTGTATTTAGTATGAAAATTGGTGTGCGTGGCGTGAATAGGTACAACTCTCAATTCTATTACTTTCAGTTGTGCGATGCAACACGTCAATGTCACTCAAATAGCCAAATCATGATTATCTATTTACACATTGTAGTAGAACAGTATTAATATAAAGGCAGAGATTTTGCTTATCCCAAGTAGTTGGCCTGAAATGAGGTGGCTCAATTCTGCTTGCAAGCTAATAAATATTCTTATGTATAACACTGATTGGTCTAAAGGCTGTTCCCTGTTAGTTCAATCTTCCTGCTTCACCTTGATTAAGAATCTTGCCTAAACTCTCATTTTACCTCTGTATAGGCTTTGGAAAAGCAAAGTAGAACACAGTTCTATCTATACCTGTAGCTATGAAGTAATTACTTCTGAAAAATTCGATCATGACTTTAATTTAGCTTATCTTCACACTGAAATATCATGAATTCTCTGGAGAAGGTCTATTTTAAACTGTCTCAAGTCCACTTTCCAGCCAATAAATATTCTTCCCAATAATACGACTCTCTCAAGATTGATCTGTAGTTGGTCATCTTCCTGCTTTTCCTCAACTATTGGCAAAAACTGTCATGGAACTTCTTTTAAAGCAGGAAAAAGATAAGAAGAACTCAATTTATTATATTTATGAAGTGATGTGTGCTAAACATGTTATGATCACTTGGATTTTGAATAACTTTTCTGTAACAACTGTATTGATGGCCATGGATGTGAAATAACCCCCAGAAAAGCTAGCCAATGGCACAAAAAATTTTAATCATACTGCTTGAACAAGACCTGTTTTATGTGTGGGGTGCCTGTATTTGGTACACAATATAATTTGAAGGTATTTTTTCATGGGTATCTCCTCATTTGCTCATAAATGAAAAAAATAACATATGAGTACATGTGTGTAAATTTTTCATTTACTATCAGTGTAGATGATAGTTTCTTGGTAGATTGTTTGAAATTCCATCCATCAGCAGCTTCAAAAATGTGCACAGATAATTCATGGTTTCCTGTCCTTAGCAAATAATTAGAATGAATCGATCTTATTCACTTATTGCCATGCTGCACACATGTTGAAAACCCTTTATAATGCCACCATAATGATAACATAAATCAAGGTTTTACAGGATGGAATGGGGCCTTTCTTTTTTGCTGTCCTATTGACTATCTACAGAAAATTTTAGGTTTTCTCTTCCTCATTGGAAAATATTTCATTCCTGTAAAAACAGCTAATTATGGTTTTGCTAGTAGTGGCCCTCATTGCCCTAAGGACACGGTTGTTTTCATATCCCGTCCCATCCATCTCTATCCTCTCCCTGGAGGCCTACATTGAATGTGTTAAAGAGGGTCTTAGTACTATTATTTTGCCTTTATTTAGTAACACCTAGCATTCTGTTCTAGTTTCACGTGAAAAAGGAGAACGAGGACCCTCTCAGTGAAGGGAATAATCCTGTGATGTACACTCCAAATCCCCTGGAAATTTCAAGAGATGTAACAGATCCATTGGCAGCTGATAAATTGGTGAGTGAACTCTTGCATGGTTCAGTGAAGTTGTGCTATCATATAAATTCATTCCATGGTTGAATATTCCCAATGCCACTCAGCAGGAAAACAACATATTCCCTAAGTTGATGACAGTTGAATCATTGAGTACAGAGGTATCATTTGTGACTGCATCCTTCAAAACAAACTGTGCATCGTAATGAAAAGAATAGGTGTGTACTGCCACTCAACTTTGCTCATTGCTGGTGCGATCCATTGAATGCCACATTCACTCCAAGATAATTTGGACAGAAGTGCTGCAGAGCAGCACGCAGTGGCTATGTTCACTGCAAGAATTTATTTTCAGATGGGTCAAGAGCAAAGTCAAAATGTAGGATTAATGAGGGGAGCTTAACATATAAAGAGATGGTTTTGATTGCAAATTTAGGCAATAATTATCACTGAATATTAATGATTATGGTCGAATATCTTTAAAATGAGATTTTTCCAATATTCTGGTTCCATAAAGTTAAGGCTGAATTTGTCACACCTACCATGAATGTTGATGAAACTCATTACCCTGAACAGTAAAAAGTATTTTATTGCTTTAAAAAATGTTGAAGTTGGAACATTTTTCTGGTTTTCAAACAATTGGAGCATATATATTTCCCAACCAATTTAAGTTTCAGCTTCTTTAATAATATTTCCTGAAAGTAACAACAAATTGATCTCTTACAAGATTCTTCCAGCATGATAGCTAGCAAGCTGTAAAAAATACAAATATAGCTTAAGAAAAATTTTTCCACAAAATATTACAAAATTATAGGGTAAATTAATTTATACAGTTCTAATTTGTGAAATTGCAGTTATTTTTCAAGTTGCCTAATTTCTCCTTATCTCATTTTTAACACATTCCGCGTGGAACATGTCAATTGACGTAGTCCCGTCCAAGTCAATAAATGGAGCTGGTCAATACAAGTGCTCTGCCAGTAAGGCCAGGAGGCCATTCTCTGCCTACGTAAGTAACTAATATCCATTCCAAGTTTTTTGACTGTGCGTATGACCTCCAGCAGGGAACCCTCTTTCGAACCGTACACGCCTTATGTAAATAGCCTTGTTTGAACTGAAGGTACGTTGTGGAAAACTCCCTCTTTGTCTTTCTTATTTATTTGACCGATTCTGACGACCTTCTTGAAAATCGCATCCGCAATGAATGTGTTAATTGCTAGCTAGCTTATACAAATACATAAATTACTCAAAAAAATAGATACACAGAAAAATATATAAAATCATACTGCAAATTCATTTCACCCTTCCAAACTTTAAAATTGTCATTATTTTTCAATTGGCCTACTTTTCCTCTTATTGCTTATTTGATAGGGATCCTCTGCATTTTTCACCTCATGGCATCTGGTCTCCCTATTCACACAAGCGAAGGTGACTTCCTGTAGAAAGGCATTCATTTACACAGCACAAGGCCACTTATGTAAAACAACCGAGTAAATGTCAACAACTTAGGGTCATTAAACTCAGGTTTCACTGTGGATGAGAATAAAACTTACCAACATATTAGATCCGAGTTGTTGGGAGTCTAGCACAGGAATGTATATTTCAGTCCTTTGGGCTGAGTAAGTGAGATGTGAGGTGCCTTCTACCTCATCTTGAATGAAGTCTTTTGTGTCAACAGGAGTCCCCAACTCTTCATCAGCTGCCTCCCCTCCTTGGATACTCTATGGATAGGGTAACAGTGATATGAAATTCACTTAATTCATAGTCAACAATTGAAGCATACTCCTAATATTAATGAAATAGGATTTTCAATGTGATATCCAAGCATTTGCGTAAAGCTTGACGTGTTTCTCTTAATCAAAAACTCAAAACATAAAAAGCTTCTGAAACCAAATTAGGCAGGAGAATACTTGGTATAATCAGTTCACATAGTGGGCGTAGTACAACGTACATGAGGCATGAAAATAGAAAATACACAAATATTTTCAACAGACGTGTCTTTAAATGTGAATCTTTGATGTGGAATATGTTTTTGATTCATTTCTATTGGAATTGAACTCCTGTTTCTATGTACTCAAATACCAACTCTGGGAGAGAAGGGATATATATCATATTTTGGCCACTATCTTAGGCAGAAGGGTATGAAATCATCAGCCTGATATTGGATGGGAGACTTAAGAAAAGCGGTAAACAGGAGAAAAAATTGTTCTAGGACTCAAAACATTATAGAAGAGAAAGCAATTAGAGATACATGGGACCAATTTCAACTGGCAAGAGAGCAATGCCTGAACAGCCAATGCACAGAATAGTGTACAGCATAGCAAAGAAAACAAATGAGAATCTAGGAAATTCTGATAAGTCCACTTCAATCATCTGGTGGACGAAACCTTACTAATTTAAGAGATTCTTATATTTTTAAATCTCATCACTGAATAAGGTAAAAAGTAAATACAGCTAACATGCTTTTTCAACTCTACATTTAGGTGAAAAATTTCTTTGCCAAAGAAACCTGTATAGAGTTGAAATTTTATCAGAAAAAAATTCTAAAACATCTAATTCATTAAACAAATTTTACTTACAAAGTGGAAAACCAATCCATTCCCTGTACAGAGAATCACTAACAAAAAACTTTTCTGAAAAGGTAAATTTCTAACAAAAGTACTTATCTGAAAAAATATTGAAGTTAAAAAAAAACAGACCTCAAAATTTATCATAATTATCAAAATACCAAGTGTAAATTTAACACAAAAATTTTTTCCTCAACATCCCCAAAAAATGCAGAATATCAGATTCAGTGATCATCTTGGTTGGTATTCAAAGAAAAAACCTAGGGATTTTAAAACACCAAAATTTCAATGCAGAATGCAATTTTAACAAATATAATATTCAAAGAAAGTTTTTTTTTGCTCAAAAACGAAATTATTTGTAATAGCAGAAGTGTCATAGAATGTTTTAGCAAATATAATGTTCTCATATCAATAAACATTTTTGCTAAAATAAAAATGTAAACATTACCCTGTAACAAAGTAACTGTCCAACACAGTAAACAAATTGATACTTAAAAGATACATCACATTCATTTTCTCATTTTGTTTAATTTTATGCATATAGTTTAAAACGTTAGTAATTACATTTTTTGCAACTACATATCAAGTTCAAAGCTGAAACTTAATTTCAAATACTGGGCCACTTCTATATACATTGCACCTCTCATCTTTTCGTATAATAAGCCGTGAAAATTGAGAGAAGTTTTTGAACTGTCAGCAGGCATGTTTTATTAAAAATAAAGAAAGCCTCAAGAATTCACATTTTGTGTGTGTAGTTGAGCCTATAATTGGACACTAACTTTCAGCTCAATTTAAGTTCACAATTACGATTAGCAGGAACCAGTAGGAGATTTTTTCGTTCGTTTTAACATGCTTCGGTCACCCAAGTGAGTACATGTTTAAAAGGGATTGTTTCATTGCGCAGTGGGTGCATTGCCTTTTATGAGTTGAGGAATTAATTTGCCCCACTTTGTTAGCCATAATTATTTTACAAGCACATAGCTGAATCAGACAACAAAACTTCTTTACTTATCACCACCAAAAACACCAACTGCAGGGTAAAAATCACTTTGCATGGAGATTGAGAAAAAAAGCTTGAGGGACACGTGGTAGTTTCACTACTCCGTCAACCTTGTACGACGGCCTTTTAAGTTCTCCAATATTATCAATTAACAATAATAATTCTCTATTTATTTTTAATCTCTAATCCAAGCACTTTTTAAAAAAAAGTTGGATTTACCACCTGCAAGACGTCATACAACATTCTATTTCCTAAGTTGTGGCATCAAGTGAATAATCAATCACAATTTTGAGTTAATCCAATAAAAAAACTGCTATAACAAGTTTAATCCACAACTAATGATTCAACTGGATTTCTCACTGCTGTCGACACAAAACAAAGTCTCTCACTTGACATTTACCGAAACATACCATGCACCAGTCTTCAAAAGAGAATAAACGAAAGTACTCACCCTAAAGCAATTCACCCCAGAAAGTTTTCTCAGCTTTGCGTCCGATTGTAAACAAGTCATTTTGAAAACACTGAATTCCGTGAGCTTTTTCAAGCATAGTGGACACAGGTTGGTGGGCAGGCCATCTCTCACAGCGACCTAAGATAGCAATCAACACGCTATACATTGAAGAAGAGCAGAAACTACTGAAAGTGAATAACTAAAGCAATATGACAAAGAAAAATAAATAAGTTGTAGGTATCGAAACACTTACTTCTAACCCGAGTAAATCATTTATAGCATCCTTCACAGTCATTCTGCAAGCTACGTTGGAAGTGAATATGTTGTAAAAATAATCATTATTCTTCATGCATAGTCTGCATAAGGTACCCACAGAATCCCTTTCTGATGAAGCGGTGAAAATCCCGGCGGTACGATTCATGTTTCAACTTCAATCACTCATTCAATCTGCAAATATGTTTAATCGTCGATGAAATCATTGACACACAACGGACTGAGATCTCCAGATTCGTCACGGGAGCTAAATAGATTTCAATGATACAACATATTTTTAGAATGCTCACGGTGAAAGAAAAGTTTAAATTTTAATATTTAAATAACTCAAAATCACCTCAACGAAAAAATACACAGCAAATTTGATATTATGGTTGACCTTCTACTTCACGCTAATAATCAATGTTAATTTTAGAGCATGCAATAAAGATTAGTTTGCTTTCGCGGAGTGTTAGTTTTCATTTCTACCGCTAGAAACAGATATACATAGCAGGCCTCTAATCAAGGCGCGTTCGGGTAGAAGTGAATATTAAGTATGAGACGGAGTATGCCAATAAATTGAATATGGTTTGTATTTTTATATTCTGGGTACTTAAAGTGTTAATCTTCTTATCTTCTTTACAAAATATTCCACTCAAAAACATCACTTATATAATTCAAATGAAAAAGTTGTTTTCGAAGGCTTTCTTTCCAAGTTAATTTTGTGTCATTAACGTATTTTTCTGAGTAAATATCAATTGAAATATAATTTATCATTTACATAGATAGTTTTCACGTTATCTACTCTTTGCAGACTTGTATTTATGTTGCTTCATGGAAGACTTCTTACATGGTTGCTTTACCCATTTGCCTCTAAACATTCTACCATTTTATAGTCGTTTGATGTGTCCCATCAACACCGTGCAACACTGCTTTGTCCCGAAAGCATTAATATTGCTTGCATAGTCTTAAATGAAAAGTCTCCTCCTTTTTCCATGCTGTTGCCGGTGAATTTCGGAACGCGTCTTCATTAGAAGCCTGCTATTTATATGTGCCTCTAGCGACGAAAATATAAACTAAAACTTATGGAAAGCAAACAAATCTTTGCTTGCATGATCTTATATAATCGTTGTTACAGAGAACTGCAAGGTCAACCGTCTTATCCATTTTGCTGTGGTGTATTTTTCCGTTGAGGTGCTTATGAATTATTTAAATTTTGAAATTTAAACTTGTCTTTAACCGTGAGCATTCATAATATAGGTTATATCATCGAATTGCACGTAGTTCCCGTGACGAATCTGAAGATCTCATTCTGTTGTGTGTTGATAATTTCATCGACGATTTAACATATTTAAAGATTGAATGAGTGATTGAAGTTGAAACATGAATCGTACCGCCGGGATTTTC
Source organism: Ischnura elegans (assembly GCF_921293095.1). NCBI lineage: Eukaryota > Metazoa > Arthropoda > Insecta > Odonata > Coenagrionidae > Ischnura > Ischnura elegans. The sequence goes on from NW_025791657.1 coordinate 2,678,302, forward strand.
AGCACTTCATCAGAAAGGAATTCTGAGGATACCTTGTGCAGACTATGCATGAAGAATAATGATTATTTTTACAACATATTCACTTCCAACGTAGCTCGCAGAATAACTGTGAAGGATGCCCTAAATGGTTTACTCGGTTTGGTAGTAAGTGGCACGTTGCCTACATTTTTTTGATTCATCTTTTTGATATTGCTTTCATTATTCCGTGTTATGAGCATCATTTCGCACTTCCCCAATGTATAGCGTGATGATTTCTATCTTAGGTTGCTGTGGGAGATGGCCTGCCCACCACCCTGTAACCACTATGTTTGAAAAAGCTCACGGAATTCAGTGTTTTCAAAATGACTTGTTTACAATCGGATGCAAAGCTGAGAAAACTTTCTGGGGTGAATTGCTTTAGGGTGAGTACTTTCGTTTATTCTCTTTTGAAGACTGGTGCATGGTATGTTTCGGTAAATGTCAAGTGAGGGTCTTTTGGTTTTGTCTACAGCAGTGAGAAATCCAGTTGAATCATTATTTGTGGATGCAACTTGTCAAAGCACTTGTTTGATTTGATTTACTCAAAGTTGTAATTGATTATTCACTTGATGCCACGACTTGAGAAATAGAATATTGTATGACTTCTTGAAAGTGGTAAATCCAACTTCATTTTAAAAAGTACTTGGATTAGAGATTAAAAATAAATAGAGCATTATTTTTGTTAATTGATAATATTGGAGAACTTTAAAGGCAGTCGTACATGGTTGACGGAATAGTGAAGCTAGCCCAGTTTCCCGCAGCATGTGTTTCTCAATCTCCGTGCCAAGTGCTTGTTACCTTGCAATTGATGTTTTAGTGGTGATACGCAAAAAGGTTTTTTGTGTCATTCAAATATGTGTTTGTAAAACAATCATAGCTAACAAAGTGGGGCATTCAAGTTCACCAACTCAAAAAGGCAATGAACCCACTATGCTATGAAACAATACCTTATAATATATTTACTCACTTGGGTAACCGAAGCATGCCAAAACGAACAAATGATCTCTTACCATTTCCTGCTAATTGTAAGGGTGAACTGAAATGCATCTGTAAGTTAGTGCCCAAGCATAGGCTCAACTGCACACACAAAAAATGTGAATTATTGATGTTTTCTCTATTTTATAACAATATATACTTGCTGATGGTTCAAAAACTTTTCTCAATTTTCATGGCTTATAATGCGAAAAGAGGAGAGGTACAATGAATGCGTAAGTGTTTAAAATTACGTTTGAGCTTTGGAGATGATTGTTGCAAAAATGTCATCACAAACGTTGTAAACAATTGACGTACAATAAAGAACGATCAGAAGATAGATGTGACATATCTTTTAAGTATCAATATGTTTAGTATGCTTGTTAGTTATTTGATATAAGATTGTATTTACATTTTTATTTTTGCATAAATATTTTATTAGTATGAGTATGTTGAGCTAGAATAATGTATGTAACTTCAGCTATTACTACTAATTTTCTTTATGAGTAAAAATAAAGTTTATTTGAATAATCTATTAGTTAAAATTGCATTCTCTGTTTCAAATTTTCGTGTTATCAAATGTTCTTTTTCTATGAATACCAACTAAGATATGCACTGTATGTGATGTGCTCTGTTTACTTGATTTTAAAGATGGCTTATTTGGTGTAATACCATATTTTATTAATTGATATGGTTAGCCTATGTAACAGTCTTCACAATCGTGGCTTGCCATGTCATATCCTTCATTTTTAGGGGTTGTTCAGGAAAGTTTTTTTGTGTAAAATTGGCCCTGGGTATTTTGGTAATTTTGATAAATTTTGAGGTATGTTTTGTTTAACCGAAATATGTCTTCTATAGGTTATTTTGTAGATGTTTACCTTTCCAGGAAAATGTTTTAATAAGTTTTTCATTGAACAGGGAATGGATTGTTAATCCACTTTGTAAGTAAATTTTGTTTAATGAATTATGATTATATAGTCAGAGCAGAACTCTTGAGCACAGAATGGAATGAATTTGATGTTTTAGATTTTTTTCTGTTTTACTTTCAAATGTATGCAAATTACTTTGGCCAAGAACTTTTCACCTATATGTAGAACTCAAATAGCATGTTAACTGTATATACTTCTATAAGTGATGTGCTTTGAAAATTAAAAATCTCCTAAATTATTTAAGGTTTCATCCACCAGACTTTTCGTGTGGAGGTGTCAGAATTTCTTAGATTCCTTTTTATGTTCTTTGATGTGCCGTACACTATTCAGTAGATTGGCTGTTTAGGCATTGCTCTGTTGCCCATTGAAATTGGTCCCAAGTATCTCTAACTGCTGCCCCATCTTTGGTGTTTTGGGACTTTGAACATCTTCTTCTCCTCTTAAGTACTTTCCTATAACTCTCCCATCCAGGATCAGACTGATGACTTCATACTTTTCCCCCCAGAAAGTGGCCAACATAGGAGATATACCTCTTTAATCCCAGAGTCCATTTTTGAGCACATAGAAAGAAGAGGTTAATCATAAAAGAAATGAATCCAAAACATATGCTACATGATTGGATCACATTTTAGGACACCATTGTTGAAAACATTTCTTTTCTGCTTCCGTTGCCCCAAGGATGTAATACAGGCACTACGTAAACTGAGAATACGAAGTATCTTCTAGCCTAATTTGGATAAATAGCTATTTAGCTTTTGATTTATTGAATAAGAGACACATGTCAATTTTATGCAAATGCTTGAGTATAAGATTGAAAATCCTATTTCATCAATATTAGGAGTAAGTTTCATTTGTTGACATTGAAGGAGGTGAGTTTATCGCAGTTACTTTCTCCACAGAGTATCCAAGGGGATGAGGCAGCTGATGACATGTTGGGGTCTTCTGCTGACACAAAAGACTTCATTCTAGATGAGATACAAGGCACCTCACATCTCACTCATTCAGTCCAAAGGACTGAAATATACATTCCTGTGCCAGACTCACATCAATTCAGAGATAATATGTTGGTAAGTTTTATTCTCATCCAAAGTGAAACCCTTGTTATACGACCTTTATTTTTTTATATTTACTATGTTGCTCGACAAAATTGCTTAAGCCCAATGTAACTGAATGCATTTATACGGGAAGTAACCCTTGCTTGTGTGACTAGGGAGACCAGATACCATGAGATGAAAAAGGAGGACAGCACCCTATTAAAAAAGAAATAAGAGGAAAAGTAGGCCCCTTGGAAAATAACATCAATTTTATAAGTTGGATCAATAAAATTAATTTACTCTATGAATTTATATATTTTTCTGTGGATCTAATTTTCTTAAGCATTTTATTTATTCGTATCATCCTGTTAGCTATTAACATATTGCACATTCAATGTGGATGTGATTTTCATGAAAGTCCTTAGAATTGGTCAATAAAATAAGAAAAAAAATCAGAGGGAGTTTTCCATAACATACCTTCCGTTCAAACACTGCTTTTTACAAATGGTGCACACGGTTTATAAGGGGGATTCTTGTTGAAGTTCATACGCACGGTGGAAGAACTTGGATTGGATAGTAATGACATACCAAGGCGGAGAGTGGACTCCTGGCCTGACTGGTAGAGCCTGTCAATTGATGTGCTCCACACTGAATGTTTTAAAACTAAGATAAGAAGAAATATTGCATTAATTTCATAATTTAGATATGTAAAAATTTATTAGATCTGTGATGATATATATATTTCGTCTACCTAATTTTCTCAAGCAATTTTTACATTTTTTACACCTAGCTGTTAACAGATTTTCAATACACGCAATCATAATTTTCAATTCGAAGTACAATTTCCCACTTTTCAAAAATCCACGTGGATATTGGACAAAAATCTGCACCGTACCCACTGGCAGGTGTTCTATGAATAAAAATACCCGCTGGATCCTCCCGACATCAAGGTGCAAAAGGGTTAAAAAGAAAGGATGAATGGAGGAAAAGCAGGACACTTGAAACTTGCTATGCCGAGCACATGGCTACTGGGACCGCCTTGTCAAGGAAGCCATTCAGATCCGCGTCAACCGCAACAACTTCAACAGGGACACTGGTTTCCAAATCAGCAATGCTTGGAGACCAATAATGAAGTCTATTATATACGACAAAAATGGCGGGAAAACCTCAACAAGCGTGAACCAATCAGGTTACACCTGAACTCGGATGGAGTGTATATATACTGAAAATTTTTTAAGAACGGCATTCAGAAGATCCCCTGAGGATGATCAGCAAGTCGCAGATAGAAACGTCGGGAGACATGGACGACATCAACCGGTGGAAAACCCGAGAAACCTTTCTGCAACTGATACGCCGGGAAAATCTAAGATCATACATAACTCACCTCTACGGGGAGGAGACACATCGCAGCGTCCGTAAACTTTCGGACCTACGCAAGGAGAAGGCAAAACTATTATGCAGTCTTGCTTTTCTTCTGAAATGCCGCGACGAAGAGGCTATTCCAACTTTTGCCAAGGTGAAATCCTCGCTTAAATCGACGAAAGTAGATCGAATTCTCCAACGGACCAGCCTTGCCCTGCTCAGAGAACAAATACAGAACAAACGACGGATGCTGGATCACAACGCCAAAACTTTGAGAGATCTTCACCTACGCCTCTCTACCATTCTTTCACAGATTGACTGGGAGCATGTTGATCGGGCCACCGCAGCCTTGGGTGATTCATTGCATAACCGTGACACGGAGAGACTGAAGCAGAAGTTCGAGCGTCTACCTAGGAAAAATAAACCTAACACGAAACCAGATCGCCACCGCTTGGTAATAAATCTCACCGACGAGAGGATAGACGAAGACACCTTATCTGTTCTCTCCAAGGGCCTGAACTTTGCACCGGCACCACGATCAATACCATTCAGCGACATCATCGGTGGAGTGGAGCAAGCAGTACGAAAACTACCCAATGACGCCGCAGAAGATATAAGAGCAGAGATATCTATGACTTTGAAGAAAGCTGTGCCGCCCAAGTCCAACATCAGTTTTAAAGAAAGAGCTGCTCTGCGATCCTTACGGAAAAATACTGCAGTAACCATCTTACCAGCCGACAAGGGCAACGCTACCGTACTCATGAAAACATTGGATTATCAAGAGAAGATGAAGGAGTTACTCACAAACAACTCATACAAGAGAATTCCACGAGACCCCACGGACTCTATTAGCAGAAAGACTATTAAGCTCATCAAAGAAGCGGGAATTCCACTGGAGACAGCGAGGCACCTTCGAGCAGAGGCACCGGTACCTCCCAGAATCTACGGATTACCGAAGATCCATAAGGAAGGAGTTCCACTTAGACCAATCGTGAGCGCCATAAGTTCGCCAACCTATAATCTGGCAAAATATCTAACCGGCATTCTTGCACCACATGTGGGTGTAAGTGAACATCATGTGAAGAACTCACTGGAATTCGTCGAGACCATCAAAGAGATCCGAGTGGACACGACTGACATCCTTGTCAGCCTGGACGTGGTGTCATTGTTTACCTGTGTACCATTGGCTGACACGATGCGGCTCTTAGCAGAAAGATTCGACTCTGACACAGTCAAGCTCTTCCATCATGTGCTGACTTCGACCTATTTCTCATTCGATGGACAATTCTACGAGCAGACAGAGGGTGTAGCCATGGGTTCGCCGCTATCCCCAGCAATTGCGAATTTTTACATGGAAAACTTTGAAAAACAGGCTCTCAACTCAGCTCCACTGAAACCCAAATGCTTTTTTAGATATGTGGACGACACGTTCCTGATCTGGCCACACGGAAAAGACGCCCTGGACCTGTTCTTCGCCCACATGAATAGTCAGCATCCGAGCATCAAATTCACCATGGAAAAAGAGACAAATGGCCAACTCCCGTTCCTCGACATTCTAATCCAGAAAAAGAAAGATGGAAGCCTGGGACACAGCATATACAGGAAAGCGACTCACACCGACCTATATCTCAACAATCAGAGTCATCACCACCCATCACAGAAGCAAGCTGTGTTGTCTACTCTATTGCACAGAGCGAAGAAGATTCCCGATAACGAGAGCATCCAGAATGAGATAAAGCACCTGCAGATTACGTTTCGGAAAAATGGCTATAGCAAACATCAGATTTCTGAGGCCCTAAAAAGGACCTTTAACAAGCCCATTGGCGGCATAAGAGAGCCGCAAGAAGAGCCGACCGCGAAAGCCTTTCTTCCCTATGTCTCCACAATATCCGGAAAGATACAACACATTCTAGGCAGATACAATATTAAGACAATTCATTTACCACCTCCAAAGCTCAGGGATCAACTGGTGAGAGTAAAGGATCCCCTCGGACTGAAGACACCAGGAGTCTACGAAATTCCATGCGAGTGCGGAAAGAAATACATTGGAGAGACCAGTCGGACTATTGAAACCAGAACGAAGGAACATCAGAGGTACTTACGGCTGGCCCAACCGGAAAAGTCTGCAGTGGCGGAGCATAGCATCAATGAAGATCATGCCATACAATGGAAGGAGACGAAACTGCTATGCCGAGCACATGGCTACTGGGACCGCCTTGTCAAGGAAGCCATTCAGATCCGCGTCAACCGCAACAACTTCAACAGGGACACTGGTTTCCAAATCAGCAATGCTTGGAGACCAATAATGAAGTCTATTATATACGACAAAAATGGCGGGAAAACCTCAACAAGCGTGAACCAATCAGGTTACACCTGAACTCGGATGGAGTGTATATATACTGAAAATTTTTTAAGAACGGCATTCAGAAGATCCCCTGAGGATGATCAGCAAGTCGCAGATCGAAACGTCGGAAGACATGGACGATATCAACCGGTGGAAAACCTGAGAAACCTTTCTGCACACATTTAATGAAACATAAAATTAAAAAAATGTATAAAGAATTGCTCATTAATGACCAAAATATATAGGAAGATACAATAATATAAATGTTTAGTTATAAAAGTATTCTTGTTGTAGAATTTTTAACATTGAGGTCACATCTGAATTGACATGGGGTCATTCCATTTGAAATGAACCAGGTCATGACACCCACCGACTCGGATTTTCATGAAACTTATGGTGATCGTACATCCTGGTATAATTAGATATTGTACACAATTTTATCCTCCAATTGTCAATTTTTAATGAAATATGAGCAGTTGAACCTTTGGCGTGACCCGTAAAGTGCCGCAACATGCAACACATTGTGATTTTTATTTTCATCCATAATTCCATTCCTGTGAGATGAAAAGCCATTATTATTTTCTATAGCTAAGTGGTCTATAATGATCCCACGACTATCTTAAATATTCAGTACATGAAGTAATTCAGCTGCAAAAAAACGAAGTGTACAAAAAAATCTCGCTTGTAACATTTTAAATTGTCAGCATCCCCAGGAAAAGGCCATGCGAATACAGACACATGGTTCAGTTAAAAGTAATCATTAATGTATGAGCAAAGATCCTGATGAAAAAAAGTCGCGAGTCTGACGTTCCTTTTATTAAAAAAATACTCATTCATGGTCACGATAAAAAAATGGCTCTTTTTCAAGTCACATAGAATTTACACAATTCAGAGGAGAAATAAGCTTATACTCATGATTAAACAATATTGGAGCTTGCATTATCTCACTATAGTGTATGCTCCTGGTTCTTAGAGTAGGAAACACAAAGGCAATCATGTGAATGTACTTCCCAACGTACTGCTAATTTTTTGCTTTCAGGACTATTCCTACCAAGCTATTTCATACAAGGGTATGAAGTAACTGAATAGTATGGCATAAAAGGCAGAGGAGAGCTATCAGAAAGTTTTCTCCAATTTCAGTCCAAGTGAAGTTAATTCAATTCTCATTCATATGGTGCTGCCTTAGTGATATTGTGTGTTGAATTTCAGACTAAGCAACTGGTGTGTGTGATTGATAGCCAGACTTAATTGTAACATGTCTTATTCGTGTTGAGGTATGTCTTGCCATGTCAGAGATAGCATTGTCCAGTGTTGGCAAAGAACTCTGTTCTGAATTTCACCAAAAGAGCTACACAAACACAGCCCAAACTTTTGTTTTCAAATAACTACCAGAAGTGGACAGAGAATTCATTGCCCTGCGGTGCAATATTCCTATTTCATCACTGTTGACTGTGTGCTCTCATCATCTTCATTGCTACTTAAAGTGAGTGTTATCAGCTCAAATGCTGTACCCCTTTGCCTATCATAAAGGTCCTGTTAGGAAATATCTGAGGACCATATCTCTAAAAAAAAGGAAGTCCGTGAGAGCAGCAGGCATCATGGTGAAGCCTAGAGAAAATTTGCTGTATGTGTGACATTAGGATTTCCAAAATTTGCAAAAGTGATATTGTTTCCAATGGCATTGACGAAAGCGATGAAGAACTTACATCAGTTAAGTCTGGGTAAAAGGTCATAGAAAATAAGATGAAGGAAACTGCAGCTTGGAGGCTTTAAAGTGCTCTCCTTTGAAATTACATTCTTTGTCTTTTCATAGTAGACACTCATATGGAAAAGGATATATAACATTGGCTAAGCATTACCTTGTTTATATAGTGTCTGATGCATTGAAATTAGTGAATCCATCCTGGAAAATGTAAGTTGTGATGAAGATGAGGGTGACAGTCAACTGGTCAAGCAAAAGGCAGCCAACCTGGATGACCTTCTGACTAAAATAAAGAATAAATTGCCGACAGTTAGCTGGCAGGGTAAAATTCAAATGTTGACCCTGGCCCCCTTATCTTGGTCTAGGAAAAGGATTATAAGTGAATTTCATGTTTCAGGCTACACTAAGAGACAAGTAAAATAGTTAATTGATGATGAGGGAATACCTGCTATGCCATCATCATGTGCTGGGAAACCACTTCCTATCTCCTCGGTAGAGCTGGTGAAAAATTTTTACGAGCTTGACTGGAATTCTATACAGATTCCTAGAGCCAAAGATAAAGTTAATGTGGGTAAGAGCAGTACCCACAAGAAAAAATTGGGTTCTCCAAATTTTGTTTACTTCATTCAAAATGGTGTGTGATAGATGGTGCTTCTGGGACTCACTCAGTTTGTGTTTGTGTTATATATCAAAATGTGAAACTGCTAATTAGCGCTTTGCAATTGAAGGAAATTTATAAGGAGTTGATGGATATCATCATCTGTGACAAAAACAATGCAGATTTTATGCTAAGAAAATGTTCTTACTGTCAAGTTAAAGGCCAAAGCCTAAGATAAAGGCTAAATGGCCCAGGCTAAAGGATATCATCATTTCTGTATTTTGTGAATATACCCCTACTGATACAGTGAAATATAGTCAGTGAGTTTCCTCTGGTAGAATAGAACTTCAATTGTTTACATCATCCATTGATGAACTCTTGGAAATTCTATGCCTCAAAATGAATAAACTGATATCACATTGTTATGTCTCTAAAGAACAATCCTAGTTGTTCAAAATAAGCAAACAAACCCTCACCCGTGAAAAGACGGTTATCGTAATAGATTTTACTGAAAACTTTTTATTTTTAATTAAGGTTGAAGTTCAAAGTTATCACTGGACCAAACTAGCATGCACCCTACCCCTTGCTTGGTTTACCTGAAGAAAGATGGTACTCTCACTACCTCATCCCATTGTATCATATCTGATGACCTTTGTTATGGAAGAGCAACGTCACCTTATAAAATTTTAAAAGAGAACTTCACCTACGATCCAAGAGGTTCAGTACTTCACAGATGGATGTGCTGGGCAATGTAAAAACTACAAGTCTTTTATAAATTTGTGCCATCATTATAATGACTATGGAATGAATGCAACCCGGACTTTTTTCCGCAAGCCATGGAAAGTCTTCCTGTGATGGTTTAGGTGGTACCACTAAACGAATGACACAGCAAATAGCAAACAGTAGTGGGATGTATGAATTTTGTAGAGATAATATGAAAGACATCAACATCCATTACATTAAGTCTAGTGATGTGGCTTGGACACATAGTAAACCTCTGAAAGATCCACCAAGGCAAAAACAATTCCAGGCACAAGAAATATCCATAATTTTGTGCCTTTACCGGATGGAAAAGTCACTGCAAGGTTCACTGGCCTGGATCATGAGTTCAGAACGATATTTTATTTTGTTCTGAAATGGTGGGTTTCCCAGAAAATTTGGCTGTTTTTTCATATGCAGCTTGTATTTACAGCAAGCAGTGTGGTACATTGGACTGGTGGAAGCTGTCAACCATGAAGAAGGTGATGTTTCAGTTAAATTCATGACTCCTAAAGGGCCCTCACTATCATTATTCTCTTGGCCAGAGAGATATGTTTGCTGTGTGCCACTAGGACACAAATTTTGGGTGCTTAATTCTCCTGCAACCACAAGCTCTGGTATGTCATACTACTTCTTGAGGGAGGAAGTGGCCAACATTCAAAAAAATATTAAGACTGTGAAAAACACTAAGACATCTTAGAATGTGTTAAGCCAGTTAGAAAGAGGAGTTTCACTTTCAAATCAATTGATTAGGTTGTTAATTTAGTTTTACGGTTTTTACCTAAATTTCCAATGATGTAGAATGACTAGATGAAACATGGAAAGGGTGAAGTACCTGAGAAATTTCTCAATTCAAATGATTGGATGACGGTTCCTTTTTACATTTGATAATGTACATTCCTGTGATATCAATACATCTGGGTATGAAATATATCTGTTCTTTGGAAACAGATTAGAAGGAATGTAGACTATGATAGTGTACTATGGATCATGAAGGTTTTTTTAAATTAAAACTCCTTCTGCTCGAATAGTGCAGGTAGCACGAAATTAGCAGTAAGTTGAGAAGTACATTGACATGATTGCTTATGTGTTTACTACTCTATAAGCCGGTAGCATACGCTATAATGAGTTAATGCATGCTCCAATATTGTTTAAACATTAGTATTAGCTCATATATCCTCTAAATTTTGTTATTTCTATGTGCCTTGAAAAAGAGCAATTTTTTACCATGAACTTAAATGAGTATTTTTTTAATAAAAGGAACGTCAGACTCGCGACTTTTTTCATCAGGATCTTTGCTCATACATTAATGATTGCTTTTAACTGGACCATGAGTCTGTACTCGCATGGCCTTTCCCTGTGGATGCTGACAACGAAAAATGTTACAAGCGAGACTTTTTTGTACACTTCGTTTTTTTTGCAGCTGAATTACTTCATGCACTGAATATTTAAGATAGTCGTGGGATTATTATGGACCACTTAGCTATAGAAAATAATAATGGCTTTTCATCTCACAGGAATTGAATTATGGATGAAAATAAAAATCACAATGTGTTGCACGTTGCGGCACTTTACGGGTCACGCCAAAGGTTCAATTGCTCATATTTCATTAAAAATTGACAATTGGAGGCTAAAATTGTGTACAATATCTAATTATACCAGGATGTACGATCACCGCAAGTTTCATGAAAATCCGAGTCGGTGTGTGTCATTTGGTCAAAATATTGGTTGATTTTATATGGAATGATCCCATGTCCAAATTAATCCAAAAGTCTGTTCACTATATTTGTGACCGTGAGTTGCACAACATGAGGCAAAACGTCTGACCGCCCTCATCTCCTTAGGGAGATAGGTCAATATTAGCGTAATTACACCTCCATTCTTGTGAGAGAAATGTCACACATCCCATGGAGGAGTCTTATGGTGGACTATCTCAATTCTCCTTTCTAGCCTATTGTCTTTGCTACAGCATAGGTGAATCTCAAGCTTGCTCTCTTTTTCTTCAATCAATCTTCCTGCTTGACCTCAACATAAGAAGAAGCCAGAATCCTCATACAACATATTTATAAGCAAGGGAAGTACAATAAAGAACGGAATTCAACTTATTCATTTAGTAAAATCTAAAGTTTAGTTGAATCTAAAAAAAGACAACAATACAAATAATGTAAACATGAAGGAAACATGTTTCCCCTATGTTGAGCGAATGTGTCTCTCTCAACCAAAGGAAGTTTTGCAAGGTCCCTTCCACTCTCGCAGTTTCCTTATCGTTGTGTGAGTGCACATGCCTCAACTGAAGAAACCCTAGCAAAGTACCTTCATCCATAGCAAAAACTTCCTCTTAGCTGGGTGCTTGTAATGGATTTCCATTTAAGTTTCACTACTTTGAGAGTTTGACTTGTATGAATTCTTCCGTTCCAGTTAACCAACACAGTACTTGTTTTGTCCTGCCTCTTGATCCTTACGTTACGACCATAGGAGACTTTTCATGTTTCAGGATCGAAGCTGTAAGGCTCGCTTTACTGTTCTGTAGCAGAATCTGTCGTGTGTGCGAAGGTGCAGTCATAAAATTCGTCGTCTATAGCAGGGAAATGCTAGAATGCATTCAACAATCGGTGGGTGTAAGATGGCAAAATAGCCCCTGTTCTAATTTCCTTCATGCATTTGTGCAATTCCTAGCCATTTTAGAAATAAATGCCGTTCTAATCTGAGCCATTCCATGATGCGTGTAAAATGGCTATCAAAGATTTTGGATGTTTCCTATCATGAATCACTTGCATTTTTCTGTCTCTTTGTCTTGTCAACTACATAAATGCCCATAGATGTAAAACAGCCCACAAACAATTTAGTCAATCATCCAGAATGTGGAAATTTTACTGCTGGAGTGTAATATGCTTCTTTCCTGTCACTAAATTTCCTTAACATGACGTTTTTTGTAACATATCTATTGTTTTTGGTGAGAGATACCGATAGTAGATTCAAATAATTGATGAAAAGAATTTTTTCTTACATGGAACGTCTTGATGGGCTCATAAAAAGAATAAAAAGTATTAGAGTTATTGTTTAGAAATTGTTTAATAACTGACTTAAGGAGACAATGTCATCATAGAGAACTTCTGTCTCTAAATAGATTCACAGATAATGAGGGTTTTACTTCACTCCTTTGCTAACAACGAGAAAACACTAATCCCTCTGCCCCATATTGTGCCCTGGACAATTTCAATGCAACATATAATGCATTATAAATGGCAATGTAAATCAAGGTTCTACAGGATAGAATAATGTCTGAGTTGGAAGGGGAAGAATTTGCCCACTTCTACTGTGGATAGCACATAGAGAAGCATTCCACATTAAGGTGTGCAGAGTAAACTGGTCATGTCTGCCATTTCATTTTAGGTTGTCAATAAAATCTTGTGCAAACAAGATTTCAGCCAGCTTGAGTGGTCTCAGGTGAAAGAGGTTTTATTCTTATTATTTACATTTTTATTTTGCCCCCATTGATTGGCACCCAGCATTATCTTCTAGGTAACTGTCAAAGATGAGAATGAAGACCCTCTCAGTGAAGGTAATTATCCTGTGACGTACACACAGGATCCAGCTGGATATTCAAGTAATGCTTTAGACCCTTTGGCGGCTGACGACTTGGTAAGTTCTCGTTTGCTTTGTTAAGCACAGTTTTGCTACTACACATATTCAGTCCTCTATGTATAATTCGAATATCATTTAACAATACCTTTTCCCTTCCTTTATTAAATATGGAATAGGAATATGATCACAGGAATATTTCCTCCGTGGAATATTCCTGTAGCAGTTGTTAGAAAAGCAAAACCTTTACCCTAACTTTGTCAAATGTGAATAAATTAACTTGAGATGCGTAATAAGTCTTCTTTAGAACTTTCACAGTTAGTCATGTTAGTTGAAGAAAAGATTCTGTTGCCTTGCAAATTTTTGGGTGGCCCCAACGTTTCCTGACCGATTCTGGTTTCTTTTTCAAGAGAGATCATGGGAATCAAAATTCCGAAAAATTTTGGCCCGTTGGCCCAAAAGTTTTTTCGACTAACATAGACATGTGTCATTCTTGAAGAAATCATTCAAAATGAATGGTTTATTCTTTTGAACAGAATGGGGGCATAGAGCTACTCTAATCACTCACCATTGCTCACTGAACAATTGAGGACTCTGACATCATGGCATTTCCCATTTTTCTCAGCATAGAAACACCACACTCACTTCCAATCACCACATAACAGAAGGACGGATCATCTTCATAAGTCCTAAGATATCTTTGAGGCAACACTACTGTCCGCTAACTATTTCATTGGGACGTATTTCTTCTCTTTTACATCTTTTATAACTTTTACTATTTTTCCAGCAGTCCGTCTATAGCTGTTTTTATCAGGCCATCATGTCTCATTATGCGGTCAACTACTGGTGAAGTCATTTCAAATGTGAAAAACCTTTCATGGTGAATGATAAATCCTGTTGTGTTAGTTCTGGCTGGCTGTATTGCCACATAGTCAGGTGATGCAGTTTCTAGCCAATCCTACCAAACATGAATTGCTCCCAAAAAAGAATTTATATTAGGCATATAGCAACTGTTGCAGATGTGGATGTAGTGAGAACTATATGGAGTAAATGATAAGGGGGACTCAGGATTTGTCCTTCAGCATCTTTGGAAAGGGAATGTTGGATGTTGGCAAACCAGGGTGGTTGTCAAGAGGCATCAATTTCTTTCCATGAGGTGATTTTAATGGAACTTGTTATGTATTCATCTTTGATTGAAATAAAATATAATGATCACCTTTAATGGATGAAAACAACTTTTTTGTACTACGTCTGCACAAGTAGACAAAAAATCTTGGTTGCCAATGAATATGTCATGAGACCATGATTTCACAAATAATTGCTGATAAATTTGTTGTTCCTTTCTAGGAAGGGTTTCCTATGGCTAATTGAAAAGAGAGAGTAACTTAATGGGCCATATTTTGTTAGTCGATGGATTTCTCCCATCTTCCTATCTGAGGTCAGAATAGCTTTTCAGGGAATTTTGCAATTATGTATACACCCTATATTTGTTATTTTGGTTGTGATCTTTTTGCTTCTAATACCAATTGGTGTAAAACTGTATCAATGAAGTGTTAATTCTCTTTTTTCTCAGAGTGGCATGGTAAGATGTGGGTCTCCTTCTGTAAAAGCAGATCAGTTCAGTGATGATGGAGGTGGATATGCACACAATAATAGCACTAATGGGGCCACAACTGACCTCGTGTCCCAAGCCACTGATCAGGTAATCATAATAATAATAACAATAATAATTACAATATTTTAATTGGTCAGGTGATCTGTTTGGACAAACATAAGACATGTCAAGGAGTATATATGATACAAAAACAGTACTAATGAAGAAAGAAAAAAAATTTTATATGAAGAAATCGTCATAATTATGAATATAGTTTTTTGCACAAACAGTCGCAGTATACATGAACACAAAGGGGTGATGTAATATAGTTAATTTTTTGAAGTGGAGCGTGACATGCTGTGTAAGGAGACATTTTACCGAAGAGCTGCAGTATCCTTTTTTGAATTTTGAACGTTATTTTAGAAGTGGGTCTAGGGCCCCAGATGAGGATACTAAACATCATATTTTGGTAGAATTCACCATATTAAATTGACAATAATACATCAATGTCTAGTAGCCGTAACTTGCTACTCGTGTTTACTTAAAATAGTGATAGACTGAACGAATTGACGGGAATTTGTGCAGCTAACTCGAAAAACGGTCAACAAGGAAGCGTAGTGTATTGCATATACATATAATATACATATAGATATATATCTCATTGTCAGCCATCAGTGAGTTTTACCGGTCAAATTGTTTTGAAGAGACGATTTTTACGATCAATAGTACGTATTTAGCTGCTAGACATCAATTAATGGTTTTCCGATAGGATATACGACTTGAAAACTTTTTTTTTTCATAAAAATCAGGAAGAAATACTTAAAACCTCGATAAAGGTATCATAAAGCTTTTTCATACTGCATATATAATGCTTAAAAATAAACTCCAAGACATTTTTATTAAAGCACTCTACCGCTTGGTGTTAAGGTAGGTTTGCATGGAGCATTCACAAAGCATTCCAAAAGTCCCCCTTCCCTCCTAAATTCACAACTTCACCCTTTCCATGCTATCTAAAAATCCTATTCTCTCCTTTGTTTACCCAACATTCTATCCTCCATCTTGCTTAAAGTAATACACATTTAACCTTTTCGAGCCGAGCTCCTTCTGGGGAAGTTGCTTTTGGTTCTACGAAGGGTTTGAGATTTTCTTTTTCGCCCCGTATGGAGTTTTTTTTTCGGCTCGGGACTGACCAGGTAGTCGCTTCCTCCCCTTAATGACCTTTCCTAGTGGGGATAATCCTCGACCCTTTTCCCCGAGAGCAGCCCATCCCGGCGTACTTTTGCGGTCTGTTAATTGTTACCAGTGCAATTTTAATTTTTTTTATTGTAACTGTTGCATTAAATGTCAGTTCATCAATGTATTCCTTTCATTTTGCAATGCCTGTAGAACTTTTAAAAGAAGTTCTACGGTTAGTTTTAGGGTTTACAGCAAAACGGCATTATATCATAGACCAACAAATACTTTAAAGGGAAGGAAATCTTTCAATGTTCCTAGCCTACTTCTAAATATTTACGATTTATGATATTAACATAATTTAGATCCATGATGCCAAAATCCGCACTCCTCATTTGCGTCTGCTCTCCAGTTCTCTGAAAACATGAAAATGATACATTTAGAATTTTTTTAGAAGAATATTTTCCTGAAAAATTCTCATAAAACTACTTGAATCATACAAATTTGTTGTTTGAAATGGCTAAATATTATTTTAAAGCAAATTTGCTGTTATAAATATAAATTCATATTACGCACGAAATAAAAAAATACAAAACACTGTTTCTAGAATAAATTTCCCATCCTTCTTTTGCATCCGAGCTTTGGACCGGCAATGGCGAAGTTAGCCTAGTCGGTAGATCTTGCTGTGATCTTCTTCCTTTAGCCATTCTGTTTTGCCTGAGGTATGTTTCCAAAATCTCCCGAATAAGGTTGACCTGGAACTTTTCTATCGGTATCCTTTTTTTGTGACAGCCTTATAAAGACAATGCGCATTCAGCACTGACGCATCCAGCATGTGAAAAATAGTTTTTTATACCACTTGACTGTCGAGAACGTAAGCAAAACTAACAAAAGCAAAACGAAAGGCACTTCAAGAAAAAAATCCTGGCTGTATAATTCCAAGAAAAAATGTCATTCCACCAAAACATCATTTGAAAAAAAATCCTTGCAGGAGGAGGAAGGGGAATGCATACAGAACATTTACGGTTAAATTTGAATATATGCCAAGAAAATTTTGAAAAGAAAATGAGCTTTTCCGAGAAGAGTGAGGTTATTATCTTCCACGCACATATTTCCGTAGGAGAATACTTACACCAATATACTCTTGGGTCTTCCAGTTTGGAGGATGATAAGTTTTTCCTAGAAAACATTAATGCGCTAATGTGTCCTGAAATAAGCCCATGAGGGACACAAAGCAGACCACCTGGATCCTGACCAGAGAAGCAAGATATGAGAGTAATTACCTAGGTGGTGCAGTTCTCTTTCATTCATGGTATGGGCTGCATCGCACAGCAGGGTTCCACAGAAACCATCCCTGGTATAGGTAGCGGAATGCGTACAGATAATTAACGGCTAAATTTGAATACACAGCAAGAAAATTTTGAAAAGAAAATGAGATATTCCGAGAAGAGTGAGGTTATCACCTTCCAAGTACATATTTCAGTAGGAGAATACTTACACCAATATACTCTTGGGTCTTCCAGTTGGAGGATAATAAGTTTTTCCAAGAAAACATTAATGCGCTAATGTGTCCCGAACAAACTCTGTGAGGTGCAACCTGACCAGAGATCCAAGATATGAGAGTAACTACCTGGGTAGAGCAGTTGTCTTTCCTGCAATGGTATGGAATGCTTCTCACAACATGTGTCTACGTAAAACATTCCTTATCATACATTATCGTACATTAAATTTACGAAATTCTAGGATATGCATTAATTAGTATTTATAGCGAAATTCGTTTAAAATACCTTTGTATTCAAGAGTTGGTAAGAGGTTATTAAAAATATTCGCTGTAATTTTGGCTCACGACAAAGAAATGAGAGAATCATATTTTATTACATTACGAGGGTTTTTTTTCATAGAAGTTAAATCAAATATTCTATTGAATTTCACTGCAAATGTACCTAACAAAATAACGTATATTTTTAGATGTAAATCATTACAATATCGCTCCTACAAACTTGCTAGTGAGTTATAAAAATAACAATTAAACATCTAACCTTAGCATCTCCAAAAATTGTTCTAGGTGATGATCAACTCCGTTAATATGAACGCTAGAATTCCGTTTAAAATTTGGAACCAATCAGCAGAACATACAGTATGTAATTCCTGGCATTGATTTTCAATAAATGCAAAATGAACGTTTTTAGTTATTTTAACTTATAAACAAATAAGTGACCATTAGCACCTTCCTTGAGTGGGTCACTAAGTGCCGGGATAGGCCGAGATAATCCCCATGCGGACAATAGGAAAGGGTCGGACCTCTCACGCTGAGAGACTCTAATGGTGGTTGGGACCCACTTAGCATGCTTGACCGCAAAATCGTGAAAACACGGCCTTTGGCCTTTTGCTTCGAAAACGTCAAGCTATGATAATCCGGCCTTCCTTCTTTAGCATCAGAAAATTCAGGCCGTGAAATCACGCCCTGCGTAGGGAAGAGGTTAATACAGTTACTCCCTGTGAAGCACCATTAAAAAAGCACCAAATATCGAAATGTAATGAATATAGCATGTTTATGATCGTTTTAGGCTTACTTTTTGTATGTTAAGAGGGAGGTATGATACCCACTGTAATTAAGGTTAGATTGGCAGTGGAATGAGCTGAAATTGCTATTATTGTTTGCATGCTATGAATTGCTCCTTTATACTCCAAAGCTATTTATTGCCTGGCTCACTACAGAATTAAAAACTGCTATACCGACACATGGAATTACAACCCCTTGGATTATTATAGTAACCTTTGTTAGATGAAAGAATGCTAGGGTAATAGTCATATAAAGCAGGGACTATGATTATCATCCGCAAAATGCAGAATAATTTTAAAAGGCTACTATGCAAATTCAAGGTTGGTAATAAATCCAGGCATTGCAGTAGGATGAGCTAACAGTATGATGAACTCTTGGCATGTGAGTAAACACATCTCATCCATCTCAGCAAAGCATGCTTTGTATTTTTTTCTGTACTCTTTTGAGCGATTTGCCCATACTTGAATTTTATGTGATTCTGTATTTTAAAAGACTTAAGAATTTTCATCATGATGTAAAACATCTAGCAGATACAATCCTCGTAATACAAATGCATTTTTCAAGTGTGTAAGATAACTCAATGTGAAGGGCAACAGTATTTTGAAGCATTTAAAATTAAACCAAAGTCTCAGTCACACTTTCAAGCGTTAGAAAAATTTTTATTCACTCATGAGTTGCATTTTTTTACCGGATACTAATCCTGCATTTTCTTGAGAAGATGAGTTATTTCCTTTTTTGAGCATTGTCGTACATTATAATTATAGTACAATTTAGTGCACATAAATGTAACAAACAAGGTGTACATGTGAATATTAACTGGTGAATTTTTTGAGGTGGTGTGTAGATTCTTATCAATGCTATATTTGGGAGTCTTTATTTTTTGACGAACTAATGAAGCTATTTCTATATGTATATCTGCATCTCTGTCGATAATGATGCTGACATTGGACTCATATGCAGGCACAGACCTCAATATCTTCCCATGGTGAGGAGGTGGATGCTGAAGGCACTGGAGCCATCGAGATAGACCTTGACTCTGTGCTGGTTTTGGCCAAAGAAGAACAATCCCCCAAGGAGACTGATGCCACTGAGGTATGCATGAAATTCACATTCAATTAAATTAATGGATGAAAGTGATGTTTGGGAGAAATCCTGAATTTTAAATGCTGTGGCCAAAAATGGCCAAACATATTTTAACATATGCCGTTTAGCATGTTTCATGGGTAACTTTAACTTGGTGTGCACGAAGGAAGGAGAGCTGATGCAATATCATGTGTGAGTATGAGTGTGAGTCTGAATGGAGTGTAAAGTGTTTCCCCCTTCCCCCACGATTCCTCGCTTTCCTGATTTTTGGGTTTTTTCCGTGTTGTGTGCGTGGCAAGTGAAAGGTCCTCACTTTTCCCCATCCCCTCCTTCCAAACAACACCTGTGAGCAGCAAATGGAGAGTGGTGGAATCTGCAACCTCTCCCTCTACGAAATGAGAACATGTTTAGGCACACCCCCTACCCATGGTGAGGATTCAAAGAAAACCCACTACTTCCAGGGTTTCCCCCACCTACTACAATCCCAGAATATTAACCCTCTCTAGGTTGTAAAACCCAGACAAATATCAGCTGGAGAAGACACATTTACGCCGGCTTCGTATTGTGGCCGAATTCTATGCTGGAGAGCTGAAGGCATCCTGCCTGTCATGTGGGGGTTAAGTAGGGAACAGAATGGTGGAGGTTAGATTGAGAAGAGAAGAATGGTGAAGAAGAGGAAATAGAAGAACAGAAGGGTGGATTTCCTGTGCCAAGAGGAATAAAGTCAACCCACGATGCCCATAAATAAATATTCTCTCAGCCCACGGTGAATGAAGATTAAGCGACCCTGACTGGAGCCAGCCAAGAAGGTCATACCCATCTATGACCAAGAGTGGATAAGGAGAACTGTTATCCCGCATTACGTCCCCCCCCATCCCCCAAGGTAAAAATTTACGAAGAATTCCTTTATATACCCCGATCAAGAATAGAAGAACTAATTGTGAAGAGTTCCCGTTGCCCTGCAAAATTTTTCCCTTGTAGTTTTTTAATTCATTTGGGCCTCCTGTTTTCCCGTGACTGAGTATACTTTAGTATTTTGGACAGAATGTATTATTGGATAGTTTTTGGATTAGTGTTGATGTGGTCATTTCATTTGTTTTTGTATTCACGCCAGAGAATCACAAGAAGTGAAGATTCTTGTGTCATTTTTTAATTATTTTCTGGATGTCATTTGTTTTGCGTAAATTTGATTGATTTTGGTTTCTTTTCACGTGCCAGTATTGTGTTTTAAGTTAAGGTAATTGGGTGATAATTTCATGCATTTGTGTGTATTATTCCTTGTTTTATTGCATTTAATTTTTTGTTGAATTCATAATCTGTGTAGTAAGCACTCGTTCTTTTGTGCACGCCAGCAAGTCATCAGCAAAGAGCCCTCCCTCAACAGGACCATGCCCTTCCCCCCCTTTCTTCCCATCCCCCTTTTGACCCAATCCACGGTACATGACCACGTCCTCCCAAAGGAATCATCCCACTCCCTTTTCTTCCCCCCACGTCACGTCCTCATGTGAATGGTGGTGTTATGGTATTGTTTTCTTAAAAACTCTCATTTTATATGTTTAAATTATGGTTTAAAATGAAAATTTTTTTACAAAGTTAGTACTTGAATGTTTTATTTTATATGGGATTGAGTTAATCTTATTATTGGATTACTCGACCCCAAACTGTAATGCCCATAATAACTACCATTTGAAGGGAGTTTGGGTTCAAGTAGGGTGACTGTTATTGCAATGAATAATTTTTTATCATCCTGTAGGTTTCAAAATATAAATTATATAGACAAGTTATTGTAAAAACATAATTTTAAAATTTCAATTTCTAAAAAGCACTTGAAACATTACTACCAGCAAGTCTGTAAACAAATTGGTGAAACAAAATTAGATTTGTGTATGGCAATGTTTAGAGTCCAGTGAAAGAAAATATACTTTTTATTGGTTTAGGGGCTCTATTTCTATTTCTCCAATGGGTCTAGCTGGTTAAGATGGTGAAAAATGCCCCTTGATATTTCGAAAAATAAAAAATATACACTTATATTGCACCCAAAATTATGTATTTCCCCAAAGTTGCAGGCCTTTACAATGGATAATAACCCCAAACAAATGGAAACACTGTTTATTGTTTTTTAACCTTATCCGCAGTTTTTATTTTTGTAAAATCGTTTCCTTGATTTTAAAATGTAAATTCAGGAATCTTGTTGTTTTTCAAAAATTTTTGACTGAAATCTAAACTTTTGCATAAGTTTCATTTCTCAACGTTAAATTAAAAAATTTAGGAAAAAATAGACACGCCAAAAAATATATATGCTGTTACAACTTTAAAATACATTCCATTTTTTTTTCAAAATTTTGAAATTGGTGAAACAGCCAAAAAAACGAATACCTGGTTTGTGCCATTTGCATCTATGTATTCCACGAGGATATTTGATTTGATTGTTGAGAGCAACGATTGTTGATCAGTTTCTTATATTATTGATTAAGAATAAAAATTTACATAAACAACACCTATCACACTAAAATTAATCTTAACCCTTTCGCGCCGGGCCTTCGTTGAGGGAAATTCTTCCTCAATACGAGTCTCTTGAAAGTTTTCCTTACTCCCCTGCACGAAGCTTTTTTGCATCGACTGTGGGCAGTGGTTCCCTCCCTAATCATTTTTGGACCCAACTCAGTGGGGCGCCGATCCCTTTCCTCGGCCTCTGTCCCAGACCCTAGAGGGATTAAAAGCCCCTTCCCAGGACGAGTCGGCGGTCAACTGGCTAAAATATTAGTGCAAAATATATGCAAATATTTGTTGTTCGCATCGATTTTTTACATTCAAAATGAATTTTGTGTTTCTTTTCTGAGTGTGCAGAAATTTCAAACGAAGTTCTAACGTTAATTTAGACGGATTTATTATATTTACTAGTTGGTCTATAATTCCGTTGATATTAACGTTAGAATTTTGTTTGAAATTTCCATGTGGTCAACAAAAAAATAAGAATTCATTTATGGCAATAGATATGAAAGGTTAGCAACAAATATAGTTTTGGAAAACACACTGCAAATAACAGTAGTTGACCGCATGGAGAGGATAAGAAAGGGTCGACCTAAGCGGCCGAAGATGGGACTGGGCTCGCGCTTAGGCGGATCATGAGGGAACACGCGTCGGTGGGTCTACTGTGTCCGCTATGGTCACTTTTTTCGACCTGTGCCGTACAGGCGTGGCATTCGTTGCTTAGGTTAGGAAAATTAACGCCGCACAGGTGTTCGTGGAAAAAAATCCTTGCCGCACAGGTGTGGCATTCGGCGCGATAGGGTTAATCATTGTTTATAACCATACTGTTAAGCTTTAATTTCCTAAGTACTGCGCGAATATGACAAAAGCGGTGATAATTGGTGTATCATCTTTTTGAATATGCATAACTGCCGTTTTACATGGGGATAACCATTGAGCAGGTTATCATTAAAAACATTTGTTGAAATTGCGGGAACCTGAGCTTGCAATTTTTCAAAATATCTGGGGGCACTTTTCACAATCTTAACCTGCTAGACCCTTTGTATGGCAAGACATCATTGATTTTGGTCCACCTCCAAGCTTAGATCATTAAGTTAACTTTATCACCTTGTCTCTTATACTCTATCTAGGTGACATATGAGTATTTCTTCCACGTAGTGGGTAGTGTCACAAGCTCTCCTCTCTTATCTTGCAGTCCTTGAAGAAATGCATTCTTAATCATAGACAAGTCTGCATTGGCTTTGGATTTTTCTTGATTTGGCAAATGGCTTGTAATATGATTGTCTTCTATAAGCACTATTACGACTTTCTTTCGGCCTGCCTATTGGTGGCTTTCCAAAACAACTTGCTACAGCATTGAGGACTGATTCTTTGGAAGAACCAATCATTTTACTTGAATGAACTATTTCCAATGGTGAATGTTGCCCTTCCACTAAATTTGAGCGCCAAAAGTACACCACATCCTGTGCTTGAGTAAAGTGGGATGAATTAATGGGGAAGAAAAATTATGTGTACATTACAGAATTGAATTACATTGATTATGAGGTGTGAAGTAAGATTGTCTCCAAATACCACCTTCTTCCCGTCTTGTTTATTTAGAGTTAGAAACAGGAATTGTGGCCCAGTCCTTAAAAATTTCAACTTAAAAGAAATTGTCGGTGGAGAACTTGAGTGCAAACTCGTCATACACTGAGGAACAATGAAAGAGGTAGTAAATTACTTGAGCCCAAGGCATAGAGTAGATATATCCCTACTCCGTGCCCAATGGGCTCAAGTGACCTTAGTTTTTGGATAATGTGTACGAGTTATACTTCACATCATACTGTACAGTTAATGAGTTAGTTAGGGCATAAAAAGGCCTCAATTTCCTTCGGCAACAGACGTCATATGAAGTACATGCAATCATATCCAGTTTAAAACCATTCCTGATGTGTTTACTGATGAAATTTTGCTGAATGAAATAATAAACAAACTCATGTGATAGTTAATTAACCACTACTGCTCTCGGTGGTGTCTTTCCAAACCTCCTAGACTCGATCTATAGTCTACGTACTGCCTATGCCTACCAGCAAAGCACTGAACTAGACAGCTTTGCTGATGTTGAGAGCACACAGAGAACTAAACTTCATTTTTCAGTTTTTGGATTCAAATTAGACAACAAGGCTCAAGTAGCCAACACTTATGATATCCTAAATGACTGAACTTGCATATACTTTCTACTTAGGTTTTTTAGTTACCCAATCGATTCAAACTTGCTACTTTATTTTATACTATTAAACTTCTTATGCTATGTACGTAAAAGAATATTCAGAGGAGAATAATGCTGCTGAGGTATGAATGAAATTTACATAACTCAATTTAATTTTTTGATGAAAATGATGTTTGGGGGAGATCCTGAATTTGAAGTATTTTTAATGATTGAACTTATTATATACTTTCTACACAGGTTTTTAAGTAGCCCAATCGATTCAAACTTGCCGACACTGTCCTATACTGTTAAACTTCTTATAATTTGTACCAATTTTCATGTATCTTCTTCTTCTGCATATGCTCAAAGGATACTTCTTGGAACAGCTCATCACCATTGCCCAAGTGCATGGGCAGCTAACTTGACATGGTGAGAAAGTACTCATGTCCTGCGATTACACAGCAGTGTACAACAAGAGACCCTTTCATATGGCCACTAAAGTAAAGAACCTTTTGCCTCTGAGCTTCATATATGCTCCTTTGAGAAATGTTTTCAAGTATAAAATGACGCTTCTTTGTGTGGTTTAAGTTTCTTCAGCCTAAATGAGTTCTTTGTGGTGCATTCATATCACAAGACAAGTTGATTGTTTCTTTTTGTTGTTGCATGCATGCATTGCATTTGACTTATGTTCTACTAAGTAAAATCTTGGGACCTATAAATCATGTCCGATGATGGTATTGCATTAAATCAAGGTAAATATTAATTTAATGAATAGTAGTGGCTGAAATTTGGTGGAAACCCTTTATGGTAACAATAATAATAATAATAATAATAATAATAATAATAAAAAAAGGAATATTTCAAGGGGATTCACTGAGCCCATTATGGTTCTGCCTAGCTGTCAACCCATTATCAAATATATTAAATTCAACAAAATATGGATTCAAATTAAAAATTGATAGAAATCAGACACATATGATTAATCATCTGTTCTACATGGATGATCTAAAGCTATATGCCCACAATCAGAAGGAGTTAAATTATATGTTGAAATTAACGGAGAGCTTTAGTAATGACATATGTATGAAGTTTGGAATAGATAAATGCAGAAAATTAGAAATTAATAAAGGGAGATACGTTAAAGGGCAAGATATTCTTTTAGATAGCGGAAAAATCGAAAACATGGAAGAACATGAAAAATATAAATATCTTGGCATACTGCAGAACACTCAAATCCCACAGAAAGAAATTAAGGAAAAAGTCACAAGAGAATATAAAAATAGGCTTCAACTTATACTTAAAACGCAGTTAAATAGCAGGAATACAACAAAAGCCATAAATACATTTGCTGTTCCAACTTTAACGTATACATTTGGTGTAATTCATTGGACTAATACGGATTTAGAAGACCTAGATAGATTGACAAGGAAAGCATTAACAAATTACAAATCACATCATCCAAATGCTGCTGTCGAAAGGTTATACATTAAAAGAAAAAATGGTGGTAGAGGTTTAATACGCATTAAGAGCCTACATTACAGAATTATAGATAAATTTCGAAATTACTTTTTCCAGAAAGGCGAGACGACTAACCTCTATAAGTCAGTCGTAAAAAATGATGATAAAGCAACACCACTCCAGCTTAATGTCAGAGACAATTCAATAGATGAAGAAAAAATAGAGGAGCTAGAAGACACATGGAGAAGCAAGCAAGTACATGGCATACATCACAAATTTCTTCATCAGGAATGCGTAGACACCTCACTATCAAATGCCTGGTTACAAAGAGGTGAGCTATATAAGAAAACGGAGGGGACAATGGTAGCCATTCAGGACAGAGTAATTGGTACGAAGAATTATAGGAAATATATAATCAAAGACGGAAGCGTATTAAATGATTTATGTCGCAAATGTAATGCAAAGAGTGAGACGATAGAACACATAATTAGCGAATGTACGAATCTAGTAGGTAATGAATACACCAAAAGACACAATAATGTATGCAAAATTATTTATTTAGAAATAGCGTATGTTACCGGATTAAAAGTGGATCATGAACCATATTACCTTTTCACCCCTGTTACAGTGCTAGAAAATGAAAATTACAAATTATACTGGGACAACACAATTTACACAGACAAACCTGTCCAGCATAACAGACCGGACATAATCTGGATTAAAAAAAAAGAAAAGCAGACCTTTATAATTGAAATAGCAGTTCCGGCTGACCACAACCTTAAGAAGAAATACGAGGAAAAGAAACAAAAATATCAAGACCTCGCAAGGCAAATAAAAACTATCTGGAAACAGGACGTGGTCACCATCATCCCCATAGTAATATCATCAACAGGAATAATACATTCATCACTCAATTTTGGAATTGAAAAATTAAAAATTAAAAGAAACACAATATATAACATTCAAAAATCTGTAGTACTGGATACATGTAGAACAGTTAGATTGTTTTTAAATGAATTGTAACTTGAGGCAGCGTCTTGGCAAGGCCCGACGCTGGCAGACCTCCAAGTAAATCTTGTGGAATAAAGAATAATAATAATAAAATGCCTTTATTCGGGCGACGTTGAGACTGAAAATTCCCCTCTTCCACCTGGGAGATGAATAAATAAAAACATAGTGTCCCAAGGATGAAAGTAGCACATTTAGCGAAAATCATCCTCATAAAGTCAGATGCACCACATCCAGTGGTAAGTGAAGATTGTTGACTCCTGGAATTTTGCACATATCAAAAGTTTTTTCTTCAGTGGCAAGCACTACAAATACGTAGATAGCCTAGCTATGGGGTCACCTGTCCTAGCCGAAATTTATATGAATAATTTAGAAAAACTTCAGTTCTGTGTTATATGTCCTTACTAAAGAAAGCATAAAATGGTATCGAAATGTAGACAATATTTTGTTAGTGACAGGGTATGTCATGATAGTTAAGGCGATTTTTGAGTGTGCTCAATTCTCATAATAAATGCATTCATTAATAAATAAATTATTACAATTTTAGTATGGAATTCGAGAAGGAAGGCATACTATGGAATGTAATGATTGTCAACCACAGATTCAATTTGCTGTTAATGATTTATATTGTTTTCAAAGTGTGGAAAATCAGATTTCCTTACATTTGCTGTCATTAATAGAGAATGCATATTTTTTCATAAATATAATTACTTTACTTCTTGTTCACATGGTAAATATAAGCTAATATGTGAGTTTACATGGTTTTAAGAATTGGTTGTCTTCAATCACCTGCTAAGATAGTTCCAATTAACTGTCCGTTCATACTTAAATGATTACTTTCAGCCTACTTCTACGGAGAATGGAGAGCTGATTCAGAATAAGGCAATGGCCATGGAGTATATGACGGAGGCAGTGGGTGAGTGCTCTTCAGTGCTTGAAAATGACTCTTCACAGAAAACACTTGTAACTGATTCTGACTTTTCAAATGCCCCAAAACTGGATCTCAGATTCAGTCAAATTTTGTGATCCTCGTATGAAATTTTTTCGTACTTTCATCCTACTTTCTATTTCACAGGAGCCTATTATTCGTCAATATTTCTATAATTTTCACTGAAATTTTTATTTGTATGCATAGCTCGATCCCCGGTTTGGTTTGGTTCAGTTATGAAATAATTGGAAAATTTTGCTTTGATACATAGTCCATCCAATTCACTTTGTTGTGCTGATGGAAACTGTGCTTTGTTAGGTCAAACACATATTCATGGAAGAAGAAAAATATGGAAAAAACTAATTTGGCTGAAAATAGACAAAACTTGCCTTTGCCTTTTGTGCAGAAGTTGTGGTTCTGGAGAATAATGACAGTAAGTGACAAGCCCATGCTCACTTATTCTTGTTAGCTATTTAATTTACATACAACTGCTCGGTATATTTTTTCAATAGGATGCTCTAGTGCCATTTTGAATGAAATAGGGTAGTTTCCTTCATCAAAGAAAACGAAAGGCATTGATTGCGATTCGTTACCCACCATTAGTGTATTCATAATACACAAATTATTTGGTTTTTGAAATACCTGTTTAGACGAATGGCAAGGGTCAAATTTTATCCTCATTTGAAAAAGGCCAGATTGGCGCCCATGCGATTCCACTCCACGTGACGTCACAGGGACCTAGTTTCTACACGAGAGGATAGGAGTTATACATCGTCTGAGGTTACCAATGCATGCATGAGGCACAGAGCTCAGGGAAAGGTCTCTTAATAATCACCTTTTAAAACTGGCTAAGGTCGGAAAGTTTTCTTCGTTTGATAAGGTATTGATAAACCTTTTTTAAGCCAAGCGCTACGAGCCAGCAGGGCACTCAGCTACCCGCAAGCATCCTGCATCCTATCACCGCTCAGAGCCTCGATCAAGGTCACCCCACAAGGCGGGAGGGGGAACCAGAAATGCGCCGCACGGACTTTTTTCTATCATTTCTACTTACGCGTCGCGTTTTCGCACGCTTGAAAATTTTCACTTTTCATTTAATCGCGAAAAATAGATATCGTCATTTAAAAATCTAAAAGCGTGAAATACGTACTCCAGGAGTAATAATCTTTCGATTTAGGCAATAAAAAATAATAGAAAACCACCCTATTGTGCAGTGGGGTTTTTTCTGGTGTAGATATTGGAGGTTAGTATATAATACCTTACTGAATTTCTCTGAGCAGCAAGGCCACTTAATTGTGAAGAAATATTTGGAAACAACCTTAAAAATTAATTGCAACATTTGTAATGTCAATGGCATTTAACCAAAAGATCGGTTGAAGTTGCAAATTTGATATCTGTGTAATGGTTATTGAATTAGGTCAATGAATCATAGATTACACGTCTGACTTTACTTATTTTAAATGTGAAATTCTTTTCTAGATCTCCCAGCTTCTGAAAAAGTCTCACATTTGTTACATCCCCGTGAACCAAAACTAACAGCGTCGAATTCAAGGAAAGGAAGAAGAAGAAGTATAATAAGGAAAGGGCCTCTTAAGGCAAACCTTGGAGGAACGAGGGAGAATAAAAATGTGAGAGAAGTGAGAAGAAGCTTCATTGTAGATGGGAAAACATGCACAGATACTCCACACACAGCAAAGAAGCCGTATTCCTGCAGTGAATGTGTAAAGTCTTTCTCTCGAAAGAGTCACCTTGTCCGTCACATCCGGACTCATACGAAGGTGAAACTTAATTCCTGCAGAGAATGTGAAAAATCTTTCACTTACAAGAGTGACCTTGTCCGTCACATTCGGACTCATACAAAGGAGAAGCCATATGCCTGCAGTGAATGTGAAAAGTCTTTCTCTGATAGGAGCAACCTTGTCCGTCACATTCGGACTCATACGAAGGAGAAACTTTATTCATGTCACGAATGTGAAAAGTGTTTCTCTGAAAGGAGCACCCTTGTCTGTCACATTAGGGTTCATACAAAGGAGAAACCGTATTCCTGCGGTGAATGTGAAAAGTCTTTCTCTGAAAGGAGCAACCTTGTCCGTCACATTCGGACTCATACAAAGGAGAAACCTTATTCCTGCAGTGAATGTGAAAAGTCTTTCTCTCAAAAGAGTCACCTAATCCATCACATCCGGACTCATACGAAGGTGAAACTTAATTCCTGCGGAGAATGTGAAAAATCTTTCACTTACAAGAGTGACCTTGTCCGTCACATTCGGACTCATACAAAGGAGAAGCCATATGCCTGCAGTGAATGTGAAAAGTCTTTCTCTGATAGGAGCAACCTTGTCTGTCACATGAGGATTCATACAAACGAGAAACCTTATTCCTGCGGTGAATGTGAAAAGTCTTTCTCTCGAAAGAGTCGCCTTGTCTATCACATTCGGACTCATGCGAAGGAGACACCTTATTCCTGCTGTTAATGTGAAAATTCGTTCTCTCAGAAGAGTATCCTTTTCCATCACATTCGGACTCATACGAAGGCGAAACCTTATTCCTGCAGTGAATGTGAAATGTCTTTCCGTGTTAGTAGCAACCTTGTCCGTCACTTGCAGAATCAAATGGAGGGAAAATCTTATTCATGCAATGAATGTGAAAAATCTTATACCACAAAACGAAGCCTTGTCTTGCACATGCATCAACATTAGGGCGGATCGCAAAAATCGATTTTTTTAAATCCATCTGGCCCAATGAAAAAAGTTGTGGGACCGATCAAAAATAATCTTGAAAAATTTGAGACCTGTACGTGAACCCCTGACCCTCGCTCAAATGCAATTTAGGGGGGGAGGGTCAAAATTCGAAAAATATAATATTTTGGTCATTCCCTATAGATTTTGCCGAGTTACAGTCCTTTTAAGACAAAAATTTCGTGCATTTTGACGTATCTGACACCGTTTAGCCACAAAATGCCTAATTTAAGTCCGCGTCCGCGAAGAAAATATTACTATATATGACTAAATGTATTTAGTGGTACCAGAGGAAGTACTAAAACTTACGGAAAATGCGAATAGGCCAAAAGTAGGGTTTTTTCTGAAGTACAAAACTCAAGCACTCTTAGTCCTGCGCACGCAGGAAAGGAGACTACGGTCTATGAAGACGCCTCTCGAGTGGCTATGAAGGTTTGGGAACTTAGATTATGCACTTCTATTCCGGTATTGTCGGACAGCTGTGACTAAATGGATAAATAACGGCGAAGGCCGCCGGTATACACTCCCCGCTCCCCTCTCGAACGCCCCAGATGCACCAAAATTCACATCAAGTGCGTCTTTCTTTGTTAGTCTTACTAGTATTTGATGTATCAGCATCGTCCAGTGAGGAACAATCACGAAGGAATTACTCAATTACCTGCTTTCCAGTCTGTATTACTTATGTTAGTGTCATTCCTCGTCTTTTGCTGCTGTCAACAAAGTTTTGGTAAATTCTTTCGCAAATCTCTCGTCCGTATGTATAATAAAAGGAATATTGAAGTTTAAAATTAAATTTTTATCAATAGATTTTTAAATTCCTCAGCGCTAAGCTCAGATATAGCCGAAGGAATCGGAGTCTCTCTCCAATATATCATCAGCGGGTAGTCCTTTACGTCGACGTTAAAATCCAGGAATTAAAAAAATCTTGGATTGGTCGCCAAACGCATCCTTGAAGAAACGCAAATTGGGTCCCTTGATTACCCTCCCAAGGTTCATGTTGCAAATCCAAGTAAACATAGTGCAATTAGCAAATAGACCACTCTAAGGGATGAAATACGATTTGATGCTTTCCCGGCAAATTATGTGGGTAAACTCTTTTCGTGGTTCAACAAAATTTATCCCTTAGCCCCGAGTCGGAGCTTGAAATGTTGGCCATTATGGAAAAATTGACCCGGGTGGAATCCCGAGAAGAGTCTACCCACACTGCAAGGGATGTTGGAATTATGCTTATAGCAAAGGGATGATGCCTCCTTTTTGGGCGGTATTCGCTTGGTACCATCATAATCAAATCCTTTTTAATTCTGTGTTTCTAATTTCCACTCGAAAAGGAATCGATAATCGCAGGTTTTATAACTTTTGCTAATCCTCCGACGGGGGAGGCAATCCTCCAAATGTGGGACCCTATTTCTTCAACTTACACCACACATTCCCCTCTAAACTTGTATTGATAAGTCCTCGAGGCAAGATCTTGCCTTTTTTCATTATTCTATAGACTATTCAATACTACTTCATTCGGGGAAACTTATGCTCCTCCTTGCACTTACCCGCTAAAAAATCGCATAATTTAAAATGTCCCTTTAAAATTGTTTGAGTTTTATACTTCGATAAAACCCTTTTTTGGCCTATTCTAATTTTGCGTAAGTTAGAGTACTTCCTGTGGAAGTACTCTAACTTACGCAAAAGTGGGACCCTGTTTATTCAACTAACACCACACATTCCCCTATAAACTTGTAATGATAAGTCCTCTTCCCTTTTTTCATCAGACAAGAGTATAGTCTTTCATTCCAATAAAATGAGGCCCTTTGATGACACCTCCCTTTTCTTATTCATAGTAATTAGCATATTTTTCTGTCTACGTAAGTAATTCTGGTGCACTAGCTTTGATGTATCTTACGAAGTTATGACTTTTGCGTCAGCTTAAGTTGCGGGAACGATCATTGCTGTTGCTTGGTTCTTGCATATACCTCTATCATAGTTGGCAGACGCAATTTCCCCGAAGAAGTTCCAATTTTAGGTTATACTCCTTAATGTGTATTTCATGAGGGAAGTAGGGATACAAATCGGTTAATGTCTCGCCAGTTTAATTTTATTCGGATGAATTGATGAAGAAAATTTTTTGATACTATTTTCCCATACAAGAATTGACGATGTCGACTCATCGCTCTCCAACGATTCCCTTTTTTTCCTCAGTTCCGAGTTTCTTTAGGACTCAATCCAGCAGCCATCATCTTTCGTTTCGTCCGCTGGTATCTCAGTATACTTATTCATTAGGGGGAACCTTATGCTCCTTCTAGCACTTGCACGCAAAAGTATCGCATGATTTCAAATGTTCCCTCAAAAGTGCTTGAGTTTTGTACTTCACTAAAAACCCTACTTTTGGCCTATTCGCACTTTCCGTAAGTTTTAGTACTTCCTGTGGTACCGCTAAATACATTTAGTCACACACATAATGGAAGGGAAGCGACACCATAGTTCGCACACCTTCATGGTCACTCAAGAGGCGTCTTCATAGACCGAAGTCTCCTTTCCTGCGTGCGCAGGTCTAAAAATATTTCATCACTTCTCTAAAAGTTGGTAACATCGATTTGTTTAACGCCGACGAGGCACTACATAAGGGACAAGTCGTCTCACAACGCATCGTTTTTTTACCTTCTACCAACTTCTGATTTATATTATCATAGATAAACGACCTCGTAGCAGCATGCGCGGGAGGGGGAGAAGCGAGCGTGGAGGGGAAGGGATCGGCCTGCTGCTCTGGTATTCGCGACGCTGCGTGGGCGTTGGAATATTTTCTTCGCGGACGCGGACTCAAATTAGGCATTTTGTGGCTAAACGGTGGCAGATACGTCAAAATGCACGAAATTTTTGCCCTTAAAGGGCTGTAACTCGGCAAAATCTATAGGGAATGATCATAAAATATTATATTTTTCGAATTTTGACCCTCCCCCCTAAATTGCATTTGAGCGAGGGTCAGGGGTTCAAGTACAGGTCTCAAAATTTTCAGGCCTTATTTTTGATCGGTCCCACAACTTTTTTTTCATTGGGCCAGATGGATTTGAAAATAAATCGATTTTTGCGATCCGCCCTAATGTACATAGGAAAGAAGCCTTATTTTGGCATTTATGGTGAATAGATTTTTTCTCAATAGATTCACGTTTTCTTTCATTTAAAGGCACCATGTTAGGTCGTAGTAGTATAATTAATTAGTGTTCATTACTCATCAACGTAAATAATTCTTATTACTACGATAACAGCATGTTTTAAATGAAAAAAAATGCCTCATAATGTTTAAATAATACAATGATATTCATTTAGGTCTGTGACCTAAGTTCTAAATGTTCAAGTAAATTTACTCTGCAATATTTACAAGATTCAAATAAATAATTCCTTTATCTTAAACTGCTATTGTTTTAATGTAGAAAAGTGTTTAAATTTAAATATAAGCCCTGTTTTTACACAATTTTGACAAAACGTTGATTTACCTAGTCTCAAGAATAATTTTCTATGTGGTATTAATGCTAATTGTATGATTAAATAATTTTTGTTTGTCTGATCGATATTAGTTCATGTAGTGCTTCTATGTAATTTTTTGAAAATGTCAAGTTAATGATAATGTACGACTGATTAAGAGAGTTCTTAACTATAAAGTATATTCTAGAGAGCTCACGGCACAGGAGAGAATCGTATTGACTGTTTTCATTCTGAAAGAGCCGATAGATGGCCCCGGAGTTGCGAGCAAGAGGCTAGAGTTCCATCGTTCAAAGTCGTTCTAGTTCCCTCTCTTCTTTCCCTTCCTGCACTCCCTTCCCACTTCCAAACTCTCCGTCCGTCTTCATTGCCTCCAGCTTAGGGAAGACGATTTTCGCCTCGGACCGAAAGAATAGTCTAAAAGTCTTTCTCCTACCACCATGCGGAATCGGGACCTTGCGGCAGGGTCCTATGAGAGGGGTTTTTCACGCTTGGCGAGCTGCGTCCTCCACGAATCCTTCGATCTTCTCTTCTGCTTAGCTTTCCCCATTGTCACTTAAGCGGTTTTACAACATGCAGCTGTGATCAAGTGTTGAAACGGTCTCATTTACTTCAAAGATCGAAGTCTGAAAGCCAGGCAGAAGGAGGGAATTTTCTGGGCGCCTTGGGCCCTATAAATATATATTCATAAACTAAAGGAATATGCTTTCAAATTAATAGCGTCACGAAAATATTCACTCGAACACCACGGATTACGACGAAATTGTGAGAGGTGAGAAGAAAAGGAGGAGAGAATTGTGCTTGAACATCGAATGGAGATTGGAGGGGTTTTTATATTCAGCATACTAATAATATGCGAGACAATGATTCGTTTGACAAAGTACTGCAGCCTTCCTCAATGCGGTACTGGAACATATGCAAAATTGAGATATAATTTCGCCAATGGTATTTTGTCGAAAGGCGTGTTACTGAGCCACTTTTTGAAACTTAATGGGCACAATGAACGCAATGAAATATTATCTGTGGACATGTTTCTGAACAAAATATTAATATTCCTGAATAGGGGAGGGCGGCGAGCTCGTAAAAAAGGGCGAGGGTAAGAAAGGGCAGTCATAAACCCAATGAATTTGGAAGAGAAAAAATGGGAGAGGGCATGAATGGGCTAGGGACTGTCGGTGTCCCATGGAGAGATTAGCGAGTGTCGGTGGGGAAGGAATGTTCGGGAATTAACACGGGGCAACGACGCGATAGGTGGGGCTCAACAGGGAGTAGAAGGGAGAGGAATGCAAAACCCAACGGGAAATTGAAATGGTGGGGGAGAGCGCTGCACAGCGGTGCGGATCCAGAAAAATGTTGACAAAAATAGCTTTGGACTTTTTGAAACCCTCTTTTACTATGAGAGTTATGTTGCAATATGTCTGGGGTACCACACTTCATGCCTACTTTTTTATGAAAAATTTTTTAAACTTGGATATATTGCATAACTGTTGCGCTTTTTTTTTAAGGCAGCGTGTTTTTTCTGTTTGTTTTTTTGTTCGAAAATTGTGTTTTAGATATAATTTTTTACCTTACTCCGCGAATAATTTTGGACAAAACAACTTTGTACTATATGCATATAGACAATATACTATCATAAAATCTAGATATCAACCTTTTAGGGATGGTGACGACTGCTGCAGGAGTGAGTGAAAGGTAGTAAATGTTTTCGAAAAAAATCGCATAAATGTTGAGTTATAAAAAAAAGACGTCGATTTGCGCGTCGATTTGGTGACAAGAAAGTAAAATATTAAGAAGACATAAGGCAAAACAAGCAGCTGTATGTATTTGTAAGTAACCGAATAGCAGCGATTCTCGTGCGTATCCGCCTCACGCACGAGCGTCAACTTGCAGGCATCAGCGCAGAGTAGTCTCGTGGTCAAATGTGTCTTCCTATATTTCATTGAAGAGATTAAAGAAGTCAGAAGTTAAAGTGAAAGAGAACAAATTCCACAAGGCCGTACTCTTTGGTGGGCAAAGTCGGGAGGGGGTTGGGAAGTTAAAAGGCTGACAGGGGGGGTAAAACACGGAAATCAAGCTAAAACACTGGAACCAAACAATCGAGCAGCACAAATACTCACCTAGCAGATTTGCTCTAAGACACAAATTTCCGTGAATACACACACACATGCTTCCCCACCCCCACTTTGCCCACCAAAGAATACGACCGTGAAGAATTTGTTCTCTTTCAACTGTTCAACAGACGCAGATCGTTCATTCACTTATAAAAAGAGTAAACATTTTATGCATTGTTTTATATCTATCACTATCCAAACTTACTAAATATAACGATAAGGTATTTGTATTGCTCGATTGATGTTAAGCGTATTTCTGACGCAGGGAGAGGAGGAGGAACATATTTTATTTTGTCGAATGCATGCACGACTTCAATAGCATTTTGGTAATCTTTTGATGTAAAGACGACAGGCTGCTTGCACTACTATTGGGAAAACCCACCGTTGACTTTCTTTCTTCCGATCCGAAGTGGTAGGAGAGGCGTTACTTGAACACCTGCTGCACCCAAGGGAAGTGGTAAGGTGTCCTTAGTCGGGACATTCTGCTATTTCACAATGGAGCACCACCCAACTTGACTTGATTGCTACAATAGAGGCAGTTTGGCCGCAAGTAAAACACACGTGTTAACACTAAAATGACCGGGGCAAGCCGCATACCTATAATGACCGCCAGCGGTCAATTGACCATTCGCCCTCTTCTTGCGCTCTCTCAGTCGTTTTCCCTTCATAGTTGAACGTAACGAGAATGGAAGTGTTCTGATTACCTTTTAATGTTCTGATTAGTTTCACGGTCAGATTTAGTTTTTACTTTACAAAAAATATCAATTGTATCAAAAAATATTTCTGCAAAATAAAAGTGTGTATCACTTGTAAAGTTAAAAAATAATACGTCATGTGTTTTAAAACTCAAGTAGAATTTCAGAACACGTTATTTGATGAAGTTTTCTCAGAGAAAACATATGTCAGAGAAAAATTGAAAAAAGCGTTAAAATGAAGCACTACAAATTTGGTCTCAAGGTATGTATTTCATTATACTCTTAGCACGTTTGCAAATATTCTGGTTACGTTCACTGCGTTCAAACATGTATTTGGGAAAAACTCTTAAGTTTTTAAATGAAATAATTTTCCTGAAATATCGAAACGTTAATTTTTGCCCATGTAAATAAAATACGTCGGATTTTTCTGGGTCAGAAAAAGTTGTACAAAAGAGATACAAAACGCCGATATCGGCACTTATAAAGACGCCCAGTGGGATCCAAGAGAAACTGTCGTCACCCTATGAGAAACAAAACTCTGTGCAAACTGGAATGTGGAACACCATGGTTGGCTATGAGACAATGAAAGAGACAGCGTTAAGATAATGCGACCGAAGTCGTAGATTGAGACGCGTATTTGAATCTCAAGGAGGTAGAAGAGAAAGCCTTTGGAATGTGGCGTTATGCATTTCATTTTATCGACGTGACTAAACTGAAATGTCTGAGTAAGATATCTTCATGATACCAAGCGCGAAGGGATAATGAGAGTGGCATAGGGAGAACCGATCGACCCAGAAATATATTCAAACACGTTCAATGACCGCGTTGTAGTAAATATCTATGGGACGTGCAGATCGGAGGAGCATTGAAGGAAACCATCAGAAGAAGCAACGATCACGGGAAAGCAGGACGGAGTGAAAGTGAACAAGTTGGCGGGTAGGTGGTTGGAAATATCCATGATCGTTTATATGACGGGCGGCACCTGGCATTGTTGGCAGCTGCTACGTACGAACGCAACAATGAATTTCAGCTGAATGAAGTTTCATCACTACCCACACAGTGCCTAGTGGACATAGTGGTGACTCTTTACGACGACACATACTTTGGTTTTGCTTATGTGTCCCTCCTTCACATAAACTGTGAAATCATACGTAAAGGCATGAGAAATAAACTGGAGTACGCTTTGATATTACATGAAATTGACAACAAGTATCGTCAAAGAGAGCTAAATTAATGTATAAAATACAAAAAGGGTAAATTTACCGATAATGGTCATTCTAGGTAAAAACTGAAATTTCTCTCCATATGATGTTTTTCAACCCAAAATAACTTCATTTTCAGGTTATGTTCCGAAATATCAAAAGTTAAAAATCTCAGCGTTATCGGTCGGAAAATAACAAATGGTGCGCGAAATAAAATCGCGTGTTGCATCGGAAATTATCCAAAACAGGAGACATCACACTCAGAAATGCACCCTGAATGATCCACGCCAACCAAGTAAGACCGGACTCATGCTCTCGATGTGGACTTTCTTGACCACCAAATTAACTTTCCCCCTACTTCCGTATGACTACGTATTCTGCATGGTAGTACTTAAATAGGTAAGCCATTGCGCATGCCAACGGTCGCATGACTTCAACCGGATTTCATTTCCAGCGTGCATCTTGGGAAGACTACTGGATCTTGTGGCGAACAACTTTTGTTTATGGGAAATTGCACCCAAGGAACTGCAATATCTCTTTGCTCGGTTTCTGGCTGCAGCAATAGCTATCGCAAATGCAAAGGAAGTGTGAATTTTTCCCAAAGCTTTGGAGATGAGAATTTGGATCGACGCTTGCCGGAGACAGGACTTAATGAACGCAGAAACAGGTAAGATGCCAATGGCGATTTTTAAAAAACGATAAAAAACCTTTGGGTTTCATGATGAAAATAGTTAAACTTTTACCAATATTCAGTTTTCAAGTTTGTTGATAGCAGAATTCGGAAAAAGGAGCATAGTATGGTGTTCAGTCATAACGTAGACTGGGTGACGCATGTGTCGAAGAGATAAATTTGCATATTTGTATTGAAACTATTGCAGTATTTAATGTGAAGATTCAGAGCATTCATAAAAAATATGAAGAATGCATTTTTCTTGCAGATAATGTTTGAGGTAGGATTCCACAAAATATCATTTCTTTAGGTTCATTTCCGGCAATTACATAACATTTAGCTGTACGATGAAGTGATTCATTTGTTTCAATTCAGAATATTTCATAAAATAAAATATTTGCCTTAGATATTTTTCCAGATTTGTTGAAAAGTCCTTCAAAACCGTTTGTTGCCTTTAAAATGCTTTTGTGCTTCTTTGGTTATTATCTGTTGTACAAATATCTGTTTCTATGATTTAGGAATTAACTGCTATTTCCATGTGTTTGACGCTTTATTTTTATTTTCTGCCACGAAA
The DNA here is from genome assembly GCF_921293095.1 of Ischnura elegans. Lineage (NCBI taxonomy): Eukaryota > Metazoa > Arthropoda > Insecta > Odonata > Coenagrionidae > Ischnura > Ischnura elegans. The sequence goes on from NW_025791657.1 coordinate 2,717,542, forward strand.
GTACTATATAATGTGCATAGAAGAGTTATTTATTCTCAGTACCTTTATTGAAGCTTCATTTGTTACAACATGTGAAGACAAATTTCATCAATATTTTCCTATATAATTCTGCTTTGTTTCACAATACATTTTTCATTGATCGAATTTGAAGAGTATTTATCACAGTGGTGACGTTAAAAATTACGGTTTTCCAGCGAGTTAAAGGAAAGTTTCAGTTTTGTTTACACATAACGCCGAAAACATGTCCCTTAATGGAAATCATGGACAGTGAATAAAGCTAAATCCACATTTTTGGTATAACTGTTTTCAATTACTGCAATGTCCTCTATGATTAGGTTTTTTTCTAGTTTTATTTCTAATGAAACTAGAAAAAAGATATTATCTTTCATTTGGATCTTAGAATTTAGCTATTTTTTGGACTATCCTAATGGGGGATGGCGTCTAATGATTAACAGTCTGGAAGTGACAATAGTTCAGCTCATTATCCAGCGGTATCTTTCTGAATCCTTGAGGTATAGACGTAAATAAAAAGCATTAAGTGGTCGTAAAGAAAGCTTAGCGCGGGATTTACCATAGACCAACGTTCATAGGGAATGTTGGCATGAAAGGTGGCTAAAGTAAAGGAAAAATTACCAAATGAATTGGTCAATTTTTAGAAGTACACCGGAAAATATCGAGCCCTTAGGGTCGCAATTATTTACTCCTTGAGATGATCATCTGATTTTTTTCAAGCCGAGAATGATGGAAAAATTTTTGAACTGAGACGTAATAAAAAGAGTGTAAAATAGAGACTTAACCGCAAGCAAGTTGATTACATTTGAGACGCCGATATGACGTATCCCTTAAACAAAAAGTCTTAGTTTCCATTTAGTTTTTGTTTGGTAGGAAGTCATTGAGGGTATTATTCAAGCCAATCTTCCAAATTCTCATCGCTCAGCAAGTATTCCAACTCTCGTGGCCAAACTCATTTTCAGCGTGCAAAGAATGGAGAGGTATTGAGGTCGTGAATACGAATATATCTCCGTTTGCGATACCTTACCTCCCCACCACATAGACTCTGCCTTCATGTGTCTTTTGTAACTTAAGAGGAAATGCCTCCAAACACACACATGGCGCACAAACCACTTTATAGAAATGAGGGACAATAGGGTGGTTTCATATTATTTTTTTACTGCCTAAATCGAAAGATTATTACTCCTGGAGAACGTATTTTACGCTGTTAGATTTATAAATGACGATATCTATTTTTCGCAATTAAATGAAAAGTGAATATTTTTCAGTTTAGTTTAGTTTTAATAGTTATTTGATCAATTTTCCAATATTCTATAGCATTGTAATAAGAATGAAAATGCACAGGAAGAGTAATCTCAACAAGGTTATTTAAGTTAGTCGCAAATACGAATTCGTGGTTTCAATTAGTTACATTCAAAAATTATAAACTGCATACACTTCCGCTTAATCACGTATTATTGGCGGAGTCTCTTTTGAAAATTTGGAATGAATATTTACGAAAATTATCAATCTGCAAATCTACTAAAAATTTACTGTAAATTAGTTGAACCGAATGGAACAAATCCCCCTGCCAAACACCTTAGAGGTGGCTCGCAGGGTAATTTGTAGATGTAGATGAAATGGTTCGAATGTCAACGAAGAATATCTATAGTTTTGAACCCAAATTAATACAAACTGCGCATGCCTCTAGTTCTGAATTAGCAGTAAAATACTCTTATTTGCTGATGACGCTGTAATCCATTGAGAAATTAATGATCGCTCTGAGTTTGAAATACTATCATCGGATGTAAAAAACGATCATTTGTGCAACTGTGGCTGGGGACTCGAACTTAATCGGAGTGAACGCACGGCGTAGGTCGTCCAAATATCCACATGTTTACGCTGTGGATGGTATACGCATAAAGGCAACAGTGAAAGTGAAGTAGCCGTGAGCCATGATAACTTCGAACTTATCGTGAGTAAAGTATATAAGGAATATTTGTAGCCGATCCCTAAAGAAGTCATCCAAGCGTATTATTGGAAAATTTTCGGCTGATAAAGTAAAATATAGATGCTATTTCGCACTTGTCCGACGACACCTTGAATATGGGACGATAGTATATGAGATCCAGTTCAGGAAGAGTTAATCTCGTAAACCAAACAAAGTACTGAGGAAAACTGCGTAAACTGAATCAGTTCATTGAATAAAATGCATACAAATACTGTGCAATTCATCAAAAAATGTTACGGGCGTACAGATAGGTTACTAAGATGTTAAGTCAATCAGTATGGAAGCCGCTAGAGACTCGGAGACTGCGCGTAAGGTTGAAATATGATGTTCTCCGTGTCGCTCTTAAAGATTTCTGTTCTCAATTGTTCAAGCCATCTAACTGGTTAGAAGCTATATATTACGAGAAATATTTTTCCGAATGGATATATTTGCTTTCTTTAGGTAGACGGCTGGTGTCCTAACACCCCCTGCCACACGCCTTTTTTGGGGGATTGCGAACTAGTATGTAGATGTAGATTATGGATTGAGAAGGAGGGGGAAATGGTTTTTGTAGACACGTTGCGAAAGTGAAGCAATCTATTTTTAAGTATTATTTCAAAAACATTGCAGAGAGGTTCCAGGGATGAGAGGTTATGCTTGAATGAGATTGGCAGTTGAAAGCGCAGTGGGTTCAAGTTGCGAGAAGAAAAGAAGTACAAAATGAACTAAGCTCTTTTATTTCGATGAGATCAATGAGGAAAGCCGCAAGGGATATTGTGTAAAGGCCAATTTCACCGATGAATTACACTTCCAACGAAATCCATGTGCATGATGGATTGAGTCGACTGCATATCATTTCGCAGAATTTTTAGCACAGATAATATACGCAGTTTTGTGACTTAATTGATCACTCCAAGGCAAACTAGATCTTATAGCTATATTATCAGAGATAAGTTCCAACGAATAAAAATCTTCCCTCTGCATCCATTTTCTTGCAAGCGAAAATCAAGAAAACCCGAAAGTTGCCGCCCACCTTCCATGAGTTGATGACGTCACGAGGGTTCTCGTCTGTGATCAACCCAACTCCTTGCATAAAACCCTTGATAATTTAAGACTACATTTCTTTAGCGTTTGCTCTGCATGATTTTGTTAACAAAAAATAGAAGCTTAACTCCGAGAAATTCTAAACAAGTGAAATTGGAGAAGAAAAATCAGATAATTTTCTGCGTGAAGTGTAGTAAGAGCACTCGTTACGATAAATGGCGATTACCACTGATCGCAGAACTTATAGAAATCTTTTGGGACCACTCTTATTTAAAATACGTTTTCTATTTTTCTGCCTTTTTTGAAACATTTCCTATTCTCAATTATTATCTCAATGAACAATTATTATGCTCAATGATTTCTTATTACTCAATTATTTCCTTATAATTCAATACCAGTGGTGGCCAATATAGCATCGAAAAAAAATATTACGTGTTTTCTGGATATCTGGATATTTTAAAGTAATATTAAATAAAAGATCTCAGGAGACCTTGCCACGCACGGACTAGAATGATATACCTATAATAGATTAGAATCTTCTATTGTGGCGAAGCGCCTTATTTTGTATTTTGTTTTGTTAAGTGGTTTCATTTTATATTTTTTTATGTAAGATAAATTTGGTATCGATGGTATTGTATTACAATTAAAAATTTGTGCCTCGTTGAACAAGTGAAAGGTGAAAAAAGGAATATAGTTCGCTCAGTCCCCGCTAAAGTCGTCAGTTTACATGTGCGTTGCAGACGACGTTAGTGCGGTGAACGTTGGGTAGGGGATAGAGGAGAGATAAAGAGAGGATAAAAGGCCGTGCACGGGAGAGCACAGGTCTCAGACAAAACAAAGAACAAGTCAGCAGAGAACAGAACGGAGAGAACAAGGTGACGCACACTACGGCTAAAACGCACCCGAGAAGGCTGAGGGCTGTGATTAAGCGGAAAGAAGGTTCCGGATCGCTGAGGGGTCGAATTTTGGAAGAAGCACTGGCCACGTGTAGCAGACACAATCAGCCGGCTGCTGGCCCGAGTGGCTTCAGGTCTCGATCCCCGCCACCGAGTGAACGAGTAAGCTTATGCGCCCGTATTTTCCTTCTCGTGCAACTGATCATTGCCAAAGTAGTGTGCCCCTTAAAAGAAACCAGTGAGTGTTTCGTGCTCTCTCTCTCCCCATCTCTCGTCTGAAGAAGAGGAACGATAAGTGATTTGTGTCAATCTCTCATTGTTTAATGATTCGTCAAAATTGCATTGACGATTAATAGTCCTTCTCAAACAAGCTGACGTTGTTCACGAGTGTTGATGTCATCATTGTAAGATATTTAAATTGCCTCAAAGACTAAAACACGGCTTTTGTGCTCAAAGGCATTACTGAATTATACGCCAATTCATTGTGTGATTTATATTATGTTCGATTGTTTATTAAGTGTTTCAACTTATTTGTGTTTAAGGGTATAATTTTTTTGTGTGTTTCTTTTGGAGGGGTATTTCAAATGTCTATGGGGTTATTTCATTTTGTTGTATTGTAGTCGGTTCATTAAAAGTCATTTATGTTAAAAGAAAAAGAACCGGAACATAATTTATTTAAGGTAGGAACCTGGTCCCCGCAGGTAGCGATTCTTCTGCCCCCACCAATTTTGCTATCTTAATAGCAAAGCCAACGGCGCTGGTCGCCCGAAATCGACGAACCCTAACAATTTCTTACGTGTCGTCCCGTTTGTGCTTCCCACTCGTCCTAACGGGTAGCGGAGGAAAGGAGGTGGGGAGGGGTTTTGGGCTAAACAAGACCTGGGAGGCGGGACCGGCACACTATATTAGCTGTAATAAAAGGTGCGGCCCAGTCTTATACATATAAGTAAAATCTCCTTCTTTAATTCAGAAACAGGACCTTTCTTGGAGGAGTGCATCTAAAACTACGCAATACCCTGCGAGCCACTTCTTGGGTGTTTGGCAGGGGGTGATCCATCACCAGCATGCAATTAGACTCCCACATGCACACCACACAGTTCAAACAACGTCACGCGTTTTAACAAATTATACTACCATATGCTGTTAGAAATAAGAATAAAATTAAGAAACATGCATTAAGTTTTACATAGGTTAGTACGCTACACTACAATTCATGCAATCTATTTATGAGTTTTATCGCTGTCGTTATTATTTCTTATTGATCGTGGAAAAAAGACATAGTGAATATAACTTTTCTACAATTTATCTCTCTTATTTTGTTCATATGATCAGATCTTCCCAAGTATGCTGTCTTCCGTAAGATATGGCTAACTTCGTTAGAAACACACTAGCCTAGAATTTATCTAAAAGATTTTGACTACTTTTCAATCTAAGGTCTGACAGAGATTCTCATCCGAGTTTATCTAAGAGGTCACTTACACTAACAATACTATCGTAACGACATTTCAACTCTTCTTTGCACGCGTTCTAACTCTGTTATTAAGCCTTTTTCATGAGGGTCCTAAACACCGGCAGCGTATTCTAAATGTAGTCTAACGAGGGAAAAGTAGCTAATTTCTCTCACTTTGTTGTCGCAGTTACCTAATATTCTTTTAACGAAACCCATTTTACCATTTTACTTGAGTATATGATTTAGATCACGGATGTCAGGATACAAAGCTACGATTTATGCCGTTATGACCAAAAAACTCAAATTGCCAACGATGTTATGCGTAGCAGGGGCCCAGCCAAGAATTAAGACTAGAGGGGGGCTTTAGGGTCAACTAGTACTTACAGATGTGGGGGTATCGCATACCCATTAGGGTGAGAAGTGCGGGGGCCCACCTCCAGAAATTTTTTAAAGAATAATTGTTCAAAATTGCGAGATTGACGGCTTTCTATGGGATTTTTGATTAATCCTAGCACTATTCTATAAGTAATACTGATCCAATTAAGTCAATTGCATTAATCTTAAAAATTATTGTGACCTCTGGGGGGGGGGGGGCAAAACCCCCTTTCGCTGTGCCAATAATGCGTTGGATCCATTTCGGTATCATTGCATGTGGTTGGACACAGGCGTAGGTGGTAACATACACACGATTCCATCTAAGGAAGGTGACAGAGAATATCCGAGAAAGATTATGAGGGGATGAGTGGGAGAAGGGGAGGAGGAGGGCACGAAGGAGGTAAGAGATCAGTGGCATAACTATAAATATGCTTTGGGGGGATGAAGGAGCTTTGGGGGGGTTATAGGGGAGGGGGTTAGTGGGGGCTACCCCCCAGGAAACAGGGATTTTAGGAAAAATTTTGAAGAATCACATGCCTGAAAATGCATTTTACATATTTTTGTCACTTAATATTTTACTTTTAGCAGTTGCAGTTATTATATATCAAATCCAGACAAGATTTTCAAATAATTTTTTGATTTGATTTGAGGCTTTATGGGGGAAACATGTTTACGCCATAATTACGCCACTGTAAGAGATAAACACGAATGAGATAAGCAGAGCGACGGCGCATTCATGAGAAATTGGATGTTGTGAAAGGGGTTGTCCACCATTCCAAGGCAACGCCTTCCACTATAGAGATTTTTAACATTTGGGGAAGGGAGAGCTTAAGTGATTTGTGTTCCAATTAGGGAAGAAGAGGGGAGAAGACAGTGCGGAGGGAAACCCGACGGTAGTTTTCTCAAACAAACGCGAAGCATATTCCACGTTCAGCGCTGAGCATTTGCAATACAAGTATTTTAAAATTCCTGTTTGAAATTCATTTGTAATTGTTATTAGAAATACCTGACCAGGATGTTTCTAGCATTTTGTATTTCAAACACAGAATTCTGGTATTTTTCCCTCCGTAAATAAAAAATTAATTTTTAAAATACTTTTGAAATAGCTCAAAAACACTTCTGTAACGTTATGCTTCAGAGATTGCTTCGTTATCGTAAGAGTATAAACATATGACTCGACAATTATATGCGACGCATCCATGGAGGATGGTATATTCTCAAAAAAGGAGTCCCCGCCATTGTCGAACATACTCGGAGGTAACTCGATTTCGAGTCGTCAGTCTGACTGTATGGCGATTGAAGGAATCGACCGAAAGATTTGATAATTTGCATTTTCTTTGAAGAGAGGAGGGGAGGGAGTGTGGAGGGAAACTCGGTGCCTTCAATGAATGAATTCATGCGAAAGGCACGATATGCAGCAAGTCTTAAATTTTCATCCGAGGGAGAGATTGTTGTGCTTCAACTCTCCGTAGAAAGTAACGAAGCAGAGACCGGGAATTAAAGAGACAATAATTTTTCAATAAGAGATTATAACGGCAGCGTTGGGACTCACAAATAGATTAGATGACCAGTAGTGTAGTCTTATACCTTGTGTATAACTTGATGCATGTTTGTGAATTTACTTATTATTTCTAGCGGTATTTTTTCTGTGCGTATAGCTTAATTGGCAGGTAACCTTAATGTTTAGTTCACAAGTTTTGCTTTTGCATGACTGCGTTAGTGTAGTTTTTTAGGTTGCGTAACGTTTTTTGGACCGTGCGGTGTGCATGTGGGAATCTAATTGCATCCTGCATGCCGCTGATTGATCACCCCCTGCCAAACACCCTAGAGGTGGTTCGCAGGGTATTGTGAAGGTTCGCAGGGTACGTCTTATTTTTTATATTTATTCGTATCGTAGTTATTTTTACGACTTTATTTTTGTATTTTCAATGCCTATTTCCACATCATATTATTTCTGATCATGAATTTTCTTGTGCATTTTCTCCAGTTTCACGTTGGCCTGACTTATAAAGCTTTGCTTACCGATGTTTGATTTTAATTTTCAGTGAAAACGTATTTTTTAAGTTTTCCATGGATGGAGCGGCATGTACTCAGCGGGAGGTCATTGAAGTGAATACTTCCATCTTATTTTATTTATCAACATATATATTTAACAGCCATTTTGTGTGGCTGTGGGAATACGATTGTCCGAATTAAGTTGTTGTTTCGAAGTTGGTTGCGCAGGTGAACTTCTTGATTTGTGGACATTCAAAGACTGAGCAAACATAAATCCTAAGCCTTATCGCATAAAAATTGATCATGTCAAATATTCCTTTAAAAATTGGACGGTGCCTTTCAGACCACCGTCATTTTTACTGGGGCGACCTTGGTTACAATTTAGTGTTACAAAGGAAGATATTGTGGACATCAGATACGTAAACTACTCTTAGAGACTACTCCTAGTTATATAAACTACTACTAGATAAATTATATAGGTCCAGTGACTGTGAGAAATTTGAATTCCGTTAAAATGGCTGAAGGTGATATATTCGCTCTGTTAAAATAAATTTTCAATTTTGATGCGGCAAGGAAGCCATCAAGGTGATTTTTCTAGGTTATTTGGTGACGAATGAAGCTAAAGAACTACTGTTTCTCGAAACTAAAACGATAAGCTGCTTTTGGATATTTTATTTAAACTATAACTTGGAGTAATTTCATTCCCTGTCGCAGACTAGCAATTAATCACCACCTGCCCAACATCCTATCTGAAACCTATGTACGAGTAGGAAAAATAAGTCATAAATCAATCGTTGGGAACACTAAGCGTGTGAATAATTAGCATGGAAACTTGTTTAAATAACGGGAAAATATTCGTGGTTTTGGTAGACTATGGAATACAGCGAAAATTCTCGAATGCCTTAGGGTCGTCATAATTCGTTCTATCATCTGCTGTACGTAGTATGGGGGAAAAAGTATCCCGACAAAGTTTGTGCCGCCACTATCGCTTCGCAGGATAGTGGGTTTCCTTTCTAGTGGGTTGCTTTTCTTTGGTCAGTGAGGGAAATTCAAACAAGGCAAACCATTTCCTATCTTCGCCGTCCAAATACGCGACCTGAGTCTCCCGCAACCCAAAGCATGACTGGCGATGACATCCGTAGAATAGATACGCATTCGACGGCATCATGTGCGCACATTGAGAACGCTCCTATGAATTTTCCTTCGCCTATCTGAACAAAACGACAAAATCACTGCGGGAATTAGCAAGCTTTTTCTTAAGGTAAACAAGACAGTAAACGAGAATATTCGAAGGGCCACGTATTTGAATGCAGCTGGTTTTGAAGAAGTTTTAGCTTTTCCGAAAGGACTGCCGTGCACATTGCCAGAACGCGTTTTTCTTTCGATCGAGAAGGATATTTTCCTATCTTGATTGAAGATACCTTTGTCAGCAAGCGAAAGTGGGAAAAGTAGTCAACATGTTGGAGGCAGGCTTAACAGTAGCGGAAACGTAGCGAAGGATGAATAAAAATTTAAGTACCTAATACTGCTCGGAGAAACGCAACAGGGAGGGTAATGAGGCATTGAAAAAATCGGAGAAGTCCTCCACATGAGAAGTGACCGATTAGGACCTAAGTGTACAACCGGAGATGTTGATGCTGACATATAATACATCAAAGTGCTTCTGATATTTCGAATTTAATAAAAAGAGAGATATTGACCCAAGTGAAGTGTGAATACATTGGAGTACATTTTTCGTCCTTCATTTTTTGTTCATATTAATTTAGATATTTCATTTGACCTTTATAAATTGTAAAAAGTAATTTTACACCAAAATATCATGCATTGTTTTAATTTTACAACATTTATTTTCAAATAAATTAAAAAGAAAGCTAGGTATCAAATTGCAGAAAATAAAGTTTTTGCCATAAGCTAAAATGCTAATTTTGTATTGCAATTTATGTAATTTAACTCGAAAAATTGTCATTGTGTGTCATCAATTAAATTTGCAATAATCTGCATATCGTCGAGGAAAATTTCAATCGCAATTGACGCACTAAAACATTTGAAACTGATAATTGATAGATCAGATCATTGAAACAAAATATAGGGAGATAGACTGTAGAACAGACAGATTCCAAATGTCTTTTTTTCCACGATCAAGAAGAGATTGTAACGGCAACGTTATAACTCACAAATAGATTAGGTGACTTTGCAGTGTAGCCTACTAATTTATGTATACTTAAATTCATTTAACAAAGAAGCACTTATAATTTTCTGAAAGTTTTGGTTTCGTAAACTTTTCTGTGTTATGACTTGAACAACCGCGTCTGTCTCTATCTAGTTTTTATTTTGGATAAGCCCTTGTACCACCGGATTATCAACTCTAAAAATTTATCTTTGAATATGTTGAGAAATGTAGATTATGAAGACCCGCTTTTCGAAGAATCCATTTTTCATAGATGTACAACCGCTGTAATTATCTCCCTCGGGTTTATCTTTCTCCTTTATCTATTCTCCCCTTATCTCCTTCTTATATCCCGTTTCATCTTTCCCGGAACTTCATAATCGCCCTCTCTTGACGGAATTCTGAGTAGGTGACCACCTATACAAGTGCCCCACAGTAGATGCTATGATACCGAAATCGATCAAACGGATAACATCCTTGGAAATTTGAGTAATTCGTGATAACGGCATACATCGTGATTTTAATTCTGGACTATGGTGTCTTTGGTCACGTACGAATTCATCGAATACGCAGTTCCTGCCTTTAAAAAGTAGATTTTTGCTGCATAGAATGCAGAATATGCTAACCTGCTACTTTGTCTTATTGTTAGTATAACATAATTATATCCGGCTATCCAGTTACAATACCAATATAATGTTTTATAGCCAGTCGTAAATCCAGCCAATGCTAGCAATCAATTCGAAGGGATAAATGTTAATAAGATAAGAGAACAACGCATATAAAAATGAAACTTAAAAAATTACATGGTAAAAATGACGTACAACCTAATGAAAACAAATTAACCCATGAACGGCTAGCGTGCCCATATGGGCACAGCTGCAGTGGTCTAAAGAATTTCGTATAAATTCCAACCCAAACATCATAGAGCATGCTGTCTTCGCCAAAAATGATTACAATATATCACTTAATTCGGTTCGTGTGCTTACTGCCTGCATTTATACCAGCAGTTGACTGTGGCATGATAGGTATTCTTACTCACTCTGTTCGAGGCGGCAAAAGAGAAAAAAATGGCGAAGTGTCTGCAGTAAATGCGATTTTTTTCCTTTTTATTTTTGATACTCGGCTAAGTATTTAATCTTTTCCTCATAATGAATGTTGTCAACTTCGGTTTCTTTTGCCAGCATTGTGATCGTATGAGACAAGGAATTTGAATTTATTTTTGGGTGATCCCTTATGGGCACGCTAGCCGGTAGTCGGGGGTGTCTTTTTTGGCGGGTGTCCTTCGCTACAAACGTCGTTATTGGGTCTGTTATCAAATAATTTCGATGTAAAACGCTAAGTTTTTGTCAATCTTTCATTTTTTCTCATGTCACTCGATTATAACGACTTCAAAATTTTTGCTGTATTTTTTGGTAATTCTTCCAATAATTTTTATTGCAAAAAATACATTTTATACTATTCAACACTTTTATTCATGGTGCTTGCGTTATGCTTTGCTCAACTATCTAGCATGAAGAATGATAGACTTATTTTCCACCACTGGTATACATAACCAACAATCAAGGGCATGGTGGAAGGGTAAAGGATGTTTCATAAATACAATGATGAAGCTCATGGTGAAGCACTTTGTATCGCGTATAAAACTTTGAAACAATAAAAAGTTGATTGAATCTTGATCATATCGACCACATTGAACTCGTGGCCAAATTTTCCAACTAAGTTCAATCCCTCGTTGTAAGTTGCAAGGAGACAATAAAGGCGAAAGTTAACAACCAACCATTACAAGCTCCGTCAGTTTTAGTCCTGAACCGGATGAAGGAGACAGCAAAATGATCGAGACGTACGCATAGGCACGAGATGATGTCTCAACCACTAGGAATATATTCCTCAAAATGAATTTCGCTGCATTTCTCGATAAATTTCTATTTGAGGTTTCCGAACAGGTTCATGACGAAGAAATTTATTTTTCTCTGTTCTATTCAATTCTATTTTGGGTGGTTATTACTGTTTGCAGGAAGAGAATTTTTGGGAGAGTGGCGATGACGTCCGAAACAATCTGGTGTATAATGCCATTCGCAAGGAGGCAAAATATAATAAGGGTTTTTCACTGCACAGATAATAATCACTACGATAACAGCGGCAAAATGTGCACACTGAGGCCATTCATAAATATGATAAATTACGTTTGATCAGAAAACTATGTGCCAACCCCCGAGCTAAAATACGATGAATCCATGATAAAATATTTTGGCAAGCACGGCTGCTAACAGTTCATTCAGGTTGAACCTATAAGTTTCGGCTTTAAAATATGGTGCTTGAATAATCCTCAAGATTACTTATTGGACTTAAGCATATAAGCATGAGTGATGAAGAAAAAAATTATTACCATAAATTCGTTGGTAAATGCTCTTCGTATTTGCTTATCATGTTGGACCATTTAGTAGAGCAAGCGATAAATCTTACCTTTTCCATTTATTTTGGCAATTTGTTTGATAGCTTTCCTCTTAAAAGCCAGTTAAAATCTCAAGGATATGAGGGTACTGGAACAGTTCTTAGAAAAAGGATACCCAAATATTCATCCCATTGATCGAAAAAACAGCTAGCTAAGAAGCCCCGCTGCTCCCATGCTTTCGCACGGGGAAAAAAAAGAGAACATTGTTGTTGTTAGATAGAATGACTATTCGGTAGTGACTGTCAAGTCACCTTGCCAATGTGTACACCCACTCACAAAGGTCATGAGATTCCCACATGTTACCTCAAAAATGGTACAAGTTAGGTAGCCAGCAGTGGTCTCTAGCTACAATATTTACACTCAAAAAAAGGATTGGATGTGGCATCCAGTTTTAATTGGATAAGTGAAAGTTGGATGCAGTATCCAAGTCTTGGTCCCCACACCCATCTCAAAGAGATCCCTCGTCCAACAGTTGGATCCCACAGCCAACTCGATGGATAGGGCGACTAATATCGCTTCTGCGTCAATCATCGCCATAGCGACGGACTCCCAAACAGTTCTTATTATAAACAACTCGTAAGTGCACATGTTTGGCGCGCTTGGAGGTAAGTAAATAGGTTTTAAGTTTCCTCTTGCAAGTGAGAAAATATTGCCATTCAATTCCAATTTTAATACTTCTTTTTATACTCTTAGAGCACTTGAAGACGAGGAGATAACCGATATGAATAACCGAGCTAAGGATTTTCTTGATGCTTGGGGCCTGAACTGTCTCGTGGAAGAATTTACCGGTGAGTTTGGCTATCGTGTTTCGTTACTATGCGGAACTCTTATATTATTTCACCGTTCAAGATTTTATCTTTTGGATTGATGTTATCCTTAGGTTGGATGTTGTATTTTTTAAACCTTACGTTTCCTCGAAAATAACTCCGGTCAATTTTCGATCACTACTCGTATGAATTATGCATGTCGTTACTAATAAAACGAATGAATTTTAACTTAATACATGTGTACCACAGTATCATTAGTTCTGAATGAAATGTTTGTATTCTCCTTTAATCCATTGATGAAAAGTTTCAAGTAGTTTTCCATTAGATTTCAATTTCAATTGGATTGGATTGCAAGTTCATGCACACCGGATAACCTAAGTTCCATTGTACAAGTAGAAATGCAGATACTTATGCACTAATTATGCGAGGGACTCTACCCTAAATGTATATAATATCAAAGTGTAATATCAGACACTAGCTTCTTCCAGAGACCTCTTTATTTATTTCGTATCACAATTTCTTATTCTCCTCTCCTTCCTTCCAGCTCATACTTAAATGGCTTCCCTCTAAATATTTCCCTCTCTCGTCTCAACAACTCATTGGCAACAATCCAGACATAAACATCAAATAAATAATAGAAATCAAAACATAAACATAATATCAAACGTTACAATGCGTATGAACTGCAATATAGAGCTGTGTATCACGAAATTTAGGACTCAAATCGAGGATATATAGACCTATGTACAATAGTATCCATATTGCAAGGTGTAACATAACAGAGAATTTTTAAAATCATTTTTCTCCTGATCTAGCTATTCTTGATGTTTACATGTCAAGAAGTTACGGCTTATTTATGTACTGTATAAATAGCTTATGTTATGAGTAGGAAGTAGCTTCCTTTTCATTCAAAACGTTGGTAACTAATTGCAAAAGAGTATAACCAATAATCATAAAGGCTAGTTTAATTATGTAAATATTTTATATATTTATTTCAGTTCCTTAGTGGAAGATTGTGTGGTGTTGATGGACACTATGGTGTGATGTGGTGATGGTGTGGATGTATATCTAATAGACATCTATTAGATATACATCTATTCATAGATGAAAATAGACAATATATAGATACAGTTGGCATTGTCGCCACGCATCGTTCTACGCGTCGCAAAATTTTTCAAGTCCGCCATCACTCCAGTAAGGAACCAAAAAAATTGTCCCTAAATCAAATGTTATATCGCTTCCATAGCTCATGAATCGCGTTTTAAAACACACTTTCGGAGATGTATCCAAAATCGCCCCTTGTCACCTGCACATCTAATAGATGTCTAATAGACATTTATTAGATATACATCTATTCATAGATGAAAATAGACAATATATAGATATCTATTTTCCGTGTCGGTATTCTTCCCGTGCGCGCTCAGAATGTGCTAAGTGCCCAGGTCTTTGCCTTCAATGAAATTCTGACTATCATACTCGGCAATTGAAAACCTAATTTATAGTATTGAAAGACTCTACCACCAGTATAAGCCTAATTTTGTTAATAAACTCATTCATAACGTGTTTTTTTCATTCAATAATTATTTTCAAAACTGAGTTCTATACTGTTCCTTGTATAAGTTCCTTGGACAGCCAAAAAAATAATTTAAACGAAAAAATAAAGTATAATGATTTCAAATTACTTCAAATTGCCAAATAAAAGAAGTGTAAGGTAAATGCAAAAATATATGGCGTATCACGCAATAAAAATGAGAATTATGATGGTTTGAACGATTCTTCTGCAGAATGCAGACCGGTGGCCGGAACGGCTAGCGTGCCCATATGGGCACGCCCCCTCTAGCAAAAACAAATCAACAGAATTTTAAAACTAAGTGCTTATCTGGATGCTTGGGCAGTAAATAAGCAGTTTTTAACGGAAAAACAAAATAAAACTCCGAAAAAAAAACTCCGCTGTTAAAGGGTTAAAAATAATTTCAAACAAAAAATTAAGAACGCCAAGAAAAAATTTTTAAATAAAAAATGAATCCTTTGAAATCACTGTTTTACGTTCCTCCGGTCGTTTTGGCTAGTGTATGTGGTCATCTTAGATTTATTGAGTATCTCTAGCATTCATAGGTAGTCTGTCTTCTAACTTCTCTTTTGCTTATACTGGAAAGGCAACACCGGTGCCTCTATACTTGCGTATTTTCAGTAGCCAAATTCAATGTGCGGAATAAGCGTCATTGAATGACATTCCTTCATCTATGAATAATTGCTCTACCCCATTTATTGCATGGGAGAAATTATGGGATTCTTTTAAGGTATTTAAAAGAGCCTAATTGTTATGGTAGAAACGACCACTTGGATATGATTATGGGAATATACCGAAGAAACAATAGATTTAAGATATCATTTTTTCCACCGACAATAATGACCATAATACATTTGATAGTTCAGCTCTAGCAGAGGCCAAATCAGATTTGAAAAACTCTGCGTGGTTATTTAATGACCTATTCTTAATCGTTTATTACCGGCATGAACGTTTTGGCACATGAAATCTCATGCATTAATTATTTACCACGCTAAATTTTCGTTTATCTATTACTAAGTCAAGGTTGGCGGGCCGCGCCTCAATTTCTACCACCAGAATCCTATCGTTGACCTGGTCTATACCTACCACATGCTTACTCATCTTCCCGTTTAATATTAATGCTACCCCTCGCTGGCTTTCTTCCCCTCCACTATATATAACCCTATACCCATCACTCCAATCCTAAGATATCTATCCTCCCTTTATCCATTTCCCTTTTGATATTTTCTAGCTTTCCCGCCCTCATCATAGTCCTCACATTCCACGTCCCCACATTTATGGCCGACTTCTTCTCCATCTTCTTGGTCTTTCTTTCTTCTTCCTTCGTTTCTGTTGCCGCTGATGGTGATGATGATAAGTCTCTGCAAGGATTTCGCATGTTGGCGACCCCGAGGACCTTGCCGACCTCGCTATTGAAGAAGGCGGTAACGGAAGGAAAGGAAGGCTCCCAGATCACTTCTTTAGTACTCCATGCAAACCTACCTTAATCGGTAGAATACTCTAAAAAAAATAATAATATTACTAACTAGATATTTGGAATCGAAGGCTTTCGGGCGCAGCTACGTATTACGATGAAATACTTCATCGCCTAATGATGCGAGCTGCAATGGCCGCGAAGGATCGCGTGACAAAGCAAAATAGATAGCTGCTCCCAAAAGCTTTTGATACCGATAAATCTCGCACCGATAGCCTACGTTTCAAAGTAGATATTTATATATGCACGGGAGTATATTGGTGTCCTTAGCACTCTCTTAGTTTCTTCTCTCACCGCGTGTTGTTGTCCTGTTTTCCTGCTCCGCTTTGGGGAGGTCAATCTCCCAAAATCCTCCTCTCGCTGCGCCTCTGACTTGAAATATCGATTACGGTAAATATGTGTTAATGCTTCTTTGATTTTAGTTTTTGTTCGATACCTTGCAGTATTTTCTAATTTCAGTCTTAAATTTTAATGCTTTTCTTCATCTCATGAGTTTTTAACACCACAACGGATAAGCAAACGAACTTTATTTAGCCAATGGAACCTAAGTGCAACA
The DNA here is from genome assembly GCF_921293095.1 of Ischnura elegans. Lineage (NCBI taxonomy): Eukaryota > Metazoa > Arthropoda > Insecta > Odonata > Coenagrionidae > Ischnura > Ischnura elegans. Next base: position 2,734,269 of record NW_025791657.1, read on the forward strand.
TAAGAGGTCACTTCTATGCCCAGAAATAGGAGGAAAAGTTGCTCATCGTACGACTCGGATTTTAGTCCAACGATTGACGCTGCAAACGCTGACCCCATGCGCGACTTAATCACCTCCAGTGTAGGCACTCCCATTTCCTGTCATTTTATATGCCCCGTCGCGCCTCCCGTGCGGGTATTCGGCACATTCGTAACTCCAGTGTGTGGTAAGCTCCATATCTGTATCCTTTATCTTCTTATTCTGATCCCACACCGCACTTACCCATTCATGATAGCAAAAAAGGTAAAAAGAGGACTCTCATTTTTATCAAATACGTTCAGTTGTGAATCTCGCCATGTTTTCGAGCAAGAAGTGAAGGACACCATTCATGATTGTCAAGCCCACGCAAATCTGAACTTCTCTTAATTATACTGCGCACAAGATAAGATAAGCCCGCTCTCTGTGGATATAAAACCCCCTCCGTAAGCCACAGGAGGGAAATACCTCGTTCGAAAGGCAACCAAGGAATTGATCTCCAATTTAGTTTTTCACGTGTAATTCACGTGTAGCTGAGAAGTGTCATTACATCAACTTGCACTGGGATTGCTGTAAGTTGAATGGGGAAATTAAGGAAAATGATATCCCTTGATACCATGCTACAATAGAATAGAAGCACCTCGTACTTTACTCACCATTTTAATATTCTGCTACCGGTTAGCTTCGATTCGCGGGCTGTTTCGCTTGAATAGGACGTGGAACCGTCTAAATGATGTAGAGACATCTAAACCGGTCGCAGAAGAATAAAACAGTGGGGAAAGTATAACGTGCCTTTATTTTATTTTAGCATGTGTAATTTCCGTAAAAGTAATACACCCCTCCTCAACATCCCTGGATACCAGTTGGTGCGAAGGCTCCTGCGGTGCGGTAGAAATGAAGGCTGAATTTTTTCGGGTTTTACTGAGTCGTCCTAGTGGTGGAGACAGCATTTTCTCCTGCATTTCAGTAGGCGTGTTCAGGTAGAAGACCTTGATGTCGTGTCTTGGCAGAAGTGCTTGATGCCAAGACACGGTATGAAGAACTTTAAGTTGACCTTCTCCACCACAACGACGACGCGGTGTAACCCGGAAAAATTCAGCCTTCAGCCCTTAGTACCAGTATAATTATTACCTTGTAACACTTTAATTTGAACACAAGGAATTCCTTTACTTTTCAGGTTTTTGTTTTGCCAAAGAGGAAGTGAATACCTATTTCAACCAGATTTTCCAACCTTTTGGGTAAGTAGATACGAAGACTTTTCTACCATGCTTCTCTTCGAATTATACATGATTATTTTATTAACATGTTTTTAATATTATAACATTACAACATTTTCAAAAATGCCTGTCATTTTCCATGCACGATATTATCTTGTACAATGTATAGACAAGTTTTGAGCTGCATTTATGGTGACAACTGCTAACAAACATTTCTTGATTCAAATCCATTATTAAAAATGTTTTCAGTACAAATCTTGTACTTATTCCGCAGTTACATGCTTAAAATTATATGTCGACTAATAATTTCAAACAAAATTCCTACATGTAGTTTCCTTTTCAACGAGACGCAGTCATATCGTAAAATTGTTTTGTACATAAATGCTTGTGGTGGCTGATCAGCATATTAAGCTGAGATCAATATTAACATTTCTTCTGAACTGAACACTGTTGTCATACTAGAAAGTCTGTTTTAATATAAATATGCATATGTAGTATGTTTTCATTGTGCCTTCATCTTTAGAGGCTTTTATGCTCATGGAATATTTTTTATATTCTTGTTTAATTAATAAGAAAAATTTTGTTTGGAGTGTGTTGAGTTTATATCAATTAAAAATTAAAATCTTTTCAGCATGTAGTACAACATTGTTAAACAAACAGCGAAGAATTTGATTTTTCAGAAACTGCATTCTAAATTTTCTACATTACCTTTCCCCTCTCTTCGTTTCAGGTCCTATCTCTTTTTTACGTTTCCCACTTCACCTTTACGTCATTTGTCAGCAAGTTTTAGTGCAATCTTTGCCAAATTGTACTCTAGTAAATTATTCATTACCTATTAAGGGAGTCATTTTTTATTGGTGGTTAGAAAGTGAACAAAACCTTTTTTGCATTAAGTTTCATTGTAAACTTCAAATTTAATTCTTCACGCAGCTTATAAATTTAATTCCTCACATACATAGCTTAAGTGAAGGAGCTTAATGCTCCTTCCTCTTGTTTCACTTTTCCTACATCGCTCTTTGCATAAGCCAAAAAAGTAGAAGTTAAATGATTTTCTATCGCTCTCCTTCCATTTGATCTCCTTCTTCCGTCATCATCAAGTTTTGGTGGCAATTTTTGAGCTTATCTCCAAATTCATTTTGAACGAAAAGGTGAAAAGTAGGAAATTCTGTGTTTTGAAATTATTCCTGGGGTTTCAGACAATGGTGGAGTAAGACAAACACATCTTTTTTTGTTTCCCCTCTCGTTCAATACAAACATTTGTAGGAGTGTTAGAGCAAATGAGTATATTAGTATTCGTGTGTTTACATCATATAATACCAATATAGATAAGAGTTATTGTGTGACGGTCTAGTACATAAAATATCGCGCTCTGAGCGGAGAACAGTAATTTTGAGGTAACCTTTACCCCTTTCCCGGTATCAAACTGGAGTCAAACTATTTGTAAGTTTTCATTTTTGCGAATCCAACACTCTTCATTATAGTAAGTGGTAATTTATTGCAGTGGTTCTATTTTATTTACAGTCTCTCTAAAAAGTTTTAGGACAATTCTACGGGTCACTTCCGCTTCACGAGAAATAACAATTTCCCCTACTCTTTCTGATTTCCTTGGTCCCTCATCGAAAATATTTCTCTTGTTCACGAAGATAATTTTACACAGAGAGAGATGTCACCTGCAAATTGATCATTCTGTTTCGTTTATTTTGGCAATTCATGATTATTTCGTGTGCATTTACCGCGTCGTGGCATCGATTTTCACTTTGGGTCTCTATTGTCCCCACTACTACACTTCCATTTCAAGCAATTGGGATGAATGGACTCGTGGCGGTAACGTGCAACCATGATGGTAGCGATTGTGAGATCGAGTCGTTTCGTGAAAAAAATTGTCATATTTTTTCATGCCGTTTACCCATTGGTATGGTTGGTACATTTCAAACTCGCAGCAACAGCTTAATATTTTTTAGCGATTATGTGTCAAAGAAAAGTTAAGAGTAGGGCAGAATTATACGCATAATTACTACCAATGAATAGAATATTTTGAAGGTTAGGGGTTTGTAAAAGAGGGTGACCGTAACCCGGCGGTGAACGTCGCATAAAAACAAAGCGTCGGCATAATTGTTTGAGACTGGCAACAAAGGGTCACGCATATCAGTTCATAAATGAAAATGTGTCTATTGGTTTCGATTGCTGTGGGATATTTTAATCTGAATGACGAATTGAAGTCCCGAAAAGCCCATTTATTAACGAAATTGTCCCGGCTGAGTAATAGCGTTGAATGTTTTTATCGATCTGTTAAGAATGGTATGACGGCAGTTTTGTGGCGTTGAGCTGTATGCTCCATTACCCGCCTTCTAACTGCTGCGCACCTACATCCAAATTGCGCCTCCCTGGGTATAAAAACTACTCCACTGACACAAACGAATATCCTTAATCAAAATGCGAATCATGATGTCCTTGGTATTCTGCGTTTCTCCAGGTCTCCACCTCCTTTGCCTGCCTATCAGCAACTTATCGCCTTTCTTGAAACGCCTTACCCAGCAATAAACGGTATTCCAGGGTAAATTCAGCAGCCCATCTATTTAGGAAATCGTTCTGCCGCCCTCCACCATAGCTATTATCTATCCGCGTAAGGCAGGACTCTACGTCCTATTTTGCTTTTCAAGAGAACGGAAGTTCAACTATGACTACGACTGTTTCTCAATAGGGAAGTTCCTTTCATCAAAGAAAACGAAAGGCATTGATTGCGATTCGTTATCCACCAATAATGTATTCATAATATACAACGCATTTGGTTTTGGAAATCCCTGTTTAGACGATTGGCAATGGTCAATTTTTATCCTCATTTGAAAAAGGCCAGATTGGCGGCCATGCGATTCCACTCCACGTGACGCCAAAGGGACCTAGTTTCTACATGAGTAGATAGGTGTTTTGCATCGTCTGAGATTACCAATGCGTGCATGAGGCACAGAGCTCCGGGAAACGACTCTTATAAATCACCTATTAAAACTGCCTATGGTTGGAAAGATTCCTTCGTTTGATAAGGTATTAATAACCCTTATTTAAGGTAAGCACTACCTACTAGCAGCCTGCACCGTAGCGGCGTTCATCCCTTCGAACCCAGGTGGCCTCACACAGCAACAGCCAGACGTAACACGGGCTTTTTCCAGCATTCATACAAAGCCGTCGCATTTTCGCGCGCTTGAAAATTTTCACTTTTCATTTAATATCGAAAAATAGATATAGTCATTTTAAAATCTAAAAGCGTGAAATACCTGCTCCAGAAATAATTATCATTCGATTTAGGCAATAAAAAATAATAGGAAACCATGAGCTGTATCGTCGCATCAATTGAGAATTGAAGAACGTGAAGCCCTAGTGAAAAAGTATTTAAAAACTGGTAAGTTATTTGCGCTGTATATATCAACTTAGATATCATATAATGACGTAAAAGGTAAATTAACCATTAACAGTGAGAGTATACTGCGCGCACTTCTTGAAGGCGGAAATAAGTTTTCAAATCTGACAACACAACCAAGAAAACTGCGAGGAGTAAAAGGTGAATGAATTCTAGCAAATAATTAGGATCGATATTAATAGAAAATAATAGTAAGTTTCAAGTCATCATCACTGGTCAACAATCCTAGGATTGGTTTGACGCAGCTCTCCACTCTATTCTCCTATTACCTATAATCTTTTCACACCTACGTATTTCTTCTCTTTCACATCCTTCTTTACTTGTTCCATATATTTTTTCGAGGTCTTCCTTTTCCGTTCTTGCCTTCCACTTGTCCCTCGGCGATTGTCTTCATCAGGCCATTATATATTAATACGAGTCGATGGGCGCTTGAATTCATCAAGCGGGTAATTAGGGGGGTTTGAACATATTTGTTTTACCTGTGTTCAAGTATTGGGTGCTTATGTTACTAAAAAAGGCGAAAAAAACACTAAAAATGTCATTGAAATGGGCCAAATGGGCGAACAACGTTTTTAACTTAATATTTACGTAATGGAGAGAAATTTAAATTTAATGACGGATGTACTTGTGAAATATAAGTATTTAAGCCCTTACCCTAGGATTGTAGCACCTCCATTTTTTTGTTATGAGCGTTTGAACGCACCAAACTGAATCAAATTAAAAACTTGATTTTTAGAAAATTAACGCACAGAGACTAATTCGGAAATGACTATCGGAATTAATATGTCTCGAATAATGAAGTAATGTTCGGATGTCACAGACGACGTATGTCTATTAATGCTGTCGCCTTTTTATATCTGAGGAAGGTTTAAACAGCGGAACGAATAGATCACAATAAATATATGAATACGGTTAAGAAACTTGTATTGGAGAAAGAACCAAAGAATGCTCAACTATCCCCAGAGATGTTTAATTCTATTGATAATAGCAGTTCGACATATTTTACGAAAACGCAGATTCGAAATGTGCCGAATAGGAGCGAAGAAAACAAATATATTGCAATAGTACAGCATGAAAAATGCTATGATGAACATATTTATCAAATATCTTCGGTCCCACATCAATAGTTATAAAGATACGCCAATTTGCATAGTTGCTACCATAATCGTATCAAATTATCAAGTATACTGACACGTGTATTGAAAATTCGCAATCCTATAGATTTATCTTCCAGTCTTTGATCATCAACCCTAAAATTCCTGGTCAACTACGCCCTTGGACATAAAATCCTATATGTTAAAGCAATTCAGGACTACATAAAAAACATATTTCCATTGAGCACTGTGAGGAATACCAAGATGTACACATTCGCCAAATTTCATTGGTCCAACGGATTTACTATTCAAGTTATGCCAATTTTATGTATTTTCTATTATAATCGAATCGATCTTTTGATTATACTGACATCTTAACGTACTTGTAGCGATAGAATTAACCAGCTTATCACTACTTACTTCTTTTTCTTCAACTTATTTATTCCTCCTCTTTTCCTTCGTACAAAAGATTACATAGATTTTTCGTGTTCTCCCCCATAAAAACAAACATAAACAACTCCCCATTATTGGTTCTTTTCCATGACGACTAATTTACGACAAACGAGTTATTAAGGGTTTTCTATTACATTAAAACATACACGTCAATCATCCCCCCCAAAACCCTCAATAACTAATGGCCAACCCTAGGCCTTAAGTTATACCTAGGTTCGACCGTCGCCGTGACTGTAGGTATTGTTTGTTGAACCTCTTCAGGAACTCCATCTTCCCTCCGTAGTTGTCGGGGTATTAACTTCAGTTCTGATTGGTGAACCTTGGATGGAGGGTCTGTCCCTATCAAATAGACTCCATTTCCCAGTTTATTTTCAACCTGGTAAGGTCCGATCCATTTTGGAGCTAAACCAGCATGGTACCCCTGAAGCTTGTTGCTAGGTTGGTGGTTCCTCCACAGTACTAGCTGTCCCGGCTGCAAGTCTTCTTCAGTAACCCGGTCTACTGTTTCAGCTTCCTTTTTAGAGCGTATGGTTGCTTCTTTGTACATCTGGTGAACTTTTCTCTGATGATTCTCAACCCAAGCCATATAGGGGATATCCTCTTCATCTTCAATAGCTTCGATTCCCCAGTCGCCAGTGCATCGAATCGGTCTTCCCAAGAATAACTCTGCCGGAGTGTAGCCAGTGACGCGGTTGACTCGCTGTCTAATGGCAAAAAGAGACTCATGCAGACGCTGGTCCCATCTGTTATGTTTCTCGTTAAAGAGGTGTATCCGCAATATCTTCTTCAATTCCTGGTTCCTTCTCTCAGTTGGGTTTGCCTGAGGATGATAAAGAGGTGTAGTCCAGTGTTCGATTCCCCATGCCTCTAATGCTTGAGACCATCGCCTTGAAGTGAACTGAGACCCGTTGTCGGTGAGAAGACATCTGGGATAACCATACCGACTGAATACTTCCGTCTTCAGAAGATAGAGTATTCGTTCTGACGTTGCCTCGGGAATAGCAAAGGCTTCTACCCACCTAGTGAACAAATCTGTGACAACCAGGATACCAGTCTTCCCACGAGCCGTCCGAGGATAAGGTCCCATCAGGTCTAAAGCCAATACTTCCCAGGGTTGATATGGACGTCTTCCTCTTGAACTGGTACTGGCCTTCTGGTTGCTCGCCTTGGTGCATGCACATACTGGACACTCTTGTACATACCTCTTTACGTCTTGGCGCAAATGCACCCAGAAGAATCGCCGACGAATTGATAAGAATGTTTCCTCCTGTCCTGGATGCCCAGCTTCCGGCTCATCGTGGAACTTCTCTAATATGGTCCTAGCTTCAGATCTTGGAACCAAATGCACCGGTGGCTGGTCCGAATTATGGGAGACATATAAAAGAACATCGTTCTCGAGACGAAGATTCTTATAACACATCTTGAAAGTAGCAGGAACACTTCTGCTATCAGCACAACGTTGGCCAATCCAAGATTTCATCTTCTTACAGGCCCTATCATTATTCTGCCATCTCCTAATAATGTTCATATCGAAAGGTTTCCTTTCGCAAGTAGCAGCCAAAAGAACAGGTAAGTCTTCTTTCCTTTTTCTTAACTCCGGAACTTCCCTCTCCACTAATTCCCTGTCTGAATTTGGTTCAGTCACAGGATTTCTTGATAGGCTATCTGCTGCTTGGTTACTTGATCCAGGGACATGACAAATGTCAAAGTCAAAGTCCGCTAGTATCAATGACCAACGCATTAATTTCGATTTTGTTCCAGCCACTTCATTTAGCCATTTAAGAGATGAGTTGTCAGTGTAGAGTTGGAATTTCCTCCCTTCAAGATAGCCTCGAAATTTCCCAACAGCCCAGACCACTGCTAAAGCCTCCTTCTCAGCTGTGCAGTAATTCCTCTCCGTTGGTGACATCTTCCGGCTAGCATACTCGATAACCCTTCTCTCACCTTGTTCAGTCTCTTGAAATAGTACAGCTCCAAGACCAAGATCGCTAGCATCGGTCTGTAGATTTAATTTCCTGCGGGGGTCTGGGTGTGCCAACCTTGGAGCATTACAAATGCTTTCCTTGATTTGTTCAAAGGCTCTTTGTTCACGTTCAGTCCATTTGAAGGGAGCTGTCTTATTGAGTAAATCAGTCAGTGGAGCAGCTTTTACTTCAAAATGAGGTACAAAACTACTGTACCAACCGCAAAGTCCCAAAAACTGACGGACTTGCTTCTTAGTTTTTGGTTGATTGTATTCCTCAATGGCCTTATTCTGTTCTGGTTGCCTTTCTAAACCTTCAGGAGTTAAAACATGTCCGAGGTATTCCACCTTGGGGTTAACAAAGTGGCATTTCTTCAACTGGCAAGTTAGTCCATGAATCTTCAGTCTTTCCAGTACTTTAGATAAATGCATCAGATGTTCTTCAAATCCGTTTCTACTATAGACAAGAATGTCATCAAGGTAAACTTGACAAAAATCACCTATATATCCAGACAGTACTTCATCCATTAACCTCATAAAAGTGGCGGGAGCATTTTTCAATCCAAACGGCATGACCCGGAATTGGTAGAGACCACGAGGAGTAGCAAAGGCAGTCATTTCTCTTGAGCCTTCTTCCATCTCCACCTGCCAAAACCCTGAATTCAAGTCGAGAGTACTGAATATCTTAGCACCACTAACTTTCTTCAACAAGTCCTTCAAATCAGGCATGGGATAGGCATCACTCACAGTCTGAAAATTAAGCTTTCTAAAGTCAACACAAAGCCTGTAATCTCCGTTTTTCTTCTTTGGCAGCACAACCGGCGAAACCCAATGAGAAGTTGATGGTTCAATTAATCCTTCGCTCTCCATTTCCTGTATTTTCTTGTATATAAATGCTCTCTTGTCAGGATTCATGGGATATGGTCTCTGTTTAATGGGTTCATTACTCTTGCAAATAATTGCATGTTTTACGGTGGAAGTATAACCAATGCTCTCTGTAATGACCTCTGGAAACTGGTTTAAAATATTCATCAATACTTGTTTCTGTTCGGGTGCTAATGGACCAACTTTCAACTCCTCCAGATTGATTCCACAATCGTTTGTACTTTTAGAAAAATTTCCGTTTCTCCAAGCTAGTCTAGTCCTGGTACCTTTCCCTAAGAATATCTCATTAGTATTATAATCTAAAACAGCTCCATATTTAGTTAAGAAGTCATGGCCAAGGATCACATCGCTGATCAAATCCTTAATAATTAATGCAGGAATGTCAATGTCTATGTTGGAACACTTTGCTCTAAGGAATGTTCGGCCTTGTACTATGTAAAGTACATCATTTGCGGCACCCATAACTCTGTTGCCAGGAGAAATTTCAATGTCATCAAAATCGTTCATTATTCTATGCGAGATAAATGTGTTACTTGCTTGGGAATCTAAAATAGCTTTATAAGTTTTATTTTTGATGCGGATCGTTATGGCTGGTCGGGAACTGTCCTGGTCAATCCCAATCTGTCCAATTGTATTCTTAGTGATCCAGTGTTTAATTTTTGTACTTCTTGGAACCTGGGGCTTTGTGACGTTGAATTCAGGGACATCCTCCACCAGGACAGAATGGCCCCTTAGTAGTTTTCCGGGCAATTATCTCGTATGTGACCAGTTTTCCCACAACCAAAACATCTCCTCTGAGATCCAGTCTCTCGAGGAGTAGCGTTTTCTTCTGTTGAAGTCTTAATCTTCGTGTAATCCTCCTCTAGTTTCCTAATGACTTCCCTTAATTCATCAAATGTCTTCGGATTAGCCACTCTCACTAACGGTCTCATTTTATCATTGAGTAATTCAATAATGTTGGGTAAAGCAGCACCACTGTCCTTTTGAGGATTCAATCTTTTGAAAAGTTGGTATTTCTGTATTATAAATGCGCCAGCCCTCATGCCAGTAGGCTGCGTTTCGGTTAAGAATTTCCTATTAACAGCAGACCTTACGCCATCAGAATCGAATCTGAGGCATAATTCCTTACCAAAATCATTCCAATTCAGGCCCAGGCCCTTTATGTTATTCCACCATGTTGCCGCTGGTCCCTTCAGTTGTTGTGCCACCAAATGCACATAAATATTTTCCGGCAGATTCGTCCGTTTAAGTAAGGAATCGGAATTGATCAAAAATACCTTCGGGTCTTCTTCTAATCTACCGCGATACTCTGGTAGGCTTTCCCTAATTACTTTAGAATCAACGGGCAGCAGCCCTACCGAAGTAGCTGATGGAATATTTGCTTCGGAAATCACCATTTTTAAGACTTCATTCTCTAATTTTGATAATCTTTTAGATACATCTTGTTGTAAGCCATCTAATTGCGATGTTTTCTTTTCAAGGTCGGTGTAAAGGTTAAGTTCATTAATTTCTAAGTTAGCCACTCTCTGATTAATATCGGTAATCCTCTCATCCAGATTTTCAAATCTAGCACTAAATTTTTCACTTAGTTCTTCAATCCTTGATTCTATTATTTTGGATTGCGATTCAATTTGAAATTTAACATCTTCTTTTAAATCTGATTTCATTTCTTCGATTTGTAATTTAATGTTTCCGGATTGAACCTTCATTTGTTCCGTTAATTTCATGAACATTACACTTACTTCTTGTCCTACCTCGTAGTTCTCGTGATCTTCTCCGGATTCAATGAGATCCTGCCGAAGCCGCATTTCCAGATCTCCTTTATTTCCCGTCGTAAGAAGTCCCCGCTGGGCCAGCGCCGTCCTCAGCTGGGCGATCTTCATTTCAGCAATCTTCATGATTCTATTTCTTCTCCGAGCGCCAACTCCTTGCGCTTCGGTCCTGTCACGGTCGCCAATTAACGTACTTGTAGCGATAGAATTAACCAGCTTATCACTACTTACTTCTTTTTCTTCAACTTATTTATTCCTCCTCTTTTCCTTCGTACAAAAGATTACATAGATTTTTCGTGTTCTCCCCCATAAAAACAAACATAAACAACTCCCCATTATTGGTTCTTTTCCATGACGACTAATTTACGACTAACGAGTTATTAAGGGTTTTCTATTACATTAAAACATACACGTCAATCTGTGCTGTAAAATACGCAATGCTATTGGTTTAACATCCAGTCTATGGGTATCTACTACATTAATTCCTGGTCAATTATGTCCTTGGATGAAAAATCCTATGTGCTATAGCAATTTGATAAATTTTAAGAAAAAGCAGATTCGATATATTTCGAACGTGAGACTATATACAAAACTTATTTCCATTGGGCATTCTGAGGAATACCAAGATGTACCCATTCACAAAATTTCATTGGTCCAACTTATATAGTAATCAAGTTATGCTTATTTGGGTATTTGCTACAATTATCGAATCGATCTTCCGATAATACTGCCATCTGTACTGTAGAATTCGCATTGCTATAGATATTTTTTCCAGTCTATGGTCATCTACTATATAATTCCTGGTCAACTATGTCCTTGGGTGTAAAATCCTATATGTTATAGCAATTCGATATAGTTTAAGAAAAAGTAGATTCGATATATATCGAACGTGAGACTGTATACAAAACATACTTCCATTGCGCATTGTGAGGAATACCAACATGTACCCATTCACCGAATTTCATTGGTCCAACGTAAACACTAATCAAGTAATGCCAATTTGCGTATTTGCTATAAAAATCGAATCGAACAATCGACTCTACTGACACCTGTATTGAAAAATTCGCAATACTATTGATATCCTTTCCATTCTGTGGTCATTCCCTTATTCCTGCCTTCTCGACTATCCCCGCTTTCTAAATTTCACCTATGTACCTATATTGGTGACGTAGATAGGGCGATGCGTGTATTTCTTACGGGGACCTATTACAAAAAGATATAAATGCATATTGATATATCTTCATTAGGAAACATTACTCATTTAAATAATTTATATGTACGCATAATTCATTCCTTTCCTTACATATTGTAAAAATGTTAATCCCCGTAACTATGTAAATAGGAATGAAAAATGGCTCCATCGAATGTAAGCTTATATCAATCATAACGTGAACTCTAATCAATCGATCCGCTTGATTTAACTTTTGTCGGATTAAACACATTAGCAGTTGTATTGTGTATTATTTTCATATTCAAAACTTGGTTAATACCAAAGTTATTAGCGATTAAAGCTTAACTAAGGAGATTGGTATCGATATAACTCGTGCATGAATCGGTCGAGCGGAAAGGTCATCATAGCAAAATTTACTATTTTAATATTATTACCCTAAAAATTTCATTCATCTAGCTTGAATGGTTGCTAAGATATTCAAGATTGTATGCTCCACAAAAAAATGGCGACAATGATTTTTCGCGTGCAGGATATTTTTCGGAATTTTATTATGAATTAACCAAGAGGGTTACGGGGAAGGTAAGCTGAAACGTTAGGGTGCGAAGCACCCTAATTGGTATTTCTAGGAGATTCCAAATTTTCATATGGCACATGTCTCAAGGCCGAAATCCGAGTTTGAAAATTCGCCCATCACGACAATGTAAAATCAAAATCGTTTATTCCTCGGAATGGTTTCGACATATGAAAATTTCAAGATAGCCAAAAAATCAACCAAAAAATCTTCCACCTTATAAGTCAAGGAAATTGTCGTACAATTATTGCAAGTTATTTAAAAAAATTCCTAAAATTTTCCCATAAGAAAAGCATTGAAAGCGTTCAAACTATAATAAAAATACTTAATATCAATTCGTCGTAATGGCAACCATACCAAAAAATCGACCAAAAAATGTTGTCTATATCCATTGAATATCATGTTCCTTGGACGTTTAAAGTACAAAATGAAAGCGAAAAAGTTTAAGTTCCATAAGGCTCCCATCTTATTCAAGTCGATATATCTCGAAAACCAATCGACTTTTTCAAGTCTTCAGATATTTCCTCCCGATGAATTTTTTTTTACTTTTACGTCCAATAAGCCAAATACCCACGCCTATCACAGTTTGGGCTGCGAAATTGTATCAATGAGTCAGTCAGTGAGTGAAATTGTCGTTTTATATTTGCTTAATTAATGTGGCTCATGAGGTTGTTCCGTCTTCTTATTATAAAATTTTTATTAGGCTTCTCTTCTCTCCAACTCTTCTTGGGATTCCTTCGTTCCTTACTCGGTCGATCCATTTGATCCTCATCATTCTTGAAGTAAGAACACGAAATGTGTTACTCTTGCGTCATTTTTTGAACTGTTACATAAAGATAACGCCGCGTTATTATCCGCCTACAAGCCCCGGCTAACCCCTTTTCTGAATCCCTAGCCTTTTGAATGCAGCCATTCAGCAAAAAGGATAATGCAACCCTTGCCCCAATATTAACTTACATATGGCTCGTCACATTTTTAACACTAGAATGTCCGGCTGGGTCAATTTGACCCAACAGACACTTTTTATGTTGATTATCTTGAAATGAAGAAAATTTTACACTCATATTTCATGACTGATAATTATTTACTTTGTTTTACCACTGTGCAAATGTTGGGCCTGATATTATTATTATTCTTTTCAATTTTTTCTACTGAAAACTCTTTGGGAGTATACCCCCTCAGCATACGCTAAACACTAAATCCTCAAAACTCCCCTTATCCGTTCCCATATTACCTCCTCCACTTAACCAAGCCGTAGACCACACTTGGAATACGCTGCCAGTGTTTGGGACCCTCATGAAAAAGGCTTAATAACAGAGTTAGAACGCGTGCAAAGAAGAGCTGCCAGGTATGTGAAAGGTCGTTACGATAGTCTTGTTAGTGTAACTGACCTCTTAGATAAACTCGGATGGGAATCTCTGTCGGACCGTGGATTGAAAAATAGACTAAACCTTTTAGATAAATTCAAGAGCAGTGTCTTTTCTAACGAAGTTAACCATATCTTACGGACGCCAACGTACTACGGAAGATCAGATCATATAAATAAAATAAGAGAGATAGATTGTAGAACAGACAGATTCCGAATGTCATTTTTTCCACGATCAATAAGATATTATAACGGCAGCAATAAAACTCGTTAATAGATTGCATGACTTGTAGTGTAGCTTACTAACCTATGTAAAACTTAATGCATGTTTATGAATTTCTATTCTATATTCTATTTCTAAGAGCATATAGTAGTATAGTTTGTTATTATACGGGACGTTGTTTGGACGGTGTGGTGTGCATGTGGGAGTCCAAATATGCATGTTGGTGTCTGATCACCCCCTGCCAAACACCCTAGAGGTGGCTCGCAGGGTATTATGTAGAAGAGATGTAGATGTAGAATCAATGACATGATCACACCGAGAATGTTTAACGCCTGAAACTACAAGTAGTGAAGAAAGTCTAAATAGACAGCCAAAACAGCTGGGAACTTGAGACCCAATAAAACCCGTGAAATTTCAGCGTAGCGTAGCGTAACGCTCACTCCACTAGAGCACCCAAAACTGATTTCCGTCAAAGTTTTATAAAACGTAAACCAATTAATAAAACAGTATTAAGTACAGAATAAATGAACACGAAATAATAAAAAATTCCGACATAAATTAAAACATTGTGATCATATGAAAGTAACGTTTCCCTCTGAAAGAATTTATCCTCTTGTGCAGACGAAATATTTTCGGTGAGTGACCAAGGTAATTTAAAAGAGTAAGGGAAACTAAAATTCCTCAAGATGCAGAGACAGCGCCACAAACTTTGTCCTAAAACTTTTGAAAGTCACTATGCGTCTGATAACCTGCATTGATAATAAATTATTAATAAATATATTTCAAGCATAGAATATATTCACCCATTGATGTAGTTAATTATTAACCCTTTCAAGACGGTGCAGTTCTCGCCTCAGCAAGACTACTGAACTGAGCCCCGAGAAATTCTTCCCTCCTCTCTTTGCGGGGCATTTTTGCAGGGCATTCTTTAAGAAGGGTGTCGCGGATGATCACACACTCTCAGCACAATTTCCTTTCTCAGTACCTTATTCAACCCTTCCTAGCGGGGATTCCGCATTACCTCGGGCTCTGAGGGTAGTTGGGCTCCCTCCTTTAGTAGTTTATAATCCTACCAGCTGCATTGATTCGTGGTAAATCATGCTTTGTTCATATGAATTAGCCATATGGATATTTGTTGCTTAACCCTTTCGAGACGGCGGAGTTTTCGTCTTAGCATGACTGCTGTGCTGAGCCACAAGAGACTCTTCTTTCTCGTGGTACGGAGCATTTTTGGAGAACATAAGTTAAGGAGGGTCTCGCTGAACCTTTTTCGACCCCTCCCCGCTGGGACTCCGCATTATCTCGGACTCCGAGAGTAGTTGTGCTCCCTCCTTTCCGGGTTTACTACCGTACCTGCGGCATTGGTTCGCGGTCAACTTATGTATTGCTTAAATATATATAGCATATGGATAATTGTTGCTTGCACGTAAATTGCAGACTTTGAATTGAATTCCTAATTTTTTAGTATTTTCAAATTTTAAACGAAGTTCTAAGGTCAACTTTAACGCATTTAATGCAGCATTCATTTCCATGTTGGTGCTTTCACCTAAATCGATGTATAAGTTAATATTTGTCGTAGATTATCGTTTAAAATATAAACGCTGTTCAAAAGACAAAGAATTCAGTTGTAAGTTGATATTTCTTGAGAAAGGTGCAAATATTTATTTTGAAAGTTGACTGATTGAACAATTGAATGACCGCGGTCCTTTACCGCTAAGAGGAGTAATACAAGACGATCGGTGCGGTACCTGCTCCCTAGTTTTGAGGGTACCCCCTCAAAGTCCCTCTTTGTTTGGTTCCGAAACAAAGTCATCGCTCACCCGCGACCATCATTAACGGGGAAGAGCTAAAAACTTACATATTCGGCATTCGTTATGTACCGTGGGGCCTGACGGCGGTTTTACGGGTTTCCCGTCGTGCTTAGGGTAAAAGCCAAGCCAATACCACTCCCGTACCAGTGTTCAACCCCAGTAGTGCTGAAGAGGCGTAAACCTAAGCAGCTCCGCGAGATTTATATTTTGTTATCATGTTACTTGTAATATATATTTCATATTTTATGTAATGTTGTTATATCGCGGAAATAAACCTTGTTGAACTTGACCTGCGTAATAAAATCTCTGACGAAAAGTTGCGGCTTTCGTCTCCCGGGTCATGAAACTTCCAGACGCATATTTTAGTCTTAAGCAGGCAAAAAGTTGAATTCGGTTTTGTAGGAGGCAAAAAAGACACACATACAAAGCTTTGAGCGCAGTTTGATAGACGTTCTTCCAAATGGTAGAAATTGAAATTTTAATATTCAATTTAGTTTTTAATTCTTCAACAGACATCTTTTTATGATTCAAATTTCATCAACGGGATTATGCTTAAGCCTTTAAAAGTGTAATCTAATGTGTAATTGTGTCCTATATACATCAAGGATATTATTTAAGGCGCTAACTGAATACTTCTAGGTTGTGTACGTGAATAAGGGAGAAAGCACAGATGTGAAAAAACATTATTAACTCTCAGCATGGCTAAACCTTTTAAGTTTAAATCACTATTATTATTGTACACGAACACTTAAATTTTGTCTTATTTGCTATTTGTAAACCCCTCTAAATACCGTAATATGGCCCCGGACCGATTCAACAAGGTGCTTTTTAAGCAAATAAGCATTTTGATACGTAATGCATTTAAGCATATGAATTCCATAGGATAAGCGTGTTTTATTTAGCTAATTCATGTAACTAAAACAGCTTGTGTTTTTCTTTATTTTGCCATTATTTGGTTCAACAATGGTAGATATTCTGCCACTGATCTGACGGCATAAATGCAAAAAGCAAAGACCCGCGTAGATACTGACAAAAAAACAGCTACTATGAGCGTCAAGGGTCTATGCTGCAATTCAGTACGAGGAGATTCACTTTCAAATACTATTTAAGGGGTTAGCTCTCGGAAATGATACTCTGAATTTTGACAGAACCACTTTGAGTTAGATATAAGTTTTAGATGTGGAGAATAAACCACTGCTACTAAGCCCGTTTTGGTCCTTAACAGTGATAAAGATAACAATCAAGGTTATAATGACGAAGTTTAAAGTTTATCTAAAGAATAATATGGCTTTCGATAGAAATATGTAGCATATGCAACCCGCGTAACACCCAAAGTGTCTGACTGGGTGCGCTCACTTTCCGCGAGATTTATATTTTGTTATCATGTTACTTGTAATATATATTTCATATTTTATGTAATGTTGTTATATCGCGGAAATAAACCTTGTTGAACTTGACCTGCGTAATAAAATCTCTGACAAAAATTTGCGGCTTTCTTCTCCCGGGTCATGAAACTTCCAGACGCATATTTTAGTCTTAAGCAGGCAAAAGGTTGAATTCGGTTTTGTAGGAGGCAAAAGAGACACACATACAAAGCTTTGAGCGCAGTTTGATAGACGTTCTTCCAAATGGTAGAAATTGAAATTTTTAATATTCAATTTAGTTTTTAATTCTTCAACAGACATCTTTTTATGATTCAAATTTCATCAACGGGATTATGCTTAAGCCTTTAAAAGTGTAATCTAATGTGTAATTGTGTCCTATATACATAAAGGATATTATTTAAGGCGCTAACTGAATACTTCTAGGTTGTGTACGTGAATAAGGGAGAAAGCACAGATGTGAAAAAACATTATTAACTCTCAGCATGGCTAAACCTTTTAAGTTTAAATCACTATTATTATTGTACACGAACACTTAAATTTTGTCTTATTTGCTATTTGTAAACCCCTCTAAATACCGTAATATGGCCCCGGACCGATTCAACAAGGTGCTTTTTAAGCAAATAAGCATTTTGATACGTAATGCATTTAAGCATATGAATTCCATAGGATAAGCCTGTTTTATTAAGCTAATTCATGTATCTAAAACAGCTTGTGTTTTTCTTTATTTTGCCATTATTTGGTTCAACAATGGTAGATATTCTGCCACTGATCTGACGGCATAAATGCAAAAAGCAAAGACCCGCGTGGATACTGGCAAAACAAACAGCTACTATGAGCGTCAAGGGTCTATGCTGCAATTCAGTACGAGGAGATTCACTTTCAAATACTATTTAAGGGGTTAGCTCTCGGAAATGATACTCTGAATTTTGACAGAACCACTTAGAGTTAGATATAAGTTTTAGATGTGGAGAATAAACCACTGCTACTAAGCCCGTTTTGGTCCTTAACAGTGATAAAGATAACAATCAAGGGTATAATGACGAAGTTTAAAGTTTATCTAAAGAATAATATGGCTTTCGATAGAAATATGTAGCATATGCAACCCGCGTAACACCCAAAGTGTCTGACTGGGGTGGCGCGCGCTCACTTTCGGTGCGTTATCTCGGGAACCAAAGGGCAGAAATGAAAGAAATTTTGGGGTGATGCTCAGTAAATGTCTAACAAGTCGTTGTTTAAGAAAGAAAAGGGATAGAATAATCCGAGAGTAACATCATCTTCCCTTATGTCCGGAAAACTCCCAAAAATACCAAAATTTCATAACTTTAAGTGCGATGCGCCACAATTTCCCGGTATCCGATTGCAAAAATAATGTTCATTATTTATTTTCTCGCCAAATGGAACAAAACTGGAGGCGTCCCAAAATAAATTCGAAAACTTGAAAAATAAGGACCACCCTAATGCCGCATAGTGTGGCAGAGGAATGAAAAAACACTCTCGCTGTGTTGTCTCGTCATCGTCCGTGGCGTTTAGAAATCGTGGATCTCTCCATTTCCCAGATTTTCCCCACGTTTTTTTGTCAGAGGTGACGACAGTTTCGCCAGGATTCCACCAGGCGTCTTCAGGTCTAAGTGATGATTATCGTGTTTTTGCTACGTATGTTTAGTTTTCCTTCCTCGCGACCACTGTGTTTTTGGCCGGCTAACCTTGCTCCTGCCTGTGCTATTGGCCAGGATGCTGAACCCTCTCTTCCAGGCGGCAGTTTCTTTGGCAGTTAACTTTTGTACTTTGCGTTGCACAGTGAACGATATATTGGTTTTTGATTCTCAAGTTGGGTGCCGGTTCTGTTGTACTGGCACTGCCATGGATTACTTACAAGGAAACGGTTTGATTTTGATTTTTTTTTCATTGCAGCCAACATTTTATCCTTTCCGGCACACGGCGGGATATTTTTTTCTCCTGGGTTACCATCCTAACCACTCCTTGTTCACTGAAACCGCCCAATTTGCTTAATTAATTGTTTCATTGCTTTGAAACAATGGCAAGCAGCGTTTCGGACATCAACGCCGATGAATTACTCGAGGAAAGGCTGATAAATGGATTGCTTACTGGCTCATTGGTCGAGCACAAAGAGCTACTAGACGGGCTGGAATATGTGGATGAACGGGGCATGCGGCAAAAAACGCTCCTGCATGTTGGAGTGAGACTTGGCAAGGCTGATTGGGTGGAAGAGCTACTGGCGAGAGGGGCAGACCCAAACCTAATGGATTATAGTGAAGTTAACGCAGTGTCGTTAGCTAAGGAGATGGCTCGGCGGTTTCCTGAAGACTCGGACCGCTCCCAAGTTCTAAAATTGGTGACATTAGTGCATAGGAGGGAGCAGGAGATGAAGCGTCGCCTAAAATCAGTTGGTAAAAAATCAATTTTAAAAATTAAACACAGAAAAGATTAATAAAACTAACTTTCTAGAAAATTATGATAATTATTTATTAGTTATTAAAATGTTTGACTTAAAAAAAAACTATTTTTATTTTTGCTGCCTGTTTTATGCTAATATCACTTTTCGTGGGCTAAAAGAAAGTTTGTCGAAAATTTTCGTTTCCATCCTGTTCTGATTTTGCTTCTAGGGGGGCAGCAGCCCCATCCTGCCCGTTGGGTATGCCTTTGAACCAATGGGGAACTTGCATGAATTTTTTTTATTTCACCGGAGGACAGAACATTATTTTCTAAATTCAACAAAAAAACCGCTTGTAAATCTAAGTTTTCCTTTGCGAGATATTCAATGATAAATGTAACGAATTTTAAAGCGCGCCAAAATCTCCCTCACTCCCCAAGCCACTGCCGACGAAGCCTCGACGACGTATATGGTCACGAAACATTACGCGAAGCAATTGTTGCGATTGTTTGTAATAGTTGCCAGCAGTTTTGAGAGCTTCGTTTGTGAAACGTGTTGATTGTTTTCTATTTAAAGCAAAGAGAGTATCGGAAGCCCTCATATATGTATTATATGTATTATTCAAAAATATTAATATCTGAGTAAGGGCATAAAATATAAAACTGGAGAAGTTAAACCAAAAATTTCATAATAGCTAAATATCATCGTTATAGGAGTCTGAGCCACGGCCGTTGGAAGGAGGATGCGTTACTTGTAAGTTGATGTTATCGACGGCATAGCATTCATTTAAGTGTGTAACTAGAAAAATTTTGATGTTTACTAACGTCCATTATGCTTCTTTATACAATAACATCATCCATTTATTCGTAGATACCGGACAATTCGTCGTTTAGGACTGCCTGTGCTTGTATTATGAGGTGAATTCCAGTCAATGCAACTTTCGCTCGCAGATTGGAGACATTCAGGAACACTTTTTGTGCCAAAATGGGTTATTTTCAACGTGATATCTCCCGTTAAGAGTGTGCATGTGGGAGTCCAAATGCATGCTGCATGCTGGTGATTGATCACCCCCTGCCAAACACCCTAGAGGTGGCTCGTAGGGTATTATGCAGATGTAGATGTTAAGCTACTGCTAATAATCACTGTGCCAGTGGTTGTAAAGCACAAAATTTCACAAGGTAAAATAATATCTTCCAAGAGTTATTAGTGTTCCATCGTGAATGAATTGTAAATCGTGCAATCGTGCCATCGTAAAAACTCCTATTACGCTATCGATAAATGTCTAAGAGTAATGTAAAAATGGTCAGGGGCGTGTTAACCTCCGTTGTATACCGTAGTTATGACATTTCACGATCAAGCAATCAAGATCCTAAAAAAAGGCTGGTGTCCTAAAAGCCCATGCCACACGCCTTATAATCGGCGTGCGGGGTATTATGTAGACGGAGACGAATTTCAGGTTTACTATTCGAGCGAGCGGCAACGTTATACATTTTTCTGATAACTAAAAGATACGTTGTGAAAAGCTTGTCCATCATCCCGATGTCGCATTATTAATATCCCAAATGATAATCGATGCATAATAGCAATAGGAAAACTTGCCCAAGAAAAACAAAACAAAATAAAGTGACGAAGAGCGGCTAAATACTCCCTCAAAACAAATTTTACAGAATGCTCTCAGTGTATTTTCCAACTCCCTACGGTTGTTAAGTCACCTATGACGTCACATCTGGCCTCGGCAACGCTCGGGTTTCTTCGCGCAGTGGTCGGCTCAGAGAATTTGTTCTCGATTTGAAAGTCATTCTTTTTTTCTTTTGATGATGAATTGAGAAACTTGAGGTATTTTTGCGAGCTATTGTATCCATTTTACTTATTAAAAATAGTTTTTAGAGCAATCGACGACCAATGCAAGTTCCCCGTTGGGCAAACCAATTGGTAGTTGTAGATGAGTCATGGTGTCATCACTGGATGTGATGACACCACGACTAACCTGCAGCCACCACTCGTGCCAGGAACTCATTCCCTTCCCGAAAAGAGCGCTCCAGATGATCAAGGCCGTGTGGCATCACACATGCTTCCGGATAATTTGGAAGACTGTGTGGCTCCACTTGGCTTCACCTTTTGCACATGTGCTGTCGTTCCTTCATGATTTTGTGAACACCTCCGACGCTCACTTCGACTACGGCTTTCATTTTCCTCGTTCACACATTCATTGTTCCAGCGATCGTCGGAACTATCGTGCATTCACACGACGATAGTTATAACCTGCGCTCTCCTCCAGGGCTAAAATCTGAAGTGAACGAGAAATTTACGGTTATTATATCTGTTGAGGTAGGTAGGGTTAAAATATTACTGTATACAACGTGTACTTAACGTATAGTTTTTCTTCCGCCCAAATTCTTCCTTTCCTGGACAAATCCATCTTTTGATGGATGGCATCTTCTTTAACTTTTCGTCCTTCTCCTGCCGCTTCTTCTCGCGGTTTTGTGGCGCCCAACCATCGTTATGTGGCAACGTTCGAACTTACGTGAACTATTGTACGGACACGCATTCCCACGACCAGTTCTGTCAACTATCGATAAGACGATCGCTGATACAATCGTAATCTCTAAGAGGTAGAAGTCACTTGGTGGTCCTGGGTAATGAGGGCATAAACCAGCGGAACGAGGTAATCGGTAATGCAGTTTGATGATCCAGATCGTGCAACATTGGCTGCCTACACCCATCCATCACTGAATCGCTTCTGCCACGCCTTGATCCTCGCACTGGCCATGCAGTTTACGCTGTACACTTTTAACATTTCCTCGGTGAAATTCATTCGCCTCATACGCAAACCTTCGCCATAAGAGAAGGGTAGGTAATAAAGGGTAGAGAAAAACCCTGCGTCGGAATTAGGCTGCTCTTAACGAAAGTCTAATAAAAATTATAGTTTAAACATATCAATTTTTACCAACAGGTATACTCAGTAAATCAATTATTTCCTATATTTATTTCATTAAAGCTATATAATAATATTACTTAGTTCTTTTTTGTCGGTACGAATACCGTTTTTAGTAGATCTCTTTCGGATAACTTCCTTAAACCACACCTAATGAGGTGAAACATGTACGACAGTACAGTTTCAAAAGGTAATAATCAGAAAAATAAGATAATATTAAGTTTGAGCACATCAAAACAACTAATTTTTCAGTCTGGAGTCGTTCATAGCATAACAAACCATGAAGAGTTTGAGTTCTCAAGCATTACGTATTATATTTTCAATTTTATATATATACTATTTACATTATAGCTCCTTTTTTTCATTTTAATTAGTTACTCAGAAAATCTCAGCTTAATAGATAACAAAAAAGTGCTTCAAAATTTAGCTGCAAACTTTGGCCCAGGCAAGATGACATTTCGTTGGTAAATGTCCGTTCCCCCTAAACCTTCACCTGTCAGAAAATTCAGCCTTCGCTTTCAGACGTGCTCTGTCTCACGCCTCAGGTAGATGATACGCAATCTCCGGTATAGTACGGTATGGTGGAGGAGGCGAGCGAGAGTTTAGGTCACCTTCGCCATAATGCCTCATTCGCATTACGATTATTCCAGTGATTGTCGGAACTATCGTGCATTCACACTGTGGCATTTTTTAGTGTCCCCCCCCCCCAAAAATTTCTGGTACCCCCCCCCCCCGAAATTCTTCGAACTTCCTCCGAACTTATCCGCAGAACTTCTCCCGCCAAGAACTTTTCGCGCTAAGGTTTTTTCGCGCAAAGGATTTTTCGCGCAAAGGGGCCCTGTAGCAAAGTGCCCTGTCTCGCAAAATCCTGTCTCTGGAAAATCCTGCCTCTGGAATCAGCCTCTGAAACAGCCCCGAAACAACCCCGAACCAACCCCGAACCAACCTACCTGCAATGCAAGACTTATATAGGACTACTGCGGAGAAATACTTCTCCTTGGCAAGCAAGGGGAAATCGGTGCTAAGGCCTTAGTATTGGACTTGGAGTGAGAAGTATTACCATTGTCCTATCACAACCCTGTCTCCCTCCAACACCTCACCCCAGTATCTCCCTCCCCTCCATGTGTTCCAATGAACTATCCCTCTGATTCATCTGATGTCTCCAACCCAGAAGTTGAGGGGAAAATTCTGGCTGTATGCTGTTGTCTCAAAACCAGGGAACGGTGTTTTGCGGAGCGGCCGTTTCTGCAGGGGCAGCGACGCATCAGTGGCGCAGTTAGTTGAATTCGCCTGGCTACCCCTCCACTCCCTGGAAGAATCCCTCCCCTCACATCCTGTCTTGTCCTGCATAGGCAAGGCCTCTTTCTGCTCGTGGTCTTGTGGGAGTCACATGTTTTGTGAGGCATGGCAAATTTTAGAGCAATTTTCTGGTGGTATTTTAGCTGGTAATGTTTCCTTTGGGATCATGAATTACTATCATTGTTTTCTGTAATACTTGTGATTTTGAATACTCTACTTTTGAATAGATATAGAACGAAAATACTCGTAAATTGTTTTTGGCTACCTTTTTCTTGTGAGCTGTTTTTCTTGTTTGTGGAGAGTCTCCCTGATCCAGCACGTGACCGACGGTTGGAGTATTTCCCTTGTCTGGACTTACGTGAAAAATCAACCAGATTTTACGACGTAACGTTTCAACACGATGATTGTTAAAACCAGTGCTGCCCTATAGTGCTGCCATATGAAGTGAACGGGAAATTATCGGCTAGCAATGCTGTTGAGGTATGCAGGTTCAAGATATTACTGTGTTTAACGTGCGTTTAACGAATAATTTTTCTCTTGCCCATATTCTTCCTTCCTAGGACAAATCCATGAAGAAATAGAGCTACACGAGCTTTTCGTCTTTCTGTTGTCGCTCCCCTTTCCGGTCTCCCAGCGTCTCACCATCGTAAAGTGGTAACGTTCGGAACTATGGGAGCTATTGTCAGGACATGCATTCACACGGCTTGTTCGGCCAATTATGGTTAGAACGATCGCTCGGACAATCGTAGTTTAAACGAGGCAAATGGAAAGGGTAGGTAAGGAAGGGTGGAGAGAAACCCTGCGTCGAAATCAGGCTACTCTAAACGAAAGGCGCCAAGGGGACCAGGGTTTAACGTCCCATCCGACGGACAGAATGTTGCACTTGAAATGACATCAACACAACATTCACGCAGAGATCGGCAGGGATGGTAAGGGAAACTGAAATAAATGAAATGTAGAAACGGATTTAAACCCGGGGAGCTTAACTTAAGGTGGAAACGAAATTGAAGTCAAAACTACTTCGGGTCGAAACTAACTAAAACTTTTAGACGAAACGAAACGCAGATAATGTTTCGCACCGGAGGGACCACGTGCTTTACCTTCGAACGGTTTAATTTCGACCCACCCACCGAGTACGAAGTGTTGTTGACTTTAGTAGAAGTTCAGCCTACCGCAATTACATGCATGGGGCACTCATATTTTGACCTTTAACAGGAGAGTGGTGAACGAAAACCGGCCATTCAGTTTTTTAAGCTCCATGTATGTCAAACGTTATGGGTCGAAACTATTCCCTCTTATTCCCTTCCATTCAAGTTTTAGGATCAAAACTTAACTATGAACAGCCGGACTTCGATTTATTTCGTTTCTTCCCCGGGAGTAAAGTTTCGACCCGGGTTGAAACTAAACCCCTTTGTGATTTTAATTTCGTGCCGGAACGAAACGAAACCTAGGCCTCCTATTTTCGTTTCCCTCCTGGTCGAAACGAAGAATTTTCTTTTCGTTTCCCTTGCTATTCCTGGGAATCGGGCAGTCCATGTAAATTCTCCCCCGTCGCCGGGATTTGAACAGAGTCCGCTGGGCGGGAAGACAACACTCTAGCCACCACACCAACCCAATCCCCCCGCAATCTCTGCGTCAGTTCCCAGACGGCGCAGAACCCTCCGTATCTAATTCGTATGTACATAGTACCCATTGACTACGGGGATACTGTGCCGCTTCGTCGCTTTTCGTCAATGGATAATTTCCATTCGCGGCCTGTTGACGAAGCGCGTACGCAGCATGTGAATGTCCGCTACGAAGCACGTACGATAGGATACGAAGCGCGCAGGAACACAGCACTCAGGCTAATCTCAATCGATTAGGTCGAAAATTAGATATATCGTAACTCGCACGATCTTAAAATGTATCGAACGCAACACAATCGATAGCTACCGACCGTAGCGAGAACCTTAATACGAATCAGTATGAATTGTTAGTTCTCAATAGGTAAATAATACTATATCATGAATTCTAATTACCATGATACAGTACTATTTACCTATTGAGAACTTACAAAACTTACTCGGCCACTTAAATAACTCGGCGAAAAATGAGATTCTCAAGGCTACTTCACGCATCCCCAGCATCCAGCATTCTTAAGTGGCTCGTACTTACTTAGAAACCTTGAGATGTTAATAAGAGTAAATTCTTATTAATTTTGACACTAAATAAGACATCACATAGCCCACGAGCATTAAAAAGCTTACCCTAAAGCCTGACGAAATAACATTTTTAAAGAAATATTGCCGATGAAACAGGATTGCTGACACATCTGCTATTAGTATGATCGAATTCGTCAAAATGCAAGCAAAAATTAACGTATAGTTCAGTCTCAGGTACTAAAACTTACCCATATCAAGCGCTAAAGTATTTGAAAAATTATTTGGGATGAGTAAAAGTCTCTAGGTCACTGCAGTAAATGTATCAACCTATTAAAAATATGAAAGTCCTGCTAAATCACCAGCATAAACACTTGTAAAATAAAACATGGTATCTCTTAGATCACACCTCCGATTTTATACTTACTTTGCATGAAGTCACCACCACAAGAAATTTTAAAGAGGCAGGAAAGAAAAAACCCACAGAAATACAATACATATATTATGTATTTTCTATTGTCAACCACAATAATATTTCCAATTTTCTCTTCTATCCCACATCTAATTTAGCGAAACAATTACTCTTATTCTCTTTCGAATAGAAAATTATTTAAAAGAGGACTGGTCGATACATAAAAACTATCTTCAATACTTTCTCCGATGAACGTCCACTATCACAGCATCAACTTGCACAAATCAAATCCACATCCACAAATATGTCACTTCTGCCAAAATGGCTGTCTTCTTGGCGACAGGTAACAGTGAAGCAATGGTACCTTCCTCCAATCTGGGCACCTTCAATTCAGCATGAATTTTCTCCTCGTCTTCTCGTCCAAGGCCACAGATTATTTTCTGATATCACAAGGTGCGATGTGAAGCTCACACACCTAAAATTAATAAATAATAAAATACCATGTAACTTATTAGGTCAAATCATTTCCAATTTTTGGTATTTCTGCATGAGAAATCAAATTACTAGGCTCGTAAATATATTAAATATTTGTATGCCTGATATTTTTATTGTTTTAAACTATAGCATAAGATAATTTGAAATGATGAAAGCCGACGTGTAATACACCCTAGGGCAAGCTAAGAAGCAATATTCGATCCTATAAACTTGGCAGCTTATTCCTAGTTTCTCCTTTAACCACACGTTTACCGAATGAATTAATACAAAAAAGACAACTAAAATGCAAGAATTTTCAAAAAAATTGCTGCTACAATATTTTGAATCACCATTTTTAGTACTGAATATTACTATAGTACTTCAGTACTGAATAGTTCGGGGTGTTTATGCATCAAAATCCCGAAGCCACTTCTAACTTAAAATTACATCCAAATAATTACAGCGAGAAAGAGTACATGCCTCACAGTTTTTCGTAGGGGTGAAATGTTTTCTTCTTATCGCCCAAATGCACTTCTTCTTCAACTCAGGATCTTTTGGAAAGCTAAAAACTTGAACAATGTCCCGAAGTTTCCATTACATCCCGACAATACACACACGAAAGGCATTTTTAACAAAAATATCTCACAAACACGTTTCTGAAGTCCAGTGAATGAAATTAAAGAATAAGGGAAACTTCACCATTACCAGACACTCTATTTTTCACACACTTAACCACAAAAATCCCTGAAATGTGGTGAGACGTGACGTAAACGATGCGATCTCCAACGGCTTGTGAAGACATGTGATCTTTCTAGGAGGATATGGCACGATGGCACCAGATGGCACCACCCGCGAAAGAAAATAGTCCCAGACCGAATACAGTTTTATCGATGAGATACAATTTTATCGTTGCATATGAATTTGCCAGTCCTTTTGCATCTTTTTTCGTCATTAAAGGAAATAAAGAAACAAAACCTTTTTAGTAACTTCCTAAGCGCGATTTTTGTATCTTGATGGTCCACCCTCATATTCAGGTATGAAAACTTCCTGTGCCGTCTGGGTTGTTTCACCGCTTCGCCCAAATCAATGGAAGGGCCACTCACGGACCGGGAACGCGATCGAATTCATAGAGGTAGCGCAGACACATCAGACACGCACCACTTTGCACACCCATCTCTCAAAGGAGCATGTGGTGAACTTATCGGAGCCACCATTCCACCTCAAATCTCAAAGTTTGCCTTTTGGGGACCAAAAGTTGAATATCCTCACTCAGTGGCAATACAGTTGATACAAGGAATGAATCTGAAAAGGAAGATGATCACGGGTAAAAAAAACAAGACCCTTTGTCACACATGACACTGCGCAATACAAGAGATGCATACATATATCTCCAAGTAGATTCTTCCTTTCTTTTCAGTCTGATCAGCAATTTATCCCGACCCTCTCACCCATTGATGACCATTCTCACCGCAGAAATCAATTGAGAAGTGGTTATATTGTCAATATTTTTTCAATTATATATTTTGTTGCGTACTACAATTTTTTTACTTAGAAATGAATTCTTCGTTTTTTTCTACGCAAAAGCATTTTTAACCAAGAATTTAATATAAAAAATAGCAGACTTCTACATTTTTAGTCTTATTATCTTATTTTCACTTAAGTTTCCGTTATAAACCCTAGAAATAAATTTTAAAATTCCACGGCGATTAAAATACGTTCGCAATTCCTTAATAAGGGTTAATTTTTGAAAATTGATGTAATATTTTGTTGATAAAACACTGATAACTCAACAGGTATATTGATCTTGGAGTATTGGACCGTGGACTATGATACGGTTGCGTCATCTATACATGACGCGCTGGATTCCACGCAGATGCGAGCGTTATCAACAGATGATGGCCGACTACGCTACTTAAAAAATTCGGATATGGGCAAATTAAATTTTTTTTAATCTTCGGGCTGAAAATGTTCAAGGGCCTAACCAGTAGGCCGGCCCTTATTTTTCAGAAATGCGAAAAGTTATGTTTTTCTGGTCTCAAAATGATCCAAATGATATTTATATTCACGTGTTAAAACTTGGTTACTTTAAAATAACGGCAACCCGTGCCCCAAGGGCCCTAAGTACTAAGGACCCTCAATTGAGTTTTTTGGGGCTGAAAAAGCCTTATTTCTATGTAAAACGTAAAAGTAAAGCCCTATTGGGCCGATTTTCTGTTTGTTTTTACCTATCTCTAAGCGTTAAGGAGATACCGTCCGTCGTAATGCAACCCCCTCCCTAGGGCGCCACCCCGCACCGCGGCACCGCTGAGGTATGTCCCGCACCACTTACTAGAGACTTCCCCTCAACCTCCTCCCCTCCCTCGGTAAAGACTTTGCTCCTGAGATCAAGATCTAGCCTCTGATGAAATGTGCTTACCTTAGAAAGAATTTAATGTCATAACAATACTTCCAATCCAAGAGATCAATTTATTTTCACTCTGTCCATGAATTTCGGTACATTAACCAAAATAAAATACATTTTCATTGTATTTCTAATTTTTCACTGACATCCTATATTTGGCAATGAAAGAGCCTTTCCGCACGTAAGGGTTGTATTGCGATGAAAAGTCACTCTTAGTAATAAATTTAGAAAGTTCTCTTCCTTCCACGTGACTGCCTAAAAATCTTGAATTAGTTTCACTCCTCTAGCTGCACAATCATTTCCCACTTGATAACCCCGAATAATTTGCAAATTGTTCTCGTATGTTCATCTCATTCTGGCATGTTCACATCAAAGACTGCAATGCATATTTACAATACATTAAATAGCTTTCTCGAATTAGTGGTGACAAAATTTGGTTTAGATACCTTAGTCATGTCTTTACGTTTATAGAATGCCTTCTTCGGTGGATCATATTTTCCTACACAAGACCACATACGTAGTATCACGTTTTTTTCACACCTAGAAATGGATCCGTCAAAGAATGACAGGCCTACCAACTCCTCACTCATGTACCACAAGTGGTTTGAAAACCTCTTTTGTGCTGCTTTCGCTATGTCTAAGTTAACACTTTCGTAATTAACAAGTCTTTGTAGGAACTGCGGGTCACTGATGGGAGCTAATGCAACAAAAGGAGCGGAGAACCACATCTTTTCATTTCTTCTTGAATATATTGAAATCTATTCAACCAATAACTGCATTTTGTTCTCCTCTTTATTTGCGTAAGAACTTTATTTCTTCAGCCCAAGCACATTTATCCGAGAGATTAACTGCACTTTCCTCCTCGCGCGTCAAAAATTCAATGGTATCGCTCCTTGCAATGTCAAGCAAATCATCAAGTTTTGTTACGAAAGATTCTCTGCTCCTCATATCCACTAAAGTTCGCGCTCTCTTTATGCCGTTGCACGTTCATCCATTATTTGCGTCATTATTCTAACTTTTCAATCACCTTATTTTCCGTAACAAAAGGAATTCTAGTTTTATACTATGGATGAGACGCATTTCTCACGGTTTTTCTCGCACTAAGTCTTACAAATTTCGAACCCATTAGGTGATAGAGAAATCACATAGTACTTATCTCTCTGCCGGTAAATTTGAGCCGAGTATTTCTTCACTTTAATTACCAACTAGTTCAATGCCTGGATTTAGTCTTGATTACATGCCTTTCCTTGTTAGTCTATTCTTAAAATTAACGTCACGTTCATGATAAAGTTTTTATTTCACCACTTTTCTTCTTACATCGTAAAAAACTTAGCACTTCCTATCCTTTACACAGTATACACAAGAACTATCTCTATCTATCCACAGTGATCTACATCCGTGAACTGACTGCCTCGTTTCTTTTTCCTTGAATATTTCTATCTACTTTTGGAGCCCTTGAAGCCCTGCTCATTCCCTTCATTCCTTTATTATACATAGAAACATTTCTATCACATGCTTATAATATTTTGTACATAAAAAGCACTTTGGAACAAAGCCTGCAAAGGTTAGCGGCCGTTTGGCGGCAAAAAATCAAGGTTTAAGGGGTCGGTACACAGTACATAGGACGGCGTTGAAGGGTTAAAATTGGCATTATAGGCTTTAACAACATTAATCATGACACAAGAGGAACAACCTATTCAATACTGTACCACTAGCATGTAAATCTTGTCATCAGGAGCAAGTCTTTGCCGAGGGAGGGGAGGGGGTTGAGGGGAAGTCTCTAGTAAGTGGTGCGGGACATACCTCAGCGGTGCCGCGGTGCGGGGTGGCGCCCTAGGGAGGGGGTTGCATTACGACGGACGATATCTCCTAAACGCATAGAGATAGGTAAAAACAAACAGAAAATCGGTCCTAAAGAAATTAATTTTACGTTTTACATAGAAATAGGGCTTTTTCAGCCCCAAAAAACTCAATTGAGGGTCCTTAGTACTTAGGGCCCTTGGGGCACGGGTTGCCGTTATTTTAAAGTAACCAAATTTTAACACGTGAATATGAACACCATTTGGATAATTTTGAGACCAGGAAAACATAACTTTTCGCAATTCTGAAAAATAAGGGCCGGCCTACTAACCAGTGGCCGGGGTAAGGGATGGGATCCCTGTTTAGTTGGGTCCCAAATCATCAAAAATACAAGAGTAACTCCGCCCCATAAAAAGAACACTGTACAGAGAGGTTTTAAATTTCCTCATGCTACTCGTCGGACGGAAAACAATTTCCAATTTTAGGCGCCGGATGGAAAGGGTTAGAAATTCCTCTAGAATACTCCAATAAATGATAATGAGACAAACGACAGGAAGAACTTTTGACAGCTCAAAGAACTCCGGTATTTCACTCAGATTGAGTATAGAAAAGCGAAATCGGAACCCAACGGCATATGTGACGTCACGCACGTCTCCCAAAATGGCGCACGGATTGCTGTGTTTGAAACTATGCCCTGTGTTTGATTCACCACAGTTCATTAGATAAGGGTCGCTTGTTCATAAAAAAGTATCTTTACTAAAAAAATTAATTAACTATTAGATCAGGCACTATATTTGTATCCACCACAGTACATATTACTTGTTCCTAGTTAAGGCATTCACAGGAGACTTTTTTTTCGTCGTTTTCCTTCTCTCATTCAGTCCGGAAGAGAATAATCTCTCCACTTTCCTGCATGCCCTCGTGTCTTCGGGTCCAACGGCCACTTCTCCTTATGCCTCGTTCAGATTACGAATGTTCCAGCAATCGTCGGAACAATCGTGCATTCACACAACGATGGTTAAAACTTGTGCTGCCCGCTGGTGCTGACATCTAAAGAGAACGAGAAATTGACGGTTGGCAAAGCTGTTGAGGAACGCATGGACGAGATATTATTATGTTCACCGTGCATTTGCATAATATTTTTTCTTCCGCCCATATTCTTCCTCCCTAGGACAATCCATGAAAATAAATAAAGCAAAGAGAGGTGAACTTTTCGTCTTTCTCCTGTCACTTCTGTCTCCGATCTCCCGGCGCCTAACAAACGTAAGGTGGCAACGTTCGGAACTACGTTAACTATTGTCAGGACAAGCGTTCACACGGCTAGTTCGGCCAACTATTGTTAAGACGATCGCTCGGACAATCGTAATGTGAACGAGGCATTACTTGGGAATACAAGCGTTCGAGATGGCCGGCAGGAAGTGCTGTGCGTGGGGAGTTTCAGGTTTGCAAAGTGCGTCAGATGAGATGGGATGGAAGGGACATGAAGGGCGCCTCTTGCAACAACTAGCCCCAGTGTGATAAAAATAGCATAAAATACCAAATTCTGTTCTCGTTCACCATCAACGCATAATATTATCACGTAACTCGATCAAGATTAATGAAGTAAAGCCTTCAATTCCAGTGATTCTACCATCCCACACTTCATTAAAAGTACAATAACGCATTAAAGCAGAAAAAACAAGAATTGACTTTTCACTATTTGACCGATTGTTGTCCTAGCTCGGTTGTAGAGGATTGGACTGATATTTATTAGAAAGTTATCAAATATCCCCATGTCTATTTACTTTTCTATTTAAATTATGTTTATCCGTCGTTCCTCTTCGTTATTTTCCTCTGAGACGACGCATGCAATTCTGGCATGAAAAAATTGTTTTTAAATAGCCCATTTCGCACCTTACGAAATTTATTTATTTGCAATCCGTTTCCAATACGAACACAATCCAGCAATTAAAAAAGCTTAGACCGCTGGGCAACAATACATTGCTTTCAAAGTGGCCTACTCGTGCTTTCATAGTATATTTATTCTTGATGCCAACTTGTCAATATTTTTGCCTAACTTATTAGGGCTACCTTATTTCTTTCTCTTAATCTATCCTGAGTGCTTCAAACCTGCAATCATCATTCAAAGTTACTCGAACTGGCTCCCCCCTTCTCGTCATCTCGGTTACTTGTCACGCTGTAGAAACCGCCTCATCATCATATCATCCTCCTCTGGTCTGGATATTGGAAAATGGATGGGTCCATAAAAAAGTGAAATACGTAAGTTACCTTAAACACCTACAGCCAATGAACCATCGTCACAAAAAATGAGGAATTGCAGAGATATGAGACAAAGATAAGCATCATACATAAATTTGAATGCATAAAATATCAACTTGGCAATTTTTCATCGATTAATTATTATTTTTATAACTTACTAGCAAGTTTATAGGAGCGATATTGTAATGGTTTACATCTAAAAATATACGTTACTCCGTTAGCTACATTCTAAGTGTACATTTGCGGTGATATTCGATAGAATATCCGATTTAACTTCTTTGAAAAAAAGCACTCGTAATGTAATAAAATATGATTCTCTTAGTTCTTTGTCGTGAGCCAAAATTACAG
The DNA here is from genome assembly GCF_921293095.1 of Ischnura elegans. Classification (NCBI taxonomy): domain Eukaryota; kingdom Metazoa; phylum Arthropoda; class Insecta; order Odonata; family Coenagrionidae; genus Ischnura; species Ischnura elegans. The sequence goes on from NW_025791657.1 coordinate 2,768,065, forward strand.
CGGCTTCTTTTAATAACCTCCTACCAACCTTTGAATACAAAGGTATTATAAACGAATTTCGCTATAAATACTGATTAATGCAAATCCAAAAAATTCGTAAATTTAATGTACCAATAGAGAATGTTTTACGTAGACACATGTTGTGAGAAGCATTTCATACCATTGCAAGAATAAGAACTGCTCTACCCAGGTAATTACTCCCATATCTTGGTTCTCTGGTCAGGATCCAGGTGGTCTTCCCTGTGCCCCTCACGGGCTTATTTCGGGACACATTAGAGCATTAATGTTTTCTTGGAAAAACTAATTATCCTCCATCTGGAACACCCAAGAGTATATTGGTGTAAGTATTCTCCTACTGAAATATGTACGTGGAAGATGATAACCTCACTCTTCTCGGAAAAGCTCATTTGGCTAAGATATAGTACTGTTTTGCTGAAAACCCTAAAAATAACCGTAGAACTTCGTTTAAAAGTTCTACAGGCATTGCAAAATGAAAGGAATTCATGGATGAACTGACATTTAATGCAGCAGTAACAATTAAAAAAATTAAAATTGCACTGGCAACAATAAACTGGCAGAAAAAGTACGCCGGGATGGGCTACCTTCGGGGAAAAGGGTCGATGATTATATTTGCCCAGTTGCCGAGGAAAGGGACCGGCACCCCGCTAGGAAAGGCCATTAAGGGGAGGAAGCGACTACCTGGACAGTCCCAAGCCGAGAAAAAACTCCGTACGGGGCGAAAAAGAAATTCTGAAACCTTTCCTATAGCAAGAAGCAACTTCCCGTAATGGAGCTCGGCGCGAAAAGGTTAAAAATTATATTAATGAAAGAAAACAAAAAAATAGATACAAGAACTTTGAGAAATAGTTTTTCATACATGAAGTCAGGAGTCTTATAATAATAATTATTTGCAAGAAACTTTTTCTTTCCTTCATAAAACGAAATTAGCATATATTGAATTTATTGCATTATTGAACACAGTTATTCTTAACGACTGGTCCCATACCTTGGATTAATACGCCAGAAGACTCCCGTTCCATGATACTTAATTGAGAAGTTGAGATATGATATGCTTTATTTCATAGATACAAGTTAATGCAACAGCTTAACCCTCTTAGTGCCACCATAATTATAATACGTCATCAGCACGCCTCAATGGCATCAGGCCACAAGTTGAACAAACAAGGCCTTCTAGGTTTCAGCTTCCTGCTTTCCACAGTCTAATTATTAATTTAGGCAATTAATCATTTCTTTTTTGTAACCTTTTATCCCAAGTATTTAAACATATAATATTTGAATAATACTTCATACATGCTCTGGCAAAAATTTGTTATTTCCAAACGGTAAGTTATTATGACCGACCATTGTTTTTTTACAACGTAACATTGTCAAGCATCTTTTATCTTAATAAATAATGTGCACAATGTATTCAAAATATTTCGAATCATTTGAAAAAATGAGAAAATTAAACTGATATCACACCATGCACACATCATGAGCCACATTGCTGGCTGATGATTTAAGAAAGCTAAAGTTCATATGAAAAGATATGGTAGTTAGTAGATTAAGAAAAAGAGTTACCTTTTTTTCTTCCCATTACATCTCTCTGGGGCATGTCTTAGCCACTTCTTTATGGCCAACTCTACTTCCTTTTCTGAGGCATCCTTGAAAAGTGGGTTCCTTTGTACAGCCCCTGCAATGAATGTATTTTATTGTTAGCAATCACCCTTAATTTTTGCGTGTGCATCTTACACTTAGCACTTGTGGTTCTGCTATAGCTATGCATCGGTGGCTCCGTGGTAACAATACTGAGATTAGGAACACCGTTTACAAGCAAAATTTTTGACCAAGGCCTTAAGCCCGTATTATACTTCCCAATTTATTGGCCAATATATCGGCGCGCAATATTGGTTAAAATATTGGGCTTTACGCATCGTACGACACGTACCAATATTTACACCAATATTGGACGTTATAGTGTTCTAATATCCCGCTAGAGAACGCCACATAACACAAAATGACAAAAGAGCATCTCAAAACGCAGATTGATTGCCAATGAGCTAAAAATGGGAGGTGGCATAATAATTGTAAATTTAATAACTATTTCGAGGGGCTGCAAAGATATTCTCGAAATGCTCAAAATTTCATTCGGGTGAGTTCCTTGAATGATTAGAGATAGGCAATATTGTAATCTTACTATAAATGAACAACATGATAAAGAGTAATCCATAAATGAGTTAGACATAACTACACTTTCATACAAACAAGCCTACAGCCTCATACAAACAAATTTCACAATTTTTTGGCCAGGTTAAGGCAAAATTTGATGCCATAAAATGGTATATGTGAAGTTTATACAAAACTATCAAGTCAAAATAACAAATCACAAGTATGAATATTAAATGAAACAAACTAGGATTTATAAGAAGGCTTACCATATTACTCTTCACTTTGTCATCAGCAAGATCTTCCTCCAATTTTTCTAGGTGTTCAAGAGACTGCAGTGGCAGATTTGCAGGCATGGCTGCACTAATATCAACATTTCTTGATTGAGTACTGCAAACAGCATCAAGGATCGCTTGAATAGCATCACTGTTTCTGTTTGCAGTGGCTCGCAACACAGCCAATTCCCGCAATACCTGTCTCCTGAAATCTAGGGAAGAAAGAAATTGTAAATTTCACAAATTAAATGATTTCAGGCATTAATATGAGGTAGGCTTAAATCATTAGAAGAATCCTACGAACGAGCAACAACTAAGCACCTAGTAACATTCAAAAAAGTAATACCCAACTAACCAATCTCACTTGCTGCCGATGCTGTAGGGCCCTTAGGAGGTGAGCAAGGCAGCAATTCCCTCTCTCTCTCCGAGTGAGGTGACATTTTGACAGGAGAGAGAGATGTCATCTGATTGGTTGGTCTATTCTTGTGTCCTCTATCAATAGAGGAAATGGACGGAGGTTTTGGGAAGTTGTCTATTCTCCTGCGACTTATCTGAGTTTGCAAAGGATCATCCTCCGATGAGTCCTCACTGCTTGACACACGTCGAGCTTTCTTTATCCTTTTTCCTCTTCCGATGTCCTCACTTTCGGTGTTAAGGTCAGAGGTATCCTCTGCCCTTCTTAAGTGAGCACGTACCCAGGTAGCATTTTGATGTCGGTCCAACGTCGATACGACGGCGACATAGGTCGTCTACACGTCGATCCGACGTCGGGAACCGAAGTCGGTCCATCGTCGAAATGATAACGTTTAGCCAGGCTACAGCCGACACGCAAAGCGACGTCGGACCTAGATCGAACTGACTTCGGTTCGACGTCAAACCGACTTCAGCACGACAATAAACCAACTTTGTCCCCGAAATTAAACTGTTGTCGACCCTACATCAAACTGACATTGGCTCGACATCAAACAGACTTCAGCCTGACACCAAACCAACTTCGGTCCGACATCAAAACGCTGTCAGCCTGACATTGGACCTTAAAGCTGCCCGACATGAAATCTACCTAAGTCCGACATAGACTCGACATGAAGGCAAAACAGGCCCAGCACTAGAAACAGTATCAAGGTGACATACCCCAAATCTTTTATTGTATGTGACATATTCATCTGAAAATAAGTCACCATTAGCTTAGGATTGAATTAACCTCGGTGCTTTTGTAGAAATAATAAAAAAACTATAAAGCAACATGCAATATTTAAAATAATTCAGTTATGCGAAAGAAATTTGGAGCACCCTGAATTACTAGAAGCATTATCATATGTATGGAATTAGATGAAATTAAATTATTTGAACTAACTAGAAGCATAAAAGGATAAAGAGTACGTAAGACGATAAATCAAGATGGAAGTTATCTCTATCTGAAATTGATATCCAAACAGATATCAGAAACTCATATACCGTATATGTCTGAATAGGGACCCCCTTTTTTTCAAAAAATGCCCGTGATAAAAGTTAAGGGGGGGCTATATTCAAACCCATTTGTTAAAATTTTTCCCAAAACTCAAGCCTCAAAATAAGGGGGGGACTGTATTCAAAGGGGCACTATATTCGGAGGAATACGGTACTCGTCAGAGTACCGTAACTACCCAGTCAGTCCAAGTAACTACCCAGGTAGCAATCCAGTATCAGCTCGGCATAGGCTTAAGCCAACAAAGAATTTCAAAATCCAAGTAACCATGCCCTCTTTTTCATTACCTTTAGTTAAAACCTTGAAATAGATTTATATCAATACTAAGGCAAATAATTAAGTTATAAGTAAAATAATACCATTTATTAAAATTGACATTTTACAAATTAAATATGCAACTTTCAACAAAAGGAAATTGTCATCAGTCATCAACTGAAATCAACACACAAAGAATACAATAATACATAAAAACAATTGTTGATATGTTACAGATATCTACAGATACAGAGACAGACTGAAATATCTTTACAGGCTAAATGTAAATAACTTTTTGAAACATTGAGATATTCAGAACTCAGCTTGTGTACACATTAATTCAAAGGAAGAACAAATACGTTGACAAAACCTTTTTGTCAAGGAAATGGAGGTCAGATTAGTGCTTTGGCTGGACAAAAATGTAACTCCACTTATTTGCGCTCACGTTTCAAACCTTAAATAGCCCAGAAGTTGCGGCAATTAAATAATGGATATTCATTAGGTCACTATGGGCCAAAAATCAATAAGAAAAATTATTTTTTCGCAGGAGGGTAAGTTAAATAGTAATATAAGGAAAAAGAATTCTTCATTCAAATCAGGGCCGATATTTGAATTAATGATACGAATATCGATAGGCACCTACATTTTAAACACTAATTAGGCTAAATCCTGAGTCTGAGAATAGTGTAGAGAAAGTACTTTCTAAGGGAGATATTTATCATTTAAATTTACAAAATTAATGCTGTGCTGAAACACCAAGCAGCCATATTGTCAGAGCTGTGACGTCATTTCGTACTTTCAGGCATGCCAGTTTACGCCAAAGATTGGAATACATACAGAAATGCTGAGTTTAAAATGAATGCATGGATTGACTTATGAATTATATTCAACATCTGCACATCCCATCATCTTCATCTTTTCTTTTGTTTATTTCTCGGTACAGTGACGACAAGAAGTCCTTATCAACTTTTCTAACTCGACCTACCTATTAGTACCTCGTAGTCGCTCTTCCATTCTCACGTTTTTTTGCTAACGTTTTCAGATTTATATTGAAACGAGTCGATAGGCGCTTGATTACATCAAGCGGGTTCGAGAGGGGGGTGGGAACATGTTTGCGTCACGCGTATTCGAGTATTGGGTCCATAAGTTGCTTAAAAAGGGAAAGAAAACACTTACAATATCGTTTTAGTAGATGAAATAGACGGTGGATACGCTCTTTCGCTCTCAACAATACTTAACGTCGTCTTAGTAACCACGATGATATAAGCGTTAAGACCGTTTTGAATAGAATATTTACGTAATGGAGAGAAATGTAAAATTTACGACGGATGCACTTGTGAAATATCGCCGATTTTTCGTATTATGACCCTTGTCCTAGAATTGTAGCTTTTCTCTTTCTGATTATAAAGATTTGAACCCAACATACTTTTAAAAATATAACAGCTTCTTTTTACTTTAGAACTAAGACCAATTCAATGCACCAATACCCAGCCGATCAAGTTAATTTCGAAGACAGAAATCCAAAAAGCGCGGATCTATTAAATGTTACCACCTTTCAACCGAGAGAAGCTCAAACCTCAAAAATCCAGCATTCGCATATTCCTTGAGGTTTATTTATAAAAATTCGACAGTTCATACACATCATAACTGTTCATCTATTCTTAAATATATGAGCGCGGAATAATGTGAAAGATAGCTATCGCCTGGCCTGTAAATTATTTTCACACACAGCCATAAAATTAGCTATTCTAAAACCTGCTCTTATTTGTGAGGAGATGGCAATATGAACGCAAAATATAGGCACTCAAAAGTTTAACCACGCACGAAAGTTTTTGTTATTAACAATACACATGAAAATAGATATTCTAAAATATATTTTTATTATCACTGTATAGATGGCGCAACCGACGCAAATCAGCGTAACACGACTTTCATAACAGGTCGCGCAAGATTTTTTAATAATCGTTACATATTCACAGCAAATTATATTCGCCGAATTAACTCAATTTTTGGTTATGGCATTCATTTGTCGTGACGCGTTACGCGAGCTTTATTAGATATCGATTCCCGACTACTTGAATCCCATATAATGTAAAACATTCTTAAACGATGAATTACGTGAGGGTGTAGTCTTCGTGACCCCAAAATTCAGCGTTGGTAAAGAAGTATGCAACAGGCATAACATATAGGCCTCGTATGCTAGAAAACGTAATTAAAAATTTTAATAGCAAACTATCCGTAATTTCTTGTGGTTAAATAACCACGGGAAAACGCGACCTTGTTGTATAATGGTCAGTATTACCGGTTACTATGATTGAAATTATTCCGCACATTAGGCAATCAATAATGCGACTGAAATGATTTGATGAAAGAATGGGTAAAGATGCGCCTTGAATATTGAATTTTTCGTATTTCAATGATGCATAATGTAGTATGTAATTTTGGAAAGGAGACACATTATCAAAGGGAAATTAAAACTGTTAAAAACAATCAAATATAAAAAATACATAAATACAGCTAAGCATTTTGAAATGGTGTAATGCATGCGAACGCCATTGAAAGTAAAAAAATAAGTCAATGTTTACACCAAAATAATGAATTGGTTACGCTTACGTTTAGTAGAGTTGGTTTACCAGACATCAATAATCACTTCCAGCCTTAGCAACCACTTCGAAATCCTGCATGAAATCGTATGTAAAAACGATATGAGTGTATCGCCATTTACTTTACATTGAAAATAAATGTCGATATAAAATGAAAACTATGGTTGCCATGGAGCCCTTATTATAACGAAACATCTATATTACCGATCAGGTACTACCCTGAAATTATCGGAGAAGTACAGTCAATAGCAAAGGAGAAAATGAGTGCTATCGATATAATTTCATATCGATATATTTTCATTAGGAATCGTTACCCATCAAAATTATTTGCATGTGTGCATAGAGCTTTTCTATCTTACCAATGTATTAAAATTCATATCCCCGTAGCTATGTAAAGAAGTCTAAAAAAGGGATCTATTGAATGCACACTAAGATCGATAATTACTTCGGCTCTTATCATTCGATCCGCTCGATTTAACTTTTGTCGGATAAAACACAATATCAGCTTTTATTTATCTGACTTTCATATTCATACCTTCATTAACAACAAAGTTATTAGCGAATAAAGCGTAACTAAGGAGATTAGAATCGATAAAACTCGCACATGACTCGATCGAGCGGAATGGTTATCAATGCAAAAGTTGACATTTTTGATAAAAGTAATACCCTGAAAATTTCATTCATCTAGCTGTAACGGTTGCTAAGATATTCAAGATTGTATGCTCCACAAAAAAATGGCGACAATGATTTTTCGCGTGCAGGATATTTTTCGGAATTTTATTATGAATTAGCAAAGATGGTTACGGGAAAAGTAAGGTAGATCGTGATGGTACGAAGTACCCTCTACGGTTTTTCCAGAAGATTCCAAATTTTCATATGACACATGTCTCAAGGCCGAAATCCGAATTTGAAAATTCCCCCATCACGACAATGTAAAATCGAAATCGTTTATTCCTCGGAATTGTTTCGACACATGAAAATTCCAAGATAGCCAAAAATCAAGCAAAAAATCCTACACCTTATATTTCAAGGAATTTGTCCTACAATTATTGCAAATTGGTCAAAAATATTCCTGAACTTTTTCCATAAGAAAAGCATAGAAAACGTTCAAAAAATAATAAAATGTATCAATTTGTCGCTATGGTAACCATACCAAAAAATCAACCAAAAAATTTTGTTTATGTCCATTGAATATCACGTTCATCAAACGTTTAAAAGTACAAAATAAAAGCAAAAAAGTTTTAGTCCCATAAGGCTCCCATGTTAATTCAAGTCGATATATCTCGAAAAATAATCGACTTTTTCAATTTTTAAGAATTTTTCTCCCGATGAATTTTTTATTACTTTTACGTCCAATAAGCCAAATACCCCCACCTATCACAGTTTTGGCTGCGTAATTGTATCAATGAGTCAGTCAGTCAATCAATTTGCCATTATATATTAGCTTAATTAATAAACATTAATAGTGACCCTTAACAGTGGTGATCCTAGTAATGTCATGACTTCATTTGTAAAAACTAAGTCACTAACTAGCAGTATCCATGTCTCAAACATACGTATTTATCATAAAAGTATAAAAAATAATATAAATTTTAAAAGAATATGCAAATTAAATTAAAATTTTAAGGTGAAAATGTACGTACGTGGAGCCTAAGCTAGGCAATTACTAAACCATCCATCAAGTTCTTCATTAAATAGTAATATGAATTGGTGGATCGTCGTAACAACAACACAGTAAAAACTTGTATCTTGAAAACCTATAAAAGTATGCTATGAAGAAATGCAGATAGGAAGAACCAACTTAAGAATTGTGCTAACAAATACTACAAGAAGCATATTAATACCGAATATTTCTTTCTAATTTAACGCATTCCTACGGGAATATTCCCGGGATATTCTAACAGGAATATTCCCGGGATATTTCAGGAATTTTCTCAGCGTAGTCCAGGAATATTCCCAGGATAGTCCACGAATATTCCCACCCAAGTAGCAATTGAATTCCATACAATATCTATAATATCTAACTGTAATATCCAATTTTCATCCAAAAATATCGCTTAGATATTCACATCATATCCGAAGTTGCCGCCAAATGCCATCTATATAATATTCAACTTGGATATTACCTAATATCCAATTTTCATCCAATAATATTGTAAGAGTATCCACAAAATATCAAAATTAGCAAAACAAAAACTAAAAACTCTGTTCTGGTGCCAGTATGTATTTTGTGTAATCATGAAAGTACTAGTGCATCCGTTGTGTCATTTAGTGTGAGTGACAGCTTCAGCATTTAGTAGCATTTACATGCATTTTAAAACATCCATTTCTAGGCAGTAGAGAGCGTTCATCAACATAATGTAACATGCTGGTGTGTTTTGCATTGTTCTGGCACACTGTGGGAACACTTACCAGTTAGTTTGAGACTTCCTGCTGACAATTAATTGGATAAAGAAAAAAATCAGTGAGATTTAGGTCTAATAGGGTCTACGGAGAAAATGGAAAATGCATAGTGTGCTTTTATGACTAAACAATTATATTTAACTAAATATAACACATATTTTTCCCAATGTACCACAGAATCTCAGAAATATATAAGAAATTGAAGTCATTACACACAACAAAGGGGCCAGGCCCAGATGGTATTCCACCTCTTGTGCTTAATTACTGTCAAGAGGTTTTAGCGGATCCAGAATTATTTAATCAGTCTATCCATCCAATGTAAAAAAACCAATCTTATTGCATGAGTAAATTCATTAAGCATAGTAAGTTAAAAATCAGTTCAAGAAGTAGTCAGAATTTCGATGTTAAATATAACCAGCCAAATACTTCAAAGTGTTGATAAATAATGATACCGTTAGAAATGCCTTTATTCAATATAAACAAAAAATAAAGGCCAATAGGATGAATATCAATGTTTTTGCCTGATCATCCTTCCTTAAGGTCTCAAGAATCCATGAAGAACCAGCTCACTTTTCTTCGTATTTCTTCATAACTGGCATTTGGAAAATTCTTCCTTACTACGCCTGTGAACAATAGATAAACACTATTAAAATCTATTAGTGATACATCTAATTTGTCTAATTAAAGTTAGTAATTTTGTTAAAAAGTAATCTCTATTCATGGGATTCTCCCTAAAGCTATATAAATACCAACATTCAACAAAGGAAATTTCGAAAAAATTCCTCATCAGTTCTAAGTTAACACTAGGAATACCGGACTTGACACCCCCCCTAGAACTACCGAATGGAGTCATTTTGACTCCTACCTTATAATTGTTTATTTTTGCTGTTTATGTCTGTTTTTATTGATAGATTGCATTAGTTTATCATTTTTGTTAATAATAGCAATATATCAGACGTCCTTTTAACAAAAGAATATATTTTTTTTAATGCGAAATTCGACAGTGTTGCTTTGAAATTCTTTTTTCTTACATGTTATGTTGTTTTAATAGAATTATAATGGAGGAATTGGATAAAACAGCAAACGTAGACTTTTCAACACATTTTATCATATTGTTTGAATGATCAAAAATATTACTTAGGCTACATGGTAGTTGGGAAGATAATTAACTAAAGCAAAAAAATGCAGTTGATACGCCACGCATTTGTCTAAGGTGCTTTAGAGTTCAAGCATTGTCGTTCATTTTCATTGCCCACACAAAGACTTTTGGCAGGTCTTACAATTCCCAACTGATAGATTATTTTTGCACTTTGGTTTTGCCTGGAAATAATTTTTTTGCAGAAACCCGTCAGAAGAATCTGTGGCATTGGACACGCAACGCTTTTATCTACATCTAACATGAGGATCAGCCAACTCTGTAACGAGCTTTTTCTAAAAAGTCTTGCGCGAAATGTTTTAGGTAGTCTCATTGTACACTATCCATGAATACCTGCTAAGTCGGGAGTATTTTCCAACGAGTAGATAGGCTATCACTGAGTAGACGTTCTTGTGGTATATTTGTGATTTCATCTCTTTTGGTTCTTCTATTCTCTTTTATTTACCTTTCCCACAATGCTAGTACCCTGGATTTTTTGCTGTTCAGCGAGTTTGACTGAGGTAAAGTAATTATATACAGTAACATTTCGCCCTTTTTCAGAAATAATTGCATTAGTTTCAGTACTGCTAAACGGCAATCTGCATGAAGTGAATTACCTTTTCCAACATAAGGGAAGGCATTTGCAATATATTTGCTCTCCTTGTCAACAGGTAGCCAATATTCATGGCCGTATTTGTCCGGATTAGAAGGAATGTACAGAGTGAAATATACCTAATTACACTGGGAAAAAGTTGTTCATCAACTATAATGTACGGACCAGGTTTGTAACAAGCAATGTAATTCTCTATGAATCTATCGTACACTGTTGAAAAGAGGGCAAACTTGACAGTTTTGAGCCGCTGGAATCAATTAGATTTCTCATCAACTCTTAGACATTGCAAAATGTTAACAAACCTAGTCGTTCGTTGTAGAAAATGGTATTCCCCAGTCGTTTGACCAAATACTCTCAATAGAGTAATCATTTGTACCTGATATTCCTCGGGCATAAAATATGGCTATACATGCAACTAGCTCCACATCGAAAAGTGTAAAATCTTCGTAATTTTGCCTGCGTGGTTCCACAATTGTGCATCGCTTTATGTGAGTCAGTATAAACGAATCGATAAATAATCGTATATAATACCTTTTTTGTAACAACCCATGAAAGGGAAAGTAAATGTAAATTACTGCATATATTTCGCACGCGTTTTGTCTGAATCTTCAGACTCACTAGAAACGTTTTGAGGAATAAAATCCTCGACTTCGTCACAGCCGAAATGATCTTTTGTTTCGCGTTCCGATTCACCTTCCGGTATAGAATGCGACATAGATAGGACTTCTTCACGCTTTCGCCTACTTCTTATAGCCATACTCCCAGTCAGGAAAAATGAAATCCTTGCTTCATAGGAGTTTTGCAGTCCACTCGAGAGTTCACTGGATTCACTAATGCAAAGGACAGCGCACGGTTATCCTGTGCGGCACCCGGCAGCCAGCGCTGTCAGAGCCGAACGTGCTAGGACAGTAACTTTATTTCATTCTACTGATTTATTTTCCTGGTTCATCAGTATATCAATTTTTCTGAGGAATCGGTATATCAGAGGTACTTTTTCATATTTGAAAATCAACTTCCACGCAGTCAAGGCTGAAATAAAAGTGCTGCAGCGCAATGCACAGTATTAGCGGGCGGCGGCAAAGGTGGGCGGCGAGAAGGAAGGGGTAACGGAGGAGGGACAGACACAACGGATTCTAAACACATGGATTTGAAAATGCTATGAATTGCATATTCACCACTTTATCGCAAGGTAAAATAATATCAGGACATTCACATAGTTTGTAGATCCAAACACAGACCCGTAAAATAAGAAATGCTTTCAAAGTCTCGCAAATATAGGCCAAAAGGAAAGTAATTGTATATTTAAGCCTTTGATTGATTTATATTAATTATTATTGACATAAGAAGAGATAAAAACTTGTATAAATATTACTATTTGGTGAAAAGACAAGCAAAATACAGTAGGGAGTCAAAATGACTCCCTTTGGTAGTTAAAGGTAAATTTTGAAAAACGTGCACTATTTTATTTTCTAGAATTATTTTAATCGCACAGCCCTATTTTGTGTCGAAAATGAATAAAAGTCACGGAATTTCAGGCCGGAGTTCGGAAAATTTTAGACAGGGCAGAGAAATAAAAATGGCGAGGAGTCAAAATGACTCCATCGGTAGTTCTAGTGTTAATGGATAACTTTGAAAAAAACCTTGAAAATTCGAAGTACTAAATTGATTTGAGAATTTATTTCTTAATAAATTCAAACCAATTTGTATAAAACTAAAGACTGAAATACCCTCTGATCTTCAACAAATATGATTACATTTTGAAGGAAGCAAAACTAATATCACTCAACAGCGAATTAAAAAATGTAAATGACTTTAAATGACTCAATCAATAGTAAAGCCGAGAAGTTTTTCTTCACAATCCTCTCACACTACGGTGATTAAATGTGTCAAGAACAAAAATAAATTTAAGTTTAAGCAAACGCAATGTTTTTCAATCCACGGAAGATGGATTGACTGAGTTTAGTCTCAGAAAGTGTGAGAAGGTTGAAAATATTAAGAATATGCTTCATTTAAAATAAAAAATGTTGCAATGGCAACACTTTTACTTACCCATATTCTGATGAAGGAAGCAAATAAGTAGAAATTCAGCGGTTGATAAAGTTTCGTTGGAGAAGTTTCGCCAACAGCTAACAAAACACTACAAAGTTACGTGATAACGGAAGATGATTCTACGTGCTGGTGAAACAAGTAAAAGAAAAAATTAAGATCTGATAAACTTCGGCAGGATCAATTTCGCAAACGGCGAACACAACACAGTTAACGTAACATTATTCTTGTCTTCGTTGTACGTGAGAGTGGACCATATTGGACGCATGTGTGTATCGAAGGAAATTGACTATTGGTGGAATCGACCATCGATGGGATCGATGGTATCCACTCTCGATAGGTCGAAATCACGGGCAGGAGTCTAAATCTTGGCATTCAAAAAATTAAATTTCGCCTTATGACTTGAGGATTAAAACCCACTGATACATATATCTCTTTTTTGTTTCATCGCCTCAGTTAATTAAATATCACGAGTTAAATCACATTTCGAAGAGCATTCTCCTTTATGAAACGAGGAAAATCTTTTCATGGCAGGATTTTTTAAGATTTGATAGATTTTTGAATTAATCTGCATTTCATTGCAACCCAGGCGGACGGCGTTCTTGGGTGTTCCGAACATAAATGATAAAACATAAATAATAACCTTTGCTCAATCCTATATGGTAATTGAACTAATGTTTCGGAATAGCTCTTTTAGTACGTATAGGTACTTGAAGAAAACTTTGGAGTAATGTGAATTACAAGTGTTAGAGAGATATGACAATTTATATTTGTTTTGTGTTCTTATTTATTACATCTGCACTCACATTGCTACTCGCCACGAGCCTTAAGGGGGGGGGGGGGGGGAAGGTGGGATGGCCACCCCTCCCCAGGCAACAGCGGTACAGGAACATTTAAAAAAAATGACATGCCTAGAAATACATTTTACATCATTTTGGCACTACAGATTTTACTTTATGTAGATGCAGTGGTTATATTTCAGAACTAGATAAAATTTTTAAATAAATTTATTATTTCTCTGAGCTTTGGGGGGAATATATCCCCTCATCCCCCACATAGTCACGCCACTGAATATTTTTTCACCAAGGTTTTACCTCGACGTCGTTCCTAGGTCAGTCCAACATCGCCTTAAGTCGACTGCAGTATGCTGTGAAGCGATGTCGGTCCTACTTCGATCTGATGTCGTATATGTCGGCCGACATATACGACACAGAAACGATGTCGAACCGAAGTCGGGCCGACAAAAGATGCTACTGGGGATACTCCCTCATACGTGTCTGGAAAAAATAATGCACGCTAAAATTGATGTTTTCAGGGGAAACTTTGTGAAAGTGATTCATTTTAAAGAATGCATGCATTTTATGTGCCAGGGGTAGAGCATACCATGTTGTTACTCTCATTCACCAACTCTCTCAGTAGTCAAGATGATGAAAAATTTTATATCATTACACATGCAATGAAAAACTAAATGTAGTAACAGCCTAAATTAGCCTAAGCAGCAAAAGGATATTGAAAAATGATTTAAGTCATAAGGTTATGTGAAGACCAGTGGAATAGAATGTATGAATTTATAACATTAAGAAACTAATAATCACATGGCATTTTTCTTACCATCCGTGTACCCTTCCTCTACCCACCATTAAGGGTAAGGGAAGGAGAGAAAAATCCTTCGTGTACCCTTCCTTGGAACTCCTTCCCTTATCATCCGTGTACCCTTCCTCTACCCACCATTAAGGGTAAGGGAAGGAGAGAAAAATCCTTCGTGTACCCTTCCTTGGAACTCCTTCCGTTACCATTCGTGTACCCTTCCTCTACCCACCATTAAGGGTAAGGGAAGGAGAGAAAAATCCTTCGTTTACCCTTCCCAGACGGCACAGAATCCTCCGTATCTAATTCGTATGTGCATAGTACCCATTGACCACGGGGATACTGTGCCGCTCCGTCGCTTTTCGTCAATGGATAATTTCCATTCGCGGCCTGTCGACGAAGAGCGTACGCAGCATGTGAATGTCCGCTACAAAGCACGTACGATTGAATACGAAGCGCGCAGGAACACGGCACTCAGGCTAATCTCAAGCGATTAGGTCGAAATTAGATATATCGTAACTTGCACGATCGAAAAATGTATCGAACGCAACACAATCGATAGCTACCGACCGTAGCGAGAACCTTAATACGAATCATTATGAATTGTAAGTTCTCAATAGGTAAATAATACTATATCATGAATTCTAATTACCATGATACAGTACTATTTACCTATTGAGAACTTACAAAACTTACTCGGCCACTTAAATAACTCGGCGAAAAATGAGATTCTCAAGGCTAATTCACGCATCCCCAGCATCCAGCATTCTTAAGTGGCTCGTACTTACTTAGAAACCTTGAGATGTTAATAAGAGTAAATTCTTATTAATTTTGACACTAAATAAGACATCACATAGCCCACGAGCATTAAAAAGCTTACCCTAAAGCCTGACGAAATAACATTTTTAAAGAAAAATTGCCGATGAAACAGGATTGCTGACACATCTGCTATTAGTATGATCGAATTCATCAAAATGCAAGCAAAAATTAACGTATAGTTCAGTCTCAGCTACTAAAACTTACCCATATCAAGCGCTAAAGTATTTGAAAAATTATTTGGGATGAGTTAAAGTCTCTAGGTCACTGCAGTAAATGTATAAACCTATTAAAAATATGAAAGTCCTGCCAAATCATCAGCAAAAACACTTGTAAAATAAAACATGGTATCTCTTAGATCACACCTCCGATTTTATACTTACTTTGCATGAAGTCACCACCACAAGAAATTTTAAAGAGGCAGGAAAAAAAACCCACAGATTTACAATACATATATTATGTATTTTCTATTGTCACCAAATTAATATTTCCAATTTTGTCTTCTATCCCACATCTAATATAGCGAAACAATTACTCTTATTCTCTTTCGAATAGAAAATTATTTAAAAGAGGACTGGTCGATACATAAAAACTATCTTCAATACTTTCTCCGATGAGCGTCCACTATCACAGCATCAACTTGCACAAATCAAATCCACAAATATGTCACTTCTTCCACAATGTCTGCATTATGTATTTTCTATTGTCAACCACAATAATATTTCCAATTTTCTCTTCTATCCCACATCTAATTTAGCGAAACAATTACTCTTATTCTATTTCGAATAGAAAATTATTTAAAAGAGGACTGGTCGATACATAAAAACTATCTTCAATACTTTCTCCGATGAACGTCCACTATCACAGCATCAACTTGCACAAATCAAATCCACATCCACAAATATGTCACTTCTGCCAAAATGGCTGTCTTCTTGGGGACAGGTAACAGTGAAGCAATGGTACCTTCCTCCAATCTGGGCACCTTCAATTCAGCATGAATTTTCTCCTCGTCTTCTCGTCCAAGGCCACAGATTATTTTCTGATATCACAAGGTGCGATGTGAAGCTCACACACCTAAAATTAATAAATAATAAAATACTATGTAACTTATTAGGTCAAATCATTTCCAATTTTTGGTATTTCTGCATGAGAAATCAAATTACTAGGCTCGTAAATATATTAAATATTTGTATGCCTGATATTTTTATTGTTTTAAACTATAGCATAAGATAATTTGAAATGATGAAAGCCGACGTGTAATACACCATAGGGCAAGCTAAGAAGCAATATTCGATCCTATAAACTTGGCAGCTTATTCCTAGTTTCTCCTTTAACCACACGTTTACCGAATGAATTAATACAAAAAAGACAACTAAAATGCAAGAATTTTCAAAAAAATTGCTGCTACAATATTTTGAATCACCATTTTTAGTACTGAATAGTACTATAGTACTTCAGTACTGAATAGTTCGGGATGTTGATGCATCAACATCCCGAAGCCACTTCTAACTTAAAATTACATCCAAATAATTACAGCGAGAAAGAGTACATACCTCACAGTTTTTCGTAGGGGTGAAATGTTTTCTTCTTATCGCCCAAATGCACTTCTTCTTCAACTCAGGGTCTTTTGGAAAGCTAAAAACTTGAACCATGTCCCGGAGTTTCCATTACATCCCGACAATACACACACGAAAGGCATTTTTAACAAAAATATCTCACTAACACGTTTCTGAAGCCCATTGAATGAAATTAAAGAATAAGGGAAACTTCACCATTACCAGACACTATTTTTCACAGCCTTAACCACAAACATCCCTGAGATGTGGTGAGACGTGACGTAAACGATGCGATCTCCAACGGCTTGTGCTGGCTTGTGCCAGCTTGTGAAGGCATGTGATCTGATGTGATCTTTCTAGGATGATATGGCACGATGGCACCACCCGCGAAAGAAAATAGTCCCAGACCGAATACAGTTTTATCGATGAGATACAATTTTATCGATGCATATGAATTTGCCAGTCCTCTTGCATCTTTTTTCGCCATTAAAGGAAATAAAGAAACAAAACCTTTTTAGTAACTTCCTAAGCGCGATTTTTGTTTGTGCCGTCTGGGTTCCTTGGGACTTAGCATTTATAACTGAAGAAAACATATCGTGAAAGAGTCTCCTTAGCTACTTTCACCTGCTAAAGAGTATTGAGTTCCGTACAAGAACGTAAGCAGTCTTTGAAGGCAAAGATAGACGGGCTACACAACTAATCTTTAAAATTTCCTTAAGGAAAACAATAATATACATATTCAGTGGCGTTTCCAGGGGTGGGGTCCGGAGGGTTCAGACCCTCCGCCCCCCCCCCAGAAGTATAAAAACACAATCATTTTCCTTCATAACAGAAATAAAAATATTGAAAAATAATTAATCCAAAAAATATTTCTTTGATTATTGAAGTTTTTTCGATTATGAAAAGTGTTTGAATAAGTTGAATTCCAATACTTACTATCCTGTTTTTCAAAACTTTTCCCACCTGGTTTTGGACCCCCCCCCAAACGAAATTCCTGACTACGCCACTGTACACAATAGTTTCTGTAATTGTGTGAAAAAAGTTCATTTTGAAGTTCTTCCATTCACGTCTTGTGTGGCTGACAATGAGACATCGCTAGAGTGATGTTCAGTATTATAATGCCGATCTTATTTTCTGAAACGAAATAGGTGTGGTAGAAAAAAGTCACAGCTTTCTTCCACATAGGCCCGGGTGCGATTCTCATCTTAAGATTTTGTAGTATAAGTTCCGTTGAGAAACTACTCCTGACAAGTAGTTCGATAGCCGAGGTTTTTAAATCTCTAGTTAGTGATCCAGTAATATGAAGGTCCAGGGTTCAAGACCACGTGAAGGCTAATTTTTTTTATGCCCTGTAACTTTAGAAATCACTGTTGCAACTCATCCCCATTCGTTTAACTTAGTTTATTAGCGATTTTTTTTAATTTTTATGTTAATTTATGGATTTTTAGTTTTTATTTTATCCTACCCTTCCTGTACCCTTCATTGAGGCTGGCCAAACCCTTCCCGTACCCTCCAGGAAGGAGAGGGCGTACCCACCAATGTTCTAAAATACCCTTCCCTTACCCTTGCTGAAGGGTACACTTATCCTTCCTGTACCCTTCATCGAGGCTGGCCAAACCCTTCCCGTACCCTCCAGGAAGGAGAGGGCGTACCCACCAATGTTCTAAAATACCCTTCGTGTACCCTCGCTGAAGGGTACAGGAAGGGTACACCTATCCTTCCTGTACCCTCAATGGAGGGTAAACCTCTCCTTAATGGAGGAGTTTATTTTTATCAGGGGGCTACCTGAAGGTAACGATAATTTTTCGTTAAAAAGTACCAATTAAAGTAAACATACCATATGACTGAATTATTCTAACAGGATATTCACTCCATGAAAGGTCCGGTTCCAATCTGCTCTTTGTGGTCTCCATTAACTTTCCATTGCTCTTGTAAGGTGGCCATGAACATTTCCCACCATTCATCCAATTTAGTGGAGCAACAGCAACATCATTCGTCGTGGAGAAGTGAACCACCGCAAATCTCTTTGACATCTTTCTTATTATAAAACATTTACAGGACAAAACCAAAAATAAGACAATTTAACAATTTCAATGGTGAAGTGCAACCAATACACAGTTAATTATTAGTATGCATGAGCGGAATCACAGCATAATTGCCTTTAAAAGGTAGCTTCACATACTTCATAACACAATCTGTTACAGGCCATTGTAGTAGCACAGACATTCTCGGGCCACAAAGAAACACTCCAATAAGCGAAGAGTCACATGGAGTGGCATAAAGATTATTGACATCTAAAAATTGCCTCCCCACAAATACCATACCCTTGGTGAGTTCATTGAAAGCAATGTTTTCCACTTTAATAATACTGCCATTTCTCAGGCCACAACAATTGTTAGCATCATGTAAACCAATGCAGTAAGAATTAAATATTGCCCTTTTATACTGAGGGTCCATACAATGTTCCACCAGGGGACCACCCACATGCGCACTTATGTAACTGACATCAGTAACATGGGCTAACTTCTCAACATTATCATTATTTATGTTATTATTATTTATATATATTATATTATTTATATTCTGCATTTCTCTCAAACGAGATGCAATGGGGAACTTGCATGATTTTTTTTTATTTTACCGGCAGACAGAAAATAATTTTCTAAATTCACCAAAGAAAACCGCATGTTAATCTGAGTTTTCTTTCGCGAGATATTGAAGGCTAAAATTAGCGAAATTAAATACGCGCCAAAAATCACGCCACAGCTGAAGAAATCACAACAAAGCCCGCATGACGTCATAGGTGCCTAAACAACAAACACCGCCCGCAGGGCTACTATAATTGCTCACCAAAACGGGGTGATTTCATTGTTTCTACAAAACCCAAAAGTGATTTTCAACTGAGTAAGTAATCATGTAATGTTATACCATTGAAATTCCACGCTGGTAATGTTTGATTTGCCGGAAAAAATGTTTAAAATCCCGAAATTTCATCTTTCGTCTGCTCCAGGTATCGGCGCAACTCCCTAGCAAGACAAAAAGTCCGTGCAATGAGTTCGAGGTATAGGTATTGCTTAACACCTGGCTGTGAAAATACCTCAATAAAGGTGCCCAATAAATTATTTATTAAGTTGCCAACAACCACAAGGAGGAGAAGCCTGTGGTTAAGAGCCATTCGCAGAAATCCTGAAGATATTTCGAAGAAAACAGTAGGATTCATCTGCGAGGATCATTTCAAGGCAAATATTGAAATGCACGCAAAATATGTGATTAGCCTTACAAACAGGGAAATATTGATAGAAATACTTCGATTTCCATTGATATTGTTAAAATACCTTTTTAACGCGCGAGTTGGAATTCTGAGCCGGCAAGTTGAGTCTTGAGTAAAGACTTAAAATTTCCTTGCGCGATATTTGTTTGCAAACGAGTGAATTATTTTTGGAAAGGATATTAGCGTCGCTTTTATTTCTATATATCTCATATTAAGGGTATTGGTGTTGTTTTTTGAACATCTGTTGAAGAGGTAATGAAACGCTAAAAAAGACTTTAAACTGTCTAAAACTACGTTGAACGCCGTTGTTTTTGGGCAGGGGCTTGTGACCCTGATGAAGCCATCCTGAAATCTATATTCATCTCTCTTGATGGTACTTCCTTGATCTTGTTTGAAATTTACTTGTTCACCCTTGTTTATTTCTATTGGTTGTAACGTAGAAATGATCATTAAACACAAGGTGCGCATAATATTATGACCTAATATATGTTTGGAGGGACGAGACAAATGTTTCCCTACCTAGTTGTTTCGATTACTTGTCACAGAATATAAATTTATACTTTACCCTTGAGTTCATTCTATTTTAGCCATGTAGTACGTTTTGGCTTGCTAATATAAATTACTGTTAAATAAATTGTTGCAAAGTGACAGGTTGAAATGCAATGGCATCGCATGAAATGCAAGTTTTGATATTTTGAGGTTTGCCTATGAAATGAGAGTTGAAAAATGATAATAACTATTTTTCTTGAATGAGATAATTACCATACTGTAGCGCATTCACTACTGTGACTGGTTTCAATAGTTCATGCATATACATCATCTGCATTGAGGATATGTGCTGGCAACTGAGAGGAGCTTCTTCAATATCTAAATATGAATGAGTTGCATTTTAGGAGAAGGATTAGTTTTAGCAAGTTATATTTTTATGCTTGAGGAATATGTATTGATTTAACTCACCTGTACCTGATGATCCTGCGATCCCTAACCGTGTTGCTTCTCTTTTCCAAGATAACTGGAATTCAGTCTAGTTTCAAATGATTAAATTCTAGATCATGATGTGTTAGGTAGCATATGAAATAAGAAATAACCCATATTTTTCATTAAGTATAAGTTTTGCTTGATGAGTATTTAAAGAGTTTCTCCTGTCACTAACTTAAGTTTTACAAGGTTGATATTTGTCTAAAAGTTGTGCACAATTGTTATGCACATCATTTGCATATTGATGATGTCTATGTTACAATCAACCAACCAACAGCAATAAACATGTTGGAACCATTGAATTTCAATCAAGGTCAAGACAATCCCAACACAGTATAACTCAAGGGAAATTGAAGTGAGTTGAAACAAGAGAGTTTCTACCAATGATCAAGGCAGTTCCAACCACTCTGAGAGCAAGCCAGTACTTCAAGGGAGATGAACACAGATTTCAGGATAGTTTCAATAGGGTCACAAGCCCCTTCCTTAAGAAAAAAGTAGCTCAACAAAGTTACAAGTCTTTTGTATGCGTTTCATTGCTGTTAATAGAGGTATTTTAGATACTTATAACATAATTCCTTTGATATGGGTGGTCTCCAATTACTCAAATGTGAGAGAATGGGGAATGATGTTGAACCCCTTGAACTTTAATAATTAATTAGCTAATTTTTTCAGAAATTCTGAAAAATGGACGATGCACTTAGGGACTTTATCATTAACTAAAGACATTATTTTGAAAGTATTTCAACTAACAAAACCTTACTTATCTTATTTAGCTAGAGGAGGACTTAGAGAACTTCACCAAGTTTAAATACTATGGAGGGCAGCTGAAGGTCAAAAAAGAAGTTGTGCCTCACATATTTAAATGCCAACCTGATAGGAAGACTGCACAGCCAGTTAAAGGACGATTAAACAGCATCAAAAGATCCAAGAAGCAAAACTTATCTCTAATGGCACCTACTGTTCCTGATGATCGAAATGATCCAAATGAATTTTTTGATGAAGGAATTCCTCTGAATGACCACGAGGAACCCAAAGACATAGAAACATGCCCTGCATCACCAAGGAGTCAGATGGCAGCAGAAGCTTTGTGTTTGCTATCCGAAGTCACTAGGAGTGTTAGCACTCAAACTAGCAATGTTTTATTTACCACTAACTTTGAAGACGTTTCAATTCAAGTAAATATGAAACCTACTGTCAGAAGCAAGGCAATTTCATGCTACATGTACCAATCCAAATGCCAGCAAATTAATGTAGCTTGTTCCCCCATTAAGTGCATACCTGAAAATAGTAGTGTAGTGTGTTCAAGCAATAATCAGGAAAAGGGGGGTAGTAAAGGTGAAAACCATGATAGTGATTCAGATACTTTCTCAGATTCTGATTATTCATATGAATCAGAGAAAAGCATTTCTGAGGAAGAAGAGAGATATCAATCCATTCATTTCAAAAGACAGAGTTTTTTACTAAACAAAGAGCTCTGTCTCAATGACTCTAAATTCTTCTTGGGTATACCTCCTCATAGTAAGTACATAATTAAAATTTTATCTGAGACAATTGGAAGTAATTTAGCAGATGTTCTTTTGACATTAAAAAAAATTAAATTAGATTCCTCTTTTAAAGAACTTGGGTACACCTTTGGTATGTCTGAGAGTAATGCCTCTAGAATATTTAGACGGAATATACCAATAATCAGTCGATGTTTATCAGCATTAATAATGTGGCCCTTGCCTAATAAAATAAAATTGCATCTTCCCTTGCCTTTCATAGCTCGTTACAGTCAAGTGCAGAGCATTATTGACTGTTACGAAATAGAGATTGAAAAACCTTCAAATCCAATGCACCAATGTTTGACATGGTCTAACTATAAAAAGGCGAATACCATAAAATATTTGATTTCAGCTACCCCAGATGGGCTGATTAACTTTATTTCAAGTGGCTATGGTGGTAGAATTTCGGATGTTGAATTGACCAAAGATAGTGGATATTTGGATGTTCTGCCTGAAGGCTGTACTGTAATGGCAGATAGAGGATTCAAGGGATTGGATACTCTTCTGGCTAGCAAAAAATGCAAACTTGTCCGGCCACCATCAGTGAAAGTAGGTGGTAAAAGTAATAAGGTTGAGGTCATGTTAACAAAAAGAATAGCCAGTCTAAGAGTTCACATAGAAAGGGTTATAGGAAGGATAAGGGAATTTAAAATGCTCAAACCTCATTCTTGTATTGATCACAATCTAATTATGTATTTGGATGACATTAACAAAACTGCTGCTGGTCTGGTGAATTTACAATCACCTTTAATAAAGCAACTAAATTGAAGCCATGGGTAATAAAATGAAAATTGGTGAAACTTAAGTCTTACATTTCTTTTACCAAATGAAAGGAAGTGTGTTGCATTTTAACATTTACTAATAATCATTATAAATACACTAAATTGAATTGTTTGGATGTGCTGACTCCATCATCTTGGTGAAGATATTTTTTTTCCAGAATTCCTTCGCTTTTCCAATCAACTCTGAACAATAATTTGCATCAAAATGCTCAATCATGGTGCTAATGAGAGAATTAGACTCAAAATTATGGTCAGCAATACAAAGCATGGCTTTGTCTTTCTTTGTGAAAAACATTTCTATTTGCAATTGTGCCTTGACTTTTCTGGATATTTTCCCATTTTTGCCTATGTAGTTGAATTTATTTTTTTCACTGATGGGACATTTCACTTCCACTACATACTCATCAGCTATAGCATCTGGACTAGCCCCCAACTCAGGATGATCCCCATGCAAGAATATGCCTGCTCTCTGCAAGTTCAGAGACATTTTTTTTTCTAGTTCTTTTAGGACACAGGGCTCCAAATCCTGGCCCCTTTTCATAGCACTAGTTGGCCTGAGCTTTTTGGCCCCTAGAATTTCCTCAGCTATGACCCCACCCCCTTGTTTCTTACAGTGCACAGCTGAGTACACTCTGGAGGCAGAGACTCTCCCTAACCGTAAGCTATGCCACCACTTACTCCCTGACTGATCACATGTTTGTCTCTCAGCAGTCTGACATAGCTCAGGTATCATCTCACCTTTGGCAAAATTTATGAACGTATCATAGTTCATATCACCTCCATGAATGCCAATGCATTTATTGAGCATATCAAATATATGTAGGCAAGTAAAAGGTGGAAGTGGCCGATGATATTTTAAAAATTGAGATTCTTCATCGCCAGCTTCATCAATGACACGCTTCTTGAACTTGGCCACATCCGGAGCAATTGCTACAGAAACTGCTCCAAAGTCACTAACTTTTAACTTACTGGATGTGGCACAAGTCAAGGATGGCTTTTTCCAGTAATTTTCAATGTCAGTAGGGGAAGGTTCCTCACTTTTGTAATGCACCCACATCAAAAACGCTAGTGCATGTTTGCAACCACCTATAAATGAGATTTATGTATCAGATTATGTTTTAATTCAATGGTAATATTAATGAATGCAGTCCCTGACAATAACAATGAGAGGTGTGGTATTTTAACTCAACCAAGGCCTAAATCTCATCTACTTTGATTTTAATTTTTTTCCCTTTAGTTAATAAAAATTGAAATAATTTTAAAAGAATCCTCGAAGAAATTAAAACCTGAGGTTGATGCCCAGTTAATAGTTG
This sequence comes from Ischnura elegans, assembly GCF_921293095.1. NCBI lineage: Eukaryota > Metazoa > Arthropoda > Insecta > Odonata > Coenagrionidae > Ischnura > Ischnura elegans. Next base: position 2,792,873 of record NW_025791657.1, read on the forward strand.
CTCTGTTATTCATTTTAGTGCTGCATGTGCAATGTGACTACTGACTAACCTAGATTTCTATCAAATGTGAGGGGTAAGTTTCAGCTGGACTGAGGGATTACTTTGATAATAATTTCAGTTTCACCTAATTACTAACACATTGTACTAAATTGTGACTGCAAGGTATTCCCCCACAATAAGTTCATGAATAGCCTTTTTATATCCTTGAGATGGACAGAGCACAAACAAAACTTATACATCCAAAGGGTAACTCCTCTATTCCATTTTATTAAGAGAATAGCCAACAAAAGGTGGCACAAAATGAAAACAATAAAACTGTGTTTATTTGCTGCCGCATTTTGTTGGCTTGATGCTTTCCCTAAGTGAGAAATTTACTGAGCAATGCATGTAATTTTGACGAGTACTTGTATGCCCCTATCACAGCTGTTAAAACTAAAATCTCAAAACTCACACTGCAATTCACTTAATGACATGTAACACTTAACTTTCAACATAATCCTAATACTTGAAATAACATACTAATTAATAATTTAACACAAGCTTTAAATCCATCTCAATAAACAAGAAATAACATGGGAAATCGCTACTATGCCAGTACTTGTATGTACACATGTATATTTCATTCTTATTTTCAACTCTTGTGGTGGCATAATTAATTATTATTATTATTATTAATGATTGGTTATAATTTCAGAGTTACTAAATCTTGGGCGAGTTTCAAATTAGTATGACAACAAACAAATGATTGGTTGGATACCACCAAAATTTAGGATCGTGGATAGAACAGCTGAAGCAAACAGAGGTTTAGATCGCTGTATATTCCTTCTCGTGGCACCGCATGTGAATTTCTTCTCCAGTAATGAGGCAGTCACTATGGTCATAGTTTAAGTTATCCATTGTGTCCAGAAGGATCTTACACACATCACATTAGTGAGGTCATATGAAACTGAATTTCTCTCTTAAATTAATATAGCATTCTCTTCCCATTTACATCAATGCTTTCCAATGGAACAATAATATAACTGATGGTAAACATAAGTCTCGAGTGTGATTAAGAAAAGCATTTTAAAATGCAGAAGGTAACGAGTATTCTCACCCGTTGATGCTGCACAGTCGTGGCATTCCAAACTCAAAATTTGGCTTCTTTTCTCGTCAACCACAATTGTAGCCTTGTAATTATTTGCCCTTATTTTATGCTCTGGGCATATTTCACATTTAACTGTGCATATGTCACTCTCTCTTTTCAGGCGAACAAAACCGATGGCATTGTTAACGTATTCCTTACGCATCGAGCTATTGAAACGAAAGAATAAACATGCATTCATAAAATGTTTGGGTAAAAAAAGTGAAATGATGAAAATAAAATAGATAAGAGGGCTGTTCAAAAAGTTTTAAATTTGAAAATAAACCAGTCTATACATCAAAATACGTTTCCATACATGATACTTGAGGCCAACAGCAGCTATTTCCGACCAGGGCCGCCCACAGACTTCTTGAAGTCCGGGGTCGAGTTTTGAGTGTGAGATCCCTCTCTCCCGAGGAGAAATACCCCCTAAACTCTGTGGCCCGGGGTAATCCGCCCCCAATCTGGGCGGCCCTGTTTCCATCAGTAAAACTTTACAGTACCAGGGCCGGGCACCTAAGTCTGTAACTTCGCGACGTAGCTACCAGTAGCTGTCGATTTTAGTAAGGCGGCGACCGAACGCCCAAAACCCCCGGTCTGGGGGCTACACTACAGCAGTTTGCCCGGGTAAATATTTCGACTTGTGCCGGCCCTGTACACTAGGTACTTTCCAAAGAACCCTCCAATAGTATCAATAAGTGAGTGAACTAATTATTATTTCGACGAAAGCATAAAACAAGATTAAAATGGAATAAACGAAGTGATAGATGGAAAATACACCGAAGAATGGAACATCCCAATACACCGGGATACTTATGGCATTAATGCATAATTAAACTAATCCTCTTCCTTACCGAGTTGCCTTTACGTTGCGAATTTCCGCCGACGTATAGCAATCACTACTCATCAAAAACTCCATCAGGGTCAAGGCGTCAATTTCGGGTATGTTATCCGAACGAGCGGCAACGTAATCATCCATTTCTCTGATACGATGTAAAAAGCTTGTATTTTATCATTCCGACGGTGTATTTCTATAATTTCAAATAATATTGTGGCAAACAACAATAGGAATACTTACCTAAGAATAACTGAACAGGAACAAACGACAACGAGCGACTAAATCCCTCCTCAAAACATTGTTTACATCATGCGTCCATTGTATTTCCCGACTCCCGACGGATGTTTAGGCACCTTTGACGTCACACCTCGCTTCGGCAGAGCTCGGGTGTCTTCGCGCAGTGGTCGGCTCAGGTAAATTTTGCTCGGTTTTTAAAGTCATTTTTTTATATTTTTTTAACGATAAATGAAGAAATATTAGGTATTTTTGCGAGCTAATATATCCGTTTTACCTGTTCAAAATAGTTTCTATTGCAATTGTAGACCCATGCAAGTTCCTCATTTGCTGCAAAGGTTTCTCAGCTTTCCGGACCATCCTTTTCAATTTCTGCATGTAGTTTTCAAATTTAAATGCACTAAAGGCTTCCAAGGGTCCATATTTTTTAACATCATCCGACAAATGAAATAACCCATGAACATTGTGAGACACGTTTTCAGGTCCATAGATGGCTGAGAAAGTTTTCACAAAATGGTGAAGCAGTGAGTTTGCATACTCATTATATACTTGGCAGTACTTTTCTGAACCCAAAATAGATACTGCACAGTGCAGAGCCATGAAGTGCTGGTATTTGTCAGCAGGAAGAACAGAGTGCAGCACCAAAGGACCGGTGTAGAGTAACAGTTGCCTAAATTCAGTAGCTTTCCACCGGTCTATTTCTTTCAAATCTCGGGGGTGACGAGCAAACTCTTCTAGAATAGAAGTCTTCAATTCCATAAGATGAGCTGATATGCTTTTCACCCCCTACTTCCTAAACGAACTGGGACTTCAGCTCTTAGCCAGAGGTTCAACAATTTACGCACCACACCTAAGCAAATTAGGTGCATGTAATCTAAAGGAATTTGAGTTACCATTCCAACGCTTGAAATCTCCTCGAGAGGAGAATTGCCAACATGATGCTCTTCCTGTTCTCGACTTTTGAACCCTTCATCTGTTCTTAAGGCATAATCCAAAGAAGGGTAACAGACTCTCCCACGAATGTACCTCCCTTCTTGTGAGCATTTACTGCAGGAAAAATAACCAGCATGTCCTTTCGTGCAGGTAATGAATGCCTTAGCTGGAGCATCACACACTATTCCACTCAACTTAACAGTTACAACTCTATTATTAAAGTCGATGCCAGTGTCCAAGACATTTATCAAGTCATTCACAAAATCCCTTAAACATTCATCAGCAGAACTTGGCTTTGCATTCCCATGGTAGAGGCTCACCACAAAAGGGCCAAAAAGCTTATCTTCGCTGAGCAATGAACAAAGTATGGGCCAAAACTGGCTTGCACTGCTCTTCGAAAGAGGGAGACCATCAACGCACATGAATAATTTAATGGTATCAGGAATGTTGTCAGACGGGCAGTGACTTAAGGCAATTTTGATTATGCCTAAAAATCCAAAATAACAATATTTGCCAGGTGCCATATCTTTGACGACAGTCCGTCTAGGTGTCCGAAGCAGCGTTCGCGCATCTCGGGGCAATGAAGAATGGCAAGGATGCTCCTTTAGAATTGCCAAAAGCTTTGACATTGACGACTGAGTTACATTGTTTTCTATTGCCCAGATGGCAAGTTTGTCCTGAAAAGAAGCTTCAACTTCTTCCACAACACTGTTTCCTTCGCTTGGTCCATGACTGTTCATTTCAGATGCTACTGACAAAGAAACATTTTCCAAACCGTCCACATTATCTCCTTCAGAAACAGTACACAAAGGAGTAGCACCCACTCCGTTTTCACAATCACCCAGTTCAGTAGCATGTTCTGCGAGGTCAGAATTGGACTCTTCAGATTGATGCGAGAAGGTACTACCGGAAATAAAATTACTTTCAGTGGCGAGGACTTCTGCAGTATTACCGAGGATGCTAATGGATTCGTTAATATGCCCCTGTATTCTCCTATTTAATTGCCGTCGACCAATTGCAGAGTACAGCTTTCTATGTATTTTTGGCATGGCTGTAATAAGCAGAAATTTGAATGAGTTTGGGTGTCCAGCCAATCAAAGCAGATAAATGCATGCGTTAATTCAGGTTACCCACGGGAATTACAGAATTTCCAGGTTAATCTTACGTGATTACTCGCGATAATTAAGCACTGACGAGAAACAATAACGAATAACACATTTTAGACCAGAAAATGGGCGTTGATGCGGATTTTTTTTTACGTGAAATGAAGTTGAAATTAATCAGTTTGAAATTACAAGTACCCATACAAAAAAATCTGTGCTGTGGCTGTACTAAAGCTGCACTGTAACTGTGCTAAAAGGGCTGTACTGTGACTCTACTTAAACTGCACTTGAATTGAAACATCACAGTACAGTTATAGCACGGTCAGAGTGCAGTTGCCATAGCACAGTCACAGTGGAGTTGCCATAGCACAGTCACAGTGGAGTTGTCATAGCACAGTCAGAGTACAGTTGCCTTAGCACAGTCAGAGTACAGTTGCCTTATCACAGTCATAGTGCAGTTGCCATAGCACAGCCACAGTGCAGCTGCCATAGCACAGTTTTTACTGTAATACTCTTTCCATGAATCAATAATTGAGTCTTGATGTGGCTATTGCATTCCCTGTATATCTTATTGAAACAGGAAGCAGAATTAAATCAAGATAGGCCAATTAGCAGATATATATAGTTCCCTTTTTGGGTGTTTGAAGAGTGGTTGCCTGATCCAATCAGAAAACCGCAAAGAGATAACAGTGGCCAAAACGACTACACTCATTCGTATGTTGACTAGTCTAAGGAAAGATAAACCATATTCCTAACAGACACTCACTGAATTTGTTACGTTCCACTTCCTTAATATGAACAAAGTTTATGGTACTAAAAATATTGCTATCGAAGCACTTAGGTTCCATGAGAAAAATTGACAAATCCTATTCTGCACATCTGAAAGTTGATTCATCGCGAACCACACGGATTTCAGCAAAATCGACGATATCACTTCACCCGCAAGAAAAATTCCCGGCTAAGTAGCTAATTTTGATGTAATTGAAGTAAAGTTCACTTCTTCATGTTCTTAGCGTCGATCTTACATCGACGTATCCATCGTACAGCGTAGAATTCAGAGCACGTTAACAAGTAATGTTACAACCGGTTCAACACCAATGCCAGCCAATGCTCTAACAAAGATGGCTGAGTATCGGCGGAAGTTGTTCTTTTGACCATACTTTACCAAAATAATAAGCAAGCTGGAGCTATGCATTGCCGCTGTAATGTCAACGTAAATTTTTATATAATTTACGCATTCATATTCTCATGGAAATGATAGTTGATCGTAATACGAAATAATATAGGAATTACTTTCTCCTGTCAATGACTAGTTTAAGTCCAGCCCTGTCGCAGTGGTTTGAGCCATAGTACAGTTCCAGTCATGTTACCCAGCCCAGTCACAGTCCACTTTTAGCCACAGTACACTTCCAGTCATGTTTTCTAGCCCTGTCACAGTCCAGTTTGAGCTATAGTACAGTTCCAGTCCAGTTACCCAACCCAGTCCAGTTTGAGCCATAGTACAGCTCCAGTCATGTTACCCAGCCCAGTCAAAGTGCAGTCTGAGCTCTAGCACAGTTCAAGCACAGTGATCCAGCACTGTTACAGTACAGTTCTTCTCAAATTCTAGCTGCCATAGTACAGTCTAGTACAGAAAAGTGTACTGTGACTGTGCTAAACACAGAGTCCAGTTACAGTGCAGATTTAGTGCAGTCGCAGCACAGATTTTTTTGTATGGGTAGGAGCAAAAATTCATATATGAGTAATGCATATTTCCAGTTTTTCCCGGTCACCGGATACCCCGTGAACCCCGTCACCCATGTCCATTGAAGTCAAGACGTTTATAGTTTTACAAAGGAATGTAATAATACAACCGCGCACGTGAATACCCTAAACTTCTAAATTAAAGCATTATTTATGTACCTGTATCTAAAATGAGGACGGGCATAAAGGATGCCCAAATTGAGAGAAAAACAAGTCCATCAGCACGTGCATTACACACCCCTAAATTCCCCTTGCAATCGTTATTTCCCTCGATATAAAAACCATAATTAGTAATAAAGTTTTTTTGTACTTCAAATAAGTTGTTGCAAATAAATTACGTTCAGCTACAGGCAATTGATGACATCACAAAATATTTTCCGTTTAATTATTTTCACATTTGCGGTTCTTACTAAATACTATATGAATAATTAGCATGTACTCACCAGATATCTTTAATAAATGTCTGCAGTTGTTGAAAGAGACAAGTATCGTGTTTCACCACGAGGTGAAGTGATCACTGATCACTCATCGATGAGTCACAGCGGTCACAGCCGAAATGACTTTGTCGGACGAGTCCCCACAATAATAAATTAAATGGACTAAAATGGCATAGAATATGATATAAAACTAAAATCTAGATGGGACTATTTTAAGTTCAACGATGAACGTCAGCGAAATGCAGCAATAAGCAGCGAGCAGCGAGGTTTCTCCGGTCTTGGTACCGGGTGCTTTCCATTCATTGACACACGTCGACACAAGTCCACTTGCGTCGCGGTTTTAGTGTTCCATTCGGTGTGTGTCGCCGACTGTTGTGACACAAGTCAACAAATGGTAACGCACAGGAATAGGAGAGTTATAAACAAATGCCGCGAGCCGACACAAGTCGACGCGTGAGTCGCATGAATGGAAAGCACCCACCATAGAGTTATTAAAGGATTGAACTATATACTCTAAGGTCATAACTGTATCACAGTTGACAAATTAACCCTCTCAGGCAGTCTCCTCCTGGAGATCAGAATGGTGGTCCAGCTAAACTCCGTCATGTTTTACCTGAGAGAATTCCATCATGCATGATTAATTAAAGTTGGAGTTGCAGTGACTCCTCGGTACAATGATGTGGCAGCTTCCCTTGCCTTCCACATTGCAGTACTACAGCTGTTTAAGTACATGTTCTCATGCCTGCAGTGAAAAGAGTGTCGCCGTACAGACAGATGTGGTTTCCATCTTCACTCATACGAAGAATAGCTTCTGCCCTCTCCCCCAGGTTATGTGAAGCACAGTTAGGGGAAGCCTCATATCGCAAAATCACGGCATCTTCACAGGCCTTATGTACCATTTGGATAGCCTATCTTGACCGGGAAGACTAATATCAGCTCGGGGTAATGCCGCCATTTGTCCGTGACTGATTATTTGACAAGTTAAATCTCTTATATGGCCACTAAACTTTATATCTTAAGTTTTACCCAACATCCGCAACACAGCGGATGTACTCGGTGGCTTACAGCTCAGCCTCAACCAAAAATAAAAAAGTAGGAATAAAATTGAAAATATTTTAAGAATGAAAATAAACTAAAACATAATAAATTCATCAAATCAGCAAACTCGGACATGAGCCTATTATTGTGCAATATTATCACATTATTTATAAAATGTGGATACAATACTGATTATTTCAACCAAAAATATTCAAAGGACATATGATACATTCCATGAAAATTCAGAACCAATTATGAAATGACTGTAGAGGCTGGGCTTTGAGCAATACACGTTGGATTGAAAATAAATGTCGTCTTCAATCAAAAATGTGGAATGCAGGCTGCTTTATCCCAATCTGCCAGACTGGCTGTACCCTTTTCTGCAACTGCTTTCCTCCAATATTCACTTTGAAAATCTAAAAATACATGACTTGCTACATTCTTCATGCATTCACATATATTGTCAATAATCCATGTTGGCACTAAACTATCATTCATTCCTCGATGTGCAGGCAAGAATTATCTACTGGGCTCTTAGGTGCATATTTGCATGAGATTGAATTAGAAACATTTGTAACATTTGTATGAATTATCCTGTCCCCGAGCAAACATGTTGCATGCACAAAGGTGACTTATCCAAGTAAAATCATCACAGCATACACAACATGAATAAGTGTCTCTCACTTGCGTGTCAATGTGGCAGTAGAGGTTGAAACAAAAAGTGAAATACATAGCAAAAACTCATCATGAATAATGTCTCAAATCTTTTCATGTACACATGTGGTGGTCAAGGTCTTTCCTTGCAGTGCTGGATTGATGCAAGTTATGCATAAAAATAGCTGCTCTCACATGTGACTGTGAAGGTAAGCACTCTAATCAAAATATTTGCAGCGAATGTTAAATTGATAGTTTTAATCTTCTCTTTTTGTACGAATGTGTAACTAGGTCGTATTAACGAGTGAAATAGTTACTGCAGATGTTGCAAAAATAAATATCCTATTGGGTGTGCACACATGTCCATTTTAATAGGCTCTTTGTCACCGCACAAATAATGATTCTCATCCGTGTGGTTTAGCAAGTGACAGTTGAGAGAACAACTGAGTGAAGGGTGTTTTCGCAAATTCTGCATTAAAAAAGTATCCCTCCTGCGCGCGTTCAAATGTGTCCGACCAGAATTTTGCTTAAAGGAAAGAATTATCGCACCTTTTGTACGAATAAGAATTCTCCCCTGAGTGTGTACGAAAAAATGTCGCTACGTCTCCCATTCTCGAGAAAGACTTTTCACACTCGTTTCATGAAAAAGGTTTCTTTCCCTAATGCATACGTACATGTCTAACTAAGTGGCTCTTATTCGAAAAACATTTTTCACAATAGTTGCAAGTATAAGGTTTCTCTCCCGTGTGTGTACGGATGTGTCTATTGAGGCTGACACTCAGAGTAAAAGACTTGGAGCAAATGCTACACGAATAAGGTTTCTCTCCCGTGTGCGTGCGTGCATGTCTAACCAAGGTGTTCTTCTCGGAGAAAGACTTTTCACAGTCGTTGCAAGAAAAAGGTTTCTCTCCCGTGTGTGTACGATTATGACGAACTAATTGGACCTTCTTCGAGAAAGACTTTTCACACTCATTGCATGAAAAAGGTCTCTCTCCCGTGTGTGTACGGATGTGTGCATTGAGGTTGCCACTCTGATTAAAAGACTTGGAGCAAATGCTACAAGAATAAGGTTTCTCCCCAGTGTGCGTACGAATATGTTCAACTAAGGCGCTCTCATCCGAGAAAGACTTTTCACACTCGTTGCAAGTAAAAGGTTTCTCTCCCGTGTGTGTACGAATATGACGATCTAAGTGGGACTTCCTCGAGAAAGCCTTTTGACACTCGTTGCATGAAAAAGGTCTCTCTCCTGTGCGTGAACGCATGTGGGAAACAAGGTCATTACGCAGAGAGAAGGACGTTTTGCAGACTGAACGCGAATAAGATTTCTCTGCGATTGATGATTCTGCTACAGCATCAAAATTATGAGCAACAGAATTACTTTTTGTGTGTTTGATTAGCTCATTTTTGTCGTTGAATGCATCTCTGCAGTGAAATGAATTTTTGTTTGACCTGTTACTGATCCCAGGATTTTTGATCGAGCAATTAGGCATCTCCTCCTTGTCTCCCACGAGGGTCTCACAGCCATTTCTTTCAATTCTATTAAGTCTGATATTCCTAAGGCTATTCATGGTATTTGGTGCATCATGACTACCTTTCTTCCCAAAAAAAAGTCTTTGCGCCTCCGGTTCCGCTGATTTTATGTGATTTGTTGTTTCTCGCATTGCATTGTCTATCATCAGGAATTGAGCTATTTGTTTTCATATCAGTATCTGGAGCACCACATTTTTCCAAGTCTTCATCCATCAGGTTTCTTTCTGCCTTTACTAGGGATGCTCCAGAGTTGGAATCAATTTGTGTCACAAAAGCTGAGGGACCAGTGCATTCATCAATTGAATAATTCCTCACATTTCCTTCCGCAGGCAGATATGAAGTTGATGGTGTTTGAATAGGGATTCCATCGTCTGTTTGGAACCCTAGAAAAGAATTTCAAATGACAACTATCACATTCAAACATGATATCTAGGACTCCTAATCCTACCACTCAAAATCGATTTAATGGATGAAAAATGCCATTAATCACGGAGTTAAAATATAGCCTGGCCTGGTCTTGAAACCAGAAACAAAAATAAACAGAAAATGAATGGATGGGAAAAGATTGGGAAAGAAACACATAACACAAAAACGTCTAGGGCAACAGGAATCATTATAACCCATCGTATTAATACATAAGCCAAAACACATGCACACCACACATCTGACTTACAATTGAAGAAGAAGAAAGAAATCAGGCCACTTTAAAAATTTGTTTTATTTTAAGGCAGACTGTGATTTAAACCTTTTTTCTTTATTTTCAATTGTCCTAAGGTAGATATTTTAAAAAGAGAAATTAATTTACAATTCGATTGAATATCTTATGATTAGCAAATATTTTGTAAATAAAAAAATCACTCAATCAACCAATTAAAAAATAAAAATCGTAAATTTTGCGGCACTACAGATGAACATCTATAAAATATATTTTTAATTATTCCTGAATTCGTTTTCATAAAACCATTAAGCATTCAAAGCTAAAAGCAATAAAATAAACAAAATAACGATCTGGTGACCAATTATCCTTAACTGTAACGAGATAAACAATCGTTTGGAGGCGTATCGGGGCTACATATTCCAGGATTGCACGCACGCCTCAGCTTTTATTTACGTTGGGATAGTAGTGATTCCACTCTTTTTCATAATTAGCGTCTTTATTGCTATCTAAGCAATCTTATGCAGAAAATCACTGAGCCCCATTGCATTTTGTACACAGTTGGTCCACTTCATTGACGCCAATTTTAGTTCTGTTGTAGTATGTACGCACATCAGATTTCTTTTGGCTACCACTTTCAACATAAATGGCAGTATCGTGACGCATTGTGTAATGAACAAGAACTGATGCCATTTATCCATTTGGGCAGTATGACATGAACATATAATTCTTTTGGAAATTAAAGAGATATAAATTCATTGCTCTGCTCTTGCTGGGTCAAAATCCTTTCTTAATTTACATTTAACTACTTTTGATCGTACCAATGTATGAAAGCCTATTTTCCAGCAAATATTTGGGCCAGGGAAACAATAGTGAACTAGTTATCACATGTACTTTTTGGCACCCACAAATCGTTCAACTAACAGAATAACAATATTACAACAATACAGCTGAATTACTAATTCAGTAGGTCCTTTGGGCTGCAAATGCAAAATAATTTCTATAAAAGATAGTTACCATGAAAAACTGTTGCACATGCAGGACCGCTTATTCACAGTTTATAATAGAAAATGAACTGAAAACACTTCCTATTCAGTTGACTATTTAGCAATTCCACTACGAAGAAGATATGTTATATTTAAACGCGACAGGGGAGTGACACCCACAATAAATACTCCCATATCAGCAAAGCTATGAGATAAAGAACCCAGAAGAAGGGTACCTTTAATAAATCGTACGGCTGCGAATCACTGCTTTGTATTTTAGGAGTACGGATTTCTGTAACTCACTGCAGGGAAAACGGTTGAACTTTGTCCCTTGTAAAGCATCAGCTTAAGGTCTCTTGCACCCCTACTACCCCTCCCTGCAGAGGAGGCAATAAAGCAGGCCACTTGCCAAGGTACCCATAACAGTAACTTAGATGTGTGAAACACTGTGTCCTCGTCAGCATGAGAATATTTGGAGTCTGTGTTTAGCTTTTTTTAGAGTAGAGTTCACTACTCATTTGGGAGACAACTCAACGGTGTGCCCTTCCTTTACGCCTGCTACTGCACTTGAGTCTCTATCTCTATCTCAACACATGTCCATGGACAACTTATTGTGTTACCAGTATTTTTTAAACCGAATGTAGTACTTGTTTTCAATAATTTAACCTTCTAAAAATTACTAACCTCTTTTAAGCATTTTTGAATTTTAAACGGATTTGTAGTGTTAATGACAACAAAGTTAGTGAACACAAGGTTCGAAGACTATTACTACAGAAATTCGTTATTTTTAACGCTAAAATTTCGTTTTCAAAATTGCTTACGCACGGAGAAAAAATGGAGAATTCATTTCAAAGTAAAAAATTTCAATAGTATGTAGTATGCAAAAAAATATATCATCGCAAAAACAATTGACAGTGCAACCACTTCACGACGGAGTACTGGGGAGAGGATATAAATGAGTGGGTGGGTCGGGCTAAACACTTTCGTGCTGGATGTCGGGTGGAGGCGATGGACATTTTCATACGTAGAAGACCAGAACCCTCCCACTCATTTATGATCATCCTCACTGCAGGCAATCTTTTAAAAGAGTAAATTATTGAAAATGAAATACAATTTCTGGTTGAAAAAACATTGGTAATGAAATGAGTTGGCTGCGGATTAATGCTATGACTGGGTAAGTGACTGGAGTGAGGGATAGATACCCAGATGAGCTGGGTCTGAATTCTAAGGGACTAAAATACCCATGCAACTCCCCCCAAAATAGAGCTCCATGCAGAAATGTTTAAAATGTCCTAATGCTTCTCGTAGCACAAAAACGTTTTCCAACTGGCAAGAAAGGGTATAGTTGACTGCCCATAACTTTACAGCCTAATACTAAATAAATTCGAAATACAGGGTACGGCCACTGAATGCATCCGACCATTTCTAACTCAGGGGTATCTTCCCTTCCCTCGCATTGGCAGGAGCAGATGTGTAATCGTTTGCATTGAAAAATCCACGACAGCTATGTTGTAATGTTTGTTTTTTCTGTGACATCATCTTGGCCAATCGCCGCGGTGCATTTTGTTCTTCTTTTTTTTAACGTCTTCTCCCTGCTGGTTGTGTATGACATGTAAGAGTGTTTTTTCGGAAGTCCAGATTAAAGTCAACCTTGTTGAAGTAAGAATGTGTGTCATTCCATGCGAAATTCACCATGAACAATAGGTTAAGGGCCCAGACAGGCAACCAAGTAGAGTGCAGATTGAAATACTTGTCGAAGGTTGACAAAATCGAGTGAAGTATATGACTGAGCGACTAATTGTGATGTTTTTTTCACTAGTCATCATGGCGGACAGTGAGGACCATAACGGCACTTTTATTCCAAAATTGTCTAATGGAAATTATTTCGCATGGAAGTTGCGTGTGAAGGCGCACTTAATTGATAAACATTGTTGGATTGCGATAGAGCCGGGATATCACGAAATTGAGGAGTTGAACGTTGACCAATTAAGACTTAACTGAAAGGTTATCTCAGTATTATACAAAACCGTAGGTGATGATTTTTTATTAGATATTGAGGACTGTACCCGAGTGAAAGCGGCATGGGCGATTTTAGAAGAAATATATGTCACGTCTACGAAGTTCCATGCTTTGTACGCACTGAAGGAGATGGTCAACGTAAGCAAGACCGAAGACATCAGCATGCAAGAATATGCAGCATCCATTGAAAGACTGAATAAGAAAGTGCAGAGAGGTGGTATTGAGTTCGATGATGAAGTCGTAGCTAATTTTCTGTCGGCGGGACTTCCACTTGATGTATACGAAGTGTTTATTCAAAACGTTCTCCAAGAGCCTCAGCTAACAACGCGGAAGGGGAAGGGACGTTTGCTGGACGAAGAAAGGAGGCGCCTACAACTGAACGGAGAGGAAAATGACCGGACTGCGCTCATAACCTATAAGTAGGAAAGGAAGAGTCGTTCAAGGCCGAAAGGGAAAGGTCAACTTGCTGCAGTGGAGAAGAGGGAAAACAATACCAGGTGTTGTTTTAAATGTAAGAAATCTGGTCATATTAGTAAAGTGTGTCCTGAAGTGCAGTGCTATGCTTGTCAGGAATGGGGACATTGGGCTGCTGACTGTACAAGTAACGATGTAAGTAAAACTAATAATAATCTTGTGCAAGCGAAGTCAGAAAAGAAAACCATTAGTTGTGTAAGATTGTATGCTTTGTCTGCTCTGAAAGGTCCTAATATGTGGTTGTTAGACTCAGCCGCGACTGAGCATATGACTTCTAAGATGGAATTGTTTTCATCATTCACTCCGGGAGGTGGAAATGTAACTCTTAGTTAAGGTAGTATTAAGGTTTGTGGACGGGGTACTATTGTGCTCAGTATGTCAGAAAAATGTGGTGGTAATGACCTAGAAATGAAAAATGTGTTGTATGTGCCTGAATTAAATTTCAATTTAATTTCAATTTCCAAACTGAATGGGCACAATGTGAAGGTACTATTTGATAAAGAATGTGCTACTGGTATATTTGATGGGAGCAATGTATTTACGGCATATGTACATGAAGGATTATATGCTCTGGAGGGAGATGTGGTAATTTCTAATGTTGCTCAATCATGTGTAGTGCAATCTGATGATTTCAAGGTCGAGGATGACATTGAAGCAATGGCATTGAAAGCAGTCAGCATTGATGTTTGGCATCAGAGACTTGGACACTTGCACACAGATGCCATAAAGATAATTCCAGGGTTAGAAAAACTCAAGGTACCTAAATAAAGAGAGCTGTGATGTATGTATAGAAGGTAAGATGAAAAACACCATTTTTCCAGTGAGAAGAGACAGAATAACTAGCAAACCATTAGAACTAGTGCACAGTGATTAAATGATTTCTCCCGTTAGATCACACGGTGGAGCAATGTACATGGTAACCTTTATTGATGATTTTAGTACGTACTCAGTAGTGAAATTCTGTAAGAAAAAGAATGAAGTCTTTTCAAAATTTAAGGATTATAAGGTTGAAGTCGAGAAACTGCATGGCCTAGAATTAAAATGCTTACAGACTGATGGGGGTGGTGAGTATTGTGGGGGTATTTTTGAGAACTTTCTCAGAGAAAATGGGATTGTTCATCGAAAATCTGTCGCATACTCTCCACAACAGAATGGGGTGGCAGAAAGGTATAACCCAACTATTGTAGACATGGTAAGATGCTTATTATTTCAGTCAGGTTTGCCTACATCATTTTGGTGTGAAGCTGCCAACACAGCATGTTTCATATGCAATTTAAGTCCTTCACGAGCGATAAATAATAGAATCCCTTTTCAATAGTGGAAGGGACAGAGAGTGGATAAAGAGTTGAGCAGACAAAGAATATTTGGGTGTGCTGCCTGGTTAGCGAAAAAACAGGGTAAATTCCTACCCAGAGCAGTGCAATGTGTATTCTTAGGATATGAGAACCATGTTAAAGGTTACAGATTGTATAATTGAATGTTAAATTCCAAGAAAACAAGTTTCCCTTCAAAGAAAGGACTACATCAAAAGACAGAATGATGGTTTATGATTGTGACTATGATGATGAGAATTTAGATGTGATTGCAGATGATGATTTTGTGAATGAATTTGGAGATGTGATTGCAGATGATGATTTTGTGAATGAAGTTGGGGATAGGAATGAGGTCATAACTGAAGTTGGGGCCAATGAGAATGATTTGGTTAGTGGCATGGATGATGAAGGTGAGGATTTAGATATTGCCCCATTACGTAGAAGTGAAAGGGAACATAAGGTAAAAAATGTTCTTGTTGCAATTTCTCAGCATTAATATCTGATTTTATTGAGGAACCCTTAAGCCCAGTAGAAGCTTTAAGTGGAGAATATGCTGATGAGTGGAGGGCAGCTATGGAGAGTGAGTTAGAAAGTATTAGAGCTGCAGGTACTTATGTATTGGTAGATAGACCTGTTGATAAGAACATTCTAGGATGCAAGTGGGTTCTGAAACTAAAGAAAAATCCAGATGGCAGTGTGAATAGGTTCAAGGCCAGATTGGTGGCACAGGTGTTTAAGCAAGTTCAGAGTGTAGATTTTCATGATACTTATGCCCCAGTTATCAAAAAAAAGACAATTAGGCTGATGATGGCACTGGCAGTTCAAAACAATTGGGTGGAAGAACACATTGACGTTCTTACAGCGTACTTGCACAGAGAACTTACTGAAGAAGTGTAAATGGACCAACCAAGGTTCTTTACAATAGATAAGGGAAAGGTGTGGAAACTTTTAAAAAGCTTATATGGTTTAAAACAAAGCGCTAGGGAGTGGGATGTGACTTTGCATAACGTCTTGAATGATTTGGGTTTGAAGAAGCTGGTAAAGGATCCATGCCTGTATGTGAATGAGAGTAAAGATCAATGTATTGGTATTTACGTTGATGATTTGGCATTTTGGGGGAAGATTGAACAAGTAGAACGTGTTAAGAAAGAATCAGGATGCAAACTCGAGATTATAGTCCTAGGGAAGATGACACATTTTTTGTCAATGAGTATCAAGTATGGGAACCATGAGATGTTTATTCACCAAACTCCTTACATACAACAAATACTAAAGGAATTCAGACTTGAAGAAGGGAAGGGAGGTCGTCTCCATTAGAGATAGATAGAAATGACAGACATTATGATCAAGAATCCAAAAGGTTCAATGAGTATGTGTACAGGAAAGCTGTTGGTATGTTGTTATATGTAGCCACTACTACAAGGCCTGACATATATTCTGCTGTATGTTAAGCTCGTCAAAGCAATAGTAATCCATCTAATAGAAACTGGCAAGATGTAAAGCACATTATGTTTTACTTGAAAAGGACTTCGGATGTAAAATTGAAATTTTGTCGTTCAGAATGTCCTATTTTGCTGTTTTGTGATGCAGATTTTGCCAATTCCTTGGAGAGAAAATCTGTTACTGTTTACATATCTATGTTTGCAAATGCTCCAGTGAGTTGGAATAGCAAATTACCCAAGAAGTCAGACACTGTATCAGCATCTACTTGCGAAGCAGAATATGTATCTAAAGCTGATAACATGAGTGCAATGTGGCTTGCTAAGCATTATGGGGATACAGAGCTGTCTAAGCATTTGTAAATAAAGTACAACTTATGTAGAGATTATGTTAAAAAGGGTATTTTAAGATATGAATATATATGTAGTAGTGATAATGTGGCAGATGAATTTGTTATGAAGTTACAACAATATTCAAGAGTGGAATATTGAAAGAATTTTTTTTGTGTGGACCATTTTTTTGTTTATGATTGTTTGTATTGCGTAAATGATGTCACAGCAAAGGAGGGAGTTTTGTAATGTTTGTTTTTTCTGTGACATCATCTTGGCCAATTGCCGCGGTGCATTTTGTTGTTCTTTTTTTTTAACATCTTCTCCCTGCTGGTTGTATATGACATGTAAGTATTTTTTCGGAAGTCCAGATTAAAGTCAACCTCGTAGAAGTAAGAATGTGTGTAATTCCATGCAAAATTCACCATGAACAATAAGCTATATCTGGCGTTAGGTGTATGGCATGAAAATGCCCGTTGGCTCCGACCCACGTTTGACGTGAAAGTGTTAAAAGGGGAAAGTGACTGCCCCTGAATTTACATCCTGCAGTGAGATAGATAAAACTTACAGCTAGAATCATTACCTTACTAACCAAAGTTAGCATGACACCCACTATCAATACTATGCTGTTTTATAACACCAAAATCCTACAATTAAGGGAATGAAATGAAGTTTGGTTGTTCTTAGCCATACTGATTCCATTACTGGCGCATTACTATCGATTTTATATTATGTAAACAGTATTTTCTCCACCAAGGAAGCTTCATGCTTGGCTCTCTGTAAAACCTAAAAAAGCACCATAGCCTATTGTAGGGAAAGAAGGGCGAAAAGGAATGCGCCCATTTAAAATATTTTCCATAATTTTCCCACTAACTTAAAATGGGCCAAAAGCAAAGATAATTTTTCCATTCACATGACCAGTTTCCATATTCACATTTTCAATTAAGAATTTTCAATACTCGATTCTCAAGCCAAGTGCTCCTTTATGGTGATATGTTACTATTTTTTTTCAATAAACTGGTCTCAAAACATGGCTGGTTAAATGTTAAAAATTTCAATACAACAAAAATTTTTGTCAGGCATTAAAAATGATACAGATGACCACAAAAGCAAGTAAATGTAACTCTTCTTCCCTATCAATTTGACACTTAAACCAAAGAAAACAAAAAATATGGATGGATGAATAATAAGTCACAAGAAGGCTACTTTCAGGAAATATGACATCACAGTACCATCCTCCATTCACGGCATGGCATCATGAAATCTAGCAAGGCGTCACATTTGAAATCGGCATCAATTTTTTGGCCCGTTCATGGTGCCAATGGCACGCTTCCATTCCAGAATGAAATGGGTGCTGCGGAGACCATGATATAATTAGACTCATCTGAAGGCATCCATAGAGACATATGGTTATTTGAAAGCATGCTGGCACACTGGGGATGGTGGCCAGTGAAAAGATGTCCCATCAGAAAGCAGCCTCAGCCTTATCTATATACCGCTATTTGTAGCCCTTGAGAGCACTAACCCACTGATTCCATTGCAAACTCATCGGCCACTATCGTATTCTCAACTATTTCCCTCGTAACAGCAACAGTTGACAACATAAACGCATTAACATGTACATCCTCTACATGAACATAATTTCCTCCATGTATAGAGTTATTTGCAATCCTAAGCAGTACTCACCAAATGCCTTCGTAGCGGAATCATGGGCAATAGTTGATCTCTCAATTGGGTCCCCATCCTCGCCTAAAGTAAGCTGTAAGTAATCATCAACAAATGAATCATGTATGCACAAAGGATTCAGAAATTTTTTTAAGGATTCACTAAAACTACTTCATGCATCATATTGCATCAAAAGTTGGTATTCCTAACAAATATTTTCCACTCACAATAAATCCTTTTTCAACACTCTCAGCAAATTGAATATATTCGCATTTCTTTCAACATCAAAGTGGTCTTTGATTTATGTTACGCCGGCTTTGTAATATTATCTTTATTAGTTAACTCTGCAATTGATGTCATTTTATTTTCATAGGATAATATAAAAAATTAAAGTTTCTTTGGTAATCACAGAACCAAAATAACATATTTGAAATTAGGCATCCGTGTCAAAAAATGGGATAAAACCTAACGCAGCCACATTGCAGAAGAAGATATCGACACTGAAAACTAAATTTTTCAGTGAAAATCATGGAGACAATAATAAACATATAATATTTGTAAAATGAAAAGTAGGAATTAATTATGAAAAGTGCTCCATGTGAAAATTGAACCTAGAAGTTCCAGGTAGTAGCCACACACCATAACCGCGGGGCTATCGCTCCTACATGAAGGCAGACCATTTATAAGAGAGTAAAATAGACCTGTAAATGTTGACCCCCTTTTCTTGTTTTAGCCATTGGTTATGTAAACCTACATTTGGGTGATTTGTGGGCAGCTTCTAACATATTATATCACTAAAAAGTTTGATTTGAATGTAAGACCTGATATTCTTAATGAGATGATTAATACCAGCATTTACTTTCGTAAAATATAAGGAAAGCATTATATAACACATAAATAAAACATAAAAAGGAATGAAAACGGTTTCTTTTGAGATATGAATACTACTTCAGGAATTAGAAAATTTGAATCAAATGGGTAACCTTAACAGCTGTGCAGAAAGCTAAATGTCCTAGCATTTACAATGAAAAATGTTTACATTTTTACCTACTACATATCGCCATCATCAATTAATTAAATTCCATAGCAAGAATTCCTAATATACCTGGGCATTCTCTTCTAGAGATGATTCCTTCTTTACCCCAATCAGCGTCCACTCCAGGTCTACCACTACGGCTCCTGTGCCCTGAGTTTCCACCTTTTCACCTTGGGAAGCAGTTAAGGTTATGGGCTGCAACATTATGCCAAATCATCATCATACATGATTGAGATACAAAAAAAAGAAATGCTTTTGAGAATTTGTCTTTCAAATAAAATTAAAGTTCATTCAAGATGGATACATTCTTCATGCTACCCTGCAAGCATCCTCAAAGTAAATAATGTCAGAATTTTATATTCTTTATGCTTATGTTTATTAAATTTACCACTTTATTACAGACTTAAAACCTCTTTTTTGCATTGCAAAATCCCTTCTAAAGCCACATAATGATCCTCAGGGCAATGGTTTTTGGAAATGTTAAACTCCAGATGTAATCCTATTCTTATTAGAAACCTATTTTATGGGAGAAATTTCCATGAGAGTCCAGAGCACAAATGTAATAACACACATTCATGAAAAATTAATAGGGTCAATAAAGGAGAATAATTTATGGTGCTTTGCTTTAGAAGTCAGTTTGTCAAACATTTTGATTAATAAAAATAAGTTACTCAGACTAGGTATAACAGGAGGCAATTCCAAGTTAACGAAGAAAGTTATATATACATGAACTCCTTATAGGACAAGAGATGCTTAACTTCAATGGGAAAATATGAAGGTTTATGTTACCCTGGACAAACAATTGATGAGTGGTGTGTAATACAGCTGTTCTTACTTCCAGGGACTAAATGAAAATTACAACGATCATCAATTAATTAAATTCCATAGCAAGAATTCCTAATATACCTGGGCATTCTCTTCTAGAGATGATTCCTTCTTTACCCCAATCAGCGTCCACTCCAGGTCTACCACTACGGCTCCTGTGCCCTGAGTTTCCACCTTTTCACCTTGGGAAGCAGTTAAGGTTATGGGCTGCAACATTATGCCAAATCATCATCATACATGATTGAGATACAAAAAAAAGAAATGCTTTTGAGAATTTGTCTTTCAAATAAAATTAAAGTTCATTCAAGATGGATACATTCTTCATGCTACCCTGCAAGCATCCTCAAAGTAAATAATGTCAGAATTTTATATTCTTTATGCTTATGTTTATTAAATTTACCACTTTATTACAGACTTAAAACCTCTTTTTTGCATTGCAAAATCCCTTCTAAAGCCACATAATGATCCTCAGGGCAATGGTTTTTGGAAATGTTAAACTCCAGATGTAATCCTATTCTTATTAGAAACCTATTTTATGGGAGAAATTTCCATGAGAGTCCAGAGCACAAATGTAATAACACACATTCATGAAAAATTAATAGGGTCAATAAAGGAGAATAATTTATGGTGCTTTGCTTTAGAAGTCAGTTTGTCAAACATTTTGATTAATAAAAATAAGTTACTCAGACTAGGTATAACAGGAGGCAATTCCAAGTTAACGAAGAAAGTTATATATACATGAACTCCTTATAGGACAAGAGATGCTTAACTTCAATGGGAAAATATGAAGGTTTATGTTACCCTGGACAAACAATTGATGAGTGGTGTGTAATACAGCTGTTCTTACTTCCAGGGACTAAATGAAAATTACATAATGTATATTCAAGTAGAACGTCATTAGTTTTCCCAGAAATAACTAAACCTTTAACAACATATTTGCTCAGAAGGTATACAACAGTGCTTTCAAGGATGTGAAAAATTTTTCTGGTATAAATGCAATATATCCGTGATAAATATGAACAACAAATGACAACTGGAAATGTATACCTCCACTACTGACCATGGTTTCATCACTATCTCATTTTCACTTCACATAACCTTAAAAACTGACAGATATGTTATACTAAGGGAAGCAGAATAACCAGTGATGGATGAAGCGGGAAAGAAATAGTAAGTAGAATAGCACAGGTACAGAGAGCATTCTACAAAAAAAGAATAATCTACTCAGAGCTGAGAATTGAAATACAGCTGTAAGGAAACAATTCATCAAACACTACATATGGAACATATTTATAAATAGTAGCAAGGTTTCAAAATTGACAGCTGAAGAAAAGTCAAAAGAAGAGTGGGAGATAAGATGACTTCTAAAAATCTTAACTTAATCGGCTACATCATGAGATATGATGGCCTTGTAATAAGAATAGACAGACAGAGACAGGTGGACTGAAAGTAGGGAAAAAATGGCTCAGAATGTTTCAATAAGTCAGATTATTACGGATATACAACAAGAAGAGCATTAATATGGAAAGATAAGCAGATGATAGTTATGATTTGAGGACTCTATGAAATGAATTTAAGGAACGTGGGTGTATGATGGCAACATAGTTTATATGCAATTCAAGTTCAATGGAAACTAAATAGTTGATAAATAGTAATACCTGATTAGAAGAGTCTTGATACACCTGTTTGCTTGTAAAACCATCAGAGCAATCATTCAACACATATTCTTCTTCATCATCGCTTATCTCATCATTTTTAACAGAAGAGCACTCGTACGTTACCGGATCACTCTATTGGAAAGAGGAACACACTTTGACACACATTTTCATCTATTGGTGCACAAGCATAAGTGATCATGAACGAAGCTTGAATTACAGGGTGTCTGTAGTAAACAAGTAATCCCTGATCAAGTATTCTGGCCTATTTGTAAAAAACAGAGTAACTTAATTGACTAACAAGATTCAGGCAGTTAACTTATTCTTCCTTCTCATACAATCCAATTAAAGCCTTAAGAAAAGGGAGGAACAACTTCATTGGGTACATAATGAGAATGAATATCTTTTAAAAGTGGGGACTTCCCCTATCATTGTAGTTAACTTCCCAAAAGGAGCAGAGCAAAGAGCACTGAGCTTTTAAGAAGAATGTCATTATCTTGCACGAAAATAACTGAAACCTTTACATACATATTTGCTCAAAAGCTATACAACAGTGCTTTCAAGTGTATGAAATTGTTTCAGGTGTAAATACAATTATTATCTATGATAAAATATGAACAACAAATGATAACTTCCACACTTTCACATATATCTCCACTCCTGACTATGGTTTCAACACTGTCATTTTCATGTCTCATAACCTTAAAAGCACACAAGCTACATGAGGCCTAGTTATCAGTGATGGATGAAGCAATAAAGAAATAGTGAATAGAATACCTTGGGCACAAAGAGAACTCTAAAGAAAACGGGAATCTCCACACAGCTGAGAGTACTAATACTAAAATATGGAAAATATTCATTGGACACTACATTCTGAGCATATTTAAAAATGATAGCAAGATTCTAAATCGACGGCCGCATGAAAGTCATAAGTGAAAGAATTGAAAATGTGTTGCTCATGGATAATGTAGAAGGTAAAAGGGATCGAATGAGGAAGTACCAAGGAAGTACAGAAAATAGATGGAGAAGTCTTCGAAAAAACAAAGCTTCATCAGCCACAGCATGAGATATGATACACTTATAAAGACATTAGTCAAAAGGGAAATGGAGAAATGGATGGGAAGAAGGGATAAGAATGCTTCTAGATGTACATATATCATTAGTTAGATTAATAAGGATTTATAACAGAAAAAGAAAATAAATATTTAAAGATAAGAAAAACCAATTTTAGGAAGATGCCAATCAGTTTATGTGTAACTCAAGGTCAACAGACAATACATAGTTCATAAATAGTATTACCTGACCAGAAATGTCTTGATGAATCAGTTTGCTTGATGCACCATCAGTGCAATCATTGAGTCTATATCTATCTTCATCATCGCTGATATGATCTTCTTTAACAGAAGGGCACTTGTATGTTACCGCATTACTCTATTGGAAAAAGGAACCTCCATTGATACATATTATAATCAATTGGTACAAGAAGCAAAAGTGATCATGAAGAATGCTTTAATTACAGGATGTCGGTACAAAATAAATTATTCCCAATGAACGATTCTTGCCTCTTAGTAGAAATAGATTTACTTAATCAACCAACAACATTTGGCTAATAAAGTTCTTATTGTTTCAATATAATCTAATGAAATTCTTAGTGAGAAGAAGGAACCCCTTTATTGGGAAAATCTTGAGAGTAAATAGTTCTTAAAATTGCAGACTTACCCTGGCATTAAATTAATTTTCAAAAATAAGCAAGGCAAAGAGCACTGATTTCTAAGAAAATATTATAAATCCATGAATAAGCAAAATATTAATATTACATTAATAGTGGAAGAGTTTCAAGACTATGAACAACAACAGCAGAAAATTGAGTCAAAGTAAATAAAAATCAGTTCACCTCACTAAAATTTGATGTCTTTTGGTAATGGATTTGCATTGCCAACGTGCAACACCCCATTCAAAAATGGTAAAGGACAAATCCCTAGTCCTTGTTATATATTCCTATTCACTTTCATCACGAACTCCATATCTGATCTGATTCCTGTGAATATCAATCTCTCATAAGGAACGAGCTATGTTGTTCGACCGGGCTAGCAGCTGCATCATGATGTCATGGTCATGCTATTAAACTGTTCCAAACTCAACAGTACTCCTCTCAACTCTCAATTCCTAATCACCCTTCCACTCTGTCATATCCAGATTTAAATACTGTGTTACACTATCAAAACATTAATAACTGCTCAGTGATGTAATGACAGTGCTCTCACTTGCTCAGTAAATAAATTTGTGCTGTCAGTTTTGCATAAAAAGGCAAAAAAAAGGTTCATTACAATACATAATTCATTTAAAATTATTCATTCATGAAATGTATGCAGTAGCTGGTCATTCTTGATCAGGAGTAGGAGAATGCTTTATGTTTGTTCTAAGAGGTGTTGGGAATAATCCACTAAGGAATGATATTGTGCCGTAGAAAATTAGAACTATACAAGGCAAAAGTAAACTCACCAATTCATCAGTGGCCAATGGGTCTGACACATCAGTTGAAATTCCTGCTGGATCTGATGTGTACAGCATAGGATAAATCCCTTCACTGAGGTTACCTTCATCCTCGTCTTTCACTTGAAACTGGAAGATAGTAATAGGCTTCACTCAATTAAAGAAAAAACAATACTAAGCCCATTGAATGATAAAAAAATCCTCATTTTCTTGAGATCACTCCAGCTGGCCAATGTACTCATGATATTTTTGCGACTCACGGATCAAACTCCAGAATATCAACGTTCAACTAGGGAGGGAGAGTTATGTCACAAAGGGCGTGTGATTTGAATGAGAGTTTTGTCCACTTACAGCAGAGGCAAAATAGCTGAAACGACAGATTGAGGTTCCACTGTACATTGAATTGTCTTAATATTTTCTTTACCCATGCTTGTAATGAGGTGTCACAACAGTTAAAGCTGGATCCTTCATTGAAATTAAGGAGAAAGATGGCTTAAAACAAAGAGAGGGCAATAATGAGACACTGCCCAATTATAGCCAAGACAAATGACTTAAACAGACATTTCACATCTTTATCTACAAGCCTACTCCATCAGATACAAGTAATTTCTATCAGGAGATTTCCAGTGTTGTACAGGTGATATTGACTGAAAAATATTAGTGTGGCTTAGTTTTCTGCCTCATATGTTACCTTAGAAAATCCCTCAACTGACGGTGGCATTACTTTGAGTGACTTCCCATAAATATACTTATATTTATGACAGACACACCGTCTTCTTTATTGCTACGGAGAAATTTGTATAACTGAAGGTGGTTCAAATCAGGTTTCACTGTGTACTAGAACATAACTTACCAACTCATTTTCCCTGGGCAGTACCAAGTCTGGCACAGGAATGTATATTTCAGTGGTTTGGGCTGAGCATGTGAGCTGTGAATTCTTTTCAATCACATCTTGAATGCAACCCTTAGTCTCCACAGAAGGCCCCGAATTGTCATCAGCTGCCCCTCCTCCTTCTAAACTCTGCAGAAAAAGTAACAGTGAAAAAAGACTCATCTCCGTAAAAATACATGCATGGGATGCTCTAAAGTAATACCAAGATGGATGTTAAACATACTGTTTATGTTTTCATATAAAAATGGAGTGGTGTCAGCATGCCTGTTAATCAAGTTTTGGGTCTGGTAAATATGGATCTCTGTGGTCGAATAGGTGATGTCTTAGTTGGCAGGGCAAAAAACATGTTTGTGGTTGTTGATGATTATTCCATGAAGCCATTTTGCTATTTTTTTGAAATCCAAAAGTGAAGCATTTGATTGATTCAATGAATTTAAAGCTTGGGCTGAGAACAGGACAGATATAAGGATTAAGGTTGTAAGATCTGACAATGGTCTTGAATTACCTAATCAAAAGTTTGATTCCAGTTCGAGCTCAGCCTTCGTGTGGGTCGGGTCGTACTCTCCGGTTCTCTCCTGTGCTACGCAATGCCTAACTGCAGTGCATGTGTTAAATCGATCAAGCGCGAGCAGAAGTCGCTCTCTTGCTGTGAGTGTAAGGCCCATTACCATCCACTGTGCCTTTCAATACCTGAAGTGG
This sequence comes from Ischnura elegans, assembly GCF_921293095.1. Lineage (NCBI taxonomy): Eukaryota > Metazoa > Arthropoda > Insecta > Odonata > Coenagrionidae > Ischnura > Ischnura elegans. The sequence goes on from NW_025791657.1 coordinate 2,818,987, forward strand.
AATTTAAGGAGCTTAGTGACAAACGTAGACCATGGTATTGCGACGTTTGTCGGGCTAAGATCGGCTGTAGCAGTGATGGAGAGCAAATCAGAAAAGCTCCTGAGAACGAGTCCGCAAGTTCCAGTTTGTCTCCTGATCGTGTGAGTGATATCTTGAGAGATTTTTCTGCTAATCTTGCTGATATCCGGTCGGATCAAAGTGAAATTCGCAAATCAATATCTCGCTGGGAGGAGTCGTTCGGGGGTCAAGCAAAGTCTCTCGAGCTCCTCAATGCCTCCCTTGTGAAAATAACTGATTCCCTGAATCACCTATTAAGTGAAAACATCAGCCTAAAGAAACAACTAAGTGATACGGAAGCTCGCCTTAATCGCGTTGAGCAAGAGCAACTCCGGAACGTAATTGAGATCCACGGCATTCCTTACTCCGAAGGGGAGGTAGCTGGGGCCCTGATTTGTCAAGTTGGAATCGCTGTGGGAATTAAAGTGGATACAAGTGAAATCGATTACGCCTACAGGGGTGGTTCCAACCGTTCTGCAACCTCTCACCCTTCACCTAGACCTGTCCCTATTATTGTCCGTTTTCTACGATCTAGCACTGCTGCTGCATTTTTAAATGGTAGACGCACAAAACGGAACCTGAAACTCAATGACATCGTCGCCAACCAGAACCCTACCAACTAGAGATGGGTCAAAAAGAACCGAACTGCCAAAACGAACTGTTCACTAAAATGAACCGGTTCGAAAATGAACCGTTCTCTAAAACACCCTGTTCACTGTTCATGTCGGCACTGCACAATTGCGGCGTACTCGGTACAGTAGCTACAGTAGGTATGATCATCAAGAGGCATTTTGAACTGCAGCTTACTCGAGCAAGTGCGTTGTGGGTACAACAGATGGCGGTTACGACGGAGGCCATCCAAGGCCGCCGAAGTGCGTCGTAGACGACCGAGCCCCTCCTCTTCTTTCTCTACTATTCCCCTCCGATAGCCACTGAACAGTTCGTTCTAACTAATATTTGAACTGATATTTAAAATATTAGTTCTTTTGAACCGTTCGAAATGACTAATATTTGAACTGATATTTAAAATATTAGTTCTTTAGAACCGTTCGTTCTAACTAATATTTGAACTGATATTTAAAATATCAGTTCTTTCGAACCGTTCGAAATATTAGATCAAATATTAGTTTCCTCGGGGCGTTCAGTTGGGAAATCGCGTTCATTTTGATTTCGTATTTTGAACATTTGTGGATCTGTGGATGCATCTCCAAAAATATTGTTTAAAACGTGATTCATGAACTTAGGAAACGATTGAACTCATGATTGTGGAACATTTTTTTCGGTCCCCTTACCAAGATGATCTTTGGACTTAGTTTTTGGCGTCTACGATGAAATTTTTTTATGTGGATGCATCTCCAAAAATATTGTTTAAAACGCGATTCATGAACTTAGGAAACGATCGAACTCATGATTGTGGAACATTTTTTCGGTCCCTTTACCAAGATGATCTTTGGACTTAGTTTTTGGCGCCTACGATGAAATTTTTTTATGTGGATGCATCTCCGAAAATATTGTTTAAAACGCGATTCATGAACTAAGGAAACGATTGAACTCATGATTGTGGAACATTTTTTTCGGTCCCCTTACCAAGATGATCTTTGGACTTAGTTTTTGGCGCCTACGATGAAATTTTTTTATGTGGATGCATCTCCAAAAATATTGTTTAAAACGCGATTCATGAACTAAGAAAACGATTGAACTCATGATTGTGGAACATTTTTTTCGGTCCCCTTACCAAGATGATCTTTGGACTTAGTTTTTGGCGCCTACGATGAAATTTTTTTATGTGGATGCATCTCCAAAAATATTGTTTAAAACGCGATTCTTGCTTGAAATTACCATAACACTCTCCACATACCTTACGATACCACACTAAGCTTTCATGTACTCTAAACGCATGATAAACAATATTTTCTACCGAATGACCCTACCTGTTCACTATGAACCGATATTTTGAACTGTTCTTTTTACTGAACAGGATCAAAGTGAACGGTTCATAAAAATGAACAGTTTAACCCACCTCTACTACCAACCCTCCTGTCTACATTAATGAATCCTTGACATCCTTAAACCGAAAGCTATATGCAATGGCCAGGGGACTTAAGAAAGAAGGTAAAATCAAATACGTGTGGATTCGTAATGGCCGTGTGTTTGCTCGGGTCCATGATGGTGGTGAATGCCTTTCTATCCTAGTTGAAACTGACCTTGACTGCTTAAAATAACATACGGGGGCCTCTTCTCTTCCCGCAGGCCTACCAATTGCTAATGAAATCAACATTTCCCTCGTCAATTGTCAATCTTTACTGTGTCATATCGACTAATTTCGGGTTCATTTTTCTTCCTGTGTAAGTGATATAATCTGTTTAACCGAAACATGGTTAAAACCAAATATTCCTGATAGCATGGTTGATCTTAGTGAACATTACTTGCTGAGACATGATCGGATCGGGAAAGGCGGTGGCGGGGTTGGTGCCTTCATTCATCATCGACTGAGTTCGTCGGTGCTGGCGACCTCTTCCGCGACCTATGAATGCCGACCCGAGTTCATAGTTATTGAAGTGCATGGTATAAACCTTTCTAAACTTCTTCTATTTGTTGTTTACAGACCTCCAAATGTTGGGTCCTTGACTGATATTGAAGAAGCATATACAACTTTTAGTCCAAACTATAAAAACATTGTAATTGTAGGTGACTTTAACGCCGATTTGCTACGGTACAGCTGTCATTCTTCCTTCATCAGGAATTTCATTTTTAATTATAATCTTCATCTGGCCTCAACGCAGCCCACGCATCATACAGAACATAGTGATACTCTCCTTGATCTCTGTATAGTTGATTCCCCTGAAAAACTCTCTTCATTCTCACAATTCCCTGTGCCTTTCCTCTCCGCACATGACAAAATTTTACTCTCTTATTCATTCAATTCCCCTCGTCTTCCTATACCTAAAATTCTCTATCGTGATCTTAAAAATTTCGATACAGCAAAGTTTCAGGACGATCTGCTCACCTTTGACTGGAACAACATATTTAGCTCCTCGTCCATTGATTCAAAATTAGAACTCTTTAATCAGAAATTCTTAGAGTGCATAAATTGTCATGCCCCCCTGCGAACATGCGCACCTAGACGGCCTTCAGCCCCCTGGCTGACTAGTGACATTAAGCAAAAAATGAAGGAACGTGATATTTCACGTAGAATTTTCACACGAACAAAAAACCAGACTGCTTACACTGAGTTTATCGTCTTGCGTAATCAGGTAAAGCATCTCGTCACGGAAGCCAAGAAAAAATATTATGCAACCACCTTCTCCAATTTGACAGAACCAAACAAGGTCTGGAGGGAACTTAGAAGTCTTGGACTCGTGCAGCGACGAAACAAGCAGCCCTTACATGAATTATCTATCGATGATCTAAACAAGCACTTCACTCCCGCCTTTACCTTCGAGGCAAATAACATTGCTGACATATTCAGTCTCTCTAACCTTGATCCACTTGTACCCTATAACGAGAGAAATTTCTTCTTCCAACACGTAACCCCACACAACCTACGTAAAACGTTATCTCTCTCTAAATCGAACTCAACTGGGGTCGATGGAATCTCAGTTAAATTTATAAAGGCCGCGTCAACTGTACTTCTACCTGTAATACTTGATATCTATAATTTTTCCTTATCGTCATCTGAATTTCCGAATGTATGGAAATATTCACTAATCACACCAATACAAAAAGTTAAAAAACCAACTTCTCCCAGGGATTATCGGCCAATCTCTATTCTGTGCTCTCTTTCTAAATGCTTAGAAAAAATTGTTTTTCAGCAGGTAACGAATTATCTGGACCAATGCAACTTGCATGATCCATATCAATCTGGATTTCGGAAAAACTTCTCTACGCAAACAGCGCTACTCAAATTAACGGATGATATACGTCAAGGAATTGATAAACGGATGGTTACAATTCTGGTACTATTTGATTTCACCAATGCTTTTGGTCTTGTTAATCACGCCAAACTTCTCCACAAGTTGAAAAACCTTAATTTTTCCTGTTCCTCACTTAACTGGTTTTACTCCTATCTAAAAGATCGTCAACAGGCAGTCAAGGACGCGAATGGGAATACATCGCAATGGACTACTGTCCATTGCGGGGTCCCCCAAGGGTCAGTTCTTGGTCCTCTCCTATATTCCCTGTATGTCCTTGATCTACCCAGGTGTATTCTAAACTGTAAATATCTCTTATATGCCGACGACCTACAGATTTATTTTCACTGTCATTTGTATGAGCTGAATGATGCAATTTCCAAAGTAAATCAGGACGTTCGGGCCATCACTTCATGGGCTGCAGACAATAACTTTGTGCTTAACCCTAGGAAAACAAAATCTATGTTATTTGGTACCTCAAAACTACTCAAACATGTCGACTTTGATGTTCTGCCCAAGATTTTTGTTGGTGATGCCGAAATATCATATGCCAACTCCGTTAAAAATCTTGGAGTCTTATTGATGCCTAATTTGTCTTGGCAAAACCATGTTAAAGCCATCAGCAATAAGATCAACATGATCTTGTTTCAGCTAAAAATTCATAAAAACCTTATGCCCTCTCATACACGCAAGCAACTTGTATCCTCGTTAATATTCCCCCATATTGATTACTGCTGCCTTGTATATAATGACCTAACCGAAAAGATTAACACCCTGATTCAACGGCAATTAAATATGTGTGTTAGGTTCATTTATGATCTTAAAAAAGATGAACATATATCCCCTTATTTCTCTAAATTAGAATGGCTTAAAGCAAAAACAAGGAGGCAATACATGCTTGCCTCTTTTTTATACAAACTTTTTAATTGCAAACAGCCAGAATACATTATGCAATTTTTTCAGAGTAAAGAGAAATATCGTAATGTTGTAACTAGATTATCAGCTGATTTTTTAATTGTTCCTCAACATCGAACCACTGCATTTGATAATTCATTTTCAGTTGTTGGGTCAAGGCTATGGAATGGTATTCCTGAACCAATCAAAACCGCAAAATCACTGATGTCTTTTAAAAATCTAATGTTCACTAAAATGCTATTACAAGAAAAAATGTAATTGTACCAATATGCCACTATATTGTTACAATTTATTTTCTATTTTTTTTTGCATGTATCTTATTCTTCTGTGCACTGAGCTCAAATATGAATGTAAGCCCTTGTATGTTCTTAGTGGACCATAAAGGTCCAAGAACAATAAATATTTTTTTATTCTTTATTCCTTTTTAAGGGTACATGGAATAGAGCATCATACTAGCACCCCATATACTTCTGAACAGAATCGTGTGGCACAATGTGCTAATCGCACAATATGTGTAAAGACTAGATGCAGGTTGTTTGATTCAGGCTTACCAAAGGGTTATTGGGTGGAGACCTGTAACACTGCAGTCTACATTAAAAACCGTGTACCACATAGAGCTATTCAAGGTAAGGCTCCACAAGAGTTGTGGAGAGGAAAAATTTCATCATTCAAACATTTAAGGGTGTTTTGGTGTCCAGCATATGATCATGTTCCTAATCAGAAAAGAAATAAGTGGGATGCTTAGGGGAAAAGGTTAATTTTGTTGGGTATTGTGAAACAAGAAAAGGTTATATACAAGTTGATCCAAATAATACCTCAAAAGTCATAAAGGCTAGACATGATTTGTTAGAAAATTATGCGAGGCCTAATGTAAGGGATGAAAGTGTACCCAATAAGGGTAAGAATGATGCAGTGTACCATTTTTTATCATTTTATCCTATGAATGAATCTAGTTTGCCTTTAAATAATGTTAAGTCAATTGGGTTTAATGAGATTAGAATGGAAGGACCAATGACAGAAAGTCAAGATTGTGTTTTGGATGGGGAAGTAGACTCCAATAACGATGTCCTTGGTATTGAAAATTGTGGTGAATCCATTGAAGTCAGGGAATCCAGTAGTGTGAGAGAGAGAAAATACCCTTTAAGAAATAGGACCCCTAAGCTTTACCCTGACTTTGTACCTTCATTTTAGCTTCGAGTAGTTCTGAAAGTGGCAAGGATCATATTTCCATCGATGAGGCCTTGGCTGGCCCAGAAAGGTCATACTGGAAAAGGGCACTGGATCAGGAAATGCAGTCCTCTAACAAGGGGAATACACGACCTTCGCATCGCTGATCGAGCTCAAATTTTGCGAATCGGTAGTTTATGGGTACAAATGTAATATGCCGAAGCGAGACGACGCACTTCTCGTAAAATTCCGAGAAAAAAGCAATTAAAAATCGTTAAAAATGAAGGTACGCTATATAAGCTGTTTTGAACGCCCATGTTAAACATTAGGGCGACAGCCCAGTGGATACGGTGTCCGACTGTGGAGGTGAAGGTAGCGAGATCGATGCTCGCTCAGGGAACTTTTTTTTGTGTTAATTTTTAAGAATTTTATTGTTTAAATTTTTAAAGTTCGTTTTCTTATCTTCGTTACTACTATGGAATATACTTTTAAAAGAGTTTTTTAAAATATTTAAATCAGGAATGGATCAGCTTGGGATTACGAACTGAGGATGAAGGGTGGATAGAACCCCGGCGTCGGCATTAGCCTTCTCTTAACGAAAGGCGCCAAGGGGACCACGGCTTAACGTCCCATCCGACGGACGGTGTACTGCACAACTAGTGCAATCCACATTACACGCAGGGATTGAATTTAGGAATGCCCCTTAATTCTTTACCGAGATTTGGATGTGGAAGGTCAGTACACTGCCTCACCACTCCAGTTAATCCTTTATTTGCAATTTTCAGGATGGAACTCATCATAAAGACATGCAAAGCAAAGTGATTTGCAGCACCACGAACAAGCAGAAAAGGCTGATCTATCGGAATGTTGAACGCGTGGTTCGCAGCTAATATAAATTTTATCAATGAGCAGCTCCCAGCAATAGTGCCACGCACACGTTAACTCATCCGTAGGAATATCCAAGGATAGAGTCTCTATGTTCAAAAGAAGTGTGTCCCCCTAGCGTATCAAAGCGATTAAACCAAAGGAAAATATCACTTGACACTCTGTATCTTATGTACATTCACTCCAAGATGGCTCTCTGCCTAACAATCTACTATTTATCTCTCCTCACCATAGTATCAAATCAGCAAAAAAAAATCAAAACAAAAACGAACACGCTCACAGACAAATAAAACAACAAATAAACTCAAAAACAGAAAACAAACCAAACACATACAAAAGTGATTCCGGTCATAAATACACATACATCACCCCTTTCCGCGCATGTCCGTCGCCGCGAAAAAGGGAAAAAATTTGCAAAACTTTCCCCAATTATTCGATTCTTCTATTACAGGTTAATCAAGTATCCAGATAATATTATACGTTTCCGGGAAAATTATTGAACATGCATGTTTGCTTCGAAGCTCGCTGGCACGAGACAATTTTACGTAAATGTAAATGACGTGTGTTTTCCTTCAAAAATTATGGACAGTCGTTGCAGTTGTGGAAAAAACGCCTTTTCTGCTTGTTCGTGGTGCCGCAAATCAGTTTGCTTTACATGTCTTTATGATGAGTTCCATCCTGAAAATTGCAAATAAAGGATTAACTGGAGTGGTGAGGCAGTGTACTGGCCTTCCACATCCAAATCTCGGTAAAGAATTAAGGGGCATTCCTAAATTCAATCCCTGCGTGTAATGTGGATTGCACTGGTTGTGCAGTACACCGTCCGTCGGATGGGACGTTAAGCCGTGGTCCCCTTGGCGCCTTTCGTTAAGAGAAGGCTAATGCCGACGCCGGGGTTCTATCCACCCTTCATCCTCAGTTCGTAATCCCAAGCTGATCCATTCCTGATTTAAATATTTAAAAAAACTCTTTTAAAAGTATATTCCATAGTAGTAACGAAGATAAGAAAACGAACTTTAAAAATTTAAACAATAAAATTCTTAAAAATTAACACAAAAAAAAGTTCCCTGAGCGAGCATCGATCTCGCTACCTTCACCTCCACAGTCGGACACCGTATCCACTGGGCTGTCGCCCTAATGTTTAACATGGGCGTTCAAAACAGCTTATATAGCGTACCTTCATTTTTAACGATTTTTAATTGCTTTTTTCTCGGAATTTTACGAGAAGTGCGTCGTCTCGCTTCGGCATCTTACATTTGTATTCATAAACTACCGATTCGCAAAATTTGAGCTCGATCGGCGATGCGAAGGTCGTGTATTCCCCTTGTAAGTGTAACAAAGTGTGGGACCTGGTGAGTTTGCCAGATGGAGTAAAAATTGTTGAAACTCATCTCATATTATGGCTTTGTCACAAAATCCTTGGAGCCAGGAGAAGGCCTTCAAATTGTCCCATTCACAGAAAATTCTCGTTACCCCTGGAATATCATGCTCATGCAAGTATCCTAACATCCTTCTTTTCAAGTTACAAGCTTGTACTTTAAATAGAGATTTAGGGTAACAATTATCACTGTTTAATGAACAAAAAAACTAAATTTTGTAATGCTGAACTTGTATCTGCAATAATAATTGTCAGAGAAGTTGCGTTTATAAGGATAAAATCACTAACTAATAATTTTACACAGTGGTGTCTCAGAAACTGAAGTGGATGTGTTTATTTTGTTGATGACCTCTTTATATATGTAAACATGTCATATTGAAGAAAATATTCGGTCTAACATGAAGAAATTTAGGTTCTAAATAGATTAGTTTCCGATTACCATAGCCTTACTCCATACGGCATGTGATATTTCTGACAGAAGATAAGCAGTTCTGTGAAGCTAGGATTTGCTTAAATGAGAATAGGTAAGCATATGGCTATGCTTTTTGCCTTTTACGATATTTACGTGTTTTAAACGATAGTTACAGTAGAGAAATATTAAAAAACTCAAATTTTGAAAAAAAAATTGTACTGACATTGTAAAACATAAGAACCTGACAACATAACATTGATCAAGGGTAAATTCCATTATAAAAAAAGCTTTTCAAAGCAAAGAAAATTGATAATAAACAACAATAACTCCTTGCATGAACAATGAAACTACCAAAAAACATAATGATTTGGATAGAGACCATAAACCAGTTCTAAGTTTCATACACAGATCTACCTACTCGTGAGAGCGTTTAATTCATTTAAAAATCATTTATAACGTATCATTATATGAATACAGCATTACATTTCCTTAGATTTCTCTAATGAAATGAATCAAGTAAGAGTTCCTTTATATTATTCGAATAGACTTTGCTCCATTGAAGTTAAATCACTTCTTATAACTGTATAAAACAGAAGTTAATCATTAAAAGCCGTTGACAAAAATAGGAGATAACAATGCAGATTACAATTATGAGGAAACAAGATTTGTAAAAATTATATTATGTTAATGTCGACTATGGCTGTTTAATGAAAGCATAGATCATTAATTTAAAATAAAAAATGGGATCCCCTGAGGCAACCTGATATCACCATTAAGTATCTCTTACAGTCTCATGGAGGTTTTGTGCAAGTGATGTCAAGAAAGAAGATGACACCTTTTCTATTTGAAAGTAGACAATTTGATACGAATACTGTTGAAGGGTTTTGTCCATATACGCCCGGGTTTGAGGGAAAAAAGCATTTAAAATTAAAAAATACAATCATATTGAATATAATTAAATATTTTGGCTCATTGTTTCAAAGCCAGTTTGGCCTAGTGGTAGCGTACCGCACTTTCATTTTGAAGGACCAGGGTTCGAGATTCGGAGAGAGTAAATTTTTTCCAGTCTGCCACCGCCATTTTTTGTCATCTTTTCCATGTTATTCAGATTTGTTGCTTTCAGACGTTTTACATTTTTTTTACTCGACTGCTTCTTGAGAATAAGCCCTATATTGACACTGATATCGTCAAAATTCATCCAAGCAGGAGTGGTAAAACTGTGGTACTGGCATCAAAATGAAGGGAACTTATTTTCAGGGCCAAAGATTTTAAACATACTGTCTTTGAAGAGTTGCCCAGTTTCCATGTGGGAGAAAGACATACAATCAGGGAGAACGAAAATTGACAAGCTTGAAATGATCGACAGATGGGTATATCAGAATCGCTTTGTGGAAGCCAGGAACAGGAATGAACTGGTGATGATGCGGACTTCACAAGAATAGGCTATTTCAGGGTGATTTCATCACATATCTCCAGGATTAGAATTCTAAGCCAGTGCTTAATGGGTTGCATCTTTCAAGAAGAGACACCGAAACGTGCATTGCAAAAATACATGTCAACGAGCGAGAATCTGCTGAAGAAATATTGCACAAAGCAAAGTAACACACTCATACACAACAGAGTATGATATTATGGCCTCAGAAAAACTGCTTTCTAAAGTTTTTATTGTGTGTGTCATAACCTGGTGGTGATTTTGAAAAGACAGCCATTAAAATTATAATGCACGCTATCCCAAAAATATACAAGAAAAGAAGACCTTCCAATTCAAGTAGTACATTCCAATTTCTACTCCAACAATTATTCCATGCACTTTAAATTCATTAAACAAAATAGATCTGTAAAATGAAATACATCCCATTCCCTATGCCATGAAGCTATTTGCAAAAAAACTTATGTCTACAAATAATAAGAATGTTCAAAAAAGTTAACCGAAAAAATACATGATGAATCAAAATCATCACCTCATATTTTTAAGGCCTGTTTACACCACACAATATCATACGTAAGTTAATGTGTGATTGCATGAATAATGAATGCAAGGACCAAATCAGACAGGTTCTATTTTCTATTCATGCACTCACACAAGTTGGGTGTGTTACCCAATGCATTCTTGTGTACATTTCTGGATTCATTTATTTAGACAATAACTAGCACAGGTAAATTCATGGAGTAAACAGACATTTACGCAAGAACCGTAATGCAACAACCCCTACCGATTTAAAGAGCAATACAGCGTTCAATATCCCCAGCCACAATTATGACGATTCTTACATGGGAAAAACATCTCAATACATAAAAAATAGTATTTCACAATGAAAAACATGTCTTAAAATTACGATACCTATAAAAATGTACCCATTGTTACAGTGTAATAACTAAAATTCAAACTCTCAATAAATAAAATCGCACTCTTGATAAATAAATAACACTCTTTTGTGTACATGATGTTTGATAGCACCAAAATCATGCACACAAAATATTATTATTGCAGAATCGTTTCATTAACGGTTTATATAAGCAAAGACATAAAACATTTGATAAACAGCTGACAAAGATAATTTTAGCAAATAATATTGTTATCAAATCAATCAGATATGTTACAAATTAAAAAAATGCATAGGCTTAATATTGTAACATTGCAACGAACCATTAGACCAAATAGCCAGGTATGTACAATAAATTTTCTTAACCTGTTCTAAACATTTTCAATCGATTTGTTGAAATATTTCATTCGATATATCTTCGTGTATTACAGCTCAAAAATGGTAAATAAACTTCTTAAAGTCGGCAAGTACGATTCTATAAATTATCTAAACTGTAAGTGTTGGAATTTAAAACCAAACAGGAGGTAAAAAGCAAAAGAAATACATCGAAAACATATTCCACAAAAATGTTCACATCCATTGATATCTTTTTTGAGTTGGTCAATCACATTCATAATACAAAAAGTAAAAACGACTTCACTCGTCACCATTGAGAAACCAACTGCGAGTTAACTAATACCTCGTCAGGATTAACTAATTCGGAAACACTATGTGGGACATTGGACTCTTTTCACTGCTCAGTTGATCATGCACAAGGGCCTTTAGCACCATCTACTGTTGTTCATTAATAAATTTAATACCCCATTAACTTTTGATGCCTAATCAAAGCGATTTTTAACAAACGTTGCACGTACCAGTTTGTTACAGTCATAAAGCATTATACTTTGCCCGTCGTGGCCAGTGATTCATCGAATACACAATGAAGTTACTTCTTCAAGTTACTGATATAACCAGTTCTACCAACAAATACAAACATCTTGCTATATTTTTCATTCCCGTTGATATAAACTTAAAACTACTAATACCGGGCAGCACGGTACATAATCACGAACAAGTTAATATCAGTTTGCGAGAATGATTTAACATCATGTGGATGTTACACGAGGCTTCCAATGAAAAAAAAATAAGAAGCACTCACCCTGAAGTTATTGCTGGACGAAAATTTTCTCAGTTCTGCGTCCGATTCATGACAAATATTCCTGAAAGCGTAGAATTTGATGAGCTTTTTTAAGCACAGTGGACATAAAGTTGCAGGCAGGCCATCTCCCACAGCAACCTAAGAAAAGTATGTAAACATTTGCAAGAGATTTCAGACGTACCAAGGATAATATGTACTCATAGAACGGAATAAAACAAGAGGCAAGGAAATCGATAACTGTAACCCGCCACTTACTTTTAAGTCGACTAAATCATATAAGGCATCCTCTACAGTTATCTGGCTTGCTACAATCGAAGTGAATATGTTATAATAATAATCATCTTTCTTCATGCAAAGTCTGCACAAGGTGCCCTCGGAATTCCTGTCTAAATACTCTGAGTAATTCCCAGTGGTAGCACTCATGGTTTCACAGCAATAACTAATTCAGTCTCTAAACCAGTTCACTCCTCAAGCAAAGCATCCACACAGCACTCAGTGATTACTAAATTCCTAATAAATTACGATCATTTCCATTACGTACACCAATGCAAAAACATTGGAATTATTAAGAAAAAGGGCGTGTTCAGCTCACATTTAAATATGACCTCAAAAGGAAATCACATCGCAGCACAGTAATCAGCAAATATTTCAACGAATTCCATGTTTATTGACGCACTACATTATTATAGACCAAATAAGCAAGATTTAGCTCAAATACCGAACTTCAGTTGCTTCTTTTAGCGCTAGAGGATAACGTACGCAGTAGGCCTACAATCGATAGATGAGGTATTTGCAACGATGAGTGATAAATTATTGAGCTTTATAGCATTGTTTTAGACATAAATGTTTTAGTATTTTTATAATACAACTTTCAAGATATTTTGTACCCTTTATCATATGTAAAAACCGCAAATGAACTTTGACCGTGTGGAAGCTGAAGTCGGCCTTAAATTCAGTTTCTAGCCTAAGCATTGAATAATAATGAAATATAAACTATAATACTACAATAAATTGAAAGAAAATTGACGAATATAAATTAAATGTCCTTTTATTTTTTCAAATGGAAAGAAAGTTGTCTTGAAACTCGGATGTCAGGACTGCTCTATAGGTGTGCTGTTTGCGGTTAAAATGGCAACTAAATATCATCGATTCTATGTAGAGGCTTGATTGCATGTTCTTGTATTAAAAAATAAACGTTGCGGATCGATCTTTGTCGTGCATGTTGTGTTCGTAAGATTTATAATCATGTCAGAAATTGTTGAAAATATTCTCAGCCCATGCTATTGAGTGGTGGAATGTCTCTCAGGTGACTGTTGTTTGTTGTTGGCGTCGTTGGTCCTTTCGTTGAGCGTAATAATCATAGGCATTTTCAATTTCAAACATCAACGTAGTGAATGTAGTTTCCATGTGAGATTTTGAGATCTTTGTCAGTGAGTAGATGATGTCTGTGACGATATAACTGATTTAAACAGTGAATGCGATTTTGAAGTGAAAACATGAGTCGCACCAGCGGGATTTTCACGGAATCTTCAGGAAGGAATTGCAGACTTTGTATGAAAAATCATGAATATTATTATAACATATTCACTTCGAATGTGGCATGCAATATAGCTGTAAAGGATGCCATACATGATTTAGTTGGCTTACGTGTGAGTGGCATATCAAATGCAATCGATCTTCTTTGGTGCTTACTTCATTTTGTTTTTTCCAAGATAATTACTTCTGTTGACGTATAATTTGTTTATTAATGTCTCAGATTGCTGTGGGAGATGGCCTGCCCACTACCATGTGTCCTCTGTGTTTGAAGAAACTTACGGAATTCAGCGTCTTCAAAAAGATTTGTTTAGAATCAGACGCAGTTCTTAGAAAAAGTTTGCAGATTAATTGTTGTAGGGTAAGTACTTATCCTTTTTTCTTCTTTGATGGCTGGCGTAGTATAGGCATGGCAGAGTTAGAGGTGACACTCTTCGGTATTTGTCGACTACAGTAGGAATGTAGAAAGATAAATTTAGCGGACTGAAATATTCATGGTATGAAGTTTTGAGGATTAACTATATTGTAATCGATTAACTTCTTGGTGGCACAATTGGAGAAATATAATGTTGTAGAACTACCGGTGGCCATTTAATCGAACACTAACTAAAAAGGTACTTCGATTAACGGTCGAAAGATAATTTAGCATACATTTTGTTAATCTACAGTAAAAGGTTACATGAAAGGCCCTCGTCCATGGTACACGGAAAAGTGTAATAAGTCCAACATCCCATAAACGGTTTCTCCCTATATGTGAGCCCTTGGCAAGATGCTATTTATGTTGCAGTTGGTTTTTCAGTGTCAAATACTGAAGACATGTCGTCTTATGGCAAAACTTAGTGTTTACTATGCAATAATATTCTGGAAGAATGGGATTTAAATTTACCATTTATCAACGTAGAAAGGCAATCCACACACTTGGCTCATTGCTTGGGTCATTCCATTTCAAATCTACCAGGCCATGACACCCACCGATTCGGATTTTCTTGAAACTTGCCATGGCCATACATTCTGGTTGATATAATTAGAAATTGTGTACAATTTTAGCCTCCAGTTGTCTATTGTTGATGAAATATCCACTGCATGCAGTGAATATTTAACGATAATCGTGGGATCATTATGGACCACTTAGCTTTAGAAAAAAAATGTCTTGTCATCTCCCAGGAATGGAGTTATGGATGAAAATAAAAATCGCCATGTGTTGCACGTTGCGGCACTCAAGGGGTAACTCCCAAATTTCAATTGGTCATATTTCTTTAACAATTGACAATCGGAGGCAAATATTGCACACAATTTCTAATTATACCAGCAGCTCGATTCTGTAAATGTGATATGGCCGTCACAAGCGGATTTCGTCAATGTATTCACGGCTTTGACGCTGGAGCGATTCTGAAACTTTTTAGTGACGTCACTCTCACAGCCGCGTCCGTGAAAGTATTCACGCCCAAGAGGGCCCGTGGTAGCTTCGTCGCGGCAATGCGCTCTAATTTTTCATTATGAATTTACGCTGTGATTGATAATTAATAGCACATTATTCATTAATTACGATGGTGGCTATTTCATATTGTCACTTCCCATAAGTAATATGTATTAAAAACAAATAAAAGAAATGCGTAAAGTTAAATTTACATTCGCGTCCTATTTAAATTGATTGGCCTTCATTGCGATTGAAGTTGGTGGGAAGTTAAACCTTGCGCTGAGGGTTTGACAATTACCTTATATTTGTGCATCTTCTAGAATGTACAAGTAAAATACTCACAACTTAATGTTCATAATAATTTGGAGTAGAACCAATGGTAAAAGTATTGTGCGGTACTGAATGTTAACAGATTTATTTAATATTTGTTTCGTAAGTTCAAGCCTTCGATTTGTTTTTATTAACGAGAATGGAGGCTCTTTACATACCTCCGCTACTTTTGCATGAGCATCAATGTCGACGGAGGCAATAGATGCACATACTTCGGCGGCAGATACGCGATATCAACAATCCCTGCGAGACGTGAGATTGGCGATGGATCACTGAGTTCACACCACGATTAATTCGTAGACGATTAGATGGCTTGCCGGGGCATACTTTAGTACGTTAAGATAAACATTGATCATCTACTCCATCTCTTCCATGCATTATTGCTGCCGTTCAGTAACACGACCAACATGATTCGTTTTTCTGTTGACACAATAGAAATACTAAGACATGTAAACATCTCGCCCTCTAGCAGAAACTGTTAATAATCTACTCGTATTCGCGCCATAAACATTTTCATCAGTATAAATCGTGAATAGTGGCATGTGCTTGCACAATCAGACACATATATGTATACGCACCACAGCGCATTTAAAATTATGTACTGAAATGATGAGAGCTCAAACGCATACGAGAATGAACCATTATTAAATAATAAAATAACACTTGTTATCATTCCGCGTAAGCATTAGCTCCATACTATGAGGAAATAAGAGCTAATTGTGCAATTACGAGCCCGCTACGTGATAACTGACTTCGATACGCAGCACTTGACAACATATAAAAGAGGTAATATACAGTTTATAGCTACAAACTAATTAAGCAACCGTAACTTATCATTAATAGGTACTTTTAAAAGAAAAGACCTCACTCAAAATTGAGTAAAGAAGTATTATTTACTTTGGGAGTGAATATTCCACGGCATTGTATATGTTTCTCTATGGTAACTGAAGTTGCAGTTGGCCGCTGAAGTAAGTTTGTATCGGAGATTCTGATTCGTTCCTCGCGTCCGCACAGCTACCAACATAAGAAACTTAAGTGATCGTTCGCAATCCGTCAAACATCTCACGACACAGGCTTACAGGATCGCTTGAACGTCTTTCACGGTGAGAGGCGTGAGAACTCCGCTGTGGTTCGAACCACGCGAAGCACAGGTATGACATTTACAGAATCGAGCTGCAGGATGTTTGACCATGGAAAATATCTGGAAAATCTGAGTTGTTGGGTGTTATTTGGTCAAAATATTGGTTGATTTGACATGGAATGACTCCTCAACCATACTCCTTTTTTTAAGAACAAAGAATTCTCTGACCATATGCTGCTAAATAATATAATGTGAGAGAACTTGAAAATAGTTTGTGGATTGGTTGTTAAATATAGTACCGAGTGCATGCAAACATATTATATTTCTTTTTGGTGACCTCTTCTTTAGGTTTAACTATGATCTCATGAGGCTAAGGTTATGTACAACTAAAAACATCTTAGCAACATTTCAGAAATTGCATGTTTATTTTGAAGGCTTCTTATATGAATGGATGGTGGGTATAATGAAGGTGTAGCGATTTACTATGCTGAATAATAGGTACTTTCATATGCTAAATGACGCACTTGTGTCGTTTCTATTGTGAAGCGATTATTCTTACTCCTAGTACAGACTCACTGACTGAATGATTGTTGGCAGATATCGCTTGCTTATATATTACGGCGAACGCGGAATGCTGCTTTGGGCGTTCTTGGATTATTCCCGATTTTCTCTACTGCGTGTTGTGGCAGATATTGCGCCACAAAGGCTAGATTGGCAAAGTATTAGAAATTAATTTTACTGCGCAAAAATTATCCATGAAAATATTTTCATTAAAGATGTAAAATTAGGAAGAAATCAGGAATTTTGATGTGATATATCTTTTCTATAGCTGTAAGGTTAATTTGTAAATACTATTTTCCAATATTTGAATATAATTTTAATATTTACATAAATTTTGATTAACTAGATCACAAAATATGTGGCTAAAATCATTCCTGTTCGTGCCTTTTATGAAACTATTTGTTTCTTTAAATAATTTTATAGATGAACACTATTCTGTTTTAAAAAATGCATTAATACTTTTGGAAGTATTCTATTAGTATTGTGGTTAGCAAGCTTATTTTATATATTACATTAAATTATACTGTGGTTTAAGTTTAAATATGACCTTAGTATTAATAAGTTACCTGTACCTTTGTTGTTGCCATTGTTGGGAAATACATTTTTTAGGTACGGAGATGCTTATCCTACATAACAGCCTTAAAAATCTTGGCTAAGGATATGGTGTGCAGAAGGTTACCCAAGATTACACTGGGTCAGATTCTTCAACTCTGTCTCGGCTCAATTTTCTATGTACCAGGTGCCCTGATGACGATGGACAACTTGTTCACCGAAACTTTGGCTGATTGTTAGATGGAGTTGGAGAACCTGACCCAGTGGAATTCCCTAATAACCTTACTCAATACTATAGAATGGGAAAACCTGGCAAGGTTATTGCATTCTTAATTTTTTTGGGGCTACCAATTTGAACGAGGTGTATGGAACGGAAAAAATAATATTCAGATGGTACAATGTCTGGGGATTTTGGCTGGTGCGTTCAGCCTTTCTTTACTGTGATTCCATATAGGTTTTAATGTTCTAATGTTGTTTCTATTATGAAGCAATTATTCTCACTTCATAGTACAGACTCAACTGACTGAATCATTGTTGGTCGAGATTCCTTTTTTATATAGTACGGCAAACGCGGAACGCTGCTTTGGGAGTTCCTGGAATATTCCCAATTTTCTCTACTGCGTGTTGTGGCGGATATTGCGCCACAAAGGCAAGATTGGCAGAGTATTAGAAATTAATTTTAGTGCGCATAAATTATCCATGAAAATATTTTTATTAAAAATGTAAAATTAGGAAGAAATCAGGAATGTTGATGTGATATATCTTTTTTGTAGCTGTTAAGTTAATTTGTAAATACTATTTTCCAATATTTGAATATAATTTTAATATTTACATCAATTTTGATTAACTAGATCACAAAATATATGGCTAAAAGCATTCCTGTTTGTACCCTTTATGAAATTATTTGTTTCATTAAATAATTTTATAGATGAACACTATTCTGTTTATAAAAATGCATTAATACTTTTGGGAGTATTCTATTAATATTGTGGTTATCAAGTTTATATATTATATTAAATTATATTGTGGTTTAAGTTTAAATATGACCTGAGTATTAATAAGTTACCTGTACCTTTGTTGTTACCATTGTTGGAAAATACATTTTTTAGGTACTGAGATGCTTATCCTACATAAGAGCCTTAAAAATCTTGGCTAAGGATATGGTGTGCAGAAGGTTACCCAGGAATTACACTGGGTCCGATTCTTCAATTCTATCTTGGCTCAATTTTCTGTTTACCAGTTGCCCAGGTGCCCTGATGACGACTGACTACTTGTTCATCGAAACTTTGGCTGATTGTTAGAAGGAGTAGGAGAACCTGACCCAGTGGAATTCCCGAGTAACGTTACATGATATTATAAAATGGGAAAACCTGCGATAATTCTTGATATGCTATGTATGCCTGGCAAGTTTACTGCATTCTTAATTTTTTGGGGCTACCAATTTGAAGGAGGTGTACGGAACGGAACAAATAATAATCAGATGGTACAATGTCTGGGAATTTAGCTGGTGCGTTCAGCCTTTGTTTTACAGTGTTTCCAAATAGGTTTTAATGTTTAATGTTCTAGGTTTTGTGTCATTAGGTCAAGCATTTTATGCTGTGGAACCACTGTTGAATCATTTGGAACCCAAGTTTCTTGCTTAATATTAAATTCCCAACTCATGCAATCGCTAGGAAATAGCTAGGTGGGCAACTCCAACTACAAAGCCAGCTCTTCTTGAGTTTGGCATTGATCTTCCTCAGGCAATGTCTCCAATTATGTTTCTTTGAAGGTATTTGGTCTTCCTTCACATGGACAGGTGTCATCATTGAAATGACCGTCATTGAAGCAGTGATACCAATCATGTCACATTGTCTCTCTTAGATCAGCATCTTGGTTAAATTTGTAGGTCTCTTGATGCACTTTATCCTGTTTTATTTTAATGACAGAAGGCAATCAACTGCTCCTGCAAATGATGGTTAGTTGGCTCAAACCCAGAAATTTTCTCACAACACTAAGTATCCATTGCCAAGACAAATTCATCATGGTCTTCGAGCAGCTTGTTCACCAAATGTCTAGGCTTGAGTAATGATGTTACTGACATTTCAAATCGACCATCTGTCAGTGCTGTATGCATCTATTAACTAACAGCAGGAACTTTGTTTAGAGCGTAAAACATTATTGTTGCATGATTGTTTTTGCAAGTTTTAAGGATAATAATGTCATGGTTATTAAAAACAGTTTAATGAAATGATTTTGTAAGAGAAGATGATTTTGAGGTTTCTATTCTTTCTACATAACCCAGTGTTGCAACGAGTATTCTCTTCCAGAGTTAATATTTGAATGTTAGCAGAACGTCTGGAACGTAATAAATACATTGAAAATATGTTCAACATGTTTTTCCTCTACTTCTCTTTCGAGAAAAGAATAACTGGACATTTCGGCCATTTAGAAGCCACTTATACCAAAATTATGACTTCAGAAGAAAGAATCAAAGTATAAGAACCAGAAACTCTGTCATTTAATTTTCTGGACTGCAAAAATTTTAAATCCTCATTCTCTACTTTGATTTCGTGTAATATGAATAAAAAAACTGAAAATGATACGGCTGGATAATCCCCATTCTCTATCGTATATTTTGCAGTGAAGGCCCAGCTACTTTGGTCCCAAATAAATTATAAAAGACACTGCAGTAACTCAGAGTATTATGGATCTACCTGCGAGAATTTGCTTCATTCGGCATGATAGATTTTCAGTGATTGATTAATACGCATGCAGACACCACTATTTTTATATGAAAGCGTGGACAGTTTGTTGAACATCCTTTTTCATATTGCTTAAGAGCATCCCATGTATGTATTTTTAAGGAGATAAGTGTTTTTTCGCTATTACTTTTTCTGCAGAGTTTTGAAGGAGGAGGGGCAGCTGATGACAATTCGGGGCCTTCTGTGGAGACTAAGGGCCGCATTCAAGATGTTATTGAAAACAATTCACAGCTCACATGCTCAGCCCAAACCACTGAAATATACCTTCCTGTGCCAGACTTGGTACTGCCCAGGGACAATGAGTTGGTAAGTTGTGTTCTCACACACAGTGAAACCTGATTTGAACCACCTTCATTTGTACAAATTTATTGGTTCTATAAGAAAGAGAGTGTGTCTGTCTTAAATATATTTACGGGAAGTCACTCACAGTTATGCAACCGTCAGTTAAGGGCTTTTTCAGTTGTAATGTATGAGGCAGAAAGCTGAACCACACTTAACTTTTTCAGTTAATCAACTTGTACAACACTAGAAATCTTCTTATAGAAATCGCATGTAACTGATGGAGTGGACTTGTGGATAACTGTGTGAAATGTCTGTTCAAGCCGTTTGTCTTAGCTATAACTGGACTGTCTCATTATTGCCCTCTCTTCGTTTTAAGCCATCTTCTCCTTAATTTCAATGAAGGATCCAGCAATAACTGTTGAGGCACCTCATTAAAATCCTGGGTACAGAAAATATGAAGACAATTCAATGTACAGTGGATCCTCGATCTATCGTTCCAGCTGTTTTGCCTCTGCTGTAAGAGGCCAAAACTCTTTCAAACCGCATGCCCTTTGTGATATAACTCCCCCCTCCCTAGTTGAACGTTGATATTCTGGAGTTTGATCTGTGAGTGGCAAGAATCTCATGATTACATTGGCCAGCTGGAGAGGTCTCAAGCAAAACAGGATTTTTTATTACCCAATTAGGTTATTATTGTTTTTCTTTTATTGAGTGAAGCCCATTATTCTATCCTAGTTGCATGTGAAAGACGAGGAGGAAGGTAATCTCAGTGAAGGGAATTATCCTGTGCTGTACACCTCAGATCCAGCAGGAATTTCAACGGATGTGTCAGACCCATTGGCCACCGATGGATTGGTGAGTTTACTGTTACCTTCTATAGCACTCTTTTGCTATGGCCTAATATCATTCGGTTGCGGAGTATTCCCAACACTTCTCAGCAGAAAAGTAAAGCATTCTCCCTCACCTGATTAATAATTATCGGCTACAGATAAGATTTCGTGAATAAATCATTTAAAATGACTGATTCATTGTAATAAACAGTTTTTTTGTTTTTTGCTAAACTAACAAGTCAAATTTGTTTACTGAACAAGTGAGCGCACTGTCATCACATCACTCAGCAGTCATTTTTTTTTATAATGCAAAGAGTTCTCAAATCTGTTCACTACACAGTGGAAGGGTTATTAGGAAATGAGAGTTAAGCTGAGTACTGTTGAGTTTGGAACAGTTTAAAAAATGACCATGACATCATGACGTAGCTGCTAGCCGGATCTATCAACAGAGCTCGATCTTTATGGGAGATTGATATTCACAGGAATCAGATCAGATTTGGATTTCGTGATGCAAGTGAACAGGAATTTTCAACAAGGCCTAGGGATTTGTCCTTTATTACTTTCGAATGGGGTGTTGCACGTTGGCAATGCAAATTGATTACGTTACTTGACGTCAAAACTTTTACGGATGTAAAAGTTTTGACGTCAAGCAGGTTGCATAATTTTCGTCGGAAAAATCATGCACACAAATAACAAGGAGTAAGGTTTTGTCCTTTACCACTTTTGAATGGGATGTTATACGATGGAAATTGATTACCAAAAGATATCAATCGTTAGTGACATGAACTGATTTTTATTTACTTTGACTCAATTTTCTGCTGTTGTTGTTCATAGTCTTGAAACCCTTCCATTATTAATGTAAAACTAATATTTTTCTTATTTTTAGATTTTTATCATTTTCTCAGAAATCAGTGCTCTTAGCCTAGCTTGTTTTTGAAATTAAATTATAATGAAAGGGGGAGTCCACCGTTTTAAGAGCAAATCACCCTCTATATTTTCCCAATAAAGTGTTTCCTTCTTCTTAACAAGGATATTATTAGATTATATTTAAGGAATAAGAACTTTATTGGCCGAATGTTGTTGGTTGATTGAGTAAATCTATTTTCTATGAAAAGGCCGGAATCGTTCATCAAGAATAATTTATTCTATACTTACATCCTGTAAGGAGGTGGTTTCCCATTATTTTTTTATTGCCTAAACCAAAAGATTATTACTCCTGAAATACAAATTTCACACTTTTATTTTTTTAAATGAGGATATCTACTTTTTGCGATAAAATGAACAGTGAAAATTTCAAGCGCGCGAAAATGCATTGGCTGAGTATGAATCCCGGGAAATTCCTGTGTGACGTCATTCTGGTTCCCGTTCTTGCAAAGTGAGGTGACCATCGGCTTAGGATGTAAGCACCGCTGAGATGCAGGCTGCTCTCAGGTAGCAGAGTACCCTGCTAGCAGGTAATGCTTGGCTTAAATAAGGATTATTAATACCCTATGAAATTAAGGAAACTTTTCGAGCCTAGGCAATTTTAATCAGTGATTATTAACCGCTGTTCCCCTGAGCTCTGTGTCTCATGCATGAATTGGTAAACTCAGACAATGTAAAACTCCTATCAAGTGATATAGAAACTAGGTCCCTGTGACGTCACGTGGAGTGGCATCGCATGGGCGCCAATCTGGCCTTTTTCAAATGAGGATAAAATTGAACATTGCAATTGGTCTAAATTGGAATTTCTAAAACCAAATAATTTATATATTATGAATACACTAATGGTAGGTCAGGAATTGCAATCAATGCCTTTTGTTTTTTTGATGAAGGACACTACCCTATTAAAATTTTCTTCATGATCACTTTTGCCTATTGTACCAATTGCGAAAAATATGTATTAATGGAAGTTCCACTTTCCAATAAAGTAATCCGGTAACATACAAGTGCCCCCTGTTAAAGAAGTTCATATTAGCGATGATAAAGAAGGAAATAGACTCAGTGATTGCACTGATGGCGCCTCAATCAAACTGATTCATTAAGATATTTCTGGTCAGGTAATACTATTTACAAACTATTTATTATCCATTGAACTTGAGTTACGTAAGAGCTGTATCGCCATCGATCTAAATTTGGTTTATCATATCTTTAAACATTTACTTTCTTTTTCTGTTTTAAATCCTTAATAATCTGTCTAATGATGCACGTACATCTAGAAGCAATCTTTTCCCTCCTTCCCATCCATCTCTCCATTTCTCTTTTTGACGAATGCCTTTATAAGTCTATCATATCTCATGCTGTGGCCGATTATGTTTTGCTTTTTGAAGACTTCTCCTACCATTCTCTGTACTTCCTTGGTACTTCCTCATTCGATCCCTTTTACCTTCTACATTACTCAAGAGCAACACATTTCCAATGCTTTCACTGTTAACTAGGCCTCCTGCAGCTTGTCTGATTGTAAGGTTATGAGATGTGAAAATGACATAGTGTTGAAACCATGTTAAGGAGTGGAGATATATGTTAAAGTGTGGAAGTTATCATTTGTTGTTTATATTTTATCACAGATAATAATTGCATTTAAATCTGAAACAATGTCATACGCGTGAAAGCACTGGTGTATACCTTTTGAGCAAATACGTATGTAATGGTTTCAGTTATTTCTGGACAAGATAATGATGTTCTTTTTAAAAGCTCAGAACTCTTTGCTTTGCTCCTTTTCGGAAATTAATTACAATGATACAGGAAGTCCACACTTTTAAACATTCTCATGATGTGCCCAATGAAGTTGTTCCTCCTTTTTTCCCAAGGCTTTTCTTAGATTATAATAGAAGGAAAAATAACTTAATAACTTAAATGGCTGAATCTTATTCATCAGTTAAGTTACTCTGTTTTTTTACAAAGAGACCAGAATAGTTCATCAGGGATTACTTGTTTACTACAGACACCCTGTAATTCAAGTTTCGTTCATGATCACATTTACTAGTGCACCTGTAGATTAAAATATGTTTCAAAGTGTGTTCCTCTTTCCAATAGAGTGATCTGGCAACATACAAGTGCTCTTCTGTTGAAAATGATCAGATTAGCGATGATGAAGGACATGTAGTGAATGATTGCTCTGATGGTGCTACTAAAAAACAGGTGCATCAAGACTCTTCTAATCAGGTATTACTATTAATGAACTATATATTTTCCATTTAACTTGAATTTCATATGAACTATGTTGCCATCATAAATCCACATTCCTAAAATTCATTTCATAGAGTCCTCAGTTCTTGTCTAACATCTGCTTATGTGTGTACACCTTTTTATGTGTTTGTTCTTCTTTTTGTATATCCTTAATAACCTGACTTATTAAAACATTCTGTGCCATTTTTTCCCTACTTTCAGTCCACCTGTCCTCCTCTTTGTCAGTCTATTCTTCTAACAAGGCCATCATATCTCATGATGTAGCCGATTAAGTTACCATTTCTAGAAGACATCTTATCCCCCACTCTTCTTTTGACTTTTCTGCAGCTGGCATATATGAAACCTTACTACCATTTGTGAATATGTTCCAAATGTAGTGTTTTTTAATTGTCTCCTTACGTCTGTATTTTAATTCTCAGCTGTGAGTAGATTATTCTTTTTTGTAGAATGCTCTCTGTACCTGTACTATTCTACCGACTATTTCTTTCCTGCTTCATCCATCACTGGTTATTCTGCTTCCTGTAGTATCTCATGTCAGTCAGTTTTTAAGGTTATGAGAAGTGAAAATGACATGGTTATAAAACCATGGTCAGTAGTGGAGGTATACTTTAAAGTGGTGAAGTTATCATTTGTTGTTTGTATTTATCTCGGATATATTGCAATTACACCTGAAACAATGTCACATGCTTCAAAGCACTGTTGTATACCTTTTGAGCGAATATGTTGTTAAGTAGTCAGTTATTTCTGGGAAAACTTATGACGTTCCACTTCAATGTACATTGTTAAATTTTTATTTAGTCCCTGGAAGTAAAAACACCTCAAGTACACACCACTCATCAGTTGTTTGTGCAGAGTAAAATAAACATTCATATTTTCCCATTGAAGTTAAGCATCTTTTGTCCTATAAGGAGTTCATGTATGGATAACTTTTTCATTACCTTGGAATTGCCTCCCGTTATATCTACTCTGAGTAACTTATTTTTATAAGCCCAAATGTTTGATGCCTCCTGCCAAATTCCTGGCATATTCTGTAAAAACTAAAATTGATTGTAAAAATTTCACTGGTTGAACAACGATGTTATGTGGGTCCTTAAGAAACAGAGGAAATTGTACAACCTACTGAAAAGGTCCTATTTAACTATTATGGATGAACTAGGCAAAATTGTTCATCATACACATAATTGATCTATAGCACTATATTTCTTGATGAGGTTGTCCCACTTCCCCATGAATGGGCAGTGGATAGTTTCAACAAAAAAGTAACAGATAATGGGGAGGGTCTGACTTTATGATAACCTCAAACCTATCATGGAGGATACGTGTCAGAAATATTGGTGGCTGGATCCTGAAGAAGTGATAATGAGTCAAGCATTTTGTGAGGGTATATTTCGATGTTAAAGTGCTTTAGTTTATATAGCCTCGCTTCAAGGCTCCGAACATTAGCTGCAGGTGCAATGTGTCGTGGGCTAGTCTTCCTCCCTCATTTCAAGGGAAAATTCATGTGAGGCTTGATACGTGGAACCTCTGATACGTTGCGTAATACTTTACCCATTATACCACTGAGAAGATAATGTGCTGAGGGAGTCTCAATGCCCATTATGTTCACTGTGTTTGCAGGTTTCCCGACTAGAGTGAACTCCATCCAAGGTGAGTCGTGGACAAATCACACTTCAGAGAATATGCGCAGCTGCATCTTCTGCTCATCCTCATAATGCAATGAATGTGATTATTTCCCCGGCTTAAGGGGCATAGAGCTTTTGAAATTTCCAGTTGTGTGAGAGTATTATTTGGGAAAAATTTGGGAAGACGTATAGATCCTTAATTGTCCGCTTTCAGACACCAATGAGCTGTGCATTAATACTTTCTGCCATTGTACATATTACACTTCAGAAAATTTTATTATTTATTCCATTCAATGGTATGATGTGGTAGTAATACCTATTACCTTTCTGCTGTGTTTCGAAATATTTTAAAATTGTTCATATGAGCTAGTCTCCCTTAATATGCATTAAAATGTAAATTCATTGGTAATGATCAGCAGAAAAAATTTGGATGCCATGTTATGTAGGATGTAGGGCTTGTTCAGGAGCCCTAGTTCATGTTGGGTCCATTTAGTTAAAAATTGACCGTATGTATGGTTTTTTATGGCACATTTTTGGCAAGATAGATTTATGTTGGTGCTGATTACGTATCAATGGTCAGTTGATCCTTTAATGTCGACTGAGCATATGGCCTTATTCTAAGATAAACTTAAAGGAATGGTAAGAATAGTTTCATCTTTGTTGATCAATAAAATTCAGGACTTTTAAGTCCTCTCCATTGAAACGATCAAGTTGAAGGGGAGGCACGTATCTAGAGCTTAATACAAGACCTAGATGGGGGAAAGCCACCAAGTTGGGATGCAAACCTGAAACCTCTGGGTTGGAAGGTGAAGACTTTTACCGCTTCTGCTGTGGTTAGCAAATGCTGAAGCATTCCACACCAAAGTGTGCTGAATAAACTAGTCATGTGAACCATTTAATAGTGGTAGGTCACTAAAATCTTGCACAAACATGCTTTTGGCTTTCATATAAATGAGATTTTATTGTTATTACTAATGAACATCAGCATTATTATTGTCATGTATTATCCTTTTGCCTTCTTTGATTGACACTCAGCATTTTTTTCTAGTTTAATCTAAAAGACGAGGAGGAAGACCCTCTCAGTGGAGGTAATTATTCTGCGATGCACACAACAGATCCAGCCATAACATCAACTGATGTCTCAGACCCATTGGCAACGGATGACTGGGTGAGTGTACTTTTCCTTTGTTAAGTGCAGTTTTGCTACTACATAACCTCAGTCCTCCATGGAATATTCCAATATCACTGAAGACTGATTCAAGCGATCATAATTCATCATTTTCGATTGATCACATCAGCGATCACTCTTGTTTGTTGAATACAGTGATGACTCCGAAGTGAGTGTCGAGCGAAATTTTTTTTCGATAACCTTAATGCTGTGGATTCCCATCACTTTTTCCATCACTCAGTTGCTTTTTCTGTTGCTTAAACCTCATATCAGCCATTCGGAACACATACTCGTATGGAGAGATTGCAGCACTGCGTTTTGACAATCATTGGTACGTCATAGACCATAAAACCGTGAATTTTTGTCTTGAAACCTGAAAAATCTCACAAACTTCTTTGTAGAACTACAATTGGGGGATCAAAAGAGAAATCTATGCGTGGATTTTATTTCAAGGTCAGTCATGCTAATCTGCACACATATTCGAAGTAGAAGTAATGGTCCATGTGCCAAGAAATCACAAGGCTGCACTGAATCTGGAAGGCCAGTAATGAAGGTGTTCATTAACCCTGGTAAACTTCTTAACTTCCCTGCTATGCTGCTCCCTCTATTTTCTCACTCACAATCTTAAGCCAGCTCTGGATTTTCTAACTATAGGTCATGTCATTAGAGATAACACTGATATTGCTGCATTTGCATTCACTGAATCTCACGTTTCTTAAACTTTTAGTTACTGTGAGGCCCGTGATTTTTACTTTATCAGTGTTCCTGCCTAAAATGGCGTATCAACTGACCATGAATTTGACAACATTTAGACCATGAATGTCTGGAAAAAAACTGAATTTTATTATTTAGTTAGAGTGGGAACCCTGTGTGTCGTTCTTGAAGAAGATATTCAAAATGAGTTATTAATTGTACTGAACAGGTTGGGGGCACACAGCTTCTCTGATTACTCACCTTTGATCACTGAACAGGTGAGGGCTCTGACTCTTCCCACTTTTGTGAACATAGATATATGTACGATGCTCACTTCTGATCAACACAAACCAGAAGGAAGGAGCATCATTGCTAGTAAACAATCGTAAGATTGGTTGGATGCAGCTCTCCTATCTGCTAGACATTTTTTAGCCCACATATTTCTTCTCTTTTACATCCTTGAAGACCTGGGCTATGAAACTCATTCAATGCCGCTCCTTGCCCTTCTTTCCTTCCACCTGTCCTTTTACAATTGTTTTCATCTCACTGTTATGTGTCATAATGTAGCCAACTAAGCCGTTCCATCTTTTTTTTTTAAGGGTTTTTGGAAAAATTATCTTTTCTCTCTCTCTCACTCTCTCTCTCTCCTAGCTTTTCCTTGTTACCTACATGGTCGATCCCCTTTGACCTTGTCATTCTTTGGTAGTAATGCATTTGAAATGCTTTCTCCTTTAGACTTCTCTGCTGCTGTCAATGTCCAAGCTTCGCTTCCATAAAGAGACATACTCCATATGGAAGGAAAGCAAGTGACATTCATGTTGCTTATTGTAGTAATTGGTACTCTCACACTCAGTGCTCGTGAAGTGATGATCAATTGATCACCGAGTATAGTGTGGCTAACTACACCAAATCATTTGAGTCATGATTCTTTGGTGAAATCGTACAAAATGAACAAAAACATTCATTATGAATGATAAATTTGAAATGAAATTTGCTTGTGTTGGCTGTGGTTGGTTGCATTTCTACAAAATCAATTGATCATGCAGTTTCTAGTCGTATCATCCAAAGAAAATTTATTCCCAAAAAAGAATTAATGTAAGGCATATATTTATTATATCAGATTTGGATATTGTGTGAACTGTGTAGAGGAAATTATTAAGGGGACTCAGGATTTGTCCTTTACCATTTTTGAAAAGAGTATTGGATGTTGGTAGACCAGGTTGGTTGTTGAGATGGATAATTATTTTTTCCATCTGCTGATTTTGATGGAGCTTGTTGTATGTATACATTTATTAAAGTATACAACTCAAATATGAGGGGAAATGAAAAACTCGTTGCATCTCACAACAGGACAGTCTGATTCAATAATTCATTCATTGTTGCAGCATGCTGCAAATGGAACAACATTGACCTACCGATATGTAAATCATCATCACTCTTCATCTAGCTAATGAAATCCACAGAATACAAATAGTTTTTGCATGAGCAGAAGTTAAGTCAATGTAATCAGTGGCAAAAACATCTTAAATCAATTCAAATTACACCCAAGTTTCAGTCACACGTTCCAGCATTAGACTAATAGTCATTCACATGTAAGTAGTGATTTCTTACTTGATACTAATCCTACCATTTTTTTGATAAGATGAGTGTTTTTTTCAAAAACTATGGTAGATTATTGTACAATTTAGTGCATAAAAATGTTACACTTAAGCTGTTTACATGTTAATACTACAAAAGTGAATTATGGTTGGTATGTACATATATATGCTATTAATAAGAACCATAATTATTTTGGCAAACTCACGAAGCTGTTTCTATATTTCTGTCCCCCTGTCTTTAATGATGCTGATTATGGACTCAAATGCAGACACAGGCGTCAACATCTTCCCAAGGTGAAGTGGTGGATTCTAATGGCAAAGAAACCATTGTGATAGACCTTGACTCTTTGCTGGTTGTAGCCAAGAGAGAACTATCTTCCAATGAGACTGATATCACTGAGGTATGCATGAAATTCTCATTCAATTTAATTAATGGATGAAAGTGATATTTGGAGGTAATGCTGAAATTCAAGTTCTGTAAACTTGGGCTACTTGATCCCAGATTTCGAAACCTTAATCATTATTTTCAAAGTTGGGCACAAGGTATTGTAACCGATGCCACTTGGCATGGTTTATGGGTAACTTAAAATCGGTGTTGACGAGGGAAAAAGAGCTGATGCAATGTGTTGACTGAGTATGTTTGTGGGCATAGTGAAGCATGAATGGGCTCAATTATAAAGTGTTTCACCCTCCCCCCACGACTCCCTGCATTCCTGATTCCTGTTTTTTTTGTGTTTTGTACGTGACCAGTGAAATGTCCACATTTTCCCCAACCCCTCCCTCCAAACAGCACCTATGAGCAGGGGATAGAGGGTGACAGAATCTATACCCCCTCACTCTACAAAATGAGGACATGCTTTGGCAAACCCCCCTCCCCGTAGTGAGGTTTCTAAGAAAGCCTGCTTCATTCCTGGTTTCCCCCACCTGCCTCATCCCCAAAAATCTAAACCTTTCTGGGTTATAACATATGGACGAATTTCAGCTCATGGAGACACATGGACCTTGGCTTCATTTTATTGCCAAAGGCTATGCTGGTCAGCTGAAGGTGTCATGCCTGTCATGTGGAGGAGAGTTAGAGAGAGAAGAGAATCTTGGAGGTTAGACTGAAAAGTGATGAGTGGCAAAGTAGAGGAAATAGGAGAACAGAATGGTAGATTTCCCATGCCAAGAGGAATAAGATCAACCCACAACGCCTTGAATTAAATATTCTCTCAGCCCATGATGAAAGAAGATGCAGCGACCCCGACAGCAGCCAGCGAAGGAGGTCATCCCCATGAGTGTCTGAGATCCAATAAGTTAAACAGCTATCCCATATTACATCCCCCCCATAGGAGCCGACTCCATGGGGCTTGAGAGGGCCCGAGCCCCCTCAAAAATCTGTAATGGGTGTGAGGAAAAAATGTGTCAGGCTTGTCGATATTATCCGGAGTGTCCAGATATCAAGATTCGAGTTATAAGGATTCTAATGTTGATCATATGACTTTATAATTCTTAGAAAACAAAAAACTCACTACTTAGAAAATTTCCCGGGGCAAGATCCCTGGTTTGGCCCCCCCAATATTTTTTGTAAGTCTGCATCCCTGATCCCCCCCAAGTTAAGAAGATTCACCAAGAAGTACTCTATATCCCCTAATCAAGAATAGAAGTATTAACTGTGAAGAAATCCTGTTGCCCCACAATAATTGTCCCTCGCCTAATTTATTCTTTTTACCATCTAGTTTTCCCTGTGAGGGGTGCATATTTTAGTATTTAGGAGAGAAGGGAATAATTAGATACTCTTTGGGATTAATGTTGGTGTTGTCATTCATATTTTTTTGTATTCATGCCAGAGATTCATAAGAAGTGAAGATTATTGTTTCATTATTTTAAATTATTTAAGAGATGTCATTTGTTGTTGGTAAATGTGAAATCTGCTTACTTTCAGCCTACTGGTATGGAGAATGATGAGCTGATTCAAAATCGCACAATGGCCATGGAGTCTATGACGGAGACGGAGGGTGAGTGATCTTCAGTGTTTGAAAATGACTCTTCATTGAAAACACTCGTAACTAATTCTTACAAGGGAATATTAAAAAACTGAATCTCAGAATCCAATCAAATTTTGCAAATCTCACATGGATTTTTTTATGCATTTTTCTATTTTTTATGTTATATAGGCCTGTTATTCTTCAATATTACCATAAAGTTAACAGAAAATTTTTTTGTGTGTTCCTGGACCCCAAATCCTTGGTGTTACAACCAGGCACCTTAACCCATTACTCCCCAGACTGTATGTAGAACTTTCAACTTTAATTTTTTTGTATTTCCCAGTTTATTTAGGCCTAATTAAGATGAATTCGCATGAAACATTATTATATTCATCATGATAAATGATTTACACAGTGTTTCGTTTATGCAACGCTGGGAAAACTACAGTAAATATAAATGAAAAATCAAATATTCTAACCTAGGTTGCTTCTTTTCTTTTTTGCCTTCAGTTATGATTAAATGTGTGAAAACATTCTGCGTGAAGATAAACATTGCACTATAAACTCCCAAAAGTTGTCCATTATTTGCACAATTCAGGTTTCCACTGGGACTTATCAGTATTCCTTTGGATGAAATGCCCTATTCTGTATTGACGGACATGCTTGGGTATGTCATTTTTCCTACTGCATCCCACATATGCACACCGCTTTTTATGCCAATTGTTACCAGTCTTTGTATTGGAAAGTACTTCTTGCCTCAATACAATTTTTTGATCTCAGACTGGAAGTCTAACTGAGGATTGCTTTGCCCATGACCATGATGTAAAATCGCCACACATTCACCATTGCACAAGAGAGCCCATTTATAAATAGAGGCTACCGCCATTTTTTCCCCTAATCTGGATAGGGTAACATACTGCAGAATCATCATGTATTTCTACCCCTCCCATTTCCTGATTGTAATCGTTAATGACATTTGGTTGTGGAATTTGTTCTCTTTTCTTCTGCCTCCGGTTATGCCTTTTCATCCGTACTATAGGTTCAATATTCCAGTAGTTTGATGCAATGGTGACGACAAAATTATCATGCCATTGAACTAAAAGAATATCTTTTCACTTGTCAAATGGAAACCCTCAAATTCCTTTTTGTTTTTTTTGTCAAATCTCTCGAAGACATAACAGCACAGTTTCCCATTCTATTTTCTCCTTCTGTTCTTACTGCAAAATTACCCTTATCACCTTGAGTTGCCAACAGAATGTAATGGGTGAAGAAACTATAAAAATACATGGTTAGATGTTTTGGAGACTTACAAAAGTTCAACAAATATAGAACAGTGATATGGCAAAAACTGATGGAAATGGCCTGTAGATGAGGCTAGACGCCACAATTTACCACCAAATCTAATTGGTTTCCTGCGGATGAGCATTTTAGCTTAGTGTTGCCCGAAATGTGGAACCATTTGCTCATCAATGGAAAAATTTGTTCGAAAAATTCCACACTGAATGCAATTTTAATTTAGTCTACTGAGAAAAGGCTTGAATTTTTCACTTTTGCCAATTTGAGAATCATCGGAGAGATGCAGATATTTTTGAATGTTATGAAATCTTTTCCGTATCATACATCACCTCACTATTAGGACAGACATGCCCTCTTGATTTGTCATGTACTAGTTAGTGAGCAGTAATGGATTGTACCTCGACAGTATTAGTATCCCAATGAATTTATTTTAAATCTGCCATTCTCAGAGTAAAAATATGGTTATTTTTCTCTCTAGCTTACTCATTTGAATGTTTCAAAATTAATTCAAGTGATTCTTCACAGATAAATAAGTGAATGATTTCAATTGCTGAATGGCATGCATGCTGAGTAATGAGTGTTTCTGTTGCTTTACTCTTAAAGACATTTGGGGCTCGAATGGAAGTTACTCTTATTTTTTGGAGTTAGGTTACCTGTTTCCTTTCTGTATCTTTTATCTGGATGTTCGTGTTAACTTGATGATTGATCTTTAGATTCTACTGGTTTCAACTGTGGCTTGCCTTGAAGCAGGTTTGAATGTATTTTAAAAGCATCAGTAATATCCTAAGGCAGAGGAATATCACCATCATTTATGACTATATTCTTCTTCGGTGAGTTCACATATTTTAAGTACAACCGCATTACTTCCCTCCCTAAGTACTAGCAGTGCAGCCACTATTTCATCAGTCGTGATGTACCCTTGAAATCATCCATATCTTTAATACTGTAATCTTTATTGGACTTACTAAGCTTAGAAAATATTATACCCTACTTCTCACGTTAATTAATATTCTTCAGTTACCATCCTGACATTTCTTCCAAGGTTTACTTCTGAGGCGAAAAATTTTCCTCACTTTTTCATCTGGATGAATTTTGTGACAACAAGCCGACCAAAAAATATTGAAATATTATTAATATGATTACTGAGAGAGTGATAAAGAGGAAATTCAGAGGACTATGTAACTGATATCTACCCAATTGAACTCTGATTCTTAGCCTTAACCATCTAAGCGCGAGAAGAAGGAATGGCAAGCACTGAGAAAAATCCAAGGTGCGACCACAGCAACACTACACCTTCTGTCATACTCCTGCTTCAACTTAAACGTTTATAAACCTGTCATTCTATCGTCTCTAAAATTGAATGCATGAATAGCTGAATTGAACGTCTACTAAGTAACATTTCCAGCGAATGATCTTGCCGTGTACCAGTTCCTCGTAGTCGCCCAATAATTTTGCTGAACTAAGTGATGAAGTGTTGAATCTAAAATGCGTAGATATGACCATATGGAATTCCCAATGCCATTCTCCCATTGCTTTGTTTACTCACAACCTCTGAATACCACACAGAATACAGGGATTGAATTTCGAAATGCTCTTAAATTATTTACCGAGATTTGGACGTGGATGGCCAGTACACTACAAGACCACTCCAGGAAATTCTTTGTTTGCAAGTTTCAGGATAGTACTCGAACAAACGGAGAACGCATTCCTTCCGCTGCCGCACCCCGCCGTGAATGATGCGTGTATTCCGTCAAAAATACAGGGCAGTCGTTGCATTCAATCCATGTGTGTAATGTGGATTAAACCAGCAGTGCAGTGCACCGTCCGTCGCATGGGACATTATACTTTTGCCCCCTTGGCGCCATTCGTTAAGAGTTGCATAATGCCGACGCCGGGTTTCTGTCCACTTTTCATTCTGTTAATTACCCCAAGCTGATCCATTTCCGTTTCCCATTGAAAGCATAATTCGTCTCTGGGGTGGATTTCCTTCCCAATTATTAACTTAAATGTCATTATTCCGTCCCCACCCCTACAGAAGTCAAATTACACTCGGAATATCCTAATATACCTAGAGAGAACAAATAAAAACAAAATCGCCATTAGAAACGTTATTATATAGCCCTTGCTTCATTTCCTACCCTTTTCAGCACGTTATTATTGAGAAAAATTAATAAAAAATATTTTTATTGAGGTAAATAAGATAAGAAAACAAAAGGAGAGGATCGAACTCCAAATTCCTACTTAAGCATTCGACCATCGTAACTACCCAGCCACCAATGTCAGGAAGAAAGTGAGAGGAAATACGTATTTGCAACGTAGACCCATTTTTTTACGATTTTCAATGGCTTTTTTCATGAAAAATTACGAGAGGTGCGCTGATTTCCTTCGGCATCTTGAATTGATAGCCATGATCTGTCAAATCGGAAAATTTGAGCTCAGTCGGCCACCCGAAGATCGTGTATTTCCCTTGTGAGAGAAAAAGTTGTCTGCAGTAAGATTCCTCAGTTAATCTTAAGGAAATATCATTTAAAATTTGTAGTACATCAATGCTTTGAAAAAGGTAGTTTTCAAATTTAAAAAGATATAAATAATTTTATGAAACTTTTGACAAAAAACAGTAAACTTAAGGATATTTCAAAATGTCAGTAAACCGAAGAAAATATTATGCTGAAGTGTAGAATATTTCTAAGAACTAA
The DNA here is from genome assembly GCF_921293095.1 of Ischnura elegans. Taxonomy (NCBI): domain Eukaryota; kingdom Metazoa; phylum Arthropoda; class Insecta; order Odonata; family Coenagrionidae; genus Ischnura; species Ischnura elegans. The sequence goes on from NW_025791657.1 coordinate 2,854,712, forward strand.
GATTCCATAATTTTGCATATACGCAACATTGAGTTAACCGCTTGGTAATGGGTTTACCGCTGTACTAACGCTCATTTTCTGCAGAGTGGCTCCTATGCATGAATACATTTGACCTGTTAATGTTTAACCTTTTCGAGCCGAGCTCCTTCGCGGGAAGTTGCTTTTGGCTCTACGAAGGGTTTGAGATTTTCTTTTTCGCCCCGTACGGAGTTTTTTTTTCGGCTCGGGACTGACCAGGTAGTCGCTTCCTCCCCTTAATGACCTTTCCTAGTGGGGATAATCCTCGACCCTTTTCCCCGAGAGCAGCCCATCCCAGCGTACTTTTGCGGTCAGTTAATTGTTACCAGTGCAATTTTAATTTTTTTTAATTGTTACTGTTGCATTAAATGTCAGTTCATCAATGTATTCCTTTCATTTTGCAATGCCTGTAGAACTTTTAAACGAAGTTCTACGGTTATTTTTAGGGTTTTCAGCAAAACGGCATTACATCATAGACCAGCAAATTCTTTAAAGGGAATGAAATCTTTCAATGTTCCTTTCAATATTATTTTAAAGCAAATTTGCTTGCATAAATATAAATTCATATTACGCACGAAATAAGAAAAAATAAAAAACAGAATAAATTTTCTAGAATAAATTTCCCATCCTTCTTTTGCATCCGGGCTTTGGACCGGCAATGGCGAAGTTTCAGACACATCGCTATCCCAGCCACCATCCTCGTCTTCACTGTCTGTTTGCGTGAGTATTTCCAGGATCGATTGATCCGTTACTAGCCGGGACATTTTCCCAGTGCAAGTTAAGTCCAGGAAATTTGCCTAACGCTCCTCTCGGCCAAGCACCCCGAACAGGTCGAGAACGTAAGCAAAACTAACGAAAGCGAAACGAAAGGCACTTCAAGAAAAAAATCCTGGCTGTATAATTCCAAGAAAAAATGTAATTCCACCGAATCATCATTTGAAAAAAAATCCTTGCAGGAGGAGAAAGGGGAATGCATACAGAATATTTACGGTTAAATTTGAATACACGCCAAGAAAATTTAGAAAAGAAAATGAGCTTTTCCGAGAAGAGTGAGGTTATCATCTTCCACGTACATATTTCCGTAGGAGAATACTTACACCAATATACTCTTGGGTCTTCCAGTTGGAGGATGATAAGTTTTTCCTAGAAAACATAATGCGTTAATGTGTCCCGAAATAAGCCCGTGGGGATCGGGTTGGTGTAGTGGCTAGAGTGTTGGCTTCCCACCCGGCGGGCTCGGGTTCAAATCCCGGCAGTGGCAGAGAATTTTCAGAGACAGCCCGATCCCTGCTTGAATGTTGAGTGGAGGACATTTCAAGCGCAACACTCCGTCCGTCGGATGGGACGTTAAGCCGTGGTCCCCTTGGCGCCTTTCGTTAAGAGCAGGCTAACGCCGACGCCAGGTTTCTCTCCACCCTTCCTTCCACAACCTTCCCTCATGGCGCAAATGACCTCAGCTGTCGGTCGCCTCCTCCAAATACCATACCATACCAAATAAGCCCGTGAGGGGCACAAAGCAGACCACCTGGATCCTGACCAGAGAAGCAAGATATGAGAGTAATTACCTGGGTGGTGCAGTTCTCTTTCATTCATGGTATGGGCTGCATCGCACAGCAGGGTTCCACAGAAACCATCCCTGGTATAGGTAGCGGAATGCGTACAGATAGTTAACGGCTAAATTTGAATACACGCCAAGAAAATTTTGAAAAGAAAATGAGCTATTCCGAGAAGAGTGAGATTATCACCTTCCACGTACATATTTCAGCAGGAGAATACTTACACCAATATACTCTTGGGTCTTCCAGTTGGAGGGTAATAAGTTTTTCCAAGAAAACATTAATGCGCTAATTAGTCCCGAACTAACTCTGTGAGGTGCAACCTGACCAGAGATCCAAGATGTGAGAGTAACTACCTGGGTAGAGCAGTTGTCTTTCCTGCAATGGTATGGAATGCTTCTCACAACATGTGTCTACGTAAAACATTCCTTATCATACATTATCGTATATTAAATTTACGAATTTTTAGGATATGCATTAATCAGTATTTATAGCGAAATGCGTTTATAATACCTTTGTATTCAAAGGTTGGTAAGAGGTTATTAAAAATAGTCGTTGTAATTTTGGCTCACGACAAAGAACTGAGAGAATCATATTTTATTACATTACGAGGGCTTTTTTTCATAGAAGTTAAATCGAATATTCTATTGAATTTCACCGCAAATGTACATATAGAATGTAGCTAACAAAATAACGTATATTTTTAGATGTAAATCATTACAATATCGCTCCTACTAACTTGCTAGTGAGTTATAAAAATAACAATTAAACATCTAACCTTAGCGTCTCCAAAAATTGTTCTAGGTGACGATCAACTCCGTTAATATGAACGCTAGACTTCCGTTTAAAATTTGGAACCAATCAGCAGAACATACAGAATGTAATTCCTTGCATTGATTTTCAATAAATGCAACATGAACGTATTTAGTTATTTTAACTTATAAACAAATAAGTGACCATGAGCACCTTCCTTGAGTGGTTCACTAAGTGCCGGGATGGGCCGAGATAATCCCCACGCGGACAATAGGAAAGGGTCGGATCTCTCACGCCGAGAGGCCCTAATGGCGGTTGGGGCCCACTTGGCATTCTTGACCGCGAAATCGTGAAAACACGGCCTTTGGCCTTTTGCTTCGAAAACGTCAAGCCGTGATAATCCGGCCTTCCTTCTTTAGCATCAGAAAATTCAGGCCGTGAAATCACGCCCTGCGTAGGGAAGAGGTTAACTGCATTTCAGATTTAACTATTTGGTTATAAAACCCAAAGGAATCTCATTCAAGGACAGCTCCCAATAGACTGTATAACGCAAGAAAATTCTATTGAATTCTGACACCCGATAGGTGGACACTCCCCTTTGAAGGATGTTGCATCATAATTTCTCAACCATGTTCTTTAGTTTATGTTAATAGTTCTACTGAAGAATTTAATCAGGTCGGCTAATGTCTAGCAAAATTTTCGCCATGTTTGAATGATATAAAACCAATATTTGTAGCCATATGCATTCATATGGGAATTCCAGCATACCTTACCTAACAATTTAACCTTTGAGACTCATTAATTGAAAACAATTCCCAATAAATCAGTGGTGAAGAATACTTAGCATATGATTCCAATTCCTATTTCAATTATTGCGTACATAGACATAATAAACATGTAATTTGTTGAAATGAGTGAAAATAGTGTAGTCCAGTTATGGCTTACTGGTACAATTTGGCTTTGATACACACCCCATCCAATTCACTGTTTTGCGCTCTTGGCAACTGTGCTTTACTAGGCCTAACAGTTAATCATGGAAGAAGGGAAATTTGGAGAAAATCTGATTTGGTTAAAAAAGACTAAACCCAATACCTTGTGTGCAGAAGGTTTTCTTTTGCAGAGTAATGACAGAGGGTGACCACACTATGCTTACTTATTCTCGTTAGCTAAGACTTCAACACTTAGCTTCACCCAAAATTTTTAAAGGCGGTACAGCGAAGTAGAGGGCATCACCATCATTCAGGGTGGATATGAAAAGTTTGAATTATTTGTATGGTAATATAACGTATAACTGCTAGGTTTATTTTTTCAATAAGATGCTCTAGTGGCACTTTGTACATTGATTCACATTTGACATACTTTGAGTGTTATGAAAATTCATTCTGGACAAGAATTGAAAGTGAGGAATTGTAATAGACATTCTCACAGAGTCACTCATGAATCAGGCTTTACTGTGATTGCTTACAAGACTTAATCTATAGTCAATTCAATCTGGAATACATGCTCCGCTAGTGAAACCGGAAGATGTTAGGTGGCCCTAGGATGGAGTTGGGAAGTAGTGTGGGGGAAGGCTACTGATGAGTTACGAATTGTATAGTTTTTTAAATGCAGTTCCTCTTTGCATGGAAAGCCTTTTATTAAAATTGTGGTAGTATTGTGCATTTTGTCTTAACATTCTATCTAACTAGCCTGTTCTTATTGCTTTATATCTGATGAAGGGCAATATCCGCGGATATTTTGATATGAGGCATCGGATCTTACCATCCTTAATGTTAACCTATGTATGAGATCATTTATACACCATGCCTTTGTAATTTAAATATTTTTTATAATATTGCAAGGTATAGTGGTTGCAAAAGTTTCTTCTGACATAGTGCGAGTCTCCCCTAAGAAAATGTGGTGTTCACTTAATGCTTTTGTTGTGGTTGGTTATCCAATACAAAAAAAGTTTCTTTTTTAATAATTGTTGTTCTTGAAGATAATTTCATATAGTAAACCATATATTTTTGGCCATCTATTTTCCCCCAATGATTAATTAAGCTGGAAATGATTTGTTTGTGAGCTTCAATTACCTTATGGCCTCTGTTGTTTCTGTGACTTTGTATTTTGCATATTTTAAGCCTTGCAATTCGAGGAAGTTTTTGTGTTTGATAATAATGATAATTTTTCAATTAAATGTTATGTGTATGCATGCCATCGGTAAATCGAGTTTATGATTACTTCTGTTCATGTAAAATTGCACTGAGTTGTTTTCTGGAGTAGATACTAGAGGTTAACATGCCAAATTTGGCACATTTTCTCTGAGGAAAAGTACCACTGAATTTATTGAAGAATCATTTGGAAACCACCTTAAAAATAAACAAACGCCTTGAAAGCATCTAACCTAAAGGTCAGTCAGAGAGGCTACCTTGATATCTGTCTAATGGCTGTCATAAATAAGGGTAAAGAGTTACAGATTTCATCTCTTACTTATTTTTAATGTGAATTTCTTTTCTAGAGCTCCCTGCACCTGAAAGAGCCTCAGCCTTTTTTGCACTCCTTGAACCAAAAATTGGAGCATCACGTTCAAGGAAAGGAAAGAAGATGACGGAAGAAACTTTGTCAATTGGAAAAGATATGCCCCTCAAAAGTCTTACTTCAAAAAGGGAGACTGTTAGTTCTAGCCAGCCCACCTCCTCCAAGAGTTTAAATCATCTGTTATGTAAAAGACAAGTGGTGGGGCAAAAGGGAAATAAGATTCTTAAGGAAAACTTAGGAGGAACTAGGCAGAAGAGAAATGTGAGGCAAGCGAGGACAAGGTTCATGTTAGATGGGAAATCATGCACAGGTAGTCGAAACATAGCTAAGAAGTCTTATTCCTGCCATGGATATGATAAGTCTTTCTCTCAAAAGAGTGACCTTGTCCGTCACATTCGGACTAATACAAAGGAAAAACCTTATTCGTGCAATGAATGTGATAAGTCTTTCTCTGAAAAGTACAGCCTTGTCCGTCACATTCGGTGTCATACGAAGGAGAAACCATATTCGTGCAATGAATGTGACAAGTCTTTCTCTCAAAAGAACAGCCTTGTCCGTCACATTCGGTGTCATACGAAGGAGAAACCTTATTCGTGCAATGAATGTGACAAGCCTTTCTCTGAAAAGAGGGACCTCGTCCGTCACATTCGGTGTCATACAAAGGAGAAACCTTATTCGTGCAATGAATGTGACAAGTCTTTCTCTCAAAAGAGTGACCTCATCCGTCACATTCGGTGTCATATAAAGGAGAAAACTTATTCGTGCAATGAATGTGACAAGTCTTTCTCTCGAAAGGACAACTTAGTATGTCACAGTCGGACTCATGCGAAGGGGAAACCTTATCCATGCAATGAATGTGGTAAGTCTTTCTCTACAAAGGGAAGCCTTGTCATCCACATTCGGACTCATACGAAGGAAACACCATTTCCATGCAATGAATGTGGAAAGTCTTTCTCTATTAAGGGCAACCTTGTCCGTCACATTCGGACTCATACGAAAGAAAGACCTTATCCATGCAATGAATGTGATAAGTCTTTTTCTCAAAAGAGTGACCTCGTCAGTCACATTCGAAGTCATACGAAGGAAAAACCGTATTCATGCAATGAATGCGAAAAGTCTTTCTCTCTAAGGTGCAACCTTGTCCATCACATTCGGACTCATACAAATGAGAAACCTTTTCCATGCAATGAATGTGGAATGTCTTTCTCTCTAAAGGGCAACCTTGTCCATCACATTCGGACTCATACGAAGGAAAAACCTTATTCATGCAATGAATGTGATAAGTCTTTCTCTCTAAAGAGCACCCTTGTCAATCACATGTGGACTCATACGAAGGAAAAACCTTATCCATGCAATGAATGTGAAAAGTCTTTCTTCCGAAAGTGTGACCTTGTGTATCACATTCGGACTCACACGAAGGGGAAATCTTATTCCTGCAGTGAATGTGAAAAGTCTTTTTCTCGAAAGAGTAGCCTTGTCATCCACATTCGGACTCATATGAAAGAAAGACCTTATCCATGCAATGAATGTGAAAAGTCTTTCTCCCGAAAGTGTGACCTTGTGTATCACATTCGGACTCACACGAAGGAGAAATACTATTCCTGCGGTGAATGTGAAAAGTCTTTCTATCGAAAGAACAGCCTTGTCATCCACATTCGGACTCATACAAAGAGCAACCTTTTCATGCAAGGAATGTGATAAGTTTTCCTCTGTCAAGAGCAACCTTGTCCAACACATGATGATTCATACGAAGGAGAAACCTTATTCTACGGATAATGTTAAAAGCCTTTCCATCAAAAGAACAGCCTTGTCGTCCACATTCGGACTCATGCAAAGGAGAATCCTCATTCCTGCCGTGAATAAGCAGTCTCTATCTCAAAAAAGAAGCCTCTTCGTTCATATTCGTACTCATAAAAAGGTAAAACCTTATACATGCAAGGAATGTGAAAAGTCTAATTCTTCCAAAAAAACCTTCTTTTACACATGCGGGAACACAGGAAAGAAGCCTCATTCTTGCAATGAATGTAAAAAGACTGTCAGTAGATCCAACTTTTCTTTATTTGCAAGCCCTCAGTGTTAGGTCTTAGTAATCTAATTGGCTTTCGTAAGCCATCAAGGTAAATAATTCTTATTACTACGATTACTGCTTTTTTAAATGGAAAAATTGTCTCATGATGTTGAAAATAATATAACAATGTTCAGTTGGGTCTGCGTCCTAATTTCATAAATGTTTGAGTAAATTTACTCTACCATATTTTCAAGGATTAAATAATTTATTTTTGTGTTTTTTACTGCTAATATTTTACTGATAGAAAATTATTTACATTTAAATGTAGGCCATGTATTTCAACACTTTCGACAAAAGTTTGAGGCATCTTGTCCTAATTATAACTTTTTGTGTAATATCTCTGTTCAATGTGTTATTAATCAATGTTAATTTGTCTTATTGACGTTAGTTAATGTAGTGCCTCTATGTAATTTCTATGAAAATATTAAGTTGGTGATATTTTACGATTGATAAAAAGAGTGTTAAACTGAAAGAGTGTTCGTCTGTTTTACTTGTTCCTGTACGCCCTTTCCTGTCAATTATTACATCAATATTGGGTCGTTTTTTTATTCGCCAGCCACAATCACAAAGCAATCATTTGCTTAAATGACAATAAAAGTCGTCCTCTTGAAAACATTGCCAGCCATGGTTAAGGCTTAAATGATGAATGCAGGGAATTTCCATCTCATGTAAGTGGCCATAAATTTACTGGTAACTGTGTCCCATCTATAGGCATGAACAAATTAACTTCCCTGCTTTGTAAAAATAGATTATATTTTAGGAAAACATCGTATTACACGCTTGGTTTTGCGTGTCGAGATACATCAATTGAGATCATTTCATTACGGACGAAGTATTTTACATAAACAATGTGAGCATTAAACAATTTTATCGTAAGGAAATAATACCTCCGGTTTTTTAAGTCCGAAAAGGCGTTTCTATCATGAAGATTTCTAAAAGATCATGGAAAAGAGAAATTTTATCAATAATTCCATTCAGATTTGAAGAATAAAAAAAACGTTTTTGCAGAAATTTTACAAATCTTCCTTACCTACACTGTGCTTACATTCATCACGCCGTCGTGTTGATTAAATTCGACCTCCGCCTTCTTTCATGCCATAACCTTTAAAGAAAGACCCGCAGCATCGGTTTTCTTTCACTCCAATACAACCTTCCGATCAATAATTAATTTTAAAATCAAAATCTTCTCCTACGCCGAAATTCTACTTGCGACTCGTTTCCATTTTGTTTACAAACAAAGTCACTAGTGATGGGTCGTTCGTGATCGATTCGTTCAAAATTATTTAATCACCCAGTGATTCAAATGACTCATTATTCGTTGCGCAAAGTAAAGTCGTTCATCAATCAGCCCGACTTACGGCTCCATGGTCTGTCATCAATCAGCCCGACTTCCGTTTTTTTCGGTATTTGGATTAATCATTAATCGGCCAGACTTCCTATTTATTGAGTAATTGATTCTAAGTTCCTACTCTTGGTGTGAAAATATTTCTGTTGTGCTTTGTGAACCCAATTGATGTTTTCATCCGTTTACTTTCATATAATCACTTTTTTCGCCCATTACGCAATGTATTTTTTATCTCCGTGCTGTAGTAGCAGGTAATTTCATGAATATTAATTGGCATACGATAGATAATTTAAACACATAATTAAGCCGTAATTACCCTGACTGTACATACGACTTTTATCTTCTTTTTCTCGTATTTTCCGGATTGCTTAAGTCTACTTAAGATGAATTTTCGGAAGTAATGGTGATATTCATCCCTTAATATGATTTACAAAATGTTAACATATTGCGTTTCCGCAATTCAGTGGGAAAAATGTGGTAACTAAAAGAACAATATTTCAAAACTTTTGTTTCATATTTTATTTTTCATCGTCACTTCTGATGAAATGTGTGAAAAACATTCTACTTGAAATTAACTAATTGCACTTGGCACATCTGCGATTTGCACCCTCGAAAATTTAGTATAGCAATGAGTGTCGGTGTTGGGTGATTCAAGAGCAACATTAGAATTTAATGAGAGAAGATCAATTGGATTTAGCATGCTTAATGCGAAATCGGATTTCTTTTATTTCAGACATGCTTTTACAAATGCGTGCATGATTGTTTTCATGAAACATCTTTCCCTCAAATTCGTAAATCTCTCCAAGAATGTATCATTGCAAAAATATTTCTCCTTATCTTCAAATACGGAATCGCTATTAGCACTTTATTAAAGGAGATGATTCATTTAAAATTAGCAGTTGACTATAGTTTTCATATTGCGTTTATTGAAATAAGTTTCTTCAATATCTCGATCATAATTCATTAAAGTCACGCGATTCATTTCAATGAATAGGTTTTTATCCGTCTATCATCGGTGTTCATTGGTTGAATTGTTTCAATCTTCTCATTCCTTGATTCAATCAATTCCAGGTCATCAATCAAAATGATTGAGGGATCGAAATGACTGATTCAGTTGTTGGAATCACCCCAATGACTTGAATCATAAATATGGAATCTTTGAAAAGAACGACCTCGCACATCTCACGTTGAGACATTCGTTATTCAATTATTTCCCTTAGTTCCTCTTGATTTCAATGTCGCTACGTTCGTCTTCGTTATCAACCTAGTCCAAAATGAATGTGGCAACATATCTCCCACCAATTTGGAGTAGTGAGGTTTCTGGATATAGCAGTCAACAGAGCGCGCCGTTGCAAGTTGAATCACCGTTTCTGAATACGGCCTTTAAATAAGTACTCATATTATGCATCAATACTTAAGTTTTATTAAGTGCTTATAATTTTTTGACTGCCTTATTTATTATAACAACGCTGTGTTAATAATTCTATGGACTTGGTGGGCAGTTAGTCTATACCCTTGCCCGGTATGAAACAAGTTAGGTTGCTGTGGACTTTTATGATAATTGATGAGATTTCATGTCTACTCGATTTTTAGTGAATTTTTGCCGTGTGTGTGGAAAATTGAAATAAAGGTACGAAACGGAAAGTTTGTTTGAATCTTCAGCTGTGGCTGACACCAATTCAATTTTTTTTTCTGAAACAGCAAAAATAAATACATAACCATAGAGTACGTATGTTCTAGAGGGCTCACGGCGTAGGCGGAAATCGTATCGTCAGTTTTAATTCTCAAAGAGCTAATAGATTTCCCTGGAGTGGCGAGCAAGAGGCGAGAGAGTCACCTTTCAAGGTCATTACCTGTCCCTCGCTTCTCCCCTTTCCTTCCCGCCATCCCCTCTTCCTAACTCTCCGTCAGTCTCCCGAGCATCCAAGGAAGGGAAGACGATGTTTGCCACGGGCTGATTGTGAGAGAAAAAATGCAGACCCTTCAGGGATATCTTTCCCGCCTAGTGAGCTGCATCTTCCACGAATCCTTCCCTCTTCCCTCTGCTTGGCTTTCTCCATTACTACTGGAAACATTTGTACAACATGCAGCTGTGAATAAGTGTTTAAACTGCCTCATGCAGCTCAAACATTGCAGTCCGAAAGCCGAGAGGAGAGAGAGGAAATTTTCAGGGGGGCTAAACGAGTAGGCTATCAGTTAGATACGGTCACGGAAGTATTCACGACCAACACAGATTTTGATGGAACTGTGAGAGAGATATGCTCGAATATCGAATGGACGTTGGAGGGATTAACCGGGATAGGCGTACGTTAGTTTTGGCTGGATCATAGCCATTTAAAATTTTTTCACAGTATTATGGCAGGAGATGCACTTTTTGCACAATTGATTGGTTCTGTGTTGTTTGCGCTCTGAGTCATATTTTCATCTGCAATACCTCCTACAAATTTTATTGTGTTTTTCCTCGCCTGGTTCTATAGGAGCCATTGAGTAGGGAGAAAAAAAGAGAATCAGCGCAATCCAAGGTCACTTCCGCGTAGCAACTGCGAGGTGAGGCGTCTCGCTGCACAAGCCCCTCCCCTCCCCACCACCAACATTCGAGCGACATTACGTCATTTCAAAAACGTGAATTGCAATAACCAGTCGGCATTGCATCACCCTGTTGGTGTCCCGCGCACGTGTCTCCCCCACCCTTCGCATTTCCTGGAGACGCAATATCCCCCCGACTTTACATCACCCAACACGTGCGGTTGCAACGTGACTCCTCCCACTCCCGCATATAAATGACTCCCGAATGATTATTAGCTCATTCAACGTTACCATGGCCTCCAGAACTGTCGCTGAGCTGCAAAGAGATCCCGAAGCCTCCCTGGAGCACACCAATCTCCGGGTGGAGAAGCAGCCAGATCCGGATACTTACATTGTATACATCCCTCATCGAGGCAAAGATTTTGTGCTTTCGGTACCTTTTAAGGCAGTTTACTACTGTGTATTCCGGCACCAGAGAAAGACATTTGAAGTGGTCGGACGGAATGCGGTTTTCTCTGGCTTCGAGAATGAGAATGGGGTAGTGGAGAGATTTAATGTAACTACTCAGGATGACATTACCGATCCGGAGAAGCGACGCCTCGCGGAAAAGCAGCACCCAATCATCTGGTGTGATGTGTACGAATGCATCCGGCCTCGAGTCTACGCAAAAGGAGGAGGTGGAATGATTCAAAGTGATTGCATTGACGGTCCAAAACCTGTGTGTTATACAGACCATAGACAATCAAAAGTGGATTATGGTATCACAGATGCTACTAAAGGTGTCCGTCTGAGAGTGATAAAGTTTGTACTCAAAATTGAATATGATATGTATATTTATTGAGAATAAAAAATGTCTTAAAAGATTTTATGTTGTTTTATTAAATAATAACACAGGGTATAGGTTAACATTTTTTTATTTCAACAAATTTTATTTCTTATACACCAATCAGCCAGCTTAAAACAATTTTTTCTGGCACACTGTAGATTACCATCCATATGAATTTCAATTAAACATCCCTCATTTGTAGTTAATTTTTTTAACGAGGGACATCCATAAATTTTCCAGATTAGCCACACGAATTCCCTCAGGAAGAAGACTGGTTATGAAAGACGCTTTTTGTGCACCCTTGGTGAATAGCAATTTGTAATGCTTTGTGTAGTTGCGCAGTATGTTCTCCAAATCATGATAATCTACGTCTCCAGAATATTCTGTCAAGCCGTGATAGTTATTTCTCAGCCAAGAAGACTCTTTTGTAAAGAGTAATCTCTGTGGTAATTTAAATAGCCACGTATTACAGCATTTGTTCTGTACAGCGATGATTGCCAACTCCTTGACAATGAAATTCCCATCGCTGTCTGTAAATCCTTGAAATTCGATAATGGCACTCATCGCGATGTATGTCCAACTTACAAGGTTTTTACGCCCAATGCCAGGGGTTGAACTTACATCAAGACCTTTTAACTTACAGAACTCTCATTCGTGCCAGAGGTTAAAAAGCCTTTCATTCACACACAGGCTATTCATCAGCCAAACCATACGTTATGTGTGCCATCTCTAATTCAAGACGTTCAAAATCACAATCCGTGATATTCTTTGCTAGTTTGGTGGCGAGAAAATGTCTCACTTTGTCACGACCATCCAACAGTCTCTGGAGAAATAAATCAATCAGCTTGAAGAGTTTCACCAATGCAAACCACTCTTCTTGCTTTAAATTAAAGGTCTTTTTAATAACCAAATGCGTCTTCCCAAAGTAATTTGCATAAGACAAACAGGAAGTTAAAAAATGCTTTTCTCCTTTGTAAAAGAACAAATCCACGTCCTTTTCACAGTTCAAGATATTTTTCCACTCGTTTTGTGAAGCAATTACACTTTTCTTTCCAACTTGATTAAATTGCACGACTGATTCAAAGTCACTGCTAGGATCGTATCCAATACACACACTCTTTGTTTTTGCACTGTTCAAGTAGTACACAGTTTGAAGTACTAAATTCTTCAAGTTGTGGAATGAAGTAGGAATGGGATGTTCAGCGGGTCTCTTTCTCTTCACCTGTGGACGATGTAGATCCGAGGCCTCCGACGTCTGCATGACGACTGATGTATGGTGACGTTATTGTCCTTATTTAGAGGTTGATGACGGAAGATGGGTGGGGGAACATTCATCAGAACATGGATCGACTTCCGCCTTTAGACGGTTGTACTGAAACCATTGCGCTAATGAATGTGCATCTCTCAATGCACAGGTACTATTACGCAATTTGTGACAAGGATTGAGGCAGGAAAAGGCAAGAAAGGAACATTTTTCGGGAGGGGGACAGTTTAACTCTTTTTCGAGAGAGATGAAAGTACGTCCCGTGAGATCGGTCAGGAACTCACACTCTGCTTCGCCGAATGCGTAGAGAGCGGTTGCACCCTCAGTCATAGCTTACAGCGTAGATGAAAGTTCGGCGTGAGAAATGAATCCCTCGTTGAAGGAAGTCTCATCTCGTTGTAGGGGGTCTGGGAAACGCAGCTTCTTTCCTCCAGCGATGAGCTTCCCATGTTTCTTGAAACTGCCCCAAAATAGACGATTTGAATCAACGTCGACGGCTGCAATCTCCGTCACCCCGCCTTGGCTATAAGTCACAGATACCACGATCTGCATTCTGCAACAGACTCTTCTCAAATAATCAACTCCTCCTCCTGCTCATCATATTTATTCGGGAACAGCACCGCTGAGCTCTGGGATGACATTTGGCCCGCCTCACTCGCTTGAAGGTCTGATGAAACAGCTTCAGAGCTCGGCAGTCGTTGAGATGAGGGATGGTGTGATGAAAGTGTGTGAGGAAATTGTGTAGTGTTTCACCTAATGATTTACTAGCGGTATAGAGGCAGCAGTATTCACCGCAAATATCCGATCGAAAGCTTTGAATTTGAACGCGGTTGCGAGTGACTGAGAATGGCTTTAAAAATTTTTTTATATTTGAGACAAAAGGAGGTAAACCGTACGAATCGAAATACTCGGCCAAATGATTGTGTAAATAGACTGCAACCCAGTGCGAACCTGGTAATTTAGATGGATCTAAATTTATTATGTAAACCCCATTTTGTGGCGATTTTGGTAACCTATCAGATGCGTAAACTCCGCGAAATATACTGAGTGGTCTTAGTAACCTGTTAATTTGAATCCCATCCATGACTAAAAGTTTGTGATAATGTTTCTGTTTTTATCAATTTCTAATGTTGCATCATACTCTGAGAAAAGTAAACAAGTAACCGTTCTCGATAATTCGTTTTCAAATCTCGCCTCTATTCTCACGACCCCTCTATCACCTAGACTTATATAATCCTCATTACCCGAATCATCGGGTGTTAGATCGAAAACTAACATAAAATAACCGTGTCCAAACATGTCGTAAGTGATTTGATTACCTCTATTGTAATGCTTAATCCCACTACCTGAGAATATCGTGTCATATGCTCGTGCCCAATACTTTTTACTTGAAAAATTACATTGTAATCCTTCGGATGGAATTTGCACACCGTTCACAAAGAGTGAAAAATTCTCGAGCGAATAGTGAGAGAGAGCAAATGGATTCTTATTCAAACTACCCGCATATGCTTCATTATCAACCATTGCAATTATAATTGTATTCGGTATTCGTCCCACGATCGCATTGTCGAGGCTCAAAGTTCGTCCACCAGAAGGAACAGTAAAAGTTTTCAGTTCCGTGCGTTTGTAGTGATATTTAGCGTTGTTGTTTTCCAGGATTTTATTATGTGCAACTAAAATGGATGGGTTAATATCGAAATGTTGAACGTATAAAGTGGCGTCTAAAATTTTCAATAGTCCATCGTCACTCCCTCCCATAAGATAGAAAGCATGATTTGATAGCAATAGTCTTATACCGATATCTACTCGATCCATCATTAACTGCATCTGGTTGAAAACATCTACGTGCAGTTTACCATACAACTCGACCTCTGCACTGTTCTTAAACCAGCCCTTGCGCCTTGTATAACCGGAATTTGATGCATCTGTCATGTTTATATCGTCTCCCGAGTCCAACTCCCACCCCACATTTCGTAAATGTGTTTTGCTTGCGTCTGTACCATAGTTTAACACATTTTCCAAGTAGCTTCTGTAATGGTAATTATCCTCTGATGGTGTGACCAACGTCCCATTGAAATAAACGTTACACTGCTCGAAGAGAGAGTGCAGAATATTGTTTACTACCCCCGGTTGATTGGTAGCGGATTCATTGTAATCAGTCCCGTCTTTTTTACAAAGTTTCACTCTAAGTCTAAGATATATGCTATTCAAATCCTTGTACGCATCCCCAGTCTTTGATCAGGAATTCTATAACCGATCGATTATCTAGCGAAGATATGGGTTTGTAGGACACGAGTCTTTTTGCTAAGATGTTAGTTTGCACCGGTGGATTGGGCTGGAACAAATCCAACGAAGATAGCATATGCTCTGCCATTATCGCGAAAAAATATCTCCTCCAACGACCTTCTTTCCTCTTCGACTTCTGATTGACTGTCGGTTTTTGTTTACGCAACTTGGTTTTATTTTATTTAACCTAGGACGTTTCACGATCTTCAACCCTCCTCCAGACATGCCTTTTATCTTTTCCTCAGCCTTGCGTTTCAAGTTCTGACCCGCATCGTTTATTCTACTGCGCAGTATCTCCTTAACCGGTTTTGTACCAAGGTCTCCAAGAGCTGCTGCTCCAGCGCTCGCGGCCTCCTTACCAACAGTCTTAAGCCCACTAAAAAGCAAAGGTTTTGCAAATCGCCACAGACCAGCGAGAAAACTCCCGATACCCCGCCCTTTTTGCACCCTATAAGAAGCCCTATACAAGGGTCCTATCTCTCCTCCCACCTGTTTGGAATAATAACCATAATATCGATCCGACACCGGCGCCATCTCTCCGTAAAATGATGTGTTAAAGTCAATCAGTTCTTTTTTATAAAGTGTAGCACCACTATTGAGCTTTGCTCTCCACTATGAAAAAATATTGGTTCACCGAGTTTATCCACCAAAAGAATTTCAACACTCTCGATATTGTTTTTCTCGACGGGGTAATAGTAAATAGGGTTGAACGTTTGATATTCCCCAATTGTTGAATTCAAGATGCGGATGCAACGACTCACAGTGTCTCCGACTAGTTGAGGTTTTATTATATCTGTGTAAACGTAAACATTTGTTGAGGAGGCTGCAATGCTTCTTTTTTCTCTTTTTCCTATGTCACCTTCAGTGTTAACCTCTGCCCTGGCACCATCGATGACTTCAGCTAACTCATCCTCTGTCAACGTTGAATCTTTCAATGATAATCTAATGAGAACAGCCGATAATAATAATAGGTCATTTTTTATCTTTTCCTTGCTTTTTCCACTAAAGCCTGACATAGTTTCATTGAATAAGTTAGCAAACGAATCGTAAGTTCCTGGAGATAACGAGTATTTTACTCCGTTCGCTGAAATTTGTACAGACCGTGGTAATATGCGTTCATCAACTCCAACCTGATTAATCCTTACCCTCAGTCTATCAATATAGCGCATTACTTCATTTGAAATGTAAGTTTGTTTTCGTGCGCTGGAGGTAATATATGGTCTTGCAAATGCCGCCGCAATACTGTCGTAAGAGTCAATGGGAATTGTAAAGTATGAACCATCTTGAAGTTTCACATTTATAACATCTTTATCCCCTCGAACTAATCCCTCTTCAGTCCGGGTCCTATTATCCTTAGGAGGTAACTCATCTGCTCCAGGAGACGCTGGGGTAAAGTTATCGATAACAGCAGGTATGTCTTCGGGAGCTTTTTTTACCTCAATGGAAGGAATCGAAATTTCAGCAAGACCGACATACCACTCGTTATTTTCTAAATAGATTCGATGACTCAACTTTGTACGATAATGAGCGATTGTATTTCTTGGGAAAAAATCCCTCGAGCTATCGCTGGGTAGTGTAAGATAAAATTCGTTCATATTTTACGGACAGAAGAAGCGGAAATCCACGAGTTAAAAGACGGTGGGTATCCGTCCCACTTGATAAAATACTCCAAATTAGGACCACTACCCCTACGTCTCAATATTTTCTCGATCTTGTACTCCGTGTCGGGAGACACACTAACTTTGACTAACTCTTCTGCATAGAAACTACCCTTTATATCCTCCCCGTTCAAATCCTTCAGTTTATAGGTTGGTATTTGTTTCAATTGATCAATGTTTCTAACTTGAAATATTTCCTTAGTATAATTTGGTGTGTATCCTTTGGTGAATGGAATCCTCTCTTTACTAATCCTCACGTAATCACCTTCATTAAATTTCGCATCCGTCTTCTTTAAGCTTTTTCTCGGACTAGCAATGATAAATGCATTTTTAGCATTTACTTGAGAGGGAGCGATCCCAATGCTAGAATGCGTACTATGGTTATAAGATCTAATGAGTTTTGGAAGCACATCGATATATTTGTGAGTTGCGTATTTTGTAAAATATTTATACATTTTTGTCTTGAGAGTTCGATTAAAGCGTTCCACGAGGCTAGCCTTAATTTCTGGATTATTTGTAGTGTAAAACTTTACACCTTCATTCGAGAGAAAACTTTTAAACTTGCTATTAACGAATTCCCCTCCCTTATCGCTCTGAATTTTCAATGGTTTGCGCTCGCGAAATATGACCTTAAATGCTTCTATAATTTCCTCTGGTCTTTTTGACTTGAGAGGACTAGCCCACGAATAACGGGAAAATATATCTATTACGGTTAAAATGTAACAGAACCCATTGTTATGCTTTTTCAAACTTCTCAAATCGTTTAAATCACACTGCCAACACTCATCTATATAGTTTACTTCGTAACGATTTCTAACAAACTTTTTTCTCGCCGGCTTGTGACGCGTGTATGCCTCTTGAGATTCCAGCCACTCTCGTATTGTTTTTATCGGGATCCCAGTCACCTTATTTAATTTGCGTTCTGTGGAAAAACCAGCAGGATGTTCGGGATCATTGTACACGCTAGCTATTACGTCGTGTCCCACTCTGACCCGAACATTTTTGGTACCCTTTTTCGCTTGGTTCGCCTTGGAATTGCTCTCGGAGATGTCCATCGCTTCTTTGGAGATGTACTTTGCTCCCTTGGAGGTGTGCTTGGCTCTCTTGGAGTTGCTATCATCCGCTTCATTTTTCTCGGAGGAGAATCGCTTTCGATTTGTTCCTTTATTCGTGCCCATGTCGAATCTAACTCTGAATTTGTCCTCTTAATTTCGGCTAACCGCCTTCTCATTGCATCACTCTCCTCAACTAGTCGTGTTGGTGGTGAGTGTTTCACTATAGGAACGTGTACTGGAGATTTAAAGTCTGACACTGAGTCAAGATACTTATCGAGTATTCTTTTATACAAATGCCAACTGTCAATATCCTTGAGCCCTTTACTTGCTAACACAAGTTTCATTTCTTTATCCAATTTACTCAACCTAGCCTTCGCATGACTTCGATCAAAGACTTCGGGACTCACTACGAGCATTTTCTGCAAACTCATTTCCCCAGCAGGCTACCAATCACACCGCTTAAAATCGAACCAAGTAGTAATGGCAAAAAGCCACATTTTTGCACGAGAAGCGCACGTTTTCTTTTTACACTCTTCCTCCGTTCAGCCAACTTTCTCAGTGTGTTACGATGCTTGGACAATTTTCGTTTCAATCGCTCATCAATCTTATGATTTCCGTTTAGAGTATTCAGACAACAATCGCAAATTGTTTTAATCAACTCCTCGTCCGAGCTATTCAATATAGCAGTACGTAGTTTAGGCTTTGCAGATTTTAGGACGTGGAGCAAGTGTTTATTGTTCTTCAATCTATTCATCGCGTTGGGGCATGTAAATGACAGTTGCCCCGTCTTGGGGAAAAATTTTGGTTCTGAAGCGGAATCTTTCGTCCGTGTCCTGTACGAGATCCAAAACTAAATAACCAAATGGTTCTTGTGTAACCTGTTTATATACCCTCTCCAATTCCCCCGATTTTTCCGGATAGACCTGCCTGGCCAAATGACCAAATTGTAACTTATCTCTGGGGTTTTTGAACGCAACAATATACTTTGAATTCAATGATATATTTCTCGATTGCGGGCTCTGATAGAAAATATTCTGCGTGATTAAAAACACCGAAATGTTAAAATGATGGCTACCTCTGGTGAATAATCTGCAAACATCTTTGCTGTAGGCTCCCTCGCTCATTAAATCATCTATAACATACAAAGTGGGAACACCACCAAATTCTTCGAAAGGTGGTATTTCGGAGTAAAACTGAACTGGTATTCTTATGTCAGGCTCACTTCCTGGGGCACAGCACCAAACCACTTGCTCTATAGAAGTATCTACCATATACCCCACTTTTTCCAAAAACTGCGTGACAAATGTGGTTTTTCCACAACCTGACGGACCCGCGCAGATGCATGTAAAAGGATGTTTCCAGGCTAACGTCATGATTAACACTGGAATTATGATTACGAGGGAACAACTTTTTATCAATTTCAATCGTTACCGAATGCCTCATTATGTGTTCGTTTTCGAGGTATTTTATAATGCCCCCAAGCAAGGGTATTGATACCATCTTCGCAGATGTATCGCTTGTCATCGAACGCATTCAGTGTTACTTTATTCATTCTCATAGTGTATAGTTCATGATTTCTGCTTCGAATTACCGTCATTTTTCGGAACTCTGTCGAGTTCTCGCGGAGACAATGCACGTAGTTTTCAAATTTTAGGCATTTTTCTTTCACGGATTTAGTTATTCCCTTTGCTTTTTTTGTCTCTTTCCCTGTTTCCATCTTGAACGAATACAATTTACTACGTAAACCTACGAAATGTGTCATAATTTTACCATCACATTCGTCCTTAAATTTACCGATTACTTTCTTGTTTTTTTCGGAAAAGCAGGGGTGATTTTTTGGATAATTGGAAGTATCAAACACGTCCAGTTTTTTAGCATATCTTCGTAAATATCATCTGTTTTTATACAATACATAAGGCTATCCGTGTCTGTGTATGCAAGTGATAATCTTTCACCGTATTTTGGAAGCATTGTTCGGTAATGAAAATCGTACATTAATGTTTTACTTAGATCCAACACACTGAAACCTATATAAATTGGCTTCGTCATTTTAATGATGGCCTTCCGCATGTGAACAGCAACTAGAGACTCAGTATATATCGTTCTATCGAGAAAAGTGGATTTATTGATCAATTTCTGCATCCTTTTTTCAGAGGTCACAAGTTCAAGGTTAATTCGCTTCCTAACATTCTCCATTGTCTTTCCAAATACGGCGTTATTCATAAGTTTATAGAAATCCTTCTCAAACTCGTTTTTGGCAACTTTCCGACGGTTGGTGTTCAAATCGATATATGGCTTTAACCACTGAGATTGACTGAACTCGATGACTCGATGTACCTTTTGGAGTCTTAGACCTAGAGAAAGAGCTTGCTTTAAATTTACGTAATGTATTACATATTTTGTTTTATTTTCGAGTGTTGTTAGCAACTTGGCATGTTTACCGTTAGGTGGAACTTTATTTTCTGAGCAAAGTGGAAAATCTGAATGCTTATCGTGAAGGTTTCGCGGATATTCGAGGTCAACCTCAAGAATATATCCCGATTCGCTGAAATCTGAAATATTGTTTACGTCTAGGGTTTGAATTTCATCAGGTGACAGCCATTTGAAATTTGAACATGGGAGTGGTCTTGAGAGGGCCCAGCCATACAAATTATTTGCGTCCAAATATGTCAAGTAGTTAGTTTCTTTTTTAGTATCATGAACCTCCATGTATTTATTGTTAGCTTGACAATATCGCTTGCAGCATTGAGATATTCCTCCTCGAATACCTTTCTCTATCATCAGTAACATATCGTAGTCTGTTAAAAGCTCAAGCTCAATACGAGTATGTTTTAGCATTGCGTCAAAAGTCAATCCCGGAGCGGTATAGTACCACGCAGGATCGAGTTTGTACGCGCTAAAACACACGTCACGAAAGTTCTCAAAAACATCAGCGAGAAGAGTGACGTCACTTTTTAGATAAACATCGCTGTAATCGCCCAAAGTGTTGCAGTTGAAAGCTTCCCAAACATTACATGCATGCGCATAGTCAGTGTCGGAAATTCCGTCATCTGTTAGACGATTGTAAAATTCTTCCTTTCCCGGGAGCAATGTTTCATCGAGTTTATTCAACGAATCTGTGTAATCATAGGGATAAACCCCCTTTCTTGTAACTAGTCGTGTCTTATCACCAAATATTTCTGTAGTATTTTTAAATTCAGTTAGGTTCGAGACTAGTGACGCTAATGAGGTGGACATGAATCGACAAGTATCAATAAATCGTACAACAAAATTGTTTTCAACTGATTTTGCAAAAGAAATGTACTTTTCTTCCGTGTTTGCTATTACAAATATTTGTCTTTCATCGTAATCCAATTCACGAACAATGAAATGACCATCATACGCGGACAGGTTATGAATGAAAACGGGGAGAAATTTAGGCATCTTGTACTGAACATTGCAAAAGGAATGAGCTGGGCCTCGATACTGCCCCGTCAGGTGATCGTGATCTCTAACCCTATCGGTACCCAACTCATTTTCGCAAATATGGCACGTCGATGCGTTTTGGAAAGCGCTCTCTTTTTCCTCGGTGAGTGGTGTCATATGAATAGTATTTTTGTACAACTTGAAAACCTTCTGGGCCTCCTGTTTCATGCACTCAATAAAAGCCCGTGCTGCATTAGGTCCCCGATACAATACTGGTTCCTCACATCCGTCTGGTGTTTTTAGCATGTAACAAAAACTAAATGGTACGTGTTTCTGAGTAGCATTTGTAAATGATGTACTAGAAGAAGGTTCACATGTACTGATGTTTTTTAGAATACATTCAAAATCAGCATATATCACGTAAGGTACACGGAAAGTGCGATTAATGTTGGTAAATTTCAATAATTTATTGTCGTCGTCGGGCATTACGATTTTACTGGGTTCACCTGTGCCCCTACATAGTTCTTTGTGAGCCTTGAGTTTTGATTCGTCATGATAGTGAGTAAAGCAACGTTTACAAATGAATATAGGATTATTATTTCTTGTTAATTGAGTTTTAATCAGCCTATTTAAGTTCTTAATCCAACAATAGTGAGCAGTATTCTCGTTAGTTATGTAAAGTAAGTCTCTATGATCCTCGAGCTCATCATCTACAATTTTTAAAGGATAAACGTTATTTTTGTCATCCAATCCAAACACATTGATTGAAATGTTATTGGCGCGTTCGAATTTAGGGATTTCATTCAGTTGGGTGGGATAAGTGATGCAATCCCAGTCGTAGGCGTCATAAAATTCGTTCGTGTTGTACAAGCTAACACGTTGAGGGTCTTTAGCGATATTTTTTGCCCAAATTGAATACTTGAAGCAAAAATGGTCGTTGTTTCTAACGTTAATCACAGAAAGGGTATTTTTAATTTTTGCTGGGAGTGGGATGAAACTAGAACCTCTTAACGGCTTATATTTGTTAATACGTAATTCCATCCCAATCACACGATATAATGTCCAACCTGATCCTTTAGCCTGAAATTCGGATTTTTCCTTCAGTAATTTTGAAAAGGTTTCATCGACAACTTCTCCAATTTTATCTACTAAGAATAGGCACTGATTGTTAGTTTTAAAAGAAGCATCCATTTCCTCTCTCTCACCCTTTTGAAATTTACAAATAAGAACAAGATTAAATTTGATGGAATTGTTCTGAATCACAGAATCCAGTAATTTTGCAATTGTACGCGTCTTGATCTCATCTAAAAAGGACACCACATCAAAATCACCGTCCTCCTCCTCTGGAGTTATCCAAAACGTCTTTAGACGCGAACCAATTGCCGACTGAATTTCATTAAACCCTCTACCAACTTGCTCATTAATTTTCATCCGGTGGGCGTTAGTGTTCTCATGAGGCATAGCCTCATCAATATTGTAAAAGATTTCACAATAAGTACAAAATTTTCTACCCTTTGCTTTATCTAACGATTCTGTCATTCTATTATAAGTTTCCATGTCATCTACCGTTTCGTTATAAAATATAATGCGTTCATTGATCCCCTTGAGCGCTGATTCTAGCTCATGTGAGGTCACATAACGCCCGGCATTAAAATTGTTTAAGATGGTGGATATGAAGGATGACATGTTTGATGATTCAGTATCCTGTATGAAGAGGAGAGATAAACTTAATTAATTGGGGATATAAGTGTTCTCGCTAAAAGTTCGATATCAAATGAAATACCTGCATTAATTGGTTAAGTTATATATGAAACATGATTAAATATAATTTAAATGTACATGATAAAGAGTTTGGAAGGTATACCGGTAACAACTAGCTCGTTTAGATGGTGGAATCAAAATTAATTGAATCATGCAAATGTAAGTCAATGCATTTTTCGGCACGAGGATTAAAACATTTTTTTCAGTTATTGGATTGTATTTAGCTATCAATATAGCATGTTTCCTGTAATAAATATCAATAGTCTTACACTCTAATTAGAGGTACCTTAGTATCCTGACCCTGAATCATTCAGGGTTTCATAGAGTTTTGATAATTTATAAAGGTAATTAAAATTAATCTAATTTCCTGTTTGTATCGTATATTTATGATTTTAACTAGGGAAGATATAAAAGATTAAATATGCTTCACCAGGCAAGAGAAAATTCTAAGTCCAAATCTAATTTTTTAGGTTAATTTTTGAAGGGCTACCGGAGCGAATTTGAAAAAACAAATTATTAATTCATATATAACGTTTAAGGAGCAACAATATTTGTAAGAAACTTTGAAAGGTTAACTCCTATAATAAGGGTGCAAGATACCCCTGACCCTGACCTCATGAGGGTCTGAAAAATTTTGATTGCTTTATTTGAAGCATAGTTAAATCTTATCACCTATACCGTTTACAGTTTGCATTTATCACTTCAAATAAAAAAGATATTAAAAGATTTATGTTCCCAAATACGAGAGAAATTTTTTAAGTCCTCTCTTAACTTGAAACCGATTTTTGGACACTTTGGGGGGTAACTATGAAAAATCAATCGGTGCTTCGTGTATAGAGTTGAAAGATGAACAAGTTTTCTAATAACTTCTAAAACCCTAACATGGAAAATAAGGGTACTTGAGTACCCTGAATCGTAACCCTTAAGGGTCGCAGAAATTTTGATTGTTATATTTGAAGGGTAGTTAATTCTTATCACCTACACCGTTTACTGTTTGCATTTATCACTTCAAATAAGAAAGATATTAAAAGATTTATATTTTCCTCAAGACGAAGGAAATTTTCTAAGTCCTCTCTTAACTTAAAACCGATTTTTTGACACTTTGGGGGGTAATTACGAAAAAATCAATCCCTGCTTCGTGTATAGAGTTGAATGATGATCAAGTTTTCTAATAACTTCTAAAACCCTAACATGAAAATAAGGGTACTTGAGTACCCTGAATCGAAACCCTTAAGGGTCATAGAGAATTTGATTGCTGCATCTTATGTGCATTGAAAAACAAAGAATCTTCCTAATTTAAACTATACCCAAATTCCTTCAAATAACGGAGTTATTAAAGATTTTCTTACAAAGCTACCTGCTACTAACCTATATTCTCCTAATACCATCACTCATAAATTGGCCCACCAAATCTAAACTTCTTGCTTTGTCAAAATTTTTTCAACGGTATTGTTTCTATACTAACCCCCCCCGAATTTTTTAGGTGAAAATGACAGTACTTGGACCAGAATTTTCCCGTACCCTAAATACCCTTAATACCCTGAAAAGGGTTTTTACGAGAAAAATATTACGGATGAATGCTTGTTGTGTGAAAGTCACTCGTAAGGATTTTTGAGGCTCTCTGATCAGTATAGAGTGTTTGCATGGGTGAGGAATAAGCATGAAACCCTTTCCATTTAGTGCATACATGTTTGAAGTTCTCATATGTTTAATGAAAATTCCATGTGTTTTGTTATTAATTTATTATTTAAGTTTTAATAACCTTTGTTTTAGCATCGAAATTCTGGAGGGTAAAACGACCTGTAATTGGCTATTCGTTACGTGACGTCATCTCCCATATTATAGTTGCAAGCAGACGGGAGCATTGACGAATAACTTATATTTCACGTATTTTACGCGATATTTCTTCATTTTTCTGCAAGTAAATTTGCAAAATGGAACCTGGTTTCGTTAAGGCTTCTTCAAATAACCTCACAGACGTTGACTCCTTCGTGATCGGTGTATACCTAGGGCCTATCTTCGTTTTTGTAAGGTCTGTAACTTCATTGTCTCCCGAGTTGGGAGAAAATAGACTCGTGAAGCGTTTCATCCAACAATTAAGTCTCTAACTCGATTGCATATAGACGATGAAGTAAAGAGTGAAGTGAGTTGTGAATGTAACATCTTCGAGGAATTTATTTCTTCCATGCTGGTTCAACCAACCGTATGCATTTCGATCAAAGGTATCTGACTATTGCGAAGGGGATATGTTTCATATTTGGACTAGTTGTGCCTTAGGGATACATCGAACGCGTATTAATTTGCATTCGTTTGTTCGCTTCTAAGTTCTGTTTGATTTTATTACGTATTAACCTATTGCCAATTCATTTTGAGATTTAGTCAATGTTTACATTTCACGCATATTCGTTGCGCTTTTGTTCGTTATTGTTTTGGTCATATTTTGGTTACGGTAGGAGTGATAGTGAAATTCTAAGTTTTTTGATGTTACAATAACTGGTTTAGTAGGTAATTTGTTTCAGACTATTCATTTAGTTGTCTTCGCAATGTTAACGTGAAATAACGTAAACTGATTCTAAGTTGTTAGTGATGTGTGGGAAGTGAGATGTGAAGAATCCTTACGAATTTTAAGGGGTGCAAATTATTTTAGTGTGGTGTGCAGAGTGATTGGAAAACCGATAATTATGCTTTATTAGTGTTACATAATAGTGTTTTATATTTATTGTGAGCCAAGTTCTTCATTGAAGCAGTTGATTCGGCATATACTGATTATAAGTATTAAAAAGACAGCTCGTGAAATGTGTGCGTGGTAGTGCTATTTGTGATATGATGAGCAATAAATAAGTACAAGTAAGGGTAATTTTGCATAGTTTTTTATTCATTAACACCTCTAGTAAACTATTTTTCCCTATGTTTCCGCACTTTTATGCTGTCAATATTTGAAAATTTAAATGTAGGGAGGCAGGTTGTTGTGTTTCCTCAACTATAACATTTTAGGGGTAAACATATGTTACTAATTGCTCGCATGTAGGTATTTGCAATGCATCAAATTTGTACCATTTATACATTTACCGTAACGTTATTTTCTTTACGATTCTTTACTGCATTGTAAATTCTTTAAATTTTCCTTTTCCACTCCAACGTTGTTTATATCTGCTTTTCGAGTATAAATGCTTAAAATACTGACGTTACCAATTATGTTTTTCCATAGTCATCAAGCATACATAATGAAAGTAAGCATCCGAAGTGAAAAAATATGCAATGTATATCATCAATGAATACACGGCCGTTTGTATACAAGAATAACTGGATCTCAAACATACATATGCTTCAGTATTACGCATTAGTCTCTCCTTTCTGAATGGAATAATAAACTCTTTTGTGTGTAATAATGGCATCGACTTAAGATCCCTCCGGGCTGCCAATAACCATTTCCGTCGTAGTTCAGGCTTATCGGGAACATCCACAAAAATCTTGTTCGGTGTAGAAACACGGGTGCTCCCACGTATCGGAACAAAACAATATTCATTCCGGAATTTTGTCCCACAAGCCATTAATCTATCTTCGCTCATGGCTACGAACTTAAAGAATTATTGTACGAAATATACCACTAAATTATAGTAGGACAGATGGTTTATTCCGTCAGATTCACCTCAGTGTTCGTAAACAACAATAAACAAGGTTTCCATCAATCGCAGATGATCGGAGGAACTGCAGTCAGTTGAGTATGGGGATTGACGTCACAAGCCGTCTGGCATGGCGGCGGAGTGTTTTAAGCGCAACATTGATTTTGGAATGTTTATTTGTTAATAACAAATTCGCCCATGGTCGTACGACTGTAGGAGTTGGAATTTTGCTTAATTAAACCAAACTGATATTTTTAACAGGCCTCACCAAAAACGTGCAAATACTCTATTATCGGATTTAATGACCTTTCATTTCTATGGACTTATTATAAATATAACCAAAATAATATGGAATCAGAATGACACTCACCAATTCACTGTCTGAGTTGGTCCTCCCGATTTCTGTCGACTTCTTATATCGACGATAGCTATTAGGAAGGTCCTCGAAATTTTTGCTGACTTCTTTAGGTGAAGATCACTGTGCTGGATCCTTGAAGCAAGAGAATGAGTCCGCTCCGATTTGGTCAGGCTTATATATCCATGAAAATGAGGGGTGGGGGGTTGCGAAAGCCATGTCACGTTGCAGCCGCACGTGTTGGATGATGCAATTTCAGGCGGATATTGCGTCTCCAGGACACGAAAAAGAGGGGTGGGGTTGCGTCATATTCTTTGTGAAAGCCAGGTCACGTTGCAGCCGCACGTGTTGGGTGATGCAATGTCGGGGGGATATTGCGTCTCCAGGAAATGCGAAGGGTGGGGGAGACACGTGCGCGGGACACCAACAGGGTGATGCAATGCCGACTGGTTATTGCAATTCACGTTTTTGAAATGACGTAATGTCGCTCGAATGTTGGTGGTGGGGAGGGGAGGGGCTTGTGCAGCGAGACGCCTCACCTCGCAGTTGCTACGCGGAAGTGACCTTGGATTGCGCTGATTCTCTTTTTTTCTCCCTACTCCATTGTAAATGAGGAATCAGGTAGAGCCTTTATTCTTCCTTGTAAACTGCATCTCCTTAATTTTTTAGTTTTAAGTTGAGGCTTTCTGGTGGGTAATCCAGTCTTCCACTTAGTGCAAGTGATCCGGGATGAAGTCCACATCAGTGATTTGATTGAAGGACGTGGAAATAATTGCCAAGTCGTCAGCTTGAGGCCGAATGGTCATCCGAGTGAGTAGATCATTAATGAAGACGTTTTGACTACATTACCGTTGCTGTAGAATCGGGACAGGATTTATCGTTTTGGAGAAATGTAAATGAAAGGGTACACGTAAATGCTTTACGGGGTAGAATGTCGTTCGAGCCTGCTCAAGCAAAAATTTTTCCTTTGAAACAGAGCTGATTCTGGGCTGAAACTCCGCTGAATTTGTGGAAACTGTCTTGAAACGACCTTGTAACTGTACTGCACTGCATTGTCCTCAACAAGAAAAAGGGCACTTAACTGAAACTCTGATGCCATTCTCCCTTGCAAGTCCATTGCATTTGAACTGCTTCTCCCTTGCTGCATGTGTGCCCCACTGATACTGAACTGGGTAATAGCCTCAGGCCAGGCCGACTTTATGACACCACTGCATCTCTTGTCGCATGTCTTTACTGCCTTGCCACAGATCAGCTGCAACATTTGGGTATCCCCTCACCCTCATAAATTTGAACTGCTTCTCCCTTGCTACGTGTGTGCTACCCATCGTAAGTTTTTCCAACATACAGAACCCATCTACCGGACATATAAGCGACCCCGGTTTTCAGCGGCAATGTATTTTTTAAAGTTAGCTTTTGGCAACACGTACATCTTTTCCCGCGCGTAAAGCTGTCGGTTGCCGTTATTTCTCTCAAGTTGCTACGAGCGACAGACGAGTGGTGAGCGTGGGTTTTGGCATGAAATGATTGATGGCATAATTATTTTCCCGGTACTTTGACGGTTGTTAACGGCAAGAATTAATCGAAATAAAGGTGAAGGGGAGAACGAGGTCGGTGGTGGTGACTGCAGTCATAATTGAAGGTAAGCGTTTTAACTCCTCTGATGGCATGTTTATTCCTTCCATGTTTAGCCATGAGAACGTTGACATTGAATTTGTGTTTTAATCCGGGCAGGTTTAAGGATTTCGAGCTCATTTTTCGGGGTTCATGCCGCCAATAACGAATTCTTCTTTCAACGCCTTGGAGACTGCCATCCACTTTTCCTGCCTCATGGATACCCCGGACGAGGAGGATAATACACCCACGAATATTACAATAGTAATGTAGTCCCCTTGAATACACCGACCGGTCATCAATGCCGTGCCGTCCGTAAGTCATCCTGCGGAGGATCGGACGCGGTGATCTCGAGCGGGCTTTCGAAGAAATAAGGAATGCAGGTGGGTTTCGCTATAGTGCAATGTATATTTACTGCTTATTATTTACTGCTGATTGTTCTGAAATCTTGCGTAGTTTTCGTTTAGAATTCACACATAGCCTAAGTAACGAGTCATCGCTTCGTTTTTCATTGAACTATGTTGCAAAGCGCATGCTTCCCAAGTGATAATTTAAGTTTTGCTTTCTATAATTTGAATGCTTCACATTAATGCACCATATAACTAATAAGCCAAGCAAAGGAGAGTTTTTATGTGCAATTTTGCTAATTTGATTTTGAGTTAAGTCGTTTGTGATTCTCATCAGTCGTGTTTCTTCTCTATTGCAGGAGCATCTAACTTCCATGACTTCTTTCATTTGGAATGTTTTTGTATGCCCCTTTGACAGTTATTAATTTATTGATGTATTTTCATTTTCTAATAAATTCTGTGTTGAAAAATGTTGTGGTCATTGCAGTTACAACTATTGTTGATCGCAATCACCTGTTCACCATTAATCTTTTATCATGAATGCAAAATTGTGGGAGAAATCTGTTATGTGATCACCCACTGTTGGCTGAGTTGCGCAAGTTGTTAATTTGCAGTGTTTCATATGATTTGACAAGGGAGTTTTAATGGATTGGGTAGGGGAAATGTATTCAGCCAAACAAGGGAGTTTCAGCCTACCTATCCAATGGAGTTTCAGTCTAGCTGGCCAAGGGAGTTTCAGTCTAGCTGGTAGCCAAGGGAGTTTCAGTCTAGTTAGTGGCCAAGGGAGTTTCAGTGTAGCTAGCCAAGGGAGTTTCAGTTTAGTCGGCCAAGGGAGTTTCATTGGAGTAGCTGGAGTTCTTTATTGCACTGCTACTGCACTGCCATCCCTCTTCCAAACTCCACTGGTTTTTTTCAATTTCAATGCAGTTTCAGCATAGAAGCAAGGCAGTGAGTTTCAAGGTAGTTTCAGCCCAGTTTCAGTCAAGTTGCAAGAGAGAAATTTTTACCTGAGTAGCGGGTTACATCACCTTCCGTTCACTATGTGCAGGTGTTCTTCTCTCAAGGGGGGGGTTTGGGTAAACTTGCTGCTAGTCCCGTACACATAGGAAAATTCCGTTCTTGAACTAGGCGGATGAATTGTGGGAGGGGGGATGGGAAAACAGCATGTTCACTTCACATACACACGCACACATTCACACAAAATTACATAAGCCTTCCCTACCTCGTAAAAGCCAATTTAGACGCCCATGAGCCGCGCCCAGCGGCTTCGGTGACAAACAATAATACTACATATTGTGACGGTACGCGCCCGGTTGCCGTGCACCGTCGAACTGGGATCACGATCCGAGTTCTTAATTTTTCGTAGGTTCTGGGGCTCGCGGTGAAGAGGGGAACTCACGGCATTGAACGCAATGGCACAGCAAGAGGATGAATGACCTCGTACACAGCGAATGACTGTCATACAAAAATTTATTCAGAGAAAATAAAACGAACACTTTTGTCCTTAAACACTAATGAGGGATGAAAGGTGATGCTGACTTGGGTTAGACATCAATGATACACTTGCAAAAAAGAAAAACGAAGCAAATATACCAGATACAAAAAGAAAGAAATCTTGCATTTAATAAATGAGGGATGATATGACTATTGGGGTAAATGAACAAAAATGGACAAAAATAACACTGAATATCTCAATGATTGCTATGACACGGGCACTCGTTATCTTGCTCGAGTTGCGACAAAAACCACTGTACTTCAAAGGCAATTATGGGTAATGTTCATTGTTCTACTTTCAAATGTTACACGCTCCACGTTCCGTTCAATCAAAAATGAGTCTGACGTCAACCAGATGGGATGACGCGAACGGGAGAATAGTGATACAATTTAAAATGGTCTTTAGACCGAGAAAGAGTGACGTGAGTTTATGCCAGGAACCACATGGTTATTAGGATGACACACGTGCACACTGGGGACTTTCTTCGCTCAGGGCGCGTGGGCTGGCTGGAGCGGGGGAGGATCGGGATTATTTCCCCGTCCCGGGAGAGGGTTTAGAGTACTTAAGTGTCAAAGACGGCGGGTCCGAATCCTGGTCGCCGGGTCACGATGCGTCGATCGGGGGGAACTACATCCCGCGAATCCTTGGACGATGTCGTGATGTCCTGACGAAAAATCGAGGACACTTTTCTCGTGCCTCGCTGTACTCCACGCTTTCCTCTCCGGCACGCCTTCCCCTGGTCGCGTTGCCCGACCTCCAGAATGCCGTAGCCCTCTTCTGCCGCGGCCCCGTCTTATTGCCCCACCTCGGCACGGTCACAGCTGGCCTCCGTCCTCTCTAGCGGATCAACCACCGCTTTCTCCGGAATCGACCACCGAGTTCCCACAATACCGGGCCTTATATACCCATTAAAAAACAAAACATGCTAAATGATAGCAGACGACACAAGAAAAAAAAAGAAGGTCGCTCATCGCTTGTTGTTGCCGCGCGCCAACATGAATAGGGAAAAAGACGCGGACGCAGAATGAGCCGTGACGAGGCTTTTCGTCACAATATATTTATTTTAACGGGCACAAGTCCTTTTACAAATTAAAATACAGGAATTGCACAATTATCCGTACAAAAAATGTATATACTGTAAAAAGCGTACAAGGGATATTAGACATGCCTATTAACACATTCCGTGCTGACCGTTTTTTGAAGAAAATGCCCTGTGGCTGACTTTTTGGCAAAAATTTGTATTTTTTTATTATTATTTTAACGAAGTGATCTTATGATTTGTGATGCCTGCTACATGTTTTCGCACTTTTTTTAAAAAAATAACCCTTCATTTGATAAAAATTTGAAATTTAAATTTTCTAAGTATCCTGTCAAACTTTTGATACCGTCCCGCAACACACCTTTATGTTTCCCACATTTCTTTGCTCTTTGTCAGTACTGTAGCGAAAACCCGTTCAGACTTTATCACTTTCTGGAAAAAAATAATGGAAATAGTAATGCAGCAAACATTATTTTTATAATCTGAAAATGATACATTTAAATACGATTTTAAATGTTTTATTGCTCAAAAGAAAATATTGCGAGTATTACCAATATTTCCAGCAAAAGTGTTGCTCCCTATGGTGGAAAAATTATTATGAACGATATGATATCCTCTGGATAAGATTTTATAATGATATACATTGGTTTATAAATGAAAGGGGAAATTTGTATAAACGAAGAATTGTTGCAATGAAACATATTGTTTTACAAATAAAAAATTGACCAGCATTTTTAGAATAATTTTTCAGTCAGTAAATACTTTGCATAAAATAATATCTTTTTAAATAAATATTGAAATAGAAAATATAAAAGGTAAACATTAAAAAATAATTTTTTCCCGCTGGGTAAATAATTTTCCGCATCACAAATTCTTGTGATACTTCTGGAAACAGTCAAGACACAATCTAGGATCAGATAGGCAGGTGGGGCTATAATATGATGTATCCTGGTGGACATTATTCTTGAAGCACTGCCTACATCTCTTCTGTTTTCGTCTTTTCTGTCTATCGTGTTTTTCATATAATCGGGGAAATCCTATATAAGTCCTAATAAGCCCTTGTTTTTGGTTGAGGCAGACTAGGATGACTATCTCCTCAAAGGGATCGAAGGTACAGATATTGTCATAAGAGATTCTATAACTGGAATTAGAAAGTCGATGAGAGGAATTTTTGAAAACTTTTCTTTGAATAAAAATTACGTTTCAGCAACAGTGATTTCAGTAGGTGGATTCCCAATTTTTAGTACCATTAGATGAATTTTCTTTCAATGGGAAAGTCAGACATCATTTGATCCCAATGATCGATGCCACAATTTTAATTGCTATTTTCAACCACCGCCTGTGGCTTTCTTGGCGTGCACCCTCGCCTTTTCGTAGATTCGTTCATTTTTAGCGATGATCATCCGCACTTCCCTCTAATCCGTCCACCTTAGGATACCGATTTTATGCTCATGAAAGGCCTCCACCACCTCACTTTTCTTTAATTCGTAGCAGAGCACCAAAAGAGGAATAACTTTCTTGCCTCTCCTCAGTGTCCCCGTCAAGTTAGGTTTCCCATTTGGATGGAATCTAGAACTGGCTACACTGTTATAAAAGTTATCAATATGAAAGGATTAGCCTCAGTCAAAATGATCCTCCATCATTTGTTTACCATCTTCTCCGACTCCCCTTTTCCAGACACTTCTGAGTTGGAGAACCTGCAGCGCCAAACCCTTTGCTTCCGTCAACATATACAACTTCATTGCGTACCTGTAGCGCTTCCCCTCATATATTCACTATATCCCAGCCTAGCTCTCCATGGAATCATAGACTCTTCCAAACTTAGGTCACGTGAGCGGTTCACTACTTTTTCCACTGTTTCCTTGAATGCGTCTATATGGGGCTAATTTTGAATAATCAGTGGGCCAGAGGAGTGTAAGAGTCAGAGAACGTAGATAGGTTCTTGTTGATTTGAACGGCTTGGAGAATAGACATGAATTGATCAAGCGACTTCTCTCTCCTGAACCAATGCAAGTCATATAAAGATCAAGCTTTTCAATTATAGGAGATACGGGAGATTTGGATAATTCTAGCACGAAAAATAAGGCCAAAAAGTGGGGAAATTCTTCTATGGTTTCCTTCAGGACACGTATTGCCCATTTTATATCCTCGGATGTATATATCCTCGGGCCGGATCAGTTTCTCCGAGTTCGGCGGTATGTGACTGGGCTAGTGGAAATTGTTCTCTTAGGCATTTTTTTTGTTGGGGAGGATGCCAAATAGAATGCTTGTAAGTATTTCGGATATTATGGAAAAAATCAAGTAATGAGTCTCTAATTCAAATGCTAGTGAACATAAGGATGGGGAAGTCTGGCTATTGTGCAGGAAATGTAAATAGTAAAAATAAATTGCAATGTGGAACCAGGACTTTACTGAAGTTATTGTAAAATTTATGGAAATATATTATTTCATGCATAGCAGCAAATAAACAGGGATAACAACAAATTTTGCCATGATGAAATCATAGCAAATAAAATTCACTCTGAAACTTAAAAAGTATAAGAACGGAAGCATTTATTGTTATCGTAAGGATAAAAATACACATACCTGGAGTATGTCCGAAATTAGGCAACCAGCTAAGCAATCTACCACGATAGCGTTAATTGACGTTAAAAATGAAAATAGCAACAAGGGAAAAATATCTGTATTCCTCCTTGTAAAAACCAATTAAATAAACACAATCTAATCATTGCGTTAAAAGTCACAAAGAAAGATAAAATACCTTGTAATAAAGTAATTACCTATCCTCGTCAAATGTAAAAGCTTCTTTTTATTATTTCGCTTTGAATATTTGCAAAAGTTTTTTTTTAAGGTATAAGAACAATTATGAGAATATACAACTGTTTTTTGCATTATAAAATTAAAGTAATCAAAAAATACACTGTAAAAAGCCACCCCCAAAGACGTCCTTGCAGAGCAAAACCGGGTAAAATAGAAAAACACAGAAAAAATCGAAAAAAAAATTTTTCGGAGCTTTCCGCACGGCAAACAGGCGAAGAGTGGTGACTGACCCTCTCCCATACCCTAACAGCGGTGGCTGGCGCTCAGGGCGGAATATAACGCAAAAGGGAATCATGACGTAGCGTCTACGTCATCAGTCACTGGGTAGTGACTGCCATGACGTAGACGCTACGTCATGAGCACGGAACGTGTTAAGAAGTACGATACGAATATTAATCTTCATTTGCAACATTGATGGAAACACGAATAAAATAAATTGAAGAGTAAAACTAGATAAACACATTTAAAATTAAAACAAAATAGTTACAAATAGACAGGCAATAAATTATATAGTTATACATATACTGAAATTTGTTCTTAAGCATGAAACAGACTAAGAAGGTAGGTAATAAATATGGGTTTGTAAGGAATTTTAAAATGAAAATTTTAATTGATGAAAAATATCAACATCTGAGCATATATTATTAAAATCTCTTACTATCATGTAACCTAAGCCTAAGCTAACATTATCCTGTAAGCTAGGACTATGCTTGTAATGTAGCAGGTAACCCCCACAGAACTATAGATATGGTCCCAAAAAGTGTTATGGTGAGAGATGCAATTGCTTTCCCATGCTCATAATTACGGAAGTTCCCATACTGAAGTTAAAAAGATTGCTTTAACGAATAGAAACCAATCGTGAGAACAAGTCGAGTTACAGCTAAGGCTACTGACTTTTTGAGTAGAATTTAGACAGTTTACCATATACTTACTTCATAGGATGTCCGAAATTTAATACAGAACATTGGCGGTATGGAACAAGTTTTGAATTACGAGTAAATGGATAAGCGTGATTAGACAATTTGTCTTCTATGAACCAGCTAAAGGTTTTACTTTAAAAGAAGACACCCGATAGAAATGCATATACTAATGCTAGACAAACCCATTTTCATCTCACGAATAGCATATTATATATTAATGCAACTAAAATTAAAGGAACGGAACTTTCAACTCAGATTTAACGTATGTGAGAATATATCTTACTAACATATTGTTTGTGGGCAGTTGGAGGTTTGGCACAGGAATTAATATTTCAGTTGGTTGGATTGAACGTGCTATCTGCAGTGGCACCGACTCCATGGAGCTTGAGGGGGCCCGAGCCCCCTCAAAAATTCGTTATAGGTGTGAGGAAAAAATGTATCAGACCTGTCAATTTTCCCCGAATGGTCCAGATATCGAGATTCGAGTTATCAGGGTTCTAATTTTGATCATATGAATCTTCTAAAATGCTTATAAAACTTAAAACTAACTACTTATTAAATTTCCTACGGCAAAATTCCATGTTTGGGCCCCCCAATATTTTTTGTAAATCGGCGTCCCTGGCTATCTGTGAAGTGACTACAATCGCATCTCGAATGCAGGCCTCTGTTTCAGTAGAAGACCTCAAATTGTCATCAGCTGCCTCATCTCCCTAAATACTCTGTAGAGGGAGTTACAATTATAAACAACTCACCTCCTTCTTAATCAAAAAATAACAAATGCTGTCAGTCTTCGTGAAACATGATTTTTTAAATCTCGTCAATGCCGTTACATAAAAATATAGGGGTGCCTGCAAATCAATCGCTCAAAAGATAAATGGCTGTTAGAAACAAAACTGGATAAGAAGGGTCTTGATAGACTCGGTTCATATTATGGCTCCATTACAACATCAAAGAAGATTGGAGGCATTCGAGATGTGGGTATGGAAAAGAATGGAGAGGGTGAAATGGACGGAGAGGAAAAGGAACGACGAACTGCTGGACATGGTAGTAGTGGGGATTTGGCGAGTCTGGCGCATGACGTCACAACGTCCCCTTTCATTCCCAGTGCATTCCAGACACGTGCCGCACCCATAGCTTCTCCCACTCGAGTTGGATATGTTCGCATTAGCAGTTACCAAGGTCTAAACACGTGCGGTTGCAACGTGAATCGTATTTCCCCGTCTCGGCATCGGAAATAACCGAAAAAACACCTCTAACTTCTTTGTTATTGAACATTTTTGAAAATAAATGCTTTTAAGTGAAAGAGCAAGTAATTACCAGTAAAAAATATCTCTTACACTTTTTCGATACAAGTCATAGTTATGAAGATAAATAGTATCTTGTCTTATAAACAATTGTTGATTATTAAAAATCGCAATAACTTTGTTAATATTTATGCTATGATTTCCATTCAAATTCCTATCATCATCAAATTTAATCTTGAATACTTAAGCATTTCCAAAAATTTGTCACCACAGCGATAAATACTCATTTTCAGAACCCTCCTCAAAAACTGCACATATTGTCTATGGGATGAGGCAAGGCTATAAGTGAAAGGCGTTTCCAAGCGATCTAAGTGGGATGGGTAGGTTACGCCTAGGAGGCAAGGCTATAAGTGAAAGTCGTTTCCAAGCGATCCAAGTGGGATGGGTAGGTTACGCCTAGATTTGCCCCTTCCACGGTACCTTCTAAGCAGTATATAAGGCCGTGAAGTCTCTGTGAAAATCACCAGCGGTCTCAGAACTAGTCTGATTCCATCGGTCCAACTGAATCATCGCGTAGGTCTTCAAGAAGTGAATTCTGCATGAATTCTGTATGAGTTCTGCATGAATTCCAGAAGAATCATCAGAGACTCGGACGCCGAAGGAGTTTGCCGCTTTAAGGTAAATATGATCCGTAAAACTGAGTTTTTCGGATTTTTTTCTATTTTTTCTATTGCTTCTGGAACCGAGAAAATTCATGAGCATGTTATGCTCAATACCCCCCTTCGACTCCCGGTCAAAAAACAGGATGAAATTTTTTAAGTATCCTAGGATACTAAGGGTATGGTAGAAATCCTGGTCCTAGTACTCTCGTTTTCTCCTCTAAAATTCGGGGAGATTAGTTAAGGAATAATTCCGTTTGAAAAATTTTGATAGAGCAAATATTTTAGATTCGGTGGGCCAATATATGAATGATGGTATTAGGAGAATATAGGTTAGTAGCAGGTATCTTTGTAAGAAAATCTTTAATAACTCCCTTATTTGAACAAATAGGACCATAGTTTAAATTTGAATGTTGATGAGTAAGTGACAACTCATCTTTTTTGTGTAAAAGAAATCATCTCACTTCAAGGGCGTGGCCCCTATACTCTGGAGATACTTCCTGCGATTGTCTATAACTCCCTTATTTGAACAAATAGGACCATAGTTTAAATTTGAATGTTGATGAGTAGGTGACCACTCATCTTTTGTATGTAAAAGAAATGACCTCACTCCAAGGGCGTGGCCCCTATACTCTGGAGATAATTCCTGCGATGGTCTATAACTCCCTTATTTGAACAAATAGGACCATAGTTTAAATTTGAATGTTGATGAGTAAGTGACAACTCATCTTTTTTGTGTAAAAGAAATCACCTCACTGCAAGGGCGTGGCCCCTATACTCTGGAGATAATTCCTGCGATTGTCTATAACTCCCTTAATTGAACAAATAGGACCATAGTTTAAATTTGAATGTTGATGAGTAAGTGTTCACTCATCTTTTGTATGTAAAAGAAATCACCTCACTCCAAGGGCGTGGCCCCTATACTCTGGAGATAATTCCTGCGATGGTCTATAACTCCCTTATTTGAACAAATAGGACCATAGTTTAAATTTGAATGTTGATGAGTAAGTGACAACTCATCTTTTTTGTGTAAAAGAAATCACCTCACTCCAAGGGCGTGGCCCCTATACTCTGGAGATAATTCCTGCGATGGTCTATAACTCCCTTATTTGAACAAATAGGACCATACTTTAAATTTGAATGTTGATGAGTAAGTGACAACTCATCTTTTTTGTGTAAAAGAAATCACCTCACTCCAAGGGCGTGGCCCCTATACTCTGGAGATAATTCCTGCGTTGGTCTATAACTCCCTTAATTGAACGAATAGGACCATAGTTTAAATTTGAATGTTGATGAGTAAGTGACAACTCATCTTTTGTATGTAAAAGAAATCACCTCACTCCAAGGGCGTGGCCCCTATACTCTGGAGATAATTCCTGCGATGGTCTATAACTCCCTTAATTGAACGAATAGGACCATAGTTTAAATTTGAATGTTGATGAGTAAGTGACAACTCATCTTTTTTGTGTAAAAGAAATCATCTCACTCCAAGGGCGTGGCCCCTATACTCGGGAGATAATTCCTGCTATGGTCTATAACTCCCTTAATTGAACGAATAGGACCATAGTTTAAATTTGAATGTTGATGAGTAAGTGACAACTCATCTTTTTTGTGTAAAAGAAATCATCTCACTCCAAGGGCGTGGCCCCTATACTCGGGAGATAATTCCTGCTATGGTCTATAACTCCCTTAATTGAACGAATAGGACCATAGTTTAAATTTGAATGTTGATGAGTAAGTGACAACTCGTCTTTTGTGTGTAAAAGAAATCATCTCACTCCAAGGGCGTGGCCCCTATACTCTGGAGATAATTCCTACGACCGCCTATAACTCCCTTATTTGAACAAATAGGACCATAGTTTAAATTTGAATGTTGATGAGTAAGTGTCCACTGATCTTTTGTATGCAAAAGAAATCACCTCAGTCCAAGGATGTGACCCCTTTACTCTGGAGATAATTCCTGCGGTGGTCTATAACTCCCTTATTTGTGGATTTCTTACCCTATTTGGGGTGAAAGGAAATAGGGAACGACTTTGCTATCCACCCGAAGAGAATTGAGCTAGGTATTTGCCACACTGCTGGCGTCATTCAGTAGCAGCTTTGCGCATTCCTTACCTTATTTAGGTGTAAGGAAATGCATAACTTTGTCATCTATCCGTGAGGATTGACCTCGGTTTTTTTCCACTTAGTTGGAATACCTCTGCAGCTGACATCATACAGTCTTCTCAACCCATTTGGCAGCCATCCGCTGAAGAGTAGGAGGAGAAGATTTTCTATTAAAAATACCGATCGAAGACGGAAACTTTCATTGCAATCTCGTCATTTGATCCGAGAACTTCCTCTTGGTGACTACTCCTCAAAGACAACGTCATCTGCTCTTTACGAAGACAACGTCATCGTATCTACATCTTGGTAAGTCCAACTTTTTAGCCATATTCCAAGTTCCCGACTTAAAATAACAGCTTGAGGAAGTTATCATCGCAGAAAAAACTAACATTTGATTTAAATTGAGATTTTAAGTAGATGGTACGCGTTACGAGGTTAGAATCGAACGTTTTTATGATCCTACAATTGATCCAAGACGAAGAATGAGATAAACTTTTCTCTATTTTTTCAGATTTCTCACATTAATCATGACATCCATTACAGACATCATTTTTAACTTTAAAAACAATGCATACACAACTAAAGAGGATCTTGAACAGGCTTTAGCGTGCATTTACAGAAAAGTAGCTTTTGAAAACGATAGTATTGATGAAATGGAAACTTATCATGAAATGAAAGATGCATTAGATAAGGCACATGGTAGAAAATTTTGCTCTTACTGCGAAATCTTCTATAACATTGATGAGGCTATGCCACATGAGAATACCAATGCACACCGGATGAAAATTAACGAGCAAATAGGGAGAGGGTTCAATGAAATTGAATCGGCAATTAGATCCAGGCTTAAAACCTTTTGGATAACTCCCGAGGGGGATGCTCAGGACGTCGTAACTTTTCTCGATGGAATAAAAAATCTATTGATTGAGAAAATTAGAGAGCAAATAAGGACGAACAGAAGTATAAAGTTCAACCTTGTATTGATTTGCAAATTTCGAAAAGGAGAACACGAAGAGCTAGATACTTCATTTAAAACTAGTAACCACCGTGTCCTACTTGTTGATCAGTTAAATGAGATTGTGGACGAGAAATTTTCTAAACTTTTAAAAGAAAAGTCCGAGTTTCAAGCAAAGGGGTCAGGATGGACTTTGGGTGAAGTTGTAGGTTTAGAGCTCCGCATTAACAAATACACCCCCCTTCGAGGTTCAACGTATATAGATTTGCCACGAAAGATAAAAAATACCAAAGCAGTTATAAACGCGGAAAATGAAGACCAGTTTTGTTTCAAGTATGCGATATGGGCAAAAAATATCGATAAAGACCCCCAGAGAGTTTCAAAGTATAATACTAATATATTTCATGAAAGTTACCATTGGGAATGTGTCGATTACCCGGTCGATCTGAAGGATATCCCCAAATTCGAGCGCTCCAATAACATTTCAATTAATGTGTTTGGACTAGATGATAAAAACAATGTGTATCCTATAAAAATTGTAGATTATGAGCTTGAGGATCATCGCGACCTCCTCTACATTACCAACGAAACAACTGCTCACTATTGCTGGATAAAGAATTTTGAAAGACTCGTGCGCTCCCAAATAACAAAACACCAACACAAAATCTTTATTTGCAAACGGTGTCTAACTTATTATCATGACGAACAAAAATTGCAGGCTCACAAAGACTTATGCAGAGGAACGGGGACGCCAAGTAAAATAGTGCTACCAGACGAGGACAATAAATTATTGAAATTTACCCATATTAATCGCACTTTCCGTGTACCTTACGTGATATATGCCGATTTTGAATGTCTACTTAATAATGTAAACACATGCGAACCGTCCTCTAGTACTTCGTTCACTAACATCATACAGAAGCATGAACCATTCAGCTTTTGTTATATCATGATCACTCCAAACGGATGCGAAGAGCCAGTATTGTATCGAGGGCCTAATGCAGCACGTGTTTTTATTGAAAGTATAAAAGATGAAGCCCAGAAGGTTTTCAAGTTGTACAAAAATACTATTCCTATAACACCACTCACAGAGGAAAAAGAGAGCGCTTTCCAAAACGCATCGACGTGCCACATTTGTGGGAATGAGTTGAACGAGGATAGGGTTAGG
Source organism: Ischnura elegans (assembly GCF_921293095.1). Taxonomy (NCBI): domain Eukaryota; kingdom Metazoa; phylum Arthropoda; class Insecta; order Odonata; family Coenagrionidae; genus Ischnura; species Ischnura elegans. The sequence goes on from NW_025791657.1 coordinate 2,896,089, forward strand.
GATCACGATCACCTGACGGGACAGTATCGAGGTCCAGCTCATTCGTTTTGCAATGTTCAGTATAAGATGCCTCAATTTCTTCCAATTTTTATTCATAACCTGTCCGCGTATGATGGTCATTTCATTGTACGTGAGCTAGACTATGATGAGAGGGAAATATTCATTATTCCAAATTCTGAAGAAAAATATATCACTTTTTCCAAGTCTATAGAGGATAATTTCAAAATTCGTTTTGTCGATACCTTTCGATTTATGCCCGCTTCTCTTGCTTCTCTAGTCTCGAACCTGACTGAATTTAAAAATACCTCAGAAATTTTTGGTGACAAGACGCGACTAGTTACACGAAAGGGGGTTTATCCCTATGATTATACTGATTCGTTGAATAAGCTCGATGAAACATTGCTCCCGGACAAGGATAAATTTTACAACAGGTTGAACGACGAGCATGTGTCAGATGAAGATTATGGTCACGCTTTGAACGTATGGTCTTCGTTTGGATGTGAAACACTCGGTGATTACAGTGATGTTTATTTGAAAAGTGACGTCACTCTTCTTGCCGATGTTTTTGAGAACTTTCGCGACGTGTGCTACGGAGCCTACAAGTTAGACCCGGCGTGGTATTACACGGCACCAGGTTTAACATTTGATGCAATGCTTAAGTACACTGAAATAGAATTAGAGCTTTTGACTGATTACGATATGATACTCATGATTGAGAACGGTATCCGTGGTGGAATTTCACAGTGTTGTAAAAGATACTGTGAATCGAACAATAAGTACATGTCAGGTTATGACCCAGGTAAAGATTCGATATTTTTAACCTATCTTGACGCGAATAATCTCTACGGATGGGCACTCTCCAGACCCCTTCCTTACGCTGAATTTCGGTGGTTAACTCGGTGGTGGAGGAAATTGACGGTTTTAGCGTGGAAAATGTTCCCGATGACAGTGAAACTGGATACATTCTCGAAGTGGATCTTGAGTACCCACATCGGCTGCACGATACGCATTCAGATTTCCCTCTTTGCCCGGAAAACAAGACACCACCTAACGGTAAACATGAAAAACTTTTGACCACCCTCGAAAATAAAAGTAAATATGTAATTCATTACATGAACCTGAAACAGGCATTAGAATTAGGCATCATACTCAAAAAAGTGCACAGAGTTATCGAGTTCAAACAGTCTTCGTGGTTAAAGACCTATATTGACCTAAATACAGATCGTCGAAAAGTTGCTAAAAATGAGTTTGAGAAGGACTTTTACAAGCTCATGAATAATGCCGTATTTGGCAAGACAATGGAGAATGTAAGGAAACGGATGAATATGCAATTAGTGACAAGCGAAAAAAGACTTCAAAAATTAATCAATAAATCGACATTTTTGGATAGGACAATTTTCAACGAGTCTTTAGTAGCCGTTCACATGCAGAAAGCCACCATCAAAATGGTTAAGCCAATATACATTGGTTTCTGCGTTCTCGATCTCAGCAAAACTCTAATGTACGACTTTCATTACCGTACCATGCTGCCCAAGTACCAAAATAAATTGTCACTCGCCTACACAGACACTGACAGCTTCATTTATGAGATTAAAACGGATGATGTATACGGAGATATGCTAGAATACCTAGATGCATTCGACACCTCGAATTATCCAAAAGAACATCCGTGTTATTCTGAGACGAATAAAAAAATTATTGGAAAGTTCAAAGACGAGTGCGATGGCCTCATTATGACGGCTTTCGTTGGATTAAGAAGCAAATTGTACTCATTCAAGATGGAATCGGGTAAAGAAAAAAAGAAGGCAAAGGGGATAACGAAATCTGTGAAGGAAAAATGCCTAAAATTTGGTGATTATATTAATTGTTTAAAAGAGAACTCGACGCAATTTCGAAAGATGAACGTAATCCGTAGCAAAATGCACGAGTTATACACTGTTAAAATAAATAAGGTGACACTAAATGCATCCGATGATAAAAGATATATTTGCGAGGATGGAATGAATACGCTTGCTTGGGGTCATTACAGAATTCCACGGAAACGTACACATGATCAGGCATTTGGTAATGATTGAAATTGGTAAAAACTAGTTTCATCGTAATCATGATTCCAGTGTTAATCATGACGTTGGCCTGGAAACATCCTTTCACATGCATCTGCGCGGGTCCGTCAGGTTGTGGAAAAACCACATTTGTCACGCAGTTTTTGGAAAAGTTGGAATATATGATAGATAGTCCAATAGAGCAAGTGGTTTGGTGCTGTGCCCCAGGAAGTGAGCCTAACATACGAATACCAGTTGAATTTTACTCCGAAATACCTCCTTTTGAAGAATTTGGTGGTGTTCCTACTTTGTACGTTATAGATGATTTAATGAGTGAGGGAGCCTACAGCAAAGATGTGTGTAGATTATTCACCAGAGGTAGCCATCATTTTAACATTTCGGTGTTTTTGATCACGCAGAATATTTTCTATCAAAGCCAGCAATCGAGAAACATATCATTGAATTCAAAGTATATTGTAGCGTTCAAAAATCCCAGAGATAAGTTACAATTTGGTCATTTAGCTAGGCAGGTCTATCCGGAAAAATCGGGGGAATTGGAGAGGGTATATAAACAGGTTACGCAAGAACCATTCGGTTATTTGGTTCTTGATCTTGGTCAGGACACGGACGAGAGATTCCGCTTTAGAACCAAAATTTTTCCCCAAGACGGGGCCACTGTCATTTACATGCCCCAACGCGATGAAAAGATTGAAGAACAATAAACACTTGCTCCACGTCCTAAAATCTGCAAAGCCTAAATTACGTACTGCCATATTGAATAGCTCGGACGAGGAGTTGATTAAAACAATTTGCGATTGTTGCCTCAATACTCTAAACGGAAATCACAAGATTGATAAGCGATTGAAACGAAAATTATCCAAGCATCGTAACACACTGAGAAAGTTGGCTGAACGAGGAACTAGTGTAAAAAGAAAACGAGCACTTCTCGTACAAAAAGGTGGCTTTTTGCCATTACTACTGGGTTCGATTTTAAGCGGTGTGATCGGTAGCCTGCTGGGAAAATGAGTTTGCAGAAAATGCTCGTAGTGAGTCCCGAAGTCTTTGATCGAAGTCATGCAAAGGCTAGGTTGAGTAAATTGGATAAGGAAATGAAACTTGTGTTAGCGAGTAAAGGGCTAAAGGCTATTGACAAGTGGCATTTGTATAAAAGAATACTCGATAAGTATCTCGACTCAGTGTCAGACTTCAAATCTCCCGTACACGTTCCGATAGTGAAACACTCACCACCAACACGACTAGATGACGGTAGCGATGCAATGAGAAGGCGGTTAGACGAAATTAGGAGGACAAATTCAGAGTTGGATTCGACATGGGCACGAATAAAGGAACAAGTCGAAAGCGATTCTCCACCGAGAAAAATGAAGCGAATAATAGCAACTCCAAGAGAGCCAAGTACACCTCCAAGGGAGCAAAGAACATCTCCAAAGGAGCGATGGACATCTCCGAGACCAATTCCAAGGCGAAGCAAGCGAAAAAGGGTACCAAAAATGTTCGGGGCAGAGTGGGACACGACGTAATAGCTAGCGTGTACAACAATCCCGCACATCCCGCTGGTTTTTCCACAGATAAAAAAATAAATAAAGCGACTGGAATCCCGATAAAAACAATTCGCGAGTGGTTGGAATCTCAAGAAGCGTACACGCGTCACAAGCCGGCGAGAAAAAAGTTTGTTAGAAACCGTTACGAAGTTAACTATATAGATGAGTGTTGGCAATGTGATTTAAATGATTTGAGAAGTTTGAAAAAATACAACAATGGGTTCTGTTACATTTTAACCGTAATAGACATATTTTCCCGTTATGCGTGGGCTAGTCCTCTCAAGTCAAAAAGACCAGAGGAAATTATAGAAGCATTTAAGGTCATATTTCGCGACCGCAAACCATTGAAAATTCAGAGCGATAAGGGAGGGGAATTTGTTAATAGCAAGTTTAAAAGTTTTCTCTCGAATCAAGGTGTAAAGTTTTACACTACAAATAATCCAGAAATTAAGGCTAGCCTCGTGGAACGCTTTAATCGAACTCTCAAGACAAAAATGTATAAATATTTTACAAAATACGCAACTTACAAATATATCGATGTGCTTCCAAAACTCATCAGTTCTTATAACCATAGTACGCACTCTAGCACTGGGATCGCTCCCTCTCATGTGAATGCTAAAAATGCATTTATCATTGCTAGTCGGAGAAAAAGCTTAAAGAAGACGGATGCAAAATTTAATATAGGTGATTATGTGAGGATTAGTAAAGAGAGGTTTCCATTCAGCAAAGGATACACACCAAATTATACCAAGGAAATATTTCAAGTTACAAACATTGATCGAATGAAACTAATACCAACCTATAAATTGAATGATTTGAACGGGGAGGATATAAAGGGTAGTTTCTATGCGGAAGAATTAGTCAAAGTTAACGTGTCTCCTGACACGGAGTACAGGATCGAGAAAATATTGAGACGTCGGGGGAGTGGTCCTAATTTGGAGTATTTTATCAAGTGGGACGGATACCCACCGTCTTTTAACTCGTGGATTTCAGCTTCTTCCGTGCGTAAAATATGAACGAATTTTATCTTACACTACCCAGCGATAGCTCGAGGGATTTTTTCCCAAGAAATACAATCGCTCATTATCGTACAAAGTTGAGTCATCGCATCGATTTAGAAAATAACGAGTGGTATGTCGGTCTAGCTGAGATTTCGATTCCTTCTATTGAGGTAAAAAAAGTTTCCGAAGACACACCTGCTGTTATCGAAAACTTTACTCCAGCGCCTCGCGTAGCAGACGAATTGCCTCCTAAGGATAATAGGACCCGGACTGAAGAGGGATTAGTTCGAGGGGATAAAGAAGTTATAAACGTGAAACTTTTAGATGATTCATACTTTACAATTCCCATTGGTACTTATGACAGTATTGCGGCGGCATTTGCAAAACCATATATTACCTCCAGTACACAAAAACAAACGTACATTTCAAATGAAGTAATGCGTTATATTGATAAACTGAGTGTAAGGATTAACCAGGTTGGAGTTGATGAACGCATATTACCACGGTCTGCGCAAATTTTTGCGAGCGGAGTAAAATACTCGTTGTCTCCGGGAACGTATGATTCGTTTGCTAACTTATTCAATAGAACTTTGTCAGGCTTAAGTGGAAAAGGCAAGGAAAAGATAAAAAATGACCTATCATTATTATCGGCTGTTCTTATTAGATTATCATTTAAAGATTCAACGTTGACAGATGATGAGTTAGCTGAAATCATCAATGATGCCAGGGTAGAGATTAACACTAAAGAAGACAAAGGAAAAAGAGGAAAAAGAAGCATTGCAACCTCCTCAAAAAATGTTTACGTTTACACAGATATAATAAAACCGCAGTTGGTGGGTGACACTTTGAGTCGATGCATCCGCATCTTAAATGTCAAAATTGGTAATTATCAAACTTTCAATCCGATTTATTACTACCCCGTCGAGAAAAACAATATCGAGAGTGTTGAAATTCTTTTTGCTGATAAACTCGGTGAAGCAATTTCTTTTCACAGTGGGGAGCAAAGCTCGATAGTTGTGCTACACTTTATAAAAAAGAATTGATTCACGTTAGTACATCATTTTACGACGAGATGGCGCCGGTGATGGATCGATATTATAGTTATTATTCAAAACAGGTGGGAGGAGAGATTGGATCCTTGTATAGAGCTTCTTATAGGGTGCAAAAGGGACGAGGTATCGGGAGTTTCCTCGCGGGATTGTGGCGATTTGCAAAACCTTTGCTATTTAGCGGGCTTAAGACTGTTGGTAAGGAGGCCGCGAGCGCTGGGGCAGCAGCTCTTGGAGACCTTGGAACAAAACCGGTTAAGGAGATACTGCGCAGTAGAATAAACGAGGCAGGTCAGAACTTGAAACGCAAGGCCGAGGAAAAGATAAAAGGCATGTCTGGGGGTGGGTTGAGGATCGCGAAACGTCCAAGGTTAAATAAAATAAAACATAGCTGCGTAAGAAAAAAGCGACAGTCGATGAGAAGTCGAAGAGGAAAGAAGGTTGTTGGAGGAGATATTTTTTCGCGATAATGGCAGAGCATATGCTGACTTCGTTGGATTTATTTCAGCCCAATCCGCCGGTGCAAACTAACATCTTGGCAAAAAGACTCGTGTCCTACAAACCCATATCTTCGCTAGATAATCGATCGGTTATAGAATTCCTGATCAAAGACTCTGGGGATGCGTATAAGGATTTGAATAGTATATATCTTAGACTTAAAGTGAAACTTTGCAAAAAAGACGGGACTGATTACAATGAATCCGCTACCAATCAACCGGGAGTAGTGAACAATATTCTTCACTCTCTGTTCGAGCAGTGTAACGTTTATTTCAATGGGACGTTGGTCACACCATCAGAGGATAATTACCATTACAGAAGCTACCTGGAAAATGTGTTAAATTATGGAACAGATGCGAGCAAAACACATTTACGAAATGTGAGGTGGGAGTTGGACACGGGAGACGATATTAACTTGACAGATACTTCAAATTCTGGTTATACAAGGCGTAAGGGTTGGTTTAAGAACAGTGCAGAGGTTGAGTTGTATGGTAAACTGCACGTAGATGTTTTTAATCAGATACAATTAATGATGGATCGAGTAGACATCGGTATAAGACTATTGCTCTCTAATCATGCTTTCCATCTTATGGGAGGGAATGATGATGGACTATTCAAAATTTTAGACGCAACTTTATACGTTCAACATTTCGATATTAACCCATCCATTTTAGTTGCACATAATAAAATCCTGGAAAACAACAATGCCAAATATCACTACAAGCGTACCGAGTTGAAAACCTTTACTGTTCCTTCTGGTGGACGAACTTTAAGCCTTGACAATGCGATCGTGGGTCGAATACCTAATGTAATTATTTTTACAATGGTGGATAATGAAGCATATGCGGGAAGTTTGAATAAGAATCCATTTGCTCTCTCTCACTATTCGCTCGAGAATTTTTCACTCTTTGTGAACGGTGTGCAAATTCCGTCCGAGGGATTACAATGCAATTTTTCAAGTAAAAAGTATTGGGCGCGAGCGTATGACACAATATTCTCAGGAAGTGGGATAAAGCATTACAATCGGGGTAATCAAATCACTTACGATATGTTTGGACACGGTTATTTTATGCTAGTCTTCGATCTAACACCCGATGATTCGGGTAATGAGGACTATATAAGTTTAGGAGATAGAGGTGTGGTGAGAATAGAGGCGAGATTTGAAAACGAATTATCGAGAACGGTTACGTGTTTACTTTTCTCAGAGTATGATGCAACAGTGGAAATTGATAAAAACAGAAACATTATCACAAACTTTTAGTCATGGATGGAATTCAAATTAACAGGTTACTAAGACCACTCAATATATTTCGCGGAGTTTACGCATCTGATAGGTTACCAAAATCACCACGAAATGGAGTTTACATAATAAATTTAGATCCATCTAAATTACCGGGTTCACACTGGGTTGCAGTCTATTTACATAATAATTATGCAGAGTATTTTGATTCCTACGGCTTACCTCCTTTTGTTTCAAATATAAGTAATTTTTTAAAGTCATTCTCAGTCACTCGCAATCACGTTCAAATTCAAAGCTTTCGTTCGGATATTTGCGGTGAATACTGCTGCCTCTATACCGCTAGTAAATCATTAGGTCAAACACTACACAAATTCCTCGCACACTTTCATCACACCATCCCTCATCTCAACGACTGTCGAGCCCTGAAGCTGTTTCATCAGACCTTCAAGCGGGTTCGGCGGGCCAAATGTCATCCCAGAGCTCAGCGGTGCTGTTCCCGAATAAATACGATGAGCAGGAAGAGGAGGTGATTATTTGAGAAGAAACAGCCGCAGAATGCAGATCGTGGTATCTGTGACTTATAGCCAAGGCGGGGTGACGGAGCTTGCAGCCGTCGACGTGGATTCAAATCGTTTATTTTGGGGCAGTTTCAAGAAACATGGGAAGCTCATCGCTGGAGGAAAGAAGCTACGTTTCCCAGACCCCTTACAACGAGATGAGACATCCTTCAACGAAGGATTCATTTCACACACCGAACTTTCAACTACCCTGGAAGCTATGACTGAGGGTGCAAGCGCTCTCTACGCATTCAGCGAAGCAGAGTGTGAGTTCCTGACCGATCTGACGGGACGCACTTTCATCTCTCTCGAAAAAGAGTTAAACTGTCCCCCTCCCGAAAAATGTTCCTTTCTTGCCTTTTCCTGCCTCAATCCTTGTCACAAATTGCGCAACAGCACTTGCGCATTGAGAGATGCACATTCTCTCGCCCAGTGGTTCCAGTATAACCGTCTCAAAACCGAAGTTGATCCTTGCCCGGATGACTGTTCCCCCACCCCTCCTCCTACATCAACCTCTAAATAAGGACGGTTACGTCACCATACGCCAGTCGTCATGCAGTCATCGGTGGATGCAGACCATCAGTCTCCTCCGGTGAAGAGAAAGAAACCTGCTGGAAATTTTATTCCTTCTATTGAACAATCGGACAATTTACTTCTTCAAACTGTGTATTATTTGAACAAAACAAAGACAAAGAGTGTGTGTATTGGTTACGATCCTGGTAGAGACTTTGAATCAGTTGTGCAATTTAATCAAGTTGGAAAAAAAAGTGTAATTGTTTCACAAAGCGAGTGGGCAAACATCTTGAACTGTGAAAAGGATGTGGATTTGTTCTTTTACAAAGGAGAAAAGCATTTTTTAACTTCCTGTTTGGCTTATGCGAATTACTTTGGGAAGACTCATTTGGTTATTAAAAAGACCTTTAATTTAAAGCAAGAAGAGTGGTTTGCATTGGTGAAACTCTTCAAGCTGATTGATTTATTTCTCCAGAGACTTTCAGCTAGTCGTGACAAAGTGAGACATTTTCTCGCCACAAAATTAGCAAAGAATATCACAGATTGTGATTTTGAAAGACTTGAATTAGAGATGGTACTCATAGCGTATGGTTCGGCTGATGAATAGCCTGTGTGAGTGAAAGGCTTTCTAACCTCTGGCGTGAATGAAAGTTCCGTAAGTTAGAGAGTCTTGATGTAAGTTCAACCCCTGGCATTGGGTGTAAAAACCTTGTAAGTTGGACATACATCACGATGGGTGCCATTGTCGAATTTCAAGGATTTACGGGTAGCAATGGACATTTTATTGTCAAAGAATTGGCAATTATCGCTGTCCAGAATAAATGCTGTAATACGTGGTTATTTAAATCACCACAGAGATTGCTCTTTACAAAAGAGTCTTCTTGGCTGAGAAACAACTATCACGGCTTGTGCGAATACTCTGGAGATGTGGATTATTCAGAACTGGAGAGTATACTTCACAATTATACTAAAAATTTTAAATATCTATTCACAAAGGGTGCTCAAAAAGCTGCCTTCTTAACAAGTCTTCTTCCCAAGGGAATTTGTGTGGCTAATCTGGAACTTTATGGGTGTCCTTCATTCACGAAATTGACCACGAATGAGGGTTGTTTAATTGAAATTCATATGGATGGTAATCTACAATGTGCCAGAAAAAATTGTTTTAAGCTAGCTGATTGGTGTATACGAAATAAAATATGTTAGATTTTCTAGTCAAATGTATCATTTTATTGTTTTACATCATCATGTTCACTTTGATCATTTACGATGCTATACAATTGAGACAATATGATTGTATCTGGGGATATTTAATCGAATGTGGTTATTTAAACGAGAGTGCTAGAGAACTGTCTGCGCTCAGTCGTGCTGTTCAATTGTTTCAAGAGGATTATAACATAAGTATGAGTGGGGAAATGAACTATGAAACCATGTATATGGTGAACAATGTAACAAACTCATCTGTGTGTGGTTGAAGAAAATAAACTTTTGTTGTTAAAATTTACCCTGGTCTTTCATTTCGAAATAAAAAACACATAGTATAGTATTTAATATATTTATTGTTAATAAATATACATATCAACTTCAATTTTGAGTATAAACTTTATCACTCTCAGACGGGTACCTTTAATGGCGTCTGTGGTACCATAATCCACTTTTGATTTTCTATGGTCTGTATAACAAACAGGTTTTGGTCCGTCAATACAATCACTTTGAGTCCTCGTTCCTCCTCCTTTTGCGTAGACTCGGGGCTGGTAGCACTCGTACACATCCAACCAGATGATTGGGTGCTGCTTGTCCGCGAGGCGTCGCTTTTCCGGATCGGTGATGTCATCCTGGTTCGTTATGTTAAATCTCTCCACTACACCATTCTCATTCTCGAAGCCGGAGAAAGTCACTTTATGTCCGATCACTTCAAATATCTTTCTCTGGTGTCGGAATACGCAGTAGTAAACTTCGTTAAAAAGTACCGAGAGCACAAAATCTGTGCCTCGTTGAGGGATGTACACGATGTAAGTATCCGGATCTGACTGCTTCTCCACCCGGAGATTGGTGTCCTCCAGGGAGGCTTCGGGATCTCTTCGCAGCTCAGCAACAGTTCTGGAGGTCATGTTAACGTTGAATGAGGTAATAATCACTCGGGAGTCATTTATATGCGGGAGTGGGAGGAGTCACGTTGCAACCGCACGTGTTAAGACCTTGGTAACTGCTAATGGGAACATATCCAACTCGAGTGGGAGAAGCTATGGGTGCGGCACGTGTCTGGAATGCACTGGGAATGAAAGGGGACGTTGTGACGTCATGCGCCAGACTCGCCAAATCCCCACTACTCATGGTGGGTGAGTGATAATGTAAGTTTTGCTTTCTATAATTTGAATGATTCACAATAATGCACCATATAACTAATAAGGCAAGGAAAGGAGATATTTTTATGTACAAGTTTGCTAATTTGATTACGAGTTTAGTGGTTTGAGACTCATCAGTCATATTTTTTCTCTATTGCAGGAGCATTTAACTTCCATAAATTCTTTCATTGGGAATTTTTTTGCATGTGCTTTTAACAGCTACTAATTTATTGATGTATTTTCATGTTCTAATAAATTGTGTCTTGAAAAATGTTGTGGTCATCAGTTATAACTATTGTTGATCGCAATCACCTGTCCACCCTTTATCTTTTATTATGCATGCAAAATTGTGGGAGAAATCTGTTATGTGATCATCCACTGTGGGCTGGGTTGCACAAGTTGTCAATTTACTGTGCTTCATACGATTTGACAAGGGAATTTTAATGGATTGGGTAGGGGAAATTTATTCAGCCAAACAAGGGAGTTTCAGCCTGACAAACAAGTGAGAGTCAGCCTAGCTATCCAATGGATTGTCAGTCTAGCTGGCCAAGGCAGTTTGTCTAGCTGGTAACCAAGGAAGTTTCAGTGTAGTTAGTAGCCAAGGGAGTTTCATTGGAGTAGCTGGAGGTCTTAATTGCACTGTTTCTGCACTGCCATCTCTCTTCCAAACTCCACTGGTTTTGGTTCAGTTTCAATGCAGTTTCAGCATAGAAGCAAGGCAGTGAGTTTCAAGGGAGAAATTTTTACTTGAGTGTTCTTAAAACAGAGATTGAGGGTAAGAATCTTCACTGCTAAATGAAAAAATCATAACATTTTTATTCTTTTGCTGTATTCTTCTTCAATAATAATTTTCATAGTAGTGTAAGAGACAGAAACAACAGAGTCACTTCCGTTCCCACCCTTTTCACGCCCCAACCCATCACCTACACTCTCTTTCATATTCCTTCCCAAGTTTCTGTCTTTGCGAAGGGTTGGATCGCTTTACCTCCGCGTATCCAGTGGCTGCTCCAACCTCCCGTGGGAAACTGCGGAGCTTGGTGAAAGAAACACGATGGCTGAGGAAGGAGGAGGAGGGGAGGTCAGCGAAGGCGGGCTGTTGAGAGGCGTTCGTCGGTAGTCGGACGCGTGACGGCGGAGTATGTAACCGAGGACAATAATAAAATCATCTCTCCGTAATCTATGAGTTTCCTTTCAAAAATCCCTGTCAATTGATCGGCGACACCCCTTAGAGCATCGGGGGTCTTACAGTAGTTTCATTTAAAAGGACATAATCACTAAATAATAATTTTACACAGTGGTGTCTCATTAACTGATGTGGAATGTGTTTATTTTGCTAATGGGATCTTTACATAGTGACGGAGCATGAAACGCCACATATTTTATTGGGTGGGGAGGGCATCAATAGTCCCGAGTACGGAATGATCGAACCATTGTTGATTAATTTGAGACACAAAAAATATATATTCCACTTGCAAACATACACACACATTTATCGAAATTAAATACCCTGATGAAGATGAGGTGAACGAAAAATGCACAATATGATATGATTCAATTATCCCCCCTCCAAAAAACAAAAAGAACAATTCGTGATTTATAGAATGTGGGCTGAGTTTACAATATGCCCTAATCAAGTCTTTAGTCTGCTTTCGTGATCACACTGAATCAGATTTTTGGCAATGAGTCAACAGTTTGTTGATGGATACGGCGCACAGGGATTGAGAGAGAGAACCAATATTCTGGCTACACAATTTGGGAAGTAACTCGGGTCTGGGCCAACAAGCACGAGGACGGGTCGCTAACTGCGACGTTCTTACGGTTTCGTGGGAGCCTGAGCAGTAGGAGCCGTCAATGATGCGACGCGTTGGACCCCAGTGTCCACGGGATCGAGGGCTGTCTTCCTCCCGACCTCTGGGCGTTGGTCCCGTCTGTCGCTCGTCTGCCATCTCGCTCTGCTTCTGGCTATCTCCGTAGAACAATCTCGTCCTCCAACAGCACTCTCTGGTCATCCCCATAAATGACGACCATCAGGCACGTCACCAATCCCGTTCTCTCCCCGTGGACCGGGCCAGCATTTCTCGCCTTTAGGCTCTCTCTCTTCGCGGATTTATACTCATGTGGAGGGGAATTATGCACAAGGGATAGTTTTTTTTAGGTAAGAGGGGTTTCAATTGTGCCTCTCCGTCGAGTGGGGCAACCATCGGTCCGTGCTGACCAACACAAAACACTGGTGAATCACATATACCTCATGCCCGGGGAATGACAATCTATCCACACACACACATAGTCATACGCACGCTCACCCACACATATGCGATCATCCCCTACTCGGGTTATTACTCAGCGAGGGAAATACCGGACATATGGTCGGTATGTCACAATATACCTAAATATGGAGTACGGAAGAAAATATGGGGTCCAGCATAAAGACTAATAGCTTCTAAGTAGAATAGACGCAGATCACTATAGGCTTACTCCATGTGGAGTGTGATAATTCTGTCAGAAGGTAAGCGGTTTTATAGAATTTGATTTGTTAACATGAAAATAGATAAGCATGGCTAGGCTTTTTGCCTAGCGTCGTGTCTTCGAGGATTCGCCAGCTTACAGGGGATCAATCACTAACTCCAGGGGACAACGCGGTTCTTTTTCAGCACCTTTTATTGCGACTGACTTCTCATTCAAAACAACTGACAAATATATTTCGCAAAACGAGAGAGCAACCTGTGCCGCCAACACATATTGGCTTAGGGATACCACACTTCCCCCCCCTCAGCAATATAAAAAATTAACACATTAAACAAATACATAATGAGGAACTTGCATGGGTCGTAGATTGCTCTAAAAACTATTTTGAATACGTAAAATGGATACATTAGCTCCCAAAAATACCTTAAAATTCTCCATTCAACATCAAAAGAAATAAAAAAAAAATTGCATTTAAAATCGAGAAAAATTTCTCTGAGCCGACCACTGCGCGAAGACACCCGAGCGTTGCCGAGGCCAGGCGTGACATCATAGGTGCCTAAACAACCGTAGGGAGTTAGGAAATACGCTGAGCGCATGGTGTAAAATTTGTTTTGAGGGAGTATTTAGCCGCTCATCGTCACTTTATTTTGTTCTGTTATTCTTGGGCAAGTTTTCCTATTGCTATTATGCCTAGATTATTACTTGGGATATTAATAATGAGGCATCGGGATGATGAAGTACAAGCGTTTCACTTCGTTTGTTTTAGTTATCAGAAAAATGGATGATAACGTTGCCACTCGTTCAAATAGTACACCTGAAATTCATCTACATCTACATAATACCCCGCAAGCCAGCTAAAAGGCGTGTGGCATGGGGTGTTAGGACACCAGCCTTTTTTAAGGACACCAAAAATTGATGCCGCGACCCTCATGGAATTTGTTAAGACAAATTATTGCTATACGTCGGCGGCAAATCGAGATGTAAAAGAAACTTATAATACTGGAGGATAACGATCGTAAGCTGTGCTGTTGACATTAGAGTAAGCTGTGCTGTTGAATTTGGCAACGCCGAATTAGCGGAGAAGGTAGTCCTATCTGTCCTATGGTACAAATTCACAGCAAAACAGTCTGCACACAATCCACGTATGATATCGCGAATCGGTTCCGCTGCCAACACACACACAAGCTACAACCCATTTCAATGATATAGGTAAATCCATAAACAATACACTAGCATATACCATAAAAAGATAGTGGGAAATAGGCAAATACTCTTATCAAAAACTGGAAGTCACTGTCACATTCTTATATTCATCACCTACAACTTACAATGACAGAACTCGTTATGATGAAAACAACTATTTATTCACTGATTTAAACCCTTAAATTAGCCCACACAAGTGACTTTTCTCTCTACTATTCGTTGAAATAATGGAATCACAAACTTCACTCAGTTTTTATTTGAATAGCGTGATCGTGAAATGTCATATCTACGGTGAACAACGGAGATTAGCACGCCACTGACAATTTTTAAACTACTGTTAGACATTTATCGATAGCGTAATAGCACTTTTTACAATGCAATCACGATGGAACACTGATAACTCTTGGCCGATATTTTTCAACCTAGTCAAACTTTGTGCATTACAACCACTGGCACTGTGATTATTAGCAGTAGCTTAACGGGATATGTCAAGTTGAAAATAACACTATTTTGGCACAAAAATGTTCCTAGATGTCTCCAATCAGCGAGCAAAAGTTGCGTTGACTGGAATTCACCCCATAATACAAGTACAGACAGTCCTAAACGACGAATTCTCCGGTACCTACGAATAAACGGATGAAGTTATTGTATATAAAAGGTAAGTGGACATTAGTAAATATCAAAATCGTTCTAATTACATACTTAAATGAATGATATGCCGTCGATAACATCAACTTGCAATTAACGTATCCCCCTTCCAATGGCCGTGGCTCAGACTCCTACAACGATGTTATTTAGGTATTATAAAATTTTTGGTTTAACTGCTCCAGTTTTATATTTTATGCCCTTACTCAGATATTAATATTATAAATGTTGCAAAATATGAGGGCTTCCAATCCTCTATCGTCGGACATTTATCTTTAAATATAAAATAATCAACACATCTAACAAACGAAGCTCTCACAACTGCTGGCAACTATTACAAACAATCAAAACAATAGCTTCGCGTGATGTTTAGGCACCTTTGACGTCATCGAGGCTTCGTCGGCAGTGGCTTTGGGGGTGAGGGAGTTTTTCCCGCGCTTTAAAATTCGTCATATCTATCATTGAATATCTCGCAAAGGAAAACTCAGATATACATGCGGTTTTCTTTGTTGTATTCAGAAAATAATTTTCTGTCCGCCTGTGAAATAAAAAAATTTAATGCAAGTTCCCCATTATCCTTCTTTGACACAATAAACAACAGAATAAAAACATTACAGGACAAAAGAAATAAGGCACACATAAAAACTTTGCATTACTTATTTAACAGGGAATCACCCATTCTGAGTTTGACAGGCAATCTTAACTGGGACCTATCACGCAGTTCACGCCTGGGTGGTGTGTCTGCAACTGGGCTAGAAACAGTAGGAACATCACTATTAACTGGTACAGAGATTTGTTCTGGCCTATTTAAGGGTGATACTACTCGCACAAAAGGTGCTATTACTTGTTTGGGTAACACAATGGGCACAGCATCTTGAGGGGGTTCTACCATGAGAGGAAATTGGAATTTGTCATCCTCCTGATGGTTAGAACCAACATTAGATGTAAGCTGAATTTGATTAGTGCTCACTTTCATGATTTTACAGGTGTCAAACACTTCAACATGCACCAGTGTAGGACCAACTATTTTAACAATTTTAGCAAGAAACACATCATGATTCTTTGATAGTTTGACTTTAACAATGTCATTGATTTTGAACTCTCTTTCCGATGGCAAATACTTTCTAGGCTTTGGTTTGATAGCATTCACTAAAGTATTTGGCTCAAATTCTAGCATGAATTCTGAAGGACGTTTCTTTGTAACAGTGGACGGTGTGGTCCGAAAAGCTAACAAATAATTTGATAGTTTGATTTGATAGACAGAGAACTACCATCAGCCTTAGCCAATTCCTTGCCTAACCCTGCTTTAACTGTCTCGACAAATCTTTCTGCCAATCGATTTCCTTGTGGGTGATAAGGTGCACTCTTAGAGACAGCAATGAAATTCCTCGTGCAAAAGTCAATGAATTCCAAAGAGTTGAATGGTGGACCGTTGTCACTCACCACTTCCACAGGCAACCCCCAGGTGGAAAAACTGAGACTTAATTTGTCTATTACAGCGGAGGCATTGGTCTTGTCTATAGTCCACACCTCGACCCATTTAGAAAAACTATTAACGCAGATTAAATATGTGACACCGTTCATAAAATAAAAATCTATATGAATCCGTCCCCACGGTTGAGTGGTAGGTACCCACGGGAAGGTTGTTGTTGAAGCTGCTTTGAAATTGCATTTGGAACATGGATCACAAGCTTCACAAACCCTGTCACTTGTGATGTTCGGCCACCACCGGATAGATCGAGCCCTAAGTTTCATCCTCAGAATACCAGAATGACCTTCATGTAAATTGCGTAAAACCTTTTTTCTCAAACAAAAGGGAACCACTACTCTGTCTCCCAGCAAAATGCAATCATTCTCAAGTGATAAAGCATACCTCACATCAAAGTAAGCTTTTATATCTAAACAAGGACAAACTGCCGGCCAACCATTTAAAACATATCTCTTTACAGCTGATAGTTGTGGAACATCGTCAGTTTCCTCAACTACTGCTTCAAGTGACACTGGCAAGTCTGGAAAATCTACCAAAACATTGCAAGTTTCATCACAAGCATATCTTTTACGGGCAACCTGGAAAGCATATCTGCGTCACCCATTTGACTGGACTTCCTATACTCCAATTCATAGTGGTAATTCCCTAGAATAACAGACCATCTTTGAAGTCTTTGAGCAGACACCTTGGGCGTTTTTACGTGGGAGAAAACATGGGTTTTAGTGGCATATTATCCGTTACAATGGAAAACTTTCTCCCCCACAAATATTTGTGAAACTTTTGCAAAGATACTATTATTCCTAATGCCTCTCCTTCTAATTGTGAATACGTCTGCTGCGATGCAGTCAACATTTTTGACATGAACTCTATTGGCCGCTCTTCCTTCCCATCTCTTTGATCCAACACGGCACCTATGCCCACAGGGGATGCATCACATACTAAAACTTGCTCCTTGGATGGATCATACACACCCAATGCATTACTATTAACCAACATTTGCTTACTCAAATTAAATGCTTCCTCACATAGGTCACCCCATTCCCACACTGCATCCTTCGCCAACAAGTCATACAATGGCTTGAACAACGTACTAGCTCTAGAAAGAAACTTGGAATAGAAGTTTAACATTCCAACATAGGAGCGAACCTCAGAGGAATTTCTAGGCGTAGCACAGTTGAGAATAGCATTCACCTTCCTAGGTGATGGTTTGTAAAAATTATGGCCCAGTACATAACCCAATATGTCAACCTCACTCTGGGACAGTTTTAACTTTTCAAACTTGACCCTTACCTTGTGCTTCCCCAACCTACTCAAGACTGCATTCAAGTTTAGCCTGCAGTCTTCGACATCTTTTCCCCCACTATAATGTTGTCAGTATACGCCCTTGTACATTTCAAATCTTGCAAAATTAGATCAATGACAGATTAAAAGCACGCACTTGCACTAGCTAGTCCATATGGCAATCTAGTGGGCTTGAGCAAACCAATGCAAGTATTGAGAACCAATGTACCCTGGGACTCCTCATCGAATCTCAGCTGCATAAACGCATCGGCACAATCCAACACACAATAACATGAACATCCTTTCATGGCATTAAAAATATCAACAGGTACAGGTAAAGGATAATGGTCAACAACAATGCAAGGATTAACAGTTCGCTTGTAATCATGAACTACCCGTATGCCACTAATGTTGGGTTTGGGCACTGGCCACACAGGCACTTCCTGCACTTTCTGTCTTAGCACGATAGTTACTCTCTCTCTCTCTCTCACTATAAGGCACAGAATACCCTTTAGCGGAGTTTTAGACCAACTAGTAAATATACTAAATCCGTCTATATCAACGTTAGAACTTCGTTTACAATTTCTGCACGCTCAGTAAAAAAACACAAAATTCATTTTGAATGTAAAAAATCGATGCGAACAACAAGTATTTGCATATATTTTGCATTAACATTTTAGCCAGTTGACCGCGAACTCGTGCTAGGAAGGGGCTATTAATCCTTCTAGGGTCTGGGACAGAGGCCGAGGAAAGGGATCGGCGCCCTCTGAGTTGGGTCGAAAAATGGTTAGGGAGGGAACAACTGCCTCCAGTTGACGCGAAAACGCTTCGTACAAGGGAGTAAAGAAAACTTTCTAGAGACTCGTATTGAGGATGAATTTCCCTGAACCAAAGTCCGGCACAAAAGCGTTAAACACAGACGGGTACTTTGCTTTAAGCTGTCCCAACTCAGCACCCACGTTATCATTCTCAGCGTTGAACACTGCCTTCACTTGAGACTCCTCAGAAATTTGTTTGAAACCCAGCAATGAACGCCATTCGGGCACAATGGCATCCAACCATTCCCTGCCTAGCAAAGGGAAAAATCATCTGAATTATAACAAATGATTAACCTCAACCTATGTTCCTGCCCTCACTCATGAACAACCACTGGCACTTCACCTGCCGCACATAACGAGTGCCCACTCAATGATGCTTTATTCACATTAGCGCCTCAAACAACAATACCTTTGTAACATACCTACGTAACATCATTAATATTTCCCTCATGGACTTTACATATTTGCATTTCAGTTTGAATACCCATAGACAATTTTGTAGCCTCAAACTCAGCATCAAGCTCGTCATCACACATATTTTCCCTACATCTGTCACTGTTACCGACACTGACTTCACGAATCCTCTTACACTCTACACAGTGGGACAAAACCTTCTTCGAGATACATAGGCGCCGACTCCATGGGGCTTGAGGGGGCCCTAGCCCCCTCAAAAATTCGTTAACGGTGTGAGGAAAAAATGTGTAAGGCTTGTAGATTTTCCCCGGAGTGTCCCGATATCGAGATTCGAGTTATAAGGGTTTTAATGTTGATAGTATGACTCTTCTAAAATGCTTAAAAAAACTGAAAACTCACTACTTATAAAATTTCCGGGGGCAAGATCCCTGGTTTGGGCCCCCCAATATTTTTTGTAAGTCGGCACCCCTGTCGAGATGTAAACTTTATCTTGTAAGTGGCTCAAATCCTCGACTTCATCACATTGCTGCAGCTCATCATCCACCACAGCTTTGGTCCTGGACACGGGACACGCCTTCCTAATGTGCTCCTGGCGCTGACACATATTACAAGTATAACTCTTGAACCGGCAGTTGAACGATTTTTGGCCCTCATCGCCACAGGCACCGCACGGACCTCTCCTCCCTCCCTCCATAGGCCTTTCCTCTAGATGGCTGCGATGGTTGAGAGCTCTTCCCTCCTGGATTTCTAGGTTGTCCATATCCACCATGACCCCCGCGCTGACTAAAGCCGCCACGATTCTGCGCGCCACCTCGGCTATAGAGCTGGGAAGCTCCACGCCCCCTCACAAAGGCAACACGCGCCCTGCTGGACGTCTTACACACTACGTCCGTAGCCCGGCTCTACTTGGTTTCCTCAAAGCTCTCGAACAATCTCGCTAGCTCCAAACACTTGGAAAGCGTAGTGATGTCGTCAGCCTTGGCCTTATCAAATTTTGCCTTTAACTCGGCACTTCTAACATTAAGCGTAAAAGTGTCCACCAACACAGTGTCCAAATAAGCATTAGGGTAATCACATTTGCTGACAAGAACACGCAGCGCATTTTCAAATTGAGTCACTGCTTCACTCGGATGCTGAATACGAATAGCCAACTTGCGCCGATAGGACCTGGAAAGGGGCTGGGACTCATAATTTGCCCGACAAATGTTGAACAGTTCATCAAAAGTCTTCTCCGCAGACTTAATGGGCAAACAGGCTTGGCGCAGTACGGTATATACTTTGGGGCCACTGAAGTGAAGCAGCGCACTAATTTTGTCCCGTTGTTCAGTCAAACTCATGAAGCTCAAATAAACATGCAATCGTTCCAACCACTCGTCGGGATTAAATTTCTCAAGATCGTCCGTCTTGAAATTGACCGTCATTATCACACACGTGTTTTTTCGCAGTTGACGCATAAAATATCAAATAATTAAGTTACTAACAATGTCCCAAATCAAACAATACACGCACGTTCGATTAATCTCGTCGCCCATTCCGTGTCTTCGAGGATTCACCGCCTTGAGGGGATAAATTGCGAACTCCCGGGAAAACGTGGTTCTGTTACCAGCGCATTAATTCCGACCGACTTCTCATACAAAACAATAGACAAACGTGCTCCGTAAAACAAAACAGCAACCTGTGCCGCCAACACATTATGGCTTAGGGATACCAAAGTTAGTTCCTCCAAAAACTCGATCTGATTTTACACGTCGAATTTTTCGTGCATATTCCGTAAAACTTTCCATGCCTTCTTAGCTGTCACGCACTCCCCGATGTAATTGACGTATCTATCACTCACCGATAAAAAAATGTGAGCAAGGACAGAATGGTTCTTCTTCCTTTGAGCACTATCGAGTCCGGCCTCGGATTCTTCCGTGGAGAAGCCAGGATCGACGTCATCACAACAACCTTTATGCATTAGAAATGACTTGCTTTTTACCGACCAAGCGAAATAATTTTCGTCCGTCAGCATAACTCCTTTCTCTAAATAACTATTTTCCTCCATTTTCACCCATAAAAAAGTTTTTATCACCGGACACCATAACCTATTGAATATTCACTCCAAATTCAAGATGTCGGTTGCGAGGAAAAAGAAATAAACCACGCCATTCTCAAATCATTTCCGGTTGCATATACAAGAAATAAAAACGAAACACTATATTCGTCATAAAAAGAAACAAAACATAATCATAAGCCGTAAAAAATAATGACACACTGCATTAGCATGAATCCAAAAGCAATTGAGATCGCATATCCAACAGAATGCATGCCAAACCAAAGGCATGGCAAACAACCAAATCTTATATTAGAATGCATGCGTTTATTTTTCTTGGTCGAGTACTTAAGACAAAAAGGATCAAATCTGCAAATGGGAGTTTTCAAAATATATTATATTTATATTTCAAAATCCTTTATCTGGTCGACTCAAGTTAAACTTAAATGACCAATTAGATGACATCCTTGCACGAAGATCAAAAGCTAACTTTTTACTGAATTGTTTGTTTACCTACTGTGAAACTTCAAATCCTCAAGGCCGGACTCTATAGTAAAAAACTGTAGCTAATTTTAGAAATTCCAGGGTTGAGATAGCATGCTTTTGCGAAGAAATAAGGTTTTGCTATAAGCGTTATGAAAATACCTGATTCTTGCAGGAAATTTGAATTGGGAGACAACAGTTTTCGTCTCATGGCGCCATGACTCCTCATTTTTGACAATAAGTAGGATTATTAACTATGCACTCGCCTTCGGCACAATCAATGAATATGACGAAAGCCTATAAGAGTGCGCAGTAATATTTTAAAACTCGTAGACCAGAGGAAAATACCTGGGCCACATTATTTTCAACTTTCATATTTGTTGAACTATTTGCTTTGACATTAATTTTAACGTCAAAAACGTACGATTTTTTTAATTAGTCAACATAGCAGTCGACTGATCTAAACGATGAAATATTAATGTGAAAATGCAATGAACAATTTCAGATTTATTTAAGTTTGTGTAATAGTATTAGTCGTGGACCACATATTCAAGAAATTCACTTGATGGAAATGGTCCTCAATATATTGAATGTAAAATCTGGCTAAAAGTAATTTTAACCCTTTCGCACCGGACGTCGGGTGAGGCCGACGGGCATTTTATATGCAGAACTCCTGACGTCGGGTATAGCTGTCGCAAAATTTTCTACACAGATGAACTGATGTCGGATATAGCTGTCGCGGGGGATGGGAACCGACCGCAGCGGTAGCTATAGTCGGTGGTATTCAGGCCCGGCCCGAGACCCAGCTTCGCGAGACCCTTGTGCCTCCCCTCAAGCAATTAAGCCCGACCCCCCAACTCATTTATGATCCTTCCCACAGCAGGTACTTGTGGTGAAGTGGTTGAAACGGCAATGTTTTTGCAAAGAATAATTTGTTATAAACTCAAATTTTTTTATTGCAATGAATTCTTCGTTTTGTTCTGCGCGTAGGCAAATTTTAAATGAATTTTTAGTGTTATTTTTAACGAACTTCTCATGTGAATGCTTTAATACCTTGTTCTTTCATCTTACGGGATGAAAAATATGTAATGGGGAGATGCTGTTGTTTTATTGTTTTATCGCACATGAATGTTACAATCCAAATAACTTCCTATATTACATACCCTTTATTTTCTGATCCATTCATTTTCCCCCGAGTAATTACTCATACGCCGGTATTCTAAGGTAATGTAACTTGTATATCCAACTTCGTACCTGCGTTGTATGCCCTATTGTTAGCTACTCATTTTGGGTGGAACATGTGCTCAGCCGCCTGACGATGTCTAGGGTAAACTAAGTGGTAAAACCAAAGCTTCCACTCTCACAATGATATCGCACGTGCCTTCATACAGTCCAGGTGTTGAGCGCTAATGACATTTTCGCCGAATTTTTCGATGACCCTCTCCGATTCTAAGAAAAGCGATCCTCAAAATACTATTGTGCTAGTTCTTTCACGGGTTTTCAGGCTTGCATTCCTTTTTCCCTACCCTTTTTCCTTTTTTGCTGAATGCATCCTCAACTTCTATGAAAATATTATCACTAAAACCCATTTCTTAGTACTTATGCCTGACCATACGAGAATGCATTCCGTCTCTAATTTCTCACCTTACCTTCTTAAAGACTTCAAACATCTAACCTTCTGAAAAATGAAAAATTCCTAACTAGGTTATTATCAACGCTAGAAACCCGTTTAAAATTCCACCATGCTTAAAAATATGTCAGTTATTATTGTGTAAGTGTAATTTCTCAGAAATCTTTATCAATAATTATTTAGAAAAATCACTGGTAAAATAATAAGTTGACCACGGACTCTCGCTAAGAAAGGGTCCGAGGGTCGGGTGACAGGCAGGGATAATGGCTGGGCGCCCCATTGAGTTGGGTCCCAAATCCGCGGGACGACTGTACCCTGGCAACTCACCCCCAAAAATAAGCTCTGTATGGAGAGTTTTAAAATGTTCTTATGCTACTCGTAGCGAGGTAAAGTTTTGCTTTCGTAGTCTCCGGCAGGAAATGAGTTAATAATATGCTAACCTAGGTGCTGACGAAAACAGTAACAACGGTTGATACCCTTTCCTTCCAAATCCAGAAAAATACACCCAATGGATGTCCACAAGCGCGATGTTTGGACATCCATTGAATTGAAATGCGCAAAAATGTACAAAACAACATATGTATTGAGCGTTTGGCTCGAAATCATAAGATGATAAGCTCCCCGGCCGACTTTTAAAAGCTGGCGCTTTTATTCCATCAATTGTTTTCCCAACGCTGAACTGTGAAGGGCAAAATTTGCTAGCGGGGCGGTAGCTCCCGCGGCGTAGGCAGGACGCCGAACTGTAAAGGCACACTTAAACCTAAAAAATTCAGGTGATACAGTTCACAAGGAAGAATAAACGGTCCACATGAATCCTAATTTACTATGACACTTATAGAATCAGGCGAGGTAACACAACTAAATTTCTAGGAAGCACTCTGGATGAAAATATGACTCAGCGCGTAAACAACCCTACACCAATCAAAAAGGCGTAAGGTGGATCACCAGCAATAACAACTACAAATTTTGAAATGGTAAAGGTCCAGCCAATACTCAAGTGCTCCCGGTAAATATGTGGACTGGAAGGGGAGAAGGTTATCAGTCCAAAGCTGTTGATAAGTCGTATATGCCATTATTTTGTTTTTTGTCTGGAAAATGTTTCAAAATTAGTGTCAACAACAGCTGAAGATCCGAGCTACCTTTGCGTTTCGTAACTTTATTTCAAATTTTCATTCACACGGCAGAGACTCACTAAAAATCGGGTCGATATAAAACCTCAACAATTATCACGCAATATCCACAGCAACCTAGTTTCTTTCATGCAGTGCAAAAGCGTACACTAACTGCCCCCTAAGCGCGTACAATTATTTACGCAGCGTTAATTTATTAGTTTATCTTAAAAAATTCACTCAAAACGAATTACAAATACTAAATAAAACTTAAGTGTTGGTGCAGAATAGGAGCATATAACTGTAGTGACTGAAATTAGATATTTGAACAGACCTCTTGAATTTTAAATTGTAAAACACATTGTAAATGCCAAAGATATTTCTTATAGCTGTTGCTAACAATCTAGCTGTTGATGAAGTTGACATAAATTTTTGAAAGTGTAACACTAAAACGTCAGATAGAAAAGTTATATGATTAATTTTTTATGAATTCGCTTCCAAAATATCTACATGATAGCAATGTTTTTGCGGGATCACAAAACCGGGGATTTTCATTTCCTGCGACAAAAATGCGTATTGACAACATTTTTACGTGAAATATTTTCCATGATAAAATCGTCTCAACTGATGTTTCTCGACACGCAATACCTAGCGTGTAATACAACCAATTTCCTAAAACAATCTATTTATCCACAGCAGAAAATGTAAACGAACTATAGTTGATTCACGCCTATCAATTGATAAGCGTGACGCCTATCAATTGATTGGGATGACGCCTATCAATTGATACAAATTTATGGCCATTTACATTAGAAAGAAACTCCCTGAGTTCATCATTTAAGTCTTAACAATGGCTGAAAATGTTTTCAAGGGGATGCATTTTAAGTTCATTTGAGCAAATACTTGCATGGTGATTGCGGTGCAGGCATTCAAACTACAACCCAATACTGATGTATTTATTGAAAGGCATGTGGGTAGAGCGAGAATTAAAACAGACCAGTCACTCAGTTTAGCACTCTCTTTATCAAGCGTACATTACCACCAACTTGATATTTGCATAGGAATTACATACAAGCACTGATTCAACTACCATCGATCGGACAAATGAAAATGAATTAATCGCACAATTAACATTAATTTTACATTGAAAAATATTCTTGACAAGTGCTTCAAAATTTTATCAAAAGTGTTGAAATGTATTGCTTACATTTAAATGCAAATAATTTTCTACTAGTCAAATTATTAGCAGTTAAATGTACGGGAATAAATTATTTATTCTTCAAAATATAGTATAGTCAATTTACTTTAAAATTTACGATATTAGGTCACAGAACTAACTAAATATTATTACATTATTTACAACATCATGGGACAATTTTGTTCATTTCATACAAGTAAAACTCGTAATATTAAGAATTATTTACCTTCATAGCTAATGAATAGCAAGACTAGCCGACCACTAGAATACCAAGATTAATAAGACCTCAAGGAAAAAATTTTGCTTTGCAACTGCTTTGGGACCCTTTTGAAACTGCTTTGGAACACCAAAATCTGCATTGGAACTGTTGGATATGCGATCTCAATTGCTTTTGGATTCATGCTAATGCAGTGTCATTTTTGTATACGGGTTATGATTATGTTTTGTTTCTTTTGTGACGAATAAAGGTTCGTTTTTGTTTCTTGGATATGCAACCGGAAACGATTGGAGAATGGCGTGGTTTATTTCTTTTTCCTCGCAACCGATATCCTAAATTTGGAGTGAATTTCTAATAGGTTATGGTGCCCAGTGATGCAAATTTTTTGGAGTGAATACCTTTTTTGAGTAAAAATGGAGGAAAATAGGTATTTAGAGAAAGGAGTTATGCTGACGGACGAAATTTTTTTCGCTTGGTCGGTAAAAAGCAAGGCATTTCTAATGCACAAAGGTTGCTGGGATGCCGTCGATCCTGGCTTCTCCACGGAAGATTCCGAGGCCGGACTCGATAGTGCTCAGAGGAAGAAGAACCATTCTGCCCTTGCTCACATTCTTTTATCGGTGAGTGATAGATACGTTGATTATATTGGGGAGTGCGTGACAGCTAAGAAGGCATGGAAAGTTTTACAGAATATGCACGAAAAATTCGACGTGTATAATCAGATCGAGTTTTTGGAGGAACTAGCTACAATTAGAAAGGGAGATGATATGACAATGAGGGAATATGTGGCGAAAGTGATAGACTTGAGTCGGAAGGTAGGGAAGGCTGGTGTGACGTTTAATGATCATACCTTGGCCATATTTTTGTTAAGGGGTCTCCCAAGGGACAGATATGAAATATTTGTGCGATCAATCACCACGAAGAATGCCGTGTTAACCATGGAAGAAGTGATATCCAAGATGGAAACAGAGGAAAAACGACTGAAAAGAGAAGATCGGTGCGATGATATTCACCCGAAGGCATTGAAAGGGCTAAGAAGTGAGCCACCAAAGGGTACGTTCTGGTCAAAGAAACATGACAGTTCGCGGACGGAATCTCAAATCTGCTTTATTTGTAAGCAATCAGGTCACATATCGAAATTTTGCCCTCGTGCGCTAGAAGCTAAAGGCAAAGGTACTGTGGTGTGTTTTGTGTGTCGAGAGATTGGGCATATTGCTAGTTATTGCCCACACGTTCAGAAGAAAGGCACCAACTGTTCGAAGACCAATCCGAAAATTAGGGAAGCGAAAGCGTCAGTAGAGGAGAAGGAAGAGGAAAGTGAAATAGAACAGGCAAAAACTAGTTTGGTCAAAGTAAAAGCCTTGATGGTGACAGATAGAGGGAATGAA